>NC_060144.1:381257379-383757379 GCF_021461385.2 Schistocerca piceifrons | reverse complement strand
CTGTGTTGCCGTCTGTCAGCAGGTGGTGTTACTTTGGCGTCACCACTGGTCCTTCCTTCATGGGAACACGCTGCGCGAGCGGTTGTAGGCGCTACAGTCTGGAGCCGCGAGGCCGCTACGGTCGCAGGTTCGAAACCTGCCTCGGGCATGGATGTGTGTGATGTCCTTAGGTTAGTTAGGTTTAAGTAGTTCTAAGTTCTAGGGGACAGATGACCTTAGAAGTTAAGTCCCATAGTGCTCAGAGCCAACAAGCGGCTTGGACGACCTCCTCTTTTCCCTCTCGCCGTAAGGAGATCATTTCAGCTATGTTGCGTATTGAGCACTGTCTTATTAGCCATCGCCACTTGTTAAATGGTGCTCTCCCGTCACTTTGTACTCATTGCGCTCAACCTCTCACGGCCCGCCATTTACTGACGCACTATTCTTTTTTAACCACTTCCGTTCTCGTTTGTGTTTGCCATTTGAGTTGTCGGTCGTTTTAGCGAACGACACGCACACTATTGACCGCGTTTTACGTTTTATCCGTCGTAGCAATATGGCGAAGGCCATTTAATTTTTAGTTCATTACATCTATGGCGTTTTTTATAGATCTTCCTCCAAGTCCCCGTGTTTAGCTGTCTTCCCTTCCGTCGATTGGGATTACCGTGTAGTCGTTTTTATCGCTTCTTTGTCTTAGTGTTCTACAGTTCTGACGTGGGCGCATATGACCCTGGTTGTTGTTGCGCCCTAAAAACAAGACAAACAAACAAAGCAAATGTAGTAGGACACAAAATCGCTATTTTTTGTATGTACATTCTCCGCCACCCACACTGCAATGGCTTCTGTAGCATAAATGATTATGTAGTTTTAGAACTGGAATGTCAAGCGACTCCCGAAGTAAGCTTCCCTTGAACAGTTACGAAAAGCAACTGAAATACACAAAATATTCACTGTTCACAATGCTTGGCATCAGTTATAGAAAAACAGTGGACACTGTTTCTGACACAAGGTGATATATGAATCACATTTATTATTAATGTGTACCGACTTAATGTCCGCCCCCGGTAGCTGAATGGTCGGCGCGACAGAATATCAATCCTAAGGGTTCGATTCCCGACTGGGACGGAGATTTTCTCCTCTCACGGACTGGGTGTTGTGTTATCCTAACCATCATCATTTCATCCCCATCGACGCGCAAGTCGCCGAAGTGGCGTGAAATCGAAAGACTTGCACCTGGAGAACGGTCTACCCGACGGGAGGCCCCAGTCACACGACATTCATTCACCGACTCAATTTACGATATTTTAACGTAGCTGTCTCCAGTAAGACACTCCTCTCAGTACAATGCCTTGGAAGTATACCAAGTAGCTTTGATTTTCCCGTCACACATTTTCTGTAGCTTTGATTTTCCGGGCACATATTTTCTACAATTTTGAGGACGAATGCACGATACGTGATGCGGCAAGTGTTTAGTATAACGAACAGTGCTTGTTCCCTGGGCATTCTTCACAGCCGTAGGTACAGAAGCAATAAGGCACTGAGTTCTACACATGTAACTGATGGTACGAGAACAACGGCGGTGATGAAGAGGTTATCGGCAGTGAGACAAACATACACACCGCCTTTAGGCTACGAAACAGAAACGCGCAAGTTTTGGCTGTCAGCCCTCCAAGTACGCTACTTTCTGCCGCCTACGCAACTGAAAATGCGAATGCGTCGTAATGACTTGCGAGACACAAGCCCACATATGAGAGACGCGCTGTGAATGCGACCCGCCCGTCAGTGTCAATGAGAACTCGCGTCCATCAGCAAGAGCGAAGCTCCGTCGTAATTAATCACAGCGACGTAAATAAAAACTTGTGCTCCATCGGGCTTCGCGAAGCTTCTCTCGGGCGTACTACCAGAAAGGCTGATTGCATATCGACCGCCTCTCCTCTGCGGCGAAAGAGGATCCGTTAATTACTTTCTCCCCATCGCGGGCCGGAAATTCTAAGAAATCACAGTTCAAGTCGCATCCGCTACCAGAAAAAGAAAAAACCTCCCGCAAAAGACCGCAAATAATGGGATGACGTGTGGCGATAGAATTTATGAATAGATAGCGAGGCCAGACGCGTTTCATTGCCATAAAAAGGGGGGAGGTGGCGTGAGGTTTTCACTGAGGCGAAGGAAAATAAACGTCGTCCCCAATGCGCGTCACTGTCCTGACGGCAAAGAAAATGTAATTTATTCGCAGCCGCGCAGGCGGGTATTCAAATGGTTGACGACCAGAGATCCGCTGAAGCGTGGACTCGCCCGCGCTGTCAGAGGGAGCGGAACGGAAACACGCAGTCTTTTGTTTTCCTTCTGGTTTAGGAAGCCCACGAGCGCGGTGCGGACGGCGTCTGACTACCAGGAAGAAAAGGAGCAGCGAGACGGGCGCACGCGGGGAATCGCGCGCGGTTGCCACAGCAACGCAGGATCGGGACGACCTGTTGCGCGAATGTTGCCGTCTGACTGGACGCTACTGCTATGGTCACGGCTGTACGGAAGGCAAGCTTTCGTGGCTCAAGTGCGGTGCAGTGCAGCCAACTGCAGCAGTACTTCAGAGATACGCGAGTGCAAGGTGGACAGTCCTCGGGCGCACGACACTAGAATGGTAATAATAAGAGGTTTTTGTTATTTCGTCAACTTATATGTTACGCAATGACCTACAGGGGTTGGGCAAAAATGCCATCAGCATAATACGCTGAAGAGACAAAGAAACTGCTACACCTGGCTAATATCGAGTAGGCCAGCCGCGAGCACGCAGAAGTGGCATGGACTCGATTAATGTCTGAAGTTGTGCTGCAGGGAACTGACACCATGAATCCTGCAGTGCTGTTCCTAAATCTGTAAGAGTACGACGGGGTGGAGATGTCTTCCGAACAGCACGTTACAAGGCATCCCAGATATGCTGAATAATTTTCATGTCTGGGAAGCAAAGGACTTGGAAGAACAGTTGAATGAAGTGGACAGTGTCTTGAAAGGAGGATATAAGATGAACATCAACAAAAGCAAAACGAGGATAATGGAATGTAGTCGAATTAGGTCGGGTGATGCCGAGGGAATTAGATTAGGAAATGAGACACTTAAAGTAGTAAAGGAGTTTTGCTATTTGGGGAGCAAAATAACTGATCATGGTCGAAGTAGAGAGGATATAAAATGTAGACTGGCAATGGCAAGGAAAGCGTTTCTGAAGAAGAGAAATTTGTTAACATCGAGTACAGATTTAAGTGACAGGAAGTCGTTTCTGAAAGTATTTGTATGGAGTGTAGCCATGTATGGAAGTGAAACATGGACGATAAATAGTTTGGACAAGAAGAGAATAGAAGCTTTCAAAATGTGGTGCTACAGAAGAATGCTGAAGATTAGACGGGTAGATCACATAACTAATGAGGAGCTATTGAATAGAATTGGGGAGAAGAGGAGTTTGTGGCACAACTTAACAAGAAGAAGGGACCGGTTGGAAGGACATGTTCTGAGGCACCAGGGGATCACAAATTTAGCATTAGAGGGCAGCGAGGAGGGTAAAAATCGTAGAGGGAGACCAATAGATGTATACACTAAGCAGATTCAGAAGGATGTAGGTTGCAGTAAGTACTGGCAGATGAAGAAGCTTACACAGGATGGAGTAGCATGGAAAGCTGCATCAAACCAGTCTCAGGACTGAAGACCACAACAACAACTGGGGAGTTTGGTGGCCAGGAGGGTGTTTAAACTCAGAAGTTTTCCTGGAACCAATCTGTAGCAATTCTGGATGTGTGGGATGTCACATTGTCCAGGTGGAATTGTCCAAGTACGTCGGAAGCACAATGAACATAGATGGATGTAGGTGATCATACAGGATGTTTACGTATGTCACCTTCGAGAGTCGTATCTAGACGTATCAGGGATCCCATACCAGTACAACTGCACTCGCCCCACACCACTACAGACCCTCCACCAACTTGAAGAGTTCCCTGCTGACATGCAGGGTCCAAGGATTCATGAGGTTGTCTCCATACCCGCCCACGTCCATCCACTCGATAGAATTTGAAACGAGACTCGTCCGACCAGGTAACATGTTTCCAGTCATCAACACTCCAATGTCGATGTTGAAGGGCCCAGGCGAGGCGTAAAGCTTTGTGTCCTGCAGTCATCAAGGGTACACGAGTAGGCCTTCGGCTCCAAAAGCCCATATCGATGACGTTTCGTTGAAAGGTTTGCACGCTGACACTTGTTGATGGCCCAGCACTTAAATCTGCACGAATGTGCGGAAGAGTTACACTTCCGTCACGTTGTACGATTCACTTCAGTTGTCATTGGTCCCGTTCTTGCAGGATCTTTTTCTGGCCGCAGCGATGTCAGAGATTTGATTTTTTACAGGATTCCTGATATTCACGCCACACTCGTGATATGGTCATATGGGAAAATCCCCACTTCATCGCTATGTCGGAGATGCTGTGTTCCATCGCTCGTGCGCCGACTACAACACCACGTTCACATCCACTCAAGTCTTGATAGCCTGCCATCGTAGCAGCAGTAACCGATCTAACAACAGCACCAGACACTTTGTGAAGGATCCACTTGTACGTGGAGCCCGATTTTGTAATATATTTAATGAAAAATGACATGAAATGGTTATTGCATGTAGAAGAGATTGTATCTTTGACGTCACTGAACCAAAGAAGTTGCCTGAGTGGCGGAATCGATTTACGTAGAGGCGCGCGGAGCGCAGTGGCAGTTACCGCTGCTAGTGCCTTATGTGAGAAATTAGCTGTTGATCTACGAACGCAGCAAAATACAGTTTTGTATGGTAATGGAATTTTGTGTATTTAGTTTTAAGTATGCAGCAACGCAATGTGGATTTTGCTAATTCTAACAGTACCGGCCCTTGAATGTAGGAACCAAGTATATGCCATCAGATTTAATGTATAGGTTGATTTGGTATGCCCGATTTGTGATATTTTGTGTGTTTTGTAATACCGACACTTATAAGGTAAATTTGCGAATCTATTTTGTCAAAAGATGCCAGACCTTTTCTCATCCAACAATCCAAGTATTGTTAACTACTTGAGTAAGTGAGAATTGTAAAACAGTTGAGAAGTTCACAGATTTTGAAGTTAACGTAAAATGTTTCATATCAGATTTTGTGGGGGAGAAACGGTATTTTAAATACAATTTTGAAACTAAACCATTCAGTATTAGAATATCCTGTTATCAGTACCTCCTCCTATAACATGTCGTGTGACATTATTTGAATGAAGCTATTTTACGGCCGGCATTGCACTTCGCTGAGCGAAGATAGAATATTTTGTAGCCTACTGAGGAGAGAACAGAAATCCAAGATTACATCACTTGTGACTCATGAGCTAAGGGAAATGTAGTTCGTTGTTTATTTGCATAGGGAATTATATTAGTTTATTGCACGCTGCCATAGAACTCGGTGCTGAGTAAATTTCAAAGAGAATGATTTCATTTTAGGCATTAAACACTGCTTTTCCAGACTAAGTTGTTTAATTTTTCTTTGGATTACAGTAAAACTGATTAAGCACACCATACGCGGTAGATTTTCGTAAGACTAACATCGCGCATTGTACATCCATTAACAAACACGAATAATTCAATATTAAAGAACGTTACACTTGGCGATAGTTCTGCCAGACGTTCGTTTTGTGAAATCTTTGACATTTAAAGTAGTTTATATTCTGTTCCCTCAACCACTCTGTAGCGATAACAGTACTTACATTTTTTTGGCGCAACGCAATTTACTAACTTGTATAAAATTTTTCCACAGTTCATAGGCATTCTTATACTCCGCCTTGCCCCTGCATGTGATTTACGACGCCGCGCAAAACTGTTAAGGTTCCGGCGCGTAATCTCACAATTAAAGCTACCGGAACAGGCGATTTTCCTCTCCTTGGCAACCATGTTGAGAATGATAGTGACTACTCTGTGGTGCAACAGTTGCAAAGCACCACAGAAAACGTGAGTACCGCAAAATAATAAACAAATTCCTGACACTATAATTTGACATTCCGGTATTGCGTACGCCGCTGATCTGCGCATAGTTGACGTGCACAATTCAAAGCTTGATTGTTTTACGAAAGAGGAGAGATGTCTTCGGACGTAACAGTATCCTCAGGCGGGGGAGAGTTAATTTCCACAATATATATAAATACACTACTGGCCATTAAAATTGCTACACGAAGCAGAAATGCAGATGATAAACGGATATTCATTGGACATATATATTATACTAGAACTGACATGTGATTACATTTCCACGTAGTTTGGGTGCATAGATCCTGGGAAATCAGTACCCAGAACAACCACCTCTGGGCGCAATACCGGCATTGATACGCCTGGGCATTGAGTCAAACAGAGCTTGGATGGCGTGTACAGGTATAGCTGCCCATGCAGCTTCAACACGATACCACAGTTCATCAAGAGTAGTGACTGGCGTATTGTCACGGGCCAGTTGCTCGGCCACCATAGACCAGACGTTTTCAATTGGTGAGAGATCTGGAGAATGTGCTGACAGGGCAGCAGTCAAACATTTTCTGTATCCAGAAAGGCCCGTAGAGGACCTGCAACATGCGGTCGTTCATTACCCTGCTAAAATGTAGGGTTTCGCAGGGATCAAATGAGGGGTAGAACCACGGATCGTAACACATCAGAAATGTAACGTCCACTGTTCAAAGTGCCGTCAATGCGAACAAGAGGTGACCGAGACGTGTAACCAATGTCACCCCATACCATCACGCCGGGTGATACGCCAGTATGGCAATGACTAATACACGCTTCCAACGTGCGTTCACCGCGATGTCGCCAAACACGGATGCGACCATCATGATGCTGTAAACAGAACCTGGATTCACCCGAAAAAATGACGTTTTGACATTCGTGCCCCCAGGTTCGTCGTTGAGTATACCATCGAAGGCGCTGCTGTCTGTGATGCAGCGTCAAAGGTAACCGAAGCCATGGTCTCCGATCTGATAGTCCATGCTCCTGCAAACGTCGTCGAACTATTCGTGCAGATGGTTGTTGTCTAGAAAACGTCCCCATCTGTTGAACCAGGGATCGAGACGTGGCTGCACGATCCGTTACAGCCATGCGGATAAGATGCCTGTCATCTCGACTTCTAGTGATACGAGGCCGTTGGGATCCAGCACGGTGTTCCGTATTGCCCTCCTCAAACCACCGATTCCATATTCTGCTAACACTCGGTGGATCTGACCAACGCGAGCAGAAATTTCGCGATACGATAAACCGCAATCGCTACAAACCGACCTTTACCAAAGTCGGAAACATGATGGTACGCATTTCTCCTCCTTACACGAGGCATCACAACAACGTTTCCCCAAGGAACGCCGGTCAACTGCTGTTTGTGTATGAGAAATCGATTGGAAACTTTCCTCATGTCAGCACGTTGTAGGTGTAGCCACCGGCGCCAACCTTGTATGAATGCTCAGAAATCTAATCATTTGCGTATCACAGCATCTTCTTCCTGTCGGTTAAATTTCGCGTCTGTAGCACGTCATCTTCGTGGTGTAGCAATTTTAAAGGCCAGTAGTGTAACATATCAAGCAACTTCGGAAATTCCGTGACGTTTGTAGCGAACAATGTGGTTGCAGACAAAGAGGGCGCATCGCTAACAAATTACTTTGGAGTGCAGGAAGACCTGCAGAGGAATAACGCTTGGTGTGGGGATTCTCAGCCGGCCGCTGTGGCCGAGCAATTCTAGGCGCTTCAGTCCGAGATCGCGTTGCTGCTACGGTCGCAGGTTCGAATCCTGCCTCGGGCAGGGGTGTGTGGGGTTAAGTTAGGTTTAAGTAGTTCTAAGTCTAGGGCACTGATGACCTCAGATGTTAAGTCCCATAGTGCTTAGAGCCATTTTTTCGGGAGTGTCAACTGAAACTCAAAATAAACTAATGTAGAGCGTAGCGTATGCATAGACAGAAAGACCCTCTGGTTCACGTGCAACAACATGTTCCAAAACGAAACGCACAAAAGCGGCGTTCTTCCGTGATACGTACCTCGGATTCTGTTGGTGACAGGAAGGTTGGGTTCGTTTGTTATGGATAGCCCTTGGGCCAGTGAACCGTTTATAAGGTTTCTCGTATATTTTTGATATTCAAGAAAGGTTACGTAATCTCATTTTCTATCATACAGTAGTTTTCAATACACGTATGTTACGCCACAGAGTTTCTGAGTACAAGCAATGTGATCTTTGGTAGCCAGTGGCATTGTCGTTACCGCAGCATTCTAAGAGAAGCTAGTGAGTGAGTCGGTTGTTCGTCGCACTATTTAGAGGTCTGCAAATAATTTGCAGAGCAGAGAGAGAAAGATAGGGAGGATACAAAATTTTGTAAATATTATTTGGTAAAGATTAATTTGAGAAGTGACGATTTCCAGGTAAGGAGGTCGCTGAACTCTTGTATGCGCTTAATTTATGACGTGTTCGAAAAATTCGGAGTTTTAGTGGAATGTTTCTTTATCGTTCAGGACAGTTAGTTTGACTATTGAGACGTGATTAAGTAAAGTTGTCTATTCCTTTGGCTTGCGCATAGAGGTTATAGATTTACCACTCCTTTATCATCTCAGCAATTACACTCATGGCAGAGTGACATTTGTTAATAACAAGTACAATTGTAAAGATCATAGTAATAGTCAAAGAATGAGTTTAAGTGTTCACAATACAGTTTTTTAGTAGTTAGTTTTTTTATCACTCAGCAAATCCAAATCCTACCACCGTCTGCTCATGGAAATTTTGATTTTTTTTCCGTTTCCCGCATTGCAGTTTGCAGAACACAGTGGTAAAAAGTGTAGCTCCAACCAGAATAGTATGCTTGCTCGTTCTTGTGTTGTACTACCCCAAGGCTTTCCTTTCTTTTGTTTTATTTAGCTAAATCGCTGCTGTCCAACATTTTTATGTTCATGACTTCGAGTAGTACCGAGTGGTCGTTGCCACATGTAAGCCATTAAAATTTGTTACGGCCAGTTGCATTACAGTTAAGACAATAAGATAGTCCTTGGCTAGGTGCTGCATTTCAAAATTAATGTCTGTTTCAGCTTAGGTAAAATCTGTTCGGATTCCATTTAATATGCAGATAGCCATTTTTTTTTCAGTGCAGTGTTACATTTGCACTGTATCATCAGAGCTTTTTCTCTCATTAGGAAGACTAGGCTGCCGGCAAGGGTGGCGAAATTTTAAGGGCAGCAAAATTAATTTCAAATTAAACAGCGAAAAAATTCAGCGAATAAGGGAACCAAGTGAAAAAGACGTGGAATTAATACACCAAATTGTTTTCAAAAGCATACGGAACATTTGCTTTTACGAAAGTAAAGACATTGCCACTACCTACCTCAAAACTAAAGGAGCTGCTACTGAGTGCGAAACGGAAACAAAAATGACCTTGTCTCGTCTCTGTGGAGCGCTGGAGCGAGGCACTCTCAGCTGGCTTGGACTTAATACCACACGTCCCTCAGTTACTCTATTTGTTTTTCTCTGCAGATCATCTTTAGACAAACATAACGTCCATGCCTCACTAGAATTCGAACCCGGGCCCATCTCGGACGAATGATCATGAGGCGGGCGCTTAGAATACTGTGCCACTGGGGTGGAGTTGTAAACTCACAACAGAAAATGAAACAAGGGGTCACTTATTTATTTAATCGCAAGAAAACAGATGCTAAGAAAGATGAGACTTATTCCACATTTTAAAAATATCTTAATTAAAACAGAAATGAAATAACGCCACACTTATCCAGATGACCTAGTCTGATGCTTCGGCATGTCTCCCATCAGTGTAAAACAATTTCTGAATTCAAGGAAAAATTCTTTCGCATCAGAAAATAGAACCAAATCTTATTACTCCATTTCCATCCAATTAAATAAAACAATTAATAAGGCCATATTTGGTTGCACTGATATATGCATTTGAGTTCTAAATTAAAATGTTCAGCACACACTTCCTGCTCCAATTATTTTGGCAAATTTAAAAAAATGAGGACACAAAACTAAAAAAAAATTGTGGACATTTGTTGTCCTGAATCACTTTTGAAGGAATCGAGGACAATGTATGAAAACTGATGATTGTCCCCAGAATATAAGGATTTCCGGGCACCTCTTTTTTAATGATTAAAATGTACTAGAAGGGGGTTGGGTTGTTTGGGGGAGGAGACCAGACAGCGAGGTCATCAGTCTCAATAGGGAAGGAGAGGGAAGGAAGTTGGCAGTGCCCTTTCCCGGCATTTGCCTGGAGCGATTTAGGGAAATCACGGAAAACCTAAATCAGGATGGCCAGATGCGAGAGTGTAGTAGGAGATTTGTATTGTTGTGCCTTCGGATGCTGGTGGTGGTGGAGAGGATGGGGGGATGTCAGGGAGACAGATGGTAGTAAGAAAGAGGGAGGTTTATTTTTCAATTCTCTCCTATGGCGGTAAAACGCCAAAAAACGAGCCTGTGTATAACTTAGTGTTGAAAATTTGTTTAGGCAATTTGCATAAGCAAATTCATAGAGGATTTTAGTAGAAACGCTTTTTTTTCTTTCAAAAGTCGTTTGGTAAATTTATGTAGCATGTTCATTCTGTCAGTTCACTGTGTTGAAATTGCAAGTCACTTACTGTTACGCCAAGCATTGTAGCATTGATCACTGCGCCACACAACAGAGTTTCGCAGGACAGCTTATTTAATATACAGTCTTACATTTTCTAACTCCTTTGGTGAAGTTGATTAGAAATACAGTTATACAGTTTCAGTTTTGGGAACTCATTTAATTACAGATAACTTTTTGGTAATTACACCACCTCTACTGTTCAGGACAACAACAACAACAACTACAACACAATTTTATTTTACAACAAATAAACAGTTTTTATTTTTTATTCAAAGCAGTTATACATTTCTATTCCCAACAAAGGGCCGTCTTAGCATCCCTATCGTACAGTGCAAATAAGTATACAGTACAAATATTAAATACCCCCTTCTGCTTAGGCAAACGCAGTAAATCATTTATTTCTTTTTGCATTTGATATAGTCTACGATGGTTCTTAAGGGGCTTATGAAGGTTCAATTAGTTCATGACCGGTTCCTTAGAAAACAAAAAAAGAGAACTTTCTTTACCAATTTTTTGTGCCAAAATCGAGTCGCGGATTCGAAGAGGCAGTAATCGACTGATTATTTCTGATATGTTTCTCAGATTCCGTTCTGCAATAGCATTGAAAATTTTCTTCATATCTTTGTCCGTTTCCGAGATACAGAGATTGAGAATTACTCTACTAGTACACGTAAAATCCGATGTGAGGTGGAAACGTAGTTTATAAAGTGACGTAGCACGGAAAAATACGTAGTAAAATCCTCTGTTATCATCAAAAGGTTTCTAGGAACACGATATTGTAGTACTGATCACTGCGCCAAAGTTTTTGTGCAGGGAAGAGAAGGGAACCGACGGAAAAACGCTCCTATTGGAGCACAAGAAAGGCGAATATGCTCCTGTTTAAAAGGCTCTGAAAACTGAGATACTAACTGCCTCTTTCTACCTTCCTAAGCACTTTAAAATTTTTTCCAAAAATTTTTGCAGGCGAACATATTCGCGCTTTTTATATGTCTTTTTGGACTGGATCTGCCTTTAGCAAAACACAATTTTATTTTACATTCCAAACATGTTTCACTGCAGTTGCAGCATCATCAGTGAGCTTTTATTTTATGGCTGTTAAACATAGACAATGTTCTTTACTGTTTGGAAAAATGTAAATAATAGTTTTTAAAATCGTAGTTACAAATTTTGAAGAACACACAATGTTATGTGTCATACATTTTACCACATGGTGCGGTTTTCCTGAGTTATTATGATTTTATAGTGCCCAATCCAAAAACATACATATTGTTCAAGCAAACACGGACAAAAGAGCTTCAAGCTCAAAATGATTGTACTCATGTTTTTTGATGCCGAGAGAGAAGGAGGAGGTGCCACTGGAAAAGCCGTGGAAAAGTAATAAATACTAGAAGATAGAACACAGTTATTGTGTCATAGAAGTAGCGAAGGAGGCACAGGCAGTGTGAGAGAAAGAGTGGGACACAGTGGCAATGGAATATAGTTGACAGTGGCAGAACGGTGCTAGAAAAGGAGTGAAAAAGGCAGTACCCCAGGGAGAGGAATAAAAAAAGGAGAAAGTGGAAGTAGGTGAGAGGCAGTGATAATGAGAGACAGAGTCTATGACACAGCAACGAAGAGATATATAGTGACAGAGAGGAGACAGCATTAGTGGGAAGAAATGAATGAGATAGCACCAGTAAGAGAGACCAAGAGAGACACTGTGACATTGAGAGGAGACAACAGCAGTAGGACAGCATGAAGGAGACTGTGGTTGTGAGAAAGGAGACGCAAAGAGATAATGACAGTGAGTGAGTGAGAATGGGCAAGTGGTTCAAATGGCTCTGAGCACTATGGGACTAACATCTGTGGTCATCAGTCCTCTAGAACTTAGAACTACGTAAACCTAACTAACCTAAGGACATCATACACATCCATGCCCGAGGCAAGATTCGAACCTGCGACCGTAGCGGTCACGCGGTTCCAGACTGAAGCGCCTATAACCACACAGCCACACCGGCCGGGCTGGGCAAGTGGGAGGGGATGCATATGAGCGACTTACATAAGCAGACGAGTGAGTGTGAGCGAGTTACAGTTGGATCAGCTTGGAGGAGTGAGATATGAGGTGCATGTTAAAAACAGCGCGAATATCTTCGAATGCCAAAATATTTGGGAATAATTTTAATGGTGCTGAGAAAAGTAGAATGAGACAGCTGACACCCTACTTTTAAGTCAGAATTTTTTTAAACAGGAACATGTTCGCTTTCTTGTGCCTCGATAGCAACATAATTCTAGTGTTTATTGTATGATTACATTGCGGAACAGTGACTGCCAGCAATTACTTCCATAGAAGTCTAGGAATATGCGTAGGGAGCAGTTTAAAATGGAACGAGCTCGTAAAACTAACCGTAAGAAAAGCAGATGCGAGACTGAGTTTCCTTGGAAGAATCCTCAGCAAACATAGTCCGTCAACAAAGGAGGTAGCTTACAAAGTCATCGTTTAGGCAATACTTGAATACCGCTCGCCAATATGGGGTCTTTACTAGATGGGACCGATAAAGGAAACAGAGAAAATCAAAAGAAGAGCAGCGCTTTTCGTTGCAGGTTCATTTACTAATGACAAAAGCGTCATCGAGATGATCAACCAACCTCAGTTGCAGATGTTGCTTCAGAGGTGTTCTGCACCACGGTGTGTTTACTGTTAAAGTTCCGAAACCATACGTTATTAGAAGAGTCAACCAATATAACGCCTCCCCCTACGTGTATCTCGCCAGAAGGCCGCGAAAACAAGATGAGAGCGATTCGAACTCACACAGAGGCTTACCGGCAATCGCTCTTCCCGCGAGCTATTCGCTACTAGAACAGGAATAGGAGTGCAGTGACAGCGGTACACAGCAAGGTGGCATTTCTCTCTCTCTCTTGTTTAACGAAATTTGTTATTATCTCAAAAACTTACGCAGTTAATTATACATTGGAAATAGGAAATGTGGTTAGACGTTACTTGTAGAGGATGCCTCGTTCGTCCGTCAGTTGCTACATCTTGGTTGTTGACAGGAGCCTGCCAGTTTGTTGCAGTTGAACAATATGTTGACCGTCCACGTTGCCGACGCTCACCACCATTCTTTGGAAGTCTGTGTGTGATTTCATCATAATTTTGGTATCTTCCTCATCTGCTCGTGTTTGCCCCACAGACAAGTTAGAAACTGCAATTTCTCGACAGAACGGCTTACAGTTTGGTGAAGTGACTGTTGTTGAAGTGATATGCTTTGGCGTGGTTCTATTTATCCGGCTGAGTGTTGGTTTAGTAGTTTTCCAAACGTTTGCTACCGTTTGACGCAGAATCCTGTGCTCCAGAGTGTCTGGTTCACTGCACTTGTCGCAGGCGTCTGCCCTGATGAGGAGTATGACTGCTGGTTTTTCGTTTGTCGGTCTCGTCTTGTTAACAACCTCGTTAAACGTGCGGAAAATTCTGGTGATAATAAAAGCGCTGAGACATTTTTTATACGATGTTCTATCGGTGACTGGCCGGAGTGGCCGTGCGGTTCTAGGCGCTACAGTCTGGAGCCGCGTGACCGCTACGGTCGCAGGTTCGAATCCTGCTTTGGGCATGGATGTGTGTGATGTCCTTAGGTTAGTTAGGTTTAAGTAGTTCTATGTTTTCGGCGACTGATGACCTCAGAAGTTAAGTCACATAGTGATCAGAGCCATTTGAACCATTTTTCTATCGGTGTTGCGGAAATCTTGAATCAGTGTCATTCTTGAGTGGAGTGCCTCACAGTACGTCTTATATTTTCATTGCAGTCTTCTCTCTGGGACTGGGGGCGCTTTCTATCATGTAGCTCTTGTGCATGGAGTATTGCCGCTCGTAGCCGAGTCTAAATGGCATCTTCGTGTGGTTAATTGGCGCTGTTTGAGTCTCTAGTCTTTATTTATTGAACAAGACTACTGGCGGACTGGCCGGGTTATTTTCCGTGCCTTTGGATGTCCTGTGGATCAGCAGAGCAGCGCACTTCAACATTATATCGATTAGGCCAAGGCCTCCTCGTTGTTACTTTAGAGCGCATTTGGTGTATGCAACCTTAGAAATATCTCCACGCCGCCGTCGCCAGCAGACATGATAGCTCGACCCAGTTCTTTGGACAGGTTTAGAATTTGAGCCATAAACCAAGAGTCCCAGTTTGAAGTCCCGGTGCGGCATAAAAATTTCAGTCCATCAGGAAGTTTCAAATGAGTCCACATTCCGCTGCAGAGCAAAAATTCGTTGTTAGTTCTCAGCCGTGTACATGTCTTGAAGATTTCTTTACGTTCTTCAATACCGTCCTTGCAGTTCTCATTCCATCACACGGGTGATTATTTCATCCTCCTGCAAAGATCCTGTTACTTGCAAGTTCTTTAACATTTTAGTAACCTGTGCTTCATAACTAACAGATTTCAACGAACATAGTGAAACGGAATAAGTTTAAGAGACAAATGAAAGTGAGACGGTCAAATAAAGTTCAAAACAGTCACGCTGCAAGTAGTGCTACAAGACAGAATGGATGTAAGCCATGTAAGATCGTAAACGGTGAATGTTAAGAATCATTTAGATTGCGGCAGATTGAATGAAAGAGCGATGAAAGCGTACCTCGGTTGTTGTAAATACTGGTACATTGAGACGAACGAGGTTGGAAGGCCTGCTATTAATTGGAATGAAGACTAGACCACAAAGCTATTCGCTGGCACGCCAAACCCATCGGAGTAAATTCCGTAAACTGTCGTATGGATCGTATTCTGTTGGACAACATCGTAGTTTCGCCTCGGTTTGTGTAAGTTACAATGGCTTTCCTGACAGAATATAAATTTTAACCACAGACAGATTGTCCGTGTATGACAGAGATATTCTTTCTCGGCCTTTATTCCGTAATGTAAGAAGCCATACCTTTTAGCCATAAAACGTCAAAGCCATCCGATCAAAATGTTTTGTTCTTTGACAGTGAATAAGAACGCGAACTCGGAGAAGACCGAAGACGGACGAAATAATCAGTAAACGCCTGCAGATGTAAGAGGTGTGCTTGCTGTGAACTAAGAATGATGTCTGAGATAGAAAGAATTGCTGTAGAATAGTTAGAAAAGAATTGCGGACGCTGTGGATTACGAGAAAAACTTTCGCGGAAATATAAGGAAGAAGGAATATTGGGGTTTAAACGGATCGTCGATGGCGACATCATTAGAGACGAGCTCAGGATGGTACTGGGAATGGATAGGGAAGTAAACTGCTTGTGTTCTTCACAAAACAAAAATTTTTGTACTTCGCCAATGCGTTTAAGGGGAACAACAAAATCTAAATAACTAGACGGGGACTTGAACCATCACCTAAATCGGCTTCGTCTTTTCCTTAAAAGTCTCGTGACAATTTTAAGCTGATTACAGTAAGAAGCAAGTTCAGATCCTTTCTTGAGGTTCTCCATGGTCCGGTGGGGAACCTTGAAGTGTTGGGATATCATCTGATAAAATTTGGGTTGGAAGCTGCGGTAGAGATAACGATTTCATCCGATCAGTAATAAGAGTTTTCCGCGACAGTCCCCTCTGACGACGTTTCGCGCATGAGACGGATGCAAAGTTGTACCTCGGCTTGGATTCCTTTCAATCAATAGTCTACCATTAACTAGCTGCATGAGTTGTTTCAGTGATCGGTGGAAGACAGATTTCAGTGAAGAGGAACAAGCAAGTGAAGTTGGCCCTACTGTGACATTCAAAACGACTATCAGGTTTTAAGAAGTTTTACTTTTACTGCAAAATATGGATACCGGCCTGACTTTTCACTGTTGATGGCACGTTCATGTTGTATGGTGACTATTTGTTCGGAGATTATCTATCATTGCGATGCTTTATACAGAAAAAATGAGAAAGACATTGATAACACAACACCAAAACCCAGTGCTTACATGTGAGTCTAATCCGTGAGAGTAACGAGGCGCGAAATAAAAGCTACTGCTATGGGTTTTCGTCGGCATCCATGAAATTCACTAGTGCTCGACGGCAGACGAGAATTCCTGTGCGGAAAAGCAATCACTTAATATGAGTTTTTGATCTCTTTGAGAACCAATGAAGAGAGAGGACGCCCGAAGCAGTGGGGCCGAACAGAGCAGAGCTGTCAAAGACCATTAATTTCCCTTGCCTACTTTGCGGAAAATTAGCGGCGTGCGGCAGGCGGCTGCTTTGATACGGTCTGCTCTGTAGGGCGGCGCGACCATCGCCGGTCGACACGCCGCTGTTGCCAACCAGCATTCTTAATTCGCGTTTGCCATCGTATTATGACCCAATTCACTCCCTTTGCGTGCCTTCGCATTTCTCTTTCATTTTGTCGTGTGTTATGTTTGTGTTTTTGTGTGAGTGTGAGTGTGTGTATGTGTATGTGTATGTGTATGTGTGTGTGTGTGTGTGTGTGTGTGTGTGTGTGTGAGATTGCTTGTGCGGAGACGCGCGTCGGTGTATGTGTGTGACGGGGTGAAAGAGAGAGAGAGAGAGAGAGAGAGAGAGAGAGAGAGAGAGAGAGACTGTGATTGAAATTTAACTAAGCATTTGCCTGATCATTCATTTTGCCATTTGTGAAACCTTTCACATACACACCACCTGACCAAAAGCATCTGGACACGTATGAATATTATTAATAGCCTATCCGGTATGTCCACGCTTCTGCTTTATGACGTCTTTAACTCTGCTAGGAACACTTTGAATCAGGTTTTTGAATGCCTGTGGAGCAATGACAGCCAATTAGTTCTTCTTCAAGAGCCGAACCGGAGAAGACAGTGATGTCAAACTATGATGTCTGGAGTGAAGGCTTCATTGTAACTCATTTCAAAAGTATTGAGGTTACATCTCTGCGCAGGTCACGCCATTTCAGGAATGTTATTTTCCACAAATCATTGCCTTCCAGAAGCTGTCTTACGACACTGTGCATTGTCATGGTGAAACAAAACAATCACCGTCTCCGAACTAAAAAAAATGGCTCTGAGCACTATGGGACTTAACATCTATGGTCATCAGTTCCCTAGAACTTAGAACTACTTAAACCTAACTAACCTATGGACATCACACAACACCCAGCCATCACGCGGCAGAGAAAATCCCTGACCACGCCGGGAATCGAACCCGGGAACCCGAATGTGGGAAGCGAGAACGCTACCGCACGACCACGAGATGCGGGCGTCTCCGAACTGATCTACTCTATGGAGCACACTATGTCACTCGGAGTAGTGAAGAAACTTAAATCACTTAATAAAAGCAAGTATTCTGGTCCAGACTGTTTACAAATTAGGTTCCTTTCGGAGCATTCTGATTCATTAGTTCCATAGTTAACAATCATACACAACCGTTCGCTCGACGAAAGATCCGTCCCCAAAGACTGGAAAGTTGCACAGGTCACACCAATATTCAAGAAAGGTAGTAGGAGTAATCCACTAAATTACAGGTCCATATCGTTAACATCGATATGCAGCAGGATTGTAGAACATATACTGTGTTCGAACATAATGAATTACCTCGAAGAAAACGGTCTATTGACACACAGTCAACATGGGTTTAGAAAACATCGTTACTGTAAAACACAACTAGCTCGTCATTCGCATGAAGTGTTGAGTGCTATTGACAAGGGGTTTCAGATCGATTCCGTATTTCTGGAATTCCAGAAGGCTGTTGAAAAAAATGGCTCAAATGGCTCTGAGCACTATGGGACTTAACATCTATGGTCATCAGTCCCCTAGAACTTAGAACTACTTAAACCTAACTAACCTAAGGACAGCACACAACACCCAGTCATCACGAGACAGAGAAAATCCCTGACCCCGCCGGGAATCGAACCCGGGATCCCGGGCGTGGGAAGCGAGAACGCTACCGCACGAAGGCTTTTGACACTGTACTGGTACCACACAAACGGTTTGTAGTGAAATTGCGTGCTTATGGAATATCATCTCAGTTATGTGACTGGATTTGTGACTTCCCGTCAGAGAGGTCGCAGTTCGTCGTAATTGACGGAAATTCGTCGAGTAAAACGGAAGTGATTTCCGGCGTTCCGCAAGCTAGTGTTATAGGCCCTTTGCTGTTCCCTGTCTATATAAAAGAATTAGGAGACAATCTGAGCAGCCGTCTTCGGTTGTTTGCAGATGACGCTGTCGTTTATCGACTAATAAAGTCATCAGCAGATCAAAACAATACATCAGTCTAATCTAGAAACGTAAATTAAACTAAATACCTAGGTATTACAATTACGAACTACTTAAAATGGAAGGGACACATAGAAAATGTTGTGGGGAAGACTAACCAAAGACTGCGTTTTATTGGCAGGACACTTAGAAAATGTAAGAGACCTAATAAGGAGACTGCCTACACTACGCTTGTCCGTCCTCTTTTAGAATACTGCTGCGCGGTGCGGGATCTTCACCAGATAGGACTGACAGAGTACATCGAAAAAGTCCAAAGAAAGGCAGCACGTTTTGTATTATCGCGAAATGTGGGAGAGGGTGTCTCAGAAATCATTAAAAGACAAGCGTTTTTCGTTGCGACGGAATCGTGTCACGACATTCCAATCACCAACTTTCTTGTCCGAATGCGAAAATATTTTGTTGACACCGACCTACATAGGGAGGAACGATCACCACGATAAAATAAGGGAAATCAGAGCTCTTACGGAAAGATATAGGTGTTCATTCTTTCCGCACGCTATACGAGATTGGAATAATAGAGAATTGTGAAGGTGGTTCGATGAACCCTCTGCCAGGCACTTGAATGTGATTTGCGGAGTATTCATGTAGATGTAGATATGTTCATTTCCTTCAGCATATAGTGATTTCCTACGGGAAATAAGGAGACAACATCCTAACCATAAAAAATATCCTCATACACGCCAACTCCTCTGTGCTTCCCTGTTGGCACGACTGCGTTTTCCAGGCAATCGCCAAACTCAGACCCTTCCATCCGAGTGCTACAGGGTATTGCGCGGTTCATCGCCCCAAATCACTCGTTTCCAGCCATTCACTGTCCGGTGGCGTCGCTCTTTACGGCAACCTAAGCGTCACTTAGTGCCGACTACAGAAATGTGTGGCACGACCGTTGTGCCCCACTACTTTTCACTCCCTAAGAACAGTCATTGTGTTAGCTGGACAGCTGGTAGCACACTGGAAAGCACCAGTGGTTCCTTCCCAAAGCTCAGCGGACCCTGTCCGTCAGTAAATGAGGCCTGCCTGGTCTTGATTTAGGGGCGACTGTACCTTAGCGCTTCTATTTGACAATCACATCATCAACAATCAAATTGGGCAGTTTTCGAAGGGCTGAAACGTGTTTCTGATTGAGTTTTTACTCAAGTGACATGCAATGTCTAGTGCCTGTTTGAAGTCATTGTGCTCTCCTGACGAACCCATTCCGCTGTTTCTGGTTCTATGCTGACAACGTAGTACCCCTCCCCCCTCCCCCCCTCCGTTACCTTTTACAGTGGCGAGTCCGCCTCTAGTGGCATGTAGTGGTCAAGCCCGCATTACATAGCTGATTCGGGATACTTTTGATGAGATAGTGTATGTACAGTGCAGTACCTAAGAAAACGGTGTTAGCAAAATGGAAACTGAGCATGTTATGTTGTTGCAGGTTTAATTAAAGAAAAATCTCAATGCGTTCTACATCTGTAACCTGCTCGGTACGGCCTCTTTGTGTTCCATTCGTGAACGGAATGTGGGAAGACGGTTTAGATAGTCTGTGTGGTCTCTAATTAGTCTGTTCCTGTCTTCGTGGTCCCTGAGCGAGCACTCCTTTGGCGGTCGCAATATACACAAAAATGTTCAAATGTGTGTGAATTCCTAAGGGACTAAATTACTGAGGTCATCGCTCCCTAGACTTACACACTACTTAAACTAACTTATGGTAAGAACAACACACACATCCATTCCCGAGGGAGGATTCGAACCTGGCGGGGGGTGACATGGAGCATCTAAATGCGCGGCCACAATATACTCCTAGATACCTCTCGACCTTGAATCACTGCAGGCAGGCTTTCGCGACCTAGTTGGGACCTATATCCAAGTGTTCGGCACTCCATGTTTGGTCAGCATGTGACGCTCTCCCAGGAGTCAGACAAAACTGTGACCATTCGTGGCGCCCTATTTCTATATCCCGTATTGATCCCATATTACTGAAAAATATTTTAGTTCACTTGAGCGATACTGTAGGACAGGTCGTACGAGTGCTTTGTAAGCTATCTTCTATCTAGATCGATTCCATTTCCCCAGTACCCTACCCAATGAACCGAAGTCAGTTACTGCTTTACTCTACGATTTACTCTACATGAACATTCCATTTCACATTCATACAGTCTGTGACACCCATGTACTTTTATGAGCTGACTGATTCCAAATGTGACTCACTGATTTGTGGTCATTCTTTCATTTTCTTTACGCTTTTACAATTTTATATTCGTCAATATTTAGATCAAGTTCTCAGTTTCACTCGGTGCTTCAATATACGTATCTTCATCATTTGTGAAAAATCTGAGGTTACTATGAATACTGATTACAGATCATTAGTACACAACATAAGCAGAAAGAGTCTTAACACAATTCCCTGAGGCATGCGTGAAGTTATTATTAAAAAATTCTGAATTCCGTCACCACTTTTGTTTGATACCTCATACGATCACACATTCGCAGGTATAGTACTGGGTCAGATACTTTTCGGAAGACAAGAAATACTATGTCTTCCGCACCTACCTGCGTTGACTCTTGCTTTCAAGACCTTTTGAGAGGGATGTGCAGACAGGGTTTCGATGACTGACATTTTAGGAATCAGAGCTGGTTGGCATGAAGGAGGTTATGCTCTTCCACATGCCTCATTAGCTTTGAGCACTATTATAACACTCTACAACAAATGGATATAAAAATAATTTGATGCTCGTTTTGTAGATAACTTCCACCGTTTTTCTTGTAGGCGAATGAGACACACCTGTGCTTAGGCACAGTTCTTTGTTCTAGGTGTATCAGCTTTGCTACTGTTTAAAAAAGGGCTACCTAAGCAGCAGAGTTTGTACAGAATGCGACAGGGATTCTGTCTTACCCTGCGGCGATCTTACCCTGCGGCGAAGTGAGAATTAATTGGGGGAGGTACTCCTGGATTTTCCTGTGTCGAGGAAAATTCGAAAAGGCGTTCATCATGTCTACTGTTGCCTTGAGATCCTCACTCTTGGGTCATGCATTAGTGGTGTCTCTGGTATTCCAGGAGTAATTTCATGATATCCAAGGGGAGATACTTCCTGAAATTCAGAGCAAAGCCATAGTACGAGAAGTTCAAAAATATAGGAACTTTTATTGACAATCCGGTAACTTACCATGCGTAACTTCAGCAGAATAATTATAACCAACATGGTAAGGTAGTAACAGCGATCTACTCTTGATGCTCAAGTAGTAGAAATTATTCCTTTTATTCTGCATAAACTTTTAATTATAAACCCTCACGGTGTACAGAATTTCTGTCTTATTGCCATTTCCTTGTAATTAACTTTTCTTATATTTTTCTCCCAAACAATTGCGACTTCAAAGCTCTTTCAACCATTCTAGTCCTGATAACGCTAACCAACAAGCGACATAACGTCAACGTATACCTGCAGGGGTACTTTACATCGATACAAGGCGCCTTCATCGTAGTTACCACGTCGCCTTCTGCATACGTCTAAGGCGGCCACCGGCTATTGCAAGCACGACATCACCCTGGGAACAGCGTCCTATATAATAATATGCCTTTAACGGCCACATGAACGGCCTTTCCATGGTAACAGCGTTCTCTCCATAAATCTTTGTCCGCTTACGGCCGTTATACAATGTCTCCATGGAAATGGCATCTTACAGCATAATATTTGACTATTAATAGCCATCTAGTCGATGCTTCCATGGAAACGGGGCCGCTAGAGGTGCCAAGAAGCGTCACCAGCCGGCGTTCAACGATCCTACAACTGTTGCTATTGGCGTTTTTATTTTAAAGCCTCTCACAAATTTATGGCAAGATTAGTAAGGTCTCGTATTGTTTGTTTGAACTGTTGTATTTGCATAGTACTATCATATAATTGTCCTATTACTTTAACATTTTCTTCACAAGTTAGGACAGTTTTTACGTAAGTTAAGTTCCCACTGGCTGCAGCTGACGTAATGTAGCAAATGCCCGCGCCTTCGTGCACTGTTTAAATCGTGGCAGAATAGCCACCAACAAGAGTTCCCGTTATGAACACACGCAGCTGCTCACCACGCCGCCAGCTCCAGTGAAATGGGTAAACACCACGCTGTAGTATTTTTGATCTTTTGTGTACTTTATGTAAAACTCCATCCAAATATCACTCTGCACTATTTCTGTTCTTTTGCATAAGTTATGTGAAAGCTGACTCACCTAATTAACAAGCACTTTCATACCTTTACAGTTCTCATAATCTAAAGATGGCATATTAAATGGGAGAATGCTGTGATTTTAATAAATAAGATCATCGACAATCTCTGTTGATTTAATAATTGATTAGTAGAATAGGTGGAAGTAATGAGGCGGTCTTTTGTGTGAAGGAGGGAGTAATGAGGTCAGAGGAACCTGTGTGAACTTGATTTTACAGTTCTCTACGCCGTATTGTACATACAGATGAGCCCAGAAAAAATGTAGACACCATTTGAAAGTTAATAACTTCGGAACAAAATGATATGTTATTGCAGTTTTTCGCAGTAGTGTAGTCCATTGTTTTCTCAACAGATCCTGGCGCGCGTTTTCCAGCAGATGACACTGCAGAAATGAAAGAAGTAAGATTGTCGATTGAGCAACTCAAGGCCGTACTTAAGGGAACTGGAAGTATGAAAACATGATGGACAGACAACTGCAACAGCGTAATATGTAGATAACTTAGCCATCAACACGTATAACAATTTATGGCAATCGGGATAACTTTAAAGCTGACGCTACTGTTCATAATGAGCATAAGGAAAAGTGTGGCCGACCAAAAAATTCAAGTCCCACTTCCAGGGCTGCTGTTTGCATCATTTTACAAGGATATCTCAAAAATCTGAAGCAGTAAGCACCTGAAAGCGGGTAAGCCGATCAGCCGATCAGACGTACGACGAATTCTGACGCTGCAAAGTGAAAAGTGTATAGGGGATAGGCAAAATAATGTGAACACCTGTACTTACTTGGGAATAATGTATTAATACGGGATTGAACCCCCATTGGCTCGTAATAGAGCTGCGATTTTTCTTGGAAAAATGGCATATAATTATTGCATAGCCTCCAGAAGAACGATGGAATGTTATGCCCCTCTTTGATCAGACCCTCTTCTAACTCCTATAGTGACAAGGGAGGCGGAAATCTGCTCCGACAGGCTTCCATAATGTTTAAGTCCGGGGACTGTACTGGCCAGGGAAGACGCTGCAGTTTAGCTGCATACTCCTCATACCAAGATTGTATTTTCCAGGCTGTGTGAATGGGTGCATTATCGTCCTGATATACGGCATCATTTTTGGTGAACAACATTTGAATCACGGGCTGCACCTGGTCACCTAAAATGTTCGCATAATCGTTGGCTGTAACACGGCCTTTGAGAGTAACGATGGGACCAGCAGAAAACCATGGTATGGCTGTCCACAACATCACACTTCCACTTCCACTTCCATGCTTAACCGTTTGGATGAAACAATCAGCCTTGTAGGCTTCTTTTGGTGTTCTCCAGACGTAAATCCAGTCCGATGTTGGAAATAACAAAAAAGTTGAGTCGTCGGACAATATGACGTGTTTCCACTGATCAGCCGTCCAGGATTTATGCTCCTGGCGCCATTTTTTACGGTTCTTTGCGTTTGTTGTCCTCACTAATGGTTTTTCTCGCCCAGGGTCTCGAAGATGGTTATTGAACCTGCAGTCACTTTAGCCACCATAGTTTTGTATTGATTTGACACAATTCGTCTTAGCGTACGACGATCTGACGATCTCTGTCATTTAGTTTTGATTTCCGCCCAATACTACGTTTACACGATGGTGTCTTTCCATGCTCTGTGCAGACAGTCCTGACTGTTTTGAAACAATTGCTCTTCAGACATTCGATAAGTTGGCTGTCTTGGTTACTGATGCTCCAGCTAGTCGAGCCCGCACGATCAGTCCTCTTTGGAACTCTGAATGCAAGTACGAAGTGTGGACCACTCGTAAATAACCTGCACTGACGCCTAGTCCTTACTGAACGCGTAGAGTCCAGAGCGACACGTGCCGTACCTGCGTTGTAGACCTTCAAACACAAGCATCCCACTAACACCGCGGTACACATTATTTTGCCTATCCTCTGTACATTCCAAGATCGCTGCACGGTATGAACGAAGACTTTCAGGATCGGAGGATGGAGTACTATTAGTGTTTTGAAGGCATGCTTCGCGAGGATGTTAACTAAAACATAATCGAACTCGTAAACTCAATACAACAGTATGGGTGCATATCACCAACTCCCATTGACCGTCATGCTCATCTGCACCTACGATGAGTACACTCGATACAAATACTTTCAGAAAAAACTTCTTAACAATGAAATATATATACAAAGTTAACAAATTTCTCTTCTTCAGAAATGCATTTATTGCTGTTGCCAGTCTAAGTTTTATATCCTCTCTACTTTAGCCATCATAAGTTATTTTGCTGCCCAAATAGCAAAACTCATCTACTAATTTACGTGGCTCGATTCCTAATGGAATTCCCTCAGCGCCATCTGATGTATTTCCGCTACATTCCACTACCAAGTTTTTGCTTTTGTTAATGTTCATCCGATATCCTCCTTTCAAGGCACTGTCCATTGTGTTCAACTGCTCTTCCAAGTCCTTTGCTCTCTCCGACAGAATTACGTCATCATCAAACCACAAAGTTTTTATTTGTTCTCAATGAACTTTACTTCTTAGTACAAGTTTTTCTTTTGTTTCCTTTACTGTTTGTTTAGTGTATAGATTGAATAACATCGGGAATAGGCTACAACACTATCACACTCACTCCTCTATCACTGCTTTCCATTCTTGCCCCTCGACTACCGTCTGACTTCCGTACAAGTTGTAAATAGCCTTCCGTTTCCCTTCTTTTACCACTGCTAAACTCAGAATTTGAAAGTGAGTATTCCAGTCAGCATTGTTAAAAGTATGCTGTGAGTCTACAAATGCTATAACCTGTCTTCTGAGTCGTAGTGTCAGTGTTTCCTCACGTGTTCTTACACTCCTCCAAAATCCAAACTCTTCTTCCTCTAGTTCGGCTTCTGCCAATATTTCCAGTCTTCTGCAAAGAATTAGTGTTAGTATTTTCCAACCATTACTTATTAAACTGATAGTTCGAAAGTATTCATATCTGTCAGTATCTGCTTTCTTTGGAACTGGATTTATTATATTCTTTTTGAAGTTTGAGGGTATTAGACCTATCTCATGCAAGCTGCATTCCAGATTGAAGAGTTTCGTCATTGTTGGCTGTCCAGAAGCTATCAGTATTGTAGTGTTTCGGCATAGTTGTAAACATTCCAACACGCCATTGGAAACCCGTCAACAAGAGATGCTCGTAAGTAAACTGAATAAGGATAAATGTAGTGGGAAAGGGGAACTGTGTGATTTCCTTTCTTGTATGCAGTGAATGTGGAGCAGTGGTGGAGCCGGCGAGAAGGGGACCAGCAAAAATGGTATTACAACCACTGTTCTTCCGGGTATCATTTGCGCCATGGTGCAGCAAGTGCCTGTATCCGAGAGCCATGGAGTAAACGACGCACCAACAAGAAGTTAATGAACAATTGAAGAGTGGTAGGCGTTTTTCTGGTTTTTCTCTCAGGTCCTACAGTATGCATGTACCGACGTTTTAATGTACTCAAGAGAGTGGTATTACCGTAGCAATTGTTAGTTGCGTTGTGAAAAGTAATAATGAAGATGTTGTGCAAAATATACCCCTTTTTGTGAGAAGTGTGGCTATTTATTTAGAAGCGCAATAGAGAGAACTTGCGGAAGCATTCCAGGGATCTCCACCGCAGTTTGGATCGAGAGGGAAGTGGCATGGAAAGATCCGGACCACCAAGAGGATAAAGGTAATACTACTTTCATCTGGCAGTGTACTGGGGTCTGCAAAATATTGCCCTGTTGTATCGGCCAGGGAAGAAACTTCCCGCTAGTGCTGGTATAAGACCCACCACAAATCTTACAAAATAAACAACAGGAGGAAAAGAAGCATAAATACCACTGTAGCTAGGATGGAATGCCTGTTGAGCATGACGCTGTACACAACGGTAAGGAGAGATGGGCTACAGACAGATACGGTAACTGTCGTCGTCGGAAAGCAGAAGTGACTAGCGAATAAGTTAACACAATAAAGGGAAGCTACACTTAACTTTTATTTCTCCAAGTGTATGACGAATCATTACAAATGATGCAGCAAGAAATACAGTCCAGCTGATAAATATCAACAAGTATGAGGCTCTCTCTGAACTAAAGCACAAATGATGGTATTGGAGCCATGACTAGGCAGTGTCTGCATAGCACCAGGTAGCAAAATCGCTCCAAGTGCGAGTGGGCCATGTGGCTGCCTCCAGCTGTCCTATACCACGGCTGCAGACTGTCCTCGTAGTACGGAACTGCTGGAGATGTGGCTCAGTGGACGTACACAAATGGTTCCGCGGAATCCCTCACGACCGCTATCGTAAACTTGCAGTTCCAGTGCCAACCTTGAGACGAATTTGGGGTGGTATCGATATGTGATACCATAGTGTCTAACCCAGAGCCTTTTACAACGTAATGTACATAAGTAACTGTAAGCTTAAAATCATATGTTTTACATAATAATAATAATTTTCAGTTGGAATAGTAAAAGATGCCTCTGAAGATAGCGTAAAGTGGTGACAAATGTTTGTGTAAAGACAGTGTCTCGCAAGAGACGGAATTTTCCTCCAGTTTCTGTGTGTGAGGTGTACTTCAGAGCTCTCGCTGAACAGGACATCGGATTTAACAGTGAAGTGGGGAGCTTCAATGGAGGTTTTTATTGTGTCGGCGAGTGTTGCCAGCTACGTTGCTTGGGTCTGCTGAAAGAGTAACCTCATTACGGGAAGTGGACCGCGTTCCTGACGGCGGAGTACGCGGCTGGACGCGTTGCGGCACGGACTGAATTATTTTTACCTGCCCAGCCGGCCAGCCGGTCAGCGTACGCGAGGCGAAAGAGGCCTCCGCGCCGGCGGGTCGGAAGCGCCGCTGGCCGGATGCGAGGGACGGGGCTGCCCGGCCGATAATCGAGTTGTCCGCCCGAGCGAGCACCGCCCCACCAGTGGGCGCGCCGCCGCAGCCACCAGCGGCAACGGTAGCGGCGCCCACGGTTACCCTACTTGTTATTGTACACGGCTGTAGCAGTTGCCTATCGTGGGCCCGTGGTACTGCAACTGAGGTCCTGAACGACAGGAAAATCTGGTCGCGTTCGAATGTCATCACTATAAATACGCTACTGGCCATTAAAATTGCTACACCAAGAAGAAATGCAGATGATAAACGGGTATTCATTGGACAACTATATTATACTAGAACTGACATGTGAACACATTTTCACGCAATTTGGGTGCATAGATCCTGAGAAATCGGTACCCAGAACAACCACCTCTGGCCATAATAACGACCTTGATACGCCTGGGCATTGAGTCAGACCGAACTTCGATGGCGTGTACAGGTACAGCTCCCCATGCAGCTTCAACACGACACCACCGTTCATCAAGTGTAGTGACTGGTGTATTGTGACGAGCCAGTTGCTCGGCCACCATTGACCAGACGTTTCCAACTGGTGAGAGATCTGGAGAATGTGCTGGCCAGGGCAGCAGTGGAACATTTTCTGTATCCAGAAAGGCCCGTACAAGACCTGCAACATGCCGTCGCGCGTTATCCTGCTGAAATGTAGGGTTTCGCAGGGATCGAATGAAGGGTAGAGCCACGGGTCGTAACACATCTGAAATGAAACGTCCACTGTTCAAGGTGCCGTCAATGCGAACAAGAGGCGAGCGAGACGTGTAACCAACGGCACCCCATACTGTCACGCCAGGTGATACGCCAGTATGGCGATGACGAATACACGCTTCCAATGTGCGTTCACAGCGATGTCGCCAAACACGGATGCGACCATCATGATGCTGTAAACAGAACCTGGATCCATCCGAAAAAATAACGTTTTACCATTCGTACACCCAGGTTCGTCGTTGAGTACACCATAGCAGGCGCTCCTGACTGTGATGCAGCGTCGAGGGTAACCGAAGCCATCATCTCCGAGCTGATAGTCCATGCTGCTGCATACGTCGTCGAACTGTTCGTGCATATGGTTGTTGTCTTGCAAACGTCCCCATCTGTTGACTCGGTGATCGAGACGTGGCTGCAAGATCTGCTACAGCCATGCGGATGCCTGTCATCTGGACTGCTAGTGATACGAGGCCGTTGGGATCCACCATGGCGTTCCGTATTACCCTCTTGAACCCACAGATTCCATATTCTGCTAACAGTAATTGGATCTCGACCAAAGCGAGCAGCAATGTCGCGTTAGGCTACAATCCGACATTTATCAAAGCCGGAAACGTGATGGAACGCATTTCTCCTCCTTACACGAGGCATCACAACAACGTTTCACCAGGTGACGCCGCTCAGTTGCTGTCTGTGTATGAGAAATCGGTTGGAAACTTTCCTCATGTCAGCACGTCGTCGGTGTCGCCACCGGCGCCAACCTTGTGTGAATGCTCTGAAAAGCTAATAATTTGCATATCACAGCATCTTCTTCCTGCCGGTTAAGTTCCGCGTCTGTAGCACGTCATCTTCGTGGTGTAGCTATTTTAATGGCCAGTAGTGTATTTCTTTACTTCTTCCATTTGGAATTTGGAACAAGTGTGCTTCATAGTTTTTCTGTTCCAGTGTATGTATTTTCTACGTTAGAAATTCTGAGAATAAGAAAATTTAACACTGGACAGAGGTTTCGAGGCAACCAGTTCAAAGCAACATCGGATAATAGACTTCATTTGGTCCAACAGTCACCTAGAGAAATTGGATGTACATGCCTTCAGTACACTCACTAGCATTCCTTGCCTAGGTGAAGCCTAAATAAAGGGATCTGGCCAATACAGATCATCTTAGGAGATATCGCCAGTGTCTCTCACAGAATCCCGACAAAAGCTCTAACTGGTGTATTGGGTAGCCAATACTAGAAACAGTATTTTTAGGCTGACGGTATTGAAGGTAAGTGTAACGGATACAGTAATAGCATCCAATGATGGTGCAATTTCTACGATTCATGTTCTGAAAAAGTTAGATGAACAAACTTGAAAGAATACGATTCCTGCTACAACTGTTATTGTTCGTATATGAGTAACCAAAGTGAAGAGATTTGTAGAAATTGCAACTAAGGTTACTAGGATTTATAATAGTATGAAGAGAAGGAGGATGGAAAATAAAGAAATTGATGACCAACAATAATAAGCGACTGAAATGTTTTAAAACTGCATAATCCTAAGCTAAAACGTTTAAAAATCTTAGCGATTTACCGGAAACTTGAATTTTTGTCATTCTGGTACACTTCTCTCCTAACTGACTGAAGTTAAATTAACCAAAACTGTATAGTTAGAATAACCTTACCCACAATTTCAGAAAATTGTAAACCATGATGGTGTGTGATTGATATTTACAGTAGTAAAATAAATTTCGTATGTTTTTCGCAAATCAGCACCATAAGCGGAAACTGGAGGCCTAACATACATCCCTGAATGTTGTCTGTAGGCCGATTGTCTTTATAATCTGTCCAATCAATACTATAAAAAGAAAGAAAAAGATAGCCTTGTCTAAATATTGTTGTCATCACCAGAATATAATAAATATCTAACAGATCTTCTCAGAAATGCTTTGCCGAATAAACCTTTTCGTTTGTACAAATTTTGAGCTACCTCTGCTTCATAGATCAGTAATACTGTGGGGAGGAAGATAATGTCAGACATGCAGCCCATGCAACATTAATAAAAGTCATCAGCTGTATTACAACATATTTATTGTGTAACGACGGTTCGTTCTTAGAACACCTTTAGGTTGCTTGTATTTAAACAAAATAGGAAATTAGGCTAAAGCCGCAGCACCTTAACAAATAATATAAGCCACTCACAATGCCACAGCCTGATACTAAATTCTCACCGAGTTGTAATTAAGGCATTATATAAATGGTCTGGTTGTCGTACGTAATGTTAAAGACCAAACCCAGAAACAATGATCTCGAACATTGTCCCGATCGTCTTGCGGAACTATGGCGAGCAGAGACGGCTTCGTGCGTACACTAGAATGGCCATATACGGTCGGACCACGACGAAGGCGAATGTAAATATCGTACTTGGCCTCTGTCAAATGCGATTATCGATTGTGTGATCATAATCGTTACAAGTGATGACAAAATTGTGAGTACATCATTGTTATTAAAGGGTAAAACAGCACTGCCCAATTAATCAAAATAGTTGAAAAACTGATGCGACAACAACAAGAGAACAGGTGACAGTGCTACGCAAAGCTGAACCGTCATTCGGCATGTATGGCACTAAATGAATAAATTACAAAACACAGAAAGTGATTATGTAAAATTTGTCAGGAATGATAATTACGATCTGACAGGAAGATCATGACTCATGATTAAGGTAGTTAGAACTGATTTTGCATTGTCACTGAACATGTAAAACGAACACTGTCCCATATATCTCTCCTCTACCTTAACGCAATTATCTGAGCAATATGGCAGACACACCCGTTCACGTCAGTGCAAATTCCTTTTTGTCCCATTCCATCGATGAGCCACTTATCGAAGTCCTTCTCAGTAGCAGGAACCCGACTCTGGAATAACTTCCCGCATTGTATTAGAGAACTGAGTAACGTCTCCAGCTTCAAAAGACAATTAATAACATGTCTAGTAAAGCAACAATAAGCGTTACCATTGTCCCTGTATGCACTCGCCACCCTTACACAGTACATCCTTCTTCCCTACCAGTTCTTCGTCTTTTCCCGGTGTCCTTAGGTGGTACAGTTTCCTTAAATTTCCTTTCCCCGCGACTCGCTACATCAGAAAAGATCTGTCTTACACAGCTACGATTTATTTTTATATCTTCCCCTATCATTAATATCATTATTATTATCATTATTAGTGACAGCAGGTGCAGTAGTACAAATACTGCCAGCATTTACTTTATCAGTTCACAGTGAATATAATTTACTCAAATTGCCATTTCGGAGACTCATATCATTTTAATAGTATTTTTATATTAAAATTGTTATTTATGAGGAAATCATGATCTATAAAAATACTCTGTGTGTAAAATCCTGTTTCGATGAAGGAGAATGCTTGATTGCCCTAATCAGGTCAGGTTACATAAATAATTAAATCAATCATTACAAGAGCTAAACCAACCAACTTGACGACATTCATTGAATGTTGTTAGTAAAATTATGAGCGATCTGTGTAATACTTACTACACTTATTTGCAATGAAAGAGAAGAAATTTCTGTGGTTAGACAAAGCTTTATCATCATTAGGCTGATAAAAGCTTGAGCGACTAATTGTACAGTCAACTTTGAGGTAATTACGTACAATATAACAGAACAAGTAATTATAGTCATACAGAATGACCGTGACTGCAGAATAAAACTGTAACCACCAGACAGTCTGCAGAATGTTTGTGATCATTGTTCCTGGATTTGGTCTTTAACATTACATGTGACAACCTGGCCATTTATAACATGCCTTTAGCAAACTCGATAATGATACAATATAGGATTGTTGTGAGACTGAGTTGCTTATTTTATTTGTCAAGGTGCGACTGGTTTAGAATAATTTCTTGTTTTGCGTAACTGCAGGGATCCTGAATATGTTATAACACAATAAATGCTTAATAATACAGCTGACACTGTTTTAATTGATTATTGGAATCAGTAAGAGAACAATGCTTTACCTCGATACGTTACAAATTGATGGACAATAGAGAAAGGAAGTATGTGACGTGGGCTGTTTGTCTCAATCTGTAACATATCCTTTCCTGGCCCCTCCTTTGTGGTCTTCAAGGTGGCCTTTGCGTTCGTCAGAACCAGTATCCGGGAGAAGGAGGTGTTCTTCAGCCTGCGGGTGATAGACCACGCTTTCCCTAAAAGCGTGTGTCTACTACAATGTAAATTTCCCGAAATCACTTACAGAATGTATTTATGCAGGTTCTTCAACGCGGAAACACTCCTAGCAAAACGACTTCCAAAAGTTTCGTCAACTTCCAGCAACAGCTTCCGCAAATTAACTGGAACAGTTTCCTGTATCTTGCTCCAAGTGCTCGCTCAACTGTGCAGTTGCAGGAGACTTTTTTCAAATTTATGGAAATTTTGTGTGTTCAGTACCGGTACGAAAATGTCAGTGCCGAAAAGGAGAAATGGCGGAAAAACAGATGTGCCGAAACAAATGTACCGCTAGAAACGCTAAACATATGTAATTGGCAATCACCAGTCCCGGAAGTGTAAAATCAACCTACCAACCACATTCTTTCACCAGAAGGGGAAGTAGAACGGTAGTGCAGAGGTCTTCAGATTTTAGCTGATGTTTTATATTGTTTGTGTCAATATACATTACATTTGTCATAAAAGCAATAAATACTGTTTGCAAAAATCTGAGAGTAATTGAAAGGCGACCTCTTGGTGATATAGCTTGCTGCATTCTTCTATACTCCTTTTGAATATAATTTTAAAAAGTGAAAAGTATTACTTGTGTGTGAAGCTCAGCAAAAAACAAGTCTTGTATTTCTGTATGCATTTCTACAACGGATGAAAAAGCAGAACATAACAGATATTTAGAAACCAATCGCAAGATGTAGATGCACTGTAGGGTACAGGAAGTCCTACTTACCTAAACAGTGTAGAAAAGTTAAGGAGTTAGTAATGAGTGCCCACTGACGATGGCACAAATGTGTTGAAACATGTTGGGGTTTCTATCGAAAACAGTTGTTTGCATGACAGGCAGACGTGACAAACAGTAATTTTGTCTGCGATCACGGCTACTTCGAAAGCTTCAAAAGCAAATGGTGAATAATTTCTTTTTTCGTTTTTCATCACGATTCTTCTTCGATAATAACACGGCAATAGCAATGGCGGTTGCCCTGGTTTTTAAGCACGACACTATAAAGTTTCACTTGCCTATCTCACGAGGTGACTATAGTGGAAACACTTCAGTACTTGCAGCAAGTTCCCGAAGTTAACTTACTAAGACAACTTTCAGAAGTAAATTTGCGCAAGTTTTTGATGTAATATAAAGGCTTCAGAAAGTGGCTGCAGAAGTTACTTGCGGAAATTACTTGCTAGTGGACAACGGTTTAATCCTCCCAAACGTGTTGTCACAGAATCCTACATGACTCTCTTACAAGTTCGTCATTTCCAATAGTGACCCGTGTTTTCCGAGACCCTCTGCTGATAAACTTACGAAAATCCCGCTTGGAGGCAGTACCGTACATCATCTCTATTAGGGGGATCAGGAAACGGACTGTGAAAATACCTGCATTTAGCTCGTGATTGTGATTGGTTGCAATTCCTAAGGGTCAAAAATTTCGTGAAACTTTTTGGGAACTCGACGAACTGGAGGGGTCGTCCCTAATGGGGACGAGAAGTGGATCGAATGGTTCTGAGCACTATGGGACTTAACATCTATGGTAATCAGTCCCCTAGAACATAGAACTACTTAAACCTAACTAACCTAAGGACAGCACACAATACCCAGTCATCACGAGGCAGAGAAAGTCCCTGACCCCGCCGGGAATCGAACCCGGGAACCCGGGCGTGGGAAGCGAGAACGCTACCGCACGACCACGAGCTGCGGGCGGATGAGAAGTCCTGTGCCCTGTGGGGCGGAGATGGTGTTATCGCAGTGTATTGCAGAAGTTGCGAGAAGGCGATCCTTTGTGTTCAACCGCAATATTTTTCCTATTACAGAAATTGCGATAGTGTGTTCCAGTACGGAGGCGTGGACTTAGTTTGCTACTTCCCGATGATCTCGTAGAGTGTTGCATTTAAGTGAACGTGCACGTTCTCAATAGGCACACGCCTTAAATCAGATCCAGGAGCCAGTAGTTAGTTGTTCGGTAATGGTCCTTCATTGAGCGAATTAACCTCCTGACAGACACTCTGATACCAAAAATCCCACGCTCCACGAAGGAATTATGCGAACGGGACGGAAATCGGTAGCTGTGATGTACGCGCACAGACAAACAAGTGATTTCAGAAACAGTTGGTCATTTATTCATTTTATAAACTGAACAAATCAGTAATGCGTTGGTCCATCTCTGGCCCTTGTGCAAGCAGTTACTCGGCTTGACGTTGATTGATAGAGCTGTTGGATTTTCTTCTGACGGGCATCGTGCCAAATTCTATCCAATTGATGCGTTAGATCGTCAAAATCCAGAGGTCGTTGTTGGGCTTGCCCTTATGCTCCAAACGTCCTCAGTCGGGGACAGATTCGGAGACCTCGCTGTCCAATGGCGGGTTTGGCAAGCACGAAGATAAGGAGTAGAAACTTCAACCATGTTTGGGCTGACATTCCCTTACTGAAGTGTTACCTCAGGATGGATTGCGATTAAGGACAACAAAATGGCGGGTAGAATATCGTTGACGTACCGCTGTGCTGAAGTGGTGCCGCAGATGACAACCACACGGGTCTTGCTGGGAAAAAAATGGCGACCCAGACTGTTACGCCTGGTTGTCGGGCACTAAGGCGGACGACAGTCAGGTTGGTAGCCCACCGATGCTTGCGGCGACTCCAGACAGGTCATCGACCTGGAATCTCATTCACTGGAGAAGTAACATTTTGAGCGATGAGTCCCTCTTCGAATTAAGCCCCGATGACCACTGAAGATGACAGCCTTCTATGGCAAGCCATAAGATGTAGGACATTTTAGCAAGGAACATCCGTTCGCACACGACGAGAGTTTCTGCTGTTTACCTTCATGCTTGCCAAACCCGTCCTTGGACAGCAATGTACCCATATATCTCCCCAATTGAGAATGTTTGTGACATTCTGGGTAGGGGCCCTTCAACCATCTCGGGATTTTGGCGATCTAAGTCACCATTAGGACAGAATTTGGCACGTTATCCCTCAGCAGGACATCCAGTAACTCTGGAAATCTATTCCAAGTTGAATAATTGCTTGCACAAGGGCTAGAGGTGGACCAAATTTCTTACTCTTGAATAATTTACTCAGTTTTCTGAGATTCGAAGCATTTCTTTGTCTTTATATGTACATCACATTTAATGATGTCCATTCTGTTCGGATAATTCCTTCATAGAGAGAGCTAAGAAGAGTCTCTCTCTCTCTCTCTCTCTCTCTCTCTCTCTCTCTCTCTCTCTCTCTCTCTCTCTGTGTGTGTGTGTGTGTGTGTGTGTGTGTGTGTGTGTGTGTGTGTGTGTGTGTGTCTGTGTGTGTGTGTATGTGTGTGTGTGTATTTTGCAAGTTTCCGTTTAGTAATGTCCTATGGAATTAATTTTTGGGGTAACTCACCCTTAGGAAAAAAAAGTAAATAAAAAGATTTGATTGCACAAAATCCAGCAGTAAGGATAATATGTGGTCTTCAGAGAGATCATGAAGGTATTTCTTCAAGGATCTTGGTGTTTTAACTACGTCGTCACAGTACATATATTAGCTAGTGAAATTCGTCGCAAGTAGTCCATCACGATTTGATAAGAATAGTGTCCATACCTACAATATAGAGGGAAAACTGACTTTTATTCTCCATTATTAACGCTGTCAGTAACTCAAAAAGCAGTTAGTATATGCAACAAGAAAATTTTTCGATCATTTCTCTAACAACACAAAATGTGTAACATCTTGTTGTTTCTCGTAGTTCATGTGTAGGACTATGAAATACTCTCTTCATACTAACATTAACACTAATCACGTATACATATATAAATTGACCCGTTCCACATCTCTTTGATAAAAGAATGGTTGAAATTATCTACGGAATATGTAACTAATTAACGACACGGATTTGACGAGGCTGAATTGGAGCCAATAAATGGTGTTTGTTTCCGTGCAAATTCGAGAGTTAAGTTTTTGACTTTGAACTGTACTACTGTTTTGTTGTTGTGATTATCTTCCTAGTAAGCAGTTGGAGGATATGTACTGTACAGTTAGCGGCAAACAGCGATCGAATCTCTGAATCTTTCCCGAAATTAGTTCGATAGTAAGAGCGTTATTAGTTAATGATATTGGAACAGTTAAAAGTTAAATTATTCCTTGCGATTTAAAGCGAGGCCGCCTGTCCTTATTGATTTGATAGTGTAGCAGAGGTGATAAACATTTATATTTAAATCATGGGAACAGTAAGCCTTGTAATTTGTCTCGGATGCCACAAAGTTCTTGGATCGAGACCTGGTCCGACACACACACACACACACACACACACACACACACACACACACACAGTTTTAATCTACCATGCATTTTAAAACAAGCTTTCATTTCAATGTAGAATGAAATATTCATTTGCTTTCAGGTTATGTAAATCTACATCAACAGTTTCGCGACTGAACTTCCCAGTACTCGTAAGGAAACCGCAGTGGTTGATGCAGGTGCAGCAACAGCAGTGGCATAAATAACGTAACTGGCGATAAGGGAAATCTTCAGATTTGCTCAACTCCACTGAAATCAAGTCCACACAATTTCAGCGGCTTGCATGTCCGTCGTTTCCCACAATTTTTCGTCAGGGGAGAGGGCTTAACAGTTTAACGTGTAATGTGAACCAGGTGTCGTCCCGTTGAGACTTGAACTCTAGATGAAAGGTAGATTGAAAATTTCTATGGTCCGACTGGGATTCAATCCCACGACTTGCCGATTTCCACCCTGCGCTTTATCACCCCGCAACCAGACGTGACGTTTTACAACGAAACTACAGGCATACATAGAAATAACTTTTTTATATGATTTCTTCTGGTCATCAGTCTACTGACTGGTTTGATGCGGCCCGCCACGACTTCCTTTCCTGTGCTAACCTCTTCATCTCAGAGTAGTACTTGCAACCTACGTCATCAATTGTTTGCTTGACGTATTCCAGTCTCTGTCTTCCTCTACAGTTTTTGCCCTCTACAGCTCCCTCTAGTACCATGGAAGTCATTCCCTCATGTCTTAGCAGATGTCCTATCATCCTGTCTCTTCTCCTTATTAATGTTTTCCACATATTCCTTTCCTCTCCGATTCTGCGTAGAACCTCCTCATTCCTTACCTTATCAGTCCACCTAATTTTCAACATTCGTCTATAGCACCACATCTCAAATGCTTCGATTCTCTTCTGTTCCGGTTTTCCCACAGTCCATGTTTCACTACCATACAATGCTGTACTCCAGACGTACATCCTCAGAAATTTCTTCCTCAAATTAAGGCCGGTATTTGATATTAGTAGACTTCTCTTGGCCAGAAATGCCTTTTTTGCCATAGCGAGTCTGCTTTTGACGTCCTCCTTGCTCCGTCCATCATTGGTTATTTTACTGCCTAGGTAGCAGAATTCCTTAACTTCATTGACTTCGTGACCATCAATCCTGATGTTAAGTTTCTCGCTGTTCTCATTTCTACTACTTCTCATTACCTTCGTCTTTCTCCGATTTACTCTCAAACCATACTGTGTACTCATTAGACTGTTCATTCCGTTCAGCAGATCATTTAATTCTTCTTCACTTTCACTCATGATAGCAATGTCATCAGCGAATCGTATCATTGATATTCATTAACCTTGTATTTTAATTCCAGTCCTGAACCTTTCTTTTATTTCCATCATTGCTTCCTCGATGTACAGATTGAAGAGTAGGGGGGAAAGGCTACAGCCTTGTCTTACACCCTTGTTAATACGGGCACTTCGTTCTTGATCGTTCACTCTTATTATTCCCTCTTGGTTGTTGTACATATTGTATATGACCCGTCTCTCCCTATAGCTTAACCCTACTTTTTTCAGAATATCGAACAGCTTGCGCCATTTTATATTGTCGAACGCTTTTTCCAGGTCGACAAATCCTATGAAAGTGTCTTGATTTTTCTTTAGCCTTGCTTCCATTATTAGCCGTAACGTCTGAATTGCCTCTCTCGTCCCTTTACTTTTCCTAAAGCCAAACTGATCGTCACCTAGCGCATTCTCAATTTTCTTTTCCATTCTTCTGTATATTATTCTTGTAAGCAGCTTCGATGCATGAGCTGTTAAGCTGATTGTGCGATAATTCTCGCACTTGTCAGCTCTTGCCGTGTTCGGAATTGTGTGGATGATGCTTTTCCGAAAGTCAGATGGTATATCGCCAGACTCATACATTCTACACACAAACGTGAATAGTCGTTTTGGTGCCACTTCCCCCAATGATTTTAGAAATTCTGATGGAATGTTATCTATCCCTTCTGCCGTATTTGACCGTAAGTCCTCCAAAGCTCTTTTAAATTCCGATTCTAATACTGGATCCACTATCTTTTCTAAATCGACTCCTGTTTCTTCTTCTATCACATCAGACAAATCTTCACCTTCATAGAGGCTTTCGATGTATTCTTTCCACCTATCTGCTCTCTCCTCTGCATTTAACAGTGGAATTGCCGTTGCACTCTTAATTTTACCACCGTTGCTTTTAATGTCGCCAAAGGTTGTTTTGACTTTCCTGTATGCTGAGTCTGTCCTTCCGACAATCATATCTTTTTCGATGTGTTCACATTTTTCCTGCAGCCATTTCGTCTTAGCTTCCCTGCACTACCTATTTATTTCATTCCTCAGTGACTTGTATTTCTGTATTCCTGATTTTCCCGGAACATGTTTGTACTTCCTCCTTTCATCAATCAACAAGTACTTCTTCTGTTACCCATGGTTTCTTCGCAGCTATCTTCTTTGTACCTATGTTTTCCTTCCCAATTTTTGTGATGGCTCTTTTTAGAGATGTCCATTCCTCTTCAACTGTACTGCCTACTGCGCTATTCCTTATTGCTGTATCTATAGCGTTAGAGAACTTCAAACGTATCTCGTCATTCCTTAGTTTTTCCGTATCCCACTTCTTTGCTTATTGATTCTTCCTGACTAATGTCTTGAACTTCAGCCTACTCTTCATCACTACTATATTGTGATCTGAGTCTATATCTGCTCCTGGGTACGCCTTACAATCCAGTATCTGATTTGGGAATCTCTGTCTGACCATGATGTAATCTAATTGAAATCTTCCCGTATCTCCCGGCCTTTTCCAAGTATACCTCCTCCTCTTGTGATTCTTGAACAGGGTATTCGCTATTACTAGCTGAAACTTGTTACAGAACTCAATTAGTCTTTCTCCTCTTTCATTCCTTGTCCAAAGCCCATATTCTCCTGTAACCTTTTCTTCTACTCCTTCCCCTACAACTGCATTCCAGTCGCCCATGACTATTAGAGTTTCGTCCCCCTTTACATACTGCATTACCTTTCAATATCCTCATACACTTTCTCTATCTGTTCACCTTCAGCTTGCGACGTTGGCATGTATACCTGAACTATCGTTGTCGGTGTTGGTCTGCTGTCGATTCTGATTAGAACAACCCGGTCACTGAACTGTTCACAGTAACACACCCTCTGCTCTACCTTCCTATTCATAACGAATCTGGGGGACTGATGACCTTCGCTGTTTAGTCCCCCTTAAACATCCCAACAACCACCACCACCATAACGAATCCTACATCTGTTATACCATTTTCTGCTGCTGTTGATATTACCCGATACTCATCTGACCAGAAATCCTTGTCTTCCTTCCACTTCACTTCACCGACCCCTACTATATTTAGACTGAGCCTTTGCATTTCCCTTTTCAGATTTTCTAGTTTCCCTACCACGTTCAAGCTTCTGACATTCCACGCCCCGACTCGTAGAAGGTTATCCTTTCGTAGATTATTCAATTTTTTTCTCATGGTAACCCCCCCTTGGCTGTCCCCTCCCGGAGATCCGAATGGGGGACTATTCCGGAATCTTTTGCCAATGGAGAGATCATCATGACACTTCTTCAGTTACAGGCCACATGTCCTGTGGATACACGTTACGTGTCTTTAATGCAGTGGTTTCCATTGCCTTCTGCATCCTCATGTCGTTGATCATTGCCGATTCTTCCGCCTTTAGGGGCAATTTCCCACCCCTAGACCCCTATTACAAAAGAGTGCCCTGAACCTCTATCCGCTCCTCCGCCCTCTTTGTACCGTAAGGGTGCCGCAGATGACAACCAAAGTATTTCTGCTTTGAAATGAAACGGCACCCCAGACCATCACCCCTGGCTGTTGGGCTGTAAGGCGGATGACAGTCAGGCTGGCATCCAACCATTGTCTCGGTCTCTCCAGACACTTCTTCACTGATCATTGGAACACAGTTCGAAGCGGCAATCATCAATGAAGACAGTTCTACTCCAGTCAATGAGATTCCAGCCCGAAGACGTGTATGGAGACTCTGTGGACAGCAATGGGGTACCGACATGACTGTCGCCTGCCATACGACCCGACAACCAGAAGTGATAGGTGCCATTTCTATTCGTAATAACACCTTTGGTTTGTTGCCATCCGTGGCACCTTCACAGCACACCTTTAGTTGCCCTTCATGGCGTACCAATCTGGCCTTATATTTGATATCCCTCAGAAGGACACCAAACAACTCTGTGAATCAATGTCAAGGCGATTAATTCCTTGCATAAGGAACAGAGGTGGACTAACATGTTACCGACTTCTCTTCAACAAATCATCAAAATTTTGTAAAACTGTAATCATTTGTTTGTCTGTGTATGTATATCACATCTACCTTTTTTCGCCCCATTCGGATGATTTCTTTGTGTTGCGTCGTTTCTTTCGCCTTCGAGTGTATATGTCAATAAGTAGCGACGACCAAAGATCCATTCTATCAATCCCGATGCACACCAAGCTTGATACTGTGCGGGAGGTTGACATCACAAGTGAAGGAATCATGGGTAGGTGACGCTACGCTAATAGTGTGCAACAGGCTGGGAATTTGGGTCGGGTGGGAAGCGGGGTCGGATGGGAAGCGTTTTCGGATGGCAGAAGTGGTTAAGGCAACTACTCCCGTTAAGCGGGAGTTCTGGTTTCGAGTCACAGTCTGAAACAAATTTTAGCCTATTGCCATTAATTCATTGTTGTGATTCTTCATCTACATATATACTCCACTAGCCACCAAACGGTGTGTGGCGGAGGGCACAATTCGCGCCCCCCAGACTCCGATGATATAGATGCTGAACAGTTCAGAGAAAATTTGAGTCTCGTAACAAATAAATACCCCACTCATACGGTTATAGTTGGTGGGGACTTCAACCATTCCTCGATATGTTGCAAAAATACTTGTTGAAAACCGATGGTAGGCAGAAAACATCTTCCGAGATTGTCCTAAATGCTTTCTCCGAAAATTATTTCGAGCAGTTAGTCCACGAACACACGCGAATTGTAAATTGTTGCGAAAACACACTTGACCTCTTAGCCACAAACAATTCAGAGCTAATAGAGAGCATCATGACTGATACAAGGATTAGTGATCACAAGGTCGTTGTAGCTAGGCTCAATACCGTTTCTTCCAAATCCACCAGAAACAAATGCAAAATAATTTTATTTAAAAAAGCGGATAAAGTGTCACTAGAAGCGTTCCTAGGAGACAATCTCCATGCCTTCCGAACTAACTATGCAAATGTAGACGAGATGTGGCTCAAATTCAAAGATATAGTAGCAACAGCAATTGAGAGATTCATATCTCATAAATTGATAAGAGATGGAACTGATCCCCCATGGTACACAAAACAGGTCCGAACGCTGTTGCAGAGGCATGCGAAGTTCAGAAGAACGCGAAATCCCGAAGATTGGCTAAAATTTACAGACCCGCGAAATGAAACTTGGCACGGACTTCAATGCGAGATGCCTTTAATAGGTTCCACAACGAAACATTGTCTCGAAATTTGGTAGAAAATCTGAAGAAATTCTGGTCGTATGTAAAGTACACAAGCGGCAAGGCGCAGTCAATACCTTCGCTGCGCAGTGCCGATGGTACTGTAGCCGACGACTGTGTCGCTAAAGCGGAGTTATTGAACGCAGTTTTCCGAAATTCCTTCACTAGGGAAGACGAATAGAATATTCCAGAATTTGAAACACGAACAGCTGCTAGCATGAGTTTCTTAGAAGTAGATACCTTAGGGGTTGCGAAACAACTCAAATCGCTTGATACGGGCAAGTCTTCAGGTACAGATTGTATACCGATTAGGTTCCTTTCAGATTACGCTGATACAATAGCTCCATACTTAGCAATCATATACAACCGCTCGCTCACCGATAGATCTGTACCTACAGATTGGAAAATTGCGCAGGTCGCCCCAGTGTTTAAGATGGGTAGTAGGAGTAATCCATCGAACTACAGACCTGTTTCATTGACGTCAGTTTGCAGTAGGGTTTTGGAGCATATACTGTATTCAAACATTATGAATCACCTCGAAGGGAACGATCTATTGATACGTAATCAGCATGGTTTCAGAAAACATCGTTCTTGTGCAACGCAGCTAGCTCTTTATTCGCACGAAGTAATGGCCGCTATCGACAGGGGATCTCAGGTTGATTCCGTATTTCTGGATTTCCGGAAAGCTTTTGACACCGTTCCTTACAAGCGACTTATAATCAAGCTGCGGGCCTATGGGGTATCGTCTCAGTTGTGCGACTGGGTTCGTGATTTCCTGTCAGAAAGGTCGCAGTTCGTAGTAATAGACGGCAAATCATCGAGTTAAACTGAAGTGATATCAGGTGTTCCCCAGGGAAGTGTCCTGGGACCTCTGCTGTTCCTGATCTATATAAATGACCTGGGTGACAATCTGAGCAGTTTTCTTAGGTTGTTCGCAGATGATGCTGTAATTTACCGTTTAGTAAGGTCATCCGGAGACCAGTATCAGTTGCAAAGCGATTTAGAAAAGATTGTGATATGGTGTGGCAGGTGGTACTTGACGCTAAATAACGAAACGTGTGAGGTGATCCACATGAGTTCCAAAAGAAATCCGTTGGAATTCGATTACTCTATAAATAGTACAATTCTCAAGGCTGTCAATTCAACTAAGTACCTGGGTGTTAAAATTACGAACAACTTTAGTTGGAAAGACCACATAGATAATATTGTGGGGAAGGCGAGCCGAAGGTTGCGTTTCATTGGCAGGACACTTAGAAGATGCAACAAATCCACTAAAGATACAGCTTATACTACACTCGTTCATCCTCTGTTAGAATATTGCTCCGCGGTGTGGGATCCTTACCAGGTGGGATTGACAGAGGACATCGAAAGTGTACAAAAAAGGGCAGCTCGTTTTGTATTATCACTTAATAGGGGAGAGAGTGTGGCAGATATGATACGCGAATTGGGATGGAAGTCATTAAAGCAAAGACGTTTTTCGTCGCGGCGGGATCTATTTACGGAATTTCAGTCACCAACTTTCTCTTCCGAATACGAAAATATTTTGCTGAGCCCAACCTACATAGGTAGGAATGATCATCAAAATAAAATAAGAGAAATCAGAGCTCGAACAGAAAGGTTTAGGTGTTCGATTTTCCCGCGCGCTGTTCGGGAGTGGAATGGTAGAGAGACCGTATAATTGTGGTTCGATGAACCCTCTGCCAAGCACTTAAATGTGAATTGCAGAGTAGTCATGTAGATGTAGATGTAGAGTCATATTCACTCCCCCTCCCCCTCCCCTCTGTTCCTCTCGCGGATCGCGCGAGGGAAAAACGACTGTCTGAACGCCTCAGTACGAGCCCTAATTTCCCTTATCTTTCAATGGTGATCATTGCACTATTTTGAAAGGTGGTGGTAATAATATGTGCTGTACATCCTCGGTGAAGATCGGATTTAGGAATTTAGTGAGCAGCCCATTCCGTTTAGCGCACCATCTCAAGTGTATCCCAATTCAAACTTTCTATGAGATTTGTAACGCTCTCGCGATGGCTAAATGTACCAGTCACGAATCTTGCAGCTCTTCTTTGGACCTTCTCAGTCTCTTGAATCATATCCAACTGGTAAGGGTCCCATACAGACAAACAATTCTCTAAGATTGGACGAACTAACGTATTGTTAGCTATTTTGTTGTTGTTGAAGGACTCCATCGGTTCAGGATTCTACCAATAAACCGCAATATAGAGTTTGCCTTACCCGTTACTTGTGTAATCTCATCATTCCATTTTAGATCATTGAGAATAGTCACATCCACATACTTGTCGGATGTTACCGCTTCCAAAGACTGGGCATTTATTTTGTACTCGTACATTAATGGGGGTTTTCGCCTTGTTATACGCAGTATGTTACACTTACTAATATTGATAGATAACTGCCAGTCATTACACCACGCATTTATTTTCTGCAAACCCTCATTGATTTGTTCACAACTTTCGTGTGATACTACTTTCCTGTAGATTGCAGCATCATCGGCAAACAGTCTAATACCGCTGTCAATATCATCAACCAGATCCCTTATGTCAGTCGTAAAAAGCAGAGGACCTGTTACGGTACCCTGGGGCAGACCTGAAGTTACGCTTGTTTCTGTTGAAGTCACCCCGTTCGGGACGACATACTGCTCCCTGTCTATTAGAAAACTTTCTATCCAACCACACATGTTGTCGGATAGACCGTAAGACCGCACTTTTTGGAGCAAGTGACAGTGCGGAACTGAGTCAAACGCCTTTCGAAAGTCGAGAAATATGGCATGAACCTGGGAGCCATTATCTAGAGCCTGTTGTATATCATGCAAAAAGAGGGCCAGCTGTGTCTAGCATGACCGCTATTTCCTGAAACCGTTCAAAAACGGTTCAAATGACTCTGAGCACTATGGGACTTAACATCTGTGGTCATCAGTCCCCTAGAACTTAGAACTACTTAAACCTAACTAACCTAAGGACATCACACACATCCATGCCCGAGGCAGGATTCGAACCTGCGACCGTAGCAGTCGTGCGGTTCCGGACTGCGCGCCTAGAACCGCTAGACCACCGCGGCCGGCCCTGAAACCGTGCTGGTTTTTTTGCAGATGAGCTTCTCAGCGTCTAGAAGGGTCATTATGTCTGAACACAAAATATGTTCCTTTATTCTACAACAAATCGATGTCAGTGAAATTGGCCGGTAATTATGTGCATCCGATTTTCTGCCCTTTGTATATATTGCTATGATCTGGGCCATCTTCCAGTCCCGTGGAATTTTCCGCTGTTCCATTGATCTCTGATAGATGATGGATAAGAATGGTGCTATATTTGTAGCGTAGTCAACATATAATTTTACGGGGATTGGGTCAGATGCCTTCCTGGTGTCTAAGGATCTTGATGTTAGCTTTACCTTGGTTTGCAAGTCAAAGCTTATAACAATACGATACGAAAGTCTCAATGCTTGCAAGAATGAGTCTGCCTGCGTTGTTACTTTCCGATTTAAGGAAAAGTTTAACAGACGAAAAGACAAACCCAAAATCTACTGTTCACGATTCGTTGCGTTGGCTCACTGTGTATAACAACTGTGTCTTCATCTAGCTGCGGAAGACGAGATACAAAAATCTCCATATCACAGTGATGTAGGTCTTATGGATTGCGCAGCAGCCCAATCCGAACTTCCTCGTGCTTTCCTACATATCATTCTCCTTCCCATATTACCAGACTCCAGTCCATTCCCTTTTTCTTACTCTTCTCTCTCCTATTTAGCCCAGCCATGTGTTCTTTTCTTTCACTCTTCCTCAGTCTCTTCTCTTGTAGTAAAATTGCGGCCCAAACGAAAAGTATGCCCACGGCGGGTGCTCCTGTTTCCTTACCTTGGTCACATCACTGAGGAACAAACGAAAAACAATTAAGTGGGGCCGGCCGAAGTGGCCGTGCGATTAAAGGCGCCGCAGTCTGGAACCGCAAGACCGCTACGGTCACAGGTTCGAATCCTGCCTCGGGCATGGATGTATGTGATGTCTTTAGGTTAGTTAGGTTTAACTAGTTCTAAGTTCTAGGGGACTAATGATCTCAGCAGTTGAGTCCCATAGTGCTCAGAGCCATTTGAACCAATTAAGTGGGAGAAAATGAAGCCAGCGTTAGAGAAACCGTGTTGTGTGCTAGTGAACTCCCACAGAGACGTCTGGGGCGCCGTCGGGATGTTTATCGACAGGGGTGTCCCGCGCCCGCTGCCCGCTGCCCGCTGCAGATGGCCGGCACAGATTAAGCGAATCGCGGGTTAGCGGGCGACCTGTTGCTCGCCCGTGGCCGCCCCTGTCCGGCAGGCAGCAGCCGGGATCACCCGAGGCCCGTCATCTTCGCTCCCCTAAGCTAATTTCCCGCCCAGTAAGAACGAGCAACTTGTTGACTGCGCCAACGCTGCGAGCGCTCTGATTCAATAATTACCGCTCTATGGGAAGTGGGGGCTCTTCTACAGAATCAATTCTTGCCAAGTTGCTAGTCGTCCGAGGTACAGCCAGGGACGGCTACTAGTAGCTCTTCACACCCCACTGTTCTGTCAAAGCACATGGGATTCAAACAAGTGAGCACCTACGGCGACAATTTATACTGCAACTGACAGAATCACAAACGCGTCATTGAAGCTTTGCATGCAAAACATTGCCCACCATCAGCATTATACTAATACTAATTTACTTTGAACACTTGCACCCCACTTTGAAGAACATCAGCACCACTATTCTCTGAAATTTGTTGTTGAAATTCACTTGTTTGAAAAGAAAATTCTTGCATACACATTCTTATTCATGCGTTTTTAATCTATTTCTTGAAATTTGTTCAGTTATATGCTCGCTCATTACCTTTCATTTACTTAGCATTTTTACGGTAAATCTTATAATTGTTGGCGCGGTTGGATTAATGGTTGGTGTATCTGTCTCTCGTACCCAAAATTTTGTGTTCAAAGGCACTTGAGGCCGTTGATTATTTTTTTCTCCCCTGACTAAAGAGAATCCTTCGTAACTTAGATAACTAAAGAGAAAGTACAGTTGTTAGAAAATATTATTCACTGTGTACGAATTTTCAAAAAAGCTTTTGTGTATCGGTAAATCAGAGCCATACGGCTGCCTGGAGCCTCCACAGTCAACAGTTTTACTCATCAGCCACAACAACTTCAGTTCCGCTCACCACAGGGCCACAATACCACTTCACAATCTTCCGTAGCTAGATTTGGAGCCATCTTTCGTCACAAAGGCTACTGATACTATCAACCGTGTGACAAATAGAACAAATAATACACATCACTTAAAAGTTCCGGGCTAATAGGCTGCTATGGATAACAAATGAATCCAGTCTCTCCTTAATAAACTGCACGAAAATGAGTGAGTTAGGATATTCCGTAATTAGGGACTACGTTCCGGACAGCTGCACAATTTCTGCTTCCTACAAAATATTGTCGCTATAGCCGACACAATCGTCTTGAGAGATTCAGCGATTGTACTGACATTTAATATAGTTCTTATTTATAGTTCCATCTCAGTAGCACATTTTTAATTACATTACGTGTTTCGATCCGTCTGGTTCATCTTCAGATCTGAGTAGTTGAGTCAGAAACCCGTTTAGTGTACACAAAGGCACATACCAGAGTACTGTATGCTGATATGTACCTTTGAGTAGCATAGACTGGTTGCTGACGCAACTACTTAGATCTGAAAATGATTCAGAGGAATCAAAACGTGTAATCTAATAAAAATATGCGACTGAGAGGGAAAAATAAATGAATAATACATAATGTTTGTTGTTTCAGTACCTTGTGTTTTCTTTCAGGAAACAATTTTAACTTCAACACATTTTTATTACATCGCTTTCGTGTCTGTATGTTCTATACAATTTTTGCAATTGATCTGAAAGTAGCTTCCGGTCAAGCTACGGACGTGAAACTTTCAGCATAGCTCCGAAGTGAGTGACAATGCTACATTAACTCGCTTTCGTTTCTGGTGTGTGGCGGACTGCACGGGGTTGATCACTGCTATAGCCCAATTTTCCTGTTCCAGTCCCCAATGTTTCGCTGTAAGGATGATTGCTGGAAAGTCTTCGTCCGAGATCGATTCTCTCTAATTTTTACCTTCACTGACAAGTGTTAAACCTGTAAATATTAGAAGTTTAATTTTAATTCATGTACATAATTTTAATTTTAATAATGAACAGCCTCAGTTGCAACTTAATTAAATTTAATATTTATACAGTTGTCGACAGGGCCGCGAAATGTTGAAGATATTTACATAATTTTACTCTTTATTGACCGAGGATCGTTAAAATTAATGAAACTCGAGATTTTTCTAATTAAATTTTTTTAATGTGTTTAACTGACATGTTCCACACCCAAGAGGATCCCCTCTTTTCTGGGTCTAAGGAATGAATAACTAATCCTAATCTAATCTGCTTCCCACGAAAGTGGATCCTTCATTGTATCAAACAGATGGAAGGGGAGAAGTTCTTTTGCGTTTTTGTGGTGACGAACACGCTGAAGCCATTTTTTCGATTTCCTGAGGGGTGGCACAGTACACATTACAGTTGGTTATTGTACCATGAAGTAGGACTCAAACACACTAACTCCTTCAGAGTCTGGTAAGTCCGTCGCCGTGACTTTACCGGTTGAGAATGCGGCCTTGAATTTTTTCTTCGGAGGAGAGGTGGTGTCGCACCATTCCATGGATTCCCGTTTTGTTACCGGTTAAAAGTGATGAATTCATGTTTCATCGTCTGTGATGATGTTACACAAAAAATTGTCACAATCAGTCACGTAACGGAGAAGCAACTCCGCACAGATGGTCCTTCATTGCTCTCTCTGGTATTCTATAAGGTGGCGAGGAAGCCTGTGGGCACACACCTTTGAGTTACTCAACTGGTGGACGAGTGAGTCAGCACTGCCGACAGAGACGTCCAGTTGTGCGGCGAGTCGTTTGACTGCGATTCACTGATCACTTCGAATGAGAGTGTCCGCACGTTCCAACACTACAGGAGTCACCGCTGTGTGCGGACAGCCTGCCCACGGGAGATCGGCCAGGTTGGCGTAGCCTTGTTGCGATAATGACAGACGCTTCGTCCAACACGCACAGTGCTTTTGTTTACTGCCAGGTCTCTGTAGACATTTTGAAAACGCGTATGAATATTAGTGATGCTCTGCTTTTCCACCAGAAGAAACTGAATGACATCTCTCTGCTTGGAACGCACCTCCGCTACAGACGTCATTTTGAAGGCTTCGTATAGCGAGCGCCACCACCTATCGGAACTTCATGAACCCATAGAGACTGAAACGGAAACATTCCACGATTTCTTAAGTAATAGAACCCAGTACGTTGTTCTCCATGGTGAGTGTTCATCGGAGGTGAGGGTATAATCTGGAGTGCTCCAGGGAAGTGTGGTAGGTCCGCTGTTGTTTTCTATCTACATAAATGATCTTTTGGATAGGGTGGATAGCAATGTGCGGCTGTTTGCTGATGATGCTGTGGTGTACGGGAAGGTGTCGTCGTTGAGTGACTGTAGGAGCATAGAAGATGACTTGGAGAGGATTTGTGACTGGTGTAAAAAATGGCAGCTAACTCTAAATATAGATAAATGTAAATTAATGCAGATGAATAGGAGAAAGAATCCCTTAATGTTTGAATACTCCACTAGTAGTGTAGCGCTTGACACAGTCACGTCGATTAAATATTTGGGCGTAAAATTGCAGAGCGATATGAAGTGCGACAAGCATGTAATGGCAGTTGTGGGGACCGCGGATAGTCGTCTTCGGTTCATTGGTAGAATTTTGGGAAGATGTGGTTCATCTGTAAAGGAGACCGCTTATAAAACACTAATACGACCTGTTCTTGAGTACTGCTCGAGCGTTTGGGATCCCTATCAGGTCGGATTGAGAAAGGACAAAGAAGCAATTCACAGGCGGGCTGCTAGATTTGTTACTGGTAGGTTTGATCATCACGCGATTGCTACGGAAATGCTTCAGGAACTCGGGTGGGAGTCTCTTGAGAAAAGGAGGCGTTCTTTACGTGAATCGCTACTGAGGAAATTTAGAGAACCAGCATTTGAGGCTGACTGCAGTACAATTTTATTGCCGCCAACGTACATTTCGCGGAAAGGCACAAAGATAAGATAAGAGAGATTAGGGCTCGTACAGAGGCATATAGGCAGTCATTTTTCCCTCGTTCTGTTTGGGAGTGGAACAGGGAGAGAAGATGTTAGTTGTGGTACGAGGTACACACCGGCACGCACCGTATGGTGGACTGCGGAGTATGTATGTAGATGTAGATGTTCCACAACAAATTCTGCATTTTTGTCAACCGAAATTGGCCAACAAAAAAGTTATGTTGCATTAGTTATTGAACGTTGCTCGTAGTAGGTTTCAAACTGAGCTCAGACTTGGCGCTACAATAATTTCTGCTTAGTGTAGCTTTTCTTGCTGCTCACACGAAGTCAAGCCCTGAAATGGGCAAAGTTTTGGAAAGGATAAGTAGAAGTAGGTCATATAGAATGTCCACAGAAGCATATAATTTGCAGAGAAACATCCTTCTCCCTAAGGAATAGAGGGTGTCACAAAAAGGTACGGCCAAACTTTCAGGAAACATTCCTCACACACAAAGAAAGAAAATATGTGAACATGTGTCCGGAAACGCTTACTTTCCATGTTAGAGCTCATTTTATTACTTCTCTTCAAATCACATTAATCATGGAATGGAAACACACAGCAACAGAACGTACCAGCGTGACTTGAAACAACTTTGTTACAGGAAATGTTCAAAATGTCCTCCGTTAGTGAGGATACATGCATACACCCTCCGTCGCATGGAATCCCTGATGTGCTGATGCATCCCTGGAGAATGGCGTATTGTATCACAGCCGTCCACAATACGACCACGAAGAATCTCTACATTTGGTACCGGGGTTGCGTAGACAAGAGCTTTCAAATACCCCCATAAATGAAAGTCAAGTGGGTTGAGGTCAGCGTGGAGGCCATGGAATTGGTCCGCCTCAACCACTCCATCGGTCACCGAATCTGTTGTTGAGAAGCGTACGAACACTTCGACTGAAATGTGCAGGAGCTCCATCGTGCATGAACCACATGTTCTCCAGGGCTGCATCAGCGCATCAGGGATTCCATGCGACGGAGGATGGGTGCATGTATCCTCGCTAACGGAGGACATTTTGAACATTTCCTGTAACAAAGTGTTTGAAGTCACGCTGGTACATTCTGTTGCTGTGTGTTTCCATTCCATGATTAATGTGATTTGAAGTGAAGTAATAAAATGAGCTCTAACATGGAATGTAAGCGTTTCCGGACACATGTCCACATAACATATTTTCTTTCTTTGTGTGTGAGGAATGTTTCCTGAAAGTTTGGCCGTATCTTTTTTTAACACCCTGTATATTAGTTAGAAGAGATGAAGTAATAATCTTGCGCACTGAGCGAGAAAATCAGCGGGTCATAATACGTACAGCACTCAATCAAAAGTGCTCATCACATTTCATGGCGGACACTGGTTAATATACCGAAGCAAACGTCTGGTGTGATGCCACGCAACTTTCAATGTGTAGTTGTTAGGATTAACGCATATTGTTAATTATCGTACATCAGGCCAACGTATTTAATAAAAAAAAGAAGAGGAAACAGTCAAGAACATCACAAAAAGTTTTGCTACAGGGTGACTTCCAAAGAGAGTGGCCTACAGTTTACTATGGCGCCATTCATTGAGTTATGGGACATAATCAAATATTGCGCCTCTTCACTTCCCCAATCCTTCCACAGTCGAACGGAGGAACGGAATTTCTAGTGTGAATGTTTAAACGGAAAAATGAAAGGAGTCATAAAGAGTCCCCCAGTGCATGACGCTCTTACCGTTTTTCGTAGCACTTAATGTCAACACTATAGCAGCAAAAACACCGGCCGGGGTACTTCATGTGAGCCAACGCAGGAGCCAATTACGTCCTCAGCTGCATCTTTACTCCAGGTCTGCAATGCGCCACCGGTACGAAAAGTGTCCCGCTGATGGAGCGATACTAAGGAAGACTCATGACGGTACAAACCGCGATCTGCATGGCAGAAAGTCGCCCCCCCGTATGACGTCAACAATGAGAGCCAAATAAATGCAGCCACAACTGTCTAACGATGAGCCCACTTAAACTTTTCTTTGATGTTTACTGTTAAAATTTCAATAGTTCGCCGGCTGGAGTGGCCGTGCGGTTCTAGGCGCTACAGTCTGGAACCGAGCGACCGCTACGGTCGCAAGTTCGAATCCTGCCTCAGGCATGGATGTGTGTGATGTCCTTAGGTTAGTTAGGTTTAATTTGTTCTAAGTTCTAGGCGGCTGATGACCTCAGAAGTTAAGTCGCATAGTGCTTAGAGCCATTTCAATAGTTCACATAACGTCTTCTTACACATACGGCAGGTTTTGGTAAAGTGAAAAACGAGGAGTTGCTAGACCTTGACTCGGAGTGCAAGGTGAAACCCCCGCCCCTGTAACTGGATAAGTCAGTTTGGAGATTAAACGGTGGCAAGGTCACATCACCTCCAATAGGACTACGCCCAGTAAACTAACCTTCAGGTTGAGGACAGCATTATTTTTACCAGGGACCGATACACAGTTTCATTGTCATTTCGAAAAAATGAAGCTGCGACCGGTACTCTATGTATTCATCATTCAGTGCAATACCTTTTTCACAACACTGGATGACATTGCTGATACGCTGCCTGTAGATGTCTGCATTTTGGCTAGTCAGTAAATAATTCATCTCCAAAATTACTTCGTCATCAATCTGGAAACGCCTGCCATGTAATGAATTCTTCAAACGAGGAAAGAGGAAGAAGGCAGTGGATGGCAAGCCAGTAAAATACAGGCGGAGAGAGGGCGGAAGATAAATTTCATAAGCCAAAGAACCTGCATGTACGTTTTCCGCACGGAATGAGATGGGCGTTGTTGTCTGGCATAAACTCTCCTTTTGAAAGCTTTCCGCTGTGCTTCGTCTTGACATTTCTCGTAACCTTGACAGGAGATTACAGCAGTATGCTGCTATGACTCTTTGCTCCTTATGAGCACAATCTATTATCACCACACCATGACAGTACGAAAAACACTCAGCATCACCTCGTGTGGTGACAGCTGGATCTCCGTCGTGTCCTGGCATAGGATAGAAGAAGCATGTGATAACTTAAAGGGGAATTCAGGTCAGTCTGCAGTTTTCGAGCGATATGGGATAAGTGCGGAAAGACAATCTGCGGTGATTGCAGGTGGTTGCATGGATCAGCGTCGAACATTGTTACAGGATACCTACGAAATGAGCGGATCTTGGAACTCGATGGGATACTTGTAGGAGACTCAAGGAACTCAAGGTTCAGTAATAATGGTTTACTAAACTACTACACTGAAGGCTATTTCTAAGCACAAAACAGGTAAAGAATTCGACTGTTGGCTCAACGAAATCAGTGTGAGTAAATGGAGTGACTGTTACGACAAGTATGAATCACTAGCGGCCCCGTAAAGTACAAACATTTGAGTAGGATATTAAGTGAGAAAATAAAACGTGAGGTTACATGCGTCTTGCGTCGAGCGACACGGAGTTACTGCTCCGACGTTATGACTCAAGACTCTCTGACTATGAAAATCCGCCGTTTTTAAGGGATTACGAATGAAATATACACAACACTGGTATGATATTCTACAATATCTATTATTTGTCAAACGAAGCGGTTTTCTGCTGTTATACCATCGTCGGGTACAAAGATAAGAATATGATGCAGTTTTTACTATTTCATTGCAAAGATGTTACTCACTGTATGTTTCTACTTCACTCTAGATGTGTTACTTCTCTTCCAGTGTTGTCTGCTAACATTTAACTTCTTTGGTGATAATACTCAGTAAATGCCTGAAGATGGCCTTGTAAGCCGAAAACCGGTTAGCAATAAAAATAATATTGTAGAACAAAAGCAAACTGGTGCTTTTCATTTATTATTGGATCGAAAACTTTAAACTAGTGCAAATACATACAGATTATCATTTCCAGAGATGAAAACGTTAATGATAGAATTAGGGATAAAACAACAGGGATTTCTACTTAAATGTGATGCAAGATTATTTAAGCGATATAAAATATGTGACACATTAACTAATGAACTACAGACCAATTACAACAGTTGTACATAGAAGAATCTAAATGATCAGTAAACTTCGGTGAGATATTGCAAAGATGTAGCTGAACCCAATAATCTTGTCTTTAATAGGTCCTCAACTAAAAACAGGTAAGATATGTTAGTGATATTAAGCAGGTGAGTGAAGCAGCCGTGATTATACAAAGTACATTTTTTTTAAATAATGGGAGAAATAATAGTATCTGAAATAAAGGAAATGGGACATGTGGGTAAGAGGGATAATTTACAACACGGCTTGGATGGGATTATGAGTAGTATTTGCTGTTAGAAGTGGCGATTAAGGGGACTGTGCCTGGTCATTAGTTACTAATCTTGGGTTGATGAACATGTGATTATAATTTATTTGTTCGTAATTTAGGCTCTATTAAAAAGATTATTTTGTTCAGCAACAACTGTGGGCTATACCACTAAAGTTCACTGTTCAATTGTTTTCTTCTATGTACAACTGTTGTAATTAGTCTGTACTCATTAGTTAATGTGCCATGTATTTTATCTTACTTAAATAATCCTACATCGCATTTACACTGAAATAATCCGTCTTGTTTTGTTACTAATTCTAACATTAACATTTTCATCTTTGGAATTGGAGATACTAGATTAAAATCTCTTATAAAACAATATTTCACTGTGCCGCATCTGATGACGGCGTAAAAGCCAAAAACCGGTTCGTGTAACAAATAATAAATACTGTACAATATCATACAATTACGTGTGTTTCATTCACAAAGTAAAAATATTTTACTAAGAACCGATGGAACAGTCACTCACTGTTCTTTTGAAGATTAAGGCAGAGCCTGTTTCCCCCTATCTGCAGACAACCCGCCAATCCACCGTTAATTCGCAGGTATTGTAGCGTTGCTCTTGGGGGGCGAAAAGAAAGATAATTCTTATTTTATATTTTTTTGAAAAACGTCGAAAAAGTGAATATTTTGGTGGGCCACTTGGCAACAGAATCAGGGATTGATTACACTATTATAATAAAATACATTGAGCATTAAATACTTGAATAAGAGCAGCAGATTGATTTATTTGAGATCGTTCAGAAGAAACATTATCATTTCTGTAGAGCACTTGCCCGCGAAAGGCAAAGGTCCCGAGTTCGAGTCTCGGTCGGGCACACAGTTTTAATCTGCCAGGAAGTTTCATATCAGCGCACACTCCACTGCAGAGTGAAAATCTCATTCTGGAAACATCCCCCAGGCTGTGGCTAAGCCATGTCTCCGCAATATCCTTTCTTTCAGGAGTGCTAGTTCTGCAAGGTTCGCAGGAGAGCTTCTGTAAAGTTTGGAAGATAGGAGACGAGATACTGGCAGAAGTAAAGCTGTGAGTACCGGGCGTGAGGCTTGCTTCGGTAGCTCAGTTGGAAGAGCACTTGCCCGCGAAAGACAAAGGTCCCGAGTTCGAGTCTCGGTCGGGCACACAGTTTTAATCTGCCAGGAAGTTTCATATTAGCGCACACTCCGCTGCAGAGTGAAAATCTCATTCTGGATTTCTGTACATTTTTATAGTCGCAATGTAGTCATACCCGGAACAACACTAAGGGACCAGAAGATTTATAGACTTTAAAAGAAATGCAACAGTACACAATTTTTTTAAAAAAAGAGCTGATTCAGAAATAATAGTAAAACGATAATGTTCCTTCTGCAACATGCTGCGTTCGGCCCATCAGCGTGATCGTAATTTCTGGTGATGAACAAAATAATTAACATTCAAGTAAATAAGGAGATGGAAATCATCAAGGTTAATGTACTAAAATAAACACACACTTTTCTCTAACACACGTTTTTTTAATGCTACGTACCTTTTCGTATTAAATTACAATAGGTGACCATTGTGGTTAAATACTTTATACATAACAGTAAAAATGTCCTCTTTATGCTGTCTGTTCGTAATCAAACACAAGAAACTACATGTTTTCTGATTGGAACAATTAGCATATTTACTGAATATTTTGACATAAAATATAAAATACCGAAGCGGAACGCAGCAAATCCGCGTCCGCATTTCTTGGAATACAAACAGTAAAAGACGAGGTGCCCAATGCCTCATTTGTCTTGAGACAACAGAATTCTTTTTTACGAGGGTTATTCCAAAAGTAAGGTCCGATCGGTCGCGAAATGGAAACGACTATGAAAATCCGATAAAGCTTTGCACAGATGTGTTGGGTAGTGTCTCCAGTATAACCCCAGTTAGCATCACGTCGCTCTTCTCATGTCTGAGCTCGCAGTGAGTGCGTAAAGATGTCTAGAAAATAGTGTCTGCCGCCAAGTACGAGGGCCTGGTGAGAAATTTCGCCTGAAGCTATGCAGCCAACATTACATAACTGTCGTGCAGTTTCGTCTTCACGACAATTCTCAGCCGCATTCTGCAGGGGCAATGAAGATGCTCCTGCATCGTTTTCAAATGGAAATGTTAGATTACCCACAATACAGTCCGCAATTGTCTCCCCCTGAGTTTCATCTCTGGTCACATGAACCGCTGTCTTTGAAGACAACATTTTGACACAGACAACGAGGTGTAGGCCAGCGTGGAGAATTGGCGGAAAGCACTGGCGGCTGCCTTCTATGATGAGGCTATTGAAAAGTTGGTACAACGCTATGACAAAAGTCTAAGTCAGAACGGCGACTACGTAGAGAAGTAGCTGAAAGGTGTAGCTAATTGTTACAAGTAAAACATTTCTGATGTTCACTGTGGTTTCAATTTGGCAATCAATCGGACCTTACTTTTGGAATAACCCTCGTATATCATTAATCGATACATGTATATAGAGATTGACAGGCACAGCGCAAGAACGGCAAAGATAAAGAATAATAGATACTGTCGCTGCTATGCGATGGTTCATTTCTTTTACTTTACAATTGTTCTATTACTTTAGGCCATCAGGCGTTTACTATTGAGCGTATATTAATGTTTGTGAGGCGAAAATCACTAATATTACAGTATATAATGTGTGGCTCTGCACCTCCATGGTGCCTCTGGCCAACGACGTTCAGTTTCTTCCCCTATTTCTACTCTGTAGGTATGGATGTTTTCTGCCCTTTACACTAATAAACTCCATGTCTAGTAACATAAACGTTCAGCTGAAAGCGAAACGTCAGTACCCTTCCTAGTATGGCATTCAACAACAGTGTTTCACGTCACTTGCTCCTCCCTAAGGACGGAGATTTCTCCCAAGGGAGTGGGGACCACTGTTCCAGCAGATTTACTCATTCCCCGTCTCACTCAAACCTCTGTGAATCCACTGACGCTACTGTTCTCAGAAGCAAGGATCATGCCTGCTGGATATGCTAAGAGGTGCCTGTTTGCGACAACTGTGGCAGCCTGCAACAGCGTCTAGACGGCATATGAATTACCTGTTCTCTGAAGATCTTGTCCGGGAGCAACTGGCTTCAGCGTCTGCCATTTGCAAGCCCTCCCGTTGCTATTTAATTCCTCTAATCTACCGTCTACGTGTGCCACCTTCCTTATGTGGCTGGTTTTCGGTCTTCGAGTGCTCCAGCTGGCTTTCAACAGCATCAGGCTTAACAGTGGATAGTACTGGAAGTCTTCAACTCACGACACTTCGCCTACTTCTGCGGTAGTGAGCCAACATGTTTATTCCTTTGCATCGATGTCGTAGTGACACACCCAGCACTTGTTCATGGCAATTAGGCGACTAAAGTAACCTGCGTTGTCCTGACACAGCTCCAAGATTTCCGTTGCTGCCACATATCACCGTGCATTTTGAATGGCTGTGAGGACTCCGGGAACCCAGCAGGTGGCGACGTTTCTAATGTTCAAAATATTGTGGAAAATACTGACGTCCACTGCATGACTGATGGTTAGTTTTTCCATTATAGCCTCGACCATGATGCGTCGGTCTTTGAGCAATTCTTTTGCTGTTGCCGGTTTTTCACAAAGAGATGGTCTGCCACTTTGTTCTGCTTCATTCAGAATTGTTTGACTACAGTGGAAGCATTTGTGCCACCTAAACGCTGTGTCATGCTCTGTTCAAGAATCACAAGAGCAGAAGGTATACTTCGAAAAGGCCGGGAGATACAGAAGGTTTCAGTTAAATTGCATCATCATCAGGTAGAGATTCCGTAATCAGACATTGGATTGTGACTCATAACCAGGACCAGATACAGACTCAGACCAAAATTTTGTAACGATGATGAGTAACCTGAAGATTAAGACAATACTGCGGAAGAATCAATACGCAAAGAAGTGGGATACGAAATACTTAGGAATGAGGACATAATGCTTAAAATACTCCCATAATCAATAGTTCAGTAGGCAGTGAAGTAGGCAGTACAGCTGAAGGACAATCACAGAAGTCTGAAATAAATGCACAGATACAGGGAAAGTAACTGCCCAGAAACCACGAGTAAAAGAAGAAATACTTCAGTTGATCGACGAAAGTAGAAAGTTCAAAAATGTTCAGGGAAATTCAGGAATACAGGAATATAAGTCATCTAAGAATGAAACAAATACGAAGTGCAGGGACCCTAAGACGAAACGGCTGCATGAAAAATATGAATAAATCGAAAAAGAAATAATCGTCGGAAGGAGTGGTCCAATATATACAAAAGTCAAAACAACCTTCAGTAAAATTAAAAGCAAGGATGATAACATTAAGAGTGAAATGGGAACCCCACTGTTAAATGCAGAAGAGAGAGCAGATAGATGGAAAGAGTACACTGAAAGCCTCTATGAGGAGCAAGACTTTTCTGATGACGTGATAGAAAAAGAAACACGAATCAGCATAGAAGAGATATAAGATTCAGTATTAGGATCAGATTTCAAAAGAGCTTTTAAACATTTTAGTTCGGATAAGGCAGAAGGATCGGTGACATTCCATCAGAATTTCTAAAATCACTGGGGGATGCGGCAACAAAACGACTATTCACGTTGGCGTGTAGAATGTATGAGACTGGCAATATACCATCTGACTTCCGAAAATACATCATATACATAATCCCGAAGATTAAAAGAGCCGGTAAGTGGGAGAATTGCCATACCATCAGCTTCACAGATTATGTATCCAAGTTGCTGACAATAATAGTACACAGAAGAAAGGAAAAGAAAATTGAAGATCTGTTATATGACGATCAGTTTGATTTTAGGAAAGATAAAGGCACCAGAGAGGCAACTGTAGTGTTGTGGTTGGTAATGAGAGCCAGACCAAAGAAAAATCAAGTCATGTTAACAGGCTTTGTCGACCTGGAAAAAGCGTTCGACAATGCCAAATGGTGCAAGATTTTCGAAATCCTGAGAAAAATAGGGGTAAGCTACAGGAAAAGACTGCTAATATATAGTAAGTTCAAAATCCAAGAGATAACAGTAAGAGCGAAGTGCTCGGATTAAAAAGCGTGTAAGACAGGGATGTGGTCTTTTGCCCCTACTGTTCAATCTGTACATTGAAGAAGTAATTATGAAAATAGAAGTCTACGAGTGGGATTAAAATTCAAGGTGAAAGGATATCAATGATAAGACACGCTGATGATATTGCTGTCCTCAGTGAAAGTGAAGAAGAATTAGAGGACCTGTTGAATAGAGTGAACAGTCTAATAAGTATGGAATATGTGCTGAGAGTAAATCGAAGAAAGACAAAATTGTAACAAGTAGCAGAAATGAGAACAGCAAGAAACTTAACATCAGAATTGGCGATCACGAAGTACACCAAGTTAAGGAAATCTGCTGGCTAGGCAGCAAGATAACAAATGACGGACGAAGCAAGGAGAATATAAAAGTAGACTCTCACTGGCAAAAAAGACATTCATGGGCAAGAGAAGTCTACTAGTATGAAGCATAGGCATTAATTTGAGGAAGAAATTACTGAGAATGTATGTTTGGAGCACAGCACTGGTATGGTAGTGAAACGTGAACTGTGGAAAAACCGGAACGGAAGAGAATCGAAGGATTTGAGATATGGTGCGACGGAAACATGTTGAAAATTGGATGGACCGGTAAGGCAAGAAATGAGGACGTTTTGCGTAGAATCGGCGAGGAAAAGAGCGTATGGAAAGCACTGACAACAACAGGGGACTGGATGATAGGACGTTAAAACAGCAGGGAATAAATTCCGTGGTATTAACAGATAGCTGTAGATGATAGAAAATGTAGAGGAAGACATATATTGGAATACATTCAGCAATAATAGAGGACGTAGGTTGCAAGTGCTACTCTGAGGTGAAAGATTGGCGCGTGAGAGGAATGCGTTGCGGGACGCATCAAACCATTCAGCAGAATGAAGAAAAAGAAAAGTGCTGTACGATTGAACTAATTCTGCTCGAAGTGTTGCGGTGTTGTCTCGTTTTAAACTCTTTAAAAGATACTACACTTTGTCAGAGGGCTGCGCTGTACTGATTACTGCTCTACCAGAGCGCTACGATACTGTGGCATGGATATTTCAGACTTCACTAGTACTGCAGACATAAATCTGCGAACAAACAAAAATAAACTACGTAACTTGTTTTTTTATATGTGATAATTAAAACTGTATACCGACCCTTCGTACATTCCGAATCAGTCGGGCAGCACTTTACTTCTTCCCGTATATGGCTCCTGCACTCACCATGAGAGGAATGTCAGAGAAGTTCGAGCTCATAGGGGGGCTGCAAGGTCCCTTCTTGATACTAAGCTTCCATAAAAGTTTCACAGTTTAGACAGCAGTTCATAGAAAACGGTGCAGACGATGTACAGTGCAATTGGTCGCGTTTAGTTAAATTTTACTTGGATTAGGTTAATGAATCGACTCGTAGTATTTCGTCCTACCTGATTCCTGTAAATGTCTCGCTGATGTTCCTCAAAGCAGTCCTTACAACACACTGCTTTCTTTAGAAGTTGCAAGTAGGCAAACTGTGAATACAATAGGAAATGCGGGTAGCTGATCTAAATTACATACGTCCCGGGATGCCATTATGGTGCATTAATTTGCGAATACCGTAAAAACTCTTAAACAATTCATCCCGAAAGTTAATGAAATTCGATAGCATGGTGAAACAGAGTGTCACGGAACAGTACTTCGTATCACCGACTGGCAAGATTACTCAAACTTAGCAGTTATTTGTACGTCGTCGGTAACTTAACAATATTCATTTGCTTACTAATTGGTTTACATATAGTGGTATTGTAGTATTAAAGCTCTGATTACATCTAAGCTGCTCCTAGTATGTGATGTGCCAGAAGCGGGCTTTCGTAACTAATATTTAATGAGAAAAATTTAGATTTTCGCGCCAAAGTATATGTGGTTCCCCTACGTACAGATCGCGAAGCAACATCATTTCTCATGACTCGTGTGCGTCCCCCAGCTCCAATGACTCACTACTGCCCTCCCCTTAACCGATGCCGGCGTGGGAAAGAGTTTGTCACTTGCTACCACTGATTTTGCAGTGCCGCCTACGGGAACGAATTACTTCTGCTAACTGCAGCGTCCCAATAAAATGTAAAATTTAGAGAAACAAAATGTTATCCAAACGATTTTACGTAAATATGGGACCAACTGCGACTCTAACACAAGCAACGGGGAATGAAAGTGCTAAGAAGTACTCTTCGTCACACGCCGAAAAGTTGCTTGCAGAGAACAGATTTGTATTAAATCTGGGGTATGAAAATATCTTCGAGATGGTATGTAGTACATAGAATACTGTAGATTAGAGCCTCATGTATCATAGTGGCTAAAAGATGGATTCCAAAGGAGAATTTTTTTTCTCTTTTTAACAAGAAGAAGCAGGAAATGCGACTTCCCTATAGAGTACGAACGCACAACAGTGCATCCGCGTCGTAGAAACCAGAAGCTCTGAACTGTATATACGTAGACAAGCATCACTAAGAACTTTAGTTGTTACATTTCCGCGACTACTTTTTGCCAACATTTAGCTTATTTTATTAACTTATCGTAAATTTAGAGACCTATTATCTAATATTTCAAAACAGGTCGTACATATTACTGTTTTCGTTTGTTATCTTTTCTGTAGTTTTTTTGTTTTGTTTTTATCTGCAATATTTGACACGAAATAAATACTTAAACGAATAATTTGAGGTTGAAATGTAAATCAATTTTTTTTGTTTTGAGAAGAATGTAAAAATACGATAGGGTAGAGGTACATCTAGTCTCCCCATGTTTAACCAGTACCTTGCAGCTCACCGATTGCGACTGACGGTGAATACCAGGGAATGGTTTCTTCGAGCTGTTGGTCGCCAGTCACAACAAAGCGGGTTATGATTAGTAGTAGAGAAATAGTATTGCTAATTCTACTCATTGACATTAGGTACTCAAGTAGTTGCTTTCTTGGCTCGATTACCGGCACCTTACACCACATTTACTGTAGTGTTCGCTATCTTTACCTTTTATTTGACAGATATGTACAGTTTGTCAGTACATTTTGGAATGTTATGTCTCATTCACAATCATAGCGCTTGATATACTGTTACGTATCATCTCTCTCCTCCTCATCCTTTACATTGCCACTGTTTTCTCTGCCACTGTGGGTATCGCTGTCGGTCCTTGGAGATCGTTGTTACGTTGCATGTAAGAATGACTATTATGTCGTGTCCACGGATTCTCTTCGTGTGTTGTTTCTGAAATACTGTCTGTTAATTCTGTTAATTATGTCCATTGTTCTTGATCTCTTATTGCTGTGTATATATGTATTTCTTTATCTGTGTAGTATAAGTGAAGTTTATGTCTAACGTTCGCATATTACCCCAGGAGAAGACAATGTGTTCTGTGGAATCCTCCTCCTTACATATGCGTTTAGGTGTCTGTTTCAGCCTAAAGCGATTTAACTGCATGGGATAATGGCAGTGTTCAGTTAAATGTACCATACCGCTGCTGGGACGAAGTCGTACAGTCTGCGTTCTTTATCACTCGCATGCCACTCTCTTTGCCACGTATCCAACGCCAGCGTTTAAGGTGACGTGCCCTCTGTGTCGGTACACCAGTTATTGTGTACACATTATCTAGTCCCCCCATGTTTAGCCAGTACCTTGCAGATCTGTATTTGATCGTAATATCTGTCTGGCATATTCAGAGCACCACATAGTGCATCCATGAGGTGGTGCCGAAGGCTCGTGCTAGCCTAAGTAGGACACCTGTGCTCTCATTTGACTGATGCTTTTTTGGTGACCAGGCTCAGTCTGTATGCCCACTTACTAGCTGAGAAGATGAGTAGTGATTCGAAAAGCCCGCAATGGTATGATCGTATGGCGTCTAGAGGAACTCTGCACTATTTGGAGAGTAGTCTCACCAGTTTAGGTAGTTGCCAACGGCCTTGCCCCAATGGTAACACGGGTTGCTGTCGCATCACTGATGTTAAGTGCTGTCGGACTGGACTAGCACTTGGATGGGTGTCAATCCGGTCTACCGAGCGCTGTTGGTAAGCGGGGTGCACTCAGCCCTTGTGAGGCAAACTGAGGAGCTACCTGATTGAGAAGTAGCGGCTCCGGTCTCGGAAACTGACATACGGCCGGGAGAGCGGTGTGCTGACCACATGCCCCTCCATATCCGCATCCAGTGACTCCTATAGGCTAAGGATAACACGGCGGTCAGTCGGTACCGTTGGGCCTTCATGGCCTGCTCGGGAGGAGTTTATTTTTTGTTATGTTTAAAGCTTTCCTGGCGTACTGATTGTTCTATAAAAACACGGGAGAACTGCCGGATATCAGTAACTTCCTGCCACGATATTTCGGCGCAGAGTCTTCTGGCCATCTTCAGGTGAGTGCCACTGTAGTAGTACTGGCGAGTACGCTCTGAGCTCCGCTATTTAAAGCCTTCTGTGGTGACATTGCGCATGCGCTGCTCGGCGTGCGCGTTCATAACGGCTCCGTGCGCTGCGCCTCGCGCCCTCCACTGCGAAAGCCTGGCGTATCGGTGCCAGGTTGATTTTCATCTTCATGCAGATAACTACATCGACCACGAAGTTTCTCTATAACAGGAATTTTTCTTTTTAGTTTATGTAGTTACCAATATGTGCCATTTGCCTGACTGTTAGGTTCACCTGATGTGACTAAGACGATGGAAGAAAACTGCCACAGCTTATTAAAAGAAATGCGCTCTCTCAACTGTGTCCGGAAAGGGCGTAGCAGCGTTTTCGATAAACAGAGAGCCAGACGGCCTTTATTTATTAACACGTCCTCTCATCAAAAACGTCTGTTGATGCTACAGACCGACGGCGCATGCAAAAAAGCAAAAATAAAAATAAATGAAAGTGGAACGCCAAAGAGCGACGCTGAATAATGGTTTCAAAAGACTGGACAGCAAAAGGAAATTGAGAAAGTGGGCTTCGCTGCAAATGGCAGGTGTCCCTCCGGGGGCAGAACGGCCACAGCCGTGGACGGAATTAAATAAAACAGAACTACACGGATGCTTTTTTCCTTCTCTACCCGCCCCCGCGAGCTCCGGCGGCGCGCATTCTCGCAGCCGGTGATTAATAGCCCAGCAGCCGATACCCGCGGCGGAGGCGCCGGCAGCCAGGGGGGCCGTGCGGCGCGAGTATCGATTGGCGGCTCGCGCTGAATAAATGCGACCCCGCGGCGAAAAGGGGCGGCCTGTCAGCGGAGGTCTTGAGCGCCGCTGATGCGTCCCCTATCCCGCCGCACATCTGCCCCGCCCACCCGCACCGGCGCCGCTCACCGAATTCGTACGGCTTCGCCCGCCGGCGGTGGCTGCAGCAGCGCGTTAACAAATGGCGGCATTCAGGCTGGCGCCTATTCGGCCATCTGTCAGCGGTCTGGGGCGCCCCGCGGCCCGAGGACAACGTCCTCGCCTCCGCCTCCGGGCCTCCTCCGCCTCCGCCGCCTCCACGCGCCCCCCTGCTGATAACGCCCGCCGTCAGCGCGGCCCGTGGCTCATCTGAGTCCGATACTCGCCGTAATGGCGGGACTCGTTACGATAAATGCCCCTGCAGATAGCAGTCGGCGGTGTTCGGGCTGGCCCTCCCCACACACAGCTGACGACGGTGCGCGGGCGTTCGCAGGACCGGTTCTCCTCCAGTTTCACACCTCCACAAGCACTTCATCAAACCTGTCTCTTACTACATGATAACGTCGTTCGTCAAGGCGCACACTCCCTCTGTCTATACCCATTTTACAAGAGCGACTTTCTTGTCTCCATAGACTGTAGGTGTCCTGCAGCACCCTTGCCGTGCTATTCCTTGTTATGATGCGAGACGGTAACTGTTATATCCCGAGGTACCAAGTGTTATGATACAGGAGGGGATGGTGGCCAAAGGGATGTGCCTCCTTAGGAATTTGGACAGACAAGCTAAAGGTTAGTTATGTAAATGGAAGATGGTGGTACGGTGGGGACAAAGGAGAGAAAAGGGAAGGATCTAATGATCTGCATCCGAACTTTATGTGCAATCAGTGGCGACGAGTGATAATGTGTACGCCGGCCGAGGTGGCCGAGCGGTTCTAGGCGCTACAGTCTGGATCCGTGTGACCGCTACGGTCGCAGGTTCGAGTCATGCCTCGGGCATGGTTGCGTGTGATGTCCTTAGGTTACTTAGGTTTAAGTAGTTCTAAGTTCTTGAGGACTGATGACCTCAGTTAAGTCCCATAGTGCTCAGAGCCATTTGAACCATTTCAAAATGTGTGCTGAATCAGAACTTGAACCCGAGACCTTCCGTTTACTAGTAGTTGTATCAACCACCGCGCCAGCCAGTCACAGTGTATGTATCGCAACTGCATGGACAGTCACGGCTCAGCTCTCGACCGACCCACATTTCCCACCTAGCGTCAACAATCCGCATTCCCCGACCGTGTCCTCCATGTTCGCTACCTTGAGATACCCGCAGGAGGTCGAACGTGATTTTCCATCCGAACTAAAGATGGTAAACTGATTGCCCATCGAGGCGAATCAGTTATGCGAATACGTGGTGTCTGTTCTTCCGGATATGTCCAAAAGAAGAGACATCACGCGGGATCCGAAGCTGTGATACATATTACGTAAATTGAAAGTGGACGGGAGAGAAAGGAAAGGGAAGGAAGGAACTCATGATATCAGCTGCATCGGAACTTTATGAGGAAGCGGAGGCGACAAGTGAAAATGTGGGCCACACCACGACTCCAACCCGGGATCTTCTGCGTACTAGACAGCTCTGTTATCCACTGCGGTATACGGACAATGTGTTTATCGGAAATGCGTGGACCATCTCGATACTCACCGCAGCTGATTTTCTCTCTCACCTAGTGCCACCTGTCCAGCGCCTCCGTCCATGACTTTCAGGAATGCTAATCTTACACACTAGTGGCCATTAAAGTTGCTACACCAATAAGAAACGCAGATGATAAACGGGTATTCATTGGACATATATATTACACTAGAACTGACATGAGATTACATTTTCATGCAATTTGAGTGCATAGATCCTGAGAAATCAGTACCCAGAACAACCACCTCTGGCCGTAATAACGGCCTTGATACGCCTGGGCATTGAGTCAAACAGAGCTTGGATGGCGTCTACAGGTACACCTGCCCATGCAGCTTCAACACGATACAATAGTTCATCAAGAGTAGTGGCTGGCGTATTGCGACGAGCCAGTTGCTCGGTCACCATTGACCAAACGTTTTCAATTGGTAGAGACCTGGAGAATGTGCTGGCCAGGGCAGCAGTCGAACATTTTCTGTATCCAGAAAGGCCCGTACAGTACCTGCAACATGCGGTCGTGCATCATCCTACTGAAATGTAGGGTTTCGCAGGGATCGAATGAAGGGTAGAGCCATGGGTCGTAACACATCTGAAATGTAACGTCCACTGTTCGAAGTGCCGTCAATGTGAACAAGAGGTGACCGAGACGTGTAACCGAAGGCACTCCATACCATCACGCCGGGTGATACGCCAGTATGGCGATGACGAATACACGTTGCGATGTCCCCAAACACGGATGCGACCAACACGATGCTGTAAACAGAACCTGGATTCATACGAAAAAATGACGTTTTGCCATTCGCGCACCCAGATTCATCGTTGAGTACACCATCGCAGGCGCTCCTGTCTGCGATGCAGCGTCAAGGGTAACCGCAGCCATGGTCTCCGAGCTGATAGTCCATGCTGCTGCAAACGTCGTCGAACTGTTCGTGCAGATGGTTTCTGTCTTGCAAACGTCCCCATCTGTTGACTCAGGGATCGAGACGTGGCTGCACGATATTTACAGCCATGCGGATAAGATGCCTGTCATCTCGACTGTTAGTGATACGAGACTATTGAGATCTAGCACAGCTTTCCCTATTATTTCCCTATTACCCTCCTGAACCGACCGATTCCATATTCTGCTAGCAGTCATTGGATTTCGACCAACGCGAGCAGCAATGTCGTTATACGATAAACCGCAATCGCGATAGGCCTTTACCAAAGTCGGAAACGTGATGGAACGCATTTCTCCTCCTTACACAAGGCATCACAACGTTTCACCAGGCAACGCTGGTCAACTGCTGTTTGTGTATGAGAAATCGGTTGGAAACTTACCTCATGTCAGCACTTTGTAGGTTTCACCACCGGCGCCAACCTTGTGTGAATGCTCTGAAAAGCTAATCATTTGCCTATTACAGCATTTTCTTCCTGTCAGTTAAATTTCGCGTCTGTAGCTCGTCATCTTCGTGGTGTAGAAATTCTAATGGCCAGTAGTGTATTTCCGCTGGAGGTCGAAGGCAACTGTATATGTGCACTAAAGGTTGTAGGTAAATTTCTCATCGACGCGAATCAATTACATGAATGCGTAGAGTCTGTTCTTTCGGACACGTTTACATGCATTCATGTAAATGATTGGTTGACACACGTATGCTTTAAATAAATATACTGTACTCAACTTGTGGGTGAAGAAGTGCTACACTGTTGACAACTTGGGGCAGACGTAGCTGGCTGTAAGCAGAGGCCCGACACGGTCGTGCGTCTCAATACGCTGAACGTCTGCTGGTAGAGCTAGCTTTCAGCAGCTCGCTGTAATATTCGGCACCAATAGGAGACTGTTGCCCAGGTGCCCACCGCTTATAATAGCATCCTGGCGGTCCTCACTGGTCGGTGGCCTGGAGGTTCTACGCTGGCGACGATGTTCACAGCGCTGCCCACGTCCCCCGCAGGAAACTTGGAAGCGCCTACTCCGGCAGTATTGATGGGCTACGGTACTCCATCCCTGACCAAGTCCCGCCTGTCACAAGTGGTCGTTTTCGTCTACACGTCAGCACCAGAAATGCGTGTGTTGCGACAGCTATCTGCCGAGCATTTTGGCACCTGAAGGATGAAAGTAAGCTTGTGAGAGGCAATCCTTGAAGTCTGGTAACAATGTAGGATGAAACAAAGAAAATAGAATTAATCAGTCTGCGGTGGAGCGTATTTTTCGCAGGGAAGTGCTCTACCAACTGAGCTACACAAGAACGACTCACGTCCCTTCTCACACCCTTACTTCTGTAAGTACCTCCTCTTCTATATTCCAAACTCAACAAAGTTCTATGTAACACACAGGTAGGAGATGAGGTGGTTGCAGAGGTAAAGCCGTGAGGACGGGTGGTGCTTGGGTAGATCAGTTGGTAGAACACTTACCCACGAAAGGCAAGGCTCATGTGTTCGAGCCCTGGTAGGGCACACAGTTTCAGTCTGCCAGCAAGTCTCAGTATCAACAGAGTTTTAATAGACAAAGCAAAATCCATAGCTGATGGTGTCTACAAAGGTCGTATCGTAAAGTCTTCACACCACTGAGAAGTGAAACACAGGAATAACGTAGATCCAGGATCCATCTGTGTAACAGCTGTAAGTTGTCGTAGCTGTGTTTGGAAAGTACCAGAGCCCCAAGCGCTAATACAGCTCATGCCCAAATCAGTATCCGTATTGAAAGCCGTCGAAAGCCGGACATAAGTTCCGCCGAAAATTTTGCGAAAGAACTAACTGTGTTCAGAAACGACAGACTGAACACAGTTGCTGGTGGCGTGTTTGTTGCTTTTAGAAGTAGTTTATCTTGTAGCGAAACTGAAGTAGATAGTTCCTGTGCGTTAGTATGGGTAGAGGTCATTCCTGTCAACCAGAATAAAATAATAATAGGAGCCTTTTACCCACCTCCAAACTCAGATGATACGATTGCTGAAAGGTTCAAAGAAAACTCGAGTCTAATTTGAAACATGTATGCGATTCATACAATTATAGTCGGTGGTAACTGCAATTTACCCTCGATATGTTTTGGAAAATACGTGTTTAAATCCGGAGGAACTCATTAAACATCGTCCGAAATTTTACTAGACGCATTCTCTGGAAATTACTTCGAGCAGTTAGGTCATGAGCCCACTTGAATAGTAAACGGTTGTGAAAACACACTCAACCTCTTAGTAACAAATAATTCTGAGCTGATAACAAGTATAAAAATCAGATACAGAGATTAGTGAACACAGGATTGTCGTAGCGAGAGTGAATAGCATAACTACCAAATCCGCATAACATAAACGAAAAATGAATCTTTTCATTAAAAAAAGCGATAAAATTTCGCTGTACGCCTTCCTGAGAAACAATCTCTGATCCTTCCAAATTAATAAAGTACCGGTAAGTGTAGACCAGATGTGGCTTGAATTCAAAGAAATAGCATCAACAGCAGTTGAGAGATTTATACCAAATAACGACGGAGCTGATCCCCCTGCTACACAAAACGAGTCTGGACACTGTTGCGGAAACAACGGAAAAAGCATGCCAAATTTAAACGAACGCAAAATCACCATGATTGTCGATCTTTTACAGGAGCTCGAAATTTAGCGCAGACTTTAGTGCGAGGTGCTTATAACAGTTTTCATTACGAAAGTTTGTCTCGGAACTTGGCAGAAAACCCAAAGAGATTCTTGCCGTATATAAAGTATGCTAACGGTAAGACGCAGTCAATACCTTCTTTGCGCTATAGCAACGAAAATACTATCGATGACAGTGCTGTTAAAACAGAGTTACTGAACACAGCCTTCCGAAATTCCTTCACCAAAGAACACGAAGTAAATATTCCAGAATTCGAATCAAGAACAACTGACAACATGGCTAACTTAGAAGTAGATATCCTCGGGTAGTGAAGCAACTTAAATCACTTCACAAAAGCAAGTCTTCCGGTTCAGACCGTATACCAGTTAGGTTCCTTTTAGAGTACGCTGATGCAATAGCTTCATACAACAATCATATACTTGTACAACCGCTCGCTCGACGAAAGATCCGTACCCAAAGACTGGAAAGTTGTACAGCTTCGTTTAAGTTTCAGTAGGAGTAATCCGCTAAATTACCAGGCCCATATCGTTAATGTCAATATGCAGCAAGATTTTGGAACATATAGTGTGTCCGAACATTATGAATTACCTCTAAGAGAATGATCCATTGACACAGTCAAGACAGATTTAGAAAACATCGTCCTTGTGAAACACAACTAGTTATTTACTCACACGAAGTGTTGAGTGCAATTGCCTGGGGCTGCCATTAAACTGGTTGGAGTTTGTCAGCTACTTGACTGTTGAAGGAATTAGTCATATTCGGGGAACTGTTGGGTACCCATATTGTGCACTATTTGGTGAGACCTCTTGTGACGGGCAGTAAATTTGTTCACAACCTTGTGTGAACACTACTCCTGGTTGCGTTTGAGCCTGCTTTGGACTTGTGTAGTTTCCGCAGTCTGCTGCTGTGAGCCAAAGGTGCTCGTTGGTGTTCCGATACTTGGATTTGTATGGCCAATTTTCAGAAGACATGTTTGTGATTTATGGCGAAAGTGTATTAAATTTCAAATTTGTTGTCTACTCCTCACATTACTGGCTTGTTGTATGCGCAATAAAGTCTTTCTGTCGTACATTTATTATGTTACCTGCCCTGCTTTTTGCGTCATGCTTCTCAGACTCTTTGTCTTATATTTCATTAAAGTAGCGCTCAATCTAGTTACTGTATTTTATGGTAATAGTGTTATTCACTGATCTCCAGCCTTTAAGTCACTGATGGTTTGGAATTCATTAGAATAGTGTTTAGCACTTAGTGCTTGCCTAGTTGGTTTAATTCGCCGAGTTACTGCATTTTATTATAACACTGTTTAACGCCTTCAGTGTATATCAAACTTATTTCATGAATTGGTTTTGTATTTAATTAGAATGGTGTTTAATTCTGCGTATATGTATGTGTTACAAGAGAGATTAGCCATCATTTAATGCATTATTTACCAGGGACCTAATTGTATGCTTTACTTGATCAGATGACGAGTGACATTACCAACCTATTTTGTAATAAACCTCTGGAAAATTTACCTGTTTTGGTTAGGTAATTGGTCAGCTTATTACATTAAGTCCGTATTAACTCGTCATTTCCTATTTTCCGAACTATCCACCTATATGATAATCATGTTTCCATTTGTTTATTAAAGGGTCGCTACTCACCGGGTTTAGTTGGTTCCGTCGGCTATTGCCGCTGTTTGGTATTTAATACATGAAATGCAGATGATGTAATGCAACTGATGTCTTCTACATCCCGTTTGAATGAACCTAAGTGACATCATCTAGAGGCTGCCTTTACTGTAAGTTTAATCTGATGTTTTGCTCCACCATTGCGCTGTAAAACCTCTCTGTTTTTGAACTTAAGATCCTACAAAGTGATTACTAATTCCTGTGCACCTGAAGCTCGTTCATGAATTGTAAAGTTGTTACATAGCCGCCGGTCGTTAATTCTGTTTGCCCGTATTTGTTGCACATGCTGTTCTTGTGGTGTAATTCTGTCCTCTTGAGTTTGGCGGTATCATCGGTAAACTAGTCTTTATGGACAAGGCATCATGTACCTTAATGAAAATTGTATGTGATATTGTATTAGTGGAAATGACCTCGCTGTGGTAGATATTTATCACTGGACCTTAAGCCGTTCAAGCATTTGCTAAAAACCATTTTTTGATTGCTCTTGACCTGTAACTCTTTTTTAACCACTTTTATTACAGCTACTTAAAACTTTAAATTATTTTGTCTTCATCGTGAAAGGCTATTATTGTTGGGCCTTTAGCCGTTTGTGGAGTTGCTAAGTTTCAGATAATGTTCCAGAATTATCTGTTAATGAGCAGTGCCCTAGGGCGCTTAACAATTTGGTGGCAACTGGTTAGTAACTGGGTTATTTTGATAATGTCACTTTAGTCCTAATGCGTGAAGTTACCTTTGTTATTATTATTATTATTATTATTATTATTATTATTACTATCTTACTCTCATGCATTTCAAGGGCTGTATGTAACCGCTCTTTTTCTCTACCTGTAAACAGTTTAATTACGTTTTCTGTTATAGTACACTTCTTTTTGTGATCTGTGATCCCAGTACCATCCCAGTACCTTTCCACACTCCAACCAACTCGCAAAGGCATCAAGAACTGTACGCTCGGCACGGTAAGTAATAATAGACCTCACTGCTCCACTCGTGACGTGCTTAGCAGCTGATTTACATTCAAGCACTTGTTGCGCACCCACAACAAGTATTCAGTTTTTAGCATAATGTCGCTTGTGTAAAACAGGCTTAACTCTGCCAGCTGTCGACACATAAGGAATGAATACCTACCTGCAGCGCAGTATCACTCAGATGGCACAAGTACAGGTTTGATTAAAAAACGTAAGGCGAGTAAATAGTAATACAAAACCAACATCATTTCACAACACTCTTTCGCATTATAATATTTCGTATTTTTGTTTTCTGTAAAGTCGCCGAAGTAAATACCAGTCAGGGCCTTGTGAAATGCTAGTTGTCTGTGTGCTTATACGAGACAGAGAGGAGTAAATCAGCGACTCAAAATCTCTCTTGTCCTGAAAAAGAAGATTTTAGACTAGGTAGGCGTCATTCTATGGTAACCTTGGCCATGTTTCGGCCAAACAGTCCCTCATTTACAGGGAGATCTAATCTTTCTGGGCCGAACACTTGCAATTTCTGAAAGAAACCTGTTAAGCTTTCCAGAAAGTCCTGCCTGTGAAATATGTTTTTGCTGCTCGCTAAAATAACTTGGAGAGTTACTAGTGTCCGGGGGATTCCGGTCTGTCAACATAGTCCCAGTTTCTGACATGAGACTGCACGGAATTTTATGACCTTCCCACCGTTTGCACAAAGTCTCAGTTTACAACATTCTCTCTTTAATGGTTTTCTCCGCCCACTTTCAGTCAGCCTTTGTAATGGACTTTCGAGTGAACCAGCGCCCTCCTGTCTGTCCATAAGTAGAAGGAGAAGAGTTCTTTGGCCAGAAGTCACTTTGCAGGTATGATCCACTGAACGCTCCCGGAATCACACACATCCAGGTCAATGGAATCAGTCAGTATTTATGGACCTCAATTCATCTCTCTCCCTTTTTTCTTTCACCTCCACTATGGGCCCTTTGGTACAAGTTCTCTACAGGTTACATGTGCAGTGTATTCGGCCCACAATTTCCTCATGTAATGCTGGTGAACATTGAGGTCATGACCCAAAATATGAAGTTTATCTGATTGACAACGTTGCTGAAGTGAGATAGTGGTGTGTCACCTCTCAGGACTTAAGACGAAATAAGGCAGTAGGAATAGGTAACATTCCACCAGAATTTGTAAAATCGTAAGAGGATGTGGCTACAAAACAATTATTCACATTGGTATGTAGAATTTATGAGACAGGTGATATACATCAGACATTCAGATAAACATCATCGACACAATTCCGTAGACAGCGAGAGCCGGCAAGCGCGAGAATTACTGTGCAATCAGCTTAAGAGCCTATGCATCCAAGTTGCTGACAAGAATAATACATAGAAGAATGGGAAAAAACTGAGATTCTGTTACAGGACGACCAGTTTGGCTTTAGGTAAGGTAAAATGAGACAGTCCTGATGTTGTGGTTAATAATGGAGGCAAGACAAGAAAAATCAAGACATGTTCATAGGATTTGTCGATATGGAAAAAGCGCTCGACAGCGTCAAATGCTGCAAAGTGTTTGAAATTCTGCTAAAAATGTGGGTAAGTTATACGGAAGGACGAGTACTATATGAAGGGCTTATTTCAATACTGGTAAAAGTCAATTTTTGTTCATTCTGAGATACAGAGTCCTAAAGTTAAATGAGCGCTGAAAAATATTTTTCAGCTCTCATTTAACTTTAGGACTCTGTATCTCAGAATGAACAAAAATGGACTTGTACCGTTATTGAAATAAGCCCTTCATATAGCATGTACAAGAACCAGGAGGGAAGAATAAAGGCTGCTTCACACACATCAGGGGCTTGAATGTGCCGTGACAGGGCTTGGGATGCACCAGCCATGATGCAACAATGACTTCTATTCACAGTGGACAGTGTTTCTTCCGACGTGTGGCAGTGGACTTGAGCGGCCAGGATGTCGAAGTTCTTGGACGGCGATATCATGTTGATTGCTGTTATTTTGGATAGATAAAAGGAAAAATAATGTGAAAAAGTGAAAGTTCCTTCATCAGGCGTGGAAAAATAAAGTAAGAGAAGGGGAGTTTGCCATTCTGTACACTCAAACGATGGACTATGGTGCAAAGTTTTATGACATTCCATTGCAAGTAACAATGGATATAAGCAAGACTTAGTAAATCGTACCCTCAGTAACAAAAATACCAATAAATTTTCAACTCAACAAGGTAACAGATCGGCATACAGTAAAGAGGACAATAAGAAATTTATTTCCATCCCCTTTTTAGGCAATATGTCCTATAGGATCAAACGCTCCTTGGTGAACAAATATAAATCCGAGGCAACTAATGCCAACGGCCTTGCCGCAGTGGTAACACCGGTTCCCGTCAGATCAGCGAAGTTAAGCGCTGTCGGGTTCGGCTAGCACTTGGATGGGTGACTATCCGGCCTGCCGAACTCTGTTGGCACTCAGCCCTTGTGAGTCAAACTGAGGAGCTACCTGACTGAGAAGTAGCGGCTCGGATCCCGTAAACTAACATAAGGCCGGGAGAGCGGTGTGCTGACCACATGCCCCTCCATATTCGCATCCAGTGACGCCTGTGGGCTGAGGATGACACGGCCGCCGTCAGTACCGTTGGGCCTTCCACGGCCTGTTCAGACGAGTTTAAGGCAACTAATAATTAAAGACACATGTCATGCACGCTATCAAAAATGCTGGGGCTCTGTTCTCAGATTCAGGCATTTATAAAATGATCTGCAGCAGTTGTCCCAGTTACTATATCGGACAAAACGGCAGAGCAACCAATGTAAGATATAAAGAACATCTACTGGGTACAAAAGCTAGTAATGTACACAGCTCCACCTTTGCATAACATTTATTTATTGCTGGTCATACTTCGAAGGATTTAGAGGATGTCGTGATCTTAGCCAAAGAAGTAAAATGGCGTAGATTATATTTCTGGGAAGAGCTCGAAATTTTGAAACATTTAGAGAAAAACGATGGTTACATTTCGAATGGTCAGTATCAACTTGGACGTAGACATTTTCTTGGGACAATTCTGGTCGAGTAGCCATGTTTACCGCACGTATTGCAAACAGTATGCTATGTTTGCCTGAGCCTGTTGGCTCCTTATGTGCCATACGGCTTTAGTGTCACACTTTCATACCCCTCGCCTCTCCCTCTTTCAACTTTTTAATTAATATGTTAATTCTAGTAATGAATATGTACTTTTGAAACGGCACACGCTCCCCATTGCAGCTATGCGCATACAGGGTGAGGGGAAGCACGACCTACGAGAGGCGAGCTAACGCTAGGGCCTCTACCCTAATCCTGTCGGCGCATCTCACTAGCTGTGTAAGTGACATACTTACGCTCTGCAGGATTAGATTCCACATGTTATATTTATATTTCATATTTACACGAATTTTCACTTAGCACTTTACACGTTGTGGGAGCCATCGTCAAATATGTGGTATTTAAAAAAAAAATTACGACAGATCTCTATAGTAAGGAGCAACTTCTTTAAACCATATAATTTAAATGGCGATTAAGTGTGATTAAAACAACAATCGAGATCGCAATAACATTTTTTTTGTTATTACCAGTTTCTGCTTAAGTTAAAGCCATCTTCAGACTTTTTGGGCCTCCTGCTGCTTATGCTGGAGGCTCCTCGGTTATTCTCGTGAGACCACGGGAGTATTCTGACAATTAACTCCCTAGACAATGTCGTCTAAATTTATGGGTGATTAAGAGGATGATACGCACGTTTACTAGCCAGAGTCAACGACTCCCACATCGAACATAGGTAATATATGATTCTATCTGAGAATGCTTTACTAAAATTATTTGTAAGCGTTTTTTCATGATTTGGCTAGTTGCAATGATACAATGTTGATTTTCGCAGAGGTAAAGGCACCAGAGAGGCAATTCTGACGTTTGTGGTTAATAATGGAAGCAAGACTAAAGAACAATCAAGACACGTTCATAGAACTGTCGACCTGGATAAAGCGCTCGATAATGTAAAATGGTGCAAGCAGTTCCAAATTCTGTGGAAGACAGAGGTAAGCTATATGGAGAGACGGGTAATATACAACATCTGCAAGAGCCAAAGGGGAGTAATAAGAGTGGACGACCAAGCACGAAGTGCTAGGATTGAAAAGGGTGTGAAACAGGGATGTGTCTTTCGCCCTTCTGTTCAATCTGAATATCGCAGAAGCAGTGATGGAAATAAGAGAAAGATTCAAGAGTGGAATTAAATTCAAAGTGAAAGGATATCAATGATAAGATTCACTGATGGTACAGCTCCTTTCGGTGAGAGTGAAGAAAACTTACAAGATCTGCTGAATGTAAGGAACATTCTGATGAGTACAGAATATGAACTGACAGTAAATCGACGAAAGACGAAAGTAATGAGAAGTAGCTGAAATGAGAACACCGAGAAACTTAACATCAGCGTTGATGGTCACGAAGTAGGTGAAGTTGAGGAATTCTGCTACCCAGGCAGCAAAATAATCTATGATAGATGGAACAAGGAGGACATCAAAGGCAGTCCAGCAGTAGGAAAAAGGGTATTCCTAGCCAAGAGAAGTCTGCTAGTATCAAACATAGACGTTAATTTGAGGAAGAAATTTCTGAGGCTGTGCGTTTGTAACACGTATGGTAATGAAATACAGACTGTGGGAAAACCGGAACAGAAGAGAATCGAAGCATTTGAGATGTGATGTTAGAGCCGAGCGCTGAAAATTCGGTGGACTGATATGGCAAGGAATGAGGTGGTTCTGCGCAGAACCGGAGAGGGCAGGAATACATGGAAGACACGACAAGAAGAGGGGTTCAGGGTGGTAGGACATCTGTTAAGACTTGAGGGAATCACTTCCATGGTACTAGAGGGAGCTGTAGAGGGTAATGGCCGTAGAGGAGGAAAGAGATTGGAATACACTCAACAAATAACTGAGGACGTAGGTTGCGAGATTTAGAGGTTGGGAGAGAGGCATTCCTGGTGGGCCGCATCAAACCAGTCACAAGACTGATGAGTGGCATCAGAAAGTTAGTTCATCACTTTGCAAATCGAATAGAATTCCCGACCACAGTGTAACTCCATTGCTTCTCACGGAACACAAAGATCTCCATCTGATTTCCCCTGCACAGGTTCTCGGAAGGTGACCCATTCGTAGGAACCGAAGTTCTTCTGAAATGTGTTTTGGTAAAATGGCGATTCTTGTAAAAACTAACATTTGCACAAACACCGGTGTTTGTCGTGCTACATTATACGACTTCTGCGAATGTAGGCCTCGACCCCATATTGCGCAGGGTGCATTATGCGAAAAACTGCCAGGATCAGACCCACGCGCCCGGTCCGAAGAGCGCTTGCGTTGCGGTGTGTACCTGCCACTAATGGGTGCTTCGTCCCATACCACTCTATTTCGTCTCTGAAAGCCGAACCGAAACTCCCAGTAGAGATCCCACAAGACACCGAGTCACTGCCCTGGGCTTCTCTCCCGATGCCGGCTCATTATGGATCCAGCTAAACTACAAAAAGTATTTCATATAAATCAGCTACTGGTAAAGAGGAGGAATTAATAAACAAATAGATGGCTTGATCCTACCAATCACTGACGTTACCTGTTACAAGTGTTAAGCATTCCATTAACTGATGAGAATAGATCCATGGTAGTGATGAGTTTAAATTAATGATTATAAATGATACATAAGACATTTTAGTCCCACAACGGTCTGACGCAGTTCACTTCTTCTCCCCACTTAGAGTGCACATGAGGGCAGATTATGGGAACGTCTGCTTGGTTGGTGTAACAGATATATAGTTGTTAAGGAAAAATTAACCTAAGGCAGGAAACAAGGAGGAAAGTATCAAAACAGTGCAAAGACTAGTGATTTCAAAAGAGTAACGCGTTTCACGACCTATACTGTGAAATGCGGGTCATGAAGCTAATTGTCTACATGATGGGCAGCGTATTCCTTGTAATCTTCGTCACTGATGTTTGTTGAAGCTTTCTGTCGTGATCTTTCGTTGACTCCAGAAACTCGTGATGAACCTTCCAATTCCTCTTTGAATCCATCTGTCTCTTCTGTGGACCTCACTTGGCAGAGTTGCCGTACTGATGAATATGACCCAACGGCATGTGGAACAGGGATTTTATAAGTAGTAATGTCCATCAGTAAACTACAAATCTTTAGAATCCTTAAATCCTTAGAAACAATGTCTTATCTTTCCGGATGTTCACTCGCATCACATTACATTGTTGTAATTCGGTGCAAGTCTCTATATCAGACACCGATCACTGTCAAGGCTTCTTCCATGTGTCACAATGGTGTAACGTCGATGTATATCACGCCCAACACGGTACTTCTGCCGCTGGAATCATAATACTGCTGCCCATGTTGCAGGTGCTAAGCGTCAGTATGTCAGTGACTTAGGGCAGCCGGTTAATATGGATTCAGGGATACATGACTGTCAGCATAGTCTTTGTAACTGCTTTTGGTCTACGTGATCGCATTTGTTTCATGAAACTTTTATTGTTAATTCACTATGCTTTTCATATACATCTACAATATTTACTGTGACATATTGATTAAAGGCAAATATTTTCAGATAATACCATCCGGTTTCTTTTCATAACAGGCCTCGTAATGGTACTCTTCCGGAAATTCTCAGAAGTTTCATGTCCGATCTTTTGAATGTCCTGCTTTGAGACAAAAAAAGTAGTCAGAGCACCATAGTCAACAAGCATAAAACCCTTAAATTTAAGCAACTGTTACGGTTGTACGTGTGATTATGGATCTTGGTAACTGATCCTGGGCCTTTCCGCTGAGAGCCAATCCGTAAGTTTTCTGTGGCTGTATTTCCACATCCCAGTCCACCACATATTGACTATAAACACTGATATTTGCAAGATGGCTTCATTGTATGTGTGAATTTCTATACCATCTGCAAATAGCAGTAATCTTCGTAAGTGTTTGTTTCAAAAGTTATTCTTGTGTTAGTCGTTGTTTTTCAGCATTTCATTTCATGCCCTATGTATTTGTTTAAAGGTATTGGTAAAACTCCACACCGTTGTTGTTCTTTAATACTACTTTTATGAATAAGCCTGTCTGGACTTCGATAATGGTCTTTGTCCTATGACAAAGTTCATTTAAGGCTTCTAAAAGGCGCTTTGAGTAACATTTCTGTCATAGCATCTCTCATATTTTCATCCTATTTACGTTGTCGAATGCTTTAGTTGTAACTGTAAAGGATGAGGGGGTTTCAGTTTGCAGTCTTGCCATCCGTAGTGATGATTTTAACTCTTAATCTATTGTCCGTAAATAACAGAACACCTCTTGGCATTTCTGGTATTGTTTGCAACAAGTAATTACGGATTTTCTAAGAATTTTTAAGTAATGTTGGTACGTCTGATGTTGTTGCATCCATTTCTTTCTCTGTTTTGTAACACTTTATAAACTTTAGCACATTCCCAAACACCGGCAAATTTATGCGTTTCCCAGCACAGATAATAGTTACTATACAATTCGACAAACTTGTAGAAGTACCTGTTACAGTGGTTGTCGTAACTAAGTAGCTCCTCACTGATACGATCCACTCATGATGCTTGTCTGCTTCTATGTTTCATAAATTATACTTCAATTTAAATTGATACATTGTCAAAAAGTGTTGTAATGATGTTTCTCTGTTTCAGGCGCTTTTTTTAATCATTGTTGCACTATACTTCTGATGATGATCTATCCGTTGTTTTTCAGTTATCGATTTAACTTCGCACCATATTTTACATTCCAGTTTACCTGTCCCCTGTGCGTTATATTGCAGCTGGTACAAAAATAATGACCAGTAAATGGATTTTATCGCGTGCTCGATGAAAACTCTTTATTAGTTACGACAATTTTGTTACAGAGCCATTATATCAAAATAAAATGGTATGTAATTACTCCATAATTAATTATCGATTAGCGGCCAAAATAATCCATCTCTTTTCTGCTCAAATGATTTTTCTATTAAACAAATGACGCAATAAATGGTTTACAAAAAATTGGATTTACACTGAGAGTTGAGGAAATTGTTTCAGTAAAGTGATGTGTAGTTGGTACTAAATTAAGGTTCAGGTCTCATCAAACATTGCCCCAGTAACCACTTAAGGGAAAACTGTGGACATTTGGCATAGTCGGAGCCGTTCCACAGTTCTTACAACTAGAGCTCTCTGCTGCGACGTTGAGAACAGTTACTGACCGTATCTGGTTTCAAACGTTTTATAAAGGATTCACAGTGCCGTAGACACTGGCGAGCAGATTGATGCCGTATTCCTGGACTTCAGGAAGGCATTTGATACGGTTCCGCACTTACGTTTAGTGAAAAAAATACGAGCTTACGGAATATCGGACCAGGTTTGTGATTGGATTCAGGATTTCCTAGAAGAAAGAACACAACATGTCATTCTTAACGGTTCAAAATCTGCAGATGTAGAGGTAATTTCGGGAGTACCGCAAGGAAGCGTGATAGGACCTTTATTGTTTACAATATACATAAATGACTTAGTTGACAACATCGGTAGCTCCGTGAGGCTATTTGCAGATGACACGGTTGTCTACAAGAAAGTAGCAACATCAGAAGACTCGTACGTACTCCAGGAAGACCTGCAGAGGATTAATGCATGGTGCGACAGCTGGCAGCTTTCCCTAAACGTAGATAAATGTAATATAATGCGCATACATAGGGGCAGAAATCCATTCCAGTACGATTATGCCATAGGTGGTAAATCATTGGAAGCGGTAACGACCGTAAAATACTTAGGAGTTACTATCCGGAGCGATCTGAAGTGGAATGATCACATAAAACAAATAGTGGGAAAAGCAGGCGCCAGGTTGAGATTCATAGGAAGAATTCTAAGAAAATGTGACTCATCGACGAAAGAAGTAGCTTACAAAACGCTTGTTCGTCCGATTCTTGAGTATTGCTCATCAGTATGGGACCCTTACCAGGTTGGATTAATAGAAGAGATAGACATGATCCAGCGAAAAGCAGCGCGATTCGTCATGGGGACATTTAGTCAGCGCGAGAGCGTTACGGAGATGCTGAACAAGCTCCAGTGGCGGACACTTCAAGAAAGGCGTTACGCAATACGGAGAGGTTTATTATCGAAATTACGAGAGAGCACATTCCGGGAACAGATGGGCAACATATTACTACCGCCCACAAATATCTCGCGTAATGATCACAACGAAAAGATCCGAGAAATTAGAGCAAATACGGAGACTTACAAGCAGTCGTTCTTCCCACGCACAATTCGTGAATGGAACAGGGAAGGGGGGATCAGATAGTGGTACAATAAGTACCCTCCGCCACACACCGTAAGGTGGCTCGCGGAGTATAGATGTAGATGTAGATGTGTAGATGTACTGTAGTTCCATTGTGACTGTCCACACAGCCGCGTGGAGTGACCGCGCGGTTTGAGGCGCAATGTCACAGACTGCGAAGCCACTCCTGCCGGAGGTTAGAGTACTCCCTCGGGCATGGGTGTGTGTGTTGGTCTTCGCATACCTTAGTTTAAGTAGTGTGTAAGTCTATGCACCGATGACCTTAGCAGTTCGGTCCCTTAGGAATTCACACACATTTGAACATTTGTCCACAAAGTCGGGTACCCACATCTCCAGCAACTGTGTCTTGACAAATTCTTTTGAATGTTCATCAATAATTCCAACCTTGTAATCGTCTAATTGTAATGATTGTAGTTTGCCGATCAACTCATTTCAGAGAGTTTTCTGTACAGATCGTCCGACTAACATGACACTGTCTGTGCAGTGTCATCAGTGTGTTTTTATGTTGTTGTTGTGGTCTTCAGTCCTGAGACTGGTTTGATGCAGCTCTCCATGCTACTCTATCCTGTGCAAGCTTCTTCATCTCCCAGTATCTACTGCAGCCTACATCCTTCTGAATCTGCTTAGTGTATTGATCTCTTGGTCTCCCTCTACGATTTTTACCTTCCACACTGCCCTCTAATGCTAAATTTGTGATCCCTTGATGCCTCAAAACATGTCCTACCAACCGATCCCTTCTTCTAGTCAAGTTGTGCCAGCCACAAACTTCTCTTCTCCCCAATCCTATTCAGTACCTCCTCATTAGTTACGTGATCTACCCACCTTATCATCAGCATTCTTCTGTAGCACAACATTTCGAAAGCTTCTATTCTCTTCTTCTCCAAACTGGTTATCGTCCACGTTTCACTTCCATACATGGCTACACTCCATACAAATACTTTCAGAAATGACTTCCTGACACTTAAATCAATACTCGATGTTAACAAATTTCTCTTCTTCAGAAACGATTTCCTTGCCATTGCCAGTCTACATTTTATATCCTCTCTACTTCGACCATCCTCAGTTATTTTGCTCCCTAAATAGCAAAACTCCTTTACTACTTTAAGTGTCTCATTTCCTAATCTAATCCCCTCAGCATCACCCGATTTAATTTGACTACATTCCATTATCCTCGTTTTGATTTTGTTGATGTTCATCTTATATCCTCCTTTCAAGACACTGTCCATTCCGTTCAACTGCTCTTCCAAGTCCTTTGCTGTCTCTGACAGAATTACAATGTCATCGGCGAACCTCAAAGTTTTTATTTCTTCTCCATGGATTTTAATACCTACTCCGAATTTTTCTTTTGTTTCCTTTACTGCTTGCTCAATATACAGATTGAATAATTTCGGGGAGAGGCTACAACCCTGTCTCACTCCTTTCCCAACCACTCCTTCCCTTTCATGCCCCTCGACTCTTATAACTGCCATCTGGTTTCTGTACAAATTGTAAATAGCCTTTCGCTCCCTGTATTTTACCCCTGCCATCTTCAGAATTTGAAAGAGAGTATTCCAGTTAACGTTGTCAAAAGCTTTCTCTAAGTCTACAAATGCTAGAAATGTAGGGTTGCCTTTTCTTAATCTTTCTTCTAAGATAAGTCGTAAGGTTAGTATTGCCTCACGTGTTCCAACATTTCTACGGAATCCAAACTGATCTTCCCCGAGGTCCGCTTCTACCAGTTTTTCCATTCGTCTGTAAAGAATTCGCGTTAGTATTTTGCTGCTGTGACTTATTAAACTGATAGTTCGGTCATTTTCACATCTGTCAACACCTGCTTTCTTTGGGATTGGAATTATTATATTCTTCTTGAAGTCTGTGGGTATTTCGCCTGTCTCATACATCTTGCTCACCAGATGCTAGAGTTTCGTCATGACTGGCTCTCCCAAGGCCATCAGTAGTTCTAATGGAATGTTCCCTACTCCCGGGGCCTTGTTTCGACTCAGGTCTTTCAGTGCTCTGTCAAACTCTTCACGCAGTATCTTATCTCCCATTTCATCTTCATCCTCTTCCATTCCCATAGTATTGCCCTATAGTACATCGCCCTTGTATAAACCCTCTATATACTCCTTCCACCTTTCTGCCTTCCCTTCTTTGCTTAGAACTGGGTTGCCATCTGAGCTCTTGATATTCATACAAGTGGTTCTCTTCTCTCCTAAGGTTTCTTTAATTTTCCTGTAGGCAGTATCTATCTTACCCCTAGTGAGACAAGCCTCTACATCCTTACATTTGTCCTCTAGCCATCCCTGCTTAGCTATTTTGCACTTCCTGTCGATCTCAATTTTGAGACGTTTGTACTCCTTTTTGCCTGCTTCATTTACTGCATTTTTATATTTCCTCCTTTCATCAATTAAATTCAATATTTGTTCTGTTACCCAAGGATTTCTATTAGCCCTCGTCTTTTTACCTACTTGATCCTCTGCTGCCTTCACTACTTCATCTCTCAGAGCTACCCATTCTTCTTCTACTGTATTTCTTTCCCCCATTCCTGTCAATTGTTCCCTTATGCTCTCCCTGAAACTCTGTACAACCTCTGGTTCTTTCAGTTTATCCAGGTCCCATCTCCTTAAATTCCCGTCTTTTTGCAGTTTCTTCAGTTTCAATCTGCAGTTCATAACCAATAGATTGTGGTCAGAATCCACATCTGCCCCTCGAAATGTCTTACAATTTAAAACCTGGTTCCTAAATCTCTGTCTTACCATTACGTAATCTATCTGATACCTTTTAGTATCTCCAGGATTCTTCCAGGTATACAGCCTTCTTTCATGATTCTTGAACCAAGTGTTGGCTATGATTAAGTTATGCTCTGTGAAAAATTCTACAAGGCGGCTTCCTCTTTCATTTCTTCCCCCCAATCCATATTCACCTACTATGTTTCCTTCTCTCCCTTTTCCTACTGACGAATTCCAGTCACCCATGACTATTAAATTTTCGTCTCCCTTCACTACCTGAATAATTTCTTTTATCTCGTCATACATTTCATCTATTTCTTCATCATCTGCAGAGCTAGTTGGCATATAAACTTGTACTACTGTAGTAGGCATGGGCTTTGTGTCTATCTTGGCCACAATAATGAGTTCACTATGCTGTTTGTAGTAGCCAACCCGCACTCCTATTTTTTTTATTCATTATTAAACCTGCTCCTGCATTACCCCTATTTGATTTTGTATTTATAACCCTGTAATCACCTGACCAAAAGTCTTGTTCCTCCTGCCATAGAACTTCACTAATTCCCACTATATCTAACTTTAACCTATCCATTTCCCTTTTTAAATTTTCTAACCTACCTGCCCGATTAAGGGATCTGACATTCCACGCTCCGATCCGTAGAACGCCAGTTTTCTTTCTCCTGATAACGACGTCCTCTTGAGTAGTCCCCGCCCGGAGATCCGAATGGGGGACTATTTTACCTCCGGAATATTTTACCCAAGAGAACGCCATCATCATTTAATCATACAGTAAAGCTGCATGTCCTCGGGAAAATTTACGGCTGTAGTTTCCCCTTGCTTTCAGCCGTTCGCAGTACCAGCACAGCAAGGCCGTTTTGGTTAATGTTACAAGGCCAGATCAGTCAATCATCCAGACTGTTGCCCCTGCAACTACTGAAAAGGCTGCTGCCCCTCTTCAGGAACCACATGTTTGTCTGGCCTCTCAACAGATACCTCTCCGTTGTGGTTGCACCTACGGTACGGCCATCTGTATCGCTGAGGCACGCAAGCCTCCCCACCAACGGCAAGGTCCATGGTTCATGGTTTATTCCAGATCGAATTGTTGCACATGTGATGACAGTTAAATTTATGTTACCTGAATACGATGATTCATGCTATGGATGATTCAACTAAGGACTACGATGGAACATTATATATATATATATATATATATATATATATATATATAGATATACCACTGGCCATTTAGAAATGCTACACCAAGAAGAAATGCAGATGATAAACGCGTATTCATTGGACAAATATATTATACTAGAACTGACATGTGATTACATTTTTACGCAATTTGGGTGCATAGATCCTGAGAAATCAGTACCCAGAACAACCACCTCTGGCCGTAATAACGCCCTTGATACGCTAGGGAATTGAGTCACATCTTCGATGGCGAGTACAGGCACAGCTGCCCATGCAGCTTCAACACGATACCACCGTTCATCAAGAGTAATGACTGGTATATTGTGACGAGCCAGTTGCTCGGCCACCATTGACCAGACGTTTCCTATTGGTGAGAGATCTAGAGGATGTGCTGCCCAGGGCAGCAGTGGAACATTTTTTGTATCCAGAAAGATCGTACAGGATCTGCAACATGCGGTCGTGCATTATCCTGCTGAAATGTAGGGTTTCGCAGGGATCGAATGGAGGATAGAGCCATGGGCCGTTACACATCTGAAATGTAACTCCACTGTTCAAAGTGCCGTCAATGCGCACAAGAGGTGACCGAGACGTGTAACCAATGGCACTCCACACCACCACGTCGGGTGATAAGCCAGTATGGCGATGACGAATACACGCTTCCAATGTGCGTTCACCGCAATGTCGCCAAACACGGATGAGACCATCATGATTCTGCAAACAGAACCAGGATTCATCAGAAAATACGACGTTTTGCCATTCGTGCACCCAGGTTCGTCGTTGAGTACACCATCGCAGGCGCTTCTGTCTGCGATGCAGCGTCAAGGGTAACCGCTGCCATGGTCTCCGAGCTTATAGTCCATGCTGCTGCAAATGTCGTCGAACTGTTCGTGCAGATGGTTGTTGTCTTACAAACGTCCCCATCTGTTGACTCAGGGATCGAGACGTGGCTACACGATCCGTTACAGCCACGCGGATAAGATGCCTGTCATGTCGACTGCTAGTGATACGAAGCCGTTGGGATCCAGCACGACGTTCCGTATTACCCTCCTGAACCCACCGATTCCATATTCTGCTAACAGTCATTGGATCTCGACCAACGCGAGCAGCAATGCCGCGATACGATAAACCGCAATCGCGATAGGTTACAATCCGCCCTTTGTCAAAGTCGGAAACCCGATGGTACGCATTTCTCCTCCTTACACGAGTCATTGGAGGTGAGGGTATCATCAGGAGTGCTCCAGGGAAGTGTGGTAGGTCCGCTGTTGTTTTCTATCTACATAAATGTACTTTTGGATAGGGTGGATAGTAATATGCTGCTTTTTGCTGATGATGCTGTGGTGTACGGGAAGGTATCGTCGTTGAGTGACTGTAGGCGGATACAAGTTGACTTGGGCAGGATTTGTGATAAGTGTAAAGAATGGCAGCTAACTCTTAATATAGATAAATGTAAATTAATGCAGATGAATAGGAGAAAGAATCCCGTAATGTTTGAATACTCCACTAGTAGTGCAGCGCTTGACACAGTCACGTCGATTAAATATTTGGGCGTATCATTGCAGAGCGATATGAAGTGGGACAAGCATGTAATGGCAGTTGTGGGGAAGGCGGATAGTCGTCTTCGATTCATTGGTAGATGTGGTTCATCTGTAAAGGAGACCGCTTATGAAACACTAATACGACATATTCTTGAGTACTGCTCGAGCGTTTGGTATCCCTATCAGGTCCGATTGAGGGAGCACATAGACGCACTTCAGAGGCGGGCTGCTAGATTTGTTACTGGTAGGTTTGATCATCACGCGAGTATTACGGAAATGCTTCAGGAACTCGGGTGGGAGTCTCTGGAGGAAAGGAGGCGTTCTTTTCGTGAATCGCTACTGAGGAAATTTAGAGAACCAGCATTTGAGGCTTACTGCACTACAATTTTACTGCCGCCGTCTTATATTTCGCGGAAAGACCACAAAGATAAGATAAGAGAGATTAGGGTTTTTTTTTTCTTTATTGTGATTTTAACACCTGGTACAAAGGCGGGCTGGCAGCAGCACAATACGCCGCTCTTCAGCCGTGAGTGTTACAACAAGTAGTACATAAAGGTGGCACAGAGTAGACAGTAAAAACGGTGGGCAAAAAAAATGTAGACACTAAAAATCGAAAAAACATGGAGCCGGTCACGCTGGACGAGAAACATCACTAACACTGGGCGACACGATGCACAGAACATGGATGATGGCGACGGCACGTGAACGGTGGGGGCGTGACGGCGAACAACACTACACACAAACGAAGGCACACACACGAAACACTGACGGCGATGATCTCCGGCGCGCGAATGTTCACTGAGCGTGTACGAGTCCGGGGACCTGCCAAGAGAGGAGGTGGAGGAGGAGGAATGGGAAGGGGAGTGGGAGAGGGGGGAGCAGAGATGCCATGGGCAAAGGAGAGAGGGGGAGGGAGGAAGGGGGAGGGGAAGCCCGGTGGAGAGGGGAGGAGGGAGGAGGGAAAGGAAAGAGGAGGGAAGGGAGGGGAGGGAGGGAGGGTGCCTAAAGGAGAGGACACAGGAGGTGGGGGGGAGGATCAAAGTTGATAAGAGGGGTAGATGGAGGGGACGAGGACATCATCAGGGAGGGGGAGCTGGCGGAAGCCACCTTGGGAGAGGGTAAGGAGGGTGGAGAGATGGAGACCGGGTGGGACGTGGGAATACAGGCGCGGTAGCGGGCGGGGGTGGGAGAGGATCGGGGACACGAGCGGGTGAGGAGGATCAAGTTTACGGGAGGTGTACAGGATCCGTAGCCTTTCAAGGAAAAGGAGGAGGTGGGGGAAGGGGATGAGATCATACAGGATCCGCGTGGGGGAGGGGAGACGGATGCGATAGGCAAGGCGGAGAGCATGGCGTTCAAGGATTTGGAGGGATTTATAGAAGGTAGGGGGGGCGGAGATCCAGGCTGGATGGGCGTAACAAAGGATAGGGCGGATGAGGGATTTATAGGTGTGGAGGATTGTGGAGGGGTCCAGACCCCACGTGCGGCCGGAAAGGAGCTTGAGGAGACGGAGTCGGGAACGTGCCTTGGCTTGGATCGTCTGGAGATGGGGAGTCCAGGAGAGGCGACGGTCGAGGGTGACGCCAAGGTACTTAAGGGTGGGAGTGAGGGCGATAGGACAGCCATAGACGGTGAGATAGAAATCAAGGAGGCGGAAGGAAGGGGTGGTTTTGCCTACAATGATCGCCTGGGTTTTGGAGGGATTGACCTTGAGCAACCACTGGTTGCACCAAGCGGTGAACCGGTCAAGATGGGATTGGAGAAGGCGTTGGGAGCGTTGCAGGGTGGGGGCAAGGGCGAGGAACGCGGTGTCATCGGCAAACTGGAGGAGGTGGACGGGGGGCGACGGCGGCGGCATGTCCGCCGTGTACAAAAGGTACAGAAGGGGGGAGAGGACGGAGCCTTGGGGCACACCGGCGGAGGGGAAAAAGGTGTAGGAATCGGTGTTATGGATGGTGACATAGGAAGGACGGCGGGAGGGAAAGGAACCGATCAGACGGACGTAGTTAATGGGAAGGGCGAAGGTTTGGAGCTTGAAGAGGAGACCGGAATGCCAGACGCGGTCATAAGCGCGTTCGAGGTCAAGGGAGAGGAAGATGGCGGAGCGACGGGAATTAAGCTGTTCGGAAAGGAGATGAGTGAGGTGAAGGAGAAGATCGTCGGAAGAGAAGGATGGCCGAAAGCCACACTGGTTGACGGGAAGGAGGCGGTGCTGGCGGAGATGCTGGTGGATGCGGCGGGTGAGGATAGATTCCAGGACCTTGCTGAAGACCGAGGTAAGGCTGATGGGACGGTAGGAGGAGACGGCGGACGGCGGTTTGCCAGGTTTAAGGAACATGAGGATACGGGAGGTTTTGCACAGGTCAGGGTAGTAACCGGTGGACAGGACTACATTGTAGAGCCTGGCCAGGGTGGAGAGGAAAGAGACAGGAGCTTCACGAAGGTGACGGTAGGTGGCACGATCATGACCAGGAGCGGTGTTGCATTTGGTGCGGAGTGTATCAATGAGATCCCGTGGAGTGATAGGGGTATTGAGTTCCGTGTGTGTAATGTTATCCAAGTACTGGAAACCAGGAGCGAGGGGAGGGACAGAGGTGTCAGTTCGATCGCGGATATCCAGGAAGAGGGAGTAATCGAACTGGGGATCGTCAGGGATGGAGAAAACATCGGAGAGGTAGGAGGCAAAGTGATTGGCCTCACTAAGGGTGTCAGGGAAGGGGCGATCATCGTGGAGAAGAGGATAGTAGGGGGAGGGTTTAATTCCGGTAAGGCGACGGAAGGCCGACCAGAACTTGGACGAGTTGATTGGTAGGGTTGCATTTAAACGGGTGCATGTCTGTCGCCAGTCCCGGCGTTTCTTAGCCGCGAGCAAATTACGAACGTGTCGCTGGAGTTGCCGGTGGCGTCGTAGTGTGTCCGGGTCACGCGTTCGGAGGAAGGCACGGTAGAGACGACGGGATTCACGGAGGAGGAGAATGGCCTGTGGGGGTAAGGTAGGACGGTGGGGGTGGATGGCGACAGTAGGAACGTGGGCCTCCACGGCCTCAGACAAGGTCTGCTGGAGAAAGGAGGCGGCATGGGTGACATCGTCAGGGTGGTGGTAGGTGAGAGGGTGGCTATCGACCTGGGTGGAAAGGGTATCTCGGTAGGCATTCCAGTCGGCTCGGGAATAGTCGTGGACATACTTAGGGGGAGGAGCAGTACGAGGGTCGGGGCGAGGGCGACGACCGTCTGAAATGGTGAGGAGGACAGGGAGATGGTCGCTACCAATAGGCTCCAGGACATCCACCATTATGCGGCCAAGGAGGTTGGGGGAGGATAGGACAACATCAGGAGTGGAGTTGGATTCGGGACGGGTGTGCTGGGGGATGGGAATGAGGTCGCCTTGAAGGGAGGAGAGGAACCGTTGCCACCGCCGTAACTGGGCGGCGGAACGACTATGGATGTTGAGGTCGGTGGCGATCACGTAGGAGGAGAAGGTACGGTCAATGTGGGAGAGGAAGTCGAAGGGAAGAGGAGCGTTGGGGTGAACATAGATGGTGGCGCAGGTAATGGTAAGGCCGGGGAAGAAGACACTAAGGATCAGGTGTTCGGTGGGGTCGGGAAGGAGAGGTTGGAGCCGAACGGGGATCTGGCGGTGGTGCCCAATGGCAACTCCGCCACGCGCAATCGGGAGGGGATTATCGGAGCGGTGGAGGAGGTAGGGCGAAGTGTGGACTGTGTGGTGGGGTTGCAGGAAGGTTTCATTGAGGAGGAAGGCATCCACGCGGTGGGTGGCAAGGGTGTGCAGGAAGAGGTTTTTGTTGGCGGGAAGGGAGCGTATGTTGTTGAAAAGGATACGTTGCTGTCGCGCCATGACTGGGATTTAAACGTGGGTGTCAAGACGGGAGAAGGTAAAATGGGCCTGGTTGTTGGAGTAGGTGGCGTACATCTTGAGTTGGAAGATGGAACGGGCGGCAAGGGGAGATCTGCTGGAGGGTGTGAGGGCGCTGAAAGGGATGAACATTCTGGAGGACGATGGTAAGGAACCTGATGACATCCTCAGCGGTGGGGGGGGACGAAGGGAATTGCCAGGAGGGGTGGGGGCGTCCAGGGGACGGACAGGGACGGTGAGTTCAGGAGTGGTTGGAGGGGGTCGGGCTTTACACTTTTGGGAGTAGGTGGGATGGGGGAGATTGCAGGTATTGCAGGAAGGAGGGGATTGGAGGTTAGGGCACTGCCTGAGGAAGTGTGCTTGCCGACAATGTGGGCAGGTGGGGGCCTCGCGGCACTCAGCCGTGGGGTGCGCGTTATAGCGCAGACACCTCTGGCAGTGCAGGGATTGAGGAGGGGAACGGGAGGGGTCGACCTTGTACCGCTGGTTAAAAAGGAGGGCACCCTCCTTCAGGAGACGGTCAATGGAGGGGGCGTGCTCAGAAAAAACCCGCATAAGGCGGGTGGGGCCGGCAGCGTTATGTATGCGGCGAACCGCACGCACCTCCAAATGGGGATGTGCCTTGAGCTCCGCCAACACCTCCTCCTCCGTGATCACTGGACTAAGCCGAGTGATCACGGCGGTGAGAGTTGGCGGGCGACGCGGAGGTTGGGGTTGGCGGGAGGGAGGTGGTGAAGGAGCAGGGGTGAGAGAGGCATGAGGGCCAAAGCGGGTGACAGGGATGCGGGAAAGGAGGTAGGTGTGGAGGGTTGGGCTGGGGGAGGAGATGAGGACCGAATCTCGGCGAGGAGTGAGGAGGGAGATGGGGGCACCAGGACAATGCTGGCGAAGGAAGAGGGTGAGGTTCCGGGCTTCAAGGAGAGAGGGATCAGGACGGGAGAGGAGGTAGCGGTAGGAGGAAGGGGGAGAGGAGGAGGATGAGGGGGCAGGGACAGGCGGGGAGACTTCCATGGCATCATGGGTGGGGTAAGGAGGATGAGGCGCAGCCTTTTTGGAAGCAGAGGAAGCAGGAGTGCGACTGGGGCGCTTGACGGCGGTGGAGGAGGTGTGGAGGATGGGAACAACGGGAATGTGGCGGGGAGGGGCAGGTCCCGGGGCCGGAGTCAGCGCCGGAGATGGTGACGGTGACGGTGAAGGCGAAGGCGACGGCGGCGATGACGATGACGGTGGCAGTGGCGGCGGTGATGGCGAAGGTGACGGGGAGAGCTGGGCGTGGGCAGTGGCCCGACGGGCCACCACCCGAGCCGGAGCTGCAGTGACAGGCTGGGGGAGTGGGGGGAAGGGATCAGAACGAGAGGAGCGGGAGGAAGAAGCGGGAGAGGGGGTGACAAAGATAGAGGGTGAAGGGAGAGTGAGGAGAGGTGGAATGGAAGGAGGGGGGAGGGACTGGGCACACCAAATTATAGTGGTGGAGGCGGCGGAAGGGGAGGTATAGACAATGGCGGTGGCGGTAGTAGTGACAGTGGTGGTGGGGGCGGACATGACGGGAGAGAGAAACAAGAACGAACAGAACGAAGAGGAGAGGACAGAAACTGGGGACAGACAAAGGCTAAGACGGATGAAGACGGCCGTAGACCAGGGTCAGGACGGCGGCGGCGGCGGCGGCGGCGGCGGCGGCGGCGGCGGCGGCGGCGGGCACCGGCGGCGGCGGCGGCGGCAGCGGGCACCGGCGGCGGCGGCGGCGGCGGCGGCGGCGGCGGTGGTGGCGGGCACCGGCGGCGGCGGCGGCGGCGGGCACCGGCGGCGGCGGCGGCGGCGGGCACCGGCTGGCGGCGGCGGCGGCGGCGGCGAGCCCCGGCAGGCGGCGACGGCGGCGGCGGCGGCGGCGATCAGCAGGCGGCGGCGGCGGCGGCGAGCACCGGCAGGCGGCGACCAGGCGGGGGCGGCGAGCCCCGGCAGGCGGCGACGGCGACGACGGCGAGGACAGGAGGGCGGCGACCAAGCGGCGGCGGCGGCGGCGAGCACCGGCAGGCAGTATGGACGGCAAGCAGACGACACGGCAGGGAAACGGCGGGGATCTTCCACGTCGAAGGTGCACCCTGAGAGCAGCCCAGGCAGTGAAACCCTTCGATGAAGAAGAGAGGGAATCCAACCCTCGAATGAGAGATTAGGGTTTTTTTTTTTTTTTTCTTTATTGTGATTTTAACACCTGATACAAAGGTGGGCTGGCAGCAGCACAATACGCCGCTCTTCAGCCGTGAGTGTTACAACAAGTAGTACATAAAGGTGGCACAGAGTAGACAGTAAAAACGGTGGGCAAAAAAAATGTAGACACTAAAAATCGAAAAAACATGGAGCCGTTCACGCTGGACGAGAAACATCACTAACACTGGGCGACACGATGCACAGAACATGGATGATGGCGACGGCACGTGAACGGTGGGGGCGTGACGGCGAACAACACTACACACAAACGAAGGCACACACACGAAACACTGACGGCGATGATCTCCGGCGCGCGAATGTTCACTGAGCGTGTACGAGTCCGGGGACCTGCCAAGAGAGGAGGTGGAGGAGGAGGAATGGGAAGGGGAGTGGGAGAGGGGGGAGCAGAGATGCCATGGGCAAAGGAGAGAGGGGGAGGGAGGAAGGGGGAGGGGAAGCCCGGTGGAGAGGGGAGGAGGGAGGAGGGAAAGGAAAGAGGAGGGAAGGGAGGGGAGGGAGGGAGGGTGCCTAAAGGAGAGGACACAGGAGGTGGGGGGGAGGATCAAAGTTGATAAGAGGGGTAGATGGAGGGGACGAGGACATCATCAGGGAGGGGGAGCTGGCGGAAGCCACCTTGGGAGAGGGTAAGGCGGGTGGAGAGATGGAGACCGGGTGGGACGTGGGAATACAGGCGCGGTAGCGGGCGGGGGTGGGAGAGGATCGGGGACACGAGCGGGTGAGGAGGATCAAGTTTACGGGAGGTGTACAGGATCCGTAGCCTTTCAAGGAAAAGGAGGAGGTGGGGGAAGGGGATGAGATCATACAGGATCCGCATGGGGGAGGGGAGACGGATGCGATAGGCAAGGCGGAGAGCATGGCGTTCAAGGATTTGGAGGGATTTATAGAAGGTAGGGGGGGAGAGATTAGGGCTCGTACAGAGGCATATATGCAGTCATTTTTCTCTCGTTCTGTTTGGGAGTGGAACAGGGAGAGAAGATACTAGTTGTGGTACGAGGTACCCTCCGCCACGCACCGTATGGTGGATTGCGGAGTATCTATGTAGATGTAGATCACAACAACGTTTCACCAGGCAACGTCGGTCAACTGCTGTTTGTGTATAAGAAATCGGTTGGAAACTTTCCTCATGTCAGCACGTTGCAGGTGTCGCCACCGGCGCCAACCTTGTGTGAATGCTCTGAAAAGCTAATCATCTGCTTATCATAGCATCGTCTTCCTGTAGGTTAAATTTCGCGTCTGTAACACGTTATCTTCATGGTGTAGCAATTTTAATGGCCATTAGTGTAACGTGTACTACATATGTTGCGGAAATGAGTAGTGCTACTGTTGTGTCGTTTTCACAGAAAGGTTTGGTAGTTGGGGGCTCATATTGTTAGCCAATGGACAGACTGTAGTAATATTTGGAAAGTGTATATAGAGTGCAGACATTGACTTTTTAAAACAATGCCTTTTGACATCAATAAACTAAAAGTAGGATGAATTATGTCAGCGGTGTTTGTTGCAGGACTCTAGTGGGAGTTGTTTATGAAATAGCGTATTTTGAAAAGTTCGCACACCGACACTTGTTTGTGCCATTCAACCTGCGTCGTTACTAGGTAGCTTGCTGTTTTTCCTTACAGTGTGTATGTATGTTCCTTGGGTGGATTGAGACTTTCTACTCAGTTAGTGTGCGACACTCCAAGCAATCGGTCGTGAGTGGATGAACATAGCGAGCTGGGTCTCACATGATCGTTGTTTACGGAACTCATGCCGATTCCTACAGAAGAGGTTTTCGGCCACGAAATATCATAATACGCGAATATAAAATGTGTTCCAAAATTCTAAAACAGACCGACGCCAAAGAACTGATCCATAGTTTCATGCCTCTGTTCGACAACCCTCCTTGAATGCAGGAATGATCAGCGTTTTTATTACTAGGAACGTTGCATACATAACACTACTGTTAGACGAGAAGTAAGTTCTTTCGCATACTCTATGTGGATTTGCGTTGATGTACCGCCAGGTTCAGTGGCCTTTCCTCTGCTGAACAATTTCAGTTCTTTCCTATCCAACGGTCACTTGATTTGATATCTGTCATTCTGACATTTGTGCGACAGTTTAAAGGAGGAACTACAGTGCGATCTTCCTCAGTGAAACAGTTTAGTGGTTTGGCCTCCTCTGTGTCATCATTTCGATACCATTATGGTGGCCATAGAGAGTTTGGACAGATGGCTTTGATCCGTTTACTTATTTAACATTTCTTTTCTACTGCGTATCATTCACTGCCATACACACTGCAATACAGATAAACCCTTCTTGAATCCGTTTCTTAGTTTGTAAGATACGAGCGCATTTTACTTTATCTCCTGTTTTGCTATTTCACATACGTGAAATGAATGTTTTACCGCTGCACTATGTACGGAGTAATGAGTGAACGGTAGGTTCCTATGCTGGCTAGCAGAAGCAGTTACCCATCCGGCGCTTTCAGAGCCAGTGGGATAGGGTGCCGGTGAAGAAGTCGCCTCTGCTGCAGTAAACAGATACGTAGGGATAGTACATCTACTCTGGCGCGAATCAAGTAATTGTTATTAAAAATATTTGCTAACAAATGCCGGCTTTTGCCACTCAGACATTAGGGGTCATCTACAGGTAATAAATACTACCTTTCACTAATTTTACAATACCAGGAAAGCTGATATTAATAAATAAATGAATCACTTAGCCATAACCGAAGATGTTCGATTTTATACGTTCTACATCGATTGTACGCTCAAGTTACAGCCTATGCACCATAGCCAGCAGTCATCGATAGGATGCCTTTCGAACTAGTCATGCGCTAGAGGCTACACCATAATCTAGTTCCGTCAATATTTAGGTTATAATCAGTGTGAGCAAGTTTGTTTTACGGTGTTTTTTCAAAAAAACTCACAATAATGACATCCCGTGTAAAAATTATTTGCACAAAAAGCTTCTCCCCGCTTGATTGCGTAAAACAAAGACAATAGTATTGCGCTTTCAGACTCAGACGGCGCTGCTACTGCTCAGTAAGGGGACATAAATCTAAGAGAGCATCTCCACATACCAGGTAGGAAGAATTCCTACGTGGGGGCTCACTAAGTCAGCTCAAGGACGGACTGGCGTAATTATCGCAAAACTCGGGAAGGAGAGCATAGCCAGTTATACGCTTATTCGGTCATCTAGGAACTCACCGGCTAAACTGAGACATCTCTGGAGGTTTAGCACGAGTGGGGGACTCTTGCAAGTTGTACGACAATGCTTTTTGTGTCCACTGCTTTTCATCTCTCCAAAAGTCGCCCCACAATGCAACTTAGCAGGAAGCTAAATCTTCTCTCTGAACTGTAAATTCTTAAATATACATGCTGAGACTTGCCGACCAGCTCAACCAGGAACACTTCCGAAGATGTCCAAAGTAGCTTTGGGCGAAACGTCAGGGATAGAAGAGTTCCATGGACCCGGAAGAATTCTCGGCAGCTGAAAATGGATCAGCCTGGAGAACTCATTGTTTTCTAACGTGGAGTAATCATTGGATGTCACTTGAGTAAAAGAGCTGTCAGAGACATAGCAATTCTTCTAAAGCTGCCAAATTCGACTGTTGGTGATGTGACCGTGAAGAGGAAACGCAATGTAATGACCACTGCTAAACCAAGACCAGGCAGATCTCATGAGCAGATGGATAGGGACCGTCGAGCATTCCGAAGGATGATTGTAAAAAATCGCACGAAATATGCGGAAGGGATCACTCGATAGCTACGAACGGCTCAATGTCCTCTGTGAGCGTAGCGAATTAGAAAGAATGCTGTACAATGATAGGACAGCTCCTCATAAGCTAAACCTTTCTGTGGTCAGTGCTAAGAGACGCTGTAGTCATGTAAATAACGACCACTCTGGACAGTGGATGACTGGAAATGAGTGATTTGGGCTGATGAATGACGCTACACCCTGTGGTAGTCTGATGGAAGGGTTTGGCGGTGACTGGAGAAAGTTACCTGCCATCATGTGTAATACTAACAGTGAAGTACAGAAGGCGTGGTGTGAAAATATGTGGATGTTTTTCTTGGCTACGGTGTGATCCCCTTATTGCGCTTAAGAAATAGCTAAATCTGGAGGAATAGGCATACACTTTACAGGATTGTTGACTGTGTACTGTAGAAGGTCAATTCGGAGATGATGAGTGTATGAAGCATGGCAGGGCAACCTGGTCTGCAGTCAGTAACATACAGACCCCTCATTGAAAGAGTTCCCAGCAGAGTTCAAGCCGTCATTAATTCGAACGGTTGACACACTTCATACTGATGTCCACTAATTGGTATCTGGATACATTTCATCATGTAGTATGTACAAGGTGTTCGAAAAACAACTCCCTAGTTTTAAGTACAAATTTAATGGGGAAATTAATGAAAAATTACATCAATGAGTACATATCATGAAAGAGAATTCCTTAAAGTTTTGTTTAATGTTAGAAGACGTCAACCTGAGATCCATTTCTTGTCCAGCACACGTCGAGACGATATTCCACTTCTCGCCCTGTATTCACCAACATTTCGGGTGTAACTGTCCCAACTGCTGCGACGATTCTTTCCTGTAAATGTTTGATGTCTCTGATCTGTTCACTGTACACAACATTTTTTGTGTGGCCCCAAAAGAAAAAGTCAGTTGGGTTAAGTCTGGGCTTCGTGCTGGCCAGGGTATTGGGCCAGCTCTGCCTATCCACCTTCCTGGAAAGCGAGGGTCGAGAGCCGCAAGCACACAGTTACTGTAATGAGGCGGGGCAACATCTTTTTGGAAAAACACAAGCCCCCTTTTCCGCCTCAATATCGTCAATTTGAGAAAGACATACTCTGTCAACATTTCACGGTAAACATCCCTGTTTATTGTTCTTTCTACTAAAATGAAAGATCCAATCACACGATCTTCCATCAAACCGGACCAAACATTAAGTTTGGGGAGAGTCACGTTGATGCTAAATAACTTCATGTGGATGCTCTGCCCCCCCCCCCCCCCCCCCCCGTATTCTGCAGTTAAGACGATTAGCTGTTTCACTGACCTGAAATGTACCCTCATCAGAAAAGAGAATATTTTTTTTAAAATTGACATCATCAATTCTGTGTAGAAAGTCAACAGCAAACTCATACCTTTCGATTTTATCGGTAGGTTTTATTTCATGTAGCAGTTGCAATTTGTAGGCGCGCAACTTAAGTCCTTTATGCACAACATCATACACAGTACCTTTACCCACTCCTAATTGTAGGCTACGTCTGGCCAATGACTTCTTCGGGCTCCAAACACACGAAACACGGATCTGTTCAACAATATCTTCAGAAGTTGACGTATTCGTGGTGATTTTGTTTTTAAAACACTACCGGTTTCCTTCAAAGACTGTAGCCAATGGCGGATAGCTTTCACTGTAGGTGGTTCACCACCATACTGACGTCTAAAATTACTTTGCACTGTTATAACTGCCTCAGTTTCCATAAGCCAAATAACACACTGCACTTTCCGTTTCGGTGTACACATTGTTGCTGAGTTCCTCTGCACTGCACTGCACGCATGCCTGGACTGAAATGAGGGAACAGAGGGAAAGAAAACAGCACTGGTGCCGTCTCAAGGTCAAGTAGACATGCCAACTGCAGGGGAGCCAAATTTGGAGAGTTGATGAATCAAACACCACAAACTAAAGTAGTATGTGTCACTTTGTATAGATTCAAGGGCTCATTAAAACTAGGGAGTTCTTTTTCAAACACACTGCATTATAGAAGATGTTGGATGTAGATGATATATGAGGATTCAAAGTGCAGCACAAGAAACGAGAGATGAAAAACAGCGTCAAAGAAATAAATTTGATGCTTTGATTGCTAAAATCCTGGTCTCTAAGAGGTTTATTTTTGATAGGGAATGCACTACTCTTCAGAGCTACGCATTGAGGAGTTAAACAAGTTGAAGCACAGCCCACGTTGCACAAGCAGGCTGGCCGGTTGTAACGGTTTTATCCGTCACCGTCATTGCTGTGGAACGTCAGAGGATGCGTCTGGTTACCGAGCCAATTAACCAGAGATCAGTTTACGCTCGACAAACGCTCGTTTATGTGCGAATTCCCGTTTCGAAACGGACGTGGTGCTGTTAACGCCGTGCACTGGAAACCGTCGTGTGAAGTGTTCTTATGTTTTCTCTCACAAAACCGTCCCACTGAATATTAATGCTGATATCTGCTCGGGTAACGCTTTAATTTCTGATGTTTCAAATATTCATATAAAACTCTGAGTTGATACAGCGTCAGCACGCCACGCTAGAGGCAGTAAAAGGTGTGAGGCTGCATAAATGATCTGATACCTCTTCTTCGCATATAAGGGTGAAGGAGGGGTTGACATTTTCATGAATTCCTAAACAGCACGAGAGTTTTCCTTCGCCGGTTTGAAACTAGGACATAGAATCGTAGCGAAAACAGTAGTGGAATAGAGCGAGGAAATGCAACTTACGAAGCAGCTCAAATGTAGTGACGCAAGTTGGGACATAGTCACTAAAATGTTTTCAGAGATCCAGGAAAATATTTGATTTACTATAATTCCAGTCTTGGATCACAACGGTTATTTGTAATCAAGCTACAAATTTCGGTCGGTAATTATTCTGACTGGACTATCACATGTAATGGTGTGATATATGTAACGCAACACGTTTCTACTCGGGTCTGAAGATGGTCGTTACCTACTGAAATTAATAATGTGACAACAAATAAACAATGTGATCAAAGACAAGAACTGTCATAAATCAAAGTGGTGAAGTGCAAGACTGCATATTCGAATTTTCTATAGTGAAGATTACGAGGAAGGGGAGTAGCTGATATCATTAGAGATTCTAATACTTTTTCTCTGATGTGTCAGTTCAGTACATACGGACTAGAAATATAATATCACGAAGGAAACTCGTTGGTGCAGGAAGAAGAGTACATTTTTTATGAGATGGTACTTTACATTAATTTAACTAAAACATTCCCCCTAACTTGTATCCAGCTTTTGTTTGTTTTACAGACATACAGCCGGTTGCAGAGATACGTTTTCATTTCGCGCATTGGTAGTCCAGTTGCTATGGGTTTACATACCGATACTCATTCTTGTTTTGAAGTTCAAATTATGAATTTGTTCTTGGTTTTACATGAATGATTTAGTCAGCTGTGACCGTGATTGCGATTTGTTGGCGAATTGCACTGCATCATTTACGAATTCCGCTCGTATTCATCATTGCTGAGTATGCCGATATCGTATTTGGGCACCGATATTGTTATGCAAACGCTGCTGCTGCCTGTGCGGAATACGGTCACAGTCTAACACATACATTCAAGATAATCCTGCTCATATTCGTTATACATTGTGACAACAGCTCTCCAAGCGGATAGAAAGCTACACTTCTGAATTCGATATGGAATGATTGCGGGTAATATAACCTCCCCACCATGTGTCTCTGAATGAAATTTAGCCCAACTACCTCTCACTCGATAAAAAAATCTAAGTATAACGAAAACTATTTACCCACAAACTGTTATCCAGTTTAAACTCGTATGTTAACTTGACTTAATAGAGCATAATTTGAATCGAACTGTAACTGGTCTGAATATACTTGTCTTTATATTAAATGCGCAACTGAAGTAAAACAATTATTTTTTCCTAACCAAAATTTCCACTTACATCGCGTCTTGATAACATTGTTGCAGATTTCTCGAGAGCACAACAGCAAACAGCAAGCACGCAGCGGCTAAGCTAAATTTCTATTTTTTAAACAAAATTTTCTAACAGTGCTCGTACTGTTGCACACCACATGGTGCCATATGGTAATGCATAATGATAAACCTTCTTTCAACCGTGGGATGGGAAGTGTAACTATTCCTGTGAAATGATATTCCAAGACAACGATTTTAGAACGAAGTATGAATGCAAAAATACGGAGTAAATCTTCGCGTGATCTTCACATATAACACTGGGCTGAACAACACTGTGCTTAACGAAGTGAACAATGACTTGAAAGGGTGCAGCGTTAACAGAGAATTTCAATGAAAATCAAACAGCTTAACCAGTCGATATGTTAATGCATGACTTAGGGAAGTTGGGTGGTTTTTCTCTCAGCTCTGAGGGAGATAACTAGCTGAAAATTACGATTGTAACTAATTAGCTGCGTAGTGTTGCACTCTTACCTCAAACTACTTATCTTAAAAACAATGATGTAATTCAAAATTTATATTCTTTTTGCCTTTCAGTATTTACATCACATTCATCCTTTCTGTCCTCTACAATAAATCTTTCTTCAGTTAGTAGATACAATCACAGGTTATCACCTACCACACCACAACTAAGAATGTATCAGAATGCGCAGAGGCGAAGACTGTGCACAAGACTAAAGTTCGTTTATTAGTAATGAAACTTGTTCTTTCTTAGACCTGCACATCAACAACTTACAAAAATCAAAATGACATGCTCACCTTACAATTTCGTCGTTTATACTGATTAATAACATAGTTTTTACAATAGGGAACGTATGTGGTGCAATAGAAATCGGCACTGACTAAAAAAATGACACCACATTTCCCCTTTACTTTCTTAAGGACCCTGGGGTTTATGAAAGAGTTCCTTGCAGAACTGTTCGTTTACGACTTTGTTGCAAACAACCGATGTTTGATAAAGAATGTGGTTCTATTGTTGTGTAAAATTCGTCAAAAATATTGGAATTTTTTCTTGACGCCAGACTGCTCTGTAGTAGTTACAGATATTCGCTCCAATTTTCAGAGTTTAATTCGTGCTGCAAATGATGTGAAAGTCATCTAGTTTCAGTCAATACGCATCGCCACGATCCATTTTCTACACGACTCTGTCCTTGTTTGAGGTATGTTATTACTTCCTGCCATCAGAGAAGACATCTGTAGAGTACAGAAGGCCGCGAACTCAATTACGATCGATTAATTACGATTTATTAAAAACATTCACACATGTTAGAAAAGCACAGGCAGAACGAAAGAACCTTATTTAGAAGAGACGCCTAAAGGCAACATTTTCTTTATCTGCTATTGTCAACATTTCTTCATATGATGCTCGTGTGGTGTTAAGTGATGATAACACTGGAAGAATCAGTGTCTTTATGAGACCAGGATTTGATGCAGGTTGCTTCACCGAAAACCTGTGGAAGAAGACTGATGATGTGTGTATTGCTAGTACTGAAAAGTCAGTGAAGGATGTTGCCAAAAGTGTACGCCAGAATGATCACACTACAAAAGCTACATGAAGATCAATGAGAGCAAATGCATGGTTATGGCCAGCATTAGGGTACCTGCTTATGGCATAAATCCTAATAAAATCCTTTTTCTGCATTTTCCGCAACTTTCATTTCTCAGTGTGTGAAGAACATTTTCTGCTGAATCATTGCAGATAAAATGATGAAATTTGGTACAGACTTTTTTAATATTCTAACACAACTTCCTGGGGTATGAAACTTTTCAAAGTGCGCTACGGTCACATTTATTTAAACGTACGTCAGATAAATATGCTATGTATCATACGCATAAATTAAAAAAAAATTACTGAGAGAGTTCTAAGATTGATGTTACAAAACTGGTACATAGACTTGTTTATCTAATAACTAAGTAAAATCTGCACATTTTGGAGGTGATAAGTAAAGTAACCTTTGAACAATGTTCCTCACGCGATACTGTATGTTCTAAAAGTATTCAGCAAAGTTCTGATCAAACTATTTGATAAAAATTGAAAATAATTTCAGATTACAGTCAATAACATAATGAAAACGTATGAAAAATTTGGAACAGTAGAAGTTACATTAGCTTATATGTACCAGCGTATTTTAGAAATGGTTAGTAAACACCGGAAAATCTGACCTTTTGCAGAAAGATATTGTGCATTTCTCAACAACCTGAATTTTTTTTCTCTACACTTCTAATAAAATCAGCAGTTGTGGAACGTAAGAAACTTGCGTGGAGTGCGATAACTATGAAACCACACAGGCGTGATAACGAAAGTCAAAAGCAATAAAACTGTTTACTAACAAAGAAGGAAAGAAATCCACAATTGTTGCTAAATACGAGCCACAAACGGCTATCATCTTCAATAGATTTGTTTTTGAAAGAAAAGTATTTCCATTTACAGAAGTATTCGTGCATTAGAAATTTAAGTGAAGTGTGAGAATGTGCAAATCATTAGATTCTATGGAAAATTGTTACTTGCTTAGGAAGATGCCTATTATAATTATAATAGACAACAACAGGAGTATATGCTTCTCGTCCATTATATACGTGTTTATGATCATTTGCTTTCAGCGGAGTAAGCTACAGTTATACGCATATTCGAAAGTATTTCTTAATGAGTTAGCTGTAGCTTATGTCAGTGAGGGTCGGCTGTTTATACACTCCTGGAAATGGAAAAAAGAACACATTGACACCGGTGTGTCAGACCCACCATACTTGCTCCGGACACTGCGAGAGGGCTGTACAAGCAATGATCACACGCACGGCACAGCGGACACACCAGGAACCGCGGTGTTGGCCGTCGAATGGCGCTAGCTGCGCAGCATTTGTGCACCGCCGCCGTCAGTGTCAGCCAGTTTGCCGTGGCATACGGAGCTCCATCGAAGTCTTTAACACTGGTAGCATGCCGCGACAGCGTGGACGTGAACCGTATGTGCAGTTGACGGACTTTGAGCGAGGGCGTATAGTGGGCATGCGGGAGGCCGGGTGGACGTACCGCCGAATTGCTCAACACGTGGGGCGTGAGGTCTCCACAGTACATCGATGTCGTCGCCAGTGGTCGGCGGAAGGTGCACGTGCCCGTCGACCTGGGACCGGACCGCAGCGACGCACGGATGCACGCCAAGACCGTAGGATCCTACGCAGTGCCGTAGGGGACCGCACCGCCACTTCCCAGCAAATTAGGGACACTGTTGCTCCTGGGGTATCGGCGAGGACCATTCGCAACCGTCTCCATGAAGCTGGGCTACGGTCCCGCACACCGTTAGGCCGTCTTCCGCTCACGCCCCAACATCGTGCAGCCCGCCTCCAGTGGTGTCGCGACAGGCGTGAATGGAGGGACGAATGGAGACGTGTCGTCTTCAGCGATGAGAGTCGCTTCTGCCTTGGTGCCAATGATGGTCGTATGCGTGTTTGGCGCCGTGCAGGTGAGCGCCACAATCAGGACTGCATACGACCGAGGCACACAGGGCCAACACCCGGCATCATGGTGTGGGGAGCGATCTCCTACACTGGCCGTACACCACTGGTGATCGTCGAGTGGACACTGAATAGTGCACGGTACATCCAAACCGTCATCGAACCCATCGTTCTACCATTCCTAGACCGGCAAGGGAACTTGCTGTTCCAACAGGACAATGCACGTCCGCATGTATCCCGTGCCACCCAACGTGCCCTAGAAGGTATAAGTCAACTACCCTGGCCAGCAAGATCTCCGGATCTGTCCCCCATTGAGCATGTTTGAGACTGGATGAAGCGTCGTCTCACGCGGTCTGCACGTCCAGCACGAACGCTGGTCCAACTGAGGCGCCAGGTGGAAATGGCATGGCAAGCCGTTCCACAGGACTACATCCAGCATCTCTACGATCGTCTCCATGGGAGAATAGCAGCCTGCATTGCTGCGAAAGGTGGATATACACTGTACTAGTGCCGACATTGTGCATGCTCTGTTGCCTGTGTCTATGTGCCTGTGGTTCTGTCAGTGTAATCATGTGATGTATCTGACCCCAGGAATGTGTCAATAAAGTTTCCCCTTCCTGGGACAATGAATTCACGGTGTTCTTATTTCAATTTCCAGGAGTGTATATATATTTCACGATCATTATGTCTCATTGTCATTTACTAATGATTGGAGCGCAAAAACTGTGATAACTTTTTCGTTACATGAGTAGAAAAATGATTAAAAACTTAGCTGACTTTCTGTTCGTTAGGTGCGCTAGTGTCGTTCCACCTTTCAGACTGTAACGTAAGTAGGAGTCTGATACGCTCGACGGTTTCCTAATCTCAGAGTACCCAATTCACAGTGCTTACTCCATAAGATTCTTGTAGTCTTCAGCAGTAATATTGCATCTGAAAGGAGTGTGGATGAAGTGGAAGATATTCTTCACTTCAGAATGAGATTTTCACTCTGCAGCGGAGTGTGCGCTGATATGAAACTTCCTGGCAGATTAAAACTGTGTGCCCGACCGAGACTCGAACTCGGGACCTTTGCGTTTCGCGGGCAAGTGCTCTACCATCTGAGCTACCGAAGCACTACTATGAGAAAAATAGAACGCCGTTAAGGTGCTTTAAATGTGTAAGTCTTGCCATTTTAAACAGAGTTGCCCGGGATTCCAACCAAGGAACAGAGGAAATTCTGAATGATTAGGCGTGAGGAATAGGGGCAAGATTAGAAAGTGTAGACCCGTAATATGTAGTCAGGTAATTACTTCTTCTATTGTTCCTGTTCAGTTTTCTTGTCTTTCTGTAATTGGGAAACAGGTTAGTGCTCTACTGAGACTGCGAGTTCATTACTACAGGTACCAGTCACTGTGTCGATTTGTCCCAACATTTTGGGAGAATTCATGGTCAAGTAGCAGATCTAGGGATTCAAAACGAAGATAAATATGAAGGTAGCTCGTCGTCTAGCTGTTTCGTGATTCTGAGTTCTGGCTTTGTTCAATACGCGGGCCTTATCCTTAAGAGAGGACGGCAGTTTAAATTCTGTTTTTTGTATGAAGCGCACTTATAAAATTTTTGAGCATTCTCTTAAGATGTCGGTGCAAGTGGTGGTGTCAGAAGCAGATAAACAAGAGCATGATAATTTAAGATATCTAGGTCCTGAGCAGTCGGCACATGTGCTCCACGGATATCAGTCATATCCGTATATGCCTGCCGATGAAGTGGGGGTTGATAAATTTGGTGAGTAAAAAATTGAGCTTACTGCTAATAATACGGTCAACTAACCACCGCAGCGCCTTTCACCTCCGAGAACGAGAGAACTAACGTTGGTCACTGATTAAATTCTTCAGGATGGTATTTTCGGACTTTCCCGCTCTCCATACACTCCACGCATATTTTGGCTACCAAGAGGGATGGTGGAATTCGACCTATCGTAGAATACGCTATCTGAGAAAAAGGTATTTTTGCAGCCCATTTCGCTGCACGGTATACGTTCTTGATTCTTTTGATTCTTTTCCTTTCTTTCTTTCTAAAGCAAAATTCTTCACCACTTTGGGTCTCAACCAGTTTTCTAATGATGATAGAGTTCCTGAAGGCAAACCTTAAGTTGGTTAGAAACATTCTAATTTCAATGATTCGTAATTTGAAGAAACATCCAAACGAACTGGTTATGAACCTTTATTTTTCTTGTTTTTTTTAATTTTTTTTTTATTGACGGTGACACATGATTTTCTTGAATTTATAATTTGACGTAGCGCCTGATAACTACTGTGCTGTGAAAACTTTTCATTTTTTTGGCTAATATACATTGTTAAGATTTCACTTAGCATTCCGGTACGGGACGTTTCGGTCGACACAACTCTGTGATTTCGGCACAGTCGTGCTGTCAGAGCAGTTTTAACTTCGCCATTTGTTCGTTGTATGAAGAACGTTCACAGATCTACTGACTGTTTGCACAAGGAGAGTCAGTCTTAGGATTAATCGTCGCAATCCCAAAAAACAAATGGGAATGGTAGAAGAGAGGAATGAAATCCTGAATTCACGTAAGCGACGAATACTGCATATTTCTACGAAATGACACTACAGTACCATGCTGAAACAATTTAAAGAGTTAGCTGACAATGAAAGAGCAAGAAATTACAACGACAGACGGACAGGATTCATTGTTCTGTACTTCAAAAAGCACTTTGTGCTAAATCTACAGTCGTGGAGCACAGGAAGAAATTGATGGTCCTAATAGCAAAATTTCTAAAGGTCGCACATATTTTTCCTTTGTCATTTACACTGGTTTTCAGTGGAGCTGAATTAAGAGTATGCAGAATTAATATATTACTGCAAAGTACGTTGGTTAAGGCAAGGAGCACGCCCGGAACGACTTTTTTATATAAAACTCAATATTGTTGAATTCATGAAGGAGAAACGAGTTCAGGTACGAAAATTAATACATGAAGAATGGACTGCAGACTTCGCATTTTATGTACACTTTATTGCACACTGCCCACTGTAAAACACTGCAAGGTAACGTCTTTCTGATTTGGTGGGGGCGCACTCAAAAAGAAAATCACATTGTAGGACGGACACATTATGACAGAGGCAGTCCACTTCCTCAAGCTCATTGGCGTTAAAGAAAACGTGGGGTTAGAAGAATTCATTGTGGCCTTGAAAGACTTCTGGGGGTAGATTTATAAAGATTTTGAGGACACCGACGATCTTACTTATGTTTCCGAGTTGTGTTCCAGACTGTTTGCCATTTCGGTTGAATGCACCCCTGTGCATGTGCGCTTGTGCATTTCTAACTGGTTGATCTGCAAGGTAATACCAGTTTTAATTACAAATCTTTTTCCGTTAAAACTGACCAGGATGTCTACATTGCTTTACTTAGGTAGAGTTTTCAAGTGTCCATAATGAGGCTGCAAAAGTACTACAATATTACGATCGATATATTTATGTGAAAGAGCTCTAAGTTAATGTCTCAATTACATGGCGAGTTGAGCGCGAAACTGTGAAATTGTCTGCGTCTGTTCGTATGCCAATAGTTTGTACCAGGTAAAAATTGTGTCTTTAGTGAGCCAAAAGTAATTAAATAATACTAAAAATTTGTTTGGTTTGTGACCTATCTTGTTGAGAAATGTGAAAACAAAAATATTGGTATGCAGTGCGACTGCCCTGCCACTTAAATGCGGAGTGTTCAGCTTTCCTCTCTTCCCCTTCTTTACGCTCACATGGTGTGGCGTGGCGGTGGGGGATATGTGAACCTAGGCTGAGCGCTTTGGCATTCCTGCCCAGGTACTGCCTGCGAGACGGAATCTTGGCCGCCGCTGCCTTAGAAGAGAGACCATGTGAAATTTGGAAAATCTATATTCGAATAAGATTGCTCATATCTCATATAAAGACACGAGGATAAGAATTCTTAGGAGGCATATAGACAGTCATTTTCCACTCGCCCAGCACGCAAACGGAATAGGACAGAAAACTGCAAATATCGGTATGATGTTGCGAACCCATCACTCCCTTTGGACTTTGTAATATAACTGTATACGGTTCTAATAGTTGTGGGTGTCTAGCGGAACAGAGTAGGGGTTAGCGATTTTGCTTTCATGTCCACTGAAAACTAATAAAGACATCAAGTTTCCAAACAGCGATGCCTTTCCTTTATACAATACAGTGATGGAGACATACTTTAAATGAAATAGTTAACCAAATCCATTGCATTTATTAATTTCTCTGACACAATTACATCGCAAGTCGCACATAGTTTACATTGCTACTGTTCAACACACAAATAATTTCCTACCATTTTCCTGCACCACTTAAAAATTCAAAATCTGAACTTCATCTGAAACATTTCAAAGTCGCAGCTGCCTACAGAAGTCAAAGTCCCAGCGGCTTCGAATGCGTGTTTGATGACTGTCTGAAATATCGACGCCCAGCGACAGTCGATAATTTTCATTTTCCAGTGGCATTCGAAAATATTTCGAAGTCCAACTGCAGTCGGAATATTTCTGTCCCACAATCTTGTAGACTAGCAGAATTTCTCCAAGACTATTTGTATGGCTATGTCACCGCTTATCTCCGAACACTCGCTAGCGTAGCCATCTGCAACCACACACAGCAAAAGACTGCTCACAAGTTCATCTCTTCCTTGTTTATATTTGCGGGGACTGTTTCTCATTGTCAGTGAAATTATATGCTTCACCATTAAATTTTTTGAATTTTACACGGAAGCTATACATGTCAGATTACGTATCTTTCCAGTGTGCATTTCGTGCCGTGTTTAACTAACTCCCAATGACTAATATTTCTCCAACAACCATTATAGACCTACAATAACCCTTGTCAGTGTAAAGTTTTACACGAAGACAAAGCGCTTAAAAATAACATATAACTCTTGTATAAAGTGCGTCTGAAAGCTTCCGGGAATGGTCTCAGATAATAAAGAAATACAAACAAAATATATTTACTGGCCCTGAGCTTAGTCGCTATTAGAAACAACACACTTCTGACATTGGTTGTGAGGCTGTTGGAAACTGTCAACAAGCAGTTCTCGTGGAATCACTGGAAGCAACATACACAAGCGCTATTGCATATCCATAACCTCTGCTAACGTTTCTGAACAATATAGCTTAAATCGCCTTTGTTTGTCTTTAGCTCTTCTGCTCCCACTCTCAAAGATAGCCACCGATCATCCGCAAGCATCCGTTGCACTCCTGTCATAGGAAAGTGAGCTCTAAGTAGACCAACGCCTTAATATGAAGTTTTTCTCCAAATTAGGGAAAACGGCGACGGAGAGTCGTGGAATGTTAGTGCAAGTGTGCGGTGTTGAGGCAGCGAGTAAAAAGTTTATGTTTTGATGGTTTAAAAGCTTCCGAGACGAAGGTGTCGATGATGAGCCGTGTTCGCGTCAACACACACAACCCAAAATGAAATCGAACGTGCGACGGATGAGTGCGGATGATGGGCAGCTGTCTTTGAGAATGATTGCAGAAGATTTAAGATAAGCAAAGACAGTGTAAGCACCGTCATTCATGAACATTCGTAGAGGTTACAGATATCCAACGACATATAGCAGCGGTGCTTCGAGCGATTCCTCAAGAGGCGTTTCCTGACGATTTCCGACAGCTTTACACAGGATCTCAAAAGTGCGATGTAGCGATTTTTACTCTTGTTTCCATTATTTTCTGAGACCATTCACTGAACTTTCCAGACACACCTTGTAATATCGTATTCTAAAGAAACGCAGATCAACTATTTTGTGGTGGGTGCTGTTGGGAGCGGCTGCTACTTGTAGGAGCTATTTTGAGCGACAGAAATCGCGATCGCGTTTTTTCATACTACTCAATGTTGATTATTCTTGAATCGGGCTGAATGCTCAAAAATGTTCAAATGTGTGTGAAATCTTATGGGACTTAACGCCTAAGGTCGTCAGTCCCTAAGCTTACACACTGCTTAACCTAAATTATCCTAAGAACAAATACATACACCCATGCCCGAGGGAGGATTCGAACCTCCGTCGGGACCAGCCGCACAGTCTGACTGCAGCGCCCGAGACCGCTCGGCCAATCCCGCGCGGCAGGACTGCATGCACCAAACGCTGCGGCATCTTAGTCGATTCGTAGTTTGCTTTATTTCGCCATGAAGCATATATTTTCTTATTTTTAATAACAGTACTGGTATTGTTTTACTAAAGTCACTTGTAAAATGTGGAGACTTTTATTAACATACAATTAAACATTAATTCCCAACTTCTGGCTACAAATCAGCACTTTACACGGTGACCCAAAGCCCATCAACATTTGAAAAAGTTCCGGTTCACAGAATAATGTAGATATAGAGGAAACAATTGACACACGTGCCTGAAGTGACATGGGATGTAATTGAATCCAAAAACGTGTGCAAAAACTAGCCAACAGATTGTGTTGGTCTGCAACACTTTGGTGACGCTGCATGAAGATCGTGAATACAATGAGCTGTAGTTGGAGTGGGAATCATATCATCCCTAGCCTGGCTGATAAACTTCTGCTGGAAGGAACAAATTTTATGCCGAATGGCGCTCCACCCCGTATTGCTACACGTATGAAAGACCTCTTGCGCCCATCGTTTGATGAGGATCGCATGCTGAGCCGCCAAATTCGTCATGCTTAGCCTTCCAGATTCCCAGACGTCAGTCCCTGTGATTATCCGTTGTGAGGGAACCTGAAGTCTTAAGTGTACCTCGTTCGTCCGACTTCATTGGGGATGCTAAAAGACAACATCCGTTGGCGATTTCTCACCATACTTACTGATACACTATGCAGTGCTGTTCACATTGTCCTTCGACTGCAAGTAATGTTGATAATGACAGCCATTATGTTGAGCTCTATTTAAAGAACAGCCGGCGGCGGTGGTCTAGCGGTTCTAGGCGCTCAGTCCGGAACCGCGTGACTGTTACGGCCGCAGGTTCGAATCCTGCCTCGGGCATGGATGTGTGTGATGTCCTTAGGTTAGTTAGGTTTAAGTAGTTCTAAGTTCTAGGGGACTGATGACCACAGATGTTAAGTCCCATAGTGCTCAGAGCCATTTATAGAACATTACCTTTGCTAAGGATCAACTGTTGTGCTAATTAGCGCTTTTGTGTCACATCAAGCACCTTATCGATTCCAATAAAACTCCATGTCATTTCAAGTATGTATGTCATCATGCATTTTGAGTTGTGACCGTGGTTTTAAAATGTACAATCGATGGCCGCATGCTTTCACAACGAGCGAGTAGGACGGCATTCAGATGAATCGCAAATGCTCGCTGGCGAAAACAACAGTCATCCACAGAGCAGCGACAACAAGGAGACCTTGCTATAGAGACATGTGCAAAATCGCTTTACATCATTGGTTAAGGAAGACGCGCAAAGCTGACACGCCAAGCCCACTGCAGCTGTCTAAACCCCTGCTTATTCCTTTCTTTCTGAGTACCCAACAGCGCAAAAAATTAGGGAGATTGTTGTCAACTTCATCCGTTAAAATTATTGATGTATTAAATATAGTACCTCAATTTCTGCCTCCCAGCGAGCTGTTGCGTTGCTGTCCGCCTGAGAATAGACAGCTACTCTTCTCGAGGAGGAGGAGTATGGTTGTTAGTGAGCCGTGTATGAGCTTTCGATTTTGTGCCACAATTATTGCCGGACGCACGGCCTAGAAGACGCCAACTGTTGCGATGCCAAAATCGGTTAAGATCTTCACCATAGCATTAGTAAGTTTTACATCCATGTTCATAGGCAAAAGTATTTGCGAATTATCATGAGAAGAATGTCTTCTGCATTTGTGTATCGTGGCGTCGGGTTAGCGATCAATTATACCGAGAAGGTTTTTTACTGAGCAAACGTGTACTTGACTATAATTCAGTGATCATTCGAGCTGAGCGAGACTTATAAACCAGAAATGGTTCCAGCCATCAAAAACAGAATTCATTATGTGAACGTTTTTTTACATCGCTGAGTTGCTAGTGCACTATCACCGTGAGAGAACAGCACGACAGTACGTGGTAATGCATCGCAAATAGAATACCGTGACTGAAGTTCCAATTATGGCTTACGGGTATTGTGCGACCGAAATAGTGTGTGAACTGCACGGCTCACATTAATGCGTTTTACTGGTGGAATGTATGTGTATCTTTACCAGATACTTGTCGTTATCATTACGTGTATCATCCCGCAACTGCAGCTAATTAAATGCGGTAATTACAGGACTCGAGTGCAGTTGGTGATTGCAGCAAAGAGAAGATCAGTACCTGGGGGGAACAGGTATGCGACCTAGGCACACGGTCGTGAAATAACTTAGGACGATTCACGTACCGATGTTGTCCGAGAGACTCTGAACTATGGAAATTCTATCCACGTCAACCCCCTTCCCCCCCCCCCCCCCCTCCCCCCAAGAGGGCTTGCAGGTCGTTTAGCTACGTTCAAGTAAAATATAATGCAAATCTTGTGTTTCAATGCATGTCCAAATTTTAAAATGGAGACTACATTACCCTTGCAAAAGATGAACGGATGAAATTGCTATAATATATTTAATAAATGAATAATTTAAACACTCACAGCCAAGATGAAGTCTTTCAAAAAGTCTTATACTACTGTGTAACGAAGTCAAGGAAAAATACAAGAAAATAAAATACAATAAAAATAATAAACAGCATTTTCTCCTTTCATCGATAGAAAAAGTGTTTTTGCGAGAAATATTTTATCTTTTTATGCCTCATTCATGCGCAGTGTGGGATATTTCTTTGTCTACTTACTACGAAACCTACGTAATTTTTCCATCTCAAATATTTGATCTCCAATTTAGAAGAACGCTCATGGAAAAATATGTCGAACTGCTCGTGCACTTTCGCAATGTCTCACGAAAACGAAGTGAACATTTACTCTCATTCCCGTAGACGGTCTTTGCGTTTACCGCTATATAAAACGTATTACCGAATGCTTTGATGTTCCATTCCGTCAAGTCCACTATGAATCGACCTTACCATCAACAGACACGTCGCTGCTACCACGGAAACTGCTCCACATTATTTGTATAACAATTTATTACGTCTTTATCGACTAAGAGGGGATGTAATGGATTTGGGCACAAAAAATCGATTTTTAAATAATATTTTATTAAAATACAGAGTTTAATCTACATTGTCGTGTTTAAATTGTATCCTGATACCAGCAATGAAAACGCTTTTGAAATATTAAAATGTTGAATTCCGCATTCGCAGCCACTTACATCTTTTCAGAGAGTTGGTATGTGATGATACGGGTTGTTCTTATTTAATAGCTATAATAAATAATAAACCACACAGTATTGCAATATAAAAGTTGGAATGCGTTGGCCACATCCAAAAGAGGCTTGGTGATATGCTACGACACTTGCTAAAGGAAAATAAATGAGAAGCTTTTGAGGATGGAATTATATTATGGGACATATAGTATGGAAAATACAATCTGGAGGCAATGAAGCCTGATGTACGGGCAATTTACTTTCACAAGCTATTCACCGACCAAAGACCAATTTCTGCTCGAAAGCCGTAGGACACAATAAAGCAAACCTATTCACATAAGCACTCACTACCAGAACCTGTCATGAAAGTAATTAAACCCACATTCAGCTTTCTTGCGAACTCTGATTTATTGAGACAGTGTCCACAAGACGACACACAAAATGCGAATGTAAGCTTATGCGCTATAAATGGATTAGATGTTCAATAAGGATTGTTGTTGTTGTTGTTGTGGTCTTCAGTCCTGAGACTGGTTTGATGCAGCTCTCCATGCTACTCTATCCTGTGCTAGCTTTTTCATCTCCCAGTACCTACTGCAACCTACATCCTTCTGAATCTGCTTAGTGTATTCATCTCTTGGTCTCCCTCTACGATTTTTACCCTCCACGCTGCCCTCCAATACTAAATTGGTGATCCCTTGATGCCTCAGAACATGTCCTACCAACCGATCCCTGCTTCTGGTCAAGTTGTGCCACAAACTTCTCTTCTCCCCAATCCTATTCAATACTTCCTCATTAGTTATGTGATCTACCCATCTAATCTTCAGCATTCTTCTGTAGCACCACATTTCGAAAGCTTCTATTCTCTTCTTGTCCAAACTATTTATCGTCCATGTTTCCCTTCCATACATGGCTACACTCCATACGAATACTTTCAGAAATGACTTCCTGACACTTAAATCAATACTGGATGTTAACAAATTTCTCTTCTTCAGAAACGCTTTCCTTGCCATTGCCAGCCTACATTTTATATCCTCTCTACTTCGACCATCATCAGTTATTTTGCTCCCCAAATAGCAAAACTCCTTTACTACTTTAAGTCCCTCATTTCCTAATCTAAGCCCCTCAGCATCACCCGATTTAATTTGACTACATTCCATTATCCTTGTTTTGCTTTTGTTGATGTTCATCTTATATCCTCCTTTCAAGACACAGTCCATTCCATTAAACTGCTCTTCCAAGTCATTTGCTGTCTCTGACAGCAATAAGGATTTTGTCTGGAATTGATGTACTTCAAACAGGTGCCTACGACGCAGTTTTATGTTTCAGTAAGGGAAATAACGGCAGAACTGAAGTGCCGAAGAGAGTTTGTGTTAATCCAGGTGTGTTTAAAACAAAAGCATTTTAAATCATCGATGAGAGCAGGGTCAAAAAGCAGACAAATCACTGCCTTGTCTACAAACACAGGCCAGACAGATTACAAGGGGAGGAAAGATCATTCTGGGGCATGAGGATTATCAGTATGGAGGATTTCAAAATTGAGGTATGCTTATTACAAACAGAAATACGAGAAGAAATCTTCGTTTTACATTTTTTGCGTTATTAGAAGCCTTTTCTCAAAAAGTATATGCGCTAATGCAATGAAATATATTTGTACAAGACAACTAGAATTAAAATACATACAGAGAAAAAACAAAGCAAGTAATTCATACCTAAGTAATCATTTAAATTCAGTGCGACTCGTGAGTATTATTTCTGTTTAAAATTCGTGAATAAATTTCAGCTATGTATCAGATGAAGCCCCTTTTACTGTGTAATAAATAAGATTGCCGATGACAGAATGCTCGAAATCTCGAGCCACAAACAGGTGCAAAAGGTCTCTGCATATTGTATGCTACTTAGTGTTTCCTGCCGCTGTCGCAACTTCTCTTCTGTCTGCTTATTTCATGGGATAATTCTTTCATTATTCATGTCCTGGCGTGCTAAACCTGCACGTCTTGACCATTTCCATATCGTTCGAGAATTAACTTTAAATGTGAACATTTTAGGTTAGGCTTTACCGTGACTGTTATTGACATTAAATGAAACAACAAGTTTACTGTCACCGGTCACCGTTTTATTTATCTCCACGACGCGTTTCAAAGGTTTAAACCTCCATTATCAGGTGGATTTACATTAGTTAGTATGACATTAGTGTGCGTGTTGTGTTACGATTTTTGGAGGAACTTGTGGCGCTGTCTAGTGGAGAAACAAGACATTATTTCAAAACATGGTTTTGGATTTCTTCTGAAAAAAAAAATTAAACTTACATCTAACGGTAAACATAAAATAAGTAAAATAGAGTACCTCCAGTGGTCACAGGTTCTTTTCACATGTATGCTGTCATATTTGTAAACAAATGTGGCGTCTGGAAAATGCTGGGTGCAGGGTTCTTATAGCAGAAGAGAAGCAAAGTACAAAGCATATACAGATGGATGTATAATTTGTGCCAGTAGTTGATGTACATATAGTTTCACACTGGCACAAATTGTACATCCATCTGCAAATTTTAAACATTAACCAATGTATTACCCCAACATTTAGGCAGCTAATATATGTAACAGATATAATGTTAAGACCCCTTTGCTCTCATACATTCACTCTCTCCACCCTCTCTCTCCCTCTCACTTTCTCTTTCCCTTCCTCTCCTTCTGCCTCCAGCCTTTCATATCTATCTATTAATCCCAATCAAAATTTTTATTTATGTATAATATTACCGCTGTAGCGAATAAGATTATTGAACTTAAAGTCTGTAGCACTTCACCTGATTGTTATAAACTAGTTTGAAGTTTAAGCCATCTTAACATTTCACCTGATTGTATAAACGAGTGTGAAGGTTAAACTGTCTTAACTTGTCAAAGTCGGATTTATATGCAACATGAAGTATTTATTCCAACACATGTTTTCGACACCTCAAAACAAATGCCTCCAAATCCTTTAAAAAAATTATTCCTCAATGATGTTGTTACGGTGGATATTCTTTGTACTTTGCTTCTCTTCTGCTATACGAACCCTGCACCCAGCATTTTCCAGACGCCATATTTGTTTACAAATATGACAGCATAAATGTGATGTGTTATGACAGCGAAAGGAACCTGTGACCACTGGAGGTACTCTATTTTACTTATTTTATGTTTACCGTTAGATTTAAGTTTAATTTTTTGTCAGAAGAAACCCAAAATCATGTTCTAAAATAATGTCTTGTTTCTCCACTAGACAGAGCCACAAGTTCCTCCAAAAATCGTAACACAACACACACACACAAATGTCATACTAACTAACGTAAATCCACCTGATAATGGGGGTTTAAACCTTTGAAACGCGTCATGGAGATAAATAAAACGGTGACTGGTAACAATAAATTTAATAATTTGATAAATTAATTTAATAAATTCATTTAATTTAATGTTCGAGAATTAGTTGAAGCGATGCATGGGCACTATCAGTACTAACTTCTGGCAACTATACCTTCTAAGAATCTGGAGAAAGTTTTGCTTTTGGTAGATGCCTAGAGAACGTTATCTGCCATCGTGCCAATATTGTAGTAGTGAGGTGTTGTTCTGATAGAGGGGGAAGGGGGCGATGTTTTCCGTGGTTATGGTGTACTCCCCCCCCCCCCCCCTATTACGTTATAGAAACGCTAAATGCATATGGATGGATATAGACACATTCTGTACTGCGTTCTGTAGAGGAGCGGTTGGGTGATGATGATTGATTGTATCAGCAAACTGATCCTATGTTAACTACGAGTAGCTATATACCGTTTAGCAATGGAAATTGACCCAAAGGGCGGAAGAATCAGCAATGATCAACGGCCCGAGGATGCAGAAGGCAACGGATACCACTGCATTAAACACACATAACGTGAATCCACACGGCATGTGGACAGTAAGTGAAGAAGTGTCATGCTGATCTATCCATTGGCAAAAGATTCCGGAATAGTCCACCATTTGGATCTCCGGGAGGGGAGTGCCAAGTGGGAGGTGACCATGAGAAAAAGACTGAATAGCCAACGGAAGGATAACGTTCTACGTGTCGTGGCATGGAACGTCAGAAGCTTGAACGTAGTAGGGAAGCTAGAGAATTTGAAAAGGGAAATACAAAAGCTCGATCTAGATACAGTAGGGGCCAGTGAAGTGAAATGGAAAGTAGACAAGGATTTCTGGTCAGATGAGTATAGGGTAATATCAACAGCAACAGAAAACGGCGTAACACGAGTAGGATTCGTTATGAATAGAAAGGTAGGCCGAAGAGTCTGTCACAGTGAACAGTCCAGTGATAGGGTTGTTCTTGTCAGAATCTACAGCAAACCAACACCGACAAAGGTAGTTCAGCAAGCTGAAGATGAAGAGATAGAGTATCTGAGTAGATTGAAAGGGTAATACAGCACGTAAAGGGAGATGAAAATCTAATAGACATGGTGGACTGGAATGTAACTGCAGTGGAAGGAGTAGAAGGAAGGATTACAGGAGAATATGGACTTTGCACAAGGAATGAGACAGGAGAACGACTAACTGAGCTCTGTAATAAATTTCAGTCAGTAATAGCGAATACTCTGTTCAAGAATCACAAGAGGAGGAGGTAAACTTGGAAAAGGCCGGGCGATCGGGTGATATGCGAAGATTTCACTTCGATTACATCATGGTCAGACCACAGATTCTGAAATCAGATGCTGGACTGTAAGGCATACCCAGGAGCAGATACCGACTAACGTCACGATGTAGTAGTAATGAAGAGTAGGCTGAAGTTTAAGAGATTAGGCAGGAAGACTCAATGCGCAAAGAAGTGGCATGCGGTAGGACGAAGGAATGACGAGATACGCTTGAAGTTCTCGTAGGCTATAGATGCAGCAATAAGGAATAGCTCAGTAGGGAGTATAGTTGAAGAGGAGTGAACTTCTCTAAAATGGGCAATCACAGAATTTGGAAATAAAAACACATGTACAAAGAAGGTCACTGCGAAGAAACCATTAGTTCATCGATCAAAGAAGAAAGTACTAAAATGTTCAGGGAATTTCGGGTATACAGCAACACAAGCTGTTGAGGAACGAAATAAATAGGAAGTGCAGGGACTCTAAGACGAAATGGTTGCACGAAGAATCTGAAGAAATCGAAAAAGAAAATGGTTGTCAGAAGGACTAACTCAGCTTATAGGGAAAGTCAAAACAACTATCGCTGAAATTAAAAGCAAGAGTGGTAACATTAAGAGTGCAACGGGAATTCAACTGTTAAATGCAGAGGAGAGCGCGGATAAGTGAAAAATGAACTTCGAAGGCCTCTACGAGGGGGAAAACTTGTCTAATATGATAGAATAAGAAACACGAGTCGATTTAGCACAGATAGGAGATGCAGTACTAGACTCAGAATTTAAGAGAGCTTTCGAGAACTTAAGATCAAGCAAGGCATAAGAGATGGATAACATTCCATCTGGATTTCTAAAACCTTTGTGGGAACGGGCAGCAAAACGAAGGGAATTAGTCTGGCGATATATCAGACGTTAGGGAAGACACCATCCACATAATTCCGGAGACTGCAAGAGCTGACAAGTGCGAGAATCATCGTAAAATGAGCTTAGCAGCTCATGCATCAAAGTTTCTTACAAGAATAATATTCAGAATTACGGAAAAGAAAATCGAGGATGTGTTAGATGACGAGCAGTTTGGCTTTATGAAAGTTAAAGGCACCAAGAGACAATTCTGACCTTTCGGTTGACAATGGAAGTAACACTAAAGAAAAATCAAGACACATTCATACGATTTGTCGACACGAAAAAAGCAATTGACAATTTAAAATACTGCAAGATATTCGAAATTGTGAGAATAATAGGGGTAAGCTATAGGGAGAGACGGGTAACACACAGGAGCCAAGAGGGAATAATAAGAGTGGACGACCAAGAACCACGTGCTCGCATAAAAAAGGAGTAAGACGGGGATGTAGTCTTTGGCCCCTACTGTTCAATCTGTACATCGGAGAAGGAATTATGGAAATAAAAGGAAGGTTCAGGAGTGAAAACAAAATTCAAGATGAAAGGATATCAATGATAGGATTCGCAGGGGACTGATAACCACAGATGTTAGGCCCCATAGTGCTTAGAGCCATTTGAACCATTTTATAGGATTCGCTGATGACATTGCTATCCTCAGTGAAAGTGAATTACAGGATCTCCTGAATGGAATGAACAGTCTAATGAGTACAGTGTATGTACTGAGTGTAAAGCGAAGAAAGGTGAAAGTAATGAGAAGTAGCAGAAATGTGAACAGTGAGAAACTTAATCAGCATTGATAGTCACGAAGTAGATGAAATTAAAGTACTCTACTACCTTGACAGCGAAATAACTAACGACGGACGGAGCAATTAGGACATCAAAAGCAGACTAGCACTGTTAAAAAGGGCCTTTCTGGCCAAGAGAAGTCTACTAGTGTCAAACACAGGCCTTAATTTGAGGAATAAATTTCTGAGAACACTGGTGTGTAGTAATAAGGTAAGGAATGGAGAGGTTCTTCGCAGATTCGAGGAGGAAAAGATACGTGGAAAACACTGACAGGAAGAAGGGACAGGCCGGCCGCGGTGGCCGAGCGGCTCTTGGCGCTTGAGTCCGGAACCGCGCGACTGCTACGGTCGCAGGTTCGAATCCTGCCTCGGGCATGGATGTGTGTGCTGTCCTTAGGTTAGTTAGGTTTAAGTAGTTCTAGGGGACTGAAGACCTTAGATGTTAAGTCCCATAGTGCTCAGAGCCATTTGAGCCAAATATAGACCGCTCAGGGAAAAGATGGAGTAACAACCTCAAGACAGGATGTGGCGCACTGAGGAAAACAGCCTTTAGCCAAGGAAGAAAGGAGGAGGAGAAAGGAGAAGAAGCGTGACAACGCAGACTGTCATAAAGCAGCATGTTTGAGGAAATGGTTTGTGATCAGTAACTCCCCTGGAATGGACAGGCCTGTCCAGGTCCCGACCTGAACCTGAAGGAACAACTTTGGGGAGAACGTCGACTTAGCTGCAACCTCAGCGTCCAGCATCATTACCTTCTCTGGTTTCAGCTCCTGAGGGAGAAGAGGCTGCTTTTGCTGCAGAGATATTCAGACATCTCAATGAAAGTGTTCCTAACAGTTCAAGATGTTATTAGTGGGAGGATTCTGTTCACTGTGAGTGGACTCCAAGACATTCTTCGTGTGTTTTTGATTTGGTCTGCCCTAGCTTCTTTTTGACAATGGTTGTAGGATTGTTAGCACGGTACTACCTACTAGCGGGACGGTTCTCGTCCGTATGAATGTTACACTTTTTTATTGCTATAAAGCAGTAGATGATGTAATAAATGTGTTCTATTACGTTTTTATTGATTTAGGTTCGTATGGTAAACTGTGTATTGCGATATGTTTTATTGTTAATAAAAAGTTAAGGGAGCTTTGTTAGGCTCTTGCTTAAGCGGTCTCTGACATTCTAACGTATGTGATTAAATAATTTGGAGTGTGTATCATCTTGTACGTTACATTCCCTTATTATTTTACTGATTGGTCACCGATGGCGCTGCAAAGTATGATGCGGAAGCGTTCGTAAAATTCTTTTGTTGCTTGGTACCTTTTACTTTTTGGCTTGGATGTTTTATTTTTCGTGTTAAAAGTTTGAATTGTGTACCATTACGTATGCTACAGTCATTTTAGAGTTATACTGATAGGTCTCTGGCATCATTACGAGGCTTGACACTTACGTGTTTCCAAGATTTCTTTTGTACATGTTTTTTTATATTGTCAGTGTTTTTTAATGTCAAGCTAAAATGAATATTATGTATGGGCATATGTAAGCGTTATTTTGTAAATAAAACAAACAACCTCCTCATGGCGCACTCCCTTCAGCGACCTTACCTCATTTTACCTAACGATGATCAATGCTCACACTACATTGTTTTACTCCACGCAGCACGGGATTTTCGTGTGCAAATTGTACGTTGCACTTAGCGATTCATACAAGCAATGTTGCTAGCGCATACTGCTACTGTACATAATCATCTTGTCAGACATACTTGTAGTTTCATTGACCTTACATGTCGTATATGTTAATTTTAACACGATGGCTTGATACTGGAGTAAGGTTCGAAACTCGTCGCCTTGTAAATGAAAATGATGGTTTTATAATTTCGTTAAATCGAAGTAAGTTGTTGCTTATTGCTACCCAGCATGCTACAAGCAAATAAATTAAGGTGAAGACTAGATACGTCCTGTGTTAATATCCACGGACAGGCGTCAACAAACTTTTGATGAGATAGCATACCTAAATGGGTAAGGGAGTTTGATGACTAAGCGCCAGGGGATTGAGTGCTGATAGTATTTGGTGCTGGAATCGCTAGTTATTTGACAAAAAAAAAAGTGCGAGTAAAAAGAGACGCATGATATTTTTCTTATTGTATTAGTCGCTGTTCCAACCGACAGCATGTATGCAATATGGAAGTTTGCTGATGTAAACGCTTGCAGAGTAGTTACTTTGGAGTGGCCCCGACTAGTAAAATGAAGCTAGTCGAAACAGGCAGATAGCAGCGTCTGGCCGCTCGTGGGACGCCGACGAGGGATGGGAATCTCGTATGCACAAACATTTGGCAAAATTGACTCAGAGCAGGCGATAGGGGAGAAGTTGGAGGATAATGTTCCTCGCCAGAAAACAAACACGGAAAGTTATCAGAGTCTGCCGCGGTTGCGAGATTGTGTCTGCAGGGTGTAGCCGGAGGATGCCGGGGTAGGGAGAGGAGGGGGAGAGGCAGAAGGGAGGGAGGGAGGGAGGAGAAAAAAGTGATTGCCGTGATCGTGAAAGTCTGCGGGGAGTGCAGGCGGTAGATTAGAGGACAGGGCGGGAGGCGTAATTTGCAGAGCAAACAACCCGTTGAGTGGCTGTCGTCGGAGGCGGGTCGGGAACAGGCGGTCCCGTGTGGTGTGGTACGCCGCTGCGCTCGGCAGCGTTTATTGGCCGCTAGCTTCCCAAACGATGCGCGTCGGCGATGGCTTCTCCTGGCTCGGTCGCAAGAAGGCGCTAATAGTGGGAGAGGGAGGGAGGGAGGGAAACATAGTGGCAAAGGAATAGAGATGAGGCCTTATTCCCATCTTATACACCACCTATTATGTCCCTTACTGATGCAAAGAATTGCTCACCAACATTTAATTTTTATTCGTTTGTCTCTCTCGGCAAGATTAGGGCCTTCGTGACTTCTGCTTCATCCCAACAGTCGTCCAAGGTGATTTAACGTATCTTATTATTTGGGAGGGGGACCGGATCAATCTTCTGAATAGTTTTATCCAGCCCGCCAAGAATTTCTCTGAAGTGCCAACCTTTTCATATCAGCGAGCCGTGGTAAAAATTGTTGTTTTGAAGAGCGCGCCGCAGCGCATAGTGTGAAGCAGTCGCCCTCCGTTTCTGGCAGTGGCGCCACTGTGGCAATCGCTGATTTGGTGTCTCCCTCTGGTGGGAAAGGGGAAAAGTTGCCAGTTCACGTGCATTTAAACGGCGCTATGAGCTCGGCAAAGCCCCCACCCCTTAGGAGTCCTCTCCCTCCTTTGGTTCCCCCTTTTCGTTTTCCTCTCCTCCCTCCTTGTTTTCCCCCTCATCTGTCCAGGTCCATCCCCCCCCCCCCCATCTGCCCAAGGCTATAGTGTGTCCTCTTTGTGCCGACATTTTAGTGCAGTGTTTACAGTGAGTCTTCAGTGTTGTGTATCTTTTCTGAAGTGTTGCGAACGTCCATCATACTGTCGCTGGGTGTGATTTTATATCTCTTGCGAACAGAAACTAGACTGTCGCCACGTTATTTAATTGTCTGTCTACTATTTTATCTGTCTGCTTCCTGTGTATTTTATTCGCTTTGCCAATGCTTTGCTTTATGTTTTAACTTTCCACTCTTTTCCGCCGCTTTACAATTTCAGTCACCGTTTTATCGCCTGCTTTTATTGTTTCTTGTGTTCTTTCCTACGTTTTAAAAAGTCTGTAGGCTGCTGCCAGCCCGCCCCCTTCGGGGGAGGGGGGGGGAATCTAAAGACAATAAAGGAAAAAAAAATTCGGCAACGGTGAGTCGGTCAGTCTCGACGAGTCGGTCAGATGATCAGCTCAGTGTGGGGCAGTCAGTGTCTGTCGGCCGTCCGGAGTGCTAGTAGGTGTTAGGCCGCCATTCTGCTCCAGTTTGTTCAGGCAATGGGCATTGGCGGTTGGATCGATCGGTTGGTCGGTCGCGCACTGGGACAAGATGACTTGTCCGCCTTGAGCGTCGGCGCATGTGAGGTCGCCACGTGAGTCCAGTGGGGCGCGCCGTATAGAGAGGGGTAGTGACTTCGCGGTTGACACGAGAGCAACAGGAATGAAACCACGACATCGGGCTGGTCGTGGCGAGCAGCGACGGCGTGAGACGGGAGATCGGCGCGCCTTCCTGCGTCCGTTGAAGCGGCTGGCAGCGGACGGTTCGGGAGAGCGTTGGGGGTGCTGCGGCAGGTCTTCGCCCGAAATCGCAGTTATTAGAAGTTAAGTGATTGGAGATATGTTGTTTCATTTACTTATTAAATTGGACTTGTTTTCTTGGTGAGGTCACCAGCCGCTTTGTTTTGGGGTCGTCCCACCATTCTTCTCCGTTTGTCCACCCGCGGAAAGGTGGTTATTTGTGAATTGCGTGGTCCGTTTGTCCCTTGTGGAGTTGGGGAGGGTTAGAGCAATCTGCAGTTTGGGTTGTTCAGTAATCCTCCTGTCAATCTGCCATGTCATGTTTGGCGGATTCAGTATTAACGAATTTGTAGAATTAAGGTGTAAAGGCCGAATTACTGAAATATGTTTTTCTCTCGCCTATCATCTTGCGAGGCGGTATATGTGTAACGTAGAGCATGTTGTACATTTTGTGTATGAATTTCATGGGTTTTATTTAAATCGTCATTTTTATAAAGTTGCCACTCTTCCACCGTAAGAGTCCTTTTAAAAACAAATTGCACTTTCGGTGGCAAATAATTTCTTAGGGTGAGTGTTTGTACCATTTCCATCCATCTTACTGAGTGCACAGCTAATGTGTTTGTGTCAGTTGTTAAAATTTTTAGTTTAAAGTAATCTGGTATGTTGCACATTTGCATCAGTGTAGTCTTTCAGAGGTTGCTGTGAGCGGTCGTGACTACGGCCGTGTTGAAAGGGAGCGGCAAGCTTCTTAGCCCGAAGGCTCGTGCTGTTAATATTGTTCTTTCTGCCTCTAAATAAAATTGTAACTTGATATTTCGAGGGTGCTTTTCTGCTTATAAATTTTAAATCTGTTTTTGAAAAGGTTTTTATGAATAAAATTCCCATTTGTTAAAGGTAATTTCATTTTCGTCAGTTTCTCCCTGGCAACTACTTTCACGCTTAAAAGTGTTAATGTTCTTGATGAATCGCTAGTAAATAATGTAAATTCCTTAACAAAAAATTTTGAAAGTAAATTCAAGGTTCAATCAGAGTAGCACTTGCACTCTACGTCGTCAATGATTTGCTGGATGTACTTCAATCTCTGTGCTCCCCTATCTCAAGCTCCCTCTAGTATCACGGATGTTATTCCCTGTTATCGTAACAGACATCCTATCATACTTTCCTTTCTTGTTGTCAGTGTTTTCCATGTATTGCCTTCCTCGCCGAATGTGCGAAGAACCTCCTCATTCTTTGCTTATCAGTCCAGCTGATTTTCAGAATTCTTCTGTAGGATCATATCTCAGATTCTTTGGTTCTCTACTGTTCCGCTATTTCCACAGTTCATGTTTCACTGCCATGCAAAGCTGTGCTCCAAACGTTCGTACTCTGAAATTTCTTCCTTAAATTAACGACTATGATTGAAACTAGTAGACCCCGCTTGGCCAGGAATGCCCTACTTGCCACTGCTACTTTGCTTCCTGTGTCTTCCTTGCTCCGTTCGTCGTTGGTGATTTTGCTGCCTAGGTTCCATAATTCCTTAACTTCTTCTACTTCGTGATCACCAACTCTGATGTTAAGTTCCCCACTGTTTTCATTTCTGCTACCTCTGATTACTTTCTCCTTTCTGCGATCTACTCTCAGTCCACATTATCTACTCATTAGACCATTGTATTGAACAGATCCTGTAATTCTTCCTCACTTCCAATAAGGATAGCAGTGTCATCAGGAAATCTTATCACTAATATCTTTTCACGTTGATTTTTAATTCTAATCTTGAACGCTTCCTTTACATCCGTAATTGCTTCTTCGACGTATAGATTGAACAGTAGGGGCGGAAGACTACATCTCCGTCTTTCACCCTTTTCAATCCGACCACTTCGCTCGCTTGAAGTCCTACTGTTTCCTCTTGTTCTTGTACATATTCTGTATTACCCTCCGTTTCCTATAGCTTATCCCCTTTTCTCGGATTTCGAACATCTTGCTCCATGTTACATCATCGAGCTATTTTTCTAGGTCGACAGGTCCTGTGGAAATGCTTTGATTTTTCTTCAGTCCAGCTTACATTACAAGCCACAGCGTTAGAATTACCTCTCTGGTGCTTTTACCTTTCCTAAAGCTAAATTGTGTGTTATCTAACATATCCTCAATTTTCTTTTCCATTTTGCGGCATATATCCTTGCCAGAAAATTGGAAACATGAGCTGATTGTGCCACAATTCTCTTCTTGAAATCTTTGGAACTGTGTGGGTGATTAACCTTAACAATATGCATAAACAGTACTAAGTCTTCGTCTTATACCTCTTTTCCCTTCTCCGTTTCTTCTACGTGGTCGGCAGTGCTGTGTGGGTCGAGACAGTGTTCAGCGTTGGTGCCCGTTGGTGGCCCATCTGACGAGAGCACTCTTCAACCCCCCCCCCCCTTCCTCCCCAACCACCCCACCTCGGCACACAGTCGGTGTACCCCATTTGTCTGCATCTAGAGTATATTTCATGTTGTTTGCTAAATGCTTGCGCAGCTTGTTTCTGAGGCGGTGAGGAGTACCAAACGTGCATTATCCTAGTTGGCCGTGGAAAACTGTCTAGAAACCACATTCAGGCTGGCCAACACACTAGCCCGAATCCGCAAGGCGAAATCCATCAAGGGCAGTTTCGTGTACCCGCATCCTGGAAGTGGCGCTTTAATGCGCTCGTGGGTGATGCACATTATCTTAATAATAATAACAAAAACTAATGGAGTGAAATAAGGTGAAAACAATAGAATATGAGGAATAATAATAATAATAGCAATAACCAGAGAAAAGCGCAACAACAAAATTCTGAAGACATCTTTACGAAATTGAAAGAGACTAAATTGAACTTGCTTGGCGGATAAAGGACTTCGACAATAAATTTTCTAAGAACAGAAGGCAACAGCTGCTGACAGTACTTGAAATGATCAAAAAATGAATGAAGAACGACTAGAATTTGACGACCTCTGGCAACAACCAAATGCACGAATTCTGTTTCAAATTTCTGGCCAGTCTGGTTGTGAAAACGTCCAAACTGTTCATCGCAAGGCTGCAGGCAGCAAACATGAGTTGATGGCTACCAAATGAAAAAAAATACATATTTAATACAGCAGCAACCAGCTAAAGGTTCAATACCTGGAAATTACAGCGTAATAAGATGTTTGTCCACCAGACAGAACTACTTTTTCAAAACTCATGATTTGCACATTACTGCATTATCACTTTAGTAAATAATATATTTCTTCCAGAAACTATTCGGCGTAGAAGAACGTTACAGGCTAGAAAACATAATTACAGGCAATTTCCAGTGTTACTCGTTGTGTGCACTTCTTTTCTTCATCGCCCAGATGCCAATGTCAACCATCTTACAGAGAATAAATGTCGGCTATCAAAAAGCGAAATATTACCAGAAAGGATGACCTGTCGCTCTCTGGAATATGTGAAGTTGACAACCAGTCTCTGACGAATACATTTAGAATCTTCAGCAATGACATCAGTATGGAATTCATCTTAGATAATTGCACCACATTTACTCTAAAGAAGGGCAAAACCTCGAAAAGCGAACGCATTGAAATTCCAAATGTACAAGCCATCAGTCAAAACCATACAGTTACCTAGATATTCAAAAAGTGTCTGAAAAGTTTTCGAGAGTATACTGAATGACAACAACACGGTCAAGGCAATCAATACCTGTGCCACATCTGTCATCAGATAAACTCAGGCATCGTGGACTGGAAACAAGTACAATGTGTAATCCGAACAGGGAAATTAAAAACTAATGAACATTCATTAGGCACTGCAACGCCGCGGCGACCAACAGGTTTTACCTGCCGAGAAAACCAGGTGGCAGAAGATTCTTGCAAATGAGGCAGACAGCGCACAAACAGAAGCATACATTGCAAGGCTGTGTGAAAAATTCAGCACTGACAGGAAGTAAGCTAAATGTGAAGCTCAGACAGGCAAGTACTAAAGATGTTAAAATATCACGGGATTCTCACAAAAGAACAGTGAACAATATTGTCAGTACAATGCGTCATAATGTCAGGTGATTTAAAAACAAAGTAAGTGAGCTTCTTGTTGGTTTCGAAGATTTAGTAAGTGAGGATGTAATAGATGCACTATGTCCGTCTGAACATCATATGCACAAATATGGGAAAGGTAAATGTAAGTGGATATAAGCTTGTAGCTAAAGTAAAAAGAGGCAACATGGAAAAAGCGGAAGTTGCCATGTAAAATAAAAGTTATCATATTGTGAAACAATCAGAAACGAAAAAAAATTGTGTGTAGAAATATATAGAAGCATGTACCTATGTGCTTGAACTAAGTAGTACTACTTTTTATAACTGTAATTGCTTATCGCTCCCCAGTGGGAAATTTTCAGCTGTTTCTGAAGTACATGGATTCTTTGTTGTGTTATTTCCGACCGAGGGAAGAAAATTATTATTTGTAGAGATTTAAGTGCAGATTTTCTAAAAGGGTGTGATAGGAAGAATGACCTTGATGTATTACTCATTTCTTTCAATTTGACATCAGTTATTGATTTTCCTACTCTGGAAGTACAGGACAGCAGCTCACTGATGATATTTTCACAGACAACGATAAATTTAAGCAAATAAACATTTATGCTATTAAGAATGGTCTTTCTGACCATAATGCACAGCTGGTTACGGTTCTGACATTGTTCCACAAAGTAAAGCAAAAGAGTCCCTCAAAATAGTGCCATCTGTTAACGAGCTAGTAATTGCAAATTTTAGGGAAAGCTTGAAGCAATTAGATTGGGATCAGGTGCACAGGAAACCTGAAGCTAATTTAAAAAATAACTTATTTCATGATATGTCTGTGAGTATATTTGAAAACAGTTTTCCGAAGAACTCACTGACAAGTAAACGCTCACGTGGTTTTGATGGAATTTCCAACAGAGTATTAAAAGCCTGAGCACAACAGATAAGTTGGATTCTGAGCCACTTATGTAATAGCTCACTGAAACAGTACATTTTTGCTGATAGACTGAAATATGTTATTGTTACACAACTGCACAAAGGGGTTTGGTGTGATGCCAACAACTACCACCGACTTCAGACAACTTTATCAAAAAATTTTGAAAGAGAAATGTATTGAAATATAGTACTAACAAAATGCCAATTCGGTATTCAGTATGGCTTCTCAACAGAAAATGCTATATATGCTTCCTCTGATCTGATATGAAATGCTCTGAATAACCAAACATCCCCCATTGGGACTTTCTGTGATCTATCAAAAGCTTTTATTGTGTAAATCACAACATTCTTCAAGATACGTTTCAGTATTGTGATATGAGTGGGATAGAGCACAAATGGCTTAATTCATATTTAACTGGACGAGTGCTGAAGGCTGAAACAAACAATTCACATAATATGAAAAAAATCAGCAGGTTCCTCGAAGTGGGGAGCGAATGTGGGGTCCTACAGTGTTCAGTCTTTGTCGCTCATTGTTCTTTGTATGTGTTAATGACTCGCCATTCTATATTCACGAAGATTCAAAACTAGTTCTTTTCGCTGATTATACAAGTATAGTAATCACACCAAACAAACAAGAAATAGGTGAGCAAATTTTAAATAATACCTGTTAGAAGAGAATTACCGGACTCTCACTAAATTTTAATAAAACATGGTATATACAGTTCCGCACAGTACGTGGTCTAACACCATTAATTAACACCATTTGAAGAGGTCTGCAGCTAAGGTAGAATATTTCAGTTCATTGATGCATTGATGACATGTTGAATTGGAAGAAACAAGTTGATGATCTACTGAAACATTTTAGTTCAGCTGCTTATACTATTAGGGTTATAGCAAATTTTGGTGATAAAAATATCAATACGTTAACTATGCCTGTTTTCATTCACTGCTTTTCTATGGCTCCATGTTTTAGGATAATTCATCGTTACGGAAAAAATTATTCATTGCACAGAAGCGTGTAATCGGAATAATAACTAGAGCCCACCCAAGATGATCTTGCAGACAATTTTGTAAGAAACTAGGGATATTAACAGTAATTTCACAATACATATATTCACTAACGAAATGTGTTATTAGTAAACTGTCCCAGTTCAAAAACAACAAAAGCAACAGCAATGTGCAGAAAGCTACAATTCTAAAAGAAAGGTTGACCTTCACCGTTCTGGGGTAAATCTAATTTTGGTACAGAAAGGTTGAATTACGCCAGCACAAAACCCTTTGGTCACTTACAGAAATACTATCAAATGCCTGACAGATAGCCAACCACCATTTAATAACAAATTAAAAGAATTTCTGAATGATTACTCCTTATACTCAACAGATAAATTTTTAGATATGAATTGCTAATGACATGTATTAAAAATATTGAATTAAGGCATGTAAATACACTTTTATTAAACTGACATGTTCCACATCATTTTGAAGTGTCGTATTCATGACAAGTGTAACAAGTATTCATGCAATCTAACCTAACATAGCCAAGCATCAGCCTTGATTGAAGTCAATAGCAGAAAGATTTTAAAAGTGCAGAAAACGAGGAATGAGTAGCGGAAAGCTGGACGCCAACGCCGGACCGACAGCCTACGTAATAAAGCATTTTATGGAAAATTTTTGGAGAAGGTCGGAGGTGAAATAGATCAGAAAGAGACCTGGTCTTGGCTGACCAACTGCACCTTAAGAAGGGAACTGAAGAACTGGTTTTTGCCACAAAGGCCAAGCCATCAGAAGGAGCACCATCAAAGACAGGACCGAAAAATCAGCAGGGCCCCCTAACTGTAGACCTCGGAAATACAGCTGAGGAAACAACTGACCGTATCTTGAGCTGCTGCGAGAAAATCGTTCAGACTGGTTGCAAGCAGATCCACAGTGCTCTGGCACGAGTGATCCTCTCGAACGCACGCCTAAATTACTATCTACCGCTGGAAGCGAGCTGGTAGAACTATAGGCTGGAACCATCGGAAACGAAACTACCAAATTACTGTGGGACTCTGTAGGTCTGTGTCGAAGATGATCGTTTTGATGATCCATATGTTATGTTGTGGGGAGGCATAGTGTTGCGTGGGCGCACGACCCCCAAATCTTTGAACAGTGCACACTCACCAGTCAACGTTATTGTGACTCTATACCCCTTCCCCATGTGAGTTTTTTCAGGGGTGCGTTCGACCTTCGATTCGTTTTTGTGGATCACAAGTCGCAACGGCAACGAACTACGCACGTGGAAGAGCTCTTGGTTCAAAATGGTTCAAAGGGCTCTGGGTACTATGGGACTTAGCATCTGAGGCCATCAGTCCCCTAGAACTTCGATCTACTTAAACCTAACTAACCTAAGGACATCACACGCATCCATGCCCGAGGCAGAATTCGAACCTGCGACCGTAGCAGCAGCGCGGTTCCGGAATGAAGCGCCTAGAACCGCTCGGCCACAGCGGCCGGCAGAGCTCTTGGAACTTGAGTATATCCGGCGAATTGACTGGCCTGCTGTTTTCTCCAACTAAAATCCCATCGAGCGCATGTGGGATGAGCTGGAGAACCACGTATAGGAGCACGTACACAGACACCAATGACCATCCAGCCACTGTCAAACACACTGTTGGAAAAATCGAAGGCCCTACAACAAGGACTTCTTACTAACCATGTAGCTATCTTTGGAGCACGTTGTAGAGTGGTCTCCGCCGTCCGTAATGATCACACACCCTGTTAAGAACCAAGTCCCGCCTTTTCTAATGTCCAGCGGATTATAATGAATAGCAGTAACTTCAGTGCAGTTATTGTATCATCGTGTATTTTTGTCGGCTAGCTTGTGTAATACAATGTAGCAGTTCTTTCTACGTATGATACAATTTTCGCCGAGCTGTAACACTTGGTAGCGACGAATCGGCGACATATAGCGGCCCCAGGCCGTGCGTGTGCGCGCGCGCCCCGTTCATTGCTATTGACTGAGGAATCAGAGGCAGCAACTTGGAAACTGTGGCTGGCGAATATTAACGTGGAGTTGTTCCTGAGATTTCTGGCATTTAGAACGCGCTACTTCATTGCATCATCTGCATGTGAATGTCATTAGCATATGCGTAGCAAAATAGTATTTCGACAAGGCGCTGTAAGTTGATGTTTTTCATCATTCTGCCGTCTCTTCGCCAGAGTAAATGAACTGTGTTAGTTTGTAGGATGAAATGGTCGCTAGTAATCAGTTTACATACCACAGAGCCGCCCGCTGTCGCCGAGCGGTTCTTGGCGCTTCAGTCCGGTACTGTGCTGCTGCTACGGTCGCAGGTTCGAATCCTGCCTCGGGCGTGGGTGTGTGTGATATACTTAGGTTCTTTAGGTTTAAGTAGTTCTAAGTCTAGGGAACTGATGACCTCAGATGCTAAGTCCCATAGTGCTTAGAGGCTTTTGAACCTTTTCAACATACCACAGAAGATATATTCACAATGGACAGTGCGCACTGATATGTTCCTATTACGTGCCATTATGACTCAGTAAGCTTCGGGAGGGTTTCTGAAACTTTTGAGATCTTAACAGCATCAGAGAGTCGTACGTTAAACTGATGTTGTCAACATGGTGTGAGATCTTGTGTCTAATACTGAACCGTTTCAGGTAAACGTTTGGGTAACGGTTAATTTTTGTGTAAACTATATGCAGGATGGTGACTCGTTGTTCAGTTAAGATGATTATATAACCAGTCCGCATATGTAACATAACCAGATGGATGTTTAATAGCAGCTCGGAACCAACGAAGCTGTTACTAAGGAGAAGCTGTCTTTATTTAATGCTTGTTTGTAAAGACTGTGAGCTCCTGTAATCGTACTGAAGTTCTTTCTTAAAAACTGGTTCTACTACCATTAAGATTTGGTGTTTTTAAGCACTATTTCTTCACAGTTCTTAAGCCACTTTTTATTTCTTAAGTTGTTGAGTTAAATTGCTTCCGGGTCTTTTTACAGCTACTAATGCGTTTAATCTTGTTTCTCATCATGGGACATATTAAAATATGTAATTGTTAGTGTAGAAGCCTGAGCTCGAGTTAAATTTTTAAACGGGCAAGTGTATTGCTGAGATCATTAAGTAAATACATGGATTTTGCAATTTTTAACTCATCTCAATCAACCGCCCAGTCTTACCTCCTATTGTCCAGTACCGCCACTGTGTGTGTGGTTGTGTGTGCGTGTCTTCAAAGTTTGTCCATTTTAAAAAGAAGTACGAGGAAGGTCTTCCCGACTTACGCTCAAGTAAACGAGGGTAGAAGACGAGGATAAAAATTTCATAATTAGAAGGAAGATTCCTCCGCTTCAAAATGAAGCGAGCGACTTTACAGTGCCTGCGGGGTTTCCTTCCGACCCGGCCGTCGGGGACAAGCAGTAGGAGGGCCATTCGGAGGAATTAAATATTTTCCGGCGGCAGTAATGGTGCGGCACCAGAAAGCCGCTTATGAGAGCTGGCCCTCGCCGGCAGACACTGCAGGGGGAATCCGAACAAGGGCGGGCTGTCGAGTTAAGGACCTGCCCGCAGCGGCGAGTAGTAAGTGGGCGCCCTTTTGTGCTCGGATTACGTATCCTGCAGTTCCGGGGCGAGCTGACGTGACTGGCAAGTGCTCTCCAGACACAATACATAAATGTGAGTTTGCTACAAGCCCGAGTAGTGAGATTTCTCGCCTTTTGTTAGCCTTTCCACATCAATCATCTGCTACGTTCAATCTTATTTCGAAATAATTTCGAGGGGTTTTAAACGTCTCTGTTCTTAAATATGCAGAGTAGTCACAAAGGTCTAACTATTACCTCGACCAAATGAAGTTACGTATACAATTTTTTTTTTGGTACATTTCAGCAGGTGTGGTAGACATTGAAACCCCCATGCCCTAGTACCGTACCACTCCGCTAGAGGAGAGAAACAAAATGGTTGCGCCGATCTTCACTTTATAAGCTGGCTTCAAACTTTTTGTTGTACCTCCTGTAGCGGCGTTCTGTGGTAGTATGGCAATGTGTACTACTACTACAGACACGTTCCTGCAAATATAGAAAATTAATTATCTAACTTTTTTAGGAAATAATGAAGACTTCGTACCTGCCCTTCGTATGATGATGAAATAAGGCCAACAATGCCAGTTGTTTATTAATGCTGTAATACAATTGGTGCTGCTACGTCGTCCGCAGCCCGTGGTCGTGCGGTAGTGTTCCCGGGTTCGATTCCCGGCGGGGTCAGGGATTTTCTCTGCCTCGTGATGACTGGGTGTTGTGTGCTGTCATTAGGTTTAAGTAGTTCTAAGTTCTAGGGTACTGACGACCATAGCTGTTAAGTCCCATAGTGCTCAGAGCCATTTGAACCATTTTTTTTTTTTTTTTTTTTTTTTTTTTTTTTTTTTTTTTTTTTTTTGCTGCTACATCTTTCTTCGCTCTATGACAAGTATTGACAACCTTGATGGATACAACTGGATGAAATTTATGAGAAAATCACGTTTGTACCGTATAGGGCTTGCCGAATGTCAGTCGAAAGAATTAATTCTTTTACATTTGTACGGTGTCCCACACCCTTCGTAGAGTTAATGAACGACGTGTCCCTTTTGTCCTGAGGCGCATTTTCTCCTATTTTTGATCAGATATTTGCAATTTGGTTTTCTGCAATGTGTCGCTTGAGCATCCCAGATACTGATCATCGCGTTTTCCATGCGCCAGGCAACCGTCTTTTTGTTTCCGTTACGAACAAAACCAGTTGTAAACAGTATTTTTATGTGCCGTTTTGCTAGAGCTACCAAAATATTTGTTTTATCGGCATGTATTAACAGGGGCAGTAAAACACGAAGAATTACAAGTACTGTAGCAGCTACTGAGCAGCGCTGCTGCTTGGCAGAAGCAGTCAGCGTAGACCTGGACGATGCTGCCGCGTCTGGAGTAGGCTTGCTGGTTATTCCAAACCTTGTCTTCGTCTCCAAGCACTTCATGTCCTTTCGCAACATAAAAATAATCGCTTTCCCTTCCCAGAAGAACTCATGCCTGAAATGACTTTTCCTGCCAACCATTGCCAACGCTATTCACCACAAATGATGGCTTCAGCCATCCTATACTTGCCAATCTCGTACACTATAAATCTAATACCCACATCCATCCAATTAGTGCCTTCCAACGTAGACATCCACGTCCTTTTCTATATAACATCCTTCCCGATACTCCCCACAATCTACTCACCATCCATAGTTGCAGAGGGTACTATCATATCGTGTTTATAATAAAGGGAACGTAAATCACATCACTTGCTCATAACCGTGGTCATCTGTTTCATCTTCTTAAATATTTATTTTAAAACTGTAAATTTTACAATATAATGTTTGAAGAGCGACAATTTGGCAGCTACCAGCCAGTGTCCCATGGTGGGAATGTGAATAAAAATTAAATGAAAAAGAAATTTAGCTATCTAACCCCACAAACAAATGTAAAAACTGTACCCACATCTGCCCACTGCAAATTCATTTATCTCCACAAATACTGTTTTAACTTGAAACATTCTCTAACTTACTTCCATAAGCGCAAGGCCCAGCTCAATCCAAATAATCCTGAACTCAATGTCCCCATCCTCCCAATTGACATCCCAGCCCACTCAACCCATTCCCTCTATCTCTACAGGTGGAAGTACAATCAGGTTTGTTGCAAAATGTCTCCAAAACTTCAATCATTTTCAACGTCCCCGCCACAGTCTGGAACCGCGCGACCGCTACAGTCGCAGATTCGAATCCTGCCTCGGGCATGGATGTGTGTGATGTCCCTAGGTTAGTTAGGTTTAAGTAGTTCTAAGTACTAGGGGACTGATGACCTCAGAAGTTGAGTCCCATAGTGCTCAGAGCCATTTGAACGTCCCCGAACTACACCTCATCACCTCGATTCCCAGTGTATATTCTAACATAATGCCAACGACACCTATTCCCACATCCAAACTCTCTTTGTCTCTTTCCATTTATCAATCCTAGTTTAACCTATGGACTTCCCTATCCTAATTTATGAACCCCAGATGGTCTGTTGCTGAGTCTCTGTGAATGTACCCTACTTGCCCTCAATCGTGAAGCACTCCACGCCCTATCCCAACGAAATTTCTTTCTGCTTCCCCTCCCAGGTCATGAAGTCGTCCGTGAAATCTACTTTTCCTTCTAACCATAGCGCTAGCGCACTCTACTCATCTCAACATAAATGAAGGCTCCAAACACCCCTTCATTTCCTAGCTGGCCTACCATTCATCTCTTTATATCTACATCCAAGTTATAGGTTCCTTCTCAAACATCCATCCTACTTCGCTTTGCCTATGACAGGATCTGCAATATTTCCCACACCCCTGTCATTACCTACAAAGAGCCGCCATTATATTACCTTCATAAAAAGGAAATGTACATCACAATACCTTCATCTTGTCGTTAACATCATCTCCTATATTCCGTAAGTATTCAAGTTTGCAAGATGTCGACATCTTGCCACAATATTTCGATTAACAACCCATCAGCCTCCTTCAGGTAAGTACACTGCAGATTTCCGGTGAACATCACTGAACTTATGCCGAAAATTGGTTCGGTGGCGGATGCGCTTAGGTTTTCATTGCATGACCGGCCTCTGTCGTCTTTAGTGTTCTCTGTCAAATGTTGCTCCATCTATAGCACGCTACTTTCATTCTCGTAGCGCAGGCCTACTTTGCAGTACACAGCTACACAACCTGGTCCAACACGCCTGCTTGGCAGTGTTTGCACTGCAAATGTTGTTTCCGGCCACCTTACTTTCACATTCTATGACATATCTCGATTTCTTTTACGACAGATTTCGACGTCAACATTAACAAACGCTATATCACTGGAACTATCTTCACAAGAACTATCGAATGCAGTTATAAAAACTACGCGATTCCACTTCAAAAAACGTACTTTTTTCAATATCTCCGTCAATACCAGTGCTAAGAACGTTAACCAAACAAGAAAACTACGTGCCCCTCGACGCTCCAACATTTGCCGAAAACCACGTTTCGATGTGTGTACCCGTTCACGAAATGAGAGGTGTGTTCCGTCTTACGTGATCCACAACTTGTTAAGTGAATTGAAGCACTCTGCTTTTACTACCGCCAATTAGTCTACAGGTACGTACATCTATATCTACTAGGCTTCTTTGAATTTCACGCTTAAGTGCCTGGCAGAGAGTTCAGCGAACCACTTTCGCACTAGTTCTCTGGTGTTACGCTCTCCAAAGGCGTCCTGGGAAAACGAACAGTTAAATTTTCTGAGCAGCTCTGATTTCTGTTATTGTATTATGATATTTATTTATATGTAGGTGAGCTTCAACATAAGATGTTTGAATTCGGAGGAGAAAGTTGGTGCTTCAAATTTCGTGAAAAGATCTCACCAGAATGACTGCCATGCCAACTCGCGTATCACATCCATGACACCTTTTTAACATAGTACAAAACTAGCTGCCTTTTTTTTAACTTTTTCGATGTACTCAGTTAATTCTGTTTGGTAAGGATCTCATACTGCCCAATAGTACTCTAGCGGAGGACGGACGAGCGTAACGAAGGTGATAAATACCCTTAACAGATCTGTAGCATCTTCTAAACGTTCTGCCGATAAAAGATAGTCTTTGGTTCACGTTACCCACAACATTATGTACATAATCATTCAAATTTAAGTTCTTCAGAGTTATAATCCCTAGGTGTTTATTTGAATTGACAGCTTTCAGATACGTGTGATTTATTGTGTAACCGAAATTTAACTGACTTCTTTTTGTACACATTTTAATGAGCTCAAGTTTTACTACATAAGGTCAACTGTTACTTTTAGCACCCCACAAATATCTTCTCAAAACCATTTTGCAAGTGGTTCTGATCTTCTGACGACATTATTATCTAGTAAATGACAGCATCATCTGCTAACAATCTATGAGGGCTGCTAAAATAATCTCCTAAATCATATACATAGATTAGCAACAGCAAGAAGCTATGAAACTTTCTTGGGATACAGCAGATTTCACTTCTGTTTTACTCAATGACTTCCCGTCTATTACTACGAACTGTTATCTTAATGAAAGGAAATCATGAATCCAGTTGCACAACCGAGACGGTACTCCGTAGGCACGCTAGTTGATTAGATGGCGCTTGTGAGGACTGATCTCAAATGTTTTCTGGAAATCTAGAAAAACGGACTCAGTATGAGATTCCCTGTCGGTAGCACTACCGTATGTTAAAAAAGCTAGTTGTGTTTCACAAGAACGATATTTTCTGAATCCGTGCTGCGTAGTGTGTCAAAACATTTTCATCGATGGAATGCATAAGGTAAGAACACAGCACACGTTTCAGAATCCTACTGGAAACCGACGTCTGTGATATGGACCTGTAATTTAGAGGTTTACTCCCAGTTCATTTCTTGTGTATTGGTGTGACCTGTGCAAGTTCCAGTCATTTGTTGAGCGGGCGGTTCTATATGGTTGATAAATTTGAAGCTATTATATCAGCTAACTCTTATAGGAACCTATTTTTTTGTGTATTTTACAGGATAACGATACTGTACTTAAAATCTTACATTCAAAGCTTCCGTTTTAACCGTTTTAAAACAAATTCATATTTTATGATTTTAATTGAAAGAACTGCTTTTATAATTTATGGATTCTCGTGGCTGAAGAACTAAGGAAGAAATGGAGGAGGAGGTAGGTAGGGAATAGAGACAGAGAGGGAGAGAGAGAAAGAGGGGCTCGAGGATATTAGAGAAGCGTAAATTTATAAATTATCGGAAGCACAAAGAAGTCGAAGGTCATAGCAAAGTTGGCTCGTGAACAATAACAATCTCGTGAGAGTGTTTCTTACGGTTGGCTGTTGCATGCCAGCCACCACGTTCATTACAATAGGGGTTGTTTTCTGTGTGTGTTGTTGATGAAGCTCCTCTTCTTACATAAATTTGGAGCCGTTTTATGCTTGTCACATGCTATGTCTTCACATGGTCTGTGGAAGGGTGGGTATACTTATACCAATACACTTATTTCTGGAATCTGTGCTCCAGTATGTTGTAAAACTGTATAGTGGACCTTAATATCTAGTATGCTTGAAAATGACAAAATGTAAAAACTGCACTCGTAATTTAGAGTCATAAGTGGTATGACTACATTCAACCATACAATCGACTTTAGCTGTGCTTAGCTTAGATATGTTTAGTTTAGTTAGTTTTTTAGAGCATCATTCGCTTTATAGGTGAATGTTGTGGATGATATTTTCGTTTTTATTTAAATGGGATGCTATCTTTGTGTTCGCCACCTGCCTCGTGCTCACGTGGCATCTGGTATAAGTATACCATACATGCATTTGTATTCAGACTGCTTAAGACTGTTCACCGGCAAGTCACGTCGCACAGTGTCCTTTCGAATACGACTATACGTGAAAATGAAATTGCAATTGCAATAAACAATTCCAATAGCCATAAATGGAACTAGTACAGTCCATCTTACAATCGATTTATGTTTAATTAGGTGTCCGTGCGTCATTTGCATAGAAAACAGAGTTAGTGGTAATGTGTTAAGTCACTGTCATCAACAGAAATCATACTTATGGAAAGGTCGCATATGCAAGCAGTTCTGAGGCCGAAGGCTTGACAGAGCAATAACGAACTGCTGAACGGGAGAGTTTTGCCCGGAGTCTCGTCATTAATAATTGCACTGCTATCTATCAACAGATGCAGCAGCACAATTCACTCATTAAGACAATTTATCTTGAAATAAGGTAAGACTTGTAGCATTCTTTTGACTGTTTCGCTGCCCTCCTCTGCTGTTTCTGCTCTGTTCACTAACAGGACAGAAGTGCATCGTAGCCTAGTCGTAAAACGTGTGCCTAAAGAGCGAGAGAGCGCAGGTCCATTCCCGGTCTCACCACGGAAATTTTCAGTGTGCCTATAACCTAACCTTCACCTCTTAACGATGTTAGTAGTCACTAGGAACCACACGTGAATCGCATTTCACGTTAAACTGTAAATCCGCTTACCCCGTTGGATAATTGGGGTGGATTAGGGACGCGCACGTTGCCGGGATGGCGTCCAATTGAAAGACTTGCGCCAGACGCTTGAGTCACACGAAATTAATTAATTACTGTCAGAGCCTCTAGGTGGACAAGAACTTCTCAGCTTCATATTGATATGGAAATATCCATTCTAAAAGCAGAAGCACTCGAGCCTCACATCTATCAGAATCGGCTCTGCTGAGATCTCCGACGTTTCCAGTCGTTCCCTCACATCAACAGATCAACGTTTCCATCTGGTCTGTGATTATATTTTCATCTACAAAAGCAGCAATCCTCAATGACACCAGTAAGGAAAATAATATAACAATTGAAAACGTAATATTCATGACAGAGGACTGGTTTCTATACGGTGGTGAAAGCGGTGTTACATAAGGGCCATTCATTCTTTCTGTCTAGTGTTCACTGGATTAAAGATAGTTATTTTGATAAATCTATGTTAATATGCACAAATCTCCTGAGAGGGTCTATGTAATGCCAGACATACAGTTATGAGGTACCTGAACAATATTCTGCCGCATATCACTCGTACAGCAACCAAGAATGTGATAATATATGAAGAAGTCGAGTGAGAACTACGATAACATAATTTTTTCTTTGTTGTTATATCATCCCTTTCACCACGAACGGATGGGGAACTGGCTGTAAGCGGTACAATATTCCTCTTAAACATAACAAAGATGAGAAAGAAATGAAATTAGGATTACCTGCTTTTTTAAATTACAATTAAAGGCGGAAAGTTCAAAAACGAAAATATATTAATTTTAAAAACATATCTCTGGATCGTGAAATTCTTCAAAGAAAAAGCACTGATGCAGTGCAATTTCATTTAAAATCTGAAGGACCTGAGTGAGAAGGATTTGAGTGGGAAATATATCGCAGGAGAGAAAGTTTTCCGCGGATAGAAAAGACAGGGATTGTTAGGCGGGCAAGCCATGAAGATGAAGATAGACGTTGTGGTGGATAGTGGGAAGACAGAGGGTAAGGAGGAGTTTGGTGGATGAGAAGGGTAATGGTAATAGGAGAGAAGGGATGGTAATGTAATGTGAGGAGGGCCATGCGAGAGGTGTTCAATGAATTTGAAAGTAAAATTCTATGTACTGGCCTGGCAGAAAGTCCTAAGAAATTTTGATCTTATGTCAAAGCGGTAGGTGGATCAAAACAAAATGTCCAGACACTCTGTGACCAAAATGGTACTGAAACAGAGGATGACAGACTAAAGGCCGAAATACTAAATGTCTTTTTCCAAAGCTGTTTCACAGAGGAAGACTTCCTTCTCTAGATTGTCTCACAGATGACAAAATGGTAGATATTGAAATAGACGACAGAGGGTAGAGAAACAATTAAAATCTCTCAAAAGAGGAAAGGCCTGGACCTGATGGGATACCAATTCGACTTTACACAGAGTATGCGAAGGAACTTGCCCCCCTTCTTGCAGCGGTGTACCGTAGGTCTCTAGAAGAGTGTAGCGTTCCAAAGGATTGGAAAAGGGCACAGGTTATCCCCGTTTTCAAGAAGACACGTCGAACAGATGTGCATAACTATAGACCTATATCTCTAACGTCGATCAGTTGCAGAATTTTGGAACACGTATTATGTTCGAGTATAATGACTTTTCTGGAAACTAGAAATCTACTCTGTAGGAATCAGCATGGGTTTCGAAAAAGACGATCGTGTGAAACCCAGCTCGCGGTATCCGTCCACGAGACTCATAGGGCCACAGACACGGGCTCCCAGGTTGATTGCGTGTTTCTTGACTTCCGCAAGGCGTTCGATACAGTTCCCCACAGTCGTTTAATGAACAAAGTAAGAGCATATGGACTATCAGACCAATTGTGTGATTGGATTGAAGAGTTCCTAGATAATAGAACGCAGAATGTCATTCTCAATGGAGTGAAGTCTTCCGAAGTAAGAGTGATTTCAGGTGTGCCGCAGGGGAGTGTCGTAGGACCGTTGATATTCACAATATACATAAATTACCTTGGGGATGACATCGGAAGTTCACTGAGGCTTTTTGCGGATGATGCTGTGGTATATGGAGAGGTTGTAACAATGGAAAATTGTACTGAAATGTAGGAGGATCTGCATCGAATTGACGCATGGTGCAGGGAATGGCAACTGGATCTCAATGCAGACAAGTGTAATGTGCTGCGAATACATAGAAAGAAAGATCCTTTATCATTTAGCTACAATATAGCAGGTCAGCAACTGGAAGCAGTTAATTCCATAAATTATCTGGGAGTACGCATTAGGAGTGATTTAAAATGGAATGATCATATGAAGTTGATCGTCGGTAAAGCAGGTGCAAGACTGAGATTCATTGGAAGAATCCTAAGGGAATGCAATCCGAAAACAAAGGAAGTAGGTTACAGTACGCTTGTTCGCCCACTGCCTGAATACTGCTCACCAGTGTGGGATCCGTACCAGATAGGGTTGATAAAAGAGATAGAGAAGATTCAACGGAGAGCAGCGCGCTTCGTTACAGGATCATTAATAATCGTGAAAGCGTTACTTAGATGATAGATAAACTCCAGTGGAAGACTCTGCAGGAGAGACGCTCAGTAGCTCGGTACGGGATTTTGTTGAAGTTTCGAGAACATACTTTCATCGAGGAGTCAAGCAGTATATTGCTCCCTCCTACGTATACCTCGCGAAGAGACCATGAGGATAAAATCAGAGAGATTAGAGCCCACACAGAGGCATACCGACAATCCTTCTTTCCACGAACAATATGAGACTGGAATACACGGGAGAACCGATAGGGGTACACAAGGTACCCTCCGCCACACACCGTCAGGTGGCTTGCAGAGTATGGATGGAGATGTAGATGTAGATCTAATGGATGGAGAGAGAAAGGATGAAAGGATCCCTGATGTGGATAGACGAGGAAGAGTTAAAGTTAATAGAAACGATAAAAATCTGGGTAGACTTTACTGTCTGGGAGAGGGAGTTGAATGACGATCCGCTGTGAGATCATACGAAGTGTGCGGAGGTGTAGGGATAGTGGAACATGATACTGACGCGCGGTAGCATACCACGGTTGGTGATCAGAGAGAAGACAATAGGATTATCGTGATCTAGTTTCTGGATAGTATGGGAGATGCGGAAATGTTCAGTGTTGGTGAGGAGGGGGTGGGAATTTGATGGGATGATAGAGGACCCATGTGGAGGAAGGTAAACCAAAGCAGCAAGTGAGTCGTAGCGCAAGGCGTTTGAGCATTTGGAAGGATTCCAAAATTTTGGTGGAGCAGAGAGCCATAAAATATTTGCATGGCGGAGGATGGGTTGAATCAGAGTTTTGAAGGTGCAAAGTCGAAACTACAATCGTCTGGCCATAACTGCAAGTTCTTTTTATTGTTCTGGGAGATGGCTTATTCGAACTACAACATATTAAATATCAGTTCACATTATTACACAAATGAGTAAAAAGATTAACCTAACTTGCTAATTCACAACTGTCACTGACTATTAAAGCATCATTCGATGCACTAATTAAAAAACTATTCTCCTGAAGTACAATGTTCAACATTTACAAAGAGACTAGAATAACACTTTAATCTTACTCGATGAAGTTAACTGCTTCAGCTGAGGTCACAAACTGGGTGGAGCGCTTCCATGCTTGGCTGTATATTATCCTCTGTGCATGGGTGCTGCTGTGCTGAGGGAGAGGGCATGTCTTCTTCAGCCTCTGCCCTTCGTGGGATCTCGCTAACGTCTGTGGTATCGATATGCTTTGCCGACTTTGGTGATATGCCTCGACCTTTGGAAGATACGACGTGGATAATATTGGAGGTGTGTAATCGCCGAGTTTGGCCTGTTAGTAGTTTTAGTCCGTTAAGGGCTTTCCGTTTGATATTTTGTAGGTGAGATACCCATATTAATTGCCAGTCAAGGGGTAGTTCAAGATATTGTGTTAGTTACCTGGGTAGGTTAGTCGTAAATAGTTGTTGTTGTTGTTGTTGTTGTTGTGGTCTTCAGTCCTGACACTGGTTTGATGCAGCTCTCCATGCTACTCTACCCTGTGCAAGCTTCTTCATCTCCCAGTACCTACTGGAGCCTACATCCTTCTGAATCTGCTTAGTGTATTCATCTCTTGGTCTCCCTCTACGATTTTTACCCTCCACGCTGCCCTCCAATACTAAATTGGTGATCCCTCGATGTCTCAGAACATGCCCTACCAACCAAGTTGTGCCACAAGCTCCTCTTCTCCCCAATTCTGTTAAATACCTCCTCATTAGTTATGTGATATACCCATCTAATCTTCAGCATTCTCCTGTAGCACCTCATTTCGAAAGCTTCTATTCTCTTCTTGTCTAAACTATTTATCGTCCACGTTTCACTTCCATACATGGCTACACTCCATACAAATACTTTAAGAAACGACTTCCTGACATTTAAATCTATACTCGATGTTAACAAATTTCTCTTCTTCAGAAACGCTTTCCTTGCCATTGCCAGTCTACATTTTATATCCTCTCTACTTCGACGATCATCAGTTATCTTGCTCCCCAAATAGCAAAACTCCTTTACTACTTTAAGTGTCTCATTCCCTACTCTAATTCCCTCAGCATCACCCGACGTAATTCGACTACATTCCATTATCCTCGTTTTGCTTTTGTTGATGTTCATCTCATACCCTCTAATGGAGACGGAAGTGCAAGTGTTAAGTCCTGTAATTATTGTCTGGGTTTTGGAGGGGCTTGATCTTCAGGAGCCATTTGTTACACCAGGAGGTAAAGTCAGTGAGGTGGATTTGGAGGGATCGTTGGGATGTGTGGAGCATTTGGTAGACATCAGCGTACTGAAGTTGGCTGGGTAGTGGAGATGGTTTGGGCATATCGGCAGTGTGAGAAGATAAGGCACAGAATAGAGGATAAAGGGTACAGCCTTGGGGCATTCCTACGGTGGAATGGAAACTACGGGTCTTGGTACTGTCAACAGTTACCATTAGATACGAAGGATGCAATAAGGCGGAATAGTTAATTGGAAGTGCGTATGTCTAGAGTTTGAAAATGAGACGAGAATTCTACACATGGTCATAGGCTGTCTCTAGGCTACGAAAACTGAAATAAACAAAAATAAATGTAATCATAAAGTGGACAGCCGTTAGAACATTAAACGGTCAGTTCGTAACGGGTAACGACGTTATTTGTTGAAATAAGTAGCATCACTAACCGTGGCTGGTCGCTGTTTTCTTCTTAGCAAGAACCAACTCGTCAGAAGAGACTTGACTTACACAACTGCGCAACGTTAATCAACGGAACACAACTTAATTGTATTTCTGACAACGCCATCCATGCAGCGGACCGATAACTTTCCCGCTTGCTCCTGTGCTTATGGTAGCGCGGCAGTGCGCTTCGCCTGCAGCTAGGCAGCACACAATGCGCTCTGCTGCGACTGGCGGCTGCCTTCCCGCTTCCTGCTGCCGCGGCGCCCGGCAGGCCAGCTTAATTAGCGGGAGGTGCGCATTCAGAACACAGCCCGCCGTGTTTCTGCCCCTGCCCTGCCCTGCGCCGGTAATTCGCCGCACTCCCTGCCGGCGACGAGCCCGACGCCGACGAGCTGCTGTCTGCAGCGTCCGCCCGCTCTGCTCCAGATCTGGCTGCGGCCCGACTACTGCTAGTGACGTCACAGAGTACCTCGTGACGTCACAAATCGGAAGTTAATGCTGGCCATAGAACCTGTCCCTCGCAGATCCACGTTCAATTTGAAAGGTACGTGCTGAGATTCGATTAGGATAGAGACAGTGGCAAATGTCGATAGTTCCCAACTGCAAGGATGTACGAGTAGTACATCTTCGAGTAGTAAGATCTTTGACAGCTAACAGAGCTAGGTGCACGCGGTAAAAGTTTGAGTAATGGTGAGGAGATGCGCAGAGACAGCAGACGTGTTTCGAGTCGGAGCTAGATGCCTGCAGGAGGCAGCCGGGTCGTGACAGCATCAAAGTAAGAATTGGCGCTACACACATAATAAGCTATATATTGAGCGAAACTCGGCACATACCTGGGGAAACTAGAAAGAATAATTAATAAAATAGGTTTTCTTTGGTTAAACAATGTCCAAAAGCTAGATAGAAAGCCCATTGTTGATGCAATAAGCGTTTTGTGAAACTTTCTCGTAAATCGATGCTATAGTAGTTTTTTTTAGCTTTTCACATGTGCCTTAAAAGTTTGAACAATAAATATTTTTTAAATAAAATTAGAGTTTCATCTCACACCTTATGTCGTTCTCCGCATCCTGTGCTTGCATTGAACCAAAAGGTACATTAAAGTAAAGTTCCCATGAGTAAAGCTAATAATTTCAATTATCAAAGTAAAATAATCTATATGCCATTGCACAGTTGGCAAATTATTCAGATCAGGACAGAATTTTTATTAAGTAACAAACAGGGCCAAAATGAGTAAAGTACCTAGAATGACAATTTTATGCCATTGCACTACGGCTGAGTTGAATATATGTTTTATTATCGGCTAAACGGGAAGAAGCGCACGAGCTAAGTCCACAGACGCAGTCAGATGCAGGTTGGTGACTTTCAGTTATTTTTACCACTAAACTTTCATGCAGTCAGATGTGTATTTTGAGAATTTTCCAACAATATTTTCATGCAGTCAGATAAAGTTCAGTGCAGTTAAATACGCAGTCAGATGCAAGTTTTATTAAAGACTAAAGGAGTCACATGCAGTTCAGTCTAGTTTAAATAGAGAATTTTTATTAACAACACTTTCAAATTTCGAGGTCATGGGAGCAGGGTTTGGGTTGGGATTGGGAGGGGGGAGGGTGGGTGGGAGGAGGAAGGGGGGTTCAGTGTTTGCTACAGTTTAACACCCCCTCCCCCCCTCCCCCCCACAATGCAAAACTTAAGGACGCAAGTAACTCTCGCATGATGTGTCACCGCTAACAAGATAGCATGGTGAAACTTGGACCAAATGTATTGTGGTATCATGTATCGATGCCACCCCATGGACGTCGCTACGTTGGTACCAGAATTGCAAGTTCCTCACTTGATGCCAATAGTGGTCCCTTGGGAGCTGGCAGACCCCATGGTGTGTGACCGCTGAGCCACATCACCAGCAAATCTGTACTTGAAGCGCCCTCTGCCGCATTCATTCATGCATCACATTGAAAGCTGGACTCTGCTTCTTGCTGCGTCATTTGTAATAAGTCTTCATAAATTTTGAAGAATACAAGTTAAGTAATCTCCTGTTTTATGTGTTACTTGTTCGCTTCTGCTCCTATCCAGCGCTCCAATGAAGACAGTTGCTGCCAACCTCTTCTTACAATTGTGTGCGAAATTCTACCCAACATAACTAAGGTCTGCTACAGTACGGTACAAAAAGTAACTGCAAGAAAAGCCAGTGAGACAAACAGAAATGACAATTTTAGGCAAATACAGTGATTACACTGAAGTCAGCACGATTCTCTGGACGATACAAATGGCCACGAGAAGGTATGCACTATGTCCAGGAACGAAGTCGAACGTAATGGTTTTGGTGGCCCATGTGTTACGGTGTGGGGAGGCATAATATCGGATGGGCTTATGATTTATTTATTTATTTATTTTTCAGTCCTCTTGACTTCTGACTGGTTTTATGTGGCCTCCCGCGAATTCTTCTTCTGTGCCAACCCTTTCACCTCAGAGTAGCACAGGTAACAAACGTCCTCAGTTATCTGCTGGGTGTATTCTATTCTCTGTCCTTCTCTACACTTTCTACCCTCTACACCTCTCTCTGGTACCGTGGAAGTAATTTCCTGATGTCTTAACAGATGTATATCATTCTCTCCATTTTCCTTTTCGGTGTTTTCAATATGTTCTTTCCTCGCCGATTCTGCAGAGAATCTGCTCATTCCTGATCATAACAGTCTACCTAATTATCTACATTCTACTCCAGCACCACATCTCAAATACAACGATTCTCTCCTGTTCTGATTTTAGCACAATTCATGTCTCATTACTGCTCAATATTGTGCTCCAAATGTCCATTCCAAAAATTTCTTCCTCAAATTCAGACATTTGGTCGATACTAGTAGACTCCTCTTGGCCAGGAATACCCTTCTTGTGAGTGCTACTTTGTTTATTATGCCTTCCTTGCTCCACCCCTCATGGGTTATTTTGCACTGTTTGTAGCAGACTTCCTTAACTTCGTGTTCTCATTTCTGCTACTTCTCATCACTTTCGTCTTTCTTTGATTTACTCACAATCCATATTCTGAACTCATTAGACTATTCATTCCATTTCTTCATCATTTTCACTGACGATAACAATGTTATCAGCGATTCTTATCATTGATATTCTTTCATCTTGGATTTTAATGCAACTACTGAACCTTTCTTTAATTTCCGTCACTGCTTCTTCGATGTATAAATTGAAAGACTACATAATCGTCTTACACCCTTTTTAATCCGAACTCCTCGTTCTTGGTCTTCCAGTGATATTGTTCTGTCTGGTCCTTGTACATGTAGTGCATTATGCGTCTTTCCCAATAGCTTACCACTGTTCTTGTCAGAAATTTGATCATCTTGTACCATTTTGCATTATCGAACGCTTTTTCCAGTTCGACAAGTCCTATAAACATGTTTCGATTTTTCCTCAGTTTCCCTTCCATTATCACGCGTAACGTAAAAAATACCTCACTGTCCTAAAGCCAAACTGGCCGTCATCTATCAGATCCTCAGTTTTCTTTTCCGTTCTTCTGTATTGTATTCTTGTTAGCAACTTGAATACATGAGCTGTTAAGCTGATTGTTCGATAATTCTCATACTTACCGGCCCTTGCTATCATCCCAATCATCTGGGTGACGTTTTTCCGTAAGGCCGATGGTATATCGCCAGTCTCATACAATATACGTGCCAATTTGGATTGTTATTTTGTTGCCATTTTCCCTAATGGTTTTAGACCTTCCGATGGAGTGTTATCTTCCCCTTCCGTCTTATTTATTCTTAAGCCGTCCAAAGCTCTTTTAAATTCTGATTCTAATAGTGGATTCCCTAACTCTTCTCTGTCAACATCTGTTTCTTTCTCTATAACGTCAGCAGACGAGTTCTCCCCTCATAGAGGCCTTCAATGTTCTCCTTCTGTTTCCTTTGGAGTTCCTTTGGAGTTTCTCATACACAAACAGCAGTTGACCAGTGTTGCCTGGTGAAACGTTGTTGTGATGCCTCGTGTAAGGAGGAGAAATGCGTACCATCACGTTTCCGACTTTGATAAAGGTCGGATTGTAGCCTATCGCGATTGCGGTTTATCGTATCGCGACATTGCTGCTCGCGTTGGTCGAGATCCAATTACAGTTAGCAGAATATGAAATCGGTGGGTTCAGGAGGGTAATACAGAACGCCATGCTGGACCCCTACGGCCTCGTATCACTAGCAGTTGAGTTGACAGGCATCTTATCCGCATGGCTGTAACGGATCGTGCAGCCGCGTCTCGATCAACAGATGGGGACGTTTACAAGACAACAACCATCTACACGAACAGTTCGACGACGTTTACAGCAGTATGGACTATCAACTCGAAGACCATGGCTGCGGTTACCCTCGACGCTGCATCACAGACAGGAGCGCCTGCGATGGTGTACTCAACGACGGACCTGGGTGCACGAATGGCAAACCGTCATTTTTTCGGATGAATCCAGGTTCGGTTTACAGCGTCATGATGTTTGCATCCGTGTTTGGCGACATCGGTGTGAACGTACATTGGAAGAGTGTATTCGTCATCGCCATACTGGCGTATCACCCGGCGCGATGGTATGGGGTGCCATTGGTTACACGTCTCGGTCACCTCTTGTTCGCATTGACGGCACTTTGAACAGTGGACGTTACAATTCAGATGACCAGTAGCTCTACCCTTCATTCGATCCCTGCGAAACCCAACATTTCAGCAGGATAACGCAGGACTGCATGTTACAGGTCCTGTACGGGCCTTTCCGGATATAGAAAATGTTCGGCTGCTGCCCTGGCCAGCACATTCTCACCAACTGAAAACGTCTGGTCAATGGTGGCCGAGCAACTGGCTCGTCACAATACGCCAGTCACTACTCTTGATGAACTGTGGTATCGTGTTGAAGCTGCATGAACAGCTGTACCTGTACACGCCATCCAAGCTCTGTATGACCCAATGCCCAGGCGTATCAAGGCCGTTATTACGGCCAGATGTGGTTTTTCTGGGTACTGATTTCTCAGGATCTATGCATCCAAATTGTGTGAAAATGTAATCACATGTCAGTTCAAGTATAATATATTTGTCCAATGAACACCCGTTTATCATTTGCATTTCTTCTTGGTGTAGCAATTTTAATGGCCAGTAGTGTATCTACAGCCTCAGAGTACTTCAAGCTTCTCTCTTAATTCCTTAGTACGTTCGTATACCACTTCTTTGCTCGCAGATCTCCCTGACTAGTGTCTCAAACTTAAGCCTTCTCTTCATAATTATTAAATAGTGATTTGAGTATACGTCTGCTCCTGGGTACGCTCTAAACTCCACTAGGTGATTTCGGTATCTGTGCCTGTCCATGGTGGGCGTTCTGACCACCAAATCTTTGAACACCGTACACTCGCGAATCAACGTTGTTGTGAATGTGTAGTCCTTCCCCATGTGCATCTTTTCAGGGGTGCGTTCGGCTCAGACTTGATTATTTTGTTGGAGAATACGCGATTGCTTCTAACAGCACAGGTGGAGAAGCTCTTGAATCGAGTCGATATTCGACGAATGGCTTCGTCTGCTCTTTCCCCCGACTTAAGTCCTGTCGAGCAAGTGTGGGACGCGCTGGGAAGCTTATGGTAGCACGTCAGTACGTACCAGTCACCATCCAGCAGTTGTCATCCACGGTAGTGGGGAAATGGAACGCCCTACGATAAGATCCTCGGAGCACGTTGCAAACCATGCGACGATGATCGCTCACCACGTCAAGAACCACGTCCTGCCTTTTGTAATGTCGTGGGGATCATCTTCGCAGTGATTTTACTGTCGTTATTGTCTTTCAATGAAAATGTCATTTCTGATCGTATCATTGCAACCACATTTTCAAGCCAAGTTGGCACAATATTTCGACTGCAGCCGGGTTGGCATCTACACGAGAGACCCTGCTATGGCCGAGTATCGTCGAACATTTTAGACCAGGGTCAGCGCCCCATGTAACCAGCAATGAATACTCAACGTAAAGACCCATATTTATTGAGTACTGCCCCCACTGCATTAGCAACGCCGCTGATGAAGATGGCAAACAAAAACGAGGTATTTCAGCCATAACTAATCGTCAGATTCTTCCACTGACTGAGAACGTCTGTTTTAACGAAGGTCAGCTCAGGGTTCCACGACTTCTCGGAGGATAGTCCTTGTCCCTATCAACAATATTATCCGCCATCCTAATGAAACGGATGCCTTGGGACATAATCCCAATAATAACAAGCAGCTGCAATTCCCCGTTTTTCATAATATCATGTTGTGTGTCTCTCACCTAACACCCAAACCTCCACACGTCAGACACTCAGATCGGTACCAAATGTTGTATACCGATAGAGTATCGACCAAAATTCCGATTTAGTTCTGCTGTAGTCCAGCAGGACGGGCGCAAACATTAATTAAAAGTAACACCAGATTTACGGAGTACACGAAAAGCACGACTGTGAGTAAATAGTACGTATAGCTTTCGTGGGAAAAGTTTCCAATTGACGAATCTTTTTTACTGTATCATGGATGAAGGTGTTATATGCGTCTACATTTTTATGACATTTACAGGGGCTGTTCGACGTTTACGGCAATTTTTTCTTGGCAGTTAGCTTTCTCTTCATTTCTTTGAAACTAGTAAACCTATAGACTACATTTTTAGTTTCACAGAACGTACAATCAAACGAGAAAAATAAAGTAACAGCTGCATCACACGTGCGGGAGTAATAATAATAATAAAGTTAATAGAAACAATAATAAACAAAGTAATAAGATCAACAATAAGTACGTAACTTTCAACTAACGAAGCAAAAGCAGACTGCCAGAAGAACATTGCTACAAGTTCCGAAAAGGCCTTTTACATGGCAACAAAATGTGCTCCCACAGAACGACTTCATGAATAAACAGTTAAAAAGTATTATCACCAGTGGGATTTTAATGTGAGAACTTTGGTAAAAAGACAGCACGCCCTACCAACTCACCCACGAGGGAGTTACGATACTATCATTGACAGATACGACTTTCCTATGCTTCGTAGTTCTGGTGTTTCATTTTATTACTGTTAATGCCTATTATACTTGACGACAGTACACAGCACGAACTAAATTGGCGTCTTAGTTTATACGCAGTCGACATCCAACGATTGGTACCGACCTGAGGGTCTGACATCTGGAGGTTTGGATGCAACGCTCCGCCACCACTGATTTTTCGGGTTGTTGTCGCCTTCTGTGGCGGTGGTGATCTACACAACTATCCTCAATAATTCGAACATATGCTTTCCCACAGTGCTACGAAACTTATAAACTCCTGGGATCCTTAGCCCCAGGTCATCTTTAACAGAACACAAAAAGGGATTAATCTTGGTCAGTGACCGACACACAGTCTTGACGTTAAAGAGATTCCCGGATTTAGCTGGCACTCTTCCACCACATGCTAGCAAAGCACGTGATATTATCTTGCTGTAGTTCCAGTGAGTCCGAAATAAAAGCGCAATGAGACTCCTTACCGAAGAATCCACTGCATTGAAATTCAAACATCAGGTATTCAATCTACAGTGGTAAATTTTCCGCATCAGAAACGGTATACCCTTCCGTAAGAACACCAGGACATTGGAAAGGTGCGTGACACATAGTCGCATGCAGAAACCAGTCAGGGGTCAGGTTTGCTGATACCTCAATATTTAACGTGTAACCTAAGCCAAGTGTTTTGATAATAAGAATAATGTTAACTTTAAATGCGACCATTTTTAGGTTAGGCTTTACCGTGACTGTTACTGACATTAAATGAAACAACAAGTTTACTGTTACCAGTCACCGTTTTATTTTTTCCACGACGCGTTTCGAAGGTTTAAACCTCCATCATCGGGTGGATTTACATTAGTTAGTATTACATATGTGTGTATGTTGTGTTACGACATTTGGAGGAACTTGTGGCACTGCCTAGTGGAGAAACAAGACACTATTTCAGAATATGATTTTGGATAACTTTTGACAAAAAATTAAACTGATATTTAATGGTAAACTTTAATAAGTAAACTAGAGTACCTCCAGTGGTCACAGGTTCCTTTTTCTGTCGTAACACTTCACATCCATGAAGGAAATCAGGGAGAAATTTGGAGAGGGAATTGAAATTCAGGGAGAAGAAATGAAAACTTTTAAGTTCTCAGGTGACATTTTAATCCCCTCAGAGATGGCGATGGACTTGTCAGACCAGTTGAATGGAATGGTTACTGGTTTGAAAAGATGATGTTAGATGAACTTCAACAAAAGTAGGACTCTACTTGGCTCTTTGTCTCCCTCTTCTCCCCATTAATAAACTGACGTGTCTTGTATCAGAACGTGTCCTATCAATTAGTCTCTTCTTTCAGTCAACCTGTGCCACAACACTCTTTTGTCCCCAGTGCTCTGCAATAGTTCCTCATTAGTTACATGATATACCTATCTAATTTTCAGCTTTCTTCTGGAGCACAACATTTCAAAAGCCTCTGTTCTATTCTTGTCTGAACTGCTTATCGTCAGCCTTCGCAGAAGACTACAATCCATGCAAACGCATTCAGAAGGCACTCCCTAATACATAAATTTATAATCGATGTTAACAAACTTCTCTTCATTGCAAACTCTTTTTTTCTTCCCATTGCCAGTCTGCAGCTTACATCCTCCCTACTTCGGCTATCGTAAATTATGTTACTGCCCAAACAGCAAAACTCTACTAATTTGAGTGTCTCGATTATTAATCTAATTCTGTCAGCATAGCCTGGTTTAACTCCACTACATCCCATTACCCTTGTTTTTCTTTTATTAATATTCACCCTGTATCCTCCTTTCAAGACATTGTTCATTCCATTCAGCTTCACTTCCAAATCCTTTGCCATCTCTGACAGAATTGTAGTGTTGTTGGCAAACAGCAATTTTTTTTCTTCTCCCTGAATTTTAATTCCATTTCACAATTTCTCGTTGCTTCACAGATTGCTCAAACTACACATTGAATAAAACTGCAGACAGGCAATAATTCTGTCTCAATTTCTTCTCAACCACTGCTTCCCTTTCGTGCGTATCGACCTTTCATAACAGCCGTCTGGTTCCTGTACAAGTTGTACCAAAATACCATTTCGATACCTGAATTTTAGCCATACTAACATTTAAAAGATAAAAGGAGCGATCAATTGTATTGACTGTATAACTTAGCTGAAGTCTTTCACGGACAATTAGGAATAAATCCTCCCACCCCTCATGCCGTACTGCTCATGTCTCAGTGATGTTACCAATCGGCGAGCTTTCAGTTCTTTAATTGTTTCTTCTCAGTGATATTCTGGCAAGTAGAGTCTTGTACTTTTATTAGAATACCTGAACGCAACCAATGACAAGTTCCTAGACATCGCACTTTTGATGTCTATGGAGAAAATCTAACAACACCAGAAGTGCTTCGACAGGCGTTATACTAAAAGCGCCTGCCATCCTGAGCAATATTCTTCTCTGGATGCTGCGCAATTTGACTGTCACACGTTGATTTCGTGATGTCGAAGCAGATCATAGCTGTCAAAATGGCTTAATATACCTTAAAGGCAGACACTTGTAGCCAGTAACCGTTTGAAAATAGTGTCACAATCTTCTGAACAGCAATCGTTAGATTATTACGTAAGTTAGCTGCATTGCAATACGTGTAAATATAAAAGTTTAAAAGGGATTGAATATGGTGAGAATGGGTAGGGAAGACCAGTCACCTCTGTCCCGCAAGTCCAGCCCACGTAGCTGATGATCCTACGCCGGAGGGATCTCCTACCTGATACGGGACACCTGGTAATCCGGCACTGCAGACCCCCCCCCCCCACTCTCTCACTCTCTCTCTCCCCCCCCCTCTCTCTCTCTCTCTCTCTCTCTCTCTCTCTCTCTCTCTCTCTCTCTCTCTCTCTCTCTCTCTCTGTGGGGGAGGAAGGGGAGAGGGAATGGTCGTCGTCCTACCCCCTCCCTCCCCACCCACACCGGCTACAGGCTCTCTGCCGCCATTAGTGGCCACTGCAGAGTTGCTGCCGCAACCCCCCCCCCCTCCCCATCCCCTCCCCATCACCACTGCTCCCTCTTGAACTGAACTCAGCTCAGCTGATACACATTCCGACTATGCAGGCTCGGACTACCGCCGGCTTCGCCACGAAATTCACGAAGTTGCGGGGGAAGCCCGGCGGTATGAAGCCCTCATTTCCCACCTGAGGTCAGCTTCTCCATTTGGGGCGCGGCTGTGGATTCCCACCCTGCCTCCAGACCGCTCACTTGTTGCGCCATCCGCTGGGCCGGCCGACGCGCGGGTCAACTCACAACTGCTCCACCTGTTCGCCTAAGCAGTTACATGCTTTTGAAGATGTTAGGTTAGAGCCAACAGTTGTACTCAGAACGTATTTTTTACCGGAGAGGTTGTCTCAGTCACAATTCTCCTTCGTCCTTTGATTTTTCCCTTCTCGCTACAGACCCTTTACTGTTAGTTACGGTTCCTGTCTTCGATCTTCCATACTGTCGTTTCCCTTTTGATTCGTTTTCCTTTAGGTTACTGGTTACCAACATGGCGGTATTTACCCCTGACGTGTAAAATGTAATTCTCTAGGGGGTAAAAACAAACGAATTCAATTGCGCTTCGGTCTCGAAACTGAAATTTTGGAATATAATTACTGTTATTACTAGTTTATAAGACTGAAATATTGATTACATAAGTTATCAATAACTACATTTTTTTTTAATACGTGAAGCGATTAGGTTCAGGTTACAGCACGCGAAACGATGGCAGCAACATCTTCCTCTCACAAACTACACATTACACACGTACTTTGTACTCTGGTCTATGACAATGATAATGAGAGATACAGGATGCAACGGTTATAAATGCAGTTATTTATGTTGGCCTCGGAGGGCGGTGTACTGGACAATATTACACCAGTTTTTACTTCCTTTGCAGACTAATATAATTAGAGCTATTAGGAGTTGTTCGTCGTTACGTTGGTTAGTACCTCCAATTACAGGTGGCAGGAGCAAGCCATTAATGCTTAATTGTCCCTGGGCATCAGATAAGGTGGACGCAAAACGCTTAGTCTTTGCAGACAGGCGCAGTCCGCTTAGTGGTGTAGTTGCCCCGACTGTGCGGAAAAAAAATAGTTCATAAAGTCTGTGCCGTGTTTGTGTCAGGACTGTTCACCTCAGAGAAGAAACAACCAACAGACTGGCATGTTTACATACTTACCACATATAAAAATAATCTGCTCTTAAACCCGTTACAACCTGTTTATACCATGCGTGTTTTAATGGCTCATGAAGACATATTCTCCAAGTAGTAGGTAGTTCCTGTAATAGAACATAAGTGCTTTGTTATTGACTACGCAACAACAAATAGGCACAACGTGATAGTAACTATGTAATTGTTGCTGCGCTGCTGTAGGGTCTAAATATTCTTATTCTTATTATTGTTAATAATACTATTATCATTAGCATTTATGGACTCTTCCGTTACTTCCTGGCAGAACAATTCCGTATTTAAGGCTGAATAACAAACACACTGTCTTTCTTCCTCTGAGTTTTGTTTATTTCAAACCAGTATTCGGCTAATTACACCATCTTCAGGAAATAAGTGACTAGCGTCTGAAAGGGCACTACTTCTTAGGTAACCAAACATTATACGCAGATGTATGATTTACTTGCGTGTAGTGCTGCGCATCAGGTTTGTTTCTAAAGGTTGAAATCACAGTTTACACAATGGTCAATGTTAAACACAGTAAATAATTACAGTTTAAATGGTTACAGTGCTAAATTTTGTTAGGTCTTGACACATGCTGAGAAACTGTTAAACTGAGCACTCTTCATTTATGTCGTGCATCGAACATGTTTCTTAACGTTGGAAATTAAACTTTATACACAAAAATTAAAATACACAATCTTTCAGTGTTAGAGGTTATATGGTTATGATGTCATAGTTTGTGAGGTAGTGACACTGGTTGAGAAACAACTAACACAGTGTTACAAGTATTACAAGTTATATTGTTGAAGTTTATGGGGTAAGAAATAGGAAATCCTACTGTATTTTATTTTTGTGCATTTGTATATGTCATTATGGTGGTTTGTGGGTGTTTGGCTGGTTGACTGCATCACGTGAAGCTTAAAAGTACGCATGTGCTCAATGTAATTAAACATTTAAAACAAGTTGGGGATTTTCAGCTAAATGTCTGTTTACAAATGCTTCTAATAGGCTCAGTTTTCTTCCTTTGTTGTCTATATGTACCGTGTCATTATGGCGGTTTGTGGTTATCTGCTCATTACATCGAATCATGTGAAACTTAAAAGAGAGGACGTGTTCAGCTGTAATTGACCATTTAAAACCATTTGGGGGTTTTCAGCTATATGTCTGTTTACCTCAAGTGCTTCTAACAGGGCTAATTTTCTTCCTGTGTTGGCTATATGGACTACAAGACCTTCATCTTTCTTTCGAAAAATTACCTCCAAAATTCAGGTATGTCTTATGCTCGAAATTAATATAAAAATGTCCAGTGATTAATATCAAATTCCCGCTAGCCTTAAAAATGGCCATATATCGTTGCCGCGATAAACCTATCTCTATCTGGCAACACTGGGTACAACTGGCAGCAGCAGCGGACCGACGCGACGAACATGAGTTGCGTGCACTCACGACCTTGCTAGCACTGTCTCCCTCCCACCCCACCGTGACGAGTCCAGAACACTGTCTAGCCTAGGATGCGTCATTGCAGTCTACAGTGCCAGTGAACTTCAACTGAAAGTGATTTGTGTTATCGGTAACAGTAAAATATTTTTGTTAGCAGCAAACAATCCTGTTGGAAGAACATCCGCAACTGATCGTTGTAGCAGAGATCAAAAATACCGCTTCAGTTGTAAATTACTTTATTTTCACACGGCCGGTTTCGGACTGTTATCAGCCCATCCTCAGGTGTCGTACCTGTGCTGTGGTCCTCGAACGCCGCGTGTACCAGGCGCGATGTGCTGCCTAAGAGGGCAGAACAGGGAGTCTGCGCTCATAGGCAGCACATCGCGTCTGGTACACGCGGCGCTCGAGGATCACAGCACAGCTACGACACCTGAGGATGGACTGATAACAGTCCGAAACCGGCCGTGTGAAAATAAAGTAATTTACAACTGAAGCGGTATTTTCAACTTCTGTTGTTAGCAGCTAGTTTTGCCACGTAAAAAAAAAATGAAAGCTATTGATATGATGAGGGATGTAAATTGAAAGTAATAATGTATGCAGAAGAAGTTGGGAGCAGCTGGGCAGCATTTCAGCCCTCCACCAACAGAAAAACCGTTCGCGATTGGCGAGCTAGCAAGAAGAAATTGAAAAAAAAAATCAGGAAAACTAAATGTGAAAACAGAGGACTGGATGCAAAATGGCCCAAAATAGAAGATGACGTATTGAAATGGATTCAAAAACACCGTCAAAATGGCACTGGAATTAATACAAAAAGATTCAAATACACGCTCGTAAGCTAGGACTGGAATGGAACTTAGCAGACTTTAATTGTGGAGGTGGTTGGTGCTATAGGTTTATCGAGTGCCATGGACTTAGCATGCCAACCAAAACCAAAATATCTCTGAAAATGCCACAAGAGTATGAAGAGAAAATATCTTCACATAGCTTTATTATTCAGCGTCGAAAGAAAACCATTGTGTAACTAAACCAAACAGTGAGTAAAGACGAAACTTCTGACATTTGATGTGTCGAATAACAGAACTGCTGCCATTAAAGGTACTAATATTGTAACTATAAACAAAATGGACATGAAAAAGTGCACTACTCTGTTTTCCTTTCATGTTGTGTTGACGGCACTAAACGTAATGCAATGATCATTTTCAAGCGCAAAACAATGTTAAAACCTTCCGAAGTACCACCAGATGTTCTTCTTCACGTATACTACAAGGGTTGGACGGACGAGGCTGGTATGAAGTAATACATTAACACACTATGGGAGAGAAGGGAAAGTGCTTTACTGAAGAAGAGTTCTCTTCTTGTGCTAGGTCCCTTTAGTAGCCATTTGAAAAATTCTGTGAAAGAGAAACTGAGACAGCGAAATACAGAGATTGGTGTTATTCCAGGAGGACTTACTTCATAATTGTAACCCCATGATGCCTCGATAAATAAACTATTTAAATTGTAGGTGAGAGAAGAATGTAGAAAATGGATAATGGATGAAACCCAACATGATATGAAGCCGAAGGGAGCTTTAAAATACCAACAGTCAAACAAGTGTGTCATCGGATAAACAGTCGTCGTCTAGAGTGAGAGAAGACATTATTGTTAAATCGTTCAGGAAATGCGGAGTAAGTAAGGCTCTCGATGGCAGTGAAGACCATCTTATAATATGAAGAGGACAATGATGACGATGAAGAGGAAGAAGAGGAAGAAGAAGAAACCGCAGAAGAAAGTTCAGATGACGATTTTTACGGATTTTAAAGGTCGGTTCGGTTTTATAAACTAGGAATTTTTTTACTCTGTCTTTGCTGTGTAACAGTAAAAATGGTAAGAACGTTATTTCTATAATAAATTATTTAAAAATTAAGGTGCGTCTTATAGTTCGTAGTGTACAATAGTCAGTAAAATAGGGTAGTACTTCTGTGTGTACTTCGTATCTGCGGCCTTCCATCCGTAAATGTTACGCAAAGTCGAAGTCTGACTTCAGCGGCGTTAGTGTTCAGTCAGCCTAGTAGTTATGGCCCTGCCTTCCTGACCAATATGCAGTTTGTTGCAGTCACTGCAAGTGATTTTGTAAACGCAACTGTTTTGTTCTTGGAGTAGAATAAGATATCAGCTGTAGTGCCCCTTACATAAAATGAAGATACGTTATTGCAGGAAAGTGAGTGCTTTGTCTAATTTGTCGGATAGTTTTCCTAAATATGGGATAGTACACCAGTTGGTTTTAGATATGACTGCTGCTGCAGAGGGGACATACACATAGGGCAAAAGTTTTCTTATTTGGTTTTTGTGTAAAACGTTGTCAGTTAACTCAGGGGCATATTCATTGTTTGATGCAGTATATTAACTATTATCTAATTCCACATGAAAATTCTGTTTTAGTTTGGATATAAGACGACGTACCAGGGAATGGAAGGAAGAGTGTTTGTGTGATAGTGGGTGTAGAGAACATAACGGTATCATTATTAGTAGTAGTATTACTGTTGTTGTTATTACACTTAATAGTGGCACAACTCAGAAGTAAATAGTTCAGCAGATAAGTGATTTACATACGATAGGCCTAACTACAATGCAAATCTTTTAACTGGGTTGACTTTAAGAGGGGATGTAGGATGTGGGTGAAGCAAGTGTCGCTACGGACGTGAGTGGTGCAGAAGAAACATGTTTCGCAAAAATGTCTACTCTCAATGTTGATGATGTAGGTTGCACTCGCGATGCACTACAAATTCCTTATTCGGTCTATAAAAAAAGGTTGTCACACACACTGAAGCGCCAAAGAAACTGGTATAGGCATGCGTATTCAAATACGGAGATACGTAAAAAGGCAGAATACGGCGCTGCGGTCGGCGAAGCTTATGTAAGACCATAAGCGCCAGGCGCAGTTGTTAGATCGGTTACTTTTACTACAATGGCAGGTTATCAAGATTTAAGTGACCTTTAAAGTGGTGTTATATTCGGCGAACGAGCGATGGGACAGAGCATCTCCGAGATAGCTATAAATTGAGGATTTTCCCATGCGACCATTTCACGAGTGTACCGTGAATATCAGAAATCCGGTAAAACATTAGATCTCCGACATGGCTGCAGCCGAAAAAGATCCTGCAAGAACGGGACCAACGACGACTGAAGAGACTCCTTCAACGTGACAGATGTGCAACAATTCCGCAAATTGCTACAGATTTCAATGCTGGACCGTAAACAAGTGTCACCGTCCGAACCATTCAACGAAACATCATCAGTATGGGCTTTCGGTGCCGTAGGCACACTCGTGTACACTTGATGACCACATGACACTAGGATTTATGGCTCGTCTGGTCCAGTTAAAATCGACAGTGGACTGTTGAAGACTGAAAAAATGTTGCCTGTTCGGACGAGTGTCGTTTCAAATTGTATCGAGCGAATTGACGTGTACCGGTATGGACGCAATCTCATGAATCCACGGACCCTGCATGTCAGCAGGGGACTGTTCAAGCTGGCGGAGGCTCTGTAATGGTGTGGAGCGTGTGTAGTTTCAGTGATATGGGACCTCCTGATACGTTTAGGTACGACTCTGACAGGTGACATGTACGTAAATGTCCTGTCTGATCGTTGCATCCATTCATGTCCATTAAGCACTCCGTTGGACTTGGGCAATTCCAGCGGGAAAATGTGACACCCCACACATCCAGAATTGCTGCAGATTGGCTGCAGGAACACTCTTCTGAGTTTAAACACTTCCGCTGGCCACCAAACACTCCCAGACGTGAACATTATTGAGCATATCTGGGATGCTTTGCAACGTGCTGGTTGGAAGAGATCTTCACCCTTTTGTACTACCTCCATCATTTCGTACTCTTACGGATTTACGGACAGCCCTGCAGTATTCATGGTATCAGTTCCCTCCAGCACTACTTCAGACATTAGTCGAGTCTATGCCACGTCGCGTCGCAGCATTTCTGCGTGCTCGCGGGGGCCCTTCAAGGTGTTTAGGAAGGTATACCAGTTCCTTTGGTACGTCAGTGTATCAGCTTTGTGAACTGCCTCATTGAGTCATTAGTTCGTGTTTTAAAAAAACACCTAAAACTATTATTTTCATCATGGCAGCAACACTAGCAACCGTTACGAAATTGTCTCGAATGAAAAACAGCCCAAATCATTCGAGACCTAAAAGCTAAATTTCATTTATATTTAGTTATTACAAAAATGAAAGAGTTGAAAGAAAATACTTTTTGATTCTGAAGTTTAGTTTGAAGCTAATGTTGATGATGGTGGGGGAGGTGGTGGCGCGGGGGTAGTTAGCTAATAACTGATAGAACTCACGGTTAATGGTTTCAGAAAGGTTGGGAACCACTGGTTTAGGTCTACTGGTACTAAGTATCCATTCTCCGTAAATCTACAGTTCACCTTCCCTTCTTTTATCTAAACAATTCTTTAATGATGCATTAGATTACATGTTGTCTTTTTTGTTTTACAGATCTCTCACTTTCACAGTCGCGTTTTACAAGTAATAGGTGACTTAAGTCGTCTTGTGCTATTATCTGGACCAGACAAGTTCCGCTTTTACTTAAAAGGTCATCAGGGGACAGTGTAACGTAAAATAATTTTACGATGTCATAAACAGTTCTCGTATTTAAAATTACTTTTATTACTAACGTTTATTTGGCTCCTATGTTATTTCCCAGCGTTCTTATATATTCTGTTTATGACCTCACCAAATTGACCTGTGAGCAAATCCTCAGTTGTTGAAGTGACCACTAATGATGCTTTAAATCAAAGCGAAATGCGTCTGTTTTAGATAATGCAAAAGAGAGAATAGCTTCCAAATGCTAGAATAAGTTTAGTTCATTCGTGATATCAACATTTCTGATTTTGTCTGTTCTTTTTCACCTCACTCAAAATTCGTACTGAACTCTTTACTGTTCACTGGATGTATATTTCTGCTTGCTGTTTACCACCTATGGTTGAAATGGCTCTGAGCACTATGGGACTTAACATCTGTGGTCATCAGTTCCCTAGAACTTACAACTACTTAAACCTAACTAACCTAAGGACATCACATACATCCATGCCCGAGGCAGGATTCGAACCTGCGACCGTAGCGGTCACGCAGTCCCAGGCTGAAGCGCCTAGAACCGCACGGCCACACCATCTATGACCACTTCATAGTAATAGTGCTAATATCGTAAGTTTCAAGATTTCTTTCACTTACCTGCATCGTTCCGTAAATACTGTATTTCTGAACTTCTTTATTAATAATAATAATAATGAGTGTATGGCATTGGTGGCCAGTAGACCCCTCGCGGGTCGGTTCGGCCGCCGCTCCACAAGTTCTTTGATGCCACTACGGCGACTTGAAATGATGATGAAAGACACACAACACCCGGTCATCTCGAGGCAGAGAAAACCCCTGACCCCGCTGGGAATGGAACCCGGGACCCCGTGCGCGGGAAGCGAGAAGGCTACCGAAAGACCACGAGCAGCGGAAAAATTCTTTATTCATACACACCAAAGAAGCTATTCACAAACAAGTATCAATGTAAACACAGTGGTGGGGCTAAACTTTTTCTCAGCATAAGAATCACTTCTTTATATTGGCTTTGCAGAGATTTCTAGGGAAGGAAATGAGCTGCAGTCACTTGTTCAACAACTGGCTAAAATATGTTGCGGAAACAACCTCCTGATTTCCATGCAAGAAACGCGCAGCCCGGTCAAAAATTGTCATCGAGAATAAAATTACAGAACAAATCAAGTATTTCGGCTCTCGTAAAGCAGCATCTGTGAGGCAATGATCTGCGGTCAATAACATTCTTGAAATGGAGTGGCCTTTTCAGCATCCCGAGTTGAGCGCAATGGAACATCTTTGTGATGAGTTAGATCGTTGGCTTCGCTCCAGACCCGTGCCTAACATCACTACCTCCTCTGGTTCCGCTCTTGAAGAAGAATGGGCTGCAATTTCTCCACATACATTCTCATGCCTCGCTGAAAGCATTTCCAGCAGAGTTCAGTCCTTTACAAAGACGACGAGCGGACACACTCCATACACTAAAAGGTATCCAAATACGTGTGATCAGACAGTGTATGTATCTTGGGATTGTTAGACATACTATTACTGTTCCTTAGGGCACATTCGATTTTGCTTTAGTTTCTGCGGAATATTCGCTGTCCTGTGTAGTGTACTGGTTTCTGTTAGCAAATAAGTCATCGAACCAGTTCCATACACCAGAAGACACTTGTTAGTGCATAACACTACAACACATTATTTGTTATATTGAGAAATGATATTCTTGCAATCTATTAAAATATGAGGGCCATTCGGAAAGTAAGTTTCGATCGGTCGCGAAATGGAAACCACCTTGAAAATCAAAGCTGTTTTATTTGCTGCAGCTACTTCTCTACATAGTCGCCACTCTGTCTTAGACACTTATTGTAGCGTTGTACCAACTTTCCAACACCCTCATCATAAATGGCACCTGCCAGTCTTTCCGTCAATATTCAACACTCGTCAACAGTTCGTTGTCTGTGTGAAAATGTAGTGTTCAAACCCAGGAGCTCATGTGGGCAGAGATGAAACTCAGGACGAGATAGTTCGGGCTGTGTCGTGGGTGATCAAACATTTCCCGTCGAAAACGCTGCAGAAGCATCTTGATTGCCCTGCAGAGTGCGGCCGAGAAATGTTATGAAGAAAGGAACGCATGACACGTTATGTGGGCTGCACGACATTAGGTGAAATCTCTCATCAGGCCCTCATGCTTGGAGGGAGACCATATCTTTTAGTCATTTCTACTCATCTCTTCTATGCCGACTCCTGTTCCTTCTCTTATCACATCAATCAAGTCTTCCCCCTCATAGAGGCCTTCAATGTACTCTTTCCACCTATCCGCTCTATCTTCTGCATTTAAAAGTGGAATTATCATTCAAGTCTTACTGTGGCCTCCTTTACTTTTGACTTTTCTATATGCTGAGTCAGTATTTCCCACAATAATTTCTTTTTAGATCTCGTCCCATTTTTCATGTAGCTATTTCGCCTCAGCTTCCCTACACTTTGATTATTTCGTTCCTATGTGACTTGTATTTCTCTATTTCTGAATTTCCTTGAACGTTTTTGTACCTTCTTTCACCGATCAACTGAAGCATATCTTGTGTTACACATGGTTTCTTTGCAGCTACCTTCATTGTACTTACGTTTTCGTTCCCAACTTCTGTAATGGTCCTTTTCAGAGATGACCGTTCCTCTTCAACGAACTGCCCACCGAACTATTCCTTATCTCATTATCTACAGCCTTAGAAAACCTCAAGCCTATCTGCTCATTGCTTAGTACTTTCGTATCCCACTTCTTTGTATATTGATTCTTTGTGACTAGTCTCCTAAACTTCAGCTTTTTCTTCGTCGCTACTAAATTGGAATTGAGTCTATATCTGGTTCTAGGTATGCCTGAAACTCCACTATCTGGTTTCAGAATCTCTGCCCGGTCATGATGTAATTTACTGAAATCTTCCCGTATTTCCAAGTATACCTCCTCCTCTTGTGAGTCCTGAAAAGAGCATTCGCTACAACTAGCTGATATTTATTGCAGAACTCTTTCAGATTTTCTTCTCTTTCATTTCTAGCACCAAGTCCATATTGTCCGATAACCCTTTTTATTTTAATTTTCTTATATAAACTGAGGCGACAGAAATATGAGGTGTCTCCTAATATCTTGTCGGATTCCTTTCCCGGCGTAGTGCCGCAATTCGATATGGCATGGAATTAATAAGTCGTTGGAAGTCCCCTGCAGAAGTATTTAGCCATGCTGCCCATACGGCCAAAATTGCAAAGGTGTTACCCGTGCAGGAATTCATACACGAACTGACCATTCGATTATGTCCCATAAACGTTGGATGCGCTTGATGACGGGTGATCTGTTTGTCCACTATGTTCTTCAAACCAATCACGAACAGCTGCGCCCAGTGACATGGTGCACTATCATCCATAAAAATTTCGTCGTTGTTTGGTTACATGACGTCCACGAATGCCAGAAAATGGTTTCCAAGTAGTCGAGCACCGAGAGGAGCGATCCCAGTGCATGTAAACACAGCCTGCACCACTATGGGGCCGCCACCAGATTGCAAAATGCTTGGTTGACAACTTTTGGCCATGGCTTCGTAGGGTCCGCGTCACACTCGTACCGAACCATCAGTTCTTACCAACTGCAATTGGGACTCATCTGACCAGGTCATCTGGATTCAAACCAATATTGTCACGAGCCCAGGAGAGGTCCTGTGGGTGATGTTCTGTTAGCAAAGGTACTCGGGCCGATTGACTACTGCCATTGCCCATTAACGTCAAATATCGTAACTGATACGTTCGTCGTACGTCCCTCACCGATTTCTGCGGTTATTTCGCTTTAGTATTCCTTGTCTTTTAATACTGATAACCCTACACAAACGGCACTGTTCTCGGTCGTTAAGTGAAGGCCGTGGGCCGCTGCGTGGTCCTTAGTGACAGATAATGCCGGAAATGTGATATTCTCGGCACACTCTAGACACTGCGGATCACGGAGTGTTGAGTTCTCTATCGATTTCCGAAATCGAATGTCTCATGCGTCTATCTCCAAGTACCAATTCGCTTTCAAATTCTGTTAACTCCCGTCGTACGGTCATAATCACGACTGAAATGTTTCATATGAATCACGTGAGTCTGAAGGACAGCTTCGCCCACGCACTTCAATTTTATCCCTCGTGCGCACGATACTACAGCTCTCGGTATATGTGACTATCTCTATTCCACGACTTTTATGACCTCAATGTATACCGATGCGGTAAATGCAGCTTTGTGTGTGCCGCTTTGTATCATTATGGAATTCGTTAAACTTTTATTCTAGTGAATATAATGTTGAAGTATTGTGAGCAGTTGTATTTGCAATGTGTTGCTACCTTTTAGTCATCTCAGAGTAGCATTTGCACCCACATCCTACATGCTCAGTTATTTGCTGTGTGTATTCAAATCTCTGTCTTCCACCTACAGTTTGTACCCTCTACAACTCCCTTTAGTACAATGGAAGTCAATCGCTCATGTCATAACGTCCTGTAATCCGTCTTCTTCTGAATGTTTTCCATAAATTCCTTTCCTCTCTTATTCTGCGGAGAAGTTCCACCTTCCTTATCTTTCGGCCAGTGCTAGTCTGCTTTATATCCTCCTTACTCCGACCGTCGTTAGTTGTTTTGCTGCCTACGTAGCAGAATTCCTTCAGTTGTTTTACTTCTTGATCCCCAATTTTGATGTTCAGTTTCTTGCTGTTCTCATTCTTGCTATTTGTCACTACTTTCGTCTTTGTTCTGGTTACTCGCAATCCTCACTCTCTGCTCATCAGACTGTATTTCTTCTTCACTTTCACTCAGAATAGCGATATCATCAGTGGATCGTGTCACTGATATATTTTCACCTTGAGTATAATTCCCCCACTTGAATTTTTCTTTCATTTGCATCATTGCTCTTTCGGTGTTCTTCGGATAGACTTGAGACAAGAATTTTCTACAATTTCTTCACTTTTTTCGTGTAACAATTTCGCCTTTCCTTCCCTGCTCTTCCCATGCAATTTATTCCTAAGCGACTTGTATTTCAGTACTTACGTGAACATTTTTATACTTCTGTCTTTCGTCGATCAACTACAGTATCTCTTCTGTTATCTACGGTTACCTTCCTTGTACCATTCTCTTTCTTTCCAACTTATGTGACTGGCCTTTTCAGAGACGTTCAGTCTTCTTCAACTGAACTTCCTACTGAGCTGTTCATTATAGCCACAGAAAACTTCAAGCGTATGTCTTCATTCTTTAGTATTCCTGTATCCCACTTCTTTGCATATTGATTCTTCCTGATTAATCTCTTAAACTTTAGCCTACTCTTTAGTATTGCTAAATTCGGTACTGAGTCGATGTCACACCTTACAGGCTAATATGTGATTTCGGAATCTGTGTCTGGCAACGGTGTTATGTAACTGAAATATTCCTGTATCTCCCGCCCTTTTCCCAGTGTACCTCCCGCTCTTGTGATTCTTGAACAGACTATTTGCTATTACTAGCTGATTTCTATTACAGAACTCAATTAGACATTTTCCTTTCTCATACCTGCTACCAAGTTCATATTCTCCCGCAAACTTTCTTCTACTCCTTCCCCTTAGTATCAGTATACAGATAAAATATTCATTCATTTCACAGTTCTTTGGGCCCTGATGCAAAATGGCTCTGAGCACTATGGGACTTAACATCAGTCCCCTAGAACTTAGAACTACTTAAACCTAACTAACCTAAGGACATCACACAACACCCAGTCATCACGAGGCAGAGAAAATCCCTGACCCCGCCGGGAATCGAACCCGGGAACCCGGGCGCGGGAAGCGAGAACGCTACCGCACGACCACGAGGTGCGGACGGCCCTGATACAACCACTCTCATTGAACATGATCATCGCCACACTCCAGAGACGTAGAGTTTAAAACTGATCAGTTGTGAATGTAACCCCCACCTATAAGTGTAGAAAATTTATTTTGGTCACCAGTTTATGTATATTTGTTCCAATTTGTGTTATACCTGTAGATACACCTTATCCAGTGGTGTGCATGACATTGACACTTCCTCTCACTCTGACTCTTACTAGAAAATGTACAGTGTAACTGGTGTTGTTGGAATATTGGTGCGTCAGTGCATAAATTAGTGAAGATTTTCCGTTTCCTATATCGCTTTTTAATCCTTAAACGACAGATTGTGTAGCATCATGGCAGCATTTGTGCTCTTTGTATTTCGTCAATCGAGTGTTCGTTTATAAATCAAGGATAATAGTTTTTCTTATTTTATCCATGTATGGTGTGACTGTTCCCGTAGCTCTTTTCACGTCTTGTATTGAGTGATAAGAGATGAATTAACCTAATCTCATCCCTAATGAAACTGCTGGTAATTTATCAGATACCGGTGATTCAGATACTCTCATATCCCAGCTATTTGAGACCCAAACGTACAAAGATAAAGATGGCACCAAAAATTTCAAGTCAATTTCCTTCCTCCCCCCCCCCCCCTCCCCACCGCGCCGAAACATGCCTGTCGTGTATTCAGAAGGTAGCCATGCTACTTATAAATTGGCCATTGGGCATGAAATTTAGTAAATATTACCTTATTTATTGGCCCAGTCCCACTGTCTGAATGTGACTTGTCCGAAGGGCATGCCTATAAAGCTCGTGAAGGATATTCGATCAATTCCAATTGGTGCAAACCACAAGTACAAGTTTTGTAAGTGTTCTCTTTCACGGGCACATACGTTTCATTAAATCGTACGTAAGTTCAGTTACTATCCAAGACATTTAATATCAGAAGTATCGACCTTAAAATAACTGACGACCATAGTACACTTGTAATTTTTCCTCCTATCTAGGTAATTCTGTAGCTCTCAATTTGTTCGAGCAATCAATCATTCATGATAGGAAATACAGTCATAGCTCAGTCACCCAAAATGATTCTGAAATTTTACTTGTTAGAATGAAATCAGGCGATGATTCTTCTTCTCTGCAGGCTCGTGCTTTGCGGCAGTCTGCTAATCTGTACAAATAAAATGCCTCGTAATTTTGGGAGCGTTGTATAATCAGTCGGGAAACCTCATATCAAGCGGATATTTGGCTTTGATGAAGTTTAACCTTCCGAAGAAGTAATGGAGCTCTTGGATTATTAAATGCAGGTTCGTATCCAGTCTTTCGGAAGTTCCCTTCTGATTAACAACTACGCAATATATCGATAAATATCATTAATTCTCATATTTCCAATACACACCTTTTATTTGAAGGAGCAATCTATATATATTTCCTCTTAATCGTACAGTTCGTATCAGTTATCTTCTGTGATAAATCTCAATAATCAGATTACAGTTCTTCCAAACCAAGCTCAGGCTAATCGGCACGAAGACAATCCCGGAAGCTCCCTTTCTTTTTTTTCTAACAACCACCAGAGAGAGTACTACAACGAATACTTATGCGCTCATGGCATAGCTATTGTATGAGCTACTTTTCGCATGGATTCTGCGAGTATGAAGATAGAAAATTAGTAAACGTCATTCAAGGGTAGAATTGTATCTGAATAATTCATCGAATATAAAGAGATATTACACACTGAAGAGCAAATGAAACTGGTCCACCTGACTAATACCGTGTAGGGCCTCCGCGAGCATGCATAAGTGGCGCAACACGACGTGGCATGGACTAGACTGATGTCTGAAGTAGTGCTGGGGGGGAAGTTCCCATGAATCCTGCAGGGCTGTACATAAATCTGTAACAGTACGAGGGGTTGGATATCTCTTCTGAACAGCACGTTGCAAGGCTCCCCAGATACGTTCAATAATGTTCATGTGTGGGGAGTTTCGTGGCCAGCGAAAGTGTTTAAACCCACAAGAGTGTTCCTGGAGCCACTCTGTAGCAATTCTGAACGTGTGAGGTGTCGTATTGTCCATGTGGAATTGCTCAAGTCCATCGGAATGGATGCAAGTGAACAGACTGGAGGCTTACGTACGTCTCAGGGGTCCCATGTCACTGCAACCACACACCCCTCATACTATTACTGAGCCTCTATCAGCTTGAAGAATGTCTTGATGGCATGCAGGGTCCATGGATTCATGATGATGTCTCCATACTCGAAACGTCCATCTGCTCGATACAATTTGAGAGACTCGTCCGACCAGACAACATGTTTCCAGTCATCAACAGTCCAATGTCGGTGTTGACGGGCCAAGGCGAGGCATAAAACTTTGTGTCGTGCGATCATCAAGGGTACACGGGTGGCGTTCGACTCCGAAAGCCCACATCGATGATGTTTCGTTGAATGGATCGCGCGCTGATACGAGTTGATGACCCAGCATTGAATCTGCAGCAATTATCGGAAGGGTTGCACTTCTGTCACGCTGAACGGCTCTCTTCAGTCTTTGTTGGTCCTGTTCTTGCACCGAGCGAGGTGGCGCAGTGGTTCGACACTGGACTCGCATACGGGAGGACGACGGTTCAATCCCGCGTCCGACCATCCTGATTTAGGTTTTCCGTGATTTCCCTAAATCGCTCCAGGCAAATGCCGGGATGGTTCTTTTCAAAGGGCACGGCCGACTTCCCTACCTGTCCCCTAATCCGATGAGACCGATGACCTCGCTGTCTGGTCTTCCCCAAAACAACCAACCAACCAACCTGTTCCTGCACAATCTTTTTCCAGCCGCAGCGATGTCGGAGGTTTTATGTTTTGCCGGATTCCTGATATTCACGGTACACTTGTGAAATGCTCATACGGGAAAATCTCAGCTTCATCGCTACCTCTGAGATGCTGGGTCCCATCGCTAGCGCATCGACTATAACACTACGTTCAGACTTAGTTAAATTTGTTAACCTGCCATTGTAGCAACTGTAACAACTGCGCCAAACACTTTTTGTCTTATATAGGCGTTGCCGACAGCAGCGCCGTATTCTGCCTGTTTACATGTCTCTGTATTTGAATACACGTTCATGTACCAGTTGCTTTGGTGCTTCGGTGTATTTCATTTAATAATTACAGTCCCAGTAAATTTCAGTTTCATAATAACTAAAGAAATCAACAAACTAAAGAAAACTACCCAGCAAACTAAGCGAAACTAATTAACATAATCTTACAGTTCTTCTTGCGTATCGTTGTTAGTGACACATATTTTTCTGTCAGTCTAACAGTCATTGTAGCCTCGTCTGCGTTCATATTCTTCGGCACAGATACCTTATCCGAAAATTAGGTACACAGTAACTTACTACAATCCGCTGAATATACACTGTACGTTGGTTAATAATCGACTATTAAATTCGTTATCGCACGTTTTTCGGAAGTCTGAGAAGATGGGATATGCTTGTTCACCTGCAGCTGTTGTTTAGAGGATATCATGTATGGATAAAGAGAGCTGTGTATCATAAGACGGATGGGTCCCAAATCCGTGCTGATACGCTGAGGAAAGATTCCTCTCCTCTAGAAAAAGATACATCAGAACGTTTTAGCTCAGACCTTATCTACAAGTATCTGGCCCGCAATAAATTTCACATCAATGACTAGGATCTACGAGTCGGAACTAACCACTTCGTAATATGTAGAGTTCTGGTCGGTCTTAAAGAGAAAAATTAAAAAAAATGGAACTTTTATTTTTTTTAAAATCAGCGTATTTTACGTGAAGATTTAATCTGTATGCCAATGATGACACGCAAACCTAATTCTCATTCTCCCGGAATGCAAATGCAGTGCCTTAAACACTTAGACGCCTCGTTTATATGACACATTCCACATACTATTTGTATCAGGTAGTTGAATTCCAGATATTACGACTTACTACTGTCGTTTCGAACTTATCTTCTCTTTCTTCATATACTTAAAAGTAAAATAAATACATTGTTGTTATTTTAATAATACTTACCTTCGTCCGAGCAGATGAAAATTTCTGCGGAGGCTTGTTATTAAATATGACACATGTTCTTGATGTGTTTTGGTTAACTTTCAGTCAGTGATTATAACACTGGAAAAGAAAAAATACGCACTGCCTGGAACGAGGAAAATAAACGGAACTTTAAGCGATGAGAGAGTATATGATGATGATTCCAGGATTACAGTATCAACTCAGATTCACAATGAACTTGGCAGTGAAAGCCCACGTATCAGCATAATGTTACACTGTGTCTGGTGTACGTACTGACTAGGTTGGAAGACAGTTGTATCCTCTGCTCAGACGACCTGGTCCCACAACTGCTGCCTGATCCTTGACATCCTGTATAATGGTACTGAGACGTCCTATCTGATCCCACATATGTCGCACTGGCGACACTGCTGGCACTCAGCACGCCGAGAGTTCATACAGACATGTGCAACGTGTGGACGAAAATTTCCCTGTTGAAAAATGGCACCCGATAAGGTTGCGTGAGAGATAAGACGCAAGATTTCTGTGATGTACGATTGAGGAGCCAGAGTTCTCTCAATCACTACTGCCATAGCCTAGTGTCATTTGTGGTGGCTCTTCACACCATACCTCCAGAAATAACACTGCTGTGAACTGCTGTGCCGCCAGAGTTCTCCTAGTCACTACAGGCCCTAACCTGAAGTCACCTCTGGTGGCTCCACACACCATACCTTCAGGAGTAACACTGCTGTGCCACCAGAGTTCTCGCAGTCACTACAAGCCCTAGCCTGGAGTCATCTCTTGCGCACCCCACACCATACCTCCATGAGTAACACTCGTGTGCCGCCAGAGTTCTCTCAGCCACGACATGGCCTAGCCTGAAGTCATACTTGGTGGCTCTACACACCATACGTCCAGGAGTAACACTGCTGTGCCTCTCCAAAAACATCATCAGGTCGTTGTCATACTCTGCGACGAAAATTACCTGGGGAACTTCAGAATACCGATGTATCGCCGAACTCTATGCCATTCTTCATCAGGTCATGCTTCCCAGTCGCAGCAACAGTCCAAATGCAGCCAACTCTATTATATTTCTGGTATTGCGGTGATAACGGCAGCCTACGCTTGTGCTGGTATTAGTGTCCACGTAATTATGTGTGACAACGCAGAATGTGTTTCCTCGAATGGGTTACGATATGTTCAGTACACAAGACAGCGAAGTTCCCATGTGGTCGACTAGACCTCTGAAGTGGAGTGTGCCTGCTCCCACATTCAGAAATTGTCCATCATTCGGTCACTACGTTATCTGAAAACCCCAAGAATCGGGGTATTGGATGATTCCACGAATCGACCAAATGGAAACCCATAGTGAAATCCCTTTCAAACTCTGTATTGCTAATAACGTTATTTCACATGAGTAAGTGGCATCTCCAGGCCTTTGACAGTGATCACTTATCAGCTGACACTGTTTACGCTCTTTATATTCCTTATGAGGCCAGGTAACAGTACTAAACACGAACAACACTAATGCAGCATGGTGGTCTTTTTACCTGCCACAGACAATCGCACCTCTAATCATTTACATATCCACTGATGTCTACGTGTACAAACTTACATTGACAACTGATCATGTCTTTCAGATGCTTCAGTTTTTTTGTGAGGCAAGTGTGCACCAGCTTTTCTCTCTTTCAGTGCAAACATTTTAAGTTTGGCTTACCCGTAACAGTTATGAATATCGTTAGAGTTAATTTGTGATCACACCAATCTATTTATTATTTTGTACGCAGTGAAAGTCATATGTGAGCACATAATTCATTAATATATATTATTCTGGTATGTATCCTCCAGAAGTAAAACTTCACCTAAGTCACATCTGCGTTCGAGGTTGGTTTTGATCTGTGTCTCATTGTACCAGGCAGTGATGTTATCTATAGACTGCGGAAGCCTACACTGTGAGTACTCCAAGTGCAACACAAAACTGTAGGGCAACGTATCGAGGGCATGGCAATTTCAACTTCATTACAATGTAAACATTGACTGAAGAGGCTGAAGCCAGTATGAGAACTAACATGAGATTCAAAATTAGCATATTTCGCAGCCCATTTTGGCAGCAGATCTCTCTGCGTTAAGTTACTGACTTTTTTTTTTAAGACCAGGTAAAATGAGTCATACAAAAACGGAAAAAAGACGTACATGATCTGTGGCTTTCTCGGTGTGTATATTGCTTCCAAGGTTCTCGGCTGTACTGCCGGATGCAATTGCCGGGGGTCTACGATGTCTCGGCGAGTAACAGTACCGCCGTCAGACACGATAAGAAGGACACTTTCATACCGTTCGCTGGCAATCTGTCGTCAAAAATTCAGCGACTGCTGCGGAGGCAACCACGTAACTCCAGTTTAGCCAAAATACGACCTTTGTCAGAGACAGTGATAGACCGCCTCGATCGCAAAAAAGTGGGGGTTTACCAATTTCCGTGTTAATGCGTAAAAAATTTTATTGGACAAACGATTCGGCTATGGAAGATCGATTTACAGAACATGAGGGCCATACCCTCTTACTGCAGCCCAACAAGTGTGCAATAGCAGAACACTACATTCAAAATGAACATAAAATCAATTACCACCAAAGAGAAGTCCTGGCTACTATCAATAAATTTTAGGACTCCATTTTCAAAGATGTGATTGAAATCCATGTCACTGGTAATTTAATCAACAGGGCCACGGGGTTTCAATTAAGCAAGGCGCGAAAGCCAATACTAATTTCCATCAAAGCACAACGTGACATCCGGACGCATGACGCGACAGAGACGGTGGGCGGAAGATAACTGGAACTCTTCCACCCCTACCGCTACCATCACTACCACGAAGCACGGTGCGGGGCCATGAGGCCCCAGTTTCGGAACTCTGGATCAGCAGACATAAATATCGCCAGCGCCTAGCACGGTTATTCGCTGAAATATCGTAGATCTTCGGCGACTGGATCCCGCAATACACCCGAGAAACTAGGAAGCGAAAGAAAGTATTTAATAGTGTTGACAGCAGACTCTCAGTTGAGTCAAATCAATTCAATACATTGATTCTATAATGGTGCCCACCTAGTGCCAAACATCGTGTCTACGAAAGATGATCTCATACATAAAATCCGTTTTACATTTTAAAATTATATGCTTGGCAATCTGGCTGCAGCATTTCTCCATGTGACTCTGCGAAGCAATAGTTTCTGCATAGTTTATTATCTAAAGGCGACTACAGCATGCATTTGTATGTGAGCAATGGATTATCACCAACCCTGCAGTGACAGGAGACGCATGTTGTGTCTGTCAGGGGACGATTTACACCCAGCACGTAGTGTGCAGGAACTGCGTAAGGGTAAAGTAGGTAGCTTTGATCAAAATGTCGAAACAGTGAGATACACAAATATTTGGAGAAGGACAGGCCGTTTTGACCACTTGACAAATAGCTGCTATGGCTTGGGCGGGGATCAATAAAAGCTATAAACCTGATCCAGTAACGAATATTTGAAAGAAAAATCTAAATAATAATCTCCCTAAGAATAAATCTGAAATCGAGCTTGAAAAAGTAACTAAAAAGCAAGGTAGGTATGTGGATTTCCGTTTTGCAAGCAGCTGTAAGGAAGGATTAAACACACCTTTAACGAAACAGAAACTAGGAACGGTTAGTGTTTTCCTAGTGTATTAGATGCTAAGTAGTGCATAACGTACAAAAAATGAGCAGCTTAGCTGTGATGGTGCATATAAAGGAAATGTAGTGAATGCAAAAAGATGAATGTGGATCAAACGGGAACATGTGAACAACAGTGAACACACTACGACGACGTTTAGTATCCACAACAGAACTGAAGGGCTTACAGTAAAGGACATACGTCATAATTTGGTTATGCAATCCTGCTACAATAAAAGTAACTGAAATTTTTAACCCACACCTCATGCTAATTAACTTGTATTAATCCACACTTTAGGCAACTTATCAATGTTTTCTACAGTTGATACAATTTAATACACTAGATTGTAAAAAACGCGAGTGTGCTGCTCATGCTGTACAGGTCTGTTTCTACACTGAGACGACGAGTAATCTTATTTTGCCGGTTGAGTGACTCTCGATTTAGGTTACCTTTCGGCAAGTACTCACCCTCCGCGATAACGAACTGTGTTCAGTTTGTAAGAAATAATTCGAGTTTATCATACACAGGTTGATTCATTTTTCACTACCGATGGTGTTTATGTAACCAGCAATGCATTCAGAAATCACGCGCGAGATTTTCGTATTCTCTTGCTCACTACAAGTAAACTGTTGGTTCTACAGAAGAAATGAACGAGTCCTATTTGTAAGAAATTTTTTTCCTGGGATCGTTTTTGCTTGAGACTATTGTGTTCAAGTTATTCAAGAAAAAGTCGTCTGAACGTCACGTTTAAAAGTTTTTCTTGCTTAAATAGAAAACTAAAGCCTCTAAGTAAAACATATCCCAGTACAAAATTTAACTACATTATGTTTCCTAGAAAAAGGCCCTGTTCATTTTCTTTAGGACTAATAGTCTGCACAGAGCGAGGAAGAGAATATGAAAATTTTGCGCTTCATATTTGGAGGTGTTGTGAGTTGCATAAAACCCATTGGTAGTCGCAGCTGAATCGGACCATATTTACAAATATACTCATCTTATTTAAATCTTCGTTATCAACCAATGATAGCTCTACGACGTCAAATGACTTCCATGAATCTAGAAATACATTTTCACTGGGTGTTGTGTGATGTCCTTAGGTTAGTTAGGTTTAAGTAGTTCTAAGTTCTAGGGGACTGATGACCTCCGAAGATAAGTCCCACAGTGCTCAGAGTCATTTGAACCAAATCACCGAAAACTTAAATCTAGATATCGTCACAGAGACTTCAACCACCATCCTCGCAAATACGAGTCAGTCTCTCACCACTGCTCTACTCGCTATGTCCCAGTCGATGATGTACATGATCTTCGGATCAAATGACCTTCTGGTTACTAGCACTTGATATGGTAGTAACAGCAAGTGGTCAGATTTCAGTAATACAAGTAACAAAAAGTGGTCAGATTTCAGTAATACAGTATACTGTTTCATTTGCACACTTGTTGAATGTAACTTAGAAACAGATACTTGGCATGCGATATCGGCATTTGTTATGCCCGTTCTTCTGTCAAGAATGAGTGTGGACCACTTCATCCACTGTAGTACTATGACTGTAATAATTGTAGACTCAGAAAACCGTATACAGATATCGAGATGTGTGTGTGTGTGTGTGTGTGTGTGTGTGTGTGTGTGTGTGTGTGTGTGTGTGTGTGAATATTCTTAAGGTATAGAGGAATGAGAAATGTGTTAACGGCTCTCGTGGAACGAGGTTTTGTTATATAGCTTTTCCCCTAGTTCTAGTTTTTTCCTGGGCGATAAAGGTATATGACATCGGACCCATACCGTACCCAATATGGTTGAAGAATTTCGTTCTTATTTCTATTCAGACAGATTCAGACTCGTCTATTTCCGATTTAAGTTCTACAGAGCGTTTGAACAGCTACATTGTTTGATGCAACACACTACACGCTCACATCCTTAAACGACATAAGACACAGTAAGGTTACCACAGCATGTGTCCCATTCCAGATACCATACAAAATCCATGCTACTTGAGATCCATGGTAACAAGGAAGCAGGAGAAGGTCAAACAAATTAATAAGTTGGAGGCAACAGTTCTGTCGTTGCCCCGTGTAGCTTTTGCGCATTGTATTTTATTACTTATTGTAACCAACTCTTTTGTACTTCTTTAAATATTTAGTTCTCGAATAATGACAAATAGGACAAATTTTCATTTGTTCTGAAGTTTTCTACAGCTGATGCTGAGCAATAATTGCAATTTTCGATTTCATTCTCAAATAGCAAGAAGTAAGTTTTTTGATTAAGCTTTACATTTAATTCCCAAAGAGAATATAATTACTTCATTTACTGCATTTTTATTTTGTTTTCTATTTGTTTCTCTTTTCTAAATGGCTAGACTCGACAGGTTCATCATCAGTCGGATGTTCACGTTCATAGCCCCATTTAGCTTAGCTGAACATGTGATGCTGATCCGTTCTCAAGATCTCTATATTCGTATCTTATTGTTAGACAGAATCACAATAAAATAGTACATTTTCTCATATTGTTTTGTTACCGTATAGAGCAACCACTGCAAGAAATTATCGCCACAACGAAAATCTACCAACACTGCTTCTTCAGCACAAGCTAAACGTAATTAAAGCCTAGACTAAGCGTCTGATGATGAACCTGTCAGTCAGAAACCCGATATGGAGCTATTTAGTTTTAATAAAATGAATTGCCGGCCGTGGTGGCCGATCGGTTCTATGCGCTTCAGTCTGGAACCGCGCGACCACTACGGTCGCAGGTTCGAATCCTGCCTCGGGCATGGCTGTGTGTGATGTCCTTAGGTTAGTTAGGTTTAAGTAGTTCTAAGTTCTAGGGGCTGCTGACCTCAGATGTTAAGTCCCATAGTGCTCAGAGCCATTTGAACCATTTGAATAAATAGAATTATTAATAGGGTCTGCCAATTGTTTTTACTTTTCTGTAAAAGTGAACGTGTTTTCTTTTTCACATAGCCATGACCCGACATTTAATTTACCACGAAATATATTTTAAATATAACTCCTACAAATACCGTAGTCGGTAGTTTCATGAATACATTAAATTCTTCGCACGACCACATATTAAGACAGCAAAATGAAATGTAGGTTGTAACACTAATGTAGCACACTAACCAATAACTTCTGGCTTCTAGTTATATATTTCACGGGTTTCCAAAAGTTGTGCTTAACCTATAAATGGATGTGTTACTAAAATACCTTCGTTCTAATTCTTGAAATTTGATGGACATGGTTGACCACCCTAATTTATGATTATGTTGCAGGCAACAACTGTGTGTAAAAACTCTATCTATTTTTAATTTACTTTAGGGACTGAAAACCCGTAAGTCTAAATCGTACTTGAAATCTTCTGTATTTGGGTGGATTGCTAGTTTCAGCTAACAGTCTAGCCATCTTCAGATCATAAAACATTCTTGATTGTTGTTGGTGGCATTAAAATCCTTCATAAAATAACATCCATACATGATGTAGTTCAAAACGGCTCTTCATCGTTAGAGGCCAGCATAATTTACCGATGGTCATAGAACAAAGGCGACATATCGTTAAAATTAGTAACTGACACAATTAGTACTTACAACATCAGTGAGACTCCGTAAGTTTGTTTTAACAACGTAACGGGTTTGGTTTATGACATTATTCATTTACAAAGTCCACGAACGATGAAAATCTGTTTATAACTTCGTAACATATGGATATTGTCATTTTAAGAAATATTTTAACCATGTTTGGAGCCGTAATGAAACCAACACTAATCAGGAATGTGTTACGATCTGAAGGTGGTTAGATTGTCAGCCGAAACTAGTAATCCATCCAAATAAAGATGCTTTCATGTGTGATCCTGACTTCAAGTGTTTTCTGTCTCTAATATAAATATGTACAACAGAGAGCGTATCCCCTGGCAGACATGACAAAAATTTGACTATATTTAGTGTTAAATGTTTATTTTGGTCTTATCTTTTATTTATTTATTACTTATTCTTATTGTGTTCCGTCAGTTTGCTCTACTGTATATGGATCTGTCCATTTGAAATAAGGTTCTAAAGTAATTTTCACTTGAAACACAAGACTGAGCAGCATTTTCTTTTTTACCGTTGCTTGCTTGCGATGTGCGTTAATTTATGAGCCACAGTTGGTGCGCAGTTCAGTTCGTGTCCTGTGTCCATTAGTGTAACCCCAGAGTTTACAGCCTACAGGTTATTACTGTCATTAGGTCTGTCGCAGAAGTCTCGCAGAAAATAACACCGTAATAACGCTGTTCGTATGTACAGCAAACTTCACGTCTGCGCGCTTCTTACTTTCACTCTGACAACAATGGGTGCATTGATTTTCATTACAAGAACTTTTAGCTTAGACATTACTAGGCAAAGAAATCGGCACCTGCAACGTTCTCCAAAATCTTAGCGTCAAGGTAAATCAGATAGTAGACGGCAGACGAAGCAAACCAACGGTCGGAAATGAGTACTTCATGCCGTACGAGATTCTGAATGTGCAATGGGTATGTGCTAAGGTTTGTAGGCTACCTATTTTTCGTAAAAAGCAACATTATCGCTTATCATAGTAACGCTGCTTAAAAAGCATAACAGATTCGTCTATAAAATTTGCGGTTGACAGTTCATGACTTCATTCAAGACGAAATATTCTTCGTTACAGGAACTTGCTTATATGCATTAAATTTTAATGTATGCAGCATTAGGAAAAAGTGCTCAGAGAGTAAAAGGAGTATACAGCGATACGTTTCGTAACAGATGGCATCCTTACTGAATGACGTTTACCGCAGCGGAAAAGCAAAATTACGTGTAACTTATGTGCTAATGGCTAGTTCAAGCTCCAGAGAGCTGGCCGAGGATACCGGAAAAGTATCATACACAAAGCATAAATCGTGGATTTGGTGTCGGAATGTGTGACAAAAGGTTAATCAATAATCACCCGTTAACTCTCAAAGAAAATGCACGTTCAGGAGAGCACAGCGAGAAGGTAAAGGAGCACGTACTACCTATTCATAAATACCGCCTAAAAGCAGTCATCCCAGTATTCACGCCGACATTCAACTAAGATAGTGGGAGCAAATCATTGAATTACATGCCCATATCATTAATGTTGATGTGGAGCAGGATTTTGGAACATACATTGTGTTCGGCCATTGTGAATTACCTCGAAGAGAACGGTCTATTGCCGGCCGGAGTGGCCGAGTGGTTCTAGGCGCTTCAGTCTGGAACCGCATTACGGCTACGGTCGCAGGTTCAAATCCTGCCTCGGACATGGAAGTGTGTGATATCCTTAGGTTAGTTAGGTTTAAGTAGTTCTAAGTTCTAGGGGACTGATGACGTCAGATGTTAACTCCCATAGTGCTCAAAGTCATTTCAACCATTAGAACGGTCTATTGACATATAGTCAACATGAATTTTGAAAACATCGTTCTTCTGAAACACAACCAGGCCTTCATTCGCACGAAGTGTTGAGTGCTATTGACAAGAGGATTTCAAACTGATTCTGTTTCTGGATTTCCAGAAGGCTTTCGACAGTGTACCACACGAGCGACGTGTAATGTAAAGGCATTCTTATGGAATATCGTGTCAGTTACGTGACTGGATTCGTGATTTCCTGTCAGAGAGGTCACAGTTCGTAGTAATTGGCGGAAAGTCATCGAGTAAAACAGAAGTGATTTCTTGCGTTCCCGATGGTAGTGTTACAGGCCCTCTGCTGTTCCTTATCTATATAAACGGCTTAAGGGACAATCTTAACAGCCGTCTTAGATTGTTTGCAGGTGATTCTGTCATTTATCCGCTAGTAATGTCATCAGAAGATCAAAACAAATTGCATAACGATTTCGAAATGGTACCGGTAAGGTGCGAAAAACGGCAGTTGTGACCCTAAATTCTGAAAAGTGTTAGGTCATCCCTGTGGGTGCTAAAAGGAATCCGTTAAACTTCGGTTACACCATAAATCAGTCATATCTAAAGGCCGTAAGTTCAACTAAATACCTTTGAATTACAGCTATGAAAAACTTAAAGGAAAGAACAGGTAGAAAATGTAATGGGAAAGGCAAACCAAAGACTTCAATTATTGGTAGAACACTTAGGAAAGGTAACAGATCTACTAAAGAGACTGTCTACACTACACTTATCTGCCCTCTTTTGGAGTACTGTTGCGCGGTATGGGATCCTTACCAGATAGGATCAACGGAGTATATCGAGAAAGTTCGAAGTGCAGCAGCATGTTTCGTATTATTGCGAAATAGGGGAGAGAGTGTCACTGACGTAATACGGGATTTGGGGTGGACATAATGAAACCAAAGGCTTTTTTCGTTGCTGCAGAGTCTTCTCAAGAAATTTACCAACATTCTCCTTCAGTGCTAAAATATTTTGTTGACACCGACCTACATGTAGTTGTTGTGTTGGTCTTCAGCCCTGAGACTGGTTTGATGCAGCTCTCCATGCTACTCTATCCTGTGCAAGCTTCTTCATCTCCCAGTACCTACTGCAACCTACATCCTTCTGAATCTGCTTAGTGTATTCATCTCTTGGTCTCCCTCTGCGATTTTTACCCCCCACGGTGCCCTCAAATACTAAATTGGTGATCCCTCGATGTCTCAGAACATGCCCTACCAACCGATCCCTTCTTCTAGTCAAGTTGTGCCACAAGCTCCTCTTCACCCCAATTCTATTCAATACTTCCTCATTAGTTATGTGATCAACCCATCTAATCTTCAGCATTCTTCTGTAGCACCACATTTCGAAAGCTTCTATTCTCTTCTTGTCTAAGCTATTTATCGTCCACGTTTCACTTCCATTCATGGCTACACTCCATACAAATGCTTTCAGAAACGACTTCCTAACACTTAAATCAATACTCGATGTTAAAAACTTTCTCTTCTTAAGAAACGCTTTCCTTGCCATTGCCAGTCTATATTTTATATCCTCTCTACTTCGACCATCATCAGTTATTTTGCTCCCCAAATAGCAAAACTCCTTTACTACTTTAAGTGTGACATTTCCTAATTTAATTCCCTCAGCATCACCCGACTTAATTCGACTACATTCCATTATCCTCGTTTTGCTTTTGTTGATGTTCATCTTATACCCTCCCTTCAAGACACTGTCCATTCCATTCAACTGCTCTTCCAAGTCCTTTGCTGTCTCTGACAGAATTACAATGTCATCGGCGAACCTCAAAGTCTTTATTTCTTCTCCATGGATTTTAATACCTACTCCGAACTTTTCTTTTGTTTCCTTTACTGCTTGCTCAATATACAGATTGAATAACATCGGGGATAGGCTACAACCCTGTCTCACTCCCTTCCCAACCACTGCTTCCCTTTCATGCCCCTCGACTCTTATAACTTCCATCTGCTTTCTGTACAAATTGTAAATAGCCTTTCGCTCCCTGTATTTTACCACTGCCAACTTCAGAATTTGAAAGAGAGTATTCCAATCAACATTGTCAAAATCTCTCTCTAAGTCTGCAAATGCTAGAAACGTAGGTTTGCCTTTCCTTAATCTTTCTTCTAAGATAAGTCGTAGGGTCAGTATTGCCTCACGTGTTCCAACATTTCTACGGAATCCTAACTGATCTTCCCCGAGGTCGGCTTCTATCAGTTTTTCCATTCGTCTGTAAAGAATTCGCGTTAGAATTTTGCAGCTGTGACTTATTAAACTGATAGTTCGGTAATTTTCACATCTGTCAACACCTGCTTTCTATGGGATTGGGATTATTATATTCTTCTTGAAGTCTGAGGTTATTTCGCCTGTCTCATAACCGACCTACATATGGAGAAACAATCATTAAAATAAAATAAAGGAAATCTGTAACCACTACGTTTCGTCATGGATCCGTCGAACTGCTTGCTGATAAAGGGGAGTAACATTCTGTAATCCTCGTGGTGATTTATGTCATTGTCTACCTGCCCTCATTATTGTTTTCTGGTTTGTACCCGACCCTCAGAGTTTTACTCGGTCGGCTCTTTGGTCGTAAATATAGACTGTATTATTGTTCTAAGACACTAGTTGTCATTTAAAATTTTGTTTCGCTATAATATTGCCTTTCCTTTCTAGTTTATATCCGATCTTTAATGTTCTAATGAATCATCTCCTGGTTTTAAATACAGCCAGAACAACTGTACACTGATTGCCATTAAACAAAGTGGGGACTTTGTGGTTACATTCAGATGTTAACCAGTTCAGTTCTTTGATTGTAATTGCATATCTCAGCCATTGTTTATAATCTGAACTACCTGTTGTACTAAGCTGTTCGTTGCTGTGTTTGAAAGACCAGGTCATTATTTGTGTTTACTATCAAAAACATTCTTGATCACAAACTATTTATTCCGGTGACCGGTTTCGACCACAACTGTGGTCACCTTCAGATCGATGAGCAGGAACCTCCTTCTGGTGGTGAGTAGTGATTTAACACCAGAAGGAGGGTGCTGCTCATTGGTCTGAAGATGACCACAGCTGTGGTCGAAACCAATCACCGGAACAAATAATTTGTGATCAAGAATGTTTCTGATAGTAAATATTAGTAATAATCACTGATCACTGGCTGCTGCCACAATGTATTCAAAAGTAATGCACTTTTTGGTGTATTTCAGCTGGTTCTTGTGGTTCAGCCAAGTGAGTTCTCTTGCGGTAAGTGTTCGCCCACCCGTTTAGCCGTGGAGTCTAACACATGGCTTTCCAGATTGGGAAGGAGCGCCTGGTCCCTGGCACGAATCCACCCGGAGGATCTGTGTCAAGGTCCAGTGAGCCGGCCAGTCTGTGGATGGTTTTTAGGCGGTTTTCCGTCTGCCTCAGGGAATAAAGGCTGGTTCCCCTTATTCCGCCCCAGCTACACTATGTCGGCGACTGCTGCGAAAACAAGTTCTGCACGTATGCGTACACCAGCATTACTCTACCACGCAAATATAGGGGTTACACTCGTATGGTGTGAGACGTTCCCAGGGGTGTGGGGGTCCACTGGGAATGAACCGCACAGTAACCCTGAAAGAGTGGTTCGGTGGGGGGTGGCGGTTGGGTGAAGTGGACTGCGGTAGTCGTCGTGGTGGACCACTGGGACTGCGGCGGTGACGGAGCCCCTCCGTCGTTTCTAGGCCCCCGGTTACATACAATACAGTAAATGTTCACAAGTAATGTTTTAAGACATTCCTTCAGAGCGGTCTTAATAAATGATAATCAGTTTAACTTTGAAATATTAAGAGCCAACTGTTACCAGGGCTTTAGACAAAATAATGTTCTGAAAAGGGGCAGGTTGGAATCCAGTCCCACCTTGGTTGCCGATTGAAATTAGAGGTTGGTTACCATGAAGTAAGCTTTATCATTTTCATATTGTTTGCTAACCTGTTTAACCTTTAATCACAAGTGCGCATCTTAACCCCGAGCCTTTTGACATACAGTTTTCAAATTAAAAGTTATGTCATCTGTTTTGAGTTCAAAGTGGTTCAAATGGCTCTGAGCACTATGGGACTTAACATCTTAGGTCATCAGTCCCCTAGAACTTAGAACTACTTAAACCTAACTAACCTAAGGACATCACACACATCCATGCCCGAGGCAGGATTCGAACCTGCGACCGTAGCAGTCCCGCGGTTCCGGACTGCAGCGCCTAGAACCGCGCGGCCACCGCGGCCGGCTCTGTTTTGAGTAATTGAATCACTCGTGTCATCAGTGGTGCTTAGATAGCTTTCATGTGTTGCAGAAGGGCATTTAATAAGACAGTCTGTGTCCAATGCGGTAGTAAACACCGCTGTTTCACCCGATAACGGGTGGGCTGCTGGTCCGGCCGTCTTGTAATCATTGTCATATTGTTTGCTGTTTCGATTTCTTTTGCAAAAGCTTATCTCTCTTAAGGTTTAAGGTCAAACGAATTTTGAAAATTTTTTCATTTTGTAAAAAAAAATTATGGTTATATATTGTTAAATAAACAGGCTGTGTGAAAAGAAGAAACAACAAGACGACGACATTGAGAGAGTAATATGGAGCAAGCAGTTACAGGCCGCGATGTATTAATAAAAGAGATCTTTGTTGAAGGTGAGGGACCTTTGTTCACTTATTTACGAATTTATTTCAACTGGCAAGATTAGAGCCTTCGGGAGCTCTAATCTTACTTCCAACGAGGCGTCCTTCTTGTGTCAATATAACAGCATATGTTCAAACAACTAATGCGAATGCAATCGAATGAAGTCTTTGACAACAATAGATATTTCGAGAGATACACAACCATTCATCTTCAGGCTACTAACTGGCATTTGTGGCTAGCAAATGACAGTGTGTGCAGCTGCCTAAATATCATCTGTCGTCAAAGACATCACCAAGCTCCATTCTCGTAAGTCGTTAGAACATTTTGTGAGCTGGCGGAAACTCATACTTCATATGACAACATACAATGCACATGAGCAGTGAATAGAAGTAGTAATAATAATAATAATAATAATAATAATAATAATGAATTAATGAAATATGAGACGTGTCAGTCCTATAACTGGGTGTTAAGCAGTTTTAACGTTATATTCTTCTCTAATGTTAGTATGACATCTATCTATCGCTTGAGCCGTGTCCCTCAGTTACGCAGGGTCAGCCATCGTTAATCGGGTTTGGCATGTTAATGTTTATGGGGTGGCTGGATGCCCTTCAAGCCGCCACCCTGTATCCCCCTGGGACGGAATTAGTGTACCCCAACTGTCTGCGTCGAGTGTAATCCATGGAATGGTGCGAATGTGTTCAGATGTCTGCGAGCCGTGTAACTGAGGCAGAACATGGGGACCAGCCCGGTATTCACCTAGCGGGATGTGGATAACCGCCTAAAAACGACATGCAGGCTGGCTGGCACATCGGCCCTCGTCGTTAATCCGCCAGGCGGATTCGATCCGCTGCCCGCGCGCCTATTCGAGTCCAGGAAGCAGCGCGTTAGCGCTCTCGGATACCCTGGCGGGTAATGTTAATATGACATCTGGTTATCAAATATGGTAGAAGAGAAAAAGAAAAACAGAAATGGACAGAGATTCATCAACTGCAAAATCGGGCAACCTAGGAATATGTGTACAGAATGATTTAGGTAGATTGAAACAAAACAAAGCGTACCAAAGACATCTATCAGACTGAAATTCACTGCAAGAGGTGTGGTCCAACCAGGACTTGATAGTTGAGTATTAGTCGTCACTTTGGCATCTTTACAAGGTATGACTGGTGGTGTCATGTATCGATACCACCCCGTGGGCTTAAAAGCTGGTAACAGAATTGTAAGTTTCCATAAGACACCAACGGTAGTCGTGAAGGGTCCGGCAGATCCAGTGGTGCACACCCGCTGAGCCACCCCTACAGTGGCTCTGTATCTTGAGCACCCTCTGCCGCTGTGATATAAGACGGTTGGCAGCAGCCACGTGCCCCATTTGCACTTGGAGCCTCTTCGCTACATGACTCCGTCTAGTCACAGCTCCGACACCAGGGTTCATGCTTTAGTTCAGAGAGGCTCATCCTTGTAACTATTGTACGAGCTGGACTCTATTTATTGCTGTGTTACTTCTAATGTGTCTTTGTACACTTGGAGAAATACAAGCTATTTAATTCTTCTGTTTGCTCTGTTATGTTGTCCGCTGATCATTTCTGCGCCTGTCCAGCTTTCCTACGACGACAGTTGCTGCACTGCTCTGTAGCCCACCTCTCCCTACCATCGTGTACAAAGCTGTGTACAACAGCACTGGCAGGGGAAATAGAGAGGAGAGCTGCACATGTCGCCACATGTGCGAAAGCGTCATGGTTATGCTTTTTTCACTGCAGTGGAAAACACTTAAAGAGCGTTGCAGTGTGGTTTACTATTAAAATTTAGGGAGTGTGTGTTCCTAGAAGAGAAATACAATACCTTGTGTTATGACCCAACAAAACTTAGTCATTTGGCCATAACTCTGGTTTCTTTGGTTGCTCTGAGCGATGGCTCATCGGAACTACACCATACGAATTAATAAAAATATTTGCTTATCTTGATACGATCCTTTGTCACAGGAGCTTTAGATTATTTACTACTTCATTGGCTACTAAAGCATCACTTGATTCACATAATTACATACTCTTCTCTTGAAGTTCAATTTTCAACTTTTAGAAAAGTACATCTCCATCAGAGACTTGAACAGCTACACAGTCCTACACGATGACGTTGACTGCTTCAGCTGAGCTCACAGACTCGGTGAAGCACTGTCTTCCTCATTTCTATATAGACAGCGGGGTGAGGGCCTGAGAGACAGGGGGCATGTTTTCTACAGCCTCTCCCATTCGTCGTTGCGGACTGTAGGGAGACATCGATAATATCTGTGGCATCGATGCGTGTCGCCAGCTTTGGTATGGGTCGCAATCTTTCGACGATACCACATGCTGTCTCCTCCTAATCCCCTAAAAAGACAAGAACTATACAATTAGAGGGAATCAAGCGTACCGCCAATCTCTTTTCCGCGCAACATCACGACAGGAATAGAAAGGAGTGGGAGGGGTGTGACAATGGTAAAAAAATAAGGGAAAACAAAACCAAAAGTCTGCCTTCTGGCTCTGATGGGCCAGTCGGGACCAACTGACCACTGCGTCATCCACTGTCAGTGGTGTCCCTAGACGCAGTTTGGGGGGGGGGGGGGGCGTGGGTTTTTAGATCACAGCCCTCCCGGCCGTTGTTGGGTTTCTAAGATCTTTATGTCGATACTTCTCACTCAAGTAGCTCCTCAGTTGAAATCATAAACCTTAGTGTTCACCATTCCCTCCACCCCATTGCGGAAAAATCTCTGGCATTATCGGAAATCGTACCCTGGAACCCTTCATATCAGCCAGAGACACTAATCAATTTTTTTTTTTTTTTTTTTTTTTTGTCTTTCGATAATTTTCTTCGCCGTTTTGTAGGCGGTGTTTCCGTGTGCGGATGTTACATGACGTTCTTCACATTCCATGGGTGAGAAGTTTCACGCACTTTTTCTTTATTACGGAGGGTGGTCAGTCTGCTGATCAAATATGCTGAGCTACCGTATCGGCTACTGAGTACAGAGAGAGACTAAACAAAGTAGGTTCCACCGAAAACCAAAAGATAGCTTGTGACACACAGATACAAGTCAGATGTGCAGCTATGATAAACTACCGGAAGATTATACAACGTGCAGCTTGCCACAGAGATCCAGTGTGAACTGTAATTATCGTATGGCAGTGAAGCTTTGTGGATATTCTAATGAGTCAATACGTAATCGATTTACGCTGGAAAAAATTTGTTCCAATTTTGATCACCAAGTGAAAATCTGGCGCTGTAAATACTAGAAAGTAGTACAGAAATGTTTCCATATCTAATAGGTTACCAACGGGACATGGACAGAAGAGGTCAAACAAGTGAGGTGTACATAATGCAGATTTTATTTTTAACAGTCGCTTACATAGTTTGTTGAGCATGAGCATCAGAGACGTCGACGAGACGCTGCATCTGTAAAACGATGTGAACGACAGTTGCTCGCAGCAGTTCCGGTGGAATCTAAGCAACGTGCTCCTGTATACCGGCCTTCAGATCAGGTAGAGGCCGAACGTGTCCCTGGCAAACGGGTTCTTTTAGACATCCAAGAGACAAAAATCACATGAAACCTATTACGTGATCGTACAGACTATGCATGTGGATAAACCTCCGCACATAACACGTTCGCGGAAGGTTTCATTAAACAAGATTTTCACCGGGCGAGCGAAATGAGGTCTTGCCCTATCTTGCAAAAAAAAAAAAAAAAAAAGAGTAGTTTCCACACAGCTGCGCTCATCCAAAGCAGGAATCACATCCTCTACAAGGAAGTCTCGATGACAAGGAGACGTCACGGTACATCTTACACGTCCTCTGGTCGTATTCTCTTCAAAGAAAAAGAAGAACGGGCCGAGAATTAGGACACCTATGAATCTGTTGTGGGCTGGCAGGGAGGTAACCCACTAATGTTAGAGGAAGCCGAAAGGCACGCGTTTAAGCTCACGCAGGCTGGCGTGAGGTCTGGAACAGGACAAGGAAATTAGAACTTAGAAAAACGGACGCAGATGGTGGAATACTTAACTTTAATCCATTAATGTTGAACGTAGCTCTTGCCTGTACATTATTTACAATATCAATAGCAACTGATAATGGCGCCTTGCTAGGTCGCAGCAAATGACGTAGCTGAAGGCTATGCTAACTATCGTCTCGGCAAATGAGAGCGTATTTTGTCAGTGAACCATTGCTAGCAAAGTCGGTTGTACAACTGGGACGAGTGCTAAGAAGTCTCTCTAGACCTGCCGTGTGGCGGCGCTCGGTCTGCAATCACTGATAGTGGCGACACGCGGGTCCGATATATACTAACGGACCGCGGCCGATTCAAAGACTACCACCTAGCAAGTGTGGTGTCTGGCGGTGACACCACAGAATCCACATTACGAAGTCACATATAGAGAGTGCAATGGGTTTTCTTGCACAACACGCAGTTTAACAGTATCCGAAATTCACCTGTGCTGTGTATTCATTACACCTTGTAATGTAAAATGCACCTCGTCACTCCATAGAATATTTCCCGTGCACAAGTCACGATCTTCAATCCTTGCCAGAAACCGAAGAGCAAATTTAGAAAGTTTCTGCCGATCATGAGGTTTCAGTTGCTGTACCGTCTGGATCGTGAACGGTGCCAGTGTAAAATAGCCTTCAGAACTTTTCGTACGGTCGACCATATGAAGGACAATTCTAGAGACAGTCCACGAGCAGTAACAGTGTCCGGGTCACGTGGTCAGTTACAGCAGCAGCAAACTCATCAATAACATCTTCCGAGAGAGGACGCCCTCCTCTTTCAGGTGTCCACACCAAGCTCACCCGTGCTCCCGAATTTCATTGTCACCTTATTTAAACCATTTAATAACGTCTGGCCTCTAACCAGACCTTTCAGTCACCGAAACTCTCTCAATGGAGCACTGTAGTAGCTGCCGTTCACAGAAAACAGTTTCACTAACCTTGCAAGGTATCTCTTCTCGATAACCATACTGTTTACTCACGTTATGGCTTGTCAGATGACAAGTATGGATGTCATACAGTCACAAAAACAATTTACAGCACCAGATGTGCACCTGGTGGCCACTATTGTTACAGATTTGTTTTTCAGCGTAAATTGGTTCCTCATAAATGCATTAGTATATCTACCAATTTTAGCTGCCAAGCGATAATTACAGCCCACATTGGAACAATTTTCTGTGAATATTACGCCTACTATTAATTATTGTTAATTTAATTTGTTTACTTATCAGCGAGAATGAAGCTGCGAATGCAAAGTACTAACATAAATGAATACTGTCATGTCTATTAACTGTGTATGTGTTAACGTGAAAATGAAGATGTGAATGCGAAGTAACGAACTAAATGATTATTGTCATTTCTGTTAACTTTGCATACGTTAGCGTGAGAGTTGTATCAGCACAAAGGGAGAAAATCATAGTCCCATGGATATTTAGCAAACAGAAACTAGCCAGTTAATGGTACTGGGAAAACCAGAAACATTTTACGATGATTCAGTTATTTAAAGAGGGAACTCTTTTAATATTTGTGGATTTCATAAATTTGTTCCTTTAAAAATCTCTATAAGAAACTAGTAAGCTGTGATTGTTCAGATGAAAAAGGCATGGAATTGCGCAGTTTAACACTAATATCGAACTGGCTATGGCGTAAATCACCCAGATAGTGGTATATTCGCGCGTATTTTGTGTGCTAAGCGAATTGCTTTGTGAAGTCTAAGAGAGTTCGGAGCTCAGTCTTCATGATATTCGGGCGCGTCTGTATGGAACCCTGAATAAATATGACGTTTTTGCTGAATTATCAGTTAAATTTGATAGTGGAGTGGTGCAAAGAAAGTGTGAAAGACTGGGAGAGATGTGCGCCCGAAATTCCGGTTTTCATATGTAAATTGTGACCTTTGAACTACCTAAAATCCGGGAGGCGATTTGCTCTAGTCAGGACCGAGAACTGAAGACTCATTGGGACAGAGTTGTGGAGTATTTGAGTGAGCATTCTGTCACATACAATCTGTTTTAGAATCTTTCCGGTGACAGGTCTGGGTTAACCATGAGCTGGCTATTATGAATGAGTGTGACTGCGTGTGAATGACGAAACCGTAGCTTCCGAATAGCATGGACTTCGTGGTGTTCGTGTATCAAACAAGTAACAATCACAAAGAATCTGTCCTTTAATAGCTCAGTAATCCTGAAATCAGAAATCATTTTTTGCACCCTGTAGATACAGAGAATGCTTTGAGCTGGCCCCACTACAAGTTTTCCAGTCGAGATCCATTGTTCGTTTTCTGACAGGGCAGGCGTGTGTACAGGATTGCAGAAGAAGAAATCACCGCAAGGTGAGTGCATATTTCAGCAGGAGGAACATTTAACCTTGCCTTTGCAGGATGTATTATTAATGTAAACATAGCAAACCATCTAATAAGTTGGAAGTATTAAAGTTTTTCCACACTCAGATATTTATGGACAATATTTTCTTAGATGAGAAAATAGATGAGACTCTTATGTTTGCGAATTATCTTCTTTTTTTCAATATCCATGCCCACATGCACATATTCTAATTTTCCTCTTTCGCTCAATTTTCTCACAACTTCTTTTTGTGTCACAGAAAGGGGGGGGGGGAGGGAGGTAGTAAAAAAAAAAAATCTGCCTGTAAATTAAGAACCATGCTAGACTGCTACATGTGTTGTTAAAAATCAGTGTACTCTCGGTTCTTTAATGATTAGAACTTACATTATAAAACAGTTTCAAACGTCTGATTACTTTACCAATGAGTTGATGTGTTAAATTTTTGTGGTTAAGAACGTAAATGAAAAAAGGCGTATAAAAGGTTTCAAATTAGGCTTCAAGTTAGTTCGAAGTTGCTAACTGCTCTCAGTACGAAGCACTGGATGTATGAAGTCTGGGATGTTTGTACTTCATTTTAAGCATAACAAGTTTTTCCTGTATCTGAATGAATATGACGTCATACCTCCTGAACTATGTGTGATATTATAATTTAGCAGGTAAATTCAGTAGCATACGTGGATACTGTAGGTAAACTGTATTGCGAGTGGAGTCTGTAGTAAAGAAATAATCAATCAAAATGTCATTTCTCACGCTGGAGTTTTACTGCATGAACAGTGAAAATGTAGTAAGCGATTAACTTCTTTTCCTTTCGTTATTTAGTAGGGGTGTCATTTCAAGAGTTTCGTAAATGTTTGAAACTAAGTGTAAAGTTTGTGGGAGGTCGCTCTCATTGTCAAAAACTACATGAATACAGTCCGGGTATTTGCGCGCTCAAGCTGCGCTGCCTCAAGCAAACACACAGTTCTTGTCTTATTGTGTTAAACTTTTAACATCAGATAATGCCACTTATTGAGTAGATAATGACAGCGTTTTACATGAATTTGGACAATGATTACACGAAATCTTGAAAATTAAACTTTTGTCGCCCCTAGAAGTCGCTAGATACGCAACCTGCAACTGAGTTTTGGGTTCCGGGTTGCAGGATAGTCGCTCTGTGATATATACAGTGTGTTACAAAAAGGTACGGCCAAACTTTCAGGAAACATTCCTCACACACAAATAAAGAAAAGAGGTTATGTGGACATGTGTCCGGAAACGCTTAATTTCCATGTTAGAGCTCATTATAGTTTCGTCAGTATGTACTGTACTTCCTCGATTCACCGCCAGTTGGCTCAAGTGAACGAAGGTAATGTTGACTTCGGTGCTTGTGTTGACATGCGACTCATTGCTCTACAGTTCTAGCATCAAGCACATCAGTACGTAGCATCAACAGGTTAGTGTTCATGACGAACGTGGTTTTGCAGTCAGTGCAATGTTTACAAATGCGGATGTATGGATTAGCACGGGACAATAGCCGTGGCGCGGAACGTTTGTATCGAGACAGATATCCAGAACGAAGATGTCCCAACAGGAAGACGTTCGAAGCAATTGATCGGCGTCTTAAGGAGCACGGAACATTCCAGCCTATGACTCGCGACTGGGGAAGACCTAGAACGACGAGGACATCTGCAATGGACGAGGCAATTCTTCGTGCAGTTGACGATAACCCTAATGCCAGCGTCGGAGAAGTTGCTTCTGTACAAGGTAACGTTGAACACGTCACTGTATGGAGAGTGCTACGGGAGAACCAGTTGTTTCCGTACCATGTACAGCGTGTGCAGGCACTATCAGCAGCTGATTGGCCTCCACGGGTACACTTCTGCGAATGGTTCATCCAACAATGTGTCAATCCTCATTTCAGTGCAAATGTTCTCTTTACGGATGAGGCTTCATTCCAACGTGATCAAATTATAAATTTTCACAATCAACATGTTTGGGCTGACGAGAATCCGCACGCAATAGTGCAATCATATCATCAACACAGATTTTCTGTGAACGTTTGGGCAGGCATTGTTGGTGATGTCTTGATTGGGCCCCATGTTCTTCCACCTACGCTCAATGGAGCACGTTATCATGATTTCATACGGGATACTCTACCTGTGCTGCTAGATCATGTGCCTTTACAAGTACGACACAACGTGTGGTTCATGCACGATGGAGCTCCTGCACATTTCAGTCGAAGTGTTCGTACGCTTCTCAACAACAGATTCGGTGACCGATGGAGTGGTAGAGGCAGACCAATTCCATGGCATCCATGCTCTCCTGACCTCAACCTTCTTGACTTTCATTTATGGGGTATTTGAAAGCTCTTGTCTACGCAACCCCGGCACCAAATGTAGAGACTCTTCGTGCTCTTATTGTGGACGGCTGTGATACCATACACCATTCTCCAGGGCTGCATCAGCGCATCAGGGATTCCATGCGACGGAGGGTGGATGCATGTATCCTCGCTAACGGAGGAGATTTTGAACATTTCCTGTAACAAAGTGTTTGAAAGTCATGCTGGTACGTTCTGTTGCTGTGTGTTTCCATTCCATGATTAATGTGATTTGAAGAGGAGTAAAGAAAATGAGCTCTAACATGGAAAGTAAGCGTTTCCGGACACATGTCCACATAACATATTTTCTTTCTTTGTGTGTGAGGAATGTTTCCTGAAAGTTTGGCCGTACCTTTTTGTAACACCCTGTATATGAGAGACAAATGGAAGCCGGCAACACATTCAAGTGCTGTGAGGTAAGTAAATTACCGGTTAAAAGAACTACGGCTGAAGTATCGTATTTTTTCTATATAATTTATATGTTTACGATTATTTTTAAGTTTCTCTTTAAAGATTCACAGTTCGAGTTAAGGAGAGCTGATGGAAGAAGACTGCTAAAATGGAATGACATTCCAACGAAATTTCACGTTCCAGATCCATCCAAACTACATCTAGATCTAGATGGATACTCTGCAAATCACATTTATGTGCCAGGCAGAGTGCTCATCAAACCACCTTCACAATTCTCTATCATTCCAATCTCGAACAGCGCGAGGAAAGAATGAACACCTATATCTTTCCGTACGAGCTCTGATTTCCTTTATTTTATCGTGGTGATCGTTCCTCCCTATGTAGGTCAGCGTCAACAAAATATTTTCGCTTTCGGAGGAGAAAGTTGGTGAATGGAATTTCGTGGGAAGATTCCATCGCAAGGAAAAACGCCTTTCTTTTAATGATTTCCAGCCCAAATCCTTTATCATTTCTGTGACATTCTCTCCCATATTTCGCGATAATACAAAACGTGCTGCCTTTCTTTGAACTTTTTCGATGTACTCCTTCAGTCCTATCTGGTAAGGATCCCACACCGCGCAGCAGTATTCTAAAAGAGGACGGACAAGCGTAGTGTAGCCAGTCTCCTTAGTAGATCTGTTACATTTTCTAAGTGTCCTGCTAATAAAACGCAGCCTTTGGTTAGCCTTCCCCACAACATTTTCTATGTGTTCTTTCCAGTTTAAGTTGTTCGTAGTTGTAATACCCAGGTATTTAGTTGAATTTACGGCTTTTGGATTAGACTGATTTATCGTGTAATCCAAGTTTAACAGCTTCCTTTTAGCACTCAAGTGGATGACCTCACACTTTTCGTTATTTTGGGTCACCTTCCACTTTTAGCACCATTCAGATATTTTTTCTAAATCGTTTTGCAGTTTGTTTCGATCTCCTGACGACTTTATTAGTCAATAAACGACAGCGACTAGTCTCTTCTGAAGGGAGACATCCAAAAGCAAGGACAGAAACGACATCAGAGGTCAATGAAGGTGAGATATTCATCAACGTCTTTCAGTTTTCATATGTAACCATGTTTCCGACAGAACGCATTTGTTTACTTTACTTTAGAATTATGAACGTAATCTTCCAATCTACGATCGGTTACCATCACCTGTATAACCTGAGTTGATGCTAGTCTATGAGGGCACCAAATTAGTGGTGAGCATATTATGCCCAGAATTAAATTGTAGACGTACATAAATTTATATGAAGCATTTCCGTTTAAAATTATAATTTGGGCCTACTGCAGCTTCTATTGATTCTCAGTACTGTATTGGCAAGCATTCTGTCGACAATATGGGTTTGTACAGTTTGTTACTGTGAAATGTGGTCAGAGAAATCTTTCATATTAAGAATAAATCGTAAATCGGAAGACAGCAATTGTCGCACATGACACACTATTTGTGTTATGCCATACTGTAACTGCAAATGTGAGATTTATAGTGATGCCCCCCATGAACCATAGACCTTGGCGTCGGTGGGGAGGCTTGCGTGCCTCAGCGATACAGATAGCCGTACCGTAGGTGCAACCACAACGGAGAGGTATCTGTAGAGAGGCCAGACAAACGTATGGTTCCTGAAGAGGGACAGCAGCCTTTTCAGCAGTTGCAGGGGCAACAATCTGGATGACTGACTGATCTGGCTGACCTTGTAACACTAACCAAAACGGCCTTGCTGTGCTGGTACTGCGAACGGCTCAAAGCAAGGGGAAACTACGGCCGTAATTTTTCCCGAAGGCATGCAGCTTTACTAAGAGCTGCATCAAACCAGTCTCAGGACTGAAGGCCACAACAACAACAACAACAACAAAATCTACTAGTGAGAAATGTGTTATAATAATCAGATTTTTATCTGATCAACTGTTAAAACTAAAAGTGTTACACAGTACGGTTACTATACCAGGAAATGTAAATCTGATACATTAGTGTTATTTGGGATTGTGTGTAAACAAACTTTTTGGGTAAATCTGAGTTTCCAAAAAATCTTCCATTTTTAGCAAGCACTTCACACTCATTACCCTCATTTATCAAACTAAATATTTGTAAATTATTGGGATCTTCTTCATTGTAATCTTTTCTTAATCGTAATTCCTCAGTCTGTTGCAATATTGGTTAGGTTTGAAGAAGTGAAACCTAAATTTTTATGAGGCATACTGGTTATACAGAATGTGACCATATTCATTCTCACTGCAATATGGGTATGTATGACTCTTGGCTAAACATACGATTAGTAGTTTGTATTATATTGGAAGGAAAAAGGCCTTTTCATTAACAAAATTCTCCCTTCCCCAAAGATATATGGGGAACATAAAGCTGTGTGTTATGCTTTAAATAGTCTGTAATTGTTCCCTCGCTTAGAATCACTGAAGCACAATATTATTCTTAAAAAAATGTCTGAGGGGTGTTATCGGTGGAATGGAATGCCTAGTGAGCTTTTCTGGCCAGATCTGCGTAGCCTGCTAGCATTGGTTTTAATTAGTTTATTGTTTTTAGGCACATGAAACGGATGAACGTTGCCGGTAATGAGTTACTAGTGATTTTTCCGTGATACATTACACAGTTTCTCTGACTCGTTTGTTCACTCAGAATACTGATATAAATGTCATAAACGCTAAATTAAAACCTATGTTTTTAATATCCTCAAAACTTATCGTTTGAAAATAATGTTGTTTCCATACTCGCATCCCTACACAACTTCCTCTGTATAAAGATAGCACCCGTAATGATGTACAACATATATAACCATCCGTCCAGCGACTTCTGTAGCAGACGTGACAGTCACGGCTTGATTGTAATAATGCTGCATCACATTTCCTTGTCAAGTGGTTACATTGAGAAGGTACAAACATTTATAAAGGCATACCGTTTTACTCAAACGAAAAGACCAATATTGGTTTTACACATAGTCAGTACTTTATTTTTAAACTTAAATATGTAATTTCCAACATAACAGACAGGAAAATTGTTTTCGGAACGATAATAATTTCCGAAAGCAACCGCTCTCTTTCCTAGCAACATAAAACTGTTTTGTCTGCTCTAGCCCCAATATGGCGGCTCCATAAAGAACATTAGTGTCCAGACCCTCCCTATGTAGACCTTGGTCTGCTGCTATAGCCCCCTAACGCCATATTTCGCTGCACTGTCCTAACTCAGTGTTGTTTGTCTCTTAACACAACGCTCCCTGTAGTTAAGTGAAAGTCATTGGCCGTGGTAAGAAGTAATGCTTGAAATATGGTATTCGCGCCACACTTTTGACATTGTGTTTCTCGGAATATTGAATTTCCTAAACGTTTTATAAATGGAATGTCGCAATCGTCTAGCTACAACTAGCATTCCGTGTTCAAACTCTGTTAAATCGCGCCGTGCGGCCATAATCACTTCGGAAACCTTTTCACATGATTCAACTGAGCACAAATGACGGCTCTGCCAATTCACTGCACATGCATACCTTGTGTACGCGATACTATCGCCCTTTATACATGAGTACATCGCTATCAAATGACTTTTCTCACCTTGGTGAAGTCTGTGTGACTGACTGACAGAAATAATTTTCTTTTATAGCGGACAGTCGCGACGTTCCTAACCGGGCCGGAACGTCTTCACATATCCGCCGCTTGCTCTCCCACGCGACCGGAGGAAGCGCGTAGCGTCCGCGTGCGCGCGTACCTTCCCATCAGCTGGACTGGCCGTGCGTGCGTGTCTGTTGCGTCAGCACCGGCGCCTCACGTCACGCACGCACCGTAACTGTAGCTCTGTCCGCCTCCTCGCTGCCCTAATTAGACCGACACGCACAATTTCCGGGCGGCACACAAAAAAGAAAGGAAGGGAGCGCAAAAGGGGAGGGGGGAGGGAGGAGAGCTGAATGGGGGCGGCGGCCGACGCGCCCTGTGGTCTGACTGCAGCGGCCCTAATAGCCTGCGTTACTGGAGCGTACGCAGCTATTACGGCACACGTTAGCGTCAGCGTAATTTATTGTAATTTTCCCAAGCATTTGTTTTCATTCTACTTCAAACCTTCTCCCCTTATAATACATCACAAACAGGAAATGAATAGCTGCTGACACCTTTAAGAATCAATATTGTTTGGAATACATATGCACTTTCAAAGTAGTAGTCGAACGAGAATAATACTGAGTGATACAGCTGCCCCTACCGATGTCGTTTTATGCAACCCGCAATGTCGTATATGGCCTTCAAAAATCAGGCGTCAGGTTTTCATATTGTATTGGTATTAGAAAAAATTGGCTGGGTTGCGAGTAGAAATAGAGCACTGAGTTCCGTACGAACCTATTTATGTTTACAGACAGTCCATCCTTTCCGGAATCGAGAATCTCGACGAGTTTTGCCTGTTTTTGACACTGATACTGGCAAGACATTGGTCCCAGGGAATCCAAGTCTTTCGAGAGCGGTTTAATTTCCAGTTTGCAGGCGGACAACAAATTAAAAATGGAATATAAATTAACAATTTTCTTATTGTTTTCCTTCACTTGTGCCATGATACCTTACTTCTAGTAAACTTTCGTGATTCTACATCAACGGAGAGTACCCTAAAAACTTAAATGACCTATTTGTGACATGAAGTGGCGTATCTTTTGGCTTCATTGGCTCAGAAGCTTATATTTATTCTACTGTCAAGGGGCTACAGACCTTAATACTTGACACAAATTTCAGAGTGGAATGCGTACCGTTCCTGAGAAAAAAGGAGGCCTAGCAGACCGATGGAGAGACGAAGTCAGATAACAAATGACAAGAAAATTCTTTTAGTGTGAGGTAATTAAATATTCACAAAACCCAGGTTTTTCCATTAGTTGTATATACTCTAAAACCTTGCTTCTTCCCAATTTTCATGATTCTGTATCTACGGTAAGCATACTATAAGTTTTGATGAGTGGATTTACGAATGTCAAAATACGTGACATAAATTGCCATATCTATTGGCTTAATTGACTTAGACACTTCTTTTTTTTTTGTGCACCGCCAATGGACTGGAGATCTCAGATATGACACAATTTTCAACATTATACAGTTACCCGTCCGTAAGGAAAAAAACCTTTTAACTGTCGGACAGTCAGAGAAAGAACAAAGTGATCCTATGAAGGTTCTGTTTTTGGCGATTGAGGTACGAGACCCTAAAAAAAGGAACAGGTCTGGGAGTGGGGGTGTGTTTGAAGTTTAATTTTGTACGTTATTCTTGAAAAACTCGAAAACTACGGCCTATAGCGGAAACGTGTCCCAGTTCAGAATTTAACTAAATTAAATTTCATCCTGTTCATATTTTTCTGTAGTACTAATAGTTTGCACGTGAGCGAGAGGATATGAAAATCTTGAGCATGGTTTTTAAAAGTCAGAAATAACCTTACGGGTTGCGTAAACCGACATTGGTAGGAGCTGCTGAATCACCGGTCGTTTCAATAACATCCACACTTTTCTAGCTCCGTAGCAGTATTTTCAGCTTCCCGCCCGATTTCGTCTCCCGTTATCGCTCCCACTTTTCACTCGACGAAAGAAAGGACTAGTTCACCGTCACGTCGACGATGAATACATTAGGAAAGAAGCACCAGTTTGTAGTGAATAACGATAGCCGACACCATGCGCTATCCCACGATTTCCGATTAGATTACATTGGATACGTTTTTTCTCGACAGGCTTATAGTGAGGGCTGTGGTCTTAAAGCACTCTGACTCTGGGGCTCCCGGGCTCAGACCCAGATATTTTTTCTCTTTTCGGTCCCTCCAGGACAGCCATAGGTCCACTCACCCCGCTGTCAAAGTGAATACTGGGTGTCATTCCAGGGGTAAAGGTGGCGGCAATGAGAGACCCGCCACACCTCACCCTCCTTGTGCGCGGCGAATAGAAAGACTGTATTCTATCTGCGGTCAGGCCATTAGTTTCGTCGTGGGCTCGCATCACAAAACTTACTTTTTAAGGCTCATAGTGAGGAAATTCCCAAGGGTGTAGAACACTTCGCAACAAAGAATATTTAGTAAATACGAGGGACATTCCGAAAGTAAGTTTCGTCATTATTTTCACACGGAATCTTTATCGCCAGAAACGTGTACTCCATGTCATCACGAACTATACACCTTGCATTATTTTTCGACATTGAGACATTTATCATAGTGTGCCATCAGTTTGAAGAAACCACTTTGGTAAAACTCAGTGCCCTACGACGGAAGGGATTGTCACACAGTCTGCTCCACCTCAGCATTCGTTTGGAAGTGAATTCCCGAGGGTGCAGCCTTCAGTGCACGGAACAGGTGAAACAACAACTAGGCAGAATGGGGCTGTAGACCGAATGATCCAATCCCTCCTATAAAAAGCGACAAATGTGATCCTGCGCGAGCCTTGTTGTGTGTGGTTTTAAGCCGACGTCCAAGAGCACAGCACCTGCATTCAAGAGCCCTGATCTCTCGTCGAATGACAGATCTGAGACTGGTGAGTAAATATTTCCCACAAAGTGAAAATACGTTTCCGTAATTCGTGTTATATTCTTCACATCAATAAGTTCAAATGGTTCAAAGGGCTCTGAGCACTATGGGACTTAACATCTGATGTCATCAGTCCCCTAGAACTTAGAACTACTTAAACCTAACTAACCTAAGGACATCACACACATCCATGCCCGAGGCAAGATTCGAACCTGCGACGTAGCGATCGCGCGGCTCCCGACTGTAGCGTCTAGAACTGCTCGGCCACTCTTGCCTGCTACCATCAATAAGTGTCATATACAACACACGTTATAAAGTAGCATAGGGTCTTCTACTGTCAAGTCTATTTCCATACCAATTTCATCAAAATCGTTTCAGCTGTTTAGTCGTGAAAAGGTAAAAACGAACATTGTTACATATTTATAATATAGGATGGATTAATCATAATACATCATTAGGCTCTGATAAGATATTCGTCAATGTCGTAGAAGGAGTTGGTCACGTCCTTTAGTAAGCTCTTAAGCAGAACTTCATTAGTAGTAAAGTTTTGTATAGCTCCTGGCAACTTTTAGAAAATATGTATTGCTGAGTAATAGACACCTTTCCGGGGCAAAGTACGTGTGATTTTAAACGTTTATGGATACTTCTCTATTTATAGCACTGATTCAATCAGTTGAGATGTTCATTCTAATGAGAGATGTTATTTATGACGTACCATCGGCAGTTTGTGGTCCAGTGATCAGCGTCGCTGCCTCTAGGTTGCGGGGTCCTTGGGTCGATTCCCAGACAGATAGGATATTTTCTGCTATCGGGGACTGTGCGTTTGTATTGTACTGATCATTTAATCTAGAATGCGTTACAAAGATGCACAACTCGCCGAACTGGCGTCAAACAGATTACAAAGACTTGCATGAGGCGGCCAAACAACTCCAGATGGGGTCTCCCAGCCAGTAATGTAATTCCACCATTCCATTTACGACAAATTTCATTAAGGAATAAATATGTATGGAACCAGTAGTTAGCTGCAGTTCCTTGAACAAGCTTTTGAAGGACGTACTGGAATTCACAACATAAATAATTCCCTGGTGATGATATAGGCCAAAGCAATGAATTAAAATATGTGGCAACACTGGGACTCAAACGTTGTTTACCTGTCCATTATACACATGCGCTATCCGTTACATCACCTTGACTCTACAGGTCCCACACGTCCAGGAACTACACTAGTGCATGCCCCGCACTGCTACGAATTCCAACTCACGCCTCATCCCAATGCGTTTCCCCTGCTAAGTTCGCATCAGTATTGCCAAGGCTCTCGATATTGGAACAGCACTTTATCAATGAGCGAAAGGGCGTTAATAGTGTCTGTATCTCAAGCGTAGCTCATATGTTAGCTACATCTCAGGGATACCATCTATTTATGATCGAAATATGGTCCCTATATCAACTACACCTGAGGTACATGCAGGATTAACCCCATTTCCCTCACTGCGAAAGTGCTATTCCATTATCAGAGAGGCTGGGCAGTATTGATGCGAGTTTAGAAAGGGGTCAGCAATGGGCTGAGGCATGAGTTGCAATTTTTATCGATGCGGGTTATGTACTTCGGTAGTCGGTGCAAGTGTAGGATCTGAGCTGCCCTTATGGCGTAATGGATAGTGCATGTCCCCAACAATCAAGCGTCTCGGTTTCGAGTCCCAGCACTAATACAAATTTTAATTCATTGCTTTGGCCCACATATTTCCCAGAGGAAAAAGTGAGACTTCATACGTCTCAGGAATGTCAACTATATAAGAGAAATAGTTGGATTTGGAAATCTTTAGCTTAGCTTGGTTTTAGATTTAATTTAAAAAAAAGACCACATAATATTATGGAATTTAAGTAAGCGAAGTATGAGTAGCTTTGTTTTATTCATGTCAACTGCGACTGAAAATATAGATTTGCTAATAACAATTTGTTGAGGTACTTCAACAGGTCTGCGGTATGATCCCCCCAATTGAATTCATTATCGATTTGCAATCCTAAGCGGTTAACAATGTCAGCCTCTTGTATATGCTTGGAATATTTTAGACGTATACTGTAAAGAAGCCTTTTACGATTTAGGAGCGGCACAAGTACATTATACAGGTTAACAGGAGGAAAGGTATATGCAAGGAGCGGTGTGAGTATTGGTAGTCTGAACAAAAGACTTTAAATGAACATATGTTCTTTTCTTGACCGTAACATATGTCGTCCATTATCTGCACTCACATACGAATAAAACCAAATGGTTCAAATGGCTCTGAGCACTATGGGACTTAACATCTATGGTCATCAGTCCCCTAGAACTTAGAACTACTTAAATCTAACTAACCTAAGGACATCACACAACACCCAGTCATCACGAGGCAGAGAAAATCCCTGACCCCGCCGGGAATCGAACCCGGGAACCCGGGCGTGGGAAGCGAGAACGCTACCGCACGACCACGAGCTGCGGACGAATAAAACCAAAACGAGGTTATGTAGTGTCGTCTTAACAGACCATTTCAGTGCTCACTTCACTTTGGTGGGGCGGCGAGTCCTACAAGTGTACATGTTGCTTATCTCACGTCTTGCAAGTACAGTGTAGCACTAGTGTACTACAGTGTTCTTACGTGTACAGTCAAAGCAGTACGAGACAGATCTTCACACGTGCAGAGTGATTTTTGTCTACGTTTCGCAATACGAACGCGGTTTCCTTATCTCAGAGTCCCGGATGGCAGGGTGTTTAGTAGTGTATTTGACAGATTGCGTGAGTGTGAGGCGCTTCCCGGCGTACACGTTGCATCTGAACGTCCCATCAAGTTTGGGAGAACGCAGCGCAACTACCAACACTAGATGAATTGTTCACAGCATGGTATTCCACAAACACGAGTGATGCTTGCAATACTTGTGCAGGGTCTGCATTCGTAGGCAGAGTGTGCAACGCCTGCATGTAGGAGATGACACCAAGCGAAAAGAATTTCGTAATTGCATCATTGTCAGTAAACGCTGTATTCCACATATTCTGTTCACTGATGAGTCAACAGTTACCCACAACGACACCAATAAAAAGCAAATCTTGCGTGTGGGTGCACGTAAATCTGAACGCTACTGTGGAAACAAATTTTCAGCGAAGTTTCTCAGTAAACGTGTGGTGCAGTATTATTGATGACCAACTCGTCGCTCAAATTGTTTTAGCTGACCGTCTTATTGGAGCATGGTGTCTTAATTTCCTACAAAGGCTTAAAGGAGCAACTTGTTACTTGTATTTTACATGCATATGCTCACGGAAAGGACCGTACGAATGAGCTTAATCAGCAACACAACAGGTGTCCAGAAGAGCCGCAAAATGCACGACAGATGACGGTGAACTTTTGACCATTTATGAACGGAAATATACACAACCAAATAAAATATTACAGCATAATTATTTCATTTACTTTCATCTGCATTTGCCTTGTTCTCCGTTGTTTCCAACAATTTCTTCGGTAACTGTTAAGAGAGGGCACTTGTTCATATGACGTTCTTTGTTCAGAATCACTGATACTATCACCCTCAAAGCATGTAGCTTTCTTCCTGATTCAAACATACATACATATACGCATATCCAGCACTCACAGGCCCTGCAGACCACGCGCTGCTTCCACAAACTGCCTCCATTCCGTTTTGTTTTGTGCCCGGTTCCTCCAGGTGTCTTCAGTCTCCAGAACTGCCAGGTCTTTCACCAGGTCGTCCATCCAGCGCTGTCTTGCACGTCCTATAGGGCACATGGTATTGGTTTCATCTCAAATGCTTTCTCCGCCTGTCTTTCTTCTGGCGTACGGTTTACGTGGCCTGCCCGCTAGATTCTTTTGCTCTTCAGCTTCTGTAGTAGTGTTGATTTTTGCATCAAGAGGCAGATTTCCTTATTCCTCCTCTTTCTTCATTCTTCTATATGTCAGGTCGGGCCCCATATCCTCCTCATTATTCTTCTTTCAAATATATTTTGTCACACTCCCGGTTTCGGAACCGGGAATATCACTGTGTTACAGACTTTCATCTTAATATTCGCTGATACTGATTTTGAGCTGAGTGTTTGTCTGACGGAATACATGCATTTCATTCTCACTGTTACTCTTTCCTTGATGCCCATTTCTATGCTCTGGTTGCTGATAAACCAAGATCCCAAGTGTTTGGAGTGGTGATCTGATGCCACCTATCTCAAGAAACTCTTGCTGCTCTTGTCTTCTTCCTAATTGTGTGAACTCCGTTTTATCTTGATTCACTTTCAGCCCAACCTTCTGTGTTTAGTTGTCCATTCCCTGGTAGATTTCTTTCAACTCGTGGTTTCGTTCACTTAGCAGTACTGTATCATCTGCATATACGAGACAGTTGAAATTACAATCCATCTGTTGCCTGCATTGCCTGATTACCTTCTCTAAGATGACACTGAACATATGAGAGAACACCCCTTGCTTGAGACTGGTCTCATTCTCGAACGTTTCTGATGTGACCACTCAGAAACACACTTCCACCTTTGGTCCCTCCACACAAGTTTACACCATCTCACTAGCTTCATCCTGAGTCATCCGGTACATTTGAGTAGCGGTACTTTTTTCATGTGCGCTGTCGAATGTCTTCTCTACTGCTTCTTTTATATGTTTGTTAAATAAAATGATGTGATCTGAGATTGTAAGTCTAGTGCACAAAACTCAGTAGGGAACAGAAGCACAAGAAGCTCTGTATCTCGTTGTGATGAAGAGTGAAATTTACCTGAAGTACTTAGCGAAAGGTTTACAGTGATTCTGCCCTGTAAATATACTGTTCTACTTGACAGTGGACCTGATTACACAGTTCAAGGCAGTAAAGTGGGTTATTGCGAGGAAAATATATTGTTATGATTAAGGAAAATGTTGATTTTTACTTATGGTGACACCTTATGTAAAAATCAACATATTGTTAACGAACTGTTTTTCGATCTTAAAGGAAATCAAATTAATTACAGACAACAGTGAAACGCTTCTGGTGAAGAAAAACCGCATTCTTTTGTAGTTGGAACTACAGAAGGAAAATACCCTCAAGAATAAGAAGAAAACGTGTGTAATTCTTAAAAATAATGAAAAATGCTTTAAGGGAGTAGAAATGGTTGTAAAACAGACTGAAAAACAAAGAGAGTGAGCAGGACAGCAAAGTTCTGTCTTCCAGCTAATCAAAATGAAATTCTAACTATATGGCTGCATAGTCCACTGATGCATCTGATGCAATAACGCTATGAAAATATAACGTTTTGTGTGTAATTAACGAAAAATATAGATCTCAGCAACACCCATTATAGTAAATAAAATATAGTTCTCGCGACACCCTATCATGTGGTGTGCACACTTGTATTTTCCATGTGGCAGTAATGTTTTGAATCTGACTGCATCTGCAGTATTGCGTTCCAGAGAAGTTGCACGAATTGATAAGCCTATTTGACAACTGATTTATGTATACGACGAACATTAATGGATCTATATAAGACTCCCCTGTAGCACAATTACTATTGCTTTCGTTTCGTTCGACCTTTCTGTGTTAGTGTAAAGTACTGAGTTGCATTCGTCAAATTATTCTTCAAGCCAGTAACATATTTGTGAAGGTATTCCTTGGTGTGGTATCTTGGCTATCAGTCAAGAATGTGGTAGAGTGCCGAGCGCCTTCGCGAAATCTAAGAGAACAGAGTCTACACGTTAACTTTTACGTACTATTTGCAAGACATCATCTAAAAATAAGTCGACTGAAACATTTGTTCCTGAGCGCACATCGATTATTAGATAGAAGCAGTATCTTCTACAGAACCTGCAACAGGTAATTAAAGATATTGGCCTGGAGTTCTGCTCATTCCTTCCTTAACACTTTCCATGAAGCGCAATGGATCCTGAGTATTCATTTCCAACAGTACATATAATGGGAAGATTACACACACAAACGATGCAGAAGACCGAAATTCGAATTACAATACTTTTAGCTCGCGGAGAGGTTGTTACCAATTACACCATAAAATAAACACTCGTTGACTGACTCGAGCTTTAGCTTGCAGCAAGATCCGGATTCAAGTTTGGGTCTGGCACACTGTTTTAACGTGCTTAGATGCACTAGTCATGGCCAGTAGTGTGCTTGGACCACAAAAATTTATCCTTAGTAGACTAAAACTTGGTAGATTGACTTCGGCAAGTACTCAAACCGGTATAACCGCATTAAAATATACACCATAAAAAAAGTTTTGCATCACCCAGGTTCCCAGAACTAAAGATACAGTCCCTTTGACTGTTCAGATATGTCACTAAATCCGCCAAAAATTGTGAACAATCTTGCAAGAGCAGCACCTATTAGACGGAGGAGGTCCGACTACCGACCAGTTCCAGTCATTCCACCAGGAAGCAGGTACGCATCTCGTGTTGTCTCTAGTCCAACCATGCTTAGGCGGTCAATAGCGCGGTTCTAAAGCGTCCGCATTGTTACTTTGTGCCAGGAAGGGCTCTCAACGAGGGAAGTGTCCAGGCATCTCAGAGACAACCAAAGCGATGTTGTTCGGACATGGAGGAGATACAGAGAGAGGAACTGTCGATGACATGCCTCGCACAGACCGTCCAAGGGCTTCTACTGCAGTGGATAACCGCTACCTACGGATAATGGCTCAGAGGGACCGTGACAGCAACGCCACCATGTTGAGTAATGCTTTTCGTGCAGCCAAAGGACGTCGTGTTCCGACTCAAACTGTGCGCAATAGGCTGCATGATGCGCAACTTCATTCCCGACGTCCATGGCGAGGTCCATCTTTGCATCCACGACACCATGCAGCGCGGTGCAAATGGGTCCAACAACATGCCGAATGGACCGATCAGGATTGGCATCACGTTCCCTTCCTGGATGAGTGTCGCAGATGCCTTCAACTAGAAAATCGTCAGAGACGTGTTTGGAGGCAATCCGGTCAGGCTGAACGCCTTAGACACACTGTCCAGTGAGTGCAGCTAGGTGGAGGTTCCCTGAAGTTTAGGGGTGGCATTATGTGGGGGCCGACGTAGGCGTCTGGTGGTCATGGAAGGCGCTGTAACGGCTATACGATACGTGAATGCCATCCTCCTACAGATAGTAGAACCATGTAGGCAGCATATTGGCGAGGCATTCGTCTTCATGGACGACAATTCGCGCACCCTATCGTGCGCATTTTGTGAATGACTTCCTTCAGGATAACGACCTCGCTCGACTAGAGTGGGCAGCAAGTTCTCCATACATGAACCCTATAGATAGATTGAAAAGGGTTGTTTTTGGACGCCGTGACCCACCAACCACTCTGAGGGACCAACGCTGAATCGGCGATGGGGAGTGGGACAATCTGGACCAACACTGCCTTGATGAACTTGCGGATAGTATGCCACGACGAATACAGGCATGCATCAGTGCAAGAGGACGTGCTACTGAGTATTGGAGGTACTGGTGTGTACAGAAATCTGGACCGCCATCTCTGAAGGTCTCGCTGTATGGTGGTACAACATGCAATGTTGGTTTTCATTGACAATAAAAAATGCGGAAATGATGTTTATGTTGATCTCTATTCCAATTTTTTCCAATTTTCTGTACGGGTTCCGGAACTCTCAGAACCGAGGTGATACAAAGTCAGCAAGGAGAGACGGCAAATCTCAGAAGATTTTATGTAATGTAAACCAATAACTGAAATTTACATTGTGTAGCACTCCAAACACACCATTTAAATTTTAAACAAGTGTATATTAGGAAGGATGACTAAGGTTTAACTATAAAATGAACGTAAATGTATCTTTCCACGTAATTTCGGACTTAGTGCTCTAGCTCTCCTGAAACGTGTGCTAGAGCGTCAGCCTGCAGCGTTCGCAAATTACTGCCTGTTTAGCTTGTTAAACAGCATGAAACGGGCAATTAGCGGTGAGTGCGGCAGGATGCGTCGCCATTAGGTTGAACACTTGGGAACAAAGGGCGAATCTATAGCACTAGTTCAGAGCAGCACGTGTGCAACTGAAAGGGCCGCCAGAACTAGTGTCAATTAATTCCGGATTACTGCTCGTATGGTGCTATGCGTCCCTAAATTAAAGTTAGTCGTCTTCCTTCCTTGGAAGAAGTAGTGTATTGCTAATACTCTGAAAAATTTTTGATCAGGAAAAAGAGACGTTTATTAAAATGAACGCCCCAAAGCTGTTTTCCTGTAAATATACAGTACGTGGAAGGCAGTGCTACACAATAGATGTTTCCTAAAAAAAGAGGGTAGGTATTCAAGTGGTCATTGTCACCAGTGATGTTTAATTCGTTTACTAAAAAAGACTATCTCCTTCAGCGAATCGTCGTTTATGGACAGCCAAACAGGAAGACAGGATTGATAATATGGCAGTAGTGGTCATCGAAAGTAAACAGGTACTGTGTCGATTTCACTACGAAGTAGAACATATCTAACAATGGCTATAATATGCACGTAAACAAAAAGAAATCGATAGATTGCTAAATGCTCTACTTGGACAAGACTTTGCTGGGGAGATGAGTGAATTTTTCTGTCTCGAAAGGAAGATAGATAAATAAGAAAGATAAAAAAAAGACAAAGTAAAACGGAATGCCCAGTGAAAAGGGCCTATCATAAAAGGTAATAGCTGGCACTATTCCAACATACAAAACTTAAGTGTGGAAAAAATATTTATGAAAATCTACGAAGAGCTGACTGGGTGCGAAATTTGTGCGACGGGGAAGACAGAAATGAAATAATTAGAGACATTTGAAATGTGGCGCTGAAGGACAGTATTGAAGGCCAGGTTCAATGATCGAGTAAGGAATGAAGAGATCCCGAAACGGCTCAATCGTAATAAACCGTATGAATGTATAAGGAAGATCGTTGTGATGCAAGTAAGTTAAGCTGAAATGAACAGATAGGATGTGACAGCAGTGAAGAACTACATACAACTACTGTTTATTATTTGTCATGACTCAGATCGAGATTGCGGCTACTATCAAGTTGCGTAGACCGAAGTCACTTTCCCAAATTATCCTCAGTTCATAACCAGACACCATTATGGACGGCATTTTCGTCATGAATCTCGCACCATTGTCGAATGTCCAAGAAAAACAATTTATCAAGAGAAAGAAACGTTTAGGGCGAAATGTTTACATACATAATACAAGACAATCGAATGTGACATGTTAGTTTAGAAATTTATACTACTAGGCCATTCCAGGAGCAACCGATACTGTTAAATATGGTGAAAGCATCCAGTTGTATTATTTCAGACAAAAACCTGCTGGATACTTTCCTCTGATCAGTCTATAGAAATCATATCACGTCTGCTACCGATCGAGATAATGCTGTGGTCAGGACGATGGAGTCTCGCTCATAATGAGCCAAGGTTGTAATCCCCATCAGGCTCACAAGGTTTGGGTTTTCAGTGGTTTCCATAAATAACTGAAGGCGAATATCGGAATTGTGTCTTTCCCGTTTCTGTCCTAAATGGGCGTCCATTGGACATTTCAAAAATGCGTTTTTCTTCATATGTTCTTGGTGTCAGATAGCACGTAAGGTTTCATGAAGTAATACAATGCAGGCTTCCACGAACAGTTGTGTTCGTTACTGATGAATCTGCCGAGTTGTATGGTCGTGATTCATGAAACGTTTTTTTCCCTGACGCTCCCGGGCTCTGAGCACAATGTGACATAACTTGTGAGGTCATCAGTCCCATAGAACTTAGAACTACTTAAACCTAACTAACCTAAGAACATCACACATCCATGTCCGAGGCAGGATTCGAACCTGCGACCGTAGTGGTCACGCGGTTCCAGACTGTAGCGCCTAGAACCGCACGGCCAACCCTGCCGACGACGCTCCCTGCACGTCCTTTGCACGTCTTCAGGGGTGCTCTTGGTTTCCTTGCCGACTTACAGATCAGACGTCGGAGAGTGACCCAAGTTTAGAACTTCTACCATACCCATTTTGCATTGATATCGCTCTTAAATGTCCGAGCAGTCGGCAACACTCAGCGTAACCTGGAACACCTCTGAAGATGTCCAAAGCAGCTCTGGACGAAACGTCAGAAACAAAAAAGTTTGATGTATCATGACCATTCAACCAGTAGCGGATGAAGCCAGCACGGGCCCCCGTAGCGAATGTTAAGAAGAGGCCCTTGGTTTGCTTTAGGCATCAAAGTTAAGGATACAAAATAAAATAGAACTTTACTTTGAGCCCAAAACGATATGTACATTTTCTGCATCGTTATCGTCGTACAAACATTGTAAACATAAATTCTATTTGCACCATGAGAAAAAATATAATGGCCACCTCACCGCATCCACATTTCGTCATTCAGATTCATTTCATTAAAGTTGAGTAAAATAATAAAGTTATTAGAATAATAGAAATAAGGCATTTTAGGATCAGAAGTTAAATTTAATAAAAGAATTATATTTCAGACTAAATTAAATGAATAAAAATAAAGATCACAATCATTTTGATAAACATTTTTAAAAAATGCCGTTCTGTGACTATTGCATACGCGACACTTAGCTTATGGGCATAAAGCCTTAGTCATTATACTACGGAGAAGCTGGAAAAACTCACACTATTTTTAATGGTTTACTGTATCACGACAAATCATATATGTCAAATTTTCGCAAACAACGATCCAATAGGGTGGATGCTTGCACGGTGTGAAACCTAGCAACCAGTCCTAAACGACGGTATTGGTGCTTTCGAAAAGCCGGTCCCACCCTTGGTATCTCAGTGCCAAAAAAATCTTTACTATATTCGTAAGTAAATGAATTATAACCATAACATCATCAAATCGAACACCTACAACTGACGCCTACATAGCTACATACGTTGCACACAGAACATACTTTTCTTTTAATCTTCGTAGCGTATATAAACAAAGCAAATAAATTATGTTCCTCGCTCTTAATATTTTATACCGTTGTCAGTTCTCATATCAAAAGTACTGTAAGAGCAGGTATGATGGAATGTAAGTGTGGACTTACAAAAATAGAAAGGTATCTATTAATTACTTTCTTATTCGCAATCACTGCCTACAATCCACAAGATCCACCGATAAATAATGTCATGAACTGGGGTAAAAAATAAATTTGGGGAAAAAATAAATACATCACTACCAAGTTGAGATAAACTGGAGAATAGCCTTTGCTAAATGTATAACTATACGAATGATTAAAAACAACTGGCCTATAATCGTGCAGACCCCTTTAACTGGACGTTTACTGTACGATTCCATTGCGGTTAAGTGTCAAGGTAAGCCGTTCTCAAGATGTACCACGGTCTCGACTGCTGATTTTCTGAAGATTACCAGCGGCTCCACCGTGATGCACATTCCAGGACAAAGCTTGAGCAACGTATGGCACAACTGAGGATGTGAAGACAGGATTCCCGCAGGGTCTGAAGTGTCGGGGAAAAGGTGAACACGTTACTCACCAAACAACCTGAAGGGAGCATTGACTCGACGAACGGCAGCTGGTACACTGCTGATTCATGAAGAAGAAACCGTAGCAGCGTCACAAACAAGGACGACCAGTAGTAACGCATTTATCTCCTTCCCTTTTTTTTTAACTGTAATCTGTAGCCTCAATATTTAATTTAATACATTTTTTGCGACTGATATTATTTTTGACTAAGCTGGCTACTTAACCGACGAGCGGACACATTGGTTCTTATTACGTTAGCGGTCGCTGCATACTGTATACCCGATGCCAATCTATCTCAAACCCATCACTTCAATGGAGCCGTATTTAAGTAATAAATAATTTATTAGTTATTTTATTGGTTTGACGTGCTAAGGACCATATTAAATAATTTATATCTTCAATTTTTTCTCCTCTCCTCCTTTCCAGCAGTGTCTCCTTCTTTCACTATGTTTGTTCCCTTTTTCTACTGTACATAGTGCGCCTGTCTTTTCCTTTGTTTTCTCCTGGAAGTCCTTGAAACTTTTTACTTTTGCTCAGAATTTTTCTCTTTCTCATATTTCTTCCTCCATTAATTCCATTTCTCTCAGGTATCCTTCTGCTTCTTTGACTCATGACACTGATGTTTTTGGGTTTCTGTCAAGAAAGCTTAAAAATTCTTTATGTTATCCTCTTTTCATCAACCGTTTTAGGTGTTTTCCTCATTGTTCTATTTTTTCATAAATTTCCTTATTACTTCTTAATTTCTATTTCCCATTGTCATATTTTGGTTCCACAACTCCTAGTTATTTATGTTTCCTTCTTCTCTCTCTCACCCAATTGTTTAGCTGTATTGAATGAAAAGTGTTTTCAAGCATAAAGGCACTCTGATTTAAAGATAGTGTTGGTAGCGCAGGGGCTTAGCACACGCAGAAATAGTTTTCTTGTTATACAGATCTATTGTTATTTGAAAAGCCACAACCATTCTCCTTGACCTTGTTGATATAGCTTTCTTCTCCAAAACACTTGGTTGTATTATTTCACCTAGATCTTTTAGTCTTTTTATTATTCCATAATTAGTTTCCATGAATTTCGTTTCCTCCTTCGCATCTGTGTAGACTTATTTATTTTGCTAAAGACATACACAGGCCGGTTTTTGAAGCTTCAGTTGTAGATGTATCGACATTGTTGCCTCCTCTGCAGTTTCAGCTAAGATGGCGAGATCGTCTGGAAAAGCTTAACGATCAAAACTCATTATTTCTATTTCACCAAATAGTGATTTTTTAAAATTACTTCTTCTATTCTTTTTCTCCATTATCTGATTACCTTTTCATTAGACAATTCAACAGCAGTGAGGACGATCCATTTCCTTGTGTTGTCCTAGCTTTCATCTCAAAAGCCGTGGAAGTTTCACCTAAAAATTTAATTTTGCGTTTTGTATTTGTTGGCGTGTATTATGATTGATTTGTTGTCAGCTCTTTCAAGGTGATAAATAATGTTTCCCTGTCAAACGAATCATATTCATTTTTGAAGTCTACAAATGTTATATGAATACTTTTGGACCTGATTCTTCTAGTTTGACCATAAATTTCAGATTTAGAATATATTCCACACAGAATTATCCTTTATAAACCGTCCTAGGTACTTACTTAATTGTTGATCCAGTTGGCTTTCCATCCGGTTCTGTAATGCTTTTGAAATAATCTTGTACGTCACTGGAAGAAGAGAAATTTCTCCATAGTTACCCGTTTCAGCTTATCTCGTTTTCTCTGTAATGGGTGAATTAATGCTGTATTCCAATCTTCTGCTATAGGTTGTGTTTCTCAGACTTTTTGAAAGATTCCATGTGGTTTCCTGATTGTTCTAGAACCTACCATTTTCCACGTTTCAGCAGTTACTGAGTCTTCCCACGGGACCTTATCATTCTTCACTTCTTTAATGACATTTTGGATTTCATCCATTGGGGGGTGGTGATTATTAGTATCTAATTATTATTATTTCAACTTTTTTAGTTGAAAGTCTCTTCTACAGATGAATTGGTTCTTGAGAATTATGTATTGTAGTCCACAATTTATAAACAGGTGCTCATTTTTCTGATATACATTTTTGCTCTGTTTTTTTTTTAATTAAACGGTTTCTTTTCTTAAGACTCATAGTTCCTAACATTATTGCAATAAGCCATGGGTTTCTGTGTACTTTTGCTTTTGCTGACACTGCCGATTTTCTGTCATTTACGGTGTTCGTCTCTTCCTATAAAATACTTATCATATGCAAGCCCGCTATTATGTTCATTACAGTCGTCTTCAGGATCGTATTTCTGCTCACTTTGTGAATCATACTTGGCGTTGTCAATGGCTTCATCTTCTTCATTGCAACTGTTACTATCTCCATTTGGATATTCTATTTCAGCATCGCAAATCGTAGTGGATAGCTCATATAAGCAGTTTGACATTATTACGCGACCTGAACAAGGAAAACGGTCTTTAACTTTGTAGACAACATGCGTTCAAAAATCAGAAATTAATTAGTAGCTATAATTGTGAAAGAAGAGAAACTAAACAGGTGAAATTTTGCTGAATTGACCAGACGCGCTGTGTATTTTCTAAGCGAAATGGAACACACTCACTTTTAAACTACTCACGGATGCACTACAGGGGTTTTATACTGGACACGACATATTAGCATGTTAGCCGAACTAGAAATGAAGGAATAGATGTTTGCCCTGACGCAACAAAAAATCTAAACTCACAAAAAATTGTATTTAATTTGCATTTGGCGTAATTTATACGCGTTTCCGGTTGATGGAATGTTAATATGGTAATGACAACTAATGTTAATGTTGTTGTATTGCCTTTGTAATATTTTCCCCCTGTATAGTCTGAAAAAGGTGACATCTCATACGCCCTGAGGGGACTAATATGATTGTACCAGTGTGTGCCATATACTGTTTTTTTTTTATTTATTTTTAGTAAACCGAGAACGTAATGTGACAGTGACGACGAATGGCAAACACGTCGTACTAGCTTTTGTAGTGTTGTGCCCTGTGTATTTCGAAAAGAAAAAAAGTGTTATCTTATACACCCTGGGGGAGCAACACGATCGAAGCCGCTCAAAATGATGGTTTACCTAGAACTAGATACGGCAGAACTAAGATAGTGAATACATATAAGTATTTAGGGTAATGAACACTGTCAACAGAAAAAAAGCAAGGAGAAAGAGACCCCAAAACAAGGGAAACTGTTCATCAGTTCACGAAAACAATTTAAATTAAAAATACACTCTTGAACAAAAGTCCAACACTACAACTGTAGCCCTCAACAAAAATGAAAAGAAAAAAGAAAGGAAGGAACTACGGAAAATATTTGATCGGAGAAAAATTCGGAGAAAGTGAAAGAGAATGAAGTAATTTATATCCAAGCTTTCAAGGAAAGGGCAATTACGTTTCTTGGTCTTAGTGGAACTGTGAAGAAATACTGGAAAGACCGAAAATCTGGATAGAAGACCAACATGGTCCATACATCGTCGAGAAAGGGCAAAGAAGAAAATTAAAGAATAACTGGATCACCATAGTAAGACAGGAATTTGTACATGCACGTGAATTTTTGACAATAGCCTATAAGTTCAACAGAATAGTGTGGGATTTCAAATAAATGATGTGGTGTGGTGGCCCTCAACTACATACCCACATACTCAGTGTTGAAATATTAAAAGTTTTGGCTGGTTTCGTTGTCTAGGGGCTTGGATACGTAGTTGCCGCATTACAAGCCAAATACTGCTGAGTCTATAGTATACAACATGAATATACACACGAACCGAATGGTCGAAGGTTCCTATTACTCGGCAATTGCGAATGTAATGTACAGATTTATAAATGAAGATTGCAATTAAATAAAATCTGCAGGTACTATCTTAACGACGTTAGATGATGAGTACGATAGTTGAAGTACTTTTGCGACTGTGGTATATTTCTGCAAAACACTTATTGGTGTCAATCATCCAGCAGTTAAATAAAATATAAGTTGAATAACAGGGAAATAATAGATTCCTACTTCACGTAATTAGTTATGAACAACCCTAGCGAGATATTCACGTGTAAACACGCACTACGTCTTCACTGTAGAAGCCACGGAAATCTCGCAAGTGCACCAGTCGGCACTACAAAGTATTTCTATCTCCGCGACCAGGTGCAAACCGCACCACACTCTCCAAGTCTCTCTCGCATCGTTCTGCCATTGCGCCGTCACGCCCAGCATGCCCCAGTGTCCTGTCCCATATTGTTCTCCCACCACCATCGAGACAGCCCATTCACGAGCGCAGTGATGGGCTAGAGCGCTTCCGCCATGTCTTCAAGCCAAAACACACTCACAAACATAAAACACATTCGAAATACTGGATTTACATTTACACAACCTGAAATTAAATAAATATTCCTACGGCTGGAACATAAACACGCTCTAGCACACAGTATTAAATACATAAACTAATTAAATAAACATATATCAAAGGAATAGCAAGCAAAAGTAGGCCAGTAGACTAATGTCTCTGTGCTTCCTAAAACAAAGAAAATATTTGACCAATTTCTTTATGAATAGTATGTATCAGATACAAACTAAGACGCAGAATATTATATATTTATAAGGATATACAGTTATAAACATGCTTCTGCTGTTTTTGCGTGTAACTGTGGAGTACTTATGGCCTGACCCGATCGACAGTAATCAGCCACTTTGACCTCCAATAACTCATGTACTATTCAAGTTCCATGCCTGTAATTTATACCAATTTAGGTTTACACTAATAGCTTTCTAAAGACACATCGATCGATAAAATCGGATGAACCGTTTAGATTTTGGAAATTCGTTTCTGGGTGTTCTTTGTATAATTTACTGTCACATACTAAACCTTAAACTACTAAAGATATTAAAATCTGATTACACCATCAGAATCATCATGCAAATAACGGTAATGTACATGTCTCTTTTTGAGGTATCATGATTCATCTGGCTACTATTAATTTATATACGAGCTGTGAAATGTCAGCCATGTTGGTTTCACAAAGTCCGCCATCTTTGACATTTTCGGCATGTCTCCTTCATCAACACAGCATCACCATGGAATTCCCAGCCACGCGCTATTAGAAAAATATGACTCAATAAAACTAAACTAAACACCACCCGAACAGACCTTGGAAGGCCCAACGCTACTGACTAGACGCCGTGTCATCCTCAGCCCACAGGCATCACTGGACACACATCGAGGGGCATGTGGTCAGCACACCACTCTCCTGGCCATTGTCAGTATACGAGACCGGAGCTGCTACTTCTCAGACAAGTACACTCCTGGAAATTGAAATAAGAACACCGTGAATTCATTGTCCCAGGAAGGGGAAACTTTATTGACACATTCCTGGGGTCAGATACATCACATGATCACACTGACAGAACCATAGGCACATAGACACAGGCAACAGAGCATGCACAATGTCGGCACTAGTACAGTGTATATCCATCTTTCGCAGCAATGCAGGCTGCTATTCTCCCATGGAGACGATCGTAGAGACGCTGGATGTAGTCCTGTGGAACGGCTTGCCATGCCATTTCCACCTGGCGCCTCAGTTGGACCAGCGTTCGTGCTGGACGTGCAGACCGTGTGAGACGACGCTTCATCCAGTCCCAAACATGCTCAATGGGGGACAGATCCGGAGATCTTGCTGGCCAGGGTAGTTGACTTACACCTTCTAGAGCACGTTGGGTGGCACGGGATACATGCGGACGTGCATTGTCCTGTTGGAACAGCAAGTTCCCTTGCCGGTCTAGGAATGGTAGAACAATGGGTTCGATGACGGTTTGGATGTACCGTGCACTATTCAGTGTCCCCTCGGCGATCACCAGTGGTGTACGGCCAGTGTAGGAGATCGCTCCCCACACCATGATGCCGGGTGTTGGCCCTGTGTGCCTCGGTCGTATGCAGTCCTGATTGTGGCGCTCACCTGCACGGCGCCAAACACGCATACGACCATCATTGGCACCAAGGCAGAAGCGACTCTCATCGCTGAAGACGACACGTCTCCATTCGTCCCTCCATTCACGCCTGTCGCGACACCACTGGAGGCGGGCTGCACGATGTTGGGGCGTGAGCGGAAGACGGCCTAACGGTGTGCGGGACCGTAGCCCAGCTTCATGGAGACGGTTGCGAATGGTCCTCGCCGATACCCCAGGAGCAACAGTGTCCCTAATTTGCTGGGAAGTGGCGGTGCGGTCCCCTACGGCACTGCGTAGGATCCTACGGTCTTGGCGTGGATCCGTGCGTTGCTGCGGTCCGGTCCCAGGTCGACGGGCACGTGCACCTTGCGCCGACCACTGGCGACAACATCGATGTACTGTGGAGACCTCACGCCCCACGTGTTGAGCAATTTGGCGGTACGTCCACCCGGCCTCCCGCATGCCCACTATATGCCCTCGCTCAAAGTCCGTCAACTGCACATACGGTTCACGTCCACGCTGTCGCGCCATGCTACCAGTGTTAAAGACTGCGATGGAGCTCCGTATGCCACGGCAAACTGGCTGACACTGACGGCGGCGGTGCACAAATGCTGCGCAGCTAGCGCCATTCGACGGCCAACACCGCGGTTCCTGGTGTGTCCGCTGTGCCGTGCGTGTGATCATTGCTTGTACAACCCTCTCGTAGTGTCCGGAGCAAGTATGGTGGGTCTGACACACCGGTGTCAATGTGTTCTTTTTTCCATTTCCAGGAGTGTAGTTCCTAAGTTTGCCTCACAAACGCTGAGTGAACACTGCTTGCCAACAGTGCTCGGCAGACCAGATGGTAACCCATCCAAGTGCTAGCCCAGCCCGACAGGCTCAACTTCGGTGATCTGGTGGGAACCGGTCTTACCACTGCAGCAAGGCCATTGGCCAATAATAATTGGCTCGAAAATGAGAACTAATAAGGAGAACTTCCAAAATATGCAGAAAATGTGGGATGTTATGGTTAAGTGAAGGTTTACCTTCTCTGGCCATTTCTATCGAGTTTATAAGAACAGTTAAGCATAACAGATATTCCTATATTAACTGATCATACATTTATACCGTTACCAGACACAATTTGTTTTTACATCTGAATAAGAACTACAGTTTTCAAATATTGAAATTTATTCCTGAAATTCAGCTTAACTCCAACCTAAAGCGAAATATGAAAATGTGTGTAAGACTGGGATTCGAATCCGGATTTCCTCTCTTCTCACAAGCAGTCGACTTATCGCTTTGGCTATCCAAGCATGCTATTCAGAATGATCTGAACTTCCATATTTCACACACCTATTTATTTCTACCCCTAATTTATTATTTCACTTACCAACACTCGTATATCTCAAGATTCCTATGCAGGCTCTAGAATCAAGACAACGAGAAGTTCCAGACTATCGTTGCCGTTTTCGTCACAGGCCCATTTCTACCATGTATATGTTTATATCTGACGACGTACTACTGTAGTGAATAGTGATATTTATTCATGTGACGAAAACGAAAACGATAGTCTATGACATCACATAGCCTTGATTCGGAAACCTGCACGGGAATCACAAAATGTGCGAGTGTGGAAAAATAAATTAATAATCTATTTAAAGAAATAGAGACATATGCGAGATATGGAAGTTTGAGATGGACGTGAGGGAGCACTCAGATAGCCTAAATGGTAGGGAAACAGCGCACGGTAAGTGGGGAGCCCGAGTTCGTGTCTCGGTCCAGCACAAAACTTCATATGTCTCTTTAGATAATGTAGTCTACCTATTACAGTTCGGCTGAATCTAACGGAAAGATTTCACAACTTGTTTTGGCCCTGTAAACTTTTAAAAAAGTCAACGAATGCATGTATCACTGAAACAAGAGATAATATCAAAGAATTGGGGATAACAGGAAGAGACTGTTTGAAGAATAAAATATTAAACAAGGCTTTCAACGAACAGAAAATAAGCAATCAGGCAAAACATGGACTAAATAAAAGAAAAAAGCTCGAACAAATATTCAGGAGTAGCTTAGAAACTGGAGACAACAATGGAAGAAGCAATATAAAATAGTATAATTCCCTTTTCTCAAAATGAAAATAAATAATGAAAAATGTTTCCAACATGGCTTGCAGGAACTTATAGGGTGCCACCCGTGTAGAGAACGCGTATCTAAATGTAGCACAAGTGTTAGCTAAACCATCAGCATGTTACATCACAGTTCTTCTCCAAAAACGCTCCATAATTTATCAATAACTCGCTATTCTAATTAGACTATCAAACCAATTCTAATATCTAGCAAACGCATGGATGTGGGGATGTGTTCCTCCCTGGAAGGCCGTATACACTGGGCGTACGGGAGACGACAGTGTGGTGTCACTGCCAGACACCACACTTGCTAGGTGGTAGCCTTTAAATCGGCCGCGGTCCGTTAGTATACGTCGGACCCGCGTGTCGCCACTGTCAGTGATTGCAGACCGAGCGCCGCCACACGGCAGGTCTAGAGAGACGTCCTAGCACTCGCCCCAGTTGTACAGCCGACGTTGCTAGGAATGGATCACTGACAAATACGCTCTCATTTGCCGAGACGATAGTTAGCATAGCCCTCAGCTACGTCATTTGCTACGACCTAGGAAGGCGCCATTACCAGTTTATATTGAGATTGTTATTAATGTATCAACAAGAGCGATGTTCTCCAATTATGGATTAAAGTTAAGTATTACATCAACTACGTACTTTATTTGCTACTATAAATTCCCTTAACTGTTCCAGACCTCACGCCAGTCTGCGTGAGCTTAACGCGTGCCTTTCGGCATCCTCGCATAGTGACTTGGCTGTCTTGCCAAGTCACAACAGACAGAGACAGCGTCCTGCGTTCCGATCAGAGCTTTGCAGAGAGGGGGGGCTGCTGAAGGTGCACGCCTGGCTGTAAACTTCCGTCGAGAGAAGCTGAGTAAAAAATGTATTCTAAAAAGAAAGAGATCTGCAAAGGAGCTGGGAAAACATGACACATTCGGCGGGAGAAGTATCAGTTGGACTCAAAACCTGTCAGCAAAAGGAAATGTTTATATTTTATAAGGAAATCCCAGTTTGGTTCACCAAAATTATTTTGGTAACGGGGATGTAGACTCATGAGTACATATATGCAGCTCCTATCATTGGCTTAAGTGTGGAACCGCTTTCATAGTGGAAGATGTTTCAAATGGCTCTGAGCACTATGGGACTTAACATCTGAGGTCATCAGTCACCTAGAACTTAGATCTACTTAAACCTAACTAACCCAAATACACCACACACATCCATGTCCGAATCAGGATTCGAACCTGCGACCGTAGTGGTCGCGCGGTTCCAGACTGAGGCGCCTACAACCGCTCGGCCACTGCGGACGGCCATAGTGGGAGAGAAGTTCTGCTTTGCATCTCACTCCAAGAGAGAAATGTGTGTTACTAGTTAATCACAGCAGATTCCTTATGAGAAAGGGCACTGTTGCTGTTATAAATTCTTCACTGGTCAGAACTCGGAAGGTCCACAATGACTGGGTAACGAGAATCCGACGCTGGCAGAACCAGCAAGACTTTGAGTAGGGTAGCAGATAGACACCTAGCCTTCTGTGTCCTGGACCTCCAGAGCAAGAGAAGCCTTCGCATTAGAGATGTAGAGAGGGAGAACTCTGTCCTAGGGCTGATCATAAATGCCGGGGCTGAACTTAATATCAATGGGCTATCACTGCAGCCATCCTCTGGGCCTGACGATGGTAAGCATGAGTGAGCCACATTTGCGGATGTCTTGACGGTGGGACTGCAAAGTCGTGTGTTTCCAATTAGAGTTTTGGTGCTCTAAATTAATTCACACAGTGAGCAGGTTATACTGAACATGGGCTTAGGTAAGGGGAATGGTGCTTATACGAACAACTCTGGGTCTCTTCTTTAACCTATTGACGAAATCAGCAATCATTAAGGGTGTCCGTAGACATAGTTAACGGCATCATTTCATTTCCGGTTCGACGCACTGGTACAAGATTTTGTTGTATTCCTTTTATAATTTATTTGAACCTGTGTGCATTTCATAATTAACAGTTTTGTCTGTTCAGTGATTCATCTTAGTAACAAACAGGATTTATTGTAATCTTTGGTTTCATTCCATGATTCGATGAAACGCCTTCCTCATTACAGCTTTAACAGCTTTATTTTGTATTTATTTTGATTAGTCATTATTAAATTGAAATGTTCATCAATTTTCCTTGCGCGCATTTTTTCTCATAACATTTCACATGATATTAAGCGGAGAGGTTTGTTTACTGTTTAGGTCACCAGTTTAGATCATCTTAGCATCTCACTTGTCAAGAGTATGCTAAATGCTCAACTGTGGTCTCACAACTGTTACAGTTTATGTTTTTGCTAATTTAAATATTACGGCAAGAATCGTTTGTAGGTATTGCTTCAGTGAGACGGAGAAGCTGAAGGTATAATAATTTTTTTTTTTAATTTTTATGCTACGCCAACATTTTATCTGATATATGACTATATTAACTCCGAATCAAAAATAAAGCGAAATATAAGAAATAATGCAATGTCAAACAGAGGTTTATTTACAATTTCGGGGTAGCTGTGGCAGAATACGTACCAAGAATTGATCATCTGTTGCAAGAATGGAAATGGTGTTACGATGACAGATTTTGTCTATAGACAGAGAGATCTAGTTCTAAAACCAAACAGCGTGTACCATTTCTGATTTATAGTTACTGTGATACTAAACTAAAATATATAAGAATAGTTAAAAGTTCTTTCTTGGCAAGGTTTAAAAGTATGAAGAATTAACCGCTATTCAGAAATATTACAGCATAAATGTTAATAAAACAGTCGTATCTTTAGAATCAAGAATTGCACTGAATTTCAGTTCGATATTTCACAATCCAGGAAATGCACTTAGATTTACATTATTCGTTGTACATCCACTCATGTAGAAAATAATGTCAGCTCCAAAGATCGACGTTCACATATTTTTCTGCTGTGCTGAGTCAGCATTTCAGCTCCTGTTGATGTTGATTGCAAAGTGGAACATAACACAATCTCCAAGTGATATTACATGACAATCGGAACAGTGTGCTTTCGTCAATACATCGTCCGTAAACAGCGTAGGTCCGTAGCTGTTTTGGCTCGTAAACTGCGCTAAATTACGGGGCACCAACAAGAGAAACGCTGCAATTGAGTTATCAGGCTGTTGTTTGGCCACTCTGCGTTATCGCCCGCTTCGTAATAAATAACGCTCAGATTTGTGACAACCCGCAGTGTGTCGAACCGACTGGTATGTGTGTACATGGTGCTATCTATTCACGTAGCTAGCTGACAATAATGTTTTAGTCACAGCTGTGTCTACGTAAGGCACACACAAATTAAGCAACGCTGTCGATGCTTGACGGGTGCAGCATTTTGCAGTCACTGGAAGTGGTTAGCGCTCATGTGGAATTAAATAATTCCCCAGGTGCCACAGTATTTCCAAATCTCTCATATTTTTATAGCGTATTATAAAAGAGAAAGGTTATTTTGTTACGTGCCAGAAAATCATTTACAGTGCTAGGACTTAAGAAAGACAGAAGTAGGTCTGATCTCTTTTATCGATGCTTTTAAGAAATATGACTACCGCACTCGATATTAAGGAAACTGACTCGGCAAACATGCCTTGAAAGGCTCTGGAAGGTTGATTTATATAAGTGATCTACCAGACCAATTGAGCACCTCTGTCATATTATTCGACGACGTTATTTTCATGAGTGGCATATCATGATTGACGAGGGAGTGAGGCAGGTCTACAGGTTACACGCGAGGCCCCCCCCCCCCCCCCTCCCATTTTCCCCGCCACCACGCTATTCTATTTGTACACTGAACAAGCCGTAAAGGAAAAAGAATTCAAATCTGGACAGATGAAGTAAAAATTATAAGGTTTACTTAGATGTTTACAATTATTTTAGAGACAGGAAAGACTCAGAAGATCAGTTGCAATGAATGGATGTTGGCTCTGAGCACTATGAGACTTAACATCTGTGGTCATCAGTCCCCTAGAACTTTACTTAAACCTAACTAACCTAAGGACATCACACACATCCATGCCCGTGGCAGGATTCGAACCTGCGACCGCAGCAGTCGCGCGGTTCCGGACTGCGCGTCTAGAACCGCTAGACCACCGCGGCCGGCCTAATGGATGTTGCCCTGAGAACAAGGTATATGGTGAACATAAATAAAAGCTAATCACGGGCAGTGAAGTTTCGTCTGATTAAGTAAGGTGATTCCTCGAAATTAGCCTAAGAAACGAAACGTTGGAAGTTGTATACGCGTTTGGTTATCTTCTCACCAAATTAACAACGGCAAAAATTGAGGTTATATAAAATGTACACTATCAGTGGAGAAATACGTTGACATCAAATATAAATTAACCTCTTGTTTAGAAGTATTTGGCCTGTGGTCTTATTTGAAAGTGAAACATCAAAGATGAACAGTATAGATGATAATATAAGTTCCTTAAACGTGGCGTTACAGAAGAAAGGTAACGAATATTTGGATGAATTGAGTTATTAATGAAGCCGTAATGAATACAAATGGACAGAAAAGAATTTGAAGGCGACTAAAGAAACCGGTTTATACGAGCCATCCTGAGTCATCAATAGTTTATTTAATAGTTAGGTGTGGATGATTATACTTAGAGAAGGAGGCCAAGGCATCAGCTTCGTAAGCTAGCTCAAATGAATGTAGTGTAGTGGTTATGAAGGTATGAATCGACTTGCGTAAGATAAACTGTCATGAAGACTCCATAAAACCAATCTTCAGGCATGTCTACAGCAAAATTGTTCCCTGAACGAAATTTTCACTCTGCAGGGAAGTGTGCCCTAATATGAAATTTCCTGCGTGCCGGACTTAGACTCGACTATGGACCTTTGCCTTTCGTGGGGAAGTGCTCTATCGAAAGCACTTGTCCGTGAAAGGCAAAGGTGCCGAGTTCGAGTCTCGGACCAGAAAACTGTTTTCATCTGCCAGGATGTTTCAGAATTGTCACCTATTGCGAAATATCTCAACCGGATAACGGAAGAGATGGCAAAGCGACATGGAATTTCCGTATGATATGGATAAAAAGGAGGAAAAGGTTTAAAGGTTTATTGATAATTCATACCACCATTAGTATACAGCTTTTTCGTTCAGCCACGCTGGTGAAATAACGGGTTAGGTTAACCGTTAAACGACGAATCAACGACCGAAAGATATTTCTGACAAATGAAAAGGTGCGGGCAAAGACGACTGTATAGAAGAATTTCTTTGGAGGTAGACATTTTCAGTGTGAATTTCAAATAAAAATAATATTCTCGTGCTTATGGTGAAATACAGACTGTTTTAAAGATGCTTCTACCTGATCTTGTCGACAGTGTAAAGACCTGTACGGGTGTCGGAAAAGAATAGGTAGGGGGAGCAGACATTTTTAATTTTTAACGGTTTAGGAGGTGCTTTTTGACGCTTCAGATATGACCTGTTGATTGACATGTGTGTGTTTCAAGTTCCATTTGTCTTCTGTGTTAAATGTGATTATTTCCTAAATATACACACATCAAAAAAGTTTTGCATCACATCGGTTTCGAGAGTTCCGGAAACCGTACAGAAAATTGGAATAGACATCAACATAAACATCTTTTCCCGCCTTTTTATTGCTCATGAAAACCACACATTACGTCTTGTACCACCATACAGCGAGACCTTCAGAGGTGGTGGTCCAGAATGCTGCACACACCCGTATCTCTAAACCCAGTATCACGTCCTTTGGCATTGATGCATGCCTGTAGTCGTCATGGCATACTATCCTCAAGTTCATCAAGGCACTGGTGTCCAGAGTGTCTCACTCCTCAACAGCGATTCGGCGTAGATCCCTCAGAGTGGTTGGTGGGTCAAGTTGTCCATAAACAGACCTTTTCAATCCATCCCAGGCATGTTCGATAGGGTTCATGTCTGGAGAACACGCTGGCTACTCTAGTCGAACGATGTCGTTATCCTAAAGGAAGTCATTCACAAGATGTGCACGATGGGGCGTGGATTGTCGTCCATGAAGACGAATGCCTCGCCAATATGCTGCCGATATGGTTGCACTGTCGGTCGGAGGATGGCATTCACTTATCATACAGCCGTGACGCCGCCTTCCACGACCACCAGCGGCCTACGTCGGCCCCACATAATGCCACCCCAAAACAGCAGGGAACCTCCACCAAGCTGTACTCGCTGGACAGTGTGCCTCAGGTGTTCGCGATCATCCACTGTAGCAGTAGCCCTTGGGTGACCTGAGAGAGGCATGTCATCGACAGATCCTGTCTCTCTGTATTTCCTCCATGTCCCAACAACATCGCTTTTGTTCACTCCTAGACACCTGGACACTTGGCTTGTTGAGAGCCGTTCCTGGCTCAAACTAACAATGCGGATGCGATCGAATCGCGGTATTGACCGTCTAGGCATGGCTGAACTACAGACAACACTTCCTTCCAGTTGAACGCGAGATGCCGATGTGTGCGGACAAGGGAGCGCGCGCCTCCGAGCCAGCCGACTCGGTCGCGCCGACAGCCGCCCCCCACAGGACGGATACAGTGGCGGCGACCCCTGCAACGACAACGGATTCTGAAAGGCAAGATAATGAGGACAGGACCACGACGAGCGCTATGCGAATGCAGAGCGGAGGACAACATACGTCAAACCCCTAGGACGAGAGACACCCGATAACAGAGGCAGACCGGCAACAACGGGAACTAAGACTTGAAATACAACACATGATTCTGCAAAGTCAGAAAGTATACGACAACCGCACTAGTACAGTTTCTATGTCACAGCCTGAAGAACAAGTAGACGACCTGGAACAATTTTCTCCGCCATAAGACGACGACGAAATGGAGGGAGTCTCCTCTGAAGAAGTTTGGACGATGCAACCCACCGACGAAGAGGGCGATTTTACACTAGTTCGTCAAAGAAAATGACTCAACGCTTCTCCTAAGCAGATAAACTCTCGGAAGCGACAATGTCCAGAAGAAATGAAAACTTCCAACCGTTATGCGGCTATTGCGAGGGAAGATACTACACATGCTCCAAAATGAATGGACCAGACGAGTGACGTCAACTAGAAGCAGATAAAGAGGGGACAGATGCCTCTGAACGGAACTCACTACGCAAAGTCCTGCCCGTTACTATTTACCATACCAAGAACTACATGGAACTCAACAAGGAGCTGAAGGCGAATACTGACGGCAGTCTTAAAGCCATCTACCAATGAGACAGGATCAAATATCACTTTGACTCCTATGAAGATCAACGACGGGCCATCAATTTCTTTACGAGGAATGACATCCACTTTTTTACAGTTACAGAGGAAGATCTGAAAGATGCACTGATAGAGAAGGGTTTCCCGGTCACCAACGTCCACCAATTTAAAAATTGAGACGACAACACCAAGGAAATACGACCTCAAGCAGCTTACTGTGTCACGTTGCCGGCCCAAAAGGAAAACTACAAGATTTACTACTTCAAATACCTTTTATATACTAAAGTCGTTATCGAAACGTACAACAGAGGGACCTGTTCAATGTCGCCACTGGCAGCGATTCGAACATACAGCTAATTATTGCAGCTTGCCTGCTCGCAAACGGGCTCCACCGAAATGTGCAAACTGTGAAAAGGGTCATCCTGCCACATGGCGTGGCTGCCAGAAGTACCAGGAACTTCTCAGGAAATATAGACAACGGTCTTCGCCCCAGCACTCTCAACGGAGGACTCTTGTAATACGGAACTCCAATCTGACAACATACCCGCCGCCACACCGTCAGCAAAATCACAAGAACAGCCGGCGGCGATACGGCAGCCAGTAACACAGCCTCCTCTTGAAGCACACCCACCTCGACAGCGCCAACAGCATTATTCATATGCCCACGCAGCATCACCACGACGACCCGAACTGGAAACCTACGTCTCAGCAGCACATTTGATGGAGTCCACAGCTCCAGCGCTCTCTGATGTCGCCAAATTTCTCACCGCCGTGCAGCAACAACCAGTGGGGATAGTTTCTTTAATCGAAAGTGTAGTGAAGGCCTTTGGAACACCTTAAGATGGATCGTCCTGGAACCAAGGGAGCTGAAAATCTGTGTATGGAACGCCAACAGACTGAAACGTCACAAAATCGACAGCCAACTTGTATTGGAGACGCACCTTCGTCCAACAACTGAGCTCAGATTTCGTAACGTGTACGTCTATAGAACGAACAGACAAGGCAAACGAGGTGAAGGGACAGCAGTTCTGCTTCAAAGGGAACTTCGGCACCATCATGAAACACTACCACACCTCCAACATCTGGAAGCAACAGCAGTAACGGCTCGATCGGCGGCAGGCACGATCACTTTCATCACGGCGTACAGCAGCCCCGGTAAAAACCTGGTTCCAGACGACCTAAGGAGGATCTTCACCAATTTTGACAAAATCTTCCTAGGAGGTGACCCTAATAGCAAGCACGTCGCTTGGAATTCCCGGCGTACGAAACCACGTGGACGGACTTTGATTGCCATGGAAGAAGAACTGGGCATCATAGTCCGTGGTCCGCCAGAGCCCACACGGATTCCTTACCTCGATCGGCAAGAAGTGGACGTCCTACATATTGCTCTCATCAAAAACATTGAGACGAACCTCCAGCTCCACACCGTCGATGATCTCTCGTCGGACCACCGACCTGTTCTCAGCATAGTGGAAAACGCAACGGCCAACTTTCCGCCCCCCACCTCACAAACTCTGGACTGGGGTCAATTTCGGACATATCTTGACAACAATATCCGCGCGACGCAGGACGTTTCAACACCGAAAGCCATCGACATTGCCGTACAATCTTTGATGGAGAAGATAAAGGTAGCCAAACGGAGGGCAACTACTCATCCAGTCTACCCTGTAGTAGCTTTCGACGAGTTCCCGACTCTACTCCAAGAACTGAAGACACAGAGAAACAAGAGCAGACGACGTTGGCTTCGCTATAGAAACCCGATCGATCGACGAGAAACACACGTCTTAACACGAAAACTGCGCAGGAGAGTGGCAGAGTGGCGACATCGGGTCTGGGAAGATAAGATGGATGGATTCTTACTTCGAACCAAGAACGAATGGCAGGTAGTCAAGAACATACGACACAAGCGGCCACCTAAACGAGCCATCAGAGGATCAGATGGCCTCCTCTCTGACGAACTCTCCCAGGCGGAGCTGTATGCTGCGACTTACCAAGAACAGATGTCTACAACAGCGACCCCCGTGAAGGACGTCCGCCTGCAAGAACAGGAAGCCGTCGTTACTGCAGAATGGACTTTTCTCCGTACTAGGCCTGTGCAGAGCCGCCCACAACTCACCACACCAGCAGAGATCCGTAAAGTTATCCGGAAGACTCCATAAGTAACACCGATTTGAAACAGTTGCCCAGAAACCCAACTGTGCTCCTTACCCGAATTTTCAACAGCTGTCTCCTGCAGGGATGTTTTCCTGCAGCATGGAAGGCAGCTCGAATACTTCCAAAGCGAGTAAAGACCTAGCTGAACCCAGCAGTTACCGGCCAATTAACCTCTTGCCGACCCTTGGCAATGTGCTTGAGAGGGTGCAGTTGAAGTGGCTCCATGATGCGCGTACAGCGCATGATGTTATACGACCCGAACAATTCGGTTTCAAGGACAAGTTCTCTGCCGAACTTCAACTTGTACGGATCACTGAACGGATACAAGAAGGATACAACAAACAGCACTTCACGATTGGTGTATTTCTTGACATCGAAAAAGCTTACGATAAGGTGTGGCGGCCAAACCTTGTCGTCAAACTACATCGCACTACCCCTATTGCGGATTGTTACATTGGACTCACAGACAACTTTCTGCACGACAGGAAACCGTATGTCTGGGTCGACGATAAAAACTCCGAAATGAAACTGATCTCTGCAGGAATTCCGCAGGTCTCCGTCATTTCGCCTCTGCTTTTCAACTTACATATAAATGACATCCCAACAGTCCCCCTGGTTACGGGGAGTTTTTATGCGGACGATACGACCTTTCTGACGACTGGACGACACTTGGATCAGCTAACCGCTAGGATGCAACGGCAACTTGCTGTAATGGAACTCTGGGCGCTGCAAAATAAGATAACGATCAACCCGACGAAGACAGCAGCCGTTATGTTCACACGAAGGGAACCAGATCTGAACGACAGACTGTAAATAGTGGTTCAATCTATCCCATGGTGGCCGGGAGTGAATTTCCTCGGTGTCTGACTTCACAAAAAATCGCTCTTTACGCAGAATATTGACGACAAGAAGACGGCAGCCCAGAAGATGGCCAGGTCATTGATTCCGTTCCTGAAGAGTAAGGATCTCAAGCCTAAAACTGAACTCCAATTGTATAAGGCAACGATGGAACCCGCAATATTATATGGCTCCACCTCGTGGGGAGTTACGTGCCTCTCCAATTACAACAAACTTCAAGCGCTGCAAAACGTTTGCTACCGATGGACCACAGGAGCTCCATGGTGGACGAGAAACGTCGACATCTGCACCGCACTCCACGAGACCACTATACAAGAGAAGGGCCACGACAAGGCTCCACAAGTTTTTGACATAATCGATGCCCTTCGGGACGAAGTTCGACAATTAGAATCGGTAGGAACGGTAAACCCTGCAAGATGCCACAAGTATCGAGTACCGAAGTCAATAACGTTTCACCCCCCACAACCGATCTGTCATAACATGAGGAAGCAGTCACACGTAACAGCCTAGACACATCTCACCCTCCACACTAGATAGGCATCACCAAAGACAGCAGTCTAAATGACCCATTAAGTGCCCAAGCCTAACTGAATGTGTAATAAATAAAGTGTTTTCCTTTTATCGTTACATCCCACCCTAGAAGAATACGTCATCAAGGATGATCTCTTCGCCGGCCGGTGTGGCCGTGCGGTTCTAGGCGCTTCAGTCTGGAACCGCGTGACCGCTACGGTCGCAGGTTCGAATCCTGCCTCGGGCATGGATGTGTGTGATGTCCTTAGGTTAGTTAGGTTTAAGTAGTTCTAAGTTCTAGGCGACTGATGACCACAGATGTTAAGTCCCATAGTGCTCAGAGCCATTTGAACCATTTGATGATCTCTTCAGTGCACACTACACAGTATAAAAAAAGTACCTCCTTCCTGGTGGAATAACTGGAACTGATGGGCTGTCGGACCCCCTCCGTCTAACAGGCGCTGCTCATCCATGGTTGTTTACAAAAAACGGTTCAAATGGCTCTGAACACTATGGGACGTAACATCTGAGGTTCAAATGGCTCTGAGCACTATGGGACTTAACTTCTTAGGTCATCAGTCCCCTAGAACTTAGAACTACTTAGACCTAACTAACCTAAGGACATCACACACATCCATGCCCGAGGCCGGATTCGAACTTGCGACCGTAGCGGTTCCCAACTGAAGTGCCTAGAACCGCTCGGCCAAACCGGCCTGCAGGTTGTTTACATATTTGGGCTGGTTTAGTGACATCTCTGAACAGTTAAAGGGACCTTCTCTGTGTCAACGTCTATGTTCAGGAGTTCTGGAAACCGGAGTGATGCAAAACTTTTTTTGATATGTGTATTTTCAAACACTTCATGCTACCTTTCGTAATTATCTCTCGGATTTTCGCTGAAACCTAAGTAGAACGATACAGTGGACTTCAGTCATTATTTTGTTTCCATCGCGGCCTGGAGTACGTTTACGCCGTAATGTTTTTCCCGATATGACAGCAGTTACTCAATGGAAGGAGGTCCACCGAGCCGCTTCGCTGTATTCAGTTGCAGAAACAACACATTCGCAGCCGGCTGTATGGTCTACCTATAGCCAGCGGTGCGCCCTATTGTTCAGCTTGTGTTGTGCGTTTCAATGGATCCCGCGGTCTCAGCAGCATGTGTGTATTCTTTCCCTGTCGCCCTTTTTTTTTTTTTTTTTAAATTGGTTTTCTGTTTCAGATATGCTTGCGCAGTGGCAGATGGGAATTCTCTAATCAAACGAATCCCCCGAGTGCTGGCCGGGAAAGATAGCCACACGGGTGTGCCGAAGCGCCGGTACGAATGATAATAGAGGGATCTGAATACGAATTGCCACATTGTCCTCCGGTTCCCAGCAAACAGTGGTTTACATTTCAGTTACTCCCTTTGGACATTAAGGCTATTTTCAGTATACATATTGAAGCCTTCCATTTACACACATTGTTTGCATGAGACACTTCTGAGATTAATACCAATGTTTACATAGTGTACCGTCACTTTCAAGATGTTTGTTTTTAGAGATTCTCTTCAAGAGGACACCTTAGAACAAACAACGTGTAATTTACTCTGTCAGTATTTTTGTAAGCTTATGATTCTGAATAAAAGTGTCTCCACAATACGGATTTTATTATTGGGTGTGACTGTTCTTTGAACGTTTTCCATGTCCCATCTAAATCGGATCCCGGACAGCACAGCAATATTCCTTCTGGATGGGCCAAGAGCGTGGCGTAAGCTGTCTCATTAGTATACCTGCTGCATTTTCTAAGTATTCTGCAAATAAATCGCAGTCTTTAGCTTCCTTCCCCAACAACATTATCAATTTGATCTTCCAATTTAAGTTATTCAATCCCTAAAAATTAAGATTAATTTACAGCCTTTCGATTTGTGTGATCTATAGCGTAACCGAAATTTAACAGAGTTCTTTTAGTGTTCATGTGGGTGACTTCACATTTTTCTTTATTTAGTCAACTGCCACTGTTGTTGTACGAGCCAAAAGAAACATACAAACTGCCTGCAGATAACGATTTTTATTTAGAAGGTTATTAGGATACTTAATAGATTATCTGCCAAAATTTCCAAAATTTCTCCTGTGATACAAAACTGTTTTTTACGCATTGGGGTAAATAATACACTTGAACTTAATACACCACTGGCCATTAAAATTGCTACACAAACAAGAAATGCAGATGATAAACGGATATTCATTGGACAAATATATTATACTAGAACTGACATGTGATTACATTTTCAAGCAATTTGGGTGCATAGATCCTCACAAATCAGTACCCAGAAAAATCGCCTCTGGTCGAAATAACGGCCTTGATAGGCCTGGGTATTGAGTCAAACAGAGCTTGGATGGCGTGTACAGGTACAGCTGCCCATGCAGCTTCAACACGATACCACAGTTCATCAAGAGTAGTGACTGGCATATTGTGACGAGCCAGTTGCTCGGCCACCATTGACCAGACGTTTTCAGTTTTTGAGAGATCTGGAGAATTTGCTGGCCAGGACAGCAGTCGACCATTTTCTGTATCCAGAAAGGCCCGTACAGGACCTGCAACATGCGGTCGTGCATTATCCTGCTGAAATGTAGGGTTTCGCAGGGATCGAATGAAGGGTAGAGCCACAGGTCGTAACACATATGAAATGTAACGTCCACTGTTCAAAGTGCCGTCAATGCGAACAAGAGGTAACCGAGACTTGTAACCAATGGCACCCCATACCATCACGCCGGATGATATGCCAGTATGGCGATGACGATTACACGCTTCCAATGTGTGTTCACCCCGATGTCGCCAAACACGGATGTGACGATCATGATGCTGTAAACAGAACATGGATTCATCCGAAAAAATGACGTTTTGCCATTCGAGCACCCAGGTTCGTCGTTGAGTACACCATCGCAGGCGCTCCTGCCTGTGATGCAGCGTCAAGGGTAACCGCAGTCACGGTCCGAGCTGATAGTCCATGCTGCTGCAAACGTCGTCGAACTGTTCGTGCAGATGTTTGTTGTCTTGCAAACGTCCCCATCTGTTGACTCAGGGATCGAGACATGGGTGCACGGTCCATTACTGCCATGCGAATAAGATGCTTGTCATCTCGACTGCTAGTGATACGAGGCCGTTGGGATCCAGCACGGCGTTCCGTATTACCCTACTGAACCCACCGATTCCATATTCTGCTAACAGACATTGGATCTCGACCAACGCGAGCAGCAATGTCGCGATACGATAAACCGTAATCGCGATAGGCTACAATCCGACCTTTATCAAAGTCTGAAACGTGATGGTACGCATTTCTCCTCCTTACACGAGGCATCACAACAACGTTTCACAGGCAACGCCGGTCAACTGCTGTTTGTGTATGAGAAATCGGTTGGAAACTTTCCTCACGTCAGCACGTTGTAGGTGTCGCCAACGGCGCCAACCTTGTGGGAATGCTCTGAAAAGCTGATCATTTGCATATCATTGCGTCTTCTTCGTGTCGGTTAAATTTCGCGTCTGTAACACGTCATCTTCGTGGTGTAGCAATTTTAATGGCCAGTAGTGTATTGATGTTGGCACTACACATGACAGCATACTACTAGAACAAATTGTCTTTAGTAAAAGTTTTTTGAAGATGTGACTGGGACATGGTTCTTTAAAGACCAAAGTGTCAGCTACTTTTGCAAGTAGAGGTACATTGAGTCGATGGCCACTGTAAGGGAAACTCAATTTTCAGCAAACCATAATTACTGATAGAAACTCGTCGCGTTCACATTTTGAATTTTACATTTTATTAGACTTCGCGCTAAACAGTTTTAAGTGAAAAAAGTATTGGAACTACATGCTTGTTTTGAAGGCTCATACTGCGCCCACTTTTCCCTATTCTGGGGTAATGCGACCTGGGCCCCCGCAACAGCATATTTTTAGGCATCTTGACGCCCTGCTATCTGAAACAATACGAATTGGGTGCATCAGAACGTTCTCAATGGTACGTTTGTGTTTGTTCATTCATAACAGAACGGAAACAGTTTTAAATAATATTAACTAATTCATTCAAACACGCCACATACTACGAGGGTTGACTGAAAAGTAATGCCTCCATCTTCGTAACTCTTTCGCAGTTGGCAGCATTGGTATGCAGCAAGTACTGGCATGTTCGGTAACCTCTTCTCTCCATCTCCAGTTGGCAGGAAGCCCTAGCATTGAATGGTTGCGTTGTTACAGTGTAAAGTATGGAACGCTGCGCAGACGGTCTCTCAATGCGATTTAAGCAGCGTGCAGTCATTGAACTCTTGACAGCAGAAGGTGCCACCCCAAAGGAGATTCTTCAGAGAATGAAAGCAGTTTATGGTGATTGTGTTGAAGTGAGTACTGTGCGTCGTTCGCCGAGTAAAGTTTAAAGATGTTGAGGTGGGAACATCTGACCAGCGTGACAAACGAAGAGTTGGACTTCCTGTGCCGGCAACCACCAAGTTTCACAAGCAAAATGCTGACAGATTGATTCAGGGCGGTCGTCGTATCACTCAGAGAGAAACTGCAAGCACAATCGGCATTTCACAAGAATTTGTGGGTCACAGACACCCACTCCCGAGGGAGGACTCCAACCTCCGCAGGGACCAGCCACACAGTCCACGACTGCAGCGCCTAAGACCGCTCGGCTAATCTCGCGCGGCGGTACCCCGAATGCTGACTCCTGAAATGAAAGCGTACAGACTAGAAATTTGTCAGGAAATCCTCTTGCGTTAAGAGAATAAAGTTGACGCCTTTCTCCATTCAATCGTGACAGGAGACGAAACGTCAGTCTATGGAATATCGACAAAAAGACTCGCCCCAGAAAAAGAAATTGAAGACGTAGCCCTCATGGCCACAGTGTTCTGGGACTCAGATGGTGTTATCCGTGTTGACTTCCATGATCGTGAAACAACAATAAATTCAGAGCGTTACATCACAACGCTAAGAACTCTGTAACGACAGCTAACAAGGGTCCGAAAGGAAAAGAGAAATGTTTTCCTGCAGCATGACAATGCCAAACGACGCACCTCTCGTGCCACCACAGCAGAATTCCAGAGACTGAATCTCACCACCGTACGGCATCCTCTATGCAGTCCAGATTTAGCACCGTCTGATTCCATCTGTTCCCAACAATGAAAGACGATCTGCGGGGACATCATTATGTCTCTGATGAAGACGTTGCGAGAACTGTGAGACTCAAATGGTTCAAATGGCTCTGAGCACTATGGGACTCAACTGCTGTGGTCATCAGTCCCCTATAACTTAGAACTACTTAAACCTAACTAACCGAAGGACATCACACACATCCATGCCCGAGGCGGGATTCAAACCTGCGACTGTAGCGGTCGCGCGGTTCCAGACTGAAGCGCCTAGAACCGCTCGGCCACCCCGGCCGGCCAACTGTGAGACTGTGGTTGCGGAAACAGAGTGTCGACTTCATCCGTGACGCCTTCAGAAAACTTGTTCATCGTTGGCAAAAATATATCCCACTGACTGCTGATAAAGTGGAAAAGTGAATATTGGTAATTAAAGACCACATTGTAAGGATTATTTCTGTGTTTGATTTATTAAAGTATTCCCATCCAAGCCAAGTTAACGAAGGTGGAAGCATTACTTTTCATTCAACCCTCGTAATAGAATGATGGACGTTAGCTTTGTGTAAACATACAGAAGGATTTAGAAGTCATTCTGATCTGCAGTACCCTGCTAGTATATAGAAGTAACTGATTCCTATTGTTGTAGACACTTTGGGCACTTTTTCCGACTAATAGTTTGGCCATTTTCCCTATCGGACGCCATTTGGTCTTTAGTGGCTCGCAGATAAAACCATCAGACCAAAAGAAACAATAAGGAACTACGTCTGTAAGCCGAAATATGTTGTTTAAGCAATGATACTTTAGAAACGTATAACTCTTCTTAAATATGAGGTGACAAGAACTATATTAAAAGCCTTATCTTACATCAGATGACTGAAAGTTAGGAAACGTATTACTGCAAAATTAACGGAGGAAGCCTGTTCTGTCAAACTCATTCACAGCAATGATGGTGTACAGTACAATTAGTTTTACCACTTCCCGTCAGACAGAAGCACTGTTCAGGGCCAAAAGTATGCAGTGGCCACTTTTTCAGCGGTAGCCACTTTACCTCACCATCCCCTACCTTTCGTTAAGGGTGTGTGTTTACTGAGAACTTGAAACAGTGGACGTAACTTTGGGGTACGAAACATGACGGCAATGTCACGTACCTGGCAGTGCTGGTAAGCGTACTGGAGTATGGCTGTGTGCCTCAGAATCGAAACGTGAACTTAGACATAGCTTTGTGAACATTACATCTGAGAGAGTTTATACACCTTGTGACAGTAGTAAAACAGCGAAAATATGTTGATTCGAGTATCGTGTCGTGGGGTGAGCAAGCAAATGCGTCACCAACCTTATACGTATACACTCGTGAAAGGGGTCATCAGCAAGATTAGTGTGAGCCGGTTTTTACTACGGGAACTGTGTCAACTGTAAAAGCATAACTGAATATCCGGACAGTGACTTTCGGACGAAGGAACGGCTAGTAAACGACTAGTGTGATTGACAAGCACAACGTTATGTCGCAAGGTATTGCAAACAGACCACTGTGGCTGAAGTCTGTAACTACGGCATAGTTGGAACATTTTGTGAACAATGTAGTACACATTTATGTGTTTCCTGGTAGAACACACACCGATCATTACTAGATACTTGTGGTCACCGTTAAGCGTGTGCTCCCTAAACTTGCATTTAAATAAATAATTACAGGATCTAATTCATAGTTGGTGTAATTCTTTGAGATTGTCATTGTGGGAGATATGTGATCTGTTGATTTATAACATGTGTGGATAAAAATCGGATGTCGAGATAGCAATAAAATAAAAATCTTAGTTGTCGGTTTACAATTAAGATTTTCATATACACACATGTTATAGGTGATAGTTGCAGCAAGAATTAGAACGTGAACAACCTTCGGTTTAGGCCAGTTCGATACTTTTCCTGCATGGAGAGAGAAAATAGTCTACACTTCAGCCACCTATAAGAAGCGGGCCAAAACGGGTTCTTAGGCGATTTCTTAGTGTGGGTTGCATACATTCAAGAGCAAACTTGATTGATTCATGAACCCCTCCCGATCCCCTTAACCTGTTGTTCTTTTAATTGATTTATAACACCCTAGGGGTTGATTTATGAACCTCTGGGGATAATCTATTCTTCTGAAATGCACCACCCCTCCCTCTCCTTCTCCTCATCCCCCACTCCTAGGGGAAATTCCCTCGCAGATACCTTTGATATGAAGTTAACTGACTAACTAATTAAATCGATCAATTAATTAGACCTCTCCTTCTGGGAAATTCTCCATCCCTCCCCTACCGCCTTTACACTTCCCCGCCACTTCCCATATGGAAATTGGTGGATAAAAGACCCAGTCTGTGCTGGAGAGGAAGCATCTTATGACAGGAGATTCAAATCAATATCAGTTACATAGCAAAGGATATACTGTTTATTTATAAAATTCAATTTTCAGGGGTTGGATCACTTTTTTACTTGGTGGGAAAAGCTCATCATTCTCTGCTGTTCTAGTAGATGCAGGTCTTGTACAATATATCGAACATAAGTAATAAAATAGATAGGTTTCTTTCCGATCGCGAACGTATACCGTCACAGAATAAATGTCAAAATTACTCACTGCACGTAATTACATTGATAAAAAATCTTTCGATTGCGTCTCTTCACCTACTTCAAGGCAGACATGCCGGCTGGGACATTGCTTTCCCATGTGCTGATCACTTTGGTGGGCTGCACCGTGCGACAGTGACTGAGAGGCTGCATTAGGTCCACTTGGGCCTCGTGACCACTCTCTTCTGCTATACCACCAGTCGTCTATCCAAGTGACTCCCTCATGTCATGTGCCACTCCTTGGCAAAATTCTGACCAATCTGTCGAAACTGTACATGACATAGGGGTTTTGTTCGCAGCAGTGTCCTTTGCCACCTTTGCACCTGCACAGTCTGCTACCAATCACAAACCTTCTATACCAGGTCAGTGGACGCAGCCACTCTATATGCTCGCCCTGCTGTGCAGATACTGAGTTAGTTCACAATACTACCAGTAGAGGATGCTGAGTGAAGCAACCCCCACACCCCTCCTCCCTTCAATTCCCTCCTCTCCCTTCCCCCTCTCCCTTCCAGTTATTTCCATTTGGACAAATCATCAAGTGGTGGCAACTCTTTGATATAGGTGGTGGCAACCCTTTGATATTGATACCTTGGAAATTCGTTTCGAAACATATGCCTCGCTCCCTCTCCCTCTCCCTCTCCCTCTCCTTCTCTCTCATGTGGCTGGCTACTTCCTGCGTCTAACGAGCATCTGTTGTGTGCTACACTAACCAATTCTTTATCTTGAATGAAGTATGGGAACCTGGTAAATCCTCAGCCTTGGATGTCTTGGAAATACTCCTTAAAAATCTGCAGTTGGATTGGGCTGATGTGTGTGTTATCAGTGATACTACTGGAAACAATAAATTGACAAGTCAGGGATTTAATGTCTCGATTGGAAGCGCTGATATGTAAAATGATTGTTGGAATTTAAAATTTTGGTGTGAATTTATACCATCACATTTGTGGAATTCCCGACCTTTATAGGTCTGCTAAGTTCATTTTATGAAGCACAATAAAATTTTTACGGTCGTTCTCTCATTCACACCACGAAAAAGAAGGAGGAGGAAAGGGTTAACAACATGATATGATAGTAACAACAACATATACCACTACAAGACAGAGTAGATTGCAATTTATTAAGAAGCATGAAACCACAATCCTAGCAGCGATGGATCACTGATAACGCTCGTACATACATCCCACTCACTCCGAAGATGTCCACATGCGGTGCACCCATCCCCTCATACACCACCATCGCCAACACTCAAAGGTCGGAGGAAACTACTGCCTTGACTCAAGTTGCAGTCATGAACGCTCGTGTACGCCAGAGTGCACCACACCACTTATGGAGGGCATCTGGAGATGACTGAATTGGTAGGAATTCACATGTTATCAATGCATCCAGCGCCAACACTTGGCAGTGATCGATATTGAACTGCTAAATTTTTCAAGGAGAATACATGCAACACACACGATCAATGAGACAGCCCAGTCGATACTTTTGTTTATGTTCAACGTCCATTTTCCTCTTCCCAGCACCTTCTTGGTGTGGTATCCAGACACTACAACAATTCTGCAAAATTGATCGCACAAGTGTTTTACGTAAAATGTTTTGAACTCCTTCCATCGGGAGCTCCATCACGCATAAATCAAACTTTCCTTCTTGTTGTTCTTCTTCTCGTTAATCGTCAATAATGTCACGAGAACACTCTCAAATGTATCAGGCTCCTATCTACTATGCACAAATAAGGAGTGCTACAAGTCCTCAACATACAAGCATCTAGAGATATTGAATGTAATTGGACGGGAGACGTGAGTAATACTGGTATGGAACAGTCTTCGCAGAAGGGCAGTTACAGTACTGAAATGAGAAAACCAGTCTATGTCACTAGCATTGGCCAGTACGAATTTGGAACAGGTGTTACACTCTTTGAAAGTGCAAAATATTGAAGTGTATTGATTACGTGGAATGGAGCTCGTTCTGTTCCTTAACAAAATCTCTAATGTCGTGGGTATAGGATCCTCCGACTTCTGGTCAGTTTCACATTAAATTGGAGGAGGAGGAGATTTAGTGTTTAACGTCCCGTCGACAACGAGGTCATTAGAGACGGAGCGCAAGCTCGGGTTAGGGAAGGATGGGGAAGGAAATCGGCCGTGCCCTTTCAAAGGATCCATCCCGGCATTTGCCTGAAGCGATTTAGGGAAATCACGAAAAACCTAAATCAGGATGACCGGAGACGGGATTGAACCGTCGTCCTCCCGAATGCGAGTCCATTCTGCTAACCACTGCGCCACCTCGCTCGGTCATTAAATTGGAGACAGTGTTGCAGGGAGGGTTGGTTAGACAGATGAAGACTTACGAGATGCATATTTTTGCTCAGGGTCCTTAGCCTATAGTTTCATCGAAGGGATAGCTCGTTTCGAAATATAGGGCCGAGTGCTACAGCTCTGAATCCCAACTTTAACCCATGACTGCTAGAATACTTTGTGACTCAATCCACGTAGGGAGAGACGGCAAATCGTAATAATACCTAACCGAATTTATAAAGTGTTTCGGATAAGGAACGTAGTTTTTGTACCTACTCATCCGTAATGGCTACTTCCTATACTAAGAAACAGTATTTGTGCCGTGTGATGTAGGCTGTGTAACAGGGTTCGCGATTGAAAGTAATTGATGGGGTGGTTTAGCAGCGATACAGCAATTAAGAACCACGCTGATCACGAGATAGAGGTGACGCGACTTTTGTTGATGTAGCAACTCTTCAGAGGGCTGGTTTGGACTTCGGGTAGTTGAGTAAAATGTGGTGAAATTAGAGGAAACTTAGTAAAATGCGAAAATTTATGGAAAATTCGTAAAAATTGATGAAAAGACGGATAATAATGTTGAGCGATGAGGGTATTTATAGGGTGAAAATTATTGAATTATGTTAAAGAAACCTACAGTAGGTACAAACTACAGTGTGCACACACTTCATTCAACATGTGAATGTCGCTACAGATATTCTGATTTAGATTATGACGTGTTAAAAATGCCTGTCATCATTGTCGATGATGTGGCGCAGACGAATAGCGACATTCTGCTTGATCCGCTGAAGTGTCGGAACATCGATGGAGTCGATGACCTCCTGAATGGCTGTTTTCAGCTCAGTAATGGTTATCTGGTTATTTCTGTACACCTTGTCTTTAATACAGCTCCACATAAAGGAGTTGCATGTGTTCAGATACGGAGAATATGGCGACCAATGGAGACCCATGTGATTCTTAGAGTGCCCCTCGAGGACGTCAAACACTCTCCTGTGTCGATAGGGTCAGACTCCAAGTTGCATTAACCGTAACTTGTCGAAATTAGGGTCACTTTGGTTAATGGAGATGACATCATCTTCCAAAACCTTCACCTAGCGTTTGATAGTCACCATTCCATCAAGGAATATTGCACCAATTATTCTTTGACTGAACTTAGCACACCTCAGTCACCTGCTGGGCTTGAAGAGACTTCTCGGTCGTGAAATGCTGGTTCTCAGTCCCCCAAATGCGTCAGTTTTCTTATTAATGTTGTTTTGTTTATGGGGCACTCAACTGTGCGGTTATCAGTGTCCGTACAATTTCTCAAACTTTGGTCAGTCCAATCTCGCCACTTTCATGAATAGTGATGAAATGATGAGAACAACACAAACACCCAGTCATCAAGAGGCTGGTGAAAATCCCTGACGCCGCTGGGAATCGAACACGGGACCCCATGCTCGGGAAGTTTTCTTATTGACGAACCTGTCCAAGTGAAGGTGGGCTTCGTCGGTCAACCAAACCACGCATGTACATACTAATTCTCATCATGGCCCACAGCAACCTTGCAGTTTGAAGGTCCTAACGCAAACCGTTCAAAAGTTATGACTGTTTTATTTCACATAGTTCAATAATTGTGACCCTGTACACGCACATCTGGGTGTATGAAAATCATCCCATTCCTCCACTGATGTGATTGACAACTGATGGTGCATACTGTCTATAATCTTTGGGTTTAAGTCCTGCAGAATAACCCCTTGTTCTGCATGTTGTTATTCATTGTAAGTCATAAAAACGAACGACACAATGTCCAACGATGTGGAGGTCAGGATGACTACTAATAGGACACTGAAATAGCATCATATACCAGGACTCAATATGCACCACCAATACGAGGAATCAATTCTCAGGATCTTATTGAAAACCGGAACACCTTTGGACAGCTGTGCGGAAATGCTCCAGAAAGCCGCAGGCTCTTTCAGTTTCCATATGTTGTGTTGTCCTGCTCATATTTGTCGCTAAGAAGCAGCACATCTGTCTTCTATTTCAACTGTCCTGTGCGTGTTTACACCACGCAATGTCCAGCATTCTGTAAGACCCAATGGATCAAAATGTGTTAATGTCAGTTTAGCACTTGACGCGACCTCGAGGTCATGGTGGAAAAACAAGAAAAATGGCGGTATACAAAGTTGTAGACGTACACTGCTTGAATATATCACAGCAGAGAAACAATGCTTCAAACTGCTTATCAAAGAACAACACAGGAAACCTGCCCTGCTATTGATAGTTTGCCTGATATGATCCTCTTAAAGTATGGGCAACAAAACCTAGAACTGGTCTGTACAAGCGAGTTCGATCACTGGCCACCTGCTCCAACGAACCAATACCTGTATATTTAATAGGATCGCGACACATGCTCGATGTCAGCACACAGACGGTATCTGTTTTCGATATATCTAGGGGAGAGTTTTATAGTTCGTCGATTTTCTTTGTTGGATGGTGCAAAATAACGATGAGGGAGCCGCATTCATCTGTTGTGATTGGCACTGGGTCACAGCACTGCACCCGTTGTTTCACCATATAACACATTTTCAATTGACAACAAGTCTGTTCTCGTGGGCCAGTGCAAATTGCTGACATCCTGTGACACCAAGAAGGCACGCTGCCCCTGGCTGCGGCGAACCAAAATGCGGCCATGAATGCACCTTGAGATATACAAATCTCCTTCAGACTGCAGTACCTGTATGTAGTTTCGAAATGCACTGCAATACAGTTGCAAAATCCTCATCATTCTCCCAGATCATATATGATGTGAAGTATTGTTAATTTTTCCGATAAGAAACACCACCGTAACTGGTCATACTGTCTTTTCTACCACCTTGTGTAGCAGAAGAAAACTTTTCCTGCTGTCCTTAGGCAATGTACCCGGTTGGCAGACCTACGACCACATGTTCTGATTTCCACCAAATGGTCAAAATACCACCCTGTCGCATTAACTTAGCTCACCCTGTTTTTCCACAGGATACAGAAGATGGTTAGATGGCAGATATAGCACTCTCCAATTTTGGGTGCTTGGCGGAGGTAGCCAGTGAACGGCACGAATTAATATTTCTGGCTTAATGCTGTCACAAGTGGTGGGTACAAAGAGAAGTTCCAGCTGGCTGGTTACTTGGTTCATGCCCACAACTGCAGGGATAAGACCGAGCAGCGGACCTCGTGGCTCTCTCTGGATAGCTAAAAAATAAACTAATACTCAGTACACATTCGGCTGACTCTATGATCACATGTGTTGCATGTATTCTCGGTGGAAAATTCAATATCGATGAATGCCAAGTGTTCTTGCTGGATGTATTGATGACATCAGAATTCCTACCTTTCCAGTGTTCCTGGGCCACTTCCATGGATGGTGTGGTGGTCTCTGACATACATGCATCAATGACTGAGGCCACGGTCATGGCGGTAGTTTCCATCGACAGCTGAACGTAGGTGCTGGAGGTGTACAAGAAGGTGGGCTTGCTGCATGTGGAGATTTGGGGGTGAGTGGACTGTATGTGTGAGTGATTTCAGCCATCTATGACATTTCACCATGACAAGTACTGGGACTGTGGTTTAGTGCTTCTCAATAAATTTCGGTGTAATATGTCTTGTAGTGGTACTTTTCGTTATTATCCTAGTCCTTTATAAAAGACAGGTAGCATACCTGTAGTGATTGAGAATTCCATAACCGTAGTGGTTGAGAATTCCACAACCGTGACGGTATAAAATCATGCCGAAATTTGAAATTCCGACTTTCACTTTACCTAGCAAAGCTTCCAATCGAGACATCAGATCCCTGACTGGACAATTTATTGTTTCCAGTAGTATCACTGATAACACACACATCAGCCCAATCCAACTGCAGATTTTTAAGGAGTATTTCCAAGACATCCAAGGCTGAGGATTTACCAGGTTCCCATACTTCATTCAAGATAAAGAAGTGGTTAGTGTAGCACACAACAGATGCTCGTTAGACGCAGGAAGTAGCCAGCCACATGAGAGAGAAGGAGAGGGAGAGGGAGAGGGAGAGGGAGCGAGGCATATGTTTCGAAACGAATTTCCCAGGTATCAATATCAAAGGGTTGCCACCACCTATATCAAAGAGTTGCCACCACTTGAACCAGTCCACAGATTTTTGAGGACATAGCATGCAACTGAGCTGAAATTTGGAACTCTCAGCTACTTCCAATGTAATGGACCACCTGCAAAACAGTGCCTTTATCTGCCAACAGGAGGCAAGTGGGAAAAAACCTGAAAGAAATTGGAAATTAGGAAACTGCAGGATCGAATCCTTTCATTTATATGAGTTCTACTATCCACCAAAGTGACAAGGAGACAAAGAGAGAGAGGGTGAACGAGAGAGAGACAGAGAAAGAGAGAGAGAGAGTGAGAGAGAGAGAGAGAGAGAATATCTTTTGAGAGGAAATTCCTAGGTATCAATATGAAAGGGCTGCCACCACGTTTTGATTTGTCTAACTGTAAGTAATTGGAGGAGAGACTTGCAGGGAAGAGGGGAATGGCAGTGGGTTGCTTCTCCCAGTGTAGTCTGCTTGTGGTATTGTGAACTGAGTTGGTCAGTATCTGCACAGCAGGGGGAGCGCTTAGAGGAGTTACATCCACAGACCTGGTGTGGAAGTTGTGTGTTTGTGAGCAGATTGTGCAGGTGAAACCAGAAGTAGCCAGCTGAAGTTGCAGACGACACTGCCATTAATAAAGGAGACTGCAGTTGTGAGTGTGACTTGCCTGCTGGGCAGTTGCAAAGAAATGAGCACAGTATTCCGAGACACTGTGGTCTACTGGTTTGGACAGGTTGCTCTGAACTTTACCAACATGAAACAGGAAGTAGCCACTTCGTCTGTGCTAATACCGCCAGATGGCTGGCAGTGCGATGGCTGACAGAGGTTGCAGGACTGAAGTGCGCATAGTACCACCTCTCGGTCACTGGTGTGTGGTGCATACTGGTGAAGTAGTCAGTACATGAGCGTACGATGTCCTGGCTTCCTTATCTACCCTATGGTTGGTGCAAAGACATGAAGGTTTTTATCAGTGTAATTATGTGAACTGAGTTATGTTGATGTTGATTTCATAACAATATTCCTTGCACATTTAGAAAAGTGAGCACTCTATTTAATTACTTCCGTTCTACGTATTTTCCAAGATATGCATCTCCTGAAACCACAGAGACTGACGAGCTTTTCTCACCAAATAAAAGAGGTATCCAACTCCTGTGAATTTAATTTTATAAGTAAAGAGTATATCCTTTGCCATGTTTTTGACATTGGTTCTGTTTAGCTGTCATGAGATCCTTCCTCTCCAGGACTGAGTCATTTTACCACCAATGGGATGGGATCATGAAGATGGGAGGCGAGGGCTAGGGATATCCTAGAGGGAGAGCAGTTAATTTGTTGATCAATTTAATTAATTTATCAATTGATTTTGTATCTAAGGTGAGCTTGTATCCGTGATGGGATTTCCTTGGGGTGTGGGAGAGGGGAGAGGAGTGGGAGAGGGGAGGGGCATGGGTGGGGTATTCTCAGACGTTCACAAATCAGCCCCCAGGGGTTCATAAAACTATAAGCAGAACAATAGGTTAAGTTGAGGGGGAGGGGTAATAAATCAATAAAGTTTGTACCTGAATGTCTGCAACCTGCACTAACAAAACACCCCAGGACCCGCTTTATCCCCCTATTCCTTTCATTCCTTTAATACATTACTACTGGTTGTCTAAAATGTAGTATTTAAAAATTTTTAATTATAATTACCATACCATTACTTGCAAATGATATATTTATATTAAAAATAAATTGAAATTTCATATGCTCTTGTTTAACAACACCAGACAACCCTTCCCTGATGACACTGTGCTTTTACGCTACTTCTGAGCTTATCGTTTCCTCGCCTTCGCCACTACTGCTGTTCTTTCATACATCATCATTCCCATATTTCCTTTTATTCTCCCTTTCTCCTGTTAACATCTCTTATACGCATGTTTCTGCCTCTAATAACTACGCTGAATTGAATTTAATTAGCTAGGCTTGAGCGGCGAGAATCGGTTGACACAGAAATTTTCTGAATGTTGTACTATATCATAACGCAAAAAAACTATATTGGAGAAAGTAACGTCACGTCCACGGTTATACTGAGCGTGGCGAGTCTCACTGTAGCCACTGTTAAACTTTGGATTCTCCAGAATATTTTTTTACATTATGACACAGAGCGATACTTGGAAAACTATTACCTCTCCTCTAAATTTGTTTAGTCTGTGATTATATTTAATAAATGAAATGTGTCAGCATTGCTAATTAGGAAAGTCATTTCGTTCGGAGGAGGATCATGTCTCCTAGCTTCCACTTGGACTGGGCCTGTGAACGCCACATGCCCAGGCAATATAAGTCATACAGTCAATTCTGGTGCGCTCTCTTTGTTTCTACGTGCTTGATGGGGGTAAGCGGCGTGTCCTGCAGTAATATGAACGATTCCTCTGCTGCAGGCCTCCAGATTTTGCACTGACCCAATCCCGCTGCCAATGGTCAAGTGTTCAGTCCAGATGATCCAACTTATTACTCTCAGGTTTAGTATTAAAAAAAAAAAAGAACCCCTTGAACGACTAGAGATAGGACGCTCATACACACGGGACATGTACATTAGTACGTTCTGCAGAAATGATTAGCATTTCAGTCACCTCGGTTCGAAATGTATCCTGTTGCCTAGTCGGCAAAGGGTCCACCATGGGCCCTGATAACGTGGTCCATGCGTGATGGCATCGACACATGTATGGTGCGAATGTTGTGGTTGGCATTGAGTGACAGCACTGCACCCGTCGTTTCACCATTTAACACATTTTCAATTGGCAACAAGTCTGTTCTAGTGGACCAATGCAAATGGCTGACATCCTGTGACACCAAGAATGCACGCAGACTCTGGCTGCGGCGTACCAAAGTGCGGCCATGCTTTTCACACAAACAGAACTCGCATTCGTCCAGAAACGCTGTCTGATGCCATTCTTGCCACAGTGACGTTGTTGCATATTCTATGAGTGTAGTTATGTTCTAACCTATAACATATGCCGTCCGATCCACATTCCTGCAACTGTTGTTACTTGTGTGAATCTGTGTTTTGAAGGATGCAGAAATATTTGTCAACTCCCAACCCACCCCTTCTCCTAGGCTGCTTACATGTTTTGTGTTGCTCTTATTTGTCGATGAAACGCGGTTTTGTGCAAATATGGGAGCTTCCAGCGTGTGAACTACAACATGCGCAATGACGATAAAAGCTTCTGAGTCGTTAGGCCGCATCATATTCCTCTTCAATGCTCTCTATTACTCGACGTTTCAATCCCTCTACAGGAACTTTCTTCACGACTCCACTAGTGTACAGATACAGTGAAGAAGTTTGAAAAGGAATATGACGTGGCTTAACGACACAGAGAATTTTTTTCAGCGACGCGCCTACAAAACCCGGTAGACTTACGACACGTACGATGTGTCTGAGTTGACGCGGTGGCCGCTAAATCCTTTTGCATGCTACAGAAGGTAGCTAGAGCAGAAACTGCCGCAGTTCCTTTTTTGTGACGGTCCGGACGAACAGGTAAGATGACTCAGGTACGCAGCCTTCGGCCAGAAAGGATACGGCAGAATTTCTATTAGGCACGGTAATTTCCCATGAGAAATGGGCAACTCCTTGCGGTCCCCGCCCTCTCGTCTTTATGGATTAAGAAGTCTGCCAGTGAGAGGTTATACGGGCAGGAGCCCGTAGGCGCGTCGGAGGCGCTGAAGAGGTGCAGAGTGCTGGAATGGGGGTTCGGGGGGTGCAAGAGGTCACCCGCCTCCACTCGTACCCACCTCACATGCAAATCCGGCATTGCCGTAGTCGTGAATCAGCGCAGGCAATTCTGGAGGCGCCCTGGGATGCGGCGGTACTTCTGAAAGGGATTCCGACTGAAAGGGAAGACAGCCCTGGCGAAAGCGCGACGCTTGAGATTTGGCATTTCTCCTGGAGAATTTATTCCGTTGAATAAAGGGATACGTTGTTCGTTGTAGGTTGTATTGTGCTTTATTAACATCGTGCTATTAGGTAATTTCGGTCATGAGTCATTATCAAGCACCTGAAATAAACCAACATGTAAGAGCGTCACATTTCTGCGTAGATCGTCATTTATAAATAACGCATTTCATAACACATATTAACTTAATCGAATTTACAGTGGAATAACATTACTTACGTTTGCTATGTCATGTATCAAATATAGTGCTCATCACATTCTTTTATGTAACGTGCATAAAACCACAAGTCGTAGTCCATCGGAACCTGGCAACTAAAACGACTGATACGATGTTGTCAAAGATGCAATTACTTCCAAACATTGTAAACCTGTCGATAGTGATGTGTAATTATATTATTTACTGCTGCCGTGCGAGATGGTTCAATGGCTCTGAGCACTATGGGACTTAACTTCTGAGGTCATCAATCCCCTAGAACTTAGAACTACTTAAACCTATATAACCTAAGGACATCACACACAGCCATACCCGAGGCAGGATTCGAACCTGTGACCGTAGCGGTCGCGCGGCTCCAGACTGAAGAGCCTAGAACCGCTCGGCCACACGGGCCGGTGCCGTGCGAGACTTAGTTGAAATATTGTGTACTCGGCAATCGGTGACCATAGGTCACGTAAGATGTATATTCTTCACAGTACATTAAAATCATATATGAAAGTATGAATACCATAAAATATTGACAGAATGTGTTTCTTTCTGGCGTGCTAGACTTAATAAAAATATTGTCACATAGGTCATCAGTTGAGTTAAGGTTACATACTGATATACGGAGACCAGCTTATTGACATACTGTACAGATGAATGATTCTTAAGAAATATATATTTGAAAGATACTTTAAGTTTTATTATCTGTGATACATCAATAGGATTAGAAGACAATTTATGACAAGGAAACGTATGCCTATAGGTCCGAGTTTTGTAACACCAAGATTGGTAGTAAGTGATAATAGGAAACAAAAAAGATGTAGGTCTATGAATATAATACAGATTCATTGCAGCAATATTGCACACGGAAAAATGAGAAAACATCCTTCTTAAAATCATGCGTATGTATCTTACATTAAGAAAACACATAGATCAAACCACATAATGGAAAGAAAAACGTATGGAACCAAGTAGCAATGTCTGGAAAATACAGGTGGAAATAATTCCAAGATATGCATCGAACAAAAGTATGGGCTACTACAAACATAATCGTAGGTCGTCAGTGTGAGAACCTTACACACAGAGATTAACTTATCGACATTTCTTGCAGATCCTTTTATTTAAGGTTACATTACTCTATTACGAAACCAAAGAATCCTCATACAGAGACCAGATTATAGCAACGGACAATATATTCTTTTATTAAACACTTAGAGCTGTGAATCCCCACCGAAGCAGAATCTTTAACGCCTGTTGAGATACAGGTCAATCTGTCATTTATTCCAGTCTGTCTTTAGTATAGAAGTGGACACTAAGGCCACTGCTGCATGTGGTTATCGCGAGTCCAAACAAATCCTTCAGTCGTTCTTCACAGTGAACCACGCTCTATTTCAAATACATCTAGCTCTGTTCGGTTTGCAGCACATGCATTGGTCACACACTTCTATACGGTTTGCACATTGTAGGCTGCTTGGGCAGACGCCAATGACTTTAAATGTACCCACAGCTAGAAACCCATCGGATTAGGTCCAGGGAATGGGAAGACCATGAAACGTTGCCGTGTACTGCCGCACGATCCGGAATAAATGGTGTGGTGCCCCGTCGTTGGTAAACCGCAATAGCTACGCTGTGCTGGTAATTCATCGCGCAGAAGTCAGTGATACGCAACACCTGTTAAACTGGTTATTCGTATGGTTCTATGGGTCTGTCACCGATGATTCTTGCCCATGCGTTGATAGTGAAGCGATTTTAATGCCTCAAACCCACGACTGCTCGAGGATTTGCGTCACAAGAGCTTATTGTTGTAATTTACTATGTCTAGTCTGTAAATAACATTACTGAAAAATGAAATCAAATGATCGCATGGCACTGTTGGCCGGGAGGACCCATCCGGGGAAGTTCAGCCGCCGAGCGCAAGTCGTATTTCAGTTGACGGCACATTGAACGACTTGTGAGCCGGTGATGAGGATGAAATGATCATAAGGAAAATCTCCAACCCTGCCGGGAACAGAACCCGGTCCCGCATGCGGGCCAAGAACATTACCTCTCAGCTAAGCAGGCGGACAACTCTACTGAATATTACACATTATTCATCAGACGTAAAATGACCCATATCTGAATTGGTATTGCTTTCTGGACGTACAGGAACTTTTCTCCCGGCTTTGACAAGTACGAATTTTTAAACACAGTGTATAATGTAGTCATTATACTTTTTCTCTTTTCAGAATTTTTTCTTAAAAATATTGCTTTGCCTTCTGCAGAATACGCTGTAAATTAGGACGGTTGTTCAAAATACCGCCACTCTGACCGATACGGAATAAGAACTTGCAAAGTATCGGACCAGGTTTGTGATTGGATTCACTGATTCCCAGTTGATAAGTGAAAGGCATGGAACGTAATTTACATGATGTTGGTAATAGGGTAGTCAGTAATATCGTCACCTGGCTTTCAGACAGCAGCTTAACTACTAACTGCAATGCTTACACTTTCTGACACAAAACTCTCATAAATGGAAATTTTGCTGTACCATGGTGGTCAAAGAGTCAGCGAAGTCACTCATTTTAAACTCTTAGGATGGGAGTTTTTCTTGGAAATAACACTTTCCAATGTCTTGTGCAGGAAGTGAGTCCGGGTATCTTTCCTATAAGAATGATTTGCATAAGTTCGTAGAGATAGACGGTAAATCATCGATTGTAACAGAAGTGATATCTGGCTTTCCGCAAGGTAGTGTCATAGGCCCTCTGCTGTGCCTGATTTATATAAATGATCTATATGATAATCTGAGCAGCCCCCTTACATTGTTTGCAGATGACGATCAGTTCCAATCACAAAATGATCTAGAGAATATCGGTATGGTGCGAAAAGTGGCAATTAGCATTAAACAAAGAAAAGTGCGAGGTCATCCACATAGGCACTAAAAGAAATCCGATAAATTGTGGGTAAACGATAAATCGCGTAAATCTAAGGGCTGTAAATTCGACTAAATACCTAGAAATTACAATTACGAGCAAGTTAAATTGGAAAGACCACATAGATAATATTGCGGGAAGGCGAAACAAAGACTGCGCTTTGTTGGCAGAACACTTAGAAGATGCGACTAACCCAGTAAAGAGACAGCCTACATTACGCTTGTCCGTCCTCTGCTGGAATATTGCTGCACGGTATGGGATGCTTACCTGGTAAGATTGATAGAGGACATCGAAAAAATGCAAAGAAGGGCAGCTCGTTTCGTGTTATAGCGCAATAGGGGTGAGAGTGTCACTGATATGATATTATTCACGAAATTTCAATCACCAACTTTCTCTTCCGAATGCGAAAATATTTTGTTGACACCCACCGACGCAGGGAAAAATGATCATCATCATAAATTAAGAGTAATCAGAGCTCGAACGGAAAATTTTATATGTTACTTTTTCCCATGCGCCATTCGAGGGTGGAATGGTAGAGAAGTAGTATGACAATGATTCGATGAACCCTCTGCCAGGCACTTAAGAGTGAATTGCGGGTTAACCATGTAGATGTAGATGCAGATGTAGATAACTAATACTGAAACGTGAAGGCTCTATTACTTCGATTGCTTTCAGTCTATTATCTCGTATGGTCTTATATTTTGGGGCACTTCTGTGCACCCGTCTTGAACATTGGGAGCTCAGAAAATGGCACTCATATTGACCCGTGGTGTCAGTTCGTTAAGCTCGTGTAGGTTGTTGTTGAAATGTCTCGTAATTACAGCTATCCCATCCCTATGGAATTTGATGTTTTGTCTGTATTGATTCATTCGCAACAAACTGCAATAGAATGGTGTATACTATTCTCCATGTTTCACAGTTAACAGACTCTTAGCAGAGTAGAAAAGATTGTGTCATAGATCACAAGTCTTGAAATAGAGAAGTCTGCCTGTGGCACACCCCTTTTACTCTGTAAAGGAATTGAGAACATTTCTCTGTAATGTGTTAAATATTCGCACAATCTCTCATCTTTTCACATATTTTATTACCTCTTTGTGTATAAATTTTATAATTTGCATTCTATAGCTACCTACTGACTCGCTCAAATGAACAAGTGGCTTCGACTCGCGTGATCCCACTGAACCTGATAAAGAAATAAATAATAAATTAACGGGATGAAATCTACTGATGTACAGGTAATTTCGGGAGTTCCCTACGACAGTGTCTTGGGGCAGTTACCGCATACTTCATACGTAAATGATATTTTGAACAATGTCGGAAGATCCATTACATCGTTCACAAACGATGCTGCTGTCTATAGGAAAACTGTATCGAAATGTACCGAACTGAAAATGTACCGAATTGATGGTTGATGCAGGGGTTGGCAGGGGAGCCTAAACGTAAGTAAACGTAACGTATTGGGCACAGATGCCCAAACTGACGTATTACTATTTGAATTTAATATTGACGATAACGCACTGAAAACAGGAACAATCTTAAGATACCTCAGACTAACGATCCGGACCAAGCCGATGTGGAATGACCACATTAAACAAATTGTAGGAAAAGCAGATGCCATGTTGACGGAACGAACTGCACTCTTCGACGTCCTTCATAGTTGTTGCATTTCAAATTAAGTGCTTGCATACAAAAATCCTAAAATACCAAGACAAAATTCTGAAAAATACCAAGGATACTTTGGATATTAGAAGATCGCCAGGTGCTAGTAAATAAAAAAGATCCTTTATCTCTCGTCGTCGTATTCGTTGATAGATGAGTGCATAAAGTAATACGTTTGAATTGTGTAGATTCTGGATCGAATCTCGTTAGTAACAACCTTAATTTTCTCTTTGATTTAAATGTGGCTTGACTCTCACAAAGAAGAAAAGAGCAATGTCAGTCACACAAACAGTGCTGTTACAGGTTTCGAACCGACAGATTCCTCCTCAGACTGCTGTTCATGTTGGATGTACAGTTGTTGATGTTCACGATAGCTCTCGCGTCTTAATTCTCCTTACAGTGAAAGATCGTTGTGGCTGTGGCAAAAAAAGAATTTAGGAACGGGCAATTTAACTGTAACTGTACCTAATAACCGAAATGTAAACAAATCTTTAGGACAGGGTAGTAGCATATGTAGATATAGGTAAACTCGAGATGCATCCACAAAATTTCAGAGTTTCGTTCAGGAATATTTTCTGAGTATTTTAGTACAAGGAAACTGTGTTCTCCGGCTGCATAGTAATAACGCAATTATGATCTATTTGGTTTGTTACCCCAGTTATTTGTATTTCAATGAAAATATCCTAACAGCAGTGAATATCTCTGTAACATGCAATGATTCTGACACTTCAACAAAAAGTATCGAGGGAGAATCGAAACGTTTCTCTCCAAACAAGACACACAGGGCATACGGTCGACATTTGCAATGTTGTGTAGACATTTTCAGTTCAATACAGATACAAAAAGAAACAAGGGTATGAAATCAAACGAAGTGTACATATACAGTAACGAGGCTCTGAGGCCACTGGTCCGTTACTTTTTTTTTTAAAAAAAAAGAAAGGTATCATCCCTGAACCACCTACAAAATTATAGCTTCGGCATTCTGGTTCACGCAGTGTAATAATTTCGACAACTCCGAGATTTGGGGCTACGTTACAGTCACCACCACGGCTCATCAATTTTTTATCTGCGTGCCGGCTGGGAAATGAACAAGTAAGTACGGCTCAACCTTCTTCTTGAGTGATATCATTTGTAATGTCCTTAAAATATGGAAACCCCAACAGTATAATATTTTTCAAGCAAATATTTCTTGAACTTGCAATTTTTTGGGGCGACGAAAGAAACATTTATGTAATACATCATGTGTTATTTCATCTACATTTTATCGGTTCAGTCCAACGACATAAAATTTTTATTAATGTACGTACCTCGTACAATGCCGAGTGGCAGTAAGAATAGTCAGATATGGTCCACATTAAATCTGCAAGCTGCAGTTGGGTTAGCACAATCAAAAATATGAAAGGTAAGATGAAGTAATATACAGTAGAAAAAAACCTCCGGATCAAACAAGTGCTGGCATTAAATTTATTAATCACTTCATAGAAAAGAATTTTTCCGACATCCCTTGGAATGATATAAAGCACACGACTTTCCAGTTAGCTTTAGGGAACAGTCTCTTATCAATTTTCTAAAGCAAGCTAGTTTTCAGTCGACGTTCGAAGTCTAATACCAGACAGGACCATATAATTTACTGAACAAAATGTGAGTTATCTCAAAGATTATTACTTGAAGAAACACAACTAGTGCCTTTGTTGTATAGTTCCTATTTTACGGAAGGACACATTTCGGGCTTTACCTAGTTTTTAAGTTACGACCCATCATTGCATCAATGAACCTAAAGATACTTGTGCTATGCATATACAGGAATATAATACTCAAGTCGAAGATGGGTGAAGTTCCGAAACGCGTCCTTGCATAAAATGCAACTGTGCAATTTAATGTCTAGTAGCAGTACTTCCTCAAGTAGCTCAGTCTAGAGTAACTGAGGTCAAACACCATTAACATGGGTAAATTAACGCGAAACTCCTGTTCACAAACTTTTTATACGATTTAGTCTGCTAGTCAACATGCCTTTCCATTTACCCTCAACCCACGTAGTTAATATTAGAACAAATAAGCCCTCGGTCACAAATATTAAGTCAAAATTGACCAGGTTTCGACGCTTTTATGAGCGTCGTCTTCAGAATTAAACTAACTGTTCTAAGACATAATAGGTATATAAGACATTAATAAACTAAAGTGTGTACCGGCTGGAAAGAGGTGCAGTACTTACAAGTCACATTCTAAAAAAATCTAAGCCGGAGACATTTATTTGGTCTTTTTATTTGAAAAAAAGTGCTCTTTATTTGTGTTGTTAGTGAGAAACGGATTTTTTTTATTGAAGCTACAATTTACTTTCCATACGAAATATTTTAATTTTGTTCATTGACTTATATAGTATACTCTACACTTCGTTAGTGCTCTATATAAAGTAACAGGGAGAATTTAAAAAAACTGTGTCTTTTTCGGCCCTTTTCACATCCTTTCATTGACGGCCATTTTACGAGGAACAAACCAAGCAATAAGCCATCGGCTAACATTGTTCCGGAAGGACGGGGAAATCCGTGAACCAATAATTTGCGAAGCACAAACAAAGCAAGCTTCGCATACCGAACGTTTTGTTAGTCGGACACCGATCGAGATACACAAATGGTACAGGAAGTCAACAAGAGATGTGTCTGCTTCAAACACCGCTATATAAACAGAGATGCAGTAGTCAGCGGCCAGTTAACTAGTAGGGCATAAAACAACAAACGTTTCCGAGTGAAATAGCATCCAGAACGATGAATTTGAACTACTTCCAACGCTTCCAGAGCCAGACAATAAAGCAGAACCAATATCTACTTGCTTAAAAACGAAATAAAATAAAAAAGTAAATGAGTTTATTCATAGTTTTTAGTACAGAGGCACAGAACTCACCAGTTTATAAAATCTACCTGTAATATTTTTAAGAAAATCGAACGAGACTCAAGGAATCCTTGTTGAAAAATGTAAAAAAGTATTTGGGTTGCATTATTTACGGGGATACACACGTGCACTTTCGATAATCAGCATGTAAATGCTGGTTTATTTATCTTATCTAACTGGGCGCAGAGCACAGGTTTTGTAACTTATCTTAAACACAAGCAATCTTATTCGCTCACAAATTGCAAGGTGCCAGGACATGGGCACTTACACGATAGCCTACCAACATTAGTATTAATAATAAAGGGACTGGCCAGGGCATCAGATCATGACACTATTTAATTATGATAAACATGAGCCACTCTCGAGCAGTAATCCCTGCAGGTCTGCATGATAGAGCCACTAACTTCAAGCGTTGGTGAAAAGCGTCGGAAGTTTAGAATTGTGGAATGTAAAGTCTGCAGATGGCGGTAGCTCGCCGGGCCGCCGTGGGCGGCAGGTAGCGGTCACCGGAAACGCGGGACGATATGGCGCTTTTGGGGGTAGCCCGGCATCCGGAGCCACCTGTGCTGGGCAACACGTGGCGAAGACGAGAATTTCGTTTGCCTAGGGGCGTTATGACCTACTCGATCATTGGGTAGATCTCAGTGGAGGGATTTCGGCGATGGTAGAGCGTTCGGCATTCGCCGAAAATGAGTATATTTCCGCCGCGTTTTCGTACACGTGGGAGACGAGTGAATTGTGGAGGAACTTCGCCTTCAGCCATCGAGCGGTACGGACTTGGAGACGGCGTCTTGGCCATCGTCTTTGAAGGGAGATATACGGTCTGTATCGCAGCATTGTACCAACGCGTGTTCCGTTCAGAGTTGTGCAGTTAGAGCTCTTTGTGTGCTCAGAAGCGAAATTTTCACCAACGCCTACCCACTTCCAACAACTTACCTAATATTCTCGATCTAGAAGTTATCCTTGCGAGGTGCCGAGTGTTTATTAGTGCAGCTGCCGGTAATAGGGGCGCGTAATTGCGTATTGTTAATGTGCCATTCTCAGGAGTGTGTGGACAAATTTTTTTTTTTGTAAACTTTGTCAGTTGTGGGGAATATCAAATTAAAATGCCAATATTACGATCGAATTATGGACTTCATTGTAGCTAGCATTTACCCTGTCCCAGTAAGCTTTACATGTTCTCTAGTCACTGCACAGCTTGCCCAGACGGGAAGGAAAGAAGATTTGCAGTCTTCTAATAAAGTGACGGACTGATAAGCTTACACATGGCGACCGCTGTCAGGATTGTTCATAAATAGGCTCTTTTTGTGACTAAGTCGGATTTTATAAATTTTTTTAAAGGTGACCCCAATTTCAATTATTGGTTGTGTTGGAAACTCTCGCTACTGAATAAGGTTTACGGTTTGACGCAGCAATTGTGCGATATAAAATAAATGAATTCTTATGTTGTTGCTGAATCGTTGTGATTTTTTATTTATTTTTTTGTTTTTCTGTATATTTGATATATCATGTAGTTTGTATGTTCTTGTATATGTATTGACGTGAGAGAGTAACCTACGACTATGTTGAAATATTGGTGGGACAGGGACATAGAAATCGCGCATGTCATGGGCTTCCAATATCGTGCATAAATGTAGTTTTCGCTAAATCATCGCTAAATGTTTTTTGTTGTTCTTGTCTTTTGCTGTAAGTTTTATTTGAATCCTTTTGTGATTTGATTTGTTTTTTATGTGCGGCATTTTTGTGCAGCTAATTGTTATTTTGGGGGTAATAATCGTTAGTACATGAGGACGCGTAGCCAGGCCAAGGCGGAAGAGCAAACGCAGGATTGTGAGATAAATATGGAAGGACATAGTGAGGAAAATAGAATGCTGGTAGCCGCAGAAGTTCACGAGGTTTCGTTTGAGCATGAGCAAATGCAGACAGAACGTTCGAACACTGGTAACTTGGGTAGCAGAGGTTATGGTTATACTAGTGGTGAAGGAGACTACTCCGAATCTACAGTTGAATTCGAGTACCGTGATAGCAAAATTAATTTGAACCGGCAGGAGAATTATAGTCCGATACCAACCAGACGATGCTACAGTGGGCCTCCTGCGTTTGGGGCAAGTCGCGCTAGCACCTTAAGAAGACTAACCGGACATGAATCTAACCATAACGATCACCGGCTACAGAAAGCTACGTACTCGCGGTGACCGCGAAGTCCTCGAGGAACTGCGACGATAGATGAGTGGTCGCTCGCGCAATTGATAAGGAAGATGGATGAAATCAACAATGATATCAAGGAGAATTTAGACGCACAAAGCAGACAGACCGATGAGAAATTAGATAGGATGCGTACAGGTGTGGAAACAAAAATGCTTTCCTTCGCGCAAGAAATTAAGAAAGAGGTGAAGCTAAAAAGGACGCAGTTCTGGCGAGACGAGACGCACGCGGCGAGAAACGGATTGCCCAAGAGGTTCGCGAGCAAGGAAAAAAAGGAACTGACTAAACTGAAACATCGCCTGGAAGAACTGGCGAAAGTTGCGGGAAAGTCATTACATATTAATGTTGAGGATGTAGTTGAAGAGAGAGTGGCGCAGATGGAAAAGTCCATCGACGAAAGGGTCGCGCAGATCGTGCAGCAAGAACGCGAAAATCTTCGCACGCAGATAACTGGGGACGCGATGCAATCACAAGAGAGAGCAAGAAATTTAACACCGCTGTCTGGGGACACAGAGTTTCTGAACGGTGGCAGTGCAAGTGGCAAGGGACAGAGGCAGTCAGGACCTCCCCCTTCCACTTACGAACCAAGTCCCATTCAAGCAGCTAGACAGGACGTGATGGGGAAATATTCGGTGGCCCTCATGGTTGCAGAGCCGAGGTCGGCACGAAACAGCCATGAGAGCTGTTTACCTCTGCAACGGTGCAACTCGCAGAGCGGAGATTCCGGTAGTACAGAAACACAAATCAGTACGAACAGAGGAGACAGTACACCGCTGACACACTACAATATACAGCAGGGCCATGGAAATGAACGTACGCCAAGATACGAGGAGCAGTTAGACCATGAAAAGTACTGAAGCCTACGAAGATTCCAACACTATCGAGAGAACAATAATGTTATGCACCCACGGACTTTTATCTCCCAATTCACAGAAGCATTGCCACCACATTGGTGAGCGCGGAAACAGATCGACTTTGTGTGTGCACATTTAGAAGGGTTGGTGGCAGAAACGATGCTTAAATGTGGGAAGTCTTGCGAGTCGTTCGAAGAATTTCGGTCAATATTTCTCAATCGATACTGGTCACAAAATACTCAGACCAGAATAAATCACGAAATGATGGTGGCTAAAGACATGGAAACGGCAGGCTTCAAAAGCGCAATGAAATTCCTTGACCAGATGGTCAAGAAAAAAGAATTCCTAGACGACTCGTATACGCATAACAAGGTTATCCGTATTTGCTACATGAAACTGCCGACACGTTACCAACAAAATCTGATAGGTAAATGTGGAGACGATGTGGAGGGCTTCAGAAATATACTAAAAGAAGTCGAAATCGTGCTGAACGAGGAGCTGGCGCGTGACCGTAAGAGAGGTAGAGAAACGAAAGTCGTGTCACAAAATTTCAACGCACAAGAGGATCAAAAACGGGTGAACCATTGGCATAGTAGTAACAGCTGGCAAACGCATAACGGTCAACAGCAAGCAAAAACGAATATCGGTAATAAATGGACGAAATAAAAGTGGGGCAACAACCAGCCGTGGTCGCAAGGACACCCACAACAGAACTTTACATCTCACAATAGACGGGGAAACAATCCGCAGACAATAGATATTAGGGGGCCAAATCCTGGGCGTGCACAGATAAAAGAGGCGCACGAACAGCCATGACTAGCCAACTTTGTGGGGACGGTGGCACAAAAACCCGCACCAAGCATCAGAAACCGCCACAGCTACATGCTCATGTATGATGATATTAGGCGATCGCTCTTAGAAGAGAGAGAGGAACGTGTTACGCGAGATCTGCACCCGGTCGTTAAGATTAAACTGGGTGACATAACAGCTGCGGCTATACTAGATAGCGGGAGCGAAATTTCAGCGATCTCGGAAACCCTATTTCATAGATGCAACATGTTGTAACCTCTGACACTAAAGGTCCAGAAAATTAAAATCCAAGGTGCCGTCAGAGGGAAGCCCACTGAAATTAAGCATCAGACAAGACTGGAGTTCAGTTGTCAGGGGTATGTACAACACGGAAATTTTTTCATCGTTCCATACCTCGCAGCTCAAATGATCATTAGGACTAATTTTATGACCCAACACAAGGCGATATGGGCCTAGGCACACTGACGTTAGGAGAAAAGGGCGAAACGTGCATTAGGTTCGCAGAACAAATGATGAAAAATTAACTACCAGTGGATTGTCTGAATCTAAGGATTACTGGAAACCAGAGTCAGGGTGTGCGACCGCACTCTGCACAGGACCAATTACAAACGAGCTGTCAGGATAGAGACGAAACACTGACAGAAATCCATGAGGTAATTCAAGGAAAGGTGGCGGTACTGGAAGACATAGCCGGTGCAGAGAGAATAGAATCAGAGACAGCGCTCAGAAGAAACGCGGAGGTATTTCTTCCGAAACCGGGAGCCATAAAAGGGTTTCAATATAGGTTTAGAGTAGGGACGCATGTTCCCTTCCGTGTACCTACCTATCCCATTCCGCTGGTATATCGGAACAGGTGGCGCTCTAACTTCAGGAAATGCTAAGAGACGGAGTAATAGAAGAGGCTACGTCCACTTACAACAGCCTCTTGCTTGTAGTTGAGAAAAAGAATGGAAAAATCCGCCTGGTCCTAGACTCCCGTCAAATTAACACCATAATCATTCCAGAAACGGGTAGACCGGAGACGCTATAAGAGCTGTTGCAGAAGTTTGACGGCGTATCGATCTTTCCTTCGATCGATTTGCGAAGTAGTTTTTGGCAAATAGAGTTGGCGCCAGAGTGTCGCAAATATACAGCCTCTCTAGCATTCGGCCTATGTTACCAGTTCCGCCGTTTACCTTCCGGGCTAAATGTATCTTCAACTGCATTCATTCGCGGTCTGGGGACGATACTGAATGACACGTTGAAGGAGCGCGTCACGTGCTATGTAGATAACATTTTGGTAGGGGAAAGTTCGTGGGGACGGCACAACGAGGTGTTAGGGATGTTGCTGGACAAACTGCGCGAGCATGGTGTCACGGCAAACATCGAGAAATCATGTGTCGGAACCAAGGAAGTGGACTTCCTAGGGCACGTTATTTCGGCAGAAGGGATCACCCCCAATCCTGAGCAATTGGAAGCAATAGCCCAATTGGCTGCTCCAGACTCTCCGATGAGTTTACGTAGGTTCCTCGGAGTAATTAGCTTTTTTAAAAGATTCATCCACATAGAGAAGTTAGGTACAGCCCGGCTCTGTGCGCTGACAGGGAAGAACACACCTTTTGTGTGGGACGAGGAGTCTGAAGCAGGCACTCTTTGAGGCTCCTATTCTCGCCCATCCCAATCTTGAACAGGACTTCTGCATGGCCGCTGACTCCGCGAAGACGGGTCTTGGAGTGATGATCTTTGAAGACTATGAGCAGGATGGTAGGAGGATACACAAAACCATAGCTTTCGGAAGTCGTGTGCTCAGCAAGAGCGAGCCGAACTATTCCAAAAATTTCGATACTTCTTGTTTGGCCGTAGAACTCGCGTGTATACGGACCATCGAGCGCTCGAATTCCTCCAAACAGCAAAGCTCACGCATGGACGACTGGCCCGGTGGATTTTGTTGTTACAAGAATTTAACTTTACAACCATTTATGTACCGGCGTCATCAAACGTCATCGCTGAAATGTTGTCACGATCGCCAATTGGTGGAAATGACATCCAGCTACGGGAGAGAGATGACGAACCGTTTTCTCTGTACCACATGAAGAAGGTGGCGTTTGATAACTACGTGGCCGTTTCGATGAAAGATATTCAGAAAGAAAAGGATAAGGATCCGCACCTGTTGACAATCAAACAAAAATACTGAGATAAGACACAAGTAGAAGTTAGGCACTACCACTTGATGCGCAAGAGGAACTTCGACATCTCCCCATGGGTAGTATGCGTGCCGGAAGAACTGATCAACAAGGTCATCTGGTACACGCATTTTAGCTATGCCCACTTCGGAGCTCGGAAGTGTCCTTGAAGTTGTGGAGCGTATGCCACTTCCGTAACATGGAGAGGAGAATACGGGCGGTGCTGCGTTAGTGTAAGGTTTGCCAGAAAGGGAAAACTAGCACGGTCACCATGCAGGCACCAATGTATCCAATTGTCCCTACAAAGCTACGAGAGACTGCGGCGTCGGACTTAATGGGCCCCCTAAAAAGGACAAGGAGAGGATACTGCTACATACTGGTAGTAATTGATGTCGAAGTATGTAACGGTGACACCTTTGAAAAGGGCTATGGGTCTCAGTGTCAGTAAAGCTTTGCGGCGAGATTTTTTGAAGCAAGTTGGGCGCGTCGACCGTATTATATCTGACAACGGTCCTCAGTACAGATCAGAACACCCTTCGGGAATACAAGATCAAGCCTATTTACATCTGTAGTTACAAACCAAGTTGTAACCCCGCCGAACGAAAGATGAAGGATTTGGGGGCGATGTGCCGCATGTACTGTTCGAGACGACATGAAATATGGGACGTCTTCCTTGAAGACTTTGAGGAGGCCATCAATGAAATGCCCCATAGCACCACCCTTCTTCCCCCAGTGACAGTGCTTAAGAACTCCTATCTGCCGGAAAGAATTCGGGAGCTTGTAGATTTTCCCCTACGCCCAAGATTAAGACACAGGGAGATTGTACGCCAGGTGTTGCAAAACATTCAGGTGACTGCTCACTCGTGTAAGGTGAGATCGGACAAGTCGGCGGCAGTGAGGACATTTTCGGTCAGTGAAAAAGTGTTGGTGAAATCTCACCGCTTGTCTAACGAACAGAAGAAAGTGTGTTAAAAGGTCTTTGCTCTGTATCATGGCCCTGTGCGAGTGCGGCTAATTCCCCATCCCAATGCCGTAGAACTAGAGAGCCTAAAAACCGGAACGTCCTTGGGAATGCACCACATCACACATGTGAAGCCCTATGTGGGATAGGATGAGGCCATGTTGTTCTGTTATAGTAAATAATGTCAATGTTTGTTAGATGTTAGAAATATAATTTTTATGGTATGTTCTTGTGTGTGTCGTTGTTTAGTAGCTAAGGGGTACATTTGGGCAAACATGGCCTACAGTTTGTAAGCGTACTGTTATATCGCTGGTTTAGTTGTGGAGTATCTTTGCGGGCAGCCGCGTCTATAGTGAGTCGAGCACGGGACACGAAACTGTTTTGCTGTGTAGTGTGTAGCTCTGCATGTAGAAGCATTGCTAGTATTCAGGTTGAAGTGTAGCTGCAAGTGCTATTATAGTAAAGTGATGACATATGGAAATGGTTCAGAGGAAAGTGCGTCAAGAAGTAATTGAAAATGAGCAGTGGCGTTAATAACGTATTTATGTATCCTCTCGTTGCGTGTCGCATAGCATCGATGTTATCTGTATGTGTGACGAGCGTAAGAACTTTCGTTCGTGTTCGGTCTCCAATAATGAACTACTGTGAATCAGTAATACTATTTACCACAAAAGAGTAGAATCAAGTGCCGTTGTCTTGTAGCGAGCGTGAGGACGTGCGTTCGAATATCGCGTTTCCACATCATCAACAATCAGCCGCGCCGCGACGGTGACGCGCACGCTCGTACAAATGAGAACTGAAAAATTAACTTTACGAACAGTGTTATATCATTACTAGTGACAAGGAGGACTATTACCAGGTATCTGTATGTGTGACGAGCGTAAGAACTTTCGTTCGATCATTCGGCTTCAAATGGTTCAAATGGCTCTGAGCACCATGGGACTTAACTACTGTGGTCATCAGTCCCCTAGAACTTAGAACTACTTAAACCTAACTAAGCTAAGGACATCACACACATCCATGCCCGAGGCAGGATTCAAACCTGCGACCGTAGCGGTCACGCGGTTCCAGACTGCAGCGAATCATTCGGCTTCCGCATCATCAACAATCACCCGCGTCGTGTCGGTTACGCGTACGCTCGTCTGAATTATATTTTGGACTGTTAATCATCAAGATTGTTAATTGGGATAAACGTTTACGATTTAGAGTGTAAACAGTGCAACCTGTGGTTTCCATATCGTCTCAGAATATAGATGTTCATACCAGACATAGGACAGTGTTGTGTTTAAACGTTGAGTAGCTCCCCTAAACCCGCTTGCAATTTTTCGATATATAATTTCAGGCAGCCAGCAGCAATGTGGAGCAGAACAGTACGACCGCCGCGGGATTACCAGGTAACTGGTGTGAACAGGGCGCACAGTCACGAAACGACACCCAGTTAAAGGTCCCCACCCCCATTTGTAATCCCGGGCGTGTTACAAGTTCTGTCCATAAGAAGTCAGTAATTTGTGGTTGAAGCGACGTTATAGTCGCCAGTAAATGTGCAGAATGTTGGGCAAACAATTGAGAAATTAGCGGTTACAGTAAAGCAGAAAAACGACTAGGTAGCTGAGTCTGTGGCGGACATCTTGACGAGCGAGCTCGTTGAAACAGACGAGAAAAACGCAACGAGCGTTGGTTCAAGAGGTTACCGAACAGATTTTTCATGAAGCTATAGCGAAATTTTTTTTATGCATTTGGTGCCTACCAGCAGCATCAGAGTGATCTGCAAAATTACGTGAAGTTCATCGTCAGGGTGACGCGAACTGGGGAAGTATGTGTTGAGAGGGCTCTGTGCAGTTGCGAGAGTGGTTTTTTATGTGTGGTTGGTGGGATAAGGTTCTGCGCGGTTGCGAGAGCGGAGATCAACCATAAAGAAGGGTACAGGATGCTAAGCTAGGTAGAAAAGTATTTTGAAAAAAATCGCAAGGGACCCATGACATGACGTGGTGTTGCATAGGAAGAAAGTTCCGAACATCTGGACTTTCGAAAATAAACAAGGTATGGCAGCAGAGAAAAGTAGTCTAAATAAAGTAAATATTGTACGGTTAATCGTTCTTTATGTTCATCAGGAACAACTAGACAAAGAAATTTATGTGAAACCACACAGGCTTCCAGCTGAAGAGGAAATTTGAAAGGAGAACTAAATCACAAAAAAGGGCTTTTGATGTAAGAGCAAAGAAAAACGGTAACAATCACGACCGGCAAGCAATCAGAATAACTAGAATATTAATCAATTAATCAGGCACAAGCGAGAGCTGGTGTCTGTGTTTGATTTTTTTTCTTCACAGGAGGACCTTGGCGACATATCTTCATGTGCACGAAGATCCTATACCCTCACTCCCCTTCCTGCATAATAATAATATCTTTGCATTTTTTTATATGTCTATATGAAATATATTTTTAACTGTTCAGGTGCTGAACAACATGCCACAGACATGACACCTGACTAAAAAAGATGGTCTTTTATTTACAATTTTGTAAAAAAAAATGATTGTTCATTCAATTACATCTGTAAACTGATTAATTATGAAGTCTGTTTAGAAGAATCACTTGAGTATAGCTTTAGGCCGTTCCTGTAGACTTAATTTACCCAAATTGTGAATTCAAAAGGGTGACATTTAGGCTAAGACAAGGTAAAATAAATCTGCGTTGTATGTACCGATTGCAGATGAGGTGTAACTACCAAATGGGGCACAGTATGCAGAGAAGCACTAGTGGCGAGACAGCTGTGAGCACACACGGCCTTTGACCTAATGGAAAGCTGAACGGCAAACAGAGCAAGGGCAGTGTCAGACCTCAGTCAGCAGCTGTGTGGCACCGGGACCGGTTCTGCCGAACGACACGGCGCACACAGGTATTCGCGAGCGCCGGGCGCTCCGTGGAGATGGGGCCGACAGGTTCCTGTTGTTCGGCTGTGGCAGCGGCGTCCGATATGCTTTCTTCAAATCCACGAACTTATCGTATAGCGCCATAAAACCTGATATCCTGAATTCCAGTCGTTGAGCAGGTGATTCATACGAAAGCGTGACAGCAACTAATGCTTAAATTTTATTGAATTCAAAAATTTACAGAAATGATCCGTTGAGAAAACCAGTTGCTGCTAATATGAGTTACTCTACTTTGCTTCCAGTTTCTAACTTTTAAGATTCGACAGTTACATCTACGTATACATCTGCATTCCGTTGGCCACCATACGTTGCACGGCAGATGGTACTTCTCCTTTTCCTGTTCCACTCGCTAATGCTCCGCAGGCAAAACGACTGTTCGTAAGCCTTCGTCTGAGCTCGCATCTGATTTCCTCTACGTATTTGTTTCTATCGCGCTTACTCACGATTACTTCGACGAATCTCACTCTGGCATGTTCCTCAGCTACAATTGGAGTTCCACTTACCTTTCGGTGATTTCTTCTTTGTTGTCCTGTCCTAACGCCTTCCCTGTCAGAAAAATACGTGTCGTCCGACGGCTCGAAAAATCTGCAGCGGGAAGTGTCTGCACTACACATCTCTACAGGTCGCATAAAAATGTTTTTCAGTATCATGTTAGCCGATCGATTAATTGAAAGGTAGTTTGGAGAAAGAACTTCAATATATTGCTACTTCTCTGATACAAAATACTTCCAAGTCCATGTTAATCTTAAGTTACAGTTTCGTTATTTACTCGCAATCACGCTCACTCATAATAGCCAGTCAATGGTAACCATCCAAACACGTTACCAAAAGGATTAACCAACGGATTGTCTGTGACAGAATGCTTGCTCTAATATTACACAATTTGACCACTGCTATGATCAGTGTGCGGACACGCGATGTACATCACGCCTTGTGGATTTTGCTTGTTGAAAAGACACAGTTTACGTACTACAATCGGAATTTCACGTGTTCGTCTTTTTCACACGTTCGCGTCGACCGGCACTTCAGGTTCAAGTTTTAACTATTATCCCCTAAAATTTTGACATCTATTCAGAGCTCCTTATATCCACGTCCGAACATGATCATGTCTGAAATCCGAATTGACTTAGGGTTCACTAAGCGATTCCCTTAGCTCAAGAAATCTGTGAACGTACTGTCCTCTAACTGGCTGGTGTAAGTCTTAACAAATTCAGTATTGGTATTAAGCTTGTCAATCTCGCGTCTTTTACTTTTGATCAATGACAACTTAATAGTTTTATGAACAATTTATAAAATCTACAAATATCAAAACAACTTCCCCTTTAAATAACAGAATCATCGTGAAATATGTCTTGTTACTATAAAGTGGCTTGATGCACTTCACAATTTCCCCTGAGTACGATTCACTCTCTCAGTGCAGAGTTCTCACGCTGACGTATACTCAGTTAATGGATATAACAATATTAGTTGGAAACAGTCTTGGTTGTAATTTTAGTTTTTTTATTTATCAACAAAGCGTTTCACCTTATTTAGGCATCTTCAGGATGATCTTAATTTGGTATTTCTTAGGACGATCTCTTAGACGGTGTAGCTAAAGGGCATCGTCGAGTACGTCAGGCCAACATTGCCTTCGTTAACCTCAGTAAATACTTTCTAGATGAACGTGAGTGACTCCAAGATCTGAGTAACGCGTACACGTTCACAGAAGCAAATTATAGAGATAAAAAAATCTAAAAAACTAAACTTGCAACCAAGACTGATTTCAACTAAAACTACTAAACACTGGTTTGCTGATCCATCCCACAGATGGATTGGAAGAATTTCTTTAGATATAATAATATTCATTTATTTAATACGAAGCTTTCACTCCATCATTCACACAAACAAGTAAACAAATCAGCAATAATTAATGAAAGTCGCAATTACCGCTATAAATACAGTTTTTTCCCCAAGTATACAGTTTTAAGTACTTGGTAATTTCGTAGTCCATAAGGTCCTAACATCTTTCGGCCCGTCCGCAGCTCGTGGTCGTGCGGTAGCGTTCTCGCTTCCCACGCCTGGGTTCCCGGGTTCGATTCCCGACGGGGCAGGGATTTTCTCTGCCTTGTGATGACTGGGTGTTGTGTGATGTCCTTAGGTTAGTTAGGTTTAAGTAGTTCTAAGTTCTAGGGGACTGACGACCATAGATGTTAAGTCCCATAGTGCTCAGAGCCATTTGAACCATTTAAACCTTTCGGCCCCAGCCGAAGCTACTTGCAGCTAGCTATTGGATCCCAGCGCATCTGTCATGCTAGACATGATTCAGGTAGGAAGTTGTCTGCCTGCTAGAGTGTCTCTCTTACGTAAGCGCGATTCAAGGCGCTATGCCTCAGTCGTTTCTCTTTAAATTTCTCCGTACATATCATCTTAGATATTTACGAATGTGAATGTTCCCGGTGATTACTCTGCAGCCGTGTAATCATACAATACTGGGTCTTTCTGCCTATTTATATGCCACAGCTTATGTTTACCCATGTTGAGTGTTAACTCGCAATTCTCTCACCATACGTCCATCCTCAGCAGGTCTTCTCGCTGCAGTATTTTAGCGTTGCGACTTCTCTGTCGGATATTCCATGAGTCTTTCCCCGGATGACGTTGTATGCGGAAGCTGCAACGCTAGGACACTGTATCGAGACGCAGGAAGACGTGCCAAGCGTCGACGATTGGTGCAAAGATTGGCATTTGACCCTCAACACAGGCGCGCGTACACACACACACACACACACACACACACACACACACACACACACACACACACAGAATCGTCATCCCCCATCGTCACATCTGATTACGCGTAGGTATGCTAAGGGGAACGTAATTTGCTTTATAGAGACATATGCTTTACAAGCAATTAACATATGACGACACAAGAAAATACTACCTACTTAGAATCTAGGTTTGTGAGAAAATTTCAAAATTTCAAAATTTTTCCACCTAATGCGTACGCCTATTGCACGTATCAGGCAACTACTGATACTCTTAAGTTTTATGGTGCAAAAATAGGGGAAGAAAGTGTAATAATTGATTTGTTTTAATGGTTTGATTGATGCCACGAAATTTCCCTTCCAAGCAACTCACAGCTGAAATTGCTGACAGAATGAGAATATCACAGAAAACAGTCAGCAGAATGAATATTTCAGTGCAGAAAGGTCGTGAATACAAGCCAAACAGGAAAGGAAAATAGGGACGCAAAACAAAAATCAGTCCTAGAACAATGAGAAGACTTTACAAACATGGCAACAATGAACTGTAAATTTGCTTCTACAGACATGAGCCATCAGCTAAAAGATTTGGGTGTTGAAGTTTCACCTCTGACAGTGATGAGGAAGCTGTTTGAATGTGGTTTAAAGGCAAGCCGACCAAGGAAAAGACAGAAAATCACACCTGCCATGAAAACCAAAAGATTGCAGTGGGCTAAACAACTTCAGGAGTGGACAAGTGAGGACTGGGCTAAGGTATGTACAATGATATTCTAAATTAAGTGGGTCTCATGTCTAAAGTTAGGAGTTTTGGCTTGAAGTTGTGACGTTTTTTTGATACTGAAGAAATGCACATTTGAATTTTGGGACTGTTGACGTCTCCTATGCTACTATTCCCAACTTTTATAACTTGCAATTTTGTACACATGCGTCAGGTATGCAACAGTGATGAATCTGTATTCACCATGATGGAAGAAAGCAGCCAGTATGTTCGTTGCAGACCTGTACAACATTTCAAATCTTGAGAGTGTGCAACAATGTGTGAAGCATCCAACTTCCATTATGGTCTGGAGTGTGATGTCCGTGAAAGGTCCTGGCAGATTACACATTGTTGAAGGGACAATTAGGCAAGAACAATATAAAGAATTCCTTGAAAAGAAACTCTTCCCCAAAATAAATGAGTAGTTTCCTAATAAAGATGCCATTTTTATGCATGATGCTACATCATGCCACAAAGCCAAAAGTGTTTCCAAGTACTTGAAAGAAAGTTTTGCCCTGACCAGGGAATAGCCCTGATATGAATCCAATGGGCTATTGTGAAACAGAGGATAAGGAAATTTACAATAACCACCAAACAAGATCTCGTGGAGAAACTAGAGGAAACCTGGTACGATGACAATGATATTAAAATGTCATCTGAAAAGTTAATAAAAACTATGCCAAACAGGATAAGAATGTTGATTAAGAACAAAGGCATTCACCCAAAGTATTGAATGTACAAATATAATCTGTATGTGGATGTAAATGTGTAATAAACGTAAAGTTTTGGAACAAATGTCTCTAGTTTAATAATTTGAACACTTCTGTAATGCAAAACTGACCGCTTGATGTCACAGGAGGACTCACCAGAACAAAAAGGGTCAGCGAGTATTGTGCAGTCATGAGAGAACCAGTAACAGCAGAATGGGTCAGGAGAGCTCAGTGCCTGCGAACCTGGTATTGTCACTGGATGGCACCAGATTAACAGGTACGTCAGAGACATGTCAACCTTTCTAGCGCGGCCCAGGTCGACTGTTGGTGATCTGATTGTGAAGTGGAAAGGCGAGGAAACAACCATAGCTAAACGAAAACCAGGCAGACCGCGTGAAGGACGGACAAGGACAGTCAAACGGGTGCCTGCGAAAAACCACGTGAAATCAACGGAAGGAGTCACTCGTGAGTTCCAAAGTACTAGCAGCAGCCCAGTTTGCACGATGAGTGTGCGTGTGGACTAAAAATAGTGGGATACATTGGTCGAGCATGTCCTCACATTTCGGTAGTAAATGCTATGCAGTGCTTGAAGAGATGTAGAGAGCCACGTAACTGGACGTTAGATGACTTGAAACAAGGGATTTGGAGTTATAAATCACGCTATATGCTGCGGCAGTCCGGTGGAAAGGTTTTGGCCTGGAGAATTCCTGGTTACTTTTACCTGCTATCGTGTGTAGTGTCAACAGCTAAGAACGGAGGACGCGATCTTGTGGTGTGTTGATGTTTTTGGTGGTTAAGTTGTGGTCCCCTTATCGCGATTAAGAAAACGCTAAATACAGAAGAAGATAAAACTCCTTTTATAGCATCAGGTACTGCGTGCAGGAGGGCAACTTTTCGAAGAATTTGTTAGCCTATATCAGTATGACAATGCCCCTGTCGTAAAGCACCTTTTGTGAAGTAGGGGTTTGCGGATAAGATCATTCCCGAAGGAGGTTGCCCTGCCCAAAGTCCTGACACGATCGTAATGGAATACGTAAGGAATGAATTAAACGTTGACTTCACTCTACAGATATGCGTCCAACATCAACGCCTCCTCTGATGCAGGCTCTTGAGCATGAATCGACTGCCTTTCATCTGGACATTTGGATGTCTCACTAAAACGGACCCAGTAGCGCTCAAGTCGTCATAAAGGCGAAGTGCGGAGTCACCCCACAGTAATATCCACTAAAACAAACACTGACTTTCTATCAGCTAGTGTACTTTTTTGTCATTCAAGGATCTTACGTTTTATGGCAAGCAACTGATGTCAGAAAAAACGTATTGATAGGTGTTTGCCCACAGAGCTGCCAAATGTCGATTTGCATACAGTGCTAACGAGAGTTCATGCTTTTAGTTGACGTCGAACTAGTGGTGCAGGCCAGGCAGTAATTGATTGCTGGGGACTGGCTGGCGATTCATAACCTTTAACTTCTATACAATTTGTTGATGAAACAAGATGTCAAATAAAAATTTGCAGAAAGGGGAAAAATGTCTCTCTTGTATGAGCTAATTAGGACTTAAGGGATATTGAGGATATAGTACCTAGAAAGACATGACGTTTTTTGGTCGGAACTTCAGTGTAGTTATCGCTGCTAGGATCACAGAACAGAATGCGCACTAGAGACAACCGCCCCCTCCCCCCACCTCAATCAGTTTTCACCATTTTCTACAGTTTTCTTTGTTACTAGACATAAAGTTGTGCTTTGTGAAACACATGCAAATATTTTGAGTTCTACACATTTAAGTGCTGGATGATGTATTAAAGTTATTCGGAATATATTGTTAATTCTCCCGTTATAAAATTTTATGGCAAGTAAAATTCTACACATTTCTAAAGCTAGTTATATCACATGTGGACGGTGCAGCCTTGCACCATCTAGAACATAAGAAGGTCTTTTACCACGTAACGTGGAATATTTGCAAATTAACTGAGTTTCGTTACTGTCTTAACAACTATACCTGTCCTGAAAAAGGAAAGGTGTGTTCGCTTCTAATGCGGCTTACGTGCCTCAGGGTTACAGATGACCGTACCGGATGTGAAACCACAACTCAGGAGTATCTGCTGAGAGGGCAGACAAATGTGTGGTTCCCAAAGAGGGACAGCAGCCTTTTCAGTAGTTACAGGGACAACAGTCTGGATGACTGCATAATCTGGCTTTGTAATGTCAACCAAAACGGCCCTCCAGTCCTGGTACTGCGAACGGCTGAAAGCATGGGGAGACTACAGCCGTAATTTTTCCTGAGGAGATGTAGCTCTACTGTATGACCAAGCAGTAAAGGAAACCAAAGAAAAATTTGGAGTAGGTATTACAGTTCAGTGAGCAGTTATGAAAACTTCAAGGTTTGCCTATGACACGGTAGCTCCGTCATGATTCTGTCAGAGACAGCAAGGGACTTGGAAGAGCAGTTGAACGGATTGGACAGCCTCTTAAAAGAAGGGTATAAGACAAATATCAACGAAAGCAAAACAAGGATAATGGGGTGTAGTCGAAGTAAATCAGGTGAAGCTGAGGAGGATATTACATTAGGAAGAGGGGCACTTAAAGTAGTAGATGAGTTTTGCTATTTGAGCAGCAACTGATGATGGGGGAAGGAGAGAGAATATAGACTGTCAGTGGCACTTAAAGCATTTCAGAAGAATAGAAATTTGTTAACATCGACTTCAGATATCAGCGTTAGGAAGTCTTTTCTGAAAGCATTTGAGTGGAGTGAAGACGTGTGTGGAAGTGAAACAGGGACGACAAACAGTTTAGACAAAAAAAGAGTAGAAGCTTTTGAAACATGATGCTACAGAAGAGTGCTGAAGATTATGTGGATAGGTCACCTAACTAATGAAAAGGTATTGAATAAAATTGGGGAGAAAAGAAATAAGTGACGCAACCTGATTAGAAGAATGGGTCGGTTGTTAGGATACATTCTGAGACATCAAGGGATCATCAATTAGTGTAGAGGCGCTTTGGGGATAAAATTCGTAGAGGGAGACCAAGAGAAGAATACAATAAGCAGATTCAGAAGGATGTAGGTAGCAGTGGTTATTCGGAGATGAAGAAGATTGCACAGGACAGTGTCGCATTGAGAGCTGCATCAAATTATTCTTCGGACTAAAGACCACACTAACAACAATGTGGCTATGTTATAGATAGGAATATCTTTTTACATTTGGAAAAATATTAACTTTCCGGAGTATTTTTTGTAATTTGGGAGAAGGCTGCAGCACATAAAATGCGGACGCACTCATTTCAAAATGAAATAAGATAGTATTTTAAACTTCTATTACATGGCTGGCTAGAGACGGAAGTCTGAGAAGCGTCCCAAATGCGGTACTCTTCCGTACTTATTAAAATACTTTCCTAAAATATCTATAAAATGAGAAATTTGGACAGCCCGTATCACTCCGTGGATTGTAGGGTTGTCACGAGCAACGTATCGTGGACACAGTGGTAATGTTTGTAGGGTGAGGGCTAAAAGTTAATTTAAATCGCCCTACTGCAGCCAACTCCCGAAGATAATGAGACGCTGTTACGCGATATTTAATGTTTCTAAACCACACCAAGCCTGAAACCAACACGAATATTTCGGAGAAACCCTCCTGCCATAAAAACGGCTCATCGTTAAAATATAAAAATTGTTCATATACACGCGCCCTACAGATCTGTCGAAACCAGCTACGTATTTCGTGGTTGGAATTCCAGTTACATACAAAACGACGGCTGTAGGCTGCACATAACTGCGAGAGACGGCAGTTTGAATCTTGACAATTCATACATGCTAAATGAAGAGGCTTCCGAACTGTACGCTCTGGTGTTTCTGACTCGCAGTTCCAGTGGTTGTTTCTCGTGATGTATGATACGGAAATGCCGATGTCGCGAGTAATAAATTCCATAGCTAGTTCCTACCCAGTGTGGAACAGTGTGAGCACATAAGTTCCATTTCTGCTTGATGAAACCGAAAGAAGAAAAAGACTTTCTAACATTTCGTCGTTATTGCTTTAATGTGAGTAATATTTAAATCTCCGATGTAATAATTAAACGTAGCACAGTATATGTCGAAATAATCATCGACTTTATTGTCTAAGGCCCGTACCCCTCCCTCCTTCCCCCCTCCTCCACCCCAGCCGCTGAACACACACACAAACGCTTGCATGTGATAGTTACATATGGTGCCCCAAAACAAGACACCGACAAGCTTTAGGGACACGTTCCTTACACCAAAACGCGAAAAAACATCTAGGAAACATGCGCTGTAAAGCACAAACATAAGAGCTGTTTGCACTTGTTCGTCTTCGATACTATGAAATAGATCGCTTTCATTGCAAGAACTTTTGCAAGGAGGTCATCTGGACTCACCTAAGAAACAAATTCCTGTAAACGTGGGGTCTAAAAAACATTACCTTATAAACTATGAGCACTTGTTCTTCTTGGCTAGTGCGATACACATCTATTTGATTGAACAAATGCTTGTAGCTCTTAAGCTATGAATTTCACAGCCATTTTTTATTGCCATTTTTCCCTTGTTTTGGTCCAAACTACTTCCTCCCAAAACATGGAAATCCAAGTCCTTACAGTAGAAGAGCTCTGTTTCCTAATTTTTTTTCTCGTTTTGGTGCGAGGAACCTGTCCCTAAAGCTTGTCGGTGCTTTTTGGGTCACACTGTATATTATTGACTGGATTTATATATAATGGATGACAGCCTTCGGTGCAGCTTCTTTTTGAAGGTTTGGATGGATTGCTTCGGTAGCTCTAGAAATATTTGTAGCTGTTGGATTCTAGAGACTCAAATGTTTGTCTGTTAATTACAGGCGTTGTCATATGAACTAAGTGAAAGCTCTTTTTTCTATAAGTTCTGTCGTGAAATTAGTCCACAATGACCTATGTATACAGCAAATTTCATCAATAAAATATGGACCATCAAGAACGTAGCAATAAATGATGGGTACATCCAAATAACGGTAGTTCTATCCACAACGTTACGCAAATCAAATTAAAAATAGTACTTCTACCAGTACTGTGGCACACAGTAAAAACAAATATGCACGCGCATATCAGATCTGAGGGGATCTAAAAAAGCCTAAGTAAAAGAATGTTATGTAAAGTTATGATGACACATGGTAAAAAAATAAGTAAATAATAAAAATTTTTAAAAATATATGTGCTTGTAGTTTACAACAAGCACTTTCTTTACTTAGAAAACATTGCTAGTAGCTCAAAAAGCTTTCCCAAGAACACGTTGACTGCTACAGCGATCACAAAACAATAAATATATTACAGCTACCAATTACCTAAACACAAGCCACCTTGTTTCCATAATCATTTCAAATCACTCCACAGTATTCAACAGTGAATAGAAATGAGACTGTTACCCTCGTTTCATTATTAAGCCGGCCGAAGTGGCCGTGCGGTTAAAGGCGCTGCAGTCTGGAACCGCAAGACCGCTACGGTCGCAGGTTCGAATCCTGCCTCGTGCATGGATGTTTGTGATGTCCTTAGGTTAGTTAGGTTTAACTGGTTCTAAGTTCTAGTGGACTAATGACCTCAGCAGTTGAGTCCCATAGTGCTCAGAGCCATTATTATTGTGCGAGTGTTTCACGCAGATGTTTACTGCTGGGTGGTATCTCAAAATGTACGTGCCGTTTACGATCGTAGCCTGCTGAGTACTGTTTTCTTAGAGCCGGAAGATGCGCGGCTGACAAATACCTTTTGGAGTTCTGTAGGTTTCCACGGAGGAAATGTATAGTTCAATTAAAAGTATGTGGGTTTTGTTCCGGTGTCTGGGGATGAAGGACACAGACCTTGATGGACCCATGTACTGTTTCCTTTAGTGAGATCTGGCTATACCTTGTGCCTGAAATGATTTGCTGTATCTAACAGCAGCGCGGGATTAGCCGAGCGGTCTCGGGCGGTGCAGTCATGGACTGTGCGGCTGGTCCCGGCGGAGGTTCGAGTCCTCTCTCGGGCATGGGTGTGTGTGTTTGACCTCAGGATAATTTAGGTTCAGTAGTGTGTAAGCTTAGGGACTGATGACCTTAGCAGTAAAGTCCCATAAGATTTCACACACATGTGAACATGTCTAGGTAACTCTTTCTTTCATTCCTATCAAACACAGACCATGAGGCCATTCTGAACGGAGAGAAATTCTGAAACACAGGAATAATTTCGGGCGTCCCCCAAGCAACTGTTATAGGACTATTACTTTTCATAGTGTATATGAATGACCCAGTGCAGAACGTCAGAAGTTCCGTGATGCCTTTCACGGATGATTCTGTTGTATACAGAGAAATCTCGACACTTGAAATTGTAGTGAAATGCAGGCAGACCTGCACAGGAGTGACAGTTGGTGCAGGGAGAGGCAGTTGACCCTCTACTTGAACAAATGTAGCTTACTGCGAATACATAGGCAGAAAGCCCCGTTATTGTACGATTATACGATCGTAGGACACCCAATGGAAGCAGATACGTCCATGAAATACCTGGGAGTATGCTTGTGTGTCGAACTGAAGTGAAATGATCACAGAAAATTAATAACGCAGATGCCAGACAAATTCGTCGGAAGAGTCCTGGGGAAATATAGTCCATCAACAAAACTGTTTTGAACAATACATAATATTTCCAGAATGAGATTTTCACTCTGCAGCGGAGTGTGCGCTCATATGAAACTTCCTGGCAGATTGAAACTGTGTGCCGGACCGAGACTCGAACTCGGGACCTTTGCCTATCGCGGGCAAGCGCTCTACCAACTGAGCTACCCAAGCACGACTCACGCCCCGTCCCCACAGCTTTACTTTCATATCAGCGCACACTCCGCTGCAGAGTGAAAATTTCATTCTGGAAACATCCCCCAGGCTGTGGCTAAGCCATGTCTCCGCAATATCCTTTCTTTCAGGAGTGCTAGTTCTGCAAGGTTCGCAGGAGAGCTTCTGTGAAGTTTGGAAAGTAGGAGACGAGGTACTGACAGAAGTAAAGCTGTGAGTACGGGGCGTGAGTCGTGCATGGGTAGCTCAGTTGGTAGAGCACTTGCCCGCGAAAGGCAAAGGTCCCGAGTTCGAGTCTCGGTCCAGAACACAGTTTTAATCTGCCAGGAAGTTTCAATACATCATATTGTTCGTCAGCATGCGATCTGTACTAGGTACGACTGATAGAGGAAATAGAGAAGATCGAAAGAAGAGCGGTGTTCCTTGTTACGGGTTCGTATAATAAGAACAAAAGCGTCACGTGAGGTGGCCAACCAACTTCAGTGGTAGACGCTGCAGGAGGGGTACTCTGCATCGCGATGTAGTTTATTGTTCTGAGACCGTCAAGTCCTCCTCAACATATTGGTGACTCCTACGTACATCTCGCGAAAAGAGGATAAAGATAAAATTTGTGAGGTTCGAGCCTACACGAATTCTAACCGGCAATGGTTCTTCCCGCGAACTACTCTCGACTGGAACAGGAGGGTGGTTTGCGGAGTATATCTGTAGATGTAGAATGGAACTGCACGAGGCGACCACATGGACCAGAGTCTGCATTCAAGATTTTCCCATCGGCACCTGTATCTTGTGTAACTACTCTCTTTCAATCGGAACCGAGTGTATGCTGTTCCTTGCAGACCGTATTTTGCGCAGGCTGTTTGTAGACTTTTTTTCGCCACGACATTCTGTGGTAGTCCTTTATTAGCGTTGTCGAAGGCTACGTGGTTGTGAATTTGTTTCTCTTTGTACAACGCATCACACGTACAAGCTGTATGAGAAAGGTAATGAGACGGACAACACGGGGAGCGATCTGGCAACGCTCTGTCGTTCTGCTGGTGTAGTTCGGTGCGTTCATCCCTTCCAGATGCTCAGTCCACGTTTCAACTCCGAATAGCTATCAAGTTTTTTTAAGAGCGCCATTGTTGAAGTAGTGTTTTCGTTGTGTGTTACGAAAATGGAGCTATTCCTCATCGCAGCATTTATAACCTTATAGAACTTGAGGCGCATCTGTTCACTCCTTAGTCCTTCCATGTACCACTTCTTCGTGCATTGTTTCTTCCTGACTATTTTCTTAAACTTCAGCCTACACTTCATCATCACTAAATTGTGATCTCAGTCTGTATCTGCTCCTGGGTACGCCTTACAGTCCAGTATCTGGTTTCGGGATCTCTGCCTTATCGTGATGTAACGTAACGGATATCTTCCCGGAACTCCCGTCATTTTCCAAATAGATCTCCTGCCCTTGTGATTTTTGGACAGAGTATTCGCTGTTACTAGCTGAAATTTACTGTAGAACTCAATTAGTCTTTCTCCTCTCTTATTCACAGTACCAAGCCAGTATTCTCCCGTAACCCTTTCTTCTACTCCTTCCCCTACAACAACATTGCTATACCCCATTATTATTTTTTTCATCTCCTCTTACGTACTGCATTACGAGTTCAGTATCCTCATATACTTTCTCTATCTCTTCATCTTCACCTTACGACGTCGGCACACATACCTGAACTATCGTCTCAATGTCGGTTTGTTGTTGATTCTGACGAGAGTAGTCATATCATTGATCTGTCGACGGAAACACACTCTCTACACTAACTTCCTGCTCATAACGAATCTTATCTCCACTGTAACAATTTCCGCTCCTGTTGATATTACTCCATACTCACCTGACCAAAATCCGACTTCTCTCTATTTCAATTCACTGACCCCCACTGTATCTATATTGAGCCTTTTCCGGTTTTATAACTTTCATAGCACGTAGAAACTTCCGAAATTCCACGCCCCGACTACTAGACCATTAGGGCTATCGTTTTGCTGGTTTTTCAATGTTTTTCTCACCCCTTGGCAGTCCCCTCCCGGAGATCCGAATGGCCGAACTGTCCGGAATTTTTTGCCAGTGGGGAGATCATCAGGACACTTTTTCAATTACAGGTCACATGTCCTGTGGATACACATTATGTGTCTTTAACGCAGAGGTTTCCATTGACTTCTGTATCCTCATGCCGTTGATCACTGCTGATTGATTCGGCTTTAGGGACAGTTTCCCACCCCAATGGCAAGAATGTGCCCTGAAGTTCTGTCTGTAACAGCCGTAAATAAATTTTTTTTTCGGAAGCAGGGAATATTAATGCTGTCGGCGACACGCAAATCCTGGAGCGCTTCCGGAGTCATAATCTGTCATAAATACATCGCATTCAATAAAAGGCCTCAGATAGACGTCACCAAACAGCTTCCTTGCTGGACGTTTTTACGACTTCTTGCTGAATGCAAATCTGTGTGACGGCACATTTCGTTACACAGCGAAAGAATTCCACACTTATTAGGGTATTTCACTTTTTTTGTCTAAATTCTTTTGTTTCCACTATATAATAAATGTCTCATCCCTCTATAAGCTTTAAAGAAACTCCACAAATTTTTTGAGTCCAACTATCTTAGTGCTCCTTCGCAAAATGAAGTAAAAAGTATTTTTCTACAAAATTGTTGTTAGTTTTCATTTTTTTCCTGACTAATGTCAAGAATTTTTGTTTGGACAGTGTTTCATCTTATTGTAGACTAAAAGTAAGAATTTTCAAATGATTTTTTTAGTTATTTCGCTGTTATTTAACGTCGTCACCAACTGTCAATGTTGCAAATGCTTGAGATGACCCTGACCCACCCTCTTTCGTGATGACCGTTGGAACATCCGCGATCCACATTCTGATGGTCATTACCGAAACGAGTAAGTGTAGTTTTAATAGCTAGTGGCTTCTTTTTACGTAACGGCCTGATGCGCACTCACACTCGGTTAGTGATAGGGTAAATCACACAGGTGAAGTACACCAAGCCGGCCGTTGTGGCCGAGCGGTTCCAGGCTCCTCAGTCCGGAATCGCTCTGCTGCTACGGTCGCAGGTTCGAATCCTGCCTCGGGAATGGATGTGTGTGATGTCCTTAGGTTAAGTTAGGTTTACGTAGTTCTAAATCTAGGGGACTGATGACCTCAGATGTCAAGTCCCATAATGCTTAGAGCCATTTGAACCATTTTTGAAGCACGCTAATATGTCTTTGTGGTGGCATGCTTCATAAAGCCTTTTCGATCTGGAAACCAAATCGTTTCGAATAAAACACTCGAACTTTTCATAGCTGTCTCCACCATAATTGACTGCCGCGGCTAGCACGGTATTCTGCTTATGCAGATGCAACAGCAGCGTCTGGCATCTTCCAGAGGGGGCTGTACTGATGCATCTGCGGAAGGCAAGTTGGCGCCAGTTCCTAGTAGCTCAATCCCGCTGATGGACTGAGGCCCGCATACAATGCGGCCCCACAACGAACTTGTGTTGTCACAGAAGTCACCTTGTTTGCCATACTTCGCGCATTCTTCGCTCCGTGCAGGACCCACGGGCAACCCAGTGCCTCTACAAGCGTCAAACTTCTGTCTTCGGTTTCGCTCAATGTCCAAAACCCGCCCCCATGGCCTTCCGTGTGACCCTGGTCTCCGTTAAAATATGATTTATTCTTTATTGTTTGCTTAGCTGAGGATCTTTGGGCCACTAAATACACCGACGCGAAGAAAAATTTTAACACTAAGGAAGATTGACATACACGAAAGTTGGCATGCGTGGTTCTACATTTGAAAGATGATATGTAGTCAAATTTGGCGCTAGAAGCACCGCTATTGGGGTGGAAATCGGATTAGCTTTAAATACGCCCTCCTACGGTCGTGAAAGTTAGTCTTTGAGATTAAGCGTGGTTAGTTGACGTTAGTCAAGAATGCCTTTAAAGTGAGAAAGGCGCCATTATGAAGACTTCACTGAGACTGAACGAGGTCATTTAATAAAGCACGAAAATGTGGATGTTCCTCCTGCGACACTGGAGAAAGCCTTTACAGAAATGTAGCCACTGTATACTATTGCTGGCAGTGGAATGTACGTGAGCAAGACCGGGCTTCGGAATGCCACGTGGCGCTACCGATAGGGAAGACTGTTGTGTTCGGCGTCTGGCTGTGACGTTTAGAACTGCCTCTGCAGCAGCAACTTGAGCTGCAGTTGGCACCACAGTGGCACAATGAATTGTTACAAATCGACTACTTCAAAGACAGCTCCGAACCAGAAGCCCTGTAGCGTGCATCCCACTGACCTCAAACTACAGTCCTTTGCGACTTCGAGGTGTCAAGCGAGAGCTCATTAGAGGGCAGGTTGGAGGTCTGTTGTGTTTTTTCATGAAGGCTGGTTCTGCCTCGGTGCCAATGATGGTCGTGTGTTGGTTAGAACGAGACCGGCTGAGGGCCTGCAAATAATCTGTCTACGTGCTAGACACACACTGGACCTACACCTGGAGTTATGGTCTGAGGTGCGATTTCGTATGACAGCAGGAACATTCTCGTGGTTATCTCACGCACCCTCCCTACAGATCTGTACGTCAGTCTAGTGTCTTGACCTCTTGTGCAGCTATTCATGAACGGAATTCCAGGTGTGTTTTTCACCAGAATCACGTTCGCCCATATACCGCTGTTGTAACCGAACAAGCTCTACACAGCGCCGACATGTTGCCTTGACTTGCTCGATTACTTGATCTATCTCCAATCGAGCACGTGTGGGACATCATCGGACGATAACTCCAGGGTCATTCCAAACAGCGTTAATAGAAACTCAATTCCACAAACTGGCATTCGGCACGTGTACAACTAGACGCATGCACGTTTACATACTTGCATTCAGAATTCTGATGGTTACACCCGTTATTAATGTATGAGCATTTCACATTGGCAATGGCTTACCTAGCTCTTATATTAATCTGCGATTTTGCAATATTAATCACTTAAATATGTTACCTAGACAGATGTATGCCCTAAATTTCATTACTGTGCATTAATTATTTTTTGGTGTTGCCATTTTTTTCCGTCAGTGTATAAAGAGTCCACTTGTTATAAGATCCGTACCGAGGCGTCTCGGGAAGACCGATCATCAGAATATGGCTGACTGATGTCAGGTAGTCGTTATAAAACCAGGCGAGTCAAGGTATCTTTCTCCAAGTACTATCCGGTGGTCACCGGAGTGTATGTAAATGAGAATCGAGTAGTAAATGAGTGTAAGAAGATGTTGCCTGATAACCAGGGTCTTAATCGGTGTAGGATCACACCGAACGAAAAAACGGGTTCAACTAGTAATTTAACGACGCAATTGTTAAGCAAACTGGAAACAGGGGTACGCTGTTGGGGAGCAACGTGTGGGGCTGGCGGTGGTGAGAAGTGCAATCACAGAGAGAACTCAGCAATAAGGACTCCTGGGCGATATGGAAATGGACCGAGGGAAAAAGGTGGGGAAAATGAAAAATTGGGAAGGTCGGCCAGTGTTTGCACAGCGGGCAACTCTGCGAGCGGCCGCGGCACGTAGCGCAGTTAATCATTTCGGTCGAGATAATAAATTTCCCAGCCGGCGAGACCACGGAGTGGGTGAGCAGCGCCCGAAACACTGTACGGCGGGCTGCCGCAACAAATTCTCATCACCCCACCCGGAGCTGCGCGCTGAGTTATGTAAATGAAATACGCCTCGGCGTGTCCAGCCGCCCCCAATTTATGGCAGTGGACCGTCCGGCCAGGCGAAGACGTCCTCCCAAGAGTGGGGCGGGTCTAGCACTGTCAGCACTCGTGTGCTACCATCGGCTGTCAGCGTGCTGATGAAGGGGGGGGGGGGGGAGGGGGGATGGGTACGATGCACGTGCGTAGAATCAGAATCAAGGGTAACTGTTTAAGGCTAAACTACCAAAGAAATGTGATTGTATAATTGGGCAGGTGCGGTGATGGTACTCTAATAATAAAGCAGCCATAGCAGAAAACGAAACAAGCGTGAGAAATGCAGGCTTGAACATAAAGGCAGATGGTAGCCAAACCTGTAGGTTGAGCTGTTGTATGTGGCCACGAACGGCACCTGTGGGATGTTCTCCATTCGTTCAAGTGTCAGTCGTGTTCAGAAATGTGTTTTGTGTACTTATGAGTGCATTATGTCTGATGTAAGCGAAATCGAATGTGAGCAAATTGTTGGTGCCTCCATAATTAAGGTAGCCGAAGTCTTTGGTGCTTGAATAGGCTCGGCACCGAAGATTTATAACGCATACAGGGATAGTAGAAAAACATAATCCGCTAAGTTACAAAGCAGACAAAAGTCTGTGCTGAGTGATGATTCAAAAAAGTGGCTCTGTGCTCTATGGGACTTAACATCTGAGGTCATCAGTCCCCTATAACTTAGAACTAGTTAAACCTAACTAACCAAGGACATGACACACATCCATGCCCGAGGCGGGATTCGAACCTGCGACCGTAGCGGTCGAGCGGTTCCAAACTGTAGCGCCTAGAACCACATGGCCACGGCTGAGTGATCATTATCGATGGTCATTGAAGAGAACTGTGACGAAAATAAATAAATAAATGAATAAAAATAGCCAGGTGCGAGTAGTACTCACGCACTGAGGGTTCCCTACATTATTGTGTATACAGACAATCGATCTATTCCGGGAATCGAGAGTCGCGATGATTTTTGCATGTTATCGACATTGCTAGTACCAAGATATCGGTGCCATGGATTCCAAGAATCTGAAAATGTTTTATTTGCAAGTTTGAAGTCAGAAAAGTAAAAAAAAATAAATATATTTTCTTGTGATATAGTTATAAATTAATAATTTTGTAATTGTTTCCCTTATTTGTACTGTGAAGCTTCGCTCCTCAACGAATTCCATACGTCTAACTCAACGCGAAGTGCGCTGTAGTTTTTAATGAGTGAGTGTGCTAGTACTAAAATATGTGACATAAACGGCCGTATCGTTTGAATACCTAGACTTAAAAGTTAAATTTCTTGCACCATGGAAGGACCATAGATCTCAGCACGTAACACTAATTTCAGCTAGGTACCCCTACCCGTTTCTGAGAACATAGTGTCTTAGCAGACGGAAGCACAGGCCGACTTCAGATAGAAAAAAATGTTTTGGTATTACTACAAATTAATAATTTTGGTTTTTTCCCTTACCAAGTATTGTGAAAACTTTCTTCTTGCCAAATTTCCTGATTCTATGTCAATAGGAAGTACTCTATAGGTGTTACTGAGTGAGTTTGCGAGTATCAAAGTACGTCACACAAAAGGCCTTATCTGTTGATTGCGTTGACTTAGAAGCTTACATTTATTACACCGCCAAGGGACTATAAACCAAAATATGTGGCATAAATTTCAACTTAATACGTGTAATTTTTCCTGCGAGAAAGTGGGCGTAACAGACGGACGGTCAGACGTACTGTCTGATAACAAATAACGAAATAATTTTTGTGTGTTATAACTAGAAATTAAAAATTTTCGAATTTTTCCATGTGTTGTACTATGGAACCTTGCTCCTCGGAACGTTTCATGATTCTAAGTCAAAGTGAAGTATCCTATAGGCTTTGATAAGTGAGTTATGGAGTATCAAAATATGTCACTTAATTGGCCGTATCTTTTCACTGCATTGACTTAGAAGCTTCAGCTGTTTACACAGTTAAGGATCCGTAGACGTTAGTAAGTGACACAAATTTCAACTTGATAAGCCTAGCCGTTCCTCGGAATGAAAGGTTATTTACAGACGGACAGGCAGACTGACGGACAACAAAGTAATCGTTTAATGGTTCCGTTTTCACCAATCGAGGTGCGGAACTCTAAAAATAAGGAGACGACAGCAGCCAAAGTCCTGTAGAATTGAACTCCACACTCGCGAATCCTGTCAACACCGACCTGCCGATGCAAATTCTCACACCAGAGAAACGTGGTGCTTAAGTAATAAAACCTGGACTACAGTGTAGTGAAAGAAACTCATTCGGTCGTATGAGTCTCGTTCTGCACTGTTTCCAACTTCTCGCCGAGTTCACGTCCCGAGCGTGAAGCGTATTGGGCGCTCGGTGACGATTGGGGCAGTAATATCGATGTACTGCATGAGACACAAGGTTACTCTCGAAGACTGCATTATTCCAAGGACTGGTGACGACTTTGGCTAATGACGTCCATACTCTGTTATAATAGTGTTTGTTCCCCAAAGGTGTTGCCATGTTCCAAGACGCCAGGGCCCCTATTTATACAGCTTTCATCGATCAGGACTGGTTTTGCGAGCAGGAAGATGAATAGTCGTGTCTGCCCTGGGCACTACACTCATCATGTCTCAATATTATTTAGTCTTGATGATGTACGTTGGAGAGAAGGTGCACGACCCCCTCCACCTCCATCAATGTTACCTGAACTTGCCACTATCTTACAGGAAGTATTTATCCATTCCGAGACAACTGGAAGCTGTTTTGAATACCAACGGTTTCCGTGCGCTGTATTAGTTTCGCTAATGTGCTGTGTTTTTGGTTTTCCCAATATTTTCGTCCACCACCGTATACAATACTCAAAATCCAGCTATGTCAGACCAAAAAAAAAAAAATCACGATGAAAGATAATGAGACCTGATATCATTCAGCAAGGTCCACAGTTATTCGATTTGTGCACAAGTTTGTAGCGTTTCTGCATAAGTTACATAAACACGACTAATACACGTAACAAAAAGTTTAGTCATAAATTATATGTTGAACTTCCTATTCACAAGTCTGCCAACGATGGAATAACATTTCGATGCAGCGACTGTAGAAATCACGCGAAGAACTCATAGAGCCACGTTCGGAGAGCATTTTCATTCCGAAAGGAAGTCGCTTGAAAATTGTCCGATAGAAAGGGTAGAACGTCAATAATGTAGGTGCGGAATGTCTTCTCAACGCAACTTCTGCTTTGTGTTTTTTGTCAGTCTAGCAGAATGCAGACAGGCGTTACCGTGGAGTAGCATCACTTCACGTTCTCTTCCTGGTCGTCGTCCTGTTATTACGTCTGGAAGACATTTCAGTCGTTGACAATAAATGCCAACATCGGAGGGTAATTCGTATTACGCTGCACCGTGGTTTTTCTTCCACATGCATAACATTAGCTTTTGTGGATGCGCCCTCATCTTTGAACGGCGAACTGTCATGCGCACTAATGCTTATGTCTCAACCCTAGGTCGCAGCGCCAGTACCGTCGCCTAACGGCAAGTAATTACACTAACACTACTAACAACACAATTTCTGCATTTCACAGGCTGAACATGATTCCTATAAAGTCCGGTGCCCATGCAGTTAACTGTTTTCCGTCTACGCTGGCTCAAGTAGTGATAGTGTAATTATAAGCTTCTTACTGATTGACGAAATTGAGGATTATATAAAGATAGTGCTCTCTGCAGAAATAAATTTTTAATCTCGGGCAGTGAAGGTGGACTACAGAGAGCTACCTATAAACTACACAGCATATACCAGATATATAATATACCGATACTAATAAAAAAAAGGCCATGCCTTTCTGTGGGGGAAACCGAGTAAGGACAAAAAGTATAATAAAGTAAGAAAGAAACGTAAATTTTGCGAAGCTAAGCCAGTGCCAATGTTGCTGTATGAGAGTGCATCTTGGGTGATGTAGAAAGAAAAAAAACCGAAAATAAAATAAGGTTATAGGTCAACGGTTGGAAATTCCTTGTGAGCGTAGCTGTATGATAAAAATTAGATTTTTAAAGAAACATAGACACCAGGAATAAATTGGACATATTTTATAAATACAACCGACGAACTGTAGCGACGGATTCCTGACTGGGAATGGAGGAAGAAAATCCCAATGGACATCTGTCCGGAAATGCACCGTTGCCATGGCAGATGGCGCTAGTGAACGTGTAAGGTGGCTATAATTTCGCACCTTACGAGCACTCATCCACATACTTTGCCACAATAAGATATCATTTGATACTTGGTACATCGTATACATGAATATATAAAGGAAACTGACATTGCCACGTGTGCTTTGTAAATAATTGGTAACGCATATTGCATGAAAGGTGACGGAGTGTCTTTATTATGATACTTGTAGAGGTTGGAACGACAGTGGAAATGAGACGGAAGGCGGAACGCGCACACAGGTGTGTTGGTCCTGCTTAAACACAGGAAGTAACAAGACGGACGTTGTGACACCTGAGCGGTGCGGTACAGATAGAGTGACGACCGGCCGGAAGTGCAGCCAGACGGGAAGGATTATACTTCGGAACCCACGAAAATCTTGGACGCAGCTGAGAGGAACGAGGAAGCGTCGCCTCGGAAACCACGCAGGCTGGGTTATTTGCAAGGATTTTTGCTCAGAAGCGTACCATTGTACGAGAATGGGTATTTCCTCGCGAACTTTCCACGCTGGACGACAAAAGACTAAAATATGGTTGGTCGGCGTTCGGAAGAATCTGTAGAGAGGGAGAATATTCCGTGGGTTCGAGAATATGATTAGTTTTCGGAATTACGAGGGTGAGGAGCCGAGCCTTGCTGGGAGGCTAGCAGTCGTGAGCCGAGATCTTCCGTTGCGAGCGCCCATGTGTGACGGTAGCTCGATATCAGCTTTGTTGGTTCAGTCGCACATTCTGTCTTTGCTCTCAGGAGAGTTTATAGTTAGAACAGTTAGCCACTGTACTGATGCGAACCTATACGATTCTGGACTTCACCTCCGGGTTGGAAGTAGTCATTGAGTACGTAACGTTCAGTAATTGATGGCACTCCTTCTGCCTATATTTACGTTAAGACGTTATCTGAACTCTGTCCTTGTGGCTGGGAGTTCGCGTTTCTCGTCTGTAGAACACAGAGAGGAGAAGAGAGTATGAGAGTATATTAGTCAGAGGACCACCTTCTCCCGTCCTAGTGTTTGGGAGATTTTACGAGTATTTTATGGCTGGAGTTCTTCCATCAACGCAGACTTCTACGAGAACCAGGACGCTGACGCAATAGACGCAGTACATACGGTGATACCGCAAATTGCTTCGGCTCATTAGGGCTACAAAAGCTAAACAGCTGTGATCACGTAGTTTATTTCCATGAGGTTCCACACTACCGAAGATCATCTTTGAAAGTAATGTCTTCTAGTGTTTGGTACGTAGATGATGTCAGTCATTTCGCGTTATTGATATTAGACCGCGCAGTCATAATAAGGGGCAGAGTTGGGCAACTGATCAGTAATTTTTCTTAGGAAATGAAAACTTTATATTACAAAGGGTTTCTTTTAATCTACAATAAATATTTAATCAGGAACAACGTTTATCATTTAGTAGGATTAGTTGCCTTCATATACGTTTACAGTCAGATTGTAATTTATAGAATTAAGAGATCCTAAGATCTGCTTCAGGGGCCGGCCGCTGTGGCCGAGCGGTTCTAGGCGCTTCAGACCGGAACCGCGCTGCTGCTACGGTCGCAGGTTCGAATGCTGCCACGGGCATGGATGTGTGTGCTGTCCTTAGGTTAGTTAGGTTTAAGTAGTTCTAAGTCTAGGGGACTGATGACCTCAGATGTTAAGTCCCATACTGCTTAGAGCCATTTGAACCATCTGCTTCAGGGGGTACTCAGACAGGGCCAAATCTTCATGTAAGGGTTTATTATTTTCCGTTGCGCACATTCATTTTACACCCGCTTGGAGTAGGATCTTGGAAACGGTAGTTCCTCTGGCCACGCGCGGTGTGTTCCTTGTGTATTGCAGGCTGTGTTATTGACACAAAGTACTTTAAGCAGCCGAATGCTTCGGTGTTCATGTTGCGAACAAGCCGAGATGGTGTTTGTGTGCAGCCAAGCAGATAGAAACGGTAGAGAGGCAGTATGGCTATACCACAACAAGTAAAATCACAGAAATCAACCACATCAAAGAAGACTTCAAGCACTTTTTGGACCTTTGTGTGATCATGGGCCCTTTCAGACAGACGAAAGTGCAGGGGTGTGTCGGACTATGCGTACGCCAGATTTGGAGGATCGGGTTCTATAGGATATTGAGATTAGCTCCAGGCAAGTGGCCCGCCAACACGGTGTAAGCCAAAGTAGGATTATGTATACCCTGCATGACAGCCGCTACTATCCTTATCACCTACAACGCCCAAGGAGCGCACTGCACCTGATGACAGGAACTGTTATTCGTCAGCGCCATCTACCGTGGCAACGATGCATTTCTGGACACATGTCCACACGAATTGTTTCCTCCATTTCCAGTCAGGAAGCCGTCCTTGTAATTTGATGGTTTTATTAACGTTCACCGCGCATAAATAAAATTGTTGAAGAAAATAGTTAAACATTTTATATCCTACGTGTTGCGAATGGAGAAGATTACCAATACAATTTTGGCAGTATATTCCGCAATATATGCATTGGAAGCCCACCAAATAGATTGAAGGACCAAATGTAGTTGGAAAAAGAGGGAGCCGCAAGCCATGACAGGAGATCAAGAACAAGAAGAGCATCAGTTACGGATTCTGCACCAGAAATCGATATTTACTGGTGGGCTAGTGGCATGGAATCATTCAAATGTTATATTTAAAATAAAACAGTCACCTTAGCAAAGTTATTTCTAAATTAAAAATAACTTTTCAACCGTGACTGTCGTGTTTTTAATATAACCATGAAAATCCACTGCTGTATCAATCAGCCAATGTTTGAATGAATCGTGCATACGTGCCGGAAACAATAAACTGCTGTAGTTGCCTCAAAACAATTCTAAGTAAAAGAAAAAGTAGCAGGGAATTCGATAGCCTGATTGTTCCGTGGTTCCTCCAAAATTTGTTTGTATTCCGGCGCTTTAGCACAATGAAATAAGCAGCCAGCTCCCCACTTGTCACAAATCCAGGAATTTTAAATTCTATTTAAGCTCCGCTCTGGAGCGGTTGTTAAATATTAAAGGTGATGAACGTGGTTTATGACGGGGACACGCGAAAGAAGAAACACCGCTCCCACTCAGCATGCAAACGGAAAGCGAAAGAAACAGCGGAGATCCGTCCGGGATTAAGTCTGACAGGAGAAAGAGCACTCTAGCGCCGTCGGCTCAATAAAAACGTCTTGGCAGTTTACGCGTGCGACGCGGCGCAGAGATCCGAAATCTGCGCCGAAGCCCGCTAATCGAAGGACTGGCGCCAGCGGCACTGGCGACGACTCGGACACGGAGCGCGCGGAATGAAGACAAATTGACGAGTGCACCGTGACGCGTCAGCGGGGTGCGTGGCCCGGCGTGGGGTGGGGTGGGGTGGGTTAGCGCGCCGGAAATTGAGGCGGCGAAGCAGACGCGTTTCCGGTAGGCGCAGCGTCCCCCCTCAGCTCCCAGGGGTAACGACAGTGGGAACCTGTTCCGCAGGGTTCAGTGTCACTCTCTTCGTGGATCCAGGTTTACGTTTACAAATTACAAAATAACCACAGCTTACAGACGCCACATCCCCAGCGCGTAAATGAAGACGCTTGTGACGTGATAGTCCCTGGTCGCAGAAGTCCAAATATTGAACTACGAGGGTGAGCCAAATGAAAACCTTAAATATTTTTTTAAAAAAAAATATTATTTATTGTGCAGAAGTGGTACAAAGCTGTATCACTTTTCAACGTAATCCCCCTCACGCTCACTGCAAGCCCTCCAGCGTTTACAAAGTGCATACATTCCTTTAGAAAAAATTCTTTTGGTAGACCGCGCGACCACTCATGTACCGCGTGGCGTACCTCTTCATCAGAACGGAACTTCTTTCCTCCCATTGCGTCTTTGAGTGGTCCAAACATATGGAAATCACTAGGGGCAAGGTCTGGTGAGTATGGTGGATGAGGAAGACACTCAAAATGCAGGTATGATTTTTTTAGGAGAGCTGTGAATGATGTACTGGTGACAGTGGTCCCTCTACGCATATAAAGCTCCAAAATGACGCCTTTTTCGTCCCAAAGGAGAGTCAGAATAGCCTTCCCTGCTGGTGGTTCTAAACTTCTTTGGTTTTGGTGGTGAGGAATAGGGCCATTCCTTGCTCTCTCTCTTTGTTTCTGGTTGGTGGAAGTGAACCCAGTTTTCGTCACCAGTAACGATTCTTGCAAGGAAGCCATCACCTTCTCGTTCAAAGCGCCGAAGAAGTTCTTCACAAGCATTAACATGTCGATCTCTTATTTCAGGAGTCAGCTGCCGTGGCACTGATCTTGCAGACACTTTGTGAAACTGGAGCACATCATGCACAATGTAGTGTGCTGACCCATGACTAATATGTAAATATGCTGCAATGTCATTGAGTGTCACTCGGCGGTTTTCGTTCACTATGGCTTCAACTGTGGAGTCACAACACGTTGTGCCTGACATGGACGAGGAGCATCTTCCACTGAAGTCACTCCATTTGCGAACTTCCTACTCCTTTCGCAGACTTGCTGCTGTGACGAACATGCATCACCGTACTGAACCTTCATTCGTCGATAAATTTCAACAGGTTTATGTAGTAAGATGGTATCTGTTCTTTCGGATATGTCCGAAAGAGCAGATACCATCGGTGATCATGCAGCTCGTTACAATGAAATTACAATGAAATGAACACCCTTAGCTGCTTACAGGCGTTGACATACGTCAACGGGGGCAGATGGAAATGTGTGCGCCGACCGGGACTCGAACCCGGGATCTCCTGCTTACATGGCAGACGCTCTATCCATCTGAGCCACCGAGGACACAGAGGATAGCGCGACTGCAGGGATTTATGTCTGGCACGCCTCACGCGAAACTCACATTCTCAACATATTGTCCCGCACTACATTCGTAGTGCCCCCGCCCATTATATTCATTACTCGCGGCGCCTTGCCGATTCCCGTAAGAGTTCGGGCACTGTTTGTGCATTCGCACAGAAGAAGAAGATGGTCACGTGGCCGGTGAGCTTTAACTATATATTTACTAAGATGGTATCTGTTCTTTCGACAGCTGTCGAGACTCTCGATACTGACCTGTGTCCACTACGGCAATGGGCGCAGGCTATAGGGCTAAAAGTCAAACCATGTAAAACCAAGTGGTACTGGTTAGTCACTATAGGCTCATTAGCCCGAAACATAGTGAATTTGTACAGTCCTTAGCCCTAAATGGGACAAATATCAACTTCTCTCCCGCAGTAAAGAGTATGGTGGTAATAACACATGGAAAGCTAAACTAGAACATAACTGCAGTGATCATGAAGACATCAGCATCTCTTCATGCCCTACAAAAAATATAAACTATCTATCGATCAATCGCTTGCGCCTTGTCCCGCAGTTACGCAGGGTCGGCCATGGTTAACCGGATTTGGCATGCTAATGTTAAGAGGTGCTTGGATGCCCTTCCTGCCGCCATCCCGTACCCCCCCCCCCCCCAGGACGGAATTAGTGTACCCCAGTTGTCTGTGTCTAGTTTAAATCGTGAAATAGTGTGAATGTGATTCAAATGCCTGTGAGTCGTGTAACTGAGGCGGGACGTGGGGACCAGCCCGGTATTCACCTAGCTGGATGCGGAAAACCGCCTAAAAACCACATCCAGGCTGGCCGGCCCACCGGCCGTCGTCGTTAATCCTCTGGGCGGATTCCATCCGGGTCCGGTGCGCCTACCCGAGTCCAGGAAGCAGCGCGTTAGCGCTCTCGGCTATCCTGGCCGGTCACAAAAAATATGAACTCTTTAACTGAAAAAAAAATAAATATTTATACTCCCAGTTATTGTTGACAGCAACGGTATTTTCCAAGGCCTATCTCACGAACTCTGTTGGCGCCTGGAGCTGGCTATGAAAGCCTGTGTTCGTTATATTTCTATGATGTTCGACTATTGCTACTATTTCGCCGCCACAGGTACAGACATCCTGGCCACGAACAGATAAGCGCAGAGATTTTCATACCCTCTGTCTTCTCTACTGTATTATTAGCGAACACTGTCTCTCAAACCTCTCATCGACCTTAACGCTTCGATCTGAACAACATGGTAGAAACATTTGTTCCCATCAGATCAAACTCCTTTCGTCCAACTCAATAACTCAGCCACTTTCTCGAAGTCCTTGTCATTAGCAGGAATCTAACTCTGCAATAGCTTTCTGCATTACACTGATGTACCCACTAACATCACCAGCTTCAGAATAGAGTTAATGACATATCTCCTGAAACAATAATGATTACCATCATCCTTGTACCTACACGTGACCCTTGTACATCCTTCTTTCAAAGCAGATCTTGCTCTTTTCCCAGTATTCTTAGTTGGTGCAGCATCCTTAAATTCCATTCTCCCGAACTATATACACTATGTGATGAGGATTATCCAGACATGTCCAAAAACATACTTTTTCATATTAGCTGCATTGCGCTACCACCTACTATCAGGTACTCCATGTCAGTGACCTCAGTAGTCATTAGACATCGTGAGAGAGTAGAATGGGGCGCTCCGCGGAACTCACGGATTTCGAACGTGGTCAGGTGATTGGGTGTCACTTGTGTCATACATCTGTACGCAAAATTTTAACACTCCTAGGTATACCTAGCTCCACTGTCTCCTGTGTGATAGTGAAGTGGAGACGTGAAGGTACACGTACAGCACAAAAGCGTACAGGCCGACCTCGTCTGTTGCCTGACAGAGAACGCCGACAGTTGAAGAAGGTCGTAACGCGTAATAGGCAGACATCTATCCAGACCATCAAACAAGAATTCCAAACTGCATCAGGATCCACTGCACGTACTATGACAGTCAGGTGGGAGGTGAGAAAACATGGGTTTCACGGTCGCACAGCTGCTCAGAAGCCACACATCACACCGGTAAATGCCAAACGACGCCTTGCTTAGTGTAAGGAGCGTAAACATTGGATGATGGAACAGTGGAGAAGCGTTGCGTGGAGCGACGAATCACGGTACACAATGTGGCGATCCGATGTCAGGGTGTGGGTATGGCAAATGCCCGGCCAACGTCATCTGCCAGCTTGTGTAGTGCCAAGAGTAAAGTTCGAAGGTGGTGGTGTCACGATGTGGTCGTGTTTTTCATAGAGGGGCCTTGCACCCCTTGTTGTTTTGCGTTGCACTATCACAGCACAGACCTACATTGATGTTTTAAGCACCTTCTTGCTTCCTACTGTTGAAGAGCAATTCAGGGATGGCGATTGCAGCTTTTGCACACGATCGATTTCCTGTTCATAATGCACTGCCTGTGGCAGAGTGGTTACACGTCAATAACATCCCTGTAATGGACTGGCCTGCAGAGAGTCCTAACTTGAATCCTACAGAACACCTTTGGGATGTTTTGGAAAGCCAACTTCTTGCCAGGCCTCACCGGCAGACATCGATACACCTCGTAAGTGCAGCCCTCCGTGAAGAATGGGCTGACATTCTCAAGAATCCATCCAGCACCTGATTGAACGTATGCCTACGAGAGTGGAAGCCGTCATCAGGGCTGAGGGTGGGCGAACACCATATTGAATTCCAGCATTACCGATTTTCAGCCAGGTGTCCGGATACTTTTGATCACATGGAGTATAGTCATTTTATATCAGCCACAAACATTATTGTATTATTGTCATTATTATTATTTCTATTTTTCTGAGACCTTAGGTATGGTTAAAAAAGGAAAGTGAAGCGGACCTTCATTAAGCGTGACTTCCTTTTAACTGTACGGTATATGTTACATTGTATTTACGAACTTTCGGGTTATTGAACACGTATCAATAATTAAGTATTTCTGTAGTTGTATATATGTTTGGATGTAGTTGTATTACGTTGATGTACTGGTGGATATTGTCTGGTATGACTCCTGTAGTTGATAGTATAATCGGTATAATGTCAACTTTATCCTGATGCCACATGTCCTTGACGTCCTCAGCCAGTCGGATGTATTTTTCAATTTTTTCTCCTGTTTTCTACCCTATATTTGTTGTATTGGGTATGGATATTTCGATTAGTTGTGTTAATTTCTTCTTTTTATTGGTGAGTATGATGTCAGGTTTGTTGTGTGGTGTTGTTTTATCTGTTATAATGGTTCTGTTCCAGTATAATTTGTATTCATCATTCTCCAGTACATTTTGTGGTGCATACTTGTATGTGGGAACGTGTTGTTTTATTAGGTTATGTTGTATGGCAAGTTGTTGCTGTATTATTTCTGCTACATTGTCATGTCTTCTGGGGTATTCTGTATTTGCTAGTATTGTAAATCCGCTTGTGATGTGATGTACTGTTTCTATTTGTTGTCTGCAAAGTCTGCGTTTATCTGTTGTGGTATTGGGATTCTTAATAATATGCTTGCTGTAATATCTGGTGTTTATTGTTTGATCCTGTATTGCAATCATGAATCCTTCCGTCTCACTGTATATATTGCCTTTTCTTAACCATGTGTTGGATGCGTCTTGATCGATGTGTGGCTGTGTTAGATGATACGGGTGCTTGCTTTCTTCGTATCTGTTGATGTTATGTGATGTAAAGGGTTGTAGAAGTGGTTATGAAATTGCAGTGGTGTAGCCGATGTATTTATATGAGTGATTGCTTTGTGTATTTTGCTAGTTTCTGCTCATTCTAGAAAGAATTTTCTTAAATTGTCTATCTGTCCATAATGTAGGTTTTTTATGACGATGAATCCCCTTCCTACTTCCTTTCTGCTTAATGTGAATCTTTCTGTTGCTGAATGTATGTGATGTATTCTATATTTGTGGCATTGTGATCGTGTAAGTGTATTGAGTGCTTCTAGGTCTGTGTTACTCCATTTCACTACTCCAAATGAGTAGGTCAATATTGGTATAGCATAAGTATTTGCTGTCAATTCTGTTTTCAGTATTTTTGTTAGTCTTTTTCTATATTTTTCTTTTAGTTTTTCTTTAATATTTGTATTATCTATTCCTATTTTTTTTCTGTATCCTAGATATTTATAGGCATCTGTTTTTTCCATCGCTTCTATGGAGTCACTGTGGTTATTCAATATGTAATCTTCTTGATTAGTGTGTTTTCCCTTGACTATGCTATTTTTCTTACATTTGTCTGTTCCAAAAGCCATATTTATATCATTGCTGAATACTTCTTTTATCTTTAGTAATTGGTTGAGTTGTTGATTGGTTGCTGCCAGTAGTTTTAGATCATCCATGTATAGCAAATGTGTGATTTTGTGTGGGTATGTTCCAGTAATATTATATCCATAATTTGTATTATTTAGCATGTTGGATAGTGGGTTCAGAGCAAGACAGAAACAGAAAGGACTTAATGAGTCTCCTTGGTATATTCCACGCTTAATCTGTATTGGCTGTGATGTGATATTATTTGAATTTGTTTGGATATTGTGGTTTTCCAGTTTTTCATTACTATGTTTAGGAACTGTATCAATTTAGGATCTACTTTGTATATTTCCAATATCTGTAGTAACCATGAATGGGGTACACTATCAAAAGCTTTTTGGTAATCAATGTATGCGTAGTATAGCGACCTTTGTTTGGTTTTAGCTTGATATGTCACCTCTGTATCTATTATCAGTTGCTCTTTACATCCTCGTGCTCCTTTGCAGCAGCCTTTTTGTTCTTCATTTGTAATTTTGTTCTGTGTTGTATCTGTCATTAATTTCTGTGTAATGACTGAAGTTAATATTTTGTAGATTGTTTGTAGGCATGTTATGGGGCTATATTTTGTTAGGTTTGCTGTGTCTGCTTGAACTTTAGGTTTCAGATAGGTTATTCCATGTGTAAGTGTATTAGGGAATGTGTATGGGTCTGCAATGTAACTGTTAAATAATTTAGATGTGAATGTGATGAGGTGAATCATTATTATTATTATTATTATTAGCCAATTCTCTTAATAAATGGAAAATGTCAAGCAAATAACCCAATCAACATTTCTTTAGGTTCGTGTTGTTCCAAAATGCTTTCGCTCATTGCGAGGAGACTTATTTACTTTCTTCCAACCACATATGTCTAATTTGGTTGCTCTGGTGTAGCTTCTCATTTGTGTACTTTGCATCTGACGGCGTCTCTTTCTAAAATGTCGGTTGGTCTTATGTTTTCGTTGTTGAGGTCGCTTCGAACTTATTTCAGCCGAGGTGAGTTCTTAAGTGATGTTACGTAATCTATTATCCTTTATGTCAATCGCTTTTCTGGTAGTCTGTGGAAATAACCAAATATTTTCACTTGCCTTTTTTCAATGTCAGCTTCAATATTTGGAAACTCCTCTCTTGTTTCGATTGATAGTAGTCTGTAACCGTCTTGGATGTCTTCCTTACCGAATTTTTCTAATTATCTTTCTCTCTTCTAGTTTGTTTCTTCAAGTGTTTTCTGTTGAGAGTCACTGTTCCGCATGCTTACAAGAATTTTGGTCTTACACTGTGTTGCAGCGCCAAATGTCTTGTTTGTCTTGACACGGATATTTTTTTTTTGTAGAGGTTCTGACTTTTTGGAGACGAATATGCTGTGAAATGTTTTCCAAGGCCTGTCGGCTCTATGAATTATCCCAGGTAACTTAAATTCGGGAGCCAATTGACTTCACCGTATTTTATTTTCAGGCTCTTTACATCTGACTTTCAACATTAGAATTCAGTTTTCGCAAATGAGATTTGTAGGCTACTTTCTCTGCATATCTTTTAAGTGTCTCGAGCTGTTTGACAGCAGTGTCTTTCTCCTCTGCAAGTATCGCAATGTCGTCCAAAAATACGATGTATGCATGTAGAGGTTCTTATGGGAAAGCCAAATCTACAAACGTGATACTAGAGTTTTTGTCCGGGAGCTCGCCTTTTGAGTATTCTTTTGAGGTTAAAAAATTTGTTATGGACATGATCTGTTCGGCTCGATTAATGCTTGATATCCTGCTAATTTAGGTTCCAAATGCTTTCGTGCTCTACTCAAGAGACAAGCTGGTCTGATTTTGTAGGTGTCTGGTACAAGGGGAAACTTCCTGGTAGATTAAAAGTGTGTGCCTTACTGGGTTTCGAACTCGGGACCTTCGCCCTTTGCCTTTCGTGGGAAAGTGCTCTACCTTTTTTCTTTTTTTTTTAATCTCATTTTGTTCGTGATTGTTTCGTTCTACTTGATCAGGGCGGATGTCCCATATCGCTTTTTCATGTTGATCGTCGTTCCATTAATTCACTTTTTTTTATTATGAGGGCAGCTAACCCTCTGACTGAACATGCTGAGCTACCTGTCCTTACAGCTTCAATCTCGCCAGTACCTCATCTCCTACCTTCCGAACTTTACAAAGTACGACTCTCGGTCCGACAGCCGACCGGTGTGGCCGTGCAGTTCTAGACGCTTCAGTCTGGAACGGCGTGACCGCTACGGTCGCAGGTTCGAATCCTGCCTCGGGAATGGATGTGTGTGATGTCCTTAGGTTAGTTAGATTTAAGTAGTTCTAAGTTCTAGGGGACTGATGACCACAGATGTTAAGTCCCATAGTGCTTATAGTCATTTGAGTCATTTTCTCGGTCCGACAAACAGTTTTAATCTGCCAGGAATTTTCACATCAGCGCACATTCCGCTGCGGAGTGAAAGTTTCATTCTAGTAAGAGGGTGATTACTGTATAGCCGTTTACGTCTGATTTATTGCCTTTTTTATGTAGTGCATGTGTTAGAACAATCATCCGGTCTTCCGGGATTTTTTCGGTTTTCTAAATATTTCGGATTATTTGTATAATTTGTTTGAGTGAGTTTTGGCCTAAATTTTTCAAGATTTCAGATACAGTTCCGTCTTGCCCTGATGCTTTGTTGTTTTTGTTATGATTTGTGGATGTAATTTCGGAATCTCTCTTTGGGTTCCGGACAGTTTGAAAGCTGAGAAAAGTATGTGGCTAGTTCTTACCAATTTTCTTAATTTGTCAAGGCTAATTAATCGTCTTGTTTTCAAAAGCACAGGTTCTGTGGTGTGTACCCTTTGATTTGGTTCGCAAGGGTCTTGTAGAAATCGTATGTGTTGTAAATTTTCATGTTATCTTCTGTTGTCTCCAGTTGGTCATTGACATATTTTCGTTCATTTTTGCTTAAAACCTTGGCTGTTTGCTTAGGAACGTCGAGGAATTTCTTGTGTGTTTCCTCTGATTTATTGCAATTATATATTTTTAAATTTTGAAATTATTGTCATTAGTGTTATTATTACTACTGTCACTAGGGGCAGCAGCAGAAGTAATACAAATACTGCCAGTATTAGATTGATCAATTCGTAGTATTATCTTCTCACATTGCCATAAGAGACCCTCAAATTATCTTAATACTATTTGTCATAGTAAAACTGTTATTTCTCAGGTAATTACGAGGTAGAAAGGGTACTGTACGTGTGGAACACTGGCTCGATGTAAGAAAGGCCATGGTGGCCCTAATCAAATCAGGTTAAATAAATAAAGTCATTAAGGCAGCAAAGGTTTGGAATGGACAAGAATGAGGCACGAAATAGGTCGTGTAATCGTCCCAGTGTTCACGTTACTCGATTTAAGGAAATCATGGGAATCATAAAACCAGTTTTCCAGACGGTGATACACTCTATTCTCTCGAATGCGAAAGAGAGGAAGACTAGGGTTCAACGTCCCGGCGATGACGAGGTCATTGAACCCCTGAAGGGGGAGGAAAGTTGCGTTGCCTTATCAAAGCATTAGTCCTATTAGTCCTAACATCTTTCGGGGAATCAAGGAAATAATAAATTTTGATGTCTGGTTGGACATTTTAAACGCTGTCCTTTAAAACACGAGTCGCCTCAGACACCGTAAAGAGTCGATCGCTTCGTGGTCTCAAGAAAGAGATCAGGTACGGCGGATGGAAGGAGAGTTCAGCGGGAGCGGAAAGTGCAACGGAAATAACTTACAGCGCTCGTTAAAGAGCATCTAGACTTTCTAAGGGAGCAACATTCTTGTAAAGGGGCGGTCGTATATCGCAGAGAGACTGGACGATAGTGAAAATGCGCCGCTTCAGAGACGGGCAACAGTAAATAGAGAAATGACCCTGTTCTCATGACACTGGTGTAGGAGAATTCGCTGGGATATTCACGCGTACCGTGTCGCTCCATCCTGAAGTCGTGTCGCAACACGCGGTAAACAAATGTAAAAGGCCGGCCGACAGCCAGAACCTAAAAAACGAATATATGTAAACCGTTAAAATACAGTGCACGGAGGGGAACAGGAGAAAACTATACCATGTACTAATGGAGTACAGGACAGCCCCGCGGCTAATCACAAACTAACGCGGAAACATATAACGTGCTACTGGGCAGATGGCGTATGCACAAGATCCCTAGGCGGATTCTGCGTGTAAGAAAATTACTAGAACTTGGATGCACACTACACTACAATGTAAAATACTAAAACAGAAAAAGTGAACTGGATATTATTGCAGGGAGTAAGTGGCCTACTGCGAGAAAGTATTAAAAATGTTGAAACTGTTTGAAAACTCGAAGGATGGAATCCATCAAACATGAAACCATTTAAAAATTAGAGGGATGGGATCCATAAAACATGAAGCCATTAAAGACCTAAAGACGGTAGGAGGGGAGGGGAGGGGAGGGGAGGGGAGGAGCAGAGAAGGGAACAGTGCAATGCACTAATACGTAAACTGGCCGGGTTACTCATTCAAATAATCAAAGTTAGCTAAAATCGATCTTTGCTTCAATTCACTTTGGCTGTTGAGAGTATAACTAGGAAATTAATTACTTTTGAATACATTATGGGAGTGCCAGTGATCAATATGTTACAAATATTTACTATCAGAAACAGTTTTGATCACAATTTATTTATTATGGTGACCGATTTCGACCACCACTATGATCACCTTCAGACCAATGAGTAAGAACCTCCTTCTGCTCGAGAATCACTACTCTCTAGTAGTGACCTTGGTTCGTGGACCGAAAATGGTTCTTGAATAAAGAAATTTTACAACCAGTTCTTAGCGGTAAATCATGACGTTTTACTTTGAGTTACAACGGTCACGGAAGCGTTCAGGCCCACGTTACAGTCAGTTTTGTTCGTGCTTGATGAGAAATTTATTATTTAGCACGGTGGATGAGAAACTGGACTAGGCCTCTGGAGGAACGTGATCCGAATCCCCGTCCATCCAAAAAACATCTGGGTTTCCCCTGCTTCCCTTAGACCAATTAAGGAGACTGCCCGTACGATTCTTTTGAAGACGACTCTACGGAATTCCTTCCCCTGTTTAGATAGACCTTATGCTCTAGTGACTCTGTCGTCATCCTTCCTTATTATTTATTAAATGGCTCTGAGCACTATGGGACCTAACAACTGAGGTCATCAGTCCCCTAGAACTTAGAACTACTTAAACCTAACTAACCTAAGGACATCACACACATCCATGCCCAAGGCAGGATTCGAACCTGCGACAGTAGCAGCCGCGTGGTTCCGGGCTGAAGCGCCTAGAACCGCTCGGCCACCGCGGCCGGCTTATTATTTATTATTTAGGGCATGTGAAAATACAAATTTCTCTGAACATGATAAACTCAAAGTTAGTAACCGCGAATTACTAGATATTTAAAATATGTAGAACAGACAGTAACTACATAGAAAACTCATGCAAAACTGATTTAGAATAAAATGCAGAGTGAAACACATTTATACAGAGTTATTACAAATGATTGAAGCGATTTCACAGCTCTACAATTACTTTATTATTTGAGATATTTTCACAATGCTTTGCACACACATACAAAAACTCAAAAAGTTTTTTTAGGCATTCACAAATGTTCGATATGTGCCCCTTTAGTGATTCGGCAGACATCAAGCCGATAATCAAGTTCCTCCCACACTCGGCGCAGCATGTCCCCATCAATGAGTTCGAAAGCATCGTTGATGCGAGCTCGCAGTTCTGGCACGTTTCTTGGTAGAGGAGGTTTAAACACTGAATCTTTCACATAACCCCACAGAAAGAAATCGGATGGGGTTAAGTCGGGAGAGCGTGGAGGCCATGACATGAATCGCTGATCATGATCTCCACCACGACCGATCCATCGGTTTTCCAATCTCCTGTTTAAGAAATGCCGAACATCATGATGGAAGCGCGGTGGAGCACCATCCTGTTGAAAGATGAAGTCGGCGCTGTCGGTCTCCAGTTGTGACATGAGCCAATTTTCCAGCATGTCGAGATACACGTGTCCTGTAACGTTTTTATCACAGAAGAAAAAGGGGCCGTAAACTTTAAATCGTGAGATTGCACAAAACACGTTAACTTTTGGTGAATTGCGAATTTGCTGCACGAATGCGTGAGGATTCTCTACCCCCCAGATTCGCACATTGTGTCTGTTCACTTCACCATTAAGAAAAAATGTTGCTTCATCACTGAAAACAAGTTTCGCACTGAACGCATCCTCTTCCATGAGCTGTTGCAACCGCGCCGAAAATTCAAAGCGTTTGACTTTGTCATCGGGTGTCAGGGCTTGTAGCAATTGTAAACGGTAAGGCTTCTGCTTTAGCCTTTTCCGTAAGATTTTCCAAACCGTCGGCTGTGGCACGTTTAGCTCCCTGCTTGCTTTATTCGTCGACTTCCGCGGGCTACGCGTGAAACTTGCCCGCACGCGTTCAACCGTTTCTTCGCTCACTGCAGGCCGACCCGTTGATTTCCCCTTACAGAGGCATCCAGAAGCTTTAAACTGCGCATACCATCGCCGAATGGAGTTAGCAGTTGGTGGATCTTTGTTGAACTTCGTCCTGAAGTGTCGTTGCACTGTTATGACTGACTGATGTGAGCGCATTTCAAGCACGACATACGCTTTCTCGGCTCCTGTCGCCATTTTGTCTCACTGCGCTCTCGAGCGCTCTGGCGGCAGAAACCTGAAGTGCGGCTTCAGCCGAACAAAACTTTATGAGTTTTTCTACGTATCTGTAGTGTGTCGTGACCATATGTCAATGAATGGAGCTACAGTGAATTTATGAAATCGCTTCAATCATTTGTAATAGGCCTGTATTCTTGTTACGAAGGAAGCTAAAATAAGATGTATTTCTTCGTTTGTGCATTTCACCTGTCCAGATTAGGGTCTTCAGGGGCTCTTATAAACCTAACGAGACATCATTACAGATTCTATAGTAAATGGTCAACGAATAATAATAATAATAATAATAATAATAATAATAATAACAATAACAAAAACAATAATAGTAAAAAACAATAATAATACGTGTAGCTGTAATTATATGTAATTTGGAAAATGTAAATCTCATTTCCTCATAACATTCTTTCTGAAATTAAGTAATGTCATCTAACATAAACGTGTGGCAACAGTACAGAAGGTATCAAAGTGTGAAACGACACTGACGGATCAGACAATGAATTAGAAATAAAACAACTAGAAATCAGCACATGAGATGGAAGAAAACAGAACAGGCAGGGATGAGAAAAGCACATGCATTTTGAAATGCGCAGAAAGAAAATGCCTGAGAGTTACCAAGATGGAAGGTACGACGATAATAACCGATATAGACTTAATCTCATCTTCAACGAAGAGTGGTTTTCGATAAGATACAGATCACTCAGTATTCATTTATTTCTCTTTCGGAAAAAGTGCGGTGTATAGATAGTTAGAAAGTATGGTACTCAGCTGGCACGACAGCTCCTTATGAAACACATGAATTCACTGATCTAGTATCAAATTAATGTAATGAGCGGTTTGACAACGTGGTTTCCGCTCAACTGAAAGTAAATGTGGACTGAAATAATGTGAAAACGTAAGCTGAATGTTAAATAGATCACGAAAGTGCAGATTTAACAAAAACACATTTTTTATAAAAAAATAAGTGAGGGCATAATAAGTGAGTGTACAATTCAATAATACTAGTGGGTATCGGTGCTGGGAGTGCCTGGTACTATAATGAACATTCAACTTCCTCAACTTCTAGGTTTTATGCAACCCACAAACCTTCAAATAACACATGGAAAATTTCATATCCTCTCACTTGTTACGTGCAAACTATTAATACCACAGAAAAAAAGAAACGGAACTTTTTGTAGAGAATTTATTGTAGTTATATTTTTTCCTGAAAAACGTTTTCGTTAGAGGCTGTAGTTTTGGAATTATTCGAGAAAAAAATTACGGAAGTGGCTTGCAAACGCGTGTTTCTCGAATAACTCAAAAACCGTGGCCTGCAGTGAAAACGTATCCTGGTACAAAATTTGACTGGACAAAATTTCCTACAAAAAGTTCCTGTTCACTTCTTTCGTAGGAATAACTGTTTGGCCATAGAGAGCGAAAGAATATGAAACCTCGCATGCGGTTTCTGAAGAAGTAGCGGGCTGCATTAACTCACAGATAGGGGCAGCTGAAACACTTTTTACGTGCTCCTAACGGTGTGCTCCGAAACACCTTGTGCCTGCAGCAGCATCGTACTCGGTCGTCAGATCTGCCATAGATGGGCAGCTGTCCTGCTTTGTAAAGTGGTCAACTTCACACCTCCATGTTCTGTGGTGAGGTGTGGACCTTGCTTCATGCTTGTAGTTTCACCATAATTCAACCATTTTCCGTAGATGCACTTGACTGCAGCACGTAAAATGTCGATCAACTTCGCCGTTTCCGAAATGCTCGTTCTCTGGCGCTGGACTCTAACCATATGCCCTTCATGAATGTCAGTTTCCCCATTTGCTACATGTTTCCAATTCATTTCTTCTCCTCTTACACTCTTTCCTTGCCGCGTCACGTGTTCTCAGCCGTTGCATAGCGATTACTTAGATTTTTTTGGTACATTGTAAAAGTTTAATAGCTCTCTGCTAACACTAAGGACGAAGATTAAGAACACATGTGAGAAATTCAGCTTCTTAGTCGACATAACTTTTGCAAAAACGGTAGTATGTTTCTTCTCACTTTTTAAATGGAGCCAGTAAGCAGCTAATGACAGTTTGTGTACAGTTTGTTCTGCCATGTACCGAAGGTGCCCTGGTAGCACAGCATCCGAATATTCAGAGTATTTGACCTATCTCGATCCTATGTCTAGTGAACACCGTTTTGCCGGAGCGTATGAACTTCGAAGCAATTTTCCTTAACGACATCCTGCGTTGCTGTGGTGTTGGATCTCGAATCTGAAAGCTGTTTTCCAAATAAATAAACACCAGCTAGACAGTCACATAAGCTACTCCTGGTTCAGAAAAAAAGATATTTGAACGTCACTTATGTCGTAGATTCGCTAAGAGTTTTTAATGACACAGAATCTGTGTTTCATCATAGAAAGGTCTGAAAGCTGTGCTGGAACAAAAGATGTGCGTGGGAGCTGTTTCAGGTTTCTTCTGTATACGCAGGGATAAGAAATGACCTAACGTCCCACTGAGAAGAGAGATTACTCGCACTTATCTTTCCTACTCCGAAGAAAAAGAAAAAATAGATCACTGTGACCTCTCAGCGGCGCTCGCATTTATTAGCTGGGGAGTTACTTACTGCAGTTAACGGGTAGTGTATAAGGACTCTCAAGAGTTGAAAGTAAAGTTGAGGTCGAGATAAGCTGAACAGAAATACTGGCCCATTCTGCTGAGGATGGTGAAGGGAGACGGTTACCGCCTACTCTAGCGGAACAGTTCAAGCCTTCGCCTCAAGAGCTGTAAGGAACTTGCGGAAAGCCAAAATCAGGATGGCCGAACTCTTGCATAAGAGTCCACCATCTCAAAAATGTCAGACGGCTTTTGGGAAAAAACTTTCAATAGCGATGGTTGCGTAAAAATAGTTTGTTGCTGACAACCGTTTTCGACATCTGGTCTTCAAAAACTTTTGTCATAAAACGGGTCCATTGTTAGTACCTCACGCGATGTTGTCATTCTAGTGTGTATAAGGAAGGCCATTTTACGTTAAGTCTATCAAAAAGGAAACCATTTGCAGTTAAAAGTCACCATATGAACATGGGCATGTTCGCAAACATAGCACTGAAAAAGGCTTCTTACTTCTTAAAATGAGCTATATACAGTAAAACCCATATTTGCACGTCTGTTTACGCTTAAGTGGCATCCACCTTAGTCCTATACTTTGACTAATTTGGATCCACAATGCATGTAACATGACACGCAAATGTAAACAGATGTACAAACATATTTTAACGTATATCACTCAGTTTAAGAATTAACAAGGCTACATGAGCGCTATGTGTACAAACACGCCCATGTGAACTTCGCGCTTTGTAACTGTAAATAGGTTTATTTTTGACAATCCTGTGTATAATATGCTGCATTTTATCCACCATAATGTCAAAAGGCAACAGGTACTTTTAGTGAAAAAACTCTTTGAAGACCAAAAGATGACGGTTAAAACTGTCGAAACCAGTGGTATACTATAAGGGCTAACTTATGCGATCTTGGCTATTGAATGCTATTCCCCAAGTAAATACAGACCGCTCCGTCTAAGCTGTCAGTATGAGAAAATTCAGATCTCTCTTGGTTCTTAACATTATAGCGATTAGATTTTTCATCTGAAATACTGCGTAATAAAAAGATAAAAGTTGTTGGCAACTAATCGTCTAAAACAGCCTGGAGTGCTAATTTTATCCAGCCACTCTCTAAATATACTTTTCAATTTGTACTCGAGTGTATCAATTTGCAGTAATGTTCCACAGATTCTCTTCAGACGTTTGAGAAAGTGAATCGTTATTGCTACAGACTGAAATCCATCTCCCTTTCCCTTCCGTCCGTGTGGGATGAGGTTAGTGAACCGTATCACCTATGCACACCGAAATAAAAGTCGTTAACTTCTTTTCGTTTGGCACATACGAAACCTTCCAGAACAGTAAGAACGGTCATAAATCCACCGGACAAGGAATTAGTCACTCCAGGAGACACCACGCCCATACAGCTTCACTTCCACTGTCTCTAAACTCGACAATGGCGTCAGTTCAGAGAGAGAATCCACAAGCTTCTTCAGATACGCCGTACCCATCTGAATCCTCTTATTGCTGATTACATACCGTAGAGCCTCCAAATTACGGAAATATTGATTGCTGCTGTTCCAAACAGCCTCAGCTATTCTGTATGGGTTTGGTAACGGGTTATTTAACGGGCCATTTCAAGTGCAATAGGAAGGACGAGCACAGTAATGTCAACACGGTAGATGTTGGGGGTATGCAAAGCATGTTAATTCTGAAGATGGTGAAGAAAAGGCAACACTTGGTCACCGAGATTGTTAGAAAAAACTTCCTGGTCCTTGTTCACAGCAATATGAATGAGGAAAGATCCATGTTGCAAAAAAAGGCATCTTCGGTGCGGGTCGGGCGATTTGTGTGCCAATACGTTAGCTGGACTTCCACGTAGCAACTGGCACCACAGTAAGGAACGAGCGGTAATCCGAGGGCAACGGAGCTGAGTCCCTACGCAGTAACATATTTACTTTTATTTTCTGTTTTATGTTACTTGCATTGCAAATAAATCAAAATAACGTTGAATATATTGAGTTTATTAAGAGTTTCATAAAAGGCTCAAAAATGAGAGGAAAGGAACAATTTGGGATTAGAAATAAATTTCGATAGAAGGCTTGTAAGGCTTACACGAGAGCTTCTAATATAAAATCAGATACTTAGATTATTGTGAAGTTGTAATTTATACGTGCTAGAGTAGCATTCATCGTAAAGAAAGTAAGAGCATTAATTTCTCGGTATTATGTAAACGTTATAAAAACACCATTTTTACAATTATATCGTTACACTGACGTTCCTACAGATAGCCAAAAAGTATTCCATTCATAAAAGGTTATCTCTCATCGAACATACAGCATCATTTCGCCAAAGAGGAGGAAGGTTAGCTCGTAGTCTCCAGTGGTAATTTTGATGCAATCTTCTCGGGATGCGATTTCTTTTCCCCTCTCGATCAGGTAAGGGTAGTTTCGAAGTATTTAGATCAAATTCGTCACCTGAAGATAAACGTAGATTTCGCAGGGGGAATGGTACCTTGAAAATCCCAAATTTTCCTTTAGGTTTACTTAAGAGATGCAATACATTGAGCACTGTTTCGATTTATTTACAATGCAAACAAAGTAAAAATTGAAAATGAAAAAGGGAAACAATTCTGCATAGGGACTCGAAGTCACGACCGCTGGATTACCGTTTGCACTCTTTGTGTGGCTAATGAAGTCTGTGATGACCACCAAGAGCGGTCTCCTTGTTAGTTATTCAAACGGGAATAGGGGACCCACAGTCTGATGTGGAATCCGAATCACATTCCGCTTCTGGCGATTCTTCACATCGTTGAGAGGTGAAGCCTAGGTTGAAACGAAGACTGAAAAAATCCATTAAAGCTACACCACTCTATCTTTCGGCTGATGGCACAGCTTCCTCTTGAGATGTTCAAGAAAGACTAGGTACTCTCGGTTGCAAAATGGTATTTATTTATTTAATTTTTGACGCGTTTCGCTTTTACAGGAGCATCATCAGATATCTGGGGGGGGGGGGGGGGCGAGGTTCCTTCACTATATATTTATGAACCAGGAATCAGTTATGAAGCTACATTGTTGGTTAAGTAAAGCAAAACCATGTTACAACCTAGATTTGACCTTGGAATGTCTTGGTTTGGACGCACGCACTTTGGCGCTAGACCTCTAACGGTGCGACACTTAGGGCCGTTCGTCTACAGGTTCTGAAAAGTGATTTGCGAGCGTCAAAAAATGAGGCATATAAGGTCGTATCTTTTGATTGCATTAACTCAGAAAATTCAACGTTTTACACCGCCAAAGAACACTAGAACTTCGTGTGTGACATAAATGTCAACTTGATACATCTACCCGTTCCTAGGAATGAATGTTGAGAGACGGACAGCAAATAGTAGAAAAATATTTTTTGTGTAATATAAATACAATTTAACAGTTTTCGGAGTATTCCTACATTTGTATTCTGAATCCTGGCTTCTTGCCAAATTATGATTCCAGGCCAACGATAAGTATCCTACAGATTTTGATGATTTATTTTGCCGATGCCAAAATATGTTATAGTAATGACCGTATCTTTTGATTGCTTTGACTTAGAAGCTTCAATATTACTAAACGCTAAGAGATCATAGACTCCCGAACGAGGGACCGATGACCTCGTAGTTTGGTCCCTTCTCCCGCTTTTAAACAAACCAAAACTCCCGAACGTGACATAAATGTCAACTTGATACACCTCCACATTCCTGAGAAAAAATGATATCTTAATAATCGGACGGACAGGGAGACGCAGGCAGACGGACAAAAAAGTCATCCAAAAAGCCATTCTTGTTAAACAAAATGGCAGCAGCTGTTGAATATCTTTTATTAGTATAACCGGTTTCGCAACATGGAAGGTGCATCATCAGGTACAACCCGAATAAAAAAAAAAAAAATAGAAACATTGGAGGAAAAATTACTTTTTTTCTGACAAGAAGTCCATTGAAACCAATATGTAACTTCAGTGATATTTAAATACAAAATATACGAAATGGACAGCAACCCTTAAGAGAATCTAGTGCAAAATAAGCAGAATACTCACTTACAAATTGCGTACAGGGGAACGTATAGATTATCTGACACCCAAATCACTCTAAGTCATTTTGGGTTAAAACGTCCTTGAAAGGGACGGTAGTCAAAATAAATTTGGCAAATTGAAATAGGACGGGCGTATGATAAAACGAGTGGCAACGAAAACTAAAGACACAGAAGGTGAAAATCGTAGGGACTTTTGGCATGCACCCGACGTTTCACGCGAGGAATAAGAAGGATCCGGTACCATGTGAATAGTGATCGAAAGGCCAAGTGCCAGGTTGACAAGGCAGCGCGAAGCAGACACCGAAATAGGCGGCTCGGCAAGATAAATGAAGACAGTAAAAAATAAAACCTGAATGAGAGTGTTGGGAGCAGCCCTTACTTTCACAGTATTATATTAAAAAGGTAACACAAATATGTAACACTAAAAATCATAAGAAATGAAAAAATATGTAAAAAATAGTTTAGTACGATGTAGACTATAAAAATTAGCAAGCACTTTATTGTTTCTTAAGCCTTAACTACAATCGTGGGGTAATTTATTACCTTATGCGTCACTCTTTTGTTTATAATTCCGTTTCTATTACAACGTCGACAAGCCGTTTCTACACAATCTTAGCACGAGCTGTGCGGTTGCAGTGGGCAGACGCGTGTGAACCAGCGACAATTATTTCCATACACACGTACCAGCTGGGTTCGAAATCTATTTCACCAAGTTATGACCGTTATTTTTCTTATTTGACGTCATAAATTGCTTTTAACTGTCTTAGGCAGAATGGAGTGACGTTAGAATGCTGATCCGACTTTTGAGTTAATTTAAGGGAGCAAAGATTGCTGACTTATTGGATACACCAGACTCTTTTCAAGATGCAACCCAGTTCAGTGGGAATGAAACAGAAATATTTGATCATAAAACTGACTGCGAAATATAGGACGATGGAGAGGCAGAAGAAGAGAGTGTTCGCGATGAAAGGCAACAAATAGTGCGACAGTCTGCCTATTTTTGTGAAAAACAAAACCGTTGTATAAATAAAAATTAAAATGATTGTGTATCGAGATGTTATAAAACAACACAGCATGACTTTGATCGAAGGAAATAGCAGAGAGAGGAAAACAAATTCCAGAAATTTCTTCTATGGAAGAAGTTCTATGGAAGAAGCTCTTTGGAAAAGCTATGAAACTGAAAGTAGGGTCAACGAATCTGCAGTGCATGTCAAAGCGGGACGAATTAGCCACATATAGCCACGTCTTAGAGACACATAAGCTATCAAAACATGCTCTAAATGTCAAAAATACGTTTTAGAACTGGACTCCATTAACGAAATGGTGTACTGACGGTGATGAACGAAAATAAATGCGCAGTTGATTACATATTTTTTTTGTTCAACGTCACTGTTATTTTTTTTTCTTTGTAGTTCACCTAACTGATTATTGTTTGATCTCAAACCATGTCTCTGAACATCAGTTAAGTACATTTCAAAAACTCTGTTTAAGGGGCCTAAATTGTTGATATGATTATGTTTTCTTTTTAAATAAAGATTAATTTTTCATAAATAGAAGCCTTTCCATTACTGATTTTTAACAAAAGATTAGAGAAGCACAGAAGTGAAAGATTTCCGGATGGTTTTGTATTGGGTGACAAAAAATACGCCACGAACTTTAGCAACGTCAGTACGTCGCTCTAAATAGCGAGTGCAGTTAGGGCTTCAGTCCGTTTGGCTTTTTAATGTACATTCCGTGATGCGGTTCCTACACTACAGAATGTCAGTTCCCTCAAGTACATTTAAAGCATCATTTTTATTTTGGCGATACAATTGTTTGAAAAATTTGTAACTGTGTACCCAACTACACTATGAACGTAAGGGCGCACCCAAAACACTTGTCCACGCTTTATTATTATTTTCACCGACTGAGATACGGAGCCCTAAACGCCTCATTAGGACATTGTAGCAATTGACACTTAGTATCATTTGGAAAGAGGGAAACTGGCGAACATGGGACCACACTACACGCTTGCAATCAGCAACTGTCCAGTTTTATTGTTGATGGTCCACTTGAAAATGTACAGCTCCATAAGTCGCTGTAAGCAATGTCTTTTGCGAGGTAACCGACTTAAAATATTTACTACATGAAATTTCGTTTGGATAATTCACTCGGAAACTGGTTGGGATGGTCCTGCATTCTCTATTAACAGCATTCCTTTCCGGTTTGAAACAGATGTGTTGATAAGGTTTGGCTCTCGTTTGTGGTCCATATCGATCAGCATCTTTTTACGATCACAATTCTTATCAGTGTTACATGGTTTCGAGTGGTACACCATTCCTTGATAACACGTCCAATAGTCCGCGTTGATACCTCGACAAATCAGCGAACTTCATTCACCATTTCCGCAAAGCGACCAACATGCTCTTTCAGGGGGAGGACAAATATTTAGCCCGGTGAACTTAGTTACTCTGCTGATCATATTTGCCCGAGTTTCGCAGTGGAGACAGTACGACGGTTTTTCTGTCAAGCTTAAATGTATTTCCTTCGGATGTTTCGCAAAAAGGAAAAAAATGTGTTCTTCCAAGAATTCGCATTAAGAAGCCGAAGCGTTTACCCAAGATAGTCATGTAGACTGAATCGGTCTCTGACCGATCTAGCAGTGCACTTATGAATTTCCCCCATCTTTTGCTATAACCCAACCTAAAGGTCAACAAGCTCAGACAATGTAACGAACAATGTAAATGAAACGTAGCATTTCATTCTCCCGTCAATTTAATTTGATCTAGTGCCGCGGTTTTTATTTTAATCTTAAACAACTAGCAGCAAGAGTGCAACCAAAGCAAAGAAGCATATGACATTCCTAATAAGGAAACTAAAAACCTTCTCAGTAGGGAAAAGAGAGAACATGTGAGCAGTGTAGTTAAAAAATCAGAAACGGATAAAACTACAGGGAATGCAAGAGATTTCTACCAGACAATTAGGTTTTCAGAAAAGGATATATAGCAGGGCTGTATGACATTGAAGACAATAGTACCAATACATTTTTGGAAACAACGAAAGATACGGAAACTTGGAGGTAATATTTTGAGGAGCTTCTAAATGTTGAAGGTGGAAGCAAAGAAACGGAGTAACAACATAAATATCAGAAAGTAGTTCACTTAGTTGTGCCACCAACTGTGAGTCAGTAGATGTAATCAAAAGACTAAAATACAACGAAACTCAAGAGAGAGATGGAATAAACGCTAAAGTACTTAAAATGGAAGCGATATGATTGCCAAACAAATGCACTCGTGACCAACAACTGGAATGAATCAAGAATGCCAAATGTGTGGGTAGAAGCGATCATAGTACCAATCCATAAAAAGGGTGATATACAAGAATGCAGGAATTATATAGGCATCTCATTAAATAGCACAGTCCACAAAAGGTTCTCCTAGATTCTCCAGACAAAATTGCAACCATACTTAAATGTGGTCATTGAAGAAGAACAAGTGGGATTTACCAAGAATCGATCCACAACTAACCAGACATTTCTACTGAAAAATCCATACCAAAATATCAAGAATACAAAAACACAAAGGCAGCGTTGTCTGTTGACTTTAACAAAGCCTTCGGTAGTATATACAGAGGAAAGCTGTGGAGGAAAATGGAGAAATATGGAATATCAAAACAGTTTACAAATCTAGTAAAAGTTACGCTGGAACGTTCGGAAGCGATATTGAAAATGGATGGGGAATATTCCAACATGTCTCCAGTTATCAACAGTCCAATGTGGGTGTTGCCGGGCCCAGGTAGGGCATACAGTTGTGTGCGTGTAGTCATCAAGGGTACATGAGTCGGCCTTCGGCTTCGAAAGCCCATATTGATGATGTTTCGTTGAATGGTTCGCACACTGACACTTGTTGATGGCCCAGCACTGAAATCTGCAGCAATTTGCGGAAGGGATGCACTTCTGTCACGTTGAACGATCCTTTTCAATCGTCATTGGTCCCGTTCTTGCGGGATCTTTTTCCGGCCGCATCGATTCATGTTTTACCGGACCCCTGATATTCACGGTACTCCCGTGAAATGGTCGTACGGGGAAGTCTCCTCTTCATCGCCACCTCGGAGATGCTGTGTCCCATCGCTCGTGCACCGACTGTAACACCACGTTCAAATTCACTTAAATCTTGATAACCTGTCATTGCAGCAGCAGTAACCGATCTAACAACTGCGCCAGACACTTTTAGTCTTCTATAGGCGTTGCCGACCGCAGCGCCATCTTCTGCCCGTTTACATATCTCTGTATTTCAATACGCATGCCTTTACCAGTTTCTTTTGCGCTTCACTGCGTTATTATATTACTACGTATCCAGACAGAAAGACAAATGTTTTTGAAAACAAAGTTATGCAGAAGACGTTTGGAGCAGTCTGTGAGGGAGGAGACGGTCAAGGAGAAAGAACAGAGAGCTAAGGGGGATACACGAGTGACATTCTACAAGTAACGCAACACTTTTTTTCTGAAAGCAGTTGGTTTTATCCAAGGATCCTGTAGACCATATTATTCTCCACTCTCTAGACTAGAGAACTCTATTTTTCGACAAAATCTTCTATGCGTCTTGGGGTGCCTTGTATGTCCTCATCGTACCTGTGCTGGACGACGTTGGAGCGAAGGTCTTCAAGAATCAATAATCTCCCCATTGTCCACGTACTTCCTCCTGCAGAGTGCATCCTTCATTGGGACAACCAGATGGAAGTCGAGAAGCGCGAGATCCACGTTGGAGGCTGCGTGAGGAAGAAGCTTCGTGAGCTCCTCTCGGGGTCACAGACTTGTGAGAGAGACCTTGCTCGGTCATGAAGACTTCATTTGAATGGCGAACAAGCTGAGAGCTTTTCTTCAATTTCCTGAAAGTGTGTGCGGCCGACCGACCCGTGGAAAATCGGGCAGCCCTGGTTGAAAAAATGGCTCTGAGCACTATGGGGCTTAACATCTGAGGTCGTCAGTCCCCTAGAACTGAGAACTACTTAAACCTAACTAACCTAAGGAAAATACACACATCCATGCCCGATACAGGATTCGAACCTGTCTGTGGCCGTAGCGGTTGCGCGGTTCCAGACTGAAGCGCCTAGAACCGCACGGCCACTCCGGCCGGCAGGCAACACCTTTAAACTTAGCTATTCCATCATATCCACACCTGACGACGAGAACAACGTTAGTTTACAAAGTGAAATCGGACGCAGTAGAAAGGACAGGAAACTGGATTATCAAAATCTTTTGTTAAATCTCAAAACAGGAGCGATTTAAGGTAGCATTAACTAAACTTTTAACACAATATGTTGCGGGAGCAACGACTTAGCACAAGTAAAATACTGTGCCTGGTTGGTCTGTGCGAAATAAGAGTAATTTCTCACTTTAATTCGGGTTCCGGCGGTAGCGAAAAGCCTAATCCTCATTTGCATCTGTGAGCTAATGCCTCATATTTTGGGGAGTTTAAAATCTCGTGTAAGGCTCACCGCTTGTTTATCGCGTAATCCCCTGCAAATAGCAGCTTTAAATCGCTCTTCGCCGAGGAAGCACATTAATACACGTGGCATATCGCGCTGGTCGCCAGCAGTTACGCGGATTGTTACTTTCTGCCGGAACTTCGGAAAAGTTGTTATCTTCTCACTGAGAAAATGTAAATTGGTAAAAGGAACTGAAAATCTGCGCAAACTCACAATGAAGTGGAGGTCACTTGGTCACTACCACTGTAGCTAGTACAAAGGGGCATATAAATTGAGGAACAAGAGAGGGTAAAAACTGCCTCCCCCCCTTGCTAGATTAAAACAGAAGAAAATTTTAAACCTGATCTGCGCAAATAGGTGGTTTTAACAGTTACCTCTGATGGATGTATCAAATACCTGTCAGTTTAGAGAAAACAAGAACGTATCATGGGTACTGACTAGTGCCATGTGTACCCAGAGTAATTTTTTGTGAAATATAAATACTATTTCACTAAAACCCAAGTCGCTGTTCCAAGAAGGTGTCGAGGTCGCTCTTAAACGAAAAGCACTGTATTAACAACTAATATAAACAAATTATTGGAATATATCAAAACTTTTATATATTCTACTGTTCTCAGTACGAAAATCCTAGGAATCAGTGCCTCATTAAATGAAATACACTGAATAGCGTTTATGGAACTACAGCTAATTAAAATCGGAGATGGGATATCAAATGAATTAATTAGCCTTATTAATTCAGCTGCACTTAAGATTTTGGAAATCAAGAAACTATTTATGGTACCTATTTCCAGACACTAATGACTTACGGAATAACATTTTGGGGCTACTTCAACTTCGAAAAATAGTATAGTCAGAATACAGATGTCTACCATAACAGTTATGTCTAGTGTTAGTTCTGGTACGAACTGCACAGAACTCCTTAAAAAGTTCCGTATTTTTACAAACGTTTCCAACCACATATATTCTTTAATGTCTTTCTTAATTGACAATATTTGATTTTCTGACAAAACAGCACGAAGCCTAAACGAAATACGAGGAGCAAAGCCTTTAAAAAAAATACTTAAAAGACTGTACATTAGTGTATGAAACAGTCAAACGCATGCGTATAGATGTATTAAGCTGTAAGACTTCATCTACCTGGGATATTATTACATGCGTATAGATGTACTAAGCTGTAAGACGTCATCTAACTGTGATATTATTACATGTGGTGTCCCATAAGCTCCCATTTTTTACTTGTATACATCAGTGACATTTCGTCCGTAATACTGTTATATTACATGTTCATTTCGTTTGCATACGATACAGACACTGCAATAAAAGGGAAAGTAAAATTAGTCTATGGGAGATCGGTTAGCGAGAGTTCGACGGGCGTTAATCAACGGTTCCTTCTCAGTGCTACGTCACTAAACTTAAGAAAAGAGACCATACCTGCGGATTAGTACTGCAAAGAGGATTTCCTCCTGAATATTCTTGAAGTATGACGACAACCAAGCATAACAAGTTGACAGTGTTAAAGCCTTCGGATTACAGCTTGAGAAATTCATTTGAATTTTATACACTGATGTTAAGTCTTTTAAATATTATTGAGGCTTTTTCCTAGAATTATATCTATGCTTTGTACTAGTTTGTCAGAAAAACAGATATTGGTATTGAAGAAAGATATTGCAGAATGTATCTGTTGCGAAACAGTAGTCAAAATACGAAGCTGGGAGGAGCGCATCATAGAACTGTTGATGTGCCTATACGGATTGTTTGTTTTCATCGCATATGTTGACAGACATACCTACATAAATAAATAAAAAGGGAGATTTCCCGTGTCCAAATACGTATAATAAAAATTATTGGTCTGTGTACTAAGAATAATCGCGTGTGTGAACCCAAAACGTCCTGCAGCTGCCTATTTAGGGAACTAGGGATACCAATTGCTCCAACCAAATACATGCATTCCTTAATGAAATTTGTCATTAAAAATGCCCCTTTTAAAACCAACAGTTCTGTTCATGGAAACAATACTACAAATAAGAATAATTTACAGAAATATTTAAATCACTTACTTTGGTCAAGCAAGATGTCATCATTCACGAACACACATTTTTACTAATTTTCCAGCAGACATAAAACATTCAAGTACTAACGAAGTTCAGAACAGCGCGACCGCTACGGTCGCAGTTTCGAATCCTGCCTCGGGCATGAATGTGTGTGACGTCCTTAGGTTAGTTAGGTTTAAGTAGTTCTAAGGTCTGGGGGACTGATGACCTCAGAGGTTAAGTCCCATAGTGCTCAGAGCCATATGAACCATTACTAACGAAGTTCAGTTTGAGGAACCTGAAGATACTGTGATGAATGTGTTAGCAGAGCCAACGTGTGTATGCTACCAATATTATGAAATATGCGAGCTATTGCCTCGTGTACAAATTCAGTGCCGTAATGAGATCATTATGAATAAGTGTTATAAAACGATTTTTCTATTTGATGGAGCATGGGTACAATAGCCTAAGAATACACTCCTCAACGTATTAAACATAGATGTGTTTTGGTGACAAGTTTGTTATTATCTTTTAAATAAAATCATTTTTTGACTTATTCCACATCCATGAGGACCATTTCACTTGGGACATTTTTCTTTTCAAATATATTTCTTCGTAAATATTTATTGTGTATACTTGTTTACTGGCATGCCCTACATCCCGGAGGATTTTCTCACTCTGGACCTATGGAATGAAAAGTATATCTAATCTAATATAATCATTCACTTTCTTTCCAGAGCGTGATAAATGTCTTGTGGCTAATGTGGTGCACAATGAATTAAAAAATTTTCTGTTATGCAAATTCTTACGCTTAATTGAGATCTTCGAAGAAACTCTAAAAATGGGTTTATATTAAATTAACTAGATATTTACCCATGGCTTCACACGAGTAGGCATGTTACATATATTGGAGTTAACTTCTCCTCTCCCCTCTCGAAGTCTGCCTACTCTGTTACCCACTGTCCATCTCGTAATTCCTCCTCTCTCTGCGCAACTCTTCCTGCCCACTCTCTTTGGCCATCTCCTCCTGCCTGCTCTCTCTTTATATATATATATACAGGGTGTTTCAAAAATGACCGGTATATTTGAAACGGCAATAAAAACTAAACGAGCAGCGATAGAAATACACCGTTTGTTGCAATATGCTTGCGACAACAGTACATTTTCAGGAGGACAAACTTTCGAAATTACAGTAGTTACAATTTTCAACAACAGATGGCGCTGCAAGTGATGTGAAAGATATGGAAGACAACGCAGTCTGTGGGTGCGCCATTCTGTAGGTCGTCTTTCTGCTGTAAGCGTGTGCTGTTCACAACGTGCAAGTGTGCTGTAGACAACATGGTTTATTCCTTAGAACAGAGGATTTTTCTGGTGTTGGAATTCCACCGCCTAGAACACAGTGTTGTTGCAACAAGACGAAGTTTTCAACGGAGGTTTAATGTAACCAAAGGACCGAAAAGCGATACAATAAAGGATCTGTTTGAAAAATTTCAACGGACTGGGAACGTGACGGATGAACGTGCTGGAAAGGTAGGGCGACCGCGTATGGCAACCACAGAGGGCAACGCGCAGCTAGTGCAGCAGGTGATCCAACAGCGGCCTCGGGTTTCCGTTCGCCGTGTTGCAGCTGTGGTCCAAATGACGCCAATGTCCACGTATCGTCTCATGCACCAGAGTTTACACCTCTATCCATACAAAATTCAAATGCGGCAACCCCTCAGCGACACTACCATTGCTGCACAGGATTGATGACGGCGATATGCATGTGGGCAGCATTTGGTTTACTGACGAAGCTTATTTTTACCTGGACGGCTTCGTCAATAAACAGAACTGGCGCATATGGGGAACCGAAAAGCCCCATGTTGCAGTCCCATCGTCCCTGCATCCTCAAAAAGTACTGGTCTGGGCCGCCATTTCTTCCAAAGGAATCATTGGCCCATTTTTCAGATCCGAAACGATTACTGCATCACGCTTTCTGGACATTCTTCGTGAATTTGTGGCGGTACAAACTGCCTTAGATGACACTGCGAACACCTCGTGGTTTATGCAAGATGGTGCCTGGCCAGATCGCACGGTCGACGTCTTTAATTTCCTGAATGAATATTTCGATGATCGTGTGATTGCTTTGGGCTATCCGGCGTGGATTGGCCTCCCTATTCGCCAGACATGAACCCCTGTGACTTCTTTCTGTGGGAACACTTGAAAGACCAGGTGTACCGCCAGAATCCAGAAACAATTGAACAGCTGAAGCAGTACATCTCATCTGCATGTGAAGCCATTCCGCCAGACACGTTGTCAAAGGTTTCGGGTAATTTCATTCAGAGACTACGCCATATTATTGCTACGCATGGTGGATATGTGGAAAATATCGTACTATAGAGTTTCCCAGACCGCAGCGCCATCTGTTGTGGAAAATTGTAACTACTGTAATTTCGAAAGTTTGTCTGCCTGAAAATGTACTGTTGTCCCAAGCATATTGCAACAAACGGTGTATTTCTATCGCTGCTCGTTTAGTTTTTATTGCCGTTTCAAATATACCGGTCATTTTTGAAACACCCTGTATATATATATATATATATATATATACGGATGCTGAAGATTAGACGGGTAGATCACATAACTATTGAGGAGGTATTGAATAGAATTGAGGAGAAGAGGAGTTTGTGGCACAACTTGACATGGAGAAGGGACCTGTTGGTAGGACATGTTCTGAGGCATCAGGGGATCACAAATTTAGCATTGCAGGGCAACGTGGAGGGTAAAAATCGTAGAGGGAGACCAAGAGATGAATACACTAAGCAGATTCAGAAGGATGTAGGTTGCAGTAAGTACTGGGAGATGAATAAGCTTGCACAAGATAGAGTAGCATGGAGAGCTGCATCAAACCAGTCTCTGGACTGAAGATCACGACAACAACAACAGATATATGGCCGCCAAGACAGGCGTATACAAAAAAATAAAAATCTGAATGAATCAATACATCTAGGCGCGGTTTTCACCAAGCAACAGCGGACAATGTGGCGAATTTCCTGATGTTAATAAGTGCAATCTAACGGAAAAAGTGGAAAAATCAACGGACCACGAAGGAATTGTCTGAAAGGAACGAAAATCGGTAGATGATGATAATTTCAGAAAAAAATTGATGATTTATTCAAAGGAAAGAGCTTCACAAATTGATCAAGTCAATAACAGTTTGGCGCAGTTCTGACCCTTATGCGAACAGTTATTCGGCTTGGCTCTGACTGATAGAGTTGATGGATGTCTTGCTGACAGGTATCGCGACAAATTTTGTCCAAGACAAGCAGCACACACGGCACGTTTGGGGGCGGGAGATACCTTGCTAAAATGTGAGCCCAGGATGGTTTGCCTTGATGGGCACCAAAACGGGGGATAAAATATCGTCGATGTGCCGCTATGCTGTAAGGGTCCCACGAATGACATTCAAAGGGGACCTACCCTGAAATGAAATGGCATCCCACACCATTACTCCCTATTGCCGAACTGAATAGCGGGTGAAAGTCAGGTTGGAATCCCTCCATTGTCTGGAGTGTACACAGACACCTCTAGGGCCTGGAATCTCATTGACTGGAGTAGAATTGTCTTCAGTTACGCGTCTCGCTTCGACCTGAGCTAACATGACCAGAAAAGACCCTGGACAGCAGTGACGTACCAGCTTGACTGTCACCCGCCATATGGCCAGACAGTCAGTAAGTGCCATTCCTTTCATTGCAGGACCCCTATGGTTGTCATCCGTGGCACGCTAACAGTTCAGTGCTACGGCGACCATATTCCGGGCCCTTCATGACCCTTCATGGCAAGCTATCCTGGGCTTACATTTCATCAAGATAACGCCCGCCAGCGCACGATGAGGGTTTCTACTGTTTGTTTTCGTGCTTGCCAAACCCTACCTCGGCCATATCTCTCCCCAGTTGAGACCGTTTGGAGTATTAAGGGCGCGGCCCTCCAATTAACTTTGGATTTTGAGGATCTAAGCAAACAAGTGGACATAATTGGGTACAGTCTTCCTCCATAGGACATCGAACAACCCTTTTCATCTATTTCAAGCCACGTTACTGTTTGCATAAGGGCCGGCGGTGGTTTATAAACTTGCTCAATCTGTGAAGCTCTTGCTCTTGAATAAATCATCCACTTTTTCTGAAGTTGTAGTCGTTTGCTTTCCTGTACATGTAATTAAATCTAACGATTTCCGTTCCATTCAGATAATTCCTTCATGGTCTTGTTTTTTCTTAGACTGTAATTTTTAGTGGTTATAGTCACGTAATTACTATTTCTTCTAATAGAACTATATAATTTTTTCTGTGGCATTTTAAAACGTTTCTTAACAGAACTTCAGCCCTAAAACGTATATATGGGACTTGATCAAGTTGTATCAAGATAACAGCTGTGCCAATTACTGCTCCGCCATTAGGACAAGAGGTTCCATAAACATCTGCCCTGTTATACCAAATGTCAGCAAGCGCTTAACTCAACTAAGGTCTGTGTGTTCGTTATCACGGCTGTCATACTAAGTGATCACAATGCTGACCTTGATCATGACCACACGCTGTAAAGTGATTCTGGAGAAGCAATACTACACTTTCATTTCAATCTGGAGTTAAGAACAGCACAGGCCCTTGTTATAAGGCATTTCATGCCTTTGGTGATCATCTATGTTTCCTAATAAACCTCCTGTTTTAATTGTCGTTAAATGTAAAATTATAGAAGCGTTAGGTTTGGTGAGTGTGCACACCATTTTGCGTTTCTTCAACGAATGTTCCAATTCTCTCCAAATATTCTATTATGAGGGTCTGTCATTAAATGTGCGGATTGGGAGGGACATCCGCCACGTTGGTAATACACTGATTACCTTACTTTCAGTGATATGTCCTCCAATAACTGCGGCAGAAGCATCTCTTCGGGATTCGAGATGTTTGAGTGTATTTAGATATCCATCAATAAGGGACCAATGAGGCTGGTCTTGAAAAACGGGCACCATACGTTGATAGACCAAAGGCTTTCTATTTATCCATTTCTTTGATTCTGCGTGGATTTTCAGTTGACGATTAGTGCATATTGCGAAGATTGACTTCCTATGTTTTGTAAATAACGGTTCTTAGTTTTGCATAGATATGCTGTATCGCTTTACCCTTTCATAGATAACATTCGGAGAACTGTAACCAGTCTGGGAAGTCATTGCCATAAGCTGTAGATGCAGCGAAATGTGAAGAGGATGAAATGCGATAAAATGTAGCGTACGCAGGACGGTCGTTTGCTTGATGCCTCTCATAATTCCGAGATGCCTCTTGGTGACATTTGCATTGAGTGATACTGTTGCTGTAATTTTCGTTTCATATCTTTCTTCACCTGCTATTCTATCTCCTTGGCGTATTTTATTCTTTGCACTTGCGGTCTATAGAATATTTTTTACACTGTTTGCAAAGACAGATCTTGAATCCTTGCAATGATCTGCCTATTCTTCAGCATAGAACAGCACCATCACAAAAATAAACTTTTTCCACTGTTGTATGCATTGTGAACGTCTCAGTAGCTCTACGAGCAAGTTGTCTGACTGCTGCAATACCAGAACAAAGACGAATGGTCTTCAAGATTATTCTACGTACAGGAACCATACGTGAATTACGTGTTTGCTTACGTTTGGTATAATAGTGCAGCCGTTTGTGGTACCTCGTCTCCCTACGGCGGGACAGTGGTATACCATCTTGACTGAATGACAGTTGATTAAGTCATTTAGTCAAGATGGTATACTCAGTGATGAAACAAAGCAGTAGGCTTTACCAGAAATATCGACCCTTAGACAATGTGTCTAATAGTGTATTTTAAATACGAGAGTATGCCATCTTAGGCACTGTATAACACTTAAAACACTTGGTAACGGCACTTTGAAGCCGAAATCACGATCGTGTAAGTGTAAATGTAACAATGCAAATAAACAACAGTCTAATGGCGCTACTGACTTTAAAGAAATATATTATGACTGTGGCCTCGGATTATGAAAAAATTATTTAATTCTTACTTCGGGCTTCATTGTTGATGTGTGTTACAGGCATATAGGGAGAACAGAGAGGAGATGACTGCTGTTGGAACCTATCCCACAATGTAAGTCTTAGGTGACCGATACCATTGTCTTCGTGAAAAATGCTGAAATAATTGGGTACCACATTGTCATAGGCCCCTAAGTAACAAGGAGAAAGCTACATCGGTACCTACTTTTCCAGTGCGAAATTTAAGCTGTTTCTCTCCTGTTCAAACGTTTCGCTACTTCAGCTTGGCCCGCATCTCGTGGTCATGCGGTAGCGTTCTCGCTTCCCACGCCCGGGTTCCCGGGTTCGATTCCCGGCGGGGTCAGGGATTTTCTCTGCCTCGTGATGGCTGGGTGTTGTGTGATGTCCTTAAGTTAGTTAGGTTTAGGTTGTTCTAAGTTCTAGGGGACTGATGACCATAGATGTTAAGTCCCATAGTGCTCAGAGCCATTTTTGAACTTCAACTTGCTCCTGTCCATAGTATGAAAAGTTATCACAGTCCCGCAGATATTTTTGCAACGAAATCCTCAAACAGAGTAATTCTCAAATATCTGCACCTGGCTTGTCCAACAATGACAATTTTCATGACATTTTCTCTAAACGGTCCCAGAAAGCAACCACAAATGAGAACATACCAAGATTTCGAACGCGTTATTTTATCTGAACTTTCAACTGAGGTGCAAGATATTTTGGGGGATGTCTTCTATATCCTTCACGGACATAAACTAAAATCTTCATGGGTTTACCAACAAACTTACTGAACCGTATGACAAATATACTCTAACAAAGACCGGAAAAGTAAGAAAAAAATCTGCACCTTGGCTAACTGAAGAACTGAAACGGATTATGAATCTCAGAGATGTTGCACATGGAAAAAAAATCCACAACTGCAAATCATATTGCTTACAAGCAGAAGCGTAAATGTATCAGTGAAACTATGAGAAAAGCAAAACTGAGACATGCGCATATATTAACCGACAAAAGATACCGAGCGAGGTGGCGCAGTGGCTAGCACACTGGACTCGCATTCGGCCATCTTGATTTTCCCTGATTTCCCTAAATCGCTGCAGGCAAATGCCGGGATGGTTTCTTTGAAAGGGCACGGCCGACTTCCTTCCCCCTGCTTCCCTAACCCGATGAGACCGATGACCTGGCTGTCTGATCTCCTCCCCCACACAATCCAACCCCCGACAAAAGACACGTGCCCGACAAACGACATGTTACTAAAAAAAACCTTCGTGGTCTTGGAATAGGCAAGGTAAAAGCTAAGGCTGATCCCATTGTCCCAGCCAAAGAAATGAACCGGTACTTCCCATTACCTACAACCACAAACGAAACAGGGACTCATTGATTACTTCTTGGGACTAAAGGACTTACCCCGAAATATTCTATCCAAAGTATGTTAGTTGCAATACCGTCCAAAACATCATCGTGCCTATCAGAACAGTGTCCACTCGACATGATGGCATCACAGTCCAAATGATGAAGCTTATTAGTGTCCCGCTACTGCACAATATAACATATGTTCAATCACTCCTTAACTACAAGTGTTTTTTCTGAGTGTTCGAAACAGGGACTACTTAAGTCACTACGTGAAAGGGACCTTTCCACAGCATCTCTTGTTGCCACCTATTTGCATTCTTCCTGCACTGTCCAAGGTCTTAGAATATATAATCCACCATCAGCTAACAAACTACTCGAAAAACAATCAACTAGACCAATACTATTCAAGTTTCCGTACACATAGCAGCACGACATCAGTCTTAATAAAGGTCTTAAAGAGCTTGCCTCGAATGCACAAGAAGCAACAATCATTTTCTTCTTAGACTTCAGCAAAGCCGTAAACACTATCTACTACGACATTTTACTTGTCAACCTTAGCAGCCTACATTTATCGACAGCCGCAATGGTGTCGCTTATACCTGACGTCTCGCGAGCAGTGCGTCATGTGCAACACCACAAAGTCACTATGGGAGCAAATTCTATCAGGCGCCCCTTAGGGTTCGGTATTAGCTCCTACATTCTTTTCATTGCACACACATCAAAAAAATTTTGCAGTTCCCAGAACTACTGAAGATAGCTGTTGACTCTGGATATTGTATCACAGACACAGTCCCTTTGAGCGTGGGGAGGCAAGATAAAGTGCCCGCATTTGCGTGTTGTGCAGTGGGCTTGTAGCTGAGGAAAAGTGTCCAATGCTGGAGATGTTGTGCTGTCATCTCTGGAAGATCGGACCATGGCCCAAATAGCACAACCAGTAGTTTATGGTCCATAATGAGTGTCAATTTAGTCTACAATAAACAAACACAGAACTTCTTAATTGAAAATATAATAGCTAAAGCTTCCTTTTCTATCTGTGAGTAATTCTTTTGAGCAGGTGCCAACCTCTCTACTCATAGTTGCTCCAAAACCGCTCCAAAGATGTAAACAACAATGTGTGAACAGCACCAATTAGACGGAGGGAGTCCAACAGCCGATCAGTTCCAGTATTCCACCAGGAAGGAGGTACACGGCTCGTGTTGTCTGTAGTTCAACGATGCCTAGACGCTCAGTACAGAGGTTCGATCGCGTCCGCATTGTTGCTTTGTGCCAGGACGGCGTCCTAGTGTGAACCAGAGCGATGTTGTTCGGACATGGAGGAAATACAGAGAGACAGGAACTGCCGACAGCATGCCTCGCTCAGGCCGCCCAAGGGCTACAACTGCAGTGGATGACTGCTATCTACGGATTAAGGCTCGGAGGAACCCTGAGAGCAGCGCCATGCTGAATAATGCTTTTCGTGCAGTTACAGTACGTCGTGTTACGACAAAAACTGTGCGCAATAGGCTGCACGATGCGCAGCTTCACTCCCGACGTCCGTGGCGAGGTCCATCTTTGGGGTGACATTATGTGTGGCCGACGTACGCCGCAGTTGGTCATGGAAGGCGCCGTAACGGCTGTACGAATCGCTAATGCCTTCCTCCGACCAATAGTGCAACCACATCGGCAGCATATTGGTGAGGCATTTGTCTTCATGGACGACAATTCGTGCCCCCCTCGTGCACATCTTGTAAATGACTTCCTTCAGGAGAACAACATCCCTCGACTAGAGTGGCCAGCATGTTCTCCAGACATGATTCCTATCGAACATGAATGGGATTGATTGAAAACGGCTGTTTATGGACGGCGTGACCCACCAACCACACTGAAGGATCTACAAGGAATCGCCGTTGAAGAGAGGGACAATCTGGACCAACAGTGCTTTGATGAACTTGTGGATAGTATGCCACGACGAATGCAGGCATGCATAAATGCAAGAGGACGTGTTCCTGGATATTAGAGGTACCGGTGTGTACAGCAGTCTGGTCCACCACCTATGAAGGTCTCGCTATATGATGGTACAACATGAAATGTGTGGTTTCATGAGTAATGAATGAGAAAATGATGTTCATATTGATCTCTATTCCAGTTTTCTGTAATGATTCCGGAACTCTCGGAAACGAGTTGATGCAAAATTTTATTGATGCGTGTACATAAATGATATATCATCAGTCTTGTCCTACTGTATATAATATATATATATATATATATATATATATATATATATATATATATATATATATATGCTGAATACCCCCAGCTGTAACTAAGTTCAAAACCAATAAACCTGAAGACAGAAATCTCTGTGCACTAACAAAACGGGCGCAGGATATATGATTAAAGTTCACCCCATCCAAAACCCAAGCGGTACTGGTTGGTCAGTCTAGGCTCATTAGCCCGAAATGTCAGGAATATTTACCATCTTTAACCCTGAATGGGATAAATATCAACTTCTCTCCTTCAGCAAAGTGTCTGGGAGTAATAATAGATGGAAATCTAAATTGGACTAAGCAACAGCAGTGTGAAGAAGACATCAGCATCTCTCCAGTCCATACGTAAACATAAAAAGCCATTCCTTCGTGACCAGTGTTATTTTGTATTTATAGCACTGATTACAGCTGCCCTGTAACTGAAATCTAGATCTGCAATGACATACAGGTGATATTACAACCGATGCCGAACTCCTTTCTGTTCTGGAGATATTTTCTTTAACTTGTATCTTAAAAATTCATTTTACTGCAAAAATCGTCCGCGTAGTAAATAAAATAAGAGGAACAAAACCTCTTAAAAGATTTAGAAGTATTAACGTTGGTGTATACAAGAGTCGAACGCAATGGCGTAGATGTATTGAGCTATTGGGCATCATCAAACTGGAATGTAGTTATATATGATGTCCCATAAAGTTCCATTTTAAGGAACTTGTAACGCCGGAAATGCATATCCTCCTATTTCCATCTATTGTACTATTATTTTTTTCCTTGTTTTGTTACCTCAAGATATGACATTTCTGTCTCTTTATATATTGTAATTGCTTTACTGTTTGTATATATATTTATGCATTTATGTCGATGTATAATTGGTTTGTTTCGTAAATATTATTTGTATTTTTACGCTGGGTCTTGCCTAGGGAAAACTGCTATCGAACGATTACATCGATAGGTCGTGTGAAGACTCAAAGTGTGTAGGATCTTTGGGAGTGTTAACTCTGCCGCGTGGAGCGCGGGCAGAGCAGTCGGAGTCTGGCGGGAGTAGCGAGTGGAGCAGGTGTCGTGTGACGCTCCCGCGAGTTGCCGCGCTTTCGGGGTTTGGCAGCAAGTAATTGCGCTCGACTCGCGATGATAGTTTCTGACATGGTGTCGCGGACGGGAAGCATTAGCTGGCGCACATCAAGAGCCCGTTTCGCCTGGTGACCGTGTCGAGAAGAAGGCGCGCCAACATCCAGCTTCTGCAACAGCGACGGCCGACAATGAGTGACTGTCGCCACCTCCTCGATCGACGGCTTCAAACCTTCAATCAACCAACAAGAAAGACTAAAAGCACGTAAAGTTTCAGAACTGTATGGCAGACCTCAGCTTTTAATCTTGTTCCATTTTCGTAACTATAATTACAGCAACTTAGCATGAACGTTTGTTGCTCATTGTCCCAATTGCATCACCAAGCAGAGTCCCTTCCTTTTCCGAAATGAACCCGAGTGTCGTTGAAATTCAAACGCCAGCATTAAAGTAATATAGCTAACTCGTTTTCACTGCTTTAATTTCAAAGCTCAATTATGGCATTAATAGCTGGCTACAATAGTTAGATTACACAAGCACAAATTAAGAGTGCGAGTTTTGTTACCGTATTTTAGCTTACCTGTGACTGCAGCTCAGCTTGGTACGTACTAAATTTTACTATTGTTAATTGTTCAGAATCATTTAATTCAAGTTCAAAGTTAAATCTCTTATTTCTAAATTGCATAGATTCAAGTAGTTTTTGAAATGATTGTTGAGGTAGTCCAAGACTAACCGTATTTTACTGAATTTCGATGTGCTTCAGAAAGAAAGCTCACTATTAACTTCAGTCACTAAATTAACTTTCGATTTTCCGGTTATTAATTCCTTTGCTAAATTAAGTCAGGGTGTAGCGAAATTTATTACTTCTAACAAACTTTCAGTTTTCACACTACACGTGTCAACCTTCAGTTGCCACGCTTCTAGTGCTAATTATATGTGTAATAACCTTTCTTTTTCAGTTACTATAGTAATTGTCCTTAGGACTGGCGACCGTGATTTCCCCCAAATCTCAAATATCTAATTACCGCTAGTTAATTGTTAACGTAACGGCCGCACATTTACTTTCTTTATTAACTTTACCCCTTTTCAAAATTAATTTCCACCAGTTTCATTTGCATTTTTCCTTTCATTTAGATGTAACCCTTTCCTCCCTCTTTACCGACAGGTTAACTTCGGTGACGATTGCTTTTCCAAAACTCCCATTAGGTACACGCGGTTTCATTTTTCACTGTCATTAAGGTCGGTAAGTGAGGGGGAGATTACAAACTTACTTTTTCTTGTGTGTATCAACGATCTCTCTCAGTAACATATTATGCCAAATTTATTTTGCTATCACACGATACAAACAATTCAATAAAACCGTGTATTATTTTTTGTATGTTGTGGAATTCTGCGAGGAGTAATGGGCTGCATCTGCTGCAATTTGTCTAAATTTAATGGTAATCCATTTCCTTTGAATAATACGTTGACAGCTGTAAAGACGTTACTGAACTAAGTGATCCTGTGGAATTTAATATGCATTCCACTATCCTTTATATTGACATGTCACACTAGTGAAATATACAAAAGGTTAAATAAATAAAAATGAACACTACTTACAGAGCTCTCTTTTACCTCTTCATAGTTGCTCTAAGCGTTCAGATATGTATCAGAGGAACACAAAAAAGACAGTAATTAACTACATAGAGAAAAACAATTTATTCAGGTCTAGTGGCGGTAAAATTCCGCTTCGGACGCAAATGCTCTACTCGGCTGTGTATTTTGCACGTTTATTTACTTACTCTCCATATTTTTTTTACAGCTGCGACAAGCTTCCATTTGATGTATAGAAACTCAAATATCTAGATATCAATCCCGAAATACGATTTCTGTGTCATCGGTATCTACACATGCCAACGGAAATCTGGAAACACCGGCAATGTTTAATCACGCTCTTGGGCTTTGCGCCACTCAAAGGCTTTAATGCGCCAAAATAAACTCTTTCGATAGCCGACAGAGAGATGTTGATGAAAACACGGTTTCCTCTGTCAATCAGATGCAGGCCGCACCCGTAAATTCTGCGCTTTTTTCCCCCCTCTTCTACATGAAAGGCGTCGCACTAATTGGACAGCGCGGTGTCTGTTGCTAATTGGCCGTTAACGAGGCAGAGTGGATGGGTGACGGCACGCTTACATGCTGTCGGCGCTATTTATCGCCTCCAAACGAAAAGACAGTCACACATTCTTACTCTCTTCGAGCGCCTGCTTACGAATAGGCACAGACTGTGATTATTTTCGATCTTTTTAATCGATTATCCAAAACGGAAATGTTGACTGTTGTGAGTCGCATTCTCTCAGATGTTAGAGGAGACAATGTGCACTTTGAATCTGAACTCGATTTTGTCTGTAGAAAATGTCATTGTAAACGAAAGGTAATCATGAAGTCTTCATTACCACCTGAAAAATATAAAGTAATATAATTAACTTTTTGTTTACACAATGTAGGCTATCATTGTCGAAGTTCACTTCAGTTATAGCTTCAGGGTCGATATGTAAAGTGTCCGAGGAGTAACGGTAATATACAGGGTGTTACAAAAAGGTACGGCCAAACTTTCAGGAAACATTTCTCACACACAAATAAAGAAAAGATGTTATGTGGACATGTGTCCGGAGACGCTTAATTTCCATGTTAGAGCTCATTTTAGTTTGTTCTTCCACCTACGCTCAATGGAGCACGTTATCATGATTTCATACGGGATACTCTATCTGTGCTGCTAGATCATGTGCCTTTACAAGTACGACACAACATGTGGTTCATTCACGATGGAGCTCCTGCACATTTCAGTCGAAGTGTTCGTACGCTTCTCAAAAACAGATTCGGTGACCGATGGATTGGTAGAGGCAGACCAATCCCATGGCATCCATGCTCTCCTGACTTCAACCTTCTTGACTTTCATTTATGGGGGCATTTGCAAGCTCTTGTCTACTCAACCCCGGTACCAAATGTAGAGACTCTTCGTGCTCGTATTGTGGACGGCTGTGATACAATACGCCATTCTCCAGGCGCATCAGGGATTCCATGCGGCGGTGGGTGGATGCATGTATCCTCGCTAACGGAGGACATTTTGAATATTTCCTGTAACAAAGTGAAGTCACGCTGGTACGTTCTGTTGCTGTGTGTTTCCATTCCATGATTAATGTTATTTGAAGAGAAGTAATGAAATGAGCCCTAACATGGAAAGTGTGTGAGGAATGTTTCCTGAAAGTTTGGCCGTACCTTTCCGTAACACCCAATATATATATAGTGGAAATGGTCTCTGAAATGCGTATCTAAAAAAATCAAAATATCTCTTGTTCAGTAGAAAAGATGTGTTTCCCAGCAGTGAAGATGAACAAGTGCTCATACCTCTGAAGGTTATCACTTTAGAGTGCATGTTTACTAGACATTTTTGCTTCTAATAATCGTTCGTACCATTTTCTTGAGTACAGACCATTCATTCCGGAATACATTATTTTAAAGTACACTGAGATGGCAAAAGTCATGGGATACTCCCAACATCGTGTCGGACTTCCGTTTTCCCTTTATATTGCACAACTCGACGTGGCATGGACTCAGGTCGTTCGTTGGAAGTCACCTGCAGGAAAATTTATCGATGTTGCGTCTATAGGCGTCCATAACTGCGAAAGTCCCCTCGTAAACCATGGACCTTTCCGTTAGGGGGGGTGGGGGAGGGTCATGCGTACCTCACAAACGTGTGGTTCCTGAAGAGGGGCAGCAGCATTTTCAGTAGTTGCAGGGGCAACAGTTTGGATGACTGATTAACTGGCCTTGTAACACTAACCATATCGGCCTTTTGTGCTGGTAGTGCCAACAGCTGAATACAAGGGAAAACTATAACCGTAATTTTTTCCCGAGGGCATGCAGCTTCCCTGTATGGTTAAAAGACGACGGCGTCCTCTTAGGTGAAATATTCCGGAGGTAAAATAGTCCCCCATTCGGATCTCCAGGCGGGAACCACGCAGGAGGACGTCGTTATCAGGAGAAACAAAACTGGCGTTCTACAGATCGGAGAGTGGAATGATGGATACCCTAATCGGGCAGGTAGGTTAGAAAATTTTAAAAAGGAAATGAACAGATTAAAGTTAGATGTAGTGGGAATTAGTGAAGCTGGGTGGCAGGAGGAACAGGACTTCTGGTAAGGTGATAAATACAGAATCAAATAGGGGTAATGCAGGAGTAGGTTTAATAATGAATAAAAAAATAGGAATGCCAATAAGCTACTACGAACGGGATAGTGTGCGCACTATTGCAGCCAAAATAGACACGATGCCTACACCTACCACAGTTGTACAATATGTATATGCCAATTACATCCGCAGATGACGAAAAGATTGAAGGAGTGTATGATAAGATAAAAGAAATTATTCAAATAGTTAAGGGTGACGAAAATTCAATAGTCATGGGGACTGCAATTCCATTGTAAGAAAAAAAGAAAAGGAAAAGTAACAGGTCAATATGGACTGGGGGTAAGCTAAGAAAGAGGAAGCAGCCTGGTAGAATTTTGCACAGAGCATAGCTTAATCGTAGCCAACACTTGGTTCAAGAATGTTGTAGAGACCTGGGGACACCGGAAGGCTTCAGACTATATAACGATAACAAAGAGATTTAGGAACCAGGTTTTAAACTGTAAGACATTTCCAGGGGCAATATTGACTGGAATACTCTCCCTCAAATTCTGAAGGTGGCAGGGGTAAAATAAAGGGAGAGAAGGGCTATTTACCACTTTTACAGAAACCAGGCTCTTATGAGTCGAGGGGCACGACAGGGAAGCAATGGTTGAGAACAGAGTGAGACAGGGTTGTACCTATATCCGATGTTATTTAATCTGTACATTGAACAAGCAGTAATGGAAGCAGAAGAAAATTTTGGAATAGGAATTAAAATACCAGGAGAAGAAGTACAAACCTTGAGGTTTGCCGATGACAAGGTGGTACTGAGGGAATTAGTTTAGGAAATGAGTCACTTAAAGTAGTAGATGAGTTTTGCTATCTGGGTAGCAAAAATAATGGAGGACGGTCAAAGCAGAGAGGATGTAATATGTAGACTAGCGATGGCAATGAAAGCGTTTCTGAAGAAGAGAAATTTGTTAACATCGAGTACAGATTTCATTGTCAGGAAGTCCTTGCTTAAAATATGTGTATGGAGCGTAGCCATGTATGGATGTGAAACATGACGATAAACAGTTTCGACAAGAAGAGTACAAAAACTTTTGAAATGTGGTGCTACAGAAGAATGCTGAAGATTAGATGAGTAGACCACGTAACTAATGAGGAGGCACTGAATAGAATTGGGGTGAAGAGGAATTTGTGGCACAACTTGACTAGAAGGAAAGATCGGTTGGTAGGACACGTTCTGAGGCACCAAGATATGACCAATTTAGTACTGGGGAGAACCGTAGAGGGTAACAATCGTAGAGGGAGACACAAGGGATGAATACAGTTAGCAGATTCAGAAGGATGTTGGTTGCTATAGTTACTCGGAGATGAAGAGCTTTTGACAGGATAGAGTAGCATGGAGTGGTGCATGAAACCAGTGTTTGTACTGAAGAACACAACAACAACAACAACAATTGCGAAAGTGTTGTTGGTGCTGGATATTTTGCACGATGTGACTTATCAATTATGTCCCTTTAACGTTCTATGGTATTCATGACGCTCGATCTCGGTGGCCAAATTATTCGCTCGAACTGTCCAGAATGTTCTTCAGATCACTCGGGAACAATTACGGCCCGGTGACAATCCCATCCCATAAAGTCCATGAATGGCTGCAAATGGTCTCTAAGTATCCGAACATAACCATTACCAGTCAGTGATCGGTCCAGTTGGACCAGAGCACTCAGTCCATTCCATGTAAACACAGCACACTACATCATGGAGCAATCACAACCTTGCATAATGCCTTGTTGAAAACTAGGCTCCATAGCTTCGTGCGGCACATTCGAACCCTACCATCAGGTCGTACCAACTACAATCAATACTCATCTGTACAGGCAACGGTATACCAGTGGTCTGGGTTCACCTGATATAGTCGTGGACCCATGAGGGGCGCTGCAGGCGACGGCGTGTTGTTAGCAAAGGCAGTCGCGTCGGTCATCTACTGTCGTAGCCCATTAACACCAAATTTCTCCACACTGTCCTAAGGGATACGTTCGTCTCATACGTTCTACATATATTTCTCTGATTATTTTACGCGATGTTACTTGTCTGTCAGCAGTGACAACTCTACGCAAACGCCACTGCTCTCGGTCGTTTAGGCTGTCGGCCACTACATTGTCCGTAGTGACAGGTAGTGCCTCAGATTTAGTATTCTCGGCACACTCTTGACACTGTGGATCTGGGAATACTGAATTCTCTATCGATACCCGAAATGGAATGTACCATGTATCCAACTCGAACCACCAGTCCGCGTTCAAAGTTTGTTAATTTGCAACGTGCGACGATAATCACGTCGGAGTCCGTTTCACGCGAGTCGCCTGAGTACAAATGAAAATTCCATAAACGCACTCTCCTTTTGTGTCTTTTGTATGCGATACTGCCACCATGTATACGTGCGGTATATGTGCGTCTCACGATCCCATCGAGCTTTGTCACTTCTATGTACTTCCTGCGTCTCGTCTGCGACTGCAGTAGGCATCTTCGGAGGGAAAACGACACCTTCGTCAAGCATTTGATGCAGCTATCTTTACCTCCGAAATCACCACTTTTTATCCCAATTGTAGCTGAAATAGTTTTTGTTTATTTTCAGGTACATGTCCATTGACAAAGTGGCGTTCTACGACACAAGGTGTGGAGATTTTAATGTGTACGAGGAATACAGACAGGTACCTGCGCACAAACAAAACATTTTTATGTAACTTTAAGGATTTCAAGGTTGTTATAAAATTTTTTTATTACGCTTCGTAGACCGATCGCCTTATTATCTGTTTCAAGTGTCTGAACAGAAAGGTATTCGCCCATTCGAATCACTTCCCTGTGACTGCTGCACTACTAACCGATACATCATGAACTTACGAGAGGAGACAAGTAAGATCAAAGATTCTGTCTGGTATTATTTCGGTTAATTTACATTTTTACTCATTGCCTTCTTTTGTGCGGAGAAACTCCCATCATATAAATTGATGACCCTGTTACTAGTACCATACAAATGTTTCGAAGGTATTACCAATTAACGACTCCAACAAAATGGAGACCAGGAGAAGTCGATACAAAGAGTAGGAGCGCGATTCAAAAAAAAAAAATAAACCGCAGTCCGCTACATAATCCACATCACCGGCAATGCTTAAAAAGCGTTTAATCTTACCGAATGTGCCCGTTATGTCTCGAAAATTAGAGCCATTTATTCAGGGTATGGCACTTGCGTCTGTATTAGACACATAACTTGGGATCTGAGCTCACGTCGTCCACTCAACTTTATTCTGCGACAGTCTAGCTACGAAATAATTTGTACCTAGAAAGTAGCCATGCATCGTATTGCCTCTATTGAACAGTCGAAATCATGTTTCCCAGGGAAAAGAAGTCCTATTTCTTCATACTTTGTGTAATGGTGCCACTCTATTGTGGTTGAATCGACTCATCGGAATAACAAGTTCCTCACGAACCTCGAGCGCTGGTTTTCTCTATGAAATATAGTGCTAAATACGCTTAACATCTAACTAGTCAGTTTTGGTCACCAAGAGACAACACGCAAAATCTCACAGGCACAAAGAGATGTACAAGTAAACCACTAGTAATACAATTGCACCCTATTCAGCAGTGCTAAATATTAAGAATCACGGTGGAAAACATTCTAACAACGCTCGGTAAATAAGGGATATCATCACGAAAACTAAGAGCAGACTTCTTTATTGCAGCTGATCGAAAGCAGAATAATTGGGCGAGCCAGAGGAAAGCTAATTGACCAGTAACCAATTATACACACAGGATCTAGTAGGTCATGCAGTGCCAGTGTTGACCGCCTCAGGCACACACATAACAGGAATACTTAGAACCAAAAAGCAGAATTGTGAGCACCTTCACTGCTTAAGAGAAGCAAGGAGGCAGTACGAAATCACCAGTATAAAACCGCTGAACACAAGATACACAGGACAGGGAAAACAGGACAAAACAGACTGGAAGTGGACTGGTAACTCACTAAATGTGACGCAATATCTAACAATCAACTCCCAGATAAGACAAATTATGAGACAGTAGAACAACTCTCCTTGAAACCAGCGAAAATAACTGGAAAACTATTGCAAGCAACATGAAAGCAAAAAGCTTTTGTTAATATTTTGCTCTTTTCCAGTATGGACTTTAAAGCTGCGACTGTGGTTAAAATAGCAGATGCTTTGAATGAGTGCTCCAACCGCACTATATTTCGCAGCGAAATTTATAAACTTCGTGTTACATGGGAACTGCATTGCACTAATTTACGACTGTACACTGACTAACAGGCAAGGAATGACTTTATTGCTCATATAACGAGTTTCGGAGTTTATCCATGATCATATATCCAGGAGCGATTGCTCCACGTAGATATTACGTTTCAAGTTGTATGTGAAACAAACATTGGCAGAGTAGTCTGCAAAAAAGTCATTCCTCTCCTGATGAAATTTAGTTACTTTTATCTCCACGGATCACTTGCACGACAAATCGTAATGATGTAAAACGGAGACATTTGCCCAGTCAGTCTGAATGCACAGTTACTGACATTTTTACGTAATTTCAAGATTTACGCGAGATAAATAACAAAAGAAATATTTTTTCGTGTGACATAATTACAAATCAACAATTTTCAGATTTTTCCTTCTTTTATTGTGAAACCTTACTTCTTACGAAATCTTATCACTGTATATTAACGGGAGGCACCCTACTGATTTTGATGAGTAAGTTTGCAAATATCAAAACATGTGACATAAATGGCTGTAAATTTCGCTTGCACTGACTTAGAAACCTACGTTAATTGTTCCGCAAAGGGAACGTAGGACTTAGTACGTAACTTGCCGTGTCTACTGTTGCTGAAGAAAAATTCGTCTTAACAGACGTACGGACAGACAGGTAGTCTGAAAATAAAAATAAATTTTTTTTTCATGTGGTATAATTACAAATTTAGATCTTTTGGACTTTTGGACTTTTTTTCATCGGATGTACTGTGAAACCTTGCACCTCGTCAAATTTCATCATTCTAGGCCAACAGGAAGTACGCTACTAGTTTTGATGAGTAAGTTCGCAAGTATCAAAATATGTAACATAAACTACAGGTTTTGAAGAGTGAGTTTTCGAATATCAAAGTATGTGACATAGAGGTCCGTATGTTTTGACTACTTTGATTTAGAAGCATTGATTTTTACATCGCGAAGGCACCGTCGGTCTTAGTATGTGTGTGGTGTGCGTACTGTATGACCTTCGGTACACACACCATCAGATTATTTGACTTGTCACTCTAACGAAGTAGGCGAGTGTCAGCAATGTGTCTCGTGGTCTTATCGTGGCGTGTTTATCTTCTACCATTAGGTCAGACGATAGAAATGCCACTTGCATGCTTAGAGTAGCAGATTGACGGTGACCAACTTTAAACAGAACTTGATTAATTTTCACACACATTTATTAAAATAATAAAAAGTATAGACATTACGTAACTTGATTCTGGATGCTGTTTACAATTGACAATCTGAAGTCCCTTTTGCCTTGGTACGTTAATCTTATTCTCACATATGTTTCTGATACTTGACAAAGTGTCTATACATTTCTCTTCATGGCTATATACAGGAATATGATAATCTTATTAGGCGCAGACTGAAACTTGACTATAGACCGGTGCAGACTGTGCAGACTGACAATCGGAGGTCTGTACTCTCGTTATAATACCTCGCGCGTTCAGGTATCACTGCACGAGTGTGATCCATGAGGAGAAAAGGGTCTACATTAGCAGCAATCTCGCTGGCTGCGTTACATATTAATACGCGGATCGGCGGAAGCAGAATTTGGTCTGTCTCTAAGGCAGCGCCATCTCATAGTGCGGAGACGGACGAGCGCTGCGCCTGCGCTGTTGTGCTTAGCGGGGCGCGCTCTAGTAGGAAAGTTGTGTACGCGCTGACTACGCGGAACTATGTACACAACAATGTGGCACAAATTTCAACTCGGTACATCCACCTATTGCTAAGAAGAAAGGGTCTTAACAGACGGATGAACAGGCAGAGGGTCAAGAAGTGACGGACAAAAATCTTTTTCGTTTGATATGTTTCCAATTTTACACTTTTCGAATTTTTTTCCTTTTGTAAAATTTTTTGCTGTTGCAAAATTTCATGGTTCTACACCAACGAGAAGTACTTTATAGGTTTCGATGAGTGAGTGTGTGGGTATAAAATATGTGACATAAATGGACGTAACTTTTGATTGCATTAACCTCGAATATTTAATTTTTTACACTGCCAGGGGATCATAGGCCTCAGAATGTAACATAAATTTCTAATTTATAAGTCTACTCGTTCTGAGAGAAAGGATTTGTAAGAGTCGAACAGATGGACGAACAACGAACTGAGCCTTCAAGGGTTCCGTTCTTACCGACTGATGTGCGAAATCCTACAAAGGGGCATCAGGTCGCAGACAGTTCCAGAATAACACCAAAGTTTCCTCTAAATTAAATAGTGTCCTTACAGCACAAAACACGCCGGCCACAAACACCATTACTACAAAACAGCTGCCTGCCCTCATAATGAGCAGGAATAATTTTTTTTAAATGTTACATTTGCTAGGGAGTTTTAGGCAACGAGCCGATACTGGACATAGGGAAGCATGAAATGATAATTAAATCAAGACCCTAAGCTGTCGACCGGCGTTGATAGACATCAACAGGTACAGTTGAAAATATGTGCCCCCACCGGGTTTCAAACTCAGGTCTCCTGCCTACATGGGAGACGCTCTATCCATCTGAGCCACCGAGGGCACAGAGGATAATGCTACTATAGGGATTTATCTCTTGCACGCTCCCCGTGAGACCCACATTGCCAACTTAATGTCCACACACTACATGTCCGAAAGAACAGATACCATCTTCAGATAGGGAAGCATGCGTCTGTTCAGCAGACGTAGTCTTATGCTCGACTGATAGCAACAGAGTCTTATACCATACAGCTTCGGTTCGTCAGAAGAATCTGTTCTTTCAGGCATCCGTGTAAATAATGTCCTAGAACATACTTTCACATTTAAGAATAAACACGTCCACAATTAAGTTCTTGTAGGATGCTGCTCTCAATCACTTCTCTGTACCTAGTACACAAACCTTAGAAATGAGAACTTCTTTCAAATTTCGTATCCTTGTTCAAGTGAAAACATCGTTGTTGGTATAATACTACTACAGGTACCGTCTTCCACGAAGTAATACTAAAAAGATTGGTTGGGGAAGGAAGTCTCGTCTCAGTGTGGCATCTCCTAAAGCATCCACAAACAGTTAACCTGGCGCTAGAAGAAGCAATATGGAATAAAGGGTCACATAAGGTCTAGAACAAGCAAAAAAGAATAGTAACCTAGAATGAAAGCTTTATTTGTCTAGACCGCAAGTTTACGAAATGATATGACCATTATCTGTTGTGTCTGCAGTCGTCGTCAGACTGTAAAATATGGTTATAGGGTGTAACAAGATTCATGTTGGATAATCAAGTACTGAGTCCTCAACAGAATGACTCAGTATTACATACTGTAACGATGATCCTAAGATGATTGTTAGCACAACCGAAACCGGTCATACCATTTTATAAAATTGCGATCTAGACAAGTAAAGATTAACTGAAAATTATGATCTCTGTTTCACGTTCTTGACCACGTCAAAACTTATGAACATAGTAAAGTAGACATGCAAATGTTAACACAAGGTTTGGGGACGTGGTGGTATTTGAAGGTATGATTACTTTAAAGAAATCGTCAAACTCTTTAGACCCTTATGTCATTGTCTCCACATTCAAAATTATCAAGGAACAATAACTTACACACCTCTGCAGTTTGTTTCGGACTTGCTTTGTGGAACAGGAAGAGCAAGTGGTATAGTGTCGTAGTTTGGTGCAAAGGAGTTCTCGTCATGTTACAACCAAGTACCAGATGCTAAAAGGATAAAAGCTTAACATACACAGTTTCTAGAGACGTGCGTCGGAGGCCTGTTGCTGATTGACAAGTACACCTGTCATAGGATGTCCACCGGAAATTCGTGTGCATTGCAAGGGATTCAATATGAGAGCCTGTACAGGAATGTCAGATGCGTTTGGAAATTGTATCTTCAGCCCTGAAACCGACTGCTATTATTCGTGTGGACGCGAAGGATGTTGGCAGCAAGCAAACATAATAACGCCACTTTGCATGTGAAGTATAGAATATGTGAAGTGTAGAAAAGTACGGAAGTGGTTTTCTGAAGAACATTTTTTCTGGGGTTTATGGGGTTCACAACATTCACATGATGTTTCTGAATACTTCGGCCATACAACTGCTGTTAATGTAGATCATGCTGGGTTGCTACAGATGTACGCGGGCGAGCTTTTAACGTGAAACTTCAGCTTTTGACTAAATATACCTTTCCACAGCTTGGACACCGGCTGCAGTACGTTTAGCTGTAGCAGAACCATGTCCCGTCATGTCGAATTACATTAGTGGAAGAAAATGGGAACATCAAGAAGCTGCGGGACATAGGTAGACGTGTTCCTACCTCTGAAAGATGACGTCCATTCAAATTTCGCGCCAGTCGTATTGCAGGCGAGTTCGTAGCGCCACTATTAGAATGCACATCAGGTTTTCTTTAAATACACACCGCAACGGTCGTGAGAGTTAGTTACCTTTGAGATTGGACGCAGTGAATCGAAGGTAGTCAAGAATGCCTCTTTCAGGCGACAAGAGCACCATTATTAGCACCTCACTGCGTTTTAACGAGGTCGTGTAATAAGGCTACGAGATTTGGCAGGAATTTAGCCACTGTACATGATTATTGGCAGTGGTGGTCGCGAGAAGGTACGATCACAAGTAGAACGGCGTTATCGAGAAGGACAACCATCGTGTTCGGCGTGGGGCTCTGGCGCATCGTACTGCATCTGCAGCATCAGTTTGAGCAGCAGTTGCCACCACAGTGACACGACGAAATGTTGCAGATCGGTTATTTCAAGGACAGCTGAGAGCTAGACGCCCTGCGCCGTGGATTCCACTGACCCCAAACCACCGCTAACTGCAGCTTCAGTGGTGTCAAGTGAGAAGACTCATTTTTGGATAGGCTGGAGGTCTGTTGTGTCTTCTGATGAAAGCTGCTTCTGCCTTAGTGCCAGTGATGTCCGTGTATTAGTAATTCTTTAATTAGTCTGTCACCCGGAGAGAAGGGGGATGGTACATTGTAACTTACTTTTTTCTAAACTTAGAGCAATCTCCCTTCATCATGGCAAACAGAAAGTCGATATGAGTCATGCTGTATCTTTTTACAGTCAGTCATGGTGATCTTCAGCGCTGTCGAGAGCCAAGTACTCTTCGTGAGGAGGCACTCACTTCCCTGTGGACGAGACTGAAAGAGCTGCTGGAGAACCATGACTATGTACGTTGTTTCGCGTGTACGTTAAGAGGCTGAATAACACGGTCTTCATTCCCTCGATGAAAGTGTAGTGTATTTGGACTTCGTGGCATCAGCCGGAACTAACCGAACTGTGAATGTATGCAAGAGTGATAGAATCGAGGAATGAATATTGATGCCAGAAATGATTGACAATCTAGAAAGAGATAAAAATATATGGGTGGAGATCAGAAACAAGTCCACGACTATCCTACTACTGCTGCGGCGATAGCGAAGTGTCTTTGTGATCTGCAGTATAGCAACTTTACTAAAATCTTAATTCTTGTGTCACACAAAACTGCCGTATCGCACGCCAAGGCTATTTTCCCGGACGCCGAAAGTCGCTGTGGGTATGTATGAACCACTGATGCCGCCAGAGCGCGGGTGCTGCTGGTCACATGACGTCTTTGAGCGCCACACTGCCCCTGTTGTATTATCTAATGCGACTGATTTATCGTAAGTATAAATGGATTACCGATGATTTAGACATAGGTGTAAATAATTGGCCGGAGGACGACGGTTCAAGAAACCCGCGTGATTTCGTTAAATAGCTTCAGGCAAATGCCGGGATCGTTCCCTTGAAAAGACACGGCGAATTTCATGCCCACATCCGATGGGACCGGTGACCTGGCTGTTTGGTCCTTTCTTCTCCTCCTCACCCCCCCCCCCCCACCACCCCTCCCCCCCCCCCCACCTTGACGCAAATAAACCAACCAACTTCATTTTTGTCTTAGATACGTAAATACTTTGTAATAATTTTCTAATATAACCACTTAGTTGTTTCATGACTACTGCGAGCTATTCCTTTACGTACTACACGAATATGTAATAAAAATGGGGGTTCCTATTTAAAAAAAACGCAGTTGATATCCGTTTGACCTATGGCAGTGCCATCTAGCGGACCAACCATAGCACCATCTGGTTTCCCCCTGTAAGCAAGACAAGTTTCGTTTGACGCTTATTTCGTGAGATATTTGGCCCAGTCACGATCAATGGACCACCCTGTATAGTTAATTATTACGTTGTACTGATTGACCGTTGACCAGATTGTTTATTGCGCAGGGTTTGACAAAAATATGAAAATACCGCGAAAAACGTATAATTGTAGATAAACGCAAATGCTAGCCATGGTTGCGGATTCCGCTATTGTGTTTAACCACGATAGGCACCTGTATAATGTCTTCTAACATACTGCAAGTGGCAGTCGTGGTCAAAACAGTGTTCTCTATGGTTCCCAGAACATCATGGCGGGCATGCCGAATTAGCCACGTAGCAAGAGTTAGCAAATGCTACGGGCCTCGCGCATTAAGTTACCCCGCAGCTGGGCGCAAGAAATAATTCTCACAAGTTAGGTATGAATGGTACTCTAACTGTTGTCCAATCGAAAGACGTTGGTGTCCAAATCAACAACGAATAGCAATAATTTTAGCCGATTTCCAAAAGTGAGCGTTGGCCGCCCTATACACTATTACATGTCGGAAGTTGACACCACTACACAACTTCAGGGGTTTCCTAGTTGTAGACCGAGCCAATCCCAATAACACAATCAATTGGAATTGGGTTCTGTTAGATACTGAAAAGAAAGTAATTAATGCATACTGTATTTAGTTTTGCATGTCTGCTGTAATAGTCATTCACTCTTTCTACAGTGTACTTACTTTTATTGCAGATACGAAGATTCTAGGGTGAACGGTGTTTCCTTGCTGATGGACTATTTTTGCATAACGTGTAGTTTCGCGATTCTTGTTGTTCTTTTATGTCGTTTATTTGTTAGTCGTTGTGGACTAATAGGGTACAATGCTACTGTTTTACTGTATATAACAACGTAAGTATCAAGTATCGGTGTTTCAACTGATAACAAAATGTTATCGTTACAATCTATTTACTTCCGAATACTGTAAAGATTCATTTGCCTCTGAGACACCAGGTGTGCGATTTACTCTTTGAAACCACCTATCCAATGGTGTAGGATTGGGTGCCAAGTTTCAAACAGCGCTATCACCCATTCTAGTGGATCCTATTTTTTTGAGAAAACATCCGAAATAATTTCTTGTGAGACACCTAGAACTGTTGCGAGCGACTAGTTGTTCGCTGCAGACCTGCAGCCATCTGCTCAATACCGTAACAGGGGTAACAGCCTTTACAAATTGTTACACGGGTACGTTCAGTAAGTGCGATCCATCTTTTCAGATAATGAAGGGAAAAAGGAGGTGCTGACAGGCTGTGAAGAATGTAGGCAACGAACCTCAACAGGAGTCAATCGAAATACAAAATACTACCGTTTCAGTGGTTCTGATACACTCGATGACGTTGGAGAAAATCAGACATCTGTTCTTTACTGTGATAACTGAAAATGTGTTGTCTGGATTTACATGCATCGAACGGTACCATCAGGTGACTAGTGTATATGGAATACATCGGCAATCTAACTCCTTAACAGAAGAAGATATCTTGAAAAGAACCCAAATTATCGTCAGTGCTTTCCAGACGATCTGGAAGAAAGCCTGGATGAAGAACTGGTGCAACTTGCCTGGATGCTTAAAACGCATATTGCTGCTGCTGTTGACAGCAAAAAGCATTAGAATCGTCTTTCCCCTATCTAGAAAGAGTCTTACGAATTCACTCTTCTTTGATGATCATCAGCTGCAACAGGGTACATTCTTTTCAGCGTCAAAGCACATTGAATATAAGTTAAGAAACATCTTGGGACAAGAACGTACAAACGACCATAATGAACATAGAATTTGATTTTCTTTGTGACACTGCCTTAACTAGTGTATTTCTAAACTTGCTCAAATTAAATCGACGAAGTTTTTTTTAAAAGGCGTTATATATTCTAAGATTTGAGGGCTAAAGCAAACCAAGGCCCTCTTCTTTGCATTTGCTGCTGGTCGTGCACTGGCTGAATCCGACACTGATGTCGGAGCTGAGCTGAATTCGGACGTGAGCAACTTGTTGGCGCTCGTACGGTGGGTGCCTGCTTAACCAAGGTAACCCAAGTATTTCGTGTTTCAAGAAGCACCGCATCGAAGATCTACGTCGCATACAGAGAGAGCAGAAAAACGCCATCAGCTATTCAAAACGTTCAAATGTGTGTGAATTTTTAAGGGACCAAACAGATAAGGTCATCGGTCCCTAGACTTAAACACTACTTACAATAACTTATGCTAAGAACAACACACACACCCATGCCCGAGGTAGGACTCGAACCTCCGGCGGGAGGGGCCACGTAGTCTGTGACATGGCGCCTCAAACCGCACGGCCACACCACCAGGTGCAACAATTCACAGCGCTGACGAAAGTGTATGATGAGTGACTGCGACAGACTGTCGATGAACAGGACTGTGACGAAAAATATGAGGACAACAGCAACATAAATCAGTGGGAAACTGACTGTCCCACTGATCAACCGAGTCAGCAGCAAAACAGTATTGAGAGATCTCCAGAAGCAGGGAATTGCAGGGCGAGCTGGAATCCTAATACCGCACATCAATGATGTAAGTGCCCGAAACCATACAACATGGGCAATGCAGCAGAGGAGGAAAATCACTTGCTCGGATGAGTCTTGATTCGCGCTGATTCAGCCTTCTAGCCGAGACAACAAAGCAGTTGTTCACTCAGCTCGCATCGTCCAGCAATGGTTATGTGAGCACGAGGACGAATTAGGGTATCACCCTTGGCCATTACAGTCATCAGATCTCGATATTATCGAGCCTTTATGGACTACGTTGGAGAGAAGCGTGCCTGATCGCTATCCAACTCCATCATCGTTAGCTGTTGTTGTTATTGTGGTCTTCGGTCCAAGGACTGGTTTGGTCCAGCTCTCCGTCTATTACGTGCAAGCCTACTCATCTCCGAATAACTATTGCCAGTTACATCCTTCTGAACCTGATTGCTTTATTCATCTCTTGGTCTCCCTCTTGCCTAAACTGTTTACCGTCCATGTTTCATTTCCATACATGGATACACTCCTCACAAATACCTTCAGAGGAGGAGGAGGAGAAGGAGGAGGAGGAGAAAGTTAGTATTTAACGTCCCGGCGGCAACTAGGTCACTAGAGACGGAGCAAAAGCTCGGATTAGGGAAGGATGGAGAAGGGGAGCGGCCGTGCCCTTTCGAACGAACAATCCCAGCATTTTCCTTAAGCGACTTAGGGAAATCACGGAAAACCTGAATCAGGACGGCTGTACGTGGTTTTGAACCGTCATCCTCCCGAATGCGAGTCCAGTGAACTAACCACTTTATTGCCCCGCTTTGTAAATACATTCGGAAAAGTCATGCTAACACTAAACTCACCTGCTACTTTACGCGTCTCATTTCCTAATACAATTCCCTCAGTGTAATCTGATTTAATTCGACTACAATCCATTACACTTGTTTTGCTTTTGTTTTGCTTTTCAAGACACTGTCCATTCCTTTCAACTCCTCTTCCAAGTCCATTTCTGTCTGTGACAGAATTACAGTGTTACCAACAATCCTCAAAGCTTTTATTTCTTCTTCCTTACTTTTAATTCCAATTCCGAATTTTTCCTTGGTTTCCTTTACTGCTCAAAAAAATGGCTGATTTCTGTACAAGTTGTTAACATCCATTCGCTCCTTGCATTTTACCCCTGCTGCCTTCAGGATTTAGGAGAAGGTATTCCCGTTAACATTTTCAAAAGCTTTCTCTAAATCTACAAGTGCTACAAATGTAGATTTGCCTTTCCTTACCGAGCGAGGTGGCGCAATGGTTAGACACTGGACTCGCATTCGGGAGGACGACGGTTCAATCCCGCGTCCGGCCATCCTGATTTAGGTTTTCGGTGATTTCCCTAAATCACTCCAGGTAAATGCCGGGATGGTTCCTCTGAAAGGGCACGGCCGACGTCCTTCCCATCCTTCCCTAATCCGATGAGGCCGATGACCTCGCTGTCTGGTCTCCTTCCCCAAAACAACCAACCAACCAACCAACCAACCAACCTTTCCTTAACCTGTGTTCTAAGATAAGTCGCTGGGTCAGTAACGCCTCACGTGCTCCTACACTCCTCCAGAATCCAAACTGATCTTTCCCAAGGTCTCCTTCTACCAGGTTTTCCGTTCTTCTGTACAGAATTCTTGTTGATATTTTGCTCATTAAACTGATAGTTCAGTAATATTCACACCTGTGGGCACCTCCTTTCTTTGTAATTGTAAATTATTATATTCTTCTTGACGTCTGAGGATATTTTGCCCGTCTCATACATCTTACACATCAGATGGAAGGGTTTGTCATGGCTAGCTCTCCCAAAGTGTCAATAGTTCTAACGAAATTTCGCCCATTCCCGGGGCCTTGTTCCGATTTAGGTCTTTCAGTGCTGTGTCAAGTTCTTCTGGCGGTATCATACTTAGCTTCTCATCTTCATCTACGTCTTCCACATTTATTTAATATTGCCTTCAAGCTCATCCACCTCGTAGAGACCCTCCATATGCTGCTTCCACCTGTCAACTTTCCCTTGCTTGCTTAGCACTGGTTTTCCATCTGAGCCCTTGATATTCATACAGCTGTTTTCTCCAGTGACCTCTTTAATTCTCCTGCAGGCGGTAGCTATCTTTCTCCTAGTGAAACAGACTAGACTTCTATATCCTTACATTTGTCCTTTAACCATTCATGCTTCGCCGTTTTTCACTTTCTGTCAATTTCATTGGTTAGAAGTTTGCATTGCCTTTCATCTGTTTAATTTGCTGCATTTTTATGTTTTGTGCTTTCAACAATTAAATCCAATAACTCTTGCCTTATACAAGGTTTCTACTAGGCCTTGTCTTACCTGTTTGATCCTCTGCTGCCTTCATTATTTCATCTCTTAACGCTACCCCTTCGTCTTCTGCTGTATTCCTTTTCCCTGTTCTGGTCCATCGTTGCCTAATGCTGTCTGAGAAACTCCCAGCAACATCTAGTTCTATTGTCTTGTTCAGGTCGCCCATCCTTAATTTCTTAATTTTTTACAGTTTCTTTAGTTTTTCATCTCCCTGAAGTATCTTAAATTTTTTTTTTTATCTCATCACGCATTTCTTCAATCTTCTCACCACCTGCGGAGCTAGTTGGCATATAAACTTTTACTACCGTGGTGGGTTTGGGCTTCATATCTGTCTTGGCTACGATAATGCATTCGCTATGCTATTCATGGTAATTTATTCGCGCTCTTATTTTCTTATGCATTATTAAACTCACCCCTGCACTTCACCTATTTGACTTTGTATTTATAATCCTGTATTGGCCTGGCCAGAAGTCCTCTGCCACCAAAGTTCATTAATTCCCACTGTATCTAACTTTAACCTATCCATCACTCTTTTTAAATCTTCTAACCTACCTGCCTGATTAAAGGATCTGACATTTCACTCTCCGATCCGCAGATCGTGAGTTTTGTTTCTGCTGGTGACGACATTTTCCGTGTAGTGCCCGCCCCGAGAGTCTAATAGGGGACTACTTTACCTCTGGAACATTTTACCTAAGAGGAAGACATCATTATTTAACCATATTGTAGAGCTGCATGCCCTCGGGAAAATTACCACTTTAGTTTCCCTTTACTTTTAGCCGTTCACAGTACCAGTACAAGGCCGTTTTATTTGATCAGAGCCGGCCGGTGTGGCTGAGCGGTTCTAGGCGCTTCGTTCTGGAACCGCGCGACCGCTACGGTCACTGGTTCGAATCCTGCCTCGGGCATGGATGTGTGTGATGTCCTCTTGGTTAGGTTTAAGTAGTTCTAAGTTCTAGGGGACTGATGACCTCCGATGTTAAGTCTCATAGTGATCAGAGGCATATGAACCATTTTTATTTGATCAGAGAGAAACATCCAGACTGTTGTCCCCGCAACTACTAAAATCGCTGCTGCCCTCTTCCGAAATCACAAGTTTGTCTGACTTCTCAGCAGATACCCCTCCATTATGGTTGCTCCTACGGTACGGCTATCTATATCGTTGAGGAATGCAAGCCACCACAGACGGAAAAGTGCATGGTTCATGAGGAGCTGAACTTCCCACTATTTTGCAGGGAGAGTGGTAGAAGCCCTATTAAGGAATATCGGGCTACAAATAATTTAACTGTTTTGCTAGAATAATTTCTATTTTGTGTGTTTATACCTTGCATGTGTAGTCAGTTGTTATTAAAATTGAACCAACGTCTTCGCAACCCGCAATGCGAACCCCACTCAACCTAAATCCCACGCACCAACAGCTGGGAACTATTTGAGCGGGAAACTGAAAAAAGGTCTGGAGAGGCGACTTCTGCAATTTGCGCTGTTAAGAGGCAGGCTGTGGCCCGCTGCAGCTGCCTGCCGCGGAGGCTCCGGACCACAGGTCGGCATGTGAGTGGCGGCATATTGACTTAACTGCAGACAAATCCGACGAAAGTTGCGGCAGAGAGACGCTGCGCCAGCGCGGCTGGTGTTTACAGAGCGCCGCCGGCGGCTTGATCGATACACTGGCACACATATCACACGGCCGGCGGAGCATTACGCAGCCTACCGGCGATCCGGCGGGCCACGTGGAGTGGCGCGGACGGTCGCTGCCGGGACCCGAGATTTCCCCTGGCTCAGCCGCTCGCGCCGCCGAGCCGCCGATCCCTCGATTCAATTACACGGAGGGCCACTGGCGGCTGCAGAACGCCCAGAGTGAAACGCGTGTGGCGTCCCTTACGTTTCCGCTTTGCACTGGCTTTCCCTTATTTGCTTTAACTCGTTTCGTCCCTTTATGTCTGAGATATGTAACAGACACCACGGGACTACAGAAAGCTATCGAACCAAACGACTGTCTCCATAACTCTTCCCCTTTGGCACAGTTCCACCACATAGTGTAGACTTTACTAACATTGAAGTACTACTTTCTTAGTTTGTGTTCATTTTATTCGTCCACAGCCCTATTATAATTGAAGAAATATTATTATCAATGAACATATACACATAAAAACGTTCGGTATCACCCCGGTTTCCAGGACTCTTTGGGGTTAGATGTTGACTGTGGATACTGTATCACAGACACAATCCCTCTGACTGTTCAGAGCCGGCCGGTGTGGCTGAGCGGCTCTAGACGCTTCAGCCTGGAACCGCGCAACCTCTACGGTCGCAGTTTCGAATCCTGCCTCGGGCATGGATGTGTGTGATGTCTGTAGGTTAGTTAGGTTTCAGTAGTTCTAAGTTCTACGGGACTGATGACCTCCGATGTTAAGTCCCATAGTGCTCAGAGCCATTTGAACCATTTTGAACTGTTCAGAGATGTCACTAAACCAGATGAAATATGTAAACAACCATGCATCAGCAGCGCCTATTAGATGGAGGGGGTCAGATAACCGATCAGTTCCAGTCATTCCACCAGGAAGGAAGTATACGGCTCGTGTTGTCTATTGTTGAACCATTCCTAGACGGCCAATACGGAAGTTCGATAGCGTCCGCATTGTTTTTTTTGTGCCAGGAAGTGCTCTCAACAATCGAAGTGTCATGATTTCTCGAAGTGAACCAAAGCGATGTTGTTCGGACATGGAGGAGATATAATGGTTCAAATGGCTCAGAGCACTATGGGATTTAACGTCTGAGGTCATCAGTCCCCTAGAACTTAGAACTACTTAAACCTAACTAACCTAAGGACATCACACACGTCCCATGCCCGAGGCAGGATTCGAACCTGCAACCGTAACAGTTGCGCGGTTCCAGATTGTAGCGCCTAGAACCGCACGGCGGAGGAGATATAGAGAAACGGGAACTGTACTTGACATGCCTCGCTCAGGCCGCCCGAGGGCTACTTTTTCTTCTTGGTCACCGGTCTTCTGACTGGTTTGATGCGGCCCGCCGCGAATTCGTCTCCTGTGGTAACGTCTTCATCTCAGAGTAGCACTTGCAACCTACGTCCTCAATTATTTGCTGGATGTAATCCAGTCTCTGTCTTCCTCTACAGCTTTTGCTCTCTACAGCTCCCTCTAGTACCATGGAAGTCATTCCCTCATGTCCTGACAAATATACGGTCATTATCAGTGTTTTCCACAACATCCTTTCCTCTCCGATTCTGCGGGAAACCTCCTCATTCCTTACCTTGGCACTCCACCTAATTTTCAACATTCGTATGAACCACCACATCTCAAATGCATCGATTCTCTTCTGTTCCGGTTTCCCCACAGCCCATGCTTCACTACCATACAATGCTGTACTCCAGACGTACACTCTCAGAAATATCTTCCTCAAATTAAGGCCCATATTTGGTATTAGTAAACTTCTCCTGGCCAGGAATGCCCTTATCGCCATTGCTAGCCTGCGTTTTATGTCCTCCTTGCTCCGCCTATCATTGATTGTTTTACTACCTAGATAGCAGAATTCATTAACTCTATCTACTTCGTGACCATCAATCCCGATGTTTTTTGCTGTTCTCTTTTCTACTACTTCTCATTACCTCCGTCTCTCTTCGATTTACTCTCAATCCATTCTCTGCATTCATTTGATTGTCCATTCCGTTCTGCAGATCATGTAATTCTTCACTTTCACTCAGGATAGCAATGTCATCAGTGAATTGTATCATTGATATCCTTTCCCCTTGAATTTTAATTCCTGTTCTGAACCTTTCGTTTATTTCCATCATTGTTTCCTTCATGTACAGATTGAACAGTAGGGGCGAAAGGCTACATCCTTGTCTTACCCCTTTTTAATTCGAGCACTTAGCTCTTCGTCGTCCACTATTATAATTCCTTCTTGGCTGTTGTGTATGTTGTACATGACCCGTCTCTCCCTGTAGCTTACCCCTACTTTTCTCAGAATTTCGAACATCCTGCACCATTTTTCATTGTCGAACGCTTTTGCCAGATCGACAAATCCTATGAAAGTCTCTTGATTTTTCTTTAGTCTTGCTTCCATTATTAGCCGCAATGTCAGGATTGCCTTTCCTAAAGCCAAACTGATCGTCATCTAGCGCATCCTCAATTTTCTTTTCCATTTTTCTGTATATTATTCTTGTAAGCAACTCCGATGCGTGACCTGTTAAGCTGGTTGTGCGGTAATTGTCGCACTTGTCACCTCTTGCCGTCTTCGTAATTGTGTTGGTGATGCTTTTCCGTAAGTCAGATGGTATGCCGCCAGAATCATAAATTCTACACACCAATGTGAATAGTCGTTTTGTTGCCACTTCCCATAATGATTCTTAGAAATTCTGAGGGAATGTTATCTATACCTGCTGCCTTATTTGATTTTAAGTCCTCCAAAGCTCTTTTAAATTCTGATTCTAATACTGGATGCCCTATATCTTCCGTCGTCTCCTGTTTCTTCATTTATCACATCAGACAAATCTCCCCCTCACACTGGCTTTCAATGTATTCTTTCCACCTATCCGCCCTCTACTCTACTTTTAACAGTGGAATTCCCGTTGCATTCTTAATATTATCACCCTTGCTTTTAATGTCACCGAAGGTTGTTTTGACTTTCTATATGCTGAATCTGTCCTTCTGACAATCATTTCTTTATCGAAGTCTTCACACTTTTCCTGCGTCCATTTCGACTTAGTATCCCTGCACTTAACATTTATTTCACTCCTCAGAGACTAGTATTTCTCTACTCCTGAGTTTCCCGAAAAAATTTTTTACTTCCTCCGTTCCTCGATCAATTGAAGTATATCTTCTGTTATCCATGGTTTCTTCGCAATTGCCTTCTTTGTACCTATGTTTTCCTTCCCAAGTTCTCTGATGGTCCTTTCCAGAGATGTCCAATCCTTTTGAAACGTACTGCCTATTGAGTTATTCCTTATTACTGTATCTATAGCCTTAGAGAACTTCAACGTTATCTCGTAATTCCTTAGTACTTTCGTATCCCACTTCTTTGCATATTCAATCTTCCTGACTAATGTCTTAAATTTCAGCCAGCTCTTCTTCACTACTATATTGTGATCTTAGTCTGTGTGTGCTCCTGGGTACGCCTAACAATCCAGTATCTGATTTCCGAATCTCTGTCTGACTAAGATGTAATGTAACTGATATCTTCCTGTATTACCCAGCCCTTTCCAAGTATAATTCCTCCTCTTGTGATTCTTGAACCGCTTATTCGATATTAGTAGCTGAAACGTGTTACAGAACTCAATTAGTCTTTCTCCTCTCTCATTCCTTGTCCCAAGTCCAGTTTCTTCTGTAACCTTTTCTTCTACTCCTTCTCCTACAACTGCATTCAAGTCTCCCATGACTATTAGACTTTCATATCCGTTTACATACTGCATTACCCTTTCAGTATCCTCAGACACTTTCTCTCTCTCTTCATCTTCAGCTTGCGACGTCAGCATGTATACATGAACTATCGTTGACTGTCTTAGTTTGCTGTCGATTCTGGTAAGATCAACACTACCACCGAACTGTTCACAGTAACGAACTCTCTACCCTGCCTCCATATTCATAACGAATCCTACTCCTGTTATACCATATTCTGCTGCTGTTGTTATTACCCTATACTCATCTGATCAGAAATCCTTGTCTTTTTTCCACTTCACTTCACTGACCCCTACTATATCTAGATTGAACCTTTGAATTTCCCTACCAAGCTCAAGCTTCTGACATTTTATTTTAGCACCCCCCCCCCCCCCCCCCCCCGCGACTCGTGACTCTTAGAATGTTATCCTTCCGTTGATTATTGAGTCTTTTCCTCATGGTGACCTTCACCTCGCCCTCCCGAAAATCCGAATGGGGAACTATTCCTTAATAGTTTGCCAATGGAGAGATCATCATGACACTTCTTCAATTACAGGCCACATGTCCTACATGTCCTGTGGATACACGTTACGTGTCTTTAATGCAGCGGTTTATATTGCCTTCTGCATGCTCATGCCGTTGATCATTGTTGATTCTTCCACCTTTAGGGGCAGTTTCCCACCCCTAGGTCAGTCCGCTCTTCCGCCCTCTTTGACAAGGTCGTTGGCAGAGTGAGGTGTGACCCCTTATGCCGGAAGTTTTCGGCCGCCAACGGTGACTACTAATCACAATTTAAGCAGTGGTGGGATTCGAACCCGGGACTGAAGACGTTTTGATTATGAATCATAGATGTTACCCCTTTTTTCGGTTAATCTCATTTTGTTCGTAATTGATCGTTGTATTTGTTCGGGGCCGACGTCCTATGACAGTTGTTGTTGTTCGTCGTTGATATATTAACTGTCCGCAGCTCGTGGTCTCGCGGTAGCGTTCTCGCTTCCCGAGCACGGGGTCCCGGGTTCGATTCCCGGCGGGGTCAGGGATTTTCTCTGCCTTGTGATGACTGGGTGTTGTGTGATGTCCTTAGGTTAGTTAGGTTTAAGTAGTTCTAAGTTCTAGGGGACTGATGACCATAGATGTTAAGTTCCATAGTGCTCAGAGCCATTTGAACCATTTGATACATTAACTCAGTATTTTTATTACAGAGGGCAGATAACCGTCTGACCGAACCCCCTAGACCACGGTCTACTATTGCAGTCGATGACGTCTATCTACGGATTATGGCTCGGAGGAACCCTGACAGTAACGCGACCATCTTGAATAATGCGTTTATTGCAGCCACAGGAAGTCGTGTTACGACTCAAACTGTGCGCAATAGGCTGCATGATGCGCAACTTCACTCCCGACGTCCATGGCGAGGTCCAACTTTGCAACCACGACACCATGCAGCGCGGTACAGATGGAACCAATAACATGACGAATGGACGGCTCTGGATTGGCGTCACGTTCTCTGCACCGACGAACGTCGCATATGCCTTCAACCAGACAATCGTCTGAGACTTGTTTGGAGGCAACCCAGTCAGGCTGAACGCCTTAGACTAGAAGTGGCAAAAAATAACGTAACTGATAGAAATAACCGGTTACTGAGAAGTAACGGTTACTGCGATAACAGTTCCTCTGATACAGGCAGTTATTTCAAAAACTCTCTAATGTCAACAGTGCCTCGCGCCGTCTGTTGACCGAAGATCGTACTACGCTTTCCCGTCAACTCATTGGAGATCTGGCTAGGAACTAAGGAGAGGGTAGACCATTTGGAAGGCGTTCTATAGGCCATGGGAATAACTGTGAGACTGCGCGCCATCTGTTGATAAGAACTGTGTACTATATCGTGCGTCTTCGTTACTTTTAGCACAAACAATTAAATAAACTTAATGTCCGAGTGGTGGCTGATAGGAGCTGCAATACAGGTATTAACAAGTACGGTCGTTCCCTTAAGCCACCGCCTCATATGTCAATTTAGCTTGGATGGGTAGTATAAAGAGAGGTACCATAAGGAATTCGAGCGTCTATGGAAGTAACTGTCAGAGATCGGTATTTTCTTCTGGCAGTCATCGTTATTGGCTCACAGCTCTCGCTCTCTGGCAGTTATCGGGCTACCATTACAGGTAACCTGGAAGTTGGTAACGGAATAACTGTGTGTCTGTGTTCCTGACACAGTGACTCCAGTATTAGACCCCGGTGATATTTCAGAGGCGATAGTTACTGGACCGAACAAATATTTACGTACTTCTTCGGAAATAGCCGCTGGCCATCGCGAATTACAAATAACATGTCAGGAAGTATAACATAATATAGTTGAATATGATAATTATTATCCTCATCATTTGTCAGGAGATTGTCAAAATATGTGAATATATTACAGTAACTGCTAATATTTACAGAATTGATACACTGTCAGAATAAAAGTTACGCACTTTCAATAAATTTATCATACACACAATACCCGATCCTGACTGTTGAAACCAAGTGCTGGCAAAACTGAAATATAGCAGAATTTTTACCTAAGCTGGTCTATCAGTCTCCGTTACGATATTCATCTACAGAGTAGAAGGAGGGGTCAATGGAAGCGTCCGATTCTACCCGTCTGCTTCGACGTAAAAAGGTGTTGTGGTGTGTGAATGTCATTACGGCACGGTGTTGATGAGTTGTTTTTGTGTGTGTGTGTGCGTGTGTGTGTGTGTGTGTGTGGAGGGCGGGCTGGCCGATCTAGTTTGCAGTGCCGGAATTTGCTGGTGGTAATTAATTTTTTTTTCTAGCTGTGATGTTTTGTGTATTTATGTAGTATTGAATGTGATTTAATTTATGTAGGGATGATTGATTTGTGGACTTTTGGGATTTTGGTTTTATTTTTCGCAGTTTTAGGTGTTGGTTTTTTGGCATCAATAGCTGTGGTGGACCTATATAGGTCACCGGAAATGACCGATTCCCATTTTCATAGTTGTACGTGTTGATGTTTTGGTATCGTCATCTGCGGTTTGCCTATGTAGGTCAAGGGAAATGTTCGATTCGAATTTTCGTGCTTTTAGTTGTGGGTATTGGTGTTTTGGTACGGTCACCTATGGTTGACTTATAGTGTTCAAGGGAAGTGTCCGATTCCTGCAGATTTTTGTTGGTGTAGCAGAATGCTGTATTTTTTTCTTTTTGTTCTTCAGTTTGTGTTTTGGGATCATGGTGTGTTTTTTTTACTAGCTTGTCCTCACCCTAAAACCTCCAACTTCCCGCAGTTGTCCCGTTGGTTTGATTGTATTTTTGGTGGGAGATGTTATTGTATTATCTATATGTATCTTCGTGTTATTGCCGTGTCTATGTAGTGACGTCATAGACACACTTAAAATAGCCATTTCCGGCATATTGATGATGGGTGGAATCAGACACTTCTGTATCATAAAGTCTTTCAAACACACTGTGAACCGTGCTTTATCTGAAACCAAGTTTTTAATGGTTGCTGACTTGCTGGCAGTTTATTGAAAATGCATGTTCCTGAATATTGGACCCCTTTTGGACCAAGGTAAGTGATTTTAGGTCTTTATGTAGATTGCTGTTCATATTTCTAGTACTGATATTATGTATTGATCTATTGGGTGGAAATACTTGTAACAAATTTCGTTAAGGAATAAATATACTAGGAAGCAGTGGCTAGAATACAAAGTTCCTTGAACAGGTTCCTACATGATGTTCTTGAATTTATACCACAAACTATTTTTATTACACGCTTTTACATGCGAAAAAGTTTTGCTTTGTTTGATGAGTTACCACAGAATATGCTCCCTTATGAAATAATAGAGTGAAAAAGTGTGGTATGCCCTTGCCAACTGAATTTATTATCGAGTTGTAGTCCCAGAAATGTAACACTGTCAACCTTTTCGATCTGCATGTCTTCATATGTTATAAACATGCTGTAGCTGGAGAAATCGAGCAGTTTCCAAATCTCACATAAAACTTGGATTAGCGTACTCACACTTTCCCTAATAGGACTATCTTTTACAGCACAGGAGTAAACGAATCTGTCACATTACGTAGATTTTTTGTTGTATTACAAGGCTGTACACTTTATTCTACTATGTGAGCTGCACAAGAAATTAAGCTTCTAATTTAACCTACAGTACTCAGTTTATATATTACTTCAAACTTAAAAACGCACGTTGTTAACATTTTACTTAAACAGTGCTGTGGCGAAGTTCCGCGTACTTTCTGTTGCAGCTGCGAAGATAATATTTCTAATAGCGACCGATAACCTACAAACATATAATATGAAACACTAATAATCGTTCTAACATCAACTAAAATGTACCCGGAGTTAATAAGCTATGGTTATGACACGATTCATGCGACATTCCTGCCATTTCACACTACTCGCAGTTATACTGATAACTAAAGTCATGGATTCCAACTATGTCGTTATTTAATTGTAGCTCCTCGGAGTGTTCGGTATTCGCTAGCGAAAAATAACTTGGCAGTTATTAGTAACCATTAACAATAACGGTTATCAAAGAATAACTGGAACTGTGATAACGGTTACTCCAGAATAACCGTTTGGCCCACCTCTACCTTAGACACACTGTCGAATGACTGCAGCAAGGTGGAGGTTCCCTGCTGTTTAGGAGTGGCATTATGCGGGGCCGACGCACGCTGCTGGTGATCTGGAAGTCGCCGTAACGGCTGTACGAGACGTGAATGCCATCTTTCGACTGATAGTGCAACCGTATCGGCAGCATATTGGCGAGGCATTCGTCTTCATCGACGAATATTCGCGCCCCCATCATGCACATCTTGTGAATGATTTCCTTCAGGATAACAACATCGCTCGACTAGAGTGGCCAGAATGTTCTCCAGACATGAAACCTATCGAACATGCCTGGGATAGATTGAAAAGGGCTGTTTATGGACGACGTGACCAACCAACCACAATGAGGGATCTACGCCGAATCACCGTTGAGGAGTGGGACAACATGGTCCAACAGTGCCTTGATGAACTTGTGGATAGTATGCCACTACGAATTCTGGCGTGCATCAATGCAAGAGGACGTGCTACTGGTTTAGAGGTCCCTGTGTGTACAGCAATCTGGACCACCTCCTCTGAAGGTCTCGCTGTATGGTGGTACAATATGCAATGTGTGGTGTTCATGAGTAATAAAAATGGCGGAAATGATGTTTATGTTGATCTCTAAATTTTCTTTACAGGTTCCCCAACTCTCGGAATCGAGGTGATACAAAAGATTTTTTGATGTTAATATTACAGAATACGAGCGCCACTGGCGGCTAAAACTAAGTGTAAAGTCAGCGGTAGAGGAGCATTGCGAGAACTGTTTCCTGGACATGGATTTCAAAAGCGTGCGTGTACCGTTTAAGGAAACCAGCATTTATGGAAGAAAAGAACGAGAAGCAATTAAAATTTCTAAGAACGCATGTAACTTCTACAGATGGGACCGCTATAGGTTTCTCGCCATCAAGGAAGTGAGTAAGTGGCCGCAGCGTGAGAGCAATAGGCACAACACCCCGGAAGCCACCTCTGTGAACAATAATATTTGGGATAAACTTTCCCTCTCTCTTGCTCTGGCCGTTTGGCTTCTAGCCAGTGGTGATGGCCGCCAATCGCAGCAGAAGGAATGATTATAACTCTTCTCCACCATAAGTGCAGGAAGAATTTCCTTTTAAGAAATGAAGTGGCTCACCACCGGCAGCCACAAGAAATATGGAAAATAACTCCATTCTTCAGCATTAACGCGGGAATACTTCACTTACTAGCCAATGTCGGTGGTCCACCAGTGGTAGCCACAAGAATTTCATCCAATGATTCCACTTCTCCAGCACAAGCGTGGGAAAACTGCTCTGTAAGAGAAAGCGACACGGTCTCTGATGGTGTTCAATCAACAGTGGACACTACAAAAACCTGAAGAAGATCCCAGCAGAGGAGTCGAAACGTCGATCGTTTAGAAGACGTATGACACGGCCTACCACACCATAAGATTTTAATTTCAGTTTCACACCTGTGTTACTCGTGTTAATTTGGGCAGTCTGCTGTAGCAAACGACTGAGATAAAACGGCGCGCCACACACTCTCAGCAGGCAAGGAGTACACAGCAACACGGTAAGATATGTACTCCTCCACCACGTCATTTCACACGGTGTGATCCTGTCGTCTCTGGAGCTGAAAAAGGCTATCCGCAGAGTGTATGCAATTGTCTGGTATTCATCCCGTATCCTTACCAGATACGTGACAGCTATCATTGCGTTGACGACCATTAGGTTCTGTGTTTACTGTTTGCCTCTGGCTGGATTTCTAATAGCATTACGACCGACTTGGGCTGTACGCAAGGATCTCCAGTGATCGGCATTGTGATTTGTGCATCCTTTGTGTAAAGGTAATCAGAAAGAAGCTTTTGCTGTGCGCCCAACTCTTAACCTGCACACAACTTCTAAGTACCGTTTGTATTGAAATAAATTAGCGGAAACACCGTTCCAAAACATCTGATAGTCTTATGGGAAGAGATTTTCCTCTCTCTCTCTTATCTGTTAGTGCTATGAAAGCGTTTTGTTACGATGTAATCACCTGGTATGTGTAAGCTGGCTGTCCAGTTTCGGTTTGGGTTCTATAGTCTCATATGTCATGGGTGCTGTTCTCAGACTATCCCTTCATTTAAAGAAAGTCACTATTATCTAGCGCCAAGAGCTGTCAAGGAAAAAAATCTACACTGTTCAGTCACATTTATGTAACACACACATGAAATGACTGGATAACGACCGTCTGCAGCGCGGACCGCTGCGAGATGTGCAAGAAGAGCGTCAGTGAGGTACTGAAAGGTACCGACAGGGGTGTGAAGCCATGCCGGTTCCAGTGCCGTGGCCGGCTGGTCTACGTTTCCCTTTGGCCGCATACATTCCCCATTGGTTTTGTTCCAGGGAGTTTGGTGGCCAGGGAAGTCCGGTAAACTCTTACTTACTTACCTATCCGTGGCTTGGGCCTTAGTGACCATATGCCTGCTCCACACTCCTCATCCATCGTTACCGATTGCGAGACTCCTGCCACCACTCGACCGCTCCTAATCCCATGTCCTCGGTGTCCTTGTCAATATTGTCCTTCTCTCTTGTTCGCGATCGTCCTCGGTATCTCCTTCCAGCCACAACTCCCAGAAACGCGTCATGGTGTATCCTTCCTTCATTCATCCTTGCTACATGTCCAGCCCAGGTCAACCTTCTTATTCTTATTCTTTTTATAATGTCAGGCTGTGCGTAAAGCTCTTTTATTCTTCTTCTTTCTTTTTCGAATTCTCCATTCCACTGTTTGTGAATCTATAACAGAACCATTTATTTTTCTGAGGATTTTTCGTGTGAAAACAAGAGATTTATCTTCGTCTGTTTACCTAAAGGTGAGGTTTTCACAACCGTACATAACCACTGGCATAACCGTACTTCGGTGCAGCCTGATCTTAAAACTTCTTGACACGGATCTTCTCTTCAGTACATCCTGAAGGCTAAAGTATACTCTGCTCCCTCCAACAATTCTTGCATTTATTTCAATTTCACAGTGTTTCTGGTCACTGCAGAGACTACCAAGGTATTTTAAAGTATTTGACCTTTTGAATCAGAGACTGTCCACCGTGAGCGGGTCCCCATCTATCGCTGACTTGCTCAGGACCATGTATTCTGTCTTATCTTCACTGACTTGCAGGCCTGCCCTACTGACAATGTTGCAATACGAGACTGCCATTCTTCTGAGCTGTTCTCTGCTACCGCTGATTAGTATTATATCATCCGCGTATGCCAGTCGAGTCATTGACGTGTTGTCTAGGGGTTTTCCAATGGGGTCAGTTTTCATAAATTACCGGTCTATTTTTTCTAGCACAGGGTTGAATAATATAGGGCAGAGGGCGTCTCCCTGTCTGAGGCCGCTTCGAACTTCGAACTGTTCTGATAGACCGGTACTTGTCTGCACTTTACACAGTGTTTGCTCTAGACAGATTGCCACCAAGCGAATTATTTTAGTTGAAAACTGAAGTTCTTTTAGTACTCTGATTATAGTATCCCTGTGTACGCTGTCATAGGCTTTTTTGAAGTCGACGAAGAGCATGTGCATGTCTGTATTATATTCCCAGCATTTCTCAGTTGTTTGACGTAGGGTAAATAGGTGGTCCACTGTTGATCTATTGCGACTGAACCAACATTGGTAGTCTCCTACAGCTGCTTCAGCAAGTGGTAGTATCCTATTTAGGAGGCTTAGAGATAGTACTTTATAGCTGACATCTAGCAAAGATATTCCTCTATAAATGTCACACACCATCGGGTCATTCTTTTTCAGCAATGGGGAGATGATGGCCATTTTCCAGTCTTCTGGGAGACTTTTTTGCTCCCAAACCTTCCGTATGAGGGTTGTCATGGTTCTTACAAGGCCAGGTCCTACATTTTTATGAGCTCTGCAACGATCTGGTCTTCCCTGGCCGCTTTGTTGGTTTTTTTTAATTTTTTGAGTATTTGTGTAATTTCATATTCATTAGTAGTCACTTCTATGTCCACAGTTTGTGGGGACTCAAAAGGAAGAAGTTCTGTGGGGTCTTCACAATTTGGGAGCTGGGAGATGTATTCTGCCCATCTTTGCCCTATCTCTTTTCCATGCACTAGTATTCTTAACTTTTCATCTTTAATCAACTGTTCTTCCTTTACATACTTTTTGGTACTTTTCTTCACGTTTTGATACATTTGTCTAGTCCTGTGGTGAGTAAGATTCTCCTCCGCCTCCTAAACTATGTCATTGTAATATTTCCTTTTTTCCTGTCTAAGAACTGTTGGTGTTTCTTTCCTTATTTGAGTAAAGTTCTCTTTTACTTGCGTATTGTTCATATTTTCCAGCCACTCCTTCCTAGCTCCCCTTCTGTCCACAATTTTGCTCTCGCATTCTGGTTGAACCATACGCGGTTAGGTTTTTTTCCGTTTTCCCAAAACTTTTGCGGCTGCTTCAGTCAGGGTGGTTTTGATTTTTGTCCAGTCTTCATTTATGTTATTGCGACCAGACTCCATTTACTCCCATTTGTTATCTTCCCAGTTAGCTCCGTCAATTTTCAAGCTATTCATGTACAGTGCGAACCGTGTGGCACATTGCACTGTCCTCCTGATAGACGCCATCGTGCCGAGAGAAAGCGAAGTGCATGTAGCGGTGGATAGATGGGTACTTGTGTTGAACCATTGTGCCTTCCACAATGACAACGTTACTCAGGGAATGCCACTAAAACGTTCCCGAGACCAAAAAGTTCCCTCCATTGGCGTCGACCCTTCCTACGTTTGTTGCTGTGTGTTCGCTTACAGACGTTTCACGCCCAATAAGCCAATGACCATGCATCCGATGGATCGTATAACGTGGCTCATATGGAAAGGCCACCAGTCGCCACGTAGTCGACCTTCAATTGTACAAATTCCAGTCCTGCTGCGGAGGCCCATACACACAAGTGTTTTCTGAACGGACGTAGACTCTTTTGGTGGCCGCTTTGTTCATCTGTGTCACCAAATGCTCATCAGTTGGTCATATATTTACCAGTGTACACCTCTGCTGCCGTCGTTCACCCTTCTCATCTATAGTCTGTGGTGCATAACGGTTGCCTCGGCACCGGTTTTAGATAGCGCGATTTTGCCCTGCACGGTGCACTTTAATGACGGCGGCACGTGGGCAGTTTAAAAACGTAGTCGTTTTCGAAATTGTTCCATCCTTGGCCCGAAAGCCCGTGATTATGCTCTTTTGAACGTCAGTTAAACCTCTCCGTTCCTCGTTATCACAATGATGCACTGTCGACCGCGTCCCGCCGAAACGCTTTATATACTCTCCATCCCTACTGCTACCAGCTGCCGTCTGTGAGTGGTGATTGCACGCCGACGTCGAACGTTGCGGTGGTCACATTAATGTGATTGGACCGTGTATATTTTCTACCAGTATCGATCGACATGAAATGCATTCTACTTAGCAGTGTACAAAATCAAAATTGGACAGCAGATTAAGATTAGTCAATTCGGTGAAATTAGAAGAAAATGCATGAACATTAAGAGAGCCAGAAGACTCCCACTGTTAGGCGCAGAGGAGTCGGAAACTGTGCTTCAAACGTATTTTACACTTGACAACAGTGTCGCAGAATGACTGCTTATGAATTTGTTCGTATTTCTGATAACACAGTAGGACTACTGCAATATAGTTCGTTAACATCAAATATTATGCTCTCTGATTACTATCGTTTCACACCAAAGTGGTAGCAAATAAAGGTTTTTGTTGTCCTGAGTTCTTACTTTTACGCAAAAATGACTTTCCTTAAATATTTATCTTCTGTTGTGCAACACTTGAACAAAAAACTGCCGGCCGATATGGCCGAGCGGTTCCAGGCGCTTCAGCTGGAGTCGCGCGACCGCTACGATCGCAGGTTCGAATCCTGTCTCAGGCATCGATGTGTGTGATGTCCTAAGGTTAGTTAAGTTTAAGTAGTTCTAAGTTCTGGGGGACTGATGACCTCAGAAGTTAAGTCCCATTGTGCTCAGAGGCATTTGAACCATTTTTGACCAAAATACGTATACTTCTCAAATATTCATTAACGTCCATGTCGTTGAGCGTTCATGTTCATTTCCGGTGAATAAAGTTTATCAGGTGTTTTCTTCGCAGCCCATACATCGCACACATACATCATCGCTGATCTATAAATGTAGCGTGTCTCTTCTTTGCAAAACCTACCTCACCGCAATCGTTACTGATCTAACAGCTTTTTTGTGTGCTTTGCACTTTTGGTTAGTTAAAAGATGGGTAACACCTGCGTCTACAGTTCCGTCATAAAATATAACAGATCTGAGATATATGAATCTGCTGATCATTGATTCCGTTGGGTTAGACACCGTCATCGAATAGAGTGTGTCTACGTTTTGTCGAGGTTGCATGACGTAAATTTTAGTATTAGATTTATTAATACTCTAGTGAGCACTGAAATGCCTCTCTCCACCTTTCCAAGGTCTCTTGACTGCCTTATTTGCGTCCTAATATCAAAGTCACGTTATCAGTATTTTGTAGTTTGATAGTCAAATAATGCACACAGATGCTGAATAGTAGTAGGCTCAAAACACTAACTTGATGTTCCCAAATATTTTCTTGTCTGCGAGACTATTTTTTACCATAGTAACAGAAGAGTCACGTTCAGTAAATCAGACCTCCGTGCGGTATGAGTTATTGCATATGAAGATTTATAACAGGTTACATAAACCAAGTTACATTTATCTAGTGCTCCTTCATCACATTCAGTCTGGTACGTCATCAGCCTATGCCCTGCAATAATCATAATATAAACTGGAAAGACATACTTTTTGCGTACCAGCGTCTCTTTAACAGCAACAAATCAGCACATGGTAGCATTGGATTTCTTTTTAGATTTAGTTAAAATGGTCCAAAAGTTGCTGTGAAGTTCAGTAGTGCCATTTAGTTTTCTTTCCGTCAAATCATAAAACTTGGCAACCATCTTGTACGAAACCTTCACACAGTTAATTAATTATTCTTGTTAAAGTATCTTGTTCTCTTATTCCTGTACGCGTCTAGTGTCAGCGTTTTTATACAATTTTAAGTTCGAGATCATCCAATACAGTACTGAACAATTACTTGTTGTTTTCACTGAGATTGCAGTTTTTAGTTTGTGGTCTGTAATGTTTCGTTTGACGCCGGGTGGTCGAATCTATAATAAACTGTTTCCTTTCAGTTTCCACTGATACTAACGAAGCATCACATCATGAACTTCAATAGAAAGGCAGGATATCTGTTGTCACTCCTTCAGTTCAGTGGCAGTCTCCAAATTTCCGTTACAAGTGTTTCATAGGCTAACTGATGCTCAGTGTCGAGTTGCTTCAGTTTTAAGTGGGCATGACAGTCTGCTAAGCAAATGCAGGTAAGCATTAGGATTAACATTTCTCAACTGAGCCATTGGACTGAATGTAATTAGCTGCGCGTGTTCTCAGCATAATGGTGAGATTGACACTTGTGGGGAGGGGGGGGGGGGGGGCGAGTGTTCATGCTTAAAGTTAGGAACCTAGTGTTACGCATACTGGCCCCATTCTTACGCATCTGCTGGTTGGTGAATTATCCTCCACCTTAACGTCGGGAAGGGGCTTGTGGGTCTCAATGATCCACTGGGCGGTGCTCGCGGGTCACCCATGCCAAATTGGTCGGTAGGGTCCTGTATATTTAGGATTACAGATAAGGTTCGTAAGCTATCCATGTAAAAATCGTTACACTCGTAAGCCTAAAGTCAACGCCCGAGTGAAAACCGAGAATCATGGACGACGATCAGGCAGGGAAAAGGTTAAGAATTACGGAATAGCAGACATACGCAGTATTGCCATATGGAATACGCAAGACGTGTGGACACATGAAACTGAGCTTAACAAAATACTCAAAGATTATAATATGAATATAGCAGTCATTATAGAAACAAAAAAGTTGAAAGGTAGCAATTATCTAGAAATTAGGTAATGTTGTACGGTTATACAGTGTTATACAGCATCCTAGGAAAGAGCATCCTATGGAGCGGCAGTATTATAGAAAATGGGAAGACAGCATATGGTAGTGGGCACAAGTAAACGAAAGGATTATCACAGCAAGACTGAAACTTAATAGAGGCCTTCTAACAACTACAGGAGGTTATACATGTGTGCTACGAAGACTCACAGAACTACCTGAAAAAAAAAAATAAACGACACTTACCATGTCATCTTGACGTGAGACCTAAATATAAGAATAGGCAAAGTACACATCCATCAACTGATAGGCAAACGATGGGGAAGCTACCATCAACAAAAATGGAATGAAGCTGAGAGAATTTGTCGCCTTTAATGAACTGAAAGTTATCAGTATATTTTATTTTTTTTTAAGAAAAGGGATATACACCGAGATGACAAAAGTCATGTGGTAGCGATGTGCACATATACAGATGTGGCACTACCACATCTGCATGTTATAAAAAGGACAGTGCATTGGCAGAGGTGTCATTTGTCCTCCGATGATTCATGTGAAAAGGTCTCCGACGTGATTATGGGCGCAAGATGGGAATTAACGGACTTTTAACGAGGAATGATAGTTGGAGTTAGACGCACAGGACATTCCATTTCGGAAATCGTTAGGGAATTCAGTGTTCCGAAATCCACAGTGTCAAGAGTGTGCCGAGAGTACCGCATCTCAGGCATTACGTCTCACCACGGACAATTGAATGGCCGACGGCCTTCACTTGACCAAGAGCAGCGGCGTTTGCGTAGAGTCGTCAGTACTAACACTGAGTGAGAATCAAAGTGAGACGTACGACAAACCACCCCTTAAGGCTGCGCTCCGAAATTTGCAGTTAATGGGCTATGCAGCAGTCGAAGGACGCGTATGCTTTTGCTAACAGCACGGCAGCGGCTGTACTTCCTTTTCTAGGACCATGACTGAATCGGTTGGACAGTAGACGACTGGAAAATCGTGGTCTGGTCAGATAAGATCCGAATCAAGTTGGTAAGAGCTGATAGTAGGGTTCGAGTGTGGCGCAGAACCAACGAAGCCATGGACCCAAGTCGCCAACAAAGCAAGCTGGTGGTAGCTGTGTTTACACGGACTAGGCTGGGTCCTTTTATCAAACTAAACCTGTCACTGACTGGAAATGGTTATGTTCGGCTACTTGGAAACCATTTGCCGCCACTCATGGACTTCATCTCCCAAACAACGGTGGGATTTATATAAATGACAACGCACCTGTTACCAGGCCACAATCGTTCATGAATGGTCTGAAGAAAATTTTGGACAATTCGAGCGAACGATTCGGATACCCAGATCGCCCGACATGAATGTTATCGAACATTTATGGCACCTAACTCAGAAGTTAGTTCGTGCACAAAATCCGGCACCGGCAACACTTTCGCAGGTATCGACAGCTATAGAGGAAGCATGGTTTACTATTTATGCACGGGACTTCCAACGACTTCTTGAGTCCATGTCACTTCTAGTTACTGCACTACGACGGGGAAAAAGAGCTCTCACACGATGTTAGGAAACATTCCATGACTTTTGTCATCTAAATGTGTATAAATAGCCATAGTCTGCAAGAGACCACAGATAATTTTGCTAATTGCATAATAGTAAACAAAAATGTAGCTTCATGGGCGATACACACACTAGTGTATAGGGGGACAAACTTGAGTGTGATCAACTATTTTGTTAAATCAAAGATCCAGTTGTGGGAAAGATGGAAGAAACAGAACAAGTGGCAAAATGAAAGAAACTCAGACAAAATATTTAACGTGCATCTGCACCAAGAAGAGAGTTTAAGGAAATTATATTAGTGCAGGCTAATTAAAGTACTCCATAAATGCCTTCAAGTGACAATGTAATTGAAGAATGGAAAAACATAAAAGATAGTATAATTCACGTCGCTAACGAAGTAATAGGTGAAGATCTGAAATCTAATCAAAAAGAGGACTTAAAGACTTGAAACCAAGAGATAACAGAAGCATAAAAAAAAATAAACCATACAAGAAATTCTTACAGAAACACAGCGAGGAAGGTAGAGAAAAATATAACGATATCAGAAATGGAACCAGAAAAATGGTAAGACAGGCACATAGATCTTCGCGGTATACATTTTTAAGCAGAGCTGAATATTATACACATGGTAAACAAGAATTAGCATATAAACTAATCACACAACTTCTGGTACCGCGCGCCGCGGAATTTGAACCCGCCAGACGTCTTGGACGCCGAGGACCCCTAGAGGTGTCTGCACCATCGCGCCGTAAGCTGTGGCGATGCAGGCCTCCTGGCCCGCTTTTCGTGTGAGGCCGCCACAATGGAACACGTGGTTCCAGCGGCCAATAGCTTCGCTCCGATACAGTATTTAAGCAACTGCCTCTCGCTCAGCCAGCGAGTCTAATCGTTGCATGAATCATGACATATCGCCTCGACAACAGACAGCGTGTTTATCGTTTTTTGTTTTCATTACTAGTGGTCGTCTTGGATTCGTTTAGTTGTCTCTTGTCACTCCTTTGCTTCTTGCGTGTTGTCGTCGTGAGGTCTCTCTCCGTCGTCCGTCGTTGTTTCGCGTCCGTCCTTTCCGTTTGTTTGTTCGCAGGGCCGCTCTCCGTTTGGTCCCACCGCGCTTTCTCGGCCACCCCACGACCGTTCCGGTCGCGGTTACAACAGGTTACAACACAACTAAAAAGAACGGAACAAAGATACTGCAGATATAAAAATCATCCTTCAGAAGACTGGATAAATCGCTGTATGAAATTATGGCATAATCCGAATGCAGAAGAGCGCAAGGAAGAGAAAGCGGAGGAAGGGACAGGTGTAATAGATTTGACAGAATTAAAACAGACATTCAAGAAAATAAACATAAAAGCATCTGAGTTAGATATAGTTAACTAAGAACTGATAATATATGGTGGAACATTTATAGAATTCAGAGTGCTCCAACTGCTTAACATGTGCTGAAATACAGGTGAAGCACCAGACGAATGGAGATGTGCTAAGGTTATTTCACTATTCAAAGAAGGGGACAGAAGTAACACAAGCAATTACAGGGGAATCGGTCTTTAAATATTTCTTATAAAATCCTCAGCAACGTTATTAATGGAAGGCTTGGAAACATGTCCGGTTCAGTTGTATTAGAACAGCAAGCATTCTTCAGTAAAGGAAGGCCTTGTGCCGACAATGTTTGCACTCTGAAACCAATCATACAAAAAGGACGAGAATTCAATCTGGAGACACATTTAGCATTTATCGACTCTGAGAAGGGGTGTGACCACATCCACAGCAAAAGCTCTTGTAAATAATGGAGAAAAGTGATTTCCCCATACACCTGATAATCCTGTGCCAAAGGAACAGACACTAGTAAAGAGCTGCAAAAAAACAAAGAAAAACAGAAATAAAGCAGCGCGTAAGGCAAGGCTGTAGTGTGTCACCTACACTGTTAAACATGTACACCGATGACTTGGTCAGGGTATAGATGAAGGACAAAATTCCTGAAGGTATAAGAACTGGGCCAGGCAAAATTACAAATATGATGTTTTTTGCGACGACCATATGCTCATACAGGAGAGTGAAGATGAACTAGAGATTGTGGTACATAGATTAAATAATTATAATTTAAATGTATCAACAACAAAAATAAAAACAAAGGCCTTTTTAGAAAATTACCCCATAAGTACTAAGATAATCATCAGGAATACAATAATAAAACAAACGTGCCATTTCCAGTATATGAAATTTTGAAAAAGAGAAAGCTATGAATTAGAAAATTAATGCCTATCAATATGTATGTGACACGATAAGGGAAAACGTTGAAGGGTAAAACAGGAAGACAAACCCAAATGAAATTTTATATGGACTGGCACTACCCCCAAGTGGGACATTAAGACCAAAAGACCAAAAACAACCTGAAGCGTCATAAATAAACTTCCTCAAATTAGTGAAAGGCTGCACGAGACAAGGCAGAATAAAAATGAACAAATAAGAAAAGGTCTGGGGCTACAAACATTAACTAAAAAAGTACTCCGACGAAAACACGATTGGGAAGAACATGTATTGCGTTATGTTACCTCAGAGAATTCCTTGACAACCAATGGAGACCGAGACAGAGATCATGTGGCCGGAACAGACCACGAGCCCTAATCCTAAATTGGTGGAATAAGTAGAAAATAGCGCATTATCAAATGGTTCAAATGGCTCTGAGCACTATGGGACTTAACATCTGTGGTTATCAGTCCCCTAGAACTTAGAACTACTTAAACCTAACTAACCTAAGGACATCACACACATCCATGCCCGAGGCAGGATTCGAACCTGCGACCGTAGCGGTCACGCGGTTCCAGACTGAAGCGCCTAGAACCGCACGGCAGCGCGTTATCAAGTGAAATTACAAATTTACTGTAAAAAGTTAAAATCGATTTCTTATTCCATAAGCGCTTAGGAGATTTAAACCAACATCACCAGGTGGATTTGTGAGTGTCTATTAGATTATGCGGAGTCCTATAGACAGTTGTTTTTCCTCCACTCTTTTTGCGAGTGGCGTGCGGAGTATGTACGTAGACGTAGATGCAGATATGAAAGTAAGAAGGAAATGGAGCCTTTGCTTGAGGTCACTTTCAGGGTGGCTAACACATAAAGTTCTACGGTCACCTCTGTTAATAAGGGTTAGAATGCTAATCGAAGAGTCACAGAATGCGAGCCTGTGATACTGTCCGTATGTCTAAGCGCAATAATCCACTAATACGGGCCCATCGAGGAGCCAGCAGACAGCAAGGCAATTGAACAGTGGCAGTTTTAAGAGCAAAGAAAAGAAAGCACCACGGCAAGCGCCGTGGGAAATGCAGGTAGTTTTGTGCCAGTAGCGGAATAGGTATGAATGTGTTGTACGAGGGTTGTCTAGAAAGTAATGAACCACATTTTTTTTCTCAGCCGAAGACAATGCTACGAATGCGAAATGTTACGTATGTATTATTTGAACTCTCCTGAGTGAGCACCCGAAGTTTCCGACGGATAGCGTAGCTGGAGAATAGTTTCAAAATAGCGTCTGTAGGTGATGTACGTTACAAGCAACGGGCCACCATTGAATTGCTCACTGCAGGGAAAGAAACTTTGGGGAATATTCACAAACGCTTGTGCAAAGTCTATGGAGCATTTTCTGTTGACAGACGTACAGTTAGTTGCTAGGCACGGAGGGTGAGGTCATCAGAAGGCGGTTCGGCGGAGCTCCACGATTTTTAGCAGTTGGGGTGACCATCCACTGCTGTCACACCTGACAGCCCTGACCTAGCCCTCGGACTTCCACTTGTTTGGACCTTTGAAGGACGCCATTCGTGCAAGAAATTTTGAGAACTGTGAGGAGCTGATTCACATAGTGAAGCACTGGGTCCGCCACCAGGATAAGGATTGGTACCGACAGGGCATGCACGCCCTTGTTTCGCGTTGGAGAAAGGCCGTAGAACGGGAATGAGACTACGTGGAAAAATAGGATGTGTAGGTAAAACACCATTCTTTCTTGTGTGTAATTCTCATTATGTTCAATAAAGAACTGCTGAAGAAGAAGTATGCGGTGCATAGCTTTCTGGGCAACCCTCGTGTGTATGTTGTTGAGTAACCAGTGGGAATGTTAGCTGTGATCACTGGCTCCTTCTACTGTGTTGTTTACGTAACATACAACATCTTACTGTATCAGTGTTTACTCAAAGGTGCAGTAACAGCAAATACTGATTTTCCCTGGTTACAGTTAACTTTTAGATGACATTCATAACAGTCCTAACAAAGCGTAGCCTAAAATGGCTGCGTATAGAGGTGAATTACTGTTACTGGGATGAATGGAAAGAGATGTTCATAAATGGAACAACATTTTATTTTTATAGGAATGTACCGCAAGTTATCGTACTAATATGAGGCATCTGATATGTGAAGAGTTATTGCGGACAGTGTAACGAAGGTGTGGAAATATGAAGCTAAATTTTGTGCTGTGTGGTTACTTATTTATGAGGTAAGAGGTACAAATCTAGCAAAGACAGAGTACGCTGTCGGTCAATTCACTTGAAATTTCACCATGCGTTGTTCTACAGATCCGGTATATTTCTCTCACGTGGACTAGCAAGAGAATTTCTACCACATTTGAATTCAGACACCTATCGCTTTGATATGAACGACGAATCTGTAGTTGTGACGGAACGATACGTTTTTTCCCCCCAATTATATCTCGGAAGACAGCGTTACATGCATTAATCACACGAGAATTATTCATCCTTTTAGATCTTTTGATACACGCAGGAAATACGTCAGCAGCCACGTTTCTTTAAGTGTGTATTTTTAGGAGCACGAGTGCTCTTCTGAAAGTTTCATTGGGGCTCTCGCTGGGGGTCTCACATTACCGTTCCTATGCTGTAACTTGGGGTGACTGCAGTGGGGTCTAGGTTACAGTGAGACAGCAGGAAGGCCATGACTTGGAGTGTTCCACAGCAGCTACGCCACGACTTCATTACGTCTCGGCCACCGCAGGATCTCTGCACTCCTCGGGGAAGTGGAGCGCGAAGATCTCTAGGAGCAGCAATGGCTGCGAAAGGGGCGATGGTAGGGTAGAAAGGGTGGGGCGAGCGGAGTGTGAGAGGGAGGGACAAGAGGGGTAGAAGGCTTGGGGGCGAAGAAAAGTACTGCGGCACCTGCTGCAGCGGGGCTTTAAATGCAAAACCGCGCAATAAGAAAGGAGACGGGTTTTTAGTGCCTGCGGCGCGGTGGAGGCGCCGGCGAGAAATGCCGGCTGTCTGTACGGACGGACGGACGGGCAGCGTCTGGAAGCGTCTGTTCGCATCGAGCAGGGTAATCTGCTATTCGAATTTCAAGAGAGCGCCGCCAACCGGCCGCTCTAAATCCTCCAACACGCTGCACTGCCGAGAACGGATAAGTACCCGGGACTTTAGTACTCGCCCCTGTGGATCCTATACCTTCCAGCAACTGCAGCTGCACGGTGCGTTTCATAACACAGAGCAGTGAGTGTAGGGGAAAATTTTATTTGTAGTACGAAACGCGATGGCGGACCAGTTGAAGTTATTACGTAAACAGCGTCAGATGTTGAAGAGTGTGGGTATGCCTAATAATCGTGTGAGACAGCGTTATCAGCACCTGGTAATGTCTGGAAGGGGCCTCATTGCGGGGATTCATTCTTCCGGCTGGTCGGATCGGCAAAATCCAGATTTGTGGGGAAGTCGGCTGTGGCAGTGGCCCGATGCTGGACTGTATGGGAACGTGACGGTTGTCATGCTCGTCATCAAGATTCCGGTTGACCACGTTTGACTACTACAAGCGAGGATCACAGTATGGTGCACCAAGCACATCGTAGCCCCTTTGTACATGTGGCTGCCATTTGAGAACAAGTAATCATCTCCTGGCGCATTCTGTGTCATTCTGTACCATTGGGCCGACACTGGCAACAACTCGACTAGTGATATACCATCCCAAACGTAATCTGCCATTAACACAACAACATAGACGTCTGCATTTGGAGTGGTGTCATGACCAGGAAACTTGGAGTGCTCACGAATGGCGTCGCACTGACTTCAGCCATACCTGCACTACCCTGGATGACCACCATCAGCGACTATGGCGGCGACCTGGGATGAGGTCCAGTTTCGCCAGTGGTGTTCTTCCTGACTTCATAGGAAGGGCAGCCACTGGGTATGACTGCAGGTCACAGATGGTGGTGATTGAGGGAGCTCTGCGGGCGTACCGGTACGTCACTCGTCATGCCTTTCATTCGACAGTATTGTGCTGCCATTTTTCAACAGGAAAATGCTCTCTTGCACATGGCACGTCTCTCAACGAAATGTCTGCATGACGCTGTGGTACTCCCGTGGCCAGCAAGATAGGCAGATCTGTCCCCGGTAGAACACTTGTGGTGACCACATCGAACGTCAAATCTGTCACGGTGCCTATACCCAGGATATCAATGAACACTTACAAAAGATGTGGACCAGCTTGCCTTAGGAGAGGTAGAGGTAGGCAGGTCAAGTTCCGCGTTCTGGCCCTCGACTCATCACTCAGGTCCGACTAACTGACGTGTGGCTTTTTTTTTTTTTTTTTTTTTTTTTTTTTTGAGTCATTGAGGAATCAGTCTTCTGACTGGTTTGATGCGGCCCGCCACGAATTTCTTTCCCGTGACAACAATTTTATCTCACAGTAGCACTTGCAGCCTACGTCCTCAGTTATTTGCTGGTTGCTGGCTGTATTGCAAACAGCATCCTAGCATCTGTAGTAGGATACGGATCAGGGGTCTGGGCACACAGGCTCACGAGGGCCATGTCAGGCATGGCTGTAAGAAGGGTGAGGTGAAATATGCCCCTGCGTTCAGTAGGAGCATATAGAACAAATCCTGGAAGAGCGCTTCTAGTGCTAATGGCGATCTGCCCACTAAATATCAAAATTAGAGAGCAGGCTGCCTGGTACTGGGTGAAGAAGGAGAAAAGGGAAAAATAATGGAAATAATGGAGATTTATTTTGGGGACAAGCTTGCAATAAAAAGGAGAGGGTTAGAACAATGGCAGGATCAATGAAATAATGAACGGGGTGCAGAACCCATAAGCTGTTGCCAGACATCGAAGACGCTTGAAGCTCTCTTACTTGAAGCCTCTGAGAGGACAGCTGCACTTTGTTACTGGACATGGGCCCTACCCGACATACTTGTGTTGGTTTGGGAAACGGGGTACACCAACGTGTGACTGTGGTGCTGTGCAGGGCACTCCAGAACATGTAGTGTATGAGTGACCCTCCTCGATGACGTTGTAAATCAACCAAAAAAAATACGAACAACGACACGCACCACCTGATTTGGCAAGAGGACACATTCAATGTCCGAAATAAGCTATCAGATGAGATCTCAAAAAAGGTCCTTAGGGGATTTCTGAGAAACAACCTGTAAGTAACCATACCGACTTGGACTCCGTGCACCATCCCGTTCCGCCGGGGCCTGGAGACTTGGCCAGCCGCTTCAAGGCTGGGATCCGTCTTGCCACGCATTAGGGGGGAGAGTGTGCAATACCACCGATCAAGTCACGCACCAATTGAGACGTTAGATGTAAGAATTAGGATAGTATGTATGAAGACAGGATACAACTACTTATTATAGCACTGCAGCGAAACGAAGTCATCGGCCAGTCCAGTGCCAGGGGCACGCCCACTGGGGTTAGCTGAGTGGGCAAGGCCAACAACAATTGGGTTTATAGATTACTGGCACACCTGTAACGCTACATGTAGTATAGAGCAGTAGAAAAAATTAGATGTACCTAATGACAGTTTTCAAAGAAAGACATACAATAACTAGTACATAGACCTAGGTAGAAACTAAACAATAGAAGACTAGAAATCTCTGTAGATTTAATCATAAAAATTAAACTGTAGTGTAGAAACAATAGCTGCAGAAAAGCAAATATCAAATTAGGACCCACTAATGTATTTAGATAGTGGATTAACATGTATAATTACAATAACTGAATAAAGAACTTTCAAAAAAGAAAAGAAAAAAAGAGAAACTCTGCCTTCCTCTACAGTTTTTGCCCTCTCCAGTTTCCTATAGTGCCATGGAAGTTATTCGCTGATCTCTTAACAGATGTCCTATCATCCTGTCCCTCCTTGTCAGTGTTTCCACATATTTCTTTCATATCTGATTCTGTGCAGCACCTCCTCATTTCTTACTGTATCACTTCACCTAATTTTCAACATTCGTCTGTAGCATCACATCTCAAATGCTTCGATTCTCTTCGGTTCCGGTTTTCCCACAGTCCATGTTTCAACACCACACAACGCTGTGCTCCATACGTACATTCTCAAAAATTTCTTCTTAAAATTAAAGCTTGCGTTTGATACTAGTTGAATTCCCTTGGCCAGGAATGCCCTTTTTGCCACTGCTAGTCTGCTTACGGTGTCCTCCTTGCTCAGTCCGTCGCTGGTTATTTTGCTGCCTAAGTAGTGGAGTTCTTGAACTTCATCTACTTCGTCACTATGTTAAGTTTCTCTTTGTTCTCATTTCTGCTACTTCTCATTACTTTCTTCTCTCCGATTTACTCTCAATCCACATTCTGTACTCATTAAGCTGTTCATTCCATTCAGTAGATCATGTAATTATTCTCCACTTCCACTCAGGACAGCAATGTCACCAGTTTATCGTTTCACCTTTTCTCACCTTGAATTTTAATTCCACACTTGACTCATTTCCATTATTGCTTCTTCAAGGGAAGAGGGAGAAGATTAGTGTTTAACGTCACGTCGACAACGAGGTCATTAGAGACGGACAACAAGCTCGTATTAGCGACGGATGGGGAAGGAAATCGACCACGCCGCTTCAAAGGAACCATCCCGGGATTCGCCTGAGGCTATTAAGGGAAATTACGGGAAGCCAAAATCACGATGGCCGGACGCGGATCCAGGGTATTGCTTCTTCGATGTAAAGATTGAACAGTAACGTGCATCCCTATCGTACACGCTTTCTAATCAGAGCACTTCGTTCTTGGTCGTCCACTCTTATTATTACCCGCTGGCTCTTGTACATATTGGATATTTCCGGTCTCTCCCTATAGCTCACTCCTATTTTTCTCAGAATTTGGAACATCTTGCATCATTTTCATTAACGAACGCTTTTTCCAGATCGGCAAATTCGGCAAATCCTATGAACGTGTCTTTGTTTAAAAAAAATTAAGATTAGCTTGTCAACCGCAACGTCACAATTGTCTCCCTGCTGTCTTTACCTTTCCTTAAGCTAAACTGATCGTCATTTAAGACATCCAAAATTTTCTTTTACAGCGTCATACAATACGGTGCAAAGAGGTAAGTATACAGCTCACCCGGTCGTTTTCATTTTTCTTGACAAACTAAGTCGCAAGTAATCGCTCAAGTAGCTGCTCGGTTGGTCTCACAAGACTGACAGCACCCCGTGCCAGTCTGGCACCAACCCCATAGCACGCATCAGGACAAGGAAATTAACATTCCAAGTGCAGGCTCCCGTTAACACCTTAACACAAACGTCCGTGTCTTTAGTGACGACCAGGAAGCATAGAGTGCTCACGTATGGCCCCATACTGCACTATCCTAGGTGACAATCATCGGCGACTGAGGAGGCGCCCTTGGATGAAGTCCTGTTCTTCCAAAGTTTCGGAGACCAGTGATGCTACTCCTGACGTCATAATGCATACAGCCATTGGGTATGACTTCAGGCCCATATCATTAACGTCGATTTGTAGCAGGAGTTTAGACCACATATTGTGTTCGAACATTACGAATCACCTCGAAGAGAGCAGTCTATTGACACACAGTCAACACCGATTTCGATAACATCGTTCTTGTGAAACACAACTAGCTCTTTACTTACAAGAGGTGTTGTGTTCTATTGAGAAGGAATTTCAAACCGATTCAGTATTCCTACATTTCCAGAAAGCTATTGACACTGTACTTCACGAGAGGCTTGTAGTCAAATTGCTTGCTTATGGAAAATCGTCTCAGTTATGTGACGAGACTCGTGATTTCCGGTCTAGCTCTTCGTAAAAGACGGAAAGTCGTCGAGTAAAACAGAAGTCATTTCTGGCGTTCCCCAAGGTAGTGCAATAAGCACTCTGCTATTCCTTATCGCCGGCGTGGCCGAGCGGTTCTAGGCGCTACAGTCTGGAACCGCGCGACCGCTACGATCGCAGGTTCAAATCCTGCCTCGGGCATGGATGTGTATGATGTCCTTAGGTTAGTTAGGTTTAAGGAGTTCTAAGTTCTAGGAGACTGATGACCTCAGATGTTAAGTCCCATAGTGCTCAGAGCCATCTGAACCATTTTGAATTCCTTATCTATATAAACGATTTAGGAGACAATCTGAGCAGTCGTCTTAGGTTGTTTGCAGATGATGCTGTCGTTTCTAGTCTAGTAAAGTCATCGGAAGATCAAAACAAATTACAAAATCACAGGATATCTGTATGGTGCTAAAATTGGCAGTAGGACTTACATAATGAAAAGAGTCAAAAGCTGCGACATAGTCGCGAATAAAACAGTGACCCGAATTTAGAATAAATTTCTTTTACTTTACGTCTATGGTCACGAACTTTTTGTCAACAAATTACCCGTTTATGTCTATAATGACCGTCTTCACATCTGTTTTATAAAAACCATGTCCTAATGTACTGCAGCCATAGTGGCATCGTCAAATGTTAAATGCAAATGACGATGCTGGTGCTGATGCTGCATTTAATATTTGACGATGCCATTATGACTTTTGTGGCGGCGTTCGTAGCGACAAACAATTCGCTGTAGAAACGGCTTACGAAGTCACCGCCACACTTTTAATAGCGGGCCGACCGGTCCGCTGGAACAGTGAACAGAAAGATGAAAACCCAAACACTCTGATTAAATAAAAGTCGGTACTTATCTTTATTGACGAAGATACAGAAACACAATAGTGAACTCCGTGTCTACAGAGATCTGTCTAGTTCGAGTCGGAGCGGCTAGGTCAGCGTCGGCTGACGACAAACAACAACTCTGCTGCGATGAACACACAACTGACTAGCAAGTACACAATTCGGTGGCGAGTATACAACTGAGCGGCGAATACAGAACTGTCCTAGCGCTCGCGACTCCAGCGCTTAAGAAGCCAGAAGCCAGCGGCGGCGCGCGCAGACTTGCGGCGATTTCCTGTCTCGCTGGCGCTGCTTATGTGGACGGCGTCCGAACTTTGATGCTGCCAACCTTTTGGCAGCGGGCTCGGGTGGCATTACTGGCTAGGATATAACAATGACTGCGGTACATTAGGATTTTTTTTTTATAAAACAGATCTGAAGATGGTCATTATAGATTGAAACCGGTAATCTGTTGACAAACAGTTTGTCACAATAGATGTAAAATAAAGGAAATGAAAAGAGTGTGTTCATCCACGTGAGTGCTAAAAGAATCCGTTAATCTTCGGCTACACGCTAAATCAGTCAAAACTAAAAGCCGTAAATTCAAATAAATAACTAGAAATTACAATTTCGAACAACTTAAACTCGAAAGAAAACATAAAAAATGTTATGGGGAAGGCGAACCAAAGACTGTGCTTTATAGACAGAACAGTTAGAAGATGCAACAGATCTACTAAAGATACTGCCTACACTATGCTTGTACGTTCTCGTGTGGTGTACTCCTGGGCACTGAGGGTAACCAGATAGAATTAGTGGAGAACATCGAGAGAGTTTAAAGAAGGGCAGTACGTTTTGTATTATCTAGAAATGGGTGAGAGAGTGTCACTGAGATAGTATACGGTTTGGGGTGGATAATTATAAAAACAAAGGCGTTTTTCGTTGCGGCGGTATCTTCTCACTAAATTTGAATCGCTTTTTCCTCCAAATGCGAAAATATTCTGTTGAAGTTGAGGTACATAGAGAGAAACGAACATCGTAATAAAATAAGTGAAATAAGAGCTCTCACCGGAAGATATAGGTGTTCGTTTTTTCCGCGCTGTTCGAGATTGGAATAATAGAGGATTATTGTAAAGGTGGTTCTTTGAACCCTCTGTCAGGCACTTAAGTGTCATCTCCAGAGTATCCGCGTAGACGTAGACGTAGATGTAGACGTGGATCACACTGGTGGTAATTGAGGGCGTAACGGTACGTCATTTGCGACAGTACCTTGGTGCCATTTATCAGTCAGACAATGCTCGACCACAAATTCTACTACCTTTGAAACCTCTGCGTAACACTGACGTATTCCCGTGGCCAAAAATATCGACATATCTGTCCTCGGTAGAGCATATGTGGGTCCAGCTCGGCCGTTAACTCCATCCCATTTGCAATATCGAGGATATCAATGACCAGTTATTTGTGGGCCAACTTACCTCAGGAGAGGTAGGAAGGTAAACTTCTGTATTCTGGCCCTAGATTGGCCAATGCCATCCGACTGAACGCCATGTCATCGTCAACCAACAGCGTCATAGGATGTGGTACGGAGGGACATATTATCAGCATACAACTCTCCCGGCCGTTGCCGGGCGTCTTGACCTTTCAATCGCTACTAATCAGTTGAGTAGCTCCTCAGCTGGCCTCACGAGGCTGACTGCACCCCGTATCAGTTTTCTCAGCCAGTAAAAACCCTTGGCAGTACCGGGAACAGAACCCGGGTCTCTCAGAAGACAGTCAGCTGCGCTGACAACTCACCTACATAGGTGCACCCTTTAAAAGAGTGTGCGACGTAATTATGAAACTTTTCTCAACCAAACCGGTACATGCATCCAGGCCAGAAGGGGTGCGTTTTCATGTGTAGTTAACGCTTGTAACTGTGAGTAGTTTTTGAAGATTTCTGCCAAAACGTGTTAACTGTTAAATGAAATGGGGATCTTTGCTAATCAAAAATCACCACAGGATGAGCAGATACTCTCCGCGACCCCAGATGTTGAAGCCACCACCTTCCATTTTGCTTCAGGAATTTTTTTATCTCTCTAAATTGATGTCAGGAGGCGTCAGATACATTGTCATTAGTGACCACGTATAAAGTTTTAAAGTTTCTTATAACACACTAAAATATAATTTCTCCCCAACGTTTCATAAACTGCAATTTTCCACACCCTATTTTAGCGTTTCTGCCTCAAAGATGTTGTAAATTTTGCTCATGGATAACGTCTTCGTAACAATAGTACTAGAAACGTGACTTTAAACCCAAAACCTGGATATAATAAATGAAGCAGAGGCAAAATACGTCACCTTATAGAATAGTAACGTTTCACCGAGAATCTGCAGTTCACCATCAGTGGCCAGCCAACATTTCCCCTTGGATAAATGCCTATTACGTGTTTTCCATGGCTGAATGTATCATCACCGCCATTACTTATTCCGTTGACCTATAAAAGATAAACAAAAGAAACACACACACTACAAAAGGAGGAAAACGGCATGCTACTAAAAATAATAAAAGAACACATCACCAAAAGCGCAGTGAAAACGGTGGTCAGTCAGCCAGAACAGAGGAAATACCTACTGAAGATGGTGATCAATTATTTCTGGTCAACACTCGACTCTTCCCTCACGTCCTCCGACGTCCCCCTGGGCTTTTTCCAGTAGGTTGAGGATGGAGGAGTCGGTATGTGAAGTGGTCTATCAACTCCAAGGATGTGGCCAAACCACTACAGCTATTATTCCCCAATATTCGGGCAATCTGTGGCTTCCGAAACCGCTTTCGTTCTTTGTTTCCATTTACCTTCCATGGTATTGTAGACGGTTCCACAGATTTGTTGAAGTACCGTCCTTTCAAAGGCACAGATTGCTTCTTCAGTTGTTGCTGACATCGCCCACGTTTCACAACCATATAAAAGTACAAGCCGGACTAGCGTCGTGTACCGCTGGATCCTGCTCTTCTGTGAAATCGGTTGTGATTTTGAATAAATTTTTAAGACCAAACAACAGGCGATTAACCTTTAATGTTTGTTATTGCAGTTCTTTCGTATGAGGGTAGCACGTCTGTAACTTATTTCTCCTTCTTTGGTTCAATGTCATCTTCTCACGTTTTATTACGTCGGCGTATAGACATTTTATTATTTCACGGAATGTTGCAAAGAACTTTCTTACTCCACCTATTATTCATTCACCCCGTCACCTCCATTTGAAGTGCATTACATTATTAATACTTCTGCAATCTGTTCCCTGATCAATTTGTTTCTTTTTCTGAGTTTTCTACCGTATCCCTTAACGCATCTCTCTACTTCTCTCTAGGTAATAATCAGTTTGGGAATTATTGTATTAAAGGTTCCCGTTTCACTGCCAAAAATCGAAACTGGTGTAATACACAACCTGTGTACTTATCTTTTAGGTATATCGGTAGCTTAGAACTGAAAACTCTATTGAGTTTGTGAAGTCACTCCATTTTTTTCTCTCTTTTCTCTTTTTTTCGTTTTGTTCACCTAGCCATGTCTTCAACGCTACTACAAAAATTTAATAACTGGTCCTATGACTTCAATATTAACTATCACTGCATTCCATTCCATGAACTCCAATTAAATTACTCTATTCATCACATTTTTGTTGGCATTTGTAAGTTATTTGCATTTAGGATTTACACATTTGTTTTGACAGAATATGATAAAAAGTAGCAATAAAAAGACGTATCGTCCGTTTAAGAAATAAATGTTTTGCTTCATTCCATCAATATAGCTGCATAAGAATGGCAATGGGTGAATGCTATTTTGAAACTTCCTGGCAGATTGAAACTTTCTGCTGGATCGGGAGTCGAAATCGAGAATATTATCTTACATTGGAGATGCTCTTACCTGATGAGATATCCAGAGTACAAACGCGATTTATGGCTAGTTTGATGCAGTCTGTGTCGCCTGGCCACCAAGAGCTGCTGCAGGACGAATTGATTCACGAATCCAGTTATATGGCTCCTTCCATGTATAGTTATTTTACGACTATGACGAGTGGGATCTGAAGATGGCATCAATATAATGCCGAAACTGGTTGCACATAGAAGTTCATAAAATAAAATAAATTTCTACAATACATACGGCTGTTGGTAAATTATTGCATCAAAAAGTTCACGCCAGCCGTCGTCCCACGATCCATAATGGATCAACGAAAATTGGATTTAGAATGGTTAAAATGGTTCAAATGGCTCTGAGCACTATGGGACTTAATTTCTGAGGTTACCAGTCCCCTAGAACTTAGAACTACTTAAACCTAACTAACGTAAGGACATCACATACATCCATGCCCGAGGCAGGATTCGAACCGGCGACCGTAGTGGTCGCGCGGTTCCAGACTGCAGCGCCTAGAACCGCTTTGCCACTCTGGCCGGCATGGATTTAGAAAGCATCGTTCTTGCTAAACAGTTCTAGCTCCTTACTCGCACGAGGTGTTGAGTGCTACTGACAAGGGATTTCAAATTGATTTCTTATTTCTGGATTTCTGGAAGAGTTAAGACACCTTACCACACAAGTGGCTTGTAGTGAAATTGCGTGCTTATAAAATATCGTCTCAGTTATGTGACTGGGTAGGTCACAGATAGTAGTAATTGACGGAAAGTCATCGAGAAAAACAGAAGTGATTTCTGGCGTTCCTCGTGGTAGTTTTATAGGACCTTTACAAACGTTTGGGAGACGATCTGAGCTGCCGTCTTAGGTTGTTTGCAAATGACGCTGCCGTTTACCGACAAGTAATGTCATCAGAAGATCAAAACAAATTGCAAAACGATTTAGAAAATATATCTGCATGGTGCGAAAATTGGTAATTGATCCTAAATAACGGAAAGTGTGAGGTCATCCACATGAGTGCTAAAAAGAATTCGTTAAACATCGGTTACACGACAAATCAGTCAAATCTAAAAGCAATAAATTCAACTAAATACCTCGGAATTACTATTATGAAATTAAGAATAACTCAAATTAGAAGGAACATACAGAAAATGTTGTGGGGAAGGCTAACCAAAGACTGCGTTTTATTGGTAGGACATTCAAAAAATGTAATAGAAATACTAAAGACAATGCCTACACTACGCTAGTCCGCCCTTCTTTAGAATACTGCTGCGCAGTGTGGGACCATTACCTCATAGGATTGACGGAGTACATCGAAAAAGTTCAAAGAAGGCAGCACGTTTTGTATTATCGCGAAATAGGGGAGAGAATGTGACTGAAATGATTGAGGATTAGTAGTGAACATCATTAAAACAAAGACGTTTCGTTTTTACGAAATTTCGATCACCAACTTTCTGCTCCGAATGCGAAAATATTTTGTTGACGACGACCTACATAGGGAGAAACTATCACCATGATAAATAAGTTAAATCAGAACTCGCACAGAAAGATACAGGTGTTCGTTTTTTCTACTGTGTTCGAGATTGGAATAAAAGAGAATTATGAAGATGGTTCGATGAACCCTCTGCCAGGCACGTAAAAGTGATTTTCAGACTATGCATATAGATGTAGATGAAGGAAGTTTTGTGCAGATTGGAATCACAGCTGTTGGCTGAGAGTAGATCCTAGTCGCCTGTAGCAGCGCAACGCCTCTGCGGCCGCCCCTTAGAACACCCCTGGTCGCTTCCCATGGAGCTGCAAACAGTCAACTTAGCAAAGCCAGCTTACGTAAGGAGCGTAAACAGTCTAGGCCCTAGGGCGACCACTATGTGCGGCCGCCGAGCTCCCAGAAGTAAACACCGCGATTAAGAGTCGCTCTCCTCACTTTAATCCCAGTTTTGCTTTCGGTAGCTTTCTGCTTGTGCTGACAAATAGCGGTCGTTGTGGGACTCCATCTACAAACTGAAATTGGTAGTAGCTGAGCGAGCAAACTAGTGAATTATTTATCTCCCGTGGCGGCACTTGAGCACCTCTTAGATAATTTGCAACTGGGAACCACACTAAGCGAGTACAGGCTTTACGTAATAAAACTAATCCGGAAAATATTTCACACACCTTGAGACACGCAGCCGAACTTTGTCATCTGCAGTAGATGCAGATGTTAAGCTAGATTGCCTATCTGAAGGGGCATGAAATATTTTCCGGCCTTTTTTATTTAGCTTAGCCTGTACAAATAAGTGTTCACCTCCTTCGCTCCGGTCAGGTTGGGAATTTTCTCTGCCCTGGTACTGGGTGTTTGTGTTGTCCTCATAATTTCATCATGATCATCATAATTATCATCATCATTATCATCATCATCATTATCATCATCATCATTCGTGACATGGCTAGATTGGACTGCGAAAAACATTGGAGTGTGAAAAAAATTGGGACTTTGTATGGGCGCTGATGACCTCGCAATTGAGCGCCCCACAAATCAAACGTCATTATCATGTCCCTAGCTCAGTGTTCAGAGTATCAGGCTGTTATGTGAAAGACTCAGATTCGATTCCCAGTATTTTTATGGATTTATCCTACTGAGACGATTATTAAAGGCAGAACAGGGGACGTTCGGCGTATGGTGCACTAAGCCCACTGTAATCGCTTCCCATCTGCGCCTGCCATACGAGTACATGTAATGGACTCCCTGAAACATTATGTATCATGCCGTACCTTTTGTTTGAGACTAACAGAAGCCGGAATACAGAATTACCGTCCCAAACGTAGGCTGCCATGAACACCGCAACACAAAGATAGCATTTTGTGGTGCCATGACAGGGAAACATGGACTTTATTTTATTTAAACACCTGGGTTACTAAGGTGGGCCGTGTGCTACTTAAAACAAGTAACAAGCCAGACAGCATGTAGGCCACTTATCCGTCATGGCTGCTCATAAGTTAAGTTAGCTTGGCAAGCCGCCATGCCGTTAACCGTCTCCGCCACGAAGAGGCGGACCTGTTTCTAATATTTCTGCTCTGGTTGTTGCTGTGCATGTTTGTATAGTATCTAATGCAGTGATGTTTGATTTTAACATCACTAATAAAAATATTATTATATTTAGTATAAAATAAAATAAAGATAGACAGTGAAATTTCTACAATGTTTAGTTTCAATTGAAGCCAAATTCTCACTTATACAATTCCAGGTTCAAAAGAATGTAGCTGTAAGCTGAACAGAACCAAATTTCTCTGTATGAAATTATGAACGAAGTTTGAATTTCACATGACTAATAAAACAATATAAATATATTAAAATATTAAAAAATGAAAGATGGAATCTGAAAACTATTAGTATCAACTGGAGCCAAAATTCTCGCTTAGACAATTCTAGATGCAAAAGATGTTCATGTAGCTAGAAGTTTAACATAACTAGAATCCTCTACACAAATTTATAAATGAGGTATCATCACAAAATCAACAACGGTTAGAGACAAAAATTAGAAAAATTCGAACATTGCACTATAAATAGTTAAAAAATATACAAGTAATTAAAAACAACAAATGATCTAAAATATTTCATTATAGAACAAATAATGAGAATGCCATATACGTAATAAATATGTAATGTTCCAGTGTACTAGAAAGATCTTTGTTAAAATATCAGACGCTAAGTCTCGTGGAGATATAGGATATAGTGCTTCGAAATGTAGTTATATTACTTGATTTAACTGAAACTAAATCTAGTACATCGAGCAAGTAAAATGACAAGGTTGTGAGCCGAGAGATGGGAAACTGCATTACATGTCAGTTGATATGCATCAATCAGTCTTCTGACGCTGTCATTATAAGTTTGGCCCTTCTACAACATCTGTGTCAGTATTAGTCGGTATCCGTTCCCGTGTCCGTGTCTGTGTCGGAACTTGTGTCTTGCCATGGACTACTGATTAAAGACGTTGCACAATGTTTCAGCGATTAATCGCGATTCTGTACTACCCTAAATGACAGTCGACAAGTATGGCGGCGGCCTGGGAAATGGTCACATTCAAATTCTTGCAATGTTCTGGAGATATGACTTCACTTTAGAGCTGGTATTAATTTAAGGCACTACGGCGGCACAACGGTACGGCACGAACATATTACGCCCTCATGTGTTGCCTCTCATGCAATATTATCGTGGTGCTTTTTCTCAACAGGGTATTTCTCGTCGACAGACGGCAAGTCTTTCTATGCATGGTGTTCAGGTACTCCCATAGGCATCAAGATTCCCAAATATGCCCCAGACGGAAAATATTTGGGACCAGCTAGGATGTTAGCTCTGTCCTAGTGTCAGTATCCTGGATAACAAAGACGGGTTTCAACAGTTCTACGCCAGCGTGTCTCGGATAGGGATGGAAAGGCTTTATCAGACCCTTCCGAACCGAACCAGTGCATGGATCCACGCCATTGAAGTTGAAACCTTTCCGTGGTATAAATAAAAGAAATAATGATTGAACTTTATGCGTATAGACGAAAACCTTCCAGTCTAGAATAAAATAATTTAACTAACTTTCTGTCTAATGAAAGAAAGAAAGAGATTTGAACTTTTTGTATCTTGCAGCTTTCCTGTCAGGACTTGCTTTTGACAACGTGACTGATTTGATAGTTTTTAGCGTACACAATGTTATACGTCTTGTGCCTTTTTTGGTAAATATATTGACGTGATTGATCAAAAGAAGATTATTTCGACGTGAACACATAAGCTTACGCCGTGGCCCTTAGTACCGGTTGTCTATCATCATCATCATCATCATTTAAGACTGATTATGCCTTTCAGCGTTCAGTCTGGAGCATAGCCCCCCTTATAAAATTCCTCCATGATTCCCTATTCAGTGCTAACATTGGTGCCTCTTCTTAACCGAATCCAGGTACCTTCTCCTTGGTCTGCCCCGACTCCTCCTACCCTCTACTGCTGAACCCATGAGTCTCTTGGGTAACCTTGCTTCTCCCATGCGTGTAAGATGACCCCACCATCTAAGCCTGTTCGCCCTGACTGCTACATCTATAGAGTTCATTCTCAGTTTTTCTTTGATTTCCTCATTGTGGACACCCTCCTGCCATTGTTCCCATCTACTAGTACCTGCAATCATCCTAGCTACTTTCATATCCGTAACCTCAACCTTATTGATAAGGTAACCTGAATCCACCCAGCTTTCGCTCCCATACAACAAAGTTGGACGAAAGATTGAACGGTACTGACTTCCTTCTTGCAGAAGAGAGTAGATCGTAGCTGAGCGCTCACTGCATTAGCCTTGCTACACCTCGCTTCCAGTTCTTTCACTATGTTGCCATCCTGTGAGAATATGCATCCTAAGTACTTGAAACCGTCCACCTGTTCTAACTTTGTTCCTCCTATTTGGCACTCAATCCGTTTATATTTCTTTCCCACTGACATTACAGTTCGTGGCGATCAGGCACACCTCTCTGTCTCTACACATAACTTCACTGCACGATGGTTAACTCAAGAGTGTTCTATCGACAATGCTGCGCGCTTCTCGCCGCGCTCCCTATGTATCAATGCGCAAGATCTCCCGCCAACAAAGAACTTGTCGCGAATACTTCACTGTCACCATCGATATGCAAAGAATTTAATTAAATTTTACAAAACATTTTTCTTAACATTTACTTACACACTATAATTGCTATTTACATATTTCTTAGCTTATAATTATTTTTCATCAGGTTTTGGCCTGGTTGATTTTCTATTGACATATTTCAGGGTGCGACGTCACACTGATGAGTAGGCTCATACAGAGAAGTTCTTCGTAAATTGGGCCCGAATTTGTAATCATTGCATTAACATCGCATTGTTCACATCGCATTCCCTCTGTGGCCGTGAAATTTCTCTTCGTTCTCTCTTCCTCTTTTCTTCACTTTTTTGTGTGAGGGTGTAGCCTTGTACGGAAGCGGAACGTGGAAGATAAACAGTACAGGCGCGACAGGAATAGAAACTTTTTAAATCTCGACCAGAGAAGACTCGATGAATGGATACCATAGCTAAAGAGGAGGAGGCACTCAATCTGACTGCAAAAAATTATGGCAGAACTTGTCTATTGCAGAGATCACTTGATAGGATACATCCCGAGGTAGGAAGTAATCATCACTTTGGTAATGGAGAAAGTGCGGGGAGATCAAGTCTCTAATTCAGTTAACGAGCTCAAATTGGTATAAGTTGTTGTTGCTGGAGGGGGACGAAATGGGTTACAGGACATTCTGGCATGGAGAGTTGCACGAAACCAGTCTACGGACACAGGACCGCAACAGCAACAAGTTCAGCGACGTTCCAATAATTTGGAATCACCCAGTGGAGCGCTCGATACACAGACAAGCGGCTTAAATAGTGGTTGCGCGGCGCTAGCTTTCCGTTTCGCCGATTATACAGGGGATCCCCGCAAAAGCCAGCACGTCCCAGGCGGGCCGCGCCATTTGCTGAGCGAGCGCGCGGCAGAGGAGAAGCCGTAGCCGCTCACCACGGCGACCGCAGCAGCCGCCGGTCCCGCGTCCGGAGGCCTTTGCGGTGGCGCCGCGCAGTGGCGGGGCTTCCCCTGCCGTCGCTTTCCTGCCCCACCGCGCCCTGGCTGGCACTCTCTTTGCCGCTGCCAGAGTTTCGGGTACCACTGTGAAGCCCCTGCCTGCAGCTGCCTTTATTGTGCGTCGATACGACCAAACTGTGTATCCCTATAGAGCGCCGGCTTGGATGCATCACTGAAGGCACAGCAACTTTATTTTACCCATACACCCTGCTATGCGCTGCCTCTTCAAAACCTGTTCCCCCACGCAAGATATTTTTAATTAAAATTTCGCTAGCTCCAGTAATTACAATTTAGTTCAACTAAATTCCAGGGCAGCGCTAGTTTTGCAGCTGACCCTGTCGTTGGTGTGGTCTTCAGTCTGAAAACTGATCTGATACATTTCTATATTAGAACAAATAAGCCCTCGGACACAAATATTAAGTCAAAATTTTGACTTAATATTTGTGACCCGAAGGGCTTATTTGTTCTAATATAATTCTGACACGATCTACATCTACATCCACATCCATACTCCGCAAGCCACCTGTCGGTGTGTGGCGGAGGGTACCTTGAGTACCTCTATCCGTTTTCCCTTCTATTCCAGTCTCGTATTGTTCGTGGAAAGAAGGATTGTCGGTATGCCTCTGTGTGGGCTCTAATCTCTCTGATTTTATCCTCATGGTCTCTTCGCAAGATATACGTAGGAGGGAGCAATGTACTGCTTGACTTCGGTGAAGGTATGTTCCCGAAACTTTAACAAAAGCCCGTACCGAGCTACTGAGCGTCTCTCCCGCTGAGTCTTCCACAGGAGTTTATCTATCATCTCCGTAACGCTTTCGCGATTACTAAATGACCCTGTAACGAAGCGCGCTGCTCTCCGTTGGATCTTCTCTATCTCTTCTATCAACCCTATCTGGTACGGATCCCACACTGCTGAGCAGTATTCAAGCAGTGGGCGAACAAGCGTACTGTAACCTACTTCCTTTGCTTTCGGACTGCATTTCCGTAGGATTCTTCCAATGAATCTCAGTCTGGCATCCGCTTTACCGACGATTAACTTTATATGATCATTCCATTTTAAATCACACCTAATGCGTACTCCCAGATAATTTATGGAATTAACTGCTTCCAGTTGCTGACCTGCTATATTGTAGCTAAATGATAAGGGATCTTTCTTTCTATGTATTAGCAGCACATTACACTTGCCTACATTACATTGAGATTCAATTGCCATTCCCTGCACCATGCGTCAATTCTCTGCAGATCCTCCTGCAGTTCAGTACAATTTTCCATTGTTACAACCTCCCGATATACCACAGCATCATCCGCAAAAAGCCTCAGTGAACTTCCGACGTCATCCACAAGGTCATTTATGTATATTGTGAACAGCAACGGTTCTACGACACTTCCCTGAGGCACACCTGAAATCACTCTTACTTCGGAAGACTTCTCTCCATTGAGAATGACATGCTGCGTTCTGTTATCCAGGAACTCTTCAATCCAATCACACAATTAGTCTGATAGTCCTTATTCCCTTACTATGTTCATTAAACGACTGTGGGGAACTGTATCGAACGCCTTGTGGAAGTCAAGAAACACGGTATCTACCTGGGAACCCGTGTCTATGGCCCTCTGAGTCTCGTGGACGAATAGCGCGAGCTGGGTTTCACACGGTCGTCTTTTTCGAAACCCATACTGATTCCTACAGAGTAGATTTCTAGTCTCCAGAAAAGTCATTATACTCGAACATAATACATGTTCCAAAATTCTACAACTGAACCTTAGCAGCTATGTTCAAAGTTTTTGATGCATTTCTTATTTTTATTTCCATTATTTAACTTTTAATTCATCAGTCTTCGGACTGGTTTGATGCGGTTCTCTCCTGTGACAATCATTTCACTTCAGAGTAGCACTTGCAACTTATGTCCTCGATTGTTCGCTGGATGTATTCCAATCTCTGATTTCTTCTAACGTTTTTACTCTCTACAGCTCTCTCTAGTACCGTGGAAGTTATTCCCTAATGTCTTACCTAACGTCGTACCATCCTATCCGTTCTTCTTGTCAGTGTTTTCTGAACATTCCTTTTCTCACCGATTCTCCGGAAAACCTTCGAATTACTTACCTCATCAGTCCACCTAATATTCAACATATTTCCGTAGCAACGCATCTCAAATACTTCGACTGTCTTCCTTTCCGGTTTTCCCATAGTGCATGTTTCAGTACCATACAATGCTGTGCTCTCACAAATTTCTTCCTCAAATTAAGATGTATGTATGATATTAATAGACTGCTCTTGGCCAGGAATATCCTTTTTCCCAATGCTATTCTGCTTTTAATGTCCTTGTTCCATCCCCATAGATTTGCGGCCTAGATAGCAGAATTCCTTAACTTCATCTAGTTCGTGACCATTAACCCTGATGTTACGTTTCTCTCTGTTCTCATTTCTGCTTCATCTCATTACTTTCATCTTTCTTCGATTTACTCTCCGTGCATATTCTGAACTCGTTAGACTGCTTATTCCACTCAGCAGAACCTGTAAGTCTTCGATGTAGAGAATGTACAGTAGGGGTGAAATATTACATCGCTGTCTTACATACTTTTTAATACGAGCACGTCATCCTTGGTTTTCCACTCTTCTTGTTCCCTCTTGCCACTTGTACACTTGACAGAAAAAAAAGTGAGTCACTGCCGAATACAACCAACATAACGTAGCTGTGTTGCAGGTCCTCTAAACCCCAAAACCCCGTGGGGTATAGTCGTTTGACTACACACACTGGGTACCGCAATAGATTACTAGAGACCAAAGGACTTTATGGCAGTCAGTCTATGGGTCAACTAATGTCGTCATATAAAACGTATTAGAAAACACGTTCTTAGCGATGAGACACCGCATAACACTCATAAACTAACCTTAATTACAACAAGTGACATTCCAAAAGTTCTGAGGAGACGGGTTATTTTACATATATCGTAGAGTAATCCTTAGTCAAAATGAAATACTTGAGACAATATATGGAGATACAAAGCTGCACGGCAATTGGAAAAAAGTTTTTCGCTCTAGAAAAGGTTTTCCATCCACGTGCTGAACGTCGTTCAACGGCGAGTGGCTCTGATATTGGACGAACCAGTGAAAAACGTGATTAACGGTAACAAGCACTCTACGGAAATCTCAACATTAACAGCGAATCACCGGTAATATTATTGTTCTCGTAACACATCAGCAGCTACGTGTACACAAATTTAAACTTTAAATGAAATGACCAACGTCGTCGATCAGGACCTGGACTCAAAACCAACACCTATAGCGATTGCTAACAAAGCTAAGCTTTGTTCGTGCCCTATTGAGACCCGATCGCTAGGCGTAAAGAGACGTTATCAATTCATATCCTGAAAATAAATGACCAAAATGCTTGTACTGAACTGGGAATGCTGTCGTAACAGTTACTTTCCTGGGAACTACCCCCAATGACGTTTAATATGGTGTTATTCACAAGGAACAAGGTATGCTCACGTTTAAAATTGAAATGCCATCATGTAAAGCTTGTGTCAGGGATGCGAACCCAGCACCTAATCGGATTGTTAACGAAGTACGTAAAATCAGAAGTTAAATATCAAATGTTTTCCTTAATAGCGAGATGTTGGAACCTTAAATGACGATAGAATTCTTTTTGCCTGACTGGGATTCGAACCCAGCATCTAGCGCCGTCGTTTTCTAGCCAGGCCAGACGATAAATAGCTGTTGTTGGTTCACCAGTAGCGAGATGTGCCCATGTTCAGCTAGACATCAGGCGACGAAAAGTTCTGTGCTGAATGGAATTCAAACCCCGCACACGTGCTCATGAAGACACCTCAACTATCAAATTTTTTCCAATAATAGCTAGGAGTGTCATGTTTGTACTTTCAATGATGTGATGGAAAATACTCTGCTGGCTAGAAGTTGAATTCACAACATATCGTCGTTGGTGATCCCAACCAACACAACGTTAAACCCAAATCCGTTTTCGCCAGTAGGATGAAGAGGAATGTTTGAACTTGAAAAGATGTAAGGAAACGTTTGATCTTTTAATGTTGTGATAAAAAGCTCATCATGTGGCTGTGAGTTGAAACGAACACGTTACAGCTGACCACGCACGAAGAGACTTTTAAAATGCAACTATTTTTCACTGGTAGTTCGGAGTGCACACGCTAGGGCTTGAAATGATATAATGAATGTTTTTGCGTGGATCAGGATTCGAAACCAGATAGGTGCCTTTCGAGGAGGCCTAGAAGAGTTTGCAATCTTGGGGAACACAGTGAAATCGAATTCGAATCCCAGCCCAGCACCACAATTTTCAACGTCTCAGTTTCAAATACAGTAAGAGCCTTGTGAACTTACATGGCTTTTGGTTCATTAAATGAAATACGTTTTCTAGTTTACGACGGCTTGCTGGTGACAGAGTCTCTGCCTTCCGGGGTTTCTCCATCTGTCACAGCTCAAACGAATGCCGCTCTGCCCCAGTCGGCAGCGAAGGGATGTTATGTTTACTGCGGATATTGAACTACGGACCTTACTGGCGTTCTGCACTTGACGTTACTAGTGGTGAAGGAGAGTTACTTGTGTGTGTTAAAAATCTACGCCTGACGTGAGATGTGAACCTATACGTTTTACACATCAATACAAGATTAATCCAGCAGACCACAGAACCGCCTGCCAAGCACATAATTATGAAATGCAGAGTATTAATTTAGATGTAGATGCAGATGCCAAGGGACGGGTAACAAGGAGGAGGGCGGGATCTGGGAATGGATAGAAGTGCGGAAGTGCAAAATATAAGCTTGAAATGCTTGCAAAGTATTGCTTACTTAGATGTGTGCCACAGTTCGTTTTATCTTAGGAGCGAGAGATAAGGAAGGACTGTTTTCAGAACGAAGAATGGGTTATAGGGAAGGGGAGATCAAAGAATACGGTTTCATTGGTGTTGAGAGAAATGATAGTAAAGACAGCAGCAATTAAAAGAGAAAATGTAGCGTCAATGGAAACCGCTAGACTTTTTTACAAAGTTTTGGGGGAATGGAATAGAAGGGCACTTGCGGCGATAGTGTCATAGAGAGAGAGTGTGTGAGAGAGGAGACTTTAACAACGAGTAAACATATTATGAAATCGTTTGCGTATTGTGTGGAGGACGGAGAGTGTATTCATGGATGGAGGGGAAGAGAGAGATGTATTTGAAATAACAAAAACTACTGTGACAGAGTCCATTTAGGTTGATTAGCTTGTAAGTATCTAGACATGGTATAAATGAAATCAGAATATTTAACAAACTATATATTCAAAAGAAACCCACTTGAATTAAAAAGGCAACTCAAAGGAAAATTAAACCGTATTGTGTGTTTTCTGTTGCCACGCGATCTTCCACTAGCTCCCAATGAGGAAAAATGACGAAAAAGAAGACATAACAAAACATTTTAAGGGCTCTAATATTTTATCCAGAATCCTTCATTATTTTGTACTTCTATCATGCGTCTTGGCATACAACGTATAAGCCGTCGGACGTAACAGCCTGAAAAGCAACTTCCTCCCAGGCTTCCAGGACGCTGTCCCAAAAAGCGTCCGCAGTAGTTGGTTGGTTTCGTGGCCAGTTCTCTGTTAATGTTCTGGCGACCTCAGCCCACATGTCTTCCATGGGGTTTGTATCAGCCGCCCATGGCGGCCTGTCCATGACGTTGATGCCAATCGTGGAGAGCCGCTGCTGAACAAATGCAGACTTGTGAATGGGGGAATGGTCCTCTTGCAATGTGACGTCCCCTTCTGCTTACAGCATTCGCACTGACGGAAGAATCACATTTTCCAATAAGTGGACATACTGCACTCTGTCCAGAGTTCCTTCTATCCTGTGAAGAATTCCCGCCCCTCTCGCAGAAATCCAACCCCAGCAGGTAACAGATAGCCGGCCACTTCTTCTCGTCGTGGTTACATATTCGCGTCGATGACGAGTCCATTGCGGCCTGTGAACGATTCGTGGACCGTCGTTACTGGTGGAAAACACCTTCTCATCGGTGAAAACGACGCTGTCCCACGACGCCCTCACATGGAGCTCCGCATATGTTTGCCGGTATAAAACGTTGTCTTCGCTGAGCTCTTCTTTCACGGCGGATCATCGTGCATGCAGTCCAGCGTCCCTCAGCCTCCGGCGAATCGTGTCACTGGAGCGGGGGAAGTTTGGTCTCCCGCCGCAACCGCTTCGCTTTCAGAAAGGGATTTTCTCTGCTCCTAGACACTAGGTCCTTGTCTTCCTGCTGTGAGATCACTCTCTTCCTGCCTGAGCCAGGAGCCCTGTTGGTGGTGCCTCTTTCAAGGCAGATCCTCCACCATCTCGTTGCAGTGGTATGTTGTACCAATACCGTCTGCCAGCTTCTCTGATGGAACATCCTCATTCTTCAATGAGAGCGACGACTATCTCGAATAGACCTCTCCCAGTGAGCCATTACGGCAGATAGCCAGATGTGTATTTCTGCTAGCCGTTCTTATACTGATGTCAGGAGAGGAGGTAAACATATTTACGTCAAACGGAGCGACAGAGGCAGAGGCATGCGGCGCAGCTGTGCTGGCTCGTCCCCGGCTGTTGGCCCACCAACGCCACCACCAGCTCGCTCACTTCCGTCTCGCCTCGGCCAGCCTGGCTGGCCCGTAGCTCGCGAGCCGCGTCTTGTACAGACTCGGGCCCCAAGGCCATGATCACCCCTTGAAGGATGAAAAGTTACACCTAACCTACCCAAGTCTGCAGTATAAACGAACGCGGCTACAGCAATTATGCTATGACATGTGCAGGCACACCTACAGTTGACGATTCATTCAAATATTTGACGAACAATACGTCCAAAAATACATTCATTTTAAACATAGCTACAACAAATAATTTCACGTAGCTAGCAATAGCATGACGCAGGAAACTATTCTCTCTTGTAAGCACTCTGCATTAGATGTAGCCTTAAGAAAACGTGTATTCAAAAAAAATGGTTCAAATGACTGAGCACTATGGGGCTTAACTTCTGAGGTCAAAAGTCCACTAGAACTTAGAACTACTTACACCTAACTAACCTAAGGCAATCACACACATCCATGCCCGGTTACAGACTGTAGCGCCTAGAACCGCTCGGCCACTCAGTGCGGCCAAACGTGTATTCAACCACGACAACTAAGCGGAATGTAAAAGTAAACAGGTTTGGCGGCAGCTTCTCCAAATAATAGTATATACATAGTATACAGGGTGAGTCAACTAACATTACCGCTGGATACATTTCGTAATCACATCAAATACTGGCGAATCGATTCCACAGACGGAACGTGAGGAGAGGGGCTAGTGTAATTGGTTAATACAAACCATAAAAAAATGCACGGAAGTATGTTTTTTAACACAAACCTACGTTTTTTCAAATGGAACCCCGTTAGTCTTGTTAGCACATCTGAACTTACGAACAAATACGTAATCAGTGCCGTTTGGTGCATTGTAAAATGTTAATTACATCCGGAGATATTGTAACCTAAAGTTGACGCTTGAGTACCACTCCTCCACTGTTCGATCGTGTGTATCGGAGAGCACCGAATTACGTAGTGATCCAAAGGGAACGGTGATGGACCTTAGGCACAGAAGAGACTGGAACAGCACATAACGTCCACATGCTAAAACCTTTTTATTGGTCTTTTTCACTGACGCACATGTACATTACCATGAGGGGTGAGGTACACGTACACACGTGGTTTCCGTTTTCAATTACGGAGTGGAATAGAGTCTGTCCCGACATGTCAGGCCAACAGATGTTCAATGTGGTGGCCATCATTTGCTGCACACAACTGCAAACTCTGGCGTAATGAATGTCGTACACGCTGCAGTACATCTGCTGTAATGTCGCCGCAGGCTGCCACAATACGTTGTTTCATATCCTCTGGGGTTGTAGGCACATCACGGTACACTTTCTCCTTTAACGTACCCCACAGAAAGAAGTCCAGAGGTGTAAGATCAGGAGAACGGGATGGCCAATTTATGCGTCCTCCACGTCCTATGAAACGCCCGTCGAATATCCTGTCAAGGGTCAGCCTAGTGTTAATTGCGGAATGTGCAGGTGCACCATCATGCTGATACCACATACGTCGACGCGTTTCCAGTGGAACATTTTCGAGCAACGTTGGCAGATCATTCTGTAGAAACGCGATGTATGTTGCAGCTGTTTGAGCCCCTGCAATCAAGTGAGGACCAATGAGGTGGTCGCCAATGATTCCGCACATTTACAGTCCACGGTCGCTGTCGCTCTACCTGTCTGAGCCAGCGAGGATTGTCCACGGACCAGTAATGCATGTTCCGTAGATTCACTGCCCCGTGGTTTGTGAAACCCGCTTCATCGGTAAACAGGTAGAACTGCAACGCATTATCTGTTAATGACCATTGACAGAATTGCACTCGATGATTTAAGTCATCACCATGTAATTGCTGATGTAGCGACACATGAAACGGGTGAAAGCGGTGACGATGCAGTATGCGCTTGACACTACTCTGACTCAGTCCACCGGCTCTCGCAATGTCCCGTGTACTCATGTGTACTCATGTGTGGCAACAGCAGCTAACATAGCAACTGCACCAGCTTCTCCTGTGACGGGCCTGTTACGGACCCGTTTGCGTGCTACGACCATACCTGCTGCATACAGTTGGCGGTAGATGTTTTGCAATGTGCGGCACGTTGGATGCTCTCTGTCCGGGTACCGTTCTGCATACACCCTGCAGGCTTCAGCTGCATTTCGCCGACACTCGCCATAGATGAGTATCACCTCCGCCTTTTCAGAGTTCGAATGCACCATGGTCACAGTTCCTACAACACTACACTATCACAGACGTCTGTTAACACGTTGTACTACAGTTGGTCTGCGTGCGGAGACGAATGCAGAATAACAATAGCAGCAAGCGCTACATGCGGACACTGCGACAGCTAGACCAAACCACAACAGTGCACTACAGCCACACTCGTAAACACGGACGTCATCGTAAATATGTCCCTGCAGATGCTGCTCGCCGACCGTGGCCCGTGTTTGTTACAACACGCAACTGAACGTCGGAGGTTTCATCCGTCAGCTTTAGGTTACGATATCTCCGGATGTAATTAACATTTTACAATGCACCAAACGGCACTGATTACGTATTTGTTCGTAAGTTCAGATGTGCTAACAAAACTAACGGGGTTCCATTTGAAAAAACGTAGGTTTGTGTTAAAAAACATACTTCCGTGCATTTTTGTATGGTTTGTATTAAACAATTACACTAGCCCCTTTCCCCACGTTCGGTCTGTGGAATCGGTTCGTCAGTATTTGATGTGGTTTACGAAATATATCCAGCGGTAACGTTAGGTAACTCACCTATAATACACGTTTTGTGCACTTATAACATGTACTCAATGTCTCTGAAACAATACGTGCTGCACGACGGAAATTACTTTCTGCTGAGACACTTCATTTACATCTGAATGATACACGACTACTAAAGAACATTGCTCTTTACGGCAGTCAATTCACTTCTAAATTAACACCATGATGTCGCAGATATTAGACGACACGTTACTAGGGATGAGAAAGGCCTTAAAGTTTGCAACTAAACATGCTACTCCTAGCTACTACTGAATAAGAATTTGATTATTAACATGTCTTCATAACCATGTGTGCGGCGTTCGACTCTCATTCAGCATAGACCTTTTCGTCGCCTTATTTCTAGTTAAACGTGTGCACATCTCGCTGATGGTGGATCAACATTGGACATCTCTCGTCTGTTCCTGGTTAGACAACGACGGCGGTAGGCGCCGGGTCCGAATCCCGCTCAGGCAATACAACTTCAGTCGTCATTTAAGGTTCCAACCTCACAACTGTGATATCTACATTCTGATTTTACGTACTTATTGGACCATTCGATTAGGTGCTGGATTCGCATCCTTGTCACCAGCATTACATGATGGCATTTCAATTTTAAACATGTGCATCCTTTGTTCCTTCACAATGCAACAATATACAACGTCTTTCGAGGTTAATTACCAAGAAGGTAATTGTCATGTTAGGGTTCCTGGTTTCGTACAAACATTATCGTCATTTACGTTCAAGTTGAGAACTGATAACTGATACTGGTGCAAACGTCAATATTCGACGTCTCTTTCTGCCTAGTGATCGAGTCTCGATAAGCCACAAAGCTTTGCTTGGTTAACAATGGCTTTAAGTTCTGTGTTTGCATCCGGATCCAGAACCAAGACGTTGGTCATGTCATTTAAAGTACAACTTTGTGTACAAGTAACTGTTGATGAGTAATGTGAACAATGTTATTACTTGTGATTCGCTGTTAATGTTGGGATTCCCGTAGAGTGCTTCCGCCGTTAATCACGTTTCCTTTTAAGTGCTTAGTATTAGAGAAAATTGATGCAAAACCAGTCCCCGTTGAACGTTGAACGACGTTTGGCATGTGATGGGTAAACATTTTTGACAGCAAAGAACTTGTTTCCAATTGCCATACAACTTTATAAATCATTTACTGTCTCAAATATTTAATTGTCCCTAGGGTTTACTGAACGATTTATGTAACAGAATTAGTTGTCCCATAACGTTTGAAATGTCACTTATTGTAATTAAGTTTAGTTTTCAAACGTTATAGACTGTCTGATCTCTTCTGTACTATTGTGATGTTACTTTACATCTGGACGGACTGTCGTAAAGACCCTTGTTCTCTAGTAGTCTCTAGCGGTACCCATTGTGTATCTTACACAGACTGTACTATGGAGGGTTGCGACGATGTGCAACAGAGATAAGCTATGTTGGTTGCATACATTCAGGTGCAGCCTACACGTTGGAATTCAGGCGTGACCCACTTTTTTTGCTGTCGAGTGTACATATTGGTTATCACCCATATTTTCCTAAAGTTAACCCTTACTTCACACCATTTTACACTGTCAAACGCTTTTTTCTGGTCGACAATTTCTACGAATGTGCCTTGACTCCTCTTTAGTCTTGCTTCCATTATCAACTGCAAGGTCAGAACTACCTCTCTGATAGCATTACTTTTCCTAAAGCCTAAGTTTTATATCCTAGCCAGTAATACCACCCGAGCCCGCTGCCAAAGGGTTGGCAGCATCAAAGTCCGGACGCCGTCCGCATAAGCAGCGCCAGCGAGACAGGAAATCGCCGCAAGTCTGCGCGCGCCACCGCTGGCTTCTGGTTTTCTTAAGCGCTGGAGTCGCGAGCGCTAGGACAGTTCTGTATTCGCCGCTCAGTTGTATACTCGCCACCGAATTGTGTACTTGCTAGTCAGTTGTGTGTTCATCGCAGCAGAGTAGTTGTTTGTCGTCAGCCGACGCTGACCTAGCCGCTCCGACTCGAACTAGACAGATTTCTGTAGACACGGAGTTCACTACTGTGTTTCTGTATCTTCGTTAATAAAGATAAGTACCGACTTTTATTTAATCAGAGTGTTTGGGTTTTCATCTTTCTGTTCACTGTTCCAGCGGACCGGTCGGCCCGCTATTAAAAGTGTGGCGGTGACTTCTTAAGCCGTTACTACAGCGAATTGTTTGTCGCTACGAACGCCGCCACAAAACTAAGTGATCGAGATCTGACACATCCCAATTTTCTTTCACATCATGAACCATGGACCTTGCCGTTGGTGGGGAGGCTTGCGTGCGTCAGCGATACAGATAGCCGTACCGTAGGTGCAACCACAACGGAGGGGTATCTGTTGAGAGGCCAGACAAACGTGTGGTTCCTGAAGAGGGGCAGCAGCCTTTTCAGTAGTTGCAAGGGCAACAGTCTGGATGATTGACTGATCTGGCCTTGTAACAATAACCAAAACGGCCTTGCTGTGCTGGTACTGCGAACGGCTGAAAGCAAGGGGAAACTACAGCCGTAATTTTTCCCGAGGGCATGCAGCTTTACTGTATGATTACATGATGATGGCGTCCTCTTGGGTAAAATATTCCGGAGGTAAAATAGTCCCCCATTCGGATCTCCGGGCGGGGACTACTCAAGAGGATGTCGTTATCAGGAGAAAGAAAACTGGCGTTCTACGGATCGGAGCGTGGAATGTCAGATCCCTTAATCGGGCAGGTAGGTTAGACAATTTAAAAAGGGAAATGGATAGGTTGAAGTTAGATATAGTGGGAATTAGTGAAGTTCGGTGGCAGAAGGAACAAGACTTCTGGTCAGGTGACTACAGGGTTATAAACACAAAATCAAATAGGGGTAATGCAGGAGTAGGTTTAATAATGAATAGGAAAATAGGAATGCGGGTAAGCTACTACAAACAGCATAGTGAACGCATTATTGTGGCGAAGATAGATACGAAGCCCACACCTACTACAGTAGTACAAGTTTATATGCCAACTAGCTCTGCAGATGACGAAGAAATTGAAGAAATGTATGATGAAATAAAAGAAATTATTCAGATTGTGAAGGGAGACGAAAATTTAATAGTCATGGGTGACTGGAATTCGAGTGTAGGAAAAGGGAGAGAAGGAAACATAGTAGGTGAATATGGATTGGGGGACAGAAATGAAAGAGGAAGCCGCCTGGTAGAATTTTGCACAGAGCACAACATAATCATAACTAACACTTGGTTTAAGAATCATGAAAGAAGGTTTTATACATGGAAGAACCCTGGAGATACTAAAAGGTATCAGATAGATTATATAATGGTAAGACAGAGATTTAGGAACCAGGTTTTAAATTGTAAGACATTTCCAGGGGCAGATGTGGACTCTGACCACAATCTATTGGCTATGACCTGTAGATTAAAACTGAAGAAACTGCAAAAAGGTGGGAATTTAAGGAGATGGGACCTGGATAAACTAAAAGAACCAGAGGTTGTACAGAGATTCAGGGAGAGCATAAGGGAGCAATTGACAGGAATGGGGGAGATAAATACAGTAGAAGAAGAATGGGTAGCTTTGAGGGATGAAGTAGTGAAGGCAGCAGAGGATCAAGTAGGTAAAAAGACGAGGGCTAGTAGAAATCCTTGGGTAACAGAAGAAATATTGAATTTAATTGATGAAAGGAGAAAATATAAAAATGCGGTAAGTGAAACAGGCAAAAAGGAATACAAACGTCTCAAAAATGAGATCGACAGGAAGTGCAAAATGGCTAAGCAGGGATGGCTAGAGGACAAATGTAAGGATGTAGAGGCCTGTCTCACTAGGGGTAAGATAGATACCGCCTACAGGAAAATTAAAGAGACCTTTGGAAATAAGAGAACGACTTGTATGAATATCAAGAACTCAGATGGAAACCCAGTTCTAAGCAAAGAAGGGAAAGCAGAAAGGTGGAAGGAGTATATAGAGGGTCTATACAAGGGCGATGTACTTGAGGACAATATTATGGAAATGGAAGAGGATGTAGATGAAGATGAAATGGGAGATATGATACTGCGTGAAGAGTTTGACAGAGCACTGAAAGACCTGAGTCGAAACAAAGCCCCCGGAGTAGAGAATATTCCATTGGAACTACTGACGGCCTAGGGAGAGCCAGTCCTGACAAAACTCTACCATCTGGTGAGGAAGATGTACGAGACAGGCGAAATACCCTCAGACTTCAAGAAGAATATAATAATTCCAATCCCAAAGAAAGCAGGTGTTGACAGATGTGAAAATTACCGAACTATCAGCTTAATAAGTCACAGCTGCAAAATACTAACACGAATTCTTTACAGATGAATGGAAAGACTAGTAGAAGCCAACCTCGGGGAAGATCAGTTTGGATTCCGTAGAAACACTGGAACACGTGAGGCAATACTGACCTTACGACTTATCTTAGAAGAAAGATTAAGGAAAGGCAAACCTACGTTTCTAGCATTTGTAGACTTAGAGAAAGCTTTTGACAATGTTGACTGGAATACTCTCTTTCAAATTCTAAAGGTGGCAGGGGTAAAATACAGGGAGCTAAAGGCTATTTACAATTTGTACAGAAACCAGATGGCAGTTATAAGAGTCGAGGGACATGAAAGGGAAGCAGTGGTTGGGAAGGGAATAAGACAGGGTTGTAGCCTCTCCCCGATGTTGTTCAATCTGTATACTGAGCAAGCAGTAAAGGAAACAAAAGAAAAATTCGGAGCAGGTATTAAAATTCATGGAGAAGAAATAAAAACTTTGAGGTTCGCCGATGACATTGTAATTCTGTCAGAGACAGCAAAGGACTTGGAAGAGCAGTTGAATGGAATGGACAGTGTCTTGAAAGGAGGATATAAGATGAACATCAACAAAAGCAAAACAAGGATAATGGAATGTAGTCTAATTAAGTCGGATGATGCTGAGGGAATTAGATTAAGAAATGAGGCACTTAAAGTAGTAAAGGAGTTTTGCTATTTGGGGAGCAAAATAACTGATGATGGTCGAAGTAGAGAGGATATAAAATGTAGGCTGGCAATGGCAAGGAAAGCGTTTCTGAAGAAGAGAAATTTGTTAACATCGAGTATAGATTTAAGTGTCAGGAAGTCATTTCTGAAAGTATTCGTATGGAGTGTAGCCATGTATGGAAGTGAAACATGGACGATAAATAGTTTGGACAATAAGAGAATAGAAGCTTTCGAAATGTGGTGCTACAGAAGAATGCTGAAGATTAGATGGGTAGATCACGTAACTAATGAGGAAGTATTGAATAGGATTGGGGAGAAGAGAAGTTTCTGGCACAACTTGACCAGAAGAAGGGATCGGTTGGTAGGACATGTTCTGAGGCATCAAGGGATCACCAATTTAGTATTGGAGGGCAGCGTGGAGGGTAAAAATCGTAGAGGGAGACCAAGAGATGAATACACTAAGCAGATTCAGAAGGATGTAGATTGCAGTAGGTACTGGGGGATGAAAAAGCTTGCACAGGATAGAGTAGCATGGAGAGCTGCATCAAACCAGTCTCAGGACTGAAGACCACAACAACAACAACATCATTATGTATATTAACCCTGCCAGCAACTTGGATCCATGAGCTACTAAGCTGATGTTGCGATAATTCTCGCATTTGTCGGCTCTTCAAAAGCCGTTTCATCCTGTGCAAACCTCTTCATCTGTGCACTCTTATTTTGTTCACAAATACCTCGATCGCACTGGTGAATTTATTAGGATGTGCTATTGGAAGAAGTTACCTTAGCACGAAAGTAAGACGTCAAGTCATTATCTAGCTTTCATAATGGTCACCAAAAAACTAATGCCATGCCTGCTCATCCGTCGTACTTTACACTTTCAACCTACGCCACATGAGCAGGCACAGAATTTAATTTTAAGCGATAACGATGAGCACAAAATAACGAGATTTGACTTAAAAAAAAGAAAATACAAAAAACTCTCTTACACTTCACAACTGTTGTCAGAAATCCACGAAAGACAATCAAGATATTTGTGAATAAACCAGCATTAGAACCTGCTTACAGTAACTGACCCTTGGCCTTCGTCTACCGGCTCTGCCCATTGCCGCCCCCCCCCCCCCTCTCTATGCACACACTTTCCTCAATTACCACGAATTATAGATATCTCAGGACGTGTAGTTTAGCCAATTACTTTTCTCTCCATTTCGAATTCGTACTTCTGTGGTGCGGAGCAATGCTTAATTCTTGTGGAAATGAACGGAAATGTAATTGTTTAGCGATTAGCCTGATTATTATTGCAAACAACATTTTTAGAGATCATGAGATCATACGCGGACAAAATACCGATTTACACTGCCTGATAAAAAACATATGCAGCAGGAAACGATATGAAACTTCACGGGTTGAGGAGTATGTGACGTCACTTCAGCAGCAGCAGTATAAGTTTCCTTATCAGTACGACGTTATGCCCCCTATGGCTTGGATGCTTGCACTGATTCGTTTCGGAAGGGTACTCTCCTCAGGTTAACTGAGTCACAACTGCTGTAACTATGGTACTGCAGTGTCTGTGTTGTTCAAAAATGGCTCTGAGCACTATGGGACTTAACTGCTGTGGTCATCAGTCCCCTAGAACTTAGAACTACTTAAAACTAACTAACCTAAGGAGATCACACACATCCATGCCCGAGACAGAATTCGAACCTGCGACCGTAGCAGTCGCACGGTTCCGGACTGCGCGCCTAGAACCGCGAGACCACCGCGGCCGGCTGGGATGTAAACCTGGAACTTTTGCCTTCCCGTGCATGTGCTCAACACACAGACACACACACACACACTCTATATATATATATATATATATATATATATATATATATGTATTGCAATCCGATGTGACTGGAAGCCGACTGTCGATCTTAAAAGAAAAACCAATGGAACAAACGGGCTTTCAGGAAGAGCGCACTTATATTTAGATAACATCGAAATTATACAACGTAAACTAATAGGGGATAGCTTTGATTCATAATCAAAAACGTCTTCGGTCCCGGGTTCGATCCCCTCCACTGCCTAAATTTTGATAAATAATCAGCATTGGCGGCCGAAGACTTCCGGCATAAGAAGTCAGCCTCATTCTGCCAACGGCCTTGTCAAAGAGGGCGGAGGAGCGGATAGAGGTTGAGGGCACTCTCTTGTCCTAGGGGTGGGAAATTGCCCCCAAACGCAGAAGAATCAGCAATGATCAACGACATGAGGATGCAGAAGGTACTGCATTAAAGACATGTAACGTGTATCCACAGGACATGTGGCCTGTAATTGAAGAAGTGTCATGATGATCTCTCCATTGGCAAAAGATTCCGGAATGGTCCCCCATTCGGATCTCCGGGACGGGACTGCCAAGGGGGAGGTTACCATGAGAAAAAGATTGAATAATCAACGAAAGGATAACGTTCTACGAGTCGGGGCGTGGAATGTCAGAAGCTTCAACGTTGTAGGGAAACTAGAAAATCTGAAAAGGGAAATGCAAAGGCTCAATCTAGATATAGTAGGGGTCAGTGAAGTGAAGTGGAAGGAAGACAAGGATTTCTGGTCAGATGAGTATCGGGTAATAACAATAGCAGCAGAAAATGGTATAACAGGGGTAAGATTCGTTATGAATAGGAAGGTAGGGCAGAGGGTGTGTTACTGTGAACAATTCAGTGACCGGGTTGTTGTAATCAGAATCGACAGCAGATCAAAACCGACACGATAGTTCAGGTATACATGCCGACGTCGCAAGCAGAGGATGAACAGATAGAGGAAGTGTATGAGGATATTGAAAGGGTAATGCAGTATGTAAAGGGAGACGAAAATCTAATAGTCATGGGCGACTGGAACGCAGTTGTAGGGGAAGGAGTGGAAGAAAAGGTTACAGGAAAATATGGGCTTGGGACAAGGAATGAAAGAGGAGAAAGACTAATTGAGTTCTGTAACAAGTTTCAGCTAGTAATAGCGAATATCCTGTTCAAGAATCACAAGAGGAGGAGGTATACTTGGAAAAGGCCGGGAGATACGGGAAGATTTCAATTAGAATACATCATGGTCAGACAGAGATTCCGAATTCAGATACTGGATTGTAAGGCGTACCCAGGAGCAGATATAGACTCAGATCACAATATAGTAGTGATGAAGAGTAGGCTGAAGTTCAAGACATTAGTCAGGAAGAATCAATACGCAAAGAAGTGGGATACGGAAGTACTAAGGACTGACGAGATACGTTTGAAGTTCTCTAAAGCTATAGATACAGCAATAAGGAATAGCGCAGTAGGCAGTACAGTTGAAGAGGAGTGCAGATCTCTAAAAAGGGCAATCAAAGAAGTTGGGAAGGAAAACATAGGTACAAAGAAGGTAGCTGCGAAGAAACCATGGGTAACAGAAGAAATATTTCAGTTGATTGATGAAAGGATGAAGTACAAACATGTTCCGGGAAAATCAGGAATACAGAAATACAAGTCGCTGAGAAATAAAATAAATAGGAAGTGCAGGGAAGCTAAGACGAAATGGCTGCAGGAAAAACGTGAAGACATCGAAAAAGATATGATTGTCGGAAGGACAGACTCAGCATACAGGAAAGTCAAAACAACCTGTGGTGACATTAAAAGCAACGGTAGTAACATTAAGAGTGCAACAGGAATTCCACTGTTAAATGCAGAGGAGAGAGCAGATAGGTGGAAAGAATACATTGAAAGCCCCTATGAGGGTGAAGATTTGTCTGATGTGCTAGAAGAAGAAACAGGAGTCGATTAAAAAGAGATAGGAGATCCCGTATTAGAATCGGAATTTGAAAGAGCTTTGGAGGACTTACGGTCAAATAAGGCAGAAGCGATAGATAACATTCCATCAGAATTTCTAAAATCATTGGGGGAAGTGGCAAGTGTAGAATGTATGAGTCTGGCGACATACCATCTGACTTTCGGAAACGCATCATCCACACAATTCCGAAGACGGCAAGAGATGACAAGTGCGAGAATTATGGCACAATCAGCTTAACAGCTCATGCATCGAAGCTGCTTACAAGAATAATATACAGAAGAATGGAGAAGAAAATTGAGAATGCGCTAGGTAACGATCAGTTTGGCTTTAGGAAAAGTAAAGGAACGAGAGAGGCAATTCTGACGTTACGGCTAATAATGGTAGCAAGGCTAAAGAAAAATCAAGACACTTTCATAGGATTTGGCGACCTGTAAAAAGCGTTCGACAATATAAAATGGTGCAAGCTGTTCGAGATTCTGAAAAAAGTAGGGGTAAGCTATAGGGAGAGACGGGTCATATACAATATGTACAACAAACAAGAGGGAATAATAAGAGTGGACGATCAAGAACGAAGTGCTCATATTAAGAAGGGTGTAAGCAAGGCTGTAGCCTTTCGCCCCTACTCTTCAATCTGTACATCGAGGAAGCAATGATGGAAATAAAAGAAAGGTTCAGGAGTGGAATTAAAATACAAGTTGAAAGGATATCAATGATACGATTCGCTGATGACATTGCTATCCTGAGTGAAAGTGAAGAAGAATTAAATGATCTGCTGAACGGAATGAACAGTCTAATGAGTACACAGTATGGTTTGAGAGTAAATCGGAGAAAGACGAAGGTAATGAGAAGTAGCAGAGATGAGAACAGCGAGAAACTTAACATCAGGATTGATGTCACGAAGTCAATGAAGTTAAGGAATTCTGCCACCTAGGCAGTAAAATAACCAATGACGGACGGAGCAAGGAGGACATCAAAAGCAGACTCGCTATGGCAAAAAAGGCATTTCCGGCCAAGAAAAGGCTACTAATACAAAATACCGGCCTTAATTTGAGGAAGAAATTTCTGAGGATGTACGTCTGGAGTACAACATTGTATGGTAGTGAAACATGGACTGTGGGAAAACCGGAACAGAAGAGAATCGAAGCATTTGAGATGTGGTGCTATAGACGAATGTTGAAAATTAGGTGGACTGATAAGGTAAGGAATGAGGAGGTTCTACGCAGAATCGGAGAGGAAAGGAATATGTGGAAAACACTGATAAGGAGAAGGGACAGGATGATAGGACATCTGCTAAGACATGAGGGAATGACTTCCATGATACTAGAGGGAGCTGTAGAGGGCAAAAACTGTAGAGGAAGACAGAGATTGGAATACGTCAAGCAACTAATTGAGGACGTAGGTTGCAAGTGCTACTCTGAGATGAAGAGGTTAGCACAGGAAAGGAATTCGTGGCGGGCCGTATCAAACCAGTCAGTAGACTGATGACCAAAAAAAAAAAGAAATTTTTAGAAAACGCGGTAGCGAGTGGAAAAATATGTGGATCTAGCGAGATGCGAACCAGAAATACATCACGTGCTTTTTACAATTCTACATCTTTACTTTTTTATTTTGCCACGAAGTCTCCCCCTCCCACCACCACAAAGGTTCACCGTCCCATATAATAGAGACATAAGCCAAAGTTTATGACATCATGTGAACTAAAACGTGCCATCTTGCCCACTGGGAACACCTTGTCTCAGCGGTCGGCCAGTATGAGGCTGCCATCATTTCAACGGTCATCCATCACGAGGCGTCAACCGTCGGGGTATCCGGTGCCGCTGCACACAGTGAGTGACTGTCTCTGTCATCGTATGGGGATCGTGGAAACTTCACGTCTGCAATTCAGATTCTTCTCATATCCAGCATACCCCAGCAGTGCGGTGTGTCCATTAGTGACGACCCCATATAGTTGGCAGAAAGGTGCCGTTATTGCGTTCTGTTTGCTAAGCCCATGACCTAGTCCATTATGTATTGAACACATCGAAGACTTCCTTTTCGCCGTCGCGGTACGTATAATGTATCGTCATTTCCTTCACACAACTGACCGCATTCATCGGGGTCATCGGGAAATAGACGGCGTTGGGATGGGCACAATCGAAACAAAGGGGCGGAATAGGAGGAAAGCCAGAATCTGGCGAATCAGTTTCCAGCTCTCGCATGTGGGGCTACAGTTCAAAAACTTGGAAATTTGTGGTAAGGTCTTATGGGACCAAACTGCTGAGGTCATCTGTCCCTAAGCTTTCACACTACTTAATCTAAGTTAAACAAACTTACGCTAAGGACGACACACACACACACACACACACACACACACACACACACACACACACACACACACGCCCTAGGGAGGACTCGAACCTCCGACGGGAGGAGCCGCCCGGACCGTGTCAGGCCGCCGGAGACAACACGGCTACTCCGCGCCGCTGGCCTCCGTTCAATCTGCGGTCGTCCAAAGGGGGCACAAGGGATCGTCAGTTAGGTGAATGGCATAGAGCTTTCTTTGGGTCTGAAATTTCTCTTTAGTGACCACATACCACGTCAACCGCACAGGAGTGGACAAGAGAAAATGGCTCGCCAAACCCGCGTCCAGTTTACCGTGGGGTATTATCGTACAATGTTGTTAGTCGGATTCCAGGGTTGGAGGACACTATAATAAATCGTTGCTGTCGGATTGCGTTTCTCCGGTATTACTCCCAACAAATAGCTGTGTTCCACGATAAACGTCCTAACGTGAGACAGCGGGGGTGACAAATGTCCAACAGGTACCGGTGGGCACAACGTGTGTGGGACCACCTCTGCTATCAGCGTACCAGTAAGACTCTATGTTGGTGAAAGCCAGAGTTGCCGCATTGAGCAAGGGCACAGCGCCAGTACTCTGCCCTTTACATGAGTCTAACACCTCATTTGTGGAAGGGTAAAGTAAGAGTAACAAAACAGATCTTAGAAACTGCACCAGCGTTCACCGCGTCTCCGAACACTGCCTGTATTCTGGAAGCCATCTCGTCTGTCATCGCTTATACGTGGGCGTAATGGTTAAGTTGATAAGCCGTGTAGACATTGACGTACCGAGCTCGTTGCATAAGGTCCAACGATCTAAATTTGTTGAGGCGAGCCTGTGTTCGGAGTCGTTCTAAAGGCCGCCGTACGTTTATTTGTCGATGGAACGATATCTCTAAACATTTCAGATTGGGACCTTTGCCAGAAGTACATCCAGTTCAGTAGGTATGCCCCGTCCCGTCTGCCTGAGGGACCTGTTAACATGGACGGGGGTGGACCGATAGCCATTTACCATAAACCTCTTGACCATGCCATGGATCAAACGAAGCACAACAGACGTTGTTACGCGCGGGATACCGATGTGTTCCATAACTAGACGCAGGAATCCATGATCGACACGATCGAAAGCATGATGAAAATCCAGCGCAACAAGAGCACCGTGGTGACGGCATTTTTGCATCAGCGCCACTACGTCGTTATAGGTGCTCAAAGTCGTAAACACATTAATATTGCCTCCGAGGCAGATTTGATCAGTGTGAATGGCTGCCATTACCGTAGATTTGAGCCTGTCACGGAAGATGCGTGTCAACAGTGTATGTCGGTGTTTAACATTGTCAATGGTCGAAAATCAAGCGGGCGACGGCGTACGTTGGATTTGGGCATCGAAATCAAGAGGCACTCCGTGAATTGAGATGGTACTTCAAAAGAGGGTTCAGGAGTTCTCTGCACATCCTAACCCACGTTCGGCCCATAAGATCAAAAAACCGTTTGTAAAATTCAAGAGGGAGTCCGTCAGAATCAGTACGCTATCCGAGCACGACTCAAAGCTACACTCAAACCCCAAATATGTCGTCAACCATCTAACAACCTCCACTAGTACAATCGTTGTGTGTATTCCCGTACAGGGGAGACATTTTAATTGAAAGTCGCTTGCCCGGTTTCGGCAGATAAATACGATATTGCAGTAGCAGTGTTGATCACATGCATGTCTGAATGAACGCTGTACCGAACTTCCGAATAATACAGGAAGTGCAATATCGTATTCATCCGCCAGTATGGGGCAAGTGACTTAAAGTGTCTCCCCTGATCTGGAATACACATAACGATTCTACTAGTGGAGGTTGATAGACACTTGGTAGACGACGAACAGGCGTTTGCTATTGGCTATAAGTCGTACTCGGGTAGCCTAACGGTTCAAGACCTGGTCCAGTAAGAATTTTCATTGTTCCATTATACAGCTAATGGTTATACAATTCTCAACTGCGAATACATTTCATGTACTGCTGTAACTGGACCTTGGTATCCCGCTTAGGAGCACTGGGACTGTTTTGATGTTCGAGCTGAGGCCCCACGTATTTTATAGGGGACAGATCGTGGGGGGGGGGGGGGGGGTTGCTGCCCATGCCATTACTTCAACATCTCGCAGACAGTTCATAGAGATACGTGCCGTATGACGACGAGCATTATTGTGCTACCGCGCGGTGTAGCCGCGTGGTCTGAGGAGCCTTGTCACGGTCCGGGCGGCTTCTCCAGTCGAAGGCTCGAGTCCTCCCTCGGGAATGGGTGTGTGTGTTGTCCTTAGCGTATGTTAGTTTAAGTTATATTAAGTAGTGCTTATGCTTCGGGATCGATGACCTCAGCAGCTTGTTCCCATAAGACCTTACGACAATTTCCAATTATTGTGTTGTAAATTTGCATGACTTTACTGTCGAAGCTACATCAAGTCCATGATGTCCGATTTTACCATCAGATTTCCCTCATTCGTTACCAGCTGTGACCTAAAGTCAAAACCGATGGCTCTCCACACTAGGACGCCAGGAATAACACAACTACCTCTTCAAAACATTGAAAGTGTGGGTCATACTCACCGACGATTGTCATATAGGCTATCGATGAACACAGTGTGATGTCACACATAATCAGTCTGTGGTTTACAGTCACAGAACCATTCCAAAAGCAGTGATTTTCGTTGTCTTTTTAACCGTAGCACATGCCAGGAACGGTAATTCTTCAGTCTGGCTGCTGGTAGTCTCCAGTCAATCGTGTGGATTAAATCAGAATGTCGCATAGAATCCACCACTTGTTCTAGGAAGGCAGACGCTGATGTGGAGCGATTACAATATGCTTGGTGCACAACACAGCGATCCTCTCTTGTCGTGGTCAGACATGATGGAACGAAACCTAAACGAAGAGTATGCCTGCTCTCACGTTCCCATAAAGTCGAACACCGGGCCATTCTCACATTCGAATGCACCATAAATCTGGATACTATACGATTCAATCCGCAGGTCAAACGGAGACTCAAAATGAGGCCCCTTTCAGACTGTGTCAGGTCCAGGTAACGCTAACTCACACGAGACGTGGCAACTCCATATCCTTCACCGCGATCACTCAACATCTGATGATTTTCACACCTATTATATACCCTACCAGGCCTGTTATCAGCACTAAACACGAACAAAACTAATGAACTCTGGTGGCCGTTGCTCCCGTCACGCCACGCGGGGTAGCCGCACGGTCTCAGGCGCCTTGCCACGATTCACGCGGCTCCCCCCGCCGGAGGTTCGAGTCCTCCCTCGGGTATGGGTGTGTGTATGTTGTTCATAGTTTAAGTTAGATTAAATAGTGTGTAAACCTAGGGACCGATGATCTCAGCAGTTTGGTCCCACAGGAACTTACCACAAACTTCTAAAATTTGCCCCTGTCACAGAAAACTGCAACTCTAATAGTTTGCTTAATTACAGATTGTGTGAACGTTTATGAAGTGGCATTGACTTCACGTTTCCTGTGAGGCGTTGTGTTATCAGACCCTCTGTCGGGCTAGTAGGAGAAGAATTGAATGGTATCGTAAACATAATCCGTCGCTCCATAAAACTGAAGGATGATGTGGAAGTGTCAAATTGTCAATATGACATCACAAAACTACGTATATTACCTCCTGATGAAATGGAACCTAGCAAGAAACTATAAAATTTAGTTAACGATTAGAGGAAGCGCAGTAACGAGATATCTAGGGGTATTTCTGTACGAACGTCGTAACTCTCCACATCAAATTAAGGAAGGAAGCAGAAAAGGTACAAATGTGATGAACAGAATTATAACAACTGAAAATAGGCAATTTCTGCCTCTCTTGAAAACAACCAGAGCATGTTACCAATCTATACTAGCGTAAGTTACAGGATATGGAGCGAGCGTTTGAGCGCATATACTGCATCTAGTGAATCCAGCCTCATTAGTGAGAAGGGTTCAACGACGAGCGCTAATAAGATTACCTGGTACCTACTGCACTATCCCGAATGATGCAGTGTTAGTTAGTCTAGGAATATGCTTATTGGACTTGGAAATTAGGAAAAGGGGAACCCTTTACTGGTTAAAGAGAGGCAATGAAATGGTAGTACGAAAACTACTTGGCACTGAGGTCAACTGGAGAAAAGTTATAAAAGGCCGAATTTTACAACTGTGGAAAAATGAATGGTACACTTCTGGCACAGGCAGAACATCTGGGTATCTTTGTTGCATCAGCGACGGACTAAAAATGATATTTATTATTCTGTCGAGTGGATTGATACAGTAACTGACCCGTAATGGCACGTATGCTGTGTTGTTGTTGTTGTTGTTGTGGTCTTCAGTGCTGAGACTGGTTTGATGCAGCTCTCCATGCTACCCTATCCTGTGCAAGTTTCTTCATCTCCCAGTACTTACTGCAACCCACATCCTTCTGCATATGCCTAGTGTATTCATCTCTTGGTCCCCCTCTACGATTTTTACCCTCCACGCTGCCCTCCAATGCTAAATTTTTGATCCCTTGATGCCTCAGAACATGTCCTACTAACCGGTCCCTTCCTTTTGTCAAGTTGTGCCACATACTCCTCTTCTCCCCAATTCTATTCAATACTTCATCGTTAGTTATGTGATCTACCCATCTAATCTTCAGCATTCTTCTGTAGTACCACATTTCGAAAGCTTCTACTCTCTTCTTGTCCAAACTATTTATCGTCCATGTTTCACTTCCATACATGGCTACACTCCATACAAATACTTTCAGAAACGACTTCGTGACACTTAAATCTATACTCGATGCTGACAAATTTCTCTTTTTCAGAAACGCTTTCCTTGCCATTGACAGTCTACATTATATGTCTTCTCTACTTCGAACATCAGTTATTTTGCTCCCCAAATAGCAAAACTCCTTTACTACTTTAAGTAAATCTAATTCCCTCAGCATCACCCGATTTAATTCGACCACATTCCATTATCCTCGGTTTGCTTTTGTTGATGTTCATCTTATATCCTCCTTTCAAGACACTGTCTATTCCGTTCAACTGCTCTTCCAAATCCTTTGCTGTCTCTGACAGAATTACAATGTCATCAGCGAACCTCAAAGTTTTTATTTCTTCTCCATGGATTTTAATACCTACTCCGAATTCTCTTTTGTTTCCTTCACTTCATGTTCAATGTACAGATCGAATAACATCGGGGAGAGGCTACAACCCTCATTCACTCCCTTTCCAACCACTGCTTCCCTTTCACGTCCCTCGAAACTTATAACTGCCATCTGGTTTCTGTACAAATTGTAAATAGCCTTTCGCTCTCTGTATTTTATCCTCGCCACCTTCAGAATTTGAAAGAGAGTATTCCAGTCAACATTGTCAAAAGCTTTCTCTAAGTCTACAAATGCTAGAAACATAGGTTTACCTTTCCTTAATCTAGCTTCTAAGATAAGTCGTAAGGTCAGTATTGCCTCACGTGTTCCAACATTTCTACGGATTCCGAACTGATCTTCCCCGAGGTCGGCTTCTACCAGTTTTTCCATTCGTCTGTAAAGAATTCGCGTTAGTATTTTGCAGCTGTGACTTATTAAACTGATAGTTCGGTAATTTTCACATCTGTCAACACCTGCTTTCTTTGGGATTGGAATTATTATGTTCTTCCTGAAGTCTGAGGGTATTTCGCCTGTCTCATACATCTTGCTCACCAGATGGTAGAGTTTTGTCAAGACTGGCTCTCCCAAGGCCGTCAGTAGTTCTAATGGAATGTTGTCTACTCCCGGGGCCTTGTTTCGACTCAGGTCTTTCAGTGCTCCGTAAAACTCTTCACGCAGTATCGCATCTCCCATTTCATCTTAATCTACATCCTCTTCCATTTCCATAATATTGTCAAGTACATCGCCTTTGTATAGACCCTCCATATACTCCTACCACCTTTCTGCTTTCCCTTCTTTGCTTAGAAGTGGGTTTCCATCTGAGCTCTTGATATTCATACAAGTGGTTCTCTTTTCTCCAAAGGTCTCTTTAATTTTCCTGTAGGCAGTATCTATCTTACCCCTAGTGAGATAAGCCTCTGTATCTATACAAAATCGATAGACAAATAGATGATAACTGCGACTAAGGCAGTATGCACACACCAGAGAACACATTGTGGTTTTGCGCGCTCCTTGAAGATGCGATGGGTAATGGCCGTCAATCATTAAGCATGTCGGATCCCAAAGGAGCATTCAGGAGCGAATCAACCAGGCGCATCTTGGACGATACTGTAGCCGCAGTATTCAGGAAGGCCAAGGAAGACTTCGCGAGGCATTCGACCACGCATAGCATGCTGCCATTCCGGCTACATAACATACTCTGCAGATGCAGAGATGACAACTGCGGTCAGCGACCACCGAAAGAAATGGCTTCTCAAGAATTTACGCTGCTCTGGTGCGAGTGATCTTGAAAGTGTATACTCTAAGATGAAGTAGAGGCGGATCAGTAGCGGGAACGACCATCTGCAGGTTGGTTAAGTACAGCAAAATAAATGAAAAAATAGCTGAGCTGATCGTGTAGTGCTAACGGCAGTATTAGTAGTTAGGTAATCCGTTAAGGGTTTTATTGTAGTTTTTTTGTAGTAGAAGTAGTTGTATTTTAAAAAAATATGTATCAGAAGTAAATCATTAATACATAAGTTTATAATTATCCAGGGAAATGTGATTTGTATGGCTACTTTTAGCTTTTCAGATAACAGGCTGAAATTGTAAAGAATAAATAAACAAATAAACGTAAATTACACTCCTGGACAAAGTGCAACTTATCCTTTAATTTATTATTTGAGTTTTGTGGAACTTGAATATACTCTTTGTGAATAACAGCTGAACTGAGCACTATGCGACTTAACATCTGAGGTCTTCAGTCTCCTAGATTAGAATTAATTAAACCTAACTAACCTAAGGACATCACACACATCCATGCCCGAGGCAGGATTCGAACCTGCGACCGTAGCGTTCACGCGGTTCCAGACTGAAGCGTCTAGAAACGCACGGCCACACCGGCCGGCCACATACAATAGTTCCTCAGCATGGAACCAACTAATCGGTCACAATAGATGTGATACGAGTTGAGTTACAGAGATACACAAAAGCTCAAAATGTCATTCTTTTAACATTTTGCCAGGGAAGGCATCATAAATTATTTTTAACCATCGAGTAAATTCGTACTCTGGTGTGGAACAAGGTTCAATAAACATGTTCACGTGTCAACAGTACCATCAACCCGCAAGAGACAAGGGAATCGAATGGTTTTATAACGTATCTTAAATCAAGTCAGTTCGTCAAATTAGAAAGAGAGGTGCTATCCGACAATATCTGAGTTTTCTCGTAAAGAACATCAACTGTGGTTTTGTAATGATGTAATTATTCTACTTAGAATGGACCTATAATTTATCAATTAGATGAATCTAAGTGTATTTGATAGAATTACATATCAAGCATGTCAACGTACTTGCTTTGGTGATTAAAAGAGGAATGCTATTTGCTTGGCAGTAATTACAGATTCAATAAAGCTTCAGTTTGTAAAACACCATTTAATTTTCTATCCCTATTGCTTTTGGTGCTGTAATAACTTAAGCAACCGTACACTTCTATGAGAGCTGAGAGTCAATGTTTACAGCCTTTATGAGCCCCACAGCCTAGCAACTGCAGCCTTAATGACAAACGAGTGTGAGTTAGCAAACATTTATAGCTCTAAGAGTATTGTACTGAAATTTAGATATCGTTGAAGTACTCCTCATCAGAAATGCAAATATCCTTAACTCAAAAAAGGAGATGGGAATCAATGATTAACGAAGCAAATCATGCATCATTTCCCACCTATGATTGGACAGAAAAGTTAGAGTAAAATTGCTCTAGTTAACAGGCTGTGCTATAAGTGCATCACATTTGATACAGCAAAGACGAAGTTTTGTAAGACCTGATAATTACCCTGTCTGAAATCTTAACTTTATACGGCTTAACTGTTTGTCTTTCCACTAATAAAATCTCAACAGAAGTTGTCGTTGCTTCTACAGCAAAGGAAATTGTGGACGCCAGCTGCGACATAGAGAAGAAAAGTTATTCCATTACTAGTTTTTTTCACTATGGAGTGTTTATTGTTTTATTTTTATACCGTCGATTTCTAAGGACTGCTTTAGCAGTGTGATAGATGTGATTTTTCGCCGTGTTTATTTCCTTTTTACTACAAAATCATCTACTGTACTAATCATAGTATTGTCACGTTCATCTTAAATGACAAGTCGATCACTCAAAAGAAGAAGGTACAATGCACAGGCGAAAAAAAAAGGGACAGATGCTACCAACTTACGGAGCATCATGCGGTCTATTTTCTGGTTCGTGAAATGTGCCAGCAAACGATCGAAACTGGGTGAGCTCGTGGCAGCGTGGTGGTGAAGGGAAAAGTTCGCGGGAGCGTCTTTAAAGTTGAAAAGGATGGCACGGGTACAACCGAAACACGCTCGTCTAAAGCAAACACGCTATCCGTAACTTTGGCAAGGTCTCACTTGCAGGTCACGATGTAGTTCAGTTTACAAGTGTAGCCCTTGTACCGAGTTACTGCAGAGCCTCCTCTTTTTTGTGATTAATATTGCAGCACCTCGTTGCCGACGACACTGCGGTGCAGTAAAGTCGGGGAATTCTGTCCTGAAAATACGATGCACTACAACACAGGCTGTCTATAAATTCGTTAGCTGGGTCATAACTAACTCTCTGCACTAAATCTGTGGGTGACATTCGACTGCCTAGTCTAAGACTGCCCAACTTAACAGAAAGTAACATTCGCAAATATGCGCAAAAATATGCGCAAATATTATCTCTGTAATAATTAACAATTTGAAAATATTCGACTGTTTTACTGCAAATACATTATGCCACTTTTACAAATGAACTATTTGGTAGATAACTTGTAAAACAGTGAGACACATAGTTATGCGAGCCAATTTCTGAAAGGGAAGTTGCATACAGTGGCGAAGAATACAAAACACGTCACACTTTAAAATACAGATTGTAGAGAAAAATAAAGGTTGAGGGAAACCTGCGAGAAGACAGTTTAGGATTTAGAAGGAACAAAGGGAGAGAGACATTTTGGCATGAGAGACAATTCCTGACAAGAAAGGTGCATGCAGTAACGAAGAATATAAAACACTAAACGCCTTAAAATATTGAACGTAAAGAGGAAAATAAAGGTTTAGTGAAAGCTCTGAGATGACCACTTCGGATTTAAATGGAACAAAGGGACAAGAGAAGCCTTCATTAACCTAAGAATCTCACCGGAAAAGCTCTTGAAGCCAACAGAGATATTCTGAATAATTTTGCAGAAATAGAACAGGTATCTGAACTAGAATATATTGCTTAAATTTGTAAGGCGTCAAAGTCGACAACTGGTCCAGGAAAAGCACCGACACAGATATTACAAGAAAATCAAGAAACATGGACATAATGTCAGAAATAAGTAATTCCGAGAACAGACGTAATTTAAACGAGAGACAAGACAACAAGCCACTGATCAGTTTAAAATCTTTCGAAATCTATTCGCTGACTGCGAATTCCGTGGTAGCAGTTGTGTTACATATAGATATACAATGTTAGATAAAAACTGGAAGGGGCATCCGTAGGAATGAGAGACGAGGGGACTTATCCAGAGACTTGTAAATCAATTATCTACGTTTCACTTATGTTCGTTGTGTCTTGGTAAATTTCACGATAACATTTATATAGTTTGATTCATTTATTTTGCCAAAAACATGTTGTTGTTGTTGTCTTCAGTCGTTAGACTGGTTTGATGGAGCTCTCCATGCTACTCTATCATGTGCAAGCTTCTTCATCTCACAGTACTTACTGCAACCTACATCCATCTGAATTTGCTTAGTGTATTCACCTCTTGGTCTCCCTGTAAGAATTTTACCTTCCACGCCGCCCTCTAATGCTAAATTTGTGATCCCTTGATGCCTCAGAACATGTCCTACAAACCTATCCCTTCTTCTTGTCAAGTTGTGCCATAAACTCCTCCCGTATTCTATTCAATACCTCCTCATCAGTTACGTGATCTATCCACAAAATCTTCAGCATTCTTCTGTAGCACCACATTTCGAAAGCTTCTATTCTCTTCTTGTCCGAATTATTTATTGTCCATGTTTCACTTCCATACATAGCTACATTCCATACAAATACTTTCATAAACGACTTCCTGACACTTAAATCTATACTCGATGTTAACAAGTTCCTCTCATTCAGAAACACTTTCCTTGCCATTGCCAGTCTACATTTTATATCCTCTCTACTTCGACCATCATCAGTTATTTTGCTCCCCAAATAGCAAAACTCCTTTACTACTTTAAGTGTCATTTCCTAATCTAATTCCGTCAGCATCACCCGACTTAATTCGACTACATTCCATTATACTCGTTTTGCTTTTGTTGATGTTCATCTTATATCCTCCTTTCAAGACACTGTCCCTTCCGTTCAACTGCTCTTCCAAGTCCTATGCTGTGTCTGACAGAATTACAATGTCATCGGCGAACCTCAAGGTTTTTATTTCTTCTCCATGGATTTTAATACTTACTCCGAATTTTTCTTTTGTTTCATTCACTGCTTGTACAATATACAGATTGAATAACATCGGGGAGAGGCTACAAACCTGTCTCACTCCCTTCCCAACCACTGCTTCCCTTTCATGTCCCTCGACTCTTATAACTGTCATTTGGTTTCTGTACAAATTGTAAATAGCCTTTCGCTCTCTGTATTTTATCCTCGCCACCTTCAGAATTTGAAAGAGAGTATTCCAGTCAACATTGTCAAAAGCTTTCTCTAAGTCTACAAATGCTAGAAACATAGATTTACCTTTCCTTAATCTTTCTTCTAAGATAAGTCGTAAGGTCAGTATTGCCTCACGTGTTCCAACATTTCTACGGATTCCGAACTGATCTTCCCCGAGGTCGGCTTCTACCAGTTTTTCCATTCGGCTGTAAAGAATTCGTGTTAGTATTTTGCAGCTGCGACTTATTGAACTGATATTTCGGTAATTTTTACATCTGTCAACACCTGCTTTTTTTGGGTATTGGAATTATTGTATTCTTCTTGAAGTCAGGCTCTCCCAAGGCCGTCAGTAGTTCTAATGGAATGTTGTCTACTCCCAGGGCCTTGTTTCGACTCAGGTCTTTCAGTGCTCTGTCAAACTCTTCACGCAGTATCATATCTCCCATTTCATCTTCGTCTACATCCTCTTCCATTTCCATAATATTGTCCTCAAGTACATCGCCCTTGTATAGACCCTCTATATACTCCTTCCACCTTTCTGCTTTCCCTTCTTTGCTTAGAAGTGGGTTTCCATCTGAGCTCTTGATAGTAATTCAAGTGGTTCTCTTTTCTACAAAGGTCTCTTTAATTTTCCTGTAGGCAGTATCTATCCTACCCCTAGTGAGATAAGCCCCTACATTCTTCCATTTGTCCTCTAGCCATCCCTGCTTAGCAGTTTTGCACTTACTGTCGATCAGATTTTTGAGACGTTTGTATTGATTTTTGCCTACTTCATTTACTGCATTTTTAAATTTCCTACTTTCATGAATCAAATTCAATATTTCTTCTGTTACCCATGGATTTCTACTAGCCCTCGTCTTTTTACCTACTTGATCGTCTGCTGCCTTCACTACTTCATCCCTCAGAGCTATCCATTCTCCTTCTACTGTAATTCTTTCCCCCATTCCTTTCAATTGTTCCCTTATGCTCTGCTTGAAACTCTCTACAACCTCCGGTTTAGTCAGTTTATCAAGGTCCCATCTCCTTAAATTCCCATCTTTTTGCAGTTTCTTCAGTTTTAATCTACAGTTCATAACCAATAGCTTGTGGTCAGGGTCCACATCTGAACCCGGAAATGTCTTACAATCTAAAATCTGGATCCTAAATTTCTGTCTTACCATTGTATAATCTATCTGATACCTTTTAGTGTCTCCAGGGTTCTTCCATGTATACAACCTTCTTTCATTGTTCTTGTACCAAGTGTTAGCTATTATTAAATTATGCTCTGTGCAAAATTCTACCTCTTTCATTCCTTACCCCCAATCCATATTCACCTACTATGTTTCCTTCTCTCCATTTTCCTACTCTCGAATTCCAGTCACCCATTACTATTAAATTTTCGTCTCCCTTCACTACCTGAATTATTTATTTTATCTCATCATACATTTCACCAATTTTTTCGTCATCTGCAGAGCTAGTTGGCATATAATCTTGTACTACTGTAGTAGGCGTGGGCTTCGTGCCTATCTTGGCCACAATAATGCGTTCACTATGCTGTTTGTAGTAGCTTACCCGCACTCCTATTTTTTATTAATTATTAAACCTACTCCTGCATTACCCCTATTCGATTTTGTATTTATAATCCTGTATTCGCCTGACCAAAAGTCTAGCCATTCCCTTTTTAAATTTTGTAACCTACCTGCCCGATTAAGGGATCTGACAGTCCATGCTCCGATCCGTAGAACGCCAGTTTTCTTTCTCCTGATAACGACGTCTATTTGAGTAGTCCCTATCTGGAGATCCTATTGGGGGCTATTTTACCTCCGGAATATTTTACCCAAGAGGAATCCATCATCATTTAACCATACAGTAAAGCTACATGCCCTCGGGAAGTATTACGGCAGTAGTTTCCCCCTGCTTTCAGCCGTTCGCAGTACCACCACAGCAAGGCCGTTTTGGTTAGTGTTACAAGGCTAGATCAGTCAATCATCCAGACTGTTGTCCCTGCAAACACTGAAAAGGCTGCTGCCCCTCTCCAGGAACCACACGTTTGTCTGGCCTCTCAACAGATACAATGGATACCCCTCCGTTGTGGTTGCTCCTACAGTACGGCCATCTGTATCGCTGAGGCACGCATGCTCCCCACCAACGGCAAGGTCCATAGTTCATGAGGGGGGGGGGGGGGGAACATGTTAATTAAAGCTAAAGTTTAAATCTGTGTTTGTTCTCTCCAAACCGGAAATAGGGGTTTCCAGGAAACAAAATTCAAATTCCCAGTGACCTTCAATAGTTGCCTTTAAAATCAAGGTTCCTGGCAAACACCCAAGACACATTATGCCCTTCCTGCATGCATCTAACACTGCATTTCGCTGTATCCCTCCTCTACTCAGAGTTAATCCCTACAACTACCAAAAGCATATTTGCTTCTTTGACCTTCACTGAACTTTGCCATGAATCTGAATCATATATCATTTTGTAAGTAAAATCTGCCACTCTTTTCAAATCTTAGCTCAAATATTAGCGTTCCTGTTTTATAAAAAAACCGCTTTAACCTCTAAAACTTGAAAATCAAGTTCAAGGTCACAGCTGTTAGTAGCAATGTTGGACACTCTTTGCCACTTACAGCTTACATCTAACACATTTTGCTGTATGTTGCCTCCATCCCGCTATAACCGACAAACTGCAGGGACGGATTCCTGGCTGGATGTGGAGAAAAGAAAGTCCTATGAACTAGAGATGGGCTAAACTGTTCTTTTCAAAGATCGGATCAGAACTGTTCACTCCCTGAAATTAACTAGCTCTTATTCATACCTCGCCACTCATTCACAATAGAGAATAAATGGAAGGCACATTGCTCTTTAAACTTGGTTGATTCCAGTACTATACCTGTATTTTTATCTTATTTGATCCTATTTTGAAGTAACACAGATACTGAGTAAGAATTTTGTATGGTTTATTGAAATTTCCACGATATGACAAAGTTTTTGATTATTGATTTATTTTGCACTATCGTAGTTTTTTGGGTGATCGTAAAATGTTGTAACTTGAGATTTACATTAACAATATATTTGGCTATTATGTTTTAAAATTTCATTAACCTCGTACAAATACATCACAAACCATATATTTTTAAAGTGAACGTTTCCTTCCGAAGATGCCTAAAATCGCAAAATCCGTACCAGAATAAGAAAAAAATATACATAAATTTGACTGTAAGACTAAAGTGCTGCATATAGCCTTACACAGAATAAAACAAGGAAAATATTGGTGTATCACATTTTGCTATACGTTTATCGGTTCGCTCGTAATTAAACCGTAAATTCGAGTGTCCATAATAAAAATCCTGTAGTAAGAGGAGTCGTCAGGAACCTAATCTGATCAGTTTCAACAAATAAAAATAAAATAAAAACAAATGATGTAAACATATCATAATGTAATATACATAGCGGTATTACTACGAAGAACAATATCCAGTAGAGACGAACTCCGATGCAGAGGCGCTGAGTCAAGCAGGTCAGCCGCGAGCTGTATTACTGCGTGAGCTAAGACCGTAGAGACCAGAGTGACACCTGAGTTGCTTTGCTCAAAGCTCTGGCTAGAGTCGAGAACGGTGGGGTGAGCGTTGAGCGGGCGAGTTCCGAGGGTGGGGGGGAGCGGTGGACGGCCACCAGTCACTCGCTCCGAGACAAATCGTCCGTTCTCTTGCGAGCAGGTTGTTGCAAGTAGTTCTTATGTTCTCCGCTAGGCGGCTCTCTGTCCTGTTGCTAGCATCAACTGCCCAGAGGGCAGGACGTGCGACTTAAACGATCGCCGACGGAGTGCGATACTAAGCTAAGCTGCGCCAGACACTGCACGCGGCAGAGGGAGCACAGGGACGGCACGGCATATGTGAAACACAAAATCCAATGGGGCACTGCACAACGCAGGCAGCCAAGGTAGAAACAGGGCAGAGGCCGGCGCTGGCTGTGTTGTGTGGCGTGCAGTGTGCTCTGACCAGCAGAGGCCCCGCTGATCCGCTCCGACTCTCTCTCTCTCTCTCTCTCTCTCTCTCTCTCTCTCTCTTTCTCTGCTGTGAGAAACATTTGGAGCTACCGTTCTTTTTTTCTGAATCACTGATTGTTCACTCCTTTGAAAGATTCAACTCTATGAATCAGTTCAGGAGCGGATCCCAAATCTCTACTATGAACATATGTTCGGAAATCCATCGCAGCCATGATAGACGGCACTGACGAATCCTCTGACCATATGCCGAGTATTCCTCGTCTGTTGAAGGCTCTGTGATTGACACACGTAGTGTAAGCAGCATAATGAACCGCTATTCATGTCGGGAACAAGCTGAGATGGTGTTTGTGTCTACCCAAGCAGATAGATGGTCGAGAGGCAGCACGGCTATACCAAAACTAGTATTCTCACAGACGCCAACTACATCACACAAAATTTGAAGCCCTTTTTCGTTGTTTGTGAGATCATGAGCCCTTTCAGACAGACAAACGTGCAGTGAGGCAGCAGACTGTGTGTACAGCAAAAAAAGGAGGACAGGGTGCTACAGGAGGTTGAGACGAAACCTAGTGCAAGCTCCAGGCAAGTGGCCCTCCAATATCATGTAAGCCAAACTACGATTATGTGTATTCTGCATGACAATCGCTAATGTTCCTACCACCTACAATCCCATGGAGGATAGTTTGAAAATCTGTTGAGATGTACTGTGTTTTGTTATCGTTGTACTCACGCCGCCCACTTCCAGATATAAGTTTATAGGACCTTTTTTTCTCCACATGAGTGTGAATTCTCAAGCCAAGTGCTCCACGCAGTTCTCATGTCTAAATAATTACAAAACACATGTGGCTAAAAAATAAAAAAAAGAATGCTAAACAAACAATTAATATTTAATGTTGGCCTAAATGGGACATTGTTGCAAAACTAATCTGACGAAGCTTATAACTACAGAAAACACACGTTGGCTGAAATACAGTTCTAAGCATGCAAACACATTCAGAAATAGGCAATCTGAATTGCTGCCTGTTACTGGAAAAATGTAACTGATTCCATTTTTTAAAGCTATACTTGATGTAACCCACATCGGACACTCGAATTAAATGTATCCACATCTAAATTGTTCTATGATGCTTGTCAAGTTCTAAAATGGTACCTCCACCTTTAAAGTATGCAAATGTTGTTGCTCCCCCCTTGCTGCTGGAGGGGAGACTTGTGCGACCAAGCGATACAGATAGCCGTACGGTAGGTGCAACTACAACAGAGGGGTATCAGTTTAGAGGTGGTTCCTGAAGATGGCAAAAGTCTTTTAAGTAGTTGCAGGAGGAACAATCTGGATCATTGACTGATCTGGCCTTGTAACATCAACCAAACCGGCCATGCTCTGTTCATACTGCGAACGGCTGAAATCAAGGGTAAACTACAGCCGTAATTTCTCCAGAGCGCACGCAGCTTTACTCTGTGGTTAAACGATGATGGCGTCGTCAAGGATAAAATATTCCGGACTGCCGCATTCGGATCTCCGGACGGGGATTACTCAGGAGAACGTCGTTATCAGGAGAAACAAAACTGGCGTTCTACAGATCGGAGCGTGGAATATCAGATCCCTTAATTGCGTAGGTAGGTCAGGAAATTTATAAAGGGAAACGAATAGGTTAAAGTTACATATAGTGGTAGTTGGTGAAGTTCGCTGGCAGGAGCCTGGCTCTGAGCACTATGGGACTCAACTGCTGAGGTCATCACTCCCCTAGAACTGAGAACTACTTAAACCTAACTAACCTAAGGACATCACACACATCCATGCCCGAGGCAGGATTCGAACCTGCGACCTTAGCAGTCGCGCGGTTCCGGACTGAGCGCCTTAACCGCGAGACCACCGCGGCCGGCGCTAGCAGGAGGAACAAGACTTCCGGTCAGGTGTATATAGGTTTATATGTACAAAATGAAATAGGGGTAATGCAGCAGTAGGTTTAATAATGAATAAAATATAGGAGCTTGGGTAAGCTACTACAAACAACATTGTGAACGCATTATTGTAGCCCACGCCTACCATAGTAGTAAAAATTTATATGCCAACTAGGTAAGCAGATGACGAAGAGACTGAATAATACGATGAGATTAAAGAAATTATTCAGAGAGTGAAGAGAGACGAAAATTTAATAGTCACGGGAGACTGGAATTCGATAGTAGGAAAAGGAAGAGAAGGAAAAGTAGTAGGTGAATATGGAATGGGAGTAAGGAATGAAAGAGGAAGCCGCCTGGTAGAATTTTGTACAGAGCATAACTTAATCGCAGCTAACACTTGGTTTAACAATCATGAAAGAAAGTTGTATACGTGGAAGAGGCCTGAACACATTAAAGGTTTCAGATAGATTATGTAATGGTAAGACAGAGATTTGGGAACCAAGTTTTAAATTGTAAGTCATTTACAGGGACAGATTGATTATGAGCTGTACATTAAAACCGACGAAATTGCAAAAAGGTAGGAACTTAAGTAGATGTTAAATAGATAAACTGAAAGAACGAGAGGTTGCAGAGAATTTCAGACAGAACATTAGGGAACGGCTGACAAGAACAGGAGAAAGATATACCATAGAAGAATGGGTAGCTTTGAGAGATGAAACAGTGAAGGCAGCAGAGGATCAAGTAGGTAAAAAGCTGAGGGCTGCTGCAAATCCTTTGGTTATAGAAGAGATACTGAATTTAATTGATGAAAGAAGAAACTACAAGAATACAGTAAATGAAGCAGGCGAAAAGAAATACAAACGTCTCAAAAATGAGGGCGGGAAGTTTAAAACGCCTAAGCAGGGATGGCTAGAGGACCGATGTAAGGATGTACAAACATATTTCATTAGGTTAAAATAGATATTGCCTACAGAAATATTAAAAAGGCCTTTGGAGAACAGATAACCACCTGTATGAATATCAAGAGCTCAGGCGGAAAACCAGTCCTAAGCAAAGAAGAGAAAGCAGAAAGTTGGAAGAAATATATAGAGGGGCTATACAAGGACAAAGTACTTGAGGGCAATATTATGGAAATGAAAGAGGACGTAAATGAACATGAAATGGGAGATATGATACTGCGTGAAGAATTTGATAGAGCACTGAAAGATATTAGTCGAAACAAGGCCCCGAGAGTAGTCAACATTCCATTAAAACTACTGATAGCCTTGGGAGAGCCAACCACGACAAAACTCTTCCATCTGGAGAGCAAGATGTATGAGACAGTCGAAATACCTTCAGACTTCAAGAAGAATATAATAATTCCAAATTCAAAGAAAGCAGATGTTGACAGACATGAAAATTACCGAACAATCCGTTTAATAAGTCATGGCTGCAGAATACTAATAAGAATTCATTACAAACGAATGGAAAAACTGCTAGAAGCCAACTTCGGGAAAGACTAGTTAGAATTCCGTAGAAATGCTGGAACACGCGAGGCAATACGACTTATGCTAGAAGGTAGGGTAAGGAAAGAAAAAGTTACTTTTCTAGAATTTGCAGAATTAGAAATAGCTTTTGAAGGTGTTGACTAGAACACTCTCATTCAAATTCTGAAGGAGGCAAGTGTAAAATACAGGCAGCGAAAGGCTTTTTACAGAAACCAGATGGCAGTCATAAGAGTCGAGGGGCATGGAAGGGAAACAGTGATTCAGAAGGGAGTGAAACAGGGTTGTAGCCTATCCCCGATGTTATTCAGTCTGTATATTGAGGAAGCAGTAAAAGAAACAAAAGAAAAAAAATTGGTGTAGGAATTAAAATCCATGGAGGAGAAACAAGAACTTTGAGGTTTGCCGACGACGTTGTAATTCGCCAGAGACAACAAAGGACCTAGAAGAGCAGCTGTACGGAACGGACAGTGACTTGAGACGACGATATAAGGCGATAATGGAATGTAGTCGAATTAAATCAGGTGATGCTGAGTGAATTAGATTAGGAAATGAAACACTCAAAGTAGTAAATGAGTTTTGCTCTTTGGAGAGCAAAATAACTGATGATGGTCGAGGTAGAGACGATATAAAATGTAGACTGTCTATGGCGAGGAAAGCGTTTCAGAAACAGAGACATTTTGTTAACATCATGTATAGATTTAAGAGTCAGGAAGTCTTTTTAGAAAGTATTTGTAGGCAGTATAGTCATGTATGGAAGTGGAACACGGACAGGAAACAGTGTAGACCAAAAGAGAATAGAATCTTTCGAAGTGTGGTGCTACAAAGAATGCTGAAAATTAGATGGGTGTATCATGTTACTAATGAGGAGGAACTGTGTAAAATAGGGGAGAAGATGAATCTGTGGCACAACTTTACTGGAAGAAGTGATTGGTTGGTAGGACACATTCTGAGGCATCAAGGGATCACCAGTTTAGTACTGGAGGGAGCGTGGAGCGTAAAAATCAGACAGGGAGGCCAAGAGACAGTACTATTTGAGATCCAAAAGCAGCCATCTACTGCCAGATTGAGGAACACACATTTTCACCATGCGTTCAGGATACTAACATTCACCATGGTAGAAGTAATGGCAGAAATCATGTCAACAATTACTATCCCCAACCATGTTCGCCATGGGTTCAGGTCATGGTAATCACCAATATAGGGGTAATGGCAGTCACTATGTCAATGTACCCTCATTTCACCAGTAGTATCTACCACAAGTTCAGGATGATGATAGTCATCAGTATTGGGGTAATGGCACAGTCACAATGTTAACTGACCATCATATCCCTGGAATAGGATCCACCATGCTTACAGGATGATGGTAGTCAGCATGATTAGGATAATAGCAGTCCCCATCTACTGCTCAGTATTCTGTTAAATCTAAGTGTCATGTGGTTTCCATGGTGTGATAATCATCAGAAGGTGACAAATGTTTCATACTCCATGATAAAGCTAATACCCTAACATGAACGTAGGTGTAATGTTTGGTCCCAAACGTTATGTGCTGCAAAATCTGATCAGTTTAATGTTTGGTTGACTTTGGTATAGTTTTTGTTTGATGAATATGGAATTGGGAACAGCATTGTTTACTTTAGTAATTCCAGCTGAGAAGAGTACTGTAAGTTGTGAGTTAGAACAGTGGTAGTATTTGTACTTAACTTCTAATGTACTAGAACCAATTTTTATATTTTTTAAGTAGTTTGCGTTCTTTAATAATACATCCTGCAAAGGTCAAATAACACTCATCTACTAACTTGTAATTTATTTCAGTATTGCTAGTAGTGCCAACAAGTGAACCATGAATATTATAACTGGTAACACCAATTTATATATGGAAATATTTAATTTGCAAGGTATGATACAACAGCCAAATTTTGGTTGTCAACAATGTCGACTAGTACTGCTTAAACTGCAAGTGTCATCAACAGTGAAAATATGCAATCTTTATGTATTTATTATAATATTATAGTACACTTAAGGTGTGTCAGTAGTGCCACATGTGTTTTGTACTCCAAATCTTACACATTTTCACAAATAATACAATTTTATTTAGGCACAGAATTTCCATGTGTGTGTGTGCGTGTGTGTGTGTGTGTGTGTGTGTGTGTGTGTGTGCGCGCGCACGCGCGCACTTGAAATCGTTACACATTATGATGAATAACATAAATTCGGGGACGAAAATAATATATTTTCATATCAGTCTTGTTCCATCGTCTCAGTCTTAATACACCGCCATCCTTGTTCGATGCTGTGTGGTATGTAAACGTTTCTTGTTATGAGATTCACATTATATACTTGGAACTTAAGCAGTTTAAGTGTTACATCGCAATAAAAATTTTGTTTGAACACCTTCTTCCTTTTTTCCTAAAAACGTGCTCATTCCGTGCCTTTGTCTTTCGGCTGTGTGTGTGTTTTTGTATCACTTATTTTAATTGCATTTTGGTGTTATTTAAACGGTGATTACGGGAAATACAGTCTCCAAACGGTTTAGAGAGCCCTGGCACAATATTTTTGATTAGTAAATACTGCAGCCTTCCTAAAAATTTCTTTTTTCCGTACTCTCGAGAAGACCCAAATCATTTGTAATAAAAAGCTATACTGGCAGTCAGTACCATTGATTACAGTGCTTTAGTGTATGAAATGAAGCATTATCCTCTTCTCCCTTAATACAATTCTTGTTACGGAACACCATTACTGAAAAACTAGTATGAACGTCAGGTGAGGACAATTAATTCTCTGAACCACCAATAATACAGCGTCAGAGTGAAATACCAAAACCATTCACATATTTTATACGTGCATCTAACGTTATAATACTTGATAAGGCTCACAGAACAATTTAGATGTAAAAAAATTTGAGGATCCATAAGCATTACATAAAGTGTAGGGCTAAAAAATGGAATTCATAACATCTTTACAATAACACAGGCTTCCTGTTTGTTTGTTGTGTTCGTCGTCTGATTTAAGCCTAACATGAAACATCTAGTGCCTTTTTAAGATGTTATTTTTTAGCCACATACGTTCTGCAAATATTTATGCATATGGCGCTTAATTTGGGAGTCCACTATCATGTTTTAAGCAGCAATTTTGGTGTGTGTGTGTGTGTGTGTGTGTGTGTGTGTGTGTGTGTGTGTGTGTGTGTGTGTGTGTGTGTGTGTGTGTTCGTTCCTGACATATTTTAGATCAAAAGATGCTGCAAGATACACCCTTAACGTAATAGTTTGGATAATAAATTTTGAAAAAAATCATATCCCTCAGACAGTTTCGAGTACAGGGAAGATGGCTTGTGTGGGGCTATAACGTTATTGATTATTAGATTTCATTGGCTTGTAAAGTACTGGTATGTCATTGGCTGTTTCGTTTGAATTACTGCCACCACTACAAGTATTGAGGTGTGACATCAAATGTGAATGCCGTCATTTACAAGGGAGCACAGCTTGCTATGTGATGATGATGATGATGATGATGATGATCTCACTGATAAGAGTCATGTTAGCGATGAAGAGTGACGATGTCACTGCAATAACACTTGTATTTTTCAAAGCGACTCAGATGCGCTTAGGTTTACTTCTTATGTCAGTTCATAGATTTGAAGAAAGCTTTAAACAATTACGATTCGATTACACTTTTTAAAATTCGAGAGTTATCTGTGATAATCTACGGTGAGAGAAGTGTTGTCTCAAACTGTAACAAAAAGCAGAGCGCAGCTGTAACAGCTGAATGGCATGAAAGTGAGGCAGTAATTCCGAAGGTAGCGCGACAGCGTTTATGTAGCCTAACCTTTACGTTATTCTATCTGTAAATTGAGCAAGATGTATACGAAACCAAATTGAACCAAAATATTTTTGGTTTGTTGGTGACATTGTAAATTTTTTGGAGATAGAAAGGGATTTGGAAGATCACCAAACTCGTTAATGTCTTGAAATGAAGATCAACAAAAGGTAGAAAAAGGTAACGTAATATAAATCAGCATTGAAACACAAAAAACTGGATACTAGAGTATATTAAAATTAAAGTAGCCCCCGCTCCTGGAATTAGGTTAGGAAATAATATGCTAAACGTAGCAAATGACTTTTGTTCTTTGTGTGGTCGATGTAGAGATGATATAATACGCACTCTGACAATAGCAACAAAAGCGTTTCCGAAAAAAGAAAGATTTGTCAACATCGAAAGTGAACTTAAGTGTTAAGAATTAATTTGTGATATTTTATTTGGAGTACAGCCCTACATGGGACGAACCAGTGCAAACAGAAACAGAATAGAACCTTCTGAAAAGACGCTTTAGAAAAATGTTTAGTATTAGATGGATGGATCAGACAGTGTACTGTATCGAACTGAGGAGGAAGGGTATTATATTAATAATAATACTAATAATCTGATGTAGTTCGATGGCTACTGGACGCCATTTTGGTGACTGGCACGTCCTTAATCTGTCCCAGTTATCCAACTGGTTAAAGAGCACCTACAATTTAACTTGGAATCCGACCCACATAATGGTCCTAGCAACCACTTACATTATCGAGAGGTGAAGGCTACATTAAAGGCAGGCTGAAAATATCCGAGATTCAACTGGAATTGGATGCCAGTACGTCCCGGCTGCCGGGCACCCGCTTTACGGGTAGATCGCCATGCCAGGTCATAGCCTGGAATGAGTTTGTGTGTTAATGACAGTTAGGTTTTATAATTGCACTTGGAATTCAAATGCTGGATAGTCAGAGGTAACAATGGCATTACTCACTCTCTGTGCTTTTCACATTCTGATTCTATTTCTACGAGCGGTAATAATTGTGCTTGGAGACAGACTAAAGGCCGTTTGGGCTTCGCATGCGGCCAATGGTCAAGGGATAGGACCGACTGCACCACGGGCTGGTTCCAGGGGATGGAGGAGATGACTTCCTTCCATACTGGCAGTGTCCTTTCACCAGGAAGTATCGTTAGCACTAGGCAACGGAACCTCCAGAGCCATGGGACGAAGTACCTAGACTCTGTTGTTGCATTGAAAAGCGCTCGCCCCTGTTACCACCCACCTCCCCCCACGTGCCTTGCTGCCCATAGCATGCACCCACTTTTCCGGTGAAGCGAGACGCTTTGTAAATGGCGTCGACATCTTTAGGAAGCGTACCAAAGCACCACTTAGCTGGAATTATTCTCTTGTGGTTCGTGGCCCACGAAGTTGACAACAAGGGAAGAAGGATGATTGTTTTCCCACTGTGGCTTTCCTCTGTGATGAAAAGGCGCCAGCTAGAAAAACACTAGGACTCACTGGTGGATGTCATCTAACGTAGTTTCTGAGACCCACTTTTAAGACTGAAAATTAGAGGAATCATTTTATGAAGCCTGTTGAGGGAGAATGTCAGTCCTTAAACACACGTACCACTGGCCAGTATTGGGGGTGAATTCAGCGTTTGGTTGAAAAACTTGAGATGTGTGTAACGCAGTCACCAAAATGAGAGAGATTAAGTTTTGGACCATTTTGGTTTATGACACTGAAGAGAGTACAGACCTTTGGTTTGACACGTGGAAGAGAAAGGAGATTTTAGTGGCAGACTCCAGAAAAAGAGGAACACTTGAGTTGTAGTCAGAAGACTTGGAAGAATTTGGAGAGGCCACGGCACCTGGGCCCCATATTCTGGGGAGAGATACAGTGCACCTATGACTATAACAAGAATGTGTCGCGGCAGCAGAAAGGTGAGGCAGGACAGGCACATTAACTAGGTGAATTTTTGGAATTGGAGAGTCATCGAACAGACACTTTGCCCTAGTATTATGTCTGACTTCTCTGGTTCTCATGCTTTCGCAGTACAATCACTGAATACTCAGTGTTTAACTCAATGACAGAAGGATGATCGAAAACTGCCGCAATCCGTTTACTACTCGCATCTCCCTCAGAGCATCGCCAACAGTTTATTTTCAGAATCGGTTTTGATCACATACACGCTACGTGTTTTCAATGAACTGTTTGTAGTTGAAGCTAGCTTGCTTTAATTTTTGCTGTACCATTTATGAAATAAATCTTGAATATATTGTATGTCTAGATTGCTCTTTTATAGTTAGGATACACCTCCCTATCCTTATGCAGAATTAATAGAAAGTTAATTGGGACCCACTCAGAACATAGTGTTTAGGGCTACTCCCCCCCCCCCTTCCCCAATCCAATAACTTATTAACTTATCGCCTTCCTTAAGCTCCATTGTGCACTGGCGCATAGGAACCGATATGACTGCTTAGCTGCGGAGGCCAGATCATTAATGAAACATAGATCTGCAGGCTCTCACAGCATGAAATCAGCCCTTCGCTTGAAGATCTCAAGAGTGATACTCCTCGGTTCAAGTAGAGCGCCTTAATCACTCTTTTGGCCCTAATATTCAGAATAGGAAACAGAAAACGGTTCTTGACAGCTCTAATTACTTGAAAAAGCCACGCGGGGTAGCCGAGGGGTCTTGGGCGCCTTGCCACGGTTCGCATGGCTGCCCCCGTTGGAGGTTCCAATCCTCCCTGGGGCATGGGTGTGTGTGTGTTGTCATTAGTGTATGTTAAAGATCGATTAAGTAGGGTGTAAGCCTAGGGACCCAGCGCCTTACCAGCTTGGTCCCATAAAAACATACCACAAATTTCCGATTTGACAAAGTCATGATTACTGTCCTGAGCTCTTAATGAGATTCTTTATTTACCAACCACTTTCGCTTGACAGACCATTATCAGGTTCTTAAACGCATCTACAGCATCATATTAGGCAAATATAAAACTACTGACGTTGATAATGAACTCATCTATTACCTCTGTCGTCATATGCATGATTTTATTTTCTGACGTCAGTGACTTTAAATTTTCCTAATATGACGGTGTAAATGCTTTTAAGAACCTGATGATCATGTATCGACCGAAACTGATTGTTCAATAGAAATCTTTATCCGAAGTTTGTGGCGGTAATCATGACAATTTGCAAATAGTTACGGGCAGTAGGGCACCACTTCCTGAAAATTGGTTGTGCTCTAATTACGCTGTGCCAGCACCAGCTGCCGTTGACTGCACGGTGCCGCGGAAGGCTAACAGGCCCTCAGAGGTAGAGATTCCGGCAGAAGTTTACGAGCTCTCCTGCTCCACCCTGCAGCGCCGGCGCCGGGTACGTGGTAGAGGGCAGCGGCTCCGCGGGTGTTAACTGCCTTCCTCGCACTGGTCGCGGCCCCGCCTTTGTGCCGGCGCTGCTCTCTGCTGCTGACGCTGACAAATGCCTGTCGGGTTGCTGCAGCGTTTCACCAGCCCTGCAGCCGCGCCGTGCCTGCAGGTGGCCGACTCACCAGGACCGTTCTTTCGCTGTTGTCGGCGAACAGAGTTATTTAATATCATATGTATTCTTTGCTAACTAACGAGTATTCCACGAGACTCTCAGTACCGTTTCCTTACTCACATGTAGCCTCTCAGGCTTTCACGGAGTGAATGATTAATGGTGAGCTTCTGGGTATTTAGCCGAGTTGTTGTTTCCACTTCATGCACTATACTACACTACTGGCCATTAAAATTGCTATACCACGAAGACGACCTGCTACAGACGCGAAATTTAACCGACAGGAAGAAGATGCTGTGATATGCAAATGATTAGCTTTTCAGGGCATTCACACAAGGTTGGCGCCTGTGGCGACACCTACAACGTGCTGACATTAGGAAAGTTTCCAACCGATTTCTCATACACAAACAGAAGTTGACCAGCGTTGCCTGGTGAAACGTTGTAGTGATGCCTCGTGTAAGGAGGAGAAATGCGTACCATCACGTTTCCGTCTTTGATAAATGTCGGATTGTAGCCTATCGCGATTGCGGTTTATCGTATCGCCACATTGCTGCTCGCGTTAGTCGAGATCCAATGACTGTTAGCAGAAGAAGGAATCGGTGGGTTCAGAAGGGTAACACGGAACGCCGTGCTGGATTACAACGGCCTCGTCTCACTAGCAGTCGAGATGACAGCCATCTTATCCGCATGGATGTAACGGATCATGCAGCCACTTCCCGATACCTGAGTCAACAGATGGGGACGTTTGCAAGGCAACAACCATCTGCACGAACAGTTCGACGACGTTTGCAGCAGCATGGACTATCAGCTCGGAGACCATGGCTGCGGTTACCCTTGACGCTGCATCACAGACAGGAGCGCCTGCGATGGTGTACTTAACGACGAACCTGGGAGCACGAACCTCAAAACGTCATTTTTTCGGATGAATCCAGGTTCTGTTTACAGCATCATGATGGTCGCATCCGTGTTTGGCGACATCGCGGTGAACGCGTACTGGAAGCGTGTATTCGTCATCGCCATACTGGCGCATCACCCGGCTTGATGGTATGGGGTGCCATTGGTTACACGTCTCGGTCACCTCTTTTTCACACTGACGGCGCTTTCAACAGTGGACGTTACATTTCAGATGTGTTACGACCCGTGACTCTACCCTTCATTCGATCCCTGCGAAACCCTACATTTCAGTAGGATAATGCACGACCGCATGTTGCAGGTCCTTTACGGGCCTTTCTGGATACAGAAAATGTTCGACTGCTGCCCTGGCCAGCACGTTCTCCAGATCTCTCACCAATTGAAAACGTCTGTTCAATGGTGGCCGAGCAATTGGCTCGTCACAATGCGCCAGTCACTACTCTTGATGAACTGTGGTATTGTGTTGAAGCTGCATGGACAGCTGTACCTGTACACACCATCCAAGCTCTGTTTGACTCACTGCCCAGGCCTATCAAGTCCGTTATTACGGCCATAGGTGGTTGTTCTGGGTACTGATTTCTCAGGATCTTTGCACCCAAATTGCGTGAAAATGTAATCACATGTCAGCTCTAGTATAATATACTTGTCCAATGAATACCCGTTTATCATCTGCAAATCTTCTAGGTGTAGCAATTTTAATGGCCAGTAGTGTGGCTTACAAATCCGGAATTTCTCGGGTATTCATTTCGACTCTTTCCTATTGGACACCAAATCTTAGATGTCCTCCTACAGCAGACTCTGTCTGAGATATTCCGAGATTGTTTCTGTAGACTGGGTGCAGCGGCTTCGTATAACTACAATGCGATTCTGTAAACGTCTCTAATGCAACGCTTCTTCATAGCTCTATAGACGCCTATTTTCGCCTACAACCGTTCGCGCTCCGCACCTGAAAGTTGCCAAAAGCGCTGCAAGGTATCAGGGAATTCCGTAATCTGACTCGACTGTAGGAACGTCTTAGTAGCAAAGAATATATTTATGAAAATTTCATGCGTGATGTGGCATTTTTTCACGTATGTCAATATTTATTACGTCGTATCTCTTTAACTATGTGTCGTACAACTATATATTTGTGTAGGTACATTCAGTGGCATATTTGCATACTCTCTGTGAAATATGTTGCGAATAGAGTTAGTAACAAAGACTAATGAATTTAAACGTCATTCACAATACTACAGTGCTATAGTTTCTCACGTATCTCTGTGTTTACGACATCATATCTCCTAAACTATGTGTGGTACCGTAATAGAATTTCGTAGGTGCATTTATCGGCATATGCGGATACTGCCTGCGGAATTAATTCGGAATACAATGAGCAACACAGAAGTTATAAATTTAAACGTCATGCATGATGTGGCAGTTTTTTTACGCTTTTCCTTGTTTATGACGTTATATCTACTGAATTCGAGGCCCACGAGAAACACAGGCCGCGGCGCGTACGTCACGAAGGTAGGCGTAAACTCACTCGCTCGCTCGCTCAGCTCTGCAGACAAAATGCATTTCTAAACCTGTTAATTCACAGCTGGGTGTGTTCGTACTAAGAAGAATTGTACCTTCTACTGGAATCTGTTATTATGAAGTCTTACTGTGTAACAAAATGGTTCAAATGGCTCTGAGCACTTTGCGACTTAACTTCTGAGGTCATCAGTCCCCTAGAACTTAGAACTACTTAAACCTAACTGACCTAAAGACGTCACACACATCCATGCCCGAGGCAGGATTCGAACCTGCGACCATAGTGGTTGCGCAGTTCCAGACTGTAGCTCCTAGAACCACTCTGCCACTCCGGCCGGCTTACTGTGTAACAGCTGTACAACAAAATTTACTAGAAGATCAATACTCGATGTAAATGGCATAGCGGCTTGTTTATAGCTTTGAGTCTCTTCTGCTTAACAGTCCTAATTTCATACCAGAAGTGGTGCCTTATGCAACTGATAATCACTTTGGAATGATTTTAATTTTATTTTACCACAGTACAGCCATAACAAATTATTAGTAGGCCTAAGGACTTCCGATCATTGTAGGGCTAATAACAGCAAGACTCCATAACAACGGACTCCAGTAGAAGATGCAATTCTCGTTTCTACGTACACCCCTGGTTACGAGTTGACAGGTTGTCTGCTGAGTTGAGCGAGCGAAAGAGCGCAGGTGTACCTTCGTGACGTACGCGCCGCGGCCTGTCTTTCTCGTAGGCCTCGTACTGAATTATGATAGGTGATGATTCTTTCCCCACAGCGATTTTCACCGGACAATTGAGGATGTGTGTCCCAAGTTTGGTTGAAATCAGTCTAGTCGGTTAGGAGGAGATGTGGAAAACACATACCCATCCATCCATCCACCCCCCCCCCTCCCCACGCCCCTTTTCACACACACACACACACACACACACACACACACACACACACACACACACACACATACATCCATTTCTATAATATTTATGGATTTCGACGACCAGCCCAATTGTTTTCTTCAGGAGCAGCATGCCATGTTTTGTGTGTACTTGCTGTCTGGACTCCAGCCAGACTGTGAACTATTTTTTTGCTTTTGTGTTGACTGTGCAGAACAAAACTGAAAGTGCTACAGGAGCCTTGATCTGTCATACTTCTGATATGCTAGTAATGAATAGAAAAATGAGGAGTATGTTTGTGTAGAGTGTATCTATATCTTCTGTACATGTCTCTTACTCCACAAACCGTCATGTGAGGGACAGCTTCGCTCTTTCGTGGAGTGAATTTGGGGGTTCTCTTGGTAAAGATTAGATAACATGATAGAGAAAGTGATGTGTACGACTTCGCACACTACAGTAAGGAGAGGTGGCCTGCAGAGTGGTGCTACAATTATCGTCGTAGGGAAGCTGTACAGGAACAGAAATGATTAGCGAACAAGTTAACACAGTAAACAGAAGATTTACTTATATATCTCGACGTATACTGTTCCGGCGTAACATCAAGCGTCGGCATGTCGGCATGGATTGTAACCGCAGAGAAGACTGTGAGACAACGTCAGCTAATAGTACGCTGACTAGGACCGCACCACGACAGGAGCGGCCTCTATCCGAAGAGAATGTAAGCACCGCTCTTGCCAGCCTCGGCCGCACTAGAAGACGGGCACTAGAAGACGTAATAGAACAGCTGTACTAGAACACGAGCCATCCTCTTAATGCTACGATCCACTACTCTTGTCACCTGAGTATAATTCAGGAAGGCATTAAATGAACTGTCATGTGGGTGATACTTAGATTGGATGAAATCATTTTCTTCACACATCGGCAATTGTTTGATCTGAGAACAGTGCAGGATCTGGATTTCTACTGTTATTCACGAACGGCTGCTCGTCTTGTTGCTCTGAAAACTCTACGCAAACGCCACTGCCTCGGTCGTTAAGCGCAGTCCGTCGGCCACTGCATTGTTCATGGTGAGAGGTAATTATTGAAATTTGGTATTCTCAGCATACTCTTGACATTTTGAAATTGGGAATATTGAACTCTCCAACGGTTTACGTAATCGAATGTTCCATGCGTCTAGCGTCAGCTAGCATTTCGCCTTCAGAGTCTGTTAACTTCCGTCGAACGACCATAATCACGTCGGAAACCTTTCCACATGAAGCACATGAGTACAAATGACTACCTCGCTAATGCAGTGCCCTTTTTACGAGGTACTATCGTCATCTGTATCTGCACATCGCTGTCCCATGACCTTTGTCGCCTCAGTGTATTAAGCATTTAAATCAGAGGAAATAGTGCTTAATACCTATTGCCCTGTTTCCTTGTAAATCTTAAATGCAGCATTAGATCCAGTTAATGAGTCAAAATTTATGACTGTGGTAGGGCCTTTCCCGTTCACTTACATCACCATGATAAGCTTTGGTTTATCAAGGCTTAAACCGACTGCTTGATAAAGGCCTTTAAGTAAGATCGATCCTTCCAGTTACTCTGAGGCTCACTGGAGCTTTCAGCTATCCTGAAACAGTTTCCAAGCAACTGGATGGGGTAGTTTTTGGTTGAAGGTAGCCCTCTGCAGGCTATTGTAGTCGCAGTGGACGCACGTAATCGAGAAGCAGGTTCTTGTGACACCTCTTTCCTAACGGTATTGGTTTGTGCTGTGAGCGAGGTGTGCACAAGCGACTTCAAACCTGCGTATTATTCCCCAAACTTAACTCGAATGGGAAGGATGGAAGAAGACGTCTGTCTAGTTCAGGATGCTCAAACAAATGCATGCACACAGTGGGAAAGAAGGAAGGAATGTAGGAAGGAAGGAAGGCAGGCGGGAAGGAAGGCAGGCGGGAAGGAAGAAAAATGACTTAAATTCCCGTCGACGACGAGGTCGTTAGGAACGGAGTACAAACTCAAAATGGAGAACGATGGGGAAGGGAAAATGGTCGTGCCATTTCAAACGACCCATCCAGGTATTCGGCCTAAGCGATTAACGGTAATGACGAGCGCCATCCTCCCGACTATGAGTCCAGATCCTTCACTGTTCGCAGATCAGTCAATCGCTGATGTATGAAGAAAATGATTTCATCCAATCTAAATGTCACCCACAAGACAGTTCATTTCATACGTGCCTGAAAGATACTCAGGTGACAAGAGTAGTCGATCATACCACTTTTCCTCCTGGTGAATCCAATCAGAAGAGGTCCGCTGCATCGGTTGTACATTTGATTTACTGCTTTATAATGACCCCCAGAAAGATTGTATCGTTTATATAAAATACGAGCGTATCACACAACTTCAGCGACACAAAAATACCAACTTTTCTCTCCAGTTTAAGTGCCTGTTCCAACAAGACGCCCAACTGAGGAATTAGAAACGTCTGTAAAGCACTATGAAAAAGGCATCACGCACATGCGAACTGATGAGTCTTCGGCAATAATGCTGAAAACTGACTGCTTTTTAACAGAGCTGAGGTTCCTCCTCACGCGTCGCACGTCATAAAATGCTTCGATGTGATTAGTAGCAGAGTTTATAGATGTCGTTAGGTTTTCTTGTCTCGATCTCATACGGAACGGAAGATCACCCAAATCGTTTGGAAGGTTACAATGTTAGAGAATGGAAAATATATCGGCAATATAAAGATTGTGAAACTTCATTGCAGATGACCAATAGTTGTTCATTTTTATACTCAGTGCTACTGGTTTTGAGCAACAGACAGTTATAGAGCCAAAGCAAAGCGTAACCAGCTTGCCATTACACCACTTGAAGTGCACAAGACGTGCACAAGACTATCATTTGAAATGTACGATCGCCTTGTGTGAGTCTCCTACATGTCTGCGTCTTTTTGAGATTATTTATTGTAACATCGAAGTTGTTCACTTCAAATTTTGTAGTAACAAGCTCGTTGGGCTTTGCTTCATCTTGATAATGGTCTATTGATCGAAACCGGTAGAATTGAGCACAAAAATAAACAGCTGACGCTCATCTACAATGAAGTTCCACATTTTTTTGGCAGCTGTAAAGATCCAACTCATCACAAATCTAAATACAGAGATTAATAACATTGGACCAAACACTCATGCTTGAGGTACATTCCTACCAAATGCACCTATAGCGATATAATGATCACAGGATTACACGTTTCAGAAATTCGGAAAGTGTGTTGACAACACGTAGGGTGAGAGATACTGTTGTAGCTGTAGTGTTTACGAGCTTGAAAAAGCGAGTATTGTCCCACTTTTTACTTTTTTTTCCGGCTCCAAGTACTTGCGTTGCTTGTCGCAAAGCATGTGCTCCCCAGCTGCACAATACGGCGTGCTGCCATTGTGCCGGGATTACAGATACCGCAGCCGCTTGAGCCAGTGTTCCGCAATAACAGCAGCTCGCAGAGTGTGTGGCTGCCTTTCATATTCCCGTTGGCATTGTGGCGGCGGCGGTGGCGGCGGCGGCTGCTGGGCTAACCTCGGGCCACCGCGCAGCCCTGGGAGTGCGGAGTGTGTCTTACACGCGCCAAATGCATCATTGTCTCGCCACAGAGGCAGCCCGTATTTCTAACTCAGTAGGACCTACAACCGCCGTCCGTTTCTGTGATGCTGGTTTGCTTAGTGATAAAAAAAAACGGCTCATGCTAATCGATAGATAAAAGTCACACAGAAAACATTATCTACTATCGACACCTTTGTAGAATTTACTACACCTGGTAGCTTAGCGGCACCGTTATGCTCGATATTCTTCGATTGAGAACTCTTAATAGTGCTGTCCATCTGGCAGCCATATTGGACGTTAAGGAAAGAGTGTTAAATATCTGTGGAGTCTGAGTAATGTGGACCATTCCAAATGATGGAACAGCTATGGTGGCGTTGATGGAAACCATTCCAGTTAGTGTAAAGTATCAGGCATGTAATTTGTTATTTCCGCCATCCAACGATTGCATAAACTGTCCACCAATGCAGACAGAACACGTGATCAATTTGATATTAGTCCAATGCTGATGAGCCTTTTTTTTAGTTTTTAAGCTTCCTGTTACAGCTAATTATGTATCGATGGGTTTATTATATTATGTAGCTTGCGGAGCTAATTGAACTCATCTATTAAGGAGGAAAGTTAGCTTTTAGTACTGGCTTTGGAGAAAATATGAAGTAAACGTACTGAGTACACCAACTGCAGAAAAGGAATTAAAGTATGAATATAAGATCAAACAGCCAACCGATTGCACATAAACTTTAGGCACATTGACCTAGGTTTCGACACCTACCAGGTGTGTCTTCATCAGGATGAACAGTTGCTAAATCCTGTAAAATAATACACAGAAAATGAGGTATGACAAAAGCAGATTAACCAATGTGACAATTTTCATGACGCACAAAAGTTACTTACGTAAAATTACATTGCTAAAAAGCAATTGGCAAAATTTTGAATAGCTATGCTCAAGTCAAAAGTAAAATACAACGTTGTAGGTTTTGCCACGTGTACCCAGCTGGGGACAACGTCAGACTTATCGGCGCAGTGGCTTGTATTGCTGCCACGAAAACAATTAGAATTACGCTGCCTATCAGGTGCGGTCAGTAACATCTGTCCATTTGAAATATTATAAAAAACTGAAAAAAACGACAGTTAATTTTAAAAAACGAACTAAGGAGATTTGAACGTCTTTTTGAAATTACATAATAGTCAAGCGGATTGTATATAATAGAGCCATCTGTTGCGCTTTACAGAAATTAATATTACGAAAGGGACAGTTTGACATAGAACAAATCTTACAAACAGCTGTACAATCCAGAAAGTATTTGCTTGAATATAACTTCAGCGGCACATATCTATGAGATTAGAAGAAAAGAATGTTTCGAAACCTTAAGGACGACTAACATAGTAAAAAATAGATGAATCAAAATTCTTCGAGCAGTGGATTGAATCCATTTAAAAAATTTTTATTACGCAGTTGTAGCTGTTCATTGAGGATGAGGTCATCGTTCTTAGAAATATGCTTGAAAATCTCTAGCTCTTTGAGTACATCGAGCCTATGACATTCCCTTTCTCTATGTACAATGGAAATTTCTTCAGCGCGTTTCGTTTTGTGTCCGGAAATTAGCAGATGATCAGCAAATTGGAATTGTTTACATTAGTGCCTCTTTTTCCCATCAGATGTTCTTTGTACATGACACCAAAAGACCTTCCAGTTTGTAGGATGAAGACTTTCACGACTGGATGACATAGCTGCTGGTAAAATTTCGGGATGTGCGGGCCGTGGTCCAAGAAACTCTTCCGTTTCTGACGTTTGGTCGACGAGTCGGCAAGACTCAACGGAAGAGCGCCTCTGAAGATGTCCAGCGCAGTCCTGGACGAAACGTCAGCAACGGACGAGTTTCTTGGACCACGACCTCACATCGCGAAAGGTTTACCATCACCTTTCAGTTTGTCCTACATAATAAACGGGAAACGTATCACAAGTGATTTTATTCACTCTTGAATTGTGTATCGGAGCAACAATGGACTTGAGATTGTGGATGATATTTTTTTTGTAAGTTACTGTTCATGGAAAAGGCAACTTTGAATCCATATTTTTTAATCAGAAGACAACGAATTTTACGCGCAACAGGGCCTACAAATGGAATCGAGAAAATTGTTTTATACTCGTCATTGTCAGGAAAGCACTGCTGCCTAGCGTTCGTTTTAACTTTGAAGATCTTGTCAACTAACGAGGAATCATAGCCGTTATTAACTGCAATAGTTTTTATTATGTTCATTTCTTCATTACGCCTGTGACAAAAGTACCGAGACTGCACGATGAATGGATGAATGAAAAAATTCTTTCTTATGGGAATGAGGTTGCACTAATCTGTATTAATGGCTTTTCTAAAAATACTGAAAGAAAATCTGTCGTTGTCAATAGCAATACTGAGATCCAAGTACGTAATTTTGATGATGGTCGTTATTTTCTAACTCACAAGTGACGCAAATTTTTCATGAAGACTATTAAATATTTCAAACAAATGCTGAATTCCTTCCATGCAACCACTGTATATGATCAAAATATTATCAACGTATCAAGCGGAAGACAAAATACCAAGATCAGCAGCTGAAAAATAATTGAAGAATTTCCCTTTCACCGAATTAATTAAAATATCGGCTAAGTGCCTGCCAGTGGGTTACCCAATGCCAGGCCGTTAGGCTGATGGTATAATTTGCCATTGAAAACAAAATAGTTGAAAGATTTCTTCAACGATGGGAATGGTTGTTTCAACAGGTACGTTAGTATACAGGCTCCTAATATCTAACGAAAACAATTTAGTATCCTAGTCGCACTGCAGATCTTTGATTTTTCTGACTCGATTTTGACTATTGACGACAGGATAACTATTCAGAAAAAACGAAGGACTTTACGTTATTGTGAAGGAACCTTGCTAACTCACGATGTGCATTGTTCATACTATTTACGATCAGATGCATCGGATGGCGACTTTATTGTACTTTAAATTGGGAACCCAATTTAAGGGCCTGTGGATTCATATTAACGAGCTGTTTGTTATGAGATGGTTAACAGCTAGCCTAATTTCTTTTTTTATCGTGGCAGTCAGAACCACATGTAGCTTCGAAATACTATTCTATGTATTATTTTGTACGATTTGGCAACTGTTCATTCTGATGAAGACACCCCTAGCAGGATATATGAGAGATGCGACAATAAAGTAATAAAGCAATCAGACTGGTTTTCTTTGCAGGATGTGGCAACACTGCAGGATTGCATAGGCACAATATCTTTTACCTTGGTCTATAAGCTGCATCTAGTCCAAGCGGAACATCGATGCAACTGCTCAGTCGTGAGTTGTGCTGTAATACGTTAACACGTGTTTGTGTCTCTCGTCACGGAAATGGAACCACATAATGTTGCGCAACGGTATGCCATTTCTTTTTGCGTTAAATTGGGTGAAAACGCGACGACAACTTATGGTAAGCTTCAGAACGCCTTTGGAGAGGACGTTATGTCAAGAGCTCAAGTTTTTCGTTGGCATAAAATGCTTAGTGAAGGCGGAACGAATGTTGAAGATGAAGACCTGAGTGGATGACCATCAACCTCACGGACGGATGTCAACTTGACCAGGTTTGTGAACTCGTACGATCCTATCGAAGATTATCCGTGAAAATGTCTGCAGAAAAACTGAACATCAATCGAGAAACGGTTCGTCTAATAATAACTGAAGATCTTGGTATGAGAAATATTTGTGCAAAAATGGTCAGCAAAAATCTCGCACCACAACACCGAGAAACACGGAAAAATGTGGCAGCCGATCTGTTATTACAAACGGAAATCAATCCAGAATTCTTGAGCCGTTTTATCACTGGTGATGAAAGTTGGTTTTTACAGTCCGATCCAGAGACAAAACGCCAAAGTTCGCAATGGTGCTCAAAGTGATCACCCAGACCAAAGAAAGCTCGCATGTCAGAGTCAAAAGTGAAATGCATGCTTGTGTGCTTCTTTGATTCCAAGGGAATTGTTCATAAAGAGTGGGTACCTCCTGGACAAACAGCTAACCAATATTACTACAAAGATATTTTAGAAAGACTTCTTAAAGGAGTTCTTCATGTCCGTGCCAACATTGTTGATAATTGGATTCTGCACCACGATAATGTGACATCCCATACTGCTCTGTCAGTACAGCAATTTTTAACCTCAAAACAAATTTCAATACTACCACAGCTACCTTATTTACCAGATATCGCTCCATTCGAATATTTCCTGTTTCCAAGAGTCAAAACGGCGGTCAAGGGACACCATTTTTAAACAACACAAGTTGCCTAAAAAGCTGTGACGAGGGTCTTGGAGGATATTACAGAACATGAGTTCCAGAAATGTTACCATCAATGGCAGAAGCGTTGGAAAATGTGTGTGCAATGAGAAGGGAACTACTTTGAAGAAGACAACACTAAACTTTACTAAAACAGTAAGCAACATTTGTTTTTCACGTCAGTCTCATTACTTTATTGTCGCACCTCGTGTGTATATATATATATATATATATACACGCGCGCGCGTGTGAGTGTGTGTGTGTGTGTGTGTGTGTGTGTGAGGGTGTGTGTGTGTGTGTGTGTGTGTGTGTGTGTGTGTGTGTGTGTGGAAAGTCTGTTAACAATAACTTCGAAAAGCTGTTGAGCGTTTTTTTTTTCAAATTATTTTCATGGCACTCTAAACAATAAAAAATGTCTGGACTGACATATATGTGTCTTAAGGGCATATACATGTAATAAGGGGAAGCTGTCTGTTAAGACTGAGTGGGAGGAGAAAAATGCTGTCCTGTGAAAATGTACCACTGCGTTTCCCTTATAGCAGTAACTTTTAACTACAGTAGTGTGGAATTTAAACAATTAGACAAATATATATAGTGTACGTCTGTCTGAATGTCAATTAGAGCAATGTGTGCAAATTTGAAGTAAATTAGTCAGCTCAGTCGGCAGCTTTAACATTAAATAATAACGTGTCTTTACACAGTAGAAGTATATTTACAACTATGTATATTAAGAAACTATATACCGTATATACACTTTACACTTTATTAGAGAATCATGTAAAAATCTCTAATAAATCAAATTTTTCGAAAGTTCTGCAAATAACATTTCCATGTTATCTAATCTATATATATTACATATGTAAAAGTTACATAGCTAATGTCGTCCAATTATTTATTAGCGTAGAGAGTGAAAATTAATAATATAGTGGTGAAAAATTTTTCGCAAAAGTGTTTCTTTTTGAAACATTAGTATACATTTATTTACATATCACATACGTTAAAAATACATAATATGTGTATGTAATAATGTGTATTAGATCATCATATGAGAATAAGAAGTAAAATGTAAAGCAATTTGAGGAGTGTTGCTAACAAATTTTCCTATTTATATAGCATATGCATTCACTTATATATCATATATACTCATATATACTCGTATTAAAAAAATGTTGCCTTTGTCGGTCCGAACATTTATTAGAAAATCAAGTAAAAAAGTGAAGTAAATCAGTCAAGAACTTTTCGTGATTTTTCGTAACAACGTTACCTCTTTATATAATATATACATATATTTGTGTATCACGTGTATTTAAAAAAATTGTTGCTTATGTTGTTCCAAACGTTTAATCGTGAATAAAGTAAGAAGTTGAAGAAAACCAGTCAATAACGTTTCGCGATTTTTCTAACAACGTTATCTCTTTATAAATTAACAAATACAAATTTATGTACCATATATATTAATAAAGAGGCATTCTATGTTCATCCAAACGTTTATCAGAATATCGTATGAAAAGTTGAAGTAAATCAGTAAAGAAGTTTTCGAAATATTGTTAACGATTTATCTGCGTCTATACGAAGTGTGTGTGTGTGTGTGTGTGTGTGTGTGAGTGTGAGTGAGAGAGAGAGAGAGTGAGAGAGAGAGTGAGAGTGAGAGTGAGAGAGAGAGAGAGAGAGAGAGAGAGAGAGTCAATGACTGAGTGTTTAAAATCCGAAGTAAATCTGTGAAAAACTTTTAGAGGTTTTTGGTAACGTTTCGCCTCTATACGGAACATAGATATTTATATATCATACATGGTTCAATTTGTTGCCTATGCCCGTCCGAATGTTTAATAGAGCATCGTGTAAAAATTCTAAGTAAATCTGTCAAGAACTTTCCGAGGTTTTTGGTGACAACGTTAAACAACGACTTGTCTGAAAACAAAGTAGTCTATGTACGTCCGAAAGTTTATTGGAGTATCATGTGAATTAGAAGTCAATCGGTCGAGATTTCTTGCTAATAACCCTTCCCCTTTATGTAGGACACATAGATTTATTTACCGTATATATTTATGAAATATGTTGCCTGGGTCTGTCCAAATATTTAAGTACCGCTTGAGAATTTCAAGTAAACTGTCAAGAACATATCGAGGTTTTTCGGAAACAGCGTTAAACTACAATCAGTCTTTATATAGTAGTAAAGATAAGCTTCTCGTACACATCGATGTTTACTTTAGTACCACGCAAGAAGAACGCATTGAGATGAGCCTGCCCCAGCGGGAGGATTTTCATAGTGTGTTTCCCTTCAAAGCGTTAATTTAATCGCGAGACGCGAACACCGCGAACAGGAAATTGCTCTTTTGATCGGTACGCTGAGAGGCTAGCGCGGCTTGTGGCAAGCGTCAGGGGAAGAGGAGCCGGGAAAGGGCGCCTTCTTAAAATTCGAGACGGGAACTTGCTCGGAATTGATTTGTAAGTAAACTGTCGGCAGACGGCCTTTGCTTACCTTTGCGAGCAGATGAGGTCTCACTCAGCGAGTTGACTGTTCTGGGCACCGTACAGACTTGAACGAACAACAGCCAAAGCTATGCCACACACGTCTTCATTATTCTCTCCCCTTAATGTGTATAACTTCTTTCTCTGAAAATCAAGCCGGACTTTAAATTATCTCCTTGTTAGTACAAAACGGAAACCAGCCCTCACTAAAAGATTACGAACAGATCTGTCATTGCACATAGTTGAGTGTTTCTGCATGATCGCATTTAGATTTAGTTTTCGACTAATAGATGTATTCCCTGCAAATTTGTGGTATAAATCATGGTAGGGCAGTCTCTATATCTAGGCTTAATGCGCTAACAACCCTACGGTGTCTGGCAGACAATAATACTACATGGGACTAAAGGTTATTAGCAATCCTCTTATACGAGGACCATTTCATGACACTAATGTAACGTGTCCCAGGAGAAATTGTCAATATACAGAGATAGGAGAGTGAAGATCATTCGAAGCAGAAAACCCCAGTAAATATGAGATCGAAAATACATATCATACGAGCTATGAGCGCTTCTTCATCTACGATACTGTGAAACAGTTCTCTTCTACTGGAAGCTCTTTCCTTTCCACATTTTGAGAGCTAGTAGTATAGACAAGAAGAAAAATTGTCCTGTAAATATATACTTCTTCTGATGCACTCTCAAGTTACACATTTTACAGCCCATGTTTACTAGACTTTTCTGCTTCGAATGGTCCTTCCTGTTATATTCCTGAATAAGGACCACTCCTCCTGGGTGACCTTGAATGGGAAAAATCAAATTATTGCCATGCTGGTTTAGGACGTACGCTATACAATTAACAGAAATTCTCTCCATGATCGATCGCGCTAATCTTGTAGCATTTGCTCACTAGTTTGAAAAGCATCTCAGTGACAAATATGTCTGTGATCATCTCAAGACGAAACGTGCTTGTTGTATTTGGATCCTTATCACCTCTACTACTCCAAACTGTTAAGAGTCACGAGCTGTCGAGCAGTACTTAAGAATCAGTCGGAGGAGAGTTTTGTAATCCAGTTCTTTTGCGGATGATTTAATTTCCTTCTTTTTGTTTCAGCTAATCACAGTCCGTTATCTTCTTTTACTACAAATACACTTATCAAAAAACAGTTTTGCATCACTTCGGTTCCGAGAGTTCCAGAACCTGTACAGATAATTGGAGAAGGTATCAACATAAACCTTATTTCCGCTCTTTTTATTTCTCACGAAAACCACGCAATGCATATTGTACCACCATACAGAGAGACCTTCAGAGATGGTGGTCCAGATTGCTGTACTCACCGGTACCTCTAATACCCAGTAGCAAGTCTTCTTGCATTGAGGCATGCCTGAATTCGTCATGGCATACTATTCACAAGTTCATCAAGGGCGTGTTCGTCCACTCCTCAACGGCGATTGAGCGTAGAGCCCTCAGAGTGGTTGGTGGGTCACGTCTACATCTACATCTACGTGATTACTCTTCTATTTACAATAAAGGGCTTGGCAGAGGGTTCAATGAACCACCTCCAAGCTGTCTCTCTACCGTTCCACTCTCTAACGGGAAAAACGAACACACAAATTTTTCTGTGCGAGGCTGGTTTCTCTTATTTTATCGTGATCATCATTTCTCCCTAAGTAGGTGGGTGCCAACAGAATGTTTGCGCAATCGGAGGAGAAAACTGATGACTGAAATTTCGTGAGATCCCGTCGCCACAAAAAACGCCTTTGTTTTAATGATTGCCACCTCAATTCACGTATCATGACTGTGGCACTGTCTCCCCTACTTCGCGATGATAAAAAACGAGATGCCCTTCTTTGTACTTTCTCGATGTCATCCGTCAGTCATCCACTGCAATTGTAGCCCTTGGGCGGCCTGAGCGAGGCATGTCATCGACAGTTCCTGTCTCTATGTATCTCCTCCATGTCCGAGCAACATCGCTTTGGTTCATTCAGAGATGCTTGGACACTTCTCTTGTTGAGGGCCCTTCCAGGCACAAAGTAACAATGCGGAAGTGATCGAGCCGCGGTATTGACCGACTAGGCCTGTTTTAACTACCGACAACACGAGCCGTTTACGTCCTTCCTGGTGGAATGACTGGATCTCTTTTGCTGTCGGACCCTCTCCGTCTAATAAGCGCTGCTCATGCATGGTTGTATACATCTTTGGGAGGGTTTAGTGACATCTCTAAACAGTCAGAGGGACTTTGTCTGTGATACAATATCCACAGTAAACTTCTCTGTTCAGGAGTTCTGGGAACTGGGGTGATGCAAAACATTTTTTGATGTGTACGGTTTCACGTGGTCGTTCCACTTAATCTTGATGCGAATGTTTAGTCCCATATATTTTACGACATTTACAGTTTCCAGTCATTTCTCCCCTACTGTTCAAAAGAACAATGAATTGGATTTTAGCCTTTCTCTGCACTCAACGTTAATTTTACTTACGTTGTGAGACATCTGTCCATCACAACTGCCTATCTTTGCATCAGACTTTAACAATCTGCTGCTTCCCCTGGAACTCTCCGATACCAAACAGCTTTGTCTGCTAGTATCCTGAAGGTGATTCCGAACCGTATGACACATTTTCAGTACAAATTTAAGTGAATGTAGTTTTATGTCAATCATTTCGCAGCATCTTTCCTACTTCACAAACCTAGTTCTTCTTATAGCGCTCAATAAATGTTGTTTTTTTTTTTTTTAACTTTTACTTGAAGCTAGTATTGACCTTTGAAATGTGATATTACACCAAATAGTATTACGTGCAGTGTACTAGATTACGAGACAGGAATTTAAACGTAACTCGCACTGAATTCTTGCACGAGTAACAACTTTGGTCTGGTGCAGCAGCCAGAGTGACTGCGATTTTTAGGAGGTTTCTCCATTCCCGTTTAGGCAAGTGCAGGGCTGTCTCTCACCACCGCTTCAGAAAATGCGACACAGAAAATATTAAGACACGACATCGCACACAATGATAATGAGGCGGCTCACATGGCTCTCCGCCCTTAAATTTACTAACTACACTGTGGCAGGAATTATATCCGACCAAATGGTTCAAGTTAATTAACAGATACCAAATAATGAACTAGAGCGAACACCGTGCACCGTCAACAGCGCTATGAAGAGCTGTGGAGGAGGAGGAGGAATAGAAGAAGAAATTAATGTGGAAGTTTTCTACTTGATTTATGCGAACAGTTTGTACATCTAGCTTGAAAATGGTTTTGTGATAGTTTCTGAAAAAGGAGCTGAGAAATGGACGTCGATAGAGTGAGGCGTCTTGTCTGTCTCCAGGTCATCAAAACTCAAGCACTACCTCAGCTTCAGAGAAATGGACGGAAAAAGATTCCGTGGCTTACTTGAACGGACACCCTGTCCCTCATAAGCAAAATTAGGTAGACAGGGAAGACATTCAAAAGCGTCATGGTTCAAAATGGTTCAAATGGCTCTGAGCACTATGGGACTTAACTTCTGAGGTCATCAGTCCCCTAGAACTTAGAACTACTTAAACCTAACTAACCTAAGGACATCACACACATCCATGCCCGAGGCAGGATTCGAACCTGCGACGGTAGCGGTCGCGCAGTTCCAGACTGTAGAGCCTAGAACAGCTCGGCCACACCGGCCGGCAAAAGCGTCATGTATGGAGCGCTATTCTGCTGAGCTCATGATAGTAGGAATTGTGTTAGGTGATCTATTACAGAATAACTGTTTGCTTGTTTCCTTCACACACGGTCATGAATCTTCTAACTTGTCTGATGCGGTTAACCACGATATGTCTACTAACCCTCTTCCATCATGAAGAGTAACACACTCAACGTCCCCACTTACTTGTTCTTTTCCCAGCCAAGGATGCTGTATGACTATCTTTCTCTCTCTCTCTCTCTCTCTCTCTCTCTCTGTCTATCTATCTCTCTATCTCTCTATCAATCTATCTATCTATTCTCTCGGCCTCAATTCTTTCTCCTCAGAATAACACTTCTCGCTCTTCCCACCCCGTCTCTATCTATTGGAAAACTGACTGCAAAGGTGCCTACTTAGATGGAATGCTACTGTTAAAAGTGGTTAGATGGAAAGATCATCCTGAATGCGTGTACGTGAGCGATTCCTCCCAACTGGTGATGGGAAACTTGAGATCAAACGAGACAAGAAGAATATTAATCACTGTTTTAGAATTACTGAAGTCATTGGGGAAGTGGCAAGCAGACGATTATTCTTGTTTGTGTGCAGAATCTAGGTTCAAAATGGTTCAAATGGCTCTGAGCACTATGGGACTCAACATCTGAGGTCATTAGTCCCCTAGAACTTAGAACTACTTACACCTAACTAACCTAAGGACATCACTCACACCCATGCCCGAGGCGGGATTCGAACCTGCGACCGTAGCAGTCGCGCGGTTCCTGACTGCGCGCCGCAGAATCTAGGAGACTAGAAACATACAGTACCATACTGCGAAGAATATCATCCACATAGTGCCGCTGCAGTAAAGACTGTCGTACAATCTTAAGCGAATTTTAAACTTTTCACGAAGAAATGAATATTCGAAGACGGTTCGGTCATCCTGAGATTTCGATGGCTCACTTCAGGGTGACTCGCAGGTGTCCAGTCTAAATACTGTGGTGTGAAGTAAAAAACGATCGGCTTCTATGATCACGTGGTATAATTTGTGCAACAACCCATGCCCTCAAGTTGCTGACAAAAATAATGATGGAAAAAAGTAGAGGATGTCTTGGATAACAATCGAAAAACATTTTCATGTGAAAAGAAGGAGGAAACTCTTCCATTTCCTCTTCATTTAATGCGTCGGTAGCACCAGTGCATGAGGCAAGGCAGTCTGCTCAAGGGGATGCGGTCTGAAAGCCTGGAAAGATCGGACACCGTCGCAGACCACGTGGCAACGGACCGTGATAGATTAAGCGGCGCAAACAACCGGGCCGAATTGCGCTGAGCTCCTCGGGAGTCCGTTCCGTATCGGAAAAGCCATTTTCTCCTCAGCGCGGCTACTGGCCACCGGCACCAGGTCGCCCTAAGGCATTCTACCCCCACCCCTCTGCTTTCGCCGTGTACACCGGCGCAGATTACCCGCTCCAAGCCAATAGTTGTCGCCGAATAGCTACTTACCTTGATCCACTGAAAACGCTCACTAAACTTCCTTTTAACGCAATGGCTCCTTTTGTTCGATAAACCTTGACTGACATAAGGAAGATGAAAGAGTCTCCACCTACTTATTACACTCTCACAATTAATAACAATAGACATTAATTAAGTACTTTTTCCATACTGACTGAAACGGCGCTAATTAACTGATACTCAAATTAGAAGACAGAAATTCTTATTAGTGGAATTAACTATGTTTCAGCGGATTTTGGTATTGCAGGTTGCCTACATGCGGTGCAGGTATGCATTTGGGGGAAAACCTATTGTTCTCCATTGATTGACACGTGATTAACCTAGTGTTCTCCTTTGTTTGGCAGGTCCTTAACGTGTTGTCCCCCCCCTCCCCTCTACCCTCAGGAAATCTCCCCCCTAGCTGCTTCAGGTATACTTTCAGCTCTGAGTTATTGGAGTAGCCCCTCTCAACCTTATCAATTAGATTGACTACTTAATTAAATTGGTCAATTAATTAACCTCTCTCCCCTAGTAAACCCCTTAACCTGTCACCCTACCTACTGAGAAATGGCGGGAAAAAGACTCAGTTAATCGGTCATTTGAAGGGAATTCGATTGTTGTGTATGGAATATTGTTTCAACACTTTAGACAATGTATAGAATACTTTTTAGTTATGGAATATAGTTTATTTATTTAGTTAACCCTTTCAGACCCGATACGCACAATAGTGTGGGTGCGGTTTATTTGCGTTGCAGTATCATATTATTCCGCAATGCAGGTGAGTCCCAAGTCAGACGAGTGTGCAGGAATCGCTGTTTCGTATACAACTCGATTTATATCGATATCTCGGTACAGATGCGAGATATGGTGTCTTAATCTTTGGTAATTTTCAAGATGGCGGGTCGGAAGCATGTCTGTCGAGTAAATGTTTATTGTGCTTTATTTATTGCGTTTTGACATTTGGAAAAATGTGTTTGAGATTCTGAAAGGTGTACAGAAGTAAATAAAAATATGTTCGCCACAATTATTTGAATACTTTCATAGCTACAATGACTGTAACATCCACACGCGCAAATGTGCGTGTTGGGACTATTTTACCGGCATATGGTCGTTTTCGGTCGATGTTTATGGTTAAGATTCGGAACAGATTACGGAATAGATAAGTCATTTTACTATTGTATTTACGGATTATTTTCACAGTTCGTTTGTTTGTTTCGTTTTAGGGCTTACTGACGAGGAAATTCTAGCCATATTAGATGACTCTGAAGTGGAAGTCTTCAGTAGTGATGACGAATTGTTAGATACAACTTGGACTCTTACAACAATCAAACCTAGACTTGGAGAAAGCTCTGAATCTTCTGACGAGGAGGAAAATTGTAACAATGCTTCTGCAACAATACTACCAGTTGCTCCAGAAGTGAAGGACAATTTTCCCAGTCAACACAGTAGAAAGAATTCTAAAAAAAACAGTGGAAACACTTCGTCGTTTGTCCACTTGGAGTAAAAGACCATTCACCTCCAAAATTTTTGCGCACTCAGAGAGTGAGGTAGGACAGGAAATTAAAACTCCAATGAGCTATTTCAGCGAGTACTAACCAGAAGATTTTTTTTCAGTTAGCATCTGACTGCACTAACAGTTACTACTTTTCGAAGAAAGGGAAGTTGCTTCATACAAATCCTCAAGAGATAAAGCTGTATGGCATGCATGTACGTATGGGATGCAATTGATATCCTCGTACACGTCTGTACTGGCAGAAGTTATTGCGTATGGCAACTATTCCAGATTGTATGCCTAGAGACAGGTTCTTCACTCTCAGAACAGCACTGCATGTTGTGGATACTAACAACATTCCACGAGAATCAGAAACTAATAGATTCTGTGAAGTACAACCTGCAATTAATGTTGTATGCAGTGCTTGTTTGAGACTTCCATGCCCCTCTGAAAATGATTATTCCACTGATGAGCAAATGGTGCCATTTACTGGACGCTGCACATTGTCTCAGTATGTTCCAAACAAACCGCGCACTTTGGGAATTAAAAACTTCGTTTTGGCAACAACGAAAGATTTGGTAATTGATTTTGAATTTTATGAAGGTAAATCAACTCCTCTGCCAGATGTTGGCCTTGGTCTTGGGCCATCTGTAATACTTCGCCTTACTCAAACATTACCTCAAGGTGCAAGACTATATTTTGACAGATATTTTACAGCTTTGCCATTATTTCAACTAGGGCTGGAAGGAACAGGAACCATAACGAAAAACAGAGTGAAACCAGTTCACCTGACAGAAGAAAAAAGACTGAAGAGAGGAGATATGGAAGAATTCTGCAGGGACGATGATAAAATAGTCACTGTCCAGTGGAAAGATTCAAAAGCTGTGACCCTTGCCTCTACTTGTACAGGACGTGAACCTGTAAGCAATGTTGAGAGATGGAGTAAACCAGAAAGAAGTACATCTTAGTGCCATGTCCTGCAGTCGTAGTGAAGTAAAACCTGTGTATGGGAGGAGTGGACCTCTGTGATCAAATGGTGGAGACCTACAGGACTTTCTTGAAGACAAAAAAGTGGACTTTAAAAGTTTTGATTCATTTACTTGATTTGGCTTGCGTCAATTCCTGGTTACAATACAAAGTTGAATGCGAAGCCAATAAAGTACAAAATAAAAACACTTTAGATCATCTTGGATTCCGACAAGTGATTGGGGAAGCGCTAATTCTTCTTCTTCAGGACAGGAACATGAAAGTGAATGATGAAGAGCCACCAAATAAAATGTACAAACCAGCAAACACAGCATGTGATGAGAAGCGGCTAGACGGATATCATCACTGGCCAACTGTTGATGATTTGCCTTCAGCTCGCTGCTGCAGGCAAAAAAATTGGAAGAAGAGGACGAGAACAAGATGCCTGAAGTGTAATATTTATTTGTGTTTGTCAAATAACAGTAACTGCTTTCGTGAATATCACTGCAAGAAATGACATAAATATGTAAGATAATCCCGACCCACACAATCGTGTGGGTTCAAAATTTGTATCAAAATTAAAAAATAAAATTTTGTAAGCAATTGGTCCACGAGTCTATATTTTTTTAGTTACAAAAATGCATGTATTTCAAAATTTTCATTTCAAGTTTGGGTGGGGATCTGAAAGGGTTAAAGAATTTGTCCATAAATCGATTGCTGTGTATGGAATATTAGTTAAACAATTTAGGCAATGTGTGGATTATTGTTTATGTAAACAATTTAGGGGTTTCAAGGCAGTGTGTGCAATACGGTTTCTTTATTTATAGACTTTTTCAGGAAATCGATCACCACACCCACAACCAATTCCCCAGCCCCCTCACCCAACTACCCTCTTCACCTCCCAACCCCATCCTGGAAATTGGCGGCTCTGCAGTAGAGAGAAATATCTCACGAAGGGAACTAAAAGGGTATATTGTTTTTTTAATACAAAAAATCAGTTTGTTGGGCTTGGATTTCTCTTGCTTACGATTGTCTGCTGTTTGGAAAGATGCAGGTCTTGTGGGAAGTAATTATATCGTTGGCATTTCTTTTTATATTCCGATTGTGCAAGAAATACCGTCATTAAACAGACATCACACGTAATTACACACAGTTAAAAAACTTTCGATCGCGAAGTAAGCATCGCCCGCCGTCCCCTGTCCACTGGACCGCACAGGACGCTACCGCACACTAGCCCAGGAGTCAGGATGCACCGGTGGCCCCCGCGAAGTGACGACGCGGCCGTCAGCTGCTGAACCACATGCAGGTGTCAGTTTGGGTTACTTTGATGCGTGACACCTGAGAAATACCTGTCGAAATACGTGCTCACCTAGGCACCATTGCTGGAGCGATGATGCAGAGCTGCGGGTCCAGCACTACAGGAATCTGTTCCAATGCTTCACATAATAGCTCAGGGTTAATTGTTCCTAGCGATCCTAATGGGACATGTGACCTGCGTCTAGTCGTGCACGTTCGTTTACCTACCTACTGTGGCTAGCGCATTGCCGCTAAATATTAACGTAGTAACTCACCATCTAAAAGGTTCTCAATGTTGTATTGATGTCACATGGCTATGCGTATAAGAGCCAAGTTGACCTCTCGGAAATTGTAAAGTGATGCAGAACCAGTTAACGATCGCTTTTGTAAGAGCTTTCGTGATGTCTCAGCTTGTCTGCATGGAAATTCTTGTCCTAACAGGATCTGTTTACGAAAACAGCCCGAATAACACCGAATGCATTCTTCCTGATGATGCTAATGGGGGAAAGGCCGCCTCTTACTGAATTTTCCCATCAAACTGCTGCTGCTGCCAATGTGGGAGTACCCTCCGCCAATTTTTCTCCGCAAGCGAGACTGTCAGCTGCAAAAAAATCTATTTTGTACAGATCGCCATATTGCACTGACAGTTAAACCCTACAAAAATGGTCTGCAGATCGTCAAATTCATCCCACGTACTCACTGTGCTGCAGTGCAGCACTGACAGAGGAGACTGCTGCCATAAACACGGCCCATGATCACAGTCCACAGAAGCGCTTGTCAGCCAGGGAAGCAGGCTGGCCGTGGTTTAGCGCCCACGGTAGGACGACTTCAGTGACAGGGGTTCAAACGCTATCAATACTCCCAACGCAAATACTCGTTGTATTGAATCTTCTCAAACTTCCACATAGTGAACAAGCGACACACGCGGTCCCGAAGGCCACTGGGTATTAGTTTACTAATCACCCACCCAGAGGCAGCCGCGAGCTAATTGGCCATAAGCTGGAAGCTTTCTCAGACTCTCTGAACTGGTGTACGAAGGATGGGCGAGCCCCATCTCGGAACAAAGGTGTCAGCTGAGATGCTGTTTCCAGCCTAGACCTGCATCTTCGCTGCTACACTTTCTACAGCCATCTCCAGACTCACAAGAATATTGGGGACATGGCCCATATTTATCATTGTAACTACAATGAAATAGGATTGCTGCCGCAGGCTGACACCGAGCAATGTACTGTATATGTCTCCTCTTGGCGGCTGTGGTTCTGGAACGAATCTCAGTACCTATAGCGCACATAATTTTCCATGTAAAAGAAGAAAAAAATATTTTTTTTATTGTCCTGATGGATATCGATGTGCTGGATCTACACCTTCCTCACGATAGGACACAATGTAATTTTCTCTGGTCATGCCGAAACATAAGCCACAGTAACTTTAAACTCCAACATACACCGCATTTCACACAAACAGTGCAGTTATATATGCTAACATTCACACCAGCTACGTGTCGCGATTCTCTTCAGTACTAGGAAAGTATCTGACGTTTAAGTTTTACAGTCAGCGCTTCCGGAGAGTGCTGCATCCTGTAAAGACTCTCTCAAACAAGTACTATGAAGCACAGGCGTCCGGCACTATGTGATAATCAACAACGTCCCCGCGGTCGAAAGGGTTGGAAAGATATCACCGATACGATTTGTTGTTCTATAATCAACAGCATTGTCGATAATGCGACAAGAAAAAACGGGAGGATACGCTTATGGGATACCGAAGAGGAGACGTTTTTTTAACAGCCGTATTACCCATCCTGTTTGTGCACTAAAGCAGATCCAGTTGAGCTCTTGCATTGCTATTTGTGCAGCCGCTTACAAAATGAATATTTCACTCCTTACTTTCGGATGTATCCTGAAAGCCTTGAAATCACATTTCACAACGTGAAATGTGTGCTTCCCTTACGACTAGACATACATAATTTTCTGTTTTACGTAAATAGTAGTTTGATTTCGTCCACAAACGTCTGGTGATAAGTCGGAACACAAGTCGCAGTTCCTTTACGTTAAAGCAGCAGCATAACATTTATATCAATCATAGGTGTATAAAAAATTATGAAACGTCCGTACTTCCACCAGATCAATGTCGTTTTCGCTATGCAAAAAAGCGTCCCGCCAACACATACTTTTCGATGAATAAAGAATGTAACTACAATTTAAAAAAAAACCTACGGCTTTTCGGTTTATCGATTTCACCACTTCCACGAAATTTTGTTTTATATACATGTAAATCCAGCCAACACACAGTGGCGTCTTCTATACATTCAGGCCACCAAGTCGGAGTTTGTGTCAGTGCGTTCCAATCAAAGCTTTTACCACACAGATCATACAATTTTCCCGTGACTAAGAAATAATTGCGAGTGCAAAATATACTAAAGTACGTTCATTCGGAGTTAATTTTCACGGGCGGAATAGGTGGGTGGAGAAACCGCAAAACTAATGTCTAAGAGCATTTTTAAGTTCATGTTGCTAAGCACCGTACCTGTTTAACACTTTGGAGCAGGAGGAGGATCGCCGCGAGACGGATCTGTTGTCTCATCTGATGAAATTGAGTTAGTTACGAGGAACAAAAGAGCCTGTTAGAGCGTCACACAAAGATTTTGTTTGTTACACGTGCGAGAAGCTGTGACTTAGTGATACACCCCTGAACAAAAGAGCCTGTTAGAACGTCATACAAAGATTTTGTTTGCTACATGTGCGACTGCTTGTACTACAACAGAGCTGTAACCACACATTAGAAAAACAATTCCATAGCTCTTACTTCCTTAATATGTTACGGCAATTAACCTTGAGAACTACGGATTGAAGGGAAAAGAGAATGTTACTGCTTACAGCGTATTTGAGCTGTTGAATTCAAGAAATGTGTGTAATGTGCTCTTGGATATTTATATGAAACTGATAAAGTGTCGTCGCCAGGAGAACGCATTTGATTACTGCATGTTGTCTACCCAACTTGTACCACTACTATGTTATACATATTTTATTTGCCACCTGACGTATTCACAAAGTATGAGGCACGCTTTAAGCATTATGACTCGAATCCGTGATGACACACTGATGAGCCGCCATCAGCGTCCCTTATCTCACCTTAGTTTAGGCTTTATAGTAACGTGGTACTCTGTTTTCTGAGTCATGTAGCGATTAATTTGTGAATAACGTATTTGTCTGCTTCAAGTGAACTGAAAGTGCGTAAGTGGAGGTTTTCTTTCGAAGAAAAAAATTCACACGAATGTTTCTTCATAAAACGAGGGAAGCGTGACTATGAAGCAGAATGCGGATGGGGGAATAGCACATATTAAGTATCATTTAGCCGACGTAAAGCACAAATGAAACATTCACTCTGAAAGCACTTAAAGAATTGGACAGTTACTTTGTTTCGAATTGATACAAACAGGGACAATTAGTAACAGCTGCGAAATTAGTAATGTGATGTCATGTCGTTAAATATGATCATGTCCCTGCAATCAGTGAACTATACTTTCACGCTAAGCTCCAAAGTGTTTTATATTTCCGAAGCCGAAAAAAAAGAGTGACGTTAGATGTAATAAAATTGACAGAAATTGTGATATAATTATTAGCGCCTGTGATCAGAAAGCAGCATTTCTTCCAATCTTTTTAAGCTTAAGAGAAGTAGCCCGTTTTCCCCGGATTTTCAGATTGAGAGAAATGTTCCGGTTAGCCAGCCAGAAATTGTGGCAGCTCTAGATACATCGGATGCTGAACGCAAAGTTATCGCCAAATCTCACGTTAGAATAGCAAAAATCCCACAACCAGCTGGAAACAGGCAATATTCGCAGACCAGCTCAGACTTGTTCAGCGTGGTCAGGCTGGCACAGACCTATCCAGCGCTCTCAAGCATTCACCTGCTGTTGGGGTAGAATGCTGCGTACCTATTGGCTCCCTGAGGGAAGTGTTGGGTTGATGGGGCAGAGGGTGTATAAAGGCCGTTCTACCCCCAGTCGTCCTCATTATTTCGTCAACCACCGTAGTGTGAAGTCGATCGTCTTGTTCTCGATCGTGCGCGTCAGTTTGCTCCTTTCTTGCGTTTGTGTTAACGGCTTAGGTATAAAAAATGAAACGTTCAGCAGCGGCATCAAGCACGGTCGGTAGTGCCAGTGGCGGAAAACGGCAGAAACCGTTAGAGCATGGTGTGGAATTAGCTGTAAGTATAGATTCAGATCGGTAACTGTAACTTTTCTCATGCAACACGGAATGGGTTATGGAGCAGGAGGCACGTGACTGTGTCCGCTTCCAAAGATATGTAACAGACATGTCTAAAATTATGTCTCCTGTGTTTGAAGAAAACTACAGATATAGCACGTGGTTAAAATCGTACTCTGCATCACAGAAACCATGAAGCAAAGAAATAAGCCATTGAAAAAGTAAAAAAGTAATAGCGTCTTACATGGCTACGGAACATACATCATTGTTATTGACCTTTTCAGCTGTACACCCAATACAATAAAATTTAATTGATGAAGGCTCATCAGTGTGGAATCACGCATTCAAATCATTTTGTTCAAGGCGTGGCTCATACTTTGGAAATACGTCAGGTGGCAAATAAAATAAGTAAAACATAGTAGTGGTACAAGTTGGATAGGGAACGAATAGTAATCAAAAGCGTTCTCCTGGCGACGACTCACTCTCAGTTTCATATAAACATCCAAGAGCACCTTACACGCATTTCTTGATTTCAACAGCTCAAACACGCTGTAAGCAGTAACATTCTCAATTCTCTTGAATCCGTATATCTCAAGGTTAATTGCCGTAACATCTTAAGGAAATAAGAGCAATGGAATAGTGTTTCAAATGTGTGGTTACAGCTCTATTGCTGTACAAGCAGAGTCGCTCAGTCACTGTCACCATTAATAGCGGTAACTAAACAATGACCATACTTACACACTACCGCTCCTCGGAACTACGGCATTACCTTATTCACAGACATCCAGCTCACACTTGAAGTTGAATAACTGAATGACGATGTATTGCGAATACATAGAAAGAAGGATCCTTTATTGTATGATTACATGATAGCGGAAAAAACAATGGTAGCAGTTACGTCTGTAAAATATCTGGGAGTATGCGTGCGGAACGATTTGAAGTGGAATGATCATATAATATTAATTGTTGGTAAGGCGGGTACTAGGTTGAGATTCATTGGGAGAGTCCTTAGAAAATGTAGTCCATCAACAAAGGAGGTGTCTTACAAAACACTCGTTCGACCTATACTTGAGTATTGCTCATCAGTGTGGGATCAGTACCAGATCGGGTTGACGGAGGAGATAGAGAAGATCCAAAGAAGAGCGGCGCGTTTCGTGACAGGGTTATTTGGTAACCGTGATAGCGTTACGGAGATGTTTAACAAACTCAAGTGGCAGACTCTGCAAGAGAGGCGCTCTGCATCGCGGTGTAGCTTGCTCGCCAGGTTTCGAGAGGGTGCGTTTCTGGATGAGGTATCGAATATAGTGCTTACCCCTACTTATACCTCCCGAGGAGATCACGAATGTAAAATTAGAGAGATTAGAGTGCTTACGGAGGTTTTCAGACAGTCGTTCTTCCCGCGAACCATACGCAACTGGAACAGGAAAGGGAGGTAATGACAGTGGCACGTAAAGTGCCCTCCGCCGCACACCGTTGGGTGGCTTGCGGAGTGTAGATGTAGATGTAGATTCATATGATTACTCAGTTACATAAAGCTAGTGCTCTGAAAGAGATAAACAAAAGTCTATTGGACGCTTGTAATAGAGCATTCATTGCATTCAGGCCTGTACGAGGTTTCAACATAACATGACAGTCGTTTTTGAAAATTCAACTCCCGCACACACGTTATAGGATCTAAACAGGGCTGTATCACTAAGTCACCGCTTCTCGCATATGGAACAAACAAAATCTTTCTATGACACTCTAGCAGGCTCTTTTGTTATTCATGACAAACTCAGTTTCATCTGATGAAACAAGAGATCCGTCTCGCGAAGATCCTCCTCCTGCTCCAAAGCGTTCAACAGGTACGGTGATTAGCAACATGGACTTAAAAATGCGCTTGGACCATAACAATTTTTGGTTTCTGCACCCATCTGTTGTGACCGTGAAAATAAACTTCGAATGAACGTACTCTAGTATATGTTGCACTTTCAGTGATTTCTTGGTGATGGGAAAAATTGCGTGATCTGGGTGGTGGAAGCTGTGCACTACGAAAAAACCCAGACTTCGCGGTCTGAGTATACAAAAGACGTCACTGTGTGTTGGCTGGATTTACAAGTATCGAAAATACCAAAAAGTTTCTTGGAAGTGGTGAAATCGATAAACCGAAATACCCTAGTGCTTTTTTTAATTGTAATTACATCCAAAAATTTATTCATCGACAAGTATGTGATGGTGGGACGCTTTTTTGAATAGCGGAAACGACACCCAGTTGGTGCAAGTGTGGACGTACCGTAATTTTTTTATACAACTATAATTGATAGACAGAAATATTATGCTTCTGCTTAAACTTAAAGGGCTGTGACTTATATTCCGGCATGTCACCAGACGTTTGTGGGACCTAATCGAACTACTATTCACGTAAAAAAGAAAATCATATATGTGTAGTCGTAACGGAAGGATACATTTCAGGTTGTAAATTGTGATTTCAACGCATTCAGGATATATCCGAACGTAAGGAATGACAGATTCATTTCGTAATCGGCTGCACAAAACAGCAGTGCTAGATCTCAACTGGACTTGCTGTAGTGTACGAACAGTGTGGGTAATACTGCTGTAAAGAAACGTCCCCTCATCGGCATCCCCTAAGCGTATCCTCGCGTTTTCCTTGTCGCGTTATCGGTGATATCTTTCCAACCCTTTCGACCGCGGGGGCGTTGTTGATTATCACATAGTGCACGACGCCTGTGCTTCATGACAGTTGTTTGAGAGAGTCTTGACAGGATGCAGCACCTTCTAGAAGCGCTGACTGGAAAACTTAAGCGTCAGATACTTTCCTAGGACAGAAGAGAATTGCAACAAGTAGCTGGTTTGAATGTGGGTATGCCAAATTTTCTCGGGTGCTGTAGACATATAAACTATAACTGCACTGGTTGTGGGAAGTGCGTTATATGTTGCAGTGTGTAGTTACTGTGGCTTATGTTAGGACATGTCCAGAGAAAATGACTGTGTGTGCTATCGTGAAGAAGGTGTAGAGTCAAGACGTCGATAGCCATAAGGGGAATGAAAGATTTTTCTTTTATATGGTAAATTACGTGCACTATAGGTACTCAGAGTCGTTCCTGAAACACAGACGCAAGGGGAGACATATCCAGTACGTTGGTCGGTGTCAGCCTGTGTTACCAACTCTGTTTCAATGTAGTTACACTGATAAATATGTGCCATGTTCCCAATTTTCTTGTGAGCCTGGAGATTGTTGTAGAAAATGTAGCAGGTCGTGGCCGGAAACAGCTCCTCAGCAGACGCCTTTGCTCCGCGATGGGGATTGTCCATGCTCCGTACACCAGTTCAGAGTGTCCAAGAAAGCTTCTGGCTTATGACGATTTGGCTCTCAGCTCCCCTTGGTTGGGTGGATAGTAAACTAATACGCAGTTGCCTTCGGGACCATGTATGTTCCGTGTATACTCTGTAGAAATTTTTACAAAATTCAATACGGCGAGTGTTGGCGCTGGAAGTACTGATAGCTTTCGAACTCCTACCACTCAAGTCCTCCTGGCGTGGGCGCTAGGCCACAGCTGGCTGGCCTTTCTGTGGATGACATGCTCTTCTGTGGCTGCGGTCATGGTCCGTGTTTATGGCGGCAGTCTCATCCATTGGCACTGCACTGCGGCGCAATGAGTGCATGGTATGAATTTGACGATCTGTAGACCACTTTCTGCTGGGTTTAATTGTCAGTGCCATATGGATATCTGTACAAAATAGAGCTTTTGGCTCTTGAGAGTCTCGTCTGCAGAGAAAAAAAGGCGGAGTGTTCTCCCACACTGGCAGCAGCAGCAGTTTGGAGGGTAAATTTAGTAAGGGACGGGCTGTCCCCCATTAAGATCATCAGGAAGAATGCATCCGGTTTTATTCGGACTATTATCGTAAAAAGATCATGTTAGGACCAAAATTTCCACGCAGGTAAGCTGAGAAATCACGAAAGCTCTTACAAAGGGATCGTTAACTATTTGTGCAGCACTATACAATTTCCAAGAGGGCAATGCGCCAGTCACACTAGGTAGGTAAACGAGCGTGCATCGCTAGACGCAGGTCGTATGTCCCGTTAGGATCGCTATTAACAATGAACCCTGAGCCATTCTGTGAAGCACTGGAACAGAATTCTATAGCGCTGGACCTGCAGCTCTGCGTCATCACTCCAGCAACGGTGCCTAGGGCAACGCGTATTTCGACAGGTATTTCTCAGGTGTCATGTATCAAAGAAACCCAAACTGACACCTGTCAGTGGTTCAGCAGCCGACGGCTACGTCGTCACTTTGCGGGGGCCTCCGGTCCATCCTGATTCCTAGAAGCGTTTGGGGTAGCGCCCTGTGTTGTCCAGTGGACAGAGGACGGCGGGCGGTGCGTGCTTCGCGATCGAAAGTTTTTTAATTGTGTGTAATTACGTGTGATGTCTGTTTCATGATGGTATTCCTTGCACAATCGGAATATAAAAAGAGATGCGACCGATGTAATTATTTTTCACAAAACCTGCATCTTTCTAAACTGCAGAGAATGATGAGCAAGTGAAATCCAAGCCCCACAAATTCAGTTTTTTTATAAAAAATCAATATATCCTTGAATTTCCTTTCATGAGATCCTTCCTCTTCACTGCAGAGCCGCCAGTTTCCAGATAGAGGAGGGGAGGTGGATAGGGTAGTGGGGCATGTGGGGTGGGGATGTGGTTGGGGGGGGTGGGGATGGATTTCCTGAAAAATTCCTTCAATAAATAAATTAACTATATTCCATACACTCACTTGAATCCCCTAAACTGTTTAAATGAACGACATTCCTCACATTGTCTACATTGTTTAAACAATTTTCCATACACACCAATATATTTCTACACAAATTCTTTAACTAAGTAAATAAACTATAGTCCATACACTGCCATAAATAAGTAAACAATATTCTATACATTGTCTAAGGTGTTGAAACAATATTCCATACACATTAATCGAATTCCCTTCTAATGGTCGATAAACTTAGTCTTTTTCCCGCCATTTTGCAGGGTGGGAGGTTAGGGGTTTACCAGAGGAGAGATTATGTAATAGATCGATTTAAATATGTAGTCAATCAAATTGATAAGATTGAGAGGGGGTACTCCAATAACTCAACGCTGAAAGTGTACTTGTAGCAACGAGGGGTGAGGTTTCCTGATGGTTGGGGGGAGGGGAGAGTTCGGGGGAACAATAGGATAAGGACCTGTCAATCAAAATGAAGGATCCTCTTAGCAGAACAATAGGTTAAGGATCTGTCAATCAAAGGAGAACAATAGGTTAATCACCTGTCAGCCAAAGAAAAACAATAGGTTTGCCCCTGAATGCATACCTGTTCGTCATGTAGGCAACCTGAAATAGCAAAATGTGCTGAAACATAGTTTGTTCCACTGCTACTGTTATATTGATCGATCCTTCTGTACTGTAGACAAGCTTTTTACTTTGCCATATTATCTATAAAATAACGGGACTGACACTGTCACACAATGCCACCTGTGCCGTAGATGAACAACCAAACCAATAGCTGTGAAGTGTGAAGCCTTCTTGGTGGAACGCAGCATCTCCGGTATCTGTAGACAAAACGGTGTGGCCGTGGCCTCTGTATAAAGGCTGTTGTTATGTTTTACCAGAAAAAATGATAATTGTAATAATACAGAATGATTATAATTAAGGTTAAACTTTCAAAGGGCTGTAGTAGTTATACCACTGGTCAAAATGACGTGAAATTGCAACGGAATATTATCGGAGGAGGGTGAAAATGTGCAGCAGAAGAAAAAAAAATAGTGTGGAAATTGATCTATAGATGGCGCTCTATGTGTCAGAATACGTAAATGAAAACACTTGCCATGTGTACGACCCACTGAAGCTGTTATAAACATACCGGGTACACGACATTTCCTCCTTTCGCGTCTGTGACGCCCGCCATGTCTCACCGCAGAGTCGCGCTCTGCTTGTGAAGCTGTATTACAAGAATGATGACTGTGCGCAAGTTCCCGACACTGAAGGATTTCAAAGAAGGACTGGCCCGATGACTGCCATGGGTCTGGAAAAATAATCAGGAAATTCTAAAAGACGCGTTCTTTTGGTGTGAAACGTGGAAGGGGAACGAAACGAATTGATTCGCCGTCAGCGGAAGCAGTGGCCACAGCAATGCGGGAGGAGACGAGTGGCGGTGTGACAATGTGTAGTGCATGGAGAATTGCCTGAAAATTGGACACACCCGTTAGCACGGTGTGTAAAATCCTACGAAACATCCTTTTTTGCTATCCATTCAAAATTACCCATGGGCACGTGTTGCTTTCTGTTGACCTGCCAGCGAGAGAGACATTGATTTAGAATTTCTTGCTCGGGTTGAAGTGGACAATGATTGGCTGCGGAAGATTTTGTGGACAGACGAAGCCCACTTCCATCTGAGAGGATATGTCAAAACACAGAATTGTCGAATATGGGCAAAGGAAAATCCACGCCGAATCAAACAGTACCACTTCATCTAGAAAAGGCCACTGGGTGGTGCGGTTTTACGGCATTTTTCATCACAGGGCCATATTTTTTCGAAGAAACTGGTTCTTCCGGTCCTGTTACCTGTACCGTGAGTGGTAAGCAGTATGAGTGTCTTTTGCACAACCATATCATTCCAGCTCTCCCCACAGCGTGAATGTGTGGACGGGATCATTGAAAATCCAGTTAAGCAGCTGCTGAAGCGCCATTTTGGAAAAGCTAGAATTATCAGCCGCCATTTCCCTACAGCCTGGCCGTCTCGATCACCTGAACTTAATCCACTTGACTTCTGGCTGTCGGGCTACCTAAAAGATGTTGTGTTCAGTGTTCCGATTGCAAACTTAGCTGCACTGAAGGCACGCATTGCGCAACACATTCTGAACCTGACCCCAGAAACACTTCGATCAGTTGTGGAACATGATGTTCCTCGATTTCAACATGTTGCAGAAAACGGTAGACAGCATACTGAACATGTTTCGCGCCAGTCGCACGGAAATTAACAATCCGATTGGATTTTTATTGGAGCTTTTTATGGATTTTTTCGCTTGTTTGCTGTAAGATGCAACTGCATGAAATCTTTACTTCAATGTTTGTTGTAAATGGTGAAAAAAGTTCTTTAACCAAAACAAAACACAACAGCAAAAGGTTCTATAGGACATTTAATTCGATATGTTAAAGAAAGTGCCGCTTATATGGGCCATACAAGAAACTGAAGTATTTGAATATAAATGGTGTTTATGTGATCATAAGAAAATTAATTGTCTATACATCAGAAACACAAGATAATGAAAAAACAATTGATAAAGAAACCTTTAAAACTGGTGTCGACTGAATGTGACAAGACGCATTAAACTAACTGACTGACTGAGGTTTCTTTTAAAGGCAGCTGGGAGGCTTCTTCATAATTTTTTGAGAGAAATGTTTACCTACCAACTTCTTTTCTACTTAAACAATAGTGGTTCAAATGGCTCTAATCACTATGGGACTTAACATCTGATGTCATCAGTCCTCTAGACTTAGAACTGCTTAAACCTAACCAACCTAAGGACATCACACACATTCATGCAGGATTCGAACCTGCGACAGTGGCAACAGCGCGGTTCCGGGCTAAAGCGCCTAGAACTACTCGGCCACAGTGGCCGGCTCTAGTTCAACCTCTGAGGTAGTTCCAACTCTTCTAGCAAATCGTAAACCAACTTTTGACACTAAATCTTAGTTAGCGGCAGTAATCTTGGATCTAAATCTTTCATGTATGTTAACAAGCATTCCTTCGAAATTTTCTACCAATGCTGGTTGTAAACCCTATCTGTGGTATCATTATATATCTGTTGATTTCCTGCAAGATTTGAATCTCTTTTGCAGTGTAGTTCTAGAAACATTAAAAGGATCGGCGGCACTCCCCTCTGACATTTCCACATCCAAAACAGCTGAAACTAATTTCTTTGTTTTAGTCTCGGATTTCTCCCCTCGACCTACACCGGCAGAATTCTTCTCGAACCTTGGCATCGTGCGCTAAAAGCAAAAACAAAACCAAAATTGAGCTGTACCATCACCCCACTTTGCAATAGCCCTTCCTACCTGGCATTCCACATTAAGACACGGCTAGAAGAGAAACCCGCTTACTTGAGAGGAATTTTAGTATTACGATATAATATACTTCAGCATATTTAAATACTAATAATACTTATATTATGATTATATTACATCTTACGTTTAAACGTATAAACTGTTGCTGAAAATTCAAGCTTCACTAGTTTTGACACAAAAAAGAAGAAAGTTCTTCTGATACAAAGTCAACAGCTACATCACTCAGCTTCAAGTAAATGGCGGAGAGGTGTTGTCTGCACTTTATTCCACGCACCGTATGCGTCCACCGTTTTGGCGGCAAACCCGAAACGCACCAAGTGGCCCATACTAAATGCCTGCCCATACAAAGCACCACTTCCCTGAGCAATAGTAGTTCAGTTTTGGCAGGACTAATTGCATGACTAAGTATATTTTCGTCCTGTCACGACCATTTCTATCAGAGTGGAACATATTAATATAAGCGATACTGCGGTGTCTGTGTTATTCAGAAATACAATGAGAAGTTCCTTCAGACATGCAAGCATGTTCGAAGGAGCAGGCACTGCGGCGGCTACAGTGGTTATGAAATTCATTAAATGTTTTCGCAGTTACGAATGCGGACTACCTTTAGCTGTACAAATGAGTGACTACAAGGGAAATGAGTGCCGGACCGGGTCTCGAAGCCGGATTTCTCGGTTATCGCGAGAGGCCGCCTTACCATTTGGCTATCCGTGCACGTCTCACGGCCAGTCCAAATCTTCCATATATCATCAACCATATGTCTACATCCTGTATTCGCACATTCATTGTGTATATTCCCGTACCGTGCAGATATTTTACTTGAAAGACACTTGCACGGTGTCGGCATATAAATAAAATAACCTAGTGCCTGTGTTGACCCGCCAGGATAGCCGAGAGCGCTAACACGCAACTTCCTGGAGTCGGGTAGGCGCGGCGGCCCCGGATCGAATCCGCCAGGCGGATTAACGACGACGGTCGGTGTGCCGGCCAGTCTGGATGTGGTTTTTAGGCGGTTTTCCACATCCTACTAGGTGGATACCGGGCTGGTCTCCACGTCCCACCTCAGTTACACGACTCACAAACATTTGCAACACATTCACCTTATTTCACGATTTACGCTAGACGCAGACACCTGGGGTAAACTAATTTCGTCCTGGGGAGTACGGGGTGGCGGCAGGAAGGGAATCCGGCCACCCCTTACAATTAACATGCCAAATCCGGTTAACCCTGGCCGTCCCCGCGTAACCGCGGGACAAGGAGCAAGCGATAGATAGATAGAAGTGCCTGTGTTATTCAGAAATATGATGCAAAACTCCTTCGGACACGCATGACGACACCTTGGAAATGTGGGAGCGTGGAACGCGAACTCTGCTTAGTCTCAATTAGATTTCGTGTCTCCCAGTGTGAACGTGCGTGTGTTTGTGTTTCTTGTATTCTGTCTTCTTCTATTTAGTTAGCTTCGTCCGTATTCCGTAATTTTCATCCGTTAATGCGTGTGCCTTTTTCTGCTCAATCCTACCTCTTCGTCGTTGTTTTGGAGAACCTTCTGTTCTCGGAATCTATTTCACTTCGCAATTATTTCGTAATAATTTACTGATATTGGTAGTTGCTCCCACGGGTTAACTGGCTTTTCGGAAATCTTATAATTTCTCTCCGTCTCACGTTGTACGGCTATGTGGTCCATGTGACAGAAAAACGAACGAGTCTTCAGCTCTTCGGTTTTCCGTTCTTATTCTATAATTCCAGGGTTAAATTACATTCCCTTCCCATTTATGTTGTGTTTTAGACGTATTCCCGGTCTGATCTGCATTTCGGATGGTAATTCTCATTCATTTCCGCGGCTTGAGTTTTCCGTATTGTGCGTTAGGCCGAAGGGGGGGCTAACATATCACCGACTATTTGTGTTTGTGGTGTATGTTTTAGTTCTTCTAGTTCCTTTTATATGTATTGTGTGGTGTTAGTGTGAATCTTAAGTACGTATGTAATTCCTTACCATTAAGTGATTCCTATTTTATGAGACTAATGATTTAGTAGCCTATCAGTCAACGTATCTGATTATGTGTTGCACTCACGTGGTTTTCTAAAGCAGGCACCAGCAACCGTTATGTTTTTGTATAAATGTATGGTGCTTTTCTAATTTGATTACCTAAAATAAATGCTAAATTTAGTTTAAATTGAATTTCACTGTTAATGTTTTATCCCAATCTCTGTTTCATAGGATACAGTCTACAGCGTTTATCCCTTGTGCAATTTACGCAGGCCAATTTTTTTTTAATAGCTTGTTAGGTAAAATTTTATAAATTCCATATGAACATCCATTGGCTGATTGAGAGTCTCGTTTCATGAGAGAGCTGTAGCTCATTTACTGTTCGCGGAATTTTAATAAATATAATTCATGGTTTCCACAGATATGTTTGTAATCTATACAGATACCTGTAAACTATTCAAGTTATTACTTTAAAGGGAGTAGCACACTATGAAATATTGATCTTCCAGTTGAACGGTAGTTTAGATAAGTTCCATAATAAGATACAATAAAGTGAAGTTATGGCTGAACTGACCGTAAAAAATGTATGTACAGGGTGTGTCAAAAAGAACCATCCGATTTAAAAAAAAATCGGAACTATTATGTTACTTGAGCTACGTGCGTGAAAAGCGTTGTGTTGGAAAGAGCAAACTCTCGAGTTTTACATGGTTCCCGCTAGGTAGCAGCAATGTGCACCCACTTTAGTTCTAGTAAAAATGGCCTCAGGACAACAGAAAGCGTTTTGTGTTCTACGTTCTGCGCAGTGAGGGTCAGTAATAAGTGTTCCGCGTGACTTTCGTACTAGGTATGTTGTGGATCCCCTTACAGCACATAGCATTAGACGATGGTATGATCAATTCCGAGAAACAGGCTCTTTGTGTAATGGCAGGTCGCCGGGTCGTCCCCAAGTGTCTGATAAAGACGTCGAACCCATCCGCCATTGTTCCGCAAGGGTGCCGTGCATCTCACGGGGGGCATATTGAACACCTATGAAAAGTATGAAAAAAAAACTTTTTCAAGTTATCCGTTCATTAAAAAAATCATTGTGTATGTTTATTGGTTTCAGAAATATAGACGTGCCAAACTGGATGATTATTTTTGATACACCCTGTACTTTGGTATTAAGTACCCAACTCGAATAGTCATATGAATATGATGGTGTCGCTATTGATGTGGTCTTACTGGACGTTCTGGTGTGTTCTGTGCATCGTCATACGAACCGTAAACCTTTTCGTCCTGCCAGTTGATAAGAGAGAGAGAGAGAGAGAGAGAGAGAGAGACAGAGAGAGAGAGAGAGAGAGAGAGAGAGACAGAAAGAGAGACAGAGAGAGAGACAGAGAGAGAGACAGAGACAGAGAGAGAGAGAGAGAGAGAGAGAGAGAGAGAGAGAGAGAGAGAGAGAGGGAGAGAGAGAGGGGGGGTGGGAGCAGGAGGAACAGAGAGACAGGGAAGGGTAAAGAGGAGAGTTGGATCTGATATGAGAACACATACATCTTGTCATTTTTCACATATGTAAATAGTTACGTTATTAATGAATCCCTAAATCTAACAATTCCCAAAAGTAAAAGATGGTAATCTTTAAAATCATGACACTTAATAGAGTTCATTATATGGCTAGGAACTTTAGAGTTCTTCAGACTCAATGGAAACCGTTATTTTTCCCCAGTAACGAAACGATATTTCATGAGGAGTCCCGATATTGCGGTCATAAATATATTCACATCCAATAACTTTGTTGAGGCCGTAAATTTCTGAGCAGATTTTCTTCCCTCTGCTAGGTGGAGATGTATGCACGCGACGAATCGAAGAAAACCCTGTATTAAACAGGATGTCACCGTCCTCATTCCGAGATAGTTTCGGAGCTTATGAGAACTGTCGCTTAACCAAAAGCGTCTGGAATTGTGAGTTATAAAGCGTATGTCAAGAAGAGTTAATATTGTTACATGAACGCCAAAGGATCGTTTGTGTATTTATTATAGGCACATAGGATCAGGTGCTGAAGTTTGAAGGGTTCAGAATGCACTATACGTCTTTAAAAGTCTACAGCCCATCTTTTTATAAATATATTTTATATTCAGCTTATATTAAGCTTTCCAATACCTGTGGACGCACGGATGACAAGGTCAGAAAAATTTGTTGAGTGACCAAAATTTCTAGACGTTCCATGATAAATCAATATTCATTTTCCAAAGCACTTTTATCGAGAGAGCAAATGACTTGTTAAGGAATGTTAATGGAAACATTGCAGCGTTACATTCATTACTAAATGTGCAGGTACAAAATGGAGAACTTACAAGATTTCTAAATAAGGAATGATCTGCAGGACTTCACAGATCATAGTAGTGTTGTGATAGATAAAGGTATGTACAAAAATCTCGTAAGTTTTCCCACTGGCAATGAATCTGAAATATACATATTCGACAAGGGTGTACCCGGCAAGAGGCGGGGAAGGCGGCTCCCGCTTCTCCTCCCCTTCAGGAAACAAAATCTTCGAAAACCAATCTCACGTGTGGCCCAGCCGAACACAGACAGAAGCATCAGTTCAGTATGACCTTGAAAAAAATCCCAAGTAATGGATACTAAGCAGTAAAATAATTACTGGGAGCCACTTGTCATAAAATCTCAGAATTATTTTGTCATGTAACACAAGTTGCCCACCCCTTCTCTTCAAATCACATGTCTTCTGCACGCTCTTATAGCTGACTGTAAAATCGAATCAGTATCAAACATTTTTATCATAGACAATGGGAGTGAATAGCCATAAGAGACGAAAACAATGCTATCACTGATAACTGCTACAATATACATAATATGATATGAGTTGTAGATACATTTAACGGTAATATTTTCAGCTTCGGTCTGAAAAATAGAATTTAAGAGAGGAAAAACGGAACAAATAATACATCTACAGTCTTGAGACAAAAATTGTTTCACTTTCTCAGCTGAAAGACAACATTTCAAAACTATGACTCTATACCCAGATAATTTTGATAATGAGCCAGTGATTTCCATGCGTCACCCAGGATTGTCATGCGCAGATTTCATAAATAGCTAATTCAGACCAATTTACTAGACAGAAAAGTACTCTAGCTAGACTCTTCCGTAAGCACATAACAACCACTAGCTACTCGGTCACATTTTACAAAGGAATATGGTCAAGTGAAATTGCCTACCTGTGCGCGACTTTAACAGCCAAATGAAGTCATTAAATTTTTCCCTCATGTTATAATCCCACTTATCCCAAACATCCAATTCTGACAGTCAGAATGAAGAGAAACACAACGAATCAAAAATAGTGTCATTTTTGTAAAGTTCTTTATGGTTTTCTACGACTGGGTTACTTTAAATTTAAAATAAGGAAGCAATTCCTTACGTTTTGGGAAAGAAGTATGGTGTCTTCCACAAATGTAGTCTAAAAACTGGAAAATTCGCCAAAGGTGAAGTTTTAAGAATTTTGTGGGACACACCGACGAGAAATCAGTATTGAAAGTTATTACCGAGCTTTTTTAAAGTCATCATATTACCTTCCTAATTAGGAGGCACACGAGTAACTTGACCCATTTTAGGTGTTAATAGAAGCAGCAGAGTTTAGTTTCTAATCATTTACCAAACGTCCCCTCTGTTCAAAAATTAGTGAGCCGTACAGCTCCTTGATACACCACCGAAATGATTAAGGCGTTTGAGAGACACCGCAACATACGCACAAGCGATTAACGATGTTTATTCTTTATGACTGGTCTTATACAAGAAGCAAATAATCAGATATGTATACTTGGGAGCTAAAGTCGCTTAAAATGGGTAAAAAGATTGGGATCACAGATAAGGGGGTATGAGAAAGACCTCTCCAGCCACTGGCTCTGTGAGGACTGTAACTTCAATCGCAGTATTTCGCATAGTTTTAATCTGCGAACGGATAGGATTATAAATCTCACATCTGAAGAATCCGTAGTCGTTTTCTAACCATAAGCCGATAAGCCATAAATACAACTTTCCTGTTTAACTTTAAAACCGACTGCGAAGAAGAAAACAAAACAGCGTATTTTGTGTATACAATGTTTGTTTAAAATTATGCATGGGGAGAAAGAATACATAAGGAAGAAACAATTTATTTAATGATACAAATACCTTATAATCGTAGTGGAAAATGACTGCAAGGAAAAAAAAATAGAGGAAAATGAAACTTCAAGTTTTCACAACACAGCACAGAATTTTCTTCGTCGCAGGCAGTTGTGCAGAAAGCCTAGTTCCAGCTTATTGCAAGAGTATTGCTTAAAAATTTGAAATAAATCAGGTGTGTGCGCGTGTGTGGCGTGTGTGTGTGTGTGTCTGTGTGTGTGTGTGTGTGTCTGTGTGTATCTGTGTGTGTGTATCTGTGTGTATCTGTGTGTGTGTATCTGTGTGTATCTGTGTGTGTGTATCTGTGTGTGTGTATCTGTGTGTGTCTGTGTGTGTCTGTGTGTGTGTATCTGTGTGTATCTGTGTCTGTGTGTCTGTGTCTGTGTGTCTGTGTCTGTGTGTGTGTGTGTCTGTGTGTGTGTGTGTCTGTGTGTGTGTGTGTCTGTGTGTGTGTGTGTCTGTGTGTGTGTGTGTGTATCTGTGTGTGTGTATATCTGTGTCTGTGTGTGTCTGTGTGTGTCTGTGTGTGTCTGTGTGTGTCTGTGTGTGTCTGTGTGTGTCTGTGTGTGTCTGTGTGTGTCTGTGTGTGTCTGTGTGTGTCTGTGTGTGTCTGTGTGTGTCTGTGTGTGTCTGTGTGTGTCTGTGTGTGTCTGTGTGTGTCTGTGTGTGTCTGTGTGTGTCTGTGTGTGTCTGTGTGTGTCTGTGTGTGTCTGTGTGTGTCTGTGTGTGTCTGTGTGTGTCTGTGTGTGTCTGTGTGTGTCTGTGTGTGTCTGTGTGTGTCTGTGTGTGAATGACAAACTTTGTTAGCGAAAATCTCGAAAACTTGTTAAACGATCTAATTTCAGGTTTTTCCACAATACTCTGAACACATCGAACTGATTTAGACTACATATTTTTAACATACATACATATGATATATAAGTTGGAAATGTTCGCAAAAATCTTGCAAACTTCTTGACTGATTTATTTAAAATTTTATGTACATGTATCTTGAAAAAATATAGGTTATGTCCTTTTAAATGTTTATTAGAGCATCGTGTAAATATCCGAGTCAACAACTTACAAAGATTTTTGTTAAAAATATTTCCTCTTTATATATTATGTATACGGGATGTGGGGTGGTGTGAGTGCAGATTTGTGATCAGTGGTTGCTTAATATGTACCCACTCCAGGGTGTGAGTTGTTATTTGTCTGCGTTAACAGTCTTCCCACAGTCACATCGCATAATTTACTATCTGATGTTTTCCGCACTAAGTCGACTACGCCACTCAGTATAGACTAACCGTTTCGCGTCCATGTGTCCACGTTTCAACACCTGACTTTCTGCCCAGGGGAGAATAAGTATTAACGGATTGCTCTTGCCACATGTACTTGAAAGTACTAAACGAATTATGAAGATACTACTCGCATTAGCTTTAGTTATTAGTCTGTAAATGGAAAAATACTGATACAATATTGTTGAGCACTCTGTCCTCAATGACCAATAAAATATATTTTCACTCTGAACATCATGTAAACACCTATAGAACGTGTATATTAACAGATACGTTGCCTATATTCGTCCGAACGTCTATTATTAGTATCGAGTAAGAAATTAAAATCAAGGAGGAAAAACCTAAGAAGGCAATGTAAGAAATTAAACAAAGAATGAGTGAGATCAAGAGGATACAACCACTTCTAAAAAACGCTGAAATTATGCAAAGGACCCAAAACGGAGTGATGATCATTGCTCTTATTTACTCTATATTTTGTAAATGAAAATTAAAATATTGTATACGTTGTATAGGACATAACACGAACCAGTTTCTTCCTGCGGTGTCTCAGCTTTCAAAGCACTGATCTAATAGACTAACACCAAACACACGTATACCTAACAACATACTGGGCTACTATTGTGATACTGAAAGAAACCTCTGTAAGATTTCTCATAGACGACTGATGTGATGTTTACATCAGGAGTCTTCAGTATCATTTTCTATCCTGTGCACAAGGTTAAACAACAAAATGATGTAATCATATGACATAAAATCTCTATTGTTTTGTCAGGCCGGCCGGTGTGGCCGTGCGGTTCTAGGCACTTCAGTCTGGAACCGCGTGACCGCTACGGTCGCAGGTTCGAATCCTGCCTCGGGCATGGATGTGTGTGATGTCCTTAGGTTAGTTAGGTTTAAGTAGTTCTAAGTTCTAGGGGACTGATGACCACAGATGTTAAGTCCCATAGCGCTCTGAGCCATTTGAACCATTTTGTTTTGTCAGACTAACAAGATGGTTAACAGATTGGGATTTACTTCACTTTTCACACTATTTGCAATCGGAGAGACCTCTGTTGAGATAAATCAGATTAAAAGACATGGAGACGATAAATTTTATACAGTTCTAAAATATAGTTTAGTCTGTTTTAGAAAGTGGATAATAAATTTAATTTGTGCAAAATCATAGATTAGCTCATTTCTCTGTCATACCAGGGAACAAGTTAAAGCATAATATAACATTTGGCGAAATTTACAAATATTTGGGATCGAGAGTGTACAAAAGGTAGTTGCGATAAAGAATATAATAGCGAAATAAGTAGAAACTTTTTGAAATTTTATAAATAACATTCATAAACAAAGTAAGAAAACTAAAATGTGTGAAACATACCAACGCCACTAGGCAGACTTGTGCTATGGAAGAGATGTGATCCATATTAGTGAAGATGAACAACAGCTTATAGTTCGTAGAGTATGTGTTTTAGAGCCCCTGTTTACCAGATCTTTTTGCTTCAAATGATTGTTCGTGTTGTGTCCCTGAACACTGGCCATTTTTCCTGGGTCGCCTTGTATAATCTAACTGTATAACAGTCTCCAAGTTCGTTTTAAATTGTTTCTATACTTTTAACTTTTATCCCAGTTGCAAGTAGCGTATTAACACCTTCCAGAATCAAAGAAGTTTGATATTCAATATTTCATATAATTATCGACCAAATTTAAAACTTTTAAATGCTACGAAAACCAAAACCTACGCATCAAATAAACTTTAAAATTGGGAAATGTGTATAGAGGCAGCGTAATTCACGATTCACAAATTACCTAGACCATATTCATAAGTAACCTGAGAAGCGTCTTGCAACAAACTTTAAATTTCAAACATTTTCGAAGCAATTTATCGCTGACACTTCCTTTCCCCATAAAATATTCAAAAGCAAAAAGTTCGTCATCTACTGTATTTTCGATGTTCATGCAGTAAAACTTCAGCATCAGGTATGACGTTTTAATTTAACACATCTTCACTACAGACACTATTCACAACACATTAATACACACGGTATTCTCAAATATCAATGAACTAGCAGCAAAATTTGTGGGTGAATTATAGGAAACTTACAAATCCACTACAGTGCAATTAAGGCACTAAGTCTTTAAATGCTCAGTATAAAATCATTAAATCATTCGAGAATGAACTTTCATTCTGCATTGGAATGAGCACTGATATGAAGCTTCTTGGCAAATTAAGACTGTACGCCGAACCGGAAATCGAACTCTGGACCTTTGCCTTCTGCGGGCAAGTTCTCCACCAACTGGGCTATCCAAGCGCCACTCACAGCTCTTCCTCACAACTGTACTTCCTACCTTCAAAGCTTCACAAAAGTTCTGTGAATCTTGCGGGATTGGCAGTCCTGGAAGAGGAGAGGAATCCGTCGGGAAGTTTCATTTAACGCTTTAGCTAACTTGCAATCAGACTTCGAAAACTGATTTTTTTTTACAGGGAAGTGAGGTTCTTTATACAGGGTGTTACAAAAAGGTACTGCCAAACTTTTAGGAAACATTCCTCACACACAAAGAAAGAAAATATGTTATGTTGACATGTGTCCGGAAACGCTTACTTTCCATGTTAGAGCTCATGTTATTACTTCTCTTCAAATCACATTGATCATGGAATGGAAACACAGCAACAGAACGTACCAGCGTGACTTCAAACACTTTGTTACAGGAAATGTTCAAAATGTCCTCTGTTAGCGAGGACATGCATCCACCCTCCGTCGCATGGCATTCCTGATGCGCTGATGCAGCCCTGGAGAATGACGTATTGTATCACAGCCGTCGACAATACGAGCACGAAGAGTCTCTACATTTGGTACCGGGGTTGCGTAGACAAGAGCTTTCAAATGCCCCCATAAATGAAAGTCAAGAGGGTTGAGGTCAAGAGAGGGTGGAGGCCATGGAATTGGTCCGCCTCTACCAATCCATCGGTCACCGAATCTGTTGTTGAGAAGCGTACGAACACTTCGACTGAAATGTGCAGGAGCTCCATCGTGCATGATCCACATGTTGTGTCATACTTGTAAAGGCACACGTTCTAGCAGCACAGGTAGAGTGTGCCGTATGAAATCATGATAACGTGCTCCATTGAGCGTAGGTGGAAGAACATGGGGCCCAATCAAGACATCACCAACAATGCCTGCCCAAACGTTCACAGTAAATCTGTGTTGATGACGTGATTGCACAATTGCGTGCGGATTCTCGTCAGCCCACGCAACTGGTGGTGAATCGAGGACGTACAGTACATACTGACGAAACTAAAATGAGCTGTAACAAAGAAATTAAGCGTTCCCGGACACATGTCCACATAACATATTTTCTTTATTTGTGTGTGACGAATGTTTCCTGAAAGTTTGGCCGTACCTTTTTGTAACAACCTGTAGATCTGAGTGGGAGAAGGGAAAGGGGGCGTTGACTAGCTTATTCCGTACTTTACCATTTATGGATTTTACCCAAAATTGTAATCGCTAAACTGGTACGCTGTACCCTGCAACATGCAGTGTATATGGCTGGTGGAGTACGCACGTAGATGTAGTGGATCTCCACTAGTGGGTACCAAACGCGCTATTCTGTTTAGTTTTGCCGAGGCTGGAGCCATTGCGATCGAGTTGCTGCGTCTTCGTCCGCCCGTGTGACCTTGCCAGAGGAATCCGTCCCGACGGGTTCCCCGCTCCAGACCGGCAAAGCGCTCGACGTTTCCTCTGTATATAGAGCAGCCCGGCAGGCAGCTATAGGAGGCAGCCTGTTCTGTTCCTACCTGGCCAGGCGGGGGCGCTGAACGCCAAAGCCGCAGCTCCATTCATGAGCGCTTTCAATGGCCCGCCCCCGGCTGCCACCGTGCGGCTAGCGCTAGGGGGCAACTCTCTCACGCCACCCGCGCTGAGACGCGGCAGTTTTTTCCGCTTCGGCGGCAGGATGGAATGAGGCGACAAGCGAGCGAGGAACTGACGGTGCGCACTGCATTTGCGGTTCGACGCGCGTGCTGAATCGACGAGTTCCTGAAATGATACTTGGGCGCTTTGGGTTGAACGCCTACGCCTTTAAATTTGGGAATTTTAGGTCTGGCTTGTGATCGTAACGCACGTGATTGAATATACGAACCATGCAACTAGCGACATTTATGACACTTTCCGTACACGTTTCGTAGCAATCTACCTCCATCAACACACTAATTTATGTCCAGTACTCCTCAGTCGGTTTTGTTGGGTATAAGAATTCCAACGCACACGACGCCGGAATTTTCCGTACTGCACACTTCTGCATCTCAGTAACTTTACTTTTCTTCAGTTTATTACGAGCGTTTGTAGACAATAGTCATTGTTGGGAGCTACTGTTAATTTTACTTGTTAGGTAGGAAAAATTGCTGGATGTATGACGTGGCCCCACCACAAATTGTACTTTACGAACTAGGTAATTTTAAACGCTTTACATTTTGCGTTACTTACAGGAATATCACTTGGCATAGCTAACAAGGAGAGAAGTGGTGTTTCAGATCAAGGTCTTGAGAGTATTGTCACTCAGTAGTTACGTGTGGTGAAGGATATTGAAGACAGTGATGCTGAAATGTGAAAATGATTCTGAACGCAACAGTGAACACTATACCGAATTTAAACTGGATATAGCAGATAGTGATGAGCGAGAATGAGTTAGTGAAGGAACGAAACAGAACACTTTCTATAGGCACAACTGATATAAGTGGTCAGCAGAGGTATTCAATCCGCTTCGAGTGGGTGGTTGGATGAAAATTTGCTCAAGTTCAGTGTTTGTGAAATTACCTCAACTGGAAGCTAACTGTCCTTAATTTTTGTTTCGTATATGTTTTGCACACTAGTGCTCGTAACTACAATGTTCTTAATTATCGCATACAGGATTTGTGATTTTTCTAAAATAATTAGCAGAAACATTACAGTTGGAAGCTGTTTCGCTAAAAAAAATATTAATTTTTAAGCAACACATTTTTATATTTTTATTTTGTAAAGCTATTTTGGTTTTAATAAATTCTAATTAACAATGGGAATAATCTGTGTTTATTACTTTACATTTTTGTTCGAATACCTGTCTATAAAATGCAGTAAGAGCGTGGGGTACGCTAAAACCCCATGGCGCAATTTACTTCATAAAACATTAACGACTCCGACTAACAGTTAATGAGGCATCGACGTATTACATGTACCTTCGTACCTTCATAGCCAGACAGACTTGGGGAGCCGGCCGTTGTGGCCGAGCGGTTCTAGGCGCTTCAGTCTGAAACCGCGCGACCGCTACTGTCGCAGGTTCCAATCCTGCCACGGGCACGGATATGTGTGATGTCCTTAGGTTAGTTAGGTTTAAGTAGTTCTAAGTTCTAGGGGACTGACGACCTTAGATGTTAGGTCCCCATTGTGCTCAGAGCCATTTGAACCAGACTTGGGAATGCGATCTGCTACTATGTTCTACTTTTTATTTTTAAAATTTGTTTCGTGAATCCTTCAATTGTATTCAAAGATTTCCTATCAATTTCGGCTTTGCAATGCACCATCTTCAGGCCCCTGAAGACGGTAAACATATTTTAGTCGTATCTGTACATGATGCAGTAAATGGTCTACAATTAACGAAAATTGATCGTGCCTTAAATCTAGTGAACTAAAAGAGTTCCAGTTTCCACATTATCATGTAATAAAGAAAGTAGTAGTGATTTAAAGAAAGTAGTAATGATTTAACAAAACGAAAAGCTCTGCATTGCTGTCTGTTACACACGACTTTTACAGATACCCCAACAAAATCTACCGGCATTCCGCAATAAAAGCATTACTAAACGAAAGGAATGAAAATGCACAACTGATTACGTGTACTAAGGGATCAATCAACATTGTGTAGTAGAACCATACCGGATTGAAAAACCAGACAAGTGCGAGTGGGAGTCGCGCATTGAGGGATCCGTACAAACTTCATTGCATATACAGATATTTCACCTGTAGGTACTGATGAGCGCCAAGGGAACACGGACTTTACTATTTGACATAAATTTCAACATGATATCTGTACCCATTCTTGAGAAAAAGGAATCTGAAGAGACATAAAAGCAAACGAAAAATCAATGGCAAAAAAATAGCTGACAGCACGACACAGCAGTAATTACATAACTGCTACTATCGAGCTGTACACAGTTTTATTATTATTATTATTATTATTATTATTGTTAGAGTGGTCACAGACAAAGCATTAACAACCTGAAGTCGTGTAATTTCTGCCAGTTCAGTGAGTATATTGCACACATCTGAACTTGACTGATTTTAAATCGGGTTGCTGTGTGCAGGTCAAGCGAGTGTCGCAATGGAGAGGAGTAATACAGGGAAAGCATGTTTTGTAACAACCGTTTACCCTCACTGTGGATAGTTACCTTTCTTTTCTGAGAAGGAGTTGTGGGTAGCACTTGCGATGCACGACGAATTCCTTTGTCATTCGTTCTAACACACACAAAAAGACACACACACACACACACACACACACACACACACACACACACACACACACACAAACTAAATATGATTCATCTTTCTTCATTTTAAAAATAAAACTGTTCGAAGAGGGGGGGGGGGGAGGGAGGTGATACTAGCTAATGTCTCATTGCACTCAGGGGTAATGATCTAAGAAGGATTGGGAAACACTGTTCTGCTTCAACGGGAAATACACTACATGCTTTCACAAGTGAATTTTCAAGTATCGAACCGCATGACATAACTATCTTTAACTACTTGGCTTGGACACTCAAAGTTTTTACGCCAACAAGGCACCGTAGACTTTAGTTCAAAAAAGGCCTTGAGCACTATGGGACTCAACATCTGAGGTCATCAGTCCCCTAGAACCTAGAACTACTTAAACCAAACTAACCTAAGGACATCACACACATCCACGGACGAGGCAGGATTCGAACCTGCGACCGTAGCGGTCGCGCGGTTCCAGACTGAAGCGTGTAGAACCGCTCGGTCACAGCGGACGGCTAGACTTAGTATTTGACCTTGAATTGAAAAGAAAATTGAGAATGCGCTAGGTGACGATCAGTTTGCCTTTAGGAAAAGTAAAGGGACGAGAGAGGCAATTCTGACGTTACGGCTAATAAAGGAAGCAAGGCTAAAGAAAAATCAAGACACTTTCATAGGATTTGTCAACCTGGAAAAAGCGTTCGACAATATAAAATGGTGCAAGCTGTTCGAGATTCTGAAAAAAGTAGGGGTAAGCTATAGGGAGAGACGGGTCATATACAATATATACAACAACCAAGAGGGAATAATAAGAGTGTACGATCAAGAACGAAGTGCTCGTATTGAGAAGGGTGTAAGACAAGGCTGTAGCCTTTCGCCCCTACTCTTCAATCTGTACATCGAGGAAGCAGTGATGGAAATAAAAGAAAGGTTCAGGAGTGGAATTAAAATACAAGGTGAAAGGATATCAATGATACGATTCGCTGATGACATTGCTATCCTGAGTGAAAGTGAAGAAGAATTAAATGATCTGCTGAACGGAATGAACAGTCTAATGAGTACACAGTATGGTTTGAGAGTGAATCGGAGAAAGACGAAGGTAATGAGAAGTAGTACAAATGAGAACAGCGAGAAACTTAACACCAGGATTGATGGTCACGAAGTCAATGAAGTTAAGGGGTTCTGCTACCTAGGCAGTAAAATAACCAATGACGGACGGAGCAAGGAGGACATCAAAATCAGACTCGCTATGGCGAAAAAGGCATTTCTGGCCAAGAGAAGTCTACTAATATCAAATACCGGCCTTGATTTGAGGAAGAAATTTCTGAGGATGTGCGTTTGGAGTACAGCATTGTATGGTAGTGAAACATGGACTGTGGGAAACCCGGAACAGAAGAGAATCGATGCATTTGAGATGTGGTGCTATAGACGAATGTTGAAAATTAGGTGAACTGATGAGGTAAGGAATGAGGAGGTTCTACGCAGAATCGGAGAGGAAAGGAATATGTGGAAAACACTGATACGGAGAAGGGACAGGATGAGAGGACATCTGCTAAGACATGAGGGAATGACTTCCATGGTACTAGAGCGAGCTGTAGAGGGCAAAAACTGTAGAGGAAGACAGAGACTGGAATACGTCAAGCAAACAATTGATGACGTAGGTTGCAAGTGCTACTCTGAGATGAAGAGGTTAGCACAGGAAAGGAATTCGTGGCGGGCCGCATCAAACCAGTCAGTAGACTGATGAAAAAAAAAAAAAAGAAAAAACCCTCTACCCCATCCTGAAGCAAAGAGGTCTTAACAGACTAACGGACAGACAGGAAACAAAGTGATGCTATAAATTTTCGTGTTTGCCTTCTGAGGTACGCAACCCTAAAAATTGCGTATGGCATTGTTGGCTGGGATATTCCGAAGGGTCGGAAAGGGTGTTCTTCCTCCGCGCACATTGGTTTCTTTCCTTGCGTGCGGGTATTTCAGAGCGGTGTCAATTGTGTCTTTGTAAAGTACAGTGGAAAGTAATAAAGTGCATATAAAGTAGCGTTATGTTTGTGTTGTATGATGATCAGAGTATGTGATACCCAATGCCGACACATAGCCTACTCGACTCGAATAACACCAGCTGGGCCGCCCACCTGAACGTCAGCCGCTGAAGGATGGATCAGTATCAGGTCACAAGCCGTCACTTCATGAGACATAGCCGAGAGGTTTGGAAATTAATTCAGGATAAGACTGGTGATCAGGAACTCTACGCCACCACCTCTACTGCCATTGCCGGCCAAACGCTGGCAGTGAAAACTTCATCCACCACCAGGATTCGAACTCGCTGCCCTTCGAATCGAGCGCCTCCTCACAGGCGTGCGTTACCGAACTCGCCTGAAGAGGCGCGTGCACACTGGACCATATCACGACGTAAGGACGAAGGCCAGACTTCTCCTGTCAGTGACAGGAACTGGATTTACATGGCGTAACAAGTAATGTGCATTTACGTAAATCACAAGAGCAGAAAATGGAATAGACAGTCAAGACAGTTAATTAATTGTATAGTCAAATCCATAAATATAGGACATAATCATTATTTATGCCGTAATACGTTTCACGAGGGTATTACGTCGTTCCACCTCGTTCGCCGACGCAAAACTTGTATGCATACTAGTTACTGGTATTAACACATGCGTGTTAATCCATGAATGAGGGATACATTTCTGACTGAGGCACAGGAAATACGTCGCACACACACCAATTCATGATACTGTGCAAACCCACACGAACGCTAGCTTTGGTGGTGTGTTTCACACAGTTTGAGAGTAATTATAATTTTTTAATTTATTATATTGAGCACTCATGCCTGTGAGAAGAATAAGGAAACTAAATGTTAGTTGACGAAGTTACACAATAGTTCATAAATATTGCAATTGGAACCGTGAGCACTGTGTCAAAGCTAAATGGGCTGAATTTACCATTCCGTGTGTCGCAATTGACCCGTGACGTTATCACGATGCGGTGTATGACGTCATGCGTTTGCAAAGAAAGAACAGTGACAGCGTTCATACGATTCTGAATTCTAGAATGTACTTTGTGGTTACACACTGATCTGGAGCTTAGTCTAACGTCTAGGTTACAATGATTAGTGACTATATGGCAGTGAGTTGCTGAACAAATCATATGTTATGAGAATAAGTATAACTCTTGCTTAAGTGCCTATTTTACGTGTACTAAATTCCAGTCAGTGTCTTACGTTCGCCACTTTTATCACATAATATGTCTGAACAGAATGATACGAAACACTAATATTTAGACAGAACTTGCAATCGAAGAGTGCTAAATAAGAATCGATGTTACACAATATTTTTTTTTCAGCTCGCATCCGAAGGTGCTTTTTCAATGACGACAACATATGCTGGACTTCTTAGTTGTGTGCTGATACGCCAACTAAACCTGAAAATTGACTGATTCTGGACACAGAACCTGGTATTTGTAAATGCCCGATACTTGGTCATTCGACGGATCTATAAGACGCAGTTTGGCTCATGATATGATAACAAATTGACATTTGTAACATGTTTTTATCTCATGTTGCTTACTAATTTAAAAATAAAATTTATTAGAATCAAATACTCTCGTAAAAAGTGTCAGTGGTAAACTGGATTCGACTTACTAGTAATTTTCCATACTTCATTTAATGGTCCTGCTAGGAACATATCCTGATCCTCAAAATATTTTGTAGCATTTCGTGAATAATCCTGTCCACTTAATTATTATTTGTTACGTTATGTCATAGCCTTTCACGTACTTCCGTCATTAGGGACGCTTCAAACCAGCATCCGGCAAATCTGATTTAGGTTTTCCTTGATTTCTCTAAATTGCTTCTTGCAAATGCCGCCATGGTTCCTTTGAAAGGGCAACGGTCGACATCCTTCCCCTACTTCCCTGATCCAATGTGACCCATTACTTCCATTTGGGTTCCGTTCTCCCGAATCAACAAACCAACCGTCATTAGGCTCTAACTTATAACGTTTGAAACAAAAGTTCATGGTGAATTTACAGTAAAACGTATGAAAAATTGGGCGTCAATTCGGCTTATATTTTGTTGTAACTAAGACTCAGACTTGTATCAGAAGTTATAAGTCTGAACCTGCGGACTACAGTAGCTGAAACATGTCATGAAATAAGATTAAAAAATGTTAAGGTATTTAAAAAGATTGATTCGTAAAAGATCATAATGGTCATCAACGCATTTCCAATAACTTTATTAATATTAAAAGACAATTCTGCCAAGAAGCAATCAATGGTATATTGAAAATGACTGAGTCCTAACTGGTTCAGCCAATTATTCGACACGATTGTATGGCTGCAGTAAACTTCATTGCCTGTTATTGCCCAATGGGGTGAAATTGGATAATGTTCCATAAATTTTTTGTTGTTTCAAAGTAACTGCAGCCTGAAGCAGGAAAATGACATCTTTGAAGCCAAGTGATACAATAATGTGAAAATTCCTATTTTCTCTAGGATACACTGAGAAGCATTAGCCGCGCGGGATTAGCCGAGCGGTGCAAGGCGCTGCAGTCATGGAGTGTGCGGCTAGTTCCGGCGGAGGTTAGAGTCCTCCCTCGGGCATGGGTGTGTGTGTTTGTCCTTGGGATAATGTAGGTTAAGTAGTGTGTAAGCTTAGGGACTGATGACCTTAGCAGTTAAGTACCATAAAATTTCACACACATTTGAACGTTTGATTTGAGAAGCATTCTGTAAGGTACGTAACGTTATAGGTTCTATGTGATTTGATTCCAATTCAGAAAATTCTGGAAGGCATATGACAGACAAAACCCTGCAAGTTACATAACAGGTGCCAATTCCTTTAAAAAATGGTTCAAATGGCTCTGAGCACTATGGGACTCAACATCGGAGGTCATCAGTACCCTAGAACTTTAGAACTACTTAAACCTAATTAACTAAAGGACATTACACACATCAGTGCCCGAGGCAGGATTCGAACCTGCGACCGCAGCGGTCGCTGAGTTCCAGACTGAAGCGCCTACAACCGCTCGGCCACATTGGTCGGCCAAATTCCTTTAAAGGAATGGGAAATTTCTATTATCCTACTGAGAATATTTGCGAAATACTTAATGGGCAATACTCTATTACTGCTCAAGCGTGATAAATCTTAGTGAGGAACGACTCGCACGGCACATAGAACACGTAAAAAGAAAAGCAGGGCCAACCGTCAAGTATTTGATGGTCGTAAAATATTTTGTAGGATTTCTGTAAATCTCTTGCCGGGTAGCGAATGAGACACTATTGCAACTTATTTAGAAAGTTCGTAGAAGGGATACTCTTGATGAAATCTACAAATGTCCTCCAACCCATAATCATCGTTTCGGTAAGGACCATGAAAATAAACACACACCGTTAATAAATTTCACACAGATACATAAGCAGTTATTTGTAAAAACATTAAAAAGGGGAAGATCGCATAAATATTTCTTTATTTAAAGCATCCGGTTTTGACAGACTTTGCTGTTATGTTCAGTTCTTCAAAACTCTTTTTGTTATGAAAAGTTTAAGCTGGGCCACAGGCCAAATGGTCATGTGGACAAAAACAGCAAATTATAAAAGGTTTGTCACAGCTAAAATGTTTTAAAAACATGAATCACTTTGTGCAAATGGCTAGTCCATATACACTGAAGCACGAAAGAAACTGGTATAGGCATGCATGCTCACGTACAGAGATATGTAAACAGGCAGAATACGGCGCTGCGGTCGGCAACGACTATGTAACAACAACTGTCTGGCGCAGTTGTTAGGTCCCTTACTACTGCTACAATGGCAGGTGATCAGGATTTAAGTGAGTTTGAACGTGATGTTACAGTCGGCGCACGAGCGATGGGACACAGCATCTTCGAGGTAGAGCATCTCCCGTATGACAATTTCACGAGTGTACCATGAATATCAGGAAGTCGGTAAAACATCAAATCTCCGACATCCCTGCGGCCGGAAAAACGACGACTGAAGAGAATCATAGAACGTAACAGAATAGCAACCCTTCCTCAAATTGGTGCGGATTTCAGTGCTGGACCATCAACAAGTGTCAGCGTTCGAAGCATTCAACGTAATATAATCGATACGGACTTTGGACTGCCCGACACAAAGCTTTAAGCCTCGCCAGCGCCCGTCGACACCAACATTGAACTGTTGCTGACTGGAAACATGTTGCCTGATCGGTCAAGTCTCGTTTCAAATTGTATCGAGCGGATGGATGGGTCCGGATATGGACACAACCTCATGAATCCATGGACCATCCATATCAAGCTGTTCGAGGCTCTGTAACGGTGTGGAGCGTGTGCAGCTGGAGTGATGTGGGACCCCTGATATGTCCACATACGACTCTGACAGGTGCCACGTACGTAAGCATCCTTGCTGATCACCTGCATCCATTCATTCCCATTGTGCATTCCGACCAATTTGGACAAATCCAGCAGGACAATTCGAAATCCTTCACGTCCAGAATTGCTACAAATTGGCTCCAGGAATACTCTTCTGGGTTTAAACACTTCCGCTGGCCACCAAACTCCCCAGACATGAACATTATTGAGCATATCTGGGTAGCCTTTCGACGCGTTGTTCAGAAGACATCTCCATCCTGTCGCGCTCTTACGGATTTGTGGACAGCCCTGCAGGATTCGTGGTATCAATTCCCTCCAAGACTGTTTCAGACTTAGTCGAGTCCATGCCACGTTGTGTTGCGGCGCTTCAGGCGGGGGCCCTATACGATATTAAGCAGATGTACCAGTCTCTTTTGCTCTTCATTGTATATCGCTCACAGGTCATTGTTCGTCATAAAAGCACAGTGCACAGTAGGACATCCGTTTACATAAGCTGGACATAGTCTAAACACTGAAAATTCACCTTCAACGGCGTATAAGGCACAACTGCAATGTAGTTGCACCTTCCACTCCGCTGAAGGAGGATTTTCGAAGTTTAAAATATGTTCAGCTGATGTGAACAGATTTGCAACTGTGTTCTGTGCTTTTGTGGCGTAAGAATCGTCTGTGAGTGGTATACATATATATATATATATATGGACACGGCCATTTGCTCAAGCTGCTTTATGTTTTTAAATATTTAGGTATGACAAACCTTCCATAATGTGATGTTTTTGTTTTCATGACAACTTGGTTCAAAAATGGTTCAAATGGCTCTGAGCACTATGGGACTTAACATCTATGGTCATCAGTCCCCTAGAACTTAGAACTACTTAAACCTAACCAACCTAAGGACACCACACGACACCCAGTCATCACGAGGCAGAGAAAATCCATGCTCCGCCGGGAATCGAACCCGGGAACCCGGGCGTGGGAAGCGAGAACGCTACCGCACGACCACGAGCTGCGGACATGACAACTTGGCCTGAGGTCCAAATTAAACTGTAAGCGTGTCGTAATGAAAAGAACGTTTAAGACCTGAAGATCACAGTAAAGTCTGTCGAAAAAGGTTGTTTTAAATAAAGAAATGTTAATAGGATCTTGACCTTTGGATGTTTTCAGCAAGTAAAGCATATTTCTCCTATCTACTCAAAATTAGAAAATTCAGTCCAATCATTTGCACCACATCCCAGCAGGGAAAAGAGCGAAAATACACATTAATATATTGTGCACAAAAAATTAGGTCCGCTGCGCGTCTCGCTTCACTGAGTATACATTTATTGTATGTTCGGCCGAGTAAGAATAGCACGCAACTCGTACACGACATGGTCACCTTCAAACTGCATCTTTATTTAATGTTTGAGGCTCGGAATGTGACACCACGGACATACAAAAATTTTAAAAAAAAGTTTTGAATTTGACACTAGGGCAACGACCAGTTCTTCGCCTGTTCACAACCACAGAAATGCGGAAGAGTATTTCTCTCTCTCTCTCACGCACATATACAGATTATATATAGTTGCTTCTCGCCTCTCTTTATATATATATAAAGAGAACCGAGAAGCAACTATTTTTGCTTCTCGACTCTGTTTACATCTGTGAACTACTCTCCCGCGTTTCTGTGGCTGTGAAGAGATCGGTGCCCTAGTGCCCAAATAAAAACTTTTTTTTAAAATCTTGGCATGTCCATGGTGTCACATTCCATACCTCAAACGTTAAATAAACATGCAGTTTTGAAGTGTCCATGTCGTACAGGAGTTACGTGCTATTCTTTCTCTGGCGAACATACAATAAACATACACTCAGTGAAGGGAGGAGCGAATATATGTATGTATTGGTTGCTCCACTTATCTCCGTGCTTCCGCAAAGTTCCCCTCTCTCTGTCCAAAATGGGATTACAGCTTGATAATAAATTCAACTGGGAGGAGCACACCACAGAACTGCTGAGGCGTCTAAGTAAATCTCTATTTGCAACGCGAATTCTGTCAGACATAGGGGATATAAAATTAAAAATCTGGAATACTATGCTTACTTTCACTCCATAATGTCGTTTGGGATTATTTTTTGGGGTAATTCATCAAGCCAAACTGAAGTTTTCTGGGCACAAAAGCGTGCAATAAGAGTTGTATGTGGTGTGAACTCAAAAACATCCTGCAGAGGCCTGTTTAGGGAACTAGGGGTCCTAACTAGTGCTTCCCAATATATTTATTCCTTAATGAAATTTGTCATTAAAAATATGTCACTTTTTCAAACCAACACATCAGTTCAAGGAATCAATACTAGAAATAAGAATAATATTCACAAGGATTTAAAGTCACTTGTTCTTGTACAAAAAGATGTGCATTATTCAGAAACACACATTTTCAATAACTTGTCAGAAGCCATAAAAAGCTTAACAACCGATGAAATTCAGTTTAACAGAATCTTAAAGCATTTAATGGTGGCCAACCCCTTTGATGAATTTCTCAGTAGAACCAACATTATATATATATATATATATATATATATATATATATATATATATATATATATATATAGAGAGAGAGAGAGAGAGAGAGAGAGAGAGTATTCTTCACTATTTCAGTGCAGTAATGTGTTCATTGTAAAAAAAGTTTTGTAGTAGTTCTGTTATATGTTTTATCACCTTATAAATAAAAAAAAACATTTTTTGAATAAACTTAAATCCAGTTCATTACTTCGATCTTAGTATATGATTGTTGTAAAATGAACCTTTCATAAAGTGTTCATTAAAAAAGAAAAAAAAGACGATCACTCCACTTGGGATCTGTGGAAGGTACATTAGCTTAATTGTTTTAGTTGTAAGAATTTGTCAGGTATTTTTTTTCTCACATGTTCTGCATCCTGGAGGACCTCGTCACTACGGATCAATTGGAATGAAAGTAAATCTAATCCAACCTAATCAACAGCAGTCGACCAATGGTGTAGATGCCCAGAAAATGACCCCTACGTCGGGTTGAAACCGGTTGGCGGTATAATAATAATAAATGCGATTAAGACTGTTTATGAGTAATTGATTAATCATACTAATCGCTGCTTAATCTCCACAAGCATGTTCTCCAATAATCAACATCCATTTCCGGTTATCTCGTTCCAGTGTTATCTTTCTTTTCCAGAGAAACATTCGGTCCGAAGCAGTAGTGTCAGCGACAATAAAGTGTCAGCGACTGACAAGTTTAACAGTGTATACTTAAGTTCAGGGCAGACAACAAAGCTTCTAGTCAAGACGTGCGAGAAGTTTCGAAGTATTTTCTACAAGTCAAGATGTCAAACTGTCCCGGAAAAAGAAACCACCTATCACCGCAGATATAAGAAAACCTCATACACATCTAAAAATCGAACCGTTACATCACTAAGGCGTGACTGTTCAGATTCCTTTAATGGTATACTTCTTTGTAACCAGATGACCTCTAATACAACATTCATCTCCGAAATATCAGCAGAAAAACTGAATAACATATAACTTTCATGAAGAATGTTCTTACTCCACCCATTGGTTTTAAAATTTGCTTTGAGTTACGATTGTTACGAGTCATCATCTAGCAAATGAAGTTTTTGCGTTGTGTGGACACATACGTGACGACCTATGTCGCGCTCCATAGCGCGAAGAACATGACCTGGACAACAATAATCATAGAATGGAATGTAACGTAATTCTTTTCGCTGGTTGTGGTCCTTGACAGTAAAATGAAACGTCATGCTGTGTACTGCCACAGCAATTGAAAAATTGCTTTTACCTCAAATAACAAAGGTTTTTGTACAATATTATGGTTCTGAAACAACAAAGGTTTTCGTACAAGATTATGGTTGTGCAACATGATTTTCGACAAAGTATTGCAAGTTATGGGGAAGTAACTGCTGAAAGTATTTTAAAGTAGAAGTACCATCATTAAAAACATGGTTGTTAATAATACGCCGCTTCAGTCAAAATATTTCAATTCTTCTTTAGTTAGTCTAACGCTACAACACAATTCGCAAGACTAAATACAATTTTTTTCATGTTTAGTTTTAATTTTAAACTTCTATTCATTATGGATGTGGAAAACTACAATTTGAAGGCGAATGTTAGCAGTTACTCTTGGATTTCTTTTTCGGTGTATCTGCTTCAGTTTAACATCGCCATTTGGTCACAGTATGTTCGTCTTCTGCATCTTTGTAAACCTTACAATTCTGCACTTACACTTTAATTAACGTAAATAATATAATTCATGGATTCAGAAGAGGAACATTTCGTGTCAAATGAAGGTGATAAACAACGAAGACGCAACGCTAAAAGAACATCAATGTGAATGTAGTCGTTGAAACGTAGCGTTGTTCTAAAGCGGCGTATTAAGAAAAACATTCCTAAACCACAAGTTAAAGTCGTGTACAACGCCTAACAAAATGACAAGAAACGAACTATAATAGTAGTTAGCAAAATTGATATGCCGGAACTATAATTTCCCAAAATTGAAATGTTTTCAGCCTCAGGGCTTGAAGTAGTTAGAGCAGAACCTGGCAACAGACGGCAGTATCAAAGTCTAGTGAAAGTCCAAAAGTACAGATAATATCTCAGGTAACTGGTTGTAGATCAGTGGACAGAAGCGTATCGCAGCTTTCAGCGATGAGTTGCTCCTAGTACACCAGAAGCAGTCGTCATTCGAATGAGCGAAAGCCCTTGATTGCTAGTCACGAAAATTGGTGGGGGTTCCTTTATTGTAAGTTACCGACCTATTTCCCCTCCCGCCCAGTTATCCATTGTATCCCATCGAGAGTGAAGAAGACAAGGACCTCCGGCACTACCTCGTTTGTTTACATTGGCCCGCCTCATTTTCCAGCACTCTGGGGTAGCCTTGGACTGATACACACAAGCGTAAAACAGCAGCCGCACTGGGAGATTACGGCCGCAGCGCTCGCGCACGCAGACAGGGTCACACACACTCACGCACGCACGGACGCACACACACACATACCTCAGACAAGCACCAGTGGTTATCTTTATTCCAGTTTGTCGGATCGCGACCTGGGTCAAGCGTTCGCCCTGTAGGCAGTCATCCCGCGAGCTCGCGGCGCGTCATGCACGAAAACCGGTCACTGCACTTTGCTCCGCGATCGCGCGGTCAGAGTCGGACCTTGGGAGAGAGTTACGACGTTCCGCCCCTAGAGTGCGCGCGGCTCGGCGGCTGCGCTGGAACTGAGCGACGGAGCGGGTGCTGCGCTGCGGCGCCTCCAGCGGCCGCGTGACGTCACGGCTATTGACTCACGCGCCACACGTGACCCACGGCCGCCTTTGCCACGGAAGGACTTTTCGTGTTCCCGGTGCGTGCGAGAGGGTGTGAGTGCCCCTTCCTGTCAGGGGGTCTCGGCCATGGGCCGTACCCGCACTCTGGGAAGCGTCCCACCTCGCGCAAAATGTGTTCCGCTCCGAGGTAGTCATCGGATTCCTCCGACACCACCAAACTACGATCTTCTTTTCGGGCCAACAATTTCTGACTAGAGATAAAATCTTCTATTTTGTCAGGCGAGAAAATTGTTCCACGTATATGTGACCTGATCAAATTACGTCTACGGTTGAGCTATTTTAAATATAAACAAAAATTTTATGAACAATCTGAGAGGCGGACGACAAGTATATTATAAGCATAACGATTGGTATAGCTAGGGCATTTGATAATTAATGGTGGTTCAAAAATGGTTCAAATGGCTCTGAGCGCTATGGGACATAACATCCGAGGTCATCAGTCCCCTAGAACTTAAGACTACTTAAACCTAACTAACCTAAGGACATCATAAACATCCATGCCCTAGGCAGGATTCGAACCTGCGACCGTAGCAGTCGCGTGGTTCCAGACTGAAGCGACTAGAACCGCTCGGCCATTCCGGCCGGCTAATTAATGGAGGCGTGTACCTATAAAAATACCTAAAAGGACGGACTCTCTCAGTTGTCTCTACAACAGCCTACGAGATTATTGCTCAATTATAAAATTCCGGAAGGAGAACTGTGAAAAAAATAATCAACAAAACCCGACCGAAAGGCTGCGCCTGTGTTTAAGAGTAATGGGCTGTTGCTACAAAGCGACTACTGAACCAGCTTCAGAGCATAACAAACATCAGAGGCAGCGTCACCTACGCAGACGATCTGATAATAACAGTATCCGTCATCAGAAGGGCAAGAGAGAAATAGAACAGCAGTTCGTGAAATACTGAGTACCGGTAACTGATATGTAAAATTGAACCTAACGATAGCAGCACACAAAGCGATATTTGTTACTAAAAGCGACTTTATCAAGATCGAGAAACCCCACAGTCAGAATTAATAATCAACCTGTGAAAAGAAAATATGTATATTGGCACCTTAGCATCGAAGAAAAGCAAAACTTACATGCACATAAGGTTTTAAATTGTAAGACATTTCCAGGGGCAGATGTGTATTCTGACCACTATCTATTGGTTATGACCTGTAGATTAGAATTGAAGAAACTGCAAAAAGGTGGGAATTTAAGGAGATGGGACCTGGATAAACTGACTAAACCAGAGGTTGTACAGAGTTTCAGGGAGAGCATAAGGGAACAATTGACAGGAATGGGGGAAAGAAATACAGTAGAAGAAGAATGGGTAGCTTTGAGGGATGAAGTAGTGAAGGCAGCAGAGGATCAAGTAGGTAAAAAGACGCTAGTAGAAATCCTTGGGTGACAGAAGAAATACTGAATTTAATTGATGAAAGGAGAAAATATAAAAATGCAGTAAATGAAGCAGGCAAAAAGGAATACAAACGTCTCAAAAATGAGATCGACAGGAAGTGCAAAATAGCTAAGCAGGCATGGCTAGAGGACAAATGTAAGGATGTAGAGGTTTATCTCACTAGGGGTAAGATAGATACAGCCTACAGGAAAATTAAAGAGACCTTTGGAGAAAGCCACTTGTATGAATATCAAAAGCTCAGATGGAAATCCAGTTCTAAGCAAAGAAGGGAAAGCAGAAAGGTGGAAGGAGTATACAGAGGGTCTATACAAGGGCGATGTACTTAAGGACAATATTATGGAATTGGAAGAGGATGTAGATGAAGATGAAATGGGAGATATAATACTGCGTGGAGAGTTTGACAGAGACTGGAAGACCTGAGTCGAAACAAGGCCCCGGGTGTAGACTACATTCAATTAGAACTACTGACGGCCTTGGGAGAGCCAGTCCTGACGAAACTCTACCATCTGGTGAGCAAGATGTATGAAACAGGCGAAGTACCTTCAGACTTCAAGAAGAATATAATAATTCCAATCCCAAAGAAAGCAGGTGTTGACAAATGTGAAAATTACCGAACTATCAGTTTAATAAGTCACGGCTGCAAAATACTAACGCCGGTTCTTTACAGACGAATGGAAAAACTAGTAGAAGCCGACCTCGGGGAAGATCAGTTTGGATTCCGTAGAAATTTTGGAACACATGAAGCAATACTGACCCTACAACGTATCTTAGAAGCTAGATTAAGAAAAGGCAAACCTACGTTTCTAGCATTTGCAGACTTGGAGAAAGCTTTTGACAATGTTGACTGGAATACGCTCTTTGAAATTCTGAAGGTGGCAGGGGTAAAATACAGGGAGCGAAAGGCTATTTACAATTTGTATAGAAACCAGATGGCAGTTATAAGAGTCGAGGGACATGAAAGGGAAGCAGTGGTTGGGAAGGGAGTGAGACAGGGTTGTAGTCTCTCCCCGATGTTATTCAATCTGTATATTCAGCAAGCAGTGAAGGAAAAAAAAGAAAAATTCGCAGTAGGTATTAAAATCCGTGGATAGGAAATAAGAACTTTGAGGTTCGCCGATGACATTGTAATTCTGTCAGAGACAGCAAAGGACTTGGAAGAGCAGTTGAATGGAATGGATAGTGTCTTGAAAGGAGGATATAAGATGAACATCAACAAAAGCAAAACGAGGATAATGGAATGTAGTCAAATTAAGTCGGGTGATGCTGAGGGAATTAGATTAGGAAATGAGACGCTTAAAGTAGTAAATGAGTTTTGCTATTTGGGGAGCAAAATAACTGACGATGGTCGAAGTAGAGAGCATATAAAATGTAGACTGGCAATGGAAAGGAAAGCGTTTCTGAAGAAGAGAAATTTGTTAACATCGAGTATAGATTTAAGTGTCAGGAAGTCGTTTCTAAAAGTATTTGTATGGAGTGTAGCCATGTATGGAAGTGAAACATGGATGATAAATGGTTTGGACAAGAAGAGAATAGAAGCTTTTGAAATGTGGTGCTACAGAAGAATGCTGAAGATTAGATGGGTAGATCACATAACTAATGAGGAACTATTGAATAGGATTGGGGAGAAGAGAAGTTTGTGGCACAACTTTACTAGATGAAGGGATCGGTTGGTAGGACATGTTCTGAGGCATCAAGGGATCACCAATTTAGTATTGGAGGGCAATGTGGAGGGTAAAAATCGTAGAGGGAGACCGAGAGATGAATACACTAAGTAAATTCAGAAGGATGTAGGTTGCAGTAGGTACTGGAAGATGAAGAAACTTGCAAAGGATAGAGTAGCATGGAGAGCTGCATCAAACCAGTCTCAGGACTGAAGACCACAACAACAACACATGCACATGCAGAAATTGTGTACCAGGGAGGCATTAAGACACTGAACAAAGTAGCAACAATTGGCAAAAGAAGTTTTCAGCTACCTGTAAGTGCAATAAGGGCGCACAACGACGCCATTTTAATCGCTACTGTGGGCTACAGGTGGGGCGTTGCGGCGAAATCAGAGATGCCTACTCATATGCCTGACACTCGCGTGTGAAACAACGTCGACCGAGAAGTTGCTGGTCATACTAGGCTTTCTACCTCTGGTCCTAACCTTAAGAACGAGACGTGCACTGGATTGGATAAAAAAGAGCGAATATGATAGGGTAAAGGAGATAATGGTCACAAGGGCCACAGAATAAGGAAATGAAGGTAGCCTTTGCATTGACAGAGAATGACAAGAAATGTGGGTCAGGGCAGAAACAGGGAGGACGCCTTACAAGTTCCTTCCAACGTAAAAGAAGAATTCAGAATATAATACTTCCTTTATACTAGCGAAGCTATACACCACCCGTCGTGGAGTGGACCTTATCCCAGCTATTTACTGAAAATACGACAACGCACTACAGAAAGTTGTGAATATGGAGCAGTCAGCGAGTGAGCCATTAGATAAGATGTTACAGATTGTTTTGTCCTTACCATTGCTAGTATGATGTTAATAGTTGTGTGTCAGCTTACTAGTGTGTACCACTGTACAACTACTCCGAGGCCGTGTAGCTGTGATCATGTATGCGGAAAGGCTCTCTAGTACATAACTATTCAAGATAATTATGTTGTAAATGGAATATGGGTTTGCATGTCCTATCCACACATTCACACAGCACAATCACACAGTCAAAGTTCACTTGTTTTGGAATGATACTTTAGATTTCTCCACAAAATAAATTTGAGGATGTCGTCTTTAGTCCTATCGTGAATGTTAAAGAAATAAAGTACGTGTCGACAAGGTAAATAGCCTTTAGGAAGTTAATGTAAACTGTATAGATTCAGGAATTAGCTACACATCAATTGTTCTACATTCACTTCCAAACTTTGATCACGAAGAAGGTCATCAATCTGTACAAGAAACCTGATAGTACGATTTTCGTATACACAAACACATGACAATGACATACTTGTGGTAGATCAATCACCTTAATTTACCTCTCTGGAACTTTAGTGATTCCTGTAATTTTCTATTATTTCTTTTCGTTTATGACACTTATTCATATGGTGTGAATGAAGCTGCGGAGTGGGGTGCAATAATGAACTGCTTTGCAGACGTTTGGCTGCAGTGAAGCCTCGTGAACGGGAAGCTTTTTCAAACTTTCTCATTGAAGACTTAACTTCATACACTGGAATTATTTTGAGGCTCTTCTGCCTAACCAAAGCATACACACACAGCCGTTTTTGCCGTAACATCACAGTATGTAATGCAATCAGATGAAATGGATAAAATGATTATTTTCACGAATCTTTTCTGATTGAGTATAATTGTTGTGTACTCCATCCTACAGAAAGGTAACGAGAGGAGCGTCATAGAGCGATGCAGCATCTGTCGTCGCAGGGAAGATGGACAGGAGCAGAAATTATTAGCAAACATGTAAATACAGTAAACAGAAGTTTAACTTAACTTATACCTCTGTCCAAACGTTGGAAAGATTTGTGGTAGGGTACTATGGGACCAAACTGCTTAGGCCATCAATCCCTAGGCATACACGCTATTTAATCTAACTTTAACTAACTTACGATAAGAACAACACACATACACTCATGCCCGAGGGAGGACTCGAACCTCAGACAGGGGGAGACGCGCGAACCGTGACAAGACCCCTAGGCCGCGCGGCTACCCCAAGCGGCAGCCCAAAAGTTGCGAACAAATTTCACAAAAGAATAAACAGCAACAACGTCCAGCTATTGCAAGATGCAAACTAAAGAGCGTTGTGCAGTGTGAGGATTCCGCTATTAATCCACGAGCGAAGTGTCGAAGGCTGACTAAGAGAAGAATTTCATGGATTGCGGCTGATACCGTGACGCATAGCTGCCGCTAGCCACCTTATAGTCTGGCGGCAGAGGGTGCTCGTAGCCGGCTCTGCTAAAGGAGTGGCTCAGCGGGCGAGCATCACTGTAACCGCCGCGTTCCCCTGTGGCCGCTATCGTCGTCTGTCAGGAATGTGCGTTTCCGTTGAACTGTGAGATGCTGATGAGGATAGTATCCATCTATGATACCACAATAATTTGTCTTCCTTTAATGATCCTTAAACAGCATACAATTAACTTCAAGTTGACTTTCTTAGCAATTCCATCAAATTAGCAATTCTTTTTTAAAGCCGGCCAATAATGTGCTTAATTCTCCTGAAATTCGGTACACGTATTTCTGTTACAAAAATTCACACCACAGTCCTTGAAGTTTAACAATTCAGTACACTCGTTACAATGAATTCAGAAGAATAATTATCCCGTCAGACCATTCATCCACTCATGAGTGTCCATCACTTCGTATTATCTCTGATTGTTCGAGACACATTATACTTTGATTTGTTCGTTGCACTCGTCCAATGGCTATGTCAGCTCCGATCCATCAACTGCGTGGCTCATTCTGTACATTTCAACATAAGAGAGTACAGTTCCTAAATATTCGTAAAATTTATATGCTAACTATACATGATACAGTTGATACAGTACATGGTCCCTCTTGGCACCAAATGTGTATTATGTGGGGCCACACTTTCCACTTCACTATTGCAGACGTGTCGACAGTTGAATAGATTTCCAACGTTCAATTAGAAGAAAAAAATATTGTCGTGGTAAATGCCTTAAGAACACAATTTCATTAAGTCTTGGATATCAGCCAACGGTCAGAAAATATTTCGCATAAAATTCTGACAATAAATGAAATATAAATCCGACTTGAATCGTCTCGAATTATCTGTTGATTTAACTAGTTAAGATGTCACCTAAGCGAAACTGTTAAATAACTTAATCGAAACCAAGATTGCAGATGGGTAGTAGCACACAATACTAAAGGAGTTCTAGCACTATTGTTACCGTGGGTCATGACAGTTATCCCAAGTTTCCCATTTGGCCATTGGGCCAGAGGGAAAACCGTGGAAAAACCACGTTTCAGCTCAGTCAACCCTCGTGTATAGTAATTAATCGCTGGAAATTTTGTACCTGAAAAATCAGAAGGTAAAAAAAAAAAAAACCAGATAATTCGTATTTTGGTAACAATTTGAACTTCTTACAGAAACTGAAAAATGAGTTATTAAAATACTATTAGACAAAATTTGGGCGAATTTACATTCAAATCACACAGTAATCCTTCAGACAAATATCGTAGTACGTAAAATAAGAAATGATCAAGGCATTAGTGATGTGTTATTCACAAGTAAACTTGCAGGTAGGTTAAAATTTGAAGCAGCAGCGGGATGCAGTGTAGTTTCTTGACAGAGCGGAATATATACTGAAACGGCAAAGAAACTGGTATACATATGCGTATTCAAATACATAGATGTGTAAACAGACTGAATACCGCGCTACGGTCTGCAACGCTTATGTAAGACAGCAAATGCTATAGCCGGTGCAAGAGCTATGGGATACAGATTTTCCGAGGCAGCGATAAAGAGGATATTTTCACGTACGACCATTTAACGGGTGTACCGTGAATATCAGGAATATGATAAAACATTAAATCTCCGACATCGCTGCTGCCGGAAAATCGACGACTGAAGAGAATCTTTTAAAGATAATGCCTCTGAGCACAATGGGACTTAACATCTGGGTCATCAATCCCCTAGAACTTAGAACTGCTTAAACCTACCAGACTTAAGCGCCTAGAACCGCTCGGCCACGCCGGCCGGCCACCAATTTACAGCTGGTGAACTCAATACGAGTGTACACTGCGCAACAAAATTAAAGGACCACTTCTTCGAAACCCCGTAACTGCCTGCCATTAATTATCTTAAGTTTGAAATTTGGCTCAAAGGGGCCTACCGCCTTTCTCTATAAAGGTGCAAAAGAGTGGAGTCCTGCGACGTCACTCTTTGGATCGGCAACGATTCAAACATCAAGGTGGGAAAAATCTACCGCTCAGAAGTTCGTTTGAGTTTAACGTATGTTAATGATGTCACATTGACACGGAATTTTACCAAAATTCTGCCCAACTCCACTGTGCACATGGCACGCAATGGGAAGGTTGTCACAGTCCCCCTCACCCACATTTCATCCCTTCTTTTGACGTCTATGCGATGGAGATAAGAATTACGACGATCAGCATTAAAGGCACGGTATTTTCTTATGACGAGGAAAATATTTCACATACACCGCCTCTCGAAACAGACACGAAAATGTCTCAGTGAGTGGCACAAAGGGCGTCAATGAAACCACCCCTTCCCCGGTGGCGTTGATTTCCACACGTTTTGAGTTCGGAAACGTCAATTAGCAGTGCTATGAGCAACGGAAAGATGTTCATGTCAACCTTTTGACACTGCTGACACCCTTCTCTGAGGACATCATGGGGCTGAACGTGATGGCACGCATTATGAGTGCAGCACGACTGCAGTTGGACTGATCGTGTACAGATTGGAACGAATAGCGACCGCTCGAAACCATTCAGTGAAGTTTGAACATGATCCGTAGCAGCAAGGAGTACTTATGCTTTTTCAACACTCCTATTTGCCGCTTTCCTGTAGCGGGCTTATATAAGAGTGCAACATTAACATGTAGGTAAATAAAACAACAAAGGGTTTCTCTAAGAACCCTTATTCCGGCAACATCCTCAGTGAAACACCCTCAATGCCATCTACGCACCACTCTTGAGAAATGTATATAGGCACGTACGACTTTCTTCGACACCAATTCAGCCTGGCGTCTGCTCTGGCGCCAGGAGGTAGGCAAACCCCACAGTATATACGGAATGATTAACAAACGAAGTTGCCCTTGCGGCCAAAAGTAAGAATAACTTCTTAGTCCTTGTGAACGGTATGGGCAGAATATTTGATGGGCCTGCATAATGTGTTTTAAAGGCGAACGTAACTAAGATAAAGGAGATAGTGCTTCGTAGGAAAGAGAAAAACTGCTTGATTAACGCAAGGAGAAACGAAAGCAGATTATTTGATGCATAAAATCAGGTAGAGTCTTACTGAAGGAATCATCCCATCATTTGTCAGAAATGATTTGCCGATTCTTGATCGTAAATTATAATTCATGTTACCGGTTTAGATTGTCATATCATAGTTTTCAGGCTATCAACATGTAATCTACTTCTTTAGCATTTGGTATACATGTTGTCCCAGGAGGAATGGTCAATATCAAGGAGTATGCAGAAACGATCATTCGAAGCAAGAAGTTCAGTAAACATGGGTGTAAAAATGCATATTTTAACAGGTGAGAGCATTTCTTCATCTTCGATATTGTGAAAAAAATGTCTTACACTCCAAGCTCTGTATTTTCCATATATTGAGAGGTGGTAGTACGGACCAGAACAAAAATAAAAGTCTAGTAAATGACTTTAAAGTCTGTGCCTTAAGAACTAATACATCTCTTTTATCTTCGCTACTGTGAAACATGTCTTTCCTATTAAACGAGTGCCCATAAACTGTAAGGTATTCACTTTAGAGCCCTTATTTACTAGACATTTTTTCCTTTGGTACGTACTAGATTTTCCCAAACTACTGAAAACAAAGAGCTTGTAGTAGAAGACATTTGTTTCACGTTGTCGAAGATTAAGTGCTCATAGCTCTTAAGGTTCGCGTTTCAGAGCTCGTGTTTGATAGATTTTTTGCTTAAAATAATCGTACCCGTCACATCCCTAAATATTGATCATTCCTGATGCGACTCCTTGTATATGTTACGTCACTAATTACGAAAATTATGGAAAAATAAATAATAGTTCCATGACAGGAATTGAAAATTGCGCTTCTGAGCGCCAGTTCCTTGTAATAATTCCCACGCCTCCTTTGATAAGTGGGTAAAAAATGGAGATTATATAAGGGGTAATCAATAATTTTCCGTTCGAAGAAAGTAAAATTCAGAATCGCTATGCCAATCAGGCAAAATTTCCGTAAGCATTGAGGCAATCATGTAACCAACGCTCCCAGTTGAAGACGCGCGTCTCGTGAAACACAGTGTCCTCCTGTGTGAAGCAGTCTGTAACTGCCTGTTGCACCTTCTCGTCCGACAGAGATCATTGACTCTTCAGGGCTTTTTTTAAGGGCTCGAAGGGTCATAATCGTTTGGGGAGAGATGAGCGCAACAGTGCGGATGATCCAGTGTCGGGCACTTTAGTTGGCGTAACTTCTGCGCAATGACATTTGTGATCTGGCGAAGTGAGTTTTCATGAAACAGGGGGACTCCTTGTTGCACCATTCCACATCGGCTGTTTTCAATAGACATGCAGCTCCAGACACATTGACCATTCTCCGACGAATCCCTACCGGTGTTTGTCCTTCGGCAGCCAGGAAAAGAATAATAGCACGTTGTGCTATTTCGACGCATTTGGTAATAACGTTGACGAGGTTCACGTTTCCGCATTTACCATTCGCACGTCGGAAAGACACAAACGCCTCATTAATCCCTTGCCTGCATGTCGGTGCTTACATACCCGCATCTGAGACGTGCTATGTCGAATATACGGTGCCGCAACGCTTGCAAACGGGAACTCTTTGACGTCTCTTATATTTCTAAGTAGTACTGTTCGAAGTAAAAAGAGCTGGTAGATAGAAACATTGAGTGGTAGAAATATTCAGTACCAGCTGATGAGCTGGACTTGATATACAAACAACTCAAGGAGGAAGTCGTCTCTAGAGAAGAGAAAACACTAGCGCTACGTGTTTCGTATTGTGACCGGATCACAGATTTCTCGGTTTCACTTTCCGACTTTTTCTGCACAAGTAATAACTTTGTATGGATGTATACTAGCCGTTGTAGAGATAGGAATCTATCGATGCCAGAAAACCTTATTTTAAAACCTACTGAGGCACTGTGAAGTTTGTATAATGAGGACGTTTCTGTATTCTCATTCTCAGATAAATTAGACCAAGAGTTTTGTTTCCACAAATTTATTCCAAGCATTTGGGAAGTGAAAATTACTGTTCCTGCGTAAGAGAACAACAGCAACTGGAAGCCTTTTAGTTGCTAATTTTCCTCAGAGAACGGTTTCCCGCCGTTCACATTTAAAGTCAGCTTTGTGTGCATCTACCTTCTACAGCAGTCAACAAAACAGCACTGGAAACAGAAGAGCATGTGAGGGGTAGAATGAGGTAGCGCTATGTATATGAGTTCTAGCTAACTGTAGAAATACACACAGAATCCATATGACTGCATTGCAGCTTTCAGAAGCTTCACGAGGCAAGGGAATGCAGAATGGGAACTCAACGAAACCTTAGTGCAGGGAGTGGGTGGAACGTAAGCGTTCCCATTTGCATGTAGTGTTGCCAACAGGAGCCCCTGTTTCATACATTGTGCACAGCACAAACAGAGAGATGACTTATAAAGTAGAGTTTCTATCCTTTCTTTAGTTAGAACTACCATTTCATTCTATACCATATGTTCTGTATTGTCTTACATTTCATGGGCCTGTTCTGTAGTAATGCACTATGTCCAGAACAATTTTTCAAAACGTTCACATATTCCTTTTTAACCTTTAAACCCATACTACTCACCAATGAGCTATGATCTAAATCTGTGCTAAGTATTCTTTGCCGTTCTATGTTTGATTCCTTCACCATTTTCTAGCTCCGATGAAGTTCAGTCAATTTCTTATTATGCACCATGTTCTTGAGCAAGTCAGCCTCGTTCCCTTGCGATATTGGGAGAAGGTATCCAGTACAAACTGCTAAAACCATTCACAGAGACCTATAAGAGTCTCAGATTCTACATTTTCTTCTTTCAGCATGTAATCGCGCCCAGTGATCGTGCCTCGCACTCTGTCCCCTATTACAAGCTTGAGACACTTGATTAGATGCACGTACCGACAAGTGATTAACACCGTCTTTCCTCTTGCTTTGCTTATGAGCGCTGTGCAAGCCGTTTATTCCTCTTGTATTCGTATTTTCTGTTTGCATACCAGTCAAAAGCCAATTCCCCTACAAGAGAGTAAATATTTTCAGACCGCAGAACATGCATTGCTTTCACAACACATAACAAAATGCGACACACACCTAGACACAGCGCAAACACGCACACATTAAGCCATTTGTAAAATAGCTTGTGGTGCATGTAAAGCAATCTACGTAAGCCACTCTGGGACAGACTTACAAAAACATAAATCTTAACAACGTAAATAAGTAAGCGGGTCGAAGGCTTCCATCCAGTCACTCACCGATCAGTCTGGCCTGGCATCGGAAGACAGCAAAACGAAAGCTGAAATTTTAAATTTAGCATTTGAGAAATCTTTCACGCAGGAGGATCGCACAAACATACCACCGTTTGAGTCTCGTACAGATTCCCGTATGGAGGACATAGTGAGAGACATCCCTGGTGTTGTTAAGAAGCTGAATGGGTTGAAAATAAATAAATCGCCAGGTACTGATGGGATTACAATTCGGTTTTACAGAGAATACTCTACTGCATTGGCTCCTTACTTAGCTTGCATTTATCGTGAATCTCTTGCCCAACGTAAAGTCCCGAGCGACTGGAAAAAAGCGCAGGTGACGCCAATATATAAGAAGGGCAGAAGGACGGATCCTCAAAATTACAGACCAATATCCTTATCATCGGTTTGTTGAAGGATTCTCGAACATATTCTCAGTTTGAATATAATGAATTTCCTTGAGACAGAGAAGTTGCTGTCCATGCATCAGTACGGCTTTAGAAAGCATCCTCCTGCGAAACGCAACTCGCCCTTTTCTCATATGATATCATGCGAAACATGATTGAAGGGTATCAGACGGATGCCATATTCCTTGACTTCCGGAAAGCATTTGACTCGGTGCCCCACTGCAGACTCCTAGCTAAGGTACAAGATTATGGGATTGGTTCTCAAATATGTGAGTGGCTCGAAGACTTCTTATGTAATAGAATCCACTACGTTGTCCTCGATAGTGAGTGTTCATCGGAGGTGAGGGTATCATCTGTAGTGCCCCAGGGAAGTGTGGTAGGTCCGCTGTTGTTTTCTATCTACATAACTGATCTTTTAGATAGGGTGGATAGCAATGTGCGGCTGTTTGCTGATGGTGCTGTGGTGTACGGAAAGGTGTCGTCGTTGAGTGATTGTAGGAGGATACAAGATGACTTGGACAGGATTTGTGATTGGTTTAAAGAATGGCAGCTAACTCTAAATATAGATAAATGTAAATTAATGCAGATGAATAGAAAAAAGAATCCCGTAATGTTTGAATACTCCATTAGTGGTGTAGTGCTTGACACAGTCATGTCGATTAAATATTTGGGCGTAACATTGCAGAGCGATATGAAGTGGGACAAGCATGTAATGGCAGTTGTGGGGCGGGCGGATACTCGTCTTGGGTTCATTGGTAGAATTTTGGGAAGATGTGGTTCATCTGTAAAGGAGATCGCTTATAAAACACTAATACGACCTATTCTTCAGCACTGTTCGAGCGTTTGGGATCCCTATCAGGTCGGATTAAGGGAGGACATAGAAGCAATTCAGAGGCGGGCTGCTAGATTTGTTACTGGTAGGTTTGATCATCACGCGAGTGTTACGGAAATGCTTCAGGAACTCGGGTGGGAGTCTCTGGAGGAAAGGAGGCGTTCTTTTCGTGAATCGCTACTGAGGAGCCGAGCGGTTCTAGGCGCTACAGTCTGGAACCGCGCGACCACATCGGTCGCAGGTTCGAATCCTGCCTCAGGCATGGATGTGTGTGATGTCCTTAGGTTCGTTAGGTTTAAGTAGTTCTAAGTTCTAGGGGACTGATGACCTTAGAAGTTAAGTCCCATAGTGCTCGGAGCCATTTTTTTGCTACTGAGTAAATTTAGAGAACCAGCATTTGAGGCTGACTGCAGTATAATTTTACTGCCGCCAACTTGTATTTCGCGGAAAGGCCACAAAGATAAGATAAGAGGGATTAGGGCTTGTACAGAGGCATATAGGCAGTCATTTTTCCCTCCTCCTGTTTGGGAGTGGAACAGGGCGAGAAGATGTTAGTTGTGGTACGAGGTACCCTCCGCCACGCACCGTATGGTGGATTGCGCAGTATGTATGTAGATGTAGATGTAGATATCTGCCATCCACATTAAGGATACAAGCAACACATCTAAGGATATCTCGAACGATCACGTTTTACAAACGACCGCGAATGGACTTCTATGAAAAACTAGAAATTTTCATTCATGACACAGGACATGATAAAAATTAATATATGAAAGGCTAGAAAGTATTAATGTAAATTTCTTCGAGAAGTTTCCAATGTGGAGACATAGTTTATAATAACATAATTATTTACCTTTTCAAAATACATATACATAAATAAAAATTTTACACTTAATAATACTGGATAAACCAATAAACATTAAATAATCACATTGTGTAAAATGTACCACGATGTGCATATGTTTGTACAAAAAGTCTGTGTTCGTAACAGGCCAAAATATTTACCAGTATTTAAGAGGGCAAGTAGTTAGGTTGGTGTGTAAGGAGGTTCGATGCTTGAAATGGCTCTGAGCACTATGGGATTATGGGACATCTGAGGTCATCAGCCCCCTAGAACTTAGAACTACTTAAAACTAACTAACCTAAGGACATCACACACACATCCATGCCCGGGGCAGGATTCTAACCTGCGACCGTAGTGGTCGCGCGGTTCCAGACTGAAGCGCCTAGAACAGCTCGGCCACCATGGCCGGCTTCGATAGTGAACAAACGAATTTCGTGGACCGATGAACCACTCTATTTTCTAAAGAAACCACTGAAGTTAAACATTTTGAATAAAATAATTTTGAATGTTAGGCGCGTTGTTATAAAACAGTTGAGCAACTACGCTGCCGACATTTCGATCGACTTCGCAGCCGTCCGATTCAGGGCGGCAGTTAACCGGCCTGAATCATACAAAGGTGTACCAAACCGTTAACAATCTATTTAAAACTAACATCATAAAACTAATGAATCAAATTTGAACTATCTTTAAATAGGTAAGCCTCAATACCGTATGCAAAATTTGTGATTAGCAACACCTCGGATGGCGATAAAATTAACATGCACCTGAAAGTGTATTAAAAAACTCAACAGACCAAGCAAAAAAAAAAAAAAAAAAAAAAAAAACTACAATCTTCAGATTACATGTAGTACTATAAATGCATCGTCCATAACTTTCTTATTTTTAACCGTCAGGTAAAAACTGTTATATTCAGCCACGCTATCTGTGACGACGTTGTATAAACATTTTGTTTTACTTTTGACTCCAAGTAGAGATTACATAGCTAATCTGTTTCTGAATATGACAAGAGTAATTACATGTAACAGTGATGTACTGACTGTAACGAAAATAGTTACATAGATGTTTCATTGTGTAAAAGAAAATTTTTTTACAACGCTCTGCAAGGTCTGCGTTTCAGTTGCTCTCACAGATAGTGTGGCTGAATATAACAAATTTTACCTGAAGATTTAAAATAAGAACGTTATGGACGATTAAACGGTGTCCTACACTGCTAATAGCATTCACAATACTACATATGATCTGAATATGGTAGTTAAGCTACCGAAATTGGTCATCACTTTGTAAAAATTCTTAATGTTAAAGGCGATAGAGGCCATGTGCAGAATATTTTTTTAAATTTTATATTTTATTAACTACAAAAAAAAGGAAGAACAATTTATAATAGCACTATGTGAATGACGACTCAGATAGTATCAGTCACTATACAAAACCGCCGCAGCAACTTGTAAGCGACGGACCGAACATCCTGTGAAGACCAGGAAACATTGTCAGGGGAGAAACACATCTTTCCTCTCGCAAGGGTATCGCTCTCCAGTTGGCAAGGAACAGGCAGCGCCATATCCACATTTCTTACAAATATTTCTGAGATCATTAACGCCGAGTGTGATCGGATGCTAGCTAGTACCCCATTCACGATCCTGCCGCCACAATCATCAAAATTAGCGCCAAGTAAACTTTAAAATAAAAATAAATTTCTTTTAATCGTTTCATTTCTAAAATGAAAGACAAATGAAATTTGGTATTTGCACACATTTTACTAAGCCAAGACCTAATGAGCAAATGAGACAGTTGATACTGCTTTATTTCTGATTACATATTTGTCAGAATGGTGATGCAGTTCTCAGTGCATCACAAGTGCTAACTACAAATGGCCCAGAGCACTATGGGACTTAACAGCTGTGGTCATCAGTCCCCTAGAACTTAGAACTACTTAAACCTAACTAACCTAAGGACATCACACACATCCATGCCCGAGGCAGGATTCGAACCTGCGACCGTAGCAGTCGCGCGGTTCCGGACTGCGTGCCTAGAACCGCGAGACTACCGAGGCCGGCTGCTAACTACAATTCTTTCTCAGAAAGGAAAGCTGATTACCCACATTGAGGGGAGACGTTAATTACGAAACATCCTCCCCCCCTAACGACACTTCTTTCACCCATTCCTCGGCACCCATTAAAAATCAACTAAAGTAAAATATATGCACAATTCTTAGACCTAGTCTCTGTAAATCACCTGACTGTTGGAGACCTCGATTTGCATAAGGCTGCCAATTCTTCGTACTTCACCACTGGCACTAACAATAACAACAGTAATAAACTGATAATAATAATGCAGTGTACGCTATACAGCAGCGTAATATCCACTGCACAGTTGCTGTTGCGCAGCGCTGTAACTTAGTTTGTTTATTGTTGCAAAGTAAATAATTAATCAGTTTCTGATCTATTGCGCGAAATTGATACAATTTGCTAAACCATTTTTCATGAGATCTATAAGCATGTGTGATAAGTAGCTCTCAATTTTGTCATATGTGCATGGTACGAAGAATGTGTGTAGTGGATGGACTATGTTAGAAAGATTTCTATCATTACTTCGATTCAGAAACTGTGACCTCCCTCTCAGCACTGTCATGATTTAATCCAAGAGTTTGAAAAAAAGTAATTATTTGTTACTTCTGTAATCAGTATTACAATAAAGAATGCCGAAGATTAGATAGGTAGATCACGTAAGTAATGAGGAGGTACTGAATGGAAGTGGGAGAAGAGGAATTTGTGGCACAACTTGACTACAAGAAGGGATCGGTTGGTAGGACACGTTATGATGCATCAAGGGATCATCAATTTAGTATTGGGGGGAAACGTGGAGGGTAAAAATCGTGGAGGGAGACCAAAGCATGAATACACTAAAGAGATTCAGAGGGTTGCAGGTTGCAATAGTTACTCGGAGAAGAAGAAGATTGCACAGAATAGAGTAGCGTGGAGAGCTGCATCAAACCAGTCTCTGAAGACTACAACAACAACAACTACATTATAATCTTACCAAATAGTAGCAGAATAGCGGTCTAAACTTAGAAGCAACACAGGTGTGATCTAAAGTTGGCTGACCGTGACTCACAATGAACCGGCCCATAACAGTAGTTAAGAAGCTTTGTCATGTATAGAACTATGTGTGAATGCGCGAAGTTACCGCTGTATACTCGATAAAGATGTATTTACCAAAAATGTGAGTAAAGATATCAGAGAGATTGTTTAAACATCTAACACACGTAATTCCATATACTAAAATAAATCTTCCTGGACAGAAAGAATTTTCGGTACGTAAACTACAACGGCACACCCATCAAATACATCTCGTCATACTTCAAACGGATCCATAAGTAAAACTTAATGTTTTATATCTGCAAGCACCTGATGATGCAACATGCCTCGGAAATGTCTAGTTCCCTAAATATTGGAAAATAAAAGTGTCTGAAGCTTAAAAATTATTTTATTTTGTGATAGCGTTGCAGATCTTAAATTCCGCACAACACAAATGAATTTAAGTGAACATTGTCCTTGTATCTTTACTACTTTTCCTGATCAATTTTCTTCAGCTTGTTCAACATGTGAACTGGTTTGTGATAGATATTACGATTATGTCACAACTAAGATACTTGAACTGAGACAGGTGTTCAGCAGCTACATAATGTAGCTTTTTTTTGGGGGGGGGGATGGATTTTATACCTCTTTAGCAGTACTTGCCGGTTTTCGTGCAGAAGATAATACACGGAGATCTGGAATGCCTATTTTGTTATCAGTTCTCGTCTGTTATTGGTTCTCACGTTACTGGCTCCTCTCAACCTCTACTAAAAACCATTCTTCTGCACCCCCCTATCCCCCCCCTCAAAGTCGTCTGTATACTTCCAAATTCTGGCATGCCATCAACCCATTTTATTTTTTTAGATTTTTTTCTGTGTCCATTGTTAGGCGCCTAGCATAATCTGAAACTGTTTGGTTTGGTTTCTCGCAGGAAATAAATCGGCGTTTATGAGCAGCTGTGAGGCAGCTGTGATATAGAGGGGCGGCGCCGGATGTAGTTCAGCGTATCAGGTCCCCGGCTCGGCAACATAAATTTCGGCGATGTATCCGGCGGGCTCTTGAGGCGTCCCGGGCCGCGCTGTGATTTACGAGCTGCGCCCGTGACGAGACCGCGAATCCGGCCGCCGTTTTTAAGCCGGGCGCGCGCTGCGCTGCCGGCCAATGACACGCCTCCTCAGATCGAGGCTTGCCACGCACTGCGACCCGGTAGAACCCCGACACTGCACCGCAACACGCTAGCAGAAAATCAACATATCAGAAGAAGTCACACAGAGGCAACAAATTGATCTGGCACACTGTTACTGACCAATTCGTGGTCGTGTATGTGACATAAGGACTTGAGCCTCTGGGCGTCAGCGAAAATGTGACGTTATCAACATTGAAGAACAGTCGATGGATATTCCTCATATTTGATGTTTCTGGGGGCATTAACTTTATCGATGTGGGCCAATACACGGTAAAGGATTACAAGACGTATCTCAGAAAAATAAATGACGCTGAAATAGAAGTCACTTTTTTTCGTGGGAAAAAGCTATAGTTCAGGTTAGCAATGTGACTGAATGAATGTCGAGCAATAGCATACTTGTTGCAGTATTTTACTTCAAAAGCAGCATAAGGATTTGTCACGAAATGGTCGTCGTAGTAAATTGTGACTGTAAGTTCCAGCCGCGTGGGGTAGCCGCGCGGCCTAAGGCGCCTTGTCACCGTCCGTGCGGCTCTCCCCCGTCGGAGGTTCGAGTCCTCCTCGGGCTTGGGTGTGTGTTTGTTATCTGTAGCGTAAGTTAGTTTAAGTTAGATTAAGTAGTGTGTAGGCTTAGGGACTGATGAACTCAGCAATTTGGTACCACAAGACCTTACCACAAATTTCCAAATTTTTTTGTAAGCTCCAAAAGCAATAGACATAAAGAAATAAACACACCGTATACCTCCTGAACTTAAGAAGCAGTTTCAGAACTGCCCAGATAAATATAGGAACGTTACAATAGAGACTGTAATAAATAGGTATTGTTAATGTAGACGTCATAAAGTTTGAATAACAGATGATCAATGTGTTCATTAGCTATTTATTTTGCCTGCAGTATCTTATATATCTTACACGTAGAGCACTGAAAAGGGCGTAGCATATATGTAGAAATTTAGTAAATTCTATTAAAAATTAAGCTACAAACATCGTAAGTTTATGTCTTTCTGTGTATGTCTTCACTTCTGCACAACAGATATGCCATTAAAAATCCGGATAGGTTCGAGTAGGACTTCCGCACCAAGGGTTCTGCACAAACCTATGCCAGATTTGTGTATAGATAGTTGGCCCATCCAGTTAATCGAGAATCTCGATTATTTTTGCCATTTAACGAAAGGTATATCGGTCCGTGGAGTCCCGACTTTCGAGGATGGCAAAAATTGTTTATCTGTGATATAATTACAAGTTAACGCTTTTTGTATATTTTCCTTTACTTGTATTGTGTAACATTGCTTCTTACCGAACTACATGATTCTAGGTTAACGGTAGTACCCTACAATTTTTGATGAATGAGTTTGAGAGTATCAAAATTTGTGACACAAATGTCTGTATCTTTTGGTTTCATTGGCTTAGAAGCTTAAGCTTTTTACACCGGCAAGGAACCACAGACCTTAGTATGCGAAAAAAATTTCAACTCGATTTGTCCATCCGTTCCTGATAGAAAAGTGTTTTAACAGACTATCAGACAGACACGCGGATAACAAATGAAAAAAAGTCGTGTGGCTTAATTGCTAATTAACAATTGTTGGATTCTTCCTTTACTTGTACTGTGAAGTCTTGCTTCTTTTCTCAAATTTTATGATTCTATGGTTCAAATGGTTCAAATGGCTCTGAACACTATGGGACTCAACTGCTGAGGTCATTAGTCCCCTAGAACTTAGAACTAGTTAAACCTAACTAACCTAAGGACATCACAAACATCCATGCCCGAGGCAGGATTCGAACCTGCGACCGTAGCGGTCTTGCGGTTCCAGACTGCAGCGCCTTTAACCGCACGGCCACTTCGGCCGGCCTTATGATTCTAGGCCAAAGGGAAGTACCTTACAGATTCTGTTGTGTGGCTTTGCAAGTACCAAACATATGACATAAATGGCTGTGTCTCATTGACTTACAGCCCCTGTTTGTGACGGACAGACAGACAACAAAGTGATCCTAAGTGTTCCGTTTTCACCCACTGAGGTACAGAAGCATAAAAGTCAGGTAGTTCGCTCTCTGTGGTCTTCTTTGTGTCGTTCTCGTACAAGCACACGACTCTGACGTCACTAAAGAGTACTTGCCCTTTACCAACTTCGGAGTAGTTTCTTAATAATTAATTTCGTCTTGAATCGGTTTGTCTTATGGTCCAACTGTAATGGCCTCGACGGTAACACTGCGCATAAACCATGAACAGTGTCATTGCGTAAGAAACCTGACCTACCTTCTTTTCGAATTCCGAAAGATAGCAGGTGACTTTAATGTCTTCACCCAACAGATTATCATCACGTGTGACATGTTCCCCACTCTTGACATGATGCAGAGAAATTACATTACCACAAGTGATTGTGCAATGTTACCAACATGTATCCACTGTTTCTCCTCTGATAACAAAATCCTAGCTAGCAAAATATCTGCGAGGATCAGGATAAGAGCTGAGTATCTTTACAGCGATCGCTATTGGACAAGTGCGTAAATGAACTCGTGATCGCGCGTATTTATATGCATTTAATAGGCTGGAAGATAAATGTCGACAGAAATAGAACGAGATTGATAGAATGTAGTCAATCAGGTGGTTCTGTGGGAATTATATTAGAGAATGAGGCAATAAAAGTAGTAGATGAGTTATACTATATGAGCAGCAAAATAACTGATGATGGCTCGAGAATATAATGCAGTGTAGTGTAAAATGTGCACAGGCAATAGCAAGAATAGCCTTTCTTAAAAAGAGAAATTTTTCAAAATCGACTTCCTGGAATGTAACCACGCACGGAAGTGAAATCCGGATGATAACAATTGAGACAATGAAAATTTGGATATGGTATGTGGTACTACAGGAGAATGCTGAAGATTACATCAAAAATGGGTCTGAGCACTATGGGACTTAACATCTGTGGTCATCATTGCCCTAGAACTTAGAACTACTTAAACCTAACTAACCTAAGGGCATCACACACATCCATGCCCGAGGCAGGATTCGAACCTGCAACCGTAGCGGTCACGCTGTTCCAGACTGAAGAGCCTAGAACGGCACGCCCACATCGGCCGGCAGATTACATCGGTAGATCGGATAATTAACGAGGAGGAAATGAATCGAATTCGGGTGGAAAGAAATTTATGGCAGAAGGGACCGGCAGGTATGACATATCCTGTGACTTCACGAAATTATCAGTTTGGTGAAGCAAGGAAAAATGTGAGGCAAAAATTGTAGAAGGAAACCAAGGTTTGACCGTAATAAGCAGCCTCAAATGGACGTAGATTGCAATAATATTTCTATGGAGATGGGACTGACTTGTAAAGTTGCATCAACCCTAGTTATTGATACCGCACTAGTGTGTAAGTGATCTCGTCGACAGAAACGTAATCTGTCGCCATTATAGGCGATTACAGCTACCACAGTACTAGCCATGCTATATATTACAGTGGAAAAATATGTGAATCGGGACGTTTGTCGACACTTCTGAGCGACGTGCTACACGGAGTAATAAATGAAGCATGAAAGTATTCGTCACTGAATAACGCGTGAATAACGACCTACGCTAGAGGTCGTGCAGCGCAACACAGTTTCAGCTGCGGATGCTAATTAACTGTGATTATCTCGCATTACGACACGGCGCTATTTGCATTGTAAATAGCGGTGGTATCGCCTCCACGGAGGTGCGGCGTCACGGCACCGCTCTGCTACCTTCAGCCGCCGCCAGATTCCCGCCCCCGTGAGTGAATAACGGCAAGGTGCACGCCTTCACACCCCTGGGCTCTAAATCTCACTGGCGCAGTGACGTAGCTGGTCCCAACACCGGTGGCAGAAGAAAGGAGAGACTGAGATAACCACCCTACCTTCTTCACCTTTCTTTGTTCTTTCCCCACTATTCTAGCTCTACAGATGATGAAGAGATTGAAGAAATGTGTGATGCGATAAGAGAAATAATTCATATAGTTAACGGACACGAAAATGGGGGATTGGAATTTGATAATGGAAAAAGGAAGAGAAGAAGAAACTGTAGATGAATTTGGACTGGGGGAGAGAAATGAAAGAGGAAGCCATTTGGTAGAATTTTGCACAGAACATGATTTAATCATCGCTAACACTTGGATTAAGACATGAAAGGAGGTTGTACATGTGGAAGGGACCTGGAGACACTGGAAGGTTTCAGATTGATTAGACAATGGTAAGACAAGACACTTCGGGACCAGATTTTAGACTGTAAAACTTTCCAGGCTCAGATATGGACTCTGATTACACTTCACTGGTTATGAGTTGTAATTGTGAAAAGGTGGAAATTAAGGGTATGGGACCTGGATATGTTGAAACAACCAGAGGTTGTCGAGATTTTAGAAAGGAGCATTACGCAACGGTTTACTAGAACAGCAAAATTGCTTGGCAGGAACGGCTAGAGGACAAATTCAAGAATTTAGAAGAACATTTCACTAGAGGGAGATAGACGCCGCCTACAAGGAATTAAAGAGGCCTTTGGAGAAAAGATAAGTAGCTATATGAATGTCAAGAGCTCGAACGACAAACCAGTTCTAAGCAAAGAGGGGAAACATTAAAGGCGGAAGCTGTGCATTAAGAGTCCACAAGGGTGATGAATTTGAAGACAATATTATAGAAATGAATGAGGACGTAGTTGAAGATGAGCTCAGAGATGTGATACTGAGAGAAGAATTTGATAAAGCAGTGGAAGACCTGTGTCGAAACAAAGACCTGGGAGTAGACAAAACTCCGTCAAAATTAGTGATACCCTTGTAAGAGCCAGCCATGACAACCCTCTTCCATTCCAATTACAAAGAAAGCAGGTGCTGACAGGTCTGAATATTATTGAACTATCAGTTTAATACGTCGTGGTTGCGAACTACTAACACGAATTCTTGACAGAAGACAGGAAAAAGTGGCAGAAGCAGACCACTGCTTAAATCAGATTGGATTCCGGAGAAACGTAGGAACAAGCAGGGGAGTACTGATCTTAGAAGATATCTTAACGAAAGGTAAATCTACTTTTATAGCACTTGTGGACTTAGAGAAAACTTTTGACAATGTTGACTAGAATACACTCTTTGCAATGATGAAGGTAGCAGAAGCAAAATACAGAGAGCGAAGAGCTGTTTGTAACTTGTAGAGAGACCAGACTGCACTTGCAAAAGTTGAAGGGCAAGAAAGAGAACTAGTGGTTGAGAAAGGAGTGAGGCAGTTTCTGTTGCCTATCCCCGATATTATTAAATTTGTACATTGAGTAAGCAGTGAAGGAAATAAAAGTAAAATATTGAGTATGAATTAATGTTCAGGGACAAGAAACAAAAACTTTTGAGATTTGACTGTGACATTGTAATTCTGTCAGAGACCTTAAAGAACTATGAAGAGCAGTTGAACGCAACGGACAGAGTTTTAAAGAACTCGGAAGAGCAGTTGAACGCAACGGACAGAGTTTTGAAGAACTCGGAAGAGCAGTTGAACGCAACGGACAGAGTCTTGAATGGAGAATATGAGAGGAACATAAAAAAAAATCAAAACAAGGATAATGGGATGTAGTCGAATTGAATCAGTGGATACTGAGGGAATTAGATTTAAAGAGAAAGACTTAAAGTAGTTGAACTTTTTTTATTTTGGCAGCAAAATAACAGATGACGGCTGAAGTAGAGAGGATATAAAATACAGACAGATAACTAAAAGAAATTCATTTTGCAAAACAGAAATTTGTTAACATGAAATACAGGCTTAAGTGTTAGGAACTCTTTTCTGAAATTGCATGGAGTGTAGACATATATCGAAGTGAGTCATGGACGATAAACAATTTACAGTAGAAGAGAGTAAAGCTTTTGAAGTATAGTGCTACAGAGGAATGCTGGAGGTTAGAGGGGTAGATCATGTAACTGATGAGAAGACACTGAATAGAACTGGCGATAAAAGAAATTTGTGTCATAACTTGACTAGAAACCATATACTGGGTAAGAATTATTTAAATTACTCTGAGGATGAACTCAGGCCATTCAAATTTTTTGTTCATATATGTATGTAAGGTTAGAACAGTAGCTAAATGTACAATATAAAGCATCATTATGGTTTCACAAGGTGTTGATACGCCTCTGTTTCTATATGGCCATCATTACGTACACCCTAGCTCACCACCAGCTATGTGAAGTAACCTTTTATAAACGGTCATGACGTTTTGGCTCATCTGTGATGTATGTGATAAAATTGGTATGAAAAGAAAAAGGAAATTCCAAGGAACCTTTAGTTGTACTCGAAACTGTATGTTATGTCAATGCAGAACAAACTTTTACCTTGTGAAAGTTTAAGTTCGGCACCGGGAGAGATAACAAACAGCAGCAATCGATCAGATACCGTTCAGGAGCTTGCTGTCGATCTTAAGAACTGTGGATTCATTATTTTGTAAGTTTCTGTCAGCAGTAAATAGAAAATGACAAATGTTTCAACTCCGTTATGATGTTTCGAAGAACTAAAATAAGAAGTAAATTAAGTACAGTGTTTGTTCAACTTCTCCTGGCGGACTTCAAGACGAAGCATTTGACTGATGACCTTAGATGTTAAGTCCCATAGTTCTTAGAGCCATTTCAACAAAGTATTTCACTGCAGAACAGGTGGATATCTGCGTCCAACGAGTACAATATTTCGGCAAGCGACCATGTTTACATCATCAAAATGTGTGTGTGAAATCTTATGGGACTTAACTGCTAAGGTCATCAGTCCCTAAGCTTACACACTACTTAACCTAAATTATCCTAAGGACAAACACACACATCCATGCCCGAGGGAGGACTCGAACCTCTGCCGGGATCAGCCGCTCAGTCCATGACTGCAGCGCCCTAGACCGCTCGGTTTACATCATCAGGTGTGCTGATGAACACCGGCCACTTGTACCTGTTGGACGCTAACATCTGGTCATTCAATTGTGAACTATTTCGTCATAACAAATATCGTAATCTTGGTCTGTATTTACTGTTCAGCTGTAATATGGTACACATTATTTGTACTTGAGTGTGTCAGTACGAAATGTCTTAAACTAAATATAAGTTCCCACACGCTAATATTAGCAAGTGAGTCATTAAGGAAGCTACGCTGAAAATGTTAACATTATTTTCTTTATGTCGATTGTGTATACACCAAGACAGCAGCTACATTCATAACTGTCGCAAATTAAGCAGTGTAGTTGAAAGGTTAACAGTGATTTGATACATGTAAAACCTAGAGAATGTAGAGGGATGAACAAAAAGATAATACAGAAATTCAGATAGGAGATATTAGTGTGGGATGCAATCGTAGGTTCCTGCCGCCACAGAAGAGGTGTAAGGTTGCAGGGGTTTGTTTTTGCTTGCTTATTCTTGAATTGAGAACAACTGTCGGAGGTGAAATGACAAATTCAGTGGCGCAATATTTCTCACCAAATTACAGCTTTTCACACAGTTTTCAACTCGCCAACATAAAAACAGCGCAATGGATCATGCATCTTGCCAACATCAAAAAGTGAAATAAGTTTATACACAACAACGTTAAATATTAACTCTCTGAAAGAACATTAATCTTGAGCACAATATTATGAAAGTTTAGTTGGAAGTGTCTTTACATTACTCCTAAGGACAATAATATGAAAGTTTAACTGACGTTTCTTTACAAAATTGCTTCTGTACATACGTTATGATGTTGGTCAGTACTACCAAAATCGTCCGATTCTGGTTCAAAGTTCGGTGCTATTTAGGATGACAATCAAGTCTATGGTGGATGGTTAGTCAAGTGACAAATTTGAGCGCAAGATTACCCAAGCCCGCTCGAGTTTATAGTGGACGCAAGCTGATGAACCAACAAAGTTTACGCCTCTGTACGTGGTATTTACCTTAAGCTGCGACGTGCTGCTGTCTGCAAGGCTGCTCTCTCCCACTGAAATTCCTACAAAACTAATCTGTCCTTTGCTGAACTTTCCAGCAGAAACTTTCCCTATGTCTCTCGTTATGGGAGAAAACATGTACTCAGCCCTAGTCTTATTATGTAGCGATATACACTTGACTTGCGTTCCCTGTTCTACCTTCAGCTCAAATAGATGCATTGTATAGGAATGGTGTGTTAATTACCGTCGATTGACTGTCATTCCTTTTTGCTAGGTAAATGTTCTCATAACTGTCGATTTACGTTAGGTGTCGTCTTCACCTTCTCATTGCGATTTGTAAAGGTCTTATGTAAGTTGCAATTCTGACCATTTATTCTGCCACCTTACAGAGGTACACTGCAAGAGGCTCTGAGCACTATGGGACTTAACTTCTCAGGTCATCAATCCCCGATAACTTAGAGCTACTTAAACCAAACTAACCTAAGGACATCACACACATCCATGCCTGAGGCAGGATTCGAACCTGCGACCATAGCGGTCGCGCGGTTCCAGACTATAGCGCCTAGAAACGCTCGGCCACTCTGGCCGGCGTACGCTACAAGTTTAATGCTCTCAATACCAATATTATATGGTTGGGTTGCAATGTGACAAGAGGAAATGGGAAAGTGGCAGATTTTCCCGTTGAGAAAGGTAGTCTCAGGGAAACCGCAAATAACAGCGACTGACACTGGCGTTTAGTATTGTCTTACATACCACCTGCAGTTGAAAACACCACTGCTTTGAGAGACACATATTGACGGGTGATATGATTTCACCATACACAATCAATTACGCTACCTATGTGCGAAATATATGTTAGTTCGAGAACACATTCTAAAGTAAACATCGAGAACAACTTATGTACAAACGTGATGAAAATCCCTTGTTCAATTTTTTGTGAGATCTAGCAAGACAGCAAGAAATGAGATGGGCAAATTTCTGTTGCCGTCAAAAAACCACAAAATGTTAATTTCTTGTCTAGCTAATCCCACACAGTTTGTCAGTTCTAAAAGCATAAAAATGTTTCTTATTATTTCTTTTTCCTTTAGTTTCTCCTCATCTAATTGCTGATGTAATGAGATAGAAAAAGAGAACAAAATAATTTCCTTTATAAAAAGGGAAACTATCTTGTGAGAGACACTAATAGCCTAAGATCTAAAGAATATATCTGATACATCGATAGTTCCAGAAACTTTATAGCTGCTGAATATAACATCACAAAATGTGAAGGTGTTCCATTCATTAGTAATCTTCTTGTTAACTTGTCTATTGTTGTGGGAGCTCAATCTGAGCAGATGTACGTTAGTTAACCTCATAACTGTTTGCTGCATAAAAATTATTTCTATGTTTATAATCTGTGGAGTCCAGTATTAATCCGAGCCACCACCTTGTCTTCTTGTAATTTATTCAATTTACTTTGTTTTTTGTATTATGTATCAGGGAAAAGCAGGCGAGGTTAGCGATGGATTGTTTGGATACGAACGACCAGGCACTGTTGGTGTTATTTCGTTAATCGCTTTTCAATTAAGATCCAGAACCTCCCTGAGATACATCATGTGATCATTTACCAGCTGTACACAATATTTTATAACGACATTTACACTAGCCTCTTCGGTTTATATTTACGAACAATGATGGGCTACAGCTAAATAACCTGTGAAATAAATCCAAAGAAACTTCTATGAGCTCTGTTGCGTCATGCTACGTATTCACAAATTATCCACCCTCATTGTGGGTTGCCTCCATGTCGCGACTTAATATATTGAGTTGCATAACTTGCAGATTGCTAAACTAATGTCACACCTTTGACAAACCTATGCAGTAATCGTCTCATTGTGAGACAGGAGGTGCCGACACAGAGTGCTAGACCTTGGTACAAAATCTTTTCTGTAATCTATTCTCCCAACGAATAATATTTTTGTATTGTTTATAACGGAATTTTTAATTGATATTTGCACAGCATACTGGAAACACCAGTTAAAGACACCTAAACTTGGATAAGTATAAAAGTTTGTATAATTTCGAAGGCATTTATTATGATGTAAATTGATGTTCCTAAATTTCGATGTAGAAAAAAAACGGCATTTAATCATTGAATGGTGAAGTAATGGAAATGGGGAGCAGGTTACGATGAATTGTGATCGTTACTGTTGACCTGCAATGGCACCGCTGAATGCAATTAAGACTTCGCCCTTTAGTGTTGCAAGAATCCAGAGAGCATGTTACTCTGTACCGCAAGTTGATGCAACACGAACTGCTGCCTAGACACCGAGGCAGTTACTTCATGTTTTCGCCACGCTGGGCAACCTGAACCGTGGAAACACTCACCCAGCAGACAGAGCGATCACGGCGTGAGTGGCCAGGTTACCTTATACCAAGGCCGAGGTTCTGATATGTATGATCTTAGTGGAAGTAACCAATGTCGTAGCAAAACAAGCACAGGCCAGTCCCGTATAAATATTCCTGACTTTCAGTTGGCAGTATCTCAGTCTGCTGACATCCAGTATTGAGAAGGGGCCTATGGGCAGCCTGCAGTCTTCGCAGCCACTGATCTACACGTTCCCTAGCTCTACATGTCTTCTCATGTGGACTAGCCGCAGCACTGTGCTCATGCAGAGTACAATGCTATGGAATTGGGGCTCTACACCAGAGGGCTTCTTGGTGGCTGTAGTTAGACTGGGGACGCGCAGCCACTGATCCACTTCCATTTGTGTGGGCAAGCGTCCTGCTGCCTGTCTGCTGCTGCTGCTGGTTGCTCCTCCGCAAGCAGTCTACATCGAGATGGTTCTCGCCATGGATGCTTACTTCAGAGGCTGTAAGTGGCCAATGGTCAGCGTGGATGTCACAGCAAGTCGGGCTTCTGAAGCTGGTGGCGTTGTGGCGTCGTCAGTGCTGACGTCACTGCTTCCGCCTCTTCCATCTGCTGCGGTTGCGAGCACGTGCTGATCAGCGTTTACCTCAGAAGGCGTCTACTATCGGCGCACTGCGAATGCTCGCTATCTAGAGTGATGTCGCACCTACTAATGTATACTGATTAATAAATAAAAGGTGACACATGGAAGATGGATGGTTTTGCACAATTTATTACTGACAGAATGGTGGTTGTGAAGATCGTGGTCAGGTTTGTTCCTCTACTTACAAGACTCCATTTCAGTTACAATGGGTGCAGTGGAACTTGCAAAACAGTTTGTCCGTCTACGATAGTTTCATTAGAAATAGTGAGTCTCTTACAGCTACGCAACGAACGTTTCGTGTAGAATTCAATCTCGGTTGACACGGATTTGTTCGAATTCGTTACACAATCCTCAGATGAGTGGAACACTTCAGATATTGGGGACGTAATTGATAAGACGCGTACAGGCCCAAATGCTGTGTAGCGATGCCAGTTTGAGGGTAGAGATAGCCGGAAAACCACAACAATCAGCTAGACATCATGCTAATAAGCTAGCAATCAACGGAGAATCTTGCATACATTAAAATTCCATATGTACAGACTTCTTATTGTGCAACAACTAAAGCCAAATGATTTTGCTACGTTGTGAAAAAGCATTAGTCTGGAGTGCTCCTAACTCTTTCTACGTTATTATACCGAATTTATTCGAGAAAATGGGGCTGTTAATTCTGCTCAATACATTGATGTGCTTGAAACGTTTTTGAAACAAGTACTTAGAAGACGAATAATGGCTATAAAAAGTGTTTCGTTCCAGCAGGATGATATGTAACATAACTGGAAAGCCATAATGCCAGTTATTCGACACATGTTTCCTGGACAGGGTATCGTACGTTTTGACTGTGTTCCTTGGCCTCACAGATCTACAGGCCTCTGGGTGTTACTCATCACCTGTGTCTATAACCACACACGAAATTAGAACCAGTTAAAGAAAGCAATCATTCAAGAAATTGCTGTCATCACTTCAGAGACGTTGATTCATGTTTTGGGGGGGGGGGGGGGGGATTTGGAAAAGAGATGTGAATCATGCACAAGAAATAACGGACGTAATTTCGAAGACATTACTTTTCACAAATATGTGTTACCTACATTAAAAGGCTACTAATGAGTTTTCATTCAATGTCAATGAAAAGCATTAATTATAAAACTGATCTAGTATTCATTATTTAAAAACCACCTGTCTCCCACTTGTCACATGTTGCATAATTAGTTTATGCTGTTTCAGTGATGTATCAAGTGTCTAGGAGGCACCCACTCACCACACCCTTGCTTAACTCACGCTCTGGGTTGTTGGACCGCCGACATCCTGAACTAAATCTAGCAGGCACTCACTCACCACACCACTGCGGACTCAATTGTTGGACTGCCGACACCCTGACCTCAATCTAGCTGGCACTTCCGACCTCAATCTAGCTGGCACCCACTCACCACACCATCTATGACCACCAACATCCTGACGTCAATCTACCAGGCACCCACTCACCACACCACTTCTGACTCACGCTCTGTGTTGGACCACCGACATCTCATTCTCAATCTAGCAGGCACTCTCTCACCACACCACTGCTGACTCACGCTCTTGGTTGTTGGACAACCGACCTCCTGACCTCAATCTAACAGGTACCCACTCACCACACCACTGCTGACTGGGTTGTTGGACTGCCGACATCTCAACCTCAGTCCAGGAGGTACCCACTCGCCACAACACTGCTGTCTCACGCTCTAGGTTTTTGGACCACCAACATCCCATTCTCAATGTAGGAGGTACCCTCTCACCACACCACTGCTGACTCGCGATCTGGGTTGTTGATCGGCCAAAATCCTGACATTAACCTACCCATCTCCACCACCCACCATAAAGACGAGCCAGCCTGGTTGTTACATTACTTTCTCTGCGGAAAATCGTCATCCTTACCATAGTACATGTACATCCTGAACGTTACAGGAAGAAAGTAATTTGAAAGTAATTGGACACTCATACGCTTTATATGTCTGGTTATCCTACAAGTTGTCCGACATGCTACAACAGTCAAAATTATAGGGCCTGGCCATGCTGGATCCTGAGCTGCTATTCTGTTTCCCAGTGATACATTCAAAGCGTGTTTAATTCGATGCAATGTCACGTAGAGGATCAAATGACAGAATGTATTGGTTTCTCTAAATCTGAATTTTTGGATGTTTTTGAAATTTATTCTCATTTAACATCTTCATATTTAATTAGGTATCAGATACAGGACTAAACGAAGACCTCACACATAAATAGTAACTATCTGATAATAAAAGTGTTGTTCTATTGTTCTGTAATCACTCCAGTATATCACTATCTTCTTTTCTATACACCTGTGCATTCTGAAAACCAGCGTGAAGTGAGTTATAAAGTGTACATTTTATTAGATGGTATACTGAAGTTCCTGTTTCATCCATTGCGGGAGTATAGGAAGATGGAGGGCTTTGCGAGCTGTTGATATTTTGACCTCAATGTTCTTACCGTACTAGCATAGAGGGGGCTAAAGGCTATTCGTAGCGTCCCACATGAAATGCAGATTAACAGTTCTATGTCTAGTTTTGCTGCAATAAAGTACTTTACCGCTTTCGGATAGAAGTGTTCACAGAATGAGTACATCTAAACTTTCTGATCACGTTGCCTACACAAACACCTGTATATTTTTCTTTTTCTTATTTTTTTGGGAGGGGGGGCAATTGTTTTTAACTTTAAACGAAAGGGTAAATTCAAAATAAGAACTGTTCTTGACAAAAACAGCTTGTTCAGGGCATCAACAATAATGAGCCATTGACAGTTAGCGCTAAATTTAATTTATCGTTCATTCTTAGGTTTTTCATTATCTCAATGTCTCACGAAAATAAAGTGAGTTCGCGATCGTTGTAATAATTGTGTCTCATTCCTTTAACCTAAAATGATAATCTCTGGTAATGAAAATAGATGTTAGAGTAATTTAATTATAATCCTTTTATCACATGGATCTATGAGTGATAAATGAAAATAGATGTTATAGTAATTTGATTAAAATCCTTTAATCAAAGGCTCTAAAAGCTGTAAACCCGATGATTTGTGACGTTTAATAGTTAACGCACTGCGTATGTGGTGCATCTTTCCTATAAAGCTTCGTGCTTCAGTCACTGCTCACAGAAATCTTCGGTATTGTTGGCTAACGCTTTCTTGAAAGTTCAAGAAAGGGATGCGTAAGGGTTTGGCTGTCGTCAGTTCATCTAATTTATCAAGTAAATTAACGCGAAATATGAACGAAATGTGATACACATTTCTTAGAGTATATGCAAGCCGAGGCTTTTTTACCCCATCATGCTGTCTTGCGTTGCGAGTCAGACAGATCGGCGACGTACCACACCGCCGTTGCGTGCGCTTCTTGCTTCTGGTCTAAATGTAGCAATTTCCTGTATATTTCATAAGAGTGTGACGTTTATGATAAAACAGTATTTTTATAGACAAAATCCACTTACTCACTTCCTTGCCAATGATTTGTGGGCTGCCGTATTACTTTGTTGTTGGTGTGGTCTTCAGTCCAGAGACTGGTTTGATGCAGCTCCCCATGCTACTCTAACCTGTGCAAGATTCTTCATCTCCCAGTACCTACTGCAACCTACATCCTTCTGAATCATTTTAGTGTATTCATCTCTTGGTGTCCCTCTACTGTTGACCCTGATACTATTGAAAAGGCTGCTGCCCCTCTTCGGGGACCACACGTTTATCTGGCCTCTCAACAGATACCCCTCCGTTGTGGTTGCACCTACGGTACGGCTACCTGTATCGCTGAGGCACGCAAGCCTCCCTACCAACGGCAAGGTCCATGGTTATTGGGAGGGGGGCTGATTCTTAGTTTATAGTAACATAATTAGTTTCATTAGTGAAGAAGAGATCCAAAATTCGTATCTCACCCACTTTGCTCAGCATTTGCCTACGTGCTACTGAATCGAAAGCGTACTGGAACTGCTGAAAACCACAGCCAGTCGTAAAAGTATTTTCAGAATGTGGTGCATCGTAGCTCCTCAGTGTTTTGTGAAACTCCTATTGAACCAGTTATTATGAAATACTGCATATGAACTACTAGTTTCAGTAGTGACAAATCATCATTCGGCATGAGAGATTTTTATCATCTCACCACTCTGAAGCAGGTTGCACAAATGGTATAATTCCTCGGTAGTCCTCATCCCTACTCAGAGATTTTAGTGTATTTCATCGAGTTCTGAATATTCCCTTATACGACTCTAATTTTCCGGAGCACCAGTGTAAAATGAGGAAAGACAATGAGTCGTGCTGCGGCTCGCGTTGGTGCTGTTTGTAGGTTTCCGCCATATGTTGGAGACCAGACGGTATCGTTTGGTTGGCATGGTTGCGGTTGTTTGTCTTTTTCTCGTGTTGACTGGCGCGACTCGGTTTCGCAAGCGTTGCCCGTCCGCTAGTGGCAGCAGCGGCGGTTATCGGTATGTAGTAACTGTTACCCTATCTTTGGGGCGACGTCGTTGTTTTTCTGGGTCGTGTGAGTGGGCCAGTTCCGTTGGGGACTTAGCAGTAGCCAGGTCCGCGCAGTGCCATTACACGCCGGGACCGCTGGACTGCAGGTCGGAAGGGCTGTGGTGACAAGGGTGCACGACCTCGTCGTAAACCAGATCCAGCAAGCTTTAAGATGAGTGCATTTCAATCCAAGTACAGAAACCTCCGCCATTGTGACATATCGTGATTCTACAGTGACTTGGCTTCGTGTTGCTGCTCGTAGTGTCGCCGAGGCGAAGAGAAGCGGAGTGCTTGGGGAAGGCGGATCTGATTAGCTTTCCTCGACTTGTTATTTCTATTTACTGCGTTCAACTTGTTACAATTTGTTAGGTTCAACCAGCGGTAATTTTTCTTGCCTGTTGGCCGCTAACTCCCCAGTTAACTGCCCTGGGGGTTTGTGTATGTAACAGCAGTGTACGTTTCCTCGCCTTGCCGCTGCTGTCCGGTAAGGCGTGTAGGTTTTGACAGCTTTCTTGGTTGTAGGCTGGTTCGTGGTTACTTTCTCCTTCCGGGTGCTCTAAACATAGTATTCTGTGCACGTAGTGCAGACCGCCAGTTCCAGCTTTGGAGTATTGTTCCATCGTATTTGGTGCCGGACCTTCTCACAGGTCGATTCCTGGAGCACCGTCTGTGGTCCCTTGTTTCTTGTAAGACGTGTGTGTTCTAAAAGGAGGACTGATGGCCAGTAGTTCAGTGTAACGCTCCTTCAGACCACGCCTTCTGTGGGTATAATCTGCCTCAGTACTCTTTAAGGAACATATGTACTGGTCCTTGTGTTTTATCATTGTATTTTTTATTACAATACGTTGTATGCCTACATTAAAGGTTATATATGTCTAGGTAATGGTTCTGGTCGCCTTCTGGAATAAATCTAGCAGTATAGTGCTCAGTGGATGTTAAGGGTTGTGTTAAAAAAGTTTACCATCATCTTATTTCATCCGTTTGGTGATCAGTTGCTTGTGTTTTAATTAAGCTTTGCTTTTGTATTTGCTGTTTTACAGCTGGTTTCTATCTTTCTTATATTATTGCCGTTCCTGACATGTAAGGCCTTCAGCCGTGATAGTGGTCATTTGTCTTAAAATTCTTATTTGGTATTTGTATTTTAGCAGTAAACCTTAAAGCCTTATTTACTGCCATTCCTGGCGTCTGATGCCTTCTGCTGTGTTTGTGGCGACTTACCTTTAATATTTGAGTACCTTTAAATTGTAAATTGAATCGAGTTCTTGAACAATTCTTAATTTATTGCCATTCCTGGCTTGTAAGGACTTCTGCCCAGATCACAGTGGGTTCCTTTTAAAACAGTATCTGCTGTATGTGTATTTAATGGTGATTTGCTAAATTGTAACTCTCTGAAAACACTTATTTACACAGTTGTTTATTCATTCATTAATAACGTGAGGTATTTTTATTTATTGTTGAGTCTGGAATTACTGGTTTACAATAAATTGTGTGTAACTGTAAAAGGCAACCAATAGTAACTGATTACGGCCCTGTCCACATTCGTAATTGAATCCTGCCTTCCCTTAACTACCACCTTTCAAACAATATTATTCGCAATAGACATTATACTGCATTTAAAGGCCAAATGCCACTAAATTCTCATTAAAACCAAATTGCAGTGGAATATTACAGGCTATAAATTTGCAGGACTACTTCATAAAAAAAAGTTATTTGCCAAAATTTGTGCAGCTACGGTTTCTATCTTGATATTCTCTCTGGCTCCGCTCCGCCCCTGTAGTGTCTTTCTTTTCTGGTTTTATGTACCGCCATAAATCAGGCAGATAACGCCCTCTTGACAGAAACAGTTCTTTATTACAATCCGCGACTGTTGCCTCTTATCGAACTAATTCTTCCCTCTCTTTTTCTCTCCAAATTCTTCAAGCTGAATTAATTTTGTCTTTGTAGGGATTTTATTTCCTCCGATTTTCCACCATTTAACAGTCCAACAACCGTTTTAATTTTAACTGCTACGCAGAGTTTCACGAACAATTTTGGGAGCATAACTACGATAACTGTTACTACCGCACTACACACCGGAAGCAGCTACTAGGGTAGCAGAGTACGTGTGGCGTGCACACGGGGGTTTTTTAGGTTAGAGGGACCCCCCCCCTTGGGCGAAACGATAAAATACCTGACGGCTTACCAGAGAGGACATTAACATCGTTGATAAAGAACGTCCGTCCTCAGAGACCAAAAACAGGAAAAGTCAACGTAATATTGGTAAACTGCAGGAGTATCCAGGGCAAGGTTCCTGAATTAGTATCTCTTATTGAAGGAAATAGTGCGCATATAGTATTAGGAACGGAAAGTTGGTTAAAACCGGAAGTGAACAGTAACGAAATCCTAGACACAGAATGGAATATATACCGCAAGGATAGGATAAACGCCAATGGTGGAGGAGTATTTATAGCAGTAAAGAATTCAATAATATCCAGTGAAGTTATTAGCGAATGCGAATGTGAAATAATCTGGGTTAAGTTAAGTATCAAAGGTGGGTCAGATATGATAGTCGGATGCTTCTATAGACCACCTGCATCAGCAACCGTAGTAGTTGAGCGCCTCAGAGAGAACCTGCAGAACGTCGTGAAGAAGTTTCGTGATCATACTATTGTAATAGGGGGAGACTTCAATCTACCAGGTATAGAATGGGATAGTCACACAATCAGAACTGGAGCCAGGGACAGAGACTCTTGTGACATTATCCTGACTGCCTTGTCCGAGAATTACTTCGAGCAGATAGTTAGAGAACCAACTCGTGAAGCTAACGTTTTAGACCTCATAGCAACAAATAGACCGGAACTTTTCGACTCCGTGAATGTAAAAGAGGGTATCAGTGATCATAAGTCAGTGGTTGCATCAATGACTACAAGTGTAATAAGAAATGCCAAGAAAGGAAGGAAAATATATTTGCTTAACAAGAGTGATAGGACACAAATCGCAGAATATCTGAGTGACCACCATCAAACGTTCATTTCTGAGGAAGAGGATGTGGAACAAAAATGGAAAAAATTCAGAAACATCGTCCAGTACGCCTTAGATAAGTTCGTACCGACTAAGGTCCAAAGCGAGGGGAAAGATCCACCGTGGTATAACAATCATGTACGAAAGGTACTACGGAAACAAAGAAAGCTTCATCATAGGTTTAAGAGTAGTCGAATCATAGCTGATAAGGAAAAGCTGAACGAAGCGCAAAAGAGCGTAAAGAGAGCAATGAGAGAAGCATTCAACGAATTCGAACATAAAACATTGGCAAACAATCTAAACAAGAACCCTAAAAAGTTTTGGTCATATGTAAAATCGGTAAGCGGATCTAAATCCCCTATTCAGTCACTCGTTGACCACGATGGCACCGAAACAGAGGACGACCGAAGAAAGGCAGAAATACTGAATTCAGTGTTCCGAAACTGTTTCACTGCGGAAAATCGTAACACGGTCCCTGACTTCAGCCGTCGTACGGACGCCAAAATGGAAAATATTGAAATAAACGATATCGGAATTGAAAAACAACTGCTATCACTTAGTAGCGGAAAAGCATCCGGACCAGACGAGATACCCTTAAGATTCTACAGTGATTATGCTAAAGAACTTGCCCCCTTTCTATCAGCAATTTATCGTAGATCGCTGGAAGAACGTAAAGTACCTAGCGACTGGAAGAAAGCGCAGGTCGTTCCCATTTTCAAGAAGGGTCATAAATCAGATGCGAATAATTATAGGCCTATTTCGCTTACGTCAATCTGTTGTAGAATAATGGAACATGTTTTGTGCTCTCGTATTATGACGTTCTTAGATAATACAAATCTCCTTCATCATAACCAACATGGATTCCGCAAATAGAGATCATGTGAAACTCAGCTCGCCCTATTTGCCCAAGAAATTCACAGTGCCGTAGACACTGGCGAGCAGATTGATGCCGTATTCCTGGACTTCAGGAAGGCATTTGATACGGTTCCGCACTTACGTTTAGTGAAAAAAATACGAGCTTACGGAATATCGGACCAGGTTTGTGATTGGATTCAGGATTTCCTAGAAGAAAGAACACAACATGTCATTCTTAACGGTTCAAAATCTGCAGATGTAGAGGTAATTTCGGGAGTACCGCAGGGAAGCGTGATAGGACCTTTATTGTTTACAATATACATAAATGACTTAGTTGACAACATCGGTAGCTCCGTGAGGCTATTTGCAGATGACACGGTTGTCTACAAGAAAGTAGCAACATCAGAAGACTCGTACGTACTCCAGGAGGACCTGCAGAGGATTAATGCATGGTGCGACAGCTGGCAGCTTTCCCTAAACGTAGATAAATGTAATATAATGCGCATACATAGGGGCAGAAATCCAGTCCAGTACGATTATGCCATAGGTGGTAAATCATTGGAAGCGGTAACGACCGTAAAATACTTAGGAGTTACTATCCGGAGCGATCTGAAGTGGAATGATCACATAAAACAAATAGTGGGAAAAGCAGGCGCCAGGTTGAGATTCATAGGAAGAATTCTAAGAAAATGTGACTCATCGACGAAAGAAGTAGCTTACAAAACGCTTGTTCGTCCGATTCTTGAGTATTGCTCATCAGTATGGGACCCTTACCAGGTTGGATTAATAGAAGAGATAGATATGATCCAGCGAAAAGCAGCGCGATTCGTCATGGGGACATTTAGTCAGCGCGAGAGCGTTACGGAGATGCTGAACAAGCTCCAGTGGCGGACACTTCAAGAAAGGCGTTACGCAATACGGAGAGGTTTATTATCGAAATTACGAGAGAGCACATTCCGGGAAGAGATGGGCAACATATTACTACCGCCCACATATATCTCGCGTAATGATCACAACGAAAAGATCCGAGAAATTAGAGCAAATACGGAGACTTACAAGCAGTCGTTCTTCCCACGCACAATTCGTGAATGGAACAGGGAAGGGGGGACCAGATAGTGGTACAATAAGTACCCTCCGCCACACACCGTAAGGTGGCTCGCGGAGTATAGATGTAGATGTAGATGTAGATACCTTATTTACTACCTTATTTTTCGGTATTCAGTGAAAGTAGCATGATTTCTATTTCTGTTCGATGTGTCATACTTCGTATTTGTACACTAAATGTTTTTCAAACAAAATTGTTTAAGAGTCGATATGTTACCGCGCAGAGGTTTTGATAAAATAATGTGATCTTAGGTGGTCTGTAGCATTGTCCTTGACAGGGTCATTCAGTGAGAAATAAGTGAAGGAGTCAGGTGTTGCTCACGCTACTGAGCGGTCTGCAGATACGTAGCAGAGCACAAACATACAAATGCATAGGATATTGAATTTTGGAAATATGACTTGCTTAACATTGCTTTGAAAAGTATGAAGACTTTCAGGTAATGTTGTCGCTGCATAGCTTGCTCGTGCGTAATTTACAATGATGTTGAGAAAGAAAATATTTAACAATGTTCTCATTTACATATGTTTTTGGGTGAGGTCCGCCTTGAGCAAAACACAGTCTTGTTTTTTGTCCCAGACAACAGGAAAACTACACAATATGGTAAGAAGCCATAATAATAAAAAACCCACTGATGATGCTGCAACTGCCGTGAAACATGCTGGGACAAAAAACTAAATTGTGTTTCGCTAAAGGCGGACCCCACCCAAAAACATATGTTATTGTTAAAGCAAAAACAGACAAAAGAGTTTCCACCGTAAGATGAATTCTCTCTTTATTGGTTCAGTTTAGTTTGGCTGATATCCCAGACGAGATCAAATAAAATTACTTGTTCTCATGGCTTGTACTCAGAAATACAGATGCACTACCCCTTCACCATTCCAGTTATTAATCTCATGGAAGAGTCATATTTTTAATAAGAAGCAATTTTTGTAAATATGATTGTAGTTGTCAAGAAATGAATTTCATTACTCACAATGCAGTTTTGAAATGGGAGTGTCTTTCAATCATTTAGTAAGTCGAGTTTCTATTACTGTCTCCTCACGTAAGCTTTACTTCCTAATTTCGTGTCGCCGCACTGCACTGAGCGGAAGACAGTCATTCGAACAACGAACACCTGGAATGGGAAGCCCCAAGTTCAGTTTTAGGTAAGGCTCACTTGAAAGTGTTAACGGTTATGACAGAAAAAATATTAGCTGCTAATGACCAACCATGCGCATCAGGAGGCCGACAGAGAATGAGTGTCCTGGATGTGCAGATATCAGCCTCCTATGGGATGAATGTATCACACTTCACGGATTGGACAACGTCGACATTCAAGTAATATTAGAAACAAACCATTAATTTGTAGCCTGAACACCGATTGAAAAATGCCGCGTCACAGTGATCACAAAGGTTCGCACCATCAAGATCGAAAGCGTAATCCTAGGCAGTTACAAACCGTGCATGACGTTCAGCTAGGTATCCACTCTTAAGGTATGCATATAGAATCATATTGATGTAAAGGGGTCATGGGAACTGATGGAATGTGATGGCATGGGATCGAATGCGAAAAATCCTGTTCTGTAGATTATCGTGAAACTGGCTGTCCGAAAGGTGTAGCCGCCGGTAGGCGATAATATGTTTTATAATCACGGAAAAAAAAACAAATAACAAGAGGCTGACTTTGCTCAGTGGTACGAGGGGTATGAACTGCAATGTCAAATACTTTTCAGGTGGGACTGTTTACTCTAGCGGAGTGTGATTTTTATACGCAGACCAGCTATTGGCCAAAAGCGCTACTAATGCCATAGGGGCAGTTCTCTTTCGTTTTTCCATTCTTGCTTGGAGTGGCGTAAATATACCCTATTGCCCTTGCAATATCACGCACACAAGAAGGAATCGTAGGGATAGAGCACCTACAACTTCTCGCAGCACAAAAAGTAACCTTCCAGCAAATTTTTTTTCAAATTAACAGTCGACATAATAGTATACAAATGCGGTAATGTATTGATGTGTTGATATCGATACCACTCACATGGTACCTCTAATTTTCAGGGTTGCTTTAATATGCATTTGCTCTTGCAATCCCGAGTCGTCAGAATAGCAACCAATTCCTTAGTTTGTTTATCTCATCTACAAATTCTTGGGCCGATTCCGCAGTCTGCTGTGCGCCTTGACACTTTGTTTGAAATTTGGTTATCTCACGTCTTCCAGTTCCGTAGCATTGTTCGAAATTATGCAACCATCCACTGCTTCCCTTGAAATCAATGTAATCTGTGTCACGCGCCATTTGATGTGGATAGCGTAATAGGTCACTATCATTCACCGTATACACTGTATCGTATTGTATTGCCACTCGCAAATACAAGGTCTGGTAAAAAGTGCTCCTTATCGTACCTTGAATAGCTGTAGTTTTTCTTATGCACTACACTGCCATATTTCAATATTCTAAATTTGTTCATAATTGATTTCTTACTTTTCTGGCGATGATCTTCCATGTACGTAGGTATCTACATCTACGTGATTACTCTTCTATTCACAATAAAGTACCCGGCAGAGGGTTCAATGAAGCTGTCTCTCTACCGTTCCACTCTCGAACGGCACGCGGGAAGAAAGAGCACTTAAATTTGTGTGTGCGAGCCCCGATTTCTCTTATTTTATCATGATCATTTCTCCCTGTGTAGGTGGATGCCAACAAAATGTTTTCGCAATCGTAGGAGAAAACTGGTTATTGAAATTTCATGAGAAGATCCCGTCGCAAGAAAAACGCCTTTGTTTTAATGATTGTCTGTAACACTTTCTCCACTATCTCTCTATGATAATACAAAACGAGCTGCCCTTCTTTGAACTTTTTCGATGTCATCCGTAAGTCCCTCCTGATGCCGATCCCACACCGCACAGCAGTACTCTAGAAGAGGGCGGACAAAGGTGGTGTAAGCAGTCTCTTTAGGAGACCTGTTGCACCTTCTAAGAGTTCTGTCAATGAATCACAGTCATGGGTTTGCTCCACCCAAAACATTATCTATGTGATCGTTGCAGTTTAGGTTATTTGTAACTTTAATCCTTAATTATTCAGTTGAATTTACAGCCTTCAGATTTGTGCGACTTATTGCGTAATCGAAATTCAGCGGATTTCTTTTAGTACTCAATTTTCTTTGTTCAGGGTCAACTGCCACTTTCCGCACCATACAGATATCTTATCTAAATCATTTTGCAAATCGCTTTGGTCATCTAATAACTTTACAAGACTGTAAATGACAACATCATCTGAAAAAATCAAGACGGCTACTCACATTGTCTCCAACGTCGTTAATATAAATCAGGGACAACAAAGGACCTATAACACTTCCTTCGGGAACGCCGGATATTACTTCTGTTTTACTTGACCTCTTTCTGTCTACTACTACGATCGATAAGCAACAGATATCTGTGCGTAACAACTGGATTAACGTTTCCAGATTTATGGCACCATTCGATACGATTGTTAATACGATAATAGCGTATGGGGCCTGAAGGTGGCAATAGTGGGTTTCCGAATGTGGTAGCATTTGAGACATAACATAAAATAAACCAAAACTTACGCTGTTGATAAACTTTTTTGAATCAAGTAATCCTTCGATGGAGTTGAAGCCTGGGAGTTGACGTTAGATGATAGGGGAGAGTTTTGTGCGGCGAGAGTAAAGTACCTAGAAAAACGCGATGTTTTTCAAAAAATGTTCAAATGTGTGTGAATTCTTATGGGACTTAACTGCTAAGGTCATCAGTCCCTAAGCTTACACACTACTTAACCTAAATTATCCTAAGGATAAACACACACACACACACACACACACACACACACACACACACACACACACACACACACACACACACACACACCCCAATGCCCGAGGGAGGACTCGAACCTCCGCCGGCACCAGCCGCACAGTCCATGACTGTAGCGCCTTAGGCCGCTCGCCTAATCCCACGCGGCGCGATGTTTTTAGGTCGGTGCTTCAGTCAAGAGACTTATTTTAGAATCACCTGAACGAATGCTCACAGAGTTTCCGCCATTTTCTGCAGTATTTGGTTTTGTCAGCAAAGAGGCTGCATTCTGCGCAGCATTGGTAAATATTTCACCTTCTACACATTTAAGTGCTGCATGATACACTGACACAAAAAATCACAACACAAAAAAGTGTGTACACTAATAAAATGTGGCGAATACATTTATCTACTTAATTTGCTTCGACTTCTCCTTGTGAACTTGGCGTATGCATTTTCTAGTGCGCATACAAATTCCTTGAGTGCTTTGTTTTGTATTCATATATCCTTACTGTAGTTTCTTCTGTAGTTCTTGTTTAAATTTGTCTCTGTTCAGTTTTCTATTTCTGGTTTGTTTGCTTTTCCTACGTTTCCTCGTTTCTTTGGAATTTTAATTTTGTCCTCACGATTCTATGGTCTGTGCTAAATTTTAATTGTGACAATATTTGGAGGTTTTTTATTATGTTTTGTTTGTCCGTTAGAATGATATCTGTTTCGTTTTTCGTCTTGCTATCTGGCCAACGCCAAGTCCGTCTTTTGTTTTGATTTTTCCTGAAGAAGGTGTTGGTTATTTTCAGTTTGTGTTCTTCAACAAATTGTACCATTATTTCTCCTGTCCTGTTCCTTGTTCCAAAGCCGTGTGGTCCGACTAGGTTCAAATGGTTCAAATGGCTCTGAGCACTATGGGACTTAACTGCTGTGGTCATCAGTCCCCTAGAACTTAGAACTACTTAAACCTAGCTAACCTAAGGACATCACACACATCCATGCCCGAGGCAGGATTCGAACCTGCGACAGTAGCAGCTGCGCGGTTCCGGACTGAAGCCCCTAAAATCGCTCGGCCACCGCGGCCAGCTCCTTTCTTAAGACATTGGTACAATGGATGACAAAGATGAGCAGCCCATGGAACGAATTGCACATTGTAATTAGCTTCTCTAAAAACGACTGCAGGTCCTTAATATTCATAGCAACGGGCTACTTCCCTATTCGTGCAATATACCTTGCAGTTAGTACTATACAGTCATTACTTATTGCTTAATATATGCATTGAGTTCTGCACGCAAGCATATGCAGTCGGATTTCAATTTCAGAGAATGCGTATGTCGTTAGCGTAGCTTGGACACTCCGTTGACTGTTTACTGAGCACGTTTATAAACTTCTAGATACATCTACTGATTTGCAGATTAATTTCACAGGAATTTATCATTAAGGAAGGGGTGGGGGGGGCCGATGTCCAAGAAACTCGTGCTTACAACAGTACACTGCTCATTAAGCGCGTTTTCTTTGCATTTTTTTCATCTCGATGTAAATTTCACACTGCTCGTACATGACCATATTCTATAGAAAAGGCATTCGCTGAGCAGTGCACATCTAAAATCGTCATTTTCTGGGACATCTGCCGCCTGTTTTTGATGAAGTCCTTTAAAGTAAATCCGTATATTCGTAACTATACCTAGAAGTTTGTAAACATGTTTCGAAGCAGTCCACGATGCGTCAAAACTACTCTAACGACTTCTACAATTCTGTGTAGAGGTCTACACTCGACTTGGTTGCCGTGCCCACTGCAACTATTTTACACTTTTATTAAATGAGGAAAGCTGATTTTAGTCTTTTATGTGTGAAACTTAAAATTAAGAATTTTTGAATATATCAAGACATAGATCCTGTTTAACTCAAATAATATTTCTAATTTAATAAATTACATGATATTTATATTCTTGAAACATCTATATTCCTCACCAAATAATTGGGCACACAACATTTTAAATCCATCTGCCTGGTATTTTATCTTTTGACGTTGTTTCTTCACAGCATACTGTAGGTTTTACACCTTATTTTTGCTTGTCTTCTCAGCTGCTATTACATACAATGTTTACTTATCTATAATATTTAGCGCGGGATTAGCCGAGCGGTCTGAGGCGCTGCAGTCATGGACTGTGCGGCTGATCCCTGCGGAGGTTCGAGTCCTCCCTCGGGCATGGGTGTGTGTGTTTGTCCTTAGGATAATATAGGTTAAATAGTGTGTAAGATTAGGGACTGATGACCTTAGCAGTTAAGTCCCATAAGATTTCATACACATTTGAACATTTTTTTAATAATATTTACGGCAGTTTTTCGATCCACTTGAAAACGGCCTAACATAAAGGCCGAAATCACTAGCGAATTCAATAAAGTTCTGAACATGAACAGGAGTAGTGTTTCATTAATTGAAGAAACAGTTGAGGAATGAGCATACCCTCAGAACGGACAGGTTGCCTTACTCTCATCCAAACCAAGCTGTGCCCAACCCAAGAGGCGAAAGGAATCTTACTTGTGTTGAAAGGTGGCTACACTGAGCCACAGCGTCAGAGAGTTTTGTTTCGCCGCCTCCACTGGCAGTGATTATTGAGAAGTAGCGGAGGGCAGTGCTTGTGAAGAACTCATGGTAGGCAGTGATTATTGAGAAGTAGCGGAGGGCAGTGCTTGTTGAGAACTCATGGTAGGAGTGCTTGCTGAGATGTCGTAGTGAAGAGTTCTTGTCGGGAGGTCGTAGTAAGGAGTTCTTGTTGAGATGTGGTAGTAGCGAGTCGGTGTGGACATATTGTAATGATTAGAGTGCTTTTCATCAATATAAATGAAGGTAAAAAAAAATTTTCTTTTCTCTCTCATTATTTCAGTGTCCTGAATAATGCGTCATTACAGGTTCAGTCAACAAAGCATCTGGCTTGTGTTCTTGTATTAGAGTGTAATTCTGGTATCCTTACGCAGTTACAGTATTTCTATTTTTTTTAATTACTTCAGTATAAATGGTATTTAAAATTTCTTGTCTTATTGAAGAAGAACCATGCCAGATGTGTACGCTGAATCACACTTCCACACACAGAACAGTTATACTTGTGTTTTGGTTTCGTAGGTTTTATAGTTGCTGGGGACTTAATTAATTAATTGTGTTAACAGGAAATTTTCATTTCATCCTTTGTTGTTGTTCTAAGCAGTCAGATTGCGTACAAAAAACTAGTCAGGGCCAACCGTTTACGAGACACAGCATAATCGGACATACAGCTACCAAAAATAAAAAATTATTTTCAAACTTAATAATTAAGCCCCCATGCGCGTTACAGATGGGGGATCCGCTCCTGAACTAATTCATAGAGTCGAATCTTTCAAAGGAGTGAACAATCAGTGATTCAGTAAAAAAGAACGGTAGCTCCAAACGTTTCCCACAGCAGAGAGAGAGAGAGAGAGAGAGAGAGAGAGAGAGAGTCGGAGCAGACCAGTGGGGCCTCTGCTGGTCAGAGCACACTGCACGCCACACAACACAACACAGCCAGCGCCGGCCTCTACCCTTCTTCTGCCTTGGCTGCCTGCATTGTGCAGTGCCCCATTGGATTTTGTGTTTCACACATGCCATGCCGTCTCTGTGCTTCCTCTGCCGCGTGCAGTGTCTGCCGCACCTGAACTCCGTCAGCGATCATTTCAGTCGCACGTCCTGCCCTCTGGGCAGTTGATGCGAGCAACAGGACAGTGAGCCTCCTAGCGGAGAACATAAGAACTACTTGCAACAACCTGCTCCCAAGAGAACGGACGATTTGTCTCCGAGCGGGTGAGTGGTGGCAGTTCACCGCTCCCCCCACCATCGGAACTCGACCGCTCAACGCTCACCCCACCGTTCTCAACTCTGCCAGAGTGTTGAGCAAAGCAATTCAGGTGTCACTCTGGCCTCTTAGCTCGCGCAGTAATACAGCTCGCGGCTCGACCTGCTTGACTCAGCGCCTCTGCATCGGAGTTAGTCTCTACTGGATATTGTTCTTCGTAGTAATACCGTTATGTATATTACGTAATAATGTTATGTATACATCATTTGTTTTTATTTTATTTTTATTTGTTTAAACTGATCAGATTAGATTCCTGATGGCTCCTCTTACTATAGGATTTTTTATTATGGTCACTCGAATTTACACTTTAATTACGAGCGAACCGATAAACGTATAGCAACAGTGATACACCAATTTTTCCTTGTTTTATTCTGCGGAAGGCTATAAGCAGCACATTGGTCTTACAGTCAAATTTATATATTTTTTTCTTATTGTAGTACGGATTTTGCGATTTTAGGCGTCTTTGGAACGAAATGTTCACTTTAAAAATATATGGCTTGCGATGTATTTGTACAAGGTTAATGAAATTTTAATACATTATAGCCAAATATATTGTTAATGTAAATCTCAAGTTACAACATTTTCCGATCACCCAAAAAACCACGATAGTGTAAAATAAATCAATAATCAAAAACTTTGTCATATCGTGAAAATTTCAATAAACAATACAAAATTCTTACTCATTATCTGTGTTACTTCAAAATAGGATCAAATAATATCAAAATACAGGTATAGTACTGGAATAAACCAAGTTTAAAGGGCAATGTGCCTTCCATTTATTTTCTGTTGTGAATGAGTGGTGAGTCATGAAAAAGAGCTAATTCATTTCAGGGAGTGAACAGTTCTGATCCGATCTCTGAAAGGAACAGTTTTGCCCATCTCTAATGCGTGTGGCGACCACTGCGTCGGATTGTCTCTTGGAATTCTTCTGATTGTAAAAATAGTAGACAGTAGTATTGTTGTAGTAATTTGTAGTTTAGTAATGGTAGTCTATTTTGCATGTGTAGATTTGGTAATTGTCATTCTTCTAATGGTATTTCAAAATTTAAATTTTATTGTCTTGTATATGCGTTTGACAATTTAGTGCAATTATTTCAATTGTTTGAGGGAAACATTTCGTGTGAATGGTATTGTTGGAGATAAAGAGCCATTGTGTGTAATTTTCGTACAGTGACGAGTTTTGTATGATTTGTAAATGATTACGCGATCGATGAAAAAGGCAAAAATGATGAATAGCCAGAATAACGAAATTGTTGACATGGCGAACTCGCCAACACAGGAGAACAGGATGATGAATAATGAAGTGGAAAACAATGTAATAAGTCGGGAAAATAGTCCGGAACCATTTCAAAATTTTTCTCAATCAGAAAATTCACAGAATACGAGATTAACGATAGACGATTCTGGAATAGTATCGAACTCAGATAGCTTTACAGCTATGACGAAGGAAACTGATTTTGCGGGAAATGTTAGGGGCAAAAGGAATTTTGAACTAGTTCATATGGAGCAGTTGAAGGGTGCAATATTAAATTTGGGATCTCGGTTAGACTCACAAATGGGAACAATGGAGCAGTTAGGATCTGAATTAAAAACAGTGGGATCACAAATAGGAACAAATAAAACAGAGATAGGAACAATTAAAACAGAGATGGGAACTTTGGGATCTGAATTAAAAACTGATATGGAAACAATGGAAACACGGATAGATTCATGAATAGGGACATGTTTCAAAAACATGAAAGATGAATTAAAGAAAGAAATCAGAGAAGAAGTACAACCGATTTTGAATTCTCACAATAATAGATTAATTGCAGTAGAGATTAGACAAAGGGAACAGGATAGAGAACAGGAAGAAAGAGATCGCGTGATAGTACAGAAATTTTCAGAGTTAAATTTACAACGTGCACACGATAAGGAAGAAATATTTGAGAGAATCGAGGAATCCGTACCAAATGACAGAATAAATAACCTAACACAACAATATGAACAGTTAACTACCAAATGTGTCAATAGTGAAACCCGAGTCGCGACACTTACGGAAGACGTAAATAAACAGAAAGAAAAAATCGGTTACTTATCGGAAAGAGTTGAGGAGATTTCAGATAAACTGACAAGTCTTAGTTTAAGTGGGGACAGAGATTCAGATGATACAGCACCATTGCCATTTGCAGAAACCGAGGAGTACCAGAACATAAATAAACATGTTGAAAATCAGGGAAAATTTAATGAATGCGTTAAAAGGGAATTTGAGGCATTACAAAAGCAAGTCAAACAAATTGAAGGCGAAATCGTAGGAAAAGACAGCAAAAGAAATCTAGGATCACAGGTCGCAGAGGGGTTTGAAGAAAGTAATTTGTTTCATTTACGGGATACAACAAGAGAGCACCAGGCGCGTGAATTTAACAATAATCATCATTGTGACTGGGACAGACGCGGTAGGTCTTTATCGCCAAGAGGCGAAAACTTTGACTATAAACATTTTTTGACTGTTCGGAAATTTAAGATCTTTCGCAATTCTAAGAATGACATTCATCCATGTTCATGGTTAGATCAATTTATGTACGCACTTCCGTCAAATTTGCCACTAAGTCACAAACTGGAAATTATGTGCGGCTATTAAAGTCTTCAGGGGATTCACTACACTAAGTGAATATGTGCCGTAGCGTGCATAGGGCCCCGAGCTGTAGTGGTGCTATTTCCCTTTTAGTTTTCTGCACCGCTGCCTACTCTTCTACTATTCTTTGCATCTGTCAAAACAACTCTTCGACTATCAATCTATCTAGAGAGTAAGTAAACAATAACCGGACATGACTATTTTACCTAAAAGTGATTTCAAAAATTACCATTTGGACTTACTGTATCTTCTGCAGCATTCATTCGTAGTTTAAACGAAATCTTATCTGTTTATCTTCGTGACAATATTACTTCATATGTTGACGATATTCTTATTGCTAAACGTTCTTGGAGTGAGCACAACAAAATTTTGGATTCATTATTACGTATCTTTGCAAGCGTTGGCATTACAGTGAACTTGGAAAAATCTGAATTTGGTCGTTCTCAGGTGAAATTTCTCGGTCACATTATTTCTACAGAAGGTATTCTTCCTGATCCAGAAAAATTAGACGCTATTCGTAATTATGCTGTTCCTACCTCAAAACGTGAGGTTCGTAGTTTCCTTGGTGTCTCTAATTTTCTTAGACGCTTTGTTAAATTGGACGATTTGGCCACACCTCGTTTATGTGAACTATCCGGAAAGAATTCTAATTGGTGTTGGGATGAGGAAGCTCAGTCAGAATTTGAACAACTTCGTGATGCTTTAGTTGCTGCCCCACTTCTTTCACATCCGGATTTATCTAAAGATTTTTGTTTGGCGACGGACTCATCATACAAAGGCCTAGGTGCACATTTATTTCAAGAGATAGAAGAAAACGGCGTTGTAGTACAGAAAACTATTGCATTTGGAAGTCGTTTTCTCTCTAAATCAGAAAAGAATTACTCGATTACGGAACTTGAAGCTTTGGCTGTTGTATGGGCTTTCACAAAATTTCGCACATTTTTGTACGGCAGACATACTAAGGTTTACACCGATCATCGAGCTCTGGAATTTCTTATGTCAACAAAATTAACTCATGGCAGATTGTCACGATGGGCGTTGTACCTACAGGAATTTGATTTTAGTATTGTTTACATACAGGGTTCTTCAAATATTGTTGCTGATGCTTTATCACGTGCACCTATGGGTTTGAAACAAAGTGCTGAAGAGTACTGCAAGGAAAACAATTATTGTTTGATGTATATTCAAGGTGTTGCGTTTGAGAACTTTATTTCGTCTTGTGGGGCGGCGAGTAACTTGTAAAAATTATTTTGCTGTATAAATGCTTGCATGTTGAATCAGTTTCTGGATTTTAGAATGTTGTTAATGCTGTCTTTCGCCGTTCTCAACACTGGCTCTCTATTTACTTTTTAGCACCCAGAAAGGGATTTAACAAAACGTGAAGCCTGTAATTAGAGTCCCTAGTGCCCACTTCATCTGAGAATACCATTATAGCTGCAGCTTATAGCTCTGAGGAATTAGGAGATTGTCCGGAATTTCTAATCAAAAACGATTTTCCAAAATAGTTGAATATATTCCGAAATTCACTGATAAAAAACACAAGTATCCCTACAACCTAACTAACAGAACAATTCAGAGTCTAATGCGCTGATGCAACTGTAAATGGCCGAATTAAATGTTAAAAAGAATGCTCGCCATAATTTGATGAGAGTATTTCATCAAACGCCACGCTAAATAATTGGTAGAATGTCTGTCCCGCGATGGCACGTGAAAATACGACAATACGCAAACTGAAGCTAGATAATGAAAATCATCCCAGAATTAACCCTTCACTTGAAATGATTTCATGGTTCCGCGTATCTGTAGTAACTTAATACGGCACCCGAGGCTGTTTGTGGCAGTGATACTGATGCGACGGGACTCCCGACACAGATGGCGTGTTATTCAGCGTCTGGAGAGAACTGGGGCCTTGCTTCCTCGCGCAGCGTTCTTATATATAAAGCCGCGGTGCGGACGGCTAAGGGAACGCCTGATCAAATCGGCTCTCCCGACTAGCCGCTGGGCTAGTAACGCACCACTTCTAGTTACATACTAAATTATAGCTTCATTTGCTGATGGCCGATGAAGCTCTTAATTTACACATGCATTCAGCACGCAGGTAAGTATTGATAATAAAATTTTGACGTGGCTAAGTTAAATATTTTAGGCGAGAGAATTAATTTAATTACACTGCACGCAGTAGATGAGCTCTGAACTGGCCCTTTTGAGATCCGCTATCGCTATAATTTTATAGGTATTCAAAAGAAACTTTTCACATCTTCATAGTCATAGCGGACCTCCAACCTATTTAAATCTAAACATCCTAGCCTTATTTATTAGCCTACTTAATCTATCTTGCTTCCTTCAGTTTTGAGACGAAAACCAGAAAATCATGAATTTCCACTAAAATCTTAATTTGTGAAATCCAAAGCACTGTTTTTATTTAACCATTATGAAAGATGAAACTAAATATAAATTTTGAAGTCTCTAGCTCTTTTCTGTTACGCCAATGATTTTTTCAGAAAAACGTCCAAATTTCGAAAATGGCTGAAGTTATCGAACTGATATTTAACACATATTAATTTAGTATTATTCCTGACATGCTAGAAAAGTTTTAGGTCATTTGCTTGATTTTTAAGGTATTGCGCAACATTTATGACGTCAGAGCTAGTTACAGCAGACTGGCTGGCACACAATGGAAACTGACGTGAATTTACTACAGCGCTCGAAGGCTGCTTCCCTACAGTCTTCGCTCCAGGACATCGCTAAGGAGCAAAATAAGGATCCAATCTGGAAGGACATTAAGGAGAAGTGGAGGAGAAATGAAAGCGTAGCGATTAGACAGCATTATTTAGTTCGCAATGACATTCTTTTTAAACGAAAATCGGTCGACAACTCTGTTTGGTTAGTTTGTATTCCTTATGAGTGGGTTAATAAGCTGATTTGGTATACGCATTTCAGTTATGCACACTTTGGTCCCAGAAAATGCTTTCATAAATTACGAGAAAATTGCTACTTCAATAATATGGAAAAACGTATTCGATCTGTTCTGGCCAAATGCAAATTATGTCAAAAGGATAAGCCGCCAACAATTTCCCACAGAGCACCGTTGTTTCCTATCATTCCAGCGAAATTAAAGGAGATGGCTGCAGTCGATTTGTTCAGTCCAGTGGTTTGTTCTACTAATGGTTTTGCGTACATTTTCGTAGCAGTGGAGTTGACATCAAAATATGTGTGTTTTACACCGTTACGCAAAGCAACAGCTCGTTCAGTATCTAATGCTTTCATTAACCATTTTCTTAAAGAAGTTGGTCATGTTGATAAGGTTATATCAGATAATGGATCACAGTTTCGTTCTAAAATTTGGCTTCGTACTCTACGGCGTCGTAAGATTAAACCAATTTTCATTTCACTTTTTCACCCTCAATCTAACGCTTCAGAGAGATGGATGAAGGAAATCAATAAATTGTGTCTTCTTTATTGTCATCAGAATCACAGAACGTGGGATCAGTATCTTCATATTTTTCAAAACATTCTGAATGAACTTCCTAATGACTCAACTTCTTTACCGCCTTTACTGATATTAAAAAACAAAGCACCGACAAATCGCATTTCTGAAATCGTTCCTTTTCTACCTACACGGAAACTGCGGCATTCTGAAGTTGTGAACCTAGCTCTGCAAAATATTGCATCTGCGGCTGCTAGAAGAGAGAAATCAGCTAAGCGTCCTGGTCGTTTAAAAATCTTGTCAGTTGGTCAAAAGGTGTTAATGAAGTCTCATCGTTTATCTCACAAAGGAAAGGGCTTGTGTCGCAAATTTTTTCTGCTTTATAACGGTGCATATAGAATTCGCAAAATTATACATGATAACGCTGTTGAAGTAGAAACTCTTAAATCACGACGCTCTAAGGGAATACATCATATATCAAACGTTAAAATTTTTGTGGAATGACATACTTGTGAGAAACTAAAAGCTACATGTAAACATGCAGAGAATACAAGGATACCGCGCTGTGTTTTGGCGGCGGCACATACTCAAAGCAACAGTCAATTCTGCGCGCCGCACAAGGCAGTCGTTGACCGCAATCACTTCCCACGTCACGCACCTACAGCTGATCGAGCGCTCAGTGCGAATCCACTGACAGCCGTAAACAAATACACAGTCTAATTTCTCCGACTAAATTCAGTATAAAGCTGTAGTGACTTGATGAATTATGTTATTAACGTTCAGTATTTTTTCAGGATACGGTTCTATAAAATATTTAAGAACTTCAGGTAAATTCTGTGTGTCTCCGACGTTAAGAGGACTTGCTACCGAAAAAATTTCCGAAGGAATGTAATTTCGAAGAAGAAACTAATAAACTAAAAAGGTAACTATTAATTGAGTTTATTTTTCAGGTAACATATTTCCACTTAGGTACGTACTTTAGACGTAATTTGCTGCTCGCAATTACGTGATTCATACTTTGTGCTAAATTTTATGTTCTATGAATTTATTTGTGAAGCGCGTGCTTGCGTACATTTGCTGGATTTGACAATGTTTATTTAATGGACAGGGTTGTTACTCGTGTATATAATGCATCGCTTGGCTGAAATGCTTTTTCACTGATGTCATATTTTTTTATTATGTGTCTGCTGTGCTTATTTATTTAAATTGCTACCGAAAAAATTTCCGAAGGAATGTAATTTCGAAGAAGAAACTAATAAACTAAAAAGGTAACTATTAATTGAGTTTATTTTTCAGGTAACATATTTCCACTTAGGTACGTACTTTAGACGTAATTTGCTGCTCGCAATTACGTGATTCATACTTTGTGCTAAATTTTATGTTCTATGAATTTATTTGTGAAGCGACGTGCTTGCGTACATTTGCTGGATTTGACAATGTTTATTTAATGGACAGGGTTGTTACTCGTGTATATAATGCATCGCTTGGCTGAAATGCTTTTTCACTGATGTCATATTTTTTTATTATGTGTCTGCTGTGCTTATTTATTTAAATTATAATTGTCACCTGATTAATTGTGCTGATTTGGTTATGTATGTAATTTATACTTTGTGATTTATCTGTTTGCGCCTTCATGTTTACTTATTAAGATTACATACGAACGTTTATTTGCTTATGCTATTATGATGCTAAAGACCTGTTTATTACGTAAGATATATGTTTGCTGTTGTGCGTATGGATTGCATATTTACACATTTCTGTTTGTTGTCATAACTACTCTGTAATTTGGTATATAGAAATGCTGATATACTGTGTACGAACATAGAGTTTAGGTCACAATATGGTATTAATTATAGATTGTTTGCTTGTCAGAGCCTCGTAAGAATTGTGCTGCATCCACTTGTTGACATTCTGTTCTCCACTGGTGTATTTACTCGCTATTGCATGTTTTGCTTACGCTCAGTGCCTTATATTTTTAAGATAGAAAAATGAGCTGCTATAATTCGACATAAACGACATTAGTACAAGAAACTTCATAGAAGTCACATGAGCTGGAGGTTTTATGGAAGCTGCATAAATTTATGCTAATAGGAAGGAAGCTGACGACATGACATACCAAAACTAGGTTTAGACCATTGACAGTTATTACACTGCATTTTTCGTGAGCAATTGAAATAGCAAGTGACACTTGACACAAAAAACACTCCACATGTTTGCTTCTCCCATGATTCTTGAAGTGGTGTACACACTGAAATATTATGATCATCCACACTCCGTAATCGTACTTAATTACTGAGAGTTATTCGAACTAAGTCTGTTAGAGGTCATTTATGCATTTCTTTCATTTAATGATGGACAAGGTAACCAAAATCCATCTTATAATTTATAATGAGTAGAAGATTTGGGTCAGATGGATTACACAGAGGCTGTGTGTTGACAGTGTGTTTTCGGATTGTATGGGACGATGAGGTTTGCATTAGGATCTTATCTGTACTTGTTCGAGGAGACTGACTAGAGGAAAGAGTTGTTATGGAAGTGAAATCATATTGGCAATAAGGTTTATATGTGTCGACGTATTGAAGAGGTATTATTGAGGTACTGAGATTGAATGAAGTTGATGATTATTGGAGTTTTTGTGGACAAGAGGTAAGGTAAATGATATTAATGATAAGATTTATATGTATCGACGTAAGAGGTATTATTGAAGTATTGAGATTATGTGATGCTGATGATTATTGGAGTTTTGGTGGATAAGAGGTAAAGGAAGTGAGGTGCATATTTTTTTTTGTTGGTCTATATGGAACAAGGAGGATGAAGATAGCAGACTAGAACACTCAAGTAGAAGGAAGATTGTCTACACACACTTCGTTAAATCAATAAGCAGTACATATATTTTTTTTTTTTTTTTTTTGGAGAGAGGAAGTAATTGCATATCTTGGCTCACTGACAGTTGTTCAGCAACCGTACATTTTGATCTGGCTTGGCAAACATTGGTCTTGACATGATGACTATGACGTTGACTTAACTATTATTGACTGTTCTACGTTGCTGCCACTACTACTTGATACACATGATGAACATCAAATTTTGACAGAATTGCATTTAGACAGTTAACACTATTCAATTACGCAATAGTACTTAATGTGGATGAAAGATGAGTGAGTGTGTTTTGTGTGTTTTCCTTTCCTAATCCTACCCACCTATCTCCTAAATATTATTTTATTTGTTTGTAGTGACTTGCACTGACACGCATAAATATTATAGGTTTACTGATATTTGTGTATTTTTAATAGTTATTATGACAATTATCTGATATCATTTGTGTGTTTATTAGAATTTTTATGTTTAGTGTAAGAGCATTGAGAATAATTTTGTAAAAGCATTTGCATGTGCATTCAAACTATTGTTCATGCCAGAACTGTCTGATTAGTGATGGTGAATATTAAGAACTGTTACCTGCACTTGTTCAACATTGATATGTGACACTTAGAAATGTTTAATTTCTGCTGATGAACTGTGTGATTAGGATAGTGAATATTATGGACTGTTACTTGTACTTTTTCTACATGATTGGTGTCACTAGGACATGTTTAATTTCTGCTTATAAACACTGATGAACAGTGTGATCAGTGATAGTGAATATTATGGACTGCTCTCTGCACCTGCTCAACATTGCTGGGTGCCACTAATGGAACTGTTTCTGCTGAGAAATGTGACTTGTTGCTGTGTGTACCTGTTCAACATTGCTGGGTGCCACTGAAGGAACTGCATCTACTGAAATGATGTCACTTGTTGGTGTCTGCACCCGTTCAACATTACTGGGCGCCACAGATGGAACTGCTTTTACTAAAATGATGTCACTTGTTGGTATTTGCACCTGTTGACCATTGCTGGGTGCTACTGTTGGAACTATCAACTACTTGTTTTTTTTTTGAATCATGGAAAGCATCTTATGTGAACATTTGTATAAACTGATTTTTTGTGTATTGTGTGAACTATTATGTAAAGCCACATGTATGAAACAATTTGTATTGCCTACTGTATTTTATATATTAGGTTACTGAAAGGTCAGTGCAAAGCCAAAATTTTATCAATTTATGTGATATTTACGTATTAATATTATCTTTTACTTTTGTCTGTATTTTTGTGGACGAATTTGGTGGTATTTTCACCACCAATGCTGGCAAAAATACCATTAAATTCTAGCCCATGGGTGAAGGGCATATGAAAGGTGGCTACACTGAGCCACAGCGCCAGAGAGTTTTGTTTCGCTGCCTCCACTGGCAGTGATTATTGAGAAGTAGCGGAGGGCAGTGCTTGTGGAGAACTCATGGTAGGCAGTGATGATTGAGAAGTAGCGGAGGGCAGTGCTTGTTGAGAACTCGTGGTAGGAGTGCTTGCTGAGATGTCGTAGTGAAGAGTTCTTGTCGAGAGGTCGTAGTAAGGAGTTCTTGTTGAGGTGTGGTAGTAGCGAGTCGGTGTGGACATACTGTAATGATTAGAGTGCTTTTCATCAATATAAATGAAGGTAAAAAAAATTTTCTTTTCTCTCTCATTATTTCAGTGTCCTGAATAATGCGTCATTACAGGTTCAGTCAACAAAGCATCTGGCTTATGTTCTTGTATTAGAGTGTAATTCTGGTATCCTTACGCAGTTACAGTATTTCTATTTTTTTTTAATTACTTCAGTATAAATGGTATTTAAAATTTCTTGTCTTATTGAAGAAGAACCATGCCAGATGTGTACGTTGAATCACACTTCCACACACAGAACAGTTATACTTGTGTTTTGGTTTCGTAGGTTTTATAGTTGCTGGGGACTTAATTAATGAATTGTGTTAACAGGAAATTTTCATTTCATTCTTTGTTGTTGTTCTAAGCAGTCAGATTGCGTACAAAAAACTAGTCAGGGCCAACCGTTTACGAGACACAGCGTAATCGGACATACAGCTACCAAAAATAAAAAATTATTTTCAAACTTAATAATTAAGCCCCCATGCACGTGGCGACCGCTGCTTCGGATTGTTCCTTGGAATTCTTCTGATTGTAAAAATAGTAGACAGTAGTATTGTTGTAGTAATTTGTAGTTTAGTAGTGGTAGTCTATTTTGCATGTGTAGATTTGGTAATTGTCATTCTTCTAATGGTATTTCAAAATCAGGCACCTCTGATACTAGTTGTCTATAGTAAACAGAATCTTCTCTGAAAGTGAGATCCTTCGCTATTAAGAATCTGAACATATCTATCATACCCAGGTATAAGAATTTTAATTACATTTTCCAGGATGTGTATTGCGGGTTCTCTGAATTCACTTTAAATGGCCGAAATAGTTTATTCAAAATATCCCTAGTACATTTTAGCAAACATTGAAAGGTCTCTATTGGATTCCTTTCATGTTTAATTTCTTAAATCTGTTGCCATTTATGGAATAAATTGCTCTTCTAAATGTACTGAGGCGTTTCTGACTATCTGGGAGGAGACTGAGCAGTGGAACGTGTTACTTTTACACATAAACAAGAACGATCTGTCACACTACTACATTTTAAAGCACAGTTTATATGTAATTCTTATATGTAATTCATGTCACACAGTTTCATACGGAACCTACATCCGCTTTCTTTTATATACTGTATATGATAAGATACTGTCATCCCCCTTCCCTTCTGTGTGAGAGTATGAATGAGCAAATGTATTTGTAGTTGCATGCTTGAGGGTAGCAGACAAGCCTGTCTGCTAGAGAACAGTAGGACCAACGTCGGAACAGGTAGCTACGCTTCCTAAAAGCAAAGAGGTTTCTATCCTTAGTATGGTTCTGTCCGTCCGTTGTCATGTTGGTATAGGAAGCTGCCCCTCTGGCCACTTCCGTTTGTCTTTGTGAGCCACCCTGAAGAAGCACGCTCGGCGGTAGGCAGTTGCAGTGTGGCCGTGGCGAGTGTCTGAAGTGGTAAGATCTCCGGCTAAGCGCATGTCTGTTAAGCCCGTAGGACAATGGATTTCTTAAGTTCAGCCTAACTGAAAATTTAATCACCCTTATTTCGGGTTAAGGTCTAAAATATCCGATGTTATCTTAAATTGCAGCGTAGTGTAATTCTCGTGTGAAGTTCATATTATTTTCCGGTTGTTGCTTTGTTACTACTTTGTGAGTAAAGTGGAACCACGTGTTGATCAGTAACTCTAACTAAGTTCATCAATCTTAAATGTGAATGCTTGTGTGATTATAACGTCTCGTCTTGACAATATTTTACAATATAGCAACTTTTCTTTATGCTTTTCTTTATGTTCAACCCACGTGGAGTGTACTTTGCGAGACCAGTACCACGTGCTTTTATAACTGTTTGACCCATCAGGTTAATAGTAAGACGTTAGTAACCAGTTCAAGGTTTTTCTTTTGTCAATTGCTTTTCGATCGAATTTATTTTAATTATCAAAATTACTGTGGAGTTATACGCTTTCTGTAAACCAAGTTGACCACGTGGAGCATGTGGTGTAATCATCAAAGTAGCCTTCACCTATTCCTTTTGGGAAGATTTTTCAAAGAGTTAATATGAATTTAGTATACCAGTGTGTGGTAATTACATGACGGACAGGATTGTGTTACGAACGTAATTTCTTTGGGGAAAACTGAATCTGTTGGTTGTGGTTAATTTCTCCTTGCTTATGTTTCAACGTTCTTTGGGTGTTGTTTTGTGAATGCAGGGTTGTATGCAGTCTCCCAATCTTGGCTCCATATTTGATGTGTTCCGTAAGATTTTCACAATCCTAAATAAGGCACCAGCTTGTTACGAGTAGAATTTAATATGCTAAAATTTCAGTGACCAATCTTAAAAATAAATTTCCAAATATAAACTGATTTCTTTCTTGTTATTTAAATTCTCCTTTTTATATATATATTACCGGTTGTGGTATGACTATTAAAAGATTATCATTAATGTTAGTCTGTTTGGGAATTTGGTAAACTTAGACTAGATACCTGATGAAACAGTTGCTTAGTAATACAAGATTAACCTCCCCAGACAGCTCACAGCTTTTAACCCACTTTCATTGTCAATTAGCACCGATATCAGCATAGCAAAAATTCATGTAGCAATATTACACATGGCGACCCTGTTCTGTGATTCCGCTAGACTCTGGAATCTCTGAAACGTTAGATTGCGAGCGTGTTATAATCTTAATTTTTTTCCTACAGCGCTCAAACAACTTCTGTGTTGTTTCCGAGCAGACTTTCAAAAGATTCACGGCGTTGTTGATCGGCGTTGTGTTGTTTGTCTTGTTTTGTTTTCTATATTTGTGTGTTTTATATGTGTGTGTGTTTTTTGTTCTCGCTTGTACATTGCACTGTTTCGATCAAAGATAAAAATTTGTTTTGCGTGTGAAAAAGTGCGTACTAGGTTGGGTATCTTTCGTGTGACTGTCGTAATTTTTGGGGGACACATTTATTTTGATTAGTGTGTCGCGTACCGGGTATAAATTGCACTAATGCAGACACGTAACCAAGCTAAAAGTAAGCGGTCCGACAACTTAAGCAACATGGACCAAGGAGATAATAATTTGATTTCGAATGTTAATACGTCGCGCAGTTCCGAAAATACAATGGGAAATACTTCAGACGAAATGCAAAACAGGACGAACGGGCTCACAGCAGAGCCAGAAATAAATTTGCCTCCTACTAACCAAATTGATTTGGCAGAACTCATGAAAACCTTATTGCAAGAAAATAAAGAATCATTTGAAAAATCGTTCCGAGAACAAAAAGAGTCATCCAAAAAAATCGATCCGCGAGCTAGGCGAACAAATGACGCAGAAATCTGAAAAATCTATCCGCGAGCTAGGCGAACAAATGACGCAGAAATCTGAAAAATCTATCCGCGAGCTAGGCGAACAAATAGACGAAAAACTAATCCAGCAGACAAATAAAGTCGACAAGTCGATGCAGAGAGTGTCCGATGATATCTCACAAAGAATAAACAATCTGGCAAGTGAAATAAAAAGTGATATTATGAAAGAATTAGGCCGTACATTTGAACAAATCGATGATCGTCTGCAAGCCTTAGAACAGAGCAAGCGGAGGGGCGATGCCGAATCTAAAGAAAGCGAAGAACGGCTACTTAGGAATTTCCAAGAGCTGAGGGAAGAATGCCAAAGGGAGCACCAGCAGGTACTCTCGAGGGTCCAAGAGGCAGAAACGCATTGTCCCACGTCCGTTAGCAACACAATAGCGGACAACAGTTTAGCGATCCACGCGTTGGAACAGCAAGTAGAACAATTGAAGCAGACTGGGGCGGAGGACAAGAGACAAATAGATGATAAGATTGCGGCATTAGCGGACATTGTAGGCACGATGAAGCTGACGGAAAGCGAGAACAATACTACACCGGTAGCGGCCGCAGAGACCGAAGAAGTGCGTTCGCTTCTGAGATTTCAGAAGGGACAGTTCGAAGTGAACAGGCAAAACAGAGCTGTAACAGGCGAATTACAAGAACGCGTGGCGCATCTGGAAAACCGCATGGCGTGTGATTCCGAACTCGTCAATAGCATTAAAAATAGCCGTACGAACAGTGCAGAGAGGGACTCCGGCCACGAGGGAGATTTTGACGACAGGAAAGAATGTAATTTGAGGGGCAGACATGAGAATAATAGAAACATTCAAGGGCCTCGACGGGAGGAAATGCGGGGATTTGATTTCAAACATTTCCTTACGGTAAGAAAGTTTGAGATATTCCGAAATTCGCAAAAAGGAATACATCCACGAGCATGGCTTGAGCAATTTGAGTTCTGTCTTCCTCCCGACTGGGCAAGTTCACATAAGATAGAATATATGTGTGGCTATTTGGAAGGCGAACCGGCGATTCGCATGAGGTCGGCAGCGCGTCACTGCAACTCCACTCGGGAGTTTCGACAAGCCTTTCTCTCCGCCTATTGGTCGGAAGCGGCACAAGGCAGGGTCAAACATGGCATAATTATGCTGCCAAAATTGAACCAGTCTGGTTTCGGCAGCCCGGCACGCCTATTCGACCACATGCTGCAGGCAAATCAATTTTTATACGATCCATACGGGCCTGCGGAACTAATTAGGATATGCATCACCAAATTGACGATGCACTTGCGGCACGTCATTCTTGCGGGACGATGCAAAGAGGACGTGGAAACGTTTAAAACACTTCTCCAAGAGTTGGAATATAATACAGCAGAATGCCCGCCTAATCAGGCACAAAGTTATTACGGGGCACAGCAGCGCGACTGCAGTCGTGGCCGTAGTACTAATCAACGGCATGACTGGTCGTCGCGACGCGAACGGAACAATAATCGGGACCGGCCGTATAGAAACTGGGGTAACAGTCGCGAACACAGGTGGAACAACGGAAATGATCGAGGACGTGGACAAGATCGTGAACGCTACAGGTACGGCAACCAGAATCGGTACTACGATGAACACGGTGGGAATAGGACTGTAGGCGAAGCACCTCATGATGTTGAAATTCGGCCGGCTAACCCTAGACATAATCCAGCAAATGGAAATGAACAAAACCGGCAATGACAAACGATCAGCGCAGAAGGCGTCCAATCGGAACAAATGAGTGACATGGCAAATAAGTAGAAAGGACAGTGAGGAGTAGAGAGGACGGTGAAGAGAATGAATTGATTAGTTTAAATTTGTGACATGCATTTTGAATAATATGTTGATAAAAATAATGATAAAGATGTTTCTATGTGATTGATTGAAGTGATGTTGTTAATTTGTTTTCTTTCCTTGTGCAATTAGGATTTAGTTTGATTCAAACGTAAAGATAAAAGGTTTCCTTGTGAACGAGTAAAATGCTGTTTATGTTTTTTTGTGTGTAAATTGAAAAGAGTCGCTCCTGAGGAAAGCAAGATCGTTGCTGAATTAGTGCATAAACTCAGGGGAATATCCGATCTGTGGGTATTATGGGTCTGGCAAACCCAGGTCCCCAGCTGTTAGTAGCCTTGTTTCCGATTTTCTGCTTTCAGTGCTACTATCTATCTATTACTATTCTATATCTGTCAGTATAAATGAGGATCTCTTACTATAGTATGCGTGCTGTATGAATATTTTAAGATAGGAGAACTCTGAGAAAGGAATGAGTAAGTTTGGAATCTTGAAAACAGGATGCGATAGTACGATTGTTTAACCATTGGCTTCCCAATATGCGATGATATGTTAATATTGATGATATATGTCTTTTTTGTTCTTTATAGCTGAGTACGTGAAGTGCTGTCTGTGGATTTCGTAAGTATATTGATTCCCTTCAAGGTGAAAGAAGAATTGTGGTTTGTGTAATTTACGTGGCTCTGAAATATTATAATGACAGTCAATACGAGCAGTTTTTCAGCAAATGGAGAATGGTACAGAAATATGGATCCATTCTGTAGTCATGATTGATGTTGAGCCAAAGCCTGGAAAACTTATTCTGCGTTAATACTTGTCCCAGAAAAGCGACGTTTATGTGTTTTGCTGATGCTGTGAGCATTACAGCTTACTGTTTTTGCTGGTGCGGGATGCACTGCAGCCTATATGATTTGTACTGAGGAAATTTCCCACTTGAATGTAGAGGAAGAGTAAATAATTTTGATTATGGGACCGAAGGAAAGCTTGGTTTAAGGTAATAAGGATGAAGCAAAACATTTGTTATTTAAACTGCAGGAGGATTCGGATCTTTTGTGTCTGTTGTGAGTTCAACATGTTAAGATGAAACTGTTTTACAGAATAGAGGTGACCACAATTTTGCCATTCATGAGAAATGAGTCCAGAATAACCACCACAGGCGAAATAACTGATTTGGAAGCGAAAGGTAACGTAAAGAAGGAACGAAATCGCAGCAAAATGGGTAAGAAAATGTAATATAACCTGTATAGTGCAGACATTTTTACCGTTCTCAGAGCCATCTGTGTGATTAATTCGTGTGATAACGTAATTTTAGATGAAATTTTCTTACTGTTTTATGTGTGAATGTATGAGTATGATAAATGTATAATTGCGAGTCTCTTTTCAGGTGTGCGAACTGGTATAAATGTTTTGGTGTGTAAATAACCATTGTTCTTTTTACTGTGTATGTTTAAGGAAAGTTTCTCCATATTTATCATGTGACAAGACGTATGCCGCCAGCGTCAAGAAGAGGACGAATTAGAACAATGTTGTAGTGGTATATACACGGTGTTGAAATAGCATTGAAGTAGCTTATTGGCTTAACTAGTAGTGGATAGAAGTAGAATATTGAGTAATGCATGTTTATGGGTAGTTAGTTTGTAGAATAGACAACAGGTGTGCATGTATGTATGTGTAAATAACATGTGAACCCTATGCTGTCCTGACCTATACTTGCACAAGGGATAATCCTATTCATTTTAGTGAATTAATAAGTAGCATTGGATTTATTAAAACGTAAGTGAACCACATTAGTGATGTGGATTTAAATATTATATTGTCAGTTCATTTAATTTTTTATTTTTTACATTGTAAAGTCATTTCACTTTTATTTTTTTTACATTGTCAAGTCATTTAAATTTTATTTTATATTGTCGATTCATCTAATTATTTGTATTAAAAAAAATTAAGTCTCACTTTGTTCTTAAAAATTGTGAAAGACAATACTAAGTGGTATTATGTATGACATTGTGTAATCACATAAGGATGATGAAAAATTTCTGTGAGTGCAGTTGAGAACGTGAAAGCGAACCGGCAAAACTCTTAAGAGACAGCGGGAGCAGCCGGACTAGTTGTAAACTGGCGGGTTTCCCAGCAGGACACGTTGTCAGCCAGGCCACTTCGGGAGCGCGGCCGACAACAAAAGAAGGTACGCGGCAAACACTTTCCCTTGTACCTGGAGCTAATGGGCGGCCGCCCCGGGCGACCCTTCCTCGAGGCGATGACCTGAGATGGGCGAGCGGTCCACCGCGCGGAAATCCATCTGCTGGCAACGCACCACACGCACGCGACCGTGACGAGACGGCCGCGGAGAAACAACACAAGGGGCGTGGAGCCTTTTGACAGGTACTGTCCAGAGAAACTCGCAGACGTCAACGACGCCTATCGACATTTCCTGACGGATGCCTACTGTCAAGCGACAGTAAATCATGGTTCGATGTTCTCTGGTCGCTAAGGGTGGCACAAAAGAAGAGCCATTAAGTGTCATCCTTGCCCAGGAATATCAAACCGGCGAGTCAGTTGAGGATAACTCAAGAATGTAACAACACAAAGGGCGTGGAGCCTCTTGACACATACTGTCCAGAGTAACTGGCAGACTTCAATGACGCCTATCAACATCTCCTGACGGATGCCCACTGTCAAGCGACAGTAAATCATGGTTCGATGTTCTCTGGTCGCTAAGGGTGGCACAAAAGAAGAGCCATTAAGTGTCATCCTTGCCCAGGAATATCAACCTGGCGTGTCAAACGAGGATACCGCACGAATTTGACAACACAAACATGGAACCAAATCGAGATGACGTGACACGGGAGAAACTTCATGAGAGGGCAGAGACGGCGGGATCGCACGCAACAGATGGACAAAAAAAAAATTCCCTACTGACAGCTGCGGCGACGAACCCCCCCTCTTTCCCTTATATTGTGCCTCGGAACAGTGGAACTAGTGACTGTATCAGTGAACAGTGATTACACGGTTCTTAGTTCAATGCATATACGTGTGATTCTGTCACAGAAACTTTGACTCGTGTGTTTTGCAGGGATTCGATTTATTGGTGTTTATTAGACTGACCCTTGTATTTTGCAGGTGTTCTATTTATTAATTTTTTTTAGACTTTGACTCTCGTATTTTTCAGGTGTTCTATTCATTGTTTATTTTAGACTTTGACTCTTGTATTTTGCAGGTGTTTTATTTATTGGTGTTTTTTATTAGATGTTGACTATTGTACTGTTTTATTTATCAATGTTTGTTTTTGTGTGATGTATTAGATTTGTGATATTTTGTTTCGTAAATTCATTGCTGTGGCATTGCTTCGTTTATCAGTCAGATAGCCTTTTATTCTCATTGAACTGTGATCGATTAGCCTTTGCATGGGGCATATTTACTGTGAGGAACCCCTTAAGGGTAACAATCACATAATTATTGTAGTTTCAATATAATGACACAGTGCTCATTGTTTGCTAGCTAATTGAAATATAGTAGAGTGATTAAATGAGTGCCACATAGTTATTTTAATTCTACAAATTATTAGTTTTATACGATATAGAATTTTTTTTGCGATAACCACTTTGTAAAACATGTTTTTTCTCTTATCATTTTGTTGCTTTTGCAGATTGTGCATTGTTATGTTCTACTTTTTAATACCGATGTTATTTGATGTTCTTTTTTTTTAATTGCTGTGGCACCTTTGCTATTTTCATAAATTTTGCTTGTTAATAAACAGTCATAAATTTTCCTGTGATCAGTTGGCTCTTGCAATGAGCAAATACTGGTGAAATCCATAAGGGTAACAACCAGAAATTGTTTTCATATTAATGACACAGGAACCATTGTTTTTACTTGCTGACCGAATTAGATCTACACTACCTTTTAAATAGGTGTCACAGATTGTGTTCTTTTTTTTTGTTTGAAATTGGTAGATTCTAAAGATGTGTTGAAATTATTGTGTTTTAGCAAGTAGCTGGTGTCCTTTTGCCTTTTCTTTTACACTTTTGGTTTAAGTAGGGTGTGAGAAGCCTGCTTGGGAATGTCCTAGCATGGCCAGAAAATTCCCTGCACAGTCTTTTCCCAGAGCGTTGGGGTTATGAAAGGTCTCTATTGGATTCCTTTCATGTTTAATTTCTTAAATCTGTTGCCATTTATGGAATAAATTGCTCTTCTAAATGTACTGAGGCGTTTCTGACTATCTGGGAGGAGACTGAGCAGTGGAACGTGTTACTTTTACACATAAACAAGAACGATCTGTCACACTACTACATTTTAAAGCACAGTTTATATGTAATTCTTATATGTAATTCATGTCACACAGTTTCATACGGAACCTACATCCGCTTTCTTTTATATACTGTATATGATAAGATACTGTCATCCCCCTTCCCTTCTGTGTGAGAGTATGAATGAGCAAATGTATTTGCAGTTGCATGCTTGAGGGTAGCAGACAAGCCTGTCTGCTAGAGAACAGTAGGACCAACGTCGGAACAGGTAGCTACGCTTCCTAAAAGCAAAGAGGTTTCTATCCTTAGTATGGTTCTGTCCGTCCGTTGTCATGTTGGTATAGGAAGCTGCCCCTCTGGCCACTTCCGTTTGTCTTTGTGAGCCACCCTGAAGAAGCACGCTCGGCGGTAGGCAGTTGCAGTGTGGCCGTGGCGAGTGTCTGAAGTGGTAAGATCTCCGGCTAAGCGCGTGTCTGTTAAGCCCGTAGGACAATGGATTTCTTAAGTTCAGCCTAACTGAAAATTTAATCACCCTTATTTCGGGTTTAGGTCTAAAATATCCGATGTTATCTTAAATTGCAGCGTAGTGTAATTCTCGTGTGAAGTTCATATTATTTTCCGGTTGTTGCTTTGTTACTACTTTGTGAGTAAAGTGGAACCACGTGTTGATCAGTAACTCTAACTAAGTTCATCAATCTTAAATGTGAATGCTTGTGTGATTATAACGTCTCGTCTTGACAATATTTTACAATATAGCAACTTTTCTTTATGCTTTTCTTTATGTTCAACCCACGTGGAGTGTACTTTGCGAGACCAGTACCACGTGCTTATATAACTGTTTGACCCATCAGGTTAATAGTAAGACGTTAGTAACCAGTTCAAGGTTTTTCTTTTGTCAATTGCTTTTCGATCGAATTTATTTTAATTATCAAAATTACTGTGGAGTTATACGCTTTCTGTAAACCAAGTTGACCACGTGGAGCATATGGTGTAATCATCAAAGTAGCCTTCACCTATTCCTTTTGGGAAGATTTTTCAAAGAGTTAATATGAATTTAGTATACCAGTGTGTGGTAATTACATGACGGACAGGATTGTGTTACGAACGTAATTTCTTTGGGGAAAACTGAATCTGTTGGTTGTGGTTAATTTCTCCTTGCTTATGTTTCAACGTTCTTTGGGTGTTGTTTTGTGAATGCAGGGTTGTATGCAGTCTCCCAATCTTGGCTCCATATTTGATGTGTTCCGTAAGATTTTCACAATCCTAAATAAGGCACCAGCTTGTTACGAGTAGAATTTAATATGCTAAAATTTCAGTGACCAATCTTAAAAATAAATTTCCAAATATAAACTGATTTCTTTCTTGTTATTTAAATTCTCCTCTTTATATATATATTACCGGTTGTGGTATGACTATTAAAAGATTATCATTAATGTTAGTCTGTTTGGGAATTTGGTAAACTTAGACTAGATACCTGATGAAACAGTTGCTTAGTAATACAAGATTAACCTCCCCAGACAGCTCACAGCTTTTAACCCACTTTCATTGTCAATTAGCACCGATATCAGCATACCAAATTAATGTAGCAATATTGCAACATGAGGTTTCTTTTTCATGTTATGTTAATCTAGAAAGTGCATGTTTGAAAGAAGAACCTTTTCTCTTATACTAGGCTTTCTTTGCAATATGTTGCATACCATCAGAATATGGTTTTTAACGCGCACTGTGCCATATATTTTTCCTACAGATTTCCCTAATCTTTGGAACCCTATATCGTGCTAAATGGCCTTAGGTCCTTACCAAACATTTCCACAAGAAAAAAATAAATAAATAAGACTTGGAGTGAGAGAACTGGTGATCAAATCAAATTACAAACATGTCGTAACATACTCGACGTTCCCAAATGAGTGTTTAGTAACTTTTTACACAATTTGCATTGCGAAACACCTCCCAATTTATTTGCAGCTACCTCATAAACACAGGAAAATTTCGCCCATGCTGGACATGGGCTCTGTTCCGTGACTGGTACATATTTCCCAATTCTTAATTTCTGCTCAGTCTCCTTTAAGTGTAGTTTGTTCCTTCTGCTGCTCTGTCCGTTAAGATGCCAACGGCCTTGCCACAGTGGTAACATCGGTTCCAGTCATATCACCACAGATAAGCGCTGTCGGGCTGGGCTAGCACTTGGATGGGTGAGCATCAGTTCTGAGACAGATATACATGGCTGTTCTGTAGTCAAGCTGGATGGACAGCGCTATCTGTTGTCATGTGCAGCAAGCTGAACGGATCCCCTGAAGCTTTCCAAGCTTGTGGAAACTTCACTTTTGTGTTTCTGTTGCAGCTGGTTCAGCTGCTTTAATGTTTGTGGCGGAGGTAAGGGCAGCCAGGCTGGAAGAAGAATTTGTACACCTCTGCCTACAACTACACCTATGTGCTAACCCCTGCAAGAAGCTATGCACGCCACTTTCGGCTGCCCAGACGCTTATGATGTTGTTAAAAGTGGGCCGCTACCATGTGCGTGTGGGTGATGACACTAGTAGTGCGTTAGTAATAGCAACACTTCTTGAAATTTTACCGTCTTTTAGGTGTCGTAATTTCTGTACCACCTCATATGTACTACTGCTACTCAACAGCAACAAAGCTCTCTAATCTACAGCCTCAGTGAAGCCTCTCAGCTGGCAGTACAGTTTAAAATGGCGTAAATAATCTTTCCACTTTTCGGTGGTCACATCAACACCAGCAACTGAGCCCGCAGTCACCATCATAACCTGGGCCAATTACGTTCGCGAGTCAGGGGCGTAGTCAGCGACACTTGAGGTACTGCATTTCTTTCTGTTGGGGCTGCTGTTGTTGTTTCAACCTCTGTTGCAAATGTTCTTGTTATCGTTTTGGCCGTTTCAGCTGGTCCTTCTGCTTCTACACTTGTTGCCTCCAACACTCCACACACACTTGATCCAAGATGGCCAGAACATAAAACACTTAATGCGAAATTGAAAGTATGTGCCAGAGCAAGTTTATGTCCCCTTGTGCTATATCTTGCTAAGCAAACAGATTCCGCAAGCACGCATGGGGAAAACATGAGGCGAAGAAAACGCAACAGCGCGAAGTATTCTCACGCGAACGCAAGCGAGCAGAAGCCGAAGTAAACAACAGTCCGAGGTAGAGATAACAAGAGACTTGCTGTGGCCGCCCACTGCTGACATCGTAGCGCCTAATGTATCGGCATCTCACTTCACGTCCAACCAACGCGGAATGCCTGCATCACAGGGAGTATAATCACCAGGAAAACCTACGCCGTCTGTGTTGTCAACACAAATATTTACAGATGGCCACAACACAACACAGCACCAGGTCTCCACCAACAGCCGCTGTGGACCACTACCCGTTTGTGGAGTCTGCAGAACAGCTTCACCTGATGTCGCAGCTAACTGGGGAACTACATTGCTACGCCAGGCACGTGATCGCAATTAGTTCCGGCAGATACATCCGCTAAATGGGGTTTATCGGGCGGCGCATCGGCGGCATAGGGCACTTCAACGCACTGCTTGGAAGTCTACAGAGCTGCCAACCCGGCAGCCATGGCCTGAAGCATCTACTCTGGCCGATCTTTCGCAGGTGGACTTGGTATAATAGATGTACATCTTGACATTGCAGAATTGTTGGATTGTGATCTCTCTCCGTGAAGAGTCGGGTTTTTTCTACAGTAATTTGTATTTGTCTATTGGTGACGATCCGCACTTGGTATCGGGTATGTTGTTCTTTTGGAGATGGTATTATTGTTTCATTTGGTAAGTCCCATAAATTGTTTTCAGACTTGTGTTTTCCACACTTCACCATTGACAGCAGAATCGCCGTAGCCAAGCCAGGGAAGATACGACTCCGGCGGCACTTCCCAATGTTTGCGACCCCCGTGGCGCTTGCAGTCGACTTGCAGATCACTAAGACTCTCGACTACCAACATTCCTCGTCAGAGGTGCTAAAGTGCAAACTGATGAAACCTAAATCTGGAGAAACCGTATAGCAAAACTGCTAAAGCGCTTAGATTTGCCTACTTTTACCATGTGAATAGTTGCCAAAGTGGTGGTGGAGAAGTTAACAAGTGTACATATTTGCACATTTGGTATTGCGTTTTGACTCATCACTTAGGCAAGAAGGATTCGTTGCACAAAACAAGGTAATTAGAATTGTATGCTGGGCTCACACTCGTGCATCTTGCAGTCATCGTTTCAAGCAGCTGGGTATATTAACCAGAGGCTTATTCAATTGCGAAATTTGTTATCAATAATCCATGTGAATCTGAGAGTAACACCTGTATACATAAGTACAACGCCATAACGGAAAAGATATGCATTATCCTTTAAATGTATCAAACGGGGAGGTCCGGATAATTGCTGTTGTGTAGTGACTCATTACTTGCGCAAAGAGTATCCACGCACAAAAGAAGGTAATTAGAATCATGTGCTGGATTCACGCATGCACATCTTGGTTCAAATGGTTCAAATGGCTCTGAGCACTATGGGACTCAACTGCTGAGGTCATTAGTCCCCTAGAACTTAGAACTAGTTAAACCTAAGTAACCTAAGGACATCACAAACATCCATGCCCGAGGCAGGATTCGAACCTGCGACCGTAGCGGTCTTGTGGTTCCAGACTGCAGCGCCTTTAACCGCACGGCCACTTCGGCCGGCGCACATCTTGGAAGCATCACTTTAAGCTGAGGCTTATTCCGCCACGAACTTTGTTATTACCAATCCATGGGAATCTAAAAGTAACAGTTATATTCACAAGTGAAACGCCAGCAGAAAAAAATGATACACATTGCATGGGGGCTTAATTATACATTTAATGCAAATATTTTTAATTTTTTAGTAGCTGTCTGTCCGGGTACACAGTCTCGTAAACGGTCGGCCCTGACTGGTATTAGTACGCAATCTGACTGCATAGAATAACAACAAAGAATGAAAGAAAATTTCCGTTAACACAATTAATTAATTAAGTCCCCAGCAATTATAAAACCTACGAAACCAAAGCACAAGTGTAACTGTTCTGTGTGTGGAAGTGTGATTCAACGTACACATCTGGCATGGCTCTTCCTCAATAAGACAAGATATTTTAAATACCATTTATACTGAAGTAGTTAAAAAAAATAAACAGAAATACTATAATTGCACATCGAAACCAGAAATACAGTCTAATACAAGAACACGAGGCAAATGCTTTGTTGACTGAACCTGTGACCAAGGGGCATTATTGTTTCACATATTTGAAATAACAAAATTAAAAAAAATTTCTTTACCTTTATATATATTGACGAAAAGTACTCTGATCATTACAATATCTCCATTCGATCACCGTCTGATGTCTAGCCCATCAAAACATCTGCACACAACATGGCCTCAAATAGTACAGGTATCAACATCCTCTCTCCAAAGCACTAACTACCACCACATCTCAACAACGACTCACTACTACTACTCCACAAGCACTGACTACTGCCACATCTCGACAAGCACTCTCCAGTGGAGGCGGCGGAATAAAACTCTTTGGCGCAATCTCTGGCGCTGTGGCTCAGTGTAGCCACCTTTCAACATTACCCTTTTAATGTATCTAACTTTTCCGCAGAGATGGGTCTGAATCCAGCTATAAACTCTACCCACTGAAATGAAATAACGAACACCAAAAGTTCTTCCAAACATGTATTGAAGATATTGAAACGCCCGCTATATCACGCAGGAATAACAGGTAATTAGGATTGTGGAAAGGGCCAAGGGAGTTGTGGTCAGATTCATTTCACAATTGTAATTTATTATCATTTAATTCACAAATACACTTTTGAAATAATTAAATTTGCTTCGCGGCTGAAGGCCTCCAAACAGATGCTTTAGAATTAGTTCAGTTTTGAAAAGACATGACACGCACTTCAATTTAAGATTAAGATAAATCGTACACATATTTGAGATCAGCATGCGGAGCGGCTGAAGGTCGCTGGATTAAATCTTCAAAATTCCAAATATACTTTGATGAATACTGAAGGTAAAAGGCCACAATGTTTTAAATGCTAACAGGGCTGACGGCCCACAAGGTGCACAGAAAGAGGTAAACAAACGCAATAAGATGGCTGAATGCCGCTAGTTAAATTCTGCAAATTAAGGGAATATATATTGCAACAATCAGTAAAACAATACATTAAGTTTAAACATTTCCTTTTTGCAACACCAACGGCGAAAGGTCCTCAATAACTTGTAAAATCTTTCCGAGGAAATTACAATAACCCTGCCAGAGCAGATGGCGATAATATTTGGACTTGAAGGAAACTCTGAAAACATGTTTCCAGGGCTGAAAGTCCACAACTAACCTGGCCAAATTAAAAATATAAAATACAGGTAAATTACAACAACATAACACTGCCAGAAGGATAATTAAGAGAATGGCACTCAGGAGTCTCCAGTCTATCGGTCTGCCCTCGTTCACTTAGGCGAGGCAGGTGGTGATTCCAACTACACTTTATTCATGCGAACCCAACCAGTGGACAGCCACGGACCGACACAACGACTTGCTTGCCATCAATCAGTACATGAGAACTCAAACACAAAAGTTTACAAACTTGGTAATCCACATAAAAGTAGGTATTAGCTGTCAAAATTACACACCATGTTGGACAGCTACAACAGGTGAGGAAAGGACGCTGCCTGAAATTACGATAGTGGCCAGGGCAGGTAACCGGAACGCTAACAGCCACAAAGCAGAAAATTTTACTTGTGCACTCGAATTATAGTCGACCAAAATAGTTAATTGCACCGCATGGCGGCTAAATTTCAGCAATAGAAACATTCGATGTTGCTCACAGGAAAACCTCCTGAACAGCAAACCACCGATACAAACCACCACAACATGAGTGGACGTGGCTTGGGTAGTTAAAGCCACTACTCAACTTTTGCGTCCTGGGTCGTTGAACCACGAAGCTCGTAGCGATCGGACAGCTCCACACACGCTCCGACACTGCGCAGGGACCGCCGAAGGACCCAGCCGACTGCACCACACGGAGATAAATTCCCTGGTCCGCAGCAACCGACCGACTCTCTCAGAATGTCGACAACATCTAAAATAGTCGCCAGTGGAACTGACGCCAAATGCACACACAACCTAATAAACACTTGCACGAAGACCTGAACGATACCCAACAGTAACTAAGCACATACGAATACAGATCGGGGGTCGATGCGCGCGCGCATGCACGCACACACACAGCCGACTCATGAACTATTGGCGAGCCAAAACGCGTCGTCTGGTAGGACGAACGACCGACAGACGATCCCCAAAGACCGTGGCCCGACTCAAGTGATGCGTGGCGGCAGTGGTCGGGCGAGCCATTTCGATGCAGACCACACTGCTGCTCCAACCCGACTGCACCAGTGCCGCATTGCAGCTCCCCGACTGGCAGGTCCGGACTGCGCTCCAGACACGTTCCAACTGACTGGCAGTCCCTAACTCGCGACCAGAACTCGCGACGGGAACTCTCCTATGACAGACAACGACCGGGAAGTAATAGCAGTCGAGCAAAGATACTACAAGAGAGAGGATATATCGATACGCGCTGCTAACTCCCCTCACGGTCAGGCAAAGCAGCAACTCAGTGGCAGTAGTAATTTAAATTAACGTAGTGAGGTGGAAGTACGTTAAAAAAAGGGTGTAAGTACTTGATGACGGGAACACGAGCCACACACGTCTCAGATATTCCTCCTTAAAAACTCTTTCTATACTACAGATGAATTCGTTTGTGACCCGAATGAAAGATGTAGAACTCTTCCAATATTGAGTCATGTAAAGTTAATCAGATATTAGTTCTTAATATTAGCTCTATTTCCAAAGATACAGAATAATGTAATGCCAGTGGAACCCAAAGCTGAACAATTACGAAAATGACAAAGTTAAGAGCTCCATGGATAAGAATGATCTCACTTTGCTTGTCTACTGTAATCATGTCGTGGGCCATCTCGAAGCAATCTTCAGCAATAATCAGGCAGCACAAAACAGTCGAGCGACCCTAATATCTTTCTTCCAGTTCCGACATGTCTTGGTGGTACCGTTCACCATTCTCGTTACTCACTACATCGCAGTTTTCCGGAAATAATTTAAATGCGAACGAAGCAGCGGTATTATGAGTGACGTGTTGCAGCTAGTGATGGGACAACCGACTGCTTTTAACGACCGATTCATCAGTCGATTGTTTTTTCGTTCAGACGTTTTTTTTTTCAGTCGAATGAAACAACCGAATGAAACAACTCTCTGCGGACATGTAAGCTGAATGAATGTTTTCACTCACTGATAGGATTTAAATGGATTCACTCAATGCGAGTCAACCGACTGAAACAAGTCTGCGTCGCTTGCGGCCCTATATGAATGTTTCCCTCGCTCACCGTGTTTGAGCGTTGTTATTTACATACCTTTTCTGCTTTTTTGATTATACATGAACCACGTCGAGGATTGTTTACAAACAAATAGAGTATCTCGTTTAAAGGAGCCGTGAATAAAGCATACATTTCTAAATATAAAGTATTTTCAAAATGTATTATTTACTTACTTAAATACGAATTTCTTTACTTATGGCATTAAATATAACGTTTGGTTAGTTTTTAAACCTTAGTGCGTGGTGCTACATGTAAATTTATGTATATATAAATGAACAACCACTTTTTAACACATTTTTATTAGGTCGATATCCTGTCTGCTCGTTTGGTACAAATTTTGAAGCTGATATTAAACTAACTTGCCCGTAAGCTAAACATTTGAAACTTTCAACATAGGTCACAACTGGGCGACACTGCACTATTAATTTGCTATCGAGTCTGGTCTCTTGCGGAAGGAGCTTTGTTCCTCGATCTGTTTTTGTGGCTCTGAGCACTATGGGACTTAACATCTATGGTCATCAGTCCCCTAGAACTTAGAACTACTTAAACCTAACTAACCCAAGGACATCACACGACACCCTCTGTTTTTGTGTTTGGTACAATTATTGCAACTGGTTTTCAACCAACTTCCAGATAAACTAAGGACCTGAAACTTTCAATTTAGCTCAGAACTGGGTGACAATGCAATATTAACTCGCTTTCTTATTTGGTGTGTGGCAGAGAGCATATGGTGTACCATGTTGCATGGCATCCCAGATATGCTCTATAATGTTCATATCCGGGGAGCTTACTGGCCAGCAGAAGTGTTTAAGCTCAGAAGGGGGGGGGGGCACACTGTAGCAACTATATACGTGTGGGGTGTCGCATTACCCTGCTGGAAGTGCCCAAACCCGTCTGAAGGCACAATCGACATGAATGGATGCAGGTGATCAGACAGGCTGCTTACGTACGTGTCACCTGTCAGATTCGTATCTAGACGTATCATGGGTCCTATGTCACTCCAACTACACGCTCCCCACACCATTACCAGCTCGAACAGTCCCCTGCTGACATTCAGGGTCCATGGATTCATGAGCTTGTCTCCATACCCGTACACGTCCATCCGCTCGATACAATTTGAAACGAGACTCGTCCGACCAGGCAACATGTTTCCAGTCATCAACAGTCCTATTTCGGTGTCAACGGTTCCAGGCGAGGCGTAAAGCTTTGTGTCCTGCAGTTATCAAGGTAACATGAGTGGGCCTTCGGCTCCGAAAGCCCATATCGATGATGTTTCATTGAATGTTTCACACGCTTACACTTGTTGATGGCCCAGCATTGAAATCTGAACCAATAAGCGGAAGCGTTGCACTTGTGTCACGTTGAACGATTCTCTTCAGTCGTCGTTGGTCCCATTCTTGAAGGGTCTATTTCCAGCCGCAGCGATGTCGGAGATTTGATGTTTTACCGGATTCCTGATATTCACGGTACACCCGTAAAATGGTCGTACGGGAACATCCTCACTTCAACGCTACCTCGGAGATGCCATTTCCCATCCTCTTTACTGATACGAAGAGAAGCCGCTGGAAATGGGGGATCGGATGTACCTCGACGCCGCCTCGCCCGACAGACAACTACATATTTTTTAGATGCCATTTGCCTTTCAGTCATTAAGTTACATTAAAACTGAATTTATTTACGTTCATATTCCTTACCGTACATGATTACTACGTTTGGACAAGGACGCCTCTGTAATGCGCGTTTACAAATCCTTTTTATTCTTGTGTGTAATTTATATCCGCTGATAGACAGGAAGCGTGCTCCGGCTGTTGTTGTCAGCACTGAAAACCCCCTCTCACGCCCCCTTCCTTGCGGTGCATTGTGGACATCGCCCAACTTACCGTCTACAGACTGTGTGTGTCTGGAAAAGTAATTCTATTTGACCCAGATGTCTGGAGTTGGCAATTTAAGTGAAAGCAGGCTTAACCCAACGATAAGTCAGCTTAATTATTTACGTTTTAACCGCACCTGGATCAACTTAACCCACAACAATACAGGGTGTCCCACCCTAAATAACTGTTTGTCCAGATGCAAATTACAAAATGTTTCAAGCAAATGTTCTTTAGCCATCAGGGGGACATCAATCAGCATGGCTGCCTTCGTTGTATCTTTGATTTTTAAAAGATATGAACAGCGGTATGACTTTTACATGGTACCCTGTATATTTTATTCGGTAACTCATTTTCTCTCCTAAAGACCTATTCAAAAATGTATCACAGTGTACCATTCACTGAAACACAACGTTATTAATTACATAACACAACATTGACTTCAAGCCCGGGATCACAAACTCGTCCACTTGCTGGAGTTGTCGGAAAACAAATGAAATCCGAGTGCAAGCAAAACACAAAATTGTCTTTTACTCTCAAGTACCATTGCCCAGGAGAAAAACTTTCAAAGATGCTCAAAATGGTGACCCTGGAAACAGATCCACTGGTGCACTCGTTGAATAAGAGAATTAATTTCTGCTTCCAGTGTTGCCTGCTGAAGAGAATTTCAAGTGAGCACGATACGTTCCTGCATGTCCACTGGAGTTGTAGGAATATCGCGATAAGCAACGTCTTTAATGCATCCTCAAAGAAAAAAGTCCAGAGGATTGAAATCAGGAGACCTAGGAGGCCAAGTAACTGTTCCTCCTCGACCAATCCATCTCGCAGGATACCTTCGGTTCAGAACACGATGTGCACGCAAGGCATTATGCGCTGGACGTCCATCGTGCTGATACCACATAAGCATTCTGGTTCCTAGCGGCACCTCATCCAGAAGAGGAGGAAGAATTCGTATGTGGAAGTTGGCATACGATGTACCGTTTAGACTACCATTGATGAATTAAGGGCCAGTAATTGTAGTACCAAGCTTCCCATTGACGCTGTTGTTCCATCTGTCTAAGTCATCGTGGGCTGTCGCTGGACCAACAATGCATGTTCCTTGTATTTACCTGGCCTTTGTTTGAGAAGGAATATTCATCGGTAAATAGAACATTGGAGAAGAAGTTCATGCTGGCGAGGATTTGCTGCTGTGCCCACTGACAGAACTGTACACGATTCTGGAAACGTTTCCCACGCAATTCTTGATGTAGGTGTACATGGTAAGGATGGAACCGGTGACGTGTAAGAATACGATGCACACTGGTTTTAGGAATGCCAATCTCTTGTTACATGTGGATTCATAGCAATGTAAGCGAGAACAGTAATTTCGGCAGCTTCGTCTGTGCGAGTGCTACCACGATTGCTTTGTCGTGGGTTGAAACTTCCCGTTTCCTGAAGCGTCGCAACAAGACGAGAAAACATTCGTCGGGAAGGTGATTTATTGTCAGGATATCACCCTCTGTACAGTTCCGCTGCCTGCGTAGCATTTCGCCTACCTTCAACAACAAAAACAACAATATTAAAAGAAACGTTATGTCGATGCGGTTTGTAGGAAGGACAGCCTTAAATGTATGCCTACTCTATACAACAGTATATAGAAGGACTAAACTACTGTACTAGATGTACCCGTACATAAGAAAACAGTATTGCAATCAATGTTCTGCTAACTTACATTCCCCGTAAATGGTAGCATTTCTACCTTCTGTTCGTTGGTGTATACTCTACTCATAGAAATCTTCAACGATGTTTGACGGAATGATGGGTCTGCATTCTACTTACGTTTACATTTGTCCTCTGTCAACGTTAGCACGTGCATGTGTTCAATTACCCCGAGTACCTGCACTAAGCGCTGGGAGCGTCAACGTCATTGTTGTGTTGCGTAATTAATAACGCCGTGTTTCAGTGAATGGCACAGTGTGATACATTTATCAATAGGTCTTTAGGAGAGGAAATGAATTGCCGAATAAAAAACACAAGGTACCATATAAAAGAGCCATACCGCTGTTCATATCTTTGTAAAAAACAAAGCTACAACGAGGGCAGTGATGCTGATTGATGTCCCCCTAACGACTAAAGAACATTTGCTTGAACCATTTTGTAATTTGCATCTGGAAAATAAGTTATTTAGGGTGACGAAGATAAATGGGACACCATGTATATGAATCAGTTTCAAATGATGAAAAGTAGAATTACTCATTCAGCATATATTTAAATGAAAATTTGTTACGCTTATCTAAGCTTCGGCGTAGCCCCTGAGATACGTTTTCATTTGGGGGTATGATGTACCATTGCTTTAGTTCAACTAATGAAAGTACTGTAGGCTGGTTTCACTCAGAAGAATGAACAGATAGCTAAAGCACTAGTGTTCTTTCATCTGAAAGAATGCATACATAGTTGAACCGACAGAAAAGCTACTGACAGTTTTTACTTGAAAAAGAAGAACGAATGATTGTGTCAATACGCAAAGCTACAAAGGTGTCACCACGCGGGATTAGCCGAGCGGTCTTAGGCGCTGCAGTCTTGGACTGTGCGGCTGGTCCCGGCGGAGGTTCGAGTCCTCCCTCGGGCATGGGTGTGTGTGTGTTTGTCCTTAGGATAATTTAAGTAGTGTGTAACCTTAGGGACTGATGACCTTAGCGGTGAGGTCCCATACGATTTGACACACATTTGAACATTACAACGGTGTCGAAAGTTTTCATTCGGTTGCTCGCAGCTACCGTATTCATTTAAAAGAATGAACAAATACGCACAACTACAACCGAATGAGCAAGGACGTGGCCGAAGGGGGTTCCGGGGATTCGACACCCCTCCACCACTTTCAAACAAATGAAATTACGCGTGACCCATTAGTTCAGTTTTTACTTGCAGCTGAATTTAATGTAAGATGTGCTGGCGTTTCTTGATTTTGTGCTATGTGCTGTATGCGGCTGTGATAGTTTCTAATCATCGATAAGTTTGTAACAAGAAAGAAGAAGAAACCAGATCCTGATTCGTCCATCAGCGTTACTATAAGTTAAAAATATGTACCCACTACAGTAACAGCCTAATTACCTGTCTGTAGCAGTTGAGTGTTAGCAGTGGAGTCTATTCGGAGACTGGTAAAACAGTGGGGTTGCAATACCTCAGTAATTCACAAGGCAGTGAAGCGGTAAACATCATTTGAAATAATATTACATTAAAATCTGTGCATCAAAATGGATTTGCCAGTGTTGCCTAAAACTAGCGTCTATCATGAAAATTATCGCCCGAATGGCGACGGTTTTATTTCTTTAACAAATGCTTAAAATGCTATCGCCACTAGCCAAATGGCAAAATACCGCTCAATGTGATCACGAGGTCAATTAGTCTGCCCTAAGCTGCCCCAGATGGCAATCATGTGTGCGGGTGGTGTGCTTGCTTGTGTGTATGAATGGTGAGTCTTTCCCTATTTCTTTTCTGCTGATGAAGGCTATGACCGAAAGCTTTGTGTAAGTGTCTTTTAATTGTGCCTGTTTGCAGCTTAACGTGTCTTCTTCACCATAAGAAACAATCGTACATAGCTGATATTCGTACATGGATTTCTTATTTTCTGGATCCAGAGAACAGGAGGAGATACTTTAAAGAAGGGCTATGCAACCCGGTAGACATCTACGACTTCGAAAACAGGGCAGAAAACAACCAGAACGTACAACTCCTAGTCGATAGAGTCGATCGAGTCTGATTGAGGCGAAAGAGGCAAGAAAAAGACTTAAAACTGGGAAGGTTCCAGGCATAGACATGATCTCATCAAAGAAGGGAAAGAGAAGACACATCAAAGAAGGGAAAGACAAGACAGATCAATGGTTAGCCTAATTGATAGATGAGGTGTGAAGGAAAGAATTAATGCCGAAGGAATGGAAAACTGCTGCTTTATGTTCCATTTGCAAGAAGGGCGAAAGAATGTTGACACAGAACTAATCTCCACATGCTATAAAAAAATATCAGGCATTATTCTGAACAGGCTCAAACCATACACTGAAGGAATATTAGACAGCACAAGCGGGGTTCAGGAAGGGTAAGTCAACAACCGACCAACTATCCACACAAAGACAAAAACTAGATAAGAAATTCTGTGTGTTTATAGACTTCAACAAAGCATATGACAGCATAGTGAGATACAAGATGTGGAGAATAATGACAGAGTGTCGGATAGCGGACGATCTGATAAAGCTAACTAAAATGTTTATGATGGAAGCAAGGTGTAGAGTGAAAGTACTGGGGGAGTTCTCAGAAAGGTTTGAGGTAAAAACAGGAATGAGACAGGGCGATATTATACCACCAACCACGTTCAAAATGGCACTCAACACCTTCCTGGGGGAACTGATACAACAATGTGAAGGACAGGGGTCACCATAGGGAGAAAGATGAATGTCCTAGCTTTCATGGATGATATTGTGGTGATATGAAAGAACATTGAAGACACGTAAGAAAGGTCGACTGTACTAATTGAAGAAGCTAAGAAAGTAAGTCTAAGTATAAATGAAAGTAGAATGGAGTTCATGGTAATAGCAAGAAGAGCTCAGCTAACATCTAAGAGTCAGAAACTTAACAATACAGAAAACAGATAAATTTACGAACCACGGTGTCAACATCAACCAACAAAACCTTTTGGAACAAGAGATCGTAATGAGAATTGAATCCGGGGGAAATGTGTAGGAGCTATAGGCAAGGAACTTCCTGGCAGATTAAAACTGTGCCCGACCGAGACTCGAACTTGGGACCTTTGCCTTTCGCGGGCAAGTGCTCTACCATCTGAGCTACCGAAGCACGACTCACGCCCTGTCCTCACAGCTTTACTTCTGCCAGTATATCGTCTCCTACCTTCCAAACTTTACAGAAGCTCTCCTGCGGACCTTGCAGATCTAGCACTCCTGAAAGAATGGATACTGCGGAGACATCAGCGCACACTCCGCTGCAGAGTGAAAATCTCATTCTGGAAGCTATAGATAACATTATAAGATCTAACTTACTATCGACGCAGGCAAAAATAATAATATATCAGACCAATAGTGTGCTACATAAGCGAGACATGGATGCTGACCAAAAGAAAACGAGAAAAACTCGTCATTTCTGAAGAAAAAATCCCTTAGAAAAATATATGCACAAGTGAAGGAAAATGAATATCGGAGAATAAGGAAAAACAGAGAATTAAGCCAATTATACACACTACCTGACATCATAGCCAGAGCGAAAACTAAAGGACTCAGGAGCTACTACATGTGAGGAGGAGAAGGAAGAAGACAGCAATAAAGGCAGTAATGGACGGAAAAACCGAAGGAAGGAGACCACTAGTTTGGCCAAGTATGAGGTGCGAGGATAATATCATGAGAGACATGCAGATACTGCGCCTGGGCGATGAAGATCCAGGTGACAGGAATATGTGGAAGGCTGGAGAGAGTGAGGCCAAGGACTGGCTGCAGTTTGTGTGGCAAATATAACTGATTAAGTAAGTAACTATATGAGTTATTTGCGTGCAGTTAGTTACAGTTTCACAACGAAAATTTTGAAATTGCTTATTTTGTTAGAAATGGAGCAACTGCTTTTCGAATTTGTAATACGTAAAGTAAGTAGCGCAAGGATAAAATGTTTTTCGAAATGCGTATTACGAGGAGTAGCTATTTCTAAAAGTTTTATATTACCTTCGCTATGTTCCTGAATGAAGTATCTAGAAATACAACATTAAAAAAAATTAAAAGGAAAAGAACATCCTACTCAATCTCAGCCAACTACAGTAGTAAACGCTTGAAGAGATGTACATCTTGTTTACGACGGTACATCTCTCGCGAAACGATCGCGAGCAGAGGAATTAGAGATTACAACGAAGCTTGATTATCGTACTTTGCGCACACCGTTCCGGAAGATGGACACGATAGTGTCTACGCGTTGTATCATCAACCACAAACCGTTGTCTTGCACAGTGTGAAGTAGCGAGAAGATATGCATTAAGTTGAAAATACCTTGAAGTTAGATAATGGCCGTTATTAAGTGAAGTATGCATGTTAACTTTACAAAATATCAGTGTCAGACGACGAAAATGTATTAATATTTAATTTACGTCTGAAGGAATTTTAAATCCTTAGGTTTTCTGTGTGTTATGTTTAAAGTGATTCGGACAGAGAACGGGCCAGTGTTGTGTCTGACGGACTAATTCAAGGTTCAGTCATAGTAGCTATTTTCGGAGTCAGGATATCTCTGATATCTCTGAGTCAGAAACTTACGTTATGAGAGTTGTTACACGTAAGAAAATCCCCCTCATTGCTGAGTCAAAATGGAAATACAGACAGTATAAAACACTAGAATGGACTGGAATTAAGACATCAGATTCTATAATAAATGCGATACATTGCAATGAACAATCCCTGTAATGCTCAGAAGACATATTGCCTAGTAAAAATCCATTTGATATTTACGTTGCTGATAGAATTCACTTCGGAGGATTATTGTATCTACGGCGCACGTTGATTCCAGTCCATATAGAGCGGCCCGTTAACGTAATCAGAGATCATCTAAAGTGCGTCAGAGATTCAGGGACAGCTTTCATGGCCGCTGAATAATTCCAGCTGTCCATAGCAGTATCGCAGCCCGCAAATAGAGGTCCCGCTGCGGCCCAAAGGGAATGGGATATGTGCGCGGGCCGTGTAGTACCCCCCAGAATGCACAGACATCTTTCACATTTATAAGCTGTTATACACTCCGTGCAGCGGAAGAGAAACCGCAGACGAGATTCTCCTAGTTCTATAGCGCAAAAATAGCTGAATAGCTACCGAAAGAATGAAGGAAGATTGGAGTTTAACGTTCCGTCGGCGGTGAGGTCATTAGAGACAGACAGAAGTATGGATTCGAGAGGGATGGGGAAGCAAATCAATCGTGTCATTCATAACGATACTGTTTCACATTTCCGTTCAGTGCTTTTGCGATACCACAGATACCTAAATCTCATTGCACGGCTGAGGTTTTAAACAGGCATCCTTATGAGTCCAGTCTCTTTAGCAGCTGCGCCACTTTCCTCGCTAACAAACACTATTGCTAAAACGTACTCAGAGGCTCATGGTTCGGGTTCACTGGTTGTTGGCTTAAAAAATTTCGGTTTTTTTTTTTCTTGGGACGGGCTGGACGGTGCATCATGGTCGCAGTCTGGCAGGGAACTTCATTCTGTAACTGCCCGACACTGGGTGAAGCTTGAACGTTTCCGTGGCTCGGAATCTAATACTATGTCTTCAAGATCTGTGACAAATATCACAGGAGAAAGGTCTTGCCGACACAGCTTTATCCGTGATACGGAAAGGTTTAAATTTTCACCGACTTCCAAGCGTTTTCCAGTGGTTGATTTTATTAGACCTGCTGAACAGGTTGTACTTAAACTACGTCCTGATGTTCCAGAGGGGCCAGGAGGGAGGCATATCGTGTGTTGACTGTGGTACGTCCACCCAAGTGTAACATCACAGAGGTTGAGAGGACTGGTTTACGTTCAGTTAGAGTTGATCTGAATACAGTTATTTCCCCTGCAGACAAGGGCAATGGTACCGTTGTTTTGGACAAGCAGAATTACGTTCAAAAGACGCGGCCTTTACTTTCTGATTCAGCGTACTGCAAGATCGGTGGTAACCCCGCAAAAAGTGTTGAGGGAAAGACGAACAGCCCTCTCAAGAAAAGTTCCTTATCGCAGGAGACTGTCAAGAGTCAATTCAGTTGAGTTCCCCCTGGGTGATATGGCCTTCCTAAGACCCACAAGAAGACGGTTAATCTTTGTCCAATTGTGAGTAACATCGGTGCTCCGACATATCGTGTAGCAAAACACCTTGCTACTCGGTTGAGCCCATAGTAGGTCAGTGTGAACACCACATTAGTAACTCGGCGGATTTCTTACGCCACCAGCCGCTGTGGCCGAGCGGTTCTAGGCGCTTAAGCCCGGAACCGCGCTACTGCTACGGTCGCAGGTTCGAATCCTGCCTCAGGCATGAATGTGTTTCATGTCCTCAGAAGTTAAGTCCCATAGTGCTCAGAGCCATTTGAACCATTTCTTACGTCGATTAGAGGGAATGCGTTTGAATGACTGATATTCTAATATGACTTCTCTCTTCTCCCTCATTGCTCTGCTTGATCCGTTATGGTTGACTGAGTTTAGGTTTGGTGTTGAATTAACGATCCTCTTCCAACATATGTTAACTTCCACTCACTTTTTCCTCAATCATCAGTACTACCAGCAGGCATGTAGTTGCGATACGAAGCCCTTTGCCGTTTGTTGTTGCCAATTTCTTTATGGGAGATTTCGAGGAACGCGCCTTGGAGTCGGCTACTTTGAAACCTGCATGCCTTTTTCTCAGATCTGTACACGATACGTCTTTTGGTTGGTCTCATCGCAAAGAGAATTTGAAGAACTTTTCGTAACACCTGATTTCCATCTATCCGAATATCCATTTCACGATAGAGGTGGAAAAGGATTCCTTCCGTGTTGCGTTAATGTGGAGGAAGGTGGACGGCACATTGGGACATGCCGTTTGTTGGAAGACTACTGACAGTGACTTGTTTCTGCAGGCTGATAGCTGACACCATCCTCTTCAACGTGAAGGGTACTTCGTACCTTGGTTCTTAGGGCCCATGTCATCTCGGACGCTGAGAGTTTGTCATCTGAGTTAGCCCATCTCGAAGACACCTTTCATCAGAGTATTAATGGTGACAAAGAGATTAGACGAGTGTTGCTCTGTCTACCAACTGTGCACTTGGTGGGTGATGATGAGTGATGACAAAATTCAAGTGACACCAAAGTGTACGGCCTTCTAATCTTACGCAGAGAGGATTTCTAACAAAAGATTTATCGTACCTTGTGGAAATGATGTGAACTGTGTTTCTCTTCCGCTATGTAACATCAGGGTTCTTTTAGGTTCCGTAAAGGATGATCTTGGTTTCGCGTAAGTTGTGGCACGTCATATATTGAGTAGACTGTCACGACTGTGGAGGAGTGGTGTACCGAGCATAAGCGGCACACACGCTTACAACAGCCAAGCAATTCTGCCATTGCAGAACACTGTCTTTGCATCCGTCATCCTACAGAATATAACAACGCGGTAGCTCTGGCATGCACTTCCAGCTATTGGGATAGTCTTATTAAGGCGGCTGTTAAAATTAAATTATCAGGTAGCCTTATGAACGAAGATGGTGGTTTTTGTCTGAATTCTTCATGAAATCCTGTGCTCTCACTTGTCAAAAAGCAGAGCGACGGGGTTTATGCTACCTCACCCGTTGATTACTAACTACACAATCGTCAACTTCTGACGTCGATCATCTTTGGTTTGTTCTGGCACTGGTGTTTACAGAGTGTGTGTGTGTGTGTGTGTGTGTGTGTGTGTGTGTGTGTGTGTGTGTATGAGAGAGAGAGAGAGAGAGAGAGAGAGAGAGAGAGAGAGATCTTTACGGAGATTCTCTGAAAACCAGGGTTTTACATTCGGTTGCATGTTGCTTACTTGCTGCAGTTTTGCGTTGAAAATGGCAGGGTGTGATCCTGTGGAAGTATCTGCTGTTATCGACGACATCAACCTGCTGCATACCTGTAATTTATTTGAATATAGCAATCAATAATTATAAATTTTTCATTCATATGATAAATCGTTTTGTTGTGCTGCTAAAAGAAATTTTACATTATTTATTTACTTTTTTCGGTTCTTTATCTAAGTAAGTAAGCGTAAAGTGATGGTAAGCAGTGCTGAAGGAGAGTATGAACCTTCAAGAATAAGAACTGGAAGCAACTAAAAATGGAAGAAGATTCCCATTTGAGAAGTAGGATTACGAGGCAGCCGGCAGATGTGGCCGAGGGGTTCTAGGAGCTACAATCTGGAACCGCGTGACCGCTACGGTCACAGGTTCGAATCCTGCCTCGGGTATGGATGTGTGTGATCCTCAGGTTACTTAGGTTTAAGTAGTTCTAAGTTCTAGGTGACTGATGACCTCAGATGTTAAGTCCCATAGTGCTCAGAGCCATTTGAACCATTTGATTACGAGAGATGATAGAAGCCGAAGAAAAATGGTGGGTCAAAATTGCATTTAATTTGAGGAAGAAATTACTAACTAGCAAGGACAACAGTCAGGAAATAAGGAAATTGGTTATGCAAGTATTTATTTGAAGTGCGGCCCCATACAGGTGTGAAACCTGCACAGTAAGAAAACAAGAGAGTAGACGGATAAAATCCCTGGAGATATGGTGCTACAGGAGGACGATGATCAGCTGGAAAGAGTTGCAGAGGAGAGTGCAGAAAACCAGATCTCTCTGGAGACACATTCAAACAAGAAGAGAGAAACTCTTAGGTCACATTCTGAGACACAATGACATCATTTGAACTATAGCATAAGCAGCTATTGAGGGAAAGAATAGCCGGGGCCGACCAAGGATGTTATACACGAAGCAGACTATGAATGACATGGGATGGTCTGCATGTACGGACATGAAGAGGGGAATGACGTATTGCTGCAAAACAACCTCACGGTTGAACCTTAAAGAGAGAGACAATGTACTGCCTTGTAATAGTGTTGCCTGACTTAGAATGAGATATCCTTCGGAGTAAATCATAGGAGACTTTATTTTGAGTAAGGAATTTAAAAACTGTCACTAATCGTAAGTCAATCCGGCTAGCAAAATAGGGACAATATTGTCACTAAACTAACACCAATGGTAACTGCCCTGTCTCCAGAAAAATTCCGAAATCTGAAGACTAATCTAGACAACGTTCACCGTTAATAGTAACTTACTGCAAAAATCTCCACAATGGAAAAACATGGTCTCATAACTGAAGAAGTGAAGTCTTAGGTAACCGTTACCACTTTCAGTATAATGAAGGATTGACGCCGTCTCGTACGCTTTTTAAATTTGTTACGTGTCGTCTTGAGCTCCATATCTAACGACTGCCAACCGGTGTTAAAATGCATGGAGAATATTAAGTTTGTTTTAACAGAGTCTTTATCAGTATCTTTACTGAGGACTCCAATGAACTCCTGAAAATAAAAGTTATGACCGTTAGCCAGTCATCGCTGACTTATAGAATGAAGGGCTTTTGACTCAAGTGTGAAATGTTCCTCAGCCATACCCTATATTCACTCATAGCACTTCTCTGAGTATATCTACCTCTTGCAATATTGTTAATGTTAGCGGGAGAATGCGTCAAGGTAGCAGAAAGTGAAACGAAAAATATACAATTCGAGCGTTCTGGAGCATGTGGGATAGCAACTCATTTTAGATTGTGAGGCAAAAAGAGACAGCGAGAGTTGCAACTCATATTTATGTCGATTTAGTCGGTAACCGGTTACGGGCTCTACTCATTATTACTTTACATATCGGATATATCGTTATCTTCAGGCGACCCTGTCGTAGTTTTATGCAGACTCTAAAACGACTGGCCAGCGTTTTCTGAATTTTGTGTTTGCTGAAATTCGGCACAGAGATGCACTCTGTCACCCTATATCTGTTTCAAATTTAAATCAAGTAACGTACTGATGGTCCGAAGTAATCCTTGTTATCAGTTGTTTTTTGTCGTACGAAAGTTAAGATCATTTCCTGTCATTTGATGTCTCTCTGTGCGGATTGTTACTTGTGTTTGACCGTCCGTTTCTCTCCTCTAACGGGTGCTTTGTGTTGTACCATCGGCACACGCCACCAGCTGTGCTTGAAAACACGTTTTCTTCAAGATCGCCTTAGCAAGCTTACGTGTGCTATGCCGAACGCTGAAAGTGCCACCTCCCCCCCCTCACCCCTATCGCCCTCCATCCTACCTTGGCTACCTCTCCCCTCTTTCCCCTCCGCAAGACGTGCATAAGGCTGCAGATAATCCCTTCCTCCATCACCCCGCCAGAGAGAAGCGCCATTAAAGTTTGTCGCCGTCACACATGCACATCTCTCCTCCCCCTCCGGACGAACCATGTGCTCTCGTCCCGTCAGTCAGAAGTTGGTTTACAAACAGTACGTTCGTTTCTGTCGTGCAGGACCACATTCTAGCTGTGAAACTCTTCGTATTTTATGGACTGATTATAAACTCACTGCAATCTTTCCCTTCTTTATGTGAAATTTTATGAATAGGATGAGGATGTTGTTAGCTGTTTTGTCACTGTGGACACACATTTGAGTTATATTTCTGGAGTTTTGCCTTGTGTTTCTCCATGCTTATGTTTTACAAGCTTATTTTATGCCACTGGAGGTCCCCTGATCATATGAAAACTGTAAACTCTAAGAACAATCGATATGACAAATATTTTTCTTGAAATTTGCCATCCTAGAGGAAAAAATACGGCTATAACCGATCCTCAATTTCAATTGACAACCCAACAAGTGCTGTCTCTGGCCTTGTCCTTCTGAATTTCTAATGGTAATTTTAGTTATAGAGGACAGTTTGTTAATAACTATTGTAACATGTTTGGCTAGTGAAATGTTCGTCCGAAACATCAGTAAATAATGTGAGTATATATGTGAATGATTCCTTAACGAAAATAGCAATAAATAAAGCAGGCAAGTGTACGGTCCCATCCAGTGTTCGATAACGAATATTACTTGGAACCGGTCGCCGACTAAATAAAAACTCAATTTTGCTTGCAACTCCGGCTGTCTCTCTCAGCATCTCAAACGGAGTTATCTAACGGCTAATAGGCTCCATTCACGACATTAACCATTCATAACATTTAGCATATACGTATTGTGGTGCAGCGCACTTGATGTACATCAGGAAAAAACAGTCTTAAGAAACAGAGGCTACTGCACAACAGACATAAAATAACGCAGAGGGCTACGGAAAAAGAAATGTTGAATAAAACGAGCTTGGCTCTCAAGCGACGAACGCTTGAAGCCTCGAGTGACTACCAGCACAATATTGACGAAAGATCACTTACAAAACCCAAAGAAATTCTCTTCGTATGTAAAGCCGATAGTGGTACCAAAGCTGGTGCCTAGCCGCTCATATCTGGTCACTCATGGCCAAGACAGGAAATTACATGTAGCAGAGCAAAAGCAGGAATGCTTAAATCCGCTTTGAAATATTTCTTTACGAAAGGAAATCACCGATTATTGTTGCTATTGTTGCTCCAATTTCATTGTCGTACCACAGAAAAGATACTGAAATAGATGTTAGTGTTAATCGACCTGAGAAAGAGCCGAAATTGTTAAAATTTGAAGAAGCTTCAGCGCACGAAGCAATCCCTATGAGATTTTATACTAAATCGTCGTGTGTCTTATCCCCTCTTTTAACCATAATCTACCATAAATCCCTCGAACAAGAAACCTTTCCAGCAGTTCGAATAGAGCACAGGCCACAACCAGCTACAAATATGTAGTGAAAGTGATGCAGCCACCGTACAGTAATCTTTACCTTCATTTGGCGCCTCAGATTTGTGCGCTCGATCTAGTCAGTACGGCCTAGGAGAACTTATAGATCGGAGAGCGAGCGAGCGCGTCGTGAGCAATCGAGTGCAGAAGTGTAAGAATTGTAGATTAAGATTAATTTGGTATATGCTGAGAGAATATTCGATCGTATCGAACGTGGGCGCAATTGCTATCTCAAATGGAAATCTACTCTGTAGGAATCAGCATGGTTTTCGAAATAGACGATCGTGTGAAACCCTGATGGTGTTATTCGTCCACGAGATTCAGAGGGCCATAGACACGGGTTCCCAGGTAAATGCCGTGTTTCTTGACTTCCGCAAGGCGTCTGACACAGTTCCCAACAATCGTTTAATTAACAAAGTAATAACATATGGACTATCAGACCAATTGTGTGGTTGGATTGAAGAGTTCCTAGATCACAAAACGCAGCATGTCATTCTCAATGGAGAGAAGTCTTCCGAAGTAAGAGTGATTTCAGGCGTGCCGCAGGGGACTGTCGTGAGGCCGTTGCTATTCACAATAAATGACCTTGTGGATAATATCGGAAGTTCACTGAGGCTTTTTGCGTATGATGCGGTAGTATATCGAGTGGCTGTAACAATGGAAAATTGTACTGAAATGCAGGAGGATCTGCCACGAATTGATTCATGGTGCAGGGAATAGCAATTGAATCTCAATGTAGACAAGTGTAATGTGCTGGGAATACATACAAAGAAAGATCCTTGATCATTTAGCTACAATATAGCAGGTCAGCAACTGGAAGCAGTTAATTCCATAAACTATCTGGGAGTAGGCATTAGGAGTGATTTAAAATGGAATGACCATATAAAATTAATCGTCATTAAAGCAGATGCCAGACAGATTCATTGGAAGAATCCTACGGAAATGCAGTCCGAAAACAAAGGAAGTAGGTTACAGTACACTTGTTCGCCCACTACTTGAATACGGCTCACCGGTGTGGCATCTGTTCCAGATAGGGTTGATAGAAGAGATAGAGAAGATCCAACGGAGAGCAGCGCGCTTCGTTACAGGATCGTTTAGTAATCACGAAAGCGTTACGGAGATGACAGGTAATCTCCAGTGGAAGACTCTGCAAGAGGGACGCTCAGTAGCTTGGTACGGGCTTTTGTTAAAGTTTCGGGAACATACCTTCACCGAAGAGTCAAGCAGTACATTGCTCCCTCCTACGTGTATCTTGCGAAGAGACCACGAGGATAAAATCAGAGAAATTACAGCCCACACAGAGGCATACCGACTATCTTTCTTTCCAAGAACAATACGAGACTAGAATAGAAGGGACAGCCGATAGAGGTATTCTAGGTACCCTACGTCACACACCGTCGGGTGGCTTGCGGAGTATGGATGTAGATGTAGAGGTGTGGTACTTTGCTTTGAATGATCGTTAGTCACCACAGTGACGTTTTCTCTGAAACGGAACTACACTGTGTTGACATAAGTCGTCGGATAGCAATGTTCACATATACAAATGTCGGTAGTATCGCGTACACAAGGAATAAAATTGCGGTGCATCGGCGGAGCTGTCATTTGTACTCAGGTGATTCACGTCTAAAGGTCTCTGACGTGATTATCGACACACGACTGGAATGAACAGAGTGAACGCGGACTGGTAATTGGAGCTAGGCGCATGGGACATTCCATTTGGGTAACCACTAGGAAATTCAGTACTCCGAGATTCACAGTGTCAAGAGTGGGTCGAGAATATCAAATTTTAAGCGGTACCTCTCACAGTGGACGACGCCGTGGCTGACGACCTTATCTTACGGCCGAGAGCAGTTCCGTTTGCGTAGACTTGTAAGAGCTAACTGAGAAGCAACACTGCCTGAAATAACCGCAGAAATTAATGTGGGACGTATCACGAATGTATCCGTTGGTAAAGTGCAGCGAAATTTGGCGTTAATGGGCTATGGCAGCGGACAACCGACGCGAATGCCTTTGCTAACAGTATGACATGGCATGTAGTGGCTCTCTGGGCTCTTGAAGATATCGGTTGAACCCTGCACAACTGGAAAATCGTGGTCTGGTCAGATGAGTCCCGATTTCAGACGTTAGCAGCTGATGGTAGGGTTCGAGTATGGCACAGACTCCATGAAACCATGGACATCAGTTCTCAACAAGGCACTGTGCAAGCTGGTGGTGGCTTCGTAATGGTTTGGGCTGTGTTTACATGGAATAACTGTGTTCTCTTCGCAGCCGTCCATGGACTTAATGCTAAAAAAAAAGAGATGGAATTTTTATGCGTGATGTCAATGGGGCAACATTTGTTCACGACTGGTCTGAAGAAAATTCTGGACATTTGAGTGAATGATTTGCCGACCCAGATCGATAAATCCCATCGAACTGAATCCTGCGACGCAACAGTTTCATACAATGGATGGCTAAAGAGGAAGCATCCCTCAACATTTCTGTAAGGGAGTTCCAATTCGAGTTACGGAACTATACCGGGAAAAATGTGGTCAGACACAATATTAGGAGGTATCCCATGACTTTCTTCACCTCATTGTATAATAAATTCAGCACTAATTACAACTGTTTTTAATTTCAAAAAACCTTTATCAATAACCTTTACGTCTATTTAAAAAATGGCAGGAGTAGTGTACGTAGTATAGGTAGTACATTCGTTAGTGTGACATTTGTATTTTGGGAGTAAGCCATTCAACAGATGTTTCTGGATATTCCAAGTCAGATACCAAAGGAAAACGACCACCGAATATTCAGAACCAATGTCTAACAACTAGCAAAAGGTGAAAGCTTACACGTATCATGAAATGTGATGACAGCTGCACGGAGAAGCTCGCATTCCCGAAAGAGATGCCAAAATACGTGGCAAGCAGACAGAAAGAGACGATGAGAGAAAGAGAAAGGGTAGGGTGTAATGGCAGCAGGTGTGTGGTTGAGAGAGAAGATTGCGGCGGGTTGAGGCTGGGTAGGAACAAAGAAAGGCAAACAGACTCAGTGAGACAGAGCAGGTGAGGAAACCTAATTAGAGCCGACAGTAATAATGCCGTCCATTCTTCTTCGTTATAGAATGACGTTAAGTACATTAACAGAAATGTCACTTCATAACAGTAGTATCTGACGCTCCAGTGTAGCCACTGTATTTCACATCGTTAGCTCAAATAAGCATAACCCAATATTCACTGCGCCATACATTTATCTATCGCGCATGGCTCCAAACGATCACACGGCTGTGCTTTACAGGCCAAAGAGTAACACGGCGCCGATTTTATCGTAACAACGTGTACTGCTCATTGCACTAATTACCTAATAACCATTTCCCGCTAACTATAACCAAAGAGAAATGATATTTCGGATTGGTCCCTTGATAATGGACTCTATGAAATATTCGATGTCGTAATTCGAATATTTCATAGTCGTCCATAAATACGAGCGTGACAAATTATTTTGGTGTCTGTGTCCGAAGCCCATAAAGCTAAAACAGGGTCTTTAGCTTATGCTCGATGAGTTCAGCATTTTGGTTTTTCCTTCGTTGGAGACCATAGTCAGGTAGAATTATTTGAATGAAATGTCAGCTGTTTTATTATGTGTCTTAATATTAAATTATTTCACAATTTCTTTAGTTCATTCCGGGGTTGCCGCAGCAATAATACAAATAAACAGGCAGTCTTTGTTGAAGTGTCAAACTTATTTTTTTAATGTTATTATTTCCCAATGGCGCCTTTCACCTTTATTTAGACATCTTCGGATTGACCTTCCGAAGAAATAAAAGTCATCGTAATAGTGGTGTGACCTCATTTACTGAGATATGATTACCAAGAAGATGGAAACTATCTTACTGATATTTTGTGGCGGTCGGTAGATGGGATACCGGACATAAAAAATACTAGCAGGTAAATGCCCCTTTTCAAAGCTCTAAAAACACTACGCGGTGTACAAAAAAATGGAATAAAATACACTATTCGAATTTCGCATTACAGCCTTCATTTTTTGAGTCCTTAGCCCTCTGACTTGCTTGATGCGTTCCTCTGCGAAATATTCTCCTGCTGTGCTTCAAACGTACGTTCTCAGAAATTTCTTCCTCAAAATAAGGAACTAGGTTTTAAATACAAGTAGACTTCTCTTGACTAGGAATTCCCTTTTTGATTTATATGTCCTCTTTGCTCAGTTGGTCAAGGGCTATTTTCCTGCCCAGCTTGCAGATTTCCTTAACTCCATCTATCTCGTGCCCTTTCTGTTATGGTTCTCGCTATTCTCATTTGTGCTACTTCTCATTACTTTCGTCTTTCTTCCATCTAATTTCAATCCATATTCTCTACTCAATAGACAGTTCACTCCGTTCAGTTTTACAGAGGATAGCATTGTCATCAGCAAACTTATCATTGATATCCTTTCACCCTGAATTCTTATCCCACTCTTCAACATTTCCTTTAATTCCAACATTGCTTCTTTGTTAAGTAGACTGAACAACAGAAGCGAAAGACTGCACCCCTGACATACTCTTTTTAATTCGAGCACTCCGTTCTTCATCCGCGAGTCTTATTGTTTCCTCTTGGTCCTTGTACATATCGTGTAATACCCATCTTTTCTTTTACCTTAGCAACTACTTTTCTCATAATTTTTAACATCTTGCACCAATTTACACTGTCGAACGCTTTTTGCGGACGTAGTGAACGTCTTGGTTATCCTTCCGTCTTGATTCCATTATCAACCGAAATCTGAAACTGCCTCTCTGGTGCCTTTACCTTTTCGAAGCCCTCAATTTTCTTTACCATTCTTCTTTATATTATTCTTCACAGTGACTTGGGTGAATGAGCTGTTAAGCTGATTATCCAGTAATTCTCGCTCTTGTCGGCTCTTGCTATCTTACGAGTTGTGTGTATGATGTTTTACCGATAGTCTGATGCTATAACACCAGTCTCATACACTTTGCACACCAACGTGACGCTCATAGCCTCGGCGTTGAGCACCCGTAAGCACCAACCAACATGAACCGTAGTTTTGTTGCCCCTTCCCTTAATGATCTTAGAAGTACCAATGGAATTTCATCTATTCCTTCTGCCTCATTTGTTCTTAAATCACCCAAAATTCTTTTAAATTATGGTTCTAATAATGTATCCCCTGCCTTCCATGACGACTCCTGTTTCTTCTTCTATCACACCATCAGACAAGTCTACCCTCTCGCAGAGGCCTTTAGGGTACTCTTTCCTCCTGTCTGCTTTTAATTCAGCCGGAAGCTGTTTCGACATTTCCTTATGCTGAGTGCGTTTTACCAACAATCATTTCTTTTTCTACTTGTTTACTTTTTTCATGCAGTGATTTTGCCTCAGCTTCACTGCACTTCACATTCATTTCGTTCCTAAGCGACTGTTATTTCTATAGTCCTGAATTTCTCTGATAATTTTTGTGCTTCCTTCTTTCGGCGATCACCTAAAGTATTTCTGCTTTACCCATGGTTCCTGGCAATTACCTTCTTTGTACCTACGTATATCTTTTCAACTTGTGTGACTGCCCTTTCTGTAGATGTCCATTCCTCTTCAAGTGAACTGGCCACTGAGCTATTCCTTAACGCAGCATCTATAACCTCAGAACGACAATCGCGTATCATTCCTTAGTATTTCCGTAACCTATTTCCTGAGCGTTGAATTTTCCTGACTACTCTCTTAAATTTGAGCCTACTCTTCGTCATTATTAAACTGTAATACGAGTCTATATCTCCTCCTGAACCTTTCTTATCTTTCCATCATCGCTTCTTCGATGTATAGTTTCAGCAGTAGGGGCGAAAGTCTACATCCCTACCTTAAACCTTTTTTTTATTCGAGCATTTCGTTCTTCATTGTCCACTCTTATTATTCCCTCTTGGTTCGTTTACATATGGTATATTGTCTGTATCTCCCTATAAGTTACTCATATTTTTCTCAGAATTTCGAACATCTTGCATCGTTTTAAATTGAGCTGCTCGGGGGAACACAATGGTAAGCGCCATCGCCGTGTATTTTGCGGTAGATGGCTAATGACACCACCTTTGGAATGCACAATGCAGTAAACTTACTAGTAGTTCCAAATTCACTCAACAGATGTCAGGGAGGAGCTTAATGGTAAGCGCCACTGTCCGTCTGTTGCGGAAACATAATGGTAAGTGACAGAGAGAATGGCGGCAAGTAAAAACATCTCTGAGATTATGGCAACAGTGAACATGGCAGAAGAGGAGGAATATACTTCCAATGATACTAAATCTTCGAGAGGGATCCAGAATACATTCCTAACGATTCAGATGACTCAGAGGTATGTCATTATGTAAATATACTGTTTTAGTACGTTTCACGAACATAATGGTAAGTGCATGTACATACCATTATGTTCCTGATGTACAATTACGTTCGCCAACAAGTACAAGATGTGTTCAGTCCAGATCAGTGGTGCGAGATCATCAAGAAGTTGGCTTGTATATAATATGAAAAGAGAGGATTTCTATCAAATCCGACACTCTAAAGAAGCATTTGTCTTCAGAATGAAGACAGTTGATGATCGAGATGTCAACCTAAGGAAAATATGTAGGTGGAAGGTGACCTCCGAATATCCATCATCTTTATTCATCAGCGAGAAATTTTGTCATAACATTTGGCATGAAATAAACGTCAGGAAACATGGAAGGCAAGGACCAGTTCCTACTCTTCGACTTAAAAACATGGGCCAAGGATTATTGAAAAGAAGAAAGTTGCTGACGTCCTGTCGCTCCTAAATTACATACCTCCTGACCACATTGAATTTTCCCTGTCACTAAAGCCAACAGTTTTAGATGAAAGAGACATTAGTAATGAGAGCGATGAATGATTTTGCAGTTTCAGTAAAGTGTTGAAGACTTATTGTAAAATTTAATATGTAATGTTCTATACTATGTGTTGTTAATGGTGTATGGTAATATAATAATTTTTGTATATTTCAATTGTTTTAGTCACTTCTGATTTTCATTTATGTCTGTATACTAGAAGGTAGATGTTAGAATCACTACAGGATAAAAGGACTGTTCAAAAAAAAAATTATTCAGATTTGCCGATCAATTGAAACGTTTGATGCGCTGTATCTCGAAACTGTGATTTTGGCGCTTACCATTTTGATCCCCTGAGCAGCTCAATTTTCGAACGCTTTTTCATAGTCGACACATCCTGTGAACGTGTCTTGATTTTTCTTTAGTCTTGTTTCAGTTATCAACCGATACGTCAAAATTGCCTTTCGGGTGCCTTTACCTTTCCTAAAGCCAAACTGATCGCCATTTAGCACATCCTCAGTTTTCTTTTCCATTCTTCTGTATATCATCCTTGTTAGCAACTTGGATGCATTAGTTCTTAAGCTGATTGTGCGATAATTCTCGAAATTGTCAACCCTTGAAGTCATCGGCATTGTATGGATGACATTTTTCCGAAAGTCAGATGGTATCTCACCAGACTCATATATTCTACACACAAACGTGAAGAGTCGTTTTGCTGCCACTTCCCCCACCGATTTTAGAAATTCTGATTGGAAACAGCGCATAAAGGGAGATGAAAATCTAATAATCATGGTGGGCTGCAATGTAGTTGTAGGGGAATGACTAGAAGAAAAGTTTACAGGAGAATATGGGCTTGTGACAAGGAATGGAAGAGGGGGGTGGATAATTGAGCTCTGTAATAAATTTCAGCTAGTAAAAGCGAATACTCTCTTCAAGAATCACAAGAGGAGGCGGTATACTTGGAAAAGTGATACGGGAAGATTTCAGCTAGATTACATCAGGGTCAGACAGAGATTCCGAAATCAGATACTGGATTGTAAGACGTACCCAGGGGCTGATATAGACTCAGATCGAAGTACAGTAGTGATGAAGAGGAGGCTGAAGTTCAAGAGATTAGTAAGGAAGAAGCAGTATCAAAGAAGAGGGACATGGAAGTACGGATGGATGAGGAAATACGTTTAAAGTCCTCTAAGGCTATAGATACAGCAATAAGGAATTGTTTAATAGGTAGTACAGTTGAACAGGAATGCACGTCCCTAAAAAGAGCAGCACAGAAGTTGGGAAGAAAAATATAGGTACATAGAAGGTAACTGCGAAGAAACCATGGGTAACAGTAGAAATACTTTCGTTGATTTATGAAAGACAAAAGTACAAAAATTTTCAGGAAAATTCAGGAATACAGAAATACAATTCGCTGAGAAATAAACCTTATCTTACACCCATTTTAATCCGTGAATTTCGTTTTTGGTCTTCCATTCTTACTGTTCCATCTTGATTCTTGTACATACTGTGTGTCACCCACATTTCCGTGAAGCATTTAAAAACTCTTGCCTCATTATACATTGTCTAACGCTTTTTTCTTGTCTACAAATCCTATGAACATGTCTTGACTTTTTCCAGTCTTGCTTCCATTCTCAATCACAACATCAGAACTGCCCGTCCGGTGCCTTTACCTTTCCGAAAGTCGAAAAGGACGTCTTCTAACAGATCCTCAATTTTCTTAGCCACTCTTCTGTATATATTCTTGCCAGCAGCTTGAATGCCTGAGCTGTTATGATGATTGTGCAGTGTATCTCGCATTTGTCAGTTCTTACAATCTTCGGAATTCTGTGGATGATTTGTCGCCGGAAGTCTGATGGCAGATCGCCTGTCTCATACATTCCGCACACCAAGTTGATCTGTCGTTTTGTTGCCACTTCCCTCAACGATATGAGAAATTCCAACGGAATGTTATCTATCCCTTCAACCTTATTTGATCTTAGGTCTTACAAAGCTTTTCGAAATTCTGATTCTAATACTGGATCCGCCATCTTCTTCCCACCGACACCTGTTCCTTCTATCACTTCATCAGCCCTCCCCCTCACAGAGGCGTCCAGTGTACTTGTTCCATCTATCCGCTCTCTCCACTTATTTTAACGGTGGAAATTCCATTGCACTTTTAATGTTACCGCCGTTGCTTTTCATTTCACCGGAGTCTATATGCTAAGGCAATCCTTCCAACGATCATTTTTTCGATTTCTTCATATTTTTCATGTAGCCATTTGGTCTTAGCTTCACTGCACTTAAATTCATTTCATTCTTAAGTGACTTGTATTTCTGTATTCTTGAATTTCCGCGAACATTTTTGTAGTTCCTTCTTTCGTCCATCAATTGAGGTGTTACTTCTGTTACCCATGGTTCCTTGGCACTTACCTTCCTTATACCTACGTTTTTTCCGACGTCTGTGATCTCCTTCTCTAGAGATATCCATTTCTCTTCAACCGAACTACTTACTGAGCTATTTATTACCGCAGTATTTATAACCTCAGAGAACTTCAAACGTATCTCTTAATTCTTTATCATCTCCATATCCCACTTCTTTGTGTATTGATTGTTCGTAACTAGTCCGTTAAACTTCAGCATACTCTTGTTAATTACCAAATTGTAGTTTCAGATTTTATCTGTTCCTGGGTACGCTTTACAATCCAATATGTGATTTCAGAAACTCCGCCTGACCTTGATCTAATTTATCTGAAACCATCTCTTGTGATACTTGAACAGAGTATTTGCTATTACTAGCTGCAATTTTTTGCAGACCACAAGTAGTCTTTCTCCTCTCTCATTCCTACTACCAAGCGCATATTCTCTCGTAAATCTTTCTTCTACTTCCTCTCGTACAATCGCATTCCAATGCTCCACGTCCATTAGATTTTCAGCTCTCTTTACGTGCTGAATTACCAGTTCAGTATTCTCATATACTTTCTCTCCACCTTCACCTTCTGCTTGCGTTGCGACGTCGGCATGTACAACTGAACTATTGTTATCGGTACTGGTTTGCAGTCAATTCCGACGAGAACAATCCTATCGATGAACTGATCATAGTAGCACACTTTCTGCGATACCTTCCTATTCATAAGGGATCCTTCTCCCGTTACGCCATTTTATGATGATGTTGATAGTAACCTATTCCCGTCTGATCAGAAATCTTTGTCTTCTTTCCATTTCACTCCACTGAAGACTTCTATATCTAGACTGAACCTTATCATTTCCGATCTTCTAGTTTCCCTACCACACACCTGTGAACTACTTCTACATCCTCGTACCTTCGTTAACAGCCTGCAATGCAGCACCGTGTCAAATGCTTTCCGGAAGTCCATAAATATGGAATATGTCCGTTGCCCTTCATCCATAGTTGGCAGCATATAATGTGAGACAGAGATTTCGAAACCAGGTTTTAAATTATAAGACGTTTCCAGGGGCATATGTGGACTCTGACCACAATTTATTGATTTTGAACTGCAGATTGAAACTGAAGAAATTGCAAAAAGCCACTAATTTATGAATATGACACCTTGATAAACTGAAAGAACTAGAGGTTGTAGACAGTTTCAGAGGAGGAACTAGGAAACGATTGACAATAACGGGGAAAGAAATGCAGTAGAAGAAGAATGGGCAGCTTTAAAAGATGAAATACTGAAGGAAGCAGAAGATCAAATAGGTAAAAACACGAGTACTAGGAGAAATCCTTGGGTAATATAAGAGATATTGAATTTAATCGATGAAAGGAGAAAATACAAAAATGCAATAAATGAAGCAGGCGAAAGGGAATACTAACGTTTAAAAAATGAGATCGGTAGGAAGTGCCGAATGGATAAGGAGGAATGACTAGAGAAATAATGAAAGGATGTAGAAGCACATATCATTAGGGGTAAGATAGATGCTGACTACAGGAAAATTAAAGAGATCTTAAGAGAACAGTGAATAGCCTATATGAATATCAAGAAATCAGATTGAAAACCAGCCCTAAGCAAATGTGGGACAGTAGGATGGAGGGAGTATGTAGAAGTTCTATACGAATATGAGAAGGAAGATGTGATATTGCTTGGAGAATTCGATATATCATTGAAAGACTTAAGTCGAAACAAGGCTCCGGGAGTAGACAACATTCCGTTAGACCTACTGATAGCCTTGGGAGAGCCAGCCGTAACAAAAATTTTCCATTTGGTGAGCAAGATGTATGAGACAGGCGAAATGCCCTCAGACTTCAAGAAGAATATAACACGAGTAATACCGATTTCAAACAAAGCAAGTGCTGACGGGTGTGAAAATTACTGAACTATCAGTTTAATAACTCACTAACACGAATCCTTTACAGAAGAATGAGAAAAAGGTAGAAGTCGACCTCGGGTAAGATCAGTTTGGATTGAAAAGGAATGTAAGAACATGCGATGCAATGCTGGCCCCACGACTTTTCATAGAAGGTAGGTTATGGAGAGGAAAACCTACGTTTATAGCATTTATGGACTTGGAGAAAGCCTTTGACAATGTTGAGTGGAATACTCTCTTTCAAATTCTGAAGATGGCAGGCGTATAATACAGGGAGCAAAATAATATTTACAGTTTGTACAGACACCAGATGGCAGTTATAAGAGTTGATGGACACGAAAGGGAAGCACTGGTTGAGAAGAGAGTGAGACAAGATTGTAGCCTATCCCCGGTGTCATTCAATCCGTGTACTGAGCAAGCAGTAAACGAAACAAAAGAAAAATTAGGAGTAGGAATTAAAATTCAGGGAGAAGAGATAAAACTTTAATGTTAGCCGATGACACGGAAATTTTGTCAGAGACAACAAAGGGCTTGAAAGAGCAGTTGAATGGAATGGACACTGCCTTTAAAGGGGGATATAATATGAACATCAAAAGCAAAACGAGGATAATGGAATTTAGTCAAATTAAATCAGGTGATGCTGAGGGAATTACATTAGGAAATGAGACACTTGAAGTAGTAAATGAGATTTGCTATTTGGGGAGCAGAATAACTTGTGTTGGTCGAAGTAGGGAGGATATTAAATGTAGACTGGTAGCGGCAAAAAAGCGTGTCTGCAGAAGAGAAATTTGTTAACATCCAGTACAGAATTGTCAGGAAGTCCTTCCTGGGAGTATTTGTAAGGAGTGTAGCCATGTGTGAAAGTGGAACATGGGCGATAAATAGTTTAACAAGAAGAGATTGGAAGTTTTTGAAATATGATTCTACAGAAGAAAGATTAGATGTGAGGATTGCGTTACTAATGAGTACGCACTGAATAGAGCTGCTGAGAAGAGAACTTTGTGGCACAACCTGACTAGAAGAAGGGATAAGTTTCTAAGACACATTCTGAGGCATCAAACCAGTCTTTGGACTCAAGACGACAGCAACATAAATGATGTGAGAAAACAGCAAGCTGATTTACTCAAGGGCGATTCTTTCTAAAATCATGCTGATTCGTAGATATAGGCCTCTCAGTCTCAAGAAAATTTATTATATTCTAACAGAGAATGTTCAAGGATGTTGTAGGATACCGAAGTTAGGTATAGCAGTCTTTCAGTTATGGTACCTAGAGAAACTTGGGGATCATCACTGACGACGATTTTTACACGTCTTTAGATTGGAGTTTCCTATCTCCAAGATTGTGTGTTGCCAAGCTCATAATGTTAGAGATTTACTTGCGCAGCACCTGATGGGTACATCTATTCGTATTATTTTACAAGAAATATGCAGAAACTTATATGCAGTATTTCTCTGAGGTCATAAACAAGGCCCATGTCATCTGTATGTGGTCATCTGTATGTGGCATAAACAATGTCAGAGCTCTACAAGCTTCAGTTGCACCTTCTGTGCTCTTGTTATCGTATGTGTATCACTTTGATCTTTATTTAAAAATGGGTGAGCGTAGGCTGCAACTGTGGGCGATACAACAACGTAGAAGAGCAACAGATTAGAAATTCGTAAATGACGTATTATATCATTTGCACCAATCTGATTACTTTCAGGTTAGAGGAAGGCACACTTCTATTTTTTAAATGTATAACGTCGTCGATAAATTTAGCATGTCAGCAGAAAAAAGGTAACAGAGTAGTGAACTAAAATTCTGTTCCCGGTTTCATAGTAACGAGTGTTTCACGACAAAAAAACTGTACATGTCTTTAGATTTCCACACTGTATTGTTCGGTTTATTTAATGATTTAATTGACAAATTGGGATTTTTGATCGACGGTGTTCCGAAGCCACGTTAATATAAATCTCCGTTGTCGAGGGAGTCTAAAAACTCAGTTGTAAGTGTTCTTTCTGCTTCCATCCAATATCGTTTTTCTTCACTAATTTTAATTTTAAAGTACTGAGGCAGGTACTTTCACCAATGCAGGAGGAAAATGCGGGGACGAGAACAGCACAGATGACGACAGCGGTAAACTTCTTCCACTATACGATCGTCAGTTAACTCTGACAGAATGTATATGTGGAAAAAAAACTTCCAAAAACTCAGTTATAAAATATTTTCTTACTTGAAATATGAACAAATTCTTTAGCAAATCCAGTGTCAGTTACAGATAAAGTATTTATTACGGCTGTCTCTGTGTTGGAAGCTGGTTCAAATGACTGAGCACTATAGGACTTAACATCTGTGGTCATCAGCCCCTAGAGCTTAGAACTACTTAAAGCTAACTGACCTAAGGATGTCACACACATCCATGCCCGAGGTAGGATTCGAACCTGCGACCGAAGCGGTCACGCGGTTCCAGACTGAAGCGCCTAGAACCGCACGGCCACACCGGCTGGCTGTTGGAAGCTGACGAAGAAATAAATCATCCGTTGAAATTATTTTTTGTAATGTTACCAAATCTGCTCGCTGATCTGAGATCTAATTTAGTTTTACTGGGGAGGACAAAAATATGGAAATATCAAAAGTGCAACACATCATTCTGCCTAATGCGGTTTACGAAAACAGAAACAGCTTCTAGTCGTCTCGGAATGGATAAATACAAATGCTACGTGGTTTTCAATCTTATACCATTCTGCCTGCAGAATAGTGGCATGTTCAGGTAAAACGATGATGGAGGTGGGTGGAGATCAAGCTTCCTCCTTTCCAAAGTTAACAACAAAAACCCAATAATACTGAGATATGGTGACTGTGGTGTCCGGGGGAGATGCGACATTTCATAGGCCTCCTCACGAAACGAATCTTAGATGATGTGAGATGTGTGTACAGGGTCCTTCTCTTGGAATCCTGGAAGTCAGCATGACAATTGGGGAACTAGCACCGTGCCACGCTGTCCTGTTACGGGCATTTGCATCACTGATGTGTGGCTCTGTAATTCCAACTCGCCCGCAATTGCCTGCTTACGGTGCTGCCGGCCTTCCTGTTGGTTTGATGCTGTCCGGGTTCGAGTGTGTGACATTCAGCTCTGCAGTGACTCTTGCGGCTATTGTCCTCATACTTTTCGTCAGAATCTTCTTCATTGACCGTCCGTCACAATCACTCAACAAGCACTTACGTCACATTATGACCTAGTGGATGATGTTCTTCCGCTTTCCCTGTATGCGGTGTAAGTCTTCGATGTGGCGCCTCTTGAAACATCGAACACTGCATCTGTCTTGGTTACGGAAGCAACCACCAAATGAGCACCAACGATTTTCCCGCCTTCGAAGCCGCTTAGTGCTGACATAATACACTTACAATTGCTCAGAACATGGAACGTATTCGCAGCTGCGAATATGACCTTCAACTGTATAACGGAATAAAGGCAATGAAAATTTGTGCCTGACCGGAGCTCGAAACGAAAGAACATTGAATCTTACTTCTAAGCAACACAGGCACAGCGATATTGTATTTACCCGTCGACACCGGGCGGTAGAATTTCAATGAAAATGCCTCCTCCGTGAAGGAATGTACATGATGAATGTACGAGTGCAGGTGGGAGACACATGGCTGACGACATATGGAAGTTCGAGTCTGGCAGTGACTCGTGCTCGGATAATTTAATACTAGGGCGACAGCTCATGGTGGGTGGGAAATCGGTTTCCGAGTCCCGGTTCCGCATAAATTTTCATTGTCATTCCATTACACAGCTATTGGTTGTTCAAATTCGCAACTGCGAACATATTTCATGTAATTCACATTTACTGTTGAAAACCAAACGGCTGAAACAATAGGTGATTGTAATGCAATATGTATGCTTCAGTTAGACTAGTTGAATTACAGTAGAGGAACATCCAGATAAGGTATAAATAATTTGTTAAGGCTAAAAATAACTTGTTTAGGCTATAATACGTCTGACTGTCTACGGCATTTCACGAAGTGAATCAAGTGTAGAAGAGAATGTGAATTGGACACGGAAAAAAAAAAAAAAATGAAATGACGGAAAGGTATCGCTGGCCGGGAGGTTCCTATTCGGGAAAGTTCGGCCGCCGAGTGCAAGTCTTGCTTCAGTCGACGCCACACTTGGCGACTTGCGGATACATGATGATGAGGACAAGTACCTGAGAGGAGGATATCTCCAAAGCGGCCGGAAATCGAACCAGGTCCCGCTTGCAAGGGGGCGGGGGGGGGGGGGGGGGGCGCGAGCACCTTACCACCCAGCTAAGCAGGCGGATACTGGATACTGGACATGGACCTAGCATTTGATATATTATTGTACCGGTGGGACACGCTATTCAGTTCATCTTTTTGCCTGTACTGGACGAAGTGGGTGCAATGTCGTACTCAGTCAGATGTAATATTGTATTAACACGTTATTTCTGGTCTACCTGGATGCTTCTCCTATATAGTTCTACTTGTGTAATAACTATACATATTTCTTTATACGTTTGTGCCTTACTCAATGTACGTGATAGGCTGCTCTTACCGAGGAATACGTCTATTGTTTAGCGATTTGGTTTTCAACAATAAATATGAAAGAGTGGAAAAGCATTCGTAATTATATTTATTATATGGTTTTAAGATTTGACTGGTAACACAGACAGATGTAATCTCTCTCGGTAGCTAAGTTTGCTTCATAATATTTGCTGTTGATATTTTGACGTTGTATGTTTAGCTACGTTATATTAATGTATTGTTTTCTGTACGTAGGGCCCTGACGGTGGTGAGATGGCCCACCGTAACAGGTCGCAATGAAATAAATAGTAAATATTGACACACAGCTCACTGTGTTATTTATTCCTTCAAACATATTTAAAAAGTCCATGTCTCTCATAAACATGAACATAAACTACTGATTTAAATGGACTATTTTTATTTTCAGACACATACCAAGCTTAGTCTGGAAAGCTATATTTAGTTTACAAAAAGTGTTTATGGCTATTTTACTCTTCTGTTTATGGATTTTTATGTCCAGTCAACCAGTCGTCAGCCACATCAAATACAAAACTCATCCACTCTGTGTGACTTCTTATTTACTTATAATATTTTCTTCTCAATGTTCTGTTACAATTACTGTTTTAGCCTTATTTTAGCTGATTTTCGGGCTTACTTTCAATGTGCTGTATCAAGTTCCTCCATTATCTCTTGAAGTGTATGTGAACTATTGTCAGACAGAGCAATGTCATCATCGAAAAGGAGGTACAGCAAGCTCCCTATTGTACAGGTAGAGCGTACGCGAGATTGCGCCTGATATCCGAAGTACACGGATACTTGAGTTACAGCTTTCCTTTACTTCTGTTTAACGCACCCACTGTTTGTATGCTACTCAGTAATGCAGAGAAAGTTGTACAGTAGATATGCCCTATACTTACGTAGAAATTCTAATTTCTTTTTGGTTCCTAGAACAACACTTCTGTGCTCATTTCTCATCTTCTTAACACTTGTAATGCGCCCATTACTCCAGTAACAACCATAAAGGTGATATGGATTAACGACCATGGTCATTTCTCCATTTTAGACGCTACAGTATTATTGATATCTCTCGGCAATGAGAAAACTACAAACAACACTGTATTCTTCAGTCAGTGTCTTAAAAGCATGTTTTCGTTTCGCATCAACACAGAGCAACAAATCTAAAGTGAACTGTCCCATGAGAAAAGCAAAGTCTTTTGTTTTACTACCGGCTTTATGTGATTGAGAATGTATCTAACAGTACTGGAGGCCACTGGGTGCAAGGGCTACTGTGAGATGAAGAGACTGCCACCGGAGAGGAAGTCGTGGTAGGCTACCTGAAACCAAGAACGTAGCCAGAGCTGGAGTCCAGATCGGCATGGCTTCCCTAAATGAAATTACACACGACCTAGATGCCACCCAAGCGGTGATCCAAAATCTTCCGTTTGAGTGTGTCGCTGAAACGTATACGTTCCTTAGCGAAACTCCGATGAAGGCATATAAGCATTAACTTGTGGGCAGGGGATCTGTTGTCATTCGCGTCTTTCCAACGTGCATGCGGTAGATGTGGGAACGTGAACTATGGCGACGTTATTACCAAATGGATCCTAACGGGACCAACGTGCCGTTATTTTCTTGGCTGCCGAAGAATGAATGCTGGCAGACATCTATCGGAGAATGAAGAATGTGTATGGGGAAGCATGTCTATCGAAAAGCAGCGTTGTGAAATGGTGCGACAAGGGGAGCAGCTGCTTCATGATAACGTACGTTCGCACATCGCAAGTGGCGTAACGCAGAAGTTGTGCAAACTCAAGTGAGAGACACATGAGTATCCGCTTTAATCTGGCCTCAAGCGATAATGACTGCTTCGAAATTTCCTGGCAGTTTAAAACTGTGAACCGGGCCGAGACTCGAACTCGGGACCTTTGCCTTTCGCGGGCAAATACTCTACCATCTGAGCTACCCAAGCGCGACTCGCGCCCCGTCCTCACAGCTTCACATCTGCCAGTACCTCGTCTCCTACCTTCCAAACTTTTCAGAAGCTCTCTTGCGAACCTTGCAGAACTAGTACTCCTGAAAGAAAGGATATTCTAAAGACGGCTTCGGTCGCCCCCTCCCCCCCTTTCCACACACACACACACACACACACACACAAACAAACAAAAAACTAACAAAAAACAAATTATCTCCCTCTCTCCCTTCTTTCTTTCTTTCTTTCTTTCAGTCTTTCTCTTTCTGCCCCAGTACTCATCACACACACGCAAACCCACAAAAACCACACAACACTAACACCAAATACAATTCAAACTCGCGCGCCTCACCCAGAACACGCTACGAAACAAATGAACGCCACGCAGCCACAACACGTAATGGCAGCGAAAACTCCACCTACGTTTTGAGTAATCGAAAAACTGCATTGCCACGCGAACACAGGCAAAGAAGTAAGCCTATTTACTTCCCCAACAACACTGGAAAACGTACCACAACTTCGAAACTGTAAGTTACAGAAAGAAAACGTGATACAGTCTTATTTCCGTTCGTACATGCATAACAGACAGAAAATAAATTACGTTTTGCTGTATGCAGATGACAAGTTGTATATTGTTTAGCAAAACAGCTACCAAAACAAAGGACAATAACATCATGTAAGGTATGTTACTTTTCGCCAATTAAGTTATAAATGCAACTTTTACATAATTTTGCAAACGACGCAAATGTTAATATGTTAACAACAAATTTACAGTTAAAAATAAAAATAGAACCCACTGACGATAGCACAAAAGTGCTGAAACATGTATGGGTGAAACAAAAAGAAAAAAGGTGTCTTGCAAAAGGCGGAACTTCTCATCCTATTTTAAAATTACCAAATAGAAAACGGGCAGGCCTTCAATAATAACAGCTTCAGTTAAGTAAAGTTAGCAAACAGTCCTTCAGTGATAACAGCTTCAGTTAAGCAAGACTACCAAATATAAAACAGGTAGGTTTTCATGACTAACTACTTAAGTTAATTGGGTAGAGATAGTCAAAAGAAATATTAACACAGCCAAGTTAATTACGTAAAAGCAACAATAACTAGCCGAACGGTATACCCGCGTTACTGCAAGACACAAGAGGGCGAAACGCTCGAAAGAAACTAGACTTCCAAATAATATTACACAGCCTCAGCAACTGCAGATTTTAAGACATAGGCATCATCTAAGACAATATAATTAACAGAGCGATGACGACTGCTATGCCCGAAGGTTTCTCGAAACTGGCACCCGGCCGTATTACAAGAAAAAGGTACTTATCTGGGTGTTTGAAGATGTTTGGCAAGGAGGTCGGCTAAAATTATCTAGACACTGTGGGACGACGGGAGGGAGGGCAGGGATCCGGCCACAGCACGGAAGAAACACGTTCTGGCTCCGGATCAAGGCCAGTATCGATCCAGGAACCAACTGATGGTGGAATCGATCAGCTACGAAATCACAATAATCGCAACAGATCTGTATGTATCAATAATAAAAAAAACTATTAAGACCTCAAAATCCGAAACCTAACTGAAGTTCACAAATCGAAGCTGAAGCTTACCTGTTTCATAGGGGGTCCAGGATTCAGCACAGCGAAACTGGCTTCAGTCCCCTCGTCCCAGAGCAGACAGGCCCAGCCACGTATGAAGACGGCACTCGAAGTCAACCACTGATTCAAATCGGCACACAAATATGCCCAGCAAACACTCGGTGGATTCCGTGCCCAAGACGTTTGCGCAAGTGGTCGCCATACCCGCCAGGCGGACCTCTCAGACGTCCGCCTCGCTCCGTTACCACTCACCAACTCGCCGCGCCACAACACGTTTCGTCCCCGTCAACAACCCCGACCAAAGATTTTTGTGGCCTCAAACCAGAGGGACATCACGCGACAGATCGACCCAGGAATTCGAAAGTCGACGCCAGCAACCCTGTTGCGGCTCATTGCGTAAATGTACATCTGGATGTCCTGTGTCACCCAAAAATATCATCAAAACTGTGGTGGTTGTTTTCTTTAAGAAGTTTGCTCAAAATTCTGTCATTATTAACCTCAGTGGCAAAATGTCACAAAATCTGGTCACCCGTACGGTAGTATATAGTGAAAAACTGTCACTGTACAGGATAATGGGGAGGGCTTTCTGGGGAGATAAAGAGGTATGCGATGACAGGACTTTCTATAGTTCGTCCTTTTCGAATAGATATTTTTTGCGGGCTGCTTGAATTCGTCCGAGCCTAATCCGTCCTGAATCGCCCCACCCCTCCCCCTTTTGTGCAAAATCTATTTATGTTCTTTTAATACTAAAATAACTGAAGCCACGAGTTCCTTGTACAATAAATCTTACAATAAGCGTGCATTTAAGAACTATATGATAACGAAAATGTACATTTAAAGGAAAAACATGCAATTTGGGAGTTCCATCTGATATTGTAATGCATTTAATTTTACTTGGAAAAAATATACAACAACCAGTTTTCGTAAATTCATCACCTACTGGGGTAGCTCTGTACCATGAGGCACTGAGTTAGCAGTCCCTGGATTCGGGAGGCGAGATGGTTCAAATCCATCCGCCATTCATGGAAATGGTTTACTGCTGTTTCCCGTTTTCAATTTAAGCAAGTTCCGGGGATGGTTCCTTACTATAGATGTCAAAAAATTCCTCCCGAATGTCTTTCTTTGCTAACTGATTCCGGTTCCCGTAAGGGGGGACGTTGATGAAACATACTATTTCAAAAGTGCTCCAAATTCACAGTTTTGGAGATATGGCAATGAAATTTTGTACCACGCTTTACATGAACGTAACACATTTAGATAAAAACCCTTTGATTATATATATTCAATTTTTTTTGAATGAAATTAGAAGTTTTATTTTCAAAAAGTAACGTATATTCCTTTTTCTCGGAAAGTGTTGAAGAGATTTCTACAAAAATTTCTCTGTTTTATATCTTTATATGTTATAAGCCTCTCTCATGAGGTTTTTGGAATAGGTTAAATACGAGAATTTTAATAATTTTTTAATTGTAATTCCACAGGTACAATTTTAAATTCATGCAAAATTCCAGGCACTTTGCCCCATATCTCAGCTTGCAATCAGAATTCCAAAATTTTCTTTTGAGACAACGTTTATTAGGTTTACAGAAATATGTGTACAAAATTTCATATTTCTAGCATTCATAGAATCTGAGGAAAAGGTACATAAACTGTAAAAAACAAACTTTTCAGGAAAAGCAATTTAAAGTTCAACCTAACTTTTTCCTTATGTCACTTCTTCAGAAGCCACCACATTTGTACTCTGGGTCGTCTTTCCCTTCAAGGCTTCTCTTCTGGTTTCTTGTTGTCAGTCTTCTTTCCTTTACCAGGTCTTCAAATGACTTTTCAGCTGCAGAGACGCGCTGTAAATCTACACTCCTGGAAATTGAAATAAGAACACCGTGAATTCATTGTCCCAGGAAGGGGAAACTTTATTGACACATTCCTGGGGTCAGATACATCACATGATCACACTGACAGAACCACAGGCACATAGACACAGGCAACAGAGCATGCACTATGTCGGCACTAGTACAGTGTATATCCACCTTTCGCAGCAATGCAGGCTGCTATTCTCCCATGGAGACGATCGTAGAGATGCTGGATGTAGTCCTGTGGAACGGCTTGCCATGCCATTTCGACCTGGCGCCTCAGTTGGACCAGCGTTCGTGCTGCACGTGCAGACCGCGTGAGACGACGCTTCATCCAGTCCCAAACATGCTCAATGGGGGACAGATCCGGAGATCTTGCTGGCCAGGGTAGTTGACTTACACCTTCTAGAGCACGTTGGGTGGCACGGGATACATGCGGACGTGCATTGTCCTGTTGGAACAGCAAGTTCCCTTGCCGGTCTAGGAATGGTAGAACGATGGGTTCGATGACGGTTTGGATGTACCGTGCACTATTCAGTGTCCCCTCGACGATCACCAGTGGTGTACGGCCAGTGTAGGAGATCGCTCCCCACACCATGATGCCGGGTGTTGGGCCTGTGTGCCTAGGTCGTATGCAGTCCTGATTGTGGCGCCCACCTGCACGGCGCCAAACACGCATACGACCATCATTGGCACCAAGGCAGAAGCGACTCTCATCGCTGAAGACGACACGTCTCCATTCACGCCTGTCGCGACACCACTGGAGGCGGGCTGCACGATGTTGGGGCGTGAGCGGAAGACGGCCTAACGGTGTGCGGGACCGTAGCCCAGCTTCATGGAGACGGTTGCGAATGGTCCTCGCCGATACCCCAGCAGCAACAGTGTCCCTAATTTGCTGGGAAATGGCGGTGCGGTCCCCTACGGCACTGCGTAGGATCCTACGGTCTTGGCGTGCATCCGTGCGTCGCTGCGGTCCGGTCGCAGGTCGACGGGCACGTGCACCTTTCGCCGACCACTGGCGACAACATCGATGTACTGTGGAGACCTCACGCCCCACGTGTTGAGCAATTCGGCGGTGCGTCCACCCGGCCTCCCGCATGCCCACTATACGCCCTAGCTCAAAGTCCGTCAACTGCACATACGGTTCACGTCCAAGCTGTCGCGGCATGCTACCAGTGTTAAAGACTGCGATGGAGCTCCGTATGCCACGGCAAACTGGCTGACACTGACGGCGGCGGTGCACAAATGCTGCGCAGCTAGCGCCATTCGACGGCCAACACCACGGTTCCTGGTGTGTCCGCTGTGCCGTGCGTGTGATCATTGCCTATACAGCCCTCTCGCAGTGTCCGGAGCAAGTATGGTGGGTCTGACACACCGGTGTCAATGTGTTCTTTTTTCCATTTCCAGGAGTGTATTTTTCTCGGGATGTGTTGAGTAAAATTTCTTGAAGCCAATTCTTTCTAATACCTTCATCCTCCTGACGTTCCCATCATTAAATACAATAACTGCATCGTAAGTTGCATTCTGACAACTGTAGCAGATGCGAATGTGTTTTCAGGGCATCGTTTCCATATGAGTGAATCTAGAGACTCATTTGGATTTTAGGTTTTGCCATGAACACACTTTTTGAGAAGTGCAGGATCGGTTAGAAACCTGTAAGTGGGCTCAAAAAGATCCAGTATATAATTTGGAAGCCTCTCCTTGTGAATGTAGGGGTTGTTATCCCTCTGAGCCTGTAGATATTTACACTAGCTAATGTGGCACAGATTATGAATAGGGAATGTGGAAATATGTAGCCCATAACGCACTTTTCATGTCATTTACACTGGATATGTTCTGTCTGATAGATTTTCCATAATACACTTGAAGAGAGTCTATCATCTTCTTTTTGAGTCTGTTGTGTCCACCAACGCCCTTTCCATCTCCAGCTTTTTGCCCTTCATGTCACTGACAAATTTCCTCAATCTTGAATCCATTCTCCTCTGGAAGTGACCTATGCATTCAAGTTTCTCAATTAAAAGTTCTCAATAAGGTTTGCTCTTCACAGACTTGAATGCACTGGAGTCACCATCCCCAAGATATTTCACATATCTGACACCACGTTCCTTGACAGAGCTCTTAAAAATACTTTGCATACCAGCTCCTTCCATTCCACCTCTAGAACCAGAAGATGTTTTGCCGCAGTTATGTCCTTTTACATCTTCTTCACATTCTCTGCTAGGTGCACAGTTATGGCAGAATTTGCTCATAACTTGAACATCTAGTACCTTCGCTGTGTCAATACTTATGACACTTGACACACCATATAAAGATGTATTCCCTCTTTTCGTGAATGTACCATTACATGACACAATAAGATCTGTTCTAACATGACCAGAATCGTTCTCATCTAACGGGTCATTGTCTGCAATAGCTTCTACTGTAGCTTCTAGCCGGCCGCGGTGGCCGTGCGGTTCTAGGCGCTCAGTCCGTAACCGCGTGACTCCTACGGTCGCAGGTTCGAATCCTGCCTCGGGTATGGATGTGTGTGATGTCCTTAGGTTAGTTAGGTTTAAGTAGTTCTAAGTTCTAGGGGTCTAATGACCACAGATGTTAAGTCCCATAGTGCTCAGAGTCATTTGAACCATTGACATTACAATGAAATGAACAACCTTAGCTGCTTACAGGCGTTGACATACGTCAACGGGGACAGATGAAAATGTGTGCCCCGACCGGGACTCGAACCCGGGATCTCCTGCTTACATGGCAGACGCTCTATCAATCTGAGCCACAGAGGATAGCGTAACTGCAGGGATTTATCTCTGGTACGCCTCCCGCGAAACTCACATTCTCAACGCATTGTCCCGCACTACATTCGTAGTGACCCCGCCCATTATACTCATCTGTTCTTTCGGACCTGTCCGAAAGAACAGATACCATCTTAGTAAATATACCATTTGAACCATTTTTGTAGCTTCTATCACACTGTCCTCACACACATCAGAAATTATGTTTTCCAGTACACAGTTTATTTGTGTAAATCTCAGCCATGGCGCTGGCATATTCATTATTCCACACAAGAAATTTCCCGCCTCTCTCCCAACTCCAATACACCTCGATCCATAGGTAAACCTCATATTATCTTCATAGTACCGTACCAGTTTAGAAGTTTTCAATGAGCTATCAGCATCGCATTTCTTGCACACAATATGCAGATTGGTGGCCAAGCCTACTCCCTTACCATCATCTATAATCTGAATGTTGTCACTACCACACGTCTTACAAACATAAGAAAATTTCACTGCTGCAGTCAAGGTCAGTTAATCTAAATCCAGTGTACCGAGATTCATCACTGTAGTATGCACCATTCACTTCAGCAATTATTCGCTTGGAGTTTCTAGGAGACGAGTTCACATTTTCAGCAGACGTTCGTACTTTGGACGTAGCCCCATTGCTGGTTTGTTGTTGCTTCTCACGTCTTCCATTCACTAACTTATTACTAACTTATTCAAACGCAGTTTATCCTATTTTTATACACTCTTTGTGATCGTGGCATAACTGAATGAAGAAAAAAGCGAACACTTGTATAAATCTCCGTCAGTATCACAAGGTAAAAAGAATTGCTTCGTCATAAAGGATGCAGCTAGTTTGTTATTGTTTATAAGATACGGAACAAAGAGGATCTATAAAACCAAACAGTATGTATCGCAGCCTTCTTGATGTATCCGGCTCACGTCTGGTTGAAAGTAATACACAGAATCGTTGTTCACTGAGGTGGTATTGAAGTGCTGCTTCAAAACGTGGGAGTGGCAAGGAGGCCACGTCACGTTTTCAATTAATTTTCAGGCACTTCGGATGCGATTTCAACATTGAAACTTTAAGAACTTATTGTCCGTGAGTTGTACTAACAAATAAAAATTTAATCGAAAGTTGATATTTTTGGTCAATTTCATCTACGTCTCCCCTTAAAAATGCACTCTTTCTGCTTAAATGAAGGATAGCCCAATACCTCTTCGGAGGCACCCGACGGTGATAGCCACATTTACATTAGCAGTTTACCAGCGATTATCATTTTGTACCACGAATCTGCGCATAAAAATGACTACCTTGTGAAACAGCGATATATCATGTCTTCAAGTTTTACTACACGTACGATGTTCTACTGTGAATGTCTTGTTTGTAATATCCTAATAACAGTGACCAACTGTGACAACTCTAACGTATTTTTAAATAAACTTCAACGTATGTTGAGAAGAAATTTGTTATCATTAAAGGCTGTATAATCATATTATCGTCTATAAATACAGTCTCATTTATGAGGTCGCGACCATTAAAAGTCTAGTTGAAATTAATGCATGTATCATTCTCACGATTCCAAAACTGTAGCTCGTACTGAACTTCCTGGCAGAATAAAACTGTGGGCCGGACCCACAGCTCTTGCCCGCGAAAGGCAAGGCTCCCGAGTTCGTGTCTCGGTCAGGCACACAGTTTTAAAATGCCTGGAAGTTTCATATCAGCGCACAACCCTCTGCAGAGTGAAAATTTCATTACGTAGCTCATATTATTTGTGCATCCTGCTTTTTTTTACAAAATAATTTCGCTGCTGTAATTTCGGGTTGACTGTCGAAATAATAATTTAAAAAAATTTTCATCCGTTACGAAAACTGAAGAATTTTAATAAAATGAAAGATACTTTACAAAAATTTGAAATTTCATTGAAGAACTTGGGATGCATCAGTGTGCTGAAGAAATTATGATTTGGTTTCAGGTACGTCGTAAATTTAAGTATAAGATTGTAGTAGGAGAAAGCCAGTTATTGTCCAAAGGAACTGGAACCTGCCATTCAACTCAACGTTAAGATTCTTCCTCTCTGCGATAGTGAACCTTATACTAGAAGACTGAGTTGTGTTTTGTTAGCACAGAGGCAATACATTAAATTCGAATTTTAAAGCGTTTGTCAATAGAGCGAAGTTATAGTTAACCATATGAAGAACTATTTAATCGTGGATTTGGGTGTATGAGAATATTAATGAACTGAAGTTAGGTTTTTGACACTTTTCGTCTCCTAAATCTGGTATTATCCATAAAGCAAATAGGTAGAGCGTAGACATTTAACAACGTTTGTAGCATTAGAATTTCATTTCAGCTTCTTTTCAGTACGAACACCTACGAATTTAGTATTAACTCTTTCATGTTCCCTCCCCCCTCCCCGTCCCCCTCACCCTTCCATCCGCCAGTGTATTATTTGTGAACTCCTTGGTGGAGAGTGTTGCTGTTTATGCAAACATTACGTCCTCTGCAGATGATTACAGTGTTCACATAGGGCGAGGTCGCTCCCCAACGAGCCATAGCCACTCCCCATCACCGTACACAGCCACAAGCCGCTCTAGTCGCCGAATTCAGCAAAATCAAGAAAGGTGACCACGTGTGGAAATGAGACCGCCATAGACGAAAATCCGTCATGGACGACAGTCACAAACATGTTTTTACACCTCACTGACGTCGTCATTGGTGGCAAATCTGTTCCGTGCGCTAGTCGACTCAGGGTCTTCCTCTGTATTGCCCAAAAACTGTCGTCATGAGGTAAAGAATACCAAGTTCCGTGAAGGAAAGCAATTGGGCTGATAGCCGCACATGGTAAATACGTTCAGTCGACAGGAACATGTATTGCACGGATAAGTATCAGTAACTAAATGCAGCTCAAAGTAGCCATAATGTTATTTTCGGATGGGACTTCATGCAGGCATCACCACCGTCACAGACTGTGGAAGATCAGAGTTCTAGACTGACAAAGCTGTTCGAACAAGCACACGTAACAGTGATGGCTTTGGGCGGTTGTTTGACACTGAAGACGTTGCGATCCCACCATTATGAACAAGACGAGTTCCAGGTGTCAGTTGGGATGCTCAGGCAAAATTTGAAACTTTCGTCTATTGCATCCCAAACTACTTAGGCTCACAAAGGAAATGCACAATTGAGGTTAAGTCCAAACGAAAATTTACCCCTGTTTCGTTAAAAACATAACTTCATAATGCATTCGTTCGACACAACATATTGTGTTCGCTGTTCGTCGCAGTCTTACATAAGTACTCATAGCCGGCCGAAGAAGCCGTGCGGTTCTAGGCGCTGCAGTCTGGAACCGCGAGACCGCTACGGTCGCAGGTTCGAATCCAGCCCCGGGTATATACACTCCTGGAAATGGAAAAAAGAACACATTGACACCGGTGTGTCAGACCCACCATACTTGCTCCGGACACTGCGAGAGGGCTGTACAAGCAATGATCACACGCACGGCACAGCGGACACACCAGGAACCGCGGTGTTGGCCGTCGAATGGCGCTAGCTGCGCAGCATTTGTGCACCGCCGCCGTCAGTGTCAGCCAGTTTGCCGTGGCATACGGAGCTCCATCGCAGTCTTTAACACTGGTAGCATGCCGCGACAGCGTGGACGTGAACCGTATGTGCAGTTGACGGACTTTGAGTGAGGGCGTATAGTGGGCATGCGGGAGGCCGGGTGGACGTACCGCAGAATTGCTCAACACGTGGGGCGTGAGGTCTCCACAGCACATTGATGTTGTCGCCAGTGGTCGGCGGAAGGTGCACGTGCCCGTCGACCTGGGACCGGACCGCAGCGACGCACGGATGCACGCCAAGACCGTAGGATCCTACGCAGTGCCGTAGGGGACCGCACCGCCACTTCCCAGCAAATTAGGGACACTGTTGCTCCTGAGGTATTGGCGAGGACCATGCGCAACCGTCTCCATGAAGCTGGGCTACGGTCCCGCACACCGTTAGGCCGTCTTCCACTCACGCCCCAACATCGTGCAGCCCGCCTCCAGTGGTGTCGCGACAGGCGTGAATGGAGGGACGAATGGAGACGTGTCGTCTTCAGCGATGAGAGTCGCTTCTGCCTTGGTGCCAATGATGGTCGTATGCGTATTTGGCGCCGTGCAGGTGAGCGCCACAATCAGGACTGCATACGACCGAGGCACACAGGCCCAACACCCGGCATCATGGTGTGGGGAGCGATCTCCTACACTGGCCGTACACCACTGGTGATCGTCGAGGGGACACTGAATAGTGCACGGTACATCCAAACCGTCATCGAACCCATCGTTCTACCATTCCTAGACCGGCAAGGGAACTTGCTGTTCCAACAGGACAATGCACGTCCGCATGTATCCCGTGCCACCCAACGTGCTCTAGAAGGTGTACGTCAACTACCCTGGCCAGCAAGATCTCCAGATCTGTCCCCCATTGAGCATGTTTGGGACTGGATGAAGCGTCGTCTCACGCGGTCTGCACGTCCAGCACGAACGCTGGTCCAACTGAGGCGCCAGGTGGAAATGGCATGGCAAGCCGTTCCACAGGACTACATCCAGCATCTCTACGATCGTCTCCATGGGAGAATAGCAGCCTGCATTGCTGCGAAAGGTGGATATACACTGTACTAGTGCCGACATTGTGCATGCTCTGTTGCCTGTGTCTATGTGCCTGTGGTTCTTTCAGTGTGATCATGTGATGTATCTGACCCCAGGAATGTGTCAATAAAGTTTCCCCTTCCTGGGACAATGAATTCACGGTGTTCTTATTTCAATTTCCAGGAGTGTATGTGTGTGATGTCCGTAGGTTAGTTAGGTTTAACTAGTTCTAAGTTCTAGGGGACTAATGACCTCAGAAGTTGAGTCCCATAGTGCTCAGAGCCATTTGAACCATTTGAGCCAAGTACTCATTTTTGTTTACCGTATGAGATAATACACCCACTGAGTATTAAAACAGCTGGTACGGCTGGTGACTCACTACTTTGTGTCCTGTTGTCGGCTAAAACAAGTAAGCTGTGCCAAACTGGGTAACAAAAAGGTAACTGCAGCAACATAATTGAAGAAAAGGAGTGACAATACTGTTGCAATATTTTTCCGGTTTGAATGTTAACCACCAAGTACTTAGTTGTTTAAAGACGAGAGCGGTGCACTGAACCTGTGTAACGTCACTTTGTCCCGTCCGATGCTCGGCCGGTGAGCCTTGCGCGCAAGTGCCCGGGGCGTGTTTAGCCGCTAATGTATACCTGCCTAATAACTTCCATCCTGCGGGACACTTTCAATTAAATCCCGCGCGCGCCCGCGCCGGCGGGTGGCACACAGCATTAATACGGCCATAAAGCAGGGCGGCCACCGGCGCCCTCCATCACACGCTATCAGCGCTGATAGGCCGCAGCCGCCGGGTCAGCCGCGGTTTTTTTTCTGCTCGCCCACGATGTACAGCCACGGCCAGCGGTTTGTCCTGCGATGTTCCCCCAACACACACCGCAAGGGCAGTCTATCATTTTTTTGCAGGGACGCACGTACAGATGTGGTGTGACAAAGTCGGTTGAGCAGTTTACATACCCCTGAGATGCTGCAGATTATAATCCATGCATCACGCAGAGATAGAAAGCTACCTATAAGATCATGCAAATTAAAAGAACACAAGGTCACCCTATGGAAAACGGCTTATCCAATGAAAATTACTATGGGTGACCCAATTAAGCATGGACGTATGTGGTATCACACCCCATACGAACGTATTTATAACGAGATCCATCAACTTGGCATCACTAAAAGCAATCTAATTTCTTACCAAAACGTATCAAAAATGTTTTATCCACTGAATTAACAACACAATTAGCAGGAAAAGGGACAGATAATACGTTCTATAGCATTATACGTCGTGTATATATATATATATATATATATATATATATATATATATATATGTGTGTGTGTGTGTGTGTGTGTGTGTGTGTTTTGTAACACCCCACTCGTCACTTATCTGGTTTTGGTGTGTGTTCACTCCAGGTAACTGACAAACAGATCAACAGAGTGTGCAAAACTGCCGCAATGTCGGATAACGCAAAGAAAGTAATAAGGCCCTGTGACCCCTGATTGAACTGCGGTGGCAGTGTTGACAGTAATTGATTCAGAATTGATCTCTTTTAATTAAACAGGGGTGCACATTGATGTTATATTCAGCTATTGAACACCAGATGCAAATGTTGAACATAAAATTAATTAAGAAAGTTACTTGGGATTTTAACTACTTTATTGAAAACAGATGCAGTCGATTAGCACCAATTTATTTTAACTCATGCCCTTCAATCATCACATTACATGACTATCCTAACAGGCAGTGGGAATAAATTGCGTTTGCGTAGAGTAAAGCTCGATAAATCAAAAGTAATTCCTATCGACTGCCCCAGGCGTAATGTGAAGTGCGAGAAGAACTCTACAATACACGGCCCATGAAACCCTCGTGGAAACGTGATCCAACAAATTAATCAGTGGCCGGAGTGGGCGCAATGTCACCGAATTTAGCGTGGCGGCGCGGCGTCGTTATGCGGACGTCGGCCGACCTCGTGGTGCTGCAAGGCTGCGCTCGTCTATTCACTTCTAGCTGTCTTGCTCAGTACATAGCTGAACCAAAACTTTCTATCTCCAAGCTCAATCGTTCCGTTTGCTAAGTCCTAAACTGCAGAGATGCTCACTCTGTCTCAGGCAACCTGAGTAAAGAACGCCACGTCCGCACCCTAGGCAAGCTGGGCACGGAAGACCACTACGGGGACTTCTCCCAGTCCGTTCGTCGCCTCGGTTTCCCTCCAGAAAAATCACTTACGCCAATTACAGCGCAAGTCACGTTAATTATGCGTCGCTTCCCAGCGCCGACCAATGCCTGCTCTGGGAAGTGAACGAATTCCCACAAAATTTCCCTTCCTCTCAACTTCTGTGATTTAGCTCCTCCCAGGCCACCCATCAAGGTTAGCGTCTGCACAAAACACCAACTTTTCCGGACTTCTGACGCCCAGGAGAGTATTTCAAATTCCTTGGTCCTACATTCCCATCGGAGGCCGGCGTATTTCGTTCAGTCGCTCTTCACCTGACTTACTTCAGACTCTGCGGACCGTTAATTCAGCGTGAGGTTGCTATAGTCACGAACACGCATATTTTGACCTCTGTTGACCGCTCCACCGTAGCTTTGCGCGGCTTTCTCGCATGTTTCACTGAAAACGGGACGACAGACATTTATTAATAGGCGCACAAGTTCTCCATCTGCTTCCCGGTACACCAGCATGGGGTCAACCACCCACTCGCTGTGACTCATCTTAAGGCAGCTGGAGGCCGTGCCCCGTTACTGCTTTCTCAGAGCTTGAGCCGCCCTAAGTTGCCTATTGTCGCTTCCCTTCGCCGCTCCCCAGCCGGCCACGGTCACGCGAATACTTTCCTGGGATAAACTAGCCTCCAGTAAATCAACGCATTTCCACAAAGTTTTCATGTCGTGTGAATTACTTTAAGACCATCACCCAACATTAATTATTCCAATACGTCCATACTATAGCCCTACTGTTCACTCAACGTGAGTTAGGTGATCTTTAATGACTTCATGTAAGGGGCATAGTTCTTGCCATCTTACAGTGTGTGTGTGTGTGTGTGTGTGTGTGTGTGTGTGTGTGTGGAAAGGTGAGGGCGACAGGGGGGGGGGGGGGTTAATAGTGAAAAAACGATAAAATCTGTGTCACAACGTTCAGTGGTTCAAATGGCTCTGAGCACTATGGGACTTAATATCTGAGGTCATCAGTCCCTTAGACTTAGAACTACTTAAACCTAACTAACCTAAGGACATCACACACATCCATGCCTGAGGCAGGATTCGAACCTGCGACCATAGCGGTCACGCGGTTCCAGACTGAAGCGCCTAGAACCGCTTGGCCACTCCAGCCGGCACGTTCAGTGGTTGCAGAAAAAGTTAATGAACAAAAGAAACGTCCCTCAAAAGGATGAATACACCAGTACGTTCATCCAAGCACCTGGTGGGTGTAGCTAGCTGGCTGTGAAAATTAAATAAGCAAAACGATTCTTTGAAGAAAAGTAAAATATCTTGTGCTCGCCTCGCCTTGATGTATGAACATACGACCGAAACTTAACCATCTATAGATATGCAAGAGCAGAAGACGGCTGTGGTAGTTGCAGAGAATTGGAAGCTCGGCACCAGTGTCTCTGTTCTGCTCTAAGCTGGAGGCATCTCGCTCTGCACCTCTAATACCAGCTCTACCTCAGTGACGTCCTTTCAACAACTGTTGTTTATGATGCACTTTAGGAAGCGTCCTCCTATTCATAGCTACAAAACATAGTCAGTTCTATCAGCATCACAATCTCTTCAGCCAATTGCAACAGACCTTGCGTATTCCAACCAATGGTAATTTAATAAACATGCCAACAAATTTCCTACTCTTAAGGGTTTTGCTATGGTTAACCGATGCAGTACGTTTCTCCCTTTGTATGGCTAAGAAGGCAGAAAATTTCCCCCACTATGTAACAGATTACTGGTTACGCCAATAAGAAGGCATCCACGCACACACGTGCAGTAAAACTCACCAGCTATCTGAATAATGACTTTGAGCCAACCACAGAACTCCTCACTACCTTACTAAAATTTAAACAAACATTCCAGGTAGCCTCCTCTTGTTAACGGCTGGTTCCATGCTCAGGGCCACATATTTTCTCCTATCCTTCACAATTTTATCTCTGCTAAAATGGGTTCTTTCCACATCATTCATTAAGAAACTTTAGAATCGATTCTCTGCCCTCACTGGCCGCTCCTGGTGTGCTGAGCTGATTTGCCCTGCAGTTTACCTGCATGATGATGTCTTTGGGCAGGAACGTCCCTGCAATTCACACATTTCCCCCCAGTGACTGTTCCCTCTCGCCAGCCAGCTAAAAGCCCCAAGCCAGCCATAATTACAAGACTCCTTCACCGTATCAAAAGAGAAGATCCTACAGTTAATTAGAATTACAGTCACTGGCAGTAGTTATTATTCTTTGCAGTTTTCATACGCTGTTAGTGATCTGACGTGATTTACTGTTAGATGTCCATATTTGATTAATAAACAGGTTAACTAATAGTTTTTGTAAAAAGCTGCCACATAAGTCTGAAGGCGAAAAAGACATAAGTCTTACACAGAGTTTGTCATTCATACCACTATTTTATTTCAACATAAATCGAAGATTCTTCATGTCAAACGCTAATAACAATTTCAAAATGCGTGCTTCTCTCTAAACAAACACGAATGAAACACATGAACAAGACATTCATAGTCTGATCAAAAGTTTCCAGTCACCACTGTGTGTATTCGAATTGATCACGAGATGTCACCAGATGTGGATACGTCAGAATAAAAGATGGTGGGATTACTGTATAAGCAGACATGCAGTAATGGCGAAGTAGGTGGGAGTGGAACTTCAGTGAATTTGAACATGGACTGGTCGATAGATTTGGCTAAATAACAAGTCCATCAGGGACTCTTGAAAAAAATGGTTCAAATGGCTCTGAGCACTAAGGGGCTTAGCATCTGAGGTCATCAGTCCTCTAGGACTTAGAACTACTTAAATCTAACTAACCTAAGGACATCACACACATCCATGCCAGAGGCAGGATTCGAACCTGCGACCGTAGCGGTTGCGCGGTTCCAGACTGAAGCGCCTAGAACCGCTCGGCCACTCCGACCGGCGAACTCTTGAATCCTTCTAAAGCCACCCAGCTCGATTGCTGGTGATGTGACAGTGAAGTGTAAATGCGGAGGAACGACTACAGCCAACCAAGATTAGTCAGATCTCATATGACGAACAGGAATCGTCGAGCAGAAGCGGAGTGTCGTATAAAATATCACATGACATTATCGGAAGCAATAAGCCGTGACTTCCACAGTGTTACCAGCGGTCCAGATAGCCCAACTACTATGCACAGGGAGTTAAAAGAATGGGGTACAATGGTCAAGCAGCTCTACGTTAGACACAAATTTTTGTAGTCAATCTATGTGACGCTTGAGGTGGTGTACAGGGTGACGCCATTAGGACAGCATATACACTAAGTGATCAAAAGTATCCGGACACCCCCAAAAGCATACGTTTTTCATATTACGTGCATTGTGCTTCCACCTACTGCCAGGTAATCCATATCAGCGACCACAGTAGTCATTAGACATCGTCAGAGAGCAGAATTGTACGCTCCGCGTAACTCACGGGCTTCGAACGTGGTCAGGTGATTGGGTGTAACTTGTGTCATACGTCTCTACGCAAGATTTCCGCACTCCTAAGCATCCCTAAGTTCACTGTTTCAGAGGTGATAGTGAAGTGGAAACGTACAGGGACACGTACAGCACAAAAGCGTACAGGCTGACCTCATCTATTGACTCAAGAGGCCACCGATATTTGAAGAGGGTCGTAATGTGTAATAGGCAGACATCATCCAGACCATCACACAGGAATTCCGAACTACATCAGCATCCACTGTAAGTACTATGACAGTTAGGTGGGAGGTGAGAGAACTTAGATTTCATGGTCGAGCGGTAAATGCCAAACGACGCTTCGCTCACTGTAAGGAGCGTAAACATTGGACGATTGAACAGTGGAATAACGTTGTGTGGAGTGACGAATAACGGTTCAGAATGTGGCGATGGCTAGCACGGTGTGGGTATGGTGAATGCCCGGTGCATGTCGTCTGCCAGCGTGCGTAGTGCCAACAGTAAAATTCGGAGGCGGTGGTGTTATGGGGTGGTCGCGTTTTTCATGGAGGGGGCTTGCACCTCTTTTTGTTTTGAGTGGCAATATTACAGCCCAGGCCTACACTGATGCTTCAAGCACCTTCTTGCTTCCCACTACTGAAGAGCAATAAGGGGATGAAAACTGTATCTTTCAATACGATCGAGCACCTGTTCATATTGTACAGCCAGTGGCGGAGTGGTTACACGACATAAACATCTCTGTAATGGACTGGCCTGCACAGAGTTCTGATCTGAATCCAATAGAACACCTTTGAGACGTTTTTGAACGCCGGCTTCGTGCCATGCCTCACCGACCGACATCGATACCTGTCCTCAGTGCAGCACTCCGTGAAGAATGGGCTGTCATTCCCAAGGAACCTTACAGCACGTAATTGAACGTATGCCTGCGAGAGTGGAAGCTGTCATTAAGGCTAAGTTTGGGCCAACACTGATATGGCGCGCGCCGCTTTCCTGTGATCTTGTTTAAAGAGCGCGCTATAATCGATTATAGTTCGCTGTTCTGGTGGGGGTTGCCCTCCGGTGGTGATTTGCTATTACGTCGCTGGTGTGTGTTTGCGGTGGCCGGCGGAAAGCGAGAGGGTAGTCGGTTTCCGGGTATTGCACGGAACGTGAAGTTCGCTCTGCCTTACCTGCTGGTGACTAGCGCTATGGTTGTTGTGCCTCGCAATATGAGCAGAGTGGCCTGGGGCGGAGGCGACTCGCCGCTGTGCTGGCCATGCGCTGGTGATTAATTGGAGTCGGCGTACTTGTTCTGCCTGCCTGTCTGATGTGGAGGTCCGGTGGGGTCCTGTGATACTATGGCCCGGAGACAACCAGTTGCTGGACAACCTGGCAGCGGTATGAAAACATTTTATAGCATTGTGTAGGCGACCTGTGTGCAGCTGAGAACGGTTGAGACGATGATAGTTCGTATCAACATGAACTTGCATCCTGTCATGAACCAGTGAGGCAATGGTCTGTGGACAACTGGAGCATCAGACGTCACTACATTCTCCGGTTTCGTCTCCGAAGAAAGAATGCGCAGCTATTCCTCCACAGACATCTCAATTAACGTGTCTCCAGCAGAGTTTAATCGAAATTCATAAGTAACTTACTGGCAAATTAGAACTACGTCCTAGACCGAAACTGAACTCAACACCTTTGCCTTTCAAGGGCAAGTGCTGTAATGATTGAGCTACCGAAGCACGACTCAGAGCTTTATTTCCGTCAGTATATCTCTCCTATCTTCTAAACTTCGCAGAAGCTCTTCTGTTTACCTTGGAGGACTATCACTCCTGAAGAGCAGAAATTTCACTCTGGAAACCTGCCCCAAGCTGTGGCTAAGCCTTCGTCTCCGAAATATCTTTTCTTCGAGGAGTGTTATTCCTGCAAGTTTCACAGAATCTCTGTGAAATTTGGAAGGTGGAGATGAGGTACTGCTGAAAGTAAACCTGTGAGAAGTCGTAGTGATTCGTACTTGAGTAGCTCAATCAGTAGAGCACTTACTTGCAAAAGACCAAAATCCCGAGTTCTACTCTCGGGCCTGTACATTGTTTTAATTCGCTGGGAGGTTCCATATTAGCACACACTCCGTTGCCGAGTAGAAATTACATTCTGAAAGGCAGTTAGTTAAATACATGATTATGAAAAGAAAAAAAATATTATGTTTTAGGATATGTATGCCTGCACACACAAACACACACACAGACACACACACACACACACACACACACACACACACACACACACACACACACAGTAAGCTGCTCTACAGAATAGACGGTTACAAGCATAGAAAATCGTTACAAGTGAATTCTGCAACCTGTAAGTGAATTCATTCGTACACAATACACATCTAATATGAATTATAAGTCACACATAAGGTAAATAAATTGAGTGAAACATTTAGTTCACAACAAAAGTACGAATGAGCTACAGGAGGATGTGACTGAGATTTCATTAGTGGAGCCGCGACAATATAAAATAATAAGAGCAAAACAATAAAAAATGAAGAAACAAAGTGACATTGTTAGTTTATTGTCAAGATTTAGACATAAGTGAAAGGAGGGGTTGTCAGAAGATGTAGAGGTGGAAATTTGATATTAACGCAAAAGAAGCTGAGTAGCACAGTGAAATTGGTTTAGTGGCAGTTGGCTTTCAGCCGGTGAATGGCGAGGACATCTTGTTTATGTCCCATCCGCAGAGTCGCGAGCGCGTGTAGTTTGTTTACTTCCTCGCCGCAGCTAGTACTCGTGTAAGACGTCGTGGTCTCCTGGCCTTCATTAGTTACATATTCCGCCCTCACAATCGTATTCTGCACATCAAGATGTTTCGTTCGAACCCAATCTCGATAAGATAAAGTCAATGTTGTATGAAATCATGTAAACGACCGTGGCTGAAATACTAGAAGCTGGCGTACACACACACATATTAAAGACATGATGGTCGCAGGGGCTTTTAGTTCGGGAGACACAAACCGCACGCAAGGCTGCGAGTCCCTTCAGAGGACGACTCAGTCTATCAATGTCGGCCGGTGACCGCCCATAGAGCAGACAGCATTTGCCGGAGTGAAAGGAAGAACGACCCCATGTTCTCCTTAAAAGCAAATTCCCCTACATTGTGTGGGAGTACCCAGCCTACGCATTCTTTACAATATACCACGCAGTTTCAGAGATTTTCACAGGGAGACAGCAAACGCCAAACGCCAATACTACAGATTTCCAGATTGGTCGCCTTAAACGAAACATCCTCCCGTTTTAGAAGAGCAATGCTGATTGGCAGACGATATTACTGATGCCTTGAGCTGAAGGAGTAATGGAGGAGACCGAAAGATATCCCCCTTCACATCTGACATGCAGGGGGGCCGTGCTGTTGTCACTCTTGGAGCGAGAACACGTAACGAGATCGTGCGCGCCCATACGTGTACTCAAAGAGCGAGAAACAAGTGTCTCCTCAGTACTTCACTGGGAGAGCACCTCTGTCAAGAGCAAATTGGAGTGCGACTCTATATTGAGTCCTTGCGAGTAACCGTTGTTCACTGTGTTGGCCGCCACACTTATTGCGTGGAGTGAAAGGGCAGAGTTGTAGTTAAACGCCTGCGAGCGAATTTTTGAGTGGCATCACGGTGGGCTGGTTATCTGACCGGTGTACCACGCCAATAGTTAGACTAGGGGCGAATAGGAGTCCTTGACTTCATCAAGGCGTAGGGAGAGTCTGATTGGTAAAGGTCAATCCAGATAGAACGAGAGTTATCTAATTTGTCAGCAGCGAGCGGCGCATACAGCAGCCATCGCAGCTTACGTTATTGTGCGCTACACCTCTTGAGAACCCCATATTTCCTGCACAACAGTACACTTCATTGCATTTCACACATGACAACCTCCACCATACCTAGCAACATTCTAACGGATAAATATTCAGGTTGAGTAGGTGTGGCTCTCAGCCATTCTGCCAAGTCAATAACAATCTTAAACTTTTTATAGAAATTTCATTAGCGTATCCTATCCTTGACAGGTTACGTCACATTCCGAAAAGAACCCGGAAATAACTAGTTCAGTTCGTAACTAAAGGTACCATTGGAATTTCTCAAAATTTTAGCAAAATAAATAATAATTTTCGTTAGTTTCATGTTTTTCTTACACTAACTAGCACTATTCCAGTACCCAAGTATCCCACTAGTTACGTAAGAAACTTTGTGAATTTTTGTGTCATTTTCTTACAGCGGACGACTCCAGAAAGTATTTATTGCCGAAAGTTTTTCAGGCATTTCTCTTTAGAACGTTAGGAGCGTCTGTCTGACTTCTATAGTAGTGCAGGGGTGGAAATTGCATCTTGCAGGATCCACAGGGTAAAGGGTACATCTCAGGTTAATCCGTTGCGCAGAATGACAGAATAGCACCCACACGCTCACAGAAAATGGCGACGCTGCCGGGATAGGTAAAATAGGTAAGCTACCAGGATAGGAAAGTGGAAGGATAGTTAGGTACAGCAGGTCGCAGCAGTATCACTTTGAAGAACTTTCTTTCATGTATTAAAGAGCTATTTTCGAAGATCGGGATCAGAATAGATACAGGTAGTAAAGAAAGCAGAATTGGAGGGAAAAGGGCGTGTGCTATTTTGTTGGAAAATTTGGCATTTTTTTTACGATTTTTGTGTAGCTGTTAGGGCATAGAATTTTTAGGTGATAGGCACAGACGCAGAGTGACGCAGAGACGCAGTCTGACGCAGCATTATGTAAGTTAGAATTAAGAAATACCACTTTTCTCCCTTAGCAAGCGCACAGGTGGACATTGGTGACTGGGGCAGAGCAGACAGAACATTAGCCGAGAAGTCACGACGTCTGTGTTGTTGCTGGTTCAACCAACTGGTAAGTGGTCGTACAGTTTTGTAGATAGGGTTGTGGTGTGTTGAAAGAATTTCCATGTTAACGAGAGCACAAGCCAAAAGGTTACGTGAGAGACAGCAAGTAGACAAGATGTGGGAGAATCAACCAGATAGCAAGTAAACGAGCTTACTGAGTATAGGACAGAAGGTGAACCCGAAAATAGGACAGACGATGAATCAGAGAATAGGACAGTCGGGGAGCTGCATAATCAGCAGGCTCAGTTAGGCTGGGATAAAACTGAGACAGATGAGACAGATGGGAATCGAAAGGACGAGAACATCGAATTTCCAGAATATGAAATCCCAGCTAGGGCACATTCATGGCAAGGAATAGACAGCCCACGTAGGAAATGGCAAAGATTAGAAGCGAAACGAGCACAGGAAACGCGTTTGTTTGCCGCATATTCAGGGACAGAATACGCGTCAATACAGTCAATGAACCGGCAGTTAGGTAACGTTCAAAGAGAAGTAGACAGTGAGGAAGAGGAGGAACATTTAGAATATGTCGAACCTATCGTACACGTATTAAATATGCCTCAACAACAGACACAGAATTTTGCGGAGTTACGAGCGCCACGAAAAGGTTCCGTAACAGACGCAACTGTACCTGCAAACACAAGACATACACAACAGAGAGGGCAGAATGCAGGGTTGTTGGCGCCACGTAATGGTTCAATGACAAACGCAACTAGTCCTCAACACAGACAGCACGGGTTATTGCAGTTCTCAAACTTAGAAACGCCACAGCATAGCCCGGTAAACGACGTAACTGACCAAGTGGAAAACAATAGATGGAGAATACATAGTTCAGCAGAAGGTAGTGTCACAGGACAGGACGCGATCATGGAGATGTTACAAAAAATGAACGCTAGTATGACGAAACAGAATCAGGATATTAATAATATTAATAATGAAACAGAATACACAAATGACAAAACAGTATCAGGAATTGAAACAGGATAATCAGGAATTGAAACAGGATAATCAGGCTATTAAGACACAGATCCAACAGGTTGAAATCCAGATGGAAAAAGGGATCGCCAGAATTGATAGTCAGATCACTCAGATAAACAAAGACGCGAAAGAATCTAGAGAAAGAATTCAGGTATTAACAGAAGGTCAGCAGCAATTACGCACTGTCGTGGACAAGGTCCAATTGGACATCGTAAACGTTGACAAAAGGTGGAACGTTTTACGAAAAAAGCCACTCGAATAGCAATAACAATTTCTGAACAACAAGCAATTGAATACAAGGTCGCAAAGGTTGCACTGAAAAAATATGATCAGCGGATCAATAAAATAGAACTTAAAAACAAAGATCTGTTTCAAAAGCTTCGAACAGAGTTGATACAAACTATCGAAGAAAAGATCGAGACCGATTATACCTGTAGCGAAACAACTGACACGTCAAGCATTAATTCAGTACACGATCACGCACCGTCTAAGAAAGTTCAAGTAGAACCAAGGCTAGACGTAACATTCTCACAGAAATCGAAAAAGGAAAACCCCGATTAAAGTAATACATGACATGCCACAGGACCAGGCACAGTGTCTAGAAAAACGGAACACGTACATTCAGCCGATACCAATCGAAAGAAAGCCAACTGAACCAGTAAATCCAACGACACAACATAATAGCAGCACAGGTACTATACCGCGAACGACGAGAGTAGAAACACACGAGCAACTCCTTTGTTCACCAATGATACGATATGATGCGGATATGAGTCAGGAATTTGAGAATAGGCAGACAGGCAGTAGATTACCAGAGAATAAACACGACGACACAAGCAGTGGCAGATTATTTGAGTCCATGAATTGGCCACAAACCGGATTTATGAGTAGATATGATACAGAATACTTCCTTACAGTTAGAAAATGTTAACATTTCAAGGAAGTAGGCGGTAGCTTCCATGCACGCACATTCATCGATCAGTTTCAAGTAGTCTTACCAAACTACTGAAGCGTAGCTCACAAACTTGACTTCATTTGTGTACACATGTCAGGAACAGTAGCAGACGTGACGCAAAAGATCGAGGCTACCTGTACGTCTTACCTACAGTTCAGAACAGCATTTCTCGAAAGATATTGGTCCAAGGAGGTGCAGAACAAAATTAAATACCAGCTGCTTCAGATGACACCATATGGAAACTCAGGAGAGAAAAGCGTGGTAAAATTCTTTTATACAATGGACAAAAGAATCAATGCCTAGACAAACCATACAGTAATGGAGAGCTGATACGTCTGTGTAGAATGAAATTACCGGTAAAGTATCAACAGGCTGCAGTAGGAAAAAATGAAAATACCGATGAATTGAAACAGGTTTTAAGGGAACTTGAATTTATGTTTAAAGAAGACGAGGTGAAAGAATAAAGAAAGGAAAGGGAACAGCAAAAGGAGAGGACTAGGAACGAATATTCCAATCGTAATAATCGTAATCCTAACACTAATAATTTCAGGCAATTTAACAGACAAGGACAGTGGCACAATGGAGACAATTGGCATGGAAACGATAACCAGTTTAATTGGTACCGAAATAGGAACGGTAATGGACACTCGTACAGTGGCGGATATGGCCTTAGGAATCAAAATGCCAACGGTCAAGGGTACTTTGAAAGAGGTCACGATGTCAGAAACAGCAACTGGCGAGACCAAGGCGCGAGTAATTACCGAGGAAATTATGGTCCACAGAGAGAAGAACAATACGGCAAAGAGAAACCAGATGTAGAAGTTAGGCCACCGAATGCTGCAAAACGTAAAGATTGAATTGAAAAATGCGGAAGAGGTTAGGCAAAATAACGTCCACCATATCTTATACTAACCACTAAATCAAAAATAAATTAAGAATCAACAAAATAACACATTAATTAAAAGAAAAAGGGACACAAAACAGACTAACAATCTCTTGTAGTAGCAAGTACACTACAACATGCATACAAACAATGAATGGTACACAACAATTAATAGAATGAAGAAGTGGTAGGACATAATTAGAATAATGAAAAGAAATCATATATATACAATAATGTTTGCCACTATCAGAAAATTTTTGCATTATTTAAAATCGGAATTTTTTTTGTAAATAACAAATATATGTAAAACACAAATTGTAAGTATTTCTACGTGTCAGAGGGACATCGCCACCAACACCAATTACCAGCTCCCTTAACACGAGATGCTTCGAGATAGCGACGGAGAGGGTACAGACATGTTGAGAAAGCACTTAGGGCAATAACAACAACATGAAGACCAACGCCATACTGGAAATGCAGGTTGCAACCAGGTTGGACTTCAGGAGGACAACACGCAGCACGGACAGTTCATATGTCATGACACTGGTACACAACGGAAGAGTATGAGGAGAATCATAATACGACGAGACGACACTGAAGGTACAAAAAATTACTAAGATCTACAAACTCATCAAGTAACATTTGGAAAGCCAGTCAGATCCTATAAATCCTATGTCACTCCTACGCTAAAATTCACATATTCCTATCCCAAAAAGAACAGAAGAATGCAAGAAAGAAGAGAAGAACAGAAGATGCAAGATGAAGAAGGGCAGAAGACAGCAAGATACCTTTCTTTCCTATCCTACAAAGTAAATTGCTACAAACGTCGTTACATGTACTTTGAGGCATGGCAACTACCACAACCACCTCTCCAAAAATAAACCTTTAATAGTCAGATACAAGTGAATGGCAAACGGAGTATTAAGTAGTACCAGCCAATATTATCCAGAAATAAGTTCAGCAAAATCAACAGTATTCTCCCTACCACATCATCAAACTGCATACCAAACAACGTGTGAAGTACCAAGACATCACAGCACAATATTGGGTGACTATCGTCGGTAGTCAACTACAATAATCGAACTGCCATACCATCCCAGATGTGACAGCAAAGGAGTACCAAGAAATCACTGTTCATGCAATAAACCACAGTCATCATCATCGGTTGAAAGTACCACTCTATGATGATAATGTCAACAAGTAAGACCCGGCATCGCATCCTAGAGTGCTTCTCTCATAATTTGTGACACCCATACAAATGAGTCGATGCCTTCCAGTATCTCAGTGGGGATCGTCGAGCACAGAAAGTGACGCAGCACAAAACGAAGAGAATGATAAAATACGACTGTAGAGCTAAGAAAATGATGTATTTGTAAAAATATTTTTTCCCTTTTTTGTGAAAGTAATTATTTTACATTATATATAAAACCCATTATGTGATAGAACCCTTAAAATATTTGTTGTGGTCTTCAGTCCTGAGACTGGTTTGATGCAGCTCTCCATGCTACTCTATCCTGTGCAAGCGTCTTCATCTCCCAGTACCTACTGCAACCTACATCCTTCTGAATCTGTTTAGTGTATTCATCTCTCGGTCTCCCTCTACGATTTTTACCCTCCACGCTGCCCTCCAATACTAAATTGGTGATCCCTTGATGCCTCAGAACATGTCCTACCAACCAATCCCTTCTTCTAGTCAAGTTGTGCCACAAACTTCTCTTCTCCCCAATCCTATTCAATACCTCCTCATTAGTTACGTGATCTACCCACCTTATCTTCTTCTGTAGCACCACATTTCGAAAGCTTCTATTCTCTTCTTGTCCAAACTAGTTATCGTCCATGTTTCACTTCCATACATGGCTACACTCCATACAAATACTTTCAGAAACGACTTCCTGACACTTAAATCTATACTCGATGTTAACAAATTTCTCTTCTTCAGAAACGATTTCCTTGCCATTGCCAGTCTACATTTTATACCCTCTCTACTTCGACTACCATCAGTTATTTTACTCCCTAAATAGCAAAACTCCTTTACTACTTTAAGTGTCTCATTTCCTAATCTAATTCCCTCAGCATCACCCGATTTAATTTGACTACATTCCATTATCCTCGTTTTGCTTTTGTTGATGTTCATCTTATATCCTCCTTTCAAGACACTGTCCATTCCGTTCAACTGCTCTTCCAACTCCTTTGCTGTCTCTGACAGAATTACAATGTCATCGGCGATCCTCAAAGTTTTTATTTCTTCTCCATGAATTCTAATACCTACTCCCAATTTTTCTTTTGTTTCCTTTACTGCTTGCTCAATATACAGATTGAATAACATCGGGGAGAGGCTACAACCCTGTCTCACTCCTTTCCCAACAACTGCTTCCCTTCCATGCCCCTCGACTCTTATAACTGCCATCTGCTTTCTGTACAAATTGTAAATAGCCTTTCGCTCCCTGTATTTTATACCTGCCACCTTCAGAATTTGAAAGAGAGTATTCCAGTTAACATTGTCAAAAGCTTTCTCTAAGTCTACAAATGCTAGAAACGTAGGTTTGCCTTTCCTTAATCTTTCCTCTAAGATAAGTCGTAAGGTTAGTATTGCCTCACGTGTTCCAACATTTCTACGGAATCCAAACTGATCTTCCCCGAGGTCCGCTTCTACCAGTTTTTCCATTCGTCAGTAAAAAAATCGCGTTAGTATTTTGCAGCTGTGACTTATTAAACTGATAGTTCGGTAATTTTCACATCTGTCAACACCTGCTTTCTTTGGGATTGGGATTATTATATTCTTCTTGAAGTCTGAGGGTATTTCGCCTGTCTCATACATCTTGCTCACCAGATGGTAGAGTTCTGTCATGACTGGCTCTCCCAAGGCCATCAGTAGTTCTAATGGAATGTTGTCTACTCCCGGGGCCTTGTTTCGACTCAGGTCTTTCAGTGCTCTGTCAAACTCTTCACGCAGTATCTTATCTCCCATTTCGTCTTCATCTACATCCTCTTCCATTTCCATAATATTGTCCTCAAGCACATCGCCCTTGTATAAACCCTCTATATACTCCTTCCACCTTTCTGCCTTCCCTTCTTTGCTTAGAACTGGGTTGCCATCTGAGCTCTTGATATTCATACAAGTGGTTCTCTTCTCTCCAAAGGTCTCTTTAATTTTCCTGTAGGCAGTATCTATCTTACCCCTAGTGAGACAAGCTTCTACATTCTTACATTTGTCCTCTAGCCATCCCTGCTTAGCCATTTTGCACTTCCTGTCGATCTCATTTTTGAGACGTTTGTATTCCTTTTTGCCTGCTTCATTTACTGCATTTTTATATTTTCTCCTTTCATCAATTAAATTCAATATTTCTTCTGTTACCCAAGGATTTCTATTAGCCCTCGCCTTTTTACCTACTTGATCGTCTGCTGCCTTCACTACTTCATCTCTCAGAGCTACCCATTCTTCTTCTACTGTATTTCTTTCCCCCATTCCTGTCAATTGTTCCCTTATGCTCTCCCTGAAACTCTCTACAACCTCTGCTTCTTTCAGTTTATCCAGGTTCCATCTCCTTAGATTCCCACGTTTTAGCAGTTTCTTCAGTTTCAATCTGCAGTTCATAACCAATAGATTGTGGTCAGAATCCACATTTGCCCCTGGAAATGTCTTACAATTTAAAACCTGGTTCCTAATTCTCTGTCTTACCATTATATAATCTATCTGATACCTTTTAGTATCTCCAGGAATCTTAAAATATTGTTGTTGTTGTTGTGGTCTTCAGTCCTGAGACTGGTTTGATGCAGCTCTCCATGCTACTCTATCCTGTGCAAGCTTTTTCATCTCCCAGTACCTACTGCAACCTACATCCTTCTGAATCTGCTTAGTGTATTCATCTCTTAGTCTCCCTCTACGATTTTTACCCTCCACGCTGCCCTCCAATACTAAATTGGTGATCCCTTGATGCCTCAGAACATGTCCTACCAACCGATCCCTTCTTCTGGTCAAGTTGTGCCACAAACTTCTCTTCTCCCCAATCCTATTCAATACTTCCTCATTAGTTATGTGATCTACCCATCTAATCTTCAGCATTCTTCTGTAGCACCACATTTCGAAAGCTTCTATTCTCTTCTTGTCCAAGCTATTTATCGTCCATGTTTCACTTCCATACATGGCTACACTCCATACGAATACTTTCAGAAATGACTTCTTGACACTTAAATCTATACTCGATGTTAACAAATTTCTCTTCTTCAGAAACGCTTTCCTTGCCATTGCAGCCTACATTTTATATCCTCTCCACTTCGACCATCATCAGTTATTTTGCTCCCCAAATAGCAAAACTCCTTTACTACTTTAAGTGCCTCATTTCCTAATCTAATTCCCTCAGCATCACCCGACTTGATTAGACTACATTCCATTATCCTTGTTTTGCTTTTGTTGATGTTCATCTTATATCCTCCTTTCAAGACACTGTCCATTCCATTCAACTGCTCTTCCAAGTCCTTTGCTGTCTCTGACAGAATTACAATGTCATCGGCGATCCTCAAAGTTTTTATTTCTTCTGCATGAATTTTAATACCTACTCCGAATTTTTCTTTTGTTTCCTTTACTGCTTGCTCAATATACAGATTGAACAACATCGGGGAGAGGCAACAACCCTGTCCTTAAAATATTATGTAAAGAAAATTAATTAGTATAAGTAGATAATCTAAAAAATCCCTGTAAAGCCAAGTCAGTTTTCTATATAATAGAGGTTTTGGGTTTTGATTAATAATAGGATGAAAGAGGATAGAATAAAGAAAAAAAACACTTCTTTACTCTTAAAACAGAGACACAAATAATGCCTAAATAAATAAAACAAAATGATACAACAGAGCTTTTGCAAACATTCACGTGAAGCTTAACTAAAGTAGAGATATAACAACACTAAAACATGATACACTGTACACTAACGAGTTTAGAAAAATTAATAGTGTAAAAACAAATTTTTGGAATTTAAAAAGGATAACAGACACACTTACTGGCAATTGCAAAGAATAACAACCTTTGTAAATTCTATATTTGCCTAACAACAAACCATAAATTGAAGAATTAAAAAATAAAAACAATAGCTATAAAGGAATCATTGGAAAAAATTGTTAAGAATGGCTGAGAAAAGTTTATTGGAAAATCTAAAAGAACAATTTTTGTCTGATTTTGTCAATGTTTTCCTCGGCATTGACAAACGCCAGACAAAAACTTTGTCAGAAGGAGGGAGGTATGTAAGACATCATGGTCTCCTGACCTTCATTACTTACATATTCCGCCCTCACAATCGTATTCCGCATATCAAGACGCTCCATCGAACCCAATCTCGATAAGATAAAGTCAATGTTGTATGAATTCATGTAAACGATATGCAAATAACAAGTAAGTGCACCATGGCTGAAATACTCAATGCTGGCGTACACACACACACATTCAAGACACGACGGTCACAGTGGCTTTTAGTGTGGGAGACGCAAACTGTATGCCTGGGGGCCAGTCCCTTCAGAGGACGACTCAGGCTATCTATGTCGGCCAGTGACCGCCCATAGAGCAGACAGCATTTGCTGAATGAAAGGAAGATCGACCCCGTGTTCGACTTAAAAGCAAATTCCGCTACATTGTGTGGGAGTACCCAGCCTACGCATTCTTTACAACATAGCACGCAGTTTCAGAGATTTTCACAGGGAGACAGCGAACGCCAAACGCCGATACTACAGATTTCCGGATTGGTCGCCTTAAACGAAACGTCATCCTCCCGTTTTATAAGAGCAATGCTGATTGGCAGACGATATTCTTGATGCCTTGAGCTGAAGGAGTAATGGAAGAGACCGAAAGATGTCTCCCTTCACGTCTGGCGTGGAGAGGGGCCGTTCAGTTGTCGCACTTGGAGCGAGAACACGTAACGAGAGCGTGCGCGCTCGTACGTGTACTCAAAGAGCGAGGACCTAGTCTCTCCTCAGTACTTCACTGGGAGAGCACCTCTGTCGGGAGCGAATCGGAGTGCGACCCTATATTGAGTCTTTGCGATTAAGCATTGATCACCGTGTTGGCCCCCACACTTATTGTGTGGTGCGAAACGACAGAGTTATAGTTAAACGCCTGCGAGCGAAATTTTGAGTGGCATCACGGTGGGCTGGTTATCTGACCGGTGTACCACGCCAATAGTTAGACTAGGGGCGAATAGGAGTCCTTGACTTCATCAAGGCATAGGGAGAGTTTTATTGGTAAAGGTCAATCCAGATAGAACGAGAGTTATCTTATTTGTCAGCAGCTAGCGGCGCATACAGCAGGCATCACAGCTTACGGTATTGTACGCTACAGCTATTGCGAGCCCCATATTTCCTCCACAACAGTACACTTCACTGTATTTCACATGTGACAGCCCCTACCGTACCTACTAACGTTCTAACGGATAATTATTCAAGTGGAGTAGGTGTGGCTCTCAGCCATTCTGCCAAGTCAATAACAATCTTAAACTTTGTATAGCAATTTCATTAGCGAATCCTATCCTTGAGAGGTAACTTCACATTCCGAAAAGGACCCGGAAATAACTAGTTCAGTTCATAACTAAAGGTGCCATTGGGATTTCTCAGAATTTTAGCCAAATAAATAATAATTTTCGTTAGTTTCATGTTGTTCTTACACTAACTAGCACTACTCCAGTACCCAAGTATTCCACTTGTTACGTAAGAAACTTTGTGAATTTTTGTGTCATTTCCTTACAGCGGACGACTCCAGAAAGTATTTATTGCCGAAAGTTTTTCAGGCATTTCTCTTTAGAACGTTAGGAGCGTCTGACTTCTGTAGTAGTGCTGGGGTTTAAATTGCATCTTGCAGGAGCCGCAGGGCAAAGGGTACATCTCAGATTAATCCGTTGCGCAGAATGACAGAATAGCACGCACACACTCACAGAAAATGGCGACGCTGCCGGGATAGGTAAAATAGGTAAGCTACCAGGATAGGAAAGAGGGAGGATAGTTAGGTACAGCAGGTCGCAGCAGTATTACTTTGAAGAACTTTCTTTCATGAGTTGACATTCAGTCACCATGGCCCATTCGTACGGAAAAGCTACCATCAAGATCCGCTTCCAACCCGACTACGCACGACCTAGAGCCTTTGAAATTGAAAGATTCATCCGTGACGAAGTTCAAATACCAACATAGCACATCATCGGTATCCACTTATCCATCACAAGTAGCGTCGTTTACGTCAAGATGGTCGATGACGAGTTATTTCACGCAGTTGTGAACAGATGGGCAAACACTCTCAAGTTTAAAAACTTCGATGGTCACATCGGGGACTACGATTACGCACACTAACAGTCTTCGAACTTGCGTTCGAAGAGCCTTCGGACGTAGTTACCTCACCTTTCGGCCCTTATAGAGACATATCAGGTTCTCAACGGCGTCAGACAAATCTAAATTGAATTAAAGAAACATGTGTCATCCTACTTAGTCATAGGTGGCTGTCGAGCAATCGCAATGTACGATGGACAACGTCGTACTTGTTCTGGTTTCGGCCAGGAGGGTCATGTACGCTCGGCGTGTATTCAACCTCGGGTTACACAAATTCCATTACTTGACACAGCACCACCTCCTACGCTCACGGCCCTCCCCTCAAGTACGCAGGGGTGACACGATCGACCGTCACGACAGATGAAAAACCACCTGGAAGACAGGAAGCGTTTGAATGAACACCTGTCGCCAGTCCTGGATTGACCAACAACATTACGGTGTCCACAGAGGTTGAAGATCGCCGACCATCGACTCCACATGAAGATTCGGACGAGAGAATGGTACTCGACGCTAGGCTTGTACCAATCTCTGCTCGTTTCCCTGAGGGGGATGCGATACGGGAACCACAAACTATTTCGGACACAGAAACCCACGTCCGCAAACAAAGGTCACCGAGAAAACATAAAAAGCGACGTCGCACGCCCTCAGACGATTGCCTCCAGCGGACCTCGTCTCCAGTTGACGACCGGACGGCCGACGAGACGACGAAGAAAGTGTATGACACAGGATCGCCCTCACCTGTCACTTTGTCTGATTTCCACAAACCCGATTCCGCTCTCTCGGTCAAACAGATAACAAGCACAGCGCCCACCGTTGGTACACAACCAGAAACAACTATGAATTCACCCTTAGTCACTCAGCCCGCAAATGTTCTACCGCAGCCACCGTTAACTTACGGACCTTGGGCGGATGACATTGAAGACGATTCTACGCCCGCTATGGTGGATGAGGAGAGGGGTCTCTTCTCCCACACCTCGGACCCTTCCGAGTAGCAACAGATGAAGGCGCGCACGCGGCCAGCAGGTTACAGGCCCCACATTTTACGGCGACACTGATGGCGGCCCCCAACCGCAGGAGACGAACTACAGACCTATCGCTTAACGACCATCAACATTAACACAATTCGGCCACGTACGAAGTTGTCGCTGCTCCAAGACACGCTCAATGCAGCAGACGTTGACCTTGTCTTTCTCCAAGAAGTCATCGTTGTCGATTTCCCAGGTATGTATGGTTATACGGCTCATGTGTCCCATTCCTCCCCAACTAACAGTGGAGTCGCAGTTAGAGAGGGTCTCGAGGCGGACGAAGTCCGATATCTCCCCGACGCTAGAGGAATGGCCGTAACGGTGCTAGGCGTCAGGTTTATCAATGTGTACGCCCCTTCCGGAAAGAGTCGCCGTCGTGATCGATCACTCTTCTTCGCAGAAGGAATAGCACAGCTTTTTCAGGGCAGGCACGATGACTTGATATTAGTGGGCGATTTCAATAGCACTCAAGCACCTATAGATCAACTGCCACGCCATTCACCGTGCCCTGAAGTTGGGACGCCAATGGCGATCTCCAGCTGGTAGATACATGGGGACATGTCCGAGGAAATCGACCGGGATACACCCATTTCACCACTTGTCAAGTCGCGTCGACAGGATTTACGTCTTTCGTTCTCTCGCGGCAACGGTGAGTGACGCGGAGGTGTGGCCAGTAGCCTTTTCTGATAACGGGGCCTATATATGTGCCGTCACCCTTCGTCGCCAACGGGTGTGGCGCAGCCGACATCCCTGGAAATTAAACCTTGCTCACCTCGCTTCTCCGGATTGTCGACGCGCCATAGAAGACACTTGGAGTTTGTGCGTCCGCCGCCTCACGACGTATCCTACATCGATTAGTTGGTGGTCAAACTGCGCCAAGCCGGCTCTATGGAGAACCTTTATTACGTATAGTCGATTTTTATTTCACCGTCCTTCACGAGTCCGTGTCCTTGCCACCCACACCGACATCAGAACGACAGACGACAGTACAGCATGCGAAGGCACAGATCGTAGCCCATATGCGCCGACACCTCGAATGGACGATCGTCCGAGCACGAACACAAGACAGACTCGCAACGGAACGACCCACCATGCACCATGTCATTCGAGAAGGTACACTTCGAAGACGGGCGCTGATACAGGCCATCATAACTGAGGACGGCCGTCATCACACCACACAACGCGATATTGGTACAGCCTTCTTCGACCATTACCCACGACTTCATTCTGCTCAATGTTCCGAGCCGACGACGGTGACAGGAGTCCCACGTTTATGGCATTGTCTCACAGGATTTACAAACTAAATTATTGAACGACATTACGGAACACGAAGTTATCGACGCCATAGGTAAAGGAGCGGCGAATAAGTCTCCTGGCTCCGACGGGATCCCTGTAGAGCTTTATAGGAATTTCCGGTATTTACTGGCTCCCAAGTTGACAGACATCTTTCGGGAGCTTATGTCCCCCGCGGTGCCACTCCCCTAGACCTTCGTAGAAGGAATAATTACACCGGTTCAGAAACCTAAAGGTAGGGCTCGAATACAAGATTACCGCCCGCTAACACACGTCAACTGCGACATGAAGATATTCATCAGACTATTAGCAAAACGTCTACGACCGACCCTACCTTACGTCATCTCACCAAATCAGACTTCCCTAGCGGATATCAACAACATCCACACAGTACTGTGTCGATACCGTGACATACTAGCCCTAGCCAGGGCACACCGCATTCCGGGAGCGCTGGCATCACTAGATTTTAGCCAAGCTTTTGATCGAGTGGATCACGCGTATCTAACGTCCGTTCTCCAGCACATGCAGTACCCACAGCAATTCACAGATGTTGTGATGCGATTCCTCCGATGTGGGACTTCCAAAGTGCTCGTTAACGGGCGTCTCTCGCAGTCCCTCCCGACTTTCCGATCCGTGCGTCAAGGCTGCCCCATGTCGACGTTACTATATGCTCTGGCACTGGAACCGCTCCTCTGTGGCCTCCGTCAACGCATCACCAGTCTCACCTTACGTAACGTCAGATTTCGCTGTACGGAGTATGTAGACGACCTGGCTCTCGAGTTCCGCATTCGCGACGACGTAATCAGCGCACTAGAATGGATTACCACGTACGGTGTGGCTTCTGGCTGCTGTCTCAACGTCACCAAATCGGTCGCCATGGGCATAGCAGACGGGTTGATCCCAAAGTGTGTCGAACCTCTACAGCTTCGTGGCACTATCAAATGTCTTGTAATAGAGTTTCACGACGACATACGGTGCACTGCGGCGCTTAATTACCGCCTCTTACTACAACAAATCCGGGTCCAGATCTTCAACTTTCGTCTGCAGACCCTCGACATTCTCCAAAGGACACACTTTGTCAATGTTTACCTCGCATCGCGCGTTCCACACATAGCGCGTGTCCTTCCAGTGCTGGCTCGACGTCTATTAGCATTCGGAGCCTACGTCAATACAGACGTGCACTTCAAAGCCAGTTATGAGTCGCTGACCATTCCCCCAGAAAGGGGAGGTATTGGTTTAGTCCATGTCCACGACAGAGCTGTGGCCCGGTATGTCAGCTCACAAGTAAAGTTGTGGCGCCACCACCCGGGAAGTCTGACAGGTTTGCTGCTGTAGTCCTTAGCTCCGCCTTCTCTTATGACCCTATTGACGACGCAAGACATACCCCCACCCTTTTACAACTTCTGGAACTTTTAAATTGAACACAGTTATGTCCGTATCGCAGTACCACCGACGAAACAGGCGTCGGCGCGGGATATATCATGTCCTACAGCAGAGGCGCCCACCAAACATCGTGGAGACCAAAAGCCCTCAGGTTAAGTGTATGGTGGACTGGTGGATGATATACGCGGTTACACTGCATACAGACGTCCGATCCACATGATACATCACAGTCAATTATAAACCACCCGATCATGCCTCCACAAGATAAATATGGTGGAATCGCATCTTTTGTGTAGACTGCGGGATGCCAGACACGGACGAACACCGTCTCACATGTGACGCTGCAGAAGACGTATGGCACTTGGTGCGACAAATTTAGTCGTAGTTTCTACGAGTGTCTCCGGAACACATTAAACCTCGGTTTCTAATATTTCCGGATCAACAGTATTTCCCACACACCAAAACCAATGCAGTCACGTGGGTCCGTAGGCATGCGGTACACTACTTATTTCACGATGGGCCTAAAGATGTATTCGACTTTTGGAACTACCTACAAGAACGTCTTTGCAAGATCATACGGAACCCAAAATACGGATAGTACTTTTCTAATTACTTAGGGACTGCCCTACGCAACCCTCCACGCAGCTGGATCATCAACAGGTAGGAGAAGACACCCACTGAATGAGCTGACAAGACTAAGCTCGATTCTCGGTGGAATAACATACGACATACATGAAGAAGTACCTGGACAATGAAGCGCAAGGAGAGTAGCGACACACCCTTCTGCATCATATACGCAGCACTTTTTTTTTCGTTTTCCCATATACATTACCTCGGTGTAGGAACGTGCCGAGACATTGTTTTATTTACTCAGAGCACGATGCGGTACTACGTACATTTATTTTTGTTTTGGTATAAAGTAAAAGCAAATTAAGAATATATTAAAAACAGTAAATAAAAATAAACAAATAAATAAATAAAAATTCCCACAAAAGATTTCCCCTTAGCATCCCTGATTCCTTGATTCCATGGCGGGCGAGGGGGACACTGACGACCCCTAATCACTCTGCCCTTCCCACTCTCCCTTCGAAAAAAAAAAATGCTTCGTTGGTTCATATCTCTCCCGTGCCATCTTTTTTTTTCCTCGTTAGTAAAAGGAAAGTGGTTATGATACTAGGCTGTTGCATGGAGGATCGTAAGTTCAAAACTCACCTGAACTGTAAAATTTTGATTTCTATATTCGGTTCGAGTACATTCTAGGAGCATCCACAAATGTCGAGAATCGTTGTACCGGACGTTCTGTAACTGTATATGTACCGTATGTGTTCTGGCCTGAGGCAGTTCGCTCCGCGCTCTAGTATACGCAAGTACTGAAAAAACCTTTGTTAAGTGAAGTTAGTGTTCGTAATTCATCTAATTACACATTCTTCTACATGACGTTATTCCGGTGGAGGCGCAGGGTACTGGAACTTCTGATAGCGCACATTATCGACGACACAGTGGCTCCCATCAGGCCATGACAGAGCCGCCGCTTACGTGGCAAGAAACCCGAGTTCGAGCCACATTCCCAGATCGCAATCTAATAGAGAGAGAAGAAGAAGAGGACGTTACCACCACATGAGACATCCTTCCGGGTTCTCTGGTGACGATGGCCAAGATCCAAACAAGTGTCTCAAGGTATATGAGCGTATAGCCAAATTTAATAAATGGGATGACACCGCATATTTGGCTAAAGTAATTTTCTACTTGAAGGGCACTGCCAAGCAATGGTATGAGAACAACGAGGAGAAGTTCAAAAGCTGGGAAGTATTCCAGATGGAACTGCACAAGTATTTCGTCGACACACAACGACAGGATTGCAAGGCTGAGGATAAATTTAAGTGCAGGGCACAGCATTATGGAGAAACTACAGCATCCTACATTCAAGACGTCTGGGAGCTGTGTAAAATAGTGAATCCTAGAATGAAGGAAGAAGATAAAGTTTCACATCTCATGAAGTGTGTTACTGAGGACATGTATCAAACCGTGCTCCTGAAGGAGGTTTCGACAGCAGACGACTTCATAAAATAGTGCAGGTATATCTAGACAATGCATCAAAACAGAATTACACGCAAGAAGTATGAACAGCTTCCAAACGTCGTATCGATGTCTGTGATGGAGGAAGGAGCTGATTTCACAAGTGTTGTTCGTCAGATAGTGAGAGAGGAAGTTCAGAATGCACTAGGATTGCAAGGCGAGCAAAAAACCGAGACGATTCAAGAGGTCATAAGGGAGGAAGTGGAACAGACATTGAATCCAATCTCTCGTCCTTCATTTCCCTTTAAAACGGTGAAGTAGTCGAGACCCAGGTAAAGTGACATTCCTGCAATGCAGCATGAGGAACCTGTTTGGGCACCAAGGAAGACTGACGTCTGGAGGACCGAGGATAACCAATCAATATGTTTCCACTGCGGACGACCGGGACATGTGGTCTGGTATTGTCGAGAAAGGCGGCGTATATTTGATGACGCCCGCGCCAGAAGACAGAAGACTGATATTAGCCTACGCCAACTCCGGGACGACGAAGATGAACAAGAAGATGTGGGTGCAGGACGACGTACTCGTAGCTGATCACCTTGCAGCCGCAACCTGAAAAACTAAACGGTGCGACCTTCCTTGGAGGTGAGGCCGCAGAAGAGAAAAATCCTCCGCCGCCGATCACTACAAAAGTGATAGGAAACTACGTCGAGTTCCTCATGGATGACCGACCAGCCCAAGCTCTTGTACACTCTGGAGCATTATATTCAGTCATTTCGGAGAAGTACTGCCGCCAGTTGCGGAAAACCGTATTCGTCGACACCAAAACATCTCTACTGAAGGTTGATAATGGGAAATATGTAAAACCTACAGGAAGATGTGTCATTCGTGTGGGTATAAGTGCCCATACACATCCCTTAGAATTCATCGTCTTACAAGATTGTAGTCATGACGTCATTCTTGGATGGGACTTCTTGAAAGTTTCTCAGGCAATTATAGATTGTTGTCGCTTGAAGATTATGCTAGACGAGATGAGATACTATGGACAGGAAGATGCTCTTCCGAGTGTGTGGATGATGATGATGATGATGATGATGATGATGTTTGGTTTGTGGGGCGCTCAATTGCGCGGTTATCAGCGCCCGTACAAATTCCAAACCTTTGCTCAGTCCAATCTCGCCACTTTCATGAATGATGATGAAATGATGAGGACAACACAAACACCCAGTCATCTCGAGGCAGGCAAAAATCCCTGACCCCGCCGGGAATTGAACCAGGGATCCCGTGCTCGGGAAGCGAGAACGCGACCGCGAGACACGAGCTGCGGACTGGAGTGTATGGAGACTATGTGTATGGCAATTGGTAACATGGGAATTGTATGAACCTTGTATGAAAAATTATTGGAAAATTAGAAAACACGTAATCTATCTTAGAGGATTATTACTTCGTTAATTATATGGGCGATGGGATTATCTCGCCAGTTTCGTTTTCATTTGTGTGTGCTGCCGTCCCCGTTTTTAATTTGCCTTCATTTCTGCCTTTATTTATTTCTTCCTTTTTAGTTTCTAAACTCATCACTTGCTTCACACCTGCAGAGAGAGGTGTATTTCTGAGTAGTGTGTCTTCGCCCCCTGAGGCATAGCAGAGTATGCCTCCGCTTTTATTTTCGGTTTATGGCAATGAGTCTTGCTACTAACAGCACCATGCACGTGCTGCGTCGACACTAGAGGAAAAGGTAGGGCTATAGGGGAGGAAGGAGGCCCATTAAAAAAAAAAATAAAAAAAAGTGTTCATTCCTGCAGTCAGCGCTAGAAAGGTAACTGTCATGTGTCATGCCATGCATCAACTCATGGATCTTGTAGTGGAATGTAAGAGAATCAGAACCGAAGATCCTTCCTAGACGCATGTGTGTAGCAAAGGCTGAGCCGTTAATTTCCGAACATCTGAGCGTCATAGAAACCTCCCATGCCGAGTCTGTGGGAGAAATTAGCGCTACCACTACGAGACAAGATCTTGTAGCTCGACTATCACCAGATCTCACTAAGGAACAACAGATGAAGCTACTCCCATTCTTCAACAGTTCTGTGAATGCTTAAATCCACAGATGAAGAGCAAATTAGACAAATCGCCGGTGAAGCACCGGATTAGTACTGGAGACCATCAGCCAATGAGCCAGAGAGCATACCGTGTGTCAGCTACGGAACTTCGAATAATTAACAACGAGGTAGAGAAAATGATGAAGAATGACATTATTCAGTCTTCGCAGAGCCCATGGTCGTCACCAGTGGTTCTCTTTGGGAAGAAGGATAGCAGTTAGCGCTTTTGTGTTGATTACTGGAAGCTTAAAAAGGTAACTGAAAAGGACGTTTACCCCCTTCCACGAATTGACGATACACTAGATTGTCTCAGCCATGGACATGTACTCGCGATACTGGCATATCGAATTATATGAGGCTAATCGTGAGGAAACTGCATTTATCACCCCTGAGGGCCTGTGTGAGTTTAAGGTAATGCCTTTTGGTTTGTTCAATGGATGATGTGTCTTTGTTATTTAGACGACATTATAGTGTTCTCAGAGACATTTGATGAACACGTAAAAAGACTGAGGGCCGTTGTTAAGTGTCTCCAACAGGGTGGACTGAAACTTAATCCCAAAACGTGTCTTTTTGGAGCAAAAGAAATCAAAATACCTGGACACCTTGTGCCAAAGGAAGGTGTGCGGCCTGACCCAGAAAAGATGAGATCTATAACGGAATTTACTATTCCTAAAAGTATTAGAGATGTGAGAAGCTTCCTCGGATTATGTTCTTATTACCATCGTTTTTTGAAGACTTCTATATCAAAGCCAGGTAACTCCAAGAGTTGTTAAAAGCCGAGACTAAATTTATCTAGGGTGGTGCTCAACAAGACTCCTTCGATGTGCTGCGAAAATCTCTGACGACTGGCCCTGTTACTAGGTCTGTAAGATGAGATAGCACCTGCAGAACTACACACAGATGCCAGCGGGTATGGGATTGGTGCAAATTTCGGATGGAAAAGAGAAGGTTATAGTCTACACTTCTAGGACTCTTACAAAAGCCGAGAGAAACTACTCAACTACAGAACGAGAATGTCTTGCTGTGATCTAGGCCATGAGGAAATTTCGACAGTATCTGTGTGGAAGGTCATTCACAGTTGTTACAGACCATCATTCAGTTCGTTGGTTGACAGGACTTAAGCATCCAAGAGTCGACTCGTCAGGTGGGCACTAAATATTCAAGAGTATGACAACACTGTAGTGTACAAAAGTAGAAGAAAATACCAATGTGCCGACTGTCAGTCAAGAAACCCTGTGCAAGACCATCAAGATTTTGATGAATACATTGACTGTCTCGCTGCACTCCAGGATCTCTCTACTCAGCAGAAAATCTACGCCAAGGTATCTCAAATTATGCTTGCCTTAAATTGGTCAGAGGATGTGAAAGGAGAATTTAAAGTAGTTAATGGATTACTCTGCAAGAAAAGCTTTAATCCCTTGGAAAAGAGGTGGCTACCAGTTATTCCTAAACACATGCGGTTAGATATTCTACAGAAATTCCATGACATACCTGAGGCTGGACGTTCAGGATTTCTTAAGACATACCATTGGATCCGCAAGAGATTTTTCTGGCCAGGTTTATGCAGGAGTGTCCGTCACTGTGTGTCGCACTGTCGAGAATGTCAGATGAGAACGGCAGTTCTTCAGAAACCACCTGGCCGACTCATACCAATTCCACCAGCCGAAACGCCATTCCAGTGTTTTGGGATTGACCTCCTAGGATAATTTCCAACGTCTGCTAGTGGCAATAGATGGCTTATTGTTTGCACTGATTATCTGACACGCTATGCCAATCCAAAAGCCGTGAAAACAGCCGAAGCATTCGAGGCAGCCAAATTCATCGTGGAAGACATTGTATTAAAACACGGTGTCCCAAGGTCGTTAATTAAGGATCGAGGGAAAGTTTTTCATACGAATCTTGTGATAGAGATAAGCCGTCGCTGCAACATTGCTCATCACATGACGACTGCCTACCATCAGCAAACTAACGGGCTTACTGAACGCCTCAATAAGACCCTGACCGACGTGCTAGCAGTGTCCGTCAATTTTGAGCAGAGCAACTGGGACGAGGTGCTACCTTTCGTGACGCTTGCCTACAACACCGCCAAACAAGACACCACAGGATTTACACCATTTTTCCTGTGTGCATGAGCGTGAGGCGACTACGACGATGGACACTGTGTTTCCGTTATATCCTGATGACGTGGACGACGACTACATCGGCCAGATGTTAACCAGAGCTGAGGAAGCTCGGCAGTTAGCTCGACTCCGCACGCTGAAGGCTCAAGAAAACGATCGCCGAAGGTACGACGCGGAGGGGGCGACAGAAGTCGCGGAAGGGGGACGGGAAACAATTTGGAATATTATTACAAGGGAGACAGGACAACCAAGAGTACAGGATGACGGCATCAACCATAAAAGTGAATGGAAACTTGATAAACAAAAAGCCGGAAGTCGAAAACATTTTGAATAATTATTTTTTAAATTTTGTAGAGAAAACAGTAGAAGCAAGGCAGTTAATGGAAGAGGCCTTACCCACTCCATTTGATATAATTGAAATTCCCCCCACCTCTCCTTCTGAAATTAGGAAGATAATAAACTCTCTCAAGAATAAAAGCTCACATGGCTCGGCTCTGAGCACTATGGGACTTAACATCTATGGTCATCAGTCCCCTAGAACTTAGAACTACTTAAACCTAACTAACCTAAGGACATCACACACAACACCCAGCCATCACGAGGCAGAGAAAATCCCTGACCCCTCCGGGAATCGAACCCGGGAACCCGGGCGTGGGAAGCGAGAACGCTACCGCACGACCACGAGATGCGGGCAAAGCTCACATGGAATTGATGGCATTTCCAGCAGGATAATAAAAACTTGTTCCCAAGAAATAAGTGGGATTCTTAGCCTCATATGTAATAGCTCTCTGAAGCAGGGTATTTTTCCAGATAGACTGAAGTATGCCATTGTTAAACCACTGCATAAAAAATGGGATACGTCTGGTGTTAACAACTACCGCCCAATCTCTCTTCTGACTGCCTTACCCAAAATTCTTGAAAAGGTAATGTATTGTAGAGTAGCTTCACACCTTTGTAAAAATAAAGTTTTAACAAAATGTCAGTTTGGTTTCCAGAAGGGTTTTTCAACGGAAAATGCGATATATACTTTCACTAATTAAATGTTAAATGCTCTGAGTAACCGGACGTCACTCGTTGGTTTTTTTGTGATCTATCAAAGGTGGTGGTGGTTAGTGTTTAACGTCCCGTCGACAACGACGTCATTAGAGACGGAGCGCAAGCTCGCGTTAGGGAAGGATTGGGAAGGAAATCGGCCGTGCCCTTCCAAAGGAACCATCTCGGCATTCGCGTGAAACGATTTAGGGAAATCACGGAAAACCTAAATCAGGATGGCCGGAGACGGGATTGAACCGTCGTCCTCCCGAATGCGAGTCCAGTGTGCTAACCACCGCGCCACCTCGCTCGGTGATCTATCAAAGGCTTTTGATTGTGTAAATCATGGAATACTACTAGAGAAGCTCAAGTACTGTGGTATGAATGGGACTGTGCTCAAATGGTTTAAATCATACCTAACTGGAAGAGTGCAGAAAGTTAAAATAAACAGTTCACATAATATGCAAAAAACTAGTGATTTCTCGAACTGGGGACCAATCAAGAATAGGGTGCCGCAAGGTTCGGTCTTGGGTCCTGTGTTCTTCTTAATATATATTAATGACTTGCCATTCTATATTCACGAAGATGCGAAGCTGGTACTTTTTGCCGATGATGCAAGTATAGCTATCACACCCAACAGATAAGAATTATCTGGTGAAATTGTGAACGGTGTTTTTCCGAAAATCATTAAGTGGTTCCCTGCAAATGGGCTCTCATTAAACTTTGACAAAACATAGTATATGCAGTTCGACACAGTAAATGGAATGATCCCATTAATAAATATAGACTTCGATCAGAAATCGGTAGCTAAGGTAGAATATTCAAAATTGCTAGGTGTATGCATTGATGAGGGGTTGAACTGGAGAAAACACACTGAGGATCTACTGAAACGTTTGCGTTCAGCTACTTATGCTATGAGGGTCATTGCAAATTTTGGCGATATACATCTGAGTAAATTAGCTTACCACGCCTATTTTCATTCTCTGCTTTCGTATGGCATCATATTCTGGGGTAACTCATCATTGAGTAAACGAGTGTTCATTGCACAAAAGCGTGTAATCAGAATAATTGCTGGAGCTCATCCAAGATCATCCTGCAGACACTTATTTAAAGAGCTAGAAATCTTCACTGCAGCCTCACAATACATATACATATTCACTTATGAAATTTGTTATTAACAATCCGAACGAATTCAAAAGTAATAGCAGTGTACATGACTACAACACTAGGAGGAAGGATGATCTTCACTACTCAAAGTTAAATCTAACTTTGGCTCAGAAGGGGATAAATTATGCTGCCACAAAAGTCTTTGGTCACTTACCTAATAGCATCAAAAGTCTGACAGATAGCCATATAGCATCCCAAAGGAAATTAAAACAACTTCTTAATGGCTACTCCTTCTACTCATTAGATGAATTTTTGGATATAGTAAGTGGGTAATTTCCCAACCCCACAAATAAATAAATAAATAAATAAAATAAAAACAAAATAATAATAAAAATCTTGAGCGTCATGTAATATTTTGTCTAATGTATTATCTTGTATAGACACCTTTTATTAACCTGACACGTTCCACATCATTAAGAAGTGTCGTATTCACGATCTATGGAACAAGTACTAATCTAATCGACAGGAGAAGTGTCCGAGAGGACCGGAGAAGACACGTGGGAACCGGAAGCAGGTTCCTTCACGGGCGTCTCCGAAGGGGCGGCCGCGACAACAGGAACAACGGCAGATAAGGAGTCAGGGATTTCCTGCACGGGCATGAAAGCACCTGTGGCGTCCTCATCCACGATTTGAGACTGAGAAGGAGGGTCCTTTACGGAAGGCCCATTGGAAGGGCGAGCGAATAGGGAGGTTCATCTGCGGCACCATCCTGTGTTCGGAGACGCTTGTTGTGAGAAATCATGGCGGGCACATCGGAAGCAACGGCATCAACGTCCCCAAGCAAGGACAGCGAGGGAAAATCACGGGCGTTGTCGGACAACGGATTACTGCATCTCTCAGTAACACGTAGCGATTCAGAGTGAGATCCCTGCGGGAGAAGATCAGCAAAAGTCAATTTTCTACGCTGTTCGTATGTAGTTTGTAGTACCACCACACGCCGCAGACAGTTAGTACGGAAATGACCGGTTTGATTAGAATAATAACATGTTACTTCTTGGTCACTGTACGTAATACGGACTCTATAACCACCTTCCTGTAGATCAGAAGGAATATGTATTTTGGCAACTATCTCTACCGAGCGAACACCACTATAGAGCTGTAAGCGTTGCTAACCGGACCAGTATTCCTTTCGAATAGAACGTATTTCCCCATAGAGAAGCAAAACGGGTCTCAAAAAACCGTCATCTACCTCGGGCGGAAGGTTAAACACTCGGACATTCGTATACAGGGCTATTACAAATGATTGAAGCGATTTCATAAATTCACTGTAGCTTCATTCATTGACATGTGGTCACGACACACTACAGATACGTAGAAACTCATAAAGTTTTGTTCGGCTGAAGCCGCACTTCAGGTTTCTGCCACCAGAGCGCTCGAGAGCGCAGTGAGACAAAATGGCGACAGGAGCCGAGAAAGCGTATGTCGTGCTTGAAATGCACTCACATCAGTCAGTCATAACAGTGCAAAGACACTTCATGACGAAGTTCAACAACGATCCACCAACTGCTAACTCCATTCGGCGATGGTATGCGCAGTTTAAAGCTTCTGGATGCCTCTGTAAGGGGAAATCAACGGGTCGGCCTGCAGTGAGCGAAGAAACGGTTGAACGCGTGCGGGCAAGTTTCACGCGTAGCCCGCGGAAGTCGACGAATAAAGCAAGCAGGGAGCTAAACGTACCACAGCCGACGGTTTGGAAAATCTTACGGAAAAGGCTAAAGCAGAAGCCTTACCGTTTACAATTGCTACAAGCCCTGACACCCGATGACAAAGTCAAACGCTTTGAATTTTCGGCGCGGCTGCAACAGCTCATGGAAGAGGATGCGTTCAGTGCGAAACTTGTTTTCAGTGATGAAGCAACATTTTTTTCTTAACGGTGAAGTGAACAGACACAATGTGCGAATCTGGGCGGTAGAGAATCCTCACGCATTCGTGCAGCAAATTCGCAATTCACCAAAAGTTAACGTGTTTTGTGCAATCTCACGGTTTAAAGTTTACGGCCCCTTTTTCTTCTGCAAAAAAAAAAAAAACAACGTTACAGGACACGTGTATCTGGACATGCTGGAAAATTGGCTCATACCACAACTGGAGACCGACAGCGCCGACTTCATCTTTCAACAGGATGGTGCTCCACCGCACTTCCATCATGATGTTCGGCATTTCTTAAACAGGAGATTGGTAAATCGATGGATCAGTCGTGGTGGAGATCATGATCAGCAATTCATGTCATGGCCTCCACGCTCTCCCGACTTAACCCCATGCGATTTCTTTCTGTGGGCTTATGTGAAAGATTCAGTTTTTAACCTCCTCTACCAAGAAACGTGCCAGAACTGCGAGCTCGCATCAACGATGCTTTCGAACTCATTGATGGGGACATGCTGCGCCGAGTGTGGGAGGAACTTGATTAGCGGCTTGATGTCTGCCGAATCACTAAAGGGGCACATATCGAACACTTGTGAATGCCTAAAAAAACTTTTTTAGTTTTTGCATGTGTGTGCAAAGCATTGTGAAAATATCTCAAATAATAAAGTTATTTTAGAGCTGTGAAATCGCTTCAATCATTTGTAATAACCCTGTATATCACTTCTGAATTTGCCAAGAGAACCATACTAGTGGAACAATCACGGTGCCTTAAGGGTAACTGAAAACCGTGACGAGAAAGTATCCTATCAACCCGGAGCAGGTGAACAAACTTAACAAAAAACACAAATAATTCGCTGTCAAAATATGCAGTATGCACCTGATCGGTAGTGACTTTAATTGTTTCGACTAACCAGTCATGCATCTCCAAAGAACCGGACTGGGCGCGACGCGTGGATTTGTCGACTGTGAAGCTGACAGCAGCTGCACGCGGAATTTTCGTGGGAACCATGGTGGACATCACGGCGCGAGCCGACGCCGCGACAGGAAGGGCCGCACGAACACCAGACACTAGCCGACAACCAGCGATGCGACGCGCACGGATACCAACACGACACTAAACGGACACGAGTAAACACGCAGCGCTACGGTAGAAGCGGAACTAATAACACAACCTAGTCGCCCGGCGCGCGAAGCGGGAATACATCCAACTGAGCTACCCTAGTACCGCGTCTCCTACGTTTCAAACTTCGTAGAAGCTCTCCTGCGAAACTTGCAGAACTAGCACTCCTGGAAAAAAGGATATTACGGAGAAATGGCTTAGCCACAGCCTGGGAGATATTTCCAGAATGAGATTTTCACTCCGCAGAGAAGTGTGCGCTGATATGAAACTTCCTGAAAGTTTCGCGGGAGAGCTTCTGTGATCTGATACTGTCATAGTAGGGCATGTACCCGAAGAACATATTGGAAATTTACGTGCTTTTCTGCGTCTGTTACGTGATGCAGGAATAAAGTGCAGACTGGACAAGTGTGATTTTTTGAACCTGAGTTGCAGTACCTTGGTCATGTCATAAACAGTCAAGATGTACAACATCCTCAGTCTCATTTGTCAGCCATACGAGATTTGCCAGTTCCTCACAATGTCACAGAATTGCAGTCAGTCTAGTGAATATAAACTATTACATTCGGTTCATACCGAATGCTGCACAAATCGCAGCTCCGCTGCATCGCTTGCATCGCAAGAATGTCTCCTTTGTGTGGACAGATGAGTGCCATGTAGCTTTTCAAAAATTTAAAGACGCATTGCTCAGTGATCGATGCTCACTTCACTTTTATCCTGAAAAACCAATTTTATTGCAAGTCGACGCTTCCTCTTGCGGCATCGGTGCAGTGCTTTCGCACACAATTCGTGATCAGGACAGACCCATTGCTTTCGCATCAAAAATGCTGTACAAAGCTCAGTGTAACTATTCACATATTGAGAAAGAGGCTTTGGCTATTGTGTATGGTGTCACCAAATTACACCACTATTTGTATGGCACAAAATTCTACATAGTAATGGATCACAAGCCTTTGCAGTCCTTGTTTAATCCGACGATACCGGTTCCTGTAAGAACTGCCCAAAACCTGCAAAGATGGGCTTTGTTGTTGTCTCAATACCAGTATGAGATTGTGCACCGTCCAACAGCTCAACGTGGTAATGCGGACGCACTTTCACGTCTTCCGATTCACCCGATACGGATTTTGACGCTTCTGCTGCACCATGTTGTCTTATCGATGCTCAGGATTCTGAATTGCTTCAGTTTTTTCCTCTGAACAATAAGAAAATTGCACAGGCCACGAAAGCTGATACAGATTTGAACATTTTGCTAACATACATTCGCACATCTTGGTCTCGTTCCTTGCACACCATAAACAACACTGTAGTGGGTCGATACTTTGCCCGTCGGCATAGCCTCGCTGTACAGAAAGTTGTAATTCTCGTTCAAAATGACAATGGACAGTCACGTGTGTTGGTCCCTTAAGCTTTGCAAAATGAAGTGTACAGTTACTTCACCAAGGACACTGGAGGGGAATACGTACGAAACAGTTAGCTCGTCGACACCGTACTTGGCAGGGTATGGACACCCAAATAGAACAGATGACGTCACAGTGTCACGCATGTGTGGAAAATCAGTCCACTCCGCCACAAAAATTCTCTGCTTGGCCTAAGTCGCAGGTACCATGGCAATGTGTGCACATACACTATGCGCGTCCTTTTAGGAACTCTTACTGGTGATTGTGGTTTACTATACAGCAAGTTTCCTTTGCTGTGCCAATGAACTCGACAACGTCACGTAGTACAATTCAGGTGTTGTTCTCCATTTTTTGCCACGGAGGTTGACCTGAGGAAATAGTGTCAGAGAGTGGACCTCAGTTCATGTCAAATGAATTTGAAACACTCTGTGAACGTAATCGCATCTGACTAGCGCACCGTTCCATCCACAATCAAACGGCGAAGCGGAATGTTTTGTCAGGACATTCAAGCAGCAGATGGCTAAACTTCGCTCCGGACACAGCAGGGACCAAGGGTTGCAACTGTTTATCGCCTCGTATCGTTCGCACCCACGAGACGGAACAGCTTCAACGCCGCCGCCACCGGACACTGCTCCACCTGCTCCACCCTTCTCAGCATCCGGCTTCGAAGGAAGGCCGCAAGTATCGCTTCGCGCCGCATGATATTGTCTATTACAAGGTTTTTAGTGGCAGGAGACGGTGGGCGCGAGGCGAGATCGTTCGTCGACGTCGCTTGTATCTTATTTCAGGTCCAGATGGCTTGCAGCGCCCCCATCAAAATCAACTTCGCCTGTGTCATGTGCACAATGATCTTTCAGTCTCTCTTCTTCCAGATTGAAGGATCGGTGTAGCGGACAGCGCGGCCACAGCAGCCGCCAGAGGGTATCATCACGACACCGCGGGACGACCCTATGGAGACGGAGCCTTCGCCCCCTATCGTCCTACCGGTGGAACTGGACCCGCCCACACTGCACCCGTCGCCGCTTTCTTCATTTGGTTCACGGCAGCAGGAGATGGACGCGTACTCTTCTGGTCGTTTTCCGGGGGGCTTTTCCACCTGAGGGAAGGCCGGGTGGAGGGGTACGACCAGACGCTGGACGTCCCCAGCAGCCACAGCTTCCGGTCCAACGATGCGCCCACACTCCTACTACCCTCGCCGTGGTTGAACTCCCTACACGACGACGGTCCGTCGCTTTGGGGGAGGGAGGAATGTTCCGGTGTATCGACGAGCGCCGGCACGAAGATGAAGAATACAAGAGCAGAGAAGACTGTGAGGCGACGTCGGCCAATGGTTCGCCGAGTAGGACCGCACCACGACATGAGCGGCCTCTACCCGAGGAGAATATAAGCGCTGCTCCTGCCTGCCTCGATGGATAGTAGAAAGCACACTAGTAGAAACCACGCCTTAGTAGAGAGCACTACGGTAGTCGTTATTAGTGATCCATATCCATTGCTTACAGGTACACTATATATAGTGAAGGACACTGACTCTTTGCATGTCGCCAATCGCTTGCGACAACTCGTTGCAAATCCATGGTTAAGTATTGTCAATCAGTTTTATTGTAAAAAAACTGTTAATGTGGTTTGCTTGAATTGTTGTATAGCTATTCGAGAAAGCAGCATCCTTTAGGCACCCTGTAAGAGATGAGTGGGCAGGACTCCACAGTATTAATGATGATTGACTATAGGGCTCGGTAAGGCTGATTTTGTCCACCGATTTGTTCAGAAAATTGTGTAATGATTGGCAAGTTAGAATTTTCAAAGGACGGTAAACTGATTAACTGATCTTTAATTCCTCGTTTTGTAGTTTATGACCAATCAGCTGACAAAAAGGCATTTTGAAATTCTTGTAATGGCTAGCATTGCCTTGTAATGGGGCGAATCCTGGTAGCGGACTCGCCCTTCAAAGAACTGCAAATGAATTCCAGTTTATGGATAATAGGCCAATTAGGTGATAACGAGAACGAAAACTGTTGTACCCAGTCCAAGGGACGGAGATCTGTTTTGATATTACGGAGTACTTTGAACTTACGAACTGAGAAGAAATGCTTGTTATAGAAACCATGTTACCGAAATTTGGTGTCGGTTCATTACTGTTGAAAAATGTGTTTTGCGGACGTTATTCCGCGTCTAATTCCCTTCCACGTCGTAGTCTCTAAGATTGTGCTCTAGCGGTGTAGTGTGAAATTGTTCTGCCTGACTATATTGGGCGGTACCATGCACTTGATTGTATGATATTCGATAGTTTAACGTTGCAGTTTTATGTTGCGAACTGTCAACCTTACGATTCAATAATTGCTTTGTCATTTCACCTCATTAACAGCATGTTTCATGGAATGAAGTTGTACAGAGTGGATGAAAGGCGACGGCAATGTGTCTTGAGATTTAGTTGCGGTATTACTTTCTAAAATTTCTACTCTGTTCGGAAGTCATCACGTTTTCCTGTATGTGATGAAATTTGACCAATATTGTTGATGTCATTTTCGTTTATCTGTTTCTGAAGTTTCTTTGTGTGTTTGTTAAGTCTGCATATGCCAGATTTGACTACAGTATAATCAGTATCAATTTCTAATTGTTCAAGTCTACTGGTGACAGTCTGTATGTCTTCTTAGAGTTTTTTGTGTTTCTGACTCAAACCAGTTTCTTCTTGTGTTTTATTCTCTGTATAATCACTTTTAAACTGTATGTTCGTGTCTTGTACGGTTTTAAGCTCACAGAAAACTTTACTATAGCAATTGTTTATGTATTTTTTCTACGTGAGTTACTACTTTTTCAGTGATTTAATGTTGAGAATTTCGCTGTTTCTGTTCGATCTTTTTGTTTTGTTGGTAATGGTCTCATTTTGTGCATGCACTGCAAGTGTAACTTGCTCTTGAAATTGAGTTCATGTCCTTGTGTGCTGACTGAGGCATTCATTAAGTCGCGTTTCTTGTCGTTCAAAACATTCGTTAATTTGTTGTTCTATACTGTGTGTCAGTTCCCCTTGTTTTTGTGCCTACTGGTTCATCGCGTCACTAATTTCAGTGAAACGATAGCCTTGTTTCCACTGTGACTTTTAATTGCCATCAATGATTTGTTGAAACATTATCATAATGGCATTATTCAATAATTGACCATCAGTGTATAGAGTATTTTGCATAAACTGTTGAACAGTGCCCGTATTTGACTTGTCTATTGAGGTCTCGGAACTACCATTTTGATTGGATTCTAAAGATAAATGATCAGAGTGCAAATTTTGTAGATGGGAAGTGTATGAATCAGCGTCTTCTGTATTTGTGGAATGTGCCGGCTGATTAATTGCGACATCGGTAGGTAAACCAAAATTCAAGGTAGTTTGACTGTTTGGCATGAACTTCCATTGACTATCGTGAGATGCACTGTCGTCATTTATCGTCAATGCAGTATTCTCAGAATCGCTATTCATTGCAACAGAATTATTTGGTAAATGATTATATTCGGCGTTGTCCATGACTGTGCTACTCGCAGTGCTACTAATCGTTTCACGCGGCATGATGTGCAAATACAATCAAGGAACAAACAAATAGACAAGAAATAAATAGCAATTTGCCATTGACCAGTTATGAATAATTGACACAGATTGATAAATGCGCAAAGCAAAATTGCTAACTACACTTGCTAACTAAGTAACAAAGAGCCGAGCGTATGCCTGACTGCATTATTTCAAAAGATTCCAAAAAGAATTTCGATCTGCACAAAGTTGTCGCCAAGTGAAACATGTACGTTTGAAATACGATTGAAACTGCGTAACTGACAGTAATCTGAAACACATCTGTTAGAATGAGAATGCCATATGAGTGTGTATTTAATGTAGTCGCTTACAATCCTTGTCCTGTACTGAACTTTTGTGACCGTGATAATGTAAATTTCATTTAGCTGCGAGAATGTAAACTGTCAATAAATTTAAACCAAACCAGAACCGCATGAATTTACGTAACATAAGAATTGAATCTTGTGCAACTCTATTTATTTGACATTGGACCTCGTAATAAAACAAAACTCGGTCAATTTCAAAATCATGGTCCATGTGGTTAGTGAATGCTATCCCTGAAATAATAAAATTTTTTACCTTTATCTCTGCGGTGGTAACGGTCTTCGCACTGCTGTCTTCTAGTACTTTAAATTGTATAGTTATCAGGTTATTGTGTAAGGCTGTTGCTTAGCATACATTTTAATTAAATAGAATATAACTGAGACAATGACCTCTTGACAAGAATAGTTATTCAAAAAAGATATCGATCTGGGAACTGATGTTGACTGGGAGTATGTAACAATATTTATTTAACTTTAAAACTTGTATTTTGACTAACTGAAAACTAATAATGCTCACAATTAACTTACCCAGTAAACTGATTATCCTTCAATAAGTAGCATTATAGAATCGTTGGATGTGAGTGCTATAATTGTCTCAATCATCACTTAAGAACACGCGCATTGCATTAGTAACAGAGGGTTCAAATGGCTCTGAGTACTATCGGACTTAACATCTGTGGTCATCAGTCCCCTAGAACTTAGAACTACTTAAACCTAACTAACTCAAGGAATTCGAACCTGTGACCGTGGCGGTCACGCGGTTCCAGACTGAAGCACCTAGAACCGCACGGCCACACAGGCCGGCATTAGTAACAAAACACGTTTCTTTATCATCATTATTTCGAGCTTCTGTTGAGATTCCTTTTACTGCTAGCAAACAAAATAGTAACTTGCAAATAAAAAAATCATTACTGCCCGTAGCGAGTAAGTATATATCCAGCTCACGTCAGATACAAAATGTCTTTACACTTGAGAGTCTTCCATACATCATTCGATCTAAAGTTACTCTAACACATTACCGATAACGCCTTGAATCAGCGATCGCTGTTGAGCAGCGACGCTACTACACAATCGATTCCACATTTGACCGTCTCTGGTTCAATATAATATTTTGCCATAAGACTTCAATTCCGAGATCACAGGTTTCCTTTGTGCTCTAGACAGTATAAAGAATTGATTACCCCTTCAGAGAACAAAAGGTAATCAAAGCAGAGAGTGCGTCTGTCTGAAAACCATTTCAGTGACAGTATTTACCAATGATTTAGCAGGTAAAAGAATCTCATGTCCAAGTTAATAGTGCTCCACCATTAGTAATCCAATGCATGTAATGAACATTAGTTTTCCCAAGTTAATCTGCAGATAGTAAGTATTACTGAGAGCCAGTTGTTTCCAAAACGGTTAATGTTACTTCTGTCATATCACTGTCACATTGCTAACTGAAGTGGGCTACTGTCTCGTATGCTATTTGCAAAACATAATTACACTAGCCAGTGAAGTTCAATCCAATTGCTAACTTTCTTTATTAACAGTACTAGTACTTGGTACAAATTTGGCTAATTAGGCTGGCGACCGTTTTTTACGTAATTCAAGAGTACCTTATAACTGATAGAATCTTGATTCGAGTCCTGTTACTTCTGCTACTGTTTCCTTTCAATAGAAATCATTCGAGAAAGAAAAAAACACCCCGATATTTTCCATTACATACAGTCACAGTGAAAAACTAATTCCTATCATAGATGTAATATTATGTAATCTATACTAAAGAGTGGATAGATTTAGTGCCTTCTGAGCCACTACTATCGTGGATGAACTGCAACTCGTTCGGATTCTCCGTCCCTGATATTTGGTGTTATCTGGTCAATCCACAACGTACGGTTACAGTTACAGATTTTGCGGTAGTTAATACAGTTTTTCGCAGATGCTGTAACCGAACACTAGTGGAACTCTTCGCTTATTTACACGCAGCACGTACTGTTGTTTTTTTTTTTATGTAACGCAGTCTGTCTGTCACAGCGCCAAATGAAGTGAAACGTTCAAAATCACTGCTATAAAAAGTTTCGCCGTTTTTACAGAGTTAGTAGTTACGGTGGGAACGAATAGCTCTCCTGAAATTGCTGCGAGTGAAACAAAATATAAACTAACGGCATTTACGAAGCGTAGGAAGTTAAGTGACTGGCCACTCACATCTGTCTAATATTTCGTCACGATCGCTACCCATCAGTCATAATGCGAACCGCTACCAACAACAAACCGCAACAGAAAAAGAAGAAAATAAAATCTGTGGAAACCGTAAACGCACTTTTACCCGTTTATGTAGCTTTACATCTTTCAAAAAGGAAGCAGGGGAAGGCGAAGCACAGTGTAACAGAGAATTTATTTTGTTAAATCTTGAAAAATGTATTGAATATCTTATTTCATGTATTTTTCTTTAAGGATATATTAAAAATCATATAAAGCTCAGAGACTCAGTGTGGCTTTGAAACTGATGTATTTATTGACAGCATTAAGTACGAAAATAAACTGTTAGAGTATTCACCAGTGCGGGGCAGAGTGTAACACACACTGGGATAGAGTGTAACAAGTATAAAAAACTACGTTTATCTTGGAATAACTTACATTACTCAACTGCTTAAGAATGCAAACTACGATTAAATACTAGACAAAATTAATGTTTATAATCTTAGAGAATAATTTCAGCTTTTCATAATATTCATTGAATAGCAAAATTCTTGGACTGAGATAAAATTTAAGCATCCATTCTGACTTGTACCTTTCCCCAAACCAACAGCTTTTGGTAGTATCAATAATTCAATTTTTCTGGCAAATGTATACAAATGCATTTCGATTTTTGGCTCCCCTACTAAGAAATGTCACTTCGTTGTCACCACCATCCACGTTCCAGATTAATATGTCAATAAAGTGGGTTCTTGCCAGGGAACCCTATCAAAACATCATCGTCTTAAGCGGCTGTCCTAATGTTTTCCTGTTTTCCCTCATTTGGACCTTTAATACTTTCATCATCTGAATGACATAAAGGATGACACGTTTTATCTATCACTATTCGAAACAAGTCGGGGTCTTTTGAAGACAGATTTCTCTTGTCGGTTTTAGTGTTCTTTTCCTGTTCCTTCTTCCCTTGTTTTCAAACAACTTCGGTTTTTTAATTGAACTATCTGTTGCAAAGCAATTCATTCCTTTCTTTCTGTTTTTTCAGTTGCTCGTTCTTTCATAGGCCTCAGGCAAACCTCTAAAAATAGTGGGACCAATTACATTATTTCATCTGCATCTGCTTAAATACTCCACTGGCCACCGTATGGTTCTCGTGCATGTACCATGGCTCATGTTACACCTTTGATATGTTAGAAGGGCCCTCCTGTAACTTATTTTGATGTTCAACATTGTCAGTGGTTACTAGAACATCTTTTACACATTTCATATCACTGTAACAGCGTTACACTACACTGCACGTTAAACTGCTACCATGTGCTCCATGTGAGAGCTATACATAAGTTTACTAGTTTCGGCAAAAACGCAAAACATTAAAAATTCTTCGCAATGCAGTGTGATACAATAGTACAAGTCTATGGCCACAATAGAATTATGTACGTTATTGATAACTATAAGTAATAGAGAGAATATTTCATTACGATAACAATGTACTTCACATAGCTCAAAACACATTTATTTCATTATAATCAAAGACGAATTTTTATCTGTTTCAAATGAAACAGTTTGAAAGTGATAACAAACGATAACAGGTTAAACACATAGATACCAAAATGATAACTTACGCAAAAAAAAACGTGACTCTGTGCCCCATGTTGCACTGTTAGCCACCTTTCCCCATTTTAGCACCGCGCCAATATTGTACTCGTTGGTTTCCGGCTGAAGTTGACGCATCATGAGAATAATTTATAATAACCCCATTACAAAACATTGACCGTTGGAGAACGATTTTTATGTTTACTAATTGGCATATAAGGCAAAGCGCACGGGAAACCAGCAAAACGTTCCACTTTTTCTTCGCGTTACTCTTCGCAGCGTTTGGACATTATTATCTTAATAACACTATTACGTACCACAATTCTTATATGAGGAAACGGTACCGTAAGCTGTACAAAACCAGCAATACTTAAGAATAGTATTAGAAAACTTGGGTAAGATTTTCGACTTCAGTACGCGTACCGCATAATCCTACCACACTAACCAAGCTACCGACAAGTCGTATCTGATACATTTTCACAATACGCACAACGAGTAACGGTTGCATCCATTATGAGTGATTTATCCTGTGGTATTTCATTAACTAAGAACAATATGTTAATTCAAACGATTTCACAGTGAAGAGGGCGCATTATCACAACTAATCAGACTTGCTTTAGAGTTTTTCATCAGCATGGAAAAAGCGCCCGTGATCTGTCAAGTCACACAACGACATAGCAAGAAATTCATATATCTAACCTCGTTGTGAAAACATACGACATTCCTCCGTGCAATAGCTATAAGATCGTAAACTGATGTCCAAATTCCATGATTATTATGCCTTATAAAACGTCTCATAATTCGTAGCTCTCTATTTTGCTCCGTATTTTACTGAGTGTTATGCAACCGAGGTGGATTACATGACATGTGTATATTACCTCATAAGTTCTAGGCGAGTATGGATAGTTGTTGCCAAGCTGCCACGCTGTCCTCCCATCCCGACAGAAGTTTACTTTGAAGGTAACTCACTCTGTGATCTAAATGTTACCACAGCTGCTCTATGTCCAACAGCAAGAGCCGTCGTTCTGAATACAGCCATCAAATGCTTTGTTTGTTCGATTAATTATTCCATTAGGCTTACAGTGGCAATTTGAAATTGGTTTTGCATTTCCGTTATGTCATAATACAATGCACCAGGATTCTAATTATTCTCGGGTTACCACTAACAAACGGTCATTCTGGACGCCAGCAAACATTTGTATGAAGAGCTGGGTGCGCCCGTACAACGAATGGGCTGTCACAGTTGAGATGTGAGACTTTCTGACATGTGATCCACGCAAATTTATTGCACAGGCAACAGTAACGCAGCAGACCGTGAAGGTGTAGTCACTATTGTCTGATATATTTAACAGAGATTTCAAATTTAAATTTCTAGAAAGTACCAACTTAACCCATCACTGGCCATTGTCCCTTTTTTGGGACACGTATATTTTACTTATTTCTACGTAAGCAATGGAGCTTTTAACCTTTATTGTTGCACCTGTAGGTTCAACTAACTGCTATAATGCCTGTAAATATAAAATAAAAAACTTTTTTCTAAGTACTTCACGTCAGGAAAATTATAAACTTGCCGATTTTTTGTTCTCGCACTTGGCAGCACTGTATGTCTGCTGGTAGTTCCTGGACGACAATGAGCTGTGATTTAGTTGTCTGGGCGTGTTTGTTATGAACATATGGATATCCATGTACGATTCAGTATACTTCAGATTTTTTCGAGGAAGTGCAATATCGATATATTTTATGCGTCCCAATAATGGGACAATGGCATGTTATACTATCATTTATTGTTGATGTGCCCTATTCTTGTATACACGTATTATAAAGAGAAGAATTGCATTTTCGTTCTTTATATCTGCTTTTTTTTCATGTTCTATTCGAATTTTAAGATTCCAACAGGAGAAAATCATGCCGTGTGGACTTAAACTTGAAGAAATTCTAGAAGAACCAGCGAACCATCAAGAGAGTCACGATGAAGATGATGACGAGGAATTGGCGATTATTCCACCCGATGCAGATGTAATAACAGATGAAGAAGACATTGACAAAAATGTATTGAACAATGAGTCTGTTGTATAAGATGTAGACGGTACTTTAGAGAGAGACTCTCACTTTTGGATGTCCGACAGAGAATAGTGATGTTCCACCTATCAAAGAAAACAGGATCAGTACCAAAACGCAGAGGACCACAAGGAAACAAATTGATGGGAGGACGGGTGAGCACAGATGTACCACTAGATCCAGGAAATCATTTTATTGTGTCAAGTAAAAGATAGAAGAGAGTAAAACACAGAAGAGATGTGCTGACCGCAAGGAAAAAAAAATTGTGATGGGTACAATGTTGGTGTACACGACAAGTATTTTGCTGCATTTCATACTGAATAGATATTCAATGATACTAAAACATTCTTTATTTATTGTTTGTGTTGTTTCTTACAATATTATGCATGGAGAATAAGGTTGTGAATTTGGATAGCGTATTTGGCCAATGTCCCAAAAATGGGATGGTCTGTAGTTTTTGTTCTAATAAACTGAAAATTATCAAAACAACTTTTTATTCAATTAATCACTCAATGTAACGTATTTATGTACAAAAGTTTGCAAAAAATGATCCGATAGAGATTTGGCCAGTAATGGGTTAAATGTTTCTCGTCCTGAAAATTTCATCCGTATGTGAGAGAAGCACACATCTAAGCCGGAGCAGCGTCCCAGTTTTGATTCCACCTGTCCCTTATATTTCGAATGAAAATAATCAGCAATGTCACCCATAAACTGCAAGAAGTAATCACCGTCATCTTGCTAAAGGGCTTGACAGAGACAGGAGAAGAACGCACAAAAGTCTTGGGACCCCTCTTCTACTTGAGGTGCAAAACGGCCCTTAAAAGGCAGAAGAACCCGCAATGACAAACGGCGTGAGGATGCAATGGAAACCATTCTATTAAAAACACTATGTATTTGCAGACATGTGTAAAAAAAAATGGCTCTGAGCACTATGGGACTTAACGTCTGAGGTCATCAGTCCCCTAGAACTTAGAACTACTTAAACCTAACTAACCTAAGGACATCACACACATCCATGCCTGAGGCAGGATTCGAACCTGCGACCGAAGCAGTCTCGCGGTTCCGTACTGAAGCGCCTAGAACCGCTTGGTCAACGCGGCCGGCCATGTGTCCTGTAAGTGAAGAAGTATAACGAAGATCTCTCCATTGGAAAAGGTTTCCTCATTAGTCCCACATTCAGAAGACCACAAAGGGGGTATAACCGTGAGAAAAAATTTAATAATCAACGAAAGGATAATATTCTATACGTTGGAGCGTGAAACGGCAGAAGTTGAATCGTGGAAGGGACGCTAGAAATTTGAAAAGGGACATGAAAAAGTTACAGTCTAGATATAGTGACGGTCAGTGGAGTGAAAAGGAAAGAAGACAAAGATGTCTGGTCAGACGAATGTAGGGTAACATCAACAGCAGTAAAAAATGGCGTTAACACGTGTGCTGATGAGACTTGCCGTCTTCCGTGTCTGGTGCCAAGTGGACCTCACGGCAGTCAGAAATGCTTCCCACTCATTCAGATATGTAATTTGTAACGTTAGGATGGTGCAGCTTATAAAAAGGAGGAGGCCCTAGTAAACTAATGATATGTGCCAGGAATGAAATTTTAACTCTACAGCGGAGTGTACGCTGATATGAAACATCCTGGCAGATTAAAACAGTGTGCCGGACCGAGACTCGAAATCGGGACCTTTGCCTTTCGCGGGCAAGTGCTCTACCGACTGAGCTACCCAAGTGCGACTCACGCCCCGTCCTCACTGCTTTAATTCCGCCAGTTCCTCGTCTCCTACCTTCCAAACTTCGCAGAAGCTCTCCTGCGAACCTTGCAGAACTAGCACTCCCGGAAGAAAGGATATTGCGGAGACATGGCTTATCCACAGCCTGGGGAATGTTTCTAGAACGAAATTTTCACTCTACAGCGGAGTGTACGCTGATTTGAAACTTCCTGGCAGATTAAAACTGTGTGCCAGACCGAGACTCGAACTCGGGACCTTTGCCTTTAGCGGAGAAGTGCTCTACCGACTGAGCTACCAAAGCACGACTCACGCCCTGTCCTCACTGATTTAATTCCGCCAGTACCTCCTAGAGCACTTGCCCGCGAAAGGAAGATGTCCCGAGTTAGAGTGTCGGTCCGGCACACAGTTTTAATCTGCCAGAAAGTTTCATATCAGCGCACACTCCACTGTAGAGTGAAAATTTCATTCTAGAAACATCCCCCAGGCTGTGGCTAAGCCATGTCTCCGCAATATCCTATCTTCCAGGAGTGCTAGTTCTGCAGGGTTCGCAGGAGAGCTTCTGCGAAGTTGGGAAGGTAGGAGACGAAGTACTGGCCGAATTAAAGCAGTGAGGACGGGGCGTGAGTAGTGCTTGGGTAGCTCAGTAGGTAGAGCACTTTCCCGCGAAAAGCAAAGGTCCCGAGTTCGAGTCTCGATCCGGCACACAGTTTCAATCTACCAAGAAGTTTAATATGTGCCAGCTGTGCATAATCAATAATATCTGGGACAGTGATTACCTAACATAGATTCGATGGAAAAAGTTCCATTTAACATGCTATTTACTTGACTCTAATGATTACACACATAGAAAATGGACATAAAGAAAATTTATTTTCACATACCATAAATACACATGGAAAAACATGAAGTTGTATGAATATGAAGCAGACTGTAAAACACTTATGAGCCGACCGCAAGGTATGAGGGAACGAGCGGAACAGTTGCCTATAAGGTTTACTCTGGAATCTATTTTCATCTACAGCATAGACGTAACTGCATAGATCACGGTTTGGGTGAGGGACAGCATGCAAGAGAAGTTATGAGTATGATACTGACGTTTTAACAAGCAATTACTTCGTCCAAGAATCGAGGGTTAGCCCCACCAAAAAAGAGTAGAATCATGCTGTATATTAAACCATACTCAGATTTGTGTCAGCAGTATCCATAGTTACGACAGGAATTTCGAAAACTCCGGGATAAGACAGATCTGATCCCCACTGCGACAATGTACGTAGCTTGCTCCACGTGTTCCTGATGCACGAAGAAACGCAAGGATAATCATGAATTAGGTCGCGAAGTTAGTACAAAGGTAATTCACTATAAAAGCAAGAGAGTGGTGACGGAAGTCACAGACAGACATGTACGACTATTAAACCCTCTTTGGCACCACGTGTTCAGGAACCAGAAAACCATGATTAAGCCTGAATTTACTAGAATAAAAATAACTAGAGGTGATAACGTTCACCAAAAGAATGATTTTGACTGATAGAAAGTTGAAATGAAATGGCTGAGCCGACAAGAAACTTTTAAGAATCTTTCATGACACATGTGCCTCTAACTACAATGAATAATCTAATATAGGACAAAAATGAAACACGCAGCTGAGTCTAAAGTGAAATACAAACATTAATGCGACGAGAACTCGGATGGTGAAACGCTCTGTTAGCACATCGTAAAAAATTCTCTACAAATCCAGCCGGCCACTTGGAGTAATGTGCAGAAAGACTCACCTAGAAATTGAGATAAAGTTTATTTACGAATCGTCAAAAATTAGTAATGCTCTACTAATTAAATGACATATCAACGTAAGAAGTCCAAAAACCAATTGGTGCTTGGCTATGTCATCTACACTTTGGTTCAAGTCAACAATAGGAGCAAAAGCAGCAGTACCCTGGCTAAATGCGGGCCCCACCGAACTGACTTCCAGAATAGCGAACAAAACTTAGCCTCCCGGCACCATTGCGAAAAAAATATAGAAAATGAGGACATAAACTGGTAATGTTGACCGGATACAACATCGAAGTGACTGACGATGAACACGAATAGCTATGGTCGCTACATTGTGGGACTTTTAAAATTACCTTAGAAAGAGATGTACTTAATTACCCAGAGGTGGGCAAAACGTAAGGGAGATAAGTATTTCTCACTACAGTCACTTCTTTAATTATTTCCTTTCCTTGCATTCATATGTAGTCAAAGTGACGGTAGTATAAGAGGAAACGAGTCAACCAGAATACTGAAGGAAGGCAGGATGATTAGTTTAAGTCCCGTTGAGCTCGAGGTCATCAGAGACGGAGCAAAAGCTCGGGCTGTGTGAAGTATGGGGAAGGAAATCGACCATGCCCTTTGAAAGGAACCATCCAGGAATTTGATGATTGGTTGGTTAATTTGGGGAAGGGGACCAAACAGCGAGGTCATCGGTCCCATCGGATTAGGGAAGGATAGGGAAGGAAATCGTCCATGCCCTTTCAAAGGAACCATCCCGGTATTTGCCTGAACCGATTTAGGGAATTCAAGGAAAACCTAAATGTGGATCGCGGGACGAGGGATTTGAACCTTCGTCCTCCCAAATGAGAGTCCTGTGCGAACCACTGCGCCAGTTCACTCGATAGAATAAGGTGGACGCGTTTCAACTGTTGTAGAAAGGTAGGCCAGGGAGCGAGTTACTGTGAACGGTTCAGTGATAGTGTTGTTCTAATCGGACTCGACAGAAGACCAGCGCTAACAACAATAGTCCAGGTACACATACCGATGTCACAAGCAGAAGATAAGAAAGTGTGTGAGAAAAACAACTTTCTTGAGAAGGGAACCACATCTCAGAGACAGTGTGAGAATAACAATAAAAAGAACTCAGAATTGAACAACCATTTATATTATCACAAAATTACAACAATTAAAAAAGTCAGGAATGATATGGTGTTTCCAAAAGCTGCGTGGTTGAATGAAAGTGCTTTATATGCAAGTGACGATTTCGCGTCTGTATAGAGGCATCTTCAGGTATGTAAGGGAGTTCCAGCATTCGGGAAGTTATACACATTAAGTGACAAGAAACACGTTGGTGAGTTGTCAGAATAAAATAGAGTACATGCAAAACATCGTTGTGAAAATGTACAAAGAATGGCTGCTGAATGAGCCAGGCTGGATAACATCCCGTAGGACGTATTACATCGGTTTTGTACAGTTGGTGTCTACCATATCTTGCAACATATTCTGCGGGATGCTATATAGCCTGGCACATTAGCAGTCATCGTTTGTACATATTCACAACCATCCTTTGGGTGTACTCAATTTTATTATGACAACCTACCAATGTGGTCTGACACTTAACGTCAATAGCTTCTTGAATGCTAGAAATTCATAATTGTCTAGCTACGTTATGGAAATGTAGCCTTTATAAACGTTAATATGCTTATATATTGACGTGAAACCAGTAGTGGCGAATTAAGCACCTTCATACTGCTGTGTAACATTCGGAAACACATTATCATTCTTGACTTTTTTAAATGTGTTAATTTTTGTGTTATTTAAACTGTTATTGAGTATTGAGAGATTTTTATTATTATTCACAAAATGTGTGAGAACACTGAACGGTTAATCTAATTGATAAGAAGCGGGAAAGCACAATTTGCACAAACAGTTCTAGTAATTTAGCCTTCTAGAGAATTAAAACTACAAAACACAGAATTTATAAAAAAACTCAAAATTTAATAAAAGGAATATTTAATAAGCAATGAAGGACTCGAATGACGAATGGAGGCAATTAAATAGTTTACCTTTCACTTCAGCACAATTCTGAGGGTTAACATACTCGTAACAAGCCCAACACTGTAACAGAGACAGGAAAACAGTTTTAAAAGAAAATAATTACATCGTTGACACACCAATATGCACAAGAAATAAGATTTGGCTGCAAAAACAACAAGGACTGGTTTATGAAAGATGCCCCAGCTGAACTGCTAAATTAAAACATTAGTGTTCTCAGCAGTTAGCAGTCTTACACATAGGGAGACAAAAACGCAACCAAAATTATAACAACGAAAGGCAGAATAGGTAAATGTTTAGTGTCAATTTTTACGTGGGATACGAAGCAAGTTTAATACAAAGTTCTCACCAAGTAATTACTCTTCCGTGACCGTCCTCGAGTAACGGAGTCATTGCCTTGTAGGCCATGTGTCAAACTTAGTGCGCTTAAGCTAACTTCCTTGTGAAGGCACTCCACTAAATTAACAGCCAGGTCTGGACTGCAGGAACGCATTAGAAATACCATGCGCTTATAATTAATGAACAGCTTCTCACGGAGGTCCTGTGTGACCTGTAATTATCACAAGGCAGCGATACGTGCTGGGTATGCTAATGCACACATGTGGAAACCGTTTACGCTTGAAACTTCCCCTTTGAACAATTTTACAAGACTGTGCTTAACCTGACACACAATATTTTGTTAGCGCAACGCAATCTGACTATCAAAAATCCCTACAAAAGAATGGCCCTGACTAACATTAAACTATACTTTTCACAAATCACTTACCTCACAAAAATCTTCGCTGCTCAAGCTACTGCAATACAGCGAGCGCCACTACTGCCAGCTAAATAAAAGATTCAAACTATGGAAGGCACTAACTACTGATAGGGATAGTTAGCAAATGAAAGATATTAGTAGAGAACAAACAATGTATTTACCTTGAGATCATCATATATAAATATAGCAGTTCATGAGAAATTACAAAACTCCGCCATCTCTCTCCCCACATCCACCACTGCTGGCGGCTCACCTCCAACTGCGCAACGCTACGCGCTGTTCACATCCAGCTGCCGCTGCCCAACTCTACAATGGCGAGTATTACAACAATGCAAAGCAGCCACAGACTGCACACAGCACAGCCAGTGATTTTCATACAGAGGTGGCGTTACCAATAAAAAACCTAAACAGCCTACTTACACGCTGGAAGAAAATTAGTACCAATTTTGGACATCAGGTGCAAATCTGACACCGTACATCACCTCGTCTTGTCCCCGATGCTACTAATGAAAAAATTCTGTAAGCGGCGGTTAACAACAAAATCAATTGTTTGACCTTTCATGTCTACGTCCCGTTGCTAATCCATTACATATGGAGACATTTGTGTACATCTTTATTGGATTCATAGCGCCAGATTTGCGCTAAGTTCAAATGGTTCAAATGACTCTGAGCACTATGGGACTCAACTGCTGTGGTCATAAGTCCCCTAGAACTTAGAACTACTTAAACCTAACTAACCTAAGGACATCACACACATCCATGCCCGAGGCAGGATTCGAACCTGCGACCGTAGCAGTCGCACGGTTCCGGACTGCGCGCCTAGAACCGCGAGACCACCGCGGCCGGCTTGCGCTAGGTGTCCAACATTGGAACTAACTTTTGTTTTTCTGGGTAAGTCGTTATCGCATTAACTCATTAGAATATCGACCAAGGTTTGCTGTCATGCGATGATTACGGCATACACTGGAACTCTGTTGGTAGCTGCACTTTAATTACAATCACCTGATGGAAGGGTCTCAAGACAGCCACAAAACTGTCACGTGGTGATGTATCACTCCTAGCTCATCACCCGTGATACTGTCACAAGTGACAGCAGCGCAAGACTGCCACGGCGGTCCCAACCGACCCGCTTGGGTCTGGAATGTGTCGTCTGCACGGAAGATGAAAAAGATCGTGTCAGATATACTCGCGTATATACTTTCGACCAAGCACATCTGCAAGCGTCCACAATATATAGCGCGTAAACACTAATTGTTTAAACTTACCACAGTGACGTAGGGAAAATCGGGACCAATAATTTGATATCAGACACATGCGATGTATCAACCCAGGAAATACCTCAAACTGGTCTACAACAGCCACCGAAGACATTGCGCACGTGCGCTGTGTGAGGTTTCCAATATCCTCTCGGTTTATTACGCCATGGCTTAGTCGGCTATTTTGTTAATATTATCAATTTAAAATTTCCTTTGAGGGTATTGAAAAAAGGAAGACTTTTTTAGGAGGCATAGAAAGCTAAATACTTTACAAATCGACATAAACCTAATCTTTGCTAGCATAATTATTTAGTAGTGAAACGACCAGAAGAACAATATTGTTTAAACAGACCATATTTTCAGGTATAATTTACGCGAACGTCAATTTCACACTCTGTAACAGCGAGAGCAAAGTGTTTTTAAGAGTAAAGCAAAATTTACCAAAAATTTCGCACTGGTCGGTTTTGTAGGGTAATTTAAGGATTTTTATAAGCACTTTTACGAAAAATAAAACAGCAAATTTTAATGGAATATTAAGAAATTAAAATTAAAACAGTGTTGATCATAATAGAACGTTTATTCAAAATGGCAACCGGTTTCGGTCAAATACTGACCATCTTCAGGCCTTTATGCACCATGATGGTAGGCCGCTGAATGTACGGATGCATGAACGTTAACTGCGGAGCAGAATTACGTCATCTCTGGATCGGATGAACAGTGAAATCAGCACAGAAAATTGGTTGATGGTAATCCGAAGTAGGACGGAAGAGATAAGTAGCTGAAATTGAGATTAGCTACAAATTTAATCTCAAAAACTGTGACCACGAAGTACGAGGGCTATTCGGAAAGTAAGGAATGATAGGTTGCGAAATGGAAACCACAATGAAAATCAAAACTTTTATTTGCAACAGTTAGCTACAACTTCCAGCTACTTATCTCCATAGTCAGCGATCCGACTTAGACGTTTGTTGTAGCGTTGTATCAACTTTCCAATACCCTCTTTATAGAAGGCAGCCGCCAGTGCTTTCCGCCAATTCTCTACGACGGCCTACAGCTCGTTGTCTGGCCAAAATGTTGTCTTCATAGCCAGCGGTTCATGTGAGCAGAGATGAAACTCACGGGGAAACAATCACGGGATTATATTGTGGGTAATCAAACATTTCCAATAGAAAACAATGCAGGAGCATCTTCATTGTCCCTGCAGAATGCGGCTGAGAATTGTCTTCAAAAAGAAAACGTACGACAGTCATGTAAATTTGGCTGCATAGCTTCTGGCGAAATTTCTCACCGGTCCCTCGTACTTGGCGGGAGACACTATTGTCCGATGTATCTCTATGTGCTCCCTGTGTCCTCAGAACAAAAACGATCGACGTAACGATCGGCTCTCATACTAGAGACACTGCCCAACACACCTGTGCAAAACTTCGTAGGATTTTCACTGTGGTTTCCATTTCGCGACCGATCGTTCTTTAGTCTCCGAATAACCCTCGTAGATGAAGTGAAAGAATTGTTCCACTTGGAAACGAACATAACTTACGACATGCGAAGCAAGGTGGACATAAATAGTAGACTGGCACAGGTGAAGTGGGTATTCCTGTCCAAAAGAACTTCACTGTTGTGAAACATAGGTCTTACTTGACAGAAGAAATTATTTTATTGTGTGGTAGTGAATAGTTAACCTTGGGGAAAAAGGAGAAAGAAGAGGAAACGTTTGAGATGGGGTGCTACGGAAGTATGGTGGAAATTACAAGTAGGTGGACTGATAAGTTAAGGAGGGAGGAGGTTTCCAACAGAATCTAAATGGTTCAAATAGCTCTGAGCACTATGGGACTTATCATCTGAGACCATCAATCCCCTAGAACTTAGAACTACTTAAACTTAACTAACCTAAGGATATCACACACATTCGTGCCCGAGGCAGGATTCGAAGCTGCGACCGTAGCGGTCGCGCGGTTCCAGACTGAAGCGCCTAGAACCGCTCGGCCACAACGGGCGGGAACAGACTCTAGAAAGAAAGAAACATATGAAAAACACTGAGGAGGAAAAGTGACAGGGTGATAGGACGTTTTGTGAGACATCGGGGAATAACTTACATGTTACTGGATGCAGTCGCAGATGGTAAAAGGTGCAGAGGAGGACACAGAGTGCAGTACATCAAACAAATAACTGAGACGTATTCTGCAAACTCTACTCAGTGGTGAAGAGACTCTCTCGGATTTTCAGCAACATATCTCTCTGTGATGCACTTCGTTGTAGCCTCTGACTCTGGAGATATTTGAGCGTCTCCGTAAGGCTCCGGCGCCGAGTAAACGGACCCGTGACGAAACGCACCCCTCCACGTTAGATCTTGTCTATTGAATCTTCTCTATCTCTTCCGTAATCCTCCTTAGTAGGAGTCCCAGACCGATCAACCACAGTCAATAACAGGGCAAACGAGTGTTTCCCAGATTAAAATTCCACCATCAACGGATGCTTAAAATGAGATGAGGTTTCGGCCAAGTATTCCTTGCCCATTCTCATGAGAATGACGTCTGATGGGCTGTTGGTACGCCATTAAATACTCTAACTGGAGGGTGTGACATCATTGCTGCGTGTGGTATCTTCATATCTTGTCATTATTCGTGAGTGTAACAAAGAAGAGCGCATGAGTCAGTGGTTCCAGAAGTACCCTCCGTCACATGCCGTTAGATGGCTTGCGGAGTATGATGTAGGCGTAGATGCAGATGATCGTCTGCGCTTGAAGAATGTGTTCATCGTATGTGGATGAAATTCCAAGCACTAAGACAAATGGGGGAAAGGAATACGATAATCACTTGACGTTTTGGAACGTACTGCATGAACTCTTCTGTAACTACTTGTATCACCTTCAACGGGTGGGATGGAGCAATTCGTCGAGACATCTGTTTTTAAACAGACATGTTTGGGATAGCATCATAAAAGAAACGATTAAGACAAAGATTTGGGACAACACCTTCAATGAAGATGGTGGTTTGTAACTACGCACAGTTTGAGTCCCGCCCGTAGGAAGGCTGAAGTTGGCGCGGCGGTTCCACAACGAAAACATTACAGTTTATCGGCACTGGAGGGATCCCCAGTGACGTAACAAAGGCAGCATGGTTATATAATGACGGCATTATCACGTGACTGTAACCACTTGACCACTGGAACATTCGGCCGAAGTCTGGTGGTTTTTAAATCACGTGATGTGGCTGGAGCCCATGAGGACTTTATCAGTACATATCGCCTCGAAACCATGCATTTGTGAAATGCATTTTTATGTTAGTCTTAGTTTAATTCGAACGGGAATTAAAGTAGTGTGTAAAATATGTTACGATTCAGTACAAAAAAATGCTATTATAAATGTTCTATTTGGACTAAAACCATCGGTAAAAGGCATTTGTTCTTTAAGTACTTAAGAGATGGGAGAAAGGATAACGCCACAATTTTGTGGAATACACAATTGCTCAGTTCTATTTATTGCCAGGTAACGTTAAAAAATTCTGACAAGTACTAGAAGGATTCATGAAAAGAGGCTTTCACTACAAAAGAGAGGAAATCAACTTTTATTAGACTATTAATAAAGCGTAAGTATTGCACAAACTGAAGGATGGGAAGTACAAAATATTCAAACAATCAGCGTATTTGGTAATCTCTGAATTCGTTTCATCTCGATTTGTAAAGAAACTTGTGCCTGGAAACGGTTTAGAGTAAAATTTATTTATTTTTTATTTATCGTATCCAAGACATCACCACTTTACAAAAAAAATATATATATATATTACAATGCAAGAGAAGCAGTTATAATACAATAATACATGGTTATAAGGTAAATTAACTACAATAATATAGAAAAGCATGTAACATATAATGATAAGCTCTAAGGATGCGAAACAGAGAGATTTTCATATCCCACGTGAAGCCCAATACACTGCAGCTTGAGTACCCTTGTCATTTGCTTCAAATAGGTCTTGAGTCGAACACGGGTTGTTTAGTTTCCTGCAGACCAGTAGGTGTTGTGGGTCTTGCTGTTCTCCACACTCGCAGGGCTCGTCTGCACTGACGTAGCCCCATTTTTCCAAGTTTGCTCTGCATCTTGATACGCCTGTTCGTAGTCTATTCAGGGCTTTCCAAGTCGTATATGGGAGTTCAGAGCCAGCTGTGGGTTCTTCCCTGGGGCTATTCCCTGGTCTTCCTGGGTCCACATTGTACCACAGCTCTTCTCGTCGTGCTCTAGGCGATAAAAGAGTTGCTTCAGTTGTTCGTAGGAAACTCTTCCTTGATTTAAGTCGGCGAGGTTGAAGATTGTAACCGAACATTGGATGCCTGGGATCTGTCTCCTGTTTATGTTTCTCGATTTCTGCGGCAGTCCTTCTTCTGATGTCTGGCGGGGCTATGCCCATGAGGTGGTACAGCTGCTTTGTGGGAGTTGGGTGGAGGCATCCTGTCACGATGCGTCCAGTCTCATTCACTGCTATATTTAATTGTTCAGCGTGGGTGGAATTTTGCCAAACGGGTGCCGAGTACTCCGCAGTGGAGAAACATAAAGCTAAAGCTGACGTGCGGAGAACTGTAGGTTGCGCTCCCCATCTGCTATTTGTTAGCTTGCGGATGATGTTGTTCCTGGCACTCACTTTCATCTTTGTGGCCAAACAGTGTTCCTTGTAGGTGAGAGCACGGTCAAGTTTAATCCCAAGATATTTTGGTGTGTCGCAGTGAGATAGATGTTGTCCCTTCCAGCTTATGTTGAGTTTCCTCCTTGCTTCCTTATTACGTAGATGAAAAGCACAGACCTGGGTTTTTGCTGGGTTTGGCTTGAGGTGGTTATTATCATAATAGTCACCCAGCTTTTCAATCGCTAAAGTTAATTTACTTTCTACCTATTCAAAGGTTTTTTCCTGGGTGGCAACGACTGGTCCGCCATCGGCTCTTCTTCGACTGCAGCGTGACAAAATACCGTCTACTCTGCAACAGGCACTGGATGAATTGCGCCAGTCGGTAGTCTTTTGTGGTGTTATATATTTTTGATATTAACTTACTGAGGTTTATGGTGTCGTAAGCTGCTGTAAGGTCGATAAAGGCTGCACCTGTAATTTGATTCTGCTCGTATCCATCTTCTATGTACTGTGTAAGGTTGAGGATTTGTCCACAGCATGACCTTCCTGGGCGGATTCCTGCTTGCTCTTTAATTATATTCTTGTATACATGTTCTGAGATGCGGTTAAGGATCATTCTTCCTAAGACTTTATAGAGCTGACAAAGCAGGGAGATAGGCCGAAAATTTTTTGGGTCTGTGGGGTTTTTTCCAGGTTTTGGTATAGCTACTGTATTTGCCTTCCGCCAAGTCTTGGGGATTTTCATTTCAAGAACACATTTGTTCATCATATCTAGTAACCACCGTCTGGTAACAGGTCCGAACATTTTTATTTGTTCTGGGCGTAGATCATCTAGGCCAGCGGCTTTATTAATTTTCATAATGGAGACGGAATCTTCTAATTCTTTCCGAGTAAAGGGGGTGCCTGGGTGGTCTTTTTCTTGAGTGCCTCTCTGTAGTTTCTTTCTTGGGTGCTTCCTGTTGGTTTTACCATTAAGTAGAAGGTGATTTGCTATTTGATTTGGTGTGACCTCACACAAATTTTGTGTATTAGATGAGGGGTCATTATTGATGTTTTTAAGAAGTTACCAGGCCTTTCGTCTATTCTGTTTCATGTCTAGGTTTGTGATTAGATTACACCATTTCATTGTTCTTGAGGCTGATATGGCCTGGATGAGTTCTTCTCCCGCCATAGTTGTTTCCTCTGAACTAGGGTTTTCCTCGAAGAGCTGTTGGTAATGTTCCAGAAGAACCCTTGAGTTTCCGTCAAGTCCAGGGATATAACTAGTTCTGCAGCCTCGGGGTATATTTCTTCGGGAGACAGTTTTAACTAATTCAATGAAAGTGTCATATTTTTCCGGGCTAGCATCAAGGTTCTGCACCTCTTTGTCAAGTTCTTCAGAGAATTTGTCCCATAGGGCACGTTTAAAATTAAAACGTCTTTGGAAATGGGTGGTTGCTGGTTTAGCAACTGCTTCAACCAGACATAATATAGCTCGGTGCTGTGTATGTGGGAGGGGTTCTCCCACATTCTTCCTGGTTTGATGTGCTACGTTTTCGCTGACAAAGATGTTATCTGTATTGTATCCACGGTTCCACCTGCTGCTGTTGCAGGAATATGGAAGTTTGGGGTCGTGTATTAATTTAAGGCCAGTTGAGTCTGCCCAGGTTTCTAGCTCGTCCCCACTTTTGTCTGTGTGCCTGTACCCCCAGGCTGATCCATGGCAGTTGAAGTCGCCCATTACTATTTTCGTTGGTTGTGAGTTGAAGTTGGTTGGCTCACTGAATCTGAACTGCCTGCTCGGTCGCTTATATATAGACGTCACAGTGCAGGACTGTAACTCTACAGTCAAGATTTCGATGTCTTCTTGAGATGTCAGTTCTGCAGATATAATACCTAAGCCCATTTTGGCGAAGATTGCGCTGCCATATTGCTCGTGTGGTCTTTCAATTACTAATTTCTTTCCGTGGATCTTTGGTCTTCTATTTGTGGGGCCAATGTGGGTCTCTTGGATTAGTAAGAGGCCACAGTTGTGAGTTTTACATGCTACAGCAAGTAGCACTTCTTTCTCATGAGAGAGCCCTTCAATGTTTATGGACATTATATTTAGCGCTGGCTTTGTTAAAAGCCTTTTTGTGGTGTCTTGGTGTTGAAAGGATTGGCCGTTAGGCACAGGCCTAACGTTGCCCAGGGGACGCCCGATCGTTGTCATGATCTTCGGGGAGGCTCCTTTCGTGTACCCCTTGAGTAAAATGAAGGAATATGAAGGCAACAAATAATGCTAATATTCTATGATCTTCTTACTGGAAAAACTCTGTACAAAGTATTTTGCCCGGAAGGAGTATACCTCGAAAAATAAATGATTGCTGCAGAGGTAGTATTTCTGGGTTAAAAATTTTGTCCCTGACTATGTTAATTCCACAGTTACAAATCATTATCATATACTAATTTGAGAACTGGGACTCCAGTAACACACGGGTTCGATTCCCGGCCGGGTTGAGGATTTTCTCTGCCTGGGGACTGGGTCTTTGTGTTTTCCTCATCATTTCATCATCCTCATCATTATTCGTGACATTGCCTAAATTGGACTGTGTAAAAAATTGGTCTATGTCAAAAGTGGGACTTTGTACGGGCGCCGATGGCCGTGCAGTTGGGCGCCCCACAAACCAATTATCGTCATCATCACCCAGTAACACCCCTTTGACGACTATACATGTAACGATTGGGAAGGTCAAGCGCTTTCGTTATCTTAGTGAATGGGTCCACCCAAATGGCAGAGACGGCGTCTCCATCTTAGAAAGGCGTAACAAACTCAACGCAGCATACCATCTGGCCCACAATCAGTACAACAAGAAGTGCATTTGGAAGAATGCTAAGGTCTGTCATTACAGAACTGCTGTCAGACCACAGCTTCTGTATGCCACAGAGACCCTCTTGATGAACAGCAAAGACACGATGGATGACCTGAAGTAAGCCGAAAGAAGGATTCTCAGAAAAATTCAGGGCCCGAGATTGCTCCCAGATGGAACCTACCGATTGAAGTCTAATTCTGAACTCTATCAACAGTTATAATCAGCCAACACCAGTATGTGACGTAGGAAGCTCAAGTTCTATGGGCATCTACAACGAATTAACAACAGTAGGCTTACCAAGAAGATCTTCTCACTGGTTAAAAGCTGCAAGACTGGAAGCCTATGGGTTAATAAAGTATTAAGGATTTGGATTCGGCTGGTATCTCTGATCTCGAAGTAGAAGATGGTTCCAAATTTTGTGCCATGGTAGAGTCTTAGACCCCACCACCTAGAATCCCTATACGTCGGAAGCCCCTTTCACAAGAGAAGAAGGCAGGGCGAAGAGATATTCGGAACGGAATAGAGCATCGAAGAAGATCTAGTCATAAGCGATACTTAGTCGGCATAAATCAATAATAATAATTATCATATACAAAATAAAAGAAACTGCATGAGGGAGTAATGCAACTCATGTCTTCTCCATGAAGAGAAAAGAATACTTCTCCATATTATCAGCCCTGTCTGGAGTGTCACTTGTCTGTAGGAAAACTTTCAAATCCTCATCCGGAACCACACGTTAACATACGACACCAGGACCTCAGTGCGTAATAATTTTGGATTCTAGATAAAGTACACCAATAAAGCATTTAATTAACAATAAATAATATCACACATAATGTTGCACCTAAGAAGTTATAACTAACACACTGAAACAAAAATTTGCTATTTACGTACCTAAAATGATTTTATATCTTTTGTATTATTATTGCGACGCTATTGACGTTTTCCAGATAGTGAGTACTGTTTGCTTCAGACCAAATTGCATCCTTATTTTGTATTTGTAAGCTGCTGTAAAGGCCTGTAGTGCATAGCTGTTTGATGAATTCTAGCAGTATGCGACAACTACCAGTTTCCTAGAGGTAGGTAGAAGCAACTGACTGTTCAGCAACATGGAGAGAATAAGAAAGCTACTATACTTCTTTCGAATGCCTTCCAAATACGTCAGAAAAAGCTACAGACAATATTCGTTTGGTATCTAACGCTGACACCGATCGCTTTTAAGAATAATACAGATATTGACAAAACTGACAGAATACATAACTTATACAGTGCTAAAATGATTACGTAAAATATAGCACGTGATTGGGTACACACGTGAGAATGATTACGAGTAGATAGGCTGCGCAGAAAAAAAGTTATCTATTAATTGTGGTTTCTACTTTGGTGTGAAGATTCAGTGTCTTAGTATTAGCTTCGTGCAACATGAAAAATGTTACTCGTAGACATAGTTTTGTAACAGACGTGAATACGTAGATACTGGAAGTCAACCATGTCAATGAAATAAATGCCCCAGCAGTTAGGAAGCTAACTCCCGCAACACTTTTGGCGTGAGATCCGTTTCCATTTCATTGCGTGTCATTCTTTCTCACGACCTTCCTGCTCCCCTTGTTTTCGACGAATGTCTCTACATTTCCTTCTGCGGATGACTGATGCCTGTAATTTCCTCGGAGGTCCTAGAAAGCGTAGCAGCTCGCAGAAGTTTCCACGTTTTACATGAAGCATCATATCGCAAACTTTTCACTAACTGAACTGGGACCTTTGGGGCGCTTCTGTAGGTCTGTCGTGTTATCGCTTTTTCTTTTAATGCTAAAGTGTACAATGAATGTGAACGTGTCTCTAGGGGAACAAAACGCTAGAGCAGAACTCTGCCCATTTACTTTCGGCGACTACGTAGCTCCACATTCAGATAAAATTTAACGTTACAGTATGTAAGTTGCACCCCCTATCTTGTGAACTACAACTTGCGTGTTCATGCAAGTTTAAAACACATGTCCTAAATTGTACCACTAAGTGCAAGAAACAATTTAATGGCAATGCGATCTAAATTGTATCGCGATAGGAACAGCAAGGTTAAGCAAAGGTTACTTTATTAGTATTAATGAATAAAAGTCTTCGCCGCTTGAGTTTTCCAACTAACTGCATTAACGTCAAATATATCTCACAATTGGAAAATGGCTTACGAAAGATAAGTTCAAAGGGAACACGGTAGTCCATTGTGCCCCTCACATGCCAGAGGCTGTGGATAATATGAGTTCGATGCACGAATTCATTTAAAATTCTAATTTGTCCGTCGTACCACATGGTAGGTTTGTGATAGAAAAAGAAGAAATAAATTAATGAATGCTCGTATGAAATTTAAATTGACTGAAGTTATAATTGAAAATCGAATAAAGTACACAATTCATCCCTGGAGGCTGTGTTCATATATTGAAATGGACTGATTTCAGGTTAGGTAAAAGTTATCAGTTGATATTACTTACGATTTCTGGTGTTATTAATCAGTATGTTTCGCCCCATAGATGTATTTACTCGGCCTCCGTACTCCACATGACCGATTTTCCTCGTTTTTTCGATCACATGTATTTCATTACTTTCTTCCACTTTTCAAGTGTCTTGAATGTGTTTGTTTACAGTGTGAACTGTTGCCAACTGCCGTTGTATGTTTATCCTTCTCTGTTCTGTGCGTAGTGGTGTGTATGTGTGGTCTGATATTTATTCATTTGTTATGCATATGTGTTTGTTGTTATGTGTACACATGTGTTGTCATGCATAAGTGCGTTGGTGTTTGCGTGAGTGGCCTTGTATGTGTGTGAGGGACAGAGAGAGAGAAAGAGAGAGAGGGAGAGAGAGAGAGAGAGAGAGAGAGAGAGAGAGAGAGAGAGAATGTTTATCGTCTGTGTTCGTTATTGTTTTAGTGACCAACATAATCAGCGAATTATTGACTTGGTCATTAATTACTTTCTCGTCAATTGCAAGGGCCCTTTGTAGATTAAAGTTTTCCTGTAATGTCAGGAGTTTATTGTTGTAATTGTTCCCTGTAATAATATGTGTGTCCAATTCCATGTGGGATGTTTCATTTCCGTGTTTTGTCAGGTGTTTATCGAAGGTAGAATGGCTATTTACAGACTTCCAGCTTCTTATATGTTCTTTACGCCTAGTTTAGGAATATCTGCCTCTCATTTCCAGATACACTGTTTCACATTTTTGACACTGTAGCAGGTATACGCCTTCTTCTTGTTAGTTATCTGGTTTTCTGTTTATGATTGTAAATGTGACAGGAGAATGTTTCCTGTTCTGTAAGGAATGTGTAATCCTAGTTTCTTTAGTATATGATTATTTGCTACTCTTTGAGTTGTTGTATGTTTGTATCTTATAGTGTTCCATTTCTTTCTGTTAGTCCTGTCATGAATATTACTGTTTCGTGTTTCTTGTGGTGATTGTGTTCTCTGCTTGACCCCAGTTTTATTTAGTTGTATTTTAAATTTGTGGTTGAGTCTTTGCTCTATATAAGTGTTGTAACCATAGTTTTGAATGTAGAGAAAGCTTTAGAGTTCGCCTTGATCACGTGTTAGAATAGTGGATTACTAGTTTCGGTAGTAATCATAGTAATGAGTTGCGTATGATGGCATGGAAACAAACGAGCTGTTTATCTCAAAACATGATTTCATAATCTGTACGGTGGCGATCCCAAGACAGCAGCTTCGTGCTGTCTAAACCAGTAATACACTGTACCTACATGCTATCAAAGCAATTTACATCTATAACCACGTGATTGCTCTGCTGTTTACAATAAAGTGCCTGACAGAGGGTTGAATGAACGACCTTCAAGTTGTCTCTCTACGGTTCCACTCTCGAACAGCGCGCGGGCAAAACGAGCATTTAAATTTTTCTGTGCGAGCCCTAGTTTCTCTGATTTTATTTTGATGATCATTTCCCGCTGTGTAGGTGGGTGCAACAGAATGTTTCCGCAATAGGAGCAGAAAACTGGTGATTGAAATTTCATGAGAAGATCCACTCACAACAAAAAACGCCTTCGTTTTAATGATTGCCACTATAATTCACGTATCATGTCTGTGGTGCTATCTCCCCTACTTTGCGATAAAACAAAACGAGCTGCCCTACTTTGAACTTTCTCGATGTCAACCGTCAGTCCCACCCGGTACGGATCGTACACCGCACAGCAGTACTTCAGAATAGGGCGGACAAGCGTGGTGTAAGCAGTCTCTTTAGTAGACCTGTTGCATCTTTAAAGAGTTCTGCCAGTGAATCGCAGTCTGTGGTTTGCTCTACCCACAACACTCACCGCGTGAGAGTTCCAATTTACGCAATTTCTATTTGTAATCCCTGAGTATTTTGTTGAATTTACAGCCTTCAGGTTTGTGTGACTTTTCGCGTTATTGAAATTTAGCGGATTTCCTTTACTACTCATATGAATAACTTCACCCTTTTCTTTATTCAGGGCCAGTTGCCACTTTTCGCACAATACAGATATCTTATCTAAATCATTTTGCAATTTGTTTTGGTCATCTGACGACTTTACAAGACGGTAGATGACAGCATCATCTGCAAACAATCAAAGACGGCTGCTCAGATTGTCTCCTAAGTCGTTAATATTGATCAGGAACAACAGAGGGCTTGTAACACTTCCTTCGGGAACGCCGGATATTACTTCTGATTTACTCGATGTCTTCCGTCTTTTACTACGAACTGTGACTTTTCTGACAGGAAATCACGAATCCAGTCTCACAACTGAGGGGATGTTCCATAGGCAGGCAGTTTGGTTAGAACACGCCTATGAGGAACTGGTCCAAAGCCTTCTGGAAATATAAAAAATATGGAATCAGTTTGACACCCCCTGTATGAGTATAAAGAGCTAGCTGTGTTTCACAAAAACGATATTTTCTGAATCCGTGATATGTGTCAATAAATCGTTTTCTTTGAGGTACTTCATAATGTTCGAACACAGTACATGTTCCAAAACCCTACAGCAAATCGACGTCAATGATATAGGCCTGTAATTCAGCGGATTACTCCTACTTTCCTTTTTGGATATTGGTGTGACTTGAGCAATTTTCCACTCTTTGGCCAGCGGTTGTATTTAATTACTAAATACGGAGCTATTGTATCAGCATACTCAGAAAGGAACCTGACTGGTATACAATCTGGACCGGAGGCATTGCCTTTATTAAGTGATTTAAGCTGCTTTGCTGCACCGAGGATATACTATACTGCAAGACATCAAAGTGCTTCTCTCGTATTTCTCCAAGTGATTTAATTCGACTACATTCCATTACCTTTGTTCTACTTTTTTGATGCTCTTCTTATACCCATCTTTCAAGACAATCTCCATTACGTTCAACTACACTTCTAAGTCCTTTGCTGTCTATGACAGAATTACAATGTCTTCTGTGGACCTGAAAGTTTCCATTTACTATGTCTGAAATGTAGCTCCTTCTGCAAATTTTTCTTTGGTATCCTTTCCAACTTCCTCAGCGTGCAGATTGAAAAACATCGGGGATAGGCTACAACCCCGTCTCACTCCCTTCTCATTCACTGCTTCCTTTTCATGCCCCTCGACTGATAATTGCCGTCTTGTTTCTCTACAAGTTGCAACTAGCCTTCCGCTCCCTGTAGTTTACCCCAGCCACCTTCAGAATTTCAAAGAGAGTATTCCAGACAACATCGCCAGAACTTTCAGAGTACAAATTCTTTAAGCGTAGATTTGATTTTCCTAACCTATTACTTAACAGAAGTCATAATGTCTGAGCTACTAATTTTTGATTCTGAGTGTGGTTTGAGATGGCACGTACATTTGTGTGTTTCAATTGGGTTTGTGAAGATATTGAAAATATGCTTACTGCTGCCTTTCTATAATGTTACATACAAGAAATGTATTTGCTTTTATATTTCTTTTTCCACGGTTATTTGAAAGTATTATGTATACCGTTTACGCCTGTATGAATTTTATTAATTTTTGCTATTGGTTCATCAACCAAATTACAAAACTAGATATGAACAACATATAATAAGCTGTAAAAAAGCCTATGTAGCTTTGCCGAACACGTGATAGTACATGGACATGAACTATCAAACATGGAACAGGATATGACAATTATTGTAGTGAACAGCTACAACAAAAAACGCATGATATTGGAGGAAAATTGTCATGTATGGAGAGCCCTTTCGATTAAGTAGAAAGTGATTAATTGCCAAATCGGTGTAAGGTATAACTCACTGATTATGTTAGCCACTAAGACAATAACAAACAGAGGGTAAAGACATACATCCAGTACATCGTAAAACGTGGAAGTCTGTGTTGAAACACAGGTGGCCAAATAAATGCCAAAAATCGGCCATATGGAGCATGCAGATTGAGCAATATACATGGATTAACAACATCAGAAATCATAACTAAAACCAAATGATAATTTAACCCCATGAATGGTGAGCAAGAACTGTTTCTAATCTGAAAAACACGGAAAACGTAACATAGTAACATATTTGGAATTAGTATATGATGCATTTGTTCCATACGCATTTGTTATGTAAGTAAAACAAACCTGTGCTTCACACAAATAAAAGAAGCGAAATGCACACGACAAAAAACAAACTGACTTTAATTTAGCTGCAATCACGGAACATATCTCCATGAATTTTGAAGCAACTAGGGAACGAAGGAAAATGGATAAAATGATTCACATATAGTACTCGAAATTGCGAGCCCGATAATTCTTTGAAGCTCATTTGAAACGAAGCTAAATACATTGTGCTACACACAACCAAGACATGCCGAGAAGGTATGTGCATAGTGTGCCACTAGCAAAGTAAATCGACCAAGTGGAACTACCATCTAGCATTCTGATTGGCTGACCCAGGAGCAAATGCCTTATCGTCTCAGATGAGCTCACATTCTTATATCAGCTAAGGCGAAACACTGATGTATGCAATCTACGACGGCTAGTACACTACTGGAAATGGAAAAAAGAACACATTGACACCGGTGTGTCAGACCCACCATACTTGCTCCGGACACTGCGAGAGGGCTGTACAAGCAATGATCACACGCACGGCACAGCGGACACACCAGGAACCGCGGTGTTGGCCGTCGAATGGCGCTAGCTGCGCAGCATTTGTGCACCGCCGCCGTCAGTGTCAGCCAGTTTGCCGTGGCATACGGAGCTCCATCGCAGTCTTTAACACTGGTAGCATGCCGCGACAGCGTGGACGTGAACCATATGTGCAGTTGACGGACTTTGAGCGAGGGCGTATAGTGGACATGCGGGAGGCCGGGTCGACGTACCGCCGAATTGCTCAACACGTGGTGCGTGAGGTCTCCACAGTACATCGATGTTGTCGCCAGTGGTCGGCGGAAGATGCACGTACCCGTCGACCTGGGACCGGACCGCAGCGACGCACGGATGCACGCCAAGACCGTAGGATCCTACGCAGTGCCGTAGGGGACCGCACCGCCACTTCCCAGCAAATTAGGGACACTGTTGCTCCTGGGGTATCGGCGAGGACCATTCGCAACCGTCTCCATGAAGCTGGGCTACGATCCCGCACACCGTTAGGCCGTCTTCCGCTCACGCCCCAACATCGTGCAGCCCGCCTCCTGTGGTGTCGCGACAGTCGTGAATGGAGGGACGAATGGAGACGTGTCGTCTTCAGCGATGAGAGTCGCTTCTGCCTTGGTGCCAATGATGGCCGTATGCGTGTTTGGCGCCGTGCAGGTGAGCGCCACAATCAGGACTGCATACGACCGAGGCACACAGGGCCAACACCCGGCATCATGGTGTGGGGAGCGATCTCCTACACTGGCCGTACACCACTGGTGATCGTCGAGGGGACACTGAATAGTGCACGGTACATCCAAACCGTCATCGAACCCATCGTTCTACCATTCCTAGACCGGCAAGGGAACTTGCTGTTCCAACAGGACAATGCACGTCCGCATGTATCCCGTGCCACCCAACGTGCTCTAGAAGGTGTAAGTCAATTACCCTGGCCAGCAAGATCTCCGGATCTGTCCCCCATTGAGCATGTTTGGGACTGGATGAAGCGTCGTCTCACGCGGTCTGCACGCCCAGCACGAACGCTGGTCCAACTGAGGCGCCAGGTGGAAATGGCATGGCAAGCCGTTCCACAGGACTACATCCAGCATCTCTACGATCGTCTCCATGGGCGAATAGCAGCCTGCATTGCTGCGAAAGGTGGATATACACTGTACTAGTGCCGACATTGTGCATGCTCTGTTGCCTGTGTCTATGTGCCTGTGGTTCTGTCAGTGTGATCATGTGATGTATCTGACCCCAGGAATGTGTCAATAAAGTTTCCCCTTCCTGGGACAATGAATTCACGGTGTTCTTATTTCAATTTCCAGGAGTGTATTATAAGGGTTCTGCAATACATGAGCAAAGGAATGAAGTTTTGGTGTATAGTGTACCTAAATATATTATAAGTATTGTGCCGAAACTAGTCGTTTGAAACAAATTCGTTTGATAATACGGCTCTTGCGGTTCGTTTTTATTTTCTTTTTTTATTACTATCATCATCCGCTGCCCTACGTCATGAGAACGATGGACTTCCACAAGAAGAATGCTGGTGCAGTGAGTATCATTCGACCACATTACTGAACATGAGTCCGCAGCTCACGGGCGTGCGGTAGCGTTCTCGCTCTTCGCGCCTGGGTTCCCGGGTTCGATTCCCAGCGGGGTCAGGGATTTTCTCTGCCTCGTGATGACTGGGTGTTGTGTGATGTCCTCAGGTTAGTTAGGTTTAGGTAGTTCTAAGTTCTAGGGGACTGATGACCATAGCTGTTAAGTCCCATAGTGCTCAGAGCCATTTGAACCATTTTTTTTTTTTTTTTGAACTGAACATGACCCATCAACACAGTCAATTACGACTGAAATGGATACAGGGTCATCGAGGTTGGACTATAAATCAATCGACAATTCAGAGGTGTCATACTAGTCTGGGCACCCTCCTACCATTTTTAATTCAATATTTTGCTGAATTAAAATAGAAATTTGTTCTCATTTGATTCCAAGTTAATTTACAAACAAGTAATTGTGATTTCAAAAATTCCTGTATAGTGAGTGTTTCGCTTGATTTCATCTACTTACTTTCTTCTTGCATGTAGTATAACATCAGCGCATGTGGCGAAGTAAGCAGCAGGAAAGCATTCGCCAAATGTTCTATGATTTCATGACAGGAACTTACTATGTGCTTCCTATTTGGGAACTGGCCCAGATGAACACGTGGGACGGAGAGGCAACCAACGTCTGGCCGGGCAACTTACTAGGGTGCTGTATTACTCACCTGTGTCTGTAAACAGCAGGAGTTGACGCACTACCCCTGTTCTGCAGACAAGTAAGAGAAGACACGGAGTTAACAATAAAGAGAGACTCTTTTGGTAAATAACTGTGATTTCGTTGGAACGCATTTGGCTGAAGGGATTTCAAAAACTTTGTTCACTAAAAAATACGATCCTTAGGAGTACGGCTGCAGAGTGCCTCAGTACAGCCTTGTGAAAGTAAAGCGCACTGGAAGTTACGTGTTTAGGCTTTGACTCGCATTCTTGTGGGTCAGGGACTCAATAGCTGCGTGAGAAGATGGTGAGTTGTTTTGGCATGCATCTGTACCAGGCGGATTGACTCTTCTGTGCTGACTTGTGAAAGGTAAATATTATTGTCAATTCTATAGACTGGGAGATTAAACCTTGTGCGTGCATCAAAACTGGTCATTGGGCGGAAAGGGCATACCAGCTCCTCCGAAAGCCGATGGCGAGCTACGCAGAGAAACTCACTCACATTCTGCTGTGAGAACTCTTAGGTACAATCAGGTTCCGAGTTAGGAAAATTTAGGTGAGTTTTAGCTCGTTTTGATTTGAGATAGAAATCTTGCATCCTGCAGTCGGCGGTGCAGGGGACTTCAAACATCAAAAAATGGTTCAAATGCTCTGAGCACTATGGGACTTAACAGCTATTGTCATCAGTCCCCTAGAACTTAGAATTACTTAAACCTAACTAACCTAAGGACATCACACACATCCATGCCCGAGGCAGGATTCGAACCTGCGACCGTAGCGGTCGCGCGGTTCCAGACTGTAGCGCCTAGAACCGCTCGCCCACCCTGGCCGGCCTTCAACCATCAGCGTCGATGGCTTGTCACAATACGGCAGCAGTTTATCTGCCAACGCTACTCGCAAACGGTGGTGAGAACAGTGTGCAGTCCGAAGTTTTGAGTCAGCAGCAAGGGGTAGGACAGTTGTATTTCGTAATTTTCGAGAACATTTCTCGTGTATAAACAACGATCTGGCTAAAAATACGTCAAAAATGGAAACAAACAGTGTCGACCGCAAAAGCATTTACTTCGATTATAAGTGTTTCCGGTCAGTTTGCGACCATCCTCATACCCTCACACCATGATGGTACGCAGTTGCGGTGAATGGAGCGGGTACTGTAGTTCCACGAACATTACAACACCCGATCCATTCACAGACAGCACCTTCCATCGTGGTACGACAGTCTGAGGATGGTCACAAACTGACAGAAAACGTTTACCACCTAAATAAATGTTTTTGCCGTCGAAACTGTTTGTGTTAACTTACGATTTCGGGTTAGGTAAAGCGTCGTCACATGAACAGTAATAAGATGTTTGTGTGGAACACAGAGCTTAGGCATGTAGTTAACGACCTGTTGACTTTTTCTCCTCGTATTATCTGAACCGAGTAATGACCCATCTTACTAGTTAAAATCGAAGGAATTTGTCGTTCAGTCATGAGAGAGATGATTGCACTTGTTTCCTTAACCGCAACCACCACAGTATTTCCTTCAGAGATTTCAAATAAATGTTAGATTTAACTTCAATTTATCCCTATGGATGTTAATTAAAGGATGCGACTGTATTGTTAGACTATTATGAAGTACTGTGTAAGTATACAACAAGTCACTTGTCACCAATATTTTATCAGCACGACTTTTCGGCCACCTGTTGCCATCATAAGGTGCATTTTCTGTTACTTTTACGTTGTAGTTAATATGAAGTGACATTAGTTTTCTTGATATTAATGGTTCATCTTCACTACATACTAGTGTTTTAGCAACAGTAACTATCTTATTTTAAATTTAAAGACTGTTTGGATTCATGTAAACAAATAATTGAGAAAATATTAAGCATGTACTTGTTACTGTGCTCTGTGTGCTAGAAAACGAAAGTACCAACCGAGGCGGCAGGCGGCACTGGCGGTTTGTAAGTTACTCTCTACATTTCGCTGATGTAATGCAGTAATTTGTGCCTTTGAAGAGTGAAGGGTCTGCCGACTGCATTTTTAGTAGTCCAGGAGACTGTTAGTTGCATCTGGTGGTACAGCTCTGCAGATCTTCACATTTTTCGAACTGTGCCACAAGAGAAAAGTCATCTGCTTACAAAAATACTCGGTAATTCTAGAGCATTGGTTTACACATGGAACAATATGAGGGACAATAGGATGTCGTGAAATGAAGTTTACTGTGCTAGATAGAAAGTCTTCACAGATTTCCCGAACTCTTAACACTGATATTATTCTGTTAAGAAGAATTTAAAAATTTTTTTTGGACTTTGGCAGTAATCATTTAGCCAGAGAAGTGAGTAGTTACAGATTTCGTATACCGTATCATATATACAGAATATGAATTAGAAATTAGATTAATTCGAAATAAAAATCATGCTAAACGTTGTACATTCATACACTCAGCGTAGTCCATGTACCACAACTTCTGACACGGTAACCCTCGTGTCTGATAACTTGTTCGTCACAGATGTGGTTTGAGAACTACTGCCCCGATCAAGACCTTAAGAAACATGAGGCGTAGCCTGTCATAGCGTGAAAACACTGGTATCACATAGCTGAAGTTTGCAATCTCAGTTGAGTGGACTTCGCATCATAGAGAGGGCTAAATTTTCATCCTATAAATATGTGAAGGATAACAGCCTTTGCCCAGATGCATGAGCGTTATAATAGTGGTACGACGGCTAGATAGCTTGATTTGAGAAAACCAGATTTTTCGTGGAATACTCGCCTATGTTCTTTGGACTCTCTTTGTTTTTGTACCACGTCGTTCGTCGCATTAAATCATCGATCATCATACCTGTTACTTTATACGGCTCACATTCATCCTCAACATTGAAAAGGACCAGTTACAACTGTTCTTTGCTTCAGAGGAGCATTGCTTCAGTCTGTCAGGGTTGCGTGAATGTATTCCACCTGGACGTCGTCGTTTCCATGGTCAGGTCGAGGGGGAGAGCAATCCATCCAAGGGGAGTGTGATCACCGCAAGGCAGATGGGTTACACACAAACCCTTTGTATTTACATGAAGCTGGAGCAGATACAGATGCTCGCCCTGGTCGGATGGCATCTGTCCTCGGCGATGTCGTTCCGCTGCAGCGCCGATATTCGTACCTGAAGACCACATACTGTAGTGGCAGTGTGCTGAAACGCAGCGCGGAGGCACCGTTGGCTAGCTGGTGCGTATACAGTGAACGTCAATAAGAAGCACCGTCATTATCAGGCCGGAGGCAACTTGGTGACGACAGTTCGTCACGTTCTCTGAGTTCCAAGGGCAGACTAGTGGCTGTCTCTCGGAGGCTATTTGGCCCGACACAAAGATCCTGTACGTACAATATTACTTGTTCCCTAGCTGCAGAGACAGTGCAGTAGGGGAGGGGTCATCGCTGGTAGGGAAGGTATACTTGAGGTCAGGAAGTCGATGGGTGAGGTGTTTTTCCACAGATCAAGTTTTCACACATACGCCTATCCCGTAGAACTCATAAGCTACAGCTAACGAGTATGCCATCGACCACATAACTAGTTATATCAGTACGACCGATATACAATTCTACAAGACACCTACTTTCCATTAAAAAGAAGTGGGTGATATTTTAACCATTTATTTTCCGCTAACTTGCAGATCTTCTTTTCTCTTTCTTGCTGTCATGTTAAAACGAACTTCTTTTTCCTAAACAAAGCATAATTTACACACTCTCCCCACTGGTATGCTAATCAAGCCTGCAATTGCGACAGACTCCTATAACTGTTATTAAACAAACATATGAGCAGAAGTCAGGACAGTAGCTTGTGAAAAGTTCATGCTCGGTGTGACTTCATCACGTATGTTGTTATAAGCCCGTCTATTCCACTAGCTATGGAAGAGCATTAAAATTATTCCATTATCTCTTGGAAAAAATTCTGTATTTACTCGTATAACATAGTAGATAAGAAAATTTTGTATATGCACTTGTTGGTACGCGTTTCTTAATCGATAGCGAGTATGAATCGATTAGCTTCGAGAGTCCACTTGCGACAGGCGGCACTGTTTTTGTCCGAAAATTAATCTAACTTTTCAGACCCAAATATGAACTGAATTGTAACTGGTCTAAATGCAGCTTGACTGTGTATTAAACGCGCAAAGGAAGAAGACCAATTATCGGGCCCTAATAAAAATTTCGACTTACCTCTTTTCTTGGCAACACTTTTGCAGATTTCTCGAAAGCGTAATAGCAAGCAGGCTGCGGTTAAGCTAGATTTTAGTTTCTAAATACATTTTCAAACTGTTGTATGTGGTAATGACTAATGACAAACCGTGGGGTGAGGAGAGTAACTCTTCCCATGAAATTATATCCCAAGACAACAATTTTAGAACGACATATATATTCAAAGAGACTCAATAGTACATCGCGTGATCTTTACACATGACACTGGTCTGAACAACAGTACGCTTAACAAAGTGAATAATGATTTTAAAAAGATACAAAGTTAGCCATAATTTATATAGAAATTAAACACTTTAATCGATTAATATGCAAATCCTTAGCGAAGTGGAAAGGTCTTTCTCTCAGCTGTGAGCAAGTTAATTAGCTGACAATGATCATTCCAAGCTGCGCAATGCTGCAGTCTTATCACAAACTTCTCTTCAAAATTAACGACATGTTTCAAATTTGTATGCCTTTAACAAGTTTGTTTGTGTTGCCATCCTCAGCAGCAAACATATAAATACTTGTTCTGTAAATAAAACTGCATTTTTCCTGCTGCTAGTTACTTTATTTCTCTCCAAATTACCGCATAAGAATTATAGTTTGTGTTCAAGTGGCCTATTTGGTGATAAAGAATATAGGAACAGATCAGTCGAAGCTTTGGGTCGAATTTAGTTTCCGAAATTCCTGAAAACTGTTTGTAATCGAAATTGCCATATTTGTGTAAACCAGATTGTTCTCCATTGCAGCAAATCGGCGATTCATCATCGTAATGGGGCCCCTTAGGGATATGGCAGCACGAGAGGGGAAGAAAACCAATGTGCACTCCGTGTGCGTACCGGGGGGAGTCATTCCAGATGTGGAAAGGGTCCTTCCGGATGCCATGATGAGTACAGGGTGCACCCATCTGCAGGTGGTCGCTCATGTCGGCACCAATGATGTGTATCGCTATGGATCGGAGGAAATCCTCTCTGGCTTCCGGCGGCTATCTGATTTGTTGAAGACTGCCAGTCTCGCTAGCGGGATGAAAGCAGAGCTCACCATCTACAGAATCGTCGACAGGACTGACTGCGGACCTTTGGAACAGAGCCGGATGGAGGGTCTGAATCAGAGGCTGAGACGGTTCTGCGACCGTGTGGGCTGCAGATTCCTCGACTTGCGCCATAGGGTGGTGGGGTTTCGGGTTCCGCTGGATAGGTCAGGAGTCCACTACACACAGCAGGCGGTTACACGGGTAGCAGGGGTTGTGTGGCGTTTTTTAGGTTGGATGGCCTCGGGCAAGTACAGAAAGGGCAACAGCCTCAAAGGGTGCGGGGCAAAGTCAGGACATGCGGGGACCAAGCAGCTATCGGTATTGTAATTGTAAACTGTCGAAGCTGCATTGGTAAAGTACCGGAACTTCAAGCGCTGATAGAAAGCACCGAAACTGAAATCGTTATAGGTACACAAAGCTGGCTGAGCCAGAGATAAATTCTGCCGAAATTTTTACAAAGGCACAGACGGTGTTTAGAAAGGATAGATTGCATGCAACCGATGGTGGCGTGTTTGCCGCTGTTAGTAGTAGTTTATCCTGTAGTTAAGTAGAAGTGGATAGTTCCTCTGAATTATTATGGGTGGAGGTTACGCTCAACAATCGAGGTAGGTTAATAATTGGCTCCTTTTACCGACCTCCCGACTCAGCAGCATTAGTGGCAGAAAAACTGAGAGAAAATTTGGAATACATTTCACATAAATTTTCTCAGCATGTTATAGTCTTAGGTGGAGATTTCAAATTTACCAGATATAGACTGGGACACTCAGGTGTTTAGGACGGGCGGTAGGGACAGAGCATCGAGTGACATTATACTGAGTGCACTATCCGAAAATTACCTCGAGCAATTAAACAAAGAACCTAGTCGTGGAGATAACATCTTGGACCTACTGATAACAAACAGACCCAAACTTTTCGACTCTATAAGTGCAGAACAGGGAATCAGTGATCATAAGGCCGTTGCAGCATCCCTGAATATGGAAGTTAATAGGAATATAAAAAAAGGGAGGAAAGTTTATCTGTTTAACAAGAGTAATAGAAGGCAGATTTCAGACTACCTAACAGATAAAAACGAAAGTTTCTGTTCCGACACTGACAATGTTGAGTGTTTATGGAAACAGTTCAAGGCAATCGTAAAATGCGTTTTAGACAGGTACGTGCCGAGTAAAACTGTGAGGGACGGGGAAAACCCACCGTGGTTCAACAACAAAGTTAGGAAACTACTCCAAGTTTAAATGCAGCCAAAACCTCGCAGACAAACAGAAGCTAAACGATGTCAAAGTTAGCGTAAGGAGGGCTATGCGTGAAGCGTTCAGTGAATTCGAAAGTAAAATTCTATGTACCGACTTGACAGAAAATCCTAGGAAGTTCTGATCTTACGTTAAATCAGTAAGTGGCTCGAAACAGCATATCCAGACACTCCGGGATGATGATGGCATTGAAACAGAGGATGACACGCGTAAAGCTGAAATACTAAACACCTTTTTCCAAAGCTGTTTTACAGAGGAAGACCGCACTGCAGTTCCTTCTCTAAATCCTCGTACAAACGAAAAAATGGCTGGCATCGAAATAAGTGTCCAAGGAATAGAAAAGCAACTGGAATCACTCAACAGAGAAAAGTCCACTGGACCTGACGGGATACCAATTCGATTCTACACAGCGTACGCGAAAGAACTCGCCCCCCTTCTAACAGCCGTGTACCGCAAGTCTCTAGAGGAACGGAAGGTTTCAAATGATTGGAAAAGAGCACAGGTAGTCCCAGTCTTCAAGAAGGGTCGTCGAGCAGATGCGCAAAACTATAGACCTATATCTCTGGCGTCGATCTGTTGTAGAATTTTAGAACATGTTTTTTGCTCGAGTATCATGTCGTTTTTGGAAACACAGAATCTACTCTGTAGGAATCAACATGGATTCCGGAAACAGCGATCGTGTGAGACCCAACTCGCTTTATTTGTTCATGAGACCCAGAAAATATTATATACTGACTCCCAGGTAGATGCTATTTTCCTTCACTTCCGGAAGGCGTTCGATAAAGTTCCGCACTCTCGCCTGATAAACAAAGTAAGAGCCTACGGAATATCAGACCAGCTGTGTGGCTGGATTGAAGAGTTTTTAGCAAATAGAGCACAGTATGTTATTAGCAATGGAGAGACGTCTACAGACGTTAAAGTAACCTCTGGAGTGCCACAGGGGAGTGTTATGGGACCATTGCTTTTCACAATATACATAAATGACCTAGTAGATAGTGTCGGAAGTTCCATGCGACTTTTCGCGGATGATGCTGTAGTATACAGAGAAGTTGCAGCATTAGAAAATTGTAGCGAAACGCAGGAAGATCTGCAGCAGATAGGCACTTGGTGCAGGGAGTGGCAACTGACCCTTAACATAGACAAATGTAATGTATTGCGAATACATAGAAAGAAGGATCCTTTATTGTATGATTATATGATAGCGGAACAAACACTGGTAGCAGTTACTTCTGTAAAATACCTGGGAGTATGCGTGCGGAACGATTTGAAGTGGAATGATCATAGAAAATTAATTGTTGGTAAAGCGGGTACCAGATTGAGATTCATTGGGAGAGTCCTTAGAAAATGTAGTCCATCAACAAAAGAGGTGGCTTACAAAACACTCATGCTCATCAGTGTGGGATCTGTACCAGATCGGGTTGACGGAGGAGATAGAGAAGATCCAAAGAAGAGCGGCGCGTTTCGTCACAGGGTTATTTGGTAACCGTGATAGCGTTACGGAGATGTTTAGCAAACTCAAGTGGCAGACTCTGCAAGAGAGGCGCTCTGCATCGCGGTGTAGCTTGCTCGCCAGGTTTCGAGAGGGTGCGTTTCTGGATGAGGTATCTAATATATTGCTTCCCCCTACTTATACCTCCCGAGGAGATCACGAATGTAAAATTAGAGAGATTAGAGCGCGCATGGAGGCTTCAGACAGTCGTTCATCCCGCGAACCATACGCGACTGGAACAGATAAGGGAGGTAATGACAGGGGCACGTAAAGTGCCCTCCGCCACACACTGTTGGGTGGCTTGCGGCGTATAAATGTAGAATGTAGATGTAGATGTATCTGTATGTGTGCTATTGCGTTCGTGAGAAATCGTCTAAACGCCAAAAATTTGTATGGTCACTAAAGTTTTCTGACTTTACAGAGTCAAATTCGTCCTTTTCATTGTCACGGTTAAGCTTTCTCTCAAGACGCTACATCTTTTCATTAACAGTGGTCCTGTAACGCTTATTTTCCCGATTAATTTTCTTTTGGTTTTCTTTGAAATTTGTTGGTGACTGATATTCTGCTGTGTCTGAGTACTGTGTTGGAATTCTGTCAGTGGAATTTCTGACTCCATTGGTTGACAAAGTTACCATTTGCGTTGTCAGGTCAAGTTTTTCTTTAATTGTACTTAACTGTTCTTTTTGTTCTTCAGAATTTAGTGTCAAAGTCTCCAGCTATTCGCTAATTTCTTTTGCCATTGTGTTAAGATGTTAGTTCTGTTCTTTTACCTGTGTAAGTATCGCACTCTGAACTACAGTGTTTAGTTTAGCTAACAATTCGTTCTCGTCATTACGTTGACTTGTCAAGTTTTCGTGTTCTGTTCTAGGTAACGTAATCTAGTTGCAAAACTGCTGATTATTGGTTGATGGTCAGTTTTAATTCCTCCCCTAAGTGATTTACTAATTTCTTCCTCTGACTTGTCGATTTTCTTACTCATTTCATTTTGTGTTTTGTCGATTTTTTTACTCATTTCATGTTGTGTTTCTTTATGCATCAAACAAACTGATACTAGAAAATGTGTCGGATTTGCTCAGTGTGTATACATCATACTCATCCTTTCTGTCCTTTCTTCACCTTAAATATACAATCACAAGTCCACAGAGCACTACTAAATACTTCCATCATCTACCGCATTCAACTAAGAATGTATCACACTGCTCAGAAGCAAAGACTGTGACACGACAAGACGAAAGATTGTTTAACAGTAACGTAACTTTCTGGCTCTCAGACAAGCACATCGATGCCAGAATAAAACCATAAGACACGATCACCCTGTGGAGTTGTATGGTGGACCACCTATTGACAACAGTAAAGGACTTGTGGGTCGAGATCTGAACTGCAACGGTTGGCAGGGAGTCAGTTCGTTACGTGGTAAGCCTGTTGTGTAGGTGTGTTTGGATCCACTTGAGGAACTGTTTATCCACTGGTACCTAAAAGGAAGCGAAGGGAATCTGCCGTGATCTTTATCGTTATGTGGACCTTTAATGAAATGTTGTGATGTGAAGCTGAACTTGTATTCTGAACTTGCACTGCAGGGCCGGTTTGGAGGTCTAGCGAAGGCGTTCTCCCTAACACAAAAATTCTGAGGATGTAAGTTGGCCAACATTGTTACCACTGAGCAGTGTTTCATGGCTTATCAGGTCCTTTGGTGGAGGGGACAGTCACACTGCCTTTGGTCGGCATTCACAACATTCGTTTCAGAAAAGCAGAGGTATACTCAAGTATCCAAGTGTCGGGACAAGATTCGGTGATTACCTTCTTGTTGTGACTAGGTTTCGGGTAGTTACATTCGTGTGCTTATGTACGTGTGAGCCTCGCGGTCCTCTTGAGCTCCGCTTAGTAAAACTAGGGAGCAGATGTACAGTGCGTGTATGTTGCAGATCACAAGTTGTAACAAAAGACTGCCGCTGTGGATATACCAGGTGGTTATAGTTAAACTTCCGCTATTTAACATGTTATAACACGGAAACTAACTACAGTACGTAGCAAACTTGGTAGCACTAATGTGAAGGACATGAGGAAGAGAAACACTCTTAATGCGCAGCTTCGGTACGGTCATACCATTACATACCGGTGCCACTACTGCTCCAAAAGGGGCTCAATACGGCGCCCATCAGTGTCCAGAAGAGTCTGAATGTGCAGGACTGCATTCTGCACAGTAGAAAGAACCATGTCCAAGGTTTGCTGGCTGCCTCTCTTGATATGCTGGGCTTCCGCTCAGCATGTGTATGAATGTTGCCGTGGTAAACACTGTTATTCAGGTAGCCCCACTACCAGAAATCACCGGGGGTGAGATCAGGTGGTCCTACCGGCCAAGCATTTGGATACGATCGGCTGATAGATCGATCGTTTCCGAATATGTTTCGGAGAAGGAGGTCAATTTTCCGAGCGATGTGCGGTGGTGCACCATCTTGTATGAAAACTGTTGAGTTCATTGGGCGGGAATGACATGCTGTCGAAGCATATCGCAGTAACATTGGCCAGTCACAATGCACGTCTTTGATACTTGAGCGCCAACCTGTTTAGAAAAAAATGGGCTAATGATGAACGTAGCCGTGAAGCCGTACCATATGGTGAGGCGTTCACCATACAGAGGAACTTCATGCACAGTGACTGGAGGTGAAGATTCTCACATTCTATGTGTTCACCTCACACGTTAGAGGAAAATGAGCTTCGTCCGTCCAAAGGATGGTCCAGGGCTAGCCCTCGTCAATTTCAAACCTGGCGAGAAAGTGGAAAGCGATGTCAACACGTCATTGTGCGTCCTGTGGTGCAAGCTGCTGTACCATATGGATCTTGCACGGATACCATTTGAGAATCGTTCGAGGCATCCTCCGTACAGTGAACTACGGGATGTTCATCTGTCGTGACACGGCATGCGCACTGCTTGACGATTGGGAATGGGGCGCAGCGTTGTCTGCCATAGCAACAGCGATTTCATCAAGCACCTGTGGTGCAACCGGTCGTCGGCCTCTGCCCTGGCTGTAAAACTAATGCACTGCTCCTTTTTTCAAACTCTTGTTGACGCGTCAATAAGCGCACTGCGACTGCTGAGATGTGTGAGCCTACGAATCATGATGACTGATGTATGTGTGGAGTCTTACGGGACTTAACTACTAAGGTCATCAGTCCCTAAGCTTACACACTACTTAACCTAAATTATTCTAAGGACAAACACACACACCCATGCCCGAGGTAGGACTCGAACCTCCGCCGGGACCAGCCGCATTGTCTATGACTGCAGTCCCCAAGACCGCTCGGCTAATCCGGCGCGGCCATGATGACTGATCACGGCACGTGGTGACCATAGTTGGAACTGGACAGCGGAACGATGACGCACGGAAATCATGCACCCCATACGCTGGACATTAATGCTACAGATTTTGGTACTGGTACAGTAATTAGTTTCCTTATTATAACATGTTAAATAGGGTAGTTTTAATTATAACCACTCGGCCTATTTCTCCAGGACGGCTATGTTGGCAACTGAATTATGTATAGTTGCTTGCATAAATTCGTTTGATGGAACAGTTGAAACAAACTGTATCGTTTGTCGGAACACTGGTTCTTCTGCATGGGTTTGGGGCAGATGGGGCCTTTTGCACAATCAGCTGGTGTGTGGTGATCGTCTCTGTCGCAGATGAACCCTCTTTTATTAACAAATACCACCTCGCGGTCTGGAGTATTGGGACAGGAAATGGACAATACTGATGGCACGGTATTACGAGTGAAATAGAAGGCCTATCAGCATATTGACGGGTACTGGGTTTCAAGAAACGGTTGGAAACGTATTCGCCTGGAGGCACTACTCTCGAATTCTCCACTCAGCACCGCCTCGCTGATTGCATATTACCACAAGTAACTGATGTACTAAATCCTATTGTACTTTTTTGATTTAGTGTGGTTTCTTAAATGGTTGATGAATGTGAATCATTAGTACTATGAAATTAAGTATTGCGGAAGACTGGTAACTAAGGTTGGGGGGCTATAATAATTAAGGCAGTAGGTCCTCTGAAGTGTTATCTGTTATATTTAGTTTAGTATATTTAGCTATCTGATATGCAGGGTGTTACAAAAAGGTAGGACCAAACTTTCAGGAAACATTTCTCACACACAAAGAAAGATAATATGTTATGTGGACATGTGACCGGAAACGCTTACTTTCCATGTTAGAGCTCATTTTATTACTTCTCTTCAAATCACATTAATCATGGAATGTAAAAACACAGCAACAGAACGTACCAGCGTGACTTCAAACACTGTGTTATAGGAAATGTTCAAAATGTCCTCCGTTAGCGAGGATACATGCACCCACCCTCCGTCGCATGGAATCCCTAATGCGCTGATGCAGCCCTGAAGAATGGCGTATTGTATCCCAGCCGTCCACAATACGAGCACGAAGAGTCTCTACATTTGGTACCGGGGTTGCGTAGACAAGAGCTTTCAAATGCCCCCATAAATGAAAGTAAAGAGGGTTGAGGTCAGGAGAGCGTGGAGGCCATGGAATTGGTCTGCCTCTACCAATCCATCGGTCACCGAATCTGTTGTTGAGAAGCGTACGAATACTTCGACTGAAATGTGCAGGAGCTCCATCGTGCATGAACCACATGTTGTGTCGTACTTCTAAAGGCACATGTTCTAGCAGCACAGGTAAAGTATCCCGTATGAAATCATGGCGGTGAATCCAGGAAGTACAGTACATACTGACGGAACTAAAATGAGCTCTAACATGTAAATTAAGCGCTTACGGACACATGTCCACATAACATCTTTCCTTTATTTGTGTGTGAGGAATGTTTCCTGAAAGTTTGGCCGTACCTTTTTGTAACACCCTGTATTTACGTACGGGACCAGTTCGTATTATGTAAAATGAATATCTGTGTCACACATCTGCTCCAAAAATAAAGCATGGTGGAACTGGGGGCTATGTTGATTCCTTTTCTATTCATGGAGGTGTTGATGTAATGTGGTGTAACAGTTTTATGTTTCTCTCTAGGTTAAGTAAGTGTTCAGAGAACTGCATGTTAATCAGAACCATTAAACTCTATGGAGTGGTTGCTACTATGGAACAATATTCGATCCACAGTACCCAGTATTACATAAACTTTGTTGTATTTCTGGACCTAGGGTGAATTTTTCAAGAGTTTAAGATACGTAAATACACTCCTCGGGTTCGCCGCGGGATCGTATTGTGTAAATCGCACGATATTTCATCGACGCTGTTGTTCGGCATCATCAGGTGATCATAGTTACTGCTGTCACTGCTGCAAGTCGCGAATGATGATAATAGCGCGGCGGCGTCAAAATTTATTAGGCCGGGAGCAGGCAGCACCCCTGCGTGAGAAAACGCTCAAAGTTGGAGGAAAGCGGCGCTCTTAGCACCCCCTGCTGGGAGCCACAGAAAGGCCCTTCGGCACGTGCGCTGTGGGCAGTGACAGTGCTACCGCATGCTCCTGTGGTTTAAAGCCGAATTAAACCTCACAAGTGTGTTGCGTCGAGTCATGAATTGAGCTATGGTTTTGCCTGTTTTGGATTAATGGCAGCCAGTGCCGGTTAATAGGAAACCTGCATCCCTGTTGATGAGATCGTCCGCCACACGGACATGTGTGGCCTCCTTAACAACACAGTCCCAGAAAGATGATACTGGGGATAAAATTTCAGTCTTTTCGCAAAACATACGATGCCCTGTGTTCAGGCAATGTTCTGCTACCGCTGATTTATCAGGTTGCACCACGCGTGTATGACGGTGGTATTCGATGCAACGTCCTTACATGATTCGGCATGCCTGCCCAGTATAAGATTTTCCACATTGACAAGGGATGTTATACTCGCCACGTTTCCTAAGGCCAAGGTTATCTTTTACCGAACACAACAAATTCCTTAATTTTGCTGGTGACCGAAAAACACACTTGATGTAGTGCGTTTTTTCTTTCTATTCTTGAAGAAATGCCTCCAAAGAGGGCAAGAACGCCGTTGCAGTGGGTGCCTCCGCTTCTACGTTTACATCCCTGCTTTGAATTTGCCTAGAACGGAATGCGTGGCGTATCTGTCTATCGGAATATCCTTTCTGTTGTTGTAGCTCACCAGGAAGACTGTTGGCATCTGATTCTATGCACCAAAGAGCGTAAAACACAACCACATTTGATGAGTGATTACAACTTGCAGCCTGCAAATACAGCTCCGTGTGAGCTGATTTGCGACTGACAGTGTACCATCGGCTTTTCTTCTGATCATGACAACCAGTAATGGTAAAATGCCATCTTTTTCCACTTCCATTGTGGACTGTATATTGGAATGGAGTGAGTTCAGAGGCCAGGGAAACAGAGGTAATGTCTCTATTCCATACGGCCACACCGCAACTGTATCGTCTACATAACGCCGGAAGCAGGAAGGTTTGAGATTTGCCGAGTGAAATGCTTTTTTTCTCGAATATTCCATAAAATAGCTGGCCAATGGGAGACAGAGGACTTTCCATGGCCACACCGTCCACTTTTTCAAAATACTGGTCGCTGAATAATAAATAAGTTGAGGTAAGCACATGTTTGAACAATCTCACATTATCTTTCTCAGACTGGCTCCTGATGCGTTCTAATGAGTCCTGCAGAGGACGTCGCCAGAGCTAACCAAAAGATGAGACGGTGGTAGCTTACGTGTCTTCAGGCGTACAATGAAGCCCGCTGAATTCCGGATATGATCATCACGCTTGCCTATGGGAGGTTCCCACAGTGTAGTAAGGTGTTTCGTTAGAAAATATGTACAACATCCAATGTTGCTCACTTAGACCATACAGGAACTGCGGACTGTTGACGTAAACTCTGAAACACTTTAGAAGGGACAGAACTTTTCTTAATAAGATATAATGATTATCTCTGAATCTTGCCAGTCAGATACTCTCTTAGCTTGAGATAGGCGGGACCGTCGAGCAGTGCCTCCAACTTGCTATTGGGTTCAACTCGTGAGAGAAGGACGGTGGCGTTCCTCTTGATCGGCAGGTAAAATGATGAGCGCTTTGTCCGCTCTCAAGTCTCACAGTGCCTCCTCTTCTGCTGAGCTGATGTTAAACTTCCTTAGTGGGGTTCGGCAGGTGTTCCTCATAATCTCCTCTGCAACGTCACTGGGAAGCTTCAAAATTGCCTGATCTACGTCAACTATGATATCTCGGACTGGAGCTGTCCGTTTTGTTTGTGCATAGTTGCAGCATTTGTCGAGCACTGCAATGGCTGCGTCGTCAAGGATTCTATCCGTGAGATTAAACAGGGTGCGTCCACTTGGTGCATTCCCTTCTTACGGTTGAGTCTCGAGACGAGTATACTTCCAGATTTGACGAGCCTTGTCTTGTTGTTTTGACCAGTGAGATAGCGCCCATGTGGCGCCATCTACCCAATCCCACGATACAGCTGAGAGTTTCGAAGACATCTTCAAATGCAGTGATAGTAGTTTCATGCACAGCATGTGCAGTTCCCGTTGTGTACAACGTACCCTCTTTCATTGGAGCTACACTTGCACGTCATCTACTTCTAGCAGCTCCTTAGAATCAATATGATATTCAAATTCAGCAAACGTTCGGACCGTTTGCTTGTCACAGAATCTCAATAAAAACGACATAGTGAACAACAGTCAACTTCTCTCATTACGTAAGTTGTCAAAATCACGTATGTAAATTTAAACAGCAGTGACAGCAGAAACTACCACCGCGTAAAGGTGCCGAACAGTTGCATAAATGAAATATTGTGCGATTTAAACTGTATGATCCGGCGACAAACCCGAGGAGCGTATTTGCAAAAGATCCGTCGAGAAAACGTGAAAAGTCACAGTTCAAGATACGTCACTATGCACTTATTTTCCGGGTTTTAAATATAGAGTGCCTTTAATCCTATGGCAATCATGTTAACTATTTGACAAAATACGCTCTGCTTTGTGTGCTGTGAAGTGCCAAATAGGCTTTACGCTATCTCGTACACTACGTGATGTATATTATGGATATTTCCTTTAAACCCTGTCGTATGCTTGCATGATCAGAAGTGAGTGCATTACATACAGTCTATTTTCTCGAGACTAGTGATACAGAAATCGTCTCAAGTATATAAAAGAATCCTGTGTGTTAGCTATATTTCCAACGCAACAGTTTATGACCTAATATGCATCAAACGCAGACTCATCGCGACCCCAATTTCATTTACCAACAAAACCATTTCCCCACAGTACCTTATTTTATGTCGAAATATTATACTAGCTACTACCATTGACAAAATTATAGGCAGTTCATCATGAAGTCAACGAACTGTTCCTTTAAAATCGATTGAGAACGACTGCTGAGCAGCCAGAGTGCACGCGTCTGTGTTCCTGCAGTTCAGCTGAAGACCGACGAAGCGCAGAGCTCAGTGTGTCGACTGCAAACTGAGGTGGTCAACCCGTCGATATAGAGGAGCCCAGCGCTTCTCTGAAGGGGAAGTGGCGACCATACCCGAGGCAAGGGGGGCGCACCCTCGACTATCAGGAAAAGAAAAAGAATGTAGTGTAGTCAGGTGTTTTTCTTCCAAAAAAAAATGATTTAAAAGTCGGTATTACGCAGGTTTTTAACAGTATCAGAGCTGAAACTTTTTTTTATTGGTACTTACAAGTCATCATTCTTCTTCTGGAATGGTATGAATACATCAACCCCCTCTCTCTCCATCCCACCCCCCACCACCACACACACGCACACACTGGTTTATCAGCACATAAAAATTATCGCATGGACGCTCTTGGGCAAGGAAGAAGTTATCTTGCAGAAGCTGTGTCCTGAACTGAACTTCGTCGCCGAGCTGTTTGCTGCCACACGGATCGCTGTGCCTCCCTACTTGTAACGTTCCCGCGCTGAGATGTTTTCCTATCTGGGCTGTGGTGGCATTCGTAGTCGATTAACGAAATGCTACGTTGGCTCGTCGTACAAGAGTCTTGCAAGGCAGTAGCCTAATGCCAGGGGGTCTTACCAGGTCGGAAGTGTCGTCATACACATTTCTTGGGGCCTTAAATGGTTCACCATACCATGGTATTCCGTCCGCAACATGACAGTATATTGACTCACTGTATCTGAAATTGCCTGGTTCACGCGGAAGTTCCAGTTCAACCACTGTTTCGTGGCAAGACTATTTGTCAATATTACTGTGAAGATGAAACAGAAGCGACATTTGTCTATAGTTCTTAGCATTCTCAGAATCTCTCGGAGGCAGACAACATACAGATGACGCCTATAAAACGATGGAAGCGTGTAGCTAGTGGCCATGAGATGCCTGTAATTAACTGCCACACAAAATTAATAACGAGTTGCTGTCAAGGATCCTCTGCAGTAAATAACTTAGTTTGTTTATCTGCGATGAATGGAACTTGACCAACAACGCCATTCTCATTAAGAATGATACAACTCACATATCGAGCTCCGTTTATTGCAGAGACGCCACAGTTTGATCATGTTGGTTGAGTGGGAACATGTTTAAAGGTACAGTAAACTCGTTATAAATTACGTGTGCTGCTCTCAACGCTAAGAACAGGTATTCATGTGAATAACGTAAGTTGACATCTTGACCCGTAGATTTACTTCTGCTCAATACTAAACACTCTCGCGTTCACATCTTCTCATTTACCTTTCTATGTCAAACAGTACTCCCCTCGATATGGCTGCTTAAGTAGTCCACATTTTAAATTTGATGCGTCCTCATATCCTGTTGCTCTCTCCTCAGAAATTAATTCAGACAGCCAAAACCTTTATATTTATCACCCCGCGTGCATGGTACGGAAAGCGCTGTCGGCGGGACACGACAATGCCCCAGCCTTCTGAAGAGGTATTTAACTAGAAAAAAAAATACTAGAAAGTAGGGACCTCCAGCTAGTGCATACTACGCCAGAGAGTACGCTCGTCAAGGCACTGTGCTCTTAAAACTGACGACATAAGAACCAAGCAGGACAAACGTGAATTCCATAGGCTGAAATTCGTAATGTGTGGTTAAGTGAGGAAGACGTCAATAGCCAGTAGAACATGGTAAATGGCTGATAATGATAACGGATTAATAAGTGGAAAATTAGGTTACACTCTATTAAAATCTTAAAATTTGTGTGTAGTGTTTGTAAATGTACCATATGCATCAGAGCCTCTCGAAAAGTTTTTCTCCATGTTCAAAGAAAGTAAAATATTTCAAAAATCTACCCGCAATCAAGAACGTATTTCTGGTTTCATACTTCTGTCTGTAGAGAAATATCTTTCCTATGCCAAAAACTGCCGCAACACTTACATCCTCTGGTACATCCTTGAACAATAAATGAAATGACACTGTACATAAGAATAGGCTGCTGCAACAAAGAGCAGTGAGTGAACGAAGCATTTGAATGTTAAAGAGAATAAAATTGGTAATACATAAAATTTATGAAGAAATAATGTTCAATTTAGTATGGAAAATGATGTTTTTACGCCTTTTCTATTGTACGTTTTTGCAAACAACAGTTTTTGCACAACGCTTTACGCTGCAAATATGGACTAAACTCATCAAATCTATCACCTCAGATTTTGTTACAGTGAACAAAATATCTGATGACTCGGATTAATGCAATCTAATCACGCAGCAAGCTTCAATCAAACTGGCTCTCGTTCTCAGTGTCACTGGAAAAAATATCACCTTGATCACGATTCAATTACACAGACCTACTGGCCATTATCTTCCAATTTGCTATCGAATGTGCGTGAGTCTGCTGCTCCGTATTCTAGGAAACATGCATGTATAAATATAACGCTGCCCCCCCCCCCGCACCACACCCCCACCCCACTCCCGTGCCGCCAGCCCCCTGCACACGCACCATACGCACGTTCATGCACTCATGGCTCTATAGATTCAAAGGGGCCCAAAGTAATGGCAGATTTGCGTTTGATTAGTAACAGAGCGCCTCTCCGTGACTGATTTTTGTTGGGATACTGTGAGGTCATTTCTGTTATCTAATTACTTTCCTAAGAGGAAGATTAATATAGCTGAATATACTGTGAAGGCTTTCACGGTCGGTATTTGCATGTTTCTGTATCTATGGTTTCGGGTCCTAATGCTGCAGCCATCATCACAGGCCATAAACACTCTGCCAGTAGTTGAATACAAACAAGATGTGTGACCTGGGAGCCACCAAATCCCTCTCCTCCGATATTATAATCCTTTTGAGATCCAATCATTAGTATGCTAGGATATTCCTTCAGGCCACACAAATTCAAAAACACGAAAACAACTTTAACATAAAATAAGGTGAACTGATATTAGACGAGTGTAAGATGAATTGAAATTAGACGAGCTATGAGCCTTAGGGTCAAATACAGCAAACAGCACCAGCTCTTCCCGACTAAAAGCTCCACTACACAGCTTCATCCTACTCTGCGATCTTAAGAAACGGTAAGATGTCGTCAAGCTCCGGCCGTTGCATGGATACGTGTAAACAATTCAGTTTGCTGAGCTCGTTTGATTGAATTTCAGATTACTATCTGAAGGCATAATCTCTGAAAATGTCTGCAGCGTTAGGAGATGAACCGTTGGGCGCATAAACATTATTTAAACCTATTGGCCACGTACCGGTAACAACAATCACCACGGCTGGAATATAGTTGATTTTCTAGGCATTTTCTTGTTTCTGTTCTACGTTCAGTATGTTACAACAAATCTGCAACATCTTGGAGAACCAGAAGCCGTTTGTAGACAGATAGTGGTTCTCAACACTAAACAGAAGGTCTGACTATGAGAGGAAAAAGGGAATAAATTAAACCTGCAAGTTCAAGACCACGCTCGTACTTTTCGTTTTACACAACCTTTAACGTATTTATCATTACATGGTTTTGAGTCTTGTAATAAAACCCTCCAATTGCCAATTAATTTGCAATTTTATCCACGCAACCGATTTAAATCAAATTACGCATCATTATCACGGGTTTGTCAGTAAGAAACAACCACGTAATTGTGTAACGAATCAGTAATAGGTATAAACACATATGGCATAGGCATCTACAGCTCATGGTTCCACAGAAAGCGACAACCGGCAAGTAATCAATGAATATGTTCAGATACAGTATGATGCTCTAAAAACTATGTTCACGTATTTGCTATATGTCTATTGATCATATTGCTGTAATGTGTTTCAAGCTATTATATCATGTTCCCTTTGTAGTAACCTTTACCTGATAATTAACAATGAATGCATATCGTTAAATTTTAATAACTATACTCCTGCACATTTTTCAACACATCCGAGTTCGTTGTAGACTTTATATCACCTTCTGTGGTACCTTGTGCTGCACATACTTTTGCCACATTGTCATGCTACATTCACAAGAGATGGTGACACCATTTTAATCATCAAACAAAGCACGTAGAATTCATCAAAGCCATAAAAAGTGGAGAAATTTAAGATTATGTATCTGTCTAGGATGACCGAGATGTGATGATAACATACAGATGTGCCATAGAAACAGAGGAAATTTTTTCGATTATTGTTTTTCCGTAGAGAGAGACATTAATAAGTAGTTTATTATCACAAAGGTAGCGATCTCAATTGAAACGGACTCATTATGAAGAAGAAACCACCAAGAAGAATGACCGTGTCGGCCGATCTCTCTTTCGTGGTGCCTACAGTTTAGATTAAATGTCACTTTTCTTGGCCATTAGCCGGCCGGTGTGGCCGAGCGGTTCTAGGCGCTTCAGTCTGGAACCGCGCGACCGCTACGGTCGCAGGTTCGAATCCTGCCTCGGGCATGGGTGTGTGTGATGTCGTTAGGTTAGTTAGGTTTAATTAGTTCTACGTTCTAGAGGACTGATGACCTCAGATGTTAAGTCCCATAGTGCTCAGAGCCATTTGAACCATTTCTTGGCCATTAAAGCACCCACTTTCGATATTTGTCTGTGGAGATGGCTGAAAGACGAAATTCACAAATAAAAATCATATTGAAGAGACGAGTTGATTGTTCGGATTATGAATAATGCTACCTCATAAAAGAACCTGAACATTTTCTCGGAAGAACCGCGCGTGATTTTGTCAACAGAATTGGAAAGAAATTGAAACCTAAAATGGAATTTATGAAAATAAACTTTGAACTTAATCATTTGCTTTTGCTTAAGACCTTATGTATTTGTTTGCGTTCCATTACAACGCTTGTAAGCAATGAAAAATGGGAACTAGTTATGTGGAACATTTAATTCGAATTACTTCACATTAAATACTTTACTCGAATTGCTTTACATTACCACCTCGTAAAATATTTACTATTACTTCTGAACCACGTTGTATCACAGATAACCACATTGCAATTCTCTCAGTTGATATGACAGTACTGTTTGTGCTACAAGCGGTAAATGACAATGAGGAATTCCAGTTTCATAACCGATTGACATGTATTTTAATCCAATTTATCAAAACTTGTTCTCTCTTCATAGCATACTTGTCATAAATTCTAGACATGGTTGCGACAAACTGGAGTCTTCCTATGCAAACTGCTCTTTCTTGTCTTTAATAGTGCTATAATTCTGTGCGTGTTCTAGATGACTCATGAGCATCTTTGCTTTATCGAAACCCTTCTTAATTTATGGAACGTCTCTTATAAGGAAAGGAAAACCATTCAGGAAGACACTTTCTTTCATACATCTCTGAGGAAATCCAAGCCCACTGCCTTAAAGCTATTGCGAGGGATGAAGGCCGTCGAGTGTCATTTCAGACATAAAATAAGTCAGTGAGAGTTGACACCTGCCGAGGTAATTTACGTACCGTGAAACCGACTCAAAGTTCCTTCAAGTTGTCCACAAAGGCGCCTGGTGTCAAGAAAGAAATTAACTGAATTTATCAGCTCCATTCAAGTTCACAGTTTAAGAAACACTACGGAGATCTGTGCCAAGACCTTAGGGAGGCCTCTCTTAATGATTGAAGTGAGGCTGTGGTTGACGTCTTTACTGACGTAACTGTTTAAACAGGCAGTCGCCGCTTCTTGATGCCACGGTTTTGAGTCATACGCTCGAAATTTTGTGTCACAATATCGCGTATGAAACTGAACGGGAACACATATACCACTCAAAAGATTCACTGTCATTTCACAGTGTTATATGTTAATTCAACACACAGGGAGATTTGTGAGATCTTATAAGACTTTCAAATTGGTAATGTCGTCATCGCCTTTCAGATGTTATATGACGTGGAATTCAAGGAAAATCGGCCTATGAGAGTTTCGTCACAGGGTTATTTGGTAAGCGTGATAGCGTTACGGAGATGTTTAGCAAGCTCAAGTGGCAGACTCTGCAAGAGAGCCGCTCTGCAACGCGGTGTAGCTTGCTGTCCAGGTTTCGAGAGGGTGCGTTTCTGGATGAAGTATCAAATATATTGCTTCCCCCTACTTATACCCCCCGAGGAGATCACGAATGTAAAATTAGAGAGATTTGAGCGCGCACGGAGGCTTTCCGGCAGTCGTTCTTCCCGCGAACCATACGCGACTGGAAAAGGAAAGGGAGGTAATGATAGTGGCACGTAAAGTGCCCTCCGCCACTCACCGTTGGGTGGCTTGCGGAGTACAAATGTAGATGTAGATGTAGATGAAGAGGCCGGAGAGAAAACACAACACAGACTGTACAGATACTGGGCAAATATCTTTTATAAAGTAATGCAAAGACGTCCAGCAAACCAGTAATTTCCAGACAGCGGACCAGAGGACTTTCAAATCTGGACAATGATCTCGATTTTAAACGTGAGTATTTTCAGCTATTAAGCATCTTAGGAATATCCCACATATAATTCGATATGGTCCTAAACGCATCTTCTTAATGGTGAATAAAGTTGCAAAGTACAGCTGTTAACGTAAATGTGGACGGTTGTTAATTACAGCAAAGTAGTGTCTGAAAGTAGCACAGCATTCCGAAAACCGTACCTCTTCTTTCCACCGGTATCCGTTTAGTTCTAAGCCAGCAGAAGGCATTCCTCTCATTCTTACCAGGGCCTCTACAACCATTGTCGTAGGTACACTACTGTAAGAAGACATGAAAGCTATGGACTTGGTCCAACTGGTGATGACGTCCAGGTCTCTGTAACGGGTGAGGGTGTTCTTTGGTGGAGACTGTTGTGTTCGAATGAATCAAATGCAGCCCATGGACCGAAAGAACCTTTGTTTACTTTACAACAGCGTATATCTGCGATTCGATACGCGGGCACTGGGTGAGAGGCGACAGATCACAATGCACAGTGCGTAGAGGTGATGCAGCAGGCTGCTGCTATCACCGTCTCAGCACGGTATGAAAGACCTGCAGTTGTGTGCGTACTCAGCCCGCCAGCGACGCTGGGTCAACTGCGAAGCAACGTGGCGTGACCAGGCTTCGCTGCAGGCAGGCTGCAGGCAGCCAGGTGTGAGATGGTGAATGCAAACTTTGGACCTACGTCTGGCTAGTGGTGCATGGCGCTGGTGGATGCTCAGTGGCTTGGTAACTGGAAGGGTCTTAATTTGCCCCTTGGACAATGAATGCTGTGACTGGACGCAGGGGCAGGAGGTCCTATCAAGATGATGAGATGTGGTGGCCTCATAACGTTAGCCGAAACTGCAGTGGACGCTGTCTTGATGACTGAGGGATTGACCAACCAGACCGGATTCTTTTTACTTTATTATTTTTTCATCCCGCCCCCCTCCCCCCGCGACCTACATGGGCAATGGGGGGACTTTGGATGAATTGTCGAATACAGTCAACAGGCCCTTCAGGGAATTTACAATAAAATTAAACAGGCTGAAAAAAACCACAAGAAACAGAAGATGAGATATTTATAATGAATTTAAAACTTGTCAAAAGTAAAAATAAAATGGGAGATTTTATATATAGATTGCATTTGTAGTTCAAAACTTAATAATAAAAGGTGAAAAGAAAGACAATGAGAGTGCATTTAAAAACATTTACAACATGATGCCGAAGAACTAATATTTTTCTGTTACTGAAACTGGAAGGACTAGCCTTGGGACAAGAAGTCTTATGCTGAAGGGGAAGTAGTTTGTCATTGAAGGGAAAAGGTTGCCCAGTTTGGACGGTAGGAATGTAGTGGTATAAGGATGGAGGACTGTAGCGTAACATCGATGGGGTGGAGAGGGGTATTTGTAAGGCTAATAGTTGTTTGGGAAATTGTGTGGGGGGGGGGGGAGACAAACACATGGGGAAAAATGAAGGTTAAGAAAATGTCAGGATGGGAGGGAATTGGAATGGTTGGGGTGGACTTAGCTGGTAGGATGTATAAATGTCAGGGCAGAGCTCATCATCTGGAAGGGGGCGCGGCGGATCTTGGAGTTTCTCTGGGAGACCATCCGGAGGGTGTGTACGTGTAGGGTTGGTGGGATGACTTGATAAAGGCACAGCAGCATATGAGGACTGGAAAGTAGAGGGGAAACTGTAGGATTATTAGAGTCGATTTTGCGGATGGTATAGGTTGTTCGAAGGTGTTCAGTGTGAGTGAGGAGAGGCTTGAATTTGATAGTTAGTGATGGATCCTTGATGGAGAAGACAAACAAATGCGGAAGGCGAGGCGGGGTGCATGGCGTTCCAGAATCTGGAGGGATATAGTACTTGTGGGGACGGGTAGGGGTGGGGGCAGATATTCATGCAACATTCACAAAGCAAAGGATGAGTCAAATCAAACTTTTGTAGCTGTGGAGGACAATGGAAGGGTGCAATCGCCATGTTCGGCCAATTAATGATTTTAGTAGTTTTAATCTATTTTGGGCTTTCTGTCGGGTAGATGAGGTTTCCACATTATTTACTGATCGATTATTAGTCAAAGATATTTTAGTGTACTGGTTAGCAGGTTAGGACGATCGTAAATGGTAAGGTAGGAGCCATGGAGATGGAAGATATGTATGATGCCTGTGTTTTGAAAGGGTTTATCTTCAGGAACCATTTAATACACCAAGAGCGAAAATGATTGAGGTGGATTTCAGGCTGTGCGGGGAGAGGGGGGGGGGTAATCAGTGGGATTTCTGAAGTGCGAGATATAGAGAGAGAGCGGGGAAAACAGTGTCATCAACACACTGAAGAAGGTGGACGGGTGGAAGCAATTTGGGCATACGAGAAGTGTAGAGGAGATAAAGGAGAGGGGAGAGAAAGGAGTCTTGGGGAATGGTCGTAGTGGGATGGAGGTTGTGGGAAGGGGTGTCGTTAATCCTGACAAAGCATGGACGAATAGAAAGGAAGGATGCAATGGAGCGGACATAAGTAATTGGAAGTTCGTAAGTCTGGAGTATGAACAGATGACCGGAATGCCACACTCGGTTGTAGACTTTCTCTAGGTCGAGGGAGACGAAAACTGCGGATTTGCGGCTGTTGAGCTGCTGGGATAGGAAGTTTGTGAGGTGCAAGAGCTGTTTGTCAGAAGATAATGTGAGACGAAAGCCACACTGGTTAATGAAAGGAGGTGGTGGTGGTTCAGGTGATGATGGGTGCGTCGGGAGAGAGTGGATCGCTAATCACTGAGGTGAAACATATGGGGCGGTATGAGGGGGTTTATGTGGTTAGAAAAAGCAGGATTTTGGAAGTTTAGCTCAGTTCAGTGTAGTAACATGTGAAGACTAGGTTCGCGGCTGACTAGAATTGAGATAGGGCGTTCATAAGGTGACGATTGGTAAGGCGGTCATGACCAAAGAAAGTGTCGCGTTTTGTGAAAAGCACTTGTTTTACATGAAGTGCTGTGACTGAGATCCTTAATTCTGCTTGTAATATGTTGCCAAAGTACTGGAAGCTGGGACCCGGGGTTGGGGTGGGGGTGTTTACGCGTTCTTGAATGGTAGGGAACAGGGAGAAATCAAAATGTCATCAAGTCTGGACAAGCCTGGTCGTTTGGGCGGTATTTACAATGCTCCAAGACGAGTTAGTTGTGGTAGAGCCGCATGGAGATCTATAACAATATCTTCCGCAATTTTATAAGAATTAATAAGAATTAAGAACCTTTTTCAAACAGACTTAGGTTTCTGTTTCATTAGTCACCTGACAGCGTATTTCAGCTTCTATAGCACAGTGCTCAAAGTTAAAGATTTCTTCTGGTTTTCTACTATAGGCTTTGCCGTCATAAACCCTTTGTAATATCGTAGTATTGGCATCGTCGGTGTGTTCCCTTTCATTGTACCGCATGAAATAACAGTAGAGCTTTCTTTTAGGTGTTAATTCTTTAAAATTCTTTACAATATATTGTTCACATATACGGTGGTTGGAACTTTAATAATGGCAACTATTTATTTACAGCTCGTACAAAACGGATACGTGTTTCAAACTATTACTGACCTTCAAAGTAGTCACCAGCATTGTGTATAACCAGTTACCACTGTACGTGCTTAAGCACTGTTCTGCAAAATGCTGGTCAGGTCCTTCAGAAGGTGTCATCACTTCTGTCTCTAAGCTGGTTGTAGGTTGTGTTCCAAAAATGAACAGCACAGAGACTTAAGTGATGACCCTATCTGCAGGACCTGGCCATCATTTTGCAGGACAACGCTCAAGCACATACAGTGCAAGCTGTTACTGATTTGTTTGACTTATTGGGCTGCTAAGTGCTATACCACCTACTGCACTCCCCTATCTCAAGCCCTCGTGAGTTCAACTCGATTTCTAAACTGAAGGAAACTCTTCACGGAATTTGCTTCAGAACTGCTACAAATTCGTCGACAATAGACTGCGCCGCTCAAGCTGTCATCACAACTGGTACTGCTAAGAGTATCCCACGACTTCTACATCGTTAGTAACGGGTTATACACAGTGCTGGTGACTACTTTGAAGGTCAGTAAAAGTTAGAAGCACGTATCTGTTTTGTACGAGCTGTAAATAAATAGTTGCCACTATTAAAGTTCCAACCCCTGTATATGTGAACAATATATTGTAAAAGTTTTTTAAAGAATTAACACCTATTTATTTCATAAATAGTTGCGGCTACTAAAGTTCCAACCCTCGTACACTGTAAGTTAAGGTTTCGGGGTGTTTCAAGTACTAAGCAACTGGTGCCTCTGGCACTGTGTGGGAGCCTGTACCCACGTAGGCAGATCCCGATGACTGCATAATGCCCTAATCTGGTGCTCGTACAGCGTCGCAAGTAACATTTCGGTTTTATCATCGGGATTAGTTAGGAGTGTGCTTAGAAAGACATTAGACAAAATCGTTTCAGCATTTACCACTTCAGACTGCTGTGTTAGTAGCATTAGCTCACAAAGCTGTGCGCTATCTCCGACTGAAACTTTTAAAACTAACAACAGCGACTCCACTGATTAATTTAGATACAGTTATTTGACATCAGTTCTAACAAGAAGTGTGGAAGTGGAGTAATTGATACTGAACCAAGCTTACCATAAATTTCTTGTAATACTGTCGTTGGTGCATCGTCGATGTGTTCCCTTGTATGACCCCTCATGAAATAACTGTAGGGCTTTCTGTTAAGTGTTAATTCTTTTTTAAAAAAACGTTGCGATATATTTTCCACCTACGTATCGTCAGTTAGTTTGCGATGAAAACAGATCACTCCAACAGCTCATGTGCACTAACTTCACGCCACACTCATGTTTTTCGTTTTGCAGACGCTCTTGACCCAACTGATGAGAATCTGCATAACTTAAACGGCGATTGTCCTGCGAGTTCACAGACCCCGGTAAACGCACCTCTGCTTTATCAGACAAAGAACAACGTTTTAGGATCAGTCTTCGTTTATTTTCTTGGCTCCACATGCTGTAAGAAAGAGCACGTTTCGGAAATGTCCCTGCAACAAAGAGACGAGCTGCTGGTCTGCGGAGCTCTCCAGGACATCAGGTTATGGATGCACCAAAAAGAGGAAAAGGACGACTGAGATTCATTTAGGTGCGTTTTGAGGTATTTACTTACCTCTTTTGTGAAGAACCCTCTGTATGATGTAAATGTTTCATGCAATGAGGTGACTTAAAAATGGTCTGATATTGTTTGAAAGAAGAATAAGAATGGATCATTTGAGAGTGATTACACCATGAGCGTACTGTAGGATTGTTAGGCTGGCTATGACGAATGGAAATATGACAACAGTTGAAATCGGGGCAAGTTTACAGATAGCGTGTCACCATGAGCCGTCAAGGGCAAATTACTGGAAGCTGGACTGAGCTGTCGAGCTGCATTGTGTAGTCCACGCTGACACCATACCATGCATAACACAGAATCGTTTTCTGTAGACGTAGAATTAACTGGCAATTGAGTATTTAGCGGTGGGTATCGCTTCTGTTTGTGTAAGTGAAGGGGCACGGGAAACAGCGACTCTTGAGTCCTATATCTCTCCAACTCCTGATATCAACTAATGAGACGCTATTGGATTCGACAACAGAAATGTGTACAGTGCACAAAGTACTGAATGCTTCGCCGAGGAAAAAGTCATTGACTTGATGCGAGCTGGCAACAGAAATGATTGGAGAATTGTTGAATGTGAATGCAAACCAGTATGTTGCAATAATGATCGCCAGTATGTGGCAATAACTGTCAAAATATGTTGTCGTATGCTTTATGACCAAATGCTACACTCCTGTAGGTTAATGCAAGGTCCCAGACTGTAAGCGACACACAAACGTCTTAAGGAATTATTTTCCTCCGAATGGGCACCACAGTCTCAATAATTTTGAAGGAATATGTTGTTACATCAAGCTGTATTTTAAAACATTATTCTGTGCAGAATGAAGTCTTTTAAAACATAGCCAAGTGGAACAAAGTCTTCTTTCAGTCCTCCACCATAACTGTTTCCAACCAGGCATCTTCATGCGTAGACACAGCACACTGTTGGTTTCCATGACTCAACGAATGCATGAGTGTATTCACGACCGGTGGGACAGGGAGGGAACGAGGATCATCTCCAATTGATGTTAATGATCTGTTCCAAATGCAGTGAAAGCCTCGTATTGGTGCTTCATGGTGCATAAGTTGTCATTTCCTTCTGTGTACAATACTTCTTTCAGATTGTAACTCGCTTAAAGACTATGACATTAACAGAAAAGAAATGTGGCGTCAAACGGAAGGGTAATAACTGCTAACTAATCCAGTGTATCACCCATGAATGAAATTGGAGAGTATGGGGCGATATGATACTGATACATCATGTATCGTCCGCCGCACACCGCATGGCTTCTAGGTCAGCTGTATTTATGTTCTATAGGTCGCACTGATGTGGAGTGAGTCATTTTACATTTAAATTTCATACCCATATGCAAATACGGCTGCAGGCTGACCAATTACAGAGTTGTTTATTTGTTTATTTTGTAGTTCCGACAATATGTATTATGGTCACCAGATCCATAAAACAGGTTTTACGGATCTGAGAATGGCAATAAATACTGCTGAAACTAGAGCTCTAGCAATTGTGTTAATATTGCGATCTTGGTATAAATTGGTTTCAAAAGACAACTTCAGTACAAAATTATAGATCGCCTACTGCACTGAATGGCCGTGTCAGGTGAGCATAATTTTTTTTATTTTAAACACAAAATTAATTCGTTATTCTTACCCACACTCTGTTTCACATCACAAAACCAGTAATTCTTCTACGGAACAGAAAGGTTAGTCAAGGAGAAACTTTTTTCATTTTGTTTTGAAATTTGACTTTCTGTCTGTCAGTAACTTAATGTGACTGGGACATGGATAAAGATTGTTTGGTAGCAGCGTTGTCCTACCACCCATTTAATGCGGAGCTGTGTACGTAATTTTTTCTTCTGATATTGTAATTACGGACGTTACTGTACACTCTAAAAAATGGTTCTAGTGGCTCTGATCACTATGGGACTTAACTGCTGAGGTCACCAGTCCCCTAGATCTTAGAACTACTTAAATCTACCTAACCTAAGGACAGCACACACATCCATGCCCGAGGCAGGATTCGAACCAGCGACCGTAGCGGTCGCGCGGCTCCAGACTGTAGCGCCTAGAACCGCTGGGCCACCCCGGCCGGCTGCTGTACCTTCTGAATTGCAATATATTATATACAGAAAACTTCATGAGGGAATGAATATACTGTGAAGCAGTAAGCAAAATGACTAACTTGTCAAACAATTGACTAGAAGGTGATCTTGGCTAAGTACCACACATTATTCTTAAAGCATGTTTCTGAGCGACGAAATCCGTCTCTCTTAAAGATAAGACGGCTCACAAAGTGTAGTTGTAGAAGAAAATACTGTTGCGCCACAGCTCTGTCTTTCCCTCCAGCAAAAGTGTAAGACTAACTTAACAGGACAAATCACACCAAGGTCAGGGACGAACGGCTGGTTAGGCGTTTTTGCGTGAGTATAAACGAATTATGCTGACACTGTGGAAACCGCTCCGAAAGACTGAATTACTGCACAACTGGGGCTGTAAAGATGCCGACAGAATGGAAAAGGTTTGGGCAAGGATGTCATGGTTGCTCAACGATCAACACTTTACATCTCGAGCCTCTTGTAACTAAAAGATCAAAAGCACTACCGTTTCAGAAACATTAGCACACCAGGCCTGCATATGTACCGCCAATTTTAGACAGAATCTTACGTCAGTAGCTGCAGGCGTGCTGCCCGTGCTAAGTGTGAATACTGCCGACTTGGTGCCTGCCAGCTGGTGGCCTACCCGGTGGCAAAATTTTCACGTACTCTGTGTGGGGTGTTCACCGCTTCCTGTCTAACCGCCCAACTATCGTCGCCTTTCCCGTCAAAGTCGGTTGCTGATCATTGCCTGTGGTGGCCAACACTGTTGTGGTTCATGATCGCCTGTGCAGGTATAAGTCAGCACTATGGACTGCCGCTGCGCACGGCGAGGCCGACAGTCTGGTTCCCGCACTGAGCTGCGTGTTCGTCCCAGTCAGAACGGCTGCCTCCGCTAACCACCTTTCGCCGCCCTGCCTGGGGCATGAGTCAACGCCGCAGCTGCAGTCCTGATCACAGAGCCACCCGCTGACTAGGGGGACCGCCACACGCCATCCGTCACAGCTGAGGGACGTGGGTTCAGAAAAAGTGTGGGGGGGGGGGGTGCGAGTCCAAAAGCATCTCACTAAATTTCATTGAAAAGTTTGGGGAACAATGACAAAGTCACATCACTTTTTTAATTCAGAGAATATGAATTATTTTTTTATTACAGAATAGGACCGCTTAGGATATAAGATACAGGTACAGACCTATTTTTCTTACCGTCCCAGAACTTCTTGAAGCGTTGGACTGCCTCTGTTCGTTTGACATCTCATTCCTGCGTTGAGAACTTCGTTGTAGGACAGGATATTTTGCAGTACTGATAAGTAGCCTGCACTGATCCATTTCCTGTATTGCATCTGCCGTGACATTAAGCTTCCAAGTCTCTTATTCATCTATATGTTCATGGATACTCTGCAATTCACACTCGAGTGCTTGGCACAGGCTTCATCGAACAACCTTCACAATCATTCACTGTTATTTCAAGCTCGAACATCGCGTGGAAAAAGGAACGCCTATATCTTTCCGTGCGGGCTCCGATTTCCCTTATTTTATTATGATGATCGTTTCTCCCTATGTAGGTTGACGTCAACAAAATACTTTCGCATTCGGATGAGAAAGTTGGTGACTGAAATTTCGTGAGAAGATTGTTCCACAACAAAAAACGCCTTTTTTTTACGAAGTCCCCCAAAAATCCTGTATCATGTCAGTGACGCTCTCTCCCCTATTTCGCGATAATACAAAACGTGCTGTCCTTTGAACTTTCTCGATGTACTCCGTTATTCCTATCAGGCAATCCAGCAATCCCACGGTGTTTTTTAATCTGGAAATGAGATTGAAAATTCTCTTCGTTAGCCTATTGTCATTCATTCTATAAATATAACTGTAAAACTTTAATCATCTCTTTCTTATTGTGTCTCTAATTGTTTCTGAGTTTTTGTATAGACCTTCATCTCTTCTCTTGTTGTCTACAGTTGTTATCTTTGTTCTCTTATTATCATTGTTCTTTTGTGGTCCAAAAATTTCTCTGAGTATTTTTCTTTCTTTCTTTTCCAGTTCTCCTTGTTCAACCCTTTTATTCAGCGTTAGCCATTCAGATCCGTAAAGAGCATCCGGTTTAATTACTGTTCCGTACTGTAATTTTTAGCTGTAAAGAAACTGATATATCATTACATCGGTTTAGGGTGAGTCTGTATGTTAATTCCATATCCCTCGATCTTTCTTTACTTGTGTTATCTAACCAATTTGATTGTATTCATTCTCCAAAATAGACACATCAAAAAAAGTTTTGCATTACCTTGATTCGAAGAGTTCCGGAACCTGTACAGAAAATAGGAATAGTGATCAACACAAACATCATTTCCGCCCTTTCTACTGCTCATGAAAACCACACATTGCGCCATACAGCGAGAACTTCAGAAGTGATCGTCCAGATTGCTGTACACACCAGTACCTCTAATACCCAGCAGCACGTCCTCTTGCATTGATACATGCCTGTACTCGTCATGGCATACTATCCACAAGTTCATCAAGGCACTTTTGGTCCAGATTGTTCCACTCCTCAACGGTGACTCGGCGTAGATCCCTCAGAGTGGTTGTTGGGTCTTGTCGTCCATAAACAGCCCTTCTCAATCTATCCCAGGCATGTTCGATAGGTTTCATGTCTGGAGAACATGCTGGCCACTCTAGTTGAGGGATGTCGTTATCTGAAGGAAATCATTCACAAGATGTGCAGGATGGGGCCGCGAATTGTCGTCCATGAAGACCAATGCCACGCCAATATGCTGCCGATATGGTTGCACTATCTGAGGATGGCATTCACGTATCGTACAGCCGTTACGGTGCCTTCCATGACCACCAGCGGCGTGCGTCTGCCCCACACAACGCCACCACAAAACAGCAGGGAACTTCCCTCCACCTTGCTGCACTCGCTGGACAGTGTGTCTAAGACGTTCAGCCAGACCGGGTTGCCTCCAAACACATCTCCGACGGTTGTCTGGTTGAAAGCATTCGCGACACTCATCGGGGAAGAGAACGTGATGCCAATCTTGAACGGTCAATTCGGCACGTTTTTGGGCCCATCTGCACCTCGCTGCATGGCGTCATGGTTGCAAACATGGACCTCGCTATGGACGTCGAGAGTGAAGTTGCGCATCATGCAGCCTATTGCACACAGTTTGAGTTGTAATACGACGTCATGTGGCTGCACGAATAGCATTATCCAACATGATGGCGTTGCTGTCAAGGTTCATCCGAGCCATAATCTGTAGGTAGCGGTCGTCCGCCCTTGGGCGGCCTGAGCAAGGCATTTCATCGACACTCCCTGTCTCCCTGCATCTCTTCCAAGCCGGACAACATCGCTTTAGTTCACACCGAGATGCCTGGACATTTACCTTGTTGAGAGCTCTTTCTGACACAAAGTAACAATGCGGACGCGATCGAACCGCCTATTAACCGTCTAGGAATGGTTGAACGACAGACAACACGAGCCATGTACCTCCTTCCTGGTGGAATGACTGGAAGTGATCGACTGTCGGACCCCCTCCGTCTAATAAGCGCTGCTCATGCAAGGTTGTTTACGTCTTTGGGCGGGTGTAGTGACGTTCTGAAAAGTCAAAACGGACTGTGTCTGTGATACAATATCCACAGTCAACATCTGTCTTCAGTAGCTCTCACAAAATGTTCAAATGTGTGTGAATTACTAAGGGACCAAACTGCTGAGGTCATCGGTCCCTAGACTTACACATTACGTAAACTAACTTATTCTAAGAACAACACACACACACACACACAAACACCCATACCCGAGGGAGAACTCGAACTTCCGGCGGGGAAGTTCGAGTTTCCTTGTTGCGTTTGTATACATTTTTCCCCGTTGCCTTTGCGTTCAATGAATTCCGTTTTTTTCTGTGATGTATGTAATACGGATTTAGCTGCATTTCTTGATGTATTTCTGTCATTATCTTTTCATCTGTTTTGTCCTTCATAACTACCGCAATATCGTCACCTAAAATGTGACATTTCGCCTCAGGTTTTTCTCTTCCTTGCCCTGGATGGAATCCATCGATGTCTCTCTCTTGTTATTTACCCCACTCTCTCACGACCTTGCCTAAAACCAGACTGAAGAGAATCGGTGAGAGCCATCGCCCTGCTGAACATCTCTGTTAACTCCGAAGGGTTCAGAACCTTATTATAGAAATTTAATTTTTGAAGTTGTGTCTGTGAGTCACTGTGCGACTAATTCTGTGTTGGTTTTGTCGATACCTACTTCTTCCTATATTAGGAATATTGTCTGTCTGTGTACAGAATGTTAGATATTTTTGAAATCAATGAGTTCATCAAGTATGTTAAGGTTTCGCATCGTTCTGATCCTAAGGATAGTTTTCATGTTAAAATTTTGCTATGGGCCCGATCCATTTTTCCTGAACTTCCCTTGGTACTCGGCACTTGCATGTTCTGCTTCATCTTCTGTCTTACTGAGTAGAGCTTTTTTGGATATAATTTTGTAGTTGTCTGGAAGCAAATATATGCCACTGTAGTTGTTTACGTCTGTCTTGTCACCCTACGTACGAAGTGAATGGACTGTGGCTCGTTTCCAGTCCTCCGGTATTCTTCCTGTCTCCCAAAAATCTTTAATGCCTCATAACTGGCTGCAGCAACCCGCTTCCCTCCCAGTTTCCACATCTCAGGCAATATCCCTTCACCTGGCTCTCTTTTGTCTCTCGGCAAGCCAATGAATTGTTCAGTTTGATGCAGTGAAGGTGGTTCTTAATGTGGGTTTTCATTTTCGGGCAATCTGAAAATTAGTGTTGTGTTGGTTATTCACGGTTTAGAAGATGTTTGAAGCATTCTCCAAGTAACTCACAGTTGTCTTTGTGGTTGGTAATCAGTTTGCCTATTGAACGTTAGAAGTGTAGGTTCATCGGGTTGTACTATGTTATTTCTTCTTTGAAAACTTATTATAAGTCTCTGATGTTGAAAGTTCCTGGGAGAGAAAAACTGTGTGCCGGACCGAGATTCGAAATTATGATGTTTGCCTTTCACAGGCAAGTGCTATACCGTCTGGGCTACCCAAACACGACTTACGACCCCTCCTCACAGCTCCACTTCCGGCAGTACCTTGTCTCCTAACTACCAAACTTCGCAGAAGCTCCCCTGTGGACATTCCTTCAGGCTGTGGCTTAGCCATGTCTCCGAAATATCCTTTCTTCCAGGAATTCTGGTCCTGCAAGGTTCGCAGGTGAGTTTCTGTGAAGATTGGAAGGACGGAGACGAAATACTGGCTGAAGTACGGCTGTAGGGTCGTGAGTCGTGTTTGAGTAGTGTAGTCGATAGAGCATTTGCTCGCAAAAGGCAAAGGTTACAATTTCGAGTCTCGGTCAGACCCACAGCTTTAATCTGCCAGATAGTTTCACATCACCACACACTCCGCTGCAGAGTGAAAATTTCATTCTGATCCCTGATCTTGTTGAGTCTGACATCTGTATCTATTTCCTATAACCGTTTTTGTCTTATTTTCGTTCGAATAATTTTTTATGTCTGTCTTCTAATCTCAATGAGTGTGTTCCAGTCTTTTTCCATATTTTTGAAGCTGGTAGTCTTCTCTATCACTTCCTCACATATTTTATTCCACCACCTCTGTTTCCTTCTTCTTTAACGTTATTCTAGTTCTTTCACCGTTTTATCATTGCTTCTTTGATTTCATCCCAATTTCCCATCTTTTTTGCATGAAAGCTTTTAATGAATTCGTTCATGTTGCCTGGCAGATCTTTTGTGACAATTCGATGGACCTTTTTAATTTAGGAGTTTGGTTTTTTTAGGTTGAAATTTTACGTTCATTTTTGTTAAAACGTGGTCTGAATCTATGCCTAGTCCTCTTCTGACCCGTGCGTTAGTGTTTTCTCTATGGTTTTGTTTGGTTATTGCTTCGTGATTCAGTTGCTATGAGCCTAAATGTGTAATAGGAGACCATATCTTCTTTATCCTTGGTAGTTTTCCGAAAAGATTGACATTAGTTTTAAGTGAATGAGTGTTACTCCATTCTTATTGGTTCGTTTGTGTGCAAGAAAATTTCCTACTATTGCCTTGTGTTTCTCTTCACTGCTAATCTGTGAATTGAAGTCTTCTACGAGTAGTTTTATGTGCTTTGGTATTTTGATTCCTCATTTCATAGGGTTTTCCAAAATTGTTCGTCTTCTTCTGGGTTTTTTTCTGTTGTCGTAGTTGGTAGGTGTTATGGATTCTGTTAGACTCCGTTTGACCATGAATGCTGCTCAAAGCATAGTGCCTTTCAGTTTATTCTTTATGACCGTTTTTCCTTCATAAATACTGCAGCCCTCTGATTCCAATGGGTTCTCATCACCGCATCTGATTTCCTGAAGCGCTAGCGTGAGTTCGTTGCGTCTGTTTGACACATCCGTCAATTGTTCAAGTACCGAAGTCTTTAGTAAAGCGTTGCTGTTCATTGTTTCTAGCAGGTGTTTTTTTTTTACTCCGTTGCGAGAAGTTCTAAGAAGCTGCGACTTTTCCTTAAGTAATTTTGTGGGCTCTCCACAATTCGAGGGCCTAGTTGCTTCACTGTTTCGAGTGGTGAAGGCTTGTTTACCTCCTGGAGCACTTTTCTGTTTAGTGTTTAACCATCATTTCTTGTTTGAAAGAAAATTAGGAACTGGTGACCCCTTCGTGGAATGTTACCTCTGTGGTCGAATTGCCAGGTGGGTCTTAACAGGCCGCCTGTCATAGTCGACCACATTGGTAAAAGACGCTATTGATTTTACCAGTCGCCACCGACATGCAGAGAGACGCTCTTGCAGTTCAAATGCGATGGGATTTTTGTTCTATTTGGTGGGTTGCCTCTTCCGCTAGATCACTCGTACTGAGGTCCATACTCTCCACCTTTACTACTGTTGAAGTATCACTGTCAGGAGAAAATGACTCATCCGCCTTCTTTGCCGTTGAGATTTTTTCATCCGCATCAGAAGCCGTTGATCTCCTTCACTTCATCTCCCATGTTGCTGACTGATTGGCTTCCTCTCTCCTCTCGCCAAGTGACCAGCTATTAAAAATAGACTGCCCCGCATTGGTCGTCTGATCTTTGAGTACTGAGCCCCCTACCACTGAGCCTCCTACCACGTTAAGGCTTAGTTCTTGGAGGGGGGGGGGGGGCAAATATACATTATTATAATGAATAACATCTACATGGGTACTCTGCAAATCACATTTAAGTGCCAGCCAGAGGTTTCATCGGGCCACTTTCACAATGCTCTATTATTGCAATCTCGTATAGCGCGAATAAAGAACGAACATCCTGTGCGCGCTCCCATTTCCCTTATTTTATCATGGTGATCGTTTCTCCCTATATAGGTCGGCGTCAATAAAATATTTTCGCATTTGGAGGAGAAATTTGGTGATTGGATTTTCGTGAGAAGATTCCTCTGCAACGATAAACGCCTTTGTTTTAATGATGTATATCCCAAATCCTGTATCATTTTAGGGACACTCCCTCCACTGTTTCGCGATAATACAAAACGTGCTGCCGTTCTTCGAACTTTTTGATGTACCTCCTTAATCCTATCTGGTAGTGATCCCACACCGCTCAGCAATATTCTAAAAGAATAGATGTGTTATATTTTCTAAATGTCTTGCCAATAAAACGCAGTCTTTGGTTAGCCATCCCCACAACATTGTCTCTGTGTTCTTTCCAATTTAAGTTATTCGTAATTGTAGTTCCTAGGTATTTAGTTGAATTTACAGCCTTTAGATTTGACTGATTTATCGTATAACTGAAGTTTAACGGATTTCTTCCAGCACTCATATGCATGACATTTTGTTTTATATAATTAAACCCGAGTATAGGCAATATTAAAGTGCTCACCGATCATTACGGCCTCTCTGAAGCGAACTGAATGTTATTACACGTGCGCAAGCCCAGGACTCCGCAATATGAAAAGTGCAGCACAAGTGACAGATTTCACTCGAGAAGTTCTCCGCCGTGCTATTTGTAATCACTGCGTGTCAGTCGTGATATTCTGCCACTCATGGACTACCACAACTGCTATATTGTGACATGAAATTAACAAATAAATGGCACTGGTGAAATTCCAACATACTGAAGAAGGATCGGACCAGCAGCTTTGGCTATTACATCTTTATTTTCTTTCAATGCAAGTCACAGTTGTTATAGTAGTCGTTTCTTTCTGGCGACTAGTTTGGGAGCATCACGTCTATTTTCGTATCATGACATAACCGTGGAAAGAAATCATATTGTATGCTCATACCAAGTTTATCATTTTATATGTTTGTGATGATTACTTGTAATGCATAATGAATATTTATTTACTCACATGTATATTTTTGGAAACCGTGTGATTACACTTACGCCTAAGGCAATGAAAATGGACCTAATAATCTGAAACTAGTCACCACAAATAAATGTTTACTACTGTCACTGAGATGGGTATTGAGAGACAATAACAATTAAATGTCATTGTTGTTTCTGTAATGGGACGGTGTACGATCACCTGGTACCGAACTGCCACACTACCGCAACCGCGGCTAGGATAGCGAACTGCAGGCCTTCCTGACCACTTACATCCTCTTATTTTAGACTGTATTTTATTTTCTACATTCTACATGTCACTAGGACGCTGTAGACAGCAGTAGTAATCCGTTGCCTTAAGCAACACTGCAGAATACGATAGCACGGTGTAAGTAACTGGTTCACGTAAGGGTATTGGTGGCGACAGGACCACATTGCAATGGGGAGAATTAAGCCACTCTTAGCAACGAGAATGCGATTTTCACTCTGCAGCGGAGTGTGCGCTGATATGAAACTTCCTGGCACATTAAAGCTGTATGCCGGACCGAGACTCGAACTCGGGACCTTTGCCTTTCGTTTGGATAGCTCAGTTGGCAGATCACTTGCCCGCGAAAGGCAAAGGTCCCGAGTTCGAGTCTCGGTCCGGCACACAGTTTTAATCTGCCAGGAAGTTTCTTAGCAACAAATTATGTTTGGCGACCGATACGTAGGGCAACCACAGACCGTCTGGCATGACATCCAGAATTTTGTTTGTTGACTGTTGGTTATGAAAGAGCACTTGTGGTCTTCAGAGCTTTAATACAGCAGTACTACTACGCAGTAAATCAACTGAATAAATAGACAAACTAATATTATTACACTAACACACAGCGCAAGAATGAAAGCTATATGGGCTATTGGAAAGGCGAACCATAAATTTAAAGCGTGATCCGACAGGGTCCATACGCACATAATAATAATTAAACTACCAATAGTGCGCAAGGGATTTCGGCCGTGCACCAGTCTCGTCAGTGGACGAGAAGGGCGTACTCACAGCCTATTCTTACGTAGTTATCGAGGCATAAAACAATTTCACCTTTAAAATCCGTTTATTATTACGCACTAACGATTTCACAACACATGCAGGTGTATTTTCAAGTGCAAATATATAACTGGAAAAAAATCATGTAGAAAAATTAATAATCTCTAAGCAGGCTGTTTAGGTTTTTGTTTTACTAACACCACGTGGTGCTCTGTATGAAAATCGCTGACTGCGCTGTGTGCATTCTGTGACTGGTTGGACTCATTGTTGGAATATTCGCTTGTGTAGTGTTCGGCAGTTGGATGTGAACAGAGCGTAGCGTTGGGCAGTTGGCGGTGAGCCGCCAGCAGTGATGGCTGTGGGGAGAGAGATGTCATAGTTTTGAGAACTGACGATCTGGACATGTGTCCGTCAGTAAAAGGAAATTTGTTTAATCGGATGTCACAAAATTATATATATATATATATATATAATTACTGTTGAACTCGATTAAGGTATATACGTTGTTTTTTCTCTATCAAAATCTTTGCTTTGCTAACTATGCCTATCAGTAGTTAGTGCTTTCAGTAGTCAGAATCTTTCAGTTAGCTGGCAGTATTGGCGCTCGCTATATTGCAGTAGTTCGAATAACGAAGATTTTTGTGAGGTGAGTGATTCATGAAAGGTATAGGTTATTGTTAGTCAGGGCCATTCTTATGCAGGGATTATTGAACGTCAGATTGCGTTGTGCTAAAAATATTGTGTGTCAGTTTAGTGATGATTAGAGTAAGTAAAGAGAGAAATGTATGAGTACGTTCAGTTTTCCTCAACTGTTTGAAAATAAAATAACGTAGAAGTTTACCAGTACAATCTTTCTTAATTTTTCAAAGGGGACGTTGCAAATCTCAAACTTAAAATGAAACTATGATGAAAAATGTAGTCACTGGAGACAAAAATAACATACGTAACATACTACGCGAAAACACAGCGTTCATAGTCAGTCCAGTGTAACACCTGTGAATAGGCGTATGTCATAAAAGTTAGAAGATACGATGGAGAACGCTCCCGTAAAGCCTATGGAGAAGGGTAAAAATCAATTAAAAGTAATTTTACATCCTATCAAGATGGGTAGATGGAGATGTAAGAGGCTGTGAATGTCAATATGTAGAGGTAAATACCCATTATCATATGCTGTCTATGCGACACACCAAAGGTTAAAAACTTCTGCCGCAATGACAGCAGTATGTGAAAGAAAATGGACTACAGAGTGAAGATTCCCAGGAACACGTAAAATATAAATGATAGACTAACAAGGAGATGTGATCCACTACTTGAAGGTTTAGCTAGCAACCCCAGTAACCTGCAAATGGCATGAAAATTAGCCAGATATTAAGGAAAATATTAACGTGTTTTGCAGCAACGGTAATAAGTAAACCAAATCGTACCCAAAAACAGGAGATATGTTGCAAATATGGAAGGAATGATGAAGATTGATTACAGAGGACGGAGCTTACCAAAATCAGAGGTAGGCTCCCATGAGGGCTTTTCCACTCAGATGTAGATTTGCACCTGAATATGCAGCTGCAAGTGCTCTGGAACTGGTAATGCCTAAGAATAAAAGGATTTTAGAGGTGAAGCGGTTTTATTTCTCAACATGATATATCGTGTCTATACACGCTCAGATTATGAAGACATATGCGATGGTCGGTGACAGGACATCCACAGATCTAGTCCTTCCATAGTAGTCTGTTTTACGAGACTCTCGAGTTTTATTACACTTTTTCAGATGAATCGTTCCGAGAGAATTGTAACATTTTTACGAATTTTGCTAATAAACGCATCGTAATGACATGCTGGGACATACTTCAAGTAAATTAGCTACCCACATACCAACTTATAATCACAAGTAGCCTCCTTGCGTTTTCTGGAGAATCCACTGCGCTATACGAACTATTTCGAGGGACAATATCAATGAGAGATTCACAGAAAACTGGTAGGAGGAAATACTATGTGCTGATTCATTAAGATAATCCTGGAACTGTTTGGCTTAACGAGTGGAGTCTTCGATGGGAACGCATGACCACCTCACTTTCACAACTTTTTTATGGGCTAGTGACTGAACTGAAAAACTTATGGTGTTTTCGTACCTCGATGGATCTTGAACAGCCTGACTTCACCATCCACTCACGAGGTATTTCACTCTAGCCTCCACAGTACTCTTCTAGAACCATATGTACCCTCTTGTTTACAAAGATTTGAGTAGAGATAATATTACAAATTTGATTTTCAGTACTAATTTTATTTAAATGAAACGGCATGGTTCCAGAGACTGTTTTATGTTCGAAACACGTATGATGTACACATGGAGACTGAAGCTTGAAATGAAAATTTGTACCAGAGCCGGGATTCCAATCTGTATCTGCTGCTCACTAAATAGGTGTGCTAACGACTACGCCACCGTGCACAGTCCAAAACACCTGTCACGCCTCAGCCCACCTGGTATTTCCCTAAATTCGAACAACATTCCAGAGGCTCTCCAGGTGTATTGGAACCAGGACACTGGCCCTTTTAATCATACTAAACTACATGACTCCAGAGTTCTTTTCAAGTCTCTAACATTTGTCATGTAAATAAGAAGACTGGCGTGCCGAATGAAAATCTGTACCAAGGCTGGGATTCGAGTCCGGGTCTCCTGCTCTCTAGGCAGATACGCTGACCACTACGCCACTCTGGCAAAGGTGCTTGGACTAACCTAGCACGTCTCCCCCCTCAGTCCAAATTCCATTCACGCTACAGCCCACTTGCTAGTTTTGGGGGGATAGAGAATGGGCAGACAAGTGAATGGGAATTTGACAGTCCGTGCAGTTGTGTTAGTCACTGTGCCAGAGTGGTGTAGCGGTATCGTTAGATCAGGGTGTGAATCCTGATCTTGGTACACATATTCGTTCATCGTCTTAGTCTTGACATGCAGTGTGTCCCATAAAAACACCGACAAACTTTATATACAGGTTCCTTATACAGAAAGAAGTAGAAAATGTGTAGTAACCATGTGCTCTAAAATGCGTACCTTAAGAGGTATGTGCACTTGCTCATCTTCGATATTATGGAACAGATTTCTACTCAAAGGTTTTCGCTTTCCATATTTTGAGAGAAGGAAGCGTAGACCAAAGGAAGAAAAACGTCTAGTAAATAGGGGTAACCCGTCCAAATCCAGCAACTTTCACATGCTACGTCACATAAAATTGGTTGGCAGAGTGCGCGTTATTTATATTAATTATAACACTATTACCGACAGGTGGCGTCTGGTACATTTGTTACATTCCATTTGCACATACTGTATTCAGTAGGTCTTTTTTATATTAAAAATATTTAATTAAAATATGTAGATGTCAAAGTTAAAATCTGTACTTGCAAGGTTTAAAAAAATAAAAAAAAATTGCAATCAAGACGGATTTTAAGTAACATTATAAAATCACTAATTGCTGTTATCCCAAAAAAACATTATGTCTGTTTTTGCAAAGTTTGTGCCACGTCAGGCTTCGGGATACATTACGAAGTTCTTACGTATTAGGACAAAGATAATGAAAGAAAACTTGAAAATAAAATTTAACAAAACATACTTAGACGCAGGGATTACTCCTAATTACGCAAAAGTAAAAATCAGGAATATGTCAAACATAGCACAAATAGTAAAACGTAAAAGTGAAGTATTATGGGTTAAAACTCAAATTCGAGAAGCATATAAAATGAAAGACAAGTTAAATAGAGAAGCTTTTAATCTTCACTTGATTTTAGGTGACATTTTATCTCCATTACAGTTCACATACGTAAGCAGAGAGATTGAAAATAGAATTGACATGGAGCGAGAATTAACTCTAAACAGACATCAGAAGAAGGTTTTTAACCTAGGTGTGGATTTTAATATTGATAACGAAACGGCGTATAAAAAGTTGCATACTTTTTGTGAGAGGGTCGTGAACTTAACTGAGATAGAATTAACAAAGGATGAGCAGAACCTTTTAAATAAAGGGCTGCAATATAACCTAAATCCCGCAATTAGCTCAAATACAATAAAAAAGACTGTCGCAGAAGTGAAAATTGCATGTGATATCGCAAATATGAATAGATACGAACAGACAAACACGGCAATTAAAGTAAAGAAGTCGATTAGAAATGAAATGCACTCTGCTCACAAGTACAGACACGAACTACTAACTCTTAAGGGCTTGAATAAGAAGTTACAATCACGTAAGGCTATTGTCACAAAGGCAGATAAGGGCGGCACTATGGTTTTAATACATGATACAGACTATATAGAGAAAACTGAAAAGTTCTTTATGGAAAACGGAATAGTAGAAGTCAAGAAAGATCCAACCAAGAAATTTCAAACAGAAACAAGGAAACAAATAGATAACAGTGTGTTTCTATTCACAGAGGAGGAAAAGTTTAAATTGAAAGTAATGAATCCGCGAATCCCCGAATTACGGTCACAAATAAAGCTCCATAAAGTTGAAAAATCGATCCGCCCAATCGTTAATAACACCAGCAGCCCAAGTTATAAATTAAATAAAGAGCTAAATAACAGATTGAAGGCGGCATATACATATCGTCGGACTTTCAACATAAGCAACAGCTACGACGTACTTATACCTCAGAATGCGTCACTAACTTCATTGGATATCACCAATCTGTGCACAAACATTCCCGTAAAAGAAACGATTGAGATCATTAAGAACTATCTCCTCGCTCATGGTATATTGGCACTGGGGGAAGTGATTGAACTAGTGGAAATGTTGGGACAAGTCTTGTCGTTCAGTTGCTTTACTTTCAATGGTAAAATTTATCAACAGAAAGACGGGCTGGCAATGGGGAACAGTTTAGCTGGGAAGCTGGCTGACATTTTTGTAAATCACTTAGAAAACAAATTTTTTGATGAAAATCCTAATATCGCTGAGAAAATTGTATATTACAGGAGACATGTTAACGACTCCATTTTATTATACAAAGGAGATAAAAATTATATCGAAAATTTAGCACAAAAAAATGAGCTCTCAACACCCGAAAATTAGGGTCACCATGGAATTTGAAGAAAACAACCATATAGATTACTTAGAATTAACACTAATAAAGAAAGCTGGGAAGCATGAATTTAGCATATTCAGAAAACCTACGTGTACAGATGTATTTATCAATGAGCGCTCTTGTCACCCACCGAGATACAAATGGGCATATTTTACTTCGATGGTATACAGGCTACTAAGATTGGCACTAAGCCAACAGGAAGTAGAAAAGAAGTTAAGTAATTTAAAACAAGTGGCCGTAGCGAACGGATATACGTGTAAGCAGGTTCAAAAATGGTTCAAATGGCTCTGAGTACTATGGGACTTAACATGTGAGGTCATCAGTCCCCTAGAACTTAGAACTACTTAAACCTAACTAACCTAAGGACATCACACACATCCATGCGCGAGGCAGGATTCGAACCTGCGACCGTAGCGGCCGCGCGGTTCCAGACTGTAGCGCCTAGAACCGCTCGGCCACGCCGGAAGGCTGTAAGCAGGTGATGAATATTTATAGGAAGATAAAGAAGAGGCAAATGGAACAAACAGAAGGAAGTCAAGTAGCAGTTAAGAGGAACAACAAGAAAAAATATGTAGCTCTTACTTACAATGGAAGAATTGCAGACAAAATTGAAAGATGCTTTCGTAAATCCGACGTTATAATAGGGTTCCGAACAAATAACACATTAAAACTGAAGCTCCGGCATAGAATATGTAATAGTAGAAATAAATTTCAGGATTCAGGTGTATATAAGATCAAATGTAATGACTGCTGTAAACAATATATAGGGCAGACTGGTAGGAACTTTGAAACCAGATTCAGGGAGCACACCTACTCTCAAAACAAAACAGCTTCTGGGGTGCATATGGCTGCGACAAAGCACTCAGTCACGAATATTGAAAACAATTTAGACATCCTGCATAGAGCTCATAAGGGACGGTTTCTTAACTTTTTGGAAGAGATCGAAATATACACCCACAAAAATAAAGATCCGGATTTAATCCTCAACGAGCAAAGCGAATTCAATCATAACGCCTAGTTTAGCATTTATGACGACCTACTACGATGACAACTGTTGCGTGTGGAGACCCAGGCCGAGGGATGAGAGATGGTGCGCGGTGGAGAAGCCGGAAGACGCATGCAGCGCCTGGCGTCGTTGACGGGGCCCTCCTGTGCGGCCCTCTTGCCCGCGGCGATGGACATCAGACGATTGAGCGGACCGCGGCCCAACACCAAAATGGCGGGAACTACGGAAGCAGACCGTAGAGGAAAACAAGCTCACGCCAGCACCATAGATATATAAATCGCCCTATGCTTTTTAGATCGTATAAAAATGATAATTTTACTGTTTTTTAATCCTGACAAGTACAGATTTTAACTTTGACATCTACATATTTTAATTAAATATTTTTAATATAAATAAGATCTACTGAATACAGTATGTGCAAATGGAATGTAATAAATGTACCAGACGCCACCTGTCGGTAATAGTGTTATAATTAATATAAATGACGTGCACTCTGCCAACCAATTTTATGTGATGTAGCATGTGAAAGTTGCTGGATTTGGACGGGTTACTCCTGTAACTGAAATATCAGGTACGTTCTGGTACATTTGATGTTGATTAGATAAGATGAAAAAGATTTGCTTCCGTGAAATAGTAAATTAGTATCATTATTTTTACAGATCTGAGGATGGTTCTGAATGAACCGAAACCGGTCATATGAATAAAAAAAAAAAAATGCAATCAAGACGGTTTTTAAGCAACTTATAAAATCACTGATTGCTGTTATCCCATAAGACATTAAGTCTGTTTTTGCATAGTAAATAGGGGTCTAAAACGCTTACTTTAAGTGCTATGAGCAGTTGTTCATCCTCGCTCGTGTGAAACAGCTCTTATACTGAACAAATGCTCATAGGTCTTAAGATACGCATTTTAGAGCCCATGATCAACTAGACTTTTTTTCTTCTTTTTGTCGGTACTGCCTGTCCACGAAATCGAAAAGTAAAGAGCTTGCAGTAGAGAAGATGTATTTCATACTATCAAAGATGTGCTCTTATTTGAAACTTCCTGGCAGATTAAAACTGTGTGCCGGACCGAGACTCGAACTCGGGACCTATTGCCTTTCGCGGGCAAGTGCTCACCAGTGTGTGCTCTTATCACTTAAGGTTCAAATGGTTCAAATGGCTCTGAGCACTATGGGACTTAACATCTATGGTCATCAGTCCCCTAGAACTTACAACTACTTAAACCTAACTAACCTAAGGACAGCACACAACACCCAGTCATCACGAGGCAGAGAAAATCCGTGACCCCGCCGGGAATCGAACCCGGGAACCCGGGCGCGGAAAGCGAAAACGCTACCGCACGACCATTATCACTTAAGGTATAGGCTTTAGAGCCATTGTTTACTAGACCTTTCTTCTTGTTTTGGTGTAAGTAACCTGATCCCAAAGTAGTTCGTTGCATTTTTGGGACAACCTGTATACATCATACCACTAATTTTTTCCGCGTACGCCAGTATGAGGGTACCAATTTATATAATTGAAAGGACTAATACAACAACATAGACGAAGGCAATTCTCGGACAATACTCTCTGGCAACAGGTAGCCGTCAGTCGTCACCCCCTCCTGCAGCGACATCAAAGATCTCTCGCACGCCAGCGATAAGTTCAATGGCACCCGTGGATTAAAACGGGCGTGTGATATATTAGGCCGGTATTTTAATTAAGTTTAATATGAGCGACGTAATTAATTCGGAAATTGTCCTTTTTATGATTTACGAACGCGTTCGGAGCAGAATGCACGACGCGAAATATTTGCCGCATATTTCCGGTTGGCTCGCGTATGCGCGCGCGTGCGCCCGCAAACTGGGACCGACGTCGCGGTGATTGAATTTGCGGCGCCGACGACGGCGCGCCGGGCATGATGAATTGCGCGGCAGTTTTTACGGATGCGGTGGCCGCGGTGGGCGTGTCCCGCGCCACGCGCTGCGTACTCCACGGCTTCCGCTGCGGCTGCGGCGGAGAACTTGCTCCGCCACGTGCTGGCCGGCCGTGATTAACTTGGAGCGAGCGCCCAGCGCGCCAATCTAGTTAGCCGGACCGAGTAATTATGGAAATGCCTGTTCAGTATTCCCGCGACGGTGCGAAAATAAACGACGCCATTACGGAATTATAAATTTTGTGTTCTTTTGCTGCGTAGCTGTCACTATCGCTGCCATAGTACCCAACGTGTGTGTGTGTGTGTGTGTGTGTGTGTGTGTGTGTGTGTGTGTGTGTGTGGGTCTCTATGCGCGGCTGTGTGTGTGTGTGTGTGTGTGTGTGTGTGTGTGTGTGTGTATGGGTGTGTGTGTACCTGTGTGTTCACGTTTAATTCAATGTGATGTCCCTTTCATAAATGTCAATAACTCAGCAGTGACATACACGTGATGTCTGACAGGTGTTGTTGAATGCAAAATCCTGGTTTCTCTCTGTTAATTCCGGACGAAGTCATTTTAGGATGCGGTACATGCGCAACATGCACAGCAACATGCGAGGATTCGATGGAATGTGTATTTCCGTTATTTTATTTCTAATACTAGCTGACAAACCCAGCGTTCCCCGCTTGTTTATTTACTCCAATCTTCTATTACTCCATCTCCTTCTTCCCTCCCTCCCCCCCCTCTCTCTCTCTCTCTGTCTTTCTCCTCCTATGTCCTCTTTCTGTCCATGCAGTCCTCTCCCACGCACTGTCGATCTCCTCCTACCCCCTCCAAAAATGGTTCAAATGGCTCTGAGCACTATGGGACTTAACATCTTAGGTCATCAGTCCCCTAGAACTTAGAACTACTTAAACCTAACTAACCTAAGGACATCACACACGTCCATGTCCGAGGCAGGATTCGAACCTGCGACTGTAGCAGTCCCGCGGTTCCGGACTGAAGCGCCCAGAACCGCACGCCTACCCCCTCCATCTGCCTGTTGCCCCCTCCTCTCTCTGTCAATCTCTGCTACTTCCCTCGTCCATCCCCGCATCTCCATCACCTCCAATTTCCTTCCTCTGTCCTCCTCTCCCATCTCTCTATCCAACGCCTCTTTATCCCTCTCTCTATTCATTTCCCCCTCCCCCTCTGTCTGTTCATCTTCTCATCCCCTGTTTACCCGCCTGTCTCTTTCTCCCCCGTTTCTGTCTATCTCCTCCTCTTTCCTTTCTCTGTCCATCTCCGCTTCTTCCCTCTGTCCATTTCCCCCTCCTTCCCCCTTGCTATCCTTCTATCATGTCGTCCTAGTAGTAATAGTATTAGTAGTAGCTTTATTCATCTGTAGATCTCTTTTTAGAAGTACACAGAACAGAGTATTTACGAGTTTAGACCAATTTAAAATAACCTAATTCGTATACACATACATTTACAGACTTAGAGACAATCAACAGATTTACTCCTGGTATACAATACTTTTCTAAAAGTAACTTATGAAGTATTGTTATGCCACACTGTTCACTCATATTTCGCTATCAGTCACTGCACACACTAAACACATATTGTTTCCTAACACTTCACTTACTATACACAAACACACACACACACACACACACACACACACATACACATACACACACACACACACACACACACATGTGATCTCAGGACGATTTTCTGTATCGCAACTTCCCATTTGCTATCCTGAAAAACTGAGTCGGCATCCCTCTATAATGAGTGATATGTTCAGCTCAGAAAGAGGAAGAGCTGTTAGTATTGTGCTGTGCCTAGCTTGGGGGTAAGTTTTCTAGAAAAGGAAAAAAAGAACGAAAAAATAGTGTGAATGGGTCATGTGGAAAGTTGGATGTGTTATAATTATGATTACTGTTTATTTGTATAACATTTTCTTCACCAAACCCCTACTCTGTTTTATCTAAGTAATCCTATGTGTAAAATGTGATGCATAACAGGAACTTTTTAGCTGCCTTTTTAAAGAAGTGTATTTTTGCAATTTCTTTAATCCCTTTTGGTAATTTGTTGTACAGTTTTATTCCTTGGTAGAAAATCGTGTTTTGAGTTTCATGTTCATTTTTTCTACATAAATGTAAGTTGTGTCTAGTTCTTGTTCCATGCTCGTGAACAGAGCTGTTTGTGCAGTAATTACCAATGTTATTTTTGATGTGTACAACTGACTGGTAAATGTATTTACAGAGGTCAGTGAAAATCTCTAGTGTTTTGAACAGATCTTTAGAATGAGCACGACTAGTATTTTTGGTTACTATCCTTTTGGCTCTTTTCTGGAGTTTGAAAATTATGTTCATATTTTGTACATTTGTTCCCCCAAAAAAGAATGACCCAGCTAAGAATTGAGTGTAGTTATGGATAGTGCATAACTAAAAGACACTGCACGTTATACACTGATGATAGGATCTATGGCCATAACTTGCTGATGACATTCTGTTTGCAAGTACCCCTGTGTGTTCGCATCACTTCAACTGAGAATCAGTGTTCATTCCAAAAAATGTTTCATTTGTTACACAGTCTGTAGAGGTTCTATCTACATTTCATTTAACACTATCATTTTCCCTCTTCAAACTGAAATTCATGGCATCAGTTTTCTTTGCGTTCAGTGTCACTTTATTACTTATTGACCAATCGCAAACTTCCTTGAGAGTTTCATTTTTTTTCTCTCCAAGGAGTTCTCTTGTTTTCACAGTGACTATAATATTGCTGTCATCAGTGAAGAGAATTTTTTCACATTGGGTTATACTACTGGGAAAGTCTTTGATGTATATCAGGAATAGTATTGGTCCTAATATTCTACCTTGCAGAAACCCAATATATATGTATTTTCATTCTGATAAGTGTTTTACTAAATGCTTGGATGTATTTGAAGTATGTATTACCTCTGCTTTTGTACCCCATCTGCTAGGGATCATGTGGCCGACTGTACCAAGGTCTTAGAAAGATCCATGGTAAGAGCAGGAAATACAACTTTTGTGAATTCTAATAGAGCTGACTCTGTATTTTTGAATTTCGGAAACCAAACTGTGATTCTCGTAAAAGATTGTACTTATTCAGGTGATTCATTAATCTGTCTTCCATAATTGCTTCTATTATTTTTTTGAGTGGTGACAGCAGGGAAAATTGCCAGTCATTTTCTGTGTCTTCTTCATTACCTTTCTTAAGCAAAGATACAACTCTTGCCTGTTGTAACTGCTCTGTAAATGTCCCTTATGTGAAGAATTCATTGATTATATTTTTAAGGGGCCTTGTATAATCTTCATGCATTGTTTCAGTACACACATTGGTACTTCATCTAAGCCTACTGACTTTTGAACAGTTTTATTGACTTCATTCTCTGTTGTGGGAAGTAACATCATTGTATTTAGTGCAACATTATTTACAGCTGTTATATTTGTTTTGGGGAATTTTAGCTGTAACTTCTCTGCAATACTTGAAAAATGCTCGTTCACATAATTTACTAAGTGTTGTGGGTTCTTTATTACCTAATTCCCCTCCCGTAGCAGTATGTTATTCTGCGTTTCTGTGCCTCTCCCCATTTCTTTTTTCATTACATCGCAGACTGCTTTGCTTTTATCCCCTGCAATATATATTATTTTGTCATTAAATGACTTCTTTGCAGCAGTCATAGCCTTCCTATAGATCTTTTTGTATCTATGATAGAAATTAAGAAATCTGGAACATTGCGACTCTTTTTCATGGAACTGAGGTATTTAAGTGTGGGGGAGAACTTCTTAATACCTGCTGTCATCCATCTGTTTTTGTGAAATGTTGGTATAGACATGCATACTTTTGGAAATGCCTTTTCAAAGTTCAATTTAAATAATGTGGAGAATTTAGAGAATTTCATATTCCGATTGGTTTCCTTATACACTTCATCCTAACATTGTTTTGCACTATTGACCAATAGGGACAAGCCAAAACTCTGAAGATTATTTATGAGGGTGCTGCCTGATTCATTTATGCTATTACTGTTGATGTTAACGTCTCCACACCGAATTATGTTGACCTTTGTACTTGAGACTATCTAGAACTTCTGTTATTTTATTGAAAAAGTGTCCGCACTACCACTGGGAGATCTATACACACACAAAATGATTAATTTCTTGGTGATATCAAGCCCTGTTAATTCAATAGCTTAAATTTTAAAGTGTTTGTCTTCACTTACTGTACTAAGGTCATGTCTTAATTTGAACTGTGTTCTTTTCTGATACAAATGCATGAACCTCCACCCTTTGAAGTAGTTCTGCAGTAAGAGTTTGCCCTTTCATACCATGATGACACTACATGTTGGATTTCTGTGTCTCTATACCAGAGCTCAGTATCACAAATTAACGTGCAGTGCGAAGATCGGGGCTCAACGTCGAATAATTGTATTTTATTTTTTATTGTTTGCATGTTTTGACAGAGGATTGTTAAGTCTGTGAAATGCCCCATGTTACTCTTTCCAGTGGTTTGTTTTTCCTTGTTACATTTCGTATGTGTGATATTTGAAGTGTTAAAATCTGTCTTGTGAGGGATTGTTTCAGTATTTTTTAAACAGATGGAGAAACTTTTTATGCAGGAGAACCTGTTGTCTGGATTTACCCTAACAAAATCCATAATTTTCCTACCCATGACAAAAAGTATTTGACAATATGTGGCCCGAGATCCAACCTCTATACTTTCATGAATCAGCTGTAGCAATCTTCTCTTCCGAGTCCTGTTTAGGTGTAGGCTATGCCTAGTGAAACCCCCATCTGTTGATAGTCCCGACAGGCACAAAAGAAACATTAGCGAAGTTGGCAGTCCTCAGAGCCATTCCTAACCCCCACATTGATTAGCCTCACAGCTCCTTCAAGGCGTGGTCGATCATGACACTGGAACAGTTCATCAAAGTGTATGTTGGTGCCATGAGTCAGAGAAGCTATCTTGTCCATGTGACCACCTACGTCTGGATTTATCCTAAAAAAAAAATCCTTAATTTTCCTACCCATGACAACAAGCCTCTATCTACTTCATGTAAAAACTGTTTCTTGCCGCAATCACAATCACTACATGGTCCTCTTTTGTAAAGTCCTTAGCCGGCCGGTGTGGCCATGCGGTTATAGGCGCTTCAGTCTGGAACCGCGTGGGTCGCAGGTTCGAATCCTGCCGCGGGCATGGATGTGTATGATCTCCTTAGGTTAGTTAGGTTTAAGTAGTTCTAAGTTCTAGGCGACTGATGACCTCAGATGTTAAGTCCCATAGTGCTCAGAGCCACTTGTAAAGTCCTTACATAGAGACCCTAGGCCCTCTATCACATGAGTTAGACCTGCATTTGGCTTGAAGATACTGGTGGCCTTGTACACTGCCCCTAAACTTCCCTATAACTGAGGGTCTACACCTCGCCCATGGCTACTACTTAGCAGCAGCACTTTCTTTTTCCTAACACTTTGCACATATCTAGGCTTCTTGGCCTCTGTTGAAGTGTGCTGCACGTTTCCTGCTCCTCGTTCTACCTGATGCTCTTCTCCAATTAACTCTGGCAGTGGTAGATACCTGTTTTTGGCGTTGATAAAACTGTCATATCGGATTCTCTTTCTTCCTATCCTCCTGCCAGCTGCCAGTTCCCAACCACCCTCCTACACCTATCTCCCTTGATCCTTATCAGTTCCTTCCTTGCTTCCTCGAACTGTGCCTGAAGGGCACAGATTTTCGTTTCCTGTTCCGCAATCAAATTGTTCCTACTGCATACACTGCAGTTCCTAGAAAGAGCCTCTTCTACTCTCCCAACATTCTTCCCACTACTCCCCCCCCCCCCCCCCCACTTCCAGTGGAAAATTTCCTGCAAGTTGGCAACAAATCCCTCTACTCACTACCCCATCATCTCCCATATTCATCACTCATGGTCAGTTTCGAAATAATAATCAATCTTAAAGAATGTTTTAAATTTTTCAAGAACGCGAAATAGACTGTATGCAAACAAAAAACGACAGTAAGTTCTTGCGTGCGGATGTTGTTGATTTGTTCTGATTTAGAGATAAAATGACAGAAGAAAAACTTGATAATTACTTTGCTTTTAGAGAATTTACGTTATCAAGCGTGTTTGGCGAGGTTATTAAGAGTTTATAACTCGGAAAATTTTGGAATATATCGCGTCTATCTAACTATTAAGCAATACGAAATGTGTTAGTTAAATACGATTTGGAAACGTTTAGTTACACTTTTATTGCGACAATAGACGCTGATGAAACTAGTAGTTGTCTTTTTTTAACGAATTCTGCACTATCAATAAAACTTGAATATAATGTCTTGTGTTTATGTCACGCAAAATTTCGGGATGTATCGTGATTATCGGCACTTCAGATAACACGAAGTTTTTTCAAGACCAAGTTCTGCTGTGACGCTAATATTCAGTTGTGTGGCAAGAACGGACACTACAGCAAGCATACGAAACAAAGATGATTTAAATTTGACACTATTTCCTCTTAAATAAGTTCTTATACCGGACGAAGAGAATACCTGTGATCTCACTCGGCGGTCGTCTTTTTCTCCCCGTTACGAGACTCACCCCGATAGGAGGCTGGTGGTCTGTACCCCTAAAGTATTTCTTTCCAGACTGTAGCTAATACTGTAAGTGTGCCAAACCAGACTGAAATTGTTCCACACCTTAGACTAAGATTCTTACTTGTGGCTTTCCTCTTGTATGCACATGTTAAATATATTTCACACATATTTAACATATTCCAAACGTATTTGTACAAGTATTTTACCTGTATGTCTAGCGAATTTTGCCCTTGGAGTTTGACGTAGTCAACGGTTATATTGTCGTAACTCCTGATCTATGTGTCGTAAAACGGTATACTTACCTAGATACATTCGGCGACATTTGTGGATGCTGTCTGCGAAATATGTTCTGAATAAAGTTAGCAACAAAAAAGTAATAAATTAGAACGTCGTACATAATGAGGCAATTTTTTCTCGTATCTCAATACCGGTATTTGACGCCGTATCTACTGATATAACTCTTGTACAATGACACAATTCTGTAGGCACATTCAGCGGCAAATGTAGATACTCTGTGAGGAAAGTGTTCCGAATACTGTTAGCAACAACGAAGTAATAAACATAAACGTTTAGCATGATGCGGTATATATATATATATATATATATATATATATATATATATATATATATATATGTGTGTGTGTGTGTGTGTGTGTGTGTGTGTGTGTGTGTGTGTGTGTGTGTGTGTATATATATCGACTGTTTGTATGAGAAATACGATTTTTATCTTATAATTTTTTTATTAAGTGTAGTAGGGAGCCTGTTCTGATGTGTGTTTGCTCATTTATCACATGTTTGTTGACAGCAATGGCTTTCTGAATGTGGAAGTTGTCCTGGTTTTGTGTATTTATTGTGGTTGCATATTCTCATTATTTTCATTTCTTGTTCCATGTTTGTAGGATGGTGGTTATGGCGTTTTAAATGTTCTGAAAATGTGGAATGGTTTGTTTCGTACTTCCAACACCTGATATGTTCATCGTACCTTGTTTTAAAATTCCTGGATGTAATGCTTATGTATACTGCATCACAACTTTGACATTAAAGTTTATGTATTCCTGATCGCTGAAATTCATCCTGTAAGGTGTCAGGCAAATCCAACACCTTCCATGAAAACCCTGACATGATAAGCAAATCCAGTAGAATGTCACATAGCTCCGAATAAATCGTGACATTATATTAACAAAAGTAATACGAATAACGAGTGAGCAAATGGAATTCCACAGACTAACACAAGAATGCCTAAATACATGTCATACCTTCCCACCGTGAGACAGACGCAGTTCCGAGGGGAGAAACGACAACAGAAGCCGAGAGCAGAACCATGTTAAGCTGGAAGGCCCTACGATAAGGGACGGACGCCCACGTCTCCAGTTAACCGCCAGGACCACCCCCCCAGCCCCATGTTAAAAGCCAGAGCCCTCCACAAGAACAGTATAGATCTTACGATAGCACAAAAAGGGCCACCCCTCCCCCTCCCCCCGCCGCAAGTTTTAGCGTGAGACGTTTTAGCGTCTCAGTTACGTTGCAAACTTTAAAAAACATTGCCCCACCACGAATAGTATAACGTTTCTCATAGGATAGACAGAATTTTTGTAGGCGGAGCTTAAGGTTAACATTGAGACCCTGATTGGTCAGCTGAAAACACAGCCAGATAATTTTTTTTAAACCAACCTCAGTAAATTGTAGTAAGGAGAAGTTAGGGAAGAGTTGCTTCCGAGACGGCGAGGTGAGTGGAGCTGTGCTGACCGCCGTCCCCTGACGAACACCGACAACGTAATGAACGCACGCGATGCCGCATAACAGTGCATAAAGCTTCACTCAGAACTGCAGAAGACTCATCTGTTACACCCCCTTTTTGCGTAATACTAGTATCGATCGTCAATTAAAGCTCAAGGTTTTCACATTTGCCACTTGAAGTAAAAATCTGAAACGCGATGATTTTTCTGTTATATAGTTATTGAGAAGCCACATCAGCAACTGTAATTTACGACAAGTTAGATAAGTAATTAAAGATAATTGAGGGTCACTGTAGACCATTTTGATAGTTTTCTCTCTTATGAGACTTAATTTAAACCTAGATTATAGATGTGATATGGCATAGGTCATCCTTCGATCCATTGTAGAACTTGGAAACACACTCAGGGAATATTAGTTCACATTTTTGTTGAACACAGTAGGTTTTTAACATCCTGTATTAAAACATTTCCTTTTATCAATAGTGCAATTTATAAACAATGTTTTGTGAGTAGAAAAAAATTTCCAATGGTAAACTAAACTGCTTTTTCGACGTTATTTTACCAGCTAACTAAAAATAGGAAAGCCTTGAACCCCTTCCACTAAATTTAGTTAGTATTAAGATTCTTTTACAGGGAGTGCAGTGGAGCTGTTGCTGAAATCATTAAGTATTTGGTTATATCATCGCTAGTCTCACTGAACTCCTCTGAACTCTACGTGACATGTATGGTCTGGCGTCTCCTTACCAGCAACACGTCCCAGGTTCAAACTAGTCAATTCCCTAAAAAACACGCTCAGAGTGTCGTTGCGCGAAAGTGGTAGGAAGACACGATATAGAACAAACAGACACCATGCAAAATGTTAGAAAATGGCGACCCTGCCAGAATGGTAAAATACCATGATTGAACGTCGACCACATGCCTAACTAGGTCAGAAAAATATCCTGTTAAAAATTTTCGTAATAAAAAGTATTTTTTTTGAAAGGCGTAAACAGTTGAAAACACTAGCTGCAGCGATAGACAGTGAGACATTCTACTAGAGACAATGGCATAATTAAGTTTTGAATTTTAAAAATTGTTAGAATTAAGTTTTCTCCTCAATGCAAGCGCACAGGTGGCGGATACATCGTTGACAAGTTGGTGCTAACCAAACAAATAAGTCAATTGATTGTCAAATCGTGTGTGCAAAAAGTTTATGATACGCGTTAGATTGTATGAGCGCATGTTGACTCGAAGTAGGGCGCGTGAATTGCTTTTAAAACAGAAAAACAGAAAGATTAGCAACGGCAGATCGAGACCTTGATCGAATTGAGGTAGAGACCCAGTATGAAAATGGACAGAGAATAGAGGACAGTACAACCGACGATGCAGTATCGCGAGAAATAGGACATATATCGCACCATAACGAGGATAATGTACGTCAAGGCACAGAAAACATAAGTCAGCATACGACAGAGGAGCAGGAAAGTAGAGAGACAGTCGATGAGGATTCTAACTTGCGTCTTGAATACGTAGAACCCATAGTACAAGTAATCAGAGCTCCCTCGCCACAGAGTACAAGGAATGCGAGCAGAAACGTGTCACAGCACAGTTCAATGCAATCGTAAATAATTACTATTAAAAACAGTCTTGATCACAATTTATTTTATAAGGTGACCGGTTTCGGCCACTGCTGTGGTCATCTTCAGACCTACAAGATGTATACAAAGCATTAATTAGAGGGCTACATGCATTAATGAAAATACATAGAGTTATACGGCTATAAAACGTTGAATTACCATTGAGTGGAAACCCCTTTCTGTTGGAGAATCACAACTGGAGAAACCAGTGCACGTCTTACTTTATATAATGGAGGCTCCACCCACTTCTGACTGCATGATGTCATTATTAACCAATGAGTTATAAGTCGAATTACAATTTAAAATTTCTTAGTTAAAAGAACATTGTCAAGAATTAGAAATAAATATACATTAAACTTTGCTTATTTAACAGCTATTGTCAATTAAAAAGCGTTAAAAATATTTAAAAATGTAGGAAAATGAACTTCAGTTTGGCAGTACATGGGTTGCCCTCTCGTGGCCTGTCAGTGAACCATTTGAAACCACTGGTTGCTATGGTGAAGTTAGACGCCGTTACAAAGATGAAGGAGCAAGCTTTTTCCACTGAAGTTGTTGTAGAGTCGATAGTTGAACTAGTGGTTGCCATGGTGAGGACAAACGCCAATGCAAAGATGTGGCAGCAGGCTTCTTTCCAATGAAGTTGTGGCGTCAGACGATGTATTATTGAGCAGCAACTTGTCTTTATTGAAACGAAAAGAGTAAGCTACAATAATCTGTAGCTGATATATATAACTCATGCTGCACAAATACGCTATGAAGTAGTTGACTGTATATATAAAATATTATCTATGAAGATAATACAATTATTGCCTAGTCAGGTATTGGGAGATTACAAGAAGTTTAGAGGGTTACGCACTAAAATTATGAAACTTAATACCAAAATATCTTTTAACAAACAATGCCTGATGAATAATGTGATTCCTAATTATGTAAAAATTAGTTTTAATACCAGATCAAATATAGAAAAGTTTCTACGACAGAAGAGCAGCATTCTGTGGATCAGATCTGAAATTAGAGATGCATATAAAGAAAAAGATACATTAAATCTTGAAATGTACAATTTACATTTAAAAATTAGCAGTCAGTTGTCACCATTAATATTTTCACAGCTACTTAACTTTACAGATGAGAAAATTAATGCAGTGCGAGAAACTATTTTTAATAAGCATAATAAAAAAATTGCAGCCCTTGTTAGTCATCAAAATATGTGTTCACAAGATGTTTCACCAAATGTACATCACTTTCATCCAAGAGTAACCAATCTAACCAAAATTTCTTTTACTCCTGCCGAGACAACACTTTTAAACAAAGGCCTAAAATATAATTTAGCTCCACAATTGAGCAATGCAAATATTAAACGTGTGATTGCTGATGTAAAGATTGCTGCAAAACATGCACAATTTAGTAGGTCTGAAATATGTGACATTGCACGTAAAACTAAGAATGTTATTACTAATGAAAAAAATAAATATAATAATGAATTAAAACTTGTAAAGCAAATCAACCAGAAGTTAATAACTAATAAAGCTATTGCTATCAAGGCAGATAAAGGGAATACTCTAGTCATTGTTAGCGAAAAGGATTATGTTTCTAAAACTTTACAATTTTTTAACGCTAATGGAATAACTGAGGTTAATAAAGACCCGACTTCAAGATTTCAAACAAAAATTAGAAAACTGATTGATGATAATGACTCTTTACTTTCACCTAAAGATAAAATAACACTTAAAGTTATGAACCCCACTTTACCTAAGTTGAGATCGCAAATCAAATTACACAAACAAAACTTACCAATTCGTCCAATTGTTAATAATACCAACTGTCCCTCTTATAACTTAAACAAAAAGCTCAATCAAATCTTAAAATCCTTCTATGTTTATGAAGAAAATTATAGTATTAAAAACAGTTTGCAATTAACTAAGTTAATTTATGATGTGGATATTCCAAAAAACGCAAGGTTTGCATCGTTAGACATCACAAATCTTTACACAAATATACCTATTCAAGAGACTATCTCTATTATTAATGATAACCTAACACATCACAAAATCATGAGCCCCAAAGAAATAGTAGAATTCATTGAACTGTTAAGAATTACTCTAGATTTTAATTATTTTTCATTTAATAATAAAATATACATACAAGAAGATGGACTTACAATGGGAAATTCCCTGGCTAGCACTATAGCAGATATCTTCGTCAACTATGTTGAAATCCAATTTTTCAAAAATAATCCAGAAATAACAAATAAAATTATATACTACAAAAGATATGTTGACGACACACTGCTATTATATAACGGCTCTAAGGAAGAAATTGATGCTTTCGCTAACAACTTAAATAATTTACTTCCAAAACTTGTATTTACAGTAGAACATGAAAGTAAAAATAGTATTAATTTCCTTGACCTCACAATTACAAAACAGAATGGAAGACATAATATTTCTATTTATAGAAAACCCACATCAACCGACGTAATAATAAATGCTACATCATGCCATCCATTAAGATACAAAATGGCATTTTTTAAAACTATGATACATAGGATACTGAAATTACCTCTCCAACATGATGCTATCCAAAAGGAAATTGATACATTAAAACAGATAGCAGTTGCTAACAATTATAATTCCCATCAGGTTGATCTGTTATATAAAAAATTACAAGAAAAAAATGATGCCGTTATAAATTCCAAGAAGAGATTTACACAAATGACATACATGGGACCTATCTCAGATAAAATAAATAAATTATTTAAGAACACAAGCGTGGCAATAGCATTTAAAACTAATAACCCCCTACAGATGAAACTGAAACACACAATTGGAGACTCAAATAGATACCAAAAGTCAGGTGTTTATAAAATAATATGTAATGACTGTGAGAAACAGTATATTGGCCAAACTGGCCAAAACTTTTTAACACGTTTCAGAGAACATACTACTGGTGCTGCACGTATCAAATCAATATTCGGTCAACATCTTGATGAATACAATCATTCTGAGGGTTGCATTTCTAGGAATTTGAAAATATTACATACTGTGCCAAAAGGACCACTGCTAAATACCTTAGAAGAAATTGAAATTTTTTCACTTCACAAAAGTAATCCATTATCTGTTTTAAACGAACAACTTCAGTTCAAAGACAAACATTTCTTTGAGCTTTTCGATGATCTGCTTTAGAATGTCTACTCTTCTGTATTTGTTTTAAAAAAAAGGTCTTTCTAATTATTAAGACTTTTAGCAAATAATTTTATCTTTACATTGTAATTGTATTTTACCAAACATTATTTTATGATTGACTACCTGTTTTAGAATTATTGCTTTTATGCTTTTAGACTGATAATTCACATCGTTTTATTTTATTATTGACAATGGCTCATAATTTAATAATTTTATAATTTTAAATTCTTTCAATTTTATTTGCTTATATGACTGGTATGTAACTTGAAGAATAGCAATGCCTTATAAAAAAATGGCACTGGTAATCTACATACTAACTTCATAGATAATATTTTATATATACAGTCAACTACTTCATAGCGTATTTGTGCAGCATGAGTTATATATATCAGCTACAGATTATTGTAGCTTACTCTTTTCGTTTCAATAAAGACAAGTTGCTGCTCAATAATACATCGTCTGACGCCACAACTTCATTGGAAAGAAGCCTGCTGCCACATCTTTGCATTGGCGTTTGTCCTCACCATGGCAACCACTAGTTCAACTATCGACTCTACAACAACTTCAGTGGAAAAAGCTTGCTCCTTCATCTTTGTAACGGCGTCTAACTTCACCATAGCAACCAGTGGTTTCAAATGGTTCACTGACAGGCCACGAGAGGGCAACCCATGTACTGCCAAACTGAAGTTCATTTTCCTACATTTTTAAATATTTTTAACGCTTTTTAATTGACAATAGCTGTTAAATAAGCAAAGTTTAATGTATATTTATTTCTAATTCTTGACAATGTTCTTTTAACTAAGAAATTTTAAATTGTAATTCGACTTATAACTCATTGGTTAATAATGACATCATGCAGTCAGAAGTGGGTGGAGCCTCCATTATATAAAGTAAGACGTGCACTGGTTTCTCCAGTTGTGATTCTCCAACAGAAAGGGGTTTCCACTCAATGGTAATTCAACGTTTTATAGCCGTATAACTCTATGTATTTTCATTAATGCATGTAGCCCTCTAATTAATGCTTTGTATACATCTTGTAGGTCTGAAGATGACCACAGCAGTGGTCGAAACCGGTCACCTTATAAAATAAATTGTGATCAAGACTGTTTTTAATAGTAATTATTTACAATTTTATTGATCACTGCTGTTCCCATAATGCATTCAAAAGTAATATCAATGCAATCGGTTGCGAACCAACACTTGGGCGAAAACACAGAGCGTAGGACGTCGGAAGGAAACGCAATAGGTCCCACCAATCTGGCAGAATTATTGCAACAAATTACGGAAACCATGGTAAGGCAAAATAAAGACATAGCGAACCAAATTCAAATTCAGAATGCAGAAACCACGAGCCAAATGCGTGAGATTAAAGAACAAAACAAAAAAATTCAGTTACTCCTAAGTCGTACTGAAGACGAGGCAAAAGAATCACGAGAAGTGATAGGAAACTTAATAACAGGTCACAATCAATTGAGAACAGACATTGACAAAGTACAAGAGGACGTACAAACATTGCGTAATGACACTCAGGACGAGATCAAAATATTACGTAACAACACCCAGGGAGAAGTCAAGAAACTAGAGAAACAGATAAACGTAATTACTGCACAAGCAGCAGGTACAGCGCGTGAAATTGTTGAAAAAAGTGTGTTACACAAACTCATCACAAAGCAGCGCTAAAAGATATGATAACCGCATTCTCAAAATGGAAGCGCAAACGAAGCAACAGTTTCAGAAATTGCGAACAGAGTTGTTTCAAACTATTGAAGAGCGTAGTGAACAGGATCGAACAAGCACTGAGTCTGCAACCACATCCGTATCTGAAACAGCACCGGAAAAACAAGCAATTAACGAAGATATTACGCATTTGCGATTCCAGTCACAGGCGGAATGTAACAAACGCGAAATCAAACAGCCTGTACCGCGGGTATGTGAAAGCTACAGAGGACAATATCCAATGGATCTACCACAACCGGAGAAAACGACGGGAGAAATGATCAGAAACAAAAGTGGCGAAGAATCGCGAATTTCATATGGAACTATGACGAAGTACGACAACGATCATTTCCTCACAGTCAGAAAATTTCAACACTTTCGAAAAGGTAACTCATTACATCCACGAACTTTTATTGATCAATTCCGAGTAGGATTACCAGAACGCTGGACGCTAGCGCACAAACTAGACTCTATATGTGTACACATGTCAGGAACAGTCGCAGAAACCATGCAGAATGTTGCAGCGACATGCCGATCGTACGAAGATTTCAGAGAGAAGTATCTCTCACGATATTGGTCCAGCGAAGCACAGTACAGATTGAAGTACGAATTATTACAGAACCCATATTTTGAAAATTCAGGAGAGAAGAGTCCCGTGAAATTTTTCGAATTAACGGCAAAGAAAAGTCAATGCTTAGATGTACCATACAGTGACGGAGAGTTGATTAAATTATGCGCGATGAAGTTACCATTGAAATACCAGCAATCATCAGTAGGTCGTGGAGGCAATGACGTCGAAGCATTTAAAGATATTCTAAGGGAACTAGAGTTCGTATTTTCGGAAGATGACGCAAGAAAAAGGCGAAGAACACGTGAAAACGAAAGCAAAAAGCAGTGGAATCCACAAGACAAAGTACAAAGAAACAATAATTACGAACCATGTGATAACTTCGCACCAAGAAACGACAATAGATTTCAACAAAGAACCGGTTATGGATTTAGAAGAGAATATGGCAATAACTATAATTCACCCAGGAATGGCAACAACTATTACAGAGGGAATAATGACAACCGGAACGGGTACTGGAGAACCAATAGGCCGACAAATTATCAACAAAGAAACCACTGTCAACAAGCTGAACAAGAAAAGAGAATAGAGATAGAAGCGGTGGAGGTAAGACCACCAAATCCCGATAAACCTTCGAATTGACAGCTAAGCGCCCATGCCAAATAGAATGACGCACCAACCCAGGACAATTGCAGCACCTTGAACAGAGAAGTAGAAATCTTATCACGAGAAGAAGGAAGAAACAAATCCGCAGGGACCAGATGAAAACGAAGACAAGAAAATAACAATATCGTGCTGGGACGAAATTAATTGGGAGAATACTGACGAGGAAGATGAATTACCAGAGGCATGCACAACGAATGTAGGAGGAAAGGACGAAGTAATGAGTATTGCAGAGCTATTTGAGATGGAAACCAGGGAAAGCGAATTCAATGAGGATAATGCGCAGTCGACAGAAGTTGAAAATAAGTTACGAGTGGGCACACAACCCAACGTATATAATGAAGGAAGTTATGAAGCGATAATTAGAGCATTTAGATGCGATTGTGTGGAAGTAGCGACGAAGAAGGAGAAGATAGACAAGGATGAGGAAAAAGTAGAGGATGTTGAAGAAAGCGTAAATGAAGGAAGAAATAGAGAAGAGGAAATAAAAGAGAGAGAAGTAGCAGTCGAAGCTTATCCTACAGAAAGTTCGAATTCACAAGGGAAATTCCTAAAAAGACTCATGTATGATTCAGTGGAGGATTCGTTGATGCAAGAAGAAGAAGAACTGAACCAACTCTATCAAATTCAACCAATTGTGAAGACCATGGTAAAGCGTATCGCAGTCAATATTGTAATTGATAGCGGAAGTGAACTGACTGCGATCTCAGAAAATTTATTCATGCAGTGTAATGCCAATGAGGAATTGCCAGTTCTGAAAACACGTAAGATGAAAGTAAGAAACAATGCTGCGGAAGTTACGAGACATACAAGGTTAACTCTTTCTTGCCAAGGTCAAAAGATCGAAGCCAACTTCGTGATTATACCTAAACTAACTGTAGATTTGATTATAGGTGCAGATTTTTTAAATGAGAGGCAAGCAATAATAGATATGGGGAAAGGTAGCGTAAATTCGGGAATGTCACACTTCTCTTTGACCAAAAGCTAGAATTAGAAGAAATACCACTTATAAACAAACAATTAAGAATGACACAAGATAAAGAGGATGAAGAATTAGAATGGTATGCACAAAAGGGGGAATCGCCTCAACTCATGTTAGAAGTTTATAAAGAAATCGACGAAAAATTGCAAGAAGTTCAAGGTATTTCGGAACACAGTAAAAGAGAATTAGAGGGTATTTTACGAGATAAAGCTGAGGTATTTTTACCTAAGACTGGCAGTATTAAACACTTTCAGTACAAGTTTGAAGTAAAACGTGCAAAACCTGAGGACTTCACCATGTGAGCCATATCAAAAGGTTTGAAGATTAATTTTATTACTGGTAAATAATCAGTACAATATTTCAAGATTATGTTGCAGATAATATCGTCAGGAGAAAGAAGAATGAAGAGAGAGGAAGGTGGGAAAAAGAAAGTAGTTTCAATAAAAACAAAAACAAAAATAACACCAATAGTACCATAGATTAAGGTGAAGGGATAAAGCATAGATAGTCTACAGCATGAAATACTAAAATGCTATACACCATGACACTACACAAAAATAAAAAACGAATTTGAGGTTTCTTGTATAAGTTAAGACGCAAAATATCGTAGAATCGTACATGGAAATGGCGCCGAAATTTGTAAAGCCTTTTAAAAAGCCGCAAAACAATGTAGGTACTAGACAAATGTTAGATGAATATAAGTAAAACTTTTTTTAAGAACCATTGTAAAAACTCCAGCAAAGACCAGATGCAACAACCCACAAGTTGCAATGCAAGAAGTATCAAGAAAGAAAAGGACATAATTAGCAAGACACGATTCTGACAAGGCAGAAGCGTTGAGAGAAGGGAAAGGACAGCGAGACCAACAGAGGGCTCTTGTATCGGAAGTGGGCTATAAATCTGCCCACTAAGCGGAACCCTGGTGGGACAGAACACAGAACCACACAGTGGCAGAACCCTGCAGAGACACGACAGGACACTGAACGCCAGAAGGGTCTTCGAACGCCCCCTCTCAGCGGAGCGAGAAAAAAACGGCCCGATGAGAGGACCACTTGGGCAAGCCACCACTGGCAAAAAAATGTGTAAAAGTCACATTACCGCTATTAAACAGCACGCTGATGCACGAAACTGAAGAAAACATCCACAAAGTAGAAATGACACGCCCAAACAATTTATCAAACTGTTACTAAGAGGAAAATTTCAAAGCGACTAGTTATCAATAAATATTTCCATATCCTGCCCAGAGAAGAACCAAGAAACAAGTAAGAAGCACAGAAAAATCAGGAACAACAGAAGTTGAAGATTCGCAAGATTGAGACCAAGAAAGAAGATGGGTGAAGAATAGATGACATACCTTTCCAAATCCCTATCCTATTGTAAACTAGTCATCTGCGACGTATTACAAAGAAAATGACCGCTTTCAGCCACACATAACGATGACTTTCACGCATACAAAGCCAGTAAACCAGGAGATTCTGCACTCACAGCTCCATTCCATTATGGGACCTCCACGACAGCAACACACACTTGCAAAGCCAACAAGGAACGACGAACGAAGCTGTACATCAAATACTTGCCCACATTCATCTCGTTCAAGTCCATCACCTTCGTGCAAAAAACATTTGTCAACCTCATGCTTAAACATTCATAGGATCGTGTGAATGTGTGAAATCAAATTAAGTGATGTAGGAATTGTGCAAAAGAAACATGTGAAAAACTAAATGAGTTAAGCACACCAGACAGCTGATAAACTACAAAATAACAGTCATTGACTATGGACTTAAGTAAAAAATAGACTATCGATAAAAATATGTCATTAGATCTGAAATGGACAGTATATAAAGAACAAAAGTAAGGTATAATAAACACTAAAACTGTATGCCACTTATTTTCTCCTCATAAAAATAAAAGAGTAACTATATTTTATTTATTTTCTCCTTATAAAAACAAAGAATAAAAAATTATCGAGTTGGATGTTTTCCTTTTTTTTTAACATTTGTACCATTTGTCAGGATAATATCTCAATACTTGTGTATGTATATTTCTTTGACAAAGCAATTCTTGGAAATAATTCTTATTTGTTAGTGTAACAATGTTGAAATGAGTGTCTAGAAACAAAAACATTTTACTTGTACATGATATTTACAAAATGTGTTATGAATAGATTTTACTTAATTACTACATTTATAAAAACAATATTTCTAAGAAAATCGATGTGAAAGACTCCTCACTTTCGATAACAAACTTAAAAGAAAACAAAAAAGACTTCACAATTAAATAAAGACAGAAAATAATAATTATAATAGAATAAAAATATTCTTCCCTTGTCAATATAAACATATTTTTGATCATAATGTGGAAGAATATAAAAATATAAATTAGTGATACAAACTAGCATAGAACAGAATAATGTGACTGAACAGTAGGCAACAAAACTTAAATAACAGAATAACTTTTGACTGACTTAGACAACGATTCAATCATTGCCTAACTTCAGTGCAAAAATTAAGTTCGAAGGGTGGTGATATGTAAAAACTTTAAAAAACATTGCCCCACCTCGAAAAGTACAACGTTTCTCACTGGATAGACAGAATTTTTGCAGGCGTAGCTTAAGGTTAACATTGAGACCCTGACTGGCCAGATGAAAACACAGCCAGATAGTATTTTTAAACCAACTTCGGTAAATTGTAGTAAGGAGAAGTTAGGGGAGAGTTGCTTCCGAAACGGCGAGGTGAGCGGAGCTGTGCTGTCCGCCGCCCCCTGATGAACACCGACAAGGTAATGAACGCACGTGATGCCACATAACAGTGCATAAAGCTTCACTCAGAACTGCAGAAGTCTCATCTGTTGCACCCCCTTTTTGCGTAATACTAGTATCGATCGTCAATTAAAGCCCATGGTTTTCACATTTGCCACGTGAAGTAAAAATCTGAAATGCGATGATTTTTCTGTCATATAGTTATTGAGAAGCCACATCAGCAGCTGTAATTTACGACAAGTTAGATAAGTAATTAAAGATAATTGAGGGTCACTGTAGACCATTTTGATAGTTATCTCTCTTGTGAAACTTAATTTAAACCTAGATTGTAGATGTGATATGGCATAGGTAATCCATCGATCCAGTGTAGAACTCGGAAACCCACTCAGGTAATATTCGTTCACATTTTTGTTGAACGCAGTTGGTTTTTATCATCCTGCATTAAAACATTTCCTTTTATCAATAGTGCAATTTATAAACAATGTTTTGTGAGTAGAAAAAAATTTCCAATGGTAAACTAAACTGATTTTTCGACGTTATTTTACAAGCTAACTAAAAATAGGAAAGCCTTGAACCCCTTCCACTAAATTTAGTTAGTATTAAGATTCTTTTACAGGGAGTGCAGTGGAGCTGATGCTGAAATCATTAAGCATTTGGTTATATCATCGCTAATCCCACTGAACTCTTCTGAACTCTACATGTCATGTGTGGTCTGGCGTCTCTTTACCAGCAACAGGTCCCAGGTTCAAACTAGTCAATTCCCTAAAAAACACGCTCAGAGCGTCGTTGCGCGAAAGTGGTAGGAAGACACGATATAGAACAAACAGACACCACGCAGAATGTTAGAATCCCTCTTTGTAGCTGATTGGTTGAATTAACAGTAAATGCCGTACAATGATGTGCTTTTTCTGCTACATTAAGAGTAGATGTGAGTACTGTCTGCAAAATGTGTCCCAAGTACAGCTAGTAGTAAAGATGCAATGAATTAAAGAGTCATGCTTCATGTGTCAGTTTTAAAGTATGAGCGGTGAAAATGTATTAAACTACAAATTTGTTCCCTTTCATCATTTTGTGGGAGTCGTCACCGGGAAAATGTTTCGTAATGGTTCGAAATTATGTGTGAAGTTTGTTGCAAGTCTCTAAGCGCTCTTATTTTCAAATACTGGATGATGGGTAATCCCTCTTCGTGGGAGTCACTGCTTTTCCAACCCCAACCCGCACCCCTTTCATAGGTGGGTGGTTCTTGCTCCCACAATGATTGTTTCCGAACAATGAATGATATATTGTACAACGACTGGTTGAAACCGGTCCAGCAAAGTAGGAAGAGATGCATAAAACATTCTGATAAGCCAAAACATGGTGACCACTGCCCGCTACGACGATGGATGCCACCTGGTGGCGTCGCGAGTAGACGCGGGCGGTGATCCCTTTAGCGACGGGAAAATCCATTGCAATAAGTGACTTTGAAAAAGGGTTGATTATTACTAAGCAGAGCTTTTGATTGTGTAAATCATGAAATTCTGCTAGACAAGCTCAAGTATTGTGGCATGAGTCGGACAGTGCACAAATGGTTTAATTCGTACCTAACTGGAAGAGTGCAGAAAGTTGAAATAAGTAGTTCTCGTAACATGCAAAGATCAGCACATTACTCAAACTGGGGAACTATCAAGAATGGGGTTCCACAAGGGTCAGTCTCGGGTCCTTTGTTGTTCTTATTATTTATTAATGACTTGCCATTCTATATTCAAGATGATACAAGTATAGTAATCACACCTGACAAACAAGAATTAACTGATGAAATTGTCAATACTGTCTTTCAGAAAATTACTAAGTGGTTCCTTGTAAACGGACTCTCACTGAATTTTGATAAGACACAGTACATACAGTTCCGTACAGGGAATGATATGATGCCATTAATAAATATAGACCTTAATCAGAAGCATATAGCTAAGGTCGAATATTCAAAATGTTTAGGTGTGTCCATTGATGAGAGATTAAATTGGAAGAAACACATTGATGATCTGCTGAAACGTTTGAGTTCAGCTACTTATGCAATAAGGGTCATTGCAAATTTTGGTGATAAACATCTTAGTAAATTAGCTTACTACGCCTATTTTCACTCATTGCTTTCATATGGCATCATATTTTGGGGAAATTCATCACTGAGGAATAAAGTATTTATTGCACAAAAGCGTGTAATCAGAATAATAGCTGGAGTCCACCCAAGATCATCTTGCAGACATTTATTTAAGGATCTAGGGATATTCACAGTAGCTTCTCAGTATATATACTCTCTTATGAAATTTGTTATTAACAACCAAACCCAATTCAAAAGTAATAGCAGTGTGCATAACTACAATACTAGGAGAAAGGATGATCTTCACTATTCAAGATTAAATCTAACTTTGGCACAGAAAGGGGTGAATTATACTGGCACTAAAATCTTTTGTCACTTACCAAATAGTATCAAAAGTCTGACAGAAAACCAACAAGTATTTAAGAAGAACTTAAAAGAATTTCTGAATGACAACTCCTTCTACTCCACAGAGGAATTTTTAGATATAAATTAAGAAAAAAAAGGAAAAAAATATTTAAAAAATAAAAAAAAATAAAAATAAAAAATAAAGAAAAACAAAAAAAACAAAAAAATAAAGTTGTTATATTAACTTAAGTATGTTGTTAAATTAACCGAATTATGTCATGTATTAGAAAATTCGACTCGTTCCACATCATTACGAAATATCGTATTCATGATCCATGGAACTAGTATTAATCTAATCTAATCTAATCTAATCTAGCCTGTGAACGAGTTATTAGAAAACAGCGAAGCTGCTCGAATGTTGACGTGCTACTATCGGAGCATCTACAGAACGGTGTAGAAGGACAGTGAAACTGCCACTAGGCTCTGAATGGTTGGACGTCGACTACTTTTCATATAAAGTGGGGTTCTAAGGCTTGCCTGCTTTGCAAAGTAGGATAGATGGTTATCTGTGGCATCTCTGCCGAAAGAGCACAATTCTAGTGCACATACAGTAGTTTAGGAACACACAATTCGGCGTGTACTGCTGAACGTGGAGTTCCACAGCAGGCAACCCCTACGTGTTCACATGTTGTCCCAATGACATCGTCAATTAAGAGTGCAGTGGCCACTGGAGTATCGACCGTCGATCAATGGAGGTGTGTCGGCTCTTTCTAATGAATCACATTTTAGCTACACTAGGTCGATGATCATCTCCACAAACGCTGTTATCGAGGTGACCGGCGGCTTGAACCGTGCAGCGCGCCAAGGACGCAGGTTGGTAGCAGTGTCACTATACGGTAGACATTCCCTTTCTCTTGCGTGGGACCTGTGGTAGTAATGGAAGGCTTGCTGACTACTGCGAACCACCTGCATTCCTTCATGCTTGATTTCTTTTCCGAAGGCGATTTCATCTTTCGGCGGTATTATTGTCCGTGTCTCGGAGCCAGAACCGTGCTACAGTCGTTTGAGGAGCATTGTAGTGAATTCTCGCCGACCAAATTCGCCTGATGTAAATCCTATGGAACCCATCTGGGTCTCAATCGAGGAGGGGCTGAGGGGGGGGGGGGGGGGCGCCATCACCACGAATTACGTGACCTGTGCGTACACATATCTCTACTAACCTACCAACCAACAAATTGTCGGATCCCTCATGCGCAGAATCCCTAATTTACTTCATTCCAGTGGCGTACAAAAAAGCTATTAAGCAGCTAGTCATAATGTTTTCGTTCATCAGTGTACATACACACATACAAACTTACATCCCTGTGTACATCTATGTTTATAATCTGTACATGGACTCTATTCTTTCTTTCAGTGTTAGCTGGTGCAACAGCTTATATCTAATGACAGCTTGTAATTTGTAAAGTATGATGGCGTTGTACCGTCCCTGCTACTGAATGCGTGGTGAAGACTTCTTTGTCTTTCGCGGGCCGTCTTGTTGCATGAGTTCTCTTGCCAGATCATCAGACGCCACCTGCTTCTTCGACATGCATCTGGTCCCATCAGATCCATTTTCTTTAAGTGCGAACATTTTACGTTATTCTTGATCGTGGCCCCTGTACGTATCAAATGTAATTATGAATGCCTCCGCAGCCGAACGTGGCCTACTCGAAAGTTTAACTTATTTGCTCAGTAGACTGGCCACCTTCTGTAATAAAAAAGCTGGGTGAAGTTTTCATTGATGGAACCTGAGAAGTGTAATGTGAGGTTCACAGAACTACTGATGAAACAGACAGACAGACTGGAGAAAAAAAAGTAAATAAAATATAGTCACTGCCTTCGGTGAGGGAAAAACCGGGTTTGATTCCTCGTTTTCCCTCAAACTTTTGCTGGGTTCACTTAGCCCTTGTGAGGCCTCATGAGCAGCAGTTTTGACAGTGTAGCAATGGCGTCATTAGGATTCGTATACTAGCAATAACAGCTTCAGGGAGTGTCGACATGTCGGTCACACGTCCCACTTACACAGATCGTACCACGTACGGCATTGGAGACAGCAATCGGCCAGTCGGAACAGTCGGTACAGGCCTAAGGCTTCATCCGGGAGTGGTGTTGAGCTACATTTTACTTTATGAAATTACAAATTGCTGTAGCCAATCACATTTATTACACAACGATTTCCACTACAAGTTTCGGAGTATTAAACCTCTATTATCATGCGGAAATTAATAAAATAGTACTACTTAAAATACGGAAATTAAAAGTTAACGAACGGAAAACGAAAGTAATGGTAGCACAGAAAATATGGGAGAAATTAAAACCAATATAAAAACTGACGACTTTAAAATTGACCAGGTAAAATAATTTTGTTATCTCGGTGCTGTAACCATAGACGACAGTAGATACTTAATCTAAGTCAGTAGAAGTACTGGATGGACAAAAACGGCAATTATGACTAAGTAAAATTTGAACCAGCAAAGCATACGAATAAAGATCGCAGAAAATGCTTTGCAAAATCATTCGTGTGGAGATCACGGCTCTACATGTACATCTACATCTACATCTAGATCCATACTTCGCAAGCCACTTGACGGTGTGTGACGGAGGGTACCTTGAGTACCTTTATCGGTTCTCCCTTCTATTCCAGTCTCGTATTGTTCGGGGAAAGAAGGATTGTCGATATTCCTCTGTGTTGACTCTAACCTCTCTGATTTAATCCTCATGGTCTCTTCGCGAGATATACGAAGGAAGGAGAACTATACTGCTTGACTCTTGGGTGAAAGTATGTTCTCGAAACTTCAACAAAAGCCCGTACCGAGCTACTAAGCTTCTGTGTTGCAGAATCTTCCACTGGAGTTTATCTACCATCTCCGTAACGCTTTCGCGATTACTAAATGATCCTGTAACGAAGCGCGCTGCTCTCCGTTGGATCTTCTCTATCTCTTCTATCAACACTTTCTGGTACGGATCCCATACTACTGAGCAGTATTCAAGCAGTTAGCGAACAAGCGTACTGTAACCTACTTCCTTTGTTTTCGGATTGCATTTCCTTAGGATTCTTCCAATGAATCTCAGTCTAGCATCTGCTTCACCGACGATTAACTTTATATGATTATTCCATTTTAAATCACTCCTAATGCGTACTCCCAGATAATTTATGGAATTAACTGCTTCCAGTTGCTGACCTGCTATATTGTAGCTTTCTTTCTATGTATTCGCAGCACATTACACTTGTCTACACTGACATTCAATTGCCATGCCCTGCACCATTCGTCAATTCGCTGCAGATCCTCCTGCATTTCAGTACAATTTTCCATTGTTACAATCTCTCGATATACCTCAGCATCATCCGCAAAAAGCCTCAGTGAACTTCCGGTGTCATCCACAAGGTCATTTATGTATATTGTGAATAGCAACAGTCCTACAACATTCCCCTGAGGCACACCTGAAATCACTCTTACTTCGGAAGACTTCTCTCCATTGAGAATGACATGCTGCGTTCTGTTATCTAGGAACTCTTCAATCCAATCATACAATTGGCCTGATAGTCCATATGCTCTTATTTTGTTCATTAAACGACTGTGGGGAACTGTATCGAACGCCTTGCGGAAGTCAAGAAACACGGCATCTACCTGGGAACCCGTGTCTATGGCCCTCTGAGTCTCGTAGACGATTAGCGCGAGCTGGGTTTCACACGATCTTTTTCGAAACCCATGCTGGTGCCTACAGAGTAGATTTCTAGTCTACAGAAAAGTCATTACACTCGAACATAATACGTGTTCCTTAAGTCTACAATTGATCGACGTTAGAGATATAGGTCTATAGTTATACCCATCTGTTCCACGTCCCTTCTTGAAAACGGGGATGACCTGTGGCCTTTTCCAATCCTTTGGAACGCTGCGCTCTTCTAGAGACCTACGGTACACTGCTGCAAGAAGGGGGGCAAGTTTCTTCGAGTACTCTGTGTAAAATCGAACTGGTATCCTATCAGGTCCAGCTACCTTTCCTCTTTTGAGCGATTGTAATTGTTTCTCTATCCCTCTGTCGTCTATTTCGATATCTACCATTTTGTCATACGTGCGACGATCTAGAGAAGACACTACAGTGCAGTCTTCCTCTGTGAAACAGCTTTACAAATAGACACTTAGTATTTCGGCCTTTAGTCTGTCATCCTCTGTTTCAGTACCATTTTGGTCACATAGTGTCTGGACATTTTGTTTTGATCCACATAAAGCTTTGACCTAAGACCAAAATTTCTTAGGATTTTCTGCCAAGTCAGTACACAGAACTTTACTTTCGAATTCATTGAACGCCTCTCGCATAGCCCTTCTCACACTACATTTCGCTTCGCGTAATTTTTGTTTGTCTGCAAGGCTTTGGCTATGTTTATGTTTGCTGTGAAGTTCCCCTTGATTCCGCAGCAGATTTCTAACTCGGTTGTTGTAACGCGGTGGCTCTTTCCCATCTCCTACAATCTTGCTTGGCACATACTCATCTAACGCATATTGAACGATGGTTCTGAACTTCGTCCACTGATCCTCAACACTATCTGTACTTAGACAAAGCTTTTGTGTTGTGACGTCAGGTACTCTAAAATCTGCTTTTTGTCACTTTTGCTAAACAGTAAAATCTTCCTACCCTTTTTAATATTTCTATTTACGGCTGAAATCATCGATACAGTAACCGCTTTATGATCGCTGATTCCCTGTTCTGCGATAACTGTTTCAAATAGTTCGGGCCTGTTTGTCACCAGAAGGTCTAATATGTTATAGCCACGAGTCGGTTCTCAGTTTAACTGCTCAAAGTAGTTTTCAGATAATGCACTTAAAAAGATTTCAATGGATTCTTTGTCCCTGCCACCCGTTATAAACGTTTGAGTCTCCCACTCTATATCCGGAAAATTAAAATCTCCAGCCAGAACTATAACATGGTGGGGGAATCTACTCGAAATATTTTCCAAATTATCCTTCAGGTGCTCAGCCACAACAGCTGCTGAGCCAGGGGGCCTATAGAGACATCCAATTACCATGTCTGAGCCTGCTTTAAACGTGACCTTCACCCAAATTATTTCATATTTCGGATCTCCTTCAATTTCCTTCGATACTACTGCACTTCTTATCGCTATAAACACGCCTCCCCCTTCACTGTCCAGCCTGTCTCTGCCGTATACATTACAATCTGAGTTTAGAATATCATTACTGTTTACATCTGGTTTCAGCCAATTTTCTGTCCCTAGTACTATGTGGGTATTGTGACCGTTTATTAATGAGAGCAGTTCTGGGTCCTTTCTATAGACGCTCCTGCAGTTTACTATTACCACATTAATATTGGTATTTCCTGTAGCATTTTGCCTACTACTACGTTGTCGCGTCTCAGGAGGCGTCTTGTCGGGTCTAGGCAGGGAATTCTCTAACCTAAAAAACCCACATGTGCACTCCACACGTACTCCGCTACCCTTTTAGCCGCATCCTGCGTGTAGTGCACGCCTGACCTATTCAGAGGGACCGTACATTTCTCCACCCGATAGCGGAGGTCGAGAAATTTGCACCCCAGATCGCAGAATCGTCTGAGGCTGTGGTTTAAGCCTTCTACTCGGCTCCAAACCAGAGGACCACGATCGGTTCTGGGAACGATACCAAAAATAGTTAGCTCAGATTCAACCCCGCGAGCGAGGCTTTCCGCCTTCAACTCCGCCAACCACCTGTATGAACTGAGGATGACCTCTGAACCCAGACGGCAGGAGTCATTGGTGCCGACATGAGCAACAATTTGCAGTCGGGTGCAACCAGTGCTCTCTATCGCCGCCGGTAGGGCGTCCTCCACATCTCGGATGAGACCCCCCGGCAAGCAGACAGAGTGAACATGAACACTGGTCTTCTTCCCCGACCTTTCTGCTATTTCCCTAAGGGGCTCCATCACCCGCCTAACGTTGGAGCTCCAAATCACTAATAAACCCCTCCCCCCGTGTGGCTGCTCGGACCTTGCTGAAGGAGCGGCCACATGTCCCCTCAGAGGCAGAGCGGGCGATGCCACACGGCCAGCCTCCACATTAACCCTACGCCTTGTGCGCCGCGAACGCCGCTGAACCCGCCACTCCCCTTGGGTAGAGGGTGGCCCAACCGCGCACGGTACCCGCGAAGATGTCTCGACAGCAGAGACAGTGGGTGAAGCATGTAACACCTGGGGTGTACCATGCGACGCACCAGGCTCCCCATTGCCGCTACACTCCGAGGCAGCAGCCTGAAGACGGCTGACAGCGGCCATCAACACGTTCAGCTCTTCGCGAACAGTGGCCAGCTCCTCCTGCGTCCGTACACAGCAGTCACACATCCTACCCATCCTAAGAAATCAATTTACTGTAGAGAGTTAATCAACTTTTAACTAGACTGCTAATTCACTAAAGGCGGCTGATAGTTGACTAAACTGTGGTTACTAGACACTTCTTGTAGAAAATAATGAAAATATCACTACCTGTCTGTGCACTGTATTCAGAACAAACACTAGCACTACTGGCACTATGGCTGACTAAAGGGACTCTCTCTGACTGTATTCAAAACAAACACGAACTCTATGGAACACTATTACTAGAACTCGACAATTAAATCTTCCTAAAAGCAAAAACACACGGAAAAAGAAGTGAAAAGTAAGAAGAATACAGTTAATACTTAAATTAAAGTAGCTCGGTGCACAGCAGACGTGACGCAGACGGCAGTTACGAAATGAAAGTAGTCGAATCTGTTGAAATGTGGATATGGATATGGCGGACAATTACAAGAATGAGCTGGATGGATGGAAAAACCAGTCTGGAAGTCTTGAGGGAGAGTCAACGAAGAGAGAAGATTATTAAAGCAAATAGAAAAGCGAAAAATAAAATTTATTGGATATCTCATCACACACAACACCTTCATCGTTAATATTCTAGAGGGGAAAGTGCTGGGAAAGAAAGGAAGAGGGCAGACAAAGATGAAGTATTTGGAAGACATTGAGAAAAGGGTAAGATGTGATAACTACATGCAACTGAAATAAGGACACCATGATAAGAGTACGTGCATCAATAAGACGTAGTTTTGTTATTGTGGTCTTCAATCAAAAGACTGATTTGATACAACTCTCCATGCTACTCTATCTTGTGTGAGTCTCATCATCTCCGAGTAACTACTGCAAACTATATATTTCTGAACTCATTTACTGTATTCATCTCTTTGTGTCCCCCTACAATTTGGACAACCTACACTTCCCTCTAGTGCTAAACTGGTGATCACTTGATGTCTCAAAAGGTGTCCCATCAACAAATCCCTTCTTTTGGTCAAGTTTTGGCACAAATTCATTGTATCCCCAACTATATTTACCAACCATTAGATTAGATAAGATCAGATTCAGTTTTCATTCGATAGACCCAAAAAATGAGATGATTCTCACGGATGTGAAACATTTCAGAAAGTATAACATATAAACATAAAAAATTTGAATATAATACTTACTACCCTGATCATTTGTCAGGAGATTGTCGAAATTGGTGAATAGAATGCTGTAAACTGGAACAGATGATATTTACAGAATTAAGACGCTGTCAGAATGACACATTGTTATGCTCTATTAATAAATTTATAATACACAAAATACCTAATCTTGACTGTTGTGACCACGTGTTGTCAAAACTGAAATCTGACATTTTTACTTAAGCTGGCTTAACAGTCTATAGAGTAGAAGGAGCTACCTACCAAAAAGTCTTTCAAACTCTTTTGCAGTGAACACATAGTCTGTTGTGGCTCGATCACTCTGTTGTAGAAATAATTCAAAAGCCAAGATCGCTTAAACACTGTTTACTAGTTGACCGATTTCAACACACTAAAGGCGCCATCATTGGATTCTTTGAGACTCTATTTTAAAAGTGTTTGGTTACATGATCGACCTATCTTATCTTCGGCATTGTTCTGTAGCGCCACATTTCGAAGCTTCTAATTTGTTTTGACCTAAACTATTTACACGATACTGCAGTGCTTGGGTTATTCTGATTTCGATGCAAAGTTTCTTTGGACATGCATGCAAGCACTGCGGCGACCACAGCCGTTACGAAACACATGAATTCGCGATTGCGAATAAGGACTACCATCAGCTGTAGAATGGAACGACGACAGTGAAAATTTGTGCCGGACCGGGACGCATGTTTTACGACATGGAAGTTGGGGGGGGGGGGGGGGGGGTGGCCGTTAGTCGTGCACGGATAACGAGATGGTATGCCGGCGCGGTAGCTCAGCGTGTTCGGTCAAAGAACTGGCTGGTCTCTCTAATAAAAAACTTCGTGAAGGGATCCACAACGAACTTCAACGGATATCATGTGACGTCCGCTACGACTAAATACAACGAAAAACAAGGTAAGGTAACCGCTCGTGATAAACGAGAAATCCGAGTTCGAGTTCTGGCCTGGCACAAATTTTCATTGTCGTCATACCATTCTACAGCTGATGGTGGTCCTTATTCGCAATCGCGAATTTATTTAAGGCCTAAACTGTGTATCGTCCATGTTTCACTTAAATAAGTGGTTACACTCCAAACATATCTTCAAAAAGACTTTCCAATATATCTGTATCATATATTAACAAATTTCTCTTCTTCAGAAACACTTTTCTTACCATTACCAGTCTACATTTTATATCTTCTCTATTTCGGCCATCATGGTCTACTACTTTCGGTGCCTCGTTTGCTACTCTAACTCCCTTGGCATCGCCTGTTTCTATTCGTCTACATTCCATTATGCTTGTTTTGCTTTAGTTGATGCTCATCTTATATCCTCCTTTGAAGACACAATCCATTCCGTTATGCTGCTCTTGAAAGTCCTCTGCTGTATCTCACAGAATTACAATGTCATCCGCAAACGTCAAAGTTTTTATTTGTTCTCCCTGAACTTTAATTCCCACTCCAAATTTTTCTTTGGTACTCTTTACAGCTTGTCCGATGTAGATATTGAATACCATCGAGGACAGGCTACAGTCCTGTCTCACTCCCTTCTCGACCACTGCTTCCATTTCATACCCCTCGAGTCTTATACGTGCCGTCTGGCTTCTGTGCGAGTTGTAAATACCATTTTATTTCCTGTATTTTGCCCCTGCTACCTTCAGAATTTTAAAGAGCATATTCCAGTCAACATTATCAAAACCTTTCTTTAAGTCCACAAATGTTATAAATGTGTGTTTGCCTTTACCTAACCTACCTGCTAAGATAAGTCGTAGGGTCAGTGTTGCCCCGCGTGTTCCTACATGTCTCCGAAATCCTAACTGATGTTCACCGAGGTCTGCTTCTATCAGCTTTTCCATTCTTATGTAAAGAATTCGTGTTAGTATTTTGCATCCGTGACTTACTAAACTGATTCGGAGGTAATTTTCACGCCTGTCAACAGCTGTTTTCCTTGGAATTGGAATTTCTGCATTCCTTTTGAAGTCTTAGGGTATTTCACCTGTCTCGTACATCTTGTGCTTCAGATGGAAGTCTATCAGTAGTGCTTCTGGGGAATTGTTTCGTTTTAGATCTTCCATAACTTCGTCAAGGCATTAGCCTGTAGAATACGTACGTATGTGTTCGTGACTGTGTACGACTTTCCGTGTCCACAGGTCCATCTGTTAGTCATATTTACAACAAATACCGTTCACTGAACTATGCATTGCAGGCTACTCATAATTAATATAACATCCATAATCTTTTGTCTTCAACTGACAATCTTAATCTTCAGGCCCTTTTCAACAGTTGTCCTTTCTTCCCTATAGCGATGAAAAAATCTTCAGGAAGTAGTCTACCTAAGACGCAGCTGCAGCATGTCAGTCCGAACTCTGGGCAGATGGTGCGAAAGAATTCTGTTATCATCGGAGCAAAAAGCATGAGTTATTAAGTTAAGCGGATATAATAAGTGGACTAGTACTGAAAGAGAGTACATTGCTCACCAAAAGCATTCGATTCGTATCAAGAGTAAACCTTAATTTCAGAAAGAAACTGTGGAGAATTGAGATCTGGAGCCCCACATTTTGTGGTTACTACCCATGGACCAAACCGGGGAAAAAGTGAGAAACGAGGAATTTGAGATTAACGTTGCAGAAGGATGCTTAAAATTACGTGTAAAAATAATATATACTTGTTCTGTGCAGAGTAGGCGAGGAAAGTAATTCGAATTACAGAGAAGAACTGGATGACAGGAGAGTTATTAACAGATCACGGAATAACCCTGCATGGAACTAGAGAGACCCATAAAGATGATACACTGTAAGAAAAGAGATTGAAATACGTACAACAAATCATAAAATATTAGATGGTTGTTGTTGTGAGTGCCATTGCGAATAGAAAAATAAAATAAAAAACCAGCAGAAACAACTGTGGTGGTGTGCATCAAACTAGTCATACCAGTCAGAAGACTAATGACTCAAAGAAATTGGTGCTGCGTTCAAACAATCGATTATATATTCATTAAGGACATTATTATTATTGGTGACTCCACTACCCATAATAATACGCACATATTGGTGAACATAGGTTTCTTTCGTGTTTCTTCCTCAGAGCCCACATCTCGTTGACATTGATCATTGATCATTGTTGAACTAGTGCTTAATTGCGAATCGAGACGTCGTGGGATCGAGTGCAGACTGGGTCACGGAACTTTACGGTATGCTTTTAATCTATCTCTCACCTCTCAACAATGCGAGGAGATTCCAGGGTACGACACATGGTTAGGATTCCACGTTAAACCGTATGTCCTCTCTCCCTGGTTGGATTAGTCGGGTAGATTGAACCGCAAGTCGCCGAAGTGGCGTCCAATTGAAAGATTTGCTCTCAGCCCTTGAGCACCATGAAGTTTAATGTAGCTACCGCTGCTATAATGACTGTTTTGCAGTATTGCATTTTGTTTGTACAGGCATTTCTCTGCTACTCAAGATGCAAGTGATCGTGCGCCTTTTATTCCAAATTACTATTATCCTATTGGGGGTACACCTGCTTCTTAGCTAAGTCATGTGATATTACAAAACCTTGACATCTGTGTTTGTGTTTCCTTCATAATCAAGTTTCATCAAGTTAGAAATCGTAATTGTGAAAATTAGGTCCCGTGGTATCGCAGTTACACAGAATGAATTCTATTTTAATGCTACTGACGTGCATGACAGCATCTTTACTACCTTTCCCCATTGAATGTCTGTGAAATAATGATTTACCCAATTTTTGGGAATTCAGGCCATTTTTGGGCGTCAGTCTCTTTATTCTTTTTATATCTTGAGCTGCTCTTTTCATATCTATATCTTCTGTAGTCGGTTTTTTATATTATTGTCCTTGCCTGCTCCCACTGTTTTTCTATTCTATTGGTGGAGAGTGTTATACTTGGAGGATAGTGGACCTAGGAAAACATGATGTTCCTGCTCGATCTTTAAATCTAGTGACAGATTTTAGAATCACACGAAGGTATGCGCATGAGAGACCACCATTAGCAATTTCCGCCATTTTCTACAGTCATCAGGTTGTATTTTGTGCAGAATTTGTAAGCATTTCGAGTTCTACGCAATTAAGTGCCGTATAATAGACTCATGCTCATAAATGAAGGATAATTCTGATACATGGTGAAAAAAACGCTCTTTTGGGCGATTTTCGGGTTTAAATCACCTTGGGGTATGACCAAACGGTGCATTTGACCTGCAGTCGTCGCACGGTGGCACTGGCAGCAGACCACATACGTAGAAGTGTATTGGTGCATGTCAAAGTACGGTGCAGCGAGTAAATGAGCAGACGTTATCAGACGTACTAAAGGTGACTGTGTGTTGAAAATGGCTCAAAGAACACTTATTGATGACGTTATGAGGGGTAGAATACTAGGGCGACTGGAGGCTGGTCAAACACAGCAGGACGTAGCACGGCTCTCCGTGTGCCACAAAGTGTGATCTCAAGATTATGGCAACGATTCCAGCAGACAGGAAACGTGTCAGGCGCTACAGTACGGGACGCCCACAGTGCACAAGACCATAAGAAGACCGATATCTCACGATCAGTACCCGCAGACGGCCACGGAGTACTGCAGGTAGACTTGCTCGGGACCTAACCGCAGGCACTGGAACAGTTGTCTCCAGGCACACAGTCTACAGACGACTGAACAGACATAGTTTATTCGCCCGGAGACGTGAAAGGTGCATCCACTGACCCCTGGTCACAGGAGAATCCCTAAAGCCTGGTGTTCAGAACACGGTACATGGTCATTGGAATAGTGATTCCAGGTTATGTTCACGGACGAGTCCAGGTATAGTTTGAACAGTGATTCTCGCCAGGTTTTCATCTGGCGTGAACCACGAACCAGATACCAACCCGTTAATGTCCTTACAAGGGACCTGTGTGGAGGTCGTGGTTTGATGGTGTGGGGTGGAACTGTGACTGGTGCACGTACACCCCTGCATGTCTTTGACAGAGGAACTGTAACAGGTCCGGTGTACTTACAGATCTGTGTCGTGTGTGGTCCCTATCTGCCTATGCTAGTAGCGCTAATTTTGCGTTGTGCCACTTTGTGTGGCACCACATTCTGCCATTATCCTTAATTTATGAGCGAGAGTGTATTTAAAGGTATTAGAAATATATTGCTATTTATTAAAATACAAAATTTTATGGCAAGTAATATTGTATACAGGGTGGTCCATTGTTCGTGACCGAGCCAAATATCTCACGAAATAAGCGCCAAACGAAAAAACTACAATGGACGAAACTTGTCTAGCTTGAAGAGGGAAACCAGATGGCGCTATGGTTGGCCCACTAGATGGCGCTGCCACAGGTCAAACGGATATCATCTGCGCTTTTTTAAATAGCAACCATCATTTTTTATTACTTATTCGTGTAGTACGTAAAGAAATATGAATGTGTTAGTTGGACCACTTTTTTCGCTTTGTGGTAGATGGCACTGTAATAGTCACAATCATATGCCTCACAATTTTAGACGAACAGTTGGTAACATGTAGGATTTTTAAATTAAAATACAGAACGTAGGTACGTTTGAACATTTTATTTCGGTTGTTCCAATGAGATGCATGTACCTTTGTGAACTCTGAGACCGCATGCAGTTACAGCGTGATTACCTGTACATTCAACATTAATGCAATAAGTGCTGAAAATGATGTCCGTCAACCTCAGTGCATTTGGCAATATGTGTAACGACATTCCACTCAACAACGAGTCGTTCGCCTTCCTTAATGTTCGCACATGCATTCACAATGCGCGGACGCATGTTGTCAGGCGTTGTCGGTGGATCACGATAGCAAATATCCTTCAACTTTCCCCACAGAAAGAAATCCGGGGACGTCAGATCCAGTGAACGTGCGGGCCATGGTATGGTCCTTCGACGACCAATCCATCTGTCATGATATATGCCATTCAATACCGCTTGAACCGCACGCGAGCTATGTGCCGGACATCCTTCATGTTGGAAGTACATCGCCATTCTGTCATGCTGTGAAACATCTTTTAGTAACATCGGTAGAACATTATGTAGGAAATCAGCGTACATTGCACCATTTAGATTGTCATCGATAAAATGGGGGCCAATTATCCGTCCTCCCATAATGCCGCACCATACATTAACCCGCCAAGGTCGCTGATGTTCCACTCGTCGCAGGCATCGTGGATTTTCCGTTTCCCAATAGTGCATATTATGCCGGTTTACGTTACCGCTGTTGGTGAATGACGCTTTGTCGCTAAATAGAACGCGTGAAAAAAACTCTGTCATCGTCCCGTAATTTCTCTCGTGCCCAGTGGTAGAATTGTACAACGTTCAAAGTCGTCGCCATGCAAATCCTGGTGCATAGAAATATGGTACGGGTGCAATCCATGTTGATGTAGCATTCTCAACACCGATGTTTTTGAGATTCTCGATTCTCGCGCAATTTGTCTGCTACTGATGTGCGGAATAGCTGTGACAGCAGCTAAAACAGCTGCTTGGGCATCACCATTTGTTGCAGGTCGTGGTTGACGTTTCCCATGTGGCTTAGCACTTCCTGTTTACTTAAATAACGTAACTATCCGGCGAACGGTACGGAGACTTGGACGATGTCGTCCGGGATACCGAGCAGCATACATAGCACACGCCCATTGGGCATTTTGATCACAATAGCCATATATCAACACGATATCGGCCTTTTCCGCAAATGTTAAACAGTCCATTTTAACACGGGTAATGTATCACGAAGCAAATACCGTCCGCACTGGCGGAATGTTACGTGGCACCACGTACTTACACGTTTGTGACTATTACAGCGCCATCTGTTACAAAGCGAAAAAATAGGTCCAAATAAATCATTCTTATATCTTTACGTACTACACGAATATGTAATAAAAGTGGGGGCCTATTTAAAAAAAAAACGCAGTTGATATCCGTTTGACCTATGGCAGCGCGATGTAGCGGGCCAACCATAGCGCCATCTTGTTTCCCACTTCAAGCTAGACGAGTTTCATTCTTTGTAGTTTTTTCGTTTGATGCTTATTTCGTGAGATATTATGGCCCGGTCACTATCAATGGACCAACCTTCATATTTGTACAACTAATTACAATATGTGTGGACACTAAAGCCATATATAGATGTACCTGCACCTAAATGATTACCTTTCGCTTCCTAATCAAGAGCTTGGCAGAGTGTTCAACGAACTACCTTCAAACTATCTCTGTACCGTCCCACTCTCGAATAGCATGAGGGAAAAGCGAACACTTAAATACTTAAATCTCTCCGTTAGACCTCCGATATTATCATGTCATTTGTAGATAAGAACTCAGAAAAGGCCTCGAAAGGCCCAAAGGTACCGACCGCAGTGTCATCATCGGACGACTGGCGTCACTGGATGCGGATATGGAGGGGTATGTACTTGGTCACCACACCGCTCTCCCGGCCGTCGTCAGTTTTCGTGAACGGAGCCGCTACTTCTCAAGTCAAGTAGCTCCTCGACTGTCCCCACTAGGGCTGAGGGCACCTCGCTTGTCAGCAGCGCTTGGCAGACACGGAAGGTCACCCACCCGACTGCTAGCCAAGCCTGGTAGAGCTTAATTTCGGTGACCTGACTGAAACGGTGTTATCACTATGGCAATGCCGTTGGTCCCTATGTAGCTGGGTACCAACAAAATGTTTTCACATTCGCAATAGGAAATTAGTGTTTCAAATTTCATAAGAAGATCCTTCCGCAACCAAAAATGCCTTTGTTTTAATGATTACCACACCAATTCGTATATCATTTCCGTGGCACTCTTTTCCCTATTTGGCGATTAAAAAAAAAAAAGAAAAAAAAACGAGCTATCTTTCTTTCAACATTTTCGATGTCCTGTGTCAATTCTATCTGATGCAGATCCCACACTGCACAGCAGTACTCCGCAGAGGTCGGACAAGTGTAGTGTAGTCACCGCTTTACTTGACTTATCGCATTTTCTAAGCGCTCTGCCACTAAATAGTAGTTTTTGGTTTTCTAGCCCCACAACATTGAAATCCCTGGACTAGCAAGACAGAGCGGATAGGGTTATATTTGTGGAAAGGGACCAAAATAAGGTACTGTCAGTTGCACTCAACATATAAACTTTATTTGCTAAAACACACAATCAAACAAGCAAGAACCAGAAACTCTCAACGTTTAACGAAAGACCTCCTTTGATTTAATTTAGGTTGGCTGAAAGTCACATCGAAAATCCAAGGCCACCCATTAATCAAGACTAGTGTTATGGCTTAAGGCCGATACAAAGATTTTCAATGTTTACTCTAAATATGCTGAAAACTCGGCTGAAGGCCGCATATCAACAAAACAATTTAACGGCTTAAGGCCTAGGAAGAAGACTTTCAATTTGAAAACGGTGAAGGCCTTGTCTTAAGGGAAGCCGGAACGAAGAATACGACAAAATTAACGTTTTTTGTTTTTTTCATTATAAAATTATTTGAAGTTTTCTTAATAAAACAAATCAAGATTCACCCTTCTAAGTGAGTTTTTTATCGCTGCAAAGTTGACACGCCGCGTAAACTGTTGTAGCGACTTGGTGTGTCACCTCTGACGGCGCCGGTCGCTGGCTGCAAGCAGGGCATCTATGCGGAATTAGACAGTGTTTTGTTTTCCAACGCTGTATGGCTTTATCTCTGTGACAAGTGACTGTTCATATCGGTAAACATAAACGCCACACCGTGTGTGTTGACTTGGGGAGTTTGCTTTGTGTTGTTTAGCAGTTCAATTTTGCGTATTTGACAATTTTTGCTCGTACCTGTCTTACGTATTTGGTTTACGGATATCAATATGCCCCGTTTCAGCAATCGAGTGTTTAAGAAAAGGCACAATGAGAAAGGCACAAAGAGTGGAAGAAGAAATCTTTTGTTGTTTCGAAGGGAGATGCTGCTCAGGCTGCTTCACCGACTGCTCCAAATGAATATGATTGAACAACTTCCAGCAAGAAACTTTGTGACAGCAAAGAAAAATTTGAAAACAATGAAAGTGACAGTAATGATGTGAATGAAATAATTAACATTTCCTTGCTCTCTAATATTTTGAAACATAACGTATTATGCCAAGTTTGCAAAGAAAGAGGACTAGAATTGAAAATAACTTTACACATTGGTTTGGCACGTAAAATGTTATTGAAGTGTAACAAACGTGCTGCACAGGTTTCGTTTTCTAATTCTAACAGTATTCCTCGTAGTGTTAATAGTGGAAAGAGGGTGAATGATATAAATGTTAGGCTAGTGTATGGCTTCCGTTGCACTGGAAAGGGCAGTGCTGCAGGGGCAATGTCATGTGGAATTAAGAACTTGCCAAAACCACCAAACAAGTTTGTATTTTATAATGAATTGGTGGGATCTTCTGCTAAAGACACTGCTCAAGCAACAATGAAGAAAGCAGTTTAAGAAGCTGTGACAGATAATGGGAATTGTAGAGATTTAACTGTTGCTTTAGATGGATCATGGCAACATAGAGGTCATAAATCTCTAAATGGTGTTATGACAGCTAACTGTGGAGACAGTTGAAAAGTAATTGATGTTGCTATTCTCTCAAAACATAGTAGGTGTAAGGGCAATACCGAGGACGAACATAGTGAAAGTTGCGAAGCAAATTTTCATGTTACGAGTGGAGCAATGGAAGTAGAGGGTGCGAAAGCGATTTTTTCCGGATTACAGGAGTGGTATGATGTACGATACACTAACTGACTAGGAGATGGTGATTCTACGGGATATAAAGCTGTAGAGGACCTCAAACCTTATGGTAATGAAATTCACATTATAAAACAGGAGTGCATTGCACATGTACAGAAGTGCATGGGGGCTCGCTTTTGCGAACTAAAGTAGACATTAGGATCCCAGAAGCTTAGTGATTGTAAGAGCTTTGGAGGAAGAGGACTATTGACAGATGAAGCAATTGATAGATGGCAGAGGTATTATGGGTGTGCAATTAGCAAAATAAAAGAAGCATTGAGTATATGAGGAGAGCAGTACGGGCATTATTTTTTCGTACTGCATCAACGAATGAGCACACAAAACATGCACTGTGCCCCACAGGCGATGACTCATGGTGTAAGTACCAATCAGGAAAGGAATATGCCCATAAAAACAGTTTGCCAAATGCTGTAACTGATGTAATTAAGCCCATATTCAGATATTTATCACACCCAAATTTATTGGAAAAGTGTTTCCATGGGAAAACACAAAATCGAAATAAAAGTGTAAATAATTTAATTTGGATTAGGATTCCCAAAAGAGTGTTTGTACAGATAAAAACATTGCATTCTGGGGTGTATGATGCAGTGGCAACATACAATGAAGGAAACATTATCACATGTGATGTGCTGAAACGTTTAGGTTTCCAACCAGGACACACCACCACTTCCACAATGCCCCTAATTGATGAGGAAAGACTAAGAGGTTCAGGTAGAAGAGAAAAAAGGCTACAGCATGCAGAAAAAGGGAAAAAAAGTGAAAAGGAAACTATCACTGAAAAAAGAAGAGGATTCTGATAATGCATCATATGGGGCAGGAATGTATTAAAAAACTTTGGAAGCCATTTCCTGTAGATTTGAATTTTTCATCTTTGAGGAACATTTTCTCAAAAACTGCTAACAGTATATCAATGAAATTTATACACAATATTGTTTGCTTCTTTTCCTTCATTTTTAAAACAGATGGAAAAAAAATATTGTACAATTCAAGATTTATAGAAGAAAAAGTGCAAAACTTTAGAGAAAAAATAAGCATCTGATTAAAGAAATTGTAAAACAAAAAACAATAAATATTTCTTAACATGGCATTATAACTTTGCAGAGAAATATTCGCTGAACATGTAATCCAAATTTCAGAGCAATATATTTAATAGTTTTAAATAATTCCTTCTAATTGCTAAAAATAACGTGGAGGACATGGATCGTTACGGCTTCCCTTAAAATATTTCGTGTAAAACTCGGCAGAAGTCGTCATACGAAAGAATAACAATCTTTTGCCTTAAGGGCAAGAGAAGGATTTTTAATTTTTAATGTAAGAGAGATTAAAAGTTGGCTGAAGGCCACACACCATGCAGAAAACAATTTTACAGCTCATGGCCTAAAGGGAAGAGCTACTAAATTTCAACTAAAATAGGCTTTATCCTAAAATGCTTCACATAAAACTCAGCTGAAGGCCACATACGAAACCCAAACAATCTCACGGATTAAAGCCCAGCCAAAGAAATTTCCAATTTTTAATTTAAGCTGAAAAACTTGCCTGAAGGCCACATACAAAGTAGAAAATATTTCTTACGGCTTAAGGCCTTGACAAAGTTTCCAACTCTTGATTTGAAAAGGCTGAAAACTGGGCTGAAGGCCACATACCAACTTGAAACCAATTTACGGCTTAAGGGCTAGACACAAGGAATTTTCAATTTCAATTTTGTGAGGCTGAAACTCGGCTGAAAGCCACATACCAAAGAAGAAACAATTTTTTTTTTACTGCTTAAGGCTGAAGGCCACACAGAATACTTAAGACTAAAAAGGAAATCACAATGTAAAACACAAGGAGCGGCGCTCAGAAGCTTCCAAGAGTCGGCCTGGGAAATAACACTAACACACGTTTAGGTGAGACAGACAGCCAGCCCGACAACCTCTTATTTGGAAGGCAACCTAACCAAAAGCCAGCCGACGAACCAACTAACAACATCAGTTCTGCTCCGCCCGACCAGTAAAACGACTACAAGATGTCAATAGCACAACGTTCTGGATACTGGTGTCCAATCCAGCCAAGTCAGAATAAACGACCAAAACTACCAACAACACCTCAGCTGTCGAACTACACGCCGTGCTAGAGAACATCAACACGATGAGGAAAATGCACTGCCGAAAAGTACGTCAACGACCAGGGCAGTTAACCGGAACATCAACGGCCACAAGGCAGATGATATCGCTAGTACACTTCTTTAATGAAGGAATCAATTAAATAAGTTAAATACCACACATGAGGACGGCTGCAATTCTAGCCAACATTGATGCACACACGTTGTAGCTCATGGGAATCTGCCAGAAAGCGACCACCAGGATCAAACGAAGAGATGTGATAACAGTTGAGGCTTGATATTAGGTTAAGTGAGCACTCAGCTTTAGTGTCCAGGGTCGTTGGGCGACGAAATTCGTCATCCTCGCAAGAAGCGCCTCACAACTCCAACCGCGCGTGTACACCGCCAGCGGCTCCGGCCTGACTACGCGCCACGGAGACTTCCTCGCTGCTCTGCGCCAACTGACCCACTGCCACACTCTGCCCACCCGGAAAATATTACCACCACACCGAAGACATTACAGCAGTACTAGTATCGATACACTCCGTTGCTGCCACTCAACGAAAGAAGATAGCAACGTTATGGCGGTCACCGAAGAAGAAACAAGACACCACTGGACTGCAACCAATGATAACAAACCAAGGCATGACGCGAGCCACCCACAGCTCAAACATTATCTATCTGAGCGTTACAGTTACAGTTATTCCTAATTGTAATTCCTAAGTATTTAGCCTTTAGATTTGTGTGATTTATCGTGCAAACAAAATAGGGGATTCCTATTACTACTCTTCACACATGTCGTTATTTAGAGTCATTTCCCACTTTTCGCACGATACAGATTTCGTGTCTAATCATTTTGTAATTGATTTTGATCATCTGATAACTGTATAAAATGGTAGATGGTAGTATCATCTGCAAAAAATCTAAGATGGCTTTTCAGATTGTCTCGTACACCATTAGTAATGATATGAAGAGCAGAAGGTCTATAACACTCCCTTGGGGAACGTTAGATATCACTTGTGTTTTACTCGCTGATTTTGGGTCAGTTACTCTGAACATGAGACGATACTCCGCAGACACGCACATTGATTATAAGTCGCTTTTTCGGAACGATATCAACCACATTCTGGATATCTAAAACTAATCAGGCAATTTAAGATTCTCTGTCGATAGCACTCATTATTTCATCAGAATAAAGAGCTAGTTGTGTTTTACAGCAATGATACTTTCTTTATCCGTGTTGGCTATCTGTCCATAAATCGTTTTCTTCTACGTAATTCATCATGTTCGAGAGCTGATGTTCCAGAATCCTACTGAAAATCGACGTTAGCGATATGGGACTGTAACGCAACGGATTACTCCTATTTCTTTTCTTGGATATTTGTGTCATTAGTGCAGCTTTCCAGTCCTTGGATACGGATCTGACGCCGAGTGAACATGTATATGATTGTTAAGTATAGACCCATTACATTAGTACATTCTGAAAGGAAGTTAATTGGCATACAGCCTGGAGCGGAAGATTTGTTTTTATTGAGCGATTTAAGTTGATTCACTACTCTGGGGACATCTGCTTCTAAGTTACTCATGTTGGCAGCTGTTCTTCATTGCGATTTTCGAGTATTTCCTTGTCTTCTTTGATGAAGGAATTTAGTGAAACGTGTTTAGTAATTCTGCTTTAGTGGCACTGACATCAGCAACACCCCGTTGCCAAAGCGCAGTGAAGGTATTGATTGCGTCTGTACATATGACCATAGTCTCTTTGGAGTTTTCGCCAAATTTCGAGACAGGTTTTCGTTGCGCAAACTATTTAAAGTAGCTCTCATTGAAGTTGCCGCTAAATTCCGGGATTATGTAAAGCTTCTCCAATCCTGCGGATATTGTGTTCATCCAAAATTGGCGTTTTTGGTATCTTCTGCAAGAGTGTTCTGATTTGTTTGGGATACAATGGAGGATTAGTTCAACCTCTTAAAAAATTATTTGGTGTCTATCTCTCAATTTCCGCCGATACTGTTTCTCTGAATCTGAACCACATCTGATCTAGGCTTACATTGCCAGATTAGAAGGACATTCTATTGTGCACCAGGTTATACATTGAGACCACGGAGTATGGAACATGTGATATTTGCAAATTGAGTTTCATTAACTTATTAACAATTTTACCTGTTTTAAAAACAGAAAATTATAATAGTTTCAGTTTCTAAATGCATTTAACTTGTAACTGTGTTTTGCTAATGCTTCTGCTTAATTTTATGTCACTACTCATTACTGGTGTATAGTAGATTAATGATGTAGCAGATCGGAGACCAAATTCAGTACTACCAAGAACTCTCGACTGCAACTCTTTGAAATTTCAATACAATGTTTGTTCCTAGCTTCGTGACTAAGTTTTACCTACGGATATGTTTTTACATTTAGAAAAACTTGAATTTTGCAGAGTAGTTTCTGTAATTTCTGGAAAAGACTGCCGCACATAAAAAGTAAATGTTATCATTTAAAAATGGGTTAAGAATACGTATAAAATTACTATTGCACAGCTGAGTGGAGAGGTAACACCGAAAAGTAATTCAGAAAGGTGTACTAAGGCACAACACTGGCACCTACTTAAAGGAACTTTTATTTCAGTAGGTCCTGCAATTATTCACAGAGAATAACAATGACACAACAAATAGTTTCATTTATATGATTTCAAACTGAAGTTCGATGCATTTTCTAAATCTCTTTTTATTTCATTCAGTGCACCTGAGATATACACATTGAGCAGAAAAAAGAAAGACGTCCCTTCTTATGTCTTTTTTAATCCGTCATCTCTATCCTGTTGTTCCATTCTTGTTGATCTGTCATACAAGAGTTGGACAAAAATGTGGAAACACTGTGAAAGAAGTATACTTGGACGTAAATGGAGATGGTAGCCAAGCCTGCAGGTTGTGCTGTTGTATGTCATCACTAAGGGTACATGTTCAATGTTCTCATTCTGTTGGAAGTGAAATCGTGGTCACTACAGTGTTCCGTGTAGTTGTGATTGCATCATATCGGAGATAAGTGAGTTCGAAAGTGAACAACTTGTTGGAGCTCGTATGGTTAGTGTAATTACGGGAGCAGAAGTATTTAGTGTTTCAAGAGGCACGTATCTAAGATTTATACGGCGAAGAAGGAAAGCGGAAACACATTGTACGCTAAGTCACAACGCGGCCGAAAGTGTGCGCAGAGTGGTCGTGACGGAGGGTCGTTGAAGAGGACTGTGACGAAAAATGAAAAAAATGAGAGCTGCAAAAGTCACTGCAGAACTAAATGTCGCACTCTCGAACCGTATCAGCACCAAAGCAACGTCAAGGGGCTGCATAAGCAGGAAACTGGCAGGCGAGCTGGAACTCCAAATACATTCATGAGTGATGCAATGTCCTTAACAGGAAAATTTTCAGCTAAAGCCATAAAACCTAGACTATAGAGCAATGGAAGAAAGTAATTTGGTGTCATGAGTCTTGTTTCCCACTGCAGCTTCTGGTCGACTATGCGTCCCATAAGTGAAATGTGACGGGGGTTCGGCGATGATTTGAGTAGCTACATCGTGGTGTTGTACGGACCCCTAGGTACTCCGCAAGCTTGCGTTATGGCTAAGGGTTATGTGACCGTTTTAGCTAATCTGGTCCACCACACGGTGCACTATTTGTTCCCGAACTGTGATGCTGTGTTCCAGTACGACACGAACCATGTACACACACCTTACATCGTTCGGGATTGGTTTTGTAAACTCAAGGATGAATTGGCGCATCTGCCATTGCTCCACAGTCACCATATCTCGATGTTATTGAGCCTTTTGTGGTCGCATTGATTTATATCAGTTGGGAAAATTGAAAATTTGTGCCAGATGCGTTGACCACTACGCTATCCGTGCACAGTGGTCATCGCTATCCATCTCCTCCACTTTCTCCTTTGCCACCATTTTGAGAAGGAAGAATGGAATAAGATTACCTTAAAACCATAAAGGACCTTTATTTGTCCATTCCGAGACGACTTGAAGTTGATTTGAATGCCAACAGGTTTCCTACACCATGTTGTTGTTGTTGTTGTGGTCTTCAGTCCTGAGACTGGTTTGATGCAGCTCTCCATGCTACTCTATCCTGTGCAAGCTTCTTCATCTCCCAGTACCTACTGCAACCTACATCCTTCTGAATCTGCTTGGTGTATTCATCTCTTGGTCTCCCTCTACGATTTTTACCCTCCACGCTACCCTCCAATGCTAAATTTGTGATCCCTTGATGCCTCAAAACATGTCCTACCAACCGATCCCTTCTTCTAGTCAAGTTGTGCCACAAACTTCTCTTCTCCCCAATCCTATTCAATACCTCCTCATTAGTTACGTGATCTACCCACCTTATCTCCAGCATTCTTCTGTAGTACCACATTTCGAAAGCTTCTATTCTCTTCTTGTCCAAACTATTTATCGTCCATGTTTCACTTCCATACATGGCTACACTCCATACAAATACTTTCAGAAACGACTTCCTGTCACTTAAATCTGTACTCGATGTTAACAAATTTCTCTTCTTCAGAAACGATTTCCTTGCCATTGCCAGTCTACATTTTATATCCTCTCTACTTCGACCATCATCAGTTATTTTACTCCCTCAATAGCAAAACTCCTTTACTACTTTAAGTGTCTCATTTCCTAATCTAATCCCCTCAGCATCACCCGATTTAATTTGACAACATTCCATTATCCTCGTTTTGCTTTTGTTGATGTTCATCTTATATCCTCCTTTCAAGACACTGTCCATTCCGTTCAACTGCTCTTCCAAGTCCTTTGCTGTCTCTGACAGAATTACAATGTCATCGGCGAACCTCAAAGTTTTTATTTCTTCTCCATGAATTTTAATACCTACTCCGAATTTTTCTTTTGTTTCCTTTACTGCTTGCTCAATATACAGATTGAATAACATCGGGGAGAGGCTACAACCCTGTCTCACTCCTTTCCCAACCACTGCTTCCCTTTCATGCCCCTCGACTCTTATAACTGCCATCTGGTTTCTGTACAAATTGTAAATAGCCTTTCGCTCCTTGTATTTTACCCCTGCCACCTTCAGAATTTGAAAGAGAGTATTCCAGTTAACGTTGTCAAAAGCTTTCTCTAAGTCTACAAATGCTAGAAACGTAGGTTTGCCTTTTCTTAATCGTTCTTCTAAGATAAGTCGTAAGGTTAGTATTGCCTCACGTGTTCCAATATTTCTACGGAATCCAAACTGATCTTCCCCGAGGTCCGCTTCTACCAGTTTTTCCATTCGTCTGTAAAGAATTCGCGTTAGTATTTTGCAGCTGTGACTTATTAAACTGATAGTTCGGTAATTTTCACATATGTCAACACCTGCTTTCTTTGGGATTGGAATTATTATATTCTTCTTGAAGTCTGTGGGTATTTCGCCTGTCTCACACATCTTGCTCACCAGATGGTAGAGTTTTGTCATGATTGGCTCTCCCAAGGCCATCAGTAGTTCTAATGGAATGTTGTCTACTCCCGGGGTCTTGTTTCGACTCAGGTCTTTCCTACACCATATTAAGTATGTAAACTGTTTTTGGTGTTTCCATATTTTTGCCCAATATATACTATGTGATCAAAAGTTTCCGGACGCTCCCGAAAACATACGTTTTTCACATTAGGTGCATTGTGTTGCCACCTACTGCCAAGTACTCCATAGCAGCGATCAAAGTAGTCATTAGACACCGTGAGAGAGCAGAATGGGGCGCGAACTTTGAACGTGGTCAGGTGATTGGGTGTCACTTATGTGATACGTCCGTACGCGAGACTTCCACACTCCTAAACATCAATAGGTCCACTGTTTCCGATGTGATATTGAAGTGGAAACGTGAAGGGACACACACGTATAACAAAAAAAGCGTACAGGCCGATCTCGTCTGTTGACTGATCGCCATCAGTTGAAGAGGGTCGTAATGTGTCATAGGCAGACACCTATCCAGGCCATCACACAGGAATTCCAAAAAGCATCAGGATCTCCTGCAAGTACTATGACTGTTAGACTTGGATTTCATGAACGAGCGGCTGCTCATAAGCCACACATCACGCCAGTAAATGCCAAACGACGCCTCGCTTGGTGTAAGGAGCGTAAACATTGGTCGACTGAACAGTGGACAAATGCTATGTAGAGTAGCGAATCACGGTAAACAATGTGGCGATCTGATGGCAGAGTGTGGGTACGGCGAATTCCCGGTGAACGACGTCTGCCAGCGTGTGTAGTTCCAACTTAAAATTCGGAGGCGACGGTGTTATGGTGTGGTCGTGTTTCTCATGGAGAGGGCTTGCAGTCCTTTGTTGTTTTGCGAAGCACTTTCACAGCACAGGCCTACATTGCTGTTTTAAGCACATTTTTGCTTCCCACTGTTGAAGAACAATTCGAAGATGACGATTGCAACATTCAGCACGATCGAGCACCTGCTCACAACGCACGGCCTGTGGCGGTGTGGTTACACGACAGTAACATACCTGTAATGGATTGGCCTGCACAGAATCCTGACCTGAATCCTACTGAACACCATTGGGAGGTTTTGGAACGCCGATTTCGAGCCAGGCCTCACCGACGACATCAATACCTTAGTGCAGCACTCCGTGAAGAGTGGGCTGCCGTTCTCCAAGAAACCTTCCAGTACCTAATTGAACGTATGCCTTCGAGAGTGCAAGCTGTCGTCAAGGCTAAGGATGGGCCGACACCGTATTGAATTCCAGCGTTACCTATGGAGGGCGCCAGGAACTTGTCGGACATTTTCAGCCAGGTGTCCGGATACTTTTGATCACATAGTGTACGTACAGCGTAAAGCCGTTGTGTATTTCCCGTTTTTCTTTAATCTTCCTTCCATTTCCTACAGTATTAGGGCAGCTTTCCCGGTGCGTTTACCATTTTTCTACCCAAACTGATGTATATGAAGCAGATCTCATCCTCCAACCAGTAGAGACCCTAGAATTCCTTTTGTACCCATATTGTTGATGCTTTTCCTTCTAATCATCCGAAAGTTTTCTTTACGCTGAATCTTTCAATGTGAGACCGTTTATTTTCTTTAGTCTGTTGGAAGATAAAGGCATTATAAAAGACATACTGTATCATCCAAAATTTTTAACATATAACTGCACCCAAAGATAGCGTGAAATATTGTTTTCTTTAAGAAGATCATGAACCGATATGCTTTCACATAATTTTCTCATCCAGTTCCTTTTTTGCAGATGCATGAAAGCCTTCTATTTCCTCATTTTCTCTTTTCAACTCGTTGCTTATTGCTTTTAAGGGCTTAGAATTATCTGATCGCCAGCCGTCTACCATATCTATCTCTCATCTATCACTTTCTCTCTCTCTCTGTCTCTCTCACTGTCTCTCTTTCTCTAACCCCCTCTCCGTCCCTGCCTCTCTCTCTCTCTCTCTCTCTCTCTCTCTCTCTCTCTCTCTATCTCTCCCCCTCTCCATCCCTCCTTCCCTCCATCCTTCTCTCTCTCTATGTCTCTCTCTCTCTCTCTCTCTCTCTCTCTCTCTCTATTTGCATGCGTGCGTGCGTGTGTGTGTGTGAGTGTGTGTGTGTGTGTGTATGGGGTTGGTTGTGTGTGTGTGTGTGTGTGTGTATGTGTGTGTGTGTGTGGTGTGTGAGAGTGTGGGCGCTTGTGCGCATGCGCATGTGCGTGTGGGAGAGCGTGTGCGTGCGTGCGTGCGTGCGTACGTGCGTGTGTGTGTGTGTGTGTGTGTGTGTGTGTGTGTGTGTATTTACATGGATATCTAGTTAGCTACTGCAATTTCACACGTCATGCGTGTGTTTTATACGCGTCTGAACTGTTTAGAGACACTCAATTTACAATGTTTATCTATTCATTTCCGTTGTTGTTACAGTTTCATTTTTATCTGAATATTTCATCCGTGGATCGTCACCCGGTGCCTAAAGCAGAACTGCATTTCTGAATGGCGCAGATTATTTAGAATGGACCCATATCACTACTAGGCTGTTCTTCGTTTACTACAAAGTTAGGAAAGGTGAACTCCCAGAAACGCTTACAGAAAGGAGAATGAATCTGTCTTCAAAAATTTAATGCCACTAAGACGAATTTAAAAGAATAATAAAACTAGAAGAAGATTCACATTTTTAGCATCACCAGTAACAAAACATGAACACATCTGCACTATAGAAAGTAAGATTCTTCGATTTATCCACGAAGAAGTTCGTAAGATGCATAGTACTTCCACGGCTTTCCTACACATATTTTGCTTCCGGAAGATGAGTTTAGGATTCTGTTGGTAATCTTCATCCACACGTCCTTTCACCACCTTTTGTGTGATTTTATTCCAGATGCAAGTAGTTGCGCCTAAGCTCTAGCTGAAAATCTGAGTTTCTCTTCGTGCGTAACAAAATATATCCAGGTGCCAGTGGGCAGTGATTTGAATCAATGGAAAAGTTCAAAATTTGTGGCAGACTCGGCATCAGGACACAGCAGTCACAGGCAACTGCACTGACTACCCTAGCACACCTCCCATCTTACCCAAATTGTCAACATATCCACACACTACTGGTATAGGGCTCCTTGCCCATTATCCTCATCACTGGCAGCATTTCGCCGAATCCCGTAAGAGTTAGAGCGTTGTGTGCAGCCGCGCTCAAGAGATCATTGGACGTCTTCGCCTTAATTACAGGGTGTTTCAAAAATAACCGGTATATTTGAAACGGCAATAAAAACTAAACGAGCAGCGATAGAAATACACCGTTTGTTGCAATATGCTTGGGACAACAGTACATTTTCAGGCAGACAAACTTTCGAAATTACAGTAGTTACAATTTTCAACAACAGATGGCGCTGCGGTCTGGGAAACTCTATAGTACGATATTTTCCACATATCCACCATGCGTAGCAATAATATGGCGTAGTCTCTGAATGAAATTACCCGAAACCTTTGACAACGTGTCTGGCGGAATGGCTTCACATGCAGATGAGATGTACTGCTTCAGCTGTTCAATTGTTTCTGGATTCTGGCGGTACACCTGGTCTTTCAAGTGTCCCCACAGAAAGAAGTCACAGGGGTTCATGTCTGGCGAATAGGGTGAAAGGTGGCTACACTGAGCCACTGCGCCAGAGATTGGGCCAAAGAGTATTATTCAGCCGCCTCCACAGTGCTTGGGGAGAGCTCGTAGTAGCGTGCCTGTCGAGGTCTCGTAGTAGTCAGCTCTTGGCGAGAGTTCGTAGTAGAGTGTTTGTTGAGATGTGCTAGTAGGCAGTGCTTGCTGAGATGTGATATTGGAGAGTTCTGGTTGAGATGTGGTAGTAGCGAGTCGGTGTGGAGAGATTGTAATGTTTAGAGTGCTTTTCATCAATATAAATTAAGGTAACAAACTACTTTTCTTTTTTTCTTCATTATTTCAATGTCCTGAATAATGTGTCATTACAGGTTCAGTCAACAAAGCATCTGGCTTGTGTAGAGTGTAGAGCGTAATTCTGCTTTCCTTACGCAATTATAGTATTTCTATTTTTTTATCACGTCACTATAAATGATATTTAAAATTTCTTTTCTTATTGAAGAAGAACCGTGCCAGATGTGTACGTTGAGTCATACTTCCACACACAGAACAATTACACTTGTGCTTTGGTTTCGTAGGTTTTATAGTTGCTGGGGACTTAATTAATTAATTGTGTTAACGAAAATTTTCATTTCATTCTTTGTTGTTGTTCTATGCAGTCAGTTTGCGTAATAATACTAGTCAGGGCCAACCGTTTACGAGACTTGCGTAATCGGACAGACACTACTAAAAATATTTGCATTTTATTTAATTAAGGCCCCATGTAAGGGAGGCCAATCCACGCCACCTCCTGTATGTTTCAGATAGCCCAAAGCAATCACACGATCATCGAAATATTCATTCACGAAATTAAAGACGTCGGCCGTGCGATGTGGCCGGGCACCATCTTGCATAAACCACGAGGTGTTCGCAGTGTCGTCTAAGGCAGTTTGTACCGCCACAAATTCACGAAGAATGTCCAGATAGCGTGATGCAGTAATCGTTTCGGATCTGAAAAATGGGCCAATGATTCCTTTGGAAGAAATGGCGGCCCAGACCAGTACTTTTTGAGGATGCAGGGACGATGGGACTGCAACATGGGGCTTTTCGGTTCCCCATATGCGCCAGTTCTGTTTATTGACGAAGCCGTCCAGGTAAAAATAAGCTTCGTCAGTAAACCAAATGGTTCCCACATGCATATCGCCGTCATCAATTCTGTGCACTATATCGTTAGCGAATGTCTCTCGTGCAGCAATGGTAGCGGCGTTGAGGGGTTACCACGTTTGAATTTTGTATGGATAGAGGTGTAAACTCTGGCGCATGAGACGATACGTGGACGTTGGCGTCATTTGGACCGCAGCTGCAACACAGCGAACGGAAACCCGAGGCCGCTGTTGGATCACCTGCTGCACTAGCTGCGCGTTGCCCTCTGTGGTTGCCGTATGCAGTCGCCCTACCTTTCCAGCACGTTCATCCGTCACGTTCCCAGTCCGTTAAAATTTTTCAAACAGATCCTTTATTGTATCGCTTTTCGGTCCTTTGGTTACATTAAACCTCCGTTGAAAACTTCGTCATGTTGCAACAACACTGTGTTCTAGGCGGTGGAATTCCAACACCAGAAAAATCCTCTGTTCTAGGGAATAAACCATGTTGTCTACAGCACACTTGCACGTTGTGAACAGCACACGCTTACAGCAGAAAGACGACGTACAGAATGGCGCACCCACAGACTGCGTTGTCTTCTATATCTTTCACATCACTTGCAGCGCCATCTGTTGTTGAAAATTGTAACTACTGTAATTTCGAAAGTTTGTCTGCCTGAAAATGTACTGTTGTCCCAAGCATATTGCAACAAACGGTGTATTTCTATCTCTGCTCGTTTAGTTTTTATTGCCGTTTCAAATATACCGGTCATTTTTGAAACACCCTATATATATGTGGTGTATTTCATTTCGGACAGCTTCCAATTAGATTTTCATGTTTTTGCAGCCCTGAAGAAAGATATTCGTGGCAGTCAAATTGTTTCGTTCAAAGAGGTGTACGCCTGGGTTCAGTCATAATTCTGCAGGCAACTGCAGACATTTTTCCATGAATGCACTGACCGTCTTGTGTGGCAGTAGAATAAATGTGTTAGTAGTTATGGTAACTGCTTTTGAAGTAGTAAACATTTACTTACTTTTTCCATCTGTCTCGTTTTCATTTTAGGTCCCTTACAGAAAAGCACAGTACATTATTCTGGAGGCCGAGTGTTCGTCAGAAACAAAGGTATCGGTAGGAGTGTGATAAGTGTATTCTTGTTCTCTGCAAAATGCTTTTTCCTTTTTTTGTTTTGATGATCCCATGGGATCAACAATATGAAATTAACGGAGCTGTTGCACAATATACCATGCACAGTGGTTCTCCAAAGATATTCAGCAGGTTTTAGCAAGAACAGCTTCTTTCAAAGATTCGTGTTTAAGTTCATTGATGATCTATAGCACTTTCATATTTTAAGATCCAGGAGGCACAACGCCGAATTTTTTCAGTGTCTACTGTTTTTATTTCTTATAGTTATTTCATACCCATCATCCCATTTGGGTGGACCGGAGGGGTGTTCTATCAGCGACACGGTCAACAAGCCCTTTAGCCAAAGGGTATGTACACAAAGACGAAAAGAAAACAATAAATTAAAGGGTGAGATATTCAAAAGAGGTGTTAAAATTAGTAAAGATGAATTTAATGGATGTTTTTTAAGGAAACTTGATATTCGTCGTAGTTAATTTTAGGAAACGAATACCAAAATGTAAAATAGAAATAATACGAACACATTTAAAACATAGGAAGCACGTTTTAGAAAACCAAGATCTTACCAACCAAGTACTACACTGATGATAGATTCGAGGCTTTCACGACCGGATGACATGAACAGAAATCTATGACCATGTAAGGGAAGGACAAGGCACTCAAAGATGGATGAATCGAGCTTCTCTCCCTTTTATTAAAAAGGTAAAATATCAGATCGATAAAATTTCACGGAAACATGAGATTGAACCGGTCTTTTACCATCAAAGAAAATAGGTCAAGCATTCCAATCTGTGAAGGATAAACGTCCTCCTCTGTCAGTGTGTGGCGTATATAAGTAAAGTTTGTGTTGGAAGAAACAAGAGAAGCGTGAATACACTACTAAAGGATCACGAAAGTCTTTGCCAGCTAGGGAAAATAGACTAACCGCCTGTAGCAGAGCCTACTCTTCAGCTAGGGAGTCACGAAGGGAAGTTTTCCGAAACAAAAATTTTAAGTGCTATGGCGTACTATTATCCACGGCTATATAGAGAAGCCATTGAAATGTATAAACAGAGGGATAATTTTAATAGGAATGAACAGATCATGAAACGTATTGACATGTGGACAGCAGCTCTGCAGAATCGTTAAACTGCTTTTTAACTTTGACAAGAGGACTATCAATTAGATTTTATCTTTGGCAAGGATCATCTCTGGTTATCACGAGTAACTCTGACCAGGCCCCTTTCTCTACAGTATAAATGTCGCTCTCAGACGTTCGAACTAAGGGACGTAGACAAGAAAGGTGGGCCATTGCCGTGAGTACGCTCTCAGTTGTCAGCGACGTGTTACGTCAGTTGACAGCCAGCGCTGGTGTACCCGCTCTGTCGCTAACGGGAATCTCGCACTGTAAAACAATTTTTCATTTCTCTTTTCATTTCATTTTTAACATCTCATTGATGGGGTTCAAGATGAATCGAAAGAAGCGTTTTTTGAAATATTCAAAAGGAAATGTCAAGCGCTAAAAGCACTGGTGACAACACTTGTTAACAATCACTTGTTAACATCCATACCACTAATTTGATGATGGGGCTATCCTGAAACGCATAACGATTTGATAAGTAAGCAGTTATGTTGGTGACCAAGCCAAGTGTACTTACTACCAGCCATGATTTTACATATACGCTTCACGAGTCGCCGCTGCCCATACTTCAGACAGCGGCCGTAAGGCTGACAGGCGCTCTTTTTGCAGTGCCCGGCTGCTGTGCATTTCACACGAGGCTGTGAGACGAAGGGTCGCATGTAAAACATACCTTTCAGACCGACCAGAGTACGAAATTGTTCGACGCTAGTACATAACGTAGTGCAGTTGATTCGTTGTATTTTTCTGAACGCCGTGTTAGGTTTTCGTAATCTGTTCTACAAATTATTTTCTGTCGAGGACAGTTGCGTCTAAAGTAATCCCTCTTTCTGAAATAAACCGCTTTCAGCTGTATACTTCAGAAATATGTAATTTATTCTAACCGGTCTCCACATAGCTGAGAAAACTGATATTCCGCTTTAATTTCCATGTAGAAAGAACGGCCAATTTTACGAGACAGATTGAAAATGAAACAAATGAGCCCTCGGTCACACTTTTTTTGTCTTATTGACCAGGTTTCAACACTTCGAAGTGTGCCCTCATCAGAATTTAGACATACAAAGTGCTTTATAGCATAATTACAAGTTTATGGAAGAACATTTTTTTATATATAAAAAAAGTGTAAGTACTGACTAACAATACAAGAAAGAGACAGTACTCACATGCCTAGTATAACATAAATCACAAGCCAGAAGGGCTTTAGTCTGTTGCAACCTGTGGCTCTAAAGTAATGAGCAGCCCTTAGAGGCTCTCCTTCACACATTCTTATTGAATTTTTGTGACTAAATGATTGAGAATGTTGGCATAATTGTAGTGTTCTAACAACATCTACAGGGCTATTACAAATGATTGAAGCGATTTCATAAATTCACTGTAGCTACATTCATTGACATATGGTCACGACACACTACAGATACGTAGAAAACTCAAAGTTTTGTTCGGCTGAAGCCGCACTTCAGGTTTCTGCCGCCAGAGCGCTCGAGAGCGCAGTGAGACAAAATGGCGACAGGAGCCGAGAAATCGTATGTCGTGCTTCAAATGCACTCACATCAGTCAGTCATTACAGTGCAACGACACTTCAGGACGAAGTTCAACTAAGATCCACCAACTGCTAACTCCATTCGGCGATGGCATGCGCAGTTTAAAGCTTCTGGATGCCTCTGTAAGGGGAAATCAACGGGTCGGCCTGCAGTGAGCGAAGAAACGGTTGAACTCGTGCGGGCAAGTTTCACGCGTAGCCCGCGGAAGTCGACGAATAAAGCAAGCAGGGAGCTAAACGTACCACAGCCGACGGTTTGGAAAATCTTACGGAAAAGGCTAAAGCAGAAGCCTTACCGTTTACAATTGCTACAAGCCCTGACACCCGATGACAAAGTCAAACGCTTTGAATTTTCGGCGCGGTTGCAACAGCTCATGGAAGGGGATGCGTTCAGTGCGAAACTTGTTTTCAGTGATGAAGCAACATTTTTTTCTTAACGGTGAAGTGAACAGACACAACGTGCGAACCTGGGCGGTAGAGAATCCTCACGCATTCGTGCAGCAAATTCGCAATTCACCAAAAGTTAACGTGTTTTGTGCAATCTCATGGTTTAAAGTTTACGGCCCCTTTTTCTTCTGCAAAAAAAAAACAACGTTACAGGACACGTGTATCTGGACATGCTGGAAAATTGGCTCATACCACAACTGGAGAACGACAGCGCCGACTTCATCTTTCAACAGGATGGTGCTCCACCGCACTTCCATCATGATGTTCGGCATTTCTTAAACAGGAGATTGGTAAACCGATGGATCAGTCGTGGTGAAGATCATGATCAGCAATTCATGTCATGGCCTCCACGCTCTCCCGGCTTAACCCCATGCGATTTCTTTCTGTGGGGTTATGTGAAAGATTCAGTTTTTAACCTCCTCTACCAAAAAACGTGCCAGAACTGCGAGCTCGCATCAACGATGCTTTCGAACTCATTGATGGGGACATGCTGCGCCGAGTGTGGGAGGAACTTGATTATCGGCTTGATGTCTGCCGAATCACTAATGGGGCACATATCTAACATTTGTGAATGCCTAAGAAGACTTTTTGAGTTTCTGTACGTGTGTGCAAAGCATTGTGAAAATATCTCAAATAATAAAGTAATTGTAGAGCTGTGAAATCGCTTCAATCATTTGTAATAACCCTGTATTTTCCCAAAACAGACATAAATTATGCTAAACAGTTTATTAATTGAATACCGTAAACAACTAACAGGTGATTTAAGACTACACTGCACATGGATCCTGTGTGGATGAGACAGTTTAACTCGTGGAGTGAGTCAAATACTCTGGCCCTAAAAATGTGGATAATGCAACCTGAATTGATGTAACGCTGAGCAGACTTTGATTGATCGAATCTACTGAAGTTTCTCTACATAGGTGCATCTGAGAGCAAGTGGCAATTGAGAACTGTACGCACTGACAATGGCGGAGCGGCACTACGTTACCCTGTTTGCTTCGTGCGGCGATGTAACTTGCAGCTGACGAGAAGTGTTTGGTGGAGGTGAGACTTGGAGGCGGCACCTGTGAATCGATTGCGAGCACGAAAGAAATGCAAAAGTCTGACGGTCTAGCGATCAGGCAGACGGATCACAATTTACTCTCTACCAGAGCCCAGATTTCAGTGTGACACACGTGTCCGATGGTCGTACGAAGGCTAATTTGGTTCACTTATACGACAGAGCACACAAGGACACCAAGCGTCAAGACTGGTAAACCAAAAACGGATAAACGTGCCGTCGGCGAAAAGTAGTCTTAGACGTTTGAGGTCACAGTGTCGGTACAGTGAGTACTTCACCAAAGGCTCCCCAGTCAAACTACTCGCATGTGAAGTCAGTCTCAGGATAGGTCCCAAGTACCAACCTACCAATCACAAGTGCAAGAGCTTCGAGTAGAAGTGCTTACTATACCAAAATCCGTTTTCCTGCAAAGGGCAAAAGGGCACAAATGACACTGCCTTCACCCCATCTTTTTTTTTTCTTTTTTTTCTTTTTTTCTTTTTTTGGTCATCAGTCTACTGACTGGTTTGATGCGGCCCGCCACGAATTCCTTTCCTGTGCTGACCTCTTCATCTCAGAGTAGCACTTGCAACCTACGTCCTCAGTTATTTGCTTGACGTATTCCAATCTCTGTCTTCCTCTACAGTTTTTGCCCTCTACAGCTCCCTCTAGTACCATGGAAGTCATTCTCTCATGTCTTAGCAGATGTCCTATCATCCTGTCCCTTCTCCTTATCAGTGTTTTCCACATATTCCTTTCCTCTCCGATTCTGCGTAGAACCTCCTCATTCCTTACCTTATCAGTCCACCTAATTTTCAACATTCGTCTATAGCACCACATCTCAAATGCTTCGATTCTCTTCTGTTCCGGTTTTCCCACAGTCCATCTTTCACTACCATACAATGCTGCACTCCAGACGTACATCCTCAGAAATTTTTTCCTCAAATTAAGGCCGGTATTTGATATTAGTAAACTTCTCTTGGCCAGAAATGACGTTTTTGCCATAGCGAGTCTGCTTTTGATGTCCTCCTTGCTCCGTCCATCATTGGTTATTTTACTGCCTAGGTAGCAGAATTCCTTAACTTCATTGCCTTCGTGACCATCAATCCTGATGTTAAGTTTCTCGCTGTTCCCGTTTCTACTACTTCTCATTACCTTCGTCTTTCTCCGATTTACTCTCAAACCATACTGTGTACTCATTAGACTGTTCATTCCGTTCAGCAGATCATTTAATTCTTCTTCACTTTCACTCAGGATAGCAATGTCATCAGCGAATCATATCATTGATATCCTTTCACCTTGTATTTTAATTCCACTCCTGAACCTTTCTTTTATTTCCATCATTGCTTCCTCGATGTACAGATTGAAGAGTGGGGGCGAAAGGCTACAGCCTTGTCTTACACCCTTCTTAATACGAGCACTTCGTTCTTGATCGTCCATTTTTATTATTCCCTCTTGTTTGTTGTACATATTGCATATGACCCATCTCTCCCTATAGCTTACCTCCTAGTTGTTTCAGACCCTCGAACAGCTTGCAGCATTTTATATTGTCGAACGCTTTTTCCAGGTCGACAAATCCTATGAAAGTGTCTTGATTTTTCTTTAGCGTTGCTTCCATTATTAGCCGTAACGACAGAATTGCCTCTCTCGTCCCTTTACTTTTCCTAAAGCCAAACTGATCGTCACCTAGCGCGTTCTCAATTTTCTTTTCCATTCTTTTGTATATTATTCTTGTGAGCAGCTTCGATGCATGAGCTGTTGAGCTGTTTGTGCGATAATTCTCGCACTTGTCAGCTCTTGGCGTCTTCGGAATTGTGTGGATGATGCTTTTCCGAAAGTCAGATGGTATGTCGCCAGACTCATATATTCTACACAACAACGTGAATAGTCGTTTTGTTGCCACTTCCCCCAATGATTTTAGAAATTCTGATGGAATGTTATCTATCCCTTCTGCCTTATTTGACCGTAAGCCCTCCAAAGCTCTTTTAAATTCCGATTCTAATACTGGATCCCCTAACTCTTTTAAATCGACTCCTGTTTCTTCTTCTATCACATCAGACAAATCTTCACCCTAATAGAGGCTTTCAATGTATTCTTTCCACCCATCTGCTCTCTCCTCTGCATTTAACAGTGGAATTCCCGTTGCACTCTTAATGATACCACCGTTGCTTTTAATGTCACCAAAGGTTTTGTTTTACTTTCCTGTATGCTGAGTCTGTCCTTCCGACAATCATATCTTTTTCGATGTGTTCACATTTTTCCTGCAGCCATTTCGTCTTAGCTTCCCTGCACTTCCAATTTATTTCATTCCCCAGCGACTTGTATTTCTGTATTCCTGATTTTCCCGGAACATGTTTGTACTTCCTCCTTTCATCAATCAACTGAAGTATTCCATCTGTTACCCATGGTTTCTTCGCAGCTACCTTCTTTGTACCTATGTTTTCCTTCCCAACTTCTGTGATGTACCTTTTTAGAGATGTCCATTCCTCTTCAACTGTACTGCCTACTGCGCTATTCCTTATTGCTGTATCTATAGCGTTAGAAAACTTCAAACGTATCTCGTCATTCCTTAGTACTTACGTATCCCACTTCTTTGCGTATTGATTCTTCCTGACTAATGTCTTGAACTTCAGCCTACTCTTCATCACTACTATATTGTCATCTGAGTCTATATCTGCTCCTGGGTACGCCTTACAATCCAGTATCTGATTTCGGAATCTCTGTCTGACCATTATGTAATCTAATTGAAATCTTCCCGTATCTCCCTGCCTTTTCCAAGTATACCTCCTCCTCTTGTGATTCTTGAACAGGGTATTCGCTATTACAAGCTGAAACTTGTTACAGAACTCAATTAGTCTTTCTCCTCTTTCATTCCTCGTCCCAAGCCCATATTCTCCTGTAACCTTTTCTTATACTCCTTCCTCTACAACTGCATTCCAGTCGCCCATGACTATTACATTTTCGTCCCCCTTTACATACTGCATTACCCTTTCAATATCCTCATACACTTTCTCTATCTGTTCATCTTCAGCTTGCGACGTCGGCATGTATACCTGAACTATCGTTGTCGGTGTTGGTCTGCTGTCGATTCTGATTAGAACAACCCGGTCACTGAACTTTTCACAGTAGCACACCCTCTGTCCTACCTTCCTATTCATAACGAACCCTACACCTGTTATACCATTTTCTGCTGCTGTTGATATTACCCGATACTCATCTGACCAGAAATCCTTGTCTTCCTTCCACTTCACTTCACTGGCCCCTACTATATCTAGATTGAGCCTATGCATTTCCCTTTTCAGATTTTCTAGTTTCCCTACCACGTTCAAGCTTCTGACATTCCACGCCCCGACTCGTAGAACGTTATCCTTTCGTTGATTATGCAATCTTTTTCTCATGGTAAACTCCCCTTGGCAGTCCCCTCCCGGAGATCCGAATGGGGGACTATTCCGGAATCTTTTGCCAATGGAGAGATCATCATGACACTTCTTCAATTACAGGCCACATGTCCTGTGGATACACGTTACGTGTCTTTAATGCAGTGGTTTCCATCGCCTTCTGCATTCTCATGTCGTTGATCATTGCTGATTCTTCCGCCTTTAGGGCCAATTTCCCACCCCTAGGACAAGAGAGTGCCCTGAACCTCTATCCGCTCCTCCGCCCTCTTTGACAAGGCCGTTGGCAGGGCTCTAGAGGCGCTAAATCTCCCCTCCAACAGGACACCACAAACTCATGTCGAACCTGGGCAAGAGTTAAGAAACCTGCGTCTCTGAAAAAGAAAAAGAAAAGGAACCGACGATTATTGGACTTTTTAAGTTTTTGCAGACGGTGAAGATGATTTTTTTCGAAGTCTTGTCTCTTCCCACAGCAACAGGTAAACAGATACAATCTCAAAGATCGTTATCTAAATCAGCGGTGCCTTGGAGCTTGCTAGTCCTAGCTATGAGGTGTAATAAACGTTTCTCAGGCGCCGGATTTTTCTTATAGAACAGAGGCAGCTGGGGGAAGTTGTTCACTGGCGTATTTGAACTATCGGTGAACATCAAAACAGGTGAATTTTTATTATGTGTGGCTCTGCACACAATGCCCAGTTTATGACTCCACTTTGTAGATGTGTTCCTTCCTACTTTCACCCCAGCCCAGGCTTCTGCTGGCGCCACAGTAGGTAGTGTGGCATTGTTCTGCTGGAGACCTGTCTCAGTGACAAGCTGCCCTGTCTGCTCTGTATGCCTGTGGACCTGTCTGGCAAGATTTACTAAGAGATGGGTTCACTGCCAATTGCTTTCACCTCCCAACATGTCGCTCCTATGAGCTAAAAATCATAAAAATACCTCATGCTTTTAACATCCAACCAGGCTCCATCAACGTCTGCTCAGGCCTTTAACTTTCTAGAGCCTTGCTCAAGGTGTTTCACGTTATAATAAAAATCTTTAATAATTTTCCATATGCAAAAAATAGGTGAGAGAGTAACTTGTCCTCTCTAACATGGTACAATGTGGTAATGCGTAATGATAAAAAGTGGGGTGGGGAGAGTAATTATTACTATGAAATGATTTTCCAAGACAAAGATTTTTGAATAAAGTGGTATTCAAAAAGACAGAGTAAAACTTCGTCTAACCTTCACACATAACATTGGTCTGAACTATACCATGCTTCACAAAGTGAACAATAATTATAAATGTTACAATGTTAACAGGAAATTTCAACAAAAATCAAGCAGCTATCTCAGTTTATATCTTAATCCATGATTCAGGGAAGTGGGGGATGGTCCCTCTCTCAGCTCTGAGCAAGGAAACAAAGTTAACTTGCTTCCAATAATCATTTCTGGAAATTAGGTGCACAGTGTTGAAGCCTTACCTCAGACTTCTTTCTCTTAAAAAGTATTCATTTTATATCCCTTTCGCCTTTCAATATATACATCATATTTATCCTTGCTGTCCCCTGCAATAAATATTTCTTCATATAACAGGTACAAACAAAAGTGAACAATGCACTACTGAATGCGTCCTTTACCTGGCACACTTCAACTAAGAATGCATCAGACTGCGCAGAGGCAAAGATTGTGCCACTACAAGACCAAAGATTGCTTAACAATAACTTAACTTTATCTCTCTAACATGCGCGTCGATCATAAAAAAATCAAAATGACATCGCCACCTTACATAAGGAGATGGTCCCAGAACTGCTAAAACCGTTGCAAATAAGGGAGAGCGTATACTAGTTACAGTTCGACGGATAATCACCTCAGGTTTTTACCTCCTGATAAATCTTACAGAAGTTTGATGTACCTCTTAAAGTACACTACTCGTAAATAAGCCTCTTGGTACCAGATGTAGGAAGTGATTTGTTAAAATGACTGAAGGATTTCATTACGGTAAATTAGAAACAAGGATATATCTTTTATTTGTGTTTTATTTTTGTTCACCACCACAAACCCGTTGTTACACTATCAGTGGTTGCTTCAGGCATTTCTCGACATAATATGAAACGCGTAGCATCATACCATGTGGATAAAGAGCCGTGCACTTCCACACTTTCTAGGCACCTTCGGGCCACGTTGTTGTTCAATTCTATTTCCTTGTTTCTGAGAAGCTGCGTAGACGATCTTGTCGCTCTCTATGCAGAAACATCGTGGTTTTGAGATAGCGCCGACCCTTGTGCCATAAAGGAGTCTGAAATTTAATTTTATGTCTATTACTTTTAGGTATTTCTGTGTTGTGGTTCACTGTTTTTTATTTAAGTTTCCTACGATTGAAGTAACTTTGAAAATAGTTTCTTTCGAGATATATGAGGCCTTCAGCGGAATGAATGATTATGTTTGGTCAGCTCATGTTTTGATTAATGCTGCACATGTAGTCACTGTCTGTATCATTTATCGTTACTGGATGCCTTGTAAATTTGCTCCACGTGTTTAACATTGGAATTTTCACCAAGTTACTTTGTATGGATTAATGTGGAGTTTGTCTCAAAACCATGTGCACTACGTTCTGTATCCATATTGGCGCAGTATTCCAGTACTTTCAGTATATGCACTAACTTTTCTGGAGATGAGGAGAGCGTGTAAAAACGGAATTTGTGTGTCGCATATTTTGTACACTGTGTCTCACTCTAGTCGATTTGCGTATCTGACACTTGGGGAAAATGAGTTCTTACGTAGAATTGCAGCTCTTATTAACCAGGTGCGCCTTTGTTTAAGAGTAGATACTGGGGTGCTGAATGGTCTTGAAGCTTTTTCTTTCTCAGTACGTGGGTGACATAGGCCTTTTGACTCTCCATGTGTTCTGATGGCGTTGCCACTGCGTATTTTAATGTGTATTTAAACTGTTCACGTTTGTTCTTGAGAAGCTTCTTTCTGAGTGATTACTCTCTTTAAAGAACGTGATTTACTTATATCAGTGTAATGATATCAGTGCTACGGTAAGTTGGTGGCTACTCCATCAGTTATCCATATCAATCCAGTTTATTACCCAATTAAAAAGCTTACCCGTCTTTTGAACAGCCGGCTGGAGTGGCCGAGCGGTTCTAGGCGCTACAGTCTGGAACCAGGCGACCGCAACTGTCACAGGTTCGCATCCTGCCTCGGGCATCGGTGTGTGTGATGTCCTTAGGTTAGTTAGGTTTAAGTAGTTCTAAGTTGTAGGGGACTGATGACCTCAGATATTAAGTCCCATAGTGCTCAGAGCCATTTTATAAATGGTTATACGCCTTGTCTTCTGTATTCTTTCACTACGAAAACCTGAAGTTGAATTCATTGTCGAGACATTGTGACGCTTATTACTGGGAAACAGAAGTACAGTGTTCATTGCACGTCCCCGTACAAACAAGCATGCACGCCGCTGCTCTTTATTTCAGCAAGTGATTGCCGGTACCAGTATCATAGTATTAAAGATTGGCTCAGTAGCAAGAGCATACAGAAATAGGTGCGGAACGGGTTTACTTAGACGTGTTCAATTTTTGTAATGCGGTACATTTGCGAGATTATAGGTGAAAGGATCTTACGGAGTCCGCAGCCTTTCCGTTGCCCGCTGCAGTTGGTAACAGTCCTCGTCATGAATGAGGGGAGTAAACACTATTAATTAAAAACATGTGGATAGCCAATGAGATTTGGTTCACAATTTCCTGTGCTTCGTACATGAAGTCAGGTGGTATTTTGTTTCGCTTGCAACAATTCAAGATGTGCTAATATGTCTATCCTAATTATAATCTCTGACAACGCTATATACCATAGAAAAACAGCGAAATTTTTGTGATGATCCAGGTTATAAATGTCTATTACGTCCCAACCTAGCCACTACCACGGAAATCGTCACATATTCGACGGAAAATTGATTAGATTGAGCGATTCTCGTTGGCTACAGTGTACTGGCACCTGATTGGCTACAGCCCGATAACGAACAGCCAACTGCAGCACGCAGCGGAAGGGATGAGCCGCAGACAACGTAAGAGCCCTTTAGCCAAAATATATCTGTGTATTATGTTCTGGTGGGATTCAGTAACTTCATCATGATCATAGGCAAGCTGTTTGCTTTACCATTTATGGGTTAAACATTTTCAGATGCATTCTATATGTTTCATTACCATCATCATCATCTACATTCACAAATTAAGTTCGAGGAACCAGCTCCAGCTTCCGTTTACTAGCGCCACATCTTCGTGGGCCAACGCACGTCTCTAACACCCTTGGGATTTGTTGCATTTCTTTTTATATGTTCCTTGCATTTCTGCTTATATTTTCTGTTACCGTAAATGTCTTAAGCTCCTTTCTAGTAACTTCGTTTCTTAGTTTATCTTCTTTAAATGATTTCAGTAATTTCATTTCTGACGTCACTGTAAGATTTCGTCATTGCTATCCAAGCCTAAGATCTATAAAGTAGTAGTGGGACAACTAGGGTTTTGTAGTAATTCAGTTGCGTTTCTTTAGATGTACTTTTGGTTAATGTTCTTTACAGCATTCCATAGACACGCTGAAAATTTTCTGTTTTATTTCCTTACATCTTTATCATGATCAAAAGAACATGTTGCAGGTAGTTACAAGGAATTACCTCCACTATTATTATGTCTTTTGAAACTATTTTTGATGACACGTGTTTTCCTCAGAATACAATTCCTTTTCTTTACAGATATACGGCCATTATAATTTGGACAATTTGGGTTAGTTTAAAAATATTTCTCTATAATCCTCCTTTTACGGTGGCCGTTATAATGTGGCAGTCAGCGTACATTAATGTTTTTAAAAAACAGTCTTAGTTTTATTCCTTTGTTGCTTTTTGTTTCACCATTCCACTTTCTAATCATGTCATTTACCGCTACATACTGTAAACCGGATGTGTGTTTGTGTCTTTGTGTATCTTCCACATGCCCTCCTTAACCACTGGACCGATTTCATTCAAATTTGGTTCTCATATATCTCACCGTTAGGCAACAGTCGTTGTTGGGGTGACAATCACGTACCTATCAAAGGCTTGGGAGTCAGAAAGAAGACTAACTCACATTGTGTGGATTCCCAGATTTTATTTACTTAATATTTGGGAATGAGAGTAACTAGAGATTTGCAATAATATTTACACATAATTTAAAACCAATACGATTTTTTTGCTGACAATCAACACAAAATGACGACAAGAAAAAAGTTGATAGCTTACTGGTTCTCTGCTGTTAATGCAGTTAAGGTACTGCGTAAGGCATGGCGTTATGATTTATTACTAATATTTGCATTAGCGACAGATTTTGTGTGCTGTAAGCACATTTATCACACTGAATGTAACTGCAAAATTATATCATTGCATGGCACATTGTTCATGCGATATGATGTCATAAACAGTGTGATGCATGTAAAACTGCCGTGTGTGACGTTTACATTTGTAACTTCTTTGCATCTAACTCGATTTGCAGCACAGAAAAACATGCTGCAGACAGTACCCACATATGCTGATTAATGTACCAGCAAAATTAAATTATCGTATGACACATAGTACAGAAAATATGACGTCATAAACGTTAAGAACAAGGCCAGACGTTGCGCGGTACGAGAGTGGACGCACAGCTGTAAGGAAATACCTGGGTAACGCCAGGTTTCTCTGTTTATGTATAAGCGAAATTGAATTTTGAGAAAACTGTAACCTTGTTTGACTCCTTGGTTTGTTATAACGACATATTACTTATTTTGTTTCAAGTTCTTATTACAAATTTTGTTTCTTTGCATACGTTTCTTGCGGCTCGCATCAAGTGCCACGGATTTCCGTTCTCTTCTAGTACTACATCATTTACTATACTTCGCGACAACGTTGATGGCCTCTCGGCCGACGATGCGCAGTAGACAGCTGCGCAGCTGGCGAATGAGCGCTCATTCTGTTTCCGCGCCTCTTGCTGTCTGAAGCTCCGTCATATTTCAGAGTTCTACCGTGTTTTACGTGCGGAAAAGTACGGTTGGCCGATTTCTGTTGTATACTGGGCCTTCTCTGAGTTTTGTCGTAATGGTTGAAACACCTAAACGTCGTCAAGTGTTTCACAAACAGGCAAGAGACCTTATTTTTAGAGTGTACTCTTTCTTCAAGCGCGAGGCAGTTTCAGGCGAGCCGATCTGCGAGGTTGCCAACGTGCAGGAACGCACTGCAGCTGCCTGTAGCGATATTGGTGTACGAACTGTCAGGCGAGTTGTACAGGAGGCGAAGCTGTCAGAGCAGGCAGTTGGCAATGTGGTGTTTCGGTCTCCAGGGAAGAAGTATAGCGTTCCAAAGAGGAAACAGGAATCGACGACTTCGATCAAAATGTGTTACGTCGCAAGGTTTTCGAATTTTATGAAAGAGTCGAGTTCCCCATAGCAGCGAAATTGTGCACTGTAATGCACGAAGCTACTGGGTTTGATGGAAGTGCAAGATCAATGCAAAGAATGATAGAAAACATTGGATTAAAATATGTTAAGTCGAATGATGGGCGCACATTTTTAATGGAGCATAATGATATTGCTGCTGCTAGGATTACGTTTCTAAGAAAAATGCATCACATCGGATCAGAAGGAACGTCAACTGTCTATTACTTGGATGAGACTTGGGTGAATCAAAACCATACTAGAAATTTTATTTGGCAAACAACACATGTACAAGGCGGTTTGAAAGGTCCAGTGGGAAAAGTAGGGCGTCTTATAATATGCCACGCTCGTTCTGCTGCTACCGGATTTTTTGCCTGAAAGTAAACTTATTTTCAATTCAAAATCAAAAAGCACATCTTACTACCATACCGAAATGAATGGAGAAACATTTCGAGAATGACTTCAGAATAAACTGTTGCCTTATTTGCATCCACTTATGGACAATGCAAGCTATCACTCTGTTGTTCTCAACAGGCCTCCCGCTACAAGCACAAGGAAAAGTGATATTGTTCCTTGGTTGCGAAATAATAGTGTAAGGCGCAGTGAAACACAAACAAGAGCAGAGCTTTTGGAACTGGTGATGATGTCAAAGATAAGAATTAAAAACTATGAAATTGACCCCATAGCTAAGCACTGTGGACACAGGGTAATACGAGTACCTCCTTATCACTGCCATTATAACCCCATCGAACTGGTGTGGCCACAGGTGAAGAAATACATGGCAGACAAAAATACTGCATTTAAAATAGCCGACACTGAAAGACTCACCCATGAAGCAATAGAAAAAACCACCGTTGCTGATCGGGAAGCTTGCGTGCGTCACACTGACAAACTGAGAGAAGAAGATTACCGGATAGAAGTTGTCAGAGACGAAATAATGGATTCGTTAATCGTCAGTCTAGCTCTCACATCCAGCGACTCCAGTTCCGAAGGCAGTGACAATGAAAGCTCCGAGTAAAAAGGTATGTGAATGGAATGTAAACTTATCTTATAATTATCATGAGCCTTTACTTTCTTCTCAAGCTGTCTGTGCCGTAGAAAGTAGTTCAGTGGAATATCTATTCTGTAATGACAACTGTATTTTATTTCGGTTTTTCTCTTTAAGTCAAACGCCGTTTCATGCTGCAATCTGTTTTATTAATCCAGTCGCGTTTAGAATTTTATTTTAAGGCATCGGTGGATAACATCTGATATAGTACACTGCAGCTATTATATGTCGTCACGTAGATTTAAAAACAGTTTACGCCCTTATTTTTGCATAAATAAATTATTACTTACGATTATATGAAAAAATAAGGGCGTGAACTGTTCTTAAACCTACAATTTCGCCATATAGCCACAGTGTACTATTTCAGATGATATCCACCGACAATGCCTTAAAATAAAATGTGGAACGCGTCTGGATTAATAAAACAGATTGCAGCTACAAAAGGCGTTTATTTCACAAAACGATTATTTATATTCTTGCTGTGGATAATGGCCATTTAGACAAATTTGTTTATTTTACTTCTCTTTCTATTCTGTCTACGATGTAACGTAGATCGTAATGCTGTTCGTCCTGGGGACTGGGGTGGGTATTTTAGATTTGATTCTTTCGTCTTTTTACTTTTGAAGCAAGAGGAACGGAAGGCGTAATCTTTCTGTAAGGTGCAATATATTATAGAATCCATTCTGCAGTGAGAGCGTATGTATCATTATTTCATAATGTAGAAATGACTGGGAAAGATTGAATAGACATTCCATTCTGTTATGTGTATGTGGCAGTTACTAGATACATTTAATAAATTTATCACGGAACGGGGAGTAGAGCACCATGAAACTGACAATAGCGAGACAGGTGAATCATTGGCTACAGCAGCTGTCCGTAGCATAGCTGCCGTCAATCCGCCCAGCGCCGAGTTGGCAACGCTGCACTCCTTGGAAGCTGCACGGCCCGGCGCGGCGACACTCCATTAACGCTGTCGCGGACTATACTAAAACATTGTAACACTGATTGATAGAATTCCCAGTGTTCCGCTCCCTTTCTTCTGACAATAATGATAACCTGAAATTCATGGAAACATTTGTTTACGTTCTCTTTGGCTGGAAAACTGGGAAGCAATGAAATGAGGACAGCTATGGCCAATCACGTAGTGTAATGCTGTGCACATCAGCGACCAAAATATGTGTACACGGCGACATGCAGACGGCTCCCTGACAACTGTGAAATGGGCCTAAGTGTGTTAACCCAGGATGCACCATAATGAAACCTGAAGCTGCAGGGAGAAGCTTTCCCACGAGGCGATGTGGAGGGTCCGTGCTGCCGCCCTGGCCAAACGTCAGCAGTCAGCAGCTGCCCTGCACGCGAGGCAGCGGCTGCTGGGTACGAAGAGCAGCGCTTGTTTACCGTGGCGCTCACGGCTACACGAGCGTGTTCCTCCCCCTTCACTAAATATAGCCCGACCGCAACCGCCGGATATGGAACATGTCGCTGGGGCAGCGGGGTGCGGTGGGGAGGATAAGCGTTTGCCCACTCTCGCTCGCGCCCGGAGCGCAGCCCAGATAAAACTGTGGAGCATCTCTGGGCCCTCGCTGCAGACCGCGTCTCGCCGCTCCACCTGCACACCAGTTTATCTTTCTGTCTGAGTGGGGCGCGCGGAAATAAAGACTGCTGATGTGGGAAGCGACGCACGCTTCGATCGCTGCCACGAATGCGCATCCGAGACGGCTGGCACTCCAGATTTTGACAAGCGAATTGGACTCAGATTTCGTGAATGCCTCGCAACTGTTTTTTCTTCTGTTTTACACTATTTATTATTGCGTTGTGATAATTTCGTGTAAAGTATATCTGTGCATTTTCCATATATACGAAGTTTCGTTGTAATTCTAGACCTCGGCCCGATACGAGAATTAATATCAGTGTTTAATGTTTCCAGAATGAGATTTTCACTCTGCAGCGGAGTGTACGCTGATATGAAACTTCCTGGTGGATTAAAACTGTGTGCCGGACCCGAGACTCGAACTCGGGACCCGAGTGGTGTAGGAAGCTCAGCGAGGGGCAAAGACGAAATTATACCATGGGCAAGCTAGTCAGTTTTATTGAGGAGAGAACTGTTTATCGGTAAGAGAAAAAGGAGTTCTTATCAGTGTGGTTTGTTCGCAACACAGGACTACTATTGTGGCACTGATAAATAAAGGGACATTTGTATTCCGGATACACACGTTCGAAAAGAAGTTAGTACACCGTTTTAGAGGTTTCCAATTCATTCAAGATTTATTGTTGCTATTTTACTTACGGATACATGAAATGATTACATTTCCAAAAATGGTTCAAATGGCTCTGAGCACTATGGGACTTAACATCTGAGGTCATCAGTCCCCTAGACTTAGAACGACTTAAACCTAACTAAACTAAGGACATCACATACAGCCATGCCCGAGGCGGGATTCGAACCTGCGACCGTAGCAGCAGCGCGGTTCCAGACTGAAGTGCCTAGAACCGCTTGGCCGGCGATTACATTTACAGATCAAGAGCATAAGCGGTTCTAACTTACCTGGTATCGTTCCATGATGAAACACCCGTATTATTACGTGGTGTAGACCCCACGGCGGTAAAGCAAGAGCTGACTGTGGCGTCCAGTCGATCATACAGATGGTGAATACTGTACTAGGACATGTTATGCCACACCTCCTCCACCTGTTCATGTAGTTCTGTAAGAGTTGTTGGCTGACGAGTCGCACGAAACACTTGTCCCATGATATATCCCATGTGCTCGATTGGAGAGAAGTACAGAAGGCGTGCTGGCTACGACAGTTGTTGCACGTCTTGAAGAAAATGTTGTGGTTCACGGGCAGCCTATGGGCGAGCATTGTGCTGTTGGAACATATCATCTTCTGGTGCAAGAACGACAAAACAACAGATCTAACAACATCCTGTTCTTACCGAGTGCTGCTTAGCAGCCCATCCAGAAACACCAAAGGTGAATGACTGTTGTTGCTTGTCGCACCCAGTACCATAAGGCCTGGGTATGGCCAATGTGTCTTGGACGAAAGGGCTCTGCGAGACGTCACCAAGTCCACGTTGTACGCGCAAACGACCATCACTTCCGTGCAGACAGAATCTGCTTTCACCGCTGGGTTCAAATGGCTCTGAGCACTATGGCACATAACACCTGAGGTCGTCAGTCCCCTACAACTTAGAACTACTTAAACCTAACTAACCTAAGGACATCACGCACATCCATGCCTGCCGCAGGATTCGAACCTTGAACCGTAGCGGTCGCGCGGTTCCGGACTAAAGCGCCTAGAACCGCTCTGCCACAGCGGCCGGCTTAACCGCTGGGGATCACGGCGTGCCATTCCATTTTCCAAGTGAACCTCTGAGGGCACCAGTCGAGCAGTGCACGTCTATGCTGTGGCGTGGGTGGAAGGCGGGCTAGAGGTGTGTGCGTCCGTAACCCCACTGATAATAGCCGGTTCGCAGCAGTTCGGTTTCACTCGTGTGGACTCAAAAGCCGTCTAATATCTACTGTGGTAGCTGCAAACTCTGCAAGTGCTGCCCTTACAATACGAGGATGCTGGTGGACGTATGTGCTGCGTGGAAATCCAAACCCTCTTTTATGGGAGTGAGAATCTTCACCTGACCACTGATACTGGCTTCGTTGTACATCTGACGCTACACGTCCTACTTGAGTGGCAATTCTACGACAGGACCATCTCCCCACTTGGTAGGCTACGATTTAACCCCTTATAAACTCGGTCAGTTACCAGTAGGAAGCACGAGTGCATCTCCGTGTCACGGTAGCCTGCATGCTCCACACTTCTGCACCCCACTGGAACTTCTGGCTGTGAGCATACTCTATTGAAGGGCGGACACAGATAGACGGTCAAATGGCTCTGAGCCCTATGGGACTTCTGAGGTCATCAGTCTCCTAGAACTTAGAACTACTTAAACCTAATTAAACTAAGGACGTCACACACATCCATGCCCGAGGCAGGATTCGAACCTGCGACCGTATTGGTCGCGCGGTTCCAGACTGTAGTGCCTAGAACTACTCGGCCACCCCGGCCGGGACACAGATAGAGGTCTGGGAGCTATCCCACTACGCTATCTGCTGGCGGACGACGTTGAAACCATTATCACTACATCTAATAGGCCGCAGGTGCCATATGACGTCATCATATCGAAACCGACGTCGTCTTTCCACGTGTACTTATTTTCTTCGTGCTGGCATTCTACTTATTCTGTGGCTTGTAATAAACAACCGGTTAGAGAGCAAATTCGCAAAAGGAGAAGATAGCAAGAGTAGAAAGAAGCAGAACAGAGCAGATACGGAAGAGAAAAAGGAAGATTTATCGTAGAAGACGATAAATGTACTTTGAACATATCAGAGCTTGAGCGCATGTCAGAGGCAGCCGGTAGTAAACGGGAATAACTCAGCCACGCTATAATTCATCGCAAAACATACAGATCCAGACATATTAGTGTATCTACATTCGAAACGAGACTAAGTTGTGTTATGCTGCCGTGGCAGGTACAGTGTACTACTGTCGTTGTTTTAGTGAACTGTATTGCATGTTTCGATGCAGTCATAATCGGTATTGCAGCTATTCGCTGAGCGCCAAATACTGTCTGACTTTGAGAAGTACGAATATATGGTCGAGCTGTGTAATGAAGAGAATGTTAGTCAGCTGCCCTAGCTTAATACTGAGTGGTGTTATCTACTATCAGCGGTCGGTTGCGTCTTGTCACATTTTACGGTGGAGCAGCGAAAAATACTTTTTTTTTAAGGGCGTTTTGACAGTGCTACTCTTCGGAACAGAAGTCACAATATTATTAGGTTCTGGGGTCTGATTTATTGAATTAACATCGCTCTATTTGCTCCACACCAGCGATCAGTGACATAACGAAAAGTCGCCACCAAAGGTACAGCAGGACTCATCCTAGACAGGAAATAGCTAAAACCACAACTACACAACAGCACTATTAGATATTAACTACATTAACATTCATTTCTCAGCACAGAATTCCCGAGTATAAACATCAGAAGAGCGTCACGCGTGTACATGCCAGCTTTGAATTTACGTCTTTTATAATTCTCTCGCCGTAACTTAACTGATGAAAATTACATATGTGCTGAAATTAGCAGTTCAGTGCAAGGACTTGACATAATTTTCACGTAGCAAAGTGTATTGACATAGTGATTTACATGGAAGACACTAGTTTTACTACTTTATTACTCTGAACGCATCACAATATGAAGTGAAAAGTAAGGGTTGTTAGAAGATTATGGAGATGGGGTGCCTTCTCGCTTTGTTGATACCTTGGAACACAGCCTACCCACATTCCTAGGGACGTTTATTATCACATCAATACTTACTCTCCAATGTTAGTATACAGTTCATCCACTTGTGTGAATAAGCCCTATATTTTCGTTTTGTGCCTGGTATTTGTGTTTTTTGTCGGCAACCTTGATCAAATGAGTTGCAAACTGTAGAGAAATAACAGATGTCTGTTTGCTTGTAGACCCTCATAGAATAGGTTGCGTATCTAGGCTACAGAAATATTAACTTTTAATATAACAGTCTTAAACAAACAGTATCAGCAACGGAACCAGTTAAAGGCAATTAAAAGTAGTGGCGACCGTTATAAGCACTCTGAGAGGGGCTGATATTTTAGGACTCGCTGGGGCCAACAAACTAGCGAAACACAACTGAGCCGGTGTACCGAAATTACAACCACAAGCAAAGTACAGCAAAGTAGACAATGGTGGGTATCCTTTATCTTTTCCGTCCTTCGCTGGACACTGACAAATAATGTTATAAAATGGTTTCTGTTCATCAGGTATGTGTTGCAGAATTTCCTTTACATCGTCTGGGGGGGGGTCTTCTTCTTTATTGGAACAGGTCGATAATACACTTGTTTATGTGGACATGGCATCCCTCTCTTACTCGTCACCATTCTGACTAGCACTCCTGTTGACACAACGTGACCCCCTTTCATATCAGACGATGAATACAGATATACGGATTAGCTACCTCCGGTAACGTTAATTTGAAAAAAGTAGACAATACCCTTTTTCCAACTCATAGATTCAATTATATTTGGTCTGGAATTACAGTCTTCTTGAATTTTTAAATGACCTGCTTTCGTCATCTATTGTACTATTTATTACAATTTCCACGATTATAGATTTAGGCTTAAGACTTTTCTAGAAGTTAAAGTACTCAAAACACAATAGTTGTCAACATAAACAATGAGCTTCTTTTGCTCATGTCAGCATTCCTCAAACAAACTAACATAAAAGATGGAATTAAATACAGGTAAAAGACAGGTCGCAACCAGCTTAAACGTAGCTAAATCATGTAAATACGTTAAGACTGAACCGAACGTTGTACTGAAACAGTTGAAAGGAATACAACAGAAGAATGGTTGGCTTTGAGAGATTAGTTAAGACAGCAGTTTGTTATGAAGACAAGATCTAGTAACCAATTGGTATGCAAACACATTTAGACTTCAAAAAGAATGTAACGGTTCCTATTTCACGGATGACATAGGATATACCAAATTTCAATGACGAAAGGAGAAAATGTAAAGATGCAGCCAATGAGAGTGGTGAAAGGCAACCCATACGTTTAAATCATAAAATTGGCAAGGTACTGGTAGTGGCTAAGCGGAAATTGCTACAGGAAAAATGCAAGGCTACAGAAGCAGGCGTATCTACGTTAAAGATAGATGCTGTCGATAGGAAAATCAAAGAGGCCTTTGGACTGAAGAGATAAGATATGTGAATATAAAGAGCTCAGATGGGAAACCAGTACTAAACAAAGAAGGAAAAGCTGAAAGCTGGAATAAATACATAGGGGCGGTCTACGGAGGGGAAACAGTGTTACAGAAGTGAAGTGTAAGGCGCAGTAAAAAGAACGCCAGACACGTGAAACAAAGTAAGGAAACTGTTTCTTGTTTCAAATGTAATCGCCATAACTGAAATAAAATTATCCCACTGTGAGACAAGATGGTCGATGCCTTATGGAAAAACGTTTTCGGTTGCCAATGGAACCTTGATTCTAACAGGGCCTGTAAAGCAAATCAACGGCCAAGAATGTATTTCTACAATGCATGTGCGAGGGCCCATATATTCCGAAGGTTGTGTCGACCTAGCTGCAGAAGTTCCGCTGGGAGGCCTTTACACATCCTCGGTACAATCCCGATCTCTCCCCATTAGATTTCCGTATATGAGACCCAGACATGACGAAACTGTTCTACTTGGTCAGTAAGATGTATGAGGCCGAGGAAGTACCTGCAGTCTTCAAGAATAATTTAATAACAAGAATTCCAACGTAGGCAGATGCTGACAGGTGTGAGTGCTACCGAATCATCAGTTGAATCCGCCCCTGGTAGCTGAGTGGTCAGCGCGATCGAATGTCGAACCAACGAGCCCGGATTCGATTCACGGCTGGGTCGGAGATTTTCTCTGCTCCGGGACTGAGCGTTGTGTTGTCCTAATCATCATCATCTCATCCCTATTGACATGCAATTCGCCTAAGTGGTGTCAACTCAAAAGACTTGCACCAGGCGACTGGTATACCCGACGGGAGGCCCTAGCCATATGGCATTTACATTTACAGTTGAATGAGTCGTAGTTACAAAACACTGAAAAGAATTTTTTTACACTGAAATGGGAAGAACTGATAAAGCTTACTTCAGGGAAGATCAGTTTTGTATCCGTAAAAAGTGTATGAACAAGCGAGGCAACACCGATCATTAAATTTTACTGCCTCGGGGCAACGGCCTTATCATAGTGGATACACCGGTTCCCGTCAGATCACCGAAGTTAAGTGCTGTCGTGCGTTACAGGCACTAGGATAGGTGACTATCCGGGCCGCCATGTGCTGTTGCCATTTTCCGGGGTGCCCTCACCCTCTTGATGCCAATTGAGGAGCTACTCCACTGAACAGTAGTGGCTCCAGTCAAAGAAAACCATCATAACGACTGGGAGAGCTGTGTGCTGAGCACACGCGCTCGTGTCTGCATCCTCAGTTGAGGATGACACGGCGATCGGATGGTCCCGACGGGTCACTTGTGGCCTGAAGACAGGATGCTTTTTAGTTGCAACAGAAATATTTTTCCGCATTGGAAACCTCATATACATATTTGTGAATGTTCAATCTTTTTATGATGTACAAGTGCTGCTAAGTTTTGGGCTTCACTATAGAAATATCAACAAGAGAGTGTAGCGGAGCTCAACAGCTTGTGACTGCCAAGATACACGGAGTGATTGATTTGTTATATTCCGCTGCATATATGAATATTAATATTGTTATTTAGCGTGCTAATTATTGGTTGATCAGTTTACTTAATACAAAAGTGAATATTTCATATGTGTTTAAATGTGTGTGAAATCTTATGGGACTTAATTGCTAAGGTCATCAGTCCCTAAGCTTACATACCACTTAACCTAAATTATCCTAAGGACAAACACACACACCCATGCCCGAGGGAGGACTCGAACCTCCGCCGGGACCAGCCGCACAGTCCATGACGGGAGAGCCCTAGACCGCTCGGTAATCCCGCGCGGCGAATGTTTCAAATTCAAAAATTTTAGTCCACAAAAGAATGCCAAATGAACAAAGTACATGGGTTGGATTAAAAATAGTGGCAACACTACCATAATTCATACCAGGATTTAATGGCAGACGTTCACCGTCCTACATGCACTCATTATAGTCGCATCGAGCGAGGTGGCGCAGTGGTTAGCATACTGAACTCGCATTCAGGAGGATGAGAGTTCGAACCCGCGTCTGGGCATCCAGATTTAGGTTTTTCGTGACCCTATATTTGACCCAATCCGAGCTTGTGCTCCGTTTCTAATGATCATTATGTCTATGAGACGTTAAACCCAATCTTCCTTCCCTCCTTCTATATAGCCGCGTAATACCCGGATCGTCTTTCTCCACACAGATGGAAGGCTGAGTTTTAGCGGGTGCCTTGAAGCGATTCCATCATTTTGGCGAACAGGTCGTAAATCGCAAGCTCTCATATCAGGTGAATACAGTGGATGTTCCAGTATTTCCAATAACCCCCCCCCCCCCCCCCCCCACACACACACAGACACAAACACACGTGCGCTGGAGCTCCTGCACAGGGTTTGCTGTATGGCATCGTAAATTGTCACGAAGGGTGATGGGATGCAGTGCAACAAGCTGCCGTCACCCTCTTCAGTGTGGGACGAAGATAATGTCACGAGAAACTGCAGCAGTACGAAGCAGTGAGCGCCTGAGCGATTGAACTCGCTTATCGCATTTGCAGACAGTACACACTGCAGCTGACTTTAACAGAGCAGTCACCACTCACTGCACTACTACGTCTGATCTTCTGCCATCAGCTACAAACAGCGATCATGACATTTGACGTACATCTTTCATGTTACAACAGGGTTGCCTTTACTTTTTATCCAAGCCTAGTATGGGTACATATTTTTGTATAAATCTTGCATCTAAAATCAGTAATAATCTTCTAAGAGCATTACAGCATAAAAAAAATACCCTTCTTCCAGAAAAAAGTTCAGGTCTTGAGGGTATAGAATTTTTAGATTGAAAGAAAGCGATTAATGATGTTGATTAGATTAGACCCTCTGAAATTTTAAAGGTAACAGGAGTAAAGTACAGAGAGTGAAAGGCTATTTATAATTTATACTGAAACAAGACTGCAGTTGCAAGAGTCGACAGACTTGAAAAGAGAGCAATAGTTGAGAAGAGCGCCAGACATGTTTCTGAATATTTACAGTGAACAAGCTGTGGTGGACACGAAGGAGGAATTTGGAAAGGGAATTGAAATTCAAAGAGAAAAAGTAAGAACTTTTAGGTTTGTAGATGAAAAGCAGATTCTGCCAGAAGTAGAAGTAGACCTGGAAGAGAATGGCATGGATGCGGTATTGAAGAGAGATGATAAGAAAAACATTAACTGAAGTAAAAGAAGGGCAATGGAATGAATTCGAGTTAAGTCTGGCGGTACTGATGGAATTAGAATACAAAAAGGGACATCAAGAGTAGCAGTTCAATTTTGCTGTTTGGACAGGAAAATTACTGATGATGGCCGAAGATGCAGACTGGCAGTAGCAATGAAAGTAGTTCTAAAAAAGGGGAAATCCTTACATCTAATATAAACTGAAGTGTCAGGAAGTCTTTTATGAGAGGGGCTTCTGCGGAAGTGAAACGTGGGTGATAAGCAGTTCAGATAAGCAGAGAAGAATACTAAAGATTAGGTGCTTACTTCAAATAGCTAATGACACCATGAATCGAATCAAGGAGAAAGAAATTTGAGCCACAAGTTGGCAATGGAGGGAGGATGGGGCGCAAGACGGGTGCCGTGAGATCTAGGCACGAATATAGTAAGTAATATGAAATGGATGTACTGAAGAAAGGCTATTTTATAGGAGTAAAATTCAAGGAGTCGAATTTGAAAAAGAATGGGAAAATTCGATGTCAGTATTTGATGATAATATTTTTCTAATGCGCAAAGAAGAAACAAATGAATAATTGATGGCAGATAATCCTCATTTATCTCATCTAACAAATTTTACCCATTAAACACAACCGAAATCAGAAAAAAATAGATCCAACAAGGAAATATTCTGCTTGAAACTTCATATACCATTCTTTGTAATTCGCTGTAAGTTTTTACACCTGTCGGTGATTCTTTCTGTCAGTTCAGATGACGAAGTTTTGTGAAAAAGGAAAAGGTTTCTGTAAAATTATCTTGTATTCTGGTAGTGTTGACCGTATGATTCCCAGATCCAGAACAGTGCTTATAGAGCATCGCAAGTTAATCCTGTGATCCTTGACTTCATGAAAGTCTTCTACATACAACATTTGTGACTTCTGAATTTCGGAACTGGTATGTAACTGCAATTTGTCATGGTAACAAAATTCAGTACGTTGTTCTCAGCTGAGAAGTCAGCGCCAGAGGGAAATATACCGGCAGGCAAAACACAAGGAATTGCAAAAGTGGTAAATTTCACATCTCAAACGCTGCTCGCAGTTGTATGCAAAGGTGTCAAATCGTCGAACTACAAAATTCAAATGCTCAGTAGACGTTAAGACTCATGTGCATCGACTTGAAGCTGATCTTCAGTGCAATGAAATGTCATGCCCTGTAAATCGGGGAATGATATCTGGCCACACCCTTTAGGAATTTACTAAATTATAAGCACATCGGTGAAAAACAAGTCACCCACAATGCTAATAATGCTGATAACGTGTAGTAACGCCATTCGGCTTTATAATGGCCGTAGTTCGGTGAAGAAGGGGGTCCTCAGGTATGCCATTTCCAGCTGATGCCTCTCACTGGTGATTACAGCCGTAATACTAGCAAATTACTGGACTGCTGATTCCTACGCTCCATTCACTATTCCTAATAGTGGCAGACTATTTCTGTGGGATCGAAATGGGCCGATCTAGCGTAGTATTCGACGTGCGATAGGGAGTTTCAAATGGTTCAAATGGCTCTGAGCACTATGGGACTCAACATCTGTGGTCATCAGTCCCCTAGAACTTAGAACTACTTATACCTACCTAACCTAAGGACATCAGACACATCCATGACCGAGGCAGGACTCGAAGCTGCGACCGTAGCAGTCGCGCGGTTCCGGACTGAGCGCCTAGAACCGCTAGACCACCGCGGCCGGCGATAGGGGGTTTGTGTGCTTCTCAAACCAGGAGTGTATATGTGCAACAGAACAGTTCTGGTAAAAAGGTAGTTTCCAATGTACGAGGATAATCCCAAAAGTAAGGTCTCCTATTCTTTTATAAGTACATAGACATGTTTATTTCTACAATGGTTTACATCAGTTTACAGCTTGACCATTTAGCTATTTTTCGACTTAATTACCATTTCTGTCGGTGCATTTTTGTAGAAACTGTGGCAGTTTTTGTATGCCCATGTCATACCAGCTTGCCGCCATTCTGTTCAGAAAGTTATGAACCTCTTCTTTCACCTGGTCGTCGGAGCTGAATCACTGGACCACAATTTACGCTGACAGGTACTGTGAGACTGAAAAAACTCAAACGGGCAATTCAAAACCGGAGAAGAGGAATGTTGAGCAAGGGCGTACACTTTCTCCATGAAAACGCTCGCCCACACATCGCTCGGCAACCGTTGCTCTCCTGCAACAGTTTCAGTGGAACATAATCACCCACCCACCCTATAGTCCTGACTTGGCTCCCAGTGACTATCACCTGTTCCCTAGGTTATAAGACCATTTGGCCGAAAAGCAATTCAGCTCCGACGACGAGGTGAAAGAATCGGTTCATAACTTTCTGAACAGCATGGCGGCGAGCTGGTATGACATGGACATACAAAAACTGCCACAGCGTCTACAAAAATGCATCGACAGAAATGGTGATTACGTTGAAAAATAGCTAAATGTTCAAACTGTAAACTGATGTAACCCACTGTAGAAATAAACAGGTCTATATACTTATAAAAAAATAGGAGACCTTACTTTTGGGGTTACCCTCGTATGCTAATCACGTAGATAAATATGAAAGCATAACACCTGATCACCTGATCATCGAAAATAAAAATATGAAATAAATATCCTTATTCATATTCGCAGCAAACTGAATGTGTGGGCTACAGACAATTTACGAAAAAGGGCCACAAAACAATCTATAATTATGTCTGGCCTAAACTATGCCCACTACACCGCAGACGTTGAATGTTTCATTGTGCCAACGGCGAAATCGGGGTCTTGCGTCATTTGGAATATACATTCTCGGAAAAAAAATATAGTTCACCCTTTTACAGGTTTCTAGTTCACTCAAGCTTTATTGTATTAAACGTGGATATGGAGTACATTAAATGATTATATGTATAGATCAATAGCACGAGCAGTTCTGAGGTATCAGATTTAGCCCAGTACTGAGACACACGTTTTAGTACGTGGTGTAGCCTCCACGGGCGGCAATGCAGGTGCTGACTTCGTAGAGATGGCGAATTCTGTCCTGGGATACGTTATACCATACCAGCTCGACTTGTAAACATGGTTCTGCAACAGCTGTTGGTTGACGAGTCGCACGAGTTTTTTCTCGTCCCATAGTATCTCACACGTAATCGACTGGAGACAAATCTAAAAGTCCGGCTGGCCAAGCAAGGTTCTTAACGTCTTGCAGAGTACGTTGAGTGTCACGGGCAGTGTGTAGGCGAGCGTTATCCTGTTGGAATAAGACATCACTTTCCTGTCCAAAGGAAGGCAAAAGAACGTTTCTAACCACAATCTGCATGTACCGAGGGCTGGTTGGCGTCCCATCCAGAAATATCAAAGTTGAATGAGAGTTGTATCTAATCGTAACCAAGACCATAAGGCCGGTGTGTCATGGATGACAGCACTCACAAGGTCTACGTCGTGCGTGGAGGAAGAATCTGTTTTCATCACTGAAGACCAAGGCGTCCAATTCCAAGTGATACTCTGACGCCACCAGTCGAGCCGTGCACATCGATAATGTGGCGTGGGCGGAAGAAGAACCGGAGATGGGCATGTCCATAGTCTCGCTGCTAATAATCGGCTCGCAACAGTTCGTGTTGACACGTCTGGTCTCACGAGATCTTTTACCCGTGCTGGGGCAGCTGCCTTTATAATAAGACGTTCCTGGCGGGTGTCTGTGCAATGTGGAAGTCAAGAATCTCGTCCACTGGTGTGATAGTGTTCATTTGGCTACTGGTACCATAATCGTTGCACACCTGACGCAGCACATCCTACTTGCATTGCAATTTCCGGAAGGACCACCCCGCCACTCTGAAGCCCACAATCTGACCACTTCTAAACACGTTCATTTGGCTGTAGGAAGCACGAGTGCGTCTCCGTGGCAGTAGTGCCTACACGTTTGCACCACACTGCGCCTTCTGGCTGAGAGCATTCCCTGTTAAAGTGTAGAAACAGATGGTGCTCTGGGAACTACGCCACTACGATATCTGTTGTCAGACGACGTTGAAACCGTTATCAGTACATCTATTAACGCACAAGTGGAATATACCACCATCGGATCAAAAACGGCGCCTTCTTTCTTGGTTTTCAAATTTTTTTTCCGGCAGTACATGCAATTCTCCACTCGGGCTGCACTACACGCCCCCAGTCAGCTACTGTCCAATTTCTCTATCTTTTGTTCTGTTTTTGATCCGCACAGTACCTGTAGCTTTGTACCTTTTTGTAAAGTACCTGACTTAGAATGTCCGATGCCTGCCTTTTCCTTCACAGCGTTTGCTCGGTAACTTTGATCTGTATTCACTGACGACAGCATATCCTACCGGGTTTGGAACTGACTGTCGTTGACAAGGCGTGGCACTTTCGATCGGTGCCAGTGGGTTCCGATCTCCTTACGATCACTGTACTATATGACGTGACTGCGAGTAGAACAACATTCGCTCTAGGAACGTTGGACAGCCGCGTCGATATACCTTGAAATTGGGTAATTTCAGTCACAGTGCAGTCAGGCGACCTCAAAACACACTAGATCATCTCTGACACTCTCCCAAGTCTCTGTGTTGACCACTTGATAGCAGTTTTACTTCTTCCACATTAATAAAAAATTGTCATCATATTCTTTAAAGGTGTCGTCTTACTTTTTTTCTATTAATTTTAATAGGAACTAGGAAAGCCCAGCCGCGGAACAAGGAATTTTAGAGTGACTTACATATGCAGTGCACACAAATCGAAGAATATGACTATAACACTCTTAAAAATTTCGGCGTAAAACTTGACTGAGTTCATCAAGAATAATTACAGGAGCAAGAAAAAGTTTGGAAAATTCGTGCGTCAGTATTGGCATAATGTATTTGTTTCTTAAATTTGTCATATCATACCAGACATGTAGGTGCAACCGCCACTGAAATTTATAAAACGATTACAGATATACTATATCTATTTAAGCACATAAACGTATTTCCAAGCCAAAATTACGCTTCCCTATGACGTTGCATGAAGCTATCTCACTTCAGTAACAACAGAATTTTGAAGAAGCCTCCTGCAATAGCTTCTCATCTGAGAAGATAAAGCTGGAACTGGAAGTCGAAGAGATATCACTTTTGCAGATGGATACGTACGGCTGGAAACGAAGAAACCTGGCAGGTAAAGGGCAGTGCAGAAACACCACGATCAGGAGTACGAAGATATAAGGAGAGCATGTGCAATGAGGACTCCAAACAGACAATGGAAACTGTGATTTTGGACGACATAAAACCGATTGTCACATGCTTCAATGCCCATTGTGCACAATATACTGCGCCGCTTCTACGCCCCCCCCCCCCTCCTCCCCCCTCCACGGACACTATCCTCTTATCTCTTCACTTTCGTCAACGTTCATATTTATTCCTTCCATTGCCTCCTCCAAATCATTTTGTCGGTTGTGTTGTGGGCGACCGCTTTACTTCCGCTAGGATGGTATCGATCTTAGTAACTTGTGGTTTTCTCTTTCCATTCATGTTATTCACATCGTCGAACTACATCAGCTGTTTTCGTTGGAAGATATCCCTACCCATTTTCGTCCCTAGTCGGGTCCCATCATTTCTTATCCTATTCCTATACATTCTACTACAGTCTGAGCTTCGTCTTAAGCAACCCATCTCAATGACACGTATTTTTTTTTCTCCATGCAAAACTATACTCTGGATCACCGAACAGTAGTCATCGCTCTTGTTACAGCTCTTTCTTTATTAACTCTACTAGTGATTTCAACACTGCTTGTTCTCTGTTTATAAAATAACACCCCAAGATATTTTGCCCTTCCCACACTTACATATTCTTCTCCATATACCTCCTAAATATTAACTTTTTGCGAGTGCGAAGCGCTCACACTTGTTCATGCTCATCTTCAGGCTGCCCTTACTGTCTCTCTTTAAGCTTTCTGCTAGTACAATCTGACCTTCTGAAAAATATGGTCTAGTATCTACCTGTCTTCTAGTGCCTCTCCCATAATTTGGCAATTTCTATCAAGTCTACAGGATGTCTCCTGAGTACAGTTTAAAGAGTTTCGGCTGTTGCCCACATCCCTGTCGCAAATCCTTATCCACCTCTAATGATTGTCTAACTATTCCCAGTCATTGCTCTCGCTGTGTTATTTTCATATAATTTCATAACAACCTTTAGCAATTTTTATCTCACTCTACCTCTTTCAACTTTTCTCATAGTTGGCCGATGGGTACTTTGTTGTTGTTGTTGTTGTTGTTATCAGTCCTGAGACTGGTTTGATGCAGCCCTCCATGCTACTCTACCCTGTGGAAGCTTCTCCATCTCCCAGTACCTACTGCAACCTACATCCTTCTGAATCTGCTTAGATGCAGTCATAATCGGTATTGCACCTATTTGCTGAGCCTCAAATACTGTCTGACTTTGAGAAGTACGAATATAGGGTCGAGCTTAGTGTCAAATACTGTCTGACATTGAGAAGTATGAATATAGGGTCGAGCTTAGTGTATTCATCTCTTCGTCTCCCTCTACGATTTTTACCCTCCATGCTGCCCTCGAATACTAAATTGGTGATCCCTTGATGCCTCAGAACATGTCCTACCAACCGATCCCTTCTTCTAGTCAAGTTGTGCCACAATCTTCTCTTCTCCCCAATCCTATTAAGTACTTCCTCATTAGTTATGTGATCTACCCATCTAATCTTAAGCATTCTTCTGTAGCACCACATTTGGAAGGCTTGTATTCTCTTCTTGTCCAAACTATTTATCGTCCATGTTTCACTTCCATACATGGCTGCACTCCGTATAAATACTTTCAGAAACGACTTCCTGTCACTTAAATCTATACGCGATGTTAACAAATTTCTCTTCTTCAGAAATACTGTCCTCGCCATTGCCAGTCTACATTTGATATCCTCTCTACTTCGACCATCATTTGTTATTTTGCTCCCCAAATAGCAAAAATCCCTTACTAATTTAAGTGTCTCACTTCCTAATATAATTCCTTCAGTATCACCCGACTTAATTCGACTACATTCCATTATCCTTGTTTTGCTTTTGTTGATGTTCATCTTATACCCTCCTTTCAAGACACTATCCATTCCGTTCAACTGCTCTTCCAAGTCCTTTGCTGTCTCTGACAGAATTACAATGTCATCGGCGAACCTGAAAGTTTTTATATCTTCTCCACGGTTTTTAATACCTACTCCGAATTTTTCTTGTGTTTCCTTCACTGCTTGCTCAATATAGAGATTGAATAACATCGAGGAGAGGCTACAACCCTGTCTCACTCCGTTTCCAACCGCTGCTTCCCTTTCATGTCCCTCGACTCTTATAACTGCCATCTGGTTTCGGTACAAATTGTGATAGCTTTTCGCTCCCTGTATTTTACCCCTGCCACCTTCAGAATTTTAAAGAGAGTATTCCACTCAACATTGTCAAAAGTTTTCTCTAAGTCTACAAATGCTAGAAAGGTAGGTTTGCCTTTCCTTAATCTAGCTTCTAAGTTAAGTCGTAGGGTTCCAACATTTCTACGGAATCCAAACTGATTTTCCCCGAGGTCGGCTTCTACTAGTTTTTCCATTCGTCTTTGAAGAATTCGCGTTAGTATTTTGCAGCCGTGACTTGTTAAACTGATAATTCGGTAATTTTCACATCTTTCAACACCGGATTCTTTGGGATTGGAATTATTATATTCTTCTTGAACACTGAGGGTATTTCGCCTGTCTCATATATTTTCCTCACTAGATGGTAGAGTTTTGTCAGGACTGGCTCTCCCAAGGCTGTCAGTAGTTCTAATGGGATGTTGTCTACTCCTGGGGCCTTGTTTCGACTCAGGTCTTCCAGTGATCTGTCAAACCCTTCACGCAGTATCATATCTCCCAATTCATCTAAATCCTCTTCCATTTCCATAATATTGTCCTCACGTACATCGCTCTTGAATAGACCTACTCCTTCCACCTTTCTGCTTTCCCTTCTTTGCTTAGAACTGGGTTTCCATCTGAGCTCTTGTTTTTCATACAAGTGGTTCTCTTTTCTCCAAAGGTCTCTTTAATTTTCCTGTAGCCAATATCTATCTTAACCCTAGTGAGATAAGCCTCTACATCCTTACATTTGTCCAGTAGCCATCCATGCTTAGCCATTTTGCACTTCCTGTCGATCTCATTTTTGAGACGTATGTATTCGTTTTTGCCTGCTTCATTTACTGCATTTTTATATTTTCTCCTTTCATCAATTAAATTCAGTATTTCTTCTGTTACCCAAGGATTTCTACTAGCCCTCGTCTTTTTACCTACTTGATCCTCTGCTGCCTTCACTACTTGATCCCTCAAAGCTACCCATTCTTCTTCTACAGTGTTTCTTTCCTCCCTCCTTGTCAATTGTTCCCTTATGCTCTCCCTGAAACTCTGTACAACCTCTGCTTTAGTCAGTTTATCCAGGTCGCATCTCCTTAAATTCCCACCTTTTTGTAGTTTCTTCAGTTTTAATCTACAGTTCATAACCAATAGATTGTGGTCAGAGTCCACATCTGCCCCTGGAAATGTCTTACAATTTAAAACCTGCTTCCTAAATCTCTGTCTTACCATTATATTATCTATCTGAAACCTGTCAGTATCTCGAGGCTTCTTCCATGTGTACAACCTTCCCTTATGATTCTTGAACCAAGTGTTAGCTACGATTAAGTTGTGCTCTGTGGAAAATTCTACCAGACGGCTTCCTCTTTCATTACTTAGCCCCAATCCATATTAACCTACTACGTTTCCTTCTCTCCCTTTTCCTACTGCCTAATTCCAGTCACCCATGACTATTAAATTGTCGTCTCCCTTCACTATCTGAATAATTTCTTTTATTTCATCATACATTTCTTCAATTTCTTCGTCATCTGCAGAGCTCGTCGGCATATAAACTTGTACTTCTGCGGTAGGCGTGGGCTTCGTATCTATCTTGGCGACAATAATACGTTCACTATGCTGTTTGTAGTAGCTTACCCGCATTCCTATTTTCCTATTCATTATTAAACCTACTCCTGCATTACCCCTATTTGATTTTGTGTTTATAACCCTGTAGTTACCTGACCAAAAGTCTTGTTTCTCCTGCCACCGAACTTCACTAATTTCCACTATATCTAAATTTAACCTATCCATTTCCCTTTTTAAATTTTCTAACCTACCTGCCCGATTAAGGGATCTGACATTCCACGCCCCGATCCGTAGAACGCCAGTTTTCTTTCTCCTGATAATGACATCTTCTCGAGTAGTGCCCGCCCAGAGATCCGAATGGGGGACTATTTTACCTCCGGAATATTTTACCTAAGAGGACGCCATCATCATTTAACCATACAGTAAAGCTGCATGCCCTCGGGAAAAATTACGGCTGTAGTTTCCCCTTGCTTTCAGCCGTTCGCGGTACCAGCACAGCAAGGCCGTTTGGGTTAGTGTTACAAGGCCAGGTCAGTCAGTCATCCAGACTGTTGCCCCTGCAACTCCTGAAAAGGCTGCTGCCCCTCTTCAGGAACCACATGTTTGTCTGGCCTCTTTGTTACCGCTCCGTTGTGGTTGGACCTACGGTACGGCTATCTGTATCGCTGAGGCACGCAAGCCTCCCCACCAACGCCAAGTTCCATGGTTCATGGGGGAGGGGGGGGGGGGTACTTATCATACGCTTTGTCTACGTCAGTCAGTGCAACATACGTCTCCAGTCCTAACTTGTGTGTGTACGCTTTTCATTTTCACATATTAGTTTCATTGTGAAAATGTTGTCTACCACCGATCTTCTTGCTCGGAATCCTCTCGTTTTATTAATGCTTTGACTTGTTTCATTCTCTATCAGTACCTTCGAGTACAGTCTTCCAACGAAACGAATCACTGACATTCCCATGTAACTATTTGGGTCATTACGTGATCTTCACTTATGCAGAGGTATTATGTAACATTCCGATGCAACATCTTCTCCATTTAATCCTCTTTCAAATAGTCCACTTAGCATCTCCAACAATTGATTCATATCTTGGTGGCTTCTTCATGTTATAGCTCCGCACAGCCTGTTGAAGAACTTTTGTACTAAACGCCGTAACTCCTCCTATTCCATCGTCAACTCACATATTTGAGAAAATTCGATTTTATTGGAATAAATTCTTAAAAACCTTGTCAAATCACCGTGGCTAATATTACAATGATGTGACTCATTGCTGCTTCACACTAGCATTGACTTCATTGTTCTCTTTGCCTTGGCGCTACGAGACCCACCAATTATCCTCTCTGCATACACTCCATCTACATGGATACTCTGCAAATCACATTTAAGTGCTTGGCAGAGTGTTCATCGAACCACCGTCACAATAATTCGCTGGTACTCCAATCTCGAACAGCGCGCGGAAAAAACGAAGACATATATCTTTGGGTGCGAGTTCTAATTTTCCGTATTTTGTTGTGGTGATCGTTTCTCCCTATGTTAGTCGGCGTCAACAAAATATTTTTGCATTCGGAGGAGAAAGATGATGACTTAAATTTCGTGAGAAGGTTCCGCCACAGCGTAAAACGCCTATGTTTTAATGATGTCCGCCTCAAGCCCTGAAGCATTTCTCGATATGAAACATTCTGCCCTTCTTTCAACGTTCTCAATGTATTACGTCAATCCTATCTGGTAAGGATCCCACACCACGCAGCAGTACTCTAAAAGCGGTTTTTACAAGTGTAGTGTAGGCAGTCTCTTTAGTAGATCTATTTTCTAAGTGTCCTGCCAACAAGACATAGTCCCCGCAACATTTTTTATGTGGTACTTCCGATTTAAGTTGTTCGTATATGTAATTCCTAGGTATTTAACTGAATTTATGGCTTTTAGATTTGATTGATTTAGCATGTAACTGAAGTTTAACGGATTCTTTTTAGCTCTCATGTGGAAGACCTCAGGCTTTTCGTTAATTAGGGTCAATTGCCAATTTTCGCACCATACAGTTATCTTTTTTAAATAGTTTTGCAATTTTTTTGATCTTAAGATGACTTTACTAGTCGATAAACGACAGTGTCATCTGCAAACAACCCAATACGACTGCTAAGATTGTCCCCTAAATCGTTTATATAGATGAGGAACAGCAAAGGGCCTATGACACTACCTCGGGGAATGCCAGAAATCAGTTACATTTTACTCGATGACTTTCCTAAAATTACTACGAACTCTAACCTCTCTGACATAAAATCACGAATCCAGTCACATAATTGAGACGGTATTCCATAACCACGCAAGTTCACCACAAGCCGCTCGGGTGTCACAGTGTCAACAGTTTTTTTGGAAATCTTGGAATACGGAATCAATTTGAAATTCCTTGTCAAGTCCACTCAACACTTCGTGTGAATAATTACGAGGGCTATTCGGAAAATAAGGGCGATAGGCCGCGAAATGGAAAATACAGTGTAAATCTGATGAAGCTTTGCACAGATGCATTGGGCACTGCGTCTAGCAAGCCCGTCCATAGCATCATGTCGCTCATTTCAATTCTGGGCTCACCGTGAGACTGTAAAGATGGCTAGCTTCTCCCGCCAAGTATGAGGGCCAGGATAAAGATTTCGCCTGAAGCTATGCAATCCACATAACATAACAGTCATACGGTTCGTTCTACACGACAAATCTCCGCCGCACTCTGCAGGGGCAACGAAGATGTTCCTTAAGCGTTTTCGATGGGAAGTGTTTGATCACCCACAGTACAGACAGTAATTGGCTACCCCTGAAGTTCATCTCTGCTCAGATGAACCACTGACTATGATGGCAATATTTTGACACAGGCAACAAGCTGCAGTCCAGAGTAGGGAATTGAAAGTTGGTATAACGCTACGACATATGTCTAAGTCTGAGCGGCGACTGTGTAGAGAATTAGTTGGAAGGTGTAGCTAACCATTGGAGATTACACAGTTTTCATTTTGACTGTGGTTTCCATTTCGCGACCTATCGTTCCTTGCTTTCCAAATATCCCTCGTAGCTACTTTTCACAAGAACGATGTTTTCTAAATCTGTGTTGACTGTGTGTCAATAGTTCGTTTTCTTCGAGGCAATTCATAGTGTTCGAAAATTCGATAGCATATTGACGTTAATAATATAAGAGCCTGTAATTCAGTGGATTACTCCTATCACCTCTCTTGAATATTAGTGTTACCTGCGCAACTTTCTAACCTTTGGATAAGGAGCTTTCGTCGAGTGAACGGTTGTATATGATTGTTAAGCATGGAGCTCTTGTATCAGCATACTGTGGTAGGATCCTATCTGGTATACAGTGTCTTTTGTTTCCTTCTTAACACTTACCTTTTTACATTTCTGTTTGGTTTTATATCAGGTGTAAACTTACATCATAAAAGCGGTGCATTGGTTGTTTGAAGTACCTTCCTATAGGAATTGTGGAAAGATTCCTCCACAAACAAATTTAGAGAATAGGCGGTAGTTATTTAATTCAAGCTATCACCTGTTCAGGGTAAATCAGTCAACTTTTACCACATCAAGTGGAATTTTGTTCATGACTCGCAGTGGGCCAAGAACCTTCCCTTATTCGGAAGGGAAGAATTTGGTTTAGTTATAAGCGATTCCGTAAGTGCAATGGTCGCAACATGTCTGCGAGATCAAATTTGGCCCCAACAAAGAAAAGCGCGAGATACACACCTCATTGCGGAGACCGACTAAGCAACGCATTTATTGATTAGTTAATTTGCTGATCGTAAGAGTTAATTAGGGGAGGGGGAGTTGCAAGCTGGTCTTATATGGGAGTTTCACTGAATTGATGAATGCAGATAGACATTAATATGACATCTTTATTACAAGAAGAGCGTAAACAAAAACTGTGACTTCCCCACCGAAAACCAAGCAACGTACGTAAATATCTGTCATACCAACACTCATTTAAACGAAGAAAATAAATCACTGCAAGACTAAGAAGTTGCTATGGAATTGGCAGCATGCTAGACCAATGGCTCGCTACATGGTCGGATGTTCTAGCACAAAGGACCATGAGTCCACTTTGCGAAGATACAATCTAGGAACTTAAATCCACACGCCTAACACAAGAAAAAGACAAAAGAAGAGTCGCTGAAGGCAATAGTGCAACTTTGAGGACAAGAATCTTTACCCTGATATGGCCCATAGCTGACCTCGCGCTCGTAACGGACCAAGGTCGTACACTAACTCCAACATCAATGACGAATTTTCAAATTTACGAAACAAAATTTACGAGAAACGAAAAGAAAATAGTGCTCTATCACTAACCAGCATCGCGACCTGAAGCTTCCACCAGCGAACAGGAACAGGACGGAACTGACCGAAGTTCCACGTCTCCAAAGGGTAGCAACGTCCCCTGTAACTATTAGGGTCATTACGTGATCTTCACTTATGCAGTGGTATTATATAACATCCCGATGCAACATCTTCTCCATTTAATCCTCTTTCAAATAGTCCACTTAGCATCTCCAACAATTGATTCATATCTTGGTGGCTTCTTCATGTTATAGCTCCGCACAGCCTGTTGAAGAACTTTTGTACTAAACGCCGTAACTCCTCCTATTCCATCGTCAACCCACATCTTTGAGAAAATTCGATTTTATTGGAATAAATCCTTAAAAACCTTGTCAAGTCGCCGTGGCTAATATTACAATGATGTGACTCATTGCTGCTTCACACTAGCATTGACTTCATTGTTCTCTTTGCCTTGGCGCTACGAGACCCACCAATTATCCTCTCTGCATACACTCCATCTACATGGATACTCTGCAAATCACGTTTAAGTGCTTGGCAGAGTGTTCATCGAACCACCGTCACAATAATTCGCTGGTACTCCAATCTCGAACAGCGCGCGGAAAAAACGAAGACATATATCTTTGGGTGCGAGTTCTAATTTTCCGTATTTTGTTGTGGTGATCGTTTCTCCCTATGTTGGTCGGCGTCAACAAAATATTTTTGCATTCGGAGGAGAAAGATGATGACTTAAATTTCGTGAGAAGGTTCCGCCACAGCGTAAAACGCCTATGTTTTAATGATGTCCGCCTCAAGCGTTGGGTGGCGAGCATGGGCGAGCCCCTAACCCGGCCAATCAGAGGCCACGGGATAGCCGCGGAACACGATGCCGCAATGGCTAACCGCCCGAACACCGGAAAATGTCTCGCGATTCGTCAGAAGCCTGCCAGAGTTTGGTCAGGGAGAGTGCTATGCAGCGTTAAATGAGAGTGAGAAGTTAAGCTTTATGCTTGCTATTACAACTTCTGAGACTAGGATTGGGGACGACTTTAGCTCATACATAGCATTCATACATGTCCCACATGCTTCCTACAGCAACCATCAGCAAGGGAAAAAGGAAGCCATCATGGCCACTCCATGATGACTGCTAAATTGGGTTCACAAGTGAGAATAATATCCTGCGCCCATCCTCTCTCACTAAAGTGCCTAATATTGCCATAGAAGATTGTCTAGCCATATAGGCATCCAACTGCAATTGCAAAAAGAATAAAATATGAATGGCGTGCATAGTCAATGAGAATCAAATGCACTTATTTAAACTTTTTGATTCAAGAATAATAATACTCCACTTACAACTCCGCTACGCCGGTCCCAAGCCCTGGGCCTCACCATACAAGAGGTGAGGAAGGAGGAGGGGGAGGAGTAACAACCTCGTTAAAAAACCAAGGTTCACCTGGCCCGGGTGATAGCACCTTGTAAGGGCTCCTTGCTAGGACTACAGAGAAGACCTCAACGGTAGTGAAGGCGGAGGGAATAGATCTCGGTACGGAGGAACTAGCGGAAGAGGCAACCAAAGAAAAAAATCCACTTGGCGTCTGTCTTGAAACAAGCGACTGAGTGGTCAGCGTCTGTCCACCAGTGGTGCGGCTGAAAACCATTCCTCGGAGCTAATAACCTCGAGTAGAATCCTTAGGGGACTTGTTCCCCTAACCCAAAAAACAACCAACAATGGATACGCACCTTGTAGGAGATTTTCCCCAGGGAGTAACCAATCTCCAATTTCTAAGGAAATTAAAAGTAGGCATTCGGATTCTGGGGGCCTACAGCAATGTGCGAAGGATGAGTCGGAGCATCCTGAAACCTGCCTTAAGCAAGCAACAAATAAAATTAAACACAAAAACATAAACTACTTGGCAACGTTCAACGTAAACTCACTTCTAAAAACAGGAAAACTTAAAACGTTAATAAATTTTATAAAACAGAAAAATATAATGATAACTGAACTCCAAGAAACAAGGTATACTGATGAACATTCATTTGATTCAGAGGGATTCAGAATCATCAAAGGGAAGCCAGGAAAAAGAGTTATGAAGAATGTACCCCAATTTGGAACAGGATTCATTGTAAACCAAAATATATTAAACACGATAGCAGAATTTAAATCTGTCAATGAAAGGCTTTCAACATTAACCTTCAAATCAGTAAACAAACTGTATACCATTGTAAACTCACATGCACCAACAAATGAGAAAAACAGAACACAAAAAGAACAAATAGAAATTTTTTGGCAGGAACTGTCAAACACCTTAGACCAGATTTCATCCAAAAACACAATAATATTGTTGGGAGACTTTAATGCTCAAATCGGCAAAGAACGTCATCACCAATCCATAGTAGGCAAATTCCCTGCATATAAATGAACCAATGCAAATGGAGAAAGACTTATTAGTTTATGCAGAGAATATGACATAGTTCTAAAGTCTACATATTTCAAAAAACTCCCTAGAAAACAAACTACATGGGTATCCCCGCATCCAGTCTGTGGGGAGAAACAACTTGACCATGTTGCTATAAGCAGACTGTCTGCATCACAGATACTCAATGTAAAAGTCGCTAAGAGTGCAAGTTTAGATTCAGATCACTATCTATCTGTCGTTAAATTCAAAATTAGACCAATATATAAAAGAAAGAGCGAATATCAACCTAAAAAGTTTGACACTCAGAAATTAACCAAGGAACACAATTTCAGGACACTTTTGGAAAAGAAAACACCTAAAACATGGGAACAACTTCAAAAAGATATAGTACAGACAGCAGAAGAAACCATTCTCCTTACCAAAAAATGGAAACATGCCTGGTGGAATGATGAGTGCGACACACTATTCCTAACAAGACAACGAGCTTGGAACATTTGGAATGCCAACAAAAATGATAAAAATAGGAACTCCCTAAAAGAAGCCCAGAAGCAACTAGCATCAATAGACTCCAAATTCAAACAGAACAATGCTAGGGACTTTCACAAAACCTTCAAAAGTAACTTAAAGAAATACTCTCCTCCTAGTCTATTTTTCACGGACCCAAAAACGCAGAAAACTGCATACAATAGCATAGAGAACTGTAGAATACTTGCTGAATATTTTGAAGAACTACATAACTGTTATCCACCGAAAGAAAAATTTAATTTCAATATTGTAAACCCAACACCACCAGACTCCAAGCCGCCAACCACAGAAGAAATAAAAGAAATCATAAAAGAGCTTAAAAATAATAAAGCCCCTGGAGAGGATAATATAGTTGCTGAACTATGGAAGTACTCTAGTGACAACATGATACAGTGTCTATCAGAAATACTAAAAGAAATCTGGACAACACACAGATTACCACCAGACTGGACATCTGCATTAATACATCCACTACATAAGAAAAGGCAAGAAAACAGATCCTAGCAATTATAGGGGAATCTCCCTCTTACCAGTGACCTATAAGATCTTGTCTAAGGCGCTTTTAAAAAGAGCAGAAGAGATACTTGAGAAACAGCTAGGAGAGTATCAGGCTGGATTTAGGAAGGGAAGGTCATGTGCAGAACAAATACTAAATTTAAAGAACATAATAGAAATGAGGAAAATCAGGAACTTAAAATATGTAATTACTTTTGTGGATTCAAAAAAAGCCTATGATTCAATTGACAGAAATACACTGCTTGATATCTTAAAAGAATTGGGACTCGATGCTAAAACAACCGCAATAATTAAAGGTACTTTGACAAATGCAAAATAGAAAGTAAAATTTAGGGGAGAGCTCTCAAAATCGTTTGAAATAAAGTCAGGTGATCGACAGGGAGATGGTCTGTCTCCTCTGCTTTTCAATTGTGTCTTGGAGAAGGTAGTTCGAGAATGGAGGAAGGCCATCAATACTAAAGGGATTCAACTAGGGAGAAATCCAAACAAGATCACTGTCGACTGTTTAGCCTTCGCAGATGACATGGCATTGATTACAGATTCACTAGACAATGCCCAAGAACAAATAAGAGAACTACAAAAACAAGCAGCCAAAGTAGGACTGCAAATATCCTATGAAAAAACAAAGTTTATGACAAACATCTGTGATGCTCCTCAAAATATTGCAGTTGACAACAACACAATCCACAAAACAGATTCCTTTAAATACCTAGGAGAGTGGATTACATACAATGCCAAAGAAAAGATAGCTATAGAAACTTGAGTGCACAAAATGGAAATAGTGTTTCATATGACCAAAAACGTTTATAATAAAAAATCCTTGTCCTGGAACACGAAATTAAGATACTACCAAACAGTGGCCACACCTGAAGCTCTCTATGCGGCAGAAACACTTAAACTAAGAAGAAACGGAGATCTTGAGAAACTAGAGAAGGTCGAAAGAAGAATTTTAAGGAAAATACTGGGAGCTAAAAGAAACGATAATGCTGAATACAGGTTAAGACCAAACAGAGAGCTATATCTGAAAACGGAGAAACTAACTGATGTAATGAGGAAGAGGAGACTACAGTTTTTTGGACATATATTCAGAATGGATAACAACAGACTAACCAAGCGGATATTCACATTACTCAATAGCTACAAATCCAAGCCAGCATGGTTCATAGAGACTGAAAAGGACATTGAAAATGCTGGAGTTACAATAGACACAATAGAAAACAGAACACATTTCAGAAAGGCAGTTCAAAAGGTAGAATTTCAGGAGAGAAAGAAAATAACTAGACGAAAGTGGACTCAAGAAGAAAGGGAACAACACTCTAAAAGGATGAAGGAAATTTGGAAACTGAAGAATTCTAATACAATGAAGAGTAGCCAAAGTTGATTCATCGTACCCTCCAAATGGGGTATTCGAAAGAAAAAAAAATACTCCACTTACACCAACAACTACAACTGAATAAATTGTTAATTTTCTGAAGCGATTTGAAGTGTGATGGTTACATAATAGTGTATTTGGAAAAAAGATGTGTCACAATAACATTAATTGAAATGATCCTAAGGCAGTGTAATTCACCCAAATAGATAGTTGGTTGCGCTTCACGAGTGCTGTTCCGTAGCTTGGGAAATTCATCACGATATATCCACAGAATTGACGTTAAAGCTTTAACTGCATTCGCCTGTGCGGTTCGTATGGAGTTGATTTAGACAGCACTACAGCTCCATTGAATGCTCGGTTGTTTCCAGTCGTGTTTGCCCCAAGAAAGAGATTTCGGAACACGGAAAAGCTTAAGTCCATAATTCTGAGAGTGGGTGTACCAAGAAGACTCAAGGAAATATTTGCTTCCTCGTACGTGGTCATAACTAAAGTAACAAAAATTAGTAGTTGTGCAAAAGCGGCAGAAGATGATGGAATTGAAGTAGTTGGTGTTATGAATGGGGATGTAAGAAACTTTGTACGATTCAGTGATGGAGTTCCACTATCCAGAATGGACAAAAAAGGAACCAACGCCAACAACAATAGTTCAGATATAAGCGTCAATGTGGCAAGCAGGATATGAAGAAATATCTAAACCGTATAAGGATGTAGATCGAGTACTTCAGTACGGTTGGTTTCGGCGGATGATAATCTAAAATTCGAGGAGAACTGGACGTGGCAGCAGGGGAAGTTACGGGAGAAAATGGGGTTGTGATTAGAAGCAATAATAGAGAAAGACTAACTGAATTCTGCAATAAATGTCAGCTAGTTACAGTGAATACACTTTCAGAAATCATAAGAGTATGCTGTATACCAAGAAAAGATCCGGAGACACAAGAAGGTACCAGTTGGATTACAGCATGATCAGACAAATACTCCGAAATCAGATATTAATTTGTAATGCGTACTCAGAAACAGATGTAGATTCGGATCACAATTTACTAATGATGAGGAGCAGACTGATCTTTAAGATAATTATCAAAAAGAATCAATGTGGAGAGAAGTGGGATACAGAAAGATCGAGGAATCATGAGATGCGCTGGAACTTCTCTAAAGCTGTAACTACTACGATAATGAACACCACAATAAGTTGTTCAGTTAAAGAGAACTAGACAGGAACAAGAAATGAATCTATTATTGTGGATCTCCCTACAGTTATTCGATCTACGCGCATTCCGGTAGGCAACAACGTGGTAACGAGTCGTAAGAATTATGAAAAAATACAATCTGCATATAATGAGAACCAGAGAGATCCAATACGTCGAAGTAGATCGAGCTCTTCATTTGTCGCGGCACTCGCCTCGAGAAGGTCTGAGAAATAAAAGGCGGTGGCTGTTCGGAAGACGAGAGAGCGGAGCTGCGCGTGGCGGCCGACATCGAGTCCCCTTCGCTTTCATCTGGGGAAGTCGCAGATGGCTCTGATCAACGAATGACGTCCACAGGGGACGCCGTCTCGCCGCCAAAAGACAGCGTCCAGAGTGAAGCCTTGTGAAAGAGCAGGCGGTTGGGTTTCATTTCTTACTTCCTTTGTGCCTATGAGTAGCTTTCTTCCCGGAGAAATGCCTCCAAATGAAGCGAAGAGGGGTGACAACGACACACACGTTACAGTTCTGTCTTTGCTTTCTTCCCCTTTAAAAGGCGTGCGGAAGTAACTGGTTTTTACTTTCCTGGTTACTACACAATTCTTGTCTTTGAATTTTCAAGAGATCTGAAGGTACAGGAAGTGATGAAATCTTAAGGACATCCGACAGAAAGGAGGAACTAGAAACAGACAAGATCGCGAAAGCATATTGCTGATAGTGGGGGAGATCCATCAGCTTTCGTAAAGAAAACGATGGTGGATGGTGGATTGGATATGAAATCTATTACTCGATAAATCTGATACCGTGTGCAAAATACAAATTTTTATCGAAAAAGAGTATGATTTTAGCTTTGCTAGCAGTAGAAACAGCCGACAAGTAATTTTAGTACTGTGATTATTATTAGAGAGAATATTTAAGATAAATGCGTTCGTATAGCTGAAGGGTTTTGATAGTCTTTTAAACACAAAATATTTATTGGTTTCAGGCAGACAGCCACGATTATTTATAGGTCAAAGAGCTTAAACGAAACTGTAAATTTAGTTATGCAAAAATCTCAACTTTCTTTAGCATTACGCAGAATATAATGTTCTATAGAAGCGTAAATATTTAAGTGACCATATCAGGCCTATATTACGCAGGCTGTGTAACGTCTCATTGGTGTTTAAAAATTCTCATTTTACTTTCTTAAATATTTTTCTTAATATTCTCCTGTAATGTTCAATTGGAGTTCATAGTGGCCTACCTGCCGAGTAGGATTGCTACTTAGGCAAAGATTGTCTGCTCCTGTAGAACGCGTTTTGTTGACAATTTGCTCACTATGCACCTGTCTCGGCAGCAAATAGGAAGCGAGGGAGAAAAACCACATGTTGCCTGCGGCACAAGTCTGGCTCTCTGTGGCACTGGCTTCCAACCAGCAGTATCGTGAATTCTCTCTTAGATCTTTGTCGTTGATCTCTGTTCCGACACAAACTAACGACTTCTGAGGACCACCAAGACTGGCTAATGTCTTCACAAGCCTTCCTGGATGCGCTCTGATGTATCGTGTCCTGTACTGGGTTTATTAACTTTTAACAGACTGTTTCATTGTAAAAGTTTCATTTAGACGACTAAATCGTTGCCAACCTGACCAGGCCCGCTCTGTACGCAAGCGATATACACTGTCTGAGAAAAAGCAAGTACAACATGACGAATTACAAATTAGAATCTAATTTACGAAGACAGCAGTAACAGCTCATTTATCAGTACGACGTTGCACACTCTCTGGCCAGGATGGATGCACTAATACTCCTGTGATGAGCCGTTATATCCTCTCCCGAAAATGTCGTATATGGTCATTTACATCTTGGATACTAGCACTGGGGTAGAGTTGAGATCCGAGCTGGTCACAGATGTTCTATCGGGGTCGGATTTGGGGATCTTGCTGGCCGTGGGAGAGGTTCAGCATAATGCAGACAGTTAATGGAAGCAGGTCCCATTTGCAGAAGAGAACTGGCATGTTGAAAAATGGCACCATGATACTTTCGCGAGAGAGGTAACACACGAGGACGCAGGATCTCTGTGAAGTCGCAGTTTCGTCATAGTCCCTTCGCTCGCTACCAGCAGTGACCTGCAGCCAGACCCGATTACTCTGCTATAATATTACTGCTCAGAAGAAGAAATTAAAGCTGCAAGCTGGTATTATTAAACTCGTTGATATTGAACTACTTTGTGTAGTGTCCCTGTATGTCTTTGAAGGACAATATCCCTATCGGCGTAGACAACCCCTACAGGGTACGTAACTTCGTACGCGTAGACAAGTTATCCTCGTTGTGGAGGACAAGCTGCCGACTACGACGGTTGCCTGTAGAATCCTTGAAATGTAAGAGAAAGAAAATGGTTCAAATGGCTCTGAGCACTATGGGACTTAACATCTGAGGTCATCAGTCCCCTAGAACGTAGAACTACTTAAACCTAACTAACCTAAGAACATAACACACATCCATGCCCGTGGCAGGATTCGAACCTGTGACCGTAGTGGTCGCGCGGTTCCAAACTGAAGCGCCTAGAACCGCTCGGCCACGCCGGCCGGCGAGGAAGAAAACTTCTATAAGATTATTCTCGAATTTGAACAGTGCCATTCGCATTTGGTCATTCGATGATTGTCTGAGAATGAAATGAATTATTTTTAGCAGAGAAAACTTTATCTATGCTTTTGACCGTGTTAGTGAAGCAGGTTCTTCAGCAAACATCGACTACCAACTGTTGGAAGTCTTACACAAGCTTGTAGTACATAATAGTTCCACACAGAATCCTTTGATCAAATAAAATGTGCGGAGTCACCTTTGAAATGCAACAGACTGTATTATGGAAATTACTAAACACCAAATTAACATTACCCATATCGCTTGTGATTCTCAGAAAACCCAAATTATACTATATGGTGGCTAACAATGACTGTTTCATTGCACAAAGTCCAGGCACATTCCGATTTTCTTACTTTTCTTCGATCGCCATGCGGCAATGAAAAGTCAAGGAATAACTATTTCGCTCGCGCAGGCGAAACGCACCATCTTCTGATATATATTAACTTTAAACCAAAGACGACAAATTGCTGTTTATTGGCATTGGGGGCGAGCGACACCACCAGTGAGAACTCCCACCCGCCATCATGATGCCACATAAGGCCCATATTGGCGCTTGTGGTGGCGAAATTTTGGTTATGTGCGTGCAATAATCCACATTCCGTACCAGATCACGCCCACCAAATACCGCTGACAAGAGGCGACTACCCCCCACCCGCTAGTATGGGCCAAAGGATATCACATGGGCCCTCATGAGAGGCAGATCTTGTTTGGCTCAAATGGCTCTGAGCACTTTGCGACTTAACTTCTGAGGTCATCAGTCGCCTAGAACTTAGAACTAAATAAACCTAACTAACCTAAGGACATCACACACATCCATGTCCGAGGCAGGATTCGAACCTGTGACCGTAGCGGTCACGCGGTTCCAGACTGAAGCGCCTTTAACCGCAAGGCCACACCGGCCGGCTGATCTTGTTTACCTGCATGCAACAACCCTTATTCTAGGTTGGACCACGCGCACCAAACACTACTGACAATAGGTGATTGGTAGGGCTATGGCCCCTTTAGAAGTCGGATTCCCCCCCCCCCCCCCTCAACCAACCGGACAATCCCACAACCTGGCTTCCTAATCCCAGTTCGCATTTTCGTACTTTTGACTGAAATTTCTTAAATTAACATTACAATCTTCTTGTTCAGTTCTTCCACAGTCAGTTATTGCAGAGAAGCTGCGTGACGTCAGTCGATACCGCAGGGAAGCTGAACGCTGCAGGGCTGGCTGGTCTCCAATGATGACTCTCTCCCCCATGAAAGCTACCGGGATGCCTAGTCGATGGATCGGGATCGGGTTGTTTATCGTGGTGGATCAGGTGGTTACGGGCTCGCATCGGGATCAAGAATGGAATGTGGTGCACATGAAACAGAAGACCAGTCTGAGTCTTCAGACCCCTTACTCTTAATTTCTTCTTCACTCTGATAATGTTAGCAGATCAACATGTTCCTTCACTGGCATAATACATTCGGGTCGAGTTTTTTTTTTTGTTTATTTTTCACCAATTTTTCACATTTATAACACTGCTGTTAAATGACACTTGTTTTGTATCCCATTTTCATCAAATTACACCGTGGATCAGCCTCAGCATGATATGAATTATCACAATGTTCCTAATTATGGTGCATTGGTTGTATCCTACTAACAGTCACAGGTTGTCGGTGGGCTCTCACAGTTACACTGCACTTTTTTCTGTTTTTTGTCATCAGTGATCTGACTGGTTTAATACGGACGGCCACGAATTCCTCTCCTGTGCTAACCTCTTCATCTCAGAGTAGCACTTGCAACCTACTTCGTCAATTATTTGCTGGATGTACTCCAATCTTCCTCTACAGTTTTTGCCCTCTACAGCTCCCTTTAGTACCATGGAAGTTATTCCCTCATGTCTTAACAGATGTCCTATCATCCTGACCCTTCTCCTTATCAGTGTTCTCCACATATTCTTTTCCTCTCCCATTCTTCGCAGAACCTCCTCATTCCTTATCAGTCCACCTAATTTTCAATATTCGCCTGTAGCATCACATCTCAAATGCTTCGATTCTCTTCTGTTCCGGTTTTCCCACAGTCCATGTTTTACTACCATACAATGCTGTGCTCCAGACGTACATTCTCAGAAATTTCTTCGTCAAATTAAGGCAGATATTTGATATTAGTACACTTCTCTTGGCCGGGAATGCACTTTTTACCAGTGCCAGTCTGGTTTTGATGTCCTCGTTGCTCCGTCGATCATTGTTTTTTTTACTGCCTTGGTAGTAGAATTCCTTAACCTTATCTACATCGTGACCATCTATCCTGATGTTAAGTTTCTCGCTGTTCTCATTGCTGCTACTTCTCATTACGTTCGTCTTTCTTCGATTTAGAATCAGTCCATATTCTGTACTCAGTGCACCGTTTATTCCATTCAGCAGATCATACAATTCTTCTTCAGATTCACTGAGGGTTGCAATGTCATCAGCGAATCGTATCATTGATATCCTGTCACCTTGAATTTTAATTCCACTCCTGAACTTTTCTTTTACTCCCATCACAGCTTCTTCGATGCGCATCTTCAAATTTTCTTTTACATTCTGCTGTATATTATTCTTGTAACCAACTTAGATGCATGAGCTGTTATTCTGAGCCGGCCGAAGTGGCCGTGCGGTTAAAGGCGCTGCAGTCTCGAACCGCAAGACCGCTACGGTAGCAGGTTCGAGTCCTGCCTCGGGCATGGATGTTTGTGATGTCCTTAGGTTAGTTAGGTTTAACAAGTTCTAAGTTCTGGGGGACTAATGACCTTAGCAGTTGAGTCCCATAGTGCTCAGAGCCATTTGAACCATTTGTTATTCTGATTGTGCGATAATTCTCGCTCTTGTCAGCTCTTACCGTCTTCAGAATTGTGTGGATGATGCTTTTCCGAAAGTCAGATGGTATGTCACAAGACACACACATTCTACACAACAATGTGAATAGTCGTTTTGTTGCCACTTCCCCCAATGATCTTAGAAATTCTGATTGAATGTTGTCTATCCCTCCTGCCTTATTTGATGTAAAGTCCTCCAATGCTCTTTTAAAGTCTGATTCTAATACTGGATCCCCTATCTCTTCTAAATCGACTCCTGTTTCTCCCCCTATCACATTAGACAAATTTTTCCCCCTCATAGGGGCTTTCAGTGTATTATTTCCACCTATCCACTCTCTCCCCTGCATTTAAAAGTGGAATTCCCGTTGCACTCTTAATGTTATCACCCTTGCTTTTAATGTCACCGAAGGTTGTTTTGACTTTCCTGTATGATGAGTTTGTCCTTCTGACAATCATTTCTTTTTCGATGTCTTCACATTTTTCCTGCAGCAGTTACGTCTTAGCTTCCTTGCACTTCCTATTTATTTCATTCCTCAGCGACTTGTATATCTCTATTCCTGAGCTTCACGGAATATTTTTGTACTTCGTACTTTCATCGATCAATTGAAGTATTTCTTCTGTTACCCATGGTTTCTTCGCAGTTACCCTCTTTGTACCTATGTTTTCTTTCCCAACGTCTGTGATAGCCCTTTTTAGAGATGTCCATTCCTCTTCAACTGTACTGCCTACTGAGCTATTCCTTATTGCTGCAGCCTTAGATAACTTCAACCGTATCTCGCCATTCCTTAGTACTTCCGTATTCCACTTTTTTGTGTATTGATTCATCCTGACTCTTGTCTTAAACTTCAGCCTACTCTTCATCGCTACTGTATTGCGATCTGAGTCTATATCTGCTACTGGGTACGCCTTGCAATCCACTTTCTGATTTCGGAATCTCTGTCTAACCATCTAACTGAAATCTTCCCGTATCATACGGCCTTTTCCAAGAATACCTTCTCCTCTTCTGATCAGGGTATTCGCTATTACTAGCTGAAACTTGTTACAGGACTCAGTTAGTCTTTCTCCTCTGTCATTCTTGTCACAAGCCGATATTCTCCTGTAACCTTTTCTTCTACTCTTTCCCCTATCACTTCATTTCAGTCCTCCATGACTAATAGATTTTCGTTTCCCTTTAGCCACTTCATTACACTTCCAGTATACTCATATACTTTATCTTCTGCTTGCGACGTTGGCATGGATACCTGAACTATCGTTATCGGTGTTGGTTTTTATCGATCCTGATAAAAATAACACTGTCAGTGAACTGTTCGCAGTAACATACTTTCTGCCCTTCCTTCCTATTCATAAAGAATCCTACTCCCGTTATACCATTTTCTGCTTCTGTTGATATTACCCAACACTCATCTGACCAGAAATCATTGTCTTCTTTGCACTTCACTTCACTGACACCTACCGTATCTAGATTGAACCTTTGCATTTCCCTTTTCAGATTTTCTAATTCCCCTACCATGTTTTAGCTTCTGACATTCCACGCCCCGACTAGTAGAATGTTATCCTTTCGTTAATTATTCAATCTTTTTCTCATGGTAACCACCCTATTGGTAGTCCCCTCCCAGAGATCCGAATGGGGGACTATTCCTGAATCTTTAGCCAATGGAGGGATCATCATGGAACTTCTTCGATCACAGGCCATATGTGCTGTGGACACACGTTACGTGTCTTTAATTCAGTGGTTTCCATTGCCTTCTGCATCCTCATGTCGTTGATCATTCCTGATTCTTCAGCCTTCAGGGACAGTTTCCCATCCCTAGGACAAGACATTGCCCTGAACCTCTGTCCGCTCCTCCGCCCTCTTTGACAAGGCCGTCTTATGCCGGCAGTCTTCGGTCGCCAATGCTGATTATTAATCAAAATTCAAGTTGCCGATTATGAATCGAAGACGCTACCCTTAGACAACGGGTGCATACTGCACTACACATATATTTCGATAACTTCAACGTAATTTAATCAGTCATATATTCCCTTATTTTCAATGTTACATGACTTTGCTTACTTCACTGGAAGTCCATTTTGCTCAAGTAATACAAACATTTAACCACTAATACATGGTAATTTCTCGGTAGCATCCGAATCTAACATAACTCAGCTTAGCCACCGTTAGTTTACGTTTTACATGACACTGAAAGTTTGGTTATATAGCAAAGGTCTACCTAATAATAGTAAAACCAACCACAAGATGACATGCACACCCCTGCCCTTTGTTGTCTAGTATCCCCACAAAATTTATTCTGCCTTTGCATACTTCTCAGACAAGTGCGTGAAGTTCAATGTCCAGAGCTATTTGGACCCATTTCGCATCAAAATATTTGCTTCTAGTACGTACTGACACAATCACTCATGAACTAAATTACTCTTTGTACTTATCGAGTACTTGAACACATACAAAATTGAAATTCATTCAGCAAATAAACACAAACGTTATTCATATACACTTAAACGTATACAATCAGCATCAACTCTCCTTCTGTGGTTCTGCTGAGAACAGAAATCAACACACTTACTTATCAAACTAAACCTACGCTCACCTAAAAACTTAGTGAAATAACATCTTCATAATATATACAACGTTTCCTAGAGACAGAACAAATTCTAATTTTTTAATATCATCTTGAGGATAGAGGCTATTCACCTTTCCTGTCACTAGGTATGTCAATAGATTTGTTCCAGGATGTGGAATCGTTATTATTTCAAACGGTCCAACAAATAACAATTGCCTTTCATGTACCTCTTCTTCAATAAAGATGCCTGTGGTTGTGTGCGCAACAACACTCTTCCCCCTACAGCAAAAGCTTGTACTTTCTTTAACTTATTGTCATATTTTACCTTTCTATTTTTGGCGTTTTTGACCATGTTCACTAAAGCCAACTTTACCTTTGTCTTCCCAAGCGGACTTACCATGTGGCACTTTTCGTAGACCACCCACTCATTCCTTTCTTCCTTTTCATACACCAATACTTCTGGCGTAGGTACAACTAACAGCGGCATGCAATATGGACTGACCGATCATTCTATCAGGTCCCAGTTTATCATCCTGTTTATTTCTTCACTTACTGAGTTCTCCAGTCTCCACGGAATTGTATATGATTTATTACAATACGTCTAATGAGGAAACACCTCCAAATGGCACTTAAATCCCTTATTATTTCATGGCCTTTCTTCAAAAACCTCGATGTATTTCCCCAAAACATCTACCAACTGATCATTTTGTTCGTTTTCCAATCCATCTGCTTCCTTTGCCCTTCTTTCCACGTGTTCTGCTATCCCGAGTTTATTACTTTCCTTTACCTCTTCTGTACGTTTACATCTCCGTTCTTTTCTACTGAGCTTAACACAATGCCCAGGACAGTAATTTCCAATGCTCCTTTCTTCCATGATTATATTAATTTGTGCCATTTCCCCATTATCACAAAAACTGACTTTACCGGACGAGAAGTCTACTTTTAAATCCTTCTCCCTCATAGTCTCTCATCCGCTGATACAATCTTCTGTTAATATTTGAATTACTAGGAAAATGCATCTTATCGCTGTATTTCCAGTTCTTACATCTAGCAAAGTTTTTATCCAGACTGGTTGCGAGCAGGTACCTAAGGCTCCAATGATCTTACAGTTTCGTATCAGCAACGTCGCTAACTACGTTCAGGGATAGACGGTTAAATAAATTGTTGGAGATCACATTTATAGAAGCTCCGGTACCCAAGAATACTCGGATAGGCTGTTGTTGTTGTGGTCTTCAGTCCTGTGACTGATTTGATGCAGCTCTCCATGCTACTCTGTCCTGTGCAAGCTTCTTCATCTCCCAGTACGTGCTGCAGTCTACATCCTTCTGAATCTGCTTAGTGTATCCCTCTCTTGGTCTACCTCTACGATTTTTACCCTCCACTCTGCCCTCCAATACTAAATTGGTGATCCTTTGATGCCTCAGAACATGTCCTACCAACCGATCCCTTCTTCTAGTCAAGTTGTGCCACAAACTCCTCTTCTCCCCAATCCTATTCAGTACCGATCCATCTAATCTTCAGCATTCTTCTGTAGCACCATATTTCGAAAGCTTCTATTCTCTTCTTGTCCAAACTATTTATTGTCCATGTTTCACTTCCATACATGGCTATATTCCATACAAATACTTTCAGAAACGACTTCCTGACACTTAAATCTATACTTGATGTTAACAAATTTCTCTTCTTCAGAAACGCTTTCCTTGCCATTGCCAGTCTACATTTGATATCCTCTCCGACCATCATCAGTTATTTTGCTCCCCAAATAGCAAAACTCCTTGACTAGTTTAAGTGTCTCATTTCCCAATCTAATTCCCTCAACACCACCCGTCTTAATTCGATTACATTCCATTATCCTCGTTTTCCTTTTGTTCATGTTCGTCTTATATGCTCCTTTCAAGACATTGTCCATTCCGTTCAACTGCTCTTCCTAGTCCTTTGCTGTCTCTGACAGAATTACAATGTCATCGGCGAACCTTAAAGTTTTTATTTCTTCTCCAAGGATTTTAATACCTACTCCGAATTTTTCTTTTGTTTCTTTTATTTCTTGCTCCATGTACAGATTGAACAACATCGGGGAGAGACTACAACCCTGTCTCACTCCCTTCCCAACCACTGTTTCCGTTTCATGTGCCTCGACTCTTATAACAGCCATCTGGTTTCTGTAGAAATTGCAAATAGCCTTTCGCTCCCTGTATTTTACACCTGCCACCTTCAGAATGTGAAAGAGAGTATTCCAGTCAACACTGTCAAAAGCTTTCTCTAAGCCTACAATTGCTAGAAACGTAGGTTTGCCTTTCCTTAATCTAGCTTCTAAGATTAGTCGTAGGATCAGTATTGCCTCACGCGTTCCAACATTTCTACGGAATACAAACTGATCTTCCCCGAGGCCAGATTCTACCAGTTTTTCCATTCGTCTGTAAAGAATTCGCGTTAGTATTTTGCCGCCGTCACTTATTAAACTGATAGTTCGGTAATTTTCACATTTGTCAACACCTGCTTACTTTGGGATTCGAATTACTATATTCTTCTTGAAGTCTGAGGGTATTTCGCCTGTCTCATACATCTTGCTCACCAGATGGTAGAGTTTTGTCAGGACTGGCTCTCCCAAGGCCGTCAGTACTTCTAATGGAATGTTCTCTACTCCCGGGGCCTTGTTTCGACTCAGGTCTTTCAGTGCCTTGTCAAACTCTTCACGCAGTATCGTATCTCCCATTTCATCTTCATCTACATACTCTTCCATTGCTATAACATTGCCCTCAAGTACATCGCCCTTGTATAGGCCCTCCATATACTCCTTCCACCTTTCTGCCTTCCCTTCTTTGCTTAGAACTGGGTTTCCATCTCAGCTCCTGATATTCATACAAGTGGTTCTCTTTTCTCTCAAGGTGTCTTTAATTTCCCTGTACACAGTGTCTATCTTACCCCTAGTGAGATAAGCCTCTACATCCTTACATTTGTCCTCTAGCCATCCCTGCTTAGCCATTTTGCACTTCCTGTCGATCTCATTTTTGAGACGTTTATATTGCATTTTGCCTGCTTCATTTACTGCATTTTTATATTTTCTCCTTTCGTCAATTAAATTCAATATTTCTTCTGTCACCCAAGGATTTCTACTAGCCCTCATCTTTTTACCTACTTGATCCTCTGATGCCTTCACTGCTTCATCCCTCAAAGCTACCCATTCTTCTTCAACTGTATTTCTTTCCCCCACTCTTGTCAATTGTTCCCTTATGCTCTCCCAGAAACTCTGTGCAACCTCTGCTTTAGTCAATTTATCCAGGTCCCATCTCCTTAGATTCCGACCTTTTTGCAGTTTCTTCAGTTTTAATCTGCAGTTCATGACCCATAGATTGTGTTCAGACTCCACATCTTCCCCTGGAAATGTCTTACAATTTAAAACCTGGTTCCTAAATCTCTGTCTTACCATTATATAATCTGTCTGAAACCTGCCAGTATCTCCAGGCTTCTTCCATGTATTCAATCTTCTTTTATGATTCTTGAACCAAGTGTTATCTATGACCAAATTGTGCTCTGTGCAAAATTCCACCAGGTGGCTTCCTCTTTCATTTCTTAACCCCAATCCATTTTCACCTTTTACGTATCCTTCTCTCCCTTGTCCGACTGCCTAATTCCAGTCACCGGTGACTATTAAATTTTCGTCTCCCTTCACTACCTGAATAATTTCTTTTATTTCATCATACATTTCTTAAATTTCCACGTTATCTGTGGAGGTAGTTGGCATATTAACTTGTACCACTGCCGTAGGCGTGGGCTTCGTGTCTATCTTGGCCACAACAATGCGTTCGCTGTGCTGTTTGTAGTAGCTTACCGGCATTCCTGTTGCTTTATTCATTATTAAACCTACTCCTGCATTACCCCTACATTACTCGGATAGGTATGTCTAGTATTTCGGCAAGGGTAGCTGATTTTGGCACGTTATTAGAAACTTGTTGCCTATGATTTACGTCTTCCGTTAACTCCTCAATGATTCTCATTCCATCATTGTATTTATGACAGTTTACAGGTGATTGCTTGCCCATCATTACTATTTTATCGACCGAACCTCGGGGACGTAATCGGATTCAGTTTAAATTTCTCGGTGTAGCCGGTCCGTTGTTTTCATCAGTTGCTTCGACTGTGACCAGTGGTTGTTCTCGCCAGGCTTGATTATTTGTTGGCCTTAGCCTCGCCTCGTATATGGTTTGATTACTATGTCCTGGATTTCTACGGTCATTACATATAGGATTGTACCTCCTTTCAAAACGCCTCTGTTTCTGTTCGGCTCATAATTTCTTCCGTTATTCTGTTGTTCCATACGGTTTGCTCCATTATTGTAACCATTATTTATATTGGTTCGATGAAAATTATCCATTTGTCTTCCATTCATTCTTCCGTTATTACTGTTATAACCTATCTGCCTAGTTTCCTTTTGACAGCATTTATTTTAATTATTTCTTCCTCTTTGTTCCTCCTGCAGCAAATCGATTAAATCCACTGCAGACATGAATTCTTCCAGATTATCTTCCCATACATGCGGCAGTTTTCCCGTATCTCCATCGGAAGCTGTGCTTTGATGAACATTAGCACACTTTTGTGATCTATTTGTTGATTCCAATACTTTGCTTTATTCAAATATTTTTCGATGTATCTCCTTAAGTTCCCTTTTCGGTAAGAGAAGGGTTTCGGGTTATGTACTTCCTTCTACAATCTCTCACGAAGGCCTCTTACCAATATCTACCGAGGAATGCCTTCTCAAATACTTTGAAGGCACTTGTCTATTACGTCAGTCACCCACAGAGAACCAGCGCTTTGGATGTATCGTGATACATATTCAATTTTCTGTTCTTTCCGTAAAAAATATTTGGAATTGACTGTGCTTTAACATTTTCTCTTCCATGACAGATCTGGTATAATACCTCACAAGTTACATACTTCATACAGCTGTTCGTTTGGGCTTGTATGTTGGTACTGCTCATCAACCCCATGATAGCACATCGAGCCCTGATTTCTACCTTTAGTTCTACACTCTGGGCTGGGTTCCTTTCTTTCTTCAGTAGCCATCCCCCCCCCCCTCCCCCCCGCTAGTTCTTCTATCCTTTGGGTGCACGTTTGCGAATTCTGTGTAATTTCTCCTGTCCATCTATGGAACTCGGTTCCCATCTGCTAGCTAACTTCCATCAACTCTTGATCTATCTGGCGAGGTAACAGTAGACCTTCACTCACTCTATTCTCTACCTTTAACAGATAATAACACCTGCTGTTCCTTATCTATTACCCAGTCGTCCAATTGCTGTAAAAGGAGAGTCTATCTCGGCCATGTTAAATTATAGGACTTTAGGAACATTTTTCTCCCTAATCAACTGGCATATTATCATGATTTTTTGTTGTGTTCCTTTTATCTTTATCTTAATTTCAAACTGATAAGTCTTAAAAATAATAAAAACTTATATTTTAAAAAATATTTTGTTAAAGTAACCATAAAAACTGCAATTTTTTTACTTTGATTAAATTTATGCCATAGTTCTTCAAAAGATATTCATATTTCCTTAGTTTAAGTTAACAACTAACAAATAAGGAACAATTTAAAAAATCATGTTGATAATATTAATAGTAGCTTTCAAAAATGTTCCTAACCATTGAAAAACAAGTTGTTGGGGAAACGCAAATAAAGATAAGACTATTAAACAATGATTTAATTCTTACTTTAGTACATTCAAGCTTCATATGAAGGTCTATCTGGATCTTCTAGTTCTTCAAACTGGTCCTCAATCTTTCTTCTTGCTTGCTGTGTGGCCCGTTGTCACTTTTTCTCAATTTCTATAACAGCTTTGTCCACTTTTTAATCAAAAGTTCGTCGTCTTTTTTCAAAACCTTGACACAGTTTCTGCCTGGAGATATGCCTAGATGACTCAAAATTTTACACGTTGCTAAATTTCTGTCATTGAAACTTGTAATAGTTTCGGGACACTCCCAACTGAAATGCAGACATCAAAATAAAAGTTGCTTTTGGTAGGCGCGACACTTTCTTCAACAGCAGACCTCTTCTGCAGCATCTCGAAGCATCTTATTGTAAAATTTGAAAGCTGACGGAGCCGTAAAGTTCATTACACCACAGAAAGTTTTCGCCGCTTCTTCACCTTTTCCATTACATCGGAATGCGTAGGCTAATCGAACTTTCACTTCTGATTGTTTACAGTCTGGTAAGCATGGAGAATTAGCAGTGGACACTTCAAAAAAACAATCACTGCACTTAACTTCTATCGGTTCTTGTAAGCCTAGCCTGGTTCCAGTAGAGACGTTAAGGGATCCTTTACATTTTACGCACACCACAATTTGGCTAACTAGGCTACCTAAACTGTTGATGTTAACAATATCATTGCAGCCTTCTTCTTCTGCATATATCTCATATTTAGCCAAGTTACGCGTAAACTACTTAGAAGAAGAGCTTGTTTTAGAAGCAGAAGCAGCTTCAGTACTAGTACTAGGCCTAAGCTCACTTTCACAATGAACTTCGACTTTAGATTCACCACGATGCAAAAACTGTTTTTGGTTACATATCCCCCACTGAACTCACGTTTTTTCTTGTTTTGTATTCGTGGAGTATAAACTTATTTGCTGAGATCTAAACACTGAAATACGAATATCGGAAACAAACTTCACTTTCAGTCACCACAAACAAAGAACTGAAAACAACAAAGTAAACTGGCAGCTGTTTTTATCATTGTTGCCAACAGTACTTCAGCAGTGTTACCAACTAAGATTTCAAACAGCTGTACTATAACAAGTAGTCACTAGCGAGTAAAAAGAAGGTTGAGTTCATGAAAAGTGTGTGTTGCAGGGTTTTACTAAAACGGAAACCACTCAACATAAATTAATAAATTTGGTATCAATTTAAACCGAAATATATGCGTAACAAAAAGTGCAAAAAATAAAAAAAATTGAACCAAACAACCATCCAACTATCCTTAAACTGCTGGGTTTTTTCTTTGAACTTTTGTTACATACGCCCTTCACATCCGGACGCTAATTCATGTTGAGGCCAGGTTTTGTACCTGTACAGCTACCGTTTGTAGTCTTCCATGCACGGTTCCGATTTATCTGTTTACTCTGTTTATTTCTATCGGAAATTGTTCGTGAATTTGGTTCGTACTGTTTATTTCTATCCTGATGTCCGTCCATTTGTCAAAGTACTCACATCAGCTAACACTTCAACAAAATCTTCCTTTGTTCACTTTATTGGTTATACCCTTTGCTTTCTCGGCTAACTCTGCCTGTTGCGTACCTAAATTACTCACAGTGGTGTTCCGATTTATTACTTTAGCCACTGTATTTGACTGTTCCACAGCTATGGTGTCTACATTTGCCGAAATAGCCGCCTGCGCAGCTGACATTCGCTTGTTCAGCAAACAGTTTCGTCTGAATAGCAAACATTTCGGTCTGTTCCGAAGCTAAATTTTCGACTGTTGTTGAAATATTCGCTTGAATAGTAGACATGTGAGACTGTTCTGAAGCTGAATTAGATATGGTATCCATCAAAAGTTTCATTTTATTTAAGAGCTCGGCCATAGGATCTTTGGATTCTCCTAGGCCCGCATCTAGCGCTTGCTGTGAGTTTTGTTCTTTATCACTGGGCTGCACATTCGCTTTCTGTCCCCTTCTGCATTTTACATAAAGATCTGGTTTTAACCCTAAGAATTCAGTTGTTCACAAACCTTTTAATTACTTTACTCTGGACACAATTTAGCTTTATCACACGAAAATACTCATCAGATTTTACACGACATAATATCTCTTCACAACGGCGAACAAATAAAAAAAGCACATATCACTCTGCGTATACGAAGACATATAATAACTAAAGATAAAAATATTCCTAACCGAGTCGTTGTCTACAATGGCCAGACTAATGTGTGCAACGGGTTAGCATGTCTCTCTTGTGCTTGATTTTACTGCAGAGTAGAATCGCATGAAGTTCATATGTAATGGACTCCACTGTCGTGGCTGCCTGATGTCCGATGTAGACCACACACAATGATTCCATCAGTCGTACATGAAATTACAGGAAACACAACATTAGTACATATACATAACATAAAATACACATTTATCATAAGAAATCACAACAGAAACTAAATACATACACTATGTGACAAAAGTAGCTAGACACCCCCCAAAAACATACGTTTTTCATATTAGGTGCATTCTGCTGCCACCTACTGATAGGTTCTCCATGTCAGCGACCTCAGTGGTCATTAGACATCGTGAGAGAGCAGAATGTGGCGCTTTGCGGAACTCACGGACTTTGAACGTGGTCAGCTGACTGGGTGTCACTTGTGTCATACGTCCGTGCGCGAGATTTCCGCACTCCTAAACATCCCTAGTTCCACTGTTTCCGATATCATAGTGAAGTGGAAACGTGAATGGGCACGTACAGCACAAAAGCGTACAGGCCGACCTCGTCTGTTGACTGACAGAGACCGCCGACAGTTGAAGAGGGTTGTAATGTGTAACAGGCAGAAATCTATCCAAGCCATCACACAGGAAGTCCAGACTGCATCAGGATACACTGCAAGTATTATGAGAGTTACGCTGGAGATGAGAAAACTTGAATTTCATGGTCGAGAGGTTGCTCATAAGCCACACATCATGCTTGTAAATGGCAAACGACGCCTCGCTTGGTGTAAGGAGCGTAAACATTGGACGATTGAACAGTGGAAAAACGTAAGATGGAGTGACGAATCACAGTACACAATGTGGCGATCAGATGACAGGGTGTGGGTATAGTGAATTACCGATGAACGACATCTGCCAGCGTGTGTAGTGCCAACAGTAAAATTCGGAATCGGAGGTGTTATGGTGTGATCATGTCTTTTATGGAGGGAGCTTGTACCCTTTGTTGTTTTGCGTGGTACTATCACAGCATAGTCCTACATTGATGTTTTAAGCACCTTCTTGCTTCCCACTGTTGAAGAGCAATTCGGGGATGGCGATTGCCTCTTTCAACACGATCGACCACGGCCTGTGGTGGAGTAGTTACACGACAATAACATCCCTGTAATGGACTGGCCTGCTCAGAGTCGTGACCTGAATTCTACAGAACACCTTTGGGATGTTTTGGAACGCCGAATTCGTGTCAGGCCCACCGACCAACATCGATACCTCTCCTCTGTGCAGCACTCAGTGAAGAGTGGGTTGCCATTCCCCAAGGATCCTTCCAGCATCTGATTGAACGTATGCCTGCGAGAGTGGAAGCTGTCACCAAGGCCTATGGGGGGCCAAGACCATACCGAATTCCAACATTACCGATGGAAGGAGCCACGAACTTATAAGTCATTGTGTCCGGATACTTACGATCACATAGCGTATAACTGAATGATCATGTATGAATTTGTTTTTGGTCATGAAAGACTTGACAGAGTCTGTGTTTCAGTCCTTATGGGTCCAGTCACAGTCACCATTTTTATAATATTACTGATCAAAGGAAAAAAATTAATGTTTTGAGCTGGTAATATTAAAGTCGTTGTTACTGAAATAGTGTGTGTTGTGTGTCTGTTTGTATATCTTCGAAAGACGACCCCAACAGCATAAGGATTTTCATACAGGTAGACAAGTTACTCTCGTGGTGAAGAAGAAGCTGCCGACTCCGACGGTTGCCTGTAAGATTCTTGAAACGTAAAGGAAAGAAAACTTCTACAGGATCTTCTCGAACTGGAACACTGCCATTCGCATTGGATCATTCGATGACTGTCTGTGAGTGCTGCGAATTCTCTTTAGCTGAGAAATTTTTCTCTATGCTTTTGGACGTGATATTGAAGCAGGTTCTACAGGAAGCATCGACCACCAAGTATTCGAAGTCCTATACAAGCTTGTACTACATCACGGAATCCTTTGATCAAAATTAAATACACGCAATCACATTATATATCGCTTGTGACCTTCAAAACGGTAAGCCAAGGAATAACTATCTCGCTCGCGCAGGCGAAACGCACCACCTCCTGATATTAGTTAACTTTAAACTATTAGCAGTCAGTTTGTTAAACTGACATCACTTTTGTGTTAGTAAGTATCGAGGGACATCATTCTGCACAATACAGAATCGCTATGTCCCTCCAAAGCACTGAAACGGTGGAACGATCCGGAAGCAGCATTCATACACGTCGATCATAGTCAGGTGGAGTAGTGCCTAAACGCTTCTTATTGCTGAACAAAATTAAGCGCCATGCATCACGGTCAAAGTGCCGCTCCAAATGAAATCAGTAGTGTTGTGGTGCTAGCGGCCATACACGTCGATCATAGTCAGGTGGAGTAGTGCCGAAATGCTTCTTATCGCTGAACAAAATTAAGCGCCATGCATCACGGTCAAAGTGCCGCTCCAAATGAAATCAGTTGTGTTGTGGTGCTAGCGGCAGCCACGTCACATGGAGGCAACTTCCTAGTCCAAATGTTGTTGCTCTTCGGTCAATGATTTGAGATGACACAGAATGCTTCTGGGAGTCCATTACTTGTTCTCTGATTCCAGGTGCATACCTGGAGGGTTTGCAATAGGCTTGGAGCGCGTTACGGGGATCCTTCCTTGTCATAGTCAGACGTGGTCGACCAGAACCTTGACGACGAGTATGCATGTCCTCGCGCTCTCATGCAGTCCAACACTGGGCCGAGGAAATGCCCCACTAACCCTGGATGTCGCACGATTCGACTAGCCGGCCAAGTGGAGACTTACCATGAAGTCGCTTACAAACTGTGTGACATGCTGATAACTCCGTGAAATGCCCTGCTTCACCAGCAGGACAGGAGAGATAGAATAAACTGTGGAAAGGGGCCAAAATAAGGGACTGTCAGTTCCACTCGAACATACAACTTTATTATTTGATCAATCATTACAAGAGCCCAAAAAAATTTTTTTAACACACTGCTTTAATCTTTGGGACTTAATTACCGGCTAAAAGTCACTTTAATTTTAAAAAGGCAGAAGGCCAATAACTTAAAACGTAAGCATAATCAGAAATTTAAAAGGTAAGGCTAATCTTAAAACAATTCTTTAGTTAGGCTGGAGGGAACTAGTTAAATTCAAATCGACTGAAGGCCGGACACCTAAAACTCCAAAACATTAATTCTTTTTGAAATCCCAAAATCCTTGTGCGAAAAAGTTAATTAATTTAGGCTGATGGCCTTCAGAAAAAACAACTGAAACAGACCGGTTGAAGGCCGAAGACTTAAAAATTCAATAGGTTGAAGTAAACTAGAAGTCAAATTCAAATCGGCTGAAGGCTTACAAATTCATTTTTTTTTAAATGGCAAAGGGCTTACTTGAAACTAGGTTGAAGGCCTCAAATGTAAAACAACGCTAATTTAAAACAAAAAACTGGCTACAAGTACCAACAACGAGAACAAATAAAAAAAAAAATAAGGCAGTACACACAAGGGCGCCCACATGTTCGTGGGTCGGCCTCTAATTCAAACTCTAACGCTCGCTTAGGTGAGACAGGCAGTCGGATCAACCTTTCACGATCCGACGACAACCCAACCGACACCCAGCGGACCCACCGACAAGATAACTTCCACTTCATCCGACCAGGCCACAACAGGGAGGTCAACGGAACAACGTAAAAGATTTGGCGCCCACAACCAATCGCACACGGAGCTGTCAAACTACACACCGTGCTGGACAGCAACAATACGATGAGGAAACTACACTACCTGAAATTAACATCAACGCCCATGGCAGGTAACCGGTAACCGGCTACAAGGCAGAAGATTCCGCAGATGCACTTCAATTCAAATAACCAAAACAGTGAAACTCCACCGGAGGGTGGCTAGAATTTTCCAACTTGAAAACCACGTTGTTGCTACCGGGAATACACCAACAGCCGACAACGAACTCCAAATGACACAGTGTGAACGGTCTTGACTTGCTGGTATGTTAAATCAGAACTCAACTTATGTGTCCAGGGTCGGTGAGCCACGGACATCGTAGCAATGGGAACAGCGCCACACTCTCCGACACAGCGTTGAGACCGCCAGCGGGGACCGGCCAAACTACGACCCCGCTGATAATTCCTCACTGCTCCACGCCAGCCGACCGACTCCTAGTCAGTCAGTCAAAATCCCACAAACGACACACAGTTTCACGAACACTTGCACGAAGAACTAGACAATGCTAACGGCAGTGGCACTCCAATAACAAGGACGAATCACGAGTTGGCACACACACAGCCAACCCACAACCGAGCGCCGGCCAAAATACACGTCGTCCGACAAGACGACCGACCGACGACCAACAAAGGTGATCCGCACTCAAGTGACATGTGTGGGGAACCGTCGGGCGAGTCCGGACCTCACTCCTGCGGCGTCGCGATCGAACTTCTGCCACATACCAACTCAAACACTCGCAGGTCCGAACTAACTGCTGGCACGTTCCAACTGACTCGTCGAAACACGCTGAGCGGGAAGTAATAGCAGTCCAGCAAAGATAATACGGCAGGGCTAATATCTGTAAGCGCTGCTGCTGCCACTCACGGGCAGGCAAGGCAGGAACTTAGTGACACAATTAATTGAAACTAACATAATGAGGTGGTAGTACGGCAAAAATAGGATGTTAAATAAGAGTTGGCACGAACACGAGCCACGCTAGGCTCACTCCGTATGCGGTACCTCTACGTCCTTCACAGTGATTACTCAATATCTGACGCTCTTCAAGCAGTTTCTGTACCCTACTTGGCCTGGTAACAATACTAAACGTAAACTACACTAACGCTCTCTGATGACCGTTCTGCGTGTCACAGAGAACTGCAGCTCCGAGCATTCTCATACTCGCAGATGGTGTGTAAGTTCACGAAGTTACATTGATATGCGACTATGTGTTTTGGGTGCTTCGCTTTCTTTGTAGGGCATTGTACATGTCAATATTTAGGGATGAATGTTTCAATGCACGTTACAAGAGCTAAATTTATAAAGGTGGACAAATTTTAGATATACACTCCTGGAAATTGAAATAAGAACACCGTGAATTCATTGTCCCAGGAAGGGGAAACTTTATTGACACATTCCTGGGGTCAGATACATCACATGATCACACTGACAGATCCACAGGCACATAGACACAGGCAACAGAGCATGCACAATGTCGGCACTAGTACAGTGTATATCCACCTTTCGCAGCAATTCAGGCTGCTATTCTCCCATGGAGACGATCGTACAGATGCTGGATGTAGTCCTGTGGAACGGCTTGCCATGCCATTTCCACCTGGCGCCTCAGTTGGACCAGCGTTCGTGCTGGACGTGCAGACCGCGTGAGACGACGCTTCATCCAGTCCCAAACATGCTCAATGGGGGACAGATCCGGAGATCTTGCTGGCCAGGGTAGTTGACTTACACCTTCTAGAGCACGTTGGGTGGCACGGGATACATGCGGACGTGCATTGTCCTGTTGGAACAGCAAGTTCCCTTGCCGGTCTAGGAATGGTAGAACGATGGGTTCGATGACGGTTTGGATGTACCGTGCACTACTCAGTGTCCCCTCGACGATCACCAGTGGTGTACGGCCAGTGTAGGAGATCGCTCCCCAAACCATGATGCCGGGTGTTGGCCCTGTGTGCCTCGGTCGTATGCAGTCCTGATTGTGGCGCTCACCTGCACGGCGCCAAACACGCATACGACCATCATTGGCACCAAGGCAGAAGCGACTCTCATCGCTGAAGACGACACGTCTCCATTCGTCCCTCCATTCACGCCTGTCGCGACACCACTGGAGGCGGGCTGCACGATGTTGGGGCGTGAGCGGAAGACGGCCTAACGGTGTGCGGGACCGTAGCCCAGCTTCATGGAGACGGTTGCGAATGGTCCTCGCCGATACCCCAGGAGCAACAGTGTCCCTAATTTGCTGGGAAGTGGCGGTGCGGTCCCCTACGGCACTGCGTAGGATCCTACGGTCTTGGCGTGCATCCGTGCGTCGCTGCGGTCCGGTCCCAGGTCGACGGGCACGTGCACCTTCCGCCGACCACTGGCGACAACATCGATGTACTGTGGAGACCTCACGTCCCACGTGTTGAGCAATTCGGCGGTACGTCCACCCGGCCTCCCGCATGCCCACTATACGCCCTCGCTCAAAGTCCGTCAACTGCACATACGGGTCACGTCCACGCTGTCGCGGCATGCTACCAGTGTTAAAGACTGCGATGGAGCTCCGTATGCCACGGCAAACTGGCTGACACTGACGGCGGCGGTGCACAAATGCTGCGCAGCTAGCGCCATTCGACGGCCAACACCGCGGTTCGTGGTGTGTCCGCTGTGCCGTGCGTGTGATCATTGCTTGCACAGCCCTCTCGCAGTGTCCGGAGCAAGTATGGTGGGTCTGACACACCGGTGTCAATGTGTTCTTTTTTCCATTTCCGGGAGTGTATGTTGTGTGTAGATATAGAGGTAAAAACGCAATAAATCGTTCAACTGGGCTTCTGGCATAACATGTCCTAAATTAGTTTTAGTATTTACACTGTTACACATGTAGTATTTCATATATTAATTTTAATTTGTGTACTGGAAGGCACTGCACTCACTCTAGCGATATATATATATATATATAAAGAAATTGATGTAATCACACAAATAGGTGTGAAAAACGCTTAGAATGAACATGTGATACTGAGTGTTTGTGAATCAGTTCTCGACAGAAGGGAAAAAGTCTATTCCTGATCCTCTCGAGAATCCATCTAAAATTGCTTCTACATTCCATACAGGGCATTTCTGTGAACGAATAGTCATGCGTTTAAAAAAGCCAATATAAAAATTGGCTTCCAGACGCACAAGAAACGTAAGACAGTTTTACGAACATTTGTTGTCAATAAAAGAATAAATGGGGAATATATTATAAAATCACTTGTGGATCCTGTAAGAGTGTTTACATTGGGAAGACAGGGTGAGACTTTTTAACCACGTTCAGGGAACACTGTAATAAAAACACTATTGCTGTGACTTGTAATTTCATTGATAACAAGCATCGTTTGTAAGCGGCTGTAAAATCTCTAAAGAACCTACACACAGAGCCAAAATGCCCAGACATAGACAGTTTTGAAGAAAGTGAGATTTGTAGGCGTATTAATGCTAACAAAAATGGAATCGTGAATGGACGGATCCTCTCCCACAGGAAATGGTTTCTCGACATTTACCAGGATTTATTATGAGCGTTGGCAAACGCTCTAGTTTCCGCTTACTTTTTATGTAGTACACCTCTTCTGTCCCCTCCTTCGTCCCTTGCTTTCCTCACCTTTAAATTTCTACTGTTTACATTTCATATTATGTGGTTCTGGATGTATGATTGTTCTCTGTATTTTATAGGTTGTGTTTATAGCTTTTGTAAAGCGACATAAGATGCTGCGGGTTTAGCCTTTGACGGTACATGGAACCAAGTAATATTTCTTAATTTTCTATGGAAAAGACGCTTACTCTACCATGACTGACTTTTGTTCAGACTAAAATAATACTTCGTATGTTTTGTCAAATACTGTTTCACTCCGCTCCTTCCACCTCTCCTCTCCCACTAAATTTAGCGTTTGAGATGTAAGATTACGATGTGAGTTTACAGCTTTCGTAAAGCGTCACGAGACATTGCGATTTGAACACTTTATCGTTCATTGAAACAAGTTATATTTCTTGACTTTATATGGACATGAAGTGTAATCCCCCACGACTGAGTCTGTGTATTCTAGAAACTATTTCCTATGTTTCATAGAAAACACGCTGTTCTTGATAGTGGGAAGTGGTTCTATTTGATGCAAGCGCAGTAGAGGTTATTGGACAATTTCTGATGCCAAATTTGAGCCTGACCGAAGGACTAGCCTAATTTTAACCAAAATATTGTATTCCACTTCCTCTGGTTTACTGCCTGCATTGTGACATATGTTTGTATTGCTATTTTATAATTTAATTTTATGTCGTCGTATCTCTCAGTTATGATTGGAGCATTTGACGATGAGTGGCGCGACGTGATTTTCCGGATTTAGGCAAATATTGTGGAACCTCTTGTCACTGTAAAGTTATCGTTGCAATTTGTATAAAGATAACAATTCTTTTCCAATAAGTTGGTGACTGTGCAATAAATACACTCCTGGAAATTGAAATAAGAACACCGTGAATTCATTGTCCCAGGAAGGGGAAACTTTATTGACACATTCCTGGGGTCAGATACATCACATGATCACACTGACAGAACCACAGGCACATAGACACAGGCAACAGAGCATGCACAATGTCGGCACTAGTACAGTGTATATCCACCTTTCGCAGCAATGCAGGCTGCTATTCTCCCATGGAGACGATCGTACAGATGCTGGATGTAGTCCTGTGGAACGGCTTGCCATGCCATTTCCACCTGGCGCCTCAGTTGGACCAGCGTTCGTGCTGGACGTGCAGACCGCGTGAGACGACGCTTCATCCAGTCCCAAACATGCTCAATGGGGGACAGATCCGGAGATCTTGCTGGCCAGAGTAGTTGACTTACACCTTCTAGAGCACGTTGGGTGGCACGGGATACATGCGGACGTGCATTGTCCTGTTGGAACAGCAAGTTCCCTTGCCGGTCTAGGAATGGTAGAACGATGGGTTCGATGACGGTTTGGATGTACCGTGCACTATTCAGTGTACCCTCGACGATCACCAGTGGTGTACGGCCAGTGTAGGAGATCGCTCCCCACACCATGATGCCGGGTGTTGGCCCTGTGTGCCTCGGTCGTATGCAGTCCTGATTGTGGCGCTCACCTGCACGGCGCCAAACGCGTATACGACCATCATTGGCACCAAGGCAGAAGCGACTCTCATCGCTGAAGACGACACGTCTCCATTCGTCCCTCCATTCACGCCTGTCGCGACACCACTGGAGGCGGGCTGCACGATGTTGGGGCGTGAGCGGAAGACGGCCTAACGGTGTGCGCGACCGTAGCCCAGCTTCATGGAGACGGTTGCGAATGGTCCTCGCCGATACCCCAGGAGCAACAGTGTCCCTAATTTGCTGGGAAGTGGCGGTGCGGTCCCCTACGGCACTGCGTAGGATCCTACGGTCTTGGCGTGCATCCGTGCGTCGCTGCGGTCCGGTCCCAGGTCGACGGGCACGTGCACCTTCCTCCGACCACTGGCGACAACATCGATGTACTGTGGAGACCTCACGCCCCACGTGTTGAGCAATTCGGCGGTACGTCCACCCGGCCTCCCGCATGCCCACTATACGCCCTCGCTCAAAGTCCGTCAACTGCACATACGGTTCACGTCCACGCTGTCGCGGCATGCTACCAGTGTTAAAGACTGCGATGGAGCTCCGTATGCCACGGCAAACTGGCTGACACTGACGGCGGCGGTGCACAAATGCTGCGCAGCTAGCGCCATTCGACGGCCAACACCGCGGTTCCTGGTGTGTCCGCTGTGCCGTGCGTGTGATCATTGCTTGTACAGCCCTCTCGCAGTGTCCGGAGCAAGTATGGTGTGTCTGACACACCGGTGTCAATGTGTTCTTTTTTCCATTTCCAGGAGTGTATATACGACTTGATGCACCTTGGCGGCACCATACATTTTATAATACAACCTGATTGAAAAAGTGTCTTCTTTGTACAACTAGGTCTGTAGTCTGCGAATATCTGTTTCATATATATCTCGAAACGCCATATTTACGTACAGCAAGCGTTTCTGGTTAGGTGTAGTGCAGTTTGTGCCGGATGATTTCAAAAATGGTTTGTTGTAGCTATCCAGTAATGTTTTACAGAATATTTTTGTGTGATTTCTTTTAGATATCTGATACCGATGAATTCTGAAAAGCTTCAAGTGACTAATAAAGTCAGTCCTTGCCTGATGTTTGCCTTTTAGCAATGCAACCCAGTCACCCTGAATGCAGAACTACTAATTATTACTTGATTTGCAGGTATTGGCCTCTAACATCATAATGTGTTATTGGCATGAGTTAGAGTTAACGTTCTGGACTCTCCCTCTGTGCTAATATGTTCCTCTTTGCATCTGTGTTAATTTTCTTTCCCATTGTGATAGCCTTCAAAGTTTGCAAAAATGTCTTTTGGTTCGCTTATCATACTAAGTATTTTTGTTTTTTGCTAAGCACATTTGTGATCCGTATCCATGCGGTTACGAATGTATGTGTTCGTAACAACCTGGATCTCTGCGGAAACGGAAAATATATTAGACAATGCAATTATTTTGCAGTCTCCCTTGGCATGGAAGTAGGATTGCAGATGGCATACCTCACTCCCTCGTCACTTTTAGAGTATTCTGAGTATATACATGCGACGCGAGACCTACTAAGTTCAACGAATTGCATTAGTTCCTGAGGATTTTCCTAAGTCGTTTGTTATCTAGGACACGGGAACTTCTTCGTCGATGAAGATATCATTCGCATTTTAAAACACGGGAATATCATGTTCTGCAAGACTAATTTGATGAAATTCCGCCATTTTTCGTACCTCCTCACTAGCAGATGAGTTCATTCGATTTTTTTGCAGTGTGATGCTTGCATTAACAGCTACAGTTAGGATACTTGCTTTTATATCTCACTACCCATGTTGGAGAGTACCACTAGGCGTTTTCAACGAAAAATAATCGGCCGTAAGGGACCGAGTGGACGTCGGCAAACCGCACACAAATTCTAAAGGACAAACAGGGATAAAGTCAAACATCAAACCAAGAATCGTCAACAACGTACGAACGAAGTGTAAACAGCAAACCGATTGAAATAACGGAGAACAAGCGTGTTACAGTTTGCGAATAATAACGTCAGGGACCGTACAACTTAGGATACGTTAACACAACTGGCCCAGGAACTGGCCCGCACTTTACTCGTTGCCCACACCGCCAGAGCGCCTTTCCAGTTGATGCAGTGTCCACGAAAACCCGACGCGGCCGTCAAACCATGCAACTCTGAACGGGACTACGTTGGTACGTTCACCTCCATATCGATGTCCGAATCCAGTGACGATACTAAATAAGCTTTATGGAGAGTGGCAGGATGTCACTGAGCAACAAACATATAGTGCATTGAATACCGAATTCGTCTCTCTCAGAAATTAAATTTACTACTCCTGTAAGTATCTCAATAATTTCGCTTATCTCATCATACATTCTTTCAACCATCTGAACATCCGTGGGGCTAGTTGGCCATAAACTTGTAGTACTGGAGTTGGTGTTGGCTTCGTGTTTATGTTGACTATGATTATGCATTCAGTTGCTGTTCGTATTAGCTTACTGTAATCTCCCCCTACCCTCCTATTATTAGTTATTGCCCACAATAAGCAAAGTCCTTTATGAAAACTTTCACAGTAGTAAAGATACAACAAACTTTCTAGTTTACTTGGCTTCCCGTGTAAAGTTTGCTGGAGTTCTTCTTGTTCAGAAGTCCGATTTTTGAAGCTGAAATTCTCACATTTTAGGTCATCATGGTTGCATTGATATAAATACATTCGAAGATTGTAGTTGCAGAATTTTGGTACGTTAATGTATTTTGTCACATATTAGTATATCATACAGTCTTTTGAATTTTCACATTAACAAAGCCGAAATTACATCGTCTGCCGAAAATACAAAAATACTCATACGTCCTATCACATGAAAGGGTCCTTAATACTATCTAACTCAGCGGAAATAACAATATTCCAAAGGGTTTACAAGTTTTCTTGACAAATGAATTTCTATTAGTTTCGATATTTATTTCGTAAATGAATCCAGGAATAAACATACTAAACAGTACCAGGTTGCGTAATCAATAATAGAAATTTTAAGTGTGCCAAGTAATTCGTAATTTAAAATGTTTGTAGAACAATAATTTTAACTCTACTTTCACAGTTAGAACATTTCGATTGTAACATCAAAAACAATGCAATTTCATTTCATAAATTTTACCTTGAAATATAACATATTGTATAAAAAATTGTATGAAAGTTTTCAGAAAAACAGTGAAATAATATTGACCTGTCGAAAATATGAAAAATAATTCTGGTATCGACAACTACTGTTGAGGAAAAGTAATGCAAGAGGAAGATGTCCCGTTAATTACCCTGTCGGAAATAAAACAGTTAAAACGTTATATGACTTGCGTACTTGTCTTTTGACAATATGTCACATTTTCTAGAAAGAAGTTTCATTTTCCAACACTTCTGATGTTATTTAAAGAACCTACACTTTCACGGAAAAAGAGAAATGTAGAATTACGAGAGGAATGTGAAAATAATGGTTGTAGTACTGTTCCACTAGACTCTTTCCACTCAAATTTACACCTAGAGCCTAATATCACAAGCTATGTGCGCTACACGGAAATGCCGTGACACAATTATGGCAACTGATTCTTGGATTGCATTAGTCTTACACCTACAACAAATAACAATAAAATAAATAATAGCAGTCTGTGAAGAGAAGAGTTTCGACGATGATCTGATGTTAATCTGAGACGCTAAAAAGTTCTGAGTGTGACTTGTGAAGTTGGCGTAGATGATGATGCAGTTTCCACAAAACCTATGGTCGTGAAGCTGAGGCACAGATGCAAAAAAATATAAATAAATAAAATAAACTCAAATTGTTGAAATAGTTACGAGGGGTGATTTCAGCGTACACTCCACTGCAGTCTGCGGTATTTCATTCTGAAATCCATCTCGGAATATGATTTAAATCAAACTTCGCAATATCCTTCTTATTACGGGTGCCAGTTCTGCAGAGATTTGCAGGAGCTATGAACAACTGGAAAGGGTGCACGCCAATCGAAGCCTTGAATTGGATCACAAAGCGCGTTCCAATATTTCACGTCACTCGGCGATGACGTGGAGAGAATGAATTGTCAGTTCTGTTTTAATTGGAAACGGAGATTCAAGCAAAGATTTTGTCTCTTAGTCGTCGTTCATGAGACTCATGCTGCGAACGTAGGCTGCAATGCAATAGACGTCGCCCTGTCGAAATATACTGAAGATGTTAGCATAGTCGATGGAGTAGAGACGCGCACCACTGTCCATGGCTTAATGTCTTTGACAGGTATCTTCAATCACTCGCACTTCGTCAGTCACTACTAATAGTTTCAGAATTATGCTTGTGCCCGAAGGCTTGTGAAAGAAAGGAATGAACCTTGTTATGCCAAAGACATTAAAAAAACAATAAGGTAGAAAAGTGGAAAAAGATACATTGCACCCTTCCTCCCTGTATTAATAGGAGTTTCTAACTACTGGTAGATTCGACAGTGAACTATGGTATTAAGATACTCCAGGAAATAAATTCTTTCGTTGAAGATGAAGTTTAGCCACTGTTACTTACGAAGTCGGCATAAGGGGAACACTTAGCATGGAAGGTCAAGGCCCCTACTAATTCACCCCTTAACATAAGAAGTAGCTCATCAATTAATAACAATTTATTCAAACAAGCTTTTATAAAGCAAATTAGAGGCAATCAACAAGTGACCGTTCATAAAACAATATCAAAATGTACAATTACAACAACTTACTGGAGATTTCAATACTTAAGAAACAAATTAGAAACTGAAGGTGATTTTAAAAGGTGGCACATATGTTTCGCTTTTTTTTAAAAAAAAAAGAAAGGCAATAATCAATGATATGAAAATGATTTACAAAGCACACCAGTTCGTTACGAACCCAAATAACACAAGGAGCACAACAAGTTAATTAATGCAGCTGATTCTCAAGCAATTAAAACCCCCTTTCTTTACATATATATATAAAATAAGTTCAATAACTACCAAATGGTCAGTGACGCCAGGCTGCCCTGGGCAAAAGGTGACTTAACTTAAAATGCCGGAAGCAGCAGACCAGCCGTCGAAAACAAGAACCTAAACGCCGGGACCCAACCGGGAGTCACTTCCCGCTAGACGACATGTCGCAGCTTCTGTGCACCGAAGCAGAACGTAGCGCCGCTCCAACACACCCCAACTCGCAGAAAAACTGAACACAAACAGACCGCAGGAAACACCAATTAATATAAGTTAAGAACCAATAGATAATAACATAATTTTGAAAAAACAATAAGTGCTTTAAATAAAACTACTAAAATTTTGCAGCAATGTCAATGTTGTGAAATATTTAAACTAAGACTTATACACAAATGCAATGTTAGAAAATAAAATCAGTGTTTTACACTCTCATAGTTAGGCAACGAATATTTGAACATATCATTAAGGCCGACAATGAGTACAAAGATGACATGGAAATAATATCAAGATAATATTACGTTATTCAAATGCACAACTTCAGCACAAACTGGGTTTTGTACACTTTAATTTCCTTGCATAGGTCTGCAATGTAACTGTCAATAGTGTAAGCTAAGTATGCAGAAAATTACAAACAGACCATGACCTAATATCTTCAATAGCATACAATTACTACATCTTTTGGGGACGCTGATGTCCTTAAAGGAAGTACTGACTGCTGGTCTCCATGCGATCACACACCTTGGCGGCTGCTCTTACTTCAACAACATATATATTAGAGAAACCAACCAACAAGTGACAGATGCTACAACGCAAATAGTTCCACGAAACGAAGGCACCAAAACCACTTACACCCCGATGGAAAGCGTTGTTCGAGATTGTCTCGAGGAAATGGTCTGTCCGAGAAAACAGGTACCAAAGCAAGGCGAGGAGCAGCGCCCGGAGTTGACATCAGGCAGGTGCACCACAAACTCGCGACCATCCTCAAGGTAGATCGGCCGCACCGCAGCTAGCCGAGCATGCGTGTTTTGCTCCTTCGTCCACTCAAGCACGTCCTAGGGCCTCGTATCGTGTCCACGACCAACTCCCCGACCGCAAATACCAGCCGCCAGATCACAACAGGGGCAAAAATCGTAGTACAGCCGGGTAATCGATAGTACTGCCAAAGAGCTGGTGTGCCAGAAAAAGCGCACCACGGCTCAGCCACGAGTTCTGCAGTTCGTACAAGGAATCTTATTATGTCTCATTCAGAAATAACCGCAATTGTAATTGTTATCTGTCGGTACTGACTGCGCTTTTGGAGGTCATAAAATGTTACATTTTTGAATGCTGTGTGCAAAGTGAGGAATTTTAAGGGAGCGATGGAAAAAGTTGAATTTAGCCTAAGTAGATATTAGTGAAATTCTTCTCGAACAATCATAAAGTAATTACGAAAACTGGAAGAACATGTCGTAGCATTAGTATGAGTACGAAAAATTACTTCTATCAATGAAATAAGCATCTGCCCTTTATGATTGACGTGAAATCCAACCCCTGATACCACTGTGCAGATTTACAAACCCTTCTCACAACATCTGTGAAGTACGCTAAACAAATGTTCAAACTTTAAAAAAATAATGTATGCAGGACGTCGAAATCTGATAATATTCCGTGGTGACAACGATGTAGCCATTCGTATAGGGAATAGTATTCGATGGGGCGAAGGTGGGACGGGAGAGAATTTTGGATCGAGGAAAGAAAAGAAAGAGGAGAAAGGATGATTGTGGGAAATACCCTGTTAGGAAGGCTATAAACATTCAGAAGGATCACAAGAAACAAAACGATATGAGTAAAATTAGATGAAGATTTATGAAGTAAAAGACGATAACAGTAATCACTGTTCTTAAATATAACGAATCAAGCCATGAACATGTTCATATTAGTAGAGCTTTCTGCACTTTATGGTAGTATGCTTCTGATTGAACAGTCTTAGTATAGTCCCGTAATGGACCCTGTCGTTATTTTTATCTAGGTAACATATGTGAGTGAGTGAATAACACTGTAATATCACAGGTTAATGCAAGCGCGAGATAAGCCGTTACAAACGTGAAATTCTGATACAGCAAAAACCGGTGTAAACGCCATAATGTTGAATGCAAGCATGTAGACGTGCATGCACTCTATCGTAAGGTGACGGATGTCAGTTTGTGGCATAGAGTTCCATACCTGCTGCACTTGGTCGATCAGTACAGGGATGGTTAATTGTGATTGTGGATGACGCTGAAGTTGACACCAAAACATGTCGACACACTGTAGAGCATGTTCGGTTACAACACCAGCTGTATTAGGACGAACATTACCTTGTTGGAAAACACCCTCGGGAATGCTGTTCATGAATGGCAGCACAAGTCGAATCACCAGATTGGCGCACAAACCTGCAGGCAGGGGGCGCGGAATACCGCGAGAGTGCTCCTGCTATCTTAGAAAATAGCTCGCCATATAATAACTCCATGTCCAGTGTGTATGGCACGCAAAAAAACTTCTTCAGACACTCAGCTGGCCTCCTCCTAACCAACACACGGCCATCATTGACACCGAGGTAGAAGCAGGTTGCATCAGAACCTAAAACAGACCTGCACCCTGTCCTTTAATGAGCTGTCGCTGGACGTCACTAAAGTAGAAAATGGCTTTGGTTTGCGTCAGTAGAAGGCACGCTACAGGACGTGTGCCTCGAATCGGACCTTGAAGTAAACGACCTGTAACACTTCTTCGTTCCACTGTGGTGCTAACTGATGCTCAGATTGCTGCTGTAGATACTGGGATGCCCCAGAGCCATACGGCGAGCACGATGCCCCTTCCTCTGGGTGACGCCACGTGACCTCCGGAGCCAGGTCTCATTGCGACCGTACATTCTCGCCGCCAGAAATCATGCACAGTGGCTACATTCCTGCACTATCACAGAAAGAACATCCAGCTTCTCGTTGCCCTGTTACATGACCTCTTTCAAACTCAGGGAATTTTTGATAATGGCGTCTTTGTCATCATAAAGGCATTCTTGAATAACATCAACTACCCACATATAGTGTCGTAATTAGTGCTCACGACCATTATTGGGTACATTTAAAGCAAACCTGATTTTTGTCCTACCACTACTCTTATCCGAATGGCGCGAAATTTGAGTAGACATAAACTTTCAGATGTAGAAACACGCCTACCTACTTTCATTTATGTCGTACAATTCCTTCTTGGTATTGTGATTTTTTTCCGGAGGTATATTTTTCCGTTCTCTTTGCGTTAACTCTTCCTGACTGCTGTGGGACACATTTCTTCTTAAGGTAAAGCTATGTACTTGACTTCTTTGCTAATTTGTTTTTGACAGCAGTTCCTCATTTTATATTTTAACAGTGTACTAAAGTTTGAGCATTTGAGATACTTTCTTTTCATTCTTTGAGGTATTTCCGAAAATCACCTTTAACTTTCATGTAATGCAGTTCTCGAAAGTACACTTTCATGAACTTTTCCATATCGGAATACAACAGCTAGAAGACTGCTGGATTCGTCGCTTTGTAGTTTGACTCCCATTTGTGTGTCACATACGACCAGAATACTGTTAGATATAAAAACAGTGAATCTCTCAACGTTCCTTTTAAATATTTGTGCAAGTACAGAGTGCAGTGCTTGTGTAGCACGTTGACATGACTCAAAATAATGGGCAATTAACGTAAATTTGATGAACTAACTATAAGACTAACATTAAGTATTATGTAATACTTATAACACGGCTTCCTTTGATTTCTAGTGGTGGGACACATTCCATAAGAAACTCATCCATTAATTATGGAACCAATCAATAATAATAAAAACTATCCAGAACCGAAAGAACGTCCGAATCGGTCGTAATGCCATCTATGTTTTTTTATTGCACAGCAGACGTAGATTTCAAGTAATAGTGCAGCTATGATCAGTGCGTATAAGTAGCATGTAGACTGGACGTAATTTATATCGACACATATTCCATTCTAACTCACGAAACACAAAAAGAAACGACAGATGACAATACGACAAATGCTGAACTGCCGTCAGTCATGAGTTACATTACGGCCGTACAAGACACTCATTCTCATGGAACCGAACATGGAGATGAAAGCAAGTGTTGTATTAAAATGTGGTCTTGATCTTCCTGCCTTCTTACTAGATCCACCTTCGGTAGATAAAAATTTTGGTCAAGTGCAATCTTAGTTCCATAGCCTCGGAGTATCGAACAGTAGTGACGGTATGATGTAACTACCTTTCAAAATATAAGGCAGCGTTTCTGCAAGGAAGGGATACTCATTTTAACGGCGTTATCTAGTTCATGAACAGAGGAGTCCAGCACTGCAGTACGCGTTGAGGTTCACAGTGACATAAATTGCAGAGAAATGTGGTGGAGGACTTCCGCAAAACAGTTGATATTTCTTTTAGAATTTAAAATATACAGTACCTGACTAAATTGCAATATTTTCAAAATATGAGCGTACAGTACCATCCACCTCCCCTCCTCACCCGCCCCTCCCCGCATCCACCTCATTTCCCCTTTGTATTGCTGGGGTTGTTCACTGCGTCTTGTTTCTAGGTACTGTGAGGACAGACAGTGGCCTGACTTCTAGTAATTTTCTTCCTATTATTTGCAGATAGAACGCAAAATTGTTTTTGGGGAGAAGGGGAAATATGACTAGGTTAGTTGTTAACCATTAAAAAAAACGGAGACCGAAGGTTTTCGTTTAGTTATACTAATAAAATGATCTTTTGTTGTGATGTACTTACCGGTATAAATTTTTACGTTAATTCTCACAATCATTTTGCCGATTTTAAAAGACACTGCAAAAGTGTCATCTGGCCCTAATGCTGTGGCAAAATAACCCTCTGGCCATGGGGAAAGATGACGATTCTAATAACAGGTGCATACACGTATATTCCTATAAAGTACAGTACTGTACACTAATTAATTAAGCATTGCAACATTTTTGGCGCTTCATATTATTTGCTGAAAAGATTATTGAGTTAAAAATTAATTTAGGTCCAGATTAGTGTTTTTCAATAATTAATTGTTTTATTTCAAAGGTTGAGCTCTCTTGGTTCCACCGTATGCTATATTTGCAACAACCTGACCTGCTATCCCGTGCATGGTCGGTCTTCTGTATCTTCTTTGCCAGCTTTCTTTCATATTTTAAATATGCCTGTTCTGCAATATGTGGATCATTATCAGATACAATCGGTATTTACAGGTGAGCTTATTAAAACACTTGCACTCTGAGTTCTGTGATTTTTCATATATTGTACACATGGCTTTTCCTTAATTAGAAAATGCTTCGGCCCTGTTCTGAATAATGAGAACAGCTTTTGTTGATGGGTCTGCATCTTCAGTTTGCTCTTCCTGATGTTCATGAGGAGATTTATCTGTACTTTCTGTGATGAGGCATTTAGGTGCTGCAACCTGAGAAGCGTTGCTTGTCAGAAGAAAACGAACTGTAGTTTTTGCTGTAGCAAAACCACGCTTAATGAACACAACAGGATGGTCAGGGGTCGATCACACACACTTTGAATCCATCAACATTTGATTGCTGCTGGTTTCAAATACGAAGTGCTCAGTGGAAGATGAGACTTGTCTCAGTCATCTACGTGAATAGTCCTTGAATTTTGAGCTGTAATTAACAAGAATAACAGATTAGTAAATAGTGATTGTGGAACGAATGTTGTCTATTTATTAATCTATTACAAAGATTAGTCAAATATCTTACAAGTAATTTCACAAAGCTTATGTACAATGGTTCGAAAATTTTAACATGTCAGGAAATCTACACAGTAATTACCTAACCCACAACGAACTAGCGGCCACGACTTCACGGTGCGAGTTTTTAGTTGGCCACAGTGTGGAGAGTTTGTAGTTTGGTTATCAACATATACTTGCCCCACTCGTCAACTTGCCCTTGTCTCAGCTACATGCTGCATTCGCCGATTATGTAAGCAGAACATTGGAGAATTCATGACCACTCACATCACAATCCAGAAGATTTAAAACTCTTACGAGGGCTACTTTTGTTTCAGCCTCTGATCGGTCGTGAAATAGAAACCACAATGACAATCAAAAACGTTAAGCTACGCCTTCCAGCTACTTCTCTACATAGTCCACAATCCAGCTTTGACATTATCTACCCTCATCATAGAAGGAAGCTGCATTTATTTTCCGCCGATTCCCTACGCTCGTCGTCTGTGCCAAAGTGCTGCCCTCATAGGCAGTAGTTCATGTACCCGAAGAGATGAAAATGACAGAGCGTCCGTCCGGGATGTATGGTGGGTGAGCAAACACTACCCGTCGAAAGCACCCCAGGAGCGTCGGAGGTTGAAAGATAAAGAAAAAAAAAACTTCTTAGCAAAGGTGAAAAGCTCATAACGAGAAACAGTAATGCTTGGTACAATGTCGCAAAGCTGAATACGAGTACAGGCCATAAACAACAAAGAAAGAAAGCGAACAAGAGAAATTTTAATGAGACCCATGGTCAACATCTAACAGAGTACACTGGTACCTCGCTAGGACATATATCGTGATGACTAGCGACAAGTTCGGACGCACAGCATTCGAAAGTAGAACGAAGAACGAGACCCACCTTAGCGATGTGGATAAGTGCAGTGATCCGTCATCTTTTGAGTCTACTTATCCACTTCCTGCCTATTCATTCCAGCTGCCATGTATTTGTCCGCTGCTCGCGTCCAACTGGCATTGTTTACCGGTATATCACCCCAAGAATTTATCAATACTTCAAAGCACCGCCGGAATACCGCCTCCTCCACTAACCTACTCTGCAGTGGTATAGTAACACTGTCGTCTGTGTTCCTTGCTTAGGGCTGTAGCGTAGGAAACCTGGTGTCGTAGTAACTTGATGTTTAGAGTAAGTTTGATGAGGCTCAAATATTAGTTAAATTTTCCATGAATCGTGTAACAAATCTTTTGAATGTAGGAAATCATGCAAACAAATTATATAAGTCTGTCCAAATCCGTTAGCAACAACATACTTAATTTCATTATTTTTGCATTTCCTTGAAGTGATGTCCCTAACAATATTCTCGCTGTGGAAGACACGAGGACTCCGCAGCCGCTGGCTAATTCGAACCTTTTAACTAGTAACACTGGCACACGTACAAGGAGGGCCTCATTGGGAGCAGTGACGAAGCGACGAGTGTAGATTAGTGTCTGTGCAGCCATGTGCAAACCGTCAGTAACTGACTAGTCACCTGATCCGATAGCTGTTGCCCATAAAACTTGGACACATCGAATGATTTGCTCTCATCCGCCTCTGACGTATTCATTGAGTTCTCAGTTGTCGCTCCGGGTCTCCGCAGCTGGCCCCAATGAGATCACTGTGGCAAGGCCGAACAGTCTATTCAAAGACTATGTCGTCATGTAAATCATCTTAATGGAGTTACCACGTCAAACCTCTCTCTGCTCTAATTAAGACTATTCTAACACGCCTCCCCCCCTCCCCCCCTCGATCCCGAGCCACAGCAAGACTGTGAAACTGCCACAACAAATGGCTTCAATAGAAAAAGTCTTTCCAATATTTTCAAGGACCTGGTTCTGTCTATATGCTGCGAAAACGTAGGTCTGTAAGTTTTCGATTACAGATTAACAGCGCGCAATTACAATTTCTTAACAGCCATCCGAAGTAAAAAGGCGTCTTATTAATGTTGTAAATGCGAGAACGTGTGAAGGCCAGGCGGGAAAAAATCGTGTGACATTTGTATGTTTAGGCTTTACCTGTTGAAAGAAGCATAAGATAGAGCTGTTTAGCGTCTACCACTCTCCAGTGTCACAGCATATTGTGTGACACTTTTTGCGCTGTAATAGACTCCTGCAAACCCATACAGAGTACCAACTACCGGCCAACAGGTGCAACATATAGATGTTTTATGTCCCCACCAGAAGGCTACAGTCGCTCCTTCAGCTTCTAATCAAAACAAAGTGTTCAGAAACTTAATTATTCTGAACAGAGCCTAACACAGGGTGTTCGAAAAACACCGACGGACTTAATGGACATGTTCCTGATGCAGAAATAAGTACAAAGTCCGATGAACTTGGGCTCTAAAATGCGTATCTTAAAATGTATGAGCATTTGTTCATCTTCACTACTAAGAAACAAATATCTTTTACTGCAAGGTCTTTGCTTTCCATAGTTTGGGAGGAGGAAATATTGACCAAAACCAAAAGAAAGTTTAGTAAACATATGGTCTAAAATGCATGCTTTAAAAGCTATAAACACGTGTTTAATCTTCGTTACTGTGAAACATATTTGTTCTACCGAACAAGGGCTCATAGCTCTTAAGGTATGCCTTTTAGAGCCCTTGCTTACTGTACTTTTTTTATTGTTTTAGTGCTTACTAGCGCCTCGCTAAATATGAAAAGCAAAGAGCCTGCAGTAAAAGAGGTGTGTTTTATAGTACCTAAGATGAGTAAGTGCTCATACCAGTTATGGTGTGCGCTTTAGAGCCCTCGTTTACTAGACATTCTTTTTTCTTGTTTTGACGTAAGGAACTTGTCCCTAAAGTTCATCGGTGGTTTTTTGGGACGTCCTGTACATCCTCAGCAAAACAATATTCAAATGTATGAAAACGCCAGAAACGTGTAAGTGCTAAAGAAATTAACAATTATCTACTGAAATCAGACCTGAATTACGAAACAAATGCCTGGAATAGCTTTCTCAATGCACCGCAGCTCTCTCAGTGGACGAGAGTATATTCTAGAAACAATACACCGAGGGATGAATTCAACCGAAACTTGAACATGAAAGCTACCTGCTTCTGAATGTAATCTGACTTGACATAAATACCTGCAAAGATTAATATGAATAAAATCCTTCTTATAAATCCGTGAACATAGACCCGTGAAAATACTACTATAACGCAATCTAACCTCATTTCCAGACTCACTGAGAACAGCCAAGCTTACTTCTTGCAGCTGTTAAAATGACCATATGGATTCCATAGTTCCCTTTAATGACTAAGGCCCCTACCAAAAGAAATACAATTTGACGCTGAAAAAGTTTAAAAGTCCCACCTTACAGGTCAAACATGTGCAGTGAACATGCTTCGTCTATAAATGTGATTCTAAATACCTCTCTACTGCCCTGAAGATCTTGATGAAAAATTATATTCTGAAACCTGTAAGGATATTACCAAAACACTGCAACTAACTTCGTTGATTGAATGGCTATGGCTCTGAGCACTATGGGTCTCAACATGCCGGCCGGAGTGGCCGAGCGGTTAAAGGCACTACAGTCTGGAACCGCACGACCGCTACGGTCGCAGGTTCGAATCCTGCCTCGGGCATGGATGTGTGTGATGTCCTTAGGTTAGTTAGGTTTAAGTAGTTCTAAGTTCTAGGGGACTTATGACCACAGCAGTTGAGTCACATAGTGCTCAGAGCCATTTTTTTTGGTCTCAACATCTATGGTCGTAAGTCCCCTAGAACTTAGAACTACTTAAGCCTAACCAACCTAAGGACAGCACACAACACACAGTCATCTCGTTGATTGAATGAATGCACCTCATGTAAACTAATTCTTACTTAGCAAATAACCATACTGAAGATAAATCATGAGAGAGGGATACCTATTAACAGATTTTTATATATATATATATATATAGAAAGCGCGTTAATAAATATAGGAAGGTTTGTATACTTGAAAATTCTTGTAACCCAAAAATACGATCAGCTCACAAGAAATAACGCAATGTTAAAAGAAACACGAGACGGCTTTAGCACGACAGGAAAAGACTTCGCCAAGAAAAAATTAATGAAACCAATCAAAAAGCAACGGACCGCTTTGTGAATGAAAATGGATTTTGTACTGGTCAGTTTCGTCAAATACACCTAATAGGGAAACAGCTTATGAACTGCAATTATCGAAACTGGCATGTCCTATCAAACCATTCACAAAGACTCAGTACAGAATTCCTTGCATTAGTATGGCGCACCAAGTTTCGTATTTGCAGCAGATTTTACCTTTACCTTCCGATGCTCTTGCAGAGAGAAAAACAGGTCGCAATACTCATTGTAAGTTTTCTCATACAAAGCTAAATCGTACATCAGAGCAGCCACACTCCCACCTTACAGCCACATGACATGCAGACAAGAACGGAATAGAACTACACGAGAACCTTTGTTTCACTTGTAAAAATAATAAAGTCCATGCTTCTCTCACTGGCCGCATTAAAATCTTAATTTGATGGGAAACTGCACCTCACAAAACGTTGTTTAAGACAAACCACGTTAGAAGCGTGACAGTTATCTACCAGTGGGCACAGATTATAATGGCAAAAACTGCTCGCTTGTTCACAGACGCATAAAACATGAGAAAGAGGAAGTTGACATTCCTAACAGTTATGGAGAGACACGCTGAAGAGATTATCAGGACATTCGTTGCTGCTGGATAACGGCGTTGTCGTAAGACAATTGATATCAAGCCAGTTGGTGACGGCTCAGGTATTATTGCAGGTGCAATGTGGTGTCTACGCTATTTACAGAGCCTTCCTCGATTCATATACCCATATTAATAATTTACTGGTAAGTTATTAGAACCATATGACAACAGTTTGAAGCAATCAGCATTTGCAGAATCTGAGCATTTGAAAATATTGTAGATAACGATGGCCATCCAAATGGCTCAAATGACTCTGAGCACTATGGGACTCAACTTCTGTGGTCATAAGTCCCCTAGAACTTAGAACTACTTAAACCTAACTAACCTAAGGACATCACACACATCCATGCCCGAGGCAGGATTCGAACCTGCCACCGTAGCGGTCTCGCGGTGCCAGTCTGATGGCCATCCACTTAAATAAACTGATGTACACCTGTAGCAAAATTCTGGAGGAAGGTACCTCTTTTTTTTTCATCGTGAATCCCATACACGCCTTCAGAAAAACTCAGCGTCAGCAAACATTGACTTTATAAAGAAAACAGTGCATTTTATTCCTTTCACTACTGTTGGGGGTTTTTTGTCCCCTGATAGCTTATCGGAGGACCAGTGGGAATTTGCTGGATGTTATTGCTATGTATCTATGTCCCATCGGTAAAGGAATCCCAAATAATGGTTTACACTAGTCTTATAACAACGTATTACACCTGTAGGTAGTATAGTCTTCCAGCTTCATTGTTAACCTTTTGATCTGTGTTGTCGCGTTGAAGCAGTTGGCACCTGTCGGTAGGCAACCCACTAAACAGATCTGCAAAGCTGGCTGCTGTCTCGCTTCCCCGGACAATTCGTGTCGATGTACGGCATGCATGTGACTGGCGTATGGCGCGTCACAAACGGTGCCCACATTGGGCACCTAAAAAGTGAGCTACAGCTTTTGAGAGAGTTTCTATCCACTTATACGTGTCTGTTTCCTGTATGTCTTGTAATTTTTGTGCAATAGTCTTTTACAATACACTGGCTGGACAAAAACGTGGGAACAATGCGACGAATGCATGCCTGAAGATGGACGCATATGCTAGCCAATCGTGCGGGTGATGTTGTTTTGTTTGATCACCAACAGCACCTGCGCCATGTCCCGTTGCAAATGTCAGCCGCGATCTGAACAGTGTTCTGTGTAGTTGTTATGTCGGAGCCAAGTGAACTCGAACTGGGACAAACAGCAGATGCTCTTATGGTGTAACCAAGGTAGCCAAAGTGCTTCGAGTCTCAAGAGACATCGTATCCGCATAATGGGAAAGCAGAAGAAACATCTTCCGTTAAATCACAACGCGGATGAGTGTATGCGTTGAGTAATCTTGACAAACTGTCATTTAGTATGATTTTAACGAAAAACAAGAGTACGAGAGTTGCCATAGTCACTGCAGAACTGAATGTTGCACTCGCGAACTCTGACAGCTCCGAAAAACCACAAAGGGTGTCTCAAAAGCTGGGAATTGCATGGCAAGGTGGAATTCCAAAACCACTTACCAGTAATGTAAATGCCCATAACAGAAAGACGCCGTGCCGAAGCCATAAACCTGCCCTGGACTACGCAGCAATGGAAGAAAATAGATTGGTCGACTTAGTCTTATTCCACACTGCTTCAAAATTGTGGCCGAGCTTATGTCCCAAAAGTGGAACATGGGAAGGGGGTGGGGGTGGGGGGGGGGAGGGAGTTCGTTGGTGATTTGGGAATCCATATCGTGGTATTAGGTTTGATTCAATAGGAAAGCAATTGTGTAAAGCGACTTCATTTATTTCAAGTAGTAAAGAGTACAGGAGTCACTGGTAAATGGTGTTTATTGCATATCTAGATTCTGGCAACTGTGTGGCTCTCTTCACAGCAGTAAATGTAGGTTTATACATTAAATACGCTTGTATACGCATGTAGTCCAAACAGGTCTATTTAGATCATACTGGAATGCGAACTAAGCTTCTGACATGAATACACCACTTGGGACTACGTGCATATATAAGTGTTTTTAATTTTTTATCTTTCATTTACTGCACCGAAGATGGCCCCACAGTGACCGTAATCTAAACATGCAGTAAACATCAATTGGGACAGATTGCTGTACCCTTTACTACTTGACATCGTCGTATTTCACGGGCCTCATGGTTACTCAGCAAATCCGAGTTACAGCCAAGAACTGTGTGTCCATTTTGACCGATCATCAGGTCCGTCCCGTGATATAATGTTCATTTCCCAACTGTAATACTTTGGCCCCAGTTCACCTAGTTCACATAATCCAGGACTGCTTAAGTGAGCACGAGACTGAACTGTTGCATCTCACCTGTCCAGTGCAGTCACCAAATCTCAGTATTATTTTGGTCCACTTTGGAGAGAACACTGCATAATCGCTATCCACCTTCATTCTAGGTACCCCAGCTTGCCAGTATTTTGCAGGAATAGCGGTACATGATTTCCTTGAAAATCATACAAGAACTGTAATTAACCATTCCGAGACGACTGGAAGCGGTTTCGAATGCCAACGGTTTTCCTACAACGCGTTAGGTTTGTTAATGTGTTGTGGTTTTGGTGTTTTCGTATTTTTGTCAAGGGTGTAACATGCTACGTTCCATCCCTCCCTGTGTTTCATATTGTTACTTCCCATTATGACATTAATTAAAATAAATTTGTATTAATGTTTTTCATTCCGAACTGCTCAGCCCATAATATTGTGTGTTAAGTATACCTCTACAGCTTATGAATCATCATTATAATGGAACTTGAAGTACATCGGCCTTCTACTCACCACTAAATAGCTATTACTTCCTCTTTGTAAACAGAAAGTAAGCAGACTCTAGACTATACGAATAAATTAAAATAAGATACTCACGAATACACATGTTTTACAGGAAACTGTTGTTTCTCTGATTTACAAATATGCCGCATCTAACAGCTTACTGTATTACTTACGCAGGAAACCTTTTTACAGAATTTTGCCTAATACGTGATGTATTTCTTATGTCTTGCTATCGGTACACTTTCGGGAAGTAATTGTGCATCACTCTCTGACACAAATTTGTACTTGCTTTTTTTACCAATCAATAGTTTTATTACAGAGAGCTACAGAGAGTCAAAACACGTGATGAAACAAGGAAATCACGTATTTCGTGATAGATTTTTATGCCGCGATGGGTGCCATAAAAGGTTCCTCGATCACCTATACTTCACCTTCTTCCTCTACTAAATAAAGGGTGTTTATAAATGAGTATCGGGGTTTTAACGCTTTATAATATTTATGATATTGAACATGCATTTATAAACGATATTCAAATGGAAAAGCAACTCAAACAGGTTTACCAAGAACCTTATAAATGTTCAATGTGAGCACCATTTGTCACACGGCACACATCAAGTCTATAGGCAAGTTCTTCCCAAATATTGATAAGTGTGTCTTCGCGTGTCTTCAGTGATTGTAGCAACAGCGGCCTCAATCCAGTTTCTTAATTCAGGGAGGTCTGCTGGTAGCGGAGGCACGTACACACGATCCTTGATGAAGCCCCAAAGGAAAAAAATCTCATGGCGTTAGATCGAGTGAACGTGGAGACCATGCAAAGCAAGCCCTGTCATTGGGCCCCTTGCGGCCTACCCAGCGCTTGGGTACAGTGAAATTCAACAAATCGCGTACTTCGCTATGCCAGTAAGGTGGCGCACCATCTTGCTGGAAAATGAAGTTCTCTGGCTCATCTTCTTTCAACTGAGGGAAGAGCCATTGCTCTAGTGTATCAAGTAAGAAGTACCAGTTACAGTAGATTGATAAAAAAAGAATGGCCCATAAACTTTCCGCCGGGATACGGCACAAAGATCAGTCACTTTAGGGGAATCTCGTTGCACTTGTACCATCTAGCGAGGATTTTCTGAGCCCCAGATGCGCATATTGTGATTATTAACATGTCCACTGAGGTGAAAGGTCGAAGACAACATGATCCAGAAAATCTTCATCGTCATGAAACAACATTTCGTTTGCCAAGTTGGCACGTAATCCATGGTCTGCCGGCTTTAGAGCCTGTAATAACTGTAAACGGTAAGGACTTAGTTGTAAATGTTTTCTTAAAACTTTCGAAACAGTCGACACGGGAACTTGTAATTCACGACTAGCCTTCCTGACTGATTTCTTTGGGCTACGAGTGAGCACTCGCTCAACAGTCTCTGCACTAACTCTTGGTCGTCCTGTGTTCTTCCTTTTACAAAGGCAGCTGGTATCTTCAAATTGATGATTACCATCTACGAATGTTATTATCACTTGGAGGATCACCACCGAACTTCAGCGGGAACGCACGTTCCACAGTAACTACAGATTCGGTCTTTGAAAACTGCAAAACACAAAACGCTTTCTGTTCACTAGTTGCTTTACTCGCTACTACCGCTGTCTAGCGGATTGCGGTGGAAACATTGCGCACTGGTGCCAAACACAACTGTTTGAGTTGCTCTTTCATTTGACATATCATTTATAACTGTAAGTTTGATGTAGTAAATATTATAAAGCGTTAAAACCCCGATATTCATTTACAAACACCTTGTACTTTGTTCACTGTATTTGCGTCAAATGGCTGCTCAAAGTGCTGGGTCTTGCCCACTCCTCTCTTAAAGGCTGACTAAGGGATGCTACGTTCTCGGAATGCTATACAACAATTCATACAAATAACATTAGTAGTTTTATTTTTTATAGAGCAGATTGACAATACTTAACTTTAATGTACAAAGATGTCTCAAGAGCTGGACGACATGCAACATAAATCCGAGTCCTGGCTATACACAATGTTCCTGCAGGTTGACACACATCACTGATAACTGTTCTCGTAGCACTCTCTGGTAGGCCGTGATAATACTCTGCGCATCCCGTCGACAAATATCCGGGCGACGCTGGCAGGAGCGGCGCTTTTATTCACTTCTGGCAGGTGTCGCTCCTGTCGTGGCGGGATCCTAATCAGCACACCGTTGGCCGACGTCGCTTCACCACCTTCTCTGGTCTTGCGTTCATCGTCTTCGTTCCGGCGCTTGTGGTCACGCCATAACACAAAGACCGGTTAATAAGCATCGATAATGAACCAGGCGTGAATTTTTCGTAGTTTAATTGTATCTCTTCAATCATTACAACAAAAATTTCGGGTTTATGTGTCATCATCCAGTCACATGTGCACCATCCAGAACTTCAGCAAAAACAATAAATGTAGTTTACGTCAATAGCCATTGTCAGTGATCCAGTTTAAAGGCTACTATATTACTGAGATCTGTCGGCGGAAAGAAAAGTTGAGCTGTGATGCAATATTCCTGGTAATTCGTAACTGTGTGCTTTCATTTGTTTTTAACAGAGGCCAAGGATTCTGGAGAGAACCGTCGCAAAAGACGAATAATCAATTTCCTTAGTTATATTATTGAAGAGGAATTTATTGAGCTTTATCTCCTAGCGAAGGGTGTAGGCAAACATATACACAGGAGATACGCCGCGGGCGTGGAACCAGAGTAGATTCCCCGCATTTAACTGAAGATAAAATGGGAAAATCTTGAAAAATAAATTTTAGGACGTCCGATGGTGGGATTAGTGCTCTCATCGTCTTACGGCGGTAAAACGTGTGCCACACGCGTATTCTAAACGAAAATATTAGATATAATTGTAGCAGATTACTCCAGTGTTCGTTATTTTTTAATGTTTTTTCTTAAATCGCCTAAGTCTTTAGGGATAATCCGTACAAAGATAATTAGGACCTTTCTGTGCTAAAGAAATGGTTGTGTTCTGCGAAAAACTAACACCTGGTTTACAAAATGAACACGAATTTCTTTCAGTTTATGTTAAAAGTTTATGATTAAGATATTAGCTGTAATCACAAATAGAACGAACACAAGAAGACCGAGAATAAAAGAGACTTACGAGTTTTCTGTGAAAGACGAAATCTAAGGAGAAAGTACACGGAGCTGAAAGTAGATAGACAACGGTCTCTAAAGGGAATAAGGGAAAGCTGACAACACAAAGTCAGTGTAGCATTTCATATCCCAGGACGCCCGCTGACGCAATACACGAAGTGTGGAGGCAGATATCGCTTGGAGAGGTGACGGTATGGGCAAGGTGTCTCTACAACTGTTGCTCCGGGTAAACTGGCTGTAAGCCAGCTACCGCCGGCTTCTATTTGCACTGGAGGTGAAGTGCACGCGGAAATCCAGAGCTTGTGGCGCGGGCAATTTACTCGATTTATTCCGTAGTCTATCACACGTATACAGGATTCTGCAAGTAGAGTCAATTTCATTACAATTCTTTGGGGTATATTTACATGCATATCTTTGCTTACATATATCTATATACAGAACAGATGTAACAAGAAGATTAGTTTAGAAATATAGAAACCTAGGTCAAGAGCTAATAAATCTTTGTTTTGCAACTGGTTGGCTGATTTTTTCAACGTCTTCATATACAGAACACTGTGAGGTGTATGGTAGAGAGTACTTATTACAGTATAGTGGCTGTCCTTTTGGTCATGGTTTTTAGTGGACATGATGGCTGAGCGGGTAAGATGATGATGCCACAACTGCAGGAGGCCGAGTTCAGGAGCTGGCGTAGCTGGCTTTATATGACCTAAGGTGTCAATGATACAGTGTTGTCTGGAAACATATTTATTACTTGTCAATTTACGGTACGGATTGTGTTCTCCATTGCAGTGGAAGGCGTACTGATTCGCACAGTAGCGTACGGCAAGGAATGTGGATGCAGTACTTCGTTGGAAATGTCCGTTGTGCAGCTCAGGACCCAAGCGCGATGTCTTGCAGGATTCTGTAGACGTGAGAAATCCATGGCTCACCAGCAAGCCGTGTGGCCCATCCCAGTGCTCTCGAGGACGGATGTGTGCCTATGAAGGTAGCAACAGCATATCAAGGACGGCGGTGTCATCAAGCCCAGAACCCAAACCAGCAACACAGTGTACAGCCAGGGAGGTGGTACTACGTACATGCAGGGAGGTGGTACTCAGATGACTTACTCAGCAGGTTTTAGGCGGCGTTTTGCTGTCGCCTGGCACGGCCCTTCACCAAGGGAAGGCGCATATCCTTCGACGTTCCACAAGCTGCGGCATAGTCACGAAAACAAACAGTGACCTAGGTGCTGTCAAATGTTTCTATTCCAGTCTTTGATCATAATATAAAGTCCTTCGACGGTGACCGGTTTAAGTCAGTAATGACTAACTTAGATCTATAATGCTAAAAAATATACAACTAATGGGCAATCTATCTTTCAAAACACTACAGTAATTACTATCGCGATATACTCTGATACAAACTTGGAACGTACGGATAAATTAAGGTAAAGCGTACCTGGTTTACACCATGTCCTAATGTGATAAAGCCATAATGGAATTCTCAAAATATATGAATACACTCAGCAAAGCATCGTCACTTAGAACTAAAATAGGTGTAAAATACACCACATCGTCGACACAGTCATTTTGCAACTGACGTTACTGTACAAAACATACTGAGCTGCAGTAGTTATCGGAAATATGTTCGCCTATATGCTTCATAGATGTCGCTTCTGTGGGCTAAGATTTATGTTTCGTTTACGTGCCGGCCGTGGTGGCCGAGCGGATCTAGGCGCTACAGTCTGGAATCGCGCGGCCGCTACGGTCGCAGGTTCGAATCCTGCCTCAGGCGTGGATGTGTGTGATGTCCTTAGGTTAGTTAGGTTTAACTAGTTCAAAGTTCTAGGGGACATGACCATAGCAATTAAGTCCCATAGTGCTCAGAACCATTTGAACCATTTTTCATTTACGTAAGAACCGTAATATGATGAAAATACAGTATGTAAAATAAATATAGCTGACTTAAATTTTGATAATTATTATAGAAGCCAGTTGTGATAAAATAAAAGACGAACACAGTAACATATAAAATAATTTAAAGGAAAGGTATTAAGATAGTAAGTTTTGAGTCTTCTACATCTACATCTACATCCATACTCCGCAAACCACCTGACGGTGTGTGGCGGAGGGTACCTTGAGTACCTCTATCAGTTCTCCCTTCTATTCCAGTCTCGTATTGTTCGTGGAAAGAAGGATTGTCGGTATGCTTCTGTGTGGGCACTAATCTCTCTGATTTTATCCTCATGGTCTCTTCGCGAGATATACGTAGGAGGGAGCAATATACTGCTTGACTCTTCGGTGAAGGTATGTTCTCGAAACTTTAACAAAAGCCCGTACCGAGCTACTGAGCGTCTCTCCTGCAGAGTCTTCCACTGGAGTTTATCTATCATCTCCGTAACGCTTTAGCGATTACTAAATGATCCTGTAACGAAGCGTGCTGCTCTCCGTTGGATCTTCTCTATCTCCTCTATCAAGCCTATCTGGTACGGATCCCACACTGCTGAGCAGTATTCAAGCAGTGGGCGAACAAGCGTACTGTAACCTACTTCCTTTCTTTTCGGATTGCATTTCCTTAGGATTCTTCCAATGAATCTCAGTCTGGCATCTGCTTTACCGACGCTCAACTTTATATGATAATTCCATTTTAAATCACTCCTAATGCGTACTCCCAGGTAATTTATGGAATAAACTGCTTCCAGTTGCTGACCTGCTAATTTGTAGCTAAATGATAAGGGATCTATCTTTCTATGTATTCGCAGCACAATACACTTGTCTACATTGAGATTCAGTTACCATTCCCTGCACCATGTGTCAATTCTCTGCAGATCCTCCTGCATTTCAGTACAATTTCCCATTGTTACAACCTCTCGATACACCACTGCATCATCTGCAAAAAGCCTCATTGAACTTCCGATGTCATCCACAAGGTCATTTATGTATATTGTGAACAGCAACGGTCCTATGACACACCCCTGCGGCACACCTGAAATCACTCTTACTTCGGAAGACATCTCTCCATTGAGAATGACATGCTGCGTTCTGTTTTCTAGGAACTCTTCAATCCAATCACACAATTGGTCTGATAGTCCACATGCTCTTACTTTGTTTATCAAACGACAGTGGGGAACTGTATCGAACGCCTTGCGGAATTCAAGAAATACGGCATCTACCTGGGAACCCGTGTCTATGGCCCTCTGAGTCTCGTGGACGATTAGCGCGAGCTGGGTTTCACACGACCGTCTTTTTCGAAACCCATGCTGATGCCTACAGAGTAGATTTCTAGTCTCCAGAAAAGTCATTATACTCGAACATAACACGTGTTCCTGAATTCTACAATTGATCGACGTTAGAGATATAGGTCTATAGTTATGCCCATCTGTTCGACGTCCCTTCTTGAAAACGGGGTGACCTATGCCCTTCTCCAATCCTTTGGAACGCTACGCACTTCTAGAGACCTACGGTACACCGCTGCGAGAAGGGGGGCAAGTTCCTTTGCGTACTCTGTGTAAAATCGAACTGGTATCGCATCAGGTCCAGCGGCCTTCCCTCTTTTGAGCGATTTTAATTGTTACTCTATCCCTCTGTCGTCCGATATCTACCATTTTGTCATCTGTGCGACAATCTAGAGAACGAACTACAGTGCAGTCTTCCTCTGTGAAACAGCTTTGGAAAAAGACATTTTGTATTTCGGCCTTTAGTCTGTCATCCTCTGTTTCAGTACCATTTTGGTCACATAGTGTCTGGACATTTTGTTTTGATCCACCTACCGCTTTGACATAAGAATTTCTTACGATTTTCTGCCAAGTCAGTACATAGAACTTTACTTTCGAATTCCTTGAACGCCTCTCGCATAACCCTCCTCACACTACATATCGCTTCGCGTAATTTTTGTTTTTCTGCAAGTCTTTGGCTATGTTTATGTTTGCTGCGAAGTTCCCTTTGCTTCCACAGCAGTTTTCTAACTCGGTTGTTGTACCACAGTGGCTCTTTTCCATCTCTTACGATCTTGCTTGGCACATACTCATCTAACGCATATTGTACGATGGTTTTGAAGTTTGTCCACTGACCCTCAACACTATCTGTACATGAGACAAAACTTTTGCGTTGAGACGTCAATTACTCTGTAATCTGCTAATTGACACTTTTGCTAAACAGAAAAATCTTCCTACCTTTTATAATATTTCTATTTACGGCTGAAATCATCGATGCAGTAACCGCATTATGATCGCTGATTCCCTGTTCTGCGTTAACTGTTTCAAATAGTTCGGGTCTGTTTGCCACCAGAAGGTCTAATATATTAAAGCCACGAGTCGGTTCTCTGTTTAACTGCTCAAGGTAGTTTTCAGATAACGCACTTTAAAAAATTTCAGTGGATTCTTTGTACCTGCCACCCGTTATGAACGTTTGAGTCTCCCAGTCTATATCCGGCAAATTAAAATCTCCACCCAGAACTATAACATGGTGGGAAAATCCACTCGAAATATTTTCCAAATTATCCTTCAGGTGCTCAGCCACAACAGCTGCTGAGCCAGGGGGCCTATAGAGACATCCAATTACCATGTCTGAGCCTGCTTTAACCGTGACCTTCACCCAAATTATTTCACATTTCGGGTCTCCGTCAATTTCCTTCGATACTATTGCATTTCTTATCGCTATAAACACGCCTTCCCCTTCACTGTCCAGCCTTTCTCTGCGGTATACATTCCAATCTGAGTTTAGGATTTCATTACTGTTTACGTCTGGTTTCAGCCAACCTTCTGTCCCTAGTACTATATGGGCATTGTGACCGTTTATTAATGAGAGCAGTTCTGGGACCTTTCTATTGGCTCTCCTGCAGTTTACTATTACCACATTAATATTGTTATTCCCTGTCGCATTTGGCCTACTCCTACCTTGCCGCGTCTCAGGAGGAGTCTTGTCGGGCCTAGGGAGGGAAAACTCACATGTGCTCTCCACACGTACTCCGCTACCCTTGTAGCCGCTTCCGGCGTGTAGTGCACGCCTGACCTATTCAGGGGGACCCTACATTTCTCCACCCGATAGCGGAGGTCGAGAAATTTGCACCCTAGATCTCCGCTGAATTGTCTGAGCCTCTGGTTTAGCCTTCTACTCGGCTCCAAACCAGAGGACTGCGATAGGTTCTGGGAACTATACTACAAATAGTTAGCTCAGATTCCACCCCGCGAGTGAGGCTTTCCGCCTTCACCAATTCCGCCAACCGCCTGTACGAACTGGGGATGACCTCTGAACCCAGACGGCAGGAGTCATTGGTGCCGACATGAGCAACAATTTGCAGTCGGGTGCACCCAGTGCTCTCTATCGCCGCCGGCAGGGCCTCCTCCACATATCGGATGAGACCCCCGACCTTTTTGGTGAATTTTCGGTCAAAAATAAAATATACGTAATACACTGCCAATAGAAACCAATAAATTACCAATGAAAAATGTAATGTGTATATGACAAAATAATTGTATGGAACAAAAGAGAGATTAATGATCAGCGCCTTCTGTTCGCTCTGGCACTAGGATGTTACGTAAGCACGTAGCGATAGTAAGACGTCTCCCACAGAAAAGGATTATACAACATATTAGCAGCCAATAAATAAGATTATATAGTATGGCTGTACAATCCACGATTAGATGGTATTTAATAAGTTGCAGGATTAGAGCGACGAATGTATGGAAGTAAGACAAATGCATACTTTTCTCGACATAAATCAGCAACAAGGGCAGATACAAATAAGCGAGGAATTAAGTAGTTACTGTAATATGTTATCATGTAAAGCAAAGTAGGGGTTGGGCACAAAATCGCTCTGTCCATTGAGTACCCATGTGGGCTCATTCTCTTTGGCCTTATAAATCTCCAACTCCTCTATCAAATTGAGAGCACGGCCGTTTTCCGCCTTGTGCAGAATATGCATGCAACTCTCAATATTCCCTATACTGTGGCCGGTTTCTGCCAAATTCATTTCTACTGCGGTTTTGTTATACACCTGAAATTGCTCGTTGAATCTTGCTTACGCAGTTCGTAGCAGGGTATATCGTGATAGGAATTACTGTATTGTTTCGAAAGATGGACTACCCTCTAGTCGTAGAAGGAATTTATGTTGTGATCAAAGACTGGAATAAAAAACAACATTAGACGGTACCTGGATCACTGTTTGTATTCTCGACCATGTCACAGCTTGTGAAAGTAGTGACAAGTTTGGCTTGCGACAGAGTCAAAAGGCTCTTTAAAGTGAAGCAGAAAGTAAGCACTGAGGTAATGAATATTAAATTCAATAAGCAGTGTCTTGCAGCAAGTGTCACACCGAACTATACAAAAGTGAAAATTAAACAGCAGCCAGCCGTCTTCTTGTCATTTCAATCCAAATGTGAGATGAACTGGATTAGGGCCCAATTACGAGAATCGTATAAGCAGTTTGACTATTTAAATAAAGAAGCTTTCGATACACATTTGAAATTAAGTAACGAACTGTCTAGTACTCAGATTCAATTTGTTTGGCTCAAAAATTGGCTATGCGACTTATCTTCTGAGGTCATCAGTCCCCCAGAACTTGGAACTAATTAAATCTAACTAACCTAAGGACATCACACATCTATGCCCGAGACAGGATTCCAACCTGCGTCCGGAGCGGTCGCTCGGCTCCAGACTGTAGCGCCTAGAACTGCACGGCCACTCCGGCCGGCCAATTTGTTTGGCAAGAAATTTTTAACACTGTGAGGATTAATGTTGAATGGACAGAAAATAGCCATAATAAAAAGTTAGGCACTGTGCTAAAGGATCAGAAGGTTGTACAAAATAAGGGTGGCGTTGGACAACATCACTTTCATGACTGGGTAGCTAACTTGACAAATATCGAATTGAATGAGCATGAAAATAATAAACGAAAAGCACCAATTTGCTTTTTTTCTACAATATTACTTTTCTTGTTAACCGGTTTTCGGCTTACAAGGCCATCATCAGACATTTACTGAGTATTATCACGAAAGAAGTCACAATGTTTGTAAACAACATTGGAAGAGAAGTAACACGTCTAGACTGAAGTAGGAACATACAGTAAGTAACATATTTGACCGTGTGATGGTAATGCAATGAAAAAGTAAAAATTGAAGAGTACATAAATAACAATGGAGTAGACAGGAAAACCTTTAACACAAAATAGGAATAGCATGCTTACATAACAGTTTCTATTAGTAAACAAAACTGATAAAATAAAATAAAATTAGTACTAGACAAGGCTGCATCAGGGGGTATGAAACATGGAGAGTGATACACAAACCAATTAAAAGAAGAGACAGTTTTCAATGTAACATTACATTCTATGCTGGTCACATGGTTGGTAAGGAACTCTTGTGTTAAGTCGTTCCAGTCCTCCACCAGCATTGGATGGTAGTTGGTGAATGTGGACATAGCGTAATACGTCTCTACAATGCATTCCAGACGTCCTCGATGGGATTTAAGTTGGGGAAAAGGAACTACCCATTCCATTCGTCGAATACGCTTTCGCTTAGAGAGTTGCTCCAGCTGAGCTGTTCGAGGCGGTCACGCACTGTCATCCGTAAAAATAAAGTCAGAAGGAAATGCAATACCGAAAAGAGACACACGGGCCAGAGGTACAGTGTCACAATACAGTTGACTAGTGAGTGAACCATACTGAAACATTTGGAGGTCGGCACGCCCATCTAATATTACGCCTCATCACAACACAGCACTTGGATCTCCAAAACGATCATATTATAGAAAGCTGAACGTAATGATCTAGAGGTGAGAATCAGTTATTCACACAGGAAAGCTGTCAAACAGTTGTCCAGAAGTTATCATTCGCACTATTGATCGAACGCCCTACCAAACGAGGTCCTTATCAACCTTGTCGTCACCATGGGAGTTCGTTGCAGAGCATGGACTACCGTCCGTGGTGATCACACAAGCTATTAAGAGCCACGTCCCTCTGTTTGTAATGACCAGGGGACCATCATAAAGCGTGGTGAATTAAGTGTAACATTGTCGTTTAATAAGTGTCATTTCTGTTCGCCTCATCGTGTATTTCTTTCAGTTACCTTCTGAACTATATTGTAGCAGTTCTTTCTATGTACGATCCAAATTTGACAGTGGTACCTCATACGAAGGTTTTATTCATCCGGAAGTTTTGCACACCAGTGTATTAACGGCACCTGTCCGGTCATTAACATACAACATAAACTATGTTATTAATATACAAAGTGAAAAATCTTTTCAATTTACTACATGATCAAGGGCCTCAAAACGCTTCCATGGGATTCGTTTAAATTTACTTGAACTTCTGCCAATCGCTCTCCATCCAAGATAACATGCCGGGAGTACACTATCACCAAATCCATAACTCAGTAACAATAAACTATTAAAATAGCCGACATATTTTCCTGATGTCAGTGGTCATCCTCAGCAAGTTCTGGAAGGTTGCTGCAAACCGCCCGAAAGTTCGGGTGTTTGATGGTAAATTTGTGGTAAGGTTTTATGGGACCAAACTGCTGAGCTCATTGGTCCTAAGCTTATGCACTACTTAATCTAACTTACACTAAGGACAACACACACCCCCCAAGCCCGAGGGAGAAGTCGAACCTCCAACGGGTGGAGCCGCCCGGACTGGGACAAGGCGGCCCAGAAAGCGCGGCTACACCGCGCGGCTCGGGTGTCTGGTATTTTTAGTGTTTTGCATGATGCAGGAGTACGCTCAGAAGGATTTTAGTGGAACTGCCGAAACATATGGTCCACCATTTACAAAATACAGCGAAGTTGTTGTGAATACTTTTGATAATATAATCATTAATGTTACAGAATAGTATACTTCAACTTTCCGCAAGTCACAGGCAGTAAGCACTTTGTGAGCGTACTGTGTTTACGATACCAATATTTAATTATTTATTACTTACTTATTACTGTCGGTTGTTGACGTTGCGCAGACAGAATTATGCAGAACAGCATTGGTCTAGCAATGCCGGTAGTTGCTATTAGCTATACGAACTGTGTTTTTACTGACAACGCAGGTTGCCCTGTTCGCGTTAGAGCTGAGGGAGATTGAGTGGTTGGTGCTTAGCTTAGGTACACGGAAGAAATTTTGATCACATCACATCGTATGTTAGTCAGGGAAACTAATCAGTTACAATATAATACCCATAAATCTCATTTTGTATGATAGTGAATTTTCATTAGGAATTCATTTGCTGCTACAGAGGTAAAGGTATGCTCGCCATTGAAATTGAAACTAAGTCATCGTCTTCTAGATCCTCAACGTTCAAGCTGTAGTGTTTAGCATGATCAGGGAACAATTTTAAGAGCAATGACGCTAGCCATGTTTCTGGGTATAAGAAGAACTCCACCAGCTAAGAATTAATATCCTTTTAGCGTCTGTAAAGATTGATCTTGGTTTGTGTAAAGCAAGTGTCTACCGTATTACTTACAGTCGTAGCATGTCACACCAAGGGAAGACCAACAGGACTGTGCAGAACCGGTGTATTGAGCATTAGCGTCGCACACGTTTACACAGGCCGAACAAATACGCTATTCTAGAACATTGATCCTGTGGAATGTAGCAATAACACAGATATTCTGGAACTCGCTTCTACCTATTGGTATGGTATTATTAAAGAAGCAGTTGAGATTAATTTAGCAAGTGATCTTATAAAGGCCGGCCGCTGTGGCCGAGCGGTTCTAAGTGCTTCAGTCCGGAACCACGTGGCTGCTACGGTCGCAGGTTCGAATCCTGCCTCGGGCATGGATGTGTGTGATGTCCTTAGATTAGTTAGGTGTAAGTAGTTGTAAGTCTAGGGGACTGATGACCTCAGATGTTGTCACATAGTGCTTGGAGCCATTTGAGCCATTTGATCTTATAAATAGAGACGGTGCTCTTTGTTTACTTTTTAAATGCAATCCTGCTCTCTCCCTGGTCATGAAACAGTGGGACAGAGATAACGCTACCTCACTCGTCAATATATATAATATTCACTGGCGATAACTTCTGACGTCGGTCATCTTTGTTTGTGTTATGGTGGCCGTCTTTGCAGTGTGTGTGTGTGTGTGTGTGTGTGTGTGTGTTGTCTTTCAGCATATGCTCCACATACAGAGATTTTAATTTTCCTGCCAAATTGGTCTCTCGTTGTTTTCGTCCTTTGAAAATAACAGTATTTCCAATTGTCGAGATATCGAGGACTGCGAAGCTTTCGCCCAGCTGCATTCTCGTTAAGTTGTTTACAATTTTCATATAAAGGAAGGCACTCTAGTATCACATCTGTGTGACTGCCTCCTGACCACTGCTGATGTCGCTTTCCAGTACATGGCATGGGGCGTTTGCCTCAGTTAAAAAAATAAAAAAAATAAAAAAAAAAAAAAAAGATAAAAAACCTGACATATTTATTCTAAAAAGTGGTGAAAAGGAATGCATGCTGTACCGTCGTGAATTAAACGCCCATTTATCGAACTACAAAACACGGTAATGTGCGTCTGTGTCACGAACCCCGTGATACAGACAACAGCAAGCACTCGCGGCCCTCTACAGTTTCGTGAGGCAATCGGTGGTTTGCCCGTGCGGTGGTGCCACATCCTACTTACCTCCCTTCGCTAACGATGCTCGAGGCGGGCTCTTTGATGTCGCACGAGCGGGGGCAAGGAGACACAAGAGACTGCCTCTAATGGTTGGTCGCCATAACGAGTTTTCAAAGCTTAGCGTAATTTCTACGGAGCACTGAAGGAAATTTCCTAACTTCTGCTGCAAGACTCCGTAGGAGTCCACATTTTAAGTGAAACACTGCACGTTTAATGAAGTATGTTAACAGGCAAGTTTCATATATACTGATATTATCACTACTACTGCCACTGAAGTGTTACTAAAGCCAACGCGACTAATCACACTGCTCTTCTGTTTTAGTGTTTAAGGAACTATCCGAAGCAAACAGTTTGTTACAAATCTTTTCCTCAAGAGATCTTTAAAGGTCCCCGTGATCTGGAATTATCTGTCACGTTTGCACGGACTTAAAATTAACAAATGACTCAAAGAATGGAAAAAGTTTTTTAACACCATCAGCAAATATCAGAGTAATTCCCTGTTAATAGCACGTAACCGACGAAGCTTGCCATAACCTTACTAATTCCTATCCAATCATTGTAAATCAACTCAAATTTGAAACATGTGACAGAAATTGTGTTTTATAAGTGTCGGAATATCATGAACGTACAGCTATACAGAAAATCGAACATCATAACAATAATATTTTAAGAACGTGGCTTGCTATCAGACGAAGTTGCCCATATTTTCTGAATGGAATGATCCCTACTGTTCAGCTATAGTGATTTAGAAAAACTGCGCAATATTTTATCATCGAAAAATCCAGGGAAATGATCGCATTGCTTTCAATGCAGACTTACGGATTCGTATTGGTTTTGTACTTGTACTCGCAGATCTGTGTAATGCATAATAACCCGAACACATATTAACCCGAACACTAACGATACTCACATACTCTATGTGTACTAAGGAATACCACCGATATATCATGCACTGATGTTTCAATCCTCTTTTACTCACCTTAACGCATCACTGTTGACCTGCTGTAACTGGGGGCGCGATTTCAAACGAACGTAAGGACGTACCATCTCCAGAAAAATGAAGCCTGTTAAATTAATCCAGTATTCAAACAAACCGTTTGGTTGTGGACAATTGTCAGTTACCATTCTTCAAATGTTCTAAGTAAAATTACTTCCAAATATGCACTGTGTCATTGTTTTCAAAACATTCTTCTGTGCCGGCCGGGGTTACCGAGCGGTTATAGGTGCTACAGTCTGGAACCACGAGACCGCTGCGATCGCAGGTTCGAATCCTGCCTCGGGTATGGATGTGTGTGATGTCCTTAGGTTAGTTAGGTTTAAGTAGTTGTAAGTTCTAGGGGACTAATGACCACAGCAGTTAAGTCCCATAGTGCTCAGAGCCATTTGAACCATTCTTCTGTTCCGCAATGTCTCGAGTTCTAGGTGGGAATTTCAAACTTTGTATTGCCAGCTGTCTATGGTGGATTTTTCTGTCTTTCTTTCTTTCTTTCTCCGCCCGTCTGTTTCTCTCTCTCTCTCTCTCTCTCTCTCTCTCTCTCTCTCTGTGTGTGTGTGTGTGTGTGTGAGAGAGAGAGAGAGAGAGAGAGAGAGAGAGAGAGAGAGAGAGAGAGGGGAGGGGGGGGGAAGGAGGGAGGGAAGAAATTTACTACAATATCTAAGCTACACATTGCTTTGCGGACTTATTTAATGTTTATTGTGTGGGGTTTCAGAATTAAATCCCGTAGTTTGAATTTAATTACGTTGATATGAAAAGAATTTCGCTTGTCACAATCAAGGGTTACACAGTTCTGAGTCTCTTGCCTTTTTATAATACACTTAAAACCTGTGCTCAGTTCATTACAGCGGAAAAACTGAGGGCTCCTATAACGGAGCAATTTTGAAAATATGTTGTAGTGTTTAGTGGTGGTGGTTTATGTAGAGGAATATTAGCTTCAAGTATGAAAGCCACCTAAACGCTCGAAAATTGTTTGCTCTATATAAAATCGTACCACTAACCAATTGGATTTGTTCGGAACTGCTACGCGCTACCCTCGCAGCTTGGTCTCGCACACGGGTGTGCTCTTAACTACAACGCGTGACGATCGAGAGAATGTACGTAAGAAGTATGGCGACAATAACCCAATAAATTATTCATTAAGAGTTTCAATCTAATATGGAGTGGATAGTGACTCTTGGATTCAACTGAATATTCGATGGATATACAGGCATTAGGATCGATAATGAAGCGAGCGGTGCAGTCGGCGATTTGAATTCTAAGAAGTATAAACTTCCTTTGTTACTCAGTATTGTTATAGCTCACGATGAAATTATTCTCTCTTTTGGGCATCCCCAAAGTGACTTGGGCATTAAAAATTGTGGTGAGATACTGGGTATGATAAGCCGTTTCAAAGTCTGATGACCACAAGGCTGATTTATTAACTGACATATTGAAAAGCAGCCTTTCTAGTGGAATGCAATCCCATGAAACAAAATTCAAAAATAAATTTACGTTTCACGCACGGATACTGGTATCTTAACTATCAAAACCTGTTAAGGAAAAGTGAAATTAGGTCGATAAGAATTAGGTGCAGCCCACACTGTGAGGATCTAAGGGATGAGAGAAATACCGGAAGGGATGCTAGCAGCCTTCATTTACACAAAACACATGCATACATTCATATACTGCACGCTAACTACCCGAATACTTTATAGAACACTGGGTAGCAGCAAAGGCGTTTGCCTAGGTAGGTAGAATTAACCCCGAACACGTACAAGGGCACAAAAATACAGAAATGGTTGACTGCCAGAAACTTTCCACGGATATATGATCGTTTTACTCAGACAGGAATCAGCTCTAGTGACTGTTTCGACTGCATTCCAATAACATGATACTCACAATATGACATTGGCAAGTGGCTGAAAGAATCAATTAGCTTTCATGAATTCTGAAGATATGTAATAATCTGCAATCACCCATATGTTCTGGTATTAATGGAACTCAGGAGAGAGAAACGTATTTATCAAACAGGATCAGGAAAAGGTGTCTCTACAACCAATGGCCACATAGTGCGGAAACCCCCAGCAAATATTAATCAACATGAATTCGGCTGCTGATAAATAATTCACGAAATGCTTGCATCTATGTACTCGTTGAATTTAGGGGAAGAAGATCTATTCATTAACGACGAACCAGCGAGGTTCTCTTATTCATTGAGCTCAGGGGAGATGGGTATATCCATTAAACATGACGGAAAATATGACTTTGCACTAAGACACATGTGGTGGGCTGATGACCAAAATTCAATCAATCTTACAAAATTCAGGACCCTAGAAATAATTAACAGGAAGTGAGACTGCTGGTATTCATTGACCTCGGGAGGAATAGATCTGTTCATTGAACATGTTTCCAATCAGTACGCTTTGAACTAAGAGGCACATGGTGTGTTGATGCCGAAAATCAATCAAAATACGAAAGTTTAGGAACTGGGAAGTAATTCATAAAAATATGATCATGTTGATATTCATTGAGATCCTTGCAGGAAACCTAGGTCATCTTTTTTATACTACAAAGACTACCACAACGATCATTCTACCAATAAAAAGTACGAACTATGAAACTCTGACAAAATGCCTTAATTATCACAAAAAGTTAGGTTATTCAGATAGAAGGAGTAAACACTATCAAACCGAGACACTGCTCTCAGTTAATTGCAAATACGAACCGACATAATTTAACAGAATACTTTGTCCATAAAACAGAGCAAACTAACAAAACTCATCTGTAACTTACTACCCCAAATGAACTGTAAGAAACCCTTGCTCTGGAGCACTCATCTAGCTCGATCAATTGGAGAGCGAAATGGGACCTGAAGCCAAGTTCTGTACCTGAAGTCACTGGTACGGTGCGTACACCCTGTGTCTCTCGTTCCATCTCAAACGGTCAAAAGGTTAGATTGGCTATGCGCCGACGACCCTGTGGAACCCTCTGAATAAGTTGGTGGATATTTGAAACCACTCATATCCTCCCAGTTAGACATACTCACTCGAACACGAGGAGAAGGTAAAGGAGGAAAAAATTACAGTATTAAAGTAAAAAACGGTAAATAAAAACATGCGCATTCTCCTTTACCTGAAGCTGTGTGATTATGCTGCAGCGGAACTACAAAATTAAGAAAATGTGGACTTAAACTAGTCGCTGTCAACAAGTTGAGGCACAAGTTATTCTCAAATTTAATTAAAGCGGGTCTTATTCATCCCTTTGAGCTAGCACACTTAAGATTAAAAATCAATCCGTTGCATGGCAGTTGTCTATTACTTTTCGAAATTCTGAGAAAGATTATTCACATCCAAACACGCTCTATCTCACTCTTTTGTATTAATATAGTTATATCGTGCATATGTAGGCCAAAGGGAAACAAATAAACGCAGAAAATTAATCCAGTCTACAGCAGCCACTTATTAGGTTTATTCTTCCCACGGCAAAGTGAGAAATATTGCAAATGGAGGCAGACTTTTTTTCAATTTTATTTTTCAGTTGAAACGTTTTCCGAGTACCACAGGTATTTACGCACGTTTTAATTGGTCTACACACGCGATCTAGGATGAGATTATTTCGGATGAAGGAAATAATTCAATGCCTGTTAAAAACCTGTGTAACACTGCATAACGGAGAGCTATTAATTTAGGATTCTACAAAGGATGCTTGAATGTGCGGGCTGAGTGCAACGATGTTAACTCGCACAGTTAGCCTTTACACAAACAAATAGTGCTTGTGGCGTTAGACAGACAACATAAAAACGGGCCGGCCGCGGTGGTCTCGCGGTTCTAGGCGCTCAGTCCGGAAGCGCGCGACTGCTACGGTCGCAGGTTCGAATCCTGCCTCGGGCATGGATGTGTGTGATGTCCTTAGGTTAGTTAGGTTTAAATAGTTTTAAGTTCTAGGGGACTGATGACCTCAGAAGTTAGGTCCCATAGTGCTCACAGCCATTTGAACCATAAAAACGGGTAAACGTTCTCTATCACTACAAAATCGCTTATTCTCCCTACATTAAGCAACGTAACAATACATAAGAATATTGGCTGCAGGCTTATACGGACGCCTCCGTAGTAGCAAGCGTTGGAGCAGCAGGCATAAGATTATACAGCTTTTCCTTTATATAGTGAACTAGTTAGTTCTTACAACAACATCGAGGCCATAAATATTGCATTGCACTTTGTATTCGGACACACGAGCTCAGGAAGTAATTATACTCATAGTACTGACCGTGGCTGTATATCACAACAGCAAGTGGTCCGAATATACGGTGTCTGATCAAAAGTATCCACACACTCGTACACTATGTGATCAACAGTATCCGGATACCTGGCTGAGAATGACTTAAAAGGAACATTCAATCAGGTGCTGGAAAGTTTCTTGAAGAATGGCAGCCCATTCTTCACGGAGTGCTGCACTGAGGAAAAGTATCGATGTTGGTCGGTAAGGCCTGGCACGAAGTCGGCGTTCCAAAATATCCCAAAAGTGTTCTGTAGTATTCAGGTCACTACTCTGTGCAGGCAGTCCATTACAGGGATGTTATTGTCGTGTAACCACTCCGCCACAGGTCGTGCATTATAAAAAGATGCTCGATCGTGCTGAAAGATGCAATCGCCATCCTCGAATTGCCGTTCAACAGTGGAAAGCAACAAGCTGCTTAAAACATCAATGTAGGCCTGTGCTGTGATAGTGCCACGCAAAACAACAAGGGGTGCAAGCCCCCTCCATGAAAACCACGACCACACCATAACACCACCACCTCCGAATTTTACTGTTGGCACTACACACGCTGGCAAATGACGTTCACCGGGCATTCGCCATACCCACACCCTGCCATCGGATGGCCACATTATCTACCGTGATACGTTACTCTACACAAAAGTTTTCCACTGTTCAATCTCCAATGACTATGCTCCTCACACCACTCCGAGGTGTCGTTTGGCATTTACATTCGTGATGTGTGGCTTATGAACAGCCGCTCGACCATGAAATGCAAGTTTTCTCACCTCCCGCCTAACTGTCATAGTACTTGCAGTGGATCCTGATGCAGTTTGGAATTATTGTGTGATGGTCTGAATACACTCATGCTCATAAATTATGGATAATTGCAGAATGTGGTGCCACACAACGTGGCACTACACAAAATTGGCGCTAATAACATAGGCACATAGGGAACACACATGACACAGATCTGTAAGTCCACGGTATTGGTGATAAGTTGAGAAAATCGTCCCGAAACAAATTTGCTAACAAACGCCACTGTTTCCTGCGCATATACCCCGACATCAATATGGAATATGATCACCATGCACGCATTCACAGGCCACACAACGGGCTGGCATACTCTGGATCAGGTGGTCGAGCAGCTGCTGGGTATAGCCTCCCATTCTTGCACCAGTGCCTGTCGAACTCCAGAAGTGTCCTAGGGGTTTGAAAACATACAGCGATACGTCGACCGAGAGCATCCCAGACGTGCTCAATGGTGTTTAGGTCTGGAGAACAGGCAGGTCACTCCATTCGCCTGATATCTTCTGTTTCAAGGTACTCCTCCACGATGGCAGCTCGGTAGGGCCGTGCGTTATCATCCATCAGGAGGAACGTGGGACCCACTGCACCCCTGAAAAGGCGGACTTACTGGTGCAAAACGATGTGCCGATACACCTTACCTGTTGCAGTTCCTCTGTCAAAGACATGCAGGGATGTACGTGCACCAGTCATAATCGCACCCCACACCATCAAACCACGACCTTCATACAGGTCCCTTTCGAGGACATTAAGAGGTTGGTATCTGGTTCCTTGTTCACGCCAGGTGAAAACTCGGCGAGAATCACTGTTCAGAGTATACCTGGACTCATCCGTGAATATAACCTGGGACCAGTTCCAATGACCATGTACAGTGTTCTTGACACCATGCTTTACGGGATCTCCTGTGGCCAGGCCTCAGTGGAATGCACCTTACAGGTCTCCGGGCGAATAAACCATGTCTGTTTAGTCGTCTGTAGATTGTGTGTCTGGAGACAACTGTTCAAGTGGAGGCGGTAAGGTCCCGAGCAAGGCTACCTGCAGTACTCCGTGGCCGTCTGTGGGCACTGATGTTGAGATATAGGTCTTCTTGTGGTATTGTACACTGTGGAAGTCCCGTACTGTAGCGCCTGGACACGCTCCCTGTCTGCTGTAATCTTTGCCATAATCTTGAGATCACACTTTGTGGCACACGGATGTCCCGTGCTACGACTTGCTGTGTTTGACTAGCCTCCAGTCGCCCTAGCATTCTACCCCTCATAACGTCATCAATATGTGTTCTTTGAGCCATTTTCAACACACAGTCACCATTAGCAAGTCTGAAAACGTTTGCACACTTACTAGCTGCACCGTACTCTGACATGCACCAACACACCTCTGCGGATGTGGACTGCTGCCAGCGCCACCGTGCGACGACTGCAGGTCAAATTCACCGCATGGTCATACCACGAGGTGATTTAAACCGGAAAACCGCCCACCAGGGCGTTGTTTCACCATGTAACAGCATTATTCTTGATTTATGTACACATTACCGCCCTGCTCAATTGTCGGCAGTCTCTGTCAATCGACAGACGAGGTCGGCCTGTGCGCTTTTGTGCTGTTCGTGTCCCTTCACGTTTCCACTTCAGTATCACATCGGAAACAGTGGACCTAGGGATGTTTAGGAGTGTGAAAATCTCGCGTACAGACGTATGACACAAGTGACACCCAATCACCTGACTACGTCCAAAGTTCGTTAGTTCTGCGGAGCGCCCCATTCTGCTTTCTCACGATGTTTAATGACTACTGAGGTCGCTGATATGGGGTACTTGCCAGTAGGTGGCAGCACAATGCACCTAATATAAAAAACTTATGTTTCTGGGGGTGTCCGGATTCTTTTGATCAGATAGTGTATGTAATGTGAAATTCCATTAGATGTCATGACAGGGGGGTTCACCAGTATAAAACGAAACCAGGGGTATTGTGTTGTCAGCAGAGGAGTAGTAGCGGCAGAATGGGTCTGCAGAAGCGCTCAGTAACATCCAACGTGGATGTCAGCTGAGTAACAAATCCATCAGAGACTTTCAACGCTTCTAAAGTTACTCCAGTCGACTGTTGGTGATGCGATTGTGAAGTGGAAACGTAAAGGAGCCACAGCTAAACTAAGATCAGGCTGACGTCATGTACTGACAGACAGCGGCCGTCTAGCATTGCTGAGGGTGGTTGTAAAAAATCGCATGGTGTCAGCGGAAGGGATCGCTCATGAGTTGCAAAGTGATACCAGCAGTCCAGCTAGGACGACTGCTGTGCTACCAGAATTCCAGGTAGCACAGTGGCTGTAATCATTTCTGTAGTAGGTGCTAAGAGACGATTGTGGTGATGTTAGGAACGACACCTCTTTACAGTTTATTGAACGTGTGGTTTGGAGTGATGAATCACCCTATAGCTTGTGACAATCCCACTGAAGGTTTTGGATTTGGCGAATGTTATGACGAGATGAAACTACAACCGTCAGACCATAACTGTGGCTTCTTTCATTGCTATGAAAGATGGCTCATTGGAACTTCAGCAGATGAAATATTAGTTCACTTTATTACCCAAATGATAATAGTATTTACTTAACTTGATACGACTAATTGTCACAGGAGAGCGTGATAATTTATAATTGTGATTCACTATTAAACTATCACTTGATGTAGGAATTACCAAACTGTTCTCTTGAAGTACAAAGTTCAACACTTACAGAACTACATGTCCACAGGCGACTTGAATAACTCTTTAGTCCTACGCGATGATGTTGAATGCTTCAGTTGAGGCCACAAACTCAGGTAGAGCGCTTCCGGGTTCTGCTCTATATTGACCTCTGTACGAGAGCGCCACTGGGCTGACAGAGAGGGTGTGACTTCTTCAGATTCTCCCAGTCGTCATTGTGGATTTCAGAGAGACCTCACTAATGTCTGTGGTATAGATGTGCGTAGCCGACTTAGGGGTGGCACCACAATCTCTGTACGATATAACAGCGAATGCCTGGAGAATGTTGTCTGCTGCCATATGCCAAAAGTGAACTACGGAGGAGGTACTGTAGAGGATGGAGGTGTTTTTCGCGGTAAGGGTGTCGCTTCCTTATTGTACTTAAGAAACACTAAATGTGGAAGGACATCCAAAAATTTTACAGTAAATTGTACTGCTTATAGTAGCGAAACAATTCAGAGACGATGAATGTGTCAGTGTGACAATGCACATTGTCGTCAAGCAATATCTTTCTGCAGTGGTTTGTAGGCAATGAGATTCCTGAAATGAGCTGGCATGCCCAAAGTCTCGACCTGAATCCAAAGGAACAACGTTGGGGCAAGTTAGAACGTCGTCTTCACTCCACTCCCCACCGTTTAACATCACTACCATCCCTGGTTTCGGCTTTCGACGAACACTGAGCCACCATTCCTTTGCAGACACTGAACCACCCCGCTGAAAGTGTCCCCAGACTTAACACACTCCTTATTAATGTCCTTTAATAGGTTCCCAGATTCTTTTCATCAGATAGTGTGCTAGCTAATATACAATAACATTGACCGTTACAATTTATTGCTGAATGGTTTTCGGCAGGAAACATCCATTATGAACTTCCTTTAAAAAAAAGAAAAAAGCTTATACATAAGGTTTCCGGCAATTTTCCCAATTTACAAGGAATCTACTGACATGTTTCGTGAAATACTTACAAAGAGCGATGAGGCTGCCACTTCATCATGAGATTTTACAAAGCGATTCTTTCACATACAGATGAACCTTCCACTTCGTCACTTCGGTTTCACCAAACCCAATTCGTAGATTTCCTGTACATTAAATATTATTATTGACCAAATATTGTTTCTTTTTCAGTGGGAACCTGATAATGAATACTTCAAATCTGAAACAAGTCGCCAACGACCATGCGCTACACACTAGTTTTATTGATTCGTCAATTTCAGCCTTCCAACCTGTATCTTCATATAAATATCCAATTATTTTATTTATCTGTCGTGGCAATTAGTGTGGACTCATTAAGAGGGAATGGAAAAGAAGCAATCTCTCAATAGATACTGTAGCTTCCCATGTTGAGATTCTTGGTAACAATGTGAAAAATCACGTACCAGAAAAACATACTTCACTGCAACAAACGAAACGTCCAATATCACCATAATTTTATAAAACTTAAAGGTTATTCAGAAAAGTCGTACAGAATACCTTACATTATAGAATGAAAAAAAGAAGTAGGCAGACTAGATACGCGACAGAAATGTCACTCCAGAATATCCGCGCAACAAAACAATAGCAACAGTTCGATTAATTGTACGAGAACGGACAGGTGTATATCCATCAGTAAAATATGTAGTTCCTTTTTTATAAATATGACACTACAACGAAATGACACAATTTGCTGACTTCTGAAAAATAACGACGGTATCAGCTGGAACATTGTACCGGGAACCCTGAAATTAAATGTTAACAGCATTATGTAAATAATAGCAAATTACCTCAAATGTTTTATGTCGTACCGGTTGATAACTGTCTGCTGCATGACTGTTAATAAATGATAAGTCTGGCCTGGCAACGGAAGACAGCAAAACGAAAGCTGCAATTTTAAATTTAGCATTTGAGAAATCTTTCACGCAGGAGGATCCTACAAACAAACCGCCGTTTGAGTCTCGTACAGATTCCCGTACGGAGGACACAGTGATAGACATCCCTGGGGTTGCGAAGCAGCTGAATGGATTGAAAATAAATAAATCGCAAGGTCCTGATGGGATTCCACTTCGGTTTTACAGAGAGTACTCTACTGCATTGGCTCCTTAGTTAGCTTGCATTTATCGCGAATCTCTTGCCCAACGCAAAGTCCCGAGCGACTGGAAAAAAGCGCAGGTGACGCCTGTATATAAGAAGGGTAGAAGGTCGGATCCTCAAAATTACAGACCATTATCCTTAACATCGGTTTGTTGCAGGATCCTCGAACATATTCTCAGTTCGAATATAATGAATTTCTACATCTACATCTACATTTATACTCCGCAAGCCACCCAACGGTGTGTGGCGGAGGGCACTTTACGTGCCACTGTCATTACCTCCCTTTCCTGTTCCAGTCGCGTATGGTTCGCGGGAAGAACGACTGTCTGAAAGCCTCCGTGCGCGCTCTAATCTCTCTAATTTTACATTCGTGATCTCCTCGAGAGGTATAAGTAGGGGGAAGCAATATATTCGATACCTCATCCAGAAACACACCCTCTCGAAACCTGGCGAGCAATCTACACCGCGATGCAGAGCGCCTCTCTTGCAGAGTCTGCCACTTGAGTTTATTAAACATCTCCGTAACGCTATCACGGTTACCAAATAACCCTGTGACGAAACGCGCCGCTCTTCTTTGGATCTTCTCTATCTCCTCCGTCAAACCGATCTGGTACGGATCCCACACTGATGAGCAATACTCAAGTATAGGTCGAACGAGTGTTTTGTAAGCCACCTCCTTTGTTGATGGACTACATTTTCTAAGCACTCTCCCAATGAATCTCAACCTGGTACCCGCCTTACCAACAATTAATTTTATATGATCATTCCACTTCAAATCGTTCCGTACGCATACTCCCAGATATTTTACAGAAGTAACTGCTACCAGTGTTTGTTCCGCTATCATATAATCATACAATAAAGGATCCTTCTTTCTATGTATTCGCAATACGTTACATTTGTCTATGTCAAGGGACAGTTGCCACTCCCTGCACCAAGTGCCTATCCGCTGCAGATCTTGCTGCATTTCGCTACAATTTTCTAATGCTGCAACTTCTCTGTATACTACAGCATCATCCGCGAAAAGCCGCATGGAACTTCCGACACTATCTACTAGGTCATTTATATATATTGTGAAAAGCAATGGTCCCATAACACTCCCCTGTGGCACGCCAGAGGTTGCTTTAACGTCTCTAGACGTCTCTCCATTGATAACAACATGCTGTGTTCTGTTTGCTAAAAACTCTTCAATCCAGCCACACAGCTGGTCTGATATTCCGTAGGCTCTTACTTTGTTTATCAGGCGACAGTGCGGAACTGTATCGAACGCCTTCCGGAAGTCAAGAAAAATACCATCTACCTGGGAGCCTGTATCTTATATTTTCTGGGTCTCATGAACAAATAAAGCGAGTTGGGTCTCACACGATCGCTGTTTCCGGAATCCATGTTGATTCCTACATAGTAGATTCTGGGTTTCCAAAAACGACATGATACTCGAGCAAAAAACATGTTCTAAAATTCTACAACAGATAGACGTCAGAGATATAGGTCTATAGTTTTGCGCATCTTCTCGACGACCCTTCTTGAAGACTGGGACTACCTGTGCTCTTTTCCAATCATTTGGAACCCTCCGTTCCTCTAGAGACTTGCGGTACACGGCTGTTAGAAGGGGGGCAAGTTCTTTCGGGTACTCTGTGTAGAATCGAACTGGTATCCCGTCAGGTCCAGTGGACTTCCTCTATTGAGTGATTCCAGTTGCTTTTCTATTCCTTGGACACTTATTTCGATGTCAGCCATTTTTTCGTTTGTGCGAGGATTTAGGGAAGGAACTGCAGTGCGGTCTTCCTCTGTGAAACAGCTTTGGAAAAAGGTGTTTAGTATTTCAGTTTTACGCGTGTCATCCTCTGTTTCAATGCCATCATCATCCTGGAGTGTCTGGATATGCTGTTTCGAGCCACTTACTGATTTAACGTAAGACCAGAACTTCCTAGGATTTTCTGTCAAGTCGGTACATAGAATTTTACTTTCGAATTCACTGAACGCTTCACGCATAGCCCTCCTTACGCTAACTTTGACATCGTTTAGCTTCTGTTTGTCTGAGAGGTTTTGGCTGCGTTTAAACTTGGAGTGAAGCTCTCTTTGCTTTCGCAGTAGTTTCCTAACTTTGTTGTTGTACCACGGTGGGTTTTTCCCGTCCCTCACAGTTTTACTCGGCACAGAGAAGTTGCTGTCCATGCATCAGCACGGCTTTAGAGCTTTAGAAAGCATCGCTCCTGCGAAACGCAACTCGCCCTTTTGTCACATGATATCTTGCGAACGGTGAATGAACGGCATCAGACGGATACCATATACCTTGACTTCCGGAAAGCGTTTGGCTCGGTGCCTCACTGCATACTCCTAACTAAGGTACGAGCATATGGGATTGGTTCCCAAGTATGTGAGTGGCTCGAAGACTTCTTAACTAATAGAACCCAGTACGTTGTCCTCGATGGTGAGTGTTCATCGGAGGTGAGGGTATCATTTGGAGTGCCCTGGGGAAGTGTGGTAGGTCCGCTGTTGTTTTCGTTCTACATAAATGATCTTTTGGATAGGGTGGAATGCAATGTGCGACTGTTTGCTGATTTTGCTGTGGTATACGGGAAGGTGTCGTCGTCGAGTGACTGTAGGAGGATACAAGATGACTTGGACAGGATTTGTGATTGGTGTAAAGAATGGCAGCTAACTCTAAATACAGATAAATGTAAATTAATACAGATGAATAGGAAAAAGAATCCCGTAATGTTTGAATAGTCCATTAGTAGTGTAGCGCTTGACACAGTCACGTCAATTAACTACTTGGGTGTAACATTACAGAGCGATGTGAAGTGGGACAAGCATCTAATGGCAGTTGAAGGGAAGGCAGATTGTCGTCTTCGGTTCATTGGTAGGATTTTGGGAAGATGTGGTTCATCTGTAAAGGAGACCGCTTATAAAACACTAATACGACCTATTCTTGATTACTGCTCGAGCGTTTGGGATTCCTGTGAGGTCGGATTGAGGGAGGACATAGAAGAAAATCAGAGTCGGGCTTCTAGATTTGTTACTGGTAGGTTTTATCATCATGCGAGTGTTACGGAAATGTTTGAGGAACTCGGGTGGGAGTTTCTAGGGGAGAGGAGACGCTTTTTTCGTGAATCGCTACTGAGGAAATTTAGAGAACCAGCGTTTGAGGCTGACTGCAGTACAATTTTACTGCCGCCTACTTACATTTCGCGGAAAGACCATAAAGATACCACGCACCGTATGGTGGATTGCGGAGTATGTATATAGATGTAGATGTAGATGAATGGAGTGTGATTTGTTTCACGTTTTTTTACTTATTTCATTTTTTCTATACCACGTAGAGGGACGTTCTACGGTGCCGTATAGCATACTGGAGGCTTTTAGACTTACAACTGGAGGCTTTTAGACCTACAACTTATAGATATTCGACCTATGCCTGACACTGCTGCCGTCAGCAAGGAAGGTAAGTTTTCCGAAACGAGTTGAGCGTTCATCATCATGGATGGCTGATAGCTAACACCAAGGGAATTCGGGTGGATGCAAACCGAGTATGTCGTGGCTATTGAACCAAAATACAGTCGATGATGTCATTAAATAAATCAACAATTGATGAAGGAAAGTTAATGAAATTCAACGATAATTTAAACTGCCGGAGATATCCTGGGATCATACGTCTCGTAGTATAAATAAATGAGATTGTGATTGCTTTCGTTCCAGCAGATAATCACCCGAAATTTGATGATGAAGCACTGGTAAACTACGTTTTTGACGCCTTTCGAAATTCTAAAGAAGCGAATGACCTATCTTAATCGAATTAGCTCAAAATACACATTCACCTAAAAGACATTTTAATTCATGTTACTTGAAAGGTTATTAAAAGAATGCGTGGATAACTTCGAAGATATATTACGGCGACAAAGTCTACTTCTAGTTTCGTAAACCCCAAACCCAAAATTTACTTATTAACAACATCCTGTTCAGTTTTTATAGTGATTTTGATTTTTGTATGTTTCTAGCTCTTGAATGTCAAACTGGTTCGATCAATATATCATAAAAGCGATGTTCAGGCTCACAGAACCGACACTCGTTGAGGAATTCTCATTTTCATTGTGATCCTTTGAATTATGTACAACATTGACCTTCAAATCAGTTTAACATTTCTGAAATGCAATTTGATTTGAAATTCTTGGTAATTAAGACGTATGGCCTGCTTGACACCATAACAAACGAATGATTTCCATTCACATGCTTTGTGAGCTGCCAGAAAGAAAACGAAGTATTACGTAATGCTTTCCTGGTGGATCAACATAAAAATAACGTCAACAGGAACCGTGGTTTTGGGTCCAAAGGCCGAGCCAACGGAGTACATAGAAATAAGAATATCCACGGTATTTGCGTATTTGGATGTCTGCTAAGGTACATTCATGGTGATCATTAACTTGACAGAAATAGAGTTTAGGCAGAGTTCGTATTGTCGTATAAAAAATTACGTGGACAATCACCTCGTAACGAAACGAACATCGTGAATACTTAGTGCACTGGGGAAAACCATAAAATCACTCTTTTCGTGGAGAGAACAAAAAAACAGAACAGTACTCAGGAATTCTGTTTAGGTGTACTCATATCAGGAAACATCGCTTGTCTGTGAATCGCTGACATGAAGCAGTAAGATCAATATTTCTGTTCTCGGATACTACTGAATGCTCTTTAAACTACTCAGGGTTCGTGGATTGGGAACAAATAGTGAAGCTAGTCATCTGAATACCTTAATTCCTGTTGCTACGGCAATAATTATTGTTGCTGATGCGAATTATGACCGTGTGTCAACATCCATTCCTACTGTAAATATATGATGAGCTCATACAATAAATCCTATTAATCCAATTGATAACATGAGGTAAATTATACCTATTGTTCCAAATGATCCAATTTTTCCTCTTTCTTGAAATATAATGTGCGAAATAATACCAAATCCGGGTAGAATTAGAATGTAAACTTCTGGGTGCCCAAAGAATAAGAACATACATTCTTTCTTTCACTCTATTTTTCGGATGTTACACTCTTCCAGATTTTGATGGCCTGTGTGGTTATCAGTGAAAATACAGATATTACGATCCATTACAAGACGAAAATTGAATGATTGGCTTATAATGGCCGGTTGAGATAAAGTTGTTAAAGAAGGAGCACGAAGTCGGCTAAAGCCACTGATGAGGAACCAAGTATTCGGTCTCCTTCTCCAAGAAACCATCCCAGCATTCAAATAAATCAATTCAGAGAAAACGCAAAAGAAAAATTCCAGCACATGGATTCGAAATCCGCTCCTCACAAATGCTAGTGCAGCAGTTTAGTAATGACTGCGCCACCTCCCTACAGACGCGATGCCTACCGGTACCTTTGGCTCTTCCGTGAGATGTTCATTTTTAAGGAAGTACACTGGCATCTCCACATCGCTCCTTGCAAGTAATTCACGACGACTGGTAAAGTATTTATTTTCTTTGCGTTGTACGAGTTTAGAATCAGCATTGATGGTAAAGGACACTCATGCAATCAAAGAAGTGGTTGCGAATTCTCTTGGTTCTAAGACGAATTATTCCACCCTGTCGTAAGTGTTCCGTTTTAAAACGTGGACTATACGAAGCACATTCAATTGGCCTGCAGGGCGCTCCGCGAAGGCGTTAACGAATGGTACTTCAATGCTATACACAGGTAAGCAAATAAAGACCCGCATGCTGGTCGTTTGATGTGACTGCTGGTTTGATGCGGTTGTCCTGATCGTGGAATATTGACACGAGTGTAGCGGATTCCAGTCAATAGCATCACACGTAATCGCCCTCCGTCGTATATTTTTGCTGTAGTTAGCACTCTCGGGGACAATACGTAAGTTACGTTGGTGATCTAGTTTTTGAACGCACGTGCTTATGGGCAAAAGACGAAAGAAACACATTCAATAAGTAAGTTGAGCTCTATTTTGGGGTTGTAGTCACACTGACAAATGCGACATTCCTGGCCAGGAGAAGTCTACTAGCATCAAATATAGGCCTTAATACGAGGAAGACCCTCGGGCATGGATGTGTGTGTTCGTCCTTAGGATAATTTAGGTTAAGTAGTGTGTAAACTTGGGGACTGATGATCTGAGCAGTTAAATCCCATTAGATTTCACACACACACACACACACACACACACACACACACACACACATATATATATATATATATATATATATATACGAGGGGGAAGAAACTTATTAAATGTAAACCTGGAGCACAGCATTGTATAGTAGCGAAACGTGGACTGTGGGAAAACCGGAGCAGAAGAGAATCGAAGCATTTGAGATGTCGTAATGTAGACAAATGTAAATTGGGTTGACTGATAAAGTAAGGAATGAGGAGGATCTCTGCAGAATCGGCGAAGAAAGGAATATATGGAAGACATCGCCAGCAAGAAGGGACGGGCCGGTAAGACATTTCTTAGGACATTAGGGAATATCTTCCATGATATTAGAGGGACCTGTAGAGTGTAAGAACTATAGGGGAAGAGAGAGATTGGAATACATCCAGCAGAAAACAGAGGACGTAGGTTGCAGGTCCTGCTGTTGCCACAGGAAAGGAATTCGTGGTGGATCGCATCAAACACGTCAGAAGACTAATGACTCAAAACAAAAAAGAAGGTCTTGTGTTGCCCAAGTGACATCAGATGATTAGAGAATGATTATGAACAACCATCCCTAACTAAAACACGGTTTGTCTTCTTCATATTCCGGACGACTTCAGTTTCTTGCTAACTGGACGAATAAGTTACACTTACTCGCTGAATGGGAGTTCTTGGTTCAGCAGCTATCACTAAATGCTGTTGTTCACCTTCTAGAACGCGAAACTGTGCGCTAAAGGAATGGAAATACGCGTGGAGAATTTTCTTCGTTTCCAGATTTTACAATTTTAGCGAGATTTTTGCGACTATGTGTCACGGATCCGATACGTCTCCCTGTCCTCTCTGCACGTTCTCTGAATGTTTTCAACGTTTTAAATTACAGATATAAACGCTCCACTTTTCTCACAATATACATGAACGTTGGTTAAATGGTTCTTGTCCTATTTATTGCGTTGTTTCTCACACCTTGAACACGACACTGCTCTCTCTTACAATAGAGTCAATATTTCTCATGTTTTACATTCTGACGTGTATTAAGGCAACTTCCATGTAATGAATTATCAGGAAACCAAGTCGAATGTTATATCATGTACCTTTATTTGTATTTATATGACCTGTATTGTGCACATGTTCCCAAATCTATATCGATAGCAACTCCGTACTCGATTAGAATACATGATCAAAGAAACTTGCCTGCTCGTATCAGCATTTCCAATTCTCAGACATTCCTATGTGCTTAGCCCTGAAGTGATAATGTAAACAGATATCACGTGTCATTTTAAAAGAGAATAAAAATCAAACTAGCTAATGTTTCAGGAAAAGAATACCAAAGCAAAATGTTTAACGTCGTATTCTCACTCCAAGTTTACTTAAAGAATCCCAAGTTATCTGTTGTGCGAATCTCAGACATTGGCCATATTCGACGTACAGGGTGAATATTTCCACCGTGTGCAAACTATATTTATTGATCGATGAGAGTATACGGAACAAAAAAGACCTAATGAACTTATATCCGAAAGTGCTTGGTTTCCATGCTGGAGACCGTTTATTCAGTCGCACGTTGTTAGAGAGACTGCGGTCTAATACGCACTGTCCATGCAGCCACAGTTACAGTATACGATGTAGAAAAGAGTTTCCATGTGTCTCAACGCATGCATGTAAGCGCCGTAGCATGTTCTGTGTCACACATTCACATCGGCCAGGCTGCATCCGAACAGTGTCAAAGGCAGCGTGAATACGTTGCTTCAGAGTCTCCACATCTGGAATGGGCTCTGCATCCACGATATTTTTGATACGGCCCCATAACTAGAAGTCGCACGAGTTGAAATCCGGTGAACAAGAAGGCCATGAAACTGGGACCCCTAAGCCCTATTCGTCGACCAGGAAATGACCGAGATGCGTCCGGACGTTAATAGCGAAGTGGGCTAGAGCACCATCCGGTAGCAGCCGCTTTTCGAATCATCAGTGGCACTTCTTCCAGTAGGGGAGGCAGAGTCACCCGCAAGAAACGCCAACAATTCCGGCCTGTTATTTACTATGCTTTTGGTATTATATTGCAGACATCTGATAATGTCCTAAGGCCGAAATTGGCCAGTTATTGTAATTTACTTGCATGGTATGTTAAAGGAATAACACAGCCTCTGTCACTTAAACGACTGAAACCGTATGGGAAGAAAATATCACATAATAATACCGTCATCTCTTAACCGTACCACAGCGTCAGGATCTGACGATACATATTCGTACTTACATGTTATCGTTATCTCTACATACCCTCAACAACCTATACCACAGCTTCAGAGCCTGACGACAGATATACGTACTTTTACCACAGCTTCAAGACCAGACGATAGATACTCGTCGTCTCATACATATCCTCAACAAACCATTTCATAAGTTCACCGTTCTTGTACCACATTGCCAAAGACCTGACGACAGATATTCGTAATTATATGTTACCGTGGTTTCATACGCATTCTCAACAACCCATACCACAGCCCCAAGACCTAACGACAGATTTTTGTACTTAATCTTCGTCGAACAACCACATATACTTCGTAAGTTTTATATTTCCACATATTACCAAGGTTACATATACATCCCTATTAACGCAAACGCATACCGCAACCTCGTGCGTAATATGTTTTATATTACACGAGTCAAACAATTGAACTGCGGGAAACTCTGTAATGTTTACCATTCCATAAAGAGCTACTATCTACATACATGCAAAACACAGTGACGTGCCTGGCACAGGTTACCATTGAACAAATTATAGGGCTGTTTCCCTTTCATTCACACTTGGAGCCCGGGAAGAATGATTGGTAATGTCCTGAGCGTGTTGTAGTACCTCGTATGTGGTCTCACGCACTTACGAAATATTCTAGACTGAACCAGGCGAGTATTTTATAACAATCTCTTTTGTAGAGTGACTGGCACCTGCTTTATCTACGACAGAGTCTAAACCACCATTCTATTTAAAATCCCAACAAATTGTTATACTCAGGTACATATATGAGTCGAGCGATTCCGATTTTGGTTCGCTGAAATTGTAAATGCATAATTCCAGGTGTTTTTCGTTGCGTGAAGTGCACAATTTTACACTTCAGAACTTTTCAATTAATTTGTCTATGTTTGCATCACATTGAAATCTTACCAAGATCTGTATGAACATTGGTGTAGCTTTTTATGACAGTATTTAGTTATGGGTAACTGCTCTATCTGAAAAGTGACTGAGATCACTGTTAAAATGGTCTGCAAGGTGATTACGGACGAATATCTGTTGTCATGTCTTGAGGTTGTGGTATGCGTTGTTGAGGATGTGTGTGGAACCGCGGTAACTAGATCATGGGTTTCAACTTACTTTGCTGAGGCACACTTGAAAGTAATACGCCAACCATCCGAAATAAATTGCCGTCTCTTCCCTACCAATAAATCCTCAGTCCAGTCACAAATTTCAAATGATACAGCGCACAGTCGTACCCTTCATAATGTGCGTAGGAGTGGTTCTTACTCCAATGCGCAAAAAGGCGCACCTCAACCACAAATCCAATGTATAATCGGACAGAGATTCCTTTTGGAACTGGAGGTTTGTTCAGTTTGATCGATTTTAGTTTTTATCAATGCCAGTGACTCTAATAACCATTTTTCCATCTTTTTAGTGGTGCGAGAGTGAATTTGTGGCAATAACTTCGGATTTTTCTTCTAAGAGAAACTGTCGTAAACGGTATTTAGCATGTGCTTTTCGTTGGCTACACTCAATTTCGGTTCCTGTCATGCATGAGTGTCTGGGCGCTAACCTTAGTGCTGTTACCGTTCTTTACACATACTCAAATCCTCCTTGGGTATGCTGAGAAATCTTTGGACAACATTCGGCTATGGAAATTAGTAAAAACTTCGGACATTGTCCTCTTGACAGTCAAATACGTTTCATTCAGCATCTCTCTATCTACAACCATTGGTTTTATTTTACTTCTACATTGCCGAAAAGCAGTAGAGGGATATGATCTTGGACGTCTGACATACTCCACTGAGCAATAATTAAGGACTAGTTTTGTTGAAAATTATATCTTTGTCTTTCACAAATTAAGTACACAACAAAATTAATATATAACAATAATAATAATTAGTATTATTATATATTAACTTCTTTGTTGTGTACTTAATTATTATTATTATTTACGTAACAAGAACTGAAATGTCGGACAGGTGTCGAAAAAAATAGGGAAGTGTTCACTCGTCCCATCATCCTGTGTGCTTTTCTTTGAACTTTGAAAGCTTTAAGTACGTGTGCGTCCTCCATGAGCGATTATAAACGCCTGATACCTACGTGACATGGCATTTGTTACGGAGAGGAGCGGAGAAAAATTTAAATGGTGTATCGAATGCCAGAGAGTGTTCGATAATTTAAAGCGAGCACTGACATCAGACTCAGTTCTGATATTCCCCGGTTTTGGAAAAGAATCTATTCTGTTTTGTGATGAAAGTAACGTGGCTCTGGCGGCTTTCCGAGGACAGAACGCAGATGGTAAAGAGCATCCTGTAGTATACGCATCCCGACAGTTGAACAAAACAGAGTAAATCTATTTCATAACTGAGAAGGAGATGCTAGCACCAATCTATGGTTTTATGTACTTCTGCTGTTATTTGTATGATAAAACGGTTAAGGTAGAATGAACCCACTATGCTCTCAAATGGTAATTAGGACTGAATGACCCTTGCAGCTGATTCCAAAGGTGGGAACTTCTTTTGAGTGAATTTGATTACAAGTTAATACACAAACCAGGGGAAAGGTGAGCTAACTCCAACAGTTTGAGTAAAAAAATTGCAGCCCTACAACCGCTGGACAGGAACGTTGCTGGATAGTGAAAGACTCCAGCTGCTGATGTTGACTGTCTACAATTCAAACTGTACCCTCAGTTCTTGATGCACGACAGTTTGCTGTGCAGAACAACAAGGTGTGGTTTACGAGTTGTAGTGCCTACAGCTTTCCAGAACGAAGTCTTTCCACAAGCACATGACAATATTGATGTCAAGTCATGGTGGACAAGTGGCAAGTGACAGACAAATTGGCAAATAAATTCTGATCACGGACTCTAAAACGAGATGTCGAGCAATATATCAGAAACCAGCATACTTTCTGCTCAGGAAGCTGATCGTAGCCACCAACCGATTCTAATACAACTTCTACTGGAGGTAACTAAGCGACTTTAAATGCCTGGGATGGACATTTTGGGCCCATTTCAAAAAACGCAAGCAAGAAATACACGTACCGACCAAAGTTAACAATTTCTAGCGATATGTACTAATAATTGCAATTCCAGACCAAAAAGCGAGTACAGTTGCTCAAGTGTTAGTAAATAGTTGTTTGCTGACGTTTAGCATTCTGATACGCTAATTACAGACCAGGGTACCAATATCATGTACGATCTTATGAAGCGATTGTGTCAATCGATCTGAATTCGCGTGCTACAAATAAGCCTGTTCCACCCTGAAGCAAGTGGGAGAACAAACAATTACAGTGTGTTTTGGTGAAGTGCACAGTGCTTTTACGACCTTTTTTGTGAAAATACGTGTTATGTTTACGTATTCTTCACAGCACCTCACCATGATGCTGAGAATAAGAGGCTTGCCACATAAAAACACGGCAAGCCACCTGTAATAAATAACACACAAGTGGTCCTGAAAAATCATACAAACCGAGTGTAAAGATTAAATAAAACAGAAACCCACTGATGATGGCACAGAGGTGCTGAAACATGTTTGGGAACTTGGAGAAAACGGTGTTTTGCATAACTGGCGGACCCTACATCCAACAATTTTAACTGCAAACACGGTAAACACAAGGTGCTGAAAATCCATATGTTGAATATTCTGGATTGTTGTTGGCCTACATTCCACTTCGTTTGTTCTTGTGTAGATTATTAGGAAGTCATCCAGTTTTGTTTTGTTCCATTTATAGTATGCCTTAAAGTTTTTGTTCTTTTTCATTATCGAGGTACCGATGCAATATTGTTTTTATAGATGGGTCATAATTTTGCCTGCATAATTCTGTCTTCTGAAGGGAGGGGAGATATTTATGAAATTTCGTTTCACTCAGGTCGCGTACCGAAATGGGTAGAAGTAATTCCTGGAAAAAACCGTAGCAAGTGAATGTCAAGGGGAAATGTTAACAATATATCCGTATTTCTAGAAAGCAGGCACCCGGTGGGTGTAATCAGCTTTCTCACCAGAAGCAATTACTGTTATAAACAAGGGCAGCCAACAGCTATGAACAGAGTGACTAAGGCCTCCCGTCGGGTAGACCGTTCTCCAGGTGCATGTCCTTCGATTTAACGCCACTTCGGCGATTTGCGCGTCGATAGGGATGAAATGTTGATGAATAGGACAACACAACGCCCAGTCCCTGAGAGGAGCAACTCTCCGACCCAGCCGGGAATCGAATCTTTGCCCTTAGGATTGAAATTCTGTCGCGCTGACCATTCAGCTACCGGGGACGAACAATTAGAGATTAGCGGAATAGTAATAAACGGTACGACTTGTGACTTAGCAAGCATGACGTTTCGTCTATCAACTACGATCACTGGCACGACCACACTTAAATGGAAACAACCTGTGCTGAGCTGGCCCAAGAAGCCGCTAGGGCTGTTGGCTACCAAAACCTGCACCTTGCTAAATAATACCCTGAATCAAGGCGTTCCAGGCTCACTAGCTGGACTAGTAGGAATGTAAAAAGGGGGAATTACGGCTGAACAAATGTTCCAGCACGTACAGGAATACCGCGATAGACAACATCATAGTATTATGACTATATCTGACATCTAACAGTGCTGTAGTGATACTGATTGTGTAATCTGTTTTAAGCAACAGTCAGAGTACCATTCGAATTTAACTGTCTACTAAATACCCTTTGATTGATTTGCAAATACAATAGTATGTAGTAAGGGAATTATGTGTAAACTAATAGATGAACCTACAAGTATTTGAATAAATGTGTTAATGTGTAAGAAATGACTCCTGCCAAGACCTACATTATCGTTTCGGTATATCAACTCTTGAAAATAATGTAAATTAGCTGTATGGAAATGAAAGAATGACTCAAGTTGTATAATGTGTAACTGTTGGTGCAAAATGCGCAGGATGAGATTATGACAGGTACTTAGCCTGAAAAATTCGAGACGAAGTTTCTGAAGGGATGAAAAGACGTTACGCCCCAGCGCAGTATACTTCAAAAGTACTAAAATTTCGTCCAAGTTCTACCTCGGCAGCTCCTGGAAACTGAAGAGCCTGTATTAATGACTGGCAAGTACGGTGAAATATAGAGCTTTTTGCGCCAAACATAACACAACACAGGGGAACGACTGAGTGCCAAGGTCTGCAAGTGAAGCATAAGGACATCATGGGAACCGAGTTATACTTTCATACTAGTGACAAAACAGAGGTTTAAAATTAACGTTAGCTAAAACGCAACGCAGCTAGCGTCTGAAACGTTCAACAAAGCTACAATACCCCTTGAAAATGTCCTCCGCAGACGGGGACGAAACGTCGAGTTTTGAAGTGAAATTGCTTAGACCACGGCATAATAGCCCAGAATATTTTATTAGTTTTGACAATTCCGACCGTGAAAGCTGACATTTTACAATGATTGCTGATTGTCAACTGCTCAGTGTGTAGTCTCAGTCCTGAGTCTCAGCCCTTGCACCAGTTACAGCTATCCAGTGTGAGGGGAGGCTTTGGAAGTCGACCCTCGGAATGCCTAGCTGTCTTCGATCACCTATGGAACCACGAGTCCGGCTGGAAGGATGCTGCTCTTGCCAGTTGCACTTTGAACCTCTGATGGGGCGTGTAGGCCACCATAATTCTGCAGGCCTGTTGGAGGCTTGACCTGTGTGACCTGCACGCTGGCCGTCATCGGCCTTCGAGAAGGAGGGGCAGCACTACAGCTGCTCAACCACTCCCTGTGGCCAACACCTATGCTGCTACCTTCCATCTCCTCAAAGGAAGCTGAGAGCCGGCTCCTGCACGCCAGTGAGTAGTGGAGGTGGACCTGGGGTGAGATTCTTGAGTGCAAATATTCGACGCCAACGAGACCACTTTGGAGATTGATACGTAAAGCTGGAGGTACTGGGGGCTGCAGGTTGATGGCAGCCCTGGGACCTACCAGACGACATCTGACACGCTGCTGCACTGGCTGTACTACGAGCCAAGTCCACACTGGCTGGAGTGGCACTGCTCCACCAAGTCGACTGTGACAAGGTGCTTTGGAAGACAGTCCTGTGTTACTGTCTAATAAATGTGTCATTATTAATCACATTTCCATGGTGCTTTCAATGGCAGCTAGATCTTCACTATCACATTCCACCTGACTCTCTCCTGACGACTATAGGAGTTTGGGACTTGTGTCCTATAGTACTAATATAACTTGTCGGCCAATGCACTGCCCTTTTATACCATGTGTACATGATACAATCACCATCTTTATATGAGGATACAGCTATCGCATAAATTTTCTCACCCCTGTGGAATATACTATTAGTGTCACACAGGTTATTTTGCAGACACACGTCAATGAACTGCAAATACTCCAATCCTCATACAGATTAAGATAGCTCAGTGGTTAGCACGATGGACTCACATTTGGGAGGACGACGACTGAAATCTCCATATGACCATCCAGATTTAACTTTTCCATGCTTTACCTACATCCAGGCAAATGCACCGATGCTTCCTTTGAAAGGGCGCCCCCAAGATTCTTCCCCATTCTTGCATAATCCGGCTTGGGTTCCACACTTAATAAACTCGTTTCCGGCGGGACGTTAGATTGTTGTTCTTCCCCCCTTCTCCGATCCTACCGCCGCAGGAAGTCATGAACCACCTACTGGAGAGGGTCATATCAGCAGCTTACATTATCAAGTGCAACGTAAGAAATGACTTTCTAGTGCCCTTAACTTCCGTAAAGGTACGTGATCGACATCCAACTAATGCTCATTTTTATTGCCCGGTCTTCGACATATTATCCTTGTCAACAGATTAAGTGGGTGAGACATTAAGCTGACTGTGAGAGACTTCTCGCATATGCCTGCCCTCCCTATTTTCTGGATTGTGTACGTGACATTTTTCCAAATATCTGATAGTACGTCTTCAGCCTCATAGGTTCTAGAAACCTGGTTTATTGGTTTTTAGGTTGCGAATTCCCCTGACATATTTTCATCGACGGTCGAGCCGCATCAAGCAGTGGTGACCAATGAACTTAACTTTGAAGAAAGCAGTTACAGAAAGAATGCGATATCAGTTGTTAAATATGAAATTACCATTTTGGTGAATTCTTTTATTTCCATAACTCAGACTTCAGTAGCCACTAGAGGTACTTTTCGGCTGATACCGGATTTAAGGCTGTAAGCCGTTCTTGATCTGAGCGACGTATAGTGTTGTTTTGTCCCATTTAAGGCTCAAAAGCTTCTCACAATTGAGGCGCTGGAAACCGGTATAATCAATATAGCAAACAATCCTGCTAGAGGAACATCCACCATGCATTATAGCAGAGGTTGAAAATACCATTTCAGTGGAATAGTTCTTTTTGTTTTCCAATGCTTTAGCCACCACCGGTTTCGGGCTCTTACATGGTCACCCTCAGGTGTGATGCTGAAAATAAACAGGAGACAGTAGCTAATAATAGTTTTTACACGCAGTAGTGTGTATGAGAAAACAAAAAAGGAATTTCATACAACATATGAGAAAACAGCAGTTGGGCTAGGAGCGGTAAAGCCTAAGTTAACGTCAAAGTGGGTAAAGAAATAAAAATCTTCGTGCTAATGATGCGAAGGGGAAAAATTTTTATTGTGTTTTACGGTTTATACAGAAGCTTTAAATCTCCGGGTTCTAGTTAAGAGTTTTACTTCATTTCTGTACTGAAACTATTCAATACGTTCTTTACGACTCATAATGTACTTTTAACGCTTTTCATGCAACTTTCTTGTAATTTTTTTCCCCCCTTTGTATGTAAATCAATAATTCAAATAGTGAGCGGCTGGGCAAGCTGATCCCGCGTTGTTCTTCCCGCCAACAGATGGCAGTACTTTTTCCAGTCTACTTTACCACTTTGCTTCCTCTTTCGTGTATGCTACTCCGTGCTTTCCTCTCTGTTATGCTACCTGGTGTTCATTGCATATTTCCTTGCCCAGGAAGTCGTTCATTGTATTGTCTGTCGTTGCTTTCGCATTTACCTGGGTTTTACGGCATCTATCCCGACCGTTGTTTTTTAAAATGTTATATGGAACTTCTTTTTTGTTTTCTCAAATGTACTTATTAGCTTCAGTCTCTTGTTTATTTTCAATATTATGCCGACGGTCGTGTAAGAGCCGGAGCTGTTCGTGGTTTAAGCACTGGAAAATATAAAGAACCTTCAACTGAAGCCGTATTTTGAAACTCTGCTGCAATCAAAATAAGTTCAAAGTGTTTTGCAGTTTCACATTAAGCAGTTTGGAGTCCATTCAGAAACAAAATTCAGTAGATCACAAAACTTTGGTGTGGTTTCTCACGAACTTATAGACAACCACCAGCTGAGGGAAAAAAACACAAAAGTGGGCATAGCAGTCTGTTAATGATACCATGCAAGTTCTGGGTAACACTGTTTGTACTGACAAAAAACTTACTTTAAAATTTCAAAAAATAACAGAGCCCAAGTTACTGACTCTACCTTATAACTATCGCATCACTGTGTCCCAAAATTTTAAACTATATTCTTAAATAGTTTGTTTCCAAATTGACTGCAGCATCATGCGTAGGACGTTTAGTTGTTGTTTCACGATATTTTGGTTGTTTATGAGTCTTTCCCATATTTTTCCCCCAAATCCATTATGTTTTGCATTCAAAATTCCTCGAAATTCATAATTTTTTCCCACGTTAGCCAGTGTTGTAATCTTTGACTTACTACATATCAAATAAGGCGTCAGTGACAGGGAAAATATCAGTAAAAGGAGTAGAACAAAACTGACTTCCACCATGATTTCACATTAACTAACAGCTGTAAAGGCTTTTTCGTCTCATTTATCTGGATCTTTCACCTTGTTGAAACATGAAAGAAGCTGACTGTGGTGTAAGGTTTTCACTGAACTATACGCCGAACTCAACACTGTGGCAACTTCAGACATTCGGTTCTGTATTTCTTCATCTACAGCCCAGGTTCTTTTGGTTGACTCTGAATTGGTAACAAGACCAGTCAAACTGAAGGAATAAACTCTGCAAGTTTTTAACTATGACAGGACTTGCGAAAACGCTGAATCCAGTCAATAAGTGAAAACGTGACGGAACATGGCAGTACAAAACGTATAGCAATTTATGTTGGAAAGTTATTTACCGTGAATGAATCGAAGTAATCTTTACATGAGTAAACACATTTAAAGCATTAGAGAACACATTATTTGATTATTCGATAGCTTCTTGCTAAAAACGAATAGTTGTACACTGTCTTTCAGCAAGCGTATTTCGTAGAAGGACGTAATTTGTTACTCATGCTGAACACTGTGAATTTGTGTACTGAAAATTGTGTTGTGGCATTTGGATTCGATACGCTTTATTCGGGATATTATCGAAGGCTAAATATTCTCAGGTGAGAATTATTCTAATGTTACACACTCATTTGTGGATGACAGTGTACCCTGTAAATTAATACAGTTTATGTTTCATGTGCATTTTGCTGGAGGTGGCGTGGTGGCGTTGACAGTTCATGATGAAGCGTATTAGACCGTGCGACTTGAGACGTATGAAATTTTATACTGCTCAATTAAATGAAATAAAAAAGCTTGATATGAGTCGTTAGCCAAACAACGTGTTCTCGGATTACAGTACTTGTGATACTCCATCAGCCACGATGATAAAAGGAGGCATTAACGTAACGGATAAAAATTGGTTATGTGGAAGTATATTAAGTTACCTTCACATAAGTAGGAAACTGATAAATGTCTTATTATGTGCATTACTATATATTATGATAATTTTTATTCCAAAGGCGTAATAATGTCAAATAATTTAAAAGTGGAATAACGTAAAGCTTATTTAAAAATAAATTAGAGGAAATATGACAATAATCAAAGTTAATTTTTAATATTTACCACTCTTGCTTGTAGCCCATTTAATAAGCAGCCGTAAGTGCAAATACACATTAAATATCAGAAAATCTTTCATCGATTTACGAAAAGCTGTGATAAAGCGAAGTACTAAGGACATGTGCGAGAAATTACATACAGTACATCAATTACTTCATCGAGAATAACTTACACTAAATTCACTTCATTTATCTCCTATTTTATTTCGTTCAAGGTTTTTTTGAAAAAGACGCAGTCAAGTTCAATCGTTCAAACGAGTGTGAAATCTTATGGGACTTTACTGCTAAGGTCATCAGTCCGTAAGCTTACACACTAATTAACCTAAATGATCCTAAGGACAAACACACACACCCATGCCCGAGGGAGGACTCGAACCTCCTCCGCGACCAGCCAAGCAGTCAAGTCATTGTCTCTCAGATTTTACACTCCTGCGAACATAGAAGAATGCTCTAAACGATATTTCAACTTTTCGTTACGTTTACAGAGGAGATGTGCAAGTTCAACAGAATTTCATTTATTCAGCTTTTGGATGTGGGCCTACAGACAGCCAGAGCTATTGTAAATCATGATATGCAAGATTTGTAGTTGAGATGCGTTATTCAGTTGTAGATGTAGTCATCATGTTCTTCCTCTCTTGAAAACTGATGGCAGCAAATATGTGCCGCTGAGTAGCATATTCTCGCTGGCGGTGCAGGGCCTCTATTCCCATGATTTCGTTGCTCAGCGGTACCATAGGCAACGAGCGTGATAGCTTTCCTTCCCAGCAAAAGTAGCATGCATGCGCTGTTGTGTTGAGTCTGCAGACTGGTTTGATGCAGCTCTGCATGCTACTCTATTCTTTCCAAGTCCCTTCATTTCCGAGTAACTACCTCAACTTATGTCCTTCTGTATCTGCTTACTGTACTCTTCGTATCCCTCTGCAATTTTTTACCTGCCTCTGCCCCCTCCCCTCACCACTACACGAACACTTCCTTTCACTACTAAACTGATAAGTCCTTGATGCCTCAGAATGTATCCTGTCTATCGATTCCTTCTTCTTGTTAGATTGTACCACAAATTTCTCTTCTCTTCAGTTCGATTCAGTACCTTCTCATTAGTTACACAATTTACCTATCTAGTCTTCAGCATTCTTCTGTAACACCACGTTTCAAAAGATTCTATTCTCTTCTTGTCTCAACCGTTTATTGCCGACGTTTCACCTCAATACAAGACTACACGCCATATAATATTTTCAGAGAAGACTTTTCCTTCTCCCTACCTCTCCCATACCTATCCCTGTTCCTTCCCCATTGGCACCTCTTTCCCCTCTCCCCGTATTCTGCTTTATGTCAACCTAGCTACTTCCCTGGTTTCTGTAACGGTTTTTTTTACCCTTTTGACGTTTCGGTCCCCACTTGAGGCTTGGTCTCCACTTCAAAATTTCCTGTTTTTAGTGTGAGCCATATGGGGAACAACTCCCTACCTAGCATCTACAGTGTAGATTCCTCTCCCCCTTCCTTCCCCACTTTAGCCCCCGTCCACCCTGCTGGGTCACCACCATGTGTAGAAATCCTGTGTGGTGGATCAGTTATGCCCCCAAATGGCTGCACCCCCAGACAACACAGCGGTCACACTACTGATACCTGAACTGTTCCCTCGACGTGTATGCCAAGGAGTGGCTGCTTGTCTTCTTGGAGCATCGGAACTCCCAGCAACGGCCGCCATGCCAGATGTCCCTTGCTGTAGCTGGGTGGAGCCCGTAGGGAGAGCCCCTGGTCGGAGTGGGTGGTACCAGGCCGGATGCTTGGCGCATGATGCGTATCAAGCTGCAAAATTCTGACCATACTCCCATGGCCGTATCTATGGATGGTGAAGGATCCTTAAATGCTGTGTCGTATGACCTGGTAGTCTTCCCTTCCCTGCCTACCCCAAAGGAGGAGGGCCAGGCTCGCCATCTAGGGCTGAATCCTTTTCCCCATTACCTTGCCTGCACGAGGATGGATGGGGACAAATTCAATGCCACAAAGTCATTGTTTTTCGTGGAAAATATCGAGGACACGTTTAGTGAAGTGGAGTCTATTAGTAAGATGCAGTCGGGCTCCCTGTTGATCAAAGCTTCTTCTGCCACACAATCTGCAGGTTTTCGTGCCTGCGATAGTATTGGCAACGTCTCAATGTCTGTCACTCCCCACAGATCTCTGAATATGGTCCAGGGAGTCATTTTTAATACGGACCTCACCATGCAAACTGATAAGGAACTCCTGGCTAAACTGGAGTGGAGTGGCCTTAATTGTGTTCGACGTTTGTGGATGGGTCATAAAGACAACCGCACTAATACTGGAGCCTTCATACTGGCTTTCGAAGGGGATAACCTGCCAGACCTTCCCCATGAACCATGGACCTTGCCGTTGGTGGGGAGGCTTGCGTGCCTCAGCGATACAGATAGCCGTACCGTAGGTGCAACCACAACGGAGGGGTTTCTGTTGAGAGGCCAGACAAATGTGTGATTCCTGAAGAGGGGCAACAGCCTTTTCAGTAGTTGCAGGGGCAACAGTCCGGTTGATTGACTGATCTGGCCTTGCGACATTAACCAAAACGGCCTTACTGTGCTGGTACTGCGAACGGCTGAAAGCAAGGGGAAACTACGGCCGTAATTTTTCCCGAGGGCATGCAGCTTAACTGTATGGATAAATGATGAAGGCGTCGTCTTGGGTAAAATATTCCGGAGGCAAAATAGTCCCCCATTCGGATCTCCGGGCGGGGACTACTCAGGAGGACGTCGTTATCAGGAAAAAGAAATCTGGCATTCTACGGATTGGAGCGTGGAATGTCAGACCCCTTAACTGGGCAGGTAGATTAGAAAATTTAAAAACGGAAATGGATAGGTTAAAGATAGATATAGTGGGAATTAGTGAAGTTCGGTGGCAGGAGGAACAAGACTTTTAGTCAGGTGAATACAGGGTTATAAACACAAAATCAAATAGGGGTAATGCAAGAGTCGGTTTAATAATGAATAAAAAAATAGGAGTGCGGGTAAGCTACTACAAACAGCATAGTGAACGCATTATTGTGGCCAAGATAGATACGAAGCCCACGCCTACTACAGTAGTACAGGTATATATACCAACTAGCTCTGCAGATGATGAAGAAATTGAAGAAACGTATGATGAGATAAAAGAAATTATTCAGGTAGTGAAAGGTGACGAAAATTTAATAGTCATGGGTGACTGGAATTCGAAAGTAGGAAAAGAGAGAAGGAAACATAGTAGGTGAATATGGATTGGTGCTAAGAAATGAAATAGGAAGCCGCCTGGTAGAGTTTTGCACAGACCATAACTTAATCATAGCTAACACTTGGTTCAAGCATCATGAAAGAAGGTTGTATACATGGAAGAAGCCTGGAGATACTAGAGGGTATCAGATAGATTATATATTGGTAAGACAGAGATTTAGGAAACAGGTTTTAAATTGTAAGACATTTCCAGGGGCAGATGTGGACTCTGACCACAATCTATTGGTTATGAACTGTAGATTAAAACAGAAGAAACTGCAAAAAGGTGGGAATTTAAGGAGATGGGACCTGGATAAACTGACTAAACCAGAGGTTGTACAGAGTTTCACGGAGAGCATAAGGGAACAATTGACAGGAATGGGGGAAAGAAATACAGTAGAAGAAGAACGGGTAGCTCTGAGGGATGAAGTAGTGAAGGCAGCAGAGGATCAAGTAGGTAAAAAGACGAGGACTAGTAGAACTCCTTGTGTAACAGAAGTAATATTGAACTTAATTGATGAAAGGAGAAAAGATAAAAATGCAGTAATAGAAGCAGGAAAAAGGAATACAAACGTCTCAAAAATGAGATCGACAGGAAGTGCAAAATGGCTAAGCAGGGATGGCTAAAGGATAAATGTAAGGATATAAAGGCTTATCTCACTAGGGGTAAGATAGATACTGACTACAGGAAAATTAAAGAGACTTTTGGAGATATGAGAACCTCTTGCATGAATATCAAGAGCTCAGATGGAAACCCAGTTCTAACCAAAGAAGGGAGAGCAGAGAGGGGGAAGGAGTATATAGAGGGTCTATACTAGGGCGATGGACTTGAGGACAATGTTATGGAAATGGAAGAGGATGTAGATGAAGGTGAAATGGGAGATACGATACTGTGAGAAGATTTTGACAGAGCAGTGAAAGACCAGAGTCGAAACAAGTCCCCGGGAATAGGCAACATTCCATTGGAACTACTGATGGCCTTGAGAGGGCCAGTCCTGACAAAACTCTACCATCTGGTGAGCAAGATGTATGAGACAGGCGAAATACGCTCAGACTTAAAGAAGAATAATAATACCAATCCCAAAGAAAGCGGGTGTTGACAAATGGGAAAATTACCGAACTATCAGTTTGATAAGTCACAGCCGCAAAATACTAACGCGAATTCTTTACAGACGAATGGAAAAACTGGTAGAAGCCGACCTCGGGGAAGATCAGTTTGGATTCCGTAGAAATATTGGAACACGTGAGGCAATACTGACGACTTATCTTAGAAGAAAGATTAAGGAAAGGCAAAACTACGTTTCTAGCTTTTGTAGACTTAGAGAAAGCTTTTGACAATGTTGACTGGAATACTCTCTTTCAAATTCTGAAGGTGGCAGGGGTAAAATATTGGGAGCGAAAGGCTATTTACAATTTGCGCAGAAACCAGATGGCAGTTACAAGAGTCGAGGGGCATGAAAGGGTAGCAGTGGTTGGGAAGGGAGTGAAACAGGGTTGTAGCCTCTTCCCGATGTTATTCAATCTGTATATTGATCAAGCAGTAAAGGAAACAAAAGAAAATTTGGGAGTAGGTATTAATGAAGTGTTGGCAGAAGAGCCAACACCGTGTTGCTAGAGGAGGCCGAAATGCACGCGTTTAATTACACGCAGGCTGGCGCAAGGTCTGGAACAGTTAAGGGAATTAATAGTAGCAAATAAAGTACGTAGTTGATGTAATACTTAACTTTAATCCATAAGTGGTGTACATCGGTCTGACTGTACAGGCATCACACGTTAAATATCTATTGATAATGGCGCCTTGCTAGGTCGTAGCAAATGACGTAGCTGAAGGCTATGCTAACTATCGTCTCGGCAAATGAGAGCGTATTTGTCAGTGAACCATTGCTATTAACGTCGGCTGTACAACTGGGGCGAGTGCTAGGAAGTCTCTCTAGACCTGCCGTGTGGTGGCGCTCGGTCTGCCATCACTGACAGTGGCGACACGCGGGTCCGACGTATACTAACGGACCGCGGCCGATTTAAAGGCTACCACCTAGCAAGTGTGGTGTCTGGCGGTGACACCACAATAAAAATCCATGGAGAAGAAATAAAAACTTTGAGGTTCGCCGATGACATTGTAATTCTATCAAAGAGAGCAAAGGATTTGGAAGTGCAGTTGAACAGAATGTACAGTGTCTTGAAAGGCGGATATAAGATGAACAGCAACAAAAGCAAAACAAGGATGATGTAATGTGGTCGAATTAAGTCGGGTGATGCTGAGGGAATTAGATTAGGAAATGAGACACTTAAAGTAGTAAAGGAGTTTTGCTATTTGGGGAGCAAAATAACTGTTGATGGTCGAAGTAGAGAGGATATAAAATGTAGACTGGCAATGGCAAGGAAAGCGTTTCTGAAGAAGAGAAATTTGTTAACATCGAGTATAGATTTAAGTGTCAGGATGTCGTTTCTGAAAGTGTTTGTATGGAGTGTAGCCATGTATGGAAATGAAACATGGACGATAAATAGTTTAGACAAGTGGAGAATAGAAGCTTTCGAAGTGTGGTGGTACAGAAGAATGCTGAAGATTAGATGGATAGATCACATAACTAATGATCAAGTATTGAATAGAACTGAGGAGAAGAGGAGACAGTTGCACAACTTGACAAAAAGGAGGGACCGGTTGGTAGGATATGTTCTGAGGCATCAAGGGATCACAAATTTAGCATTGGAGGGCAGCGTGGAGGGTAAAAATCGTAGAGGGAGATCAAGAGATGAATACACTAAGCAGATTCAGAAGGATGTGGGTTGCAGTAAGTACTGGGAGATGAGGAAGCTTGCACAGGATAGGGTAGCATGGAGAGCTGCATCAAACCAGTCTCAGGACTGAAGACCACAACAACAACATCAACAAACAACCTGCCAGAGAAGGTAAGGTTATGTGTTACAGGTATGACAAGATGCCATAGATCCCTCCATCTATGCAGTGCTTTTGATGCTTGCATTTTGAGCATATGTCTTCCTGCTGTACGGCAGACCCTTTTTGTGGCCACCCCGTCCATGAGGGAACCCTTTGTGTTCAGCTGGCTGTGTGAGTTAATTGCGCTGACCGCCACTCCCCTCGCTCACCGGATTGCCCTGCTTACAAGAAAGAAAAGACGATACAAGAAGATAAGTCCCTCAATCGCCGGTCTTACAATGAGGCTCGCCAAAAGTATGAGAGACTCCGTCCGGTGTCACTATCTTCAGCTTTCGCCTCTGTTACTTCATTTTCTCCTCTTCCTCCTAGTCCCTCTTCCTAACCCCAGTCCTGCCCCCCTTCTTCAGCTTCTGTTGGTGATCAAACTCCCTCCTGAGAACCCTCTCCCCGGCGTCTCTCATGACAGAAGACTGTTACCATCACTTGCCCATGAGGTGCACCATCTGTGGGCCCCAAGGTCTTCGGCTCTCTTTCCGTTCCCCATCATGCAGCTGTCTGTCCTCCACCTGCGTCCTGTCCTCCTCCACCCCAGGAAAAGAAGGCGTCTCCAGTGCCCCAGAGGTGCCAACTCCCCTCTCGTAACTTATTTATGGATGTCACCCTATCCTTGGCGGTGACAACTAGTGACCAAGTGACCTGACCTCCTCCTCAGCTCCTTCATGCCTACCTTGGACTCACGCCACATGACCATCCAGTGGAACTGCAACGGCTGCTATAGTCGCCTACCGGAAATGCAACATTTTGTCTCCTCTTATTCTGCATTCTGTGGTGTCGCCGCGAGACACCACACTTGCTAGGTGGTAGCCTTTAAATCGGCCGCGGTCCGTTAGTATACGTCGGACCCGCGTGTCGCCACTATCAGTGATTGCAGACCGAGCGCCGCCACACGGCAGGTCTAGAGAGACTTCCTAGCACTCGCCCCAGTTGTACAACCGACTTTGCTAGCGATGGTTCACTGAAAAAATACGATCTCGTTTGCCGAGACGATAGTTAGCATAGCCTTCAGCTACGTCATTTGCTACGACCTAGCAACGCGCCATTAACAGTTACTATTGATATTGATTCATGTACCGTCAAGACCGACGTTCTTCATTAACGGATTAAACTTAAGTATTCCACCAGCTACGTCCGTTTTTGTAAATTCTAATTTCCTTGTCCTGTTCCAGACCTCACGCCAGCCTGCGTGAGGTAAAACGCGTGCCTTTCGGCCTCCTCTAGTAACACGGTGTTGGCTCTCCTGCCAACCAAACCACATTCTGTCTTGTCCTCCAAGAAACGCATTTCTGTGTCGACCACTCTCCGACTTTACGTGGTTATCGTGCATTCTATCAGAACCATGCTGGCCCTGGGATAGCATCTGGTGTGGTCTGCACACTGGTTTGCTCTGATGTCCTTAGTGACTTGATCCCCCTACATACCACCTTGAAAGTGATAGCAGTTAGAGTGCAAACGACTCTGGGAATCACCATTGGCAATATCTTCCTCCTTCCAGGGAGGCCACTTGCTTATGTTGCACTATCTACCTTACTTCAGCAACTCCCACCCCCGTTACTCCTCCTAGGGGATTTCAATGCCCACCATCCATTGTGAAGGAGTGTTACAGGAAAAGCGCGGGGTATCCTAATCGACCAATTTATCACGGACTTCGATTTGTGTCTCCTCAACGATGGTTTCCCTACCCACTGTTCACGACAACTTCTCTGCTATAGACTTCGCGATCTCCTCCCCTGCCCTCGTGGCTTCCCTAAATTGGTCATCCCATGATGACCTTTGTGACAGTGGCCACTACTTAATGACACTATCATTCCCCTACTGCCGCCAGGCAGACCAGCCCCCACATTGGGCAATCTGCAGGGCCAATTGGCCTTTATACATGTCTGCTGTCTGCTTTGACACCTCCCTCTTGAATTCCATCGATGTAGTCGTGCAAGGCATCTATACAACTCTTCTTCACGCTGCTGGCACCGCTGTACCCCCATCCACAGGGGCGCCTCGTCATTGGCCGGTACCATGGTGGACCAAGGACGTCGCAGTTTCTGTCTAGGACCGCCGACGGGCGCTGCAGTGATTTAAGTGACAATTCCCCCTCCCCCCCCCCCCCCCCCCGACCAACCTCCTCACTTTTAAGCGTCTTCGTGCTAAGGCTTGTTACATTATTAAGCAGAATAAAAAGGAATGCTGGGAGCGCTATGTTTCCTCCCTGGGGACATGTGACTCTTTATCGCAGGTTTGGTCGAAGATCCTTAGTGTTCTGGGCCGTCAGCAACATTCAACTGTCCAGGATCTGAACATCCAAGGAGCTCTGTGCACTGATCCATTGGTCCTCACAGGACACCTTGCGACACACTATATGATGGCATCGTCGTCCGCTTCTTATCCTGCTGCCTTTCTCCAGCGGAAACTCAGAGTTGAACAGACCCCCTCCATTTCATCTTGCACCTCATTGAGCCCTACAATGCTCCTTTCACTGAATGGGAACTGGTGCAGGCTCTTAGCTCTCCACAAGATACAGCCACATGGCCAGACTCCATTTAAAATCAGATTATTCAACACTTGGAAGTTCAAAAATGGTTCAAATGGCTCTGAGCACTATGAGACTTAACATCTGAGGTCATCAGTCCCCTAGAACTTAGAACTACCTAAACCTAAATAACCTAAGGACATGACACACATCCATGCTCGAGGCAGGATGCGAACCTGCGACTGTAGCGGTATAGCGATTCCAGACTGAAGCGCCTAGAACCGCATGGCCACACCGGCCGGCACTTGGAATTCCCCAGAGGCAACAGCTCCTCAGGGTCTTCAAGCAAATCTGCCTCATGGGTGCTTTCCGTCACAATGGCGAAACAGTATAGTTATCCCGGGCCTTCAGCCCGAGAAAATCCCAACGTCTCTCGACAGCTACTGCCCCATTAGCCTTACTAATGCGGTTTGTAAACTGCTAGACAGGATGGTCAACTCTTGATTATGTTGGGTACTCGAATCTTGGGGCCTTTTGTCATCATATCAATGTGGCTTCCAGGCAGGCCGATCTCCAACTGACCATTACTCCGATTGGTATCAGCTATCAGACAGGCTTTTACTCACCACTGGCACCTTGTCGCAGTTTTCTTTGTCCTACATAAGGTGTATGACACAACTTGGGGCCATCACAATTTAGTTACCATCCATGACTGGGGGTTCTGTGGTCTCCTTTTGATTTTTATCTTCGAGTTTTTATCTTACCAGCTCTTCCGAGTTCGAGCTGACACTTCACTCAGCACCCATCATATTCTGGAGAATGGTATCCCACAGGCTTCTGAGCTAAGTGTCACGCTCTTCCTCATTGCCATAAATGGGCTTGTGACCTCTGTTGGGCCTCCGGTTACCTTGGCGTTGTACATTGACGATTTTTGCATCTGGTGCAGCTCCCACTCAATGGCGTCTGCTGAGCTCCAGTTCCAAGGCGCCATCTGACGGGCCTCTCCGTGGCCACCGCCCATGGCTTCCAGTTTACCTCTTCCAAAATGTGGGTTATGCATTGTCGTCGACCCACAGTACACCCTGATCCAGAACTTTATTTAGGCAACAATTTTCTTGGTGTTGTAACACAGTCCGGTTTCATGGGCCTTACTTTTATAACAAGCTTACATGGCTGCCCCACATTCGTCACCTAAAGACTACATGCATGTGGAAGCTTAATGCTCTCCACCTCCTGGCCCACAAGTCTTGAGGTGCAGATTGTTCCACCCTTCTCCATCTTTACGATGCTATGGTTTTGTCCAGACCCGATTATGGTACTCAGGTTTATGGCTCAGCAGCTCCTAACACTTTCAAAAACTACTTGATTATGTCCATCATTGTGGGGTTCATCTGGCTATTGTTGCCTTTCCTGTTGATAGTCACCTCGCAGAAGCAAGGATTCCTCCTCTACACGTCCGACAGAGCCAACTCCTTGTTTCTTATGCAGTCACCATTCGCCAATTCCCATAGCATCCTGTATACCCTGTGCTCTTCGCCAATGAGAGATGTCTCTCTCCTAACACCCGCCCATGGATGGGATTGCCAGTAGGCATGCGTGCATGCATCTCACTACCCTCTGCCGGATATAGATCTGCACTCACTGGATTGCACCCCGTGTCTTTCCTCCCATACACCCCTTGGATGGTACCTAGACCATGGATTAGGACCGCTCTCTTCCAAGGTCCTAAGGTCTCTGTTGCTCCTATGGTTTACTGGCATCTTGTACGTGCCATCCTTGCAGAGTTCCAGGGTGCCACATCCTTTACACTGGTGGTTCTAAGACTACTAATAAGGTGAGATACGCTTTCACATCTCATACCAGTTTCGAGCACCATATTTTGCCAGGATCATGTGTTGTATTTACAGCAGACCTTCTAGCCTTTTACAGAGCCCTTCTTTTTGTGAACTGGCTGACCGTTTGGATAGAGAAACGAATACTTAATCTCCTTTCCCTTTCATGACTCCAGTTGCGGATCTCCAGTTGTGGATATGCGAATCTATGTCAAATCTCTCCTTTCCCAACAGTGGAATACCATCTGGAGCGCTACTGCTCATAGTAGTAAACTCCGCACAATCAAGGAGTCTACTGCAGTTTGGGGCGCTTCTTTCCGCCCCTCTAGGAAGGAGTGTACTGTTTTATGTCGTTTACACAATGGCGATACACGGCTCACCAATTATTTCCTCCTACGTAACGATCCACCCCAATAATATGGTTGTGGCGCCAGACTGACGATATCTCACTTATTGGTGGCATGTCCCATTCTTTCGACCCTTCGTGCTGAGTATAGTCTTCATGCTTCCTTAAATTTAATATTAGCGGACGATTCACAGATGGCCGATCTGGTCCTCGGTTTCCACGGTGAAAGTGGTTTTTATTTCCAGATACAAGGTCCTCCTTTCGTCTTGGAGCAGGTGCGTGTTGGTTGTCATTGGGACCCCTTTTGTAATTTTCACGGTCTGTGACCCCATGACCGCCCGCCCCCCCCCCCTTTTTCCACTTTTTAGATTTGGTCTCTCCTTTCATGCTTCTATTGTGTATGTTTAATGTTCATTCTTTTATAACATGACTCGTCTCACTGAATTCATTCACTTTTAGCAGACTCTTTCCTATGTAACCCCCTTTGGAATCACGGGACTGATGACCTCACCGTTGGGTCCCATACTCTCCCAATTAATCAATCAATCAATCATTTCTCTAAGTCCACAAATTCTATAAACATAGGTTTGCCTTTCCTTTATCTATATTCTAGGCTAAGTTTTAGTACAGTACGTGAAATGGTAGTGTTACCTGCAGTTGTTGTTGTTGTGGTCTTCAGCCCTGAGACTGGTTTGATGCAGCTCTCCATGCTACTCTATCCTGTGCAAGCTTCTTCATCTCCCAGTACCTACTGCAACCTACATCCTTCTGAATCTGCGTGGTGTATTCATCTCTTGGTCTCCCTCTACGATTTTTACCCTCCACGCTGCCCTCCAATGCAAAATTGGTGATCCCTTGATGCCTCAAAACATGTCCTACCAATCGATCCCTTCTTCTAGTCAAGTTGTGCAACAAACTCCTCTTCTCCCCAATTCTCTTCAATACCGCCTCATTAGTTATGTGACCTACCCATCTCATTTTCAGCATTCTTCTGTAGCACCACATTTCGAAAGCTTCTATTCTCTTCTTGTCCAAACTATTTATCGTCCATGTTTCACTCCCATACATGGATACACTTTCAGAAATCACTTCCTGACACTTAAATCTATACTCGATGTTAATAAATTTCTCTTCTTCAGAAACGCTTTCTTTGCTATTGCCTGTCTGCATTTTATATCCTCTCTACTTCGACCATCATCAGTTATTTTTATCCCCAAATAGCAAAACTCCTTTATTACTTTAAGTGTCTCATTTCCTAATCTAATACCCTCAGCATCTCCCGACTTAATTCGACTACATTCCATTATCCTCGTTTTGCTTTTGTTGATGTTCATCTTATATCATCCTTTCAAGACGCTACCCATTCCGTTAAACTGCTCTTCCAAGTCCTTTGCTGTCTCTGACAGAATTACAATGTCATCGACGAACCTCAAGGTTTTTATTTCTTCTCCATGGATTTTAATACCTACTCCCAATTTTTCTTTTGTTTCCTTCACTGCTTGATCAATATACAGATCGAATAACATCGGGGAGAGACTACAACCCTGTCTCACTCCCTTCCCAACCACTGCTACCCTTTCATGCCCCTCATCTCTTATAACTGCCATTTGGTTTCTGTACAAATTGTAAATAGGCTTTCGCTCTCTGTATTTTACCCCTGCCACCTTCAGAATCTGAAAGAGAGTATTCCAGTCAACATTGTCAAAAACTTTCTCTAAGTCTACAAATGCTAGAAACATAGGCTTGCCTTTCCTTAATCTAGCTTTTAAGATAAGTCGTAGGGTCAGTATTGCCTCACGTGTTCCCATATTTCTACGGAATCCAAACTGATCTTCCCCGAGGTCGGCTTCTACTAGTTTTTCCATTCTTCTGTAAAGAATTCGGGTTAGTATTTTGCGGCTGTGACTTATCAAACTGATAGTTCGGTAATTTTCCCATTTGTCAACACCTGCTTTCTTTGGGATTGGTATTATTATTCTTCTTTAAGTCTGAGCGTATTTCGCCTGTCTCATACATTTTGCTCACCAGATGGTAGAGTTTTGCCAGGACTGGCTCTCCCAAGGCTGTTAGTAGTTCTAATGGAATGTTATCTACTCCCAGGGCCTTGTTTCGACTCAGGTCTTTCAGTGCTCTGTCAAACTCTTCACTCAGTATCATATCTCCCATTTCACCTTCATCTACATCCTCTTCCATTTCCATAATATTGTCCTCAAGTACATCGCCCTTGTATAGACCTTCTATATATTCCTTCCACCTCTCTGCTCTCCCTTCTTTGGTTAGAACTGGGTTTCCATCTGAGCTCTTGATATTCATGCAAGTGGTTCTCCTTTCTCCAGACATCTCTTTACTTTTTCCTGTAGGCAGTATCTATCTTACCCCTAGTGAGATAAGCCTCAACATTCTTACATTTGTCCTCTAGCCGTCCCTGCTTAGCCATTTTGCACTTCCTGTCGATCTCATTTTTGAGACGTTTGTATTCCTTTTTCCTGCTCATTACTTCATTTTTATATTTTCTCCTTTCATCAATCTAATTCAATATATCTTCTGTTACCCTAGGATTTCTACTAGCCCTCGTACTTTTACCTACTTGATCCTCTGCTGCCTTCACTACTTCATCCCTCAGAGCTACCCATTCGTCTTCTACTGTACTTCTTTCCCCCATTCCTGTCAATTGTTCCCTTATGCTCTCTGTGACACTCTGTACAACCTCTGTTTTAGTCAGATTATCCAGGTCCCATCTCCTTAAATTCCCACCTTTTTGCAGTCTCTTCTGTTTTAATCTACAGTTCATAACCAATAGATTGTGGTCAGAGTCCACATCTGCCCCTGGAAATGACTTACAATTTAAAATCTGGTTCCTAAATCTCTGTCTTACTATCATATAATCTATCTGATGTCTTCTAGTATCTCCAGGCTTCTTTCATGTATACAACCTTCTTTTATGATTCTTGAACGAAGTGTTAGCTATGATTAAGTTGTGCTCTATGCTAAATTCTACGAAGCAGCTTCCTCTTTCATTTCTTATCCCCAATTCATATTCACCTACTACGTTTCCTTCTCTCCCTTTTCCTACTACCGAATTCCAGTCACCCATGACTATTAAATTTTCGTCTCCCTTCACTATCTGAATAATTTCTTTCATTTCATCATACGTTTCTTCAATTTCTTCATCATCTGCAGAGCTAGTCGGTATATGAACTTGTACTACTGTAGTAGGCCTGGGCTTCGTGTCTATCTTGCCTTTAATAATGCGTTCACTATGCTGTTTGTAGTAGCTTACCCGCATTCCTATTTTTTTATTCATTATTAAACCTACTCCCGTATTACCCCTATTTGACTTTGTATTTATAACCCTATATTCCTCTGACCAAAAGTCTTGTTCCTCCTGTCACCAAACTTCACTAATTCCCACTATATATAAATTTAACCTACCCATTTCCCTTTTTAAATTTTCTAACCTACCTGCCCGATTAAGGGATCAGACATTCCACGATCCGATCCGTAGAATGCCAGTTTTCGTTCTCCTGATAACGACGTTCTCTTGAGTAGTCCCCGCCCGGTGGTCCAAATGGGGGACTATTTTACCTCCGAAATATTTTACCCAAGAGGACGCCATCATCATTAACCATACAGTAATGCTGCATGCCCTCGGGAAAAATTACGGCTGTAGTTTCCCCTTGCTTTCAACCGTTCGCAGTACCAGCACAGCAAGGCCGTTTTGGTTAGTGTTACAAGGCCAGATCAGTCAATCATCCAGACTGTTGCCCCTGCAACTACTGAAACTACTTCAGGAACCACACATTTGTCTGGCCTCTCAACAGATACCCCTTCGTCGTGGTTGCACCTACGGTGTGGCTGTCTGTATCGCTGAGGCACGCAAGCCTCCCCACCAACGGCAAGGTCCATGGTTCATGCAGTGTAGGTAGCATTAGTGGAGAAAAAACATTAATGAATGTTTGTGTGAGGAACTGAAACCCGACGACTTCTCTTTATTTTTTTGTTCTGTTGTTGCTTGTTTTGTACATTATTAGAACTGCACATCATTCAGTATTAGTCCATTGTGAATTTTATTGCCTTAAAAAATATAAATTTCATGTTATAAGTAATAAAAATTAACTGAAGCTACTTTGATACATCTTTTGCGTTTTCTGATCTTTATTTTTTTCTTTTCTTTAGGTAATTGCGTATCCTAGTGCTACATGATAAGACTGTATTTTTAAATTACAACATCCTTTGCTTCATGTTAGAAAGCAACAATTTTGGAACGAATTCTGAATTGAAGATTGAAAATTTCAAGTTTGCTGTAAATCGTATTTATTTTTAAGCAGGCGGCAGGAAGATAACTATGTAGAAAAAAAACCTGTTCTTTATGTTTGCGGAGCCTTATATATCCTCATTCAGTGTGTAGAGCGTTTCTACGGGAATCTAGTGAGACACGTATCGCATACGCTAAACAAGCGATGAAAATCAGGTAGTGCCTGATAGATACGCAACACATGTAACGTACAAATACTGAGGTTACAATATTTACTGACTAGACCAACTGGGAAAAGCACCCCACTCTATTCTGAGTTACAGAAGTCTATGGTCCCCTATCATAGGTTTACAGCTCTAAGCATGCCTATTCGATACTTATTACAAACTCTTAAGGCTATGGCTTCGAAAGAACAGAAAACAGTGTACCTAATTTTTAGTTGGTCACTTACCTGAAACATGAGTACTTATTTCGTTGCACCATACGAGAAATTACAACTTTTAGTCCTTCCAACCTCGCACCGAGATTCTCAGCGCTGATTGCCTGACCGCCTGGTCAGTGTTAGCAAGTAGCCGGACTTCCCGGAGCTCCAGTTGCCGCTTGTACAGCCTGTTCATAAAACCTCCGTCCCTGCCTGTATCGCAAATTAAAGTGAGCGCGAACGTATGAATTTGTGAAAAATCAGCAGCGCTAGGCTGGAAGTATTGTGTAATGACGCTTTTGTCAACCCATGTAAGAAATGCTTCTAATCTTAAATGTTTCCATTAGTTTCGAGCATGATCTCTATACCTGGCGTCCACTGAGTATACGCCGCTGTTATCCAGCTAATTCATCGGAGCAGTTCGGCGGGGCAGGATAGCAGAAAGGGGCGTCTGGCACGGGCCGTACGTCAGACGCGCTGCAAAACACGGGCGGCCGCGTGTAATATTCTAATGCACAAGAAGGGCTGCTCGCGGGCCCACTGCGTCACAGCGCGGGGCCATTCAGCAAGCTGGGGGGGGGGGGGGGGTTGCCGGGACGGCGGCCGCGGCCTCGCTAGGCAGTAATTCTTGGCTAGCGGGCCGCGGGCTGTTTTGTGGGTCAGCCACTAACGCGAGTGCAGCTTTGCCAGATACAGTTCACAGCACTCGGCTGTCTCGAAAAAGAATTAACGCGTGAATCTATCGGCCGTGAAGGTTTACAGCAAGGCAACCGCGTAAACAACTCCGGTACACGACACATCGAACAGACTCCCGTATGGACGGCGTAATAATAAGCATCCCTGGTGTAGAGAAAAACTGAAAGAGTTGAAAACAGACACGTCATCAGATCAGGATGGAATTAGAATCCAGTTTTACAGAGAGATCTCCATGGCATCGGCCCCTTACGTGGCTTGCAATAATTTCGAATGTCTTGCACAGCACATAGTCCCTGGCGACCGGAAAAAACGCAGGTGACACTCCCTGTATATAAGAAGGGTAAAACAATAGACACGCAAAATTCCGAACCAATAAACTTAACATCAGCTTCCTAATGTCTATGAGTCAGCACGGTTTAGAGAGCATCGATTGGGCGAAACTCAGCTAGTCCTTTTCCTTCATGATGTACTGTACTATACATCCAAGGAAACAGGCGGATTCCATATTTCTAAATTTCTGAAAAGCATTTACCACAATGTCTCACTGCAGAGTGTTACCGCAGGTACAAGCGTATGGAATAGGGCCCCAGACATGTGAGTGGCTCAAAGATCGTAACAGGATCCAGTACATTGTCCTGGACGGCAGGTGTTCATCTGAGACAAGAGTACCATCAGGGAGTGCCCAAGGGAAGCGTCATAGAACCGTTATTATTTTATATATACGCTATGTAATGAAAAGTATCCGGACTCCTGGCTGAAAATAACTTATGAGTTCGTGACACCCTCCATCGGAAATGACGAAATACAGTATGGTGTTGGTCCACTCTTAGGACGGATAACAGATTCCACTCTTGCAGGGGGCCGGCGTGGCCGAGCGGTTCTAGGTGCTTCAGTCTGGAACCACGCAGCCATTGAGGTCGCCGGTTCGAATCCTGCCTCGAGCATGTATATGTGTGATGTTCTTAGGTTAGTTAGGTTTAAGTGGTTCTAAGTTCTGGGTACTGATGACATCAGATGTTGGGTCCCATAGTGCTCAGACCCATTTGATCCATTCTCGCAGGCATACGTTTAATCAGGTACTGGAAGGTTTCTTGGGGAGTGGCAGCCCACTCTTCACGGAGTGCTGCACTGAGGAGAGGTATCGACGTCGGTCGGTGAGGCCTGGCACGATGTCGGCATTCTAAAACATCCCAAAAGTGTTCAATAGGATTCAGGTCAGGACTCTGTGCAGGCCAGTCCATTACAGGAGTGTTACTGTCGTGTAACCACTCCACCACAGGCTCTGCATTATGAACAGGAACTCGATCATGTTGAAAGATTGAATCGCCATCCCCGAATTGCTGTTCAATAGTGGGAAGCAAGAAGGTGCTTAAAACATCAATGTAGGCCTGTGCTGTGAGATTACCACGCAAAACAACATCGGTTGCAAGCACCCTCCATGAATTAAAAAAACGACCACACCATAACAGCACCGCCTCCGAAGTTTACTGTTGGCACTGAACAAGCTGGCAGATGACGTTCAGCAGGCATTCGCCATACCAACACCCCGCCATCTAATCGCCACTCTACGTTTATCCACTGTTCAATCGTCCAGTGTGTACGCTCCTTACACCAACCCGAGGCGTCGTTTGGCGTTTACCGGCGTGATGTGTGGCTTATGAGCAGACGCTCGATCATGAAATCCAAGTTTTATCACCTCCCGCCCAACTGTCATAGTACTTGCAGTGGATCCTGATGCAGTTTGAAATTACTGTGTGATGGTCTGGATAGATATCTGCCTTTTACACATTACGACCCTCTTCAACTGTCGGCGGTCTCTGTCAGTCATCGCGCGACCGCTACGGTCGCAGGTTGGAATTCTGCCTCGGGTATGGATGTGTGTGATGTCCTTAGGTTAGTTAGGTTTCAGTAGTTCTAAGTTCTAGGGGACTGATGACCTTAGATGTTACGTCCCATAGTGCTCAGAGCCATTTTTTTTCTGTCAGTGAGCAGACGAGGTCGGCCTGTACGCTTTTGTACTGTACGTGTCCCTTCACGTTTCCACTTCACCATCACATCGGAAACAGTGGACCTAGGGATGTTTACGAGTGTGGAAATTTCGCGTACAGTCGTATGATACTTTTGAACACGTAGTGTACATAAATGATCTGGCCGATGAGGTGGGCAGCAATCAACGAATGTTTGTTGATGATTCTGCGGTTTACGGAAATTTGTCCAGTTGACTGACTATATGAGGGTTCAAGAGGACTTAGACAAAATTTATGTTTGGTGTGATGAATGGCAGGTAGCTCTAAATATAGACAAATGTAAATCAATTCGGATGAGTACGAGCAACAAACCTATAATATTCGGGTACAGCATGAGAAGTGTCCTTCTTCACACAGTCACATCGTCGAAACATCTGGGCGTAACGTTGCAAAGCCATATGAAATTTACTGAGAGAGTAGGGATAGTGCTAGGGAAGGCGAATGGTCTACTTAGGATTATTGAGAGTGTCTTAGGATAGTGTGCCTCATACTGTTCGCGTGTTGGGGATCCGTTCCAGCACGGATTAAAGGAAGACACCGCAGCAGTGCAAAGGTCGGTTCCCACATTTGCCATCTATGGCTTTCGAACAACACACATGTGTTACAGAGATTCTTCTGCTAAGTCAAATGGGAATCCTTCAAGGGAAGGCAATGTTCTTCTCGCGGAACGCTATTGATTAAATGTAGAGAACAGTTATCTGAAGCAGGCTGCAGAACTATTCAATTGCCACCAACCGAGCGAGGTGGCGCAGTGGTTAGCACACTGGACTCGCATTCGGGAGGACGACTGTTCAATCCCGTCTCCAGCCATCCTGATTTAGGTTTTCCGTGATTTCCCTAAATTGTTTCAGGCAAATCGTGGGATGGTTCCTTTGAAAGGGCACGGCCGATTTCCTTCCCCATCCTTCCCTAACCCGAGCTTGCGCTCCCTCTCTAATGACCTCGTTGTCGACGGGACGTTAAACACTACCCTCCTCCTCCTCCTATTGCCACCAACATACATTTCGCGTAAGCATCGCGAATATGAGATGCGGAAAATTAGGGTTCATACGAGGGTGTATGGATAGTCATTTTTCCCTCGGTATATTTTCGAGTGGAATACGAAATGAAATGAGTAGCAGTGGTACAGGGTACTCTCCGCCACGCACCTCACGGTGGCTTGCGGAGTTCGTATGTAGAAATAGATGTAGATACTAGATACTCTGTGTACGGTGACTGTATCCTCAGACACCTTATATAAAACCCTACTTCATCAATAACGGACGTATGATCGATTTTTAATATGGAAATTAATATCTGAATTTTCCCATGGATTCACTGCCCCTTTCATTTAATTCTCTGGTTATGAAAGTACAGTGAAAAAAGCAATCGTTCAAAAGACTACTTCGCTCATCACAATACCAGGTGAGAAACGTATGTTTCGTTACTACGAACCCCTGTGTGGTGTTCACATGATAAGAGCGTGACAGGCAAGTGGAGACGGCGTGCTTAAAGGGCGCTTGTAGGGGAGTTGGAAGGTCGCGCAGTTGTTAACAAACTGGCGCCGCATTCGGGAGGATGATGTTTAAAAGTCCCCGTCCAGCCATCCAGATTTAGGTTTTCCGTGAGTCCCTCAATTGCTCCAGGCAAATAATGGCATGGTCCTTTCAAAACGTCATGGCCAATTGGCTTCCCCTTTCTTTCATAATCCGAGCTTGTGGCTCCTCCGTAATGACAGCCCTGTCGACGCGACGTTAAAATGTAATCTTCTCTCCTTTCTTCTTTCCCAGTGTCACAGAGGGGCGGAAGATAGGTATAGTCAGAGAGGCAATATTCAACGGTGTGCGCTCAAGGTCTGGAGTGTGTGCGCAGAGCTGACAAACTACGTATTTTTATTTATTTTATTCGCTATTTTGCTTTCGTCTGTTATCTGTAGCCGGCCGCGGTGGTCGAGCGGATCTAGGCGCTTCAGCCCGGACCCGCGCGACTGCTACGGTCGCAGGTTCGAATCCTGCCTCGGGCATGGATGTGTGTGATGTCAAAAATGGTTCAAATGGCTCTGAGCACTGTGGGACTTAACTGCTGTGGTCATCAGTCCGCTAGAACTTAGGACTACTTAAACCTAACTAACCTAAGGACAACACATACATCCATGCCCGCGGCAGGATTCGAACCTGTGACCGTAGCGGTCGCGCGGTTCCAGACTGTAGCGCCTAGAACTGCTCGGCCACTCTGCCCGGCCTGTATGATGTCCTTAGGTTAGTTAGGTTTAAGTAGTTCTAAGTTCTAGGGGGCTGATGACCTAAGTGGTTAAGTCCCATAGTGCTCACAGCCATTTGAGCTGATATTTTAGATGTCAGTGAGTTGAGCTTATGCCAATTTTCCTCATTCCTTATTATATTACATACTGTTGCATTTCCAAATGCGACAAGACTATTGTAAAAGCTCATGCTGGGAATTCTAGGACCGAGCGAGTATCATAAGTCGACTACAGGCAAAGAATCGTGTTCGCTTCAGTTTTCGCCAATGTCTCTAATATAACTGTCAAAGATGGTGCAGTCGATACTAACTCTGTACCTTATGAGTTGGCACCAAGAACCCAATTAAATAATATTAATTCGAAAACGAAGAAAATTGGCGGTTTATTATTTATGGAATGATCTTCCCACGAATATCACGACAAAAATTTATATTGACGTCACCATAGTGGAACGGACACGCTCAACCAGAGTTCACGCCAAGATACAGGTAGAACTGAGTGCATTAGTGGTATGCCCGAGAAAGCTTCACTTCATACACAGAAGACAGATCAAGACACTCCTCCATCATGAGAACTACTGGTTCAAATGGCTCTGAGCACTGTGGGACTTAACTGCTGTGGTCATCAGTCCGCTAGAACTTAGAACTAGTTAAACCTAACTAACCTAAGGACATCACACACAACCTAGCCCGAGGCAGTATTCGAAACTGCGACCGCAGCGGTCGTGCGGTTCCAGACTGTAGCTCCTAGAATCGCTCGGCCACCCCGGCCGGCCAGAACTTCTGGGACCAGTAATTAATGGGAACTGTGGTAAAACCGGAACATAAGACAATCTAAGCATTAGAGATGTATTGCTACAGACGAATGTTGAAAATTAGGTGGGATGATAAGGTGAGGATCAGCAGCTTCTGCGCAGAATCGGAGAGAAAAGGAATATGTGGAAAATACTGACAAGGAGAAGGTACAGGATGATAGGACGTATGTTAAGACATCAGGGAATGACTTCCCAGGTACTAGAGGGAGCTGTAGAGGCCTAAAACTGTAGGGAGAGACGGAGATTGGGAAACATCCACTGGAATACGTAGGTTCGATGGTTCCAAGTGCTACTTTGAGATGAAGAGTTTGGTGCAGGAGAAGCATTTGTGGCAGGCCGCATCAAACCAGTCAGAGGACTGATGACCCAAACACAAAAAAAGAAAATCAGGAATAGACAAGCCATCTCAGAGATCCTTTTACTAGTATTATACAGTCAGATTCCAACGAAATGAAACCACTGTGCAACAAAGTGATGAACGATATTTGCATGACGATGAATAGTAAAACAGGCAGACTTATATTACAGGTTAAAACTTCAATAGCAATCAGTTTATGCACGCTTTCTGGTGCCATATTAAGAGAAGCAATTCTGTCTCAGCACTGGAAGCATTGCTTTTAACGTCTACTCCCAGTTCTGGATCTGCCATTGAAACTGCAACTTCAGGAAGGATAACAAATAACTAAATTTTACTTGTTGTGAGTACGTACGAAAAAGATATGATTAAATCTGTAGGTGAAAATTAGTACACATAGGTACCAGCTCCGGCAGCAAGTGTGGTTATAGCTCGAATGGACATGGAACAGAGCTTCGGTATCATTCCAGTGAGCTTAAATCTAAGAGCAAAGTTTTTCAGTTGTAACGGCAGGCGAGTGGAGGGGTGGCCGTCACTCGGCAAACATATGTCCAGAGAGTTCCAACAGGTGAGAGATTTTATTCTAATCTAATGCAGAAAGTTAACTGAGAATGTTTTATCCAAAAGTATCTCTCCCTCATGCGTTATTTATTCCGAGAACCTATACGCTTTCAGTATTTAAAAGTCCACACGTTCAAAAAGTTTGTGCAATAAGAGAGGCTAGGTAACTCCCAATTATTACAAGTGGAATCAAGGAGAGTCTGCAACGTTCATACGTCACCACTCGGCGATTACAGCTGACCTCGCCAGGTTACGTACATCTCAAACCAGACCAACTGAAACATTGCCAGTTAGAAGAACACAGTGAACATCGGTTCCCTTCATTCAATGCTATGAAATACGAAACTCTAACGGCAGTCGTCTTCTTGTTTATCAACGAAATTCTGCATGTGACACGAATACTTTGTGGACCCTCTGTTTTCTTTGTGGCTCGGAGCTTACCATTTCCACCAACTTCCGGAGACGATCGTTAGTAGCGGATCAGCGCAATTTCTGTGACGATGGCCCTATTGTTCTCAAAATCAAGGTGAATGTCGTGCATGGTCAATACCCTACAATCTGGGGCTATTATGAGACTTTCCTCAAGGGTTAATCCTGCTTCCTCTCCTCCACCTCAATAACCACTCCCATCTCCTCTCTATGCCAACTGTGCATCACTTGTGTTCTGTACACCATAGTGAGACAACCATAAAGCGCCAGAAGCAGCCAATCTAAGGCTTTTATGTGATTTCAAAATGGTAAGAAATTCAAAATACGGCTGAGGCCTGTGAGTTACCTAACTACAATGATTTATAATCCAAAAAATAGTATTTCCCACTAGCACTTTCGTCGTACTAACTGTCAGACGAACTCCTCCTGACTCGTATTGTCTCTGCACTTCTGTCATGTGTGTTAAATTTTCACACATTTGTGGAAGTAGAACTGCCTTTACATATATGTGCTCGGGTTTTAGAATAGCAGGTATGGTTTATAAATAATACAAGTGAAATGCAGCAACAGGAACAGTTTCCTTAATTTATTCGTAATATTTTCATGCCACAACTTCTTGTTTAGAAAGCTGGAGCCCTCGAAGTATGTAGTATTTTTTGACAACAGTTTCTTTTTATTTGGTAGCAATGTTTTCAGAGACACTTTAATTTTTTATATATATATATATATATATATATATATATATATATATATATATATATACAGGGTGTTACAAAAAGGTAGGCCAAACTTTCAGGAAACATTGGGTCCGGACACGCTTACTTTCCATGTTAGAGGTCATTTTATTACTTCTCTTCAAATCACATTAATCATGGAATGGAAACACACAGCAACAGAACGTACCAGCGTGACGTCAAACACTTTGTTACAGGAAATGTTCAAAATGTCCTCCGTTAGCGAGGATACATGCATCCACCCTCCGTCGCATGGAATCCCTGATGCACTGATGCAGCCCTGGAGAATGGCGTATTGTATTACAGCCGTCCACAATACGAGCACGAACAGTCTCTACATTTGGTGCCTTGGTTGCGTAAACAAGAGCTTTCAAATGCCTCCATAAATGAAAGTCAAGAGGTTTGAGGTCAGGAGAGCGTGGAGGCCATGGAATTGGTCCGCCTCTACCAATCCATCGGTAACCGAATCTGTTGTTGAGAAGCGTACGAACACTTCGACTGAAATGTGCAGAAGCACAATCGCGCATGAACCACATTTTGTGCCGTTCTTGTAAAGGCACATGTTCTAGCACCACAGATAGAGTATCCCGTATGAAATCATGATAACGTGCTCCTTTGAGCGTAGGTGGACGAAACTAAAATGAGTTCTAACACGGAAATTAACCGTTTCCGGACACATGTCCATATAACATCTTTTCTTTACTTGTGTGTAAGGAATGTTTCCTGAAAGTTTGGCCGTAGCTTTTTGTAACACCCTGTATATACAGGGATATTTTTTACTGTAATAGTAGTAACATGAATAAAATCTATATTCTCCAAGGTGGTCTTTAACAAATTTCCGATTCTTTGATGCAGTTACAATGTACTGTACTTCTTCGTTAGCCAACTTACTCACACTTATTTAGAAAATGTGAAATGTGTGGTACTATTCCATACACACACACACACACACACACACACACACACACACACACACACAAATATACATATGTGTACACACGTAGTGTACAGGGTACACGTAACATGCATTCAACTCACTCTCACCTATTTACACAGTGTGAAATATGTAATATTCCCACACACACACACACACACACACATTTACTTCAAACACAAACATCCAATCTTTCTTTCTCTATCACCTGAGTGAGTAGTGTGAGTATGGAAAGGTCTCAATCCCCTTCTCACAAATGGCACTTTTATCATCAAGGCTCAACAAACAGATTTTCAGTTCAGATACGGTGTGCATCACATGGTTTCATGATTGAGTGCTTCAATAGTACACCGTATGCAAGGCAATGTTAGCACTGCTCAACAGGCATACCTTGCAGTTATCATTCATGAGTGCTATCATGGCCACTTGATGCGTATACCTTGCCTGCATGTGGCTGGCACCTGGCTCTGAATGTACTCTTACATTTTTGATCTGAGTCCTGCAAACTCCACAAACTCTGACGCATTATCCTCAGCTTTCATTAGGCTATTAACCCTACTGTTTGCAGTGCTTATGAGTTGTTTCCATCTGCGTGTGTTTGGACACATTGACAGAATTTCCACAAATCCTGCCTTCAAAACAAAGCAGCTTGTCGACATAGGCCAACAGTTTGACATTGCAACATTTCCTGTTTTTATGTGGCGCCCCACAAAAACACGGTGCAATGTAATATAAGGAAGCATTCATTGTGTATATGCTTATGCATTCATTCTGGAATCCCTCAAAACCTCCAGAAATAAGAATATTTCGTTTTGAAAACCCCCGTAAATTAGAGATGTTGAAATCCTTTCAGACATTTACAGCATGCTCACATTCTTTAGGGGTACTAGTGACTGAAGTTACCAGCTAGGACCACTACATTCTCTGCACTGAATCCTGGTATTTGTATGGGAAGAACACTTTGTTGTCCAAAACTGAAACTTTGCATCAACAGGATGTGTAGCTTCAGTGAGGTGCATGCCCTCTGATGCACTGTGTCTACAAGTTTCTGAAATGGTGCGATCACAAATTGAAGCAAATTTAGGGAACGGAGGGTAATAATCTGGATGATTTTCTTGGAAAATGTAATGTATGTTACAATGCTTTCGGCCAGGGCATTAACTTCGTTATTTCTCCAGCTCAATTCTGCCAAGTATTCAACAAAGGAATGGAGAAGAAGAAGGTATGTGTGATGACGGTTGGTCTGTCACATTACGTTGTGTGCTGCACTGCAAGACTTCTCCATCAGGGGAGAGTGGTCTCTATGTGGCGTTTCTGCTTTTATAACAGCAGTGCACAGGCATCAAAGTCGGTTGTGTTTCTGTATACTGAAACATTGTCCTGCAATTTGTTGGTGTAGTAATAGCTTATGCAAGTTACTGCAGCTCGGAGAGTAGCCATCTCACAGGATTATCGCCAAAGTAGGAATCAGAACTATGAAGACTAAAGTCATAGCTCTATACAACTTGGTACACTGCCACCTATGCCAAAAGCCACACTGTGAAGCTACTAAGGGAGGCAGAGGGATCAGCCGCAGAGAATTTTACAGGACCTAGGAGACACTCAAAACCAGTGTATACTACAAAAGAGCGATGCTGCTATTGGTGACTGTTCTTAAAATTACACATGTGCTGTTTCCTGTATAGGGTAATCTGTCAATTACCTTGCTAAATATTCATTAGAAATGAAAATAATGCCATAACTGCTTTATTTTCATTCAGTTTGGAGGACAGTAGGTGTGGCACGATTTTTGATGCATATGCGGTATTGATTCTCTCGCTCAGAGAAAGGCAACTAATCTGCATGTATGAGTCATTGCCTACCAATTCCCATAAAGATAACCTAAAAACATTAAAACAAACAGAAGTTAAAGGCATAAAATTTAACAACATAACCCATAAAATGGATGTAGTGAGAATCCTTTAAATTATTAGTTATGAATTACTGCCCCAAACAACCTATGAGCTGATGAGTTGAAAAAAGGAAGATCTGAATAATCTATTGCAACATTCTTGCAATTAATCGAAAGTGACATAACGTAGAAAGATAAATAATTTTCCTTAAGTAAGATTCAAAATTATAAGAAAAAACACAATTTGCAAAAGCAAAACTAGATGGAAACATTAAATGATGAACTAGCCATAAAGAATAATTCAATAAACATAAGGGGCCAAAAAGTAGTCATAAATAAATACTTTAACACAAAGAAAGTCTCAAAGATTTAAAGAAATCATTACAATGAGCCTGAATTGCAGAAACTGAAACTGAAAGAGTCAAAGCATCTGAACAAACACAAAAACTAAACAAAAGTATTTAATCAAACTCAGAAATATTAACAATAATCAGTATAAACAATTAAAGAAAAACATAGTCGAACGTGAGCAAAACTATTATTGAATGTTTCCACTTAGAAGAACGATTGGGAAAACCAGAAAAAATAAGAAGTATAACAGGAAGTATAGAAATATTTCCTTAACTTGTTCAATGTCACACCCCACTTCTGCGCTGTGGGGCAGTTGCAAGAATTAATCGTCATTACGAAGTTAACTGCCTCTATAATCCATAAAATTTAATCCAACGCAGATATTTACAAATTTTCAGTGGACTGCGAACTCAGATGTTTCTGTTGCTGAAGTTGTTTCAGTATCCTCACATGTCGAATTACGTGTGTTTTGGTATCAATTTTTAATTTATCTTTTGGGTTATTTGCATCCAATGAGTGGCTTGCCACATCTTTCAGGTCGTTGTGTACCAATATTAGAATGTGAGTCGCAAATGTGGCATGATTGGTAAGAGAGTTGCTGCATTTCAGAGTACAGCACAGTAAAGTAAGAACATGTTAGCGAAAGTGAATCGGTTCAGTGTGGAATGGAATGACATTGCTTGTTGATATGACGTAAAAATTACAACTGTGTGTTATGTTGCTATGTTGAATGAATTCAGAGTGTATTGCGAGTAAAACTTACTTTAAATAAAAAAAAGAAAAACAAATCCTGCTCATTAGCTATCTTAAATAAGGAGAACAGTAATAATGAATGACAAAGGAGATGATGTTTGTTAGCTATGAAAGGAAACGTATTAACATGGCGCTCGTCATGTTGGAATAGAGGCGAATGGCGTTATAGAATATGCACGTCCGAAGGAAAATTAAATCGCTTTTTCTAACAACACAGGAACTACAGTATCCTAGTTATCGGTAGCAGGCAGCGACTTCTAATTAAAATGTCCTCCAATGTACAGGAATTAAATAATGTGTGTACGAGTACAGGTTGTGATACAGTAACGACGGCATGTGGAAGTTTGGGAGTGGCTCACAGTCGTGCACGGATAGGCAAAGCGATTAATGCGACAGCTAGCGTAAAGCAGGAAATCCGGGTTAGAATCCCGTTCCGGCACAAATTTTCATCGTCGTCATTTCCATATACGGCTGATGGTTGTTCATATTCACAACTGCGAATACATGCCATATGTTTCCTAACAGCTATAGCCGCCGCAGTGCATATCTAATGGAACATTGCATTGTTCTTAATAACACAGGCACTGCTGTATCGAAAGTATTCCGACGGGCACAACGTTTATAGCTGAAGACGAGTTAGTGTAACGAACAAATCCTACGTAATACACGATCAGTCCACTTACTCTTGATAAATTGGACGATGCCTATTATCTAATTTAACCTGTCTAGTGATGTTAATACTATAAATCGTCGCTGACGATCTTCTGGTTGTGTTTGTCGGTTAGACTATTTTGTGCACTGGATAATATCATGTGACTTACTGCCATCAGATCCATATCTACCCAGGCGTTTCGTTTCTAAGCCTCGAGTGGCAGGAGCGGTGTTATGTCACTTCAATGTACGAGTACATATACAAGTAGTACAAACCTCAGCAAAGTCGAAAGCGTCTTTGGAATCAGAAATAGTTTTCGGTCACATAAGCTCCGTAAGTTCTGATTGGTGACACTCGTAGATTTGCATAATTGTTGTAACTAATGTACACCAACAAATCGGAGGAGATACGATCTCAAGAATATACTAAAATTTTACCAGTTTAACTTGATATTTATTTTGTACTGTACCAAACACCCCCACAATGTTGTTGCGTTAATGCAAAGATTAATGTGGTTTCACTTATCGGAACAACTGCATAACAGTTAAGGACAAGTAAAGTTGACAGGTCAGGGATGGGTGATTGGACTTCGAGAACACAGCGTAAGAAGACAGGTCTGTGTTTAACTGCAGTCACGCATACCGGTTAGTCACGCTCGTTGTGTCACGCAACCGTATGGAGAATGTGTAAGAGTTTCCGGCGAAACTTCTGCAGTGTAGTAGAAAAGACCTTGGCGACATTTGGACGGGCACTACCCTGCAGAGAATGAATATTATCTAGGTTGTTCCGATCGCGCTGGAAAAGTTTCTGCTTAGAAGCCCTTACGTATCCTTCATATAGTCCCGCTTTCTCCCCATGCGATTCCCATGTATTCGGAGCCCTGGAAAGATCATTCATGACCGTCGATTTGCTTCGATCAAAGTGGTGCACGCCTGGCTACAATCACGGCACCGTAAGCAACTGCAAACATTCTTCCATGGCGACACTGACCGTCTTGTCTCACAGTAGGATAAATGCAGTAACAGTTATTGCGATTACTTTTGAAATAATAAACAGTTTACTTAGTTTTTTTACAACTATTTCGTTCTCATTTGACTGCCCCTTATAAAAACGTACAGACGTATGGTAGTGAGCACTTAAAATAACACTTCATAAAATTACAAGCATGGCAGCCCACATAACTTTCAAAAGCTAGACATAACAACATATATATTGTGCCACACATTGTCGGCATACAAACATAAAGTATTTTCTTATAGGAGTTATATAAATATTACCAGCCCATCCCTGTGATAGAAATCAAAGAAAAAAGATTTAGCACAGAAAAAGCCTTGGATAAGCCTTGGCCAGCATACTGCTCATTAAAAAAAGAGTCGTTTAACATAGACGATGGCAACACACGGTTTCAGAGGCTGACTTCTGTGCGTAACCAACTGTCAGTGACGTCGCCTGCGATCTCTCATAGTACGACACTTCTACAATGGTACGGAAATTCGTGTAACGGGCGTTGGATTCGTTATGAACAGGAAGGTAGGGCAGATAATGTGCTGCTGTAAACAGTTCAGTGATGTGGTTGTTCTTGTCAGTATCGACAGAAAACCATCAACGACATAGTTCAGCCATACATGGCGACGTCGAAAGCAGAGAAGAGGCACAGAAAGTATATGAGGATACTAAAAGGGTTACAGAGTACGTAAAGGAAGATTCTAATAAAATGAAGAAATGGAATGCAGTTGTAAGGGAAGGAGTATAAGAAAAGGAATGACAGAGGAGAAAGACCAATAGAGTTCTGTAGTAAATAGCAGCTATTAATAGCGAAGACTCTTGATACGTGGTACTTACTGGAATTAGGGAAAACGTGGAAGGGATGGCCCACCAATGTAACATTCTATTCACGCAACCTTTTTATTTAACAATATATAAACTGTTTTTTTAAAGATAATAGAAGCATTTAGGCATACATTTTTCTTTAACAAAATGAGCGGCTGGTCCCTCGCGCATGGGTGTGTACGATTTTGCCCTAAGGATAACTTAGGTTAAGTAGTGTGTAAGCTTAGGGACTGATGACCGCAGCAGTTAAGTCGCATAAGATTTCACACACATTTGAAAATTTTCTTAACAAAATGAACAAATTCGCAAAATTCTTTTGACCATATACCTTAAGTTCAATAAGCTTTTAATCTTAGCAAAAGAAATCTGAAGTGCTGTATTGCAAGATATGACAATGATAGCAAGACGGCTGGACCTGCAGCCCGCCCGTTAGCGGGTGAAACAGCGCTGTTTACTACCGCGCTGCACACAGCCTGTCTTATTAAATGCCCTTCTGCAACACATGAAAAATATATCTGCACCACCGATGACAAGAGTGGTTCAATTACTCAAAACAAGTGGCTTAACTTTTAATTTGAAAGCTGTAGTTCGCAGCTCGTGGTCGTGCGGTAGCGTTCTCACTTCCCACGCCCGGGTTCCCCGGTTCGATTCCCGGCGGGGCCAGGTATTTTCTCTGCCTCGTGATGACTGGGTGTTGTGTGATGTCCTTAGGTCAGTAAGGTTTAAGTAGTTCTAAGTTCTAGGGGACTGATGACCGTAGATGTTAAGTCCCATAGTGCTCAGAGCCATTTGAACCATTTTTTTTTAAAGCTGTAAGTCGAAAAGTTCGGGGTTAATATGGGCACCTGTGCTAAAAGTTTAAACAGATGCGCACCTGTGCAAAAAGTTTAAACAGATTAACAAACAATTTGAAAATGATAAGGCTTACTTGAAAGCAAGCAACCTCTTAATTTCAATCGGCATCCAACGTGCGACTGGATCCCAACCCGTCCCTTATGACGACCAAAATGCTGATGACAGTTGGCTGTTAATATTTTCAAGGTTATACTGATTATCAGTTATTAAGACCACTCTGAAGGAACGTCCTAAAACATCACTTGTGAACATTTATTACAAGAGAACTCACTCGACGGAACCACAGGATCCAGCTCAAATGCACCAATAATGATCGGGTCTTTTAAACACGGAAACGGACACAGTACAACAGGTTGTTCAGATTATAACTAATGACTGAGAAATGCAATTACAATCAAAAAATTGAACCGATTAGCAGCTAAATCTAAATACAAGGTCCCTCTTTTGTTTAACGGCAACCTGTGCCTTATTACATTTGTTCTGGCTGTATTTATGACCAAAAGCTAATTAATTAGATCATTAATGATCGGGTACAAACCACTAAGGAAGGGTCATACAATAATGGGGCAAATTTTCAAACGACAACTAGTGTCTTAGTACAATACTACTGCCTACATCTACGACCAAACAGCCTATTGAGTAAAACTCTGAGGGTCGGGTACTAGGGAGGGCAGGTACAAAATGAAACAAAGCACCACGAGGATTAGAGAATGTTACTTTCCTTTATCAGCAAGCAGTTCCAAGGATCCACGGTGCGCCGTTGCGGTTACTGAGTGGTGCCGATGAAAGCCAGGTAGAAGAGGGCAGCCAGGCCACGAGCGGTCGTCCGACACGATTGTTGCCAAACAACCGACGGAATGTCGGCCTGCTGCTTGTAGTGGATGATGACCCCGGTGAAGTTCTCCGGTATTTTCGCTCTGCGCAGGCGCTCCTTGCGCAGCTCGTCGTTTCGGCCGCTCGGACCTCGTGACCACCTCTTGTCGCAACGCTACCGCCAATCCCCAAACTTCGTGCCTCTGCCCCTCGGGCCAGCGGACCCCGTATATATATCGGCAAGCAAAGACTTTCTAAGGACACAATCCACAGATATTGGCAATGGGGCCGCAAGAGGAACAGAACAGTCGATACTACACCTCAGCCAGTGGCACCAGACAGAACAGTCTACTAATTCAGTGGCGCCAAGGCTCAACTACGTTCAAGAATCACAAGAGAAAGAGGTGTACTTGGAAAAATCCGGTTGATGCGAGAAGATTTCAGTTAGATTACATCATGGTGAGACAGAGATTCCGAAATCAGATACTGGATTGTAACGAGTATCCAGGAACATATATAGACACAGAATACAATGTAGTAGTAATGAAGAGTAGGCTGAAGTTTAAGAGATTAGTCAGGACGGATCAATTAGTAAAGAAATAGGATACGAAAGTATTGAGGAGTGACAAGATACGCTTGAAGTTCTAAGGCTATAGATACAGCAATAAGGAGCTGCTCAGTAGGCAGCACAGTTGAACAGGAATGGACATCTCTACAAAAGGCAATTACAGAAGTTGGGAAGAAAAACGTAGAAAGCTTCGAAGATACCATGGGTAATAGAAGGAACACTCCATCTGATAGATGAAAGAAGTAAGTACAAAAATGTTCAGGGAAATTCAGGATTACAGAAATACAAGCCACTGAGGAATGAAATAAATAGGAAACGCTGGGAAGCTGAGACGAAATGGCAGCACGAGAAATGTGAAGTAATCGAAAAGAAGTGATCAGCGGAAGGACGGACTCAGCATGTAGGAAAGTCAAAACAACCTTCGGTGAAATTAAAAGTAAAGGTGGCCCCATTAAGAATGCAACGGGAATTTCGCAGTTAAAGGCAGAGGAGAGAGCGGATGTGTAAAAAGAGTACACTGAAAGCCTCTATGAGGAGCCGGCCGGAGTGGCCGAGCGGTTCTAGGCGCTTCAGTCTGGAAACGCGCGACTGCTACGGTCACAGGTTCGAATCCTGCCTCGGGCATGGATGTGTGTGATGTCCTTAGGTTAGGTTTAAGTAATTCTAAGTTCTAGGGGACTGATGACCTCAGACGTTAAGTCCCACAGTGCTCATAGGTGTTTGAACCATTTGAACCTCTGTGAGGGGAAGGATTTGTCTGGTGAGACAGAAGAAAAAACAGGGGTCGATTCAGAAGAGATAGGGGATCCAGTATTAGATTCAGAATTCAAAAGAGCTTTGGATGACTTAAGATCAAATAAGGGATGGATATCATTCAATCAGATTTCTAAAATCATTGGGGTAGTGACAACAAAACGACTATTCACGTTGGTGTCTAGAATGTACGAGTCTGGTGACGCACTATCCGACTTTCGGAAAAATATCATTCACACAATTCCGAAGACTGCACAAGCTGACAAGTGCGAGAACTATCACACAATCAGCTTAACAGCTCATGCATTCAAATTGCTGACAGGAATAATATACATAAGAACGGAAAAGAAAATTGAAGATGTGTTAAATGACATTCATTTTGGCCTTGGGATGGGTAAAGGGACCAGAGATGCAATTCTGACGTTGCGGTTGATAATGAAAGCAAAACTAAAGAAACATCAAGACACGTTCATAGGGTTTTTCGTTCTGGAGAAAGCGTTAGACAATGTAAATTGGCGCAAGATATTCCAAATTCTGAAAAATTCAGGGGTTAACTATAGGGAGAGAAGGATAATAATATTCAATATGAACAAGAATCAAGAGGGAGTAGGGGTAGACGACGAAGAAAGAAGGGGTCGTATTAAAAACGGTGTAAGACGGAAATGTAGCCTTTCGCCCCCTATATTCAATGTGTACATCGAATACGTAATGATGGAATTAAAAGAAAGGTTCAGGAGTGGAATTAAAAATGAAGGTGAGAAGATATCAACGTAACGATTCGCCTTTGAGATTGCTCTCCTGAGCAGCAGTGAAGAAGAATTACAGGATGTGTTGAGATTAATTAACAATTTGAATGAAGACGAACGTAATGAGAGCAGCAATAAACTTAACATCAGGAGTGAGGGTCACGACGTTGATGAAGTTAAGGCACCAAAATAAGCCGTGACAGATGGAGCAATGCAGACATCAAAAGCAGACTAGCAATGGCAAAAAGGGCATTCCTGGCGAAGATAAGGCTACTACTATCAAACATTGGCCTTATTTTGAACAAGAAATTTTTGAGAAAGTACGATTGGACCACACCATTGTATGGTAATGAAACATGGCCAACGGGGAAACCGGAACAGAAGAGAATAGAAGCATTTGAGATGTGGTGCTACAGGCTGAAACACGTATGTAACGCAGCAGCGATGGCGAGGCATTGCAGCGTCTCTGACCAGAGAGTATGCGCTTGACCGCGCGAGTGTTGCGAGCAGTTCGCTAGTTGTCGCTATGCAGAGCAGTACTCTGTCTGTAGTCGTAGCAGTCTGTAGCTCGGTTTAGTTGCGAACAGTCGGTCAGTAGTAGTCGTGCAGGGCAGTTCGCTACTAGTCGTCATGTAGTGCAGTACGCTAATAGTCGTCATGCAGAGCGGTCGGTCAGTAGTAGCAGCCCAGTGCGGTTGTGTGATGTAGGCGGTCGGCAACACTGGTCAAGATGCTGAATGAGGTATACTGTTAATTAATATAATCATTAGATAATGTAAAAGTTTATTAATTGTAATTAATTTCCAACAAATGCCCCAATAATAATTTTTATTTCAAAAGCATTTTTTTAAAAATTTTATTTTTTATTGAACTAAAGATTTCGTTGCACTTCCCATTTCACTCCACATTTTTTTAAAGAAAAAATTTCAGTAAAATCACAAAAAAAAGGAATATTATTATTTGCAATGCAGATCCTCCAAGCCGTGCGCACGAAAAAGAGCAGAAATTTGACATCCAGTTATTCTGAGGTAAGACTTTAATTCTGATTGTTTTGCACAGGGCCAAAGACGGATGTTTCGGTTTAATTGAATTTTCTTATCACTGAATAGACTTTAATTTTTTGGTGAAGAATTTATATTTGAGTCAGATTGCGAATTTCACATTTTTGTTGCCATTGTCAGTACATTTCATTGTGGGCAGGTTATGCTTAGCGCAATGTCCATTAGCAGTTCTAAATAATTTTGTCATTTCTTATAAAATTATTGTGGGGAGGTTACACTCGGCTCCCATTTGTATTAAATAATATTGTCCTTTTCTTTAAAATTTCGGTGGGGAGGTTACACTTGGCGACACCCAGTCCAGGATCGTATTTCGTTGAGAATCTTTTGAAAAACAGTCAGATATCTGCTCTTATTTGCGTAAGTATAATTAGGATTTGGCGCAACGCTTTTACTAATCTTGTGACTTTCTTTCTACAGGTCAACGGCAATTCGTTGCTCTGTTGTATTTGTTTGTTGCCTTTCTGTATTTGTGCTTATTTCTTTTGTGAATAATTGTGACTATTGTGAAAATGCCGCGAAAGACTATGAATATTGTATCGCGAGGTATTTTGAATGAAACTACCGACTTGGACAGCGTGACCGATAGTAATTGTGACACGCAGTATAATGATGACAATCCTGCGTTCACTAACAATCAGTGCATTCGTACCACTAATGATGACTTTTACCTTAATGATGAACAAACGAACTCAATTGTCTCGTCTGTTAATTTGACGACAATTGATGACGCGGGACGCTCTATAGTAATGAGCGCTGCCGAGCTTAACACACCGGATTTAGAAAATTCAAATAACGTACAGACAAATTTTTCGAATGAAAATGGTCAGTGTACTGAAAATTCGACGGATTCATTTAACGCGACAATTGCAGGTACACAGTCAAACAGCACAGATCATGGAGTAGGTAATGTTACTTGGGATCAATTTATGGCATTTTTGCTACAAAATTTCAAACAACTTAATGAACAGTATAAACAATTTAATGAAAAACTTGATGAGCGGAACAAACGACTGGAAGAAGATAACAAACAATTTTGTGAAAGTATTAAACAGCCGAAAGAAAAACACGACAACTTTAACGAACAGAACAAACAAGTCAGTGAACAGATTACAACGGTTACCGTGGAATGTCATGACGCTAAAGTACAATTACGTGAGGATACTAAGACTTGTGCTAATAACAGTAATGAAGAAGTTGGCACTGTTGCGCAAGAATTAAGTAGCACACGTGTAGACACAACAGAACCACATAAAGACAAGACTAATGCAGTCACTGAACACTGTTCAACGAACGAAACACAGATACATGAAATTAATGCAGTCACTGAACAATGCCCTAAAAACGCAGTACAGATTCGCGACGAAGTTAATTTAGAGTCAGTGGAAGTTTCACACACTCCGAATACGGAAGTTGACGAGAAATTTGCACGACAGATCAACCAAATTGACGAAAGTGTTACAGTAACGGAATTAACAATTATTTCAGTCACCAATACGTCACAGAACTCGCCACGTTGCGAGCATTTGTCAGAGTCACGCAGCGCGTATAATGTTAGCAATTTACAGAGACAACGAGACGTAAAATCCGAAAAGCCACGCGACTTAAAATCTGAAAAGGTACACAACTTGAAATCCGAAATGACACAGACAAACAAATTCTCACACAAACCCGAACGTGTTCTCAAATTCAGTGATGAGAACGTTGATAATAAGCAGTTTGCATTTGTAAGAAAATCTAAGGAATTTAATAATGACAGAACACAGGTACACGCTTTACACTGTATACGACAATTTATCTTTGTACATTCACCGCTATTACCTGTAATGCAGAAACTAGCTTTGAACCAGAGGCGACAATTTGCTATTGTATTTTCATCAGCATTACGTATTATGCAGAAACTGGAATTAGCAAGAATACAGCGATTTACCTTTGGAATTTTACCGCTATTGCCTGCAACGCAAAAGCTAAAATTTATTTGCAGTGCGTAAATGACCTCAGGGGATTCATTACGCTTTAATGAATATGTGCCGTAGCGAGCATAGGGCCCCGAGCTGTAGTAGTGCTGTTTCATCTTTAGTTTTCTGCACTGCTGCCTTTTCTTCTACTATCCTTTATATCTATCAAGACTGCTCTTTAACTATTGCTCTTTGTAGAATTAAGAAACGTATGTAATGAAAACCGGATATGACAAATTTTTTTTACCGAATGTGACAATGTTCAGTAGGCACTCCAGAACCAGCGTAATTTTAATAACGGATAAAATCGTAATCATCAGTATGTGTAAAATTAACAGCAAACGCATTTTTTTGGTAACAATAGACCTTTTCACCACAACAGCATGAAAGTCAGCCGCTTAGCATACGTAACCAACAATGCAGTCTACAAGGTCAACCAAACTCTAATGTTTCGCCGCGTGCACGTATAGTCCCAGCTCCAACAAATAGTAACGCATGGCAGCAAAGGAATAACTACGTACAGACAACACACCATTTTAATTCCTATCGCAATGCGCCGTATAGAAATTACTATCATGACAGACTTAAAAATAATGAGGACAATTTTCAGTGTACATTTAATAACAGTCGATCTTATGAGCAGCAACAACATCAGCAACAACATATTATGATGAATGAAACAGACAATAGGTGTCATCCATAGCGTAACACGTCAGTAAGAAATAACAGAACAGTTCATATAGTGGATATGCCACAACATTCTCCCGTAAATAACAGCACGTACGATAGATTTTGACCAGATACAGCACAGATTGCATATTACAGTAACGCAAACATTACTTTTGACACGCAGAATTTTGTTCACGAGAATGTTATTTGAAACATGCTTTGTTGAACGCTCCACTTTTATCGCACCCAGATCTTACTAGAAATTTTTCCATTGCTACCGACAGTTCCAACACCGCTTTAGGCGTACACATTTTCCAGGAAATCGAAGAAGATGGTTCAATAGTAATTAAAAACATTGCATTTGCAAGTCGCATTTTGTCACCCGCTGAACGAAATTATTCCGTTACAGAACTTGAAACATTATGCGTTGAATGGGCTTTTACGAGATTTCGGCACTTTCTTTATGGCAGACATACCACCGTTTACACAGACCACAGAGCGATACAATTTTTGCTTTCAGCTAAATTTACTCACGACAGGTTAAGCAGATGGAAACTTTATTTACAAGAATTTAATTTTACAATAGTTCACATTCCCGGCACACAAAATGTTATAGCAGACGCACTATCGCGTTCTCTCAGCAACAATCAGCAAGACGTAGCAACCAACTTCTGCAAAACAAATTTCAGTGTCATGTACACTCTTTGACATAAAACTTGACCGGCGGCTGGCCGCTTCAGAGGCTAAGTCCGCGCCGATCGCGACATGGGACAAAAAAACTGGCCAACTCGCTAATTCTCTAAGTCCGATTATCTGCACAATCTGGCAACACTGTAGACTGCGGCACTTCCTGGAGGAAAACTTGTCCCATGATAGAGAAACGCTAGGCTGATTACGCCTGTGGTCTAACGGTAGCGTGCGTTGTTTCTGTTCATAATGTCAGTGGATCGAGAGCAGGTGGTATAAAATATTTTTATAGCCTCTTCTGTCTGAATGCTGAAGACGTGAATGTAATGGTAGCGCAGATTCAATCTATTTCGCTTTGTGACACACCGATATCAAAATTTTATCCAGTAACGATTTTGCGGCAGATTTCCTGCAGACTGTCCTCCTCTGGACGCCGTATGCGGCAAAGCTCCGGGATCCATTTGCTGGCTACTGGCAGCGGCCGTGGCGACAGCAGCGGCGCTGCACTCCCCCGTTCTTTATCGAAAGCGCCTGCTCCCGCTCATCGCTTTTGAAGATTTAAAACGCTTTATTATTAAATGTTGCTCCACAGAAAATTTCTACAATTTCCATTCACGCTCAAAAGCAACGGAGACAGACGCCCTGATTAGTAGGCGGGTATTATATTACATTAATCGGCAAGAGCTGAGTATGGCCCGAAATTAATTTTATAGACTGGGACGAAATTAAACCACCTCACTACATTCGATGAATTTATAAATGCTTCATACCTCGTTTCTTTTCCTTTCAAACTCAATTATTTGTGCAACTTTTGGTCAATGTTTGGATGTTTTCGTCAAGCCAGAGTGAGCGTCTGTGGTGTAAAGTGTATTACAGTTCTTGTTTCATTCCTTATGGTAAGTCTATGCGATAAACTGTGTGAATACCTTGCAATGCATGCTCTGTAGCAGTGCAGGAACACTGCACATTTGGAGTTCCATGTATGGGTTCATGAAGTATTTATTGTTGATCGGAAGTGATAGTTAAGGTCATCAGATTTAAACCAGAAAAATTTGTCGTTTTGAAGGTTTCAGAGAACGGAAAGGAATTGCTAACGCCGGTGTTAGAAAACGTCTACAGTTAAATGCTATTGCAAAAATTTAGAAGAAGGGAACTACATTAATGAACATGTGCACTTCATAAACAACCTTCTGACATGTTAGACCCATATGACGAACAAAGCTCAAATTTATATCGTTGACAGTCGGTTTGAATCTTTTCAGGGTCTATTTTACAGTGAAGCACCTTGGAATTCGCAAAGCAGAAATCCATGATATTAACTTAATTTACTAAGTCGAAATCGGACGAAGATTGATGTTTAAAGGCATTCTTCAGATTTCGCATAAGAAATTTTTACTAGCAGTTTGCAACTCCATTAATTAAAATGGAAAATAAAAGGTTGTACTCAGCGGCTTCTACCGTGATTCGAACTGCTATGTCTTATAGTACAAGCACTGCAACGCACAAGGGAACCTCTGAGCTAACGACACACTGGCGGCCAGAGGCGGAATATAGTCACTGCGATGTTGCCTGAGCCTCAAAACGCAACCTTAAACACACGAACAGAGGAGGTGGAGATTACTGTTTTAACGTCCCGTCGACAACGATGTCATTAGAGACGGAGCACAAGCTCGGATTAGGGAAGGATGGGGAAGGAAATCGGCCGTGCCCTTCCTAAGGAACCATCCCGGCATTTGCCTGAAGCGATTTAGGGAAATCATTGAAAACCTAAATCAGGATGGCCGGGCGCGGGATTGCACCGTCGTCCTCCCGAATGCACACACAAACAGGTGTTACTTATGTGAAGAACGCCATTCTTGGAGTCCAGAAATTAAATATACTTTCTAATTGTGTCATCTTGCAGTGGATTATATCGTACGAGTCTTCGATGTGGAAAACGAATGTCAAGTGAATTTAGCGAGGTAACGCCGACCTACACCCGGAAGTAAATGCACTATCAGAGTGTTGACAAATACTTGCTACGATGCTGCCATTTCTCGGTTCTCTTACGAGGCAGCTCTTCAGCGAAATGCTTGCCGTGATTCTCCGATACGGTTCTTCAGAGTGGAGACGCACGCGCACGTTTGGTTTTTATGCGGCGTTCTCCCCTGATGGTTTCTGACGTCGCCTTCTGGGCTATGTATACATATGAGACATTCAATTATCATTAATCCAGAATGATACAAGTTTCAGCTTCCGGCGTGGAAGAAGGCTGTTGACGCCGACATTATATCATTTCAACGTAGGGAAAGCAAAACGGATCATTCAATGTTTCTCATTCAACATAAAGCATGTGAGATAATTTTCCGTAACGTTCATAATCATCTAAAAATACAAACGAAGTAAAAATACACCGGAAGCTTATTCGAATTGAATATAACGCTTTGCACCTCGATGTCGAATTTGTCCACTTGCAATCTTTTGCAGCATACACATAGAATGTCATGATTACTACGAGAATGAAGAAATATGTTGGTAAGGATGGAAGCAAGAAGAGACGCAGTCAACAAATATTCTATTCCTCATGGCATTCATTTCATTTGACACGTAAGAAGAGGTAAAGCGGGAATTTACTTTCGTTAACACGAAAGATATGCCGCACATATTGATAACGAGGAAGTCTGCGTCTTCATACGTTTCCTCCTTGAAATCTGTATGCTCTCTTATATACTAAGTAGCCCGATCGTTGTTTCAGTAATGTTACCCTCTTGTTTGACCCCGTAACGATGAACAGATTCCAAATGCATGTCTCCCTTCCTGGGTTGTTTTTTGTGTTTTATTGCTTGGAATTCCTGAAGCAGACCACTGTGCCTTCCCCCCTCGTGGGTTAGGTCTCAAAACTAAACCGCTTTGTATCCAATGGCATAATTTATTCAGACAGCATCAGCATAAGACTATCAAACAAAGCCTTCCATTTACAGTTGCAGCACTCTAACCAGCACTGACCAAAGTGTAATCCACGGTCATGGTCCTAAATTACCAGCTGTCTGCTACTGTGGCAAAGTCCGTAACTACACTGTCGATTCCGCAGCACCATTTTATCTGGTAACACTGTGTAGTTGCACAGTTGTGCTACCAGGTCTGTCCTCACACTGTCAACTTTATGTATCTCACTTCTCCTGTAGCGTAGATCACGAGGAGCCGAAGTAAATGAGTGTATTCTGCATGACGTAACATTCAGTATTCCCTTCTTTCATAGCCACTCTTCATGTGCATCGATACCAAATAGGAATGCGAAAACTCTTGCGAGTGAGAGAATGACAATAACAATCGTAACAAGAACAAGCAAATAATGAATGATGTTTATTCCAACGCAGAACGAGAATGGCTTTAAATATAAAAATCTGTATCTATATCTATATCCATATCTATTGATCTTTGAGTTGGCACAATGCAAATATATTCTTAGCATATAGTTACTGAATTTAGTTCTGGATGTTTGCAGAGAAAAGGAAAAGTCGGTACTTCTCGCTAGTGTAATATAATGTGAACCAGCAACTACCCTTTCCTTAGAACACGACTCAAGCAGGTCCTCAAGTAGGTAGCAAGGCACTGCTGCATTCTGTTCCCTGACATTGCTCTGATGACGGTTAATGCAGATAGTTCCGATTATGAAATACAAAACGTATTGCAGGTTAGTTCCTAGGATAGTAACATTAAATTTGCGTTGTAGACGGCACATGAACGTGACGACTATCCATATTACTCATCAATATAAAAAGACAATATTTAGGGAATTTAGCAGGATTACTCAAAATGAATTCTGAAATTGGGTGACTGACTGCACAGGTGTGGCCGTGCGGTTCTAGGCGCTTCAGTCTGGAACCGCGTGACCGCTACGGTCGCAGGTTCGAATCCTGCCTCGGGCATGGATGTGAGTGATGTCCTTAGGTTAGTTTGGTTTAAGTAGTTCTAAGTTCTAGGGGACTGATGACCTTAGAAGTTAAGTCCCATAGTGCTCAGAGCCATTTGAACCATTTGAACTATTTAACACAAAATGACATTAAAAATTAAAGTTATTCACGAGCAGCTAGTTGAGAATATGTATGAACATTAAATGACACGACGAACTGAAATAATATGACGAAGAGTTCAGCGCTCACTGGGAATAGAGCCCCACACATATCGTTGTTGACTACACACAAAGAGACGTCAGCTACCGAATTTTTCTCCACCAGCTGCTCAGAATAGCATCTTGAACTTACAGTCATCTCGCAAATAGTTCTGTGTCTCACTGGGAGTTCAAAACGTCAGATATCGTTAGTGTTGACAACGAATGAAAATACATTAAAAATCAAAATTATTATCCACCAGCAGATAGGTGTTCTCATGATAGAGCTTGATAATACATAATTAAATCTTTAGTGCCGGGCCAGGATTCGATCCCATTCACGCGTAATATGTGAAGGTGTTGAGGAATCTGCAGTTTTGAACAAACAACAAATTGTAGCCGAGCTGTATTGCCACGAAGGGATCAAATTCCGCGTTAAGGGCGGTCTGAGTTGCATTCCCAGTTTAGAACCAATTTTATCGACATACAGAAGCTCAAATAAAAGATGGAATAAGTGTCCTGTGACCATACATAGCGTTTGTGTCGTCACTTGAAATAAATAACTAGTATAAGAAAGGTTACTGGTGATAGAGTTTCTACATGTCGCCACTCCAGACTTTATTGTGGTTCAACCTACCGCCTACTTGGTAAAGAAGGAATATCATCTTTAATGTGAATTTTCAGACCACGCAGCCATTATATCTCCTCACTTGGTGTAGCCAGGAGAGAATGGAATCTGTCTCTCCCTATCTAAAATCATTGACGGAAGTGGGAATCGAACCCAGACCATAGGTATAACAACCTACCATCCGTCCAACAGACCACGAAATCCTCTTCTCTGCGAGTCATTTTTCTATCGTAACGCAGTTGCGCCACACTGGATGAGAATTCTGACACACAGGCTCCCTGTAGTAATTTGCAGCATGCTCAGTAAATTCATTTACTTGGTTGACCGAATCACCATGAACTAGCTGCCTCGGCTACCCAGTTCATACATTCGACTATTTTGTAATCACAGAAATAAAATCACGTAACTGCCACCTACACACAACTGCCAACAGTGTAGGATGCAGAAGTTTAAATAGGAAGTGTTCCTTTCCACTTGAGCTATTCTATTGCGCTATCTGTTACTAGAAAACGTCGTTCAGTCCAAAAGAAAAGCTGTAACTGTTTGTCTCTCAGAAGTCAAGACCTGGCCATATGCATAATCTCACAGTGCTGTGGAATCCAAAAGTTCTGGAGGAATAGTTACCGAGCTCTGGAGCTGCTGTAGCTACGTGTTAGCTTGTAGCATAGATAAGATGTCGCGAGTTCGAATACATTCAGTGCTACATTTTTTAAAACGCAATTCTGCTCTCTGCTGAAGGTATCAATCTAATGGAACTTTGAACATAATTCCCTTCACTTCTCAACCCAAAGTAGTCGCATGTGGAAAAAGGGCTAACTACTGTGACATTTTGTTCTATTCAGGTTTAATAGACAGCAGGCAGCAGATGCATCTCGAAGATGTGCAGGGAGAGCGCATCGTGCCATAATATGTCAGAAAAGTATTTTCTATATTAGCCGTCGTGTGGTAGTGATATTTTAGTCTTCTTCAAACTTTGTTTGACAGCTTTAACTCAGAACAAGTTTTCTACATGCATGTAATCAATAAACTGCATGTGCATTGTCAGACTGTCATAGGTAACATCTGAGAATTCGCATATATCGTTGATGATTAATTTCTCTCTCATGTTTACTATTGTTTTAACAACACTAAAGGAAACCTTACGAAAATTGTGCACTGTATTATAAGAAATGAAATAAAACTAACCATGGTAACCTTACGACGAAAGTATCTGTAAACAAGCATGCCTCTATCGACACGAATTAGTAAAATACTACTCATTTAGATTTTGATTGGGTCTGTGTTTAATTGGTATGCTGTGTCATACTCAAGAGGTATGCAAATGTGGCATTTCATAAATATAGTTACGTATTCCTAGAAACCCAAAATTCGCTTGTCAGCAGCGGAAAGAGGCCTTACCTGTTGTGCAGCATTGTAAGTTTTTCAACATTGCACTATGAGCTGAAAGCATTTTCTTGCGATTTCCTTATTGATGTTTGATCTGACTGCTTGTAGCTCTTTCACAGAAGGGATAAAAACGTTACACTCAGTGAGACTGGAACTGCGAACCGTAACAGACGCGTTTTCACAGCTCAGCACGTTACCACAGAGCTGGCGAGGAGGTATGGGTCTTAGCTTCCTATTACGACGGCAATAGTAACTAGAACTCGTAAACCGCTATTTGAATGTCGAGATTAGTTGCGGTTTCCACCTGCAACGACTTTCCTGGGCTGTAAACCGTAAATTTTCAATCTTTTGTTACCCTGCAAGCGATAATAACTCGGATTATTCAATGGAAATGACAGGTAAAATCAAGTGAACTTTGAGGCTTAATTCCGTGCACACCAGGAAGTAACTCGTCGATCACAGGATTGCCAAACATACGTTGCCTTGTTGCCAAATCTCAGTTACAGTACCAGCAGGAAGAAGACGAACCGATGTGATCCTACAGCGGTCTGGGAAGTGACCATAGCTGGTGTCTCCAAGTCACGGCTGCTACGGCCTGGAATACGTAATGCGTCTGATTCGCTTTCTGTAACTAGGTTTAGGGACTGGAGCGTAGTTACTAATAATACTCAGAACTGACTGCAAACTGAGCATCATAAATCAGTAACTCTCATTGTTGTTTTTATATTTCTTTCGTAAGTGTACTCAAAACTAAGAAAGTCATTCACAGGCGTTTTCGTGCCTCGCCGATAGTCGAGCACAACATACAAATAAAAATAAAAAAGAATGTGTGTGTGTGTGTGTGTGTGTGTGTTTGTGAGAGAGAGAAATAAAAAGCAATGAGAGAGAGTGTAAAAAATTGTTGTAAAGAAATTGAATCAAGGTATTTAAAGAAATCTTTCATTAAAATGACACGTTCCATATCATTACGAAATGTCGTATTCATGATCTATGGAACAAGAGTTAATCTAATGTAATCTAATCTAATCTAATCACATCATATTGATGATTAGCCATGAAGAGTCATGAACTACCGAAATTTTGGCCAATACCAGTAACCAAATCTAAACTTGAAAATAAAAGACGACAGTTTTTGTAATAAACCGTGACTCCTATCAAGACCCTTTCGTCCCTGTTATCGAACCACGAAAGATGTCTGATATACCTCCATTCTGAAGTAACAAAGTGTGCATGCATTTAAAGATGAAGTGCATGATGTGAAGTTCTGTGACGGAGATACGAACCCAACACGTAATCCGATTGTTAACTAAGAAAAATCAAATGTTACGTATCGGTTTTTCTTACGAGCCGCTAGGTGTCTGAATCTAAAATAAGGATACAAACTTTTGTGCCTAAGCGACAATCGAACTGCACACCTACCGTGCATCCACGAATATAGCTTAAGTTTCAGTTGCTTACTCATGAACAGTAAGATGTGTGCGTGTTTGACCAGAAATAACGACACCTGTTGCCATTGTTGGAAACACATGAACAGACATTGAAATTGCGCGTTAATTTTCACTAGCAGGTGGTTGTGCACTTGATAAAGCTAGAAATGAAATTATGAATATTTTTGTACTGGATCAGGTTTCAGACCCACATACTTACCTTTGGAGGAGACCTAGAGAAGATTGCAGTCTTGGGAAAAGGAACGAAATGACTGAACTATACTGTTCCGAGAGATTCAGATCCTCGAAAGAGGAGATACGAATTCGAATCACAGTCCAGCACCAAATTTTTAAACGTCTCTAGTTCAATCAAGTACAAGTAAAATAAGAGCCCTGTCCCTTTAAATGGCTATCGGTTCATCAAATAAAATAAAATTTTCTAATGTAAGTAAGCTTACTGGCGACTGTATTTCTGTTTACCATGACTTCCGCTGTGTCATTTCCCAACGTAAACCGGCTCTGCCCAGTTGGTAATGAAGGAACGTGATGTTTAATGCGGATTCTGGATTATAACGTCTTTCTCTTGAGGTTACCAGAGGTAAAATAAATCTGTTTGTGCCTCTTAAAAGTAAATGCCTGAACCCATGCATTGCACCTGTGATAGCTCGTTCCACCATACCATTGTGGCCACATTACCCAGCCCCAAGAGTGTGCTGTAACGGATGATGTGCTTAGCTTACAAAATTAGTCACGGTGGAAAAAATGCGAGTCTATTAAATGGTCGAGTAGAAGCAAGCTTCTGACGCAGAGATAATGCTATTCTCATGTCATCAGGATGTAAAGACTCTTCTAGGCATCATAGGCTGGATGTGAAGCCATTTTGATTTTTCACAAATTCAGCAAATTTCTTAGTTCGAGAAAATCCACTGTGAAGTGTGAAGTTGCCGGATAATTCGATTATTACTGTTATTATTACTTTCATTTTATTCAAACCGCTGCTGGAACACGACCGTAGTCTTCAGGTAAAACGCGAGACCAGCTAATATGACGTCTGGCGACCGAAAGCACATATCGACAAAATATTTATCGCCCCTTTCCTCTCGGTGCTGAAGCTATGAGTGTAATTCAAGCGAATCTACAATATCATATTAGCTGGTCTCGCGTTTTACCTCAAGACTACGGTCGTAGTCAAGAGTAATGTACTAAGACTGGAGTCAAGACTTCCTCTGGGAAGTGCCGCAGTCTACATGTTGCTAGATCGAGCATATTGCCAGACATAGAATTCTGAGAGGAGCACGACTGTATTGTCCACCTTACGTGAACGACTCGGCGGTCAATTTTTTGGTCTGAGACTGTATCTACAACACATATTGCACGCTGAAGACCCAGAAGAATTAAAAAAAAGTAGTTTATGAGAGCAAAGTTAACCATGGCGTTCGAAGTATTCATAATATTGTATACGTGTGTGTAAACGCCTTCCAATGACCACTCAAGAAAGACAAGGATACACAGTCTAGCTCCAATATTATAAATATGCCTCAGTTTGTGGATGAACTCAGACTTAGGTTGATAATAATTGTGAAAATTTAGCAGGTGTTAAACTCGTTTTCAACCAATGATTCCCACAGCTACAAGGATACTACTTGTGATACCTCTTAGACAAAATACTTAAGCAGTGTTATCAGACGAAAAGATCAACCTGACACAAACTGTGGGAAGTTTGTTTTACAACCTTCGTACCTGGATATTCAGCTTTTTCCTATTTGAGATATCTGTGATTGTTGCTGCTTAAGACGATTTAAGCAGAAACTAAATTCCCTCAGCTTCGACAATGTTTAAAGAAATCGTCTTATTGGCACTAAATCGTGGTTTGTGAATTGTTTACCGGCCGTACTCTGCCGTATTTTGCCGGTTGGAAGGCAAAAGCTTACTGACAAATTTCACACAGAAATTACTGTTACAGTGTACTTATGGAGCCAAATGAGTGAATTGCGTATTTTCCGGTGAGAAAGAGCACTGGCAAACAGTCTTCACTACATTAGGTTATTTAAACTGGTGTCACTCTGAGCTAGAATTTATGGTCAGCGACTAAGTGTAAGGTCAACGTTTCGGATGCGAGTTTTGCGACTGTGAAATACTTTCCTACATTATAGAAGCGAATATTAAATTTGAACTAAAATTGCGAAAATTTTGTACTTGGGCAGCTTAGAATGAAAATACTTCTGTTTATTTCAAAGGGAAACAATAGATTTTCTAAAACACTGTCTGTCATACACAACTTGAAACAGGTCATGTCGACCAAATCATGTGGAAGAACTAACAGCAACGTATATCGGAAGGCAGTAAGATCTCTTGCCTTTTGGTTTGTCAGTACTCGATAGCCATTTCTAGGCGAAAGTAAGTGAAGAAAGGCAGTGCGTTTTTGTTACCAAGTAACGTCTTCGTCAATTACTTTAGTTTTAAAGTAATCTACGAGTAATTGCTGGTGTTTGATATTAACATGAAAAGGATTCCGTAGACAGGGAAAGAACCTGTTCATGAGAAACTACATCTATAGTGACCAAAAGGCATTAAATGATGTTCAAGCACTTGTGTTACAGCAGCGGTATGAATAAAATGATATTAATAATAACAGTAATAATCGAATTATCCGGCAACTTCACACTTCACAGTGGATTTTCTCGAACTAAGAAATTTGCTGAATTGTGAAAAATCAAAATGGCTTCACATCCAGCCTATGATGCCTAGAAGGGTCTTTACATCCTGATGACATGAGAATAACATAATCTCTGCGTCAGAAGCTTGCTTCTACTCGACCATTTAATAGACTCGCATTTTTTCCACCGTGACTAATTTTGTAAGCTAAGCACATCATCCGTTACAGCACACTCTTGGGGCTGGGTAATGTGGCCACAATGGTATGGTGGAACGAGCTATCACAGGTGCAATGCGTGAGTTCAGGCATTTACTTTTAAGAGGCACAAACAGATTTATTTTACCTCTGGTAACCTCAAGAGAAAGACGTTATAATCCAGAATCCGCATTAAACATCACGTTCCTTCATTACCAACTGGGCAGAGCCGGTTTACGTTGGGAAATGACACAGCGGAAGTCATGGTAAACAGAAATACAGTCGCCAGTAAGCTTACTTACATTAGAAAATTTTATTTTATTTGATGAACCGATAGCCATTTAAAGGGACAGGGCTCTTATTTTACTTGTACTTGATTGAACTAGAGACGTTTAAAAATTTGGTGCTGGACTGTGATTCGAATTCGTATCTCCTCTTTCGAGGATCTGAATCTCTCGGAACAGTATAGTTCAGTCATTTCGTTCCTTTTCCCAAGACTGCAATCTTCTCTAGGTCTCCTCCAAAGGTAAGTATGTGGGTCTGAAACCTGATCCAGTACAAAAATATTCATAATTTCATTTCTAGCTTTATCAAGTGCACAACCACCTGCTAGTGAAAATTAACGCGCAATTTCAATGTCTGTTCATGTGTTTCCAACAATGGCAACAGGTGTCGTTATTTCTGGTCAAACACGCACACATCTTACTGTTCATGAGTAAGCAACTGAAACTTAAGCTATATTCGTGGATGCACGGTAGGTGTGCAGTTCGATTGTCGCTTAGGCACAAAAGTTTGTATCCTTATTTTAGATTCAGACACCTAGCGGCTCGTAAGAAAAACCGATACGTAACATTTGATTTTTCTTAGTTAACAATCGGATTACGTGTTGGGTTCGTATCTCCGTCACAGAACTTCACATCATGCACTTCATCTTTAAATGCATGCACACTTTGTTACTTCAGAATGGAGGTATATCAGACATCTTTCGTGGTTCGATAACAGGGACGAAAGGGTCTTGATAGGAGTCACGGTTTATTACAAAAACTGTCGTCTTTTATTTTCAAGTTTAGATTTGGTTACTGGTATTGGCCAAAATTTCGGTAGTTCATGACTCTTCATGGCTAATCATCAATATGATGTGATTAGATTAGATTAGATTACATTAGATTAACTCTTGTTCCATAGATCATGAATACGACATTTCGTAATGATATGGAACGTGTCATTTTAATGAAAGATTTCTTTAAATACCTTGATTCAATTTCTTTACAACAATTTTTTACACTCTCTCTCATTGCTTTTTATTTCTCTCTCTCACAAACACACACACACACACACACACACACATTCTTTTTTATTTTTATTTGTATGTTGTGCTCGACTATCGGCGAGGCACGAAAACGCCTGTGAATGACTTTCTTAGTTTTGAGTACACTTACGAAAGAAATATAAAAACAACAATGAGAGTTACTGATTTATGATGCTCAGTTTGCAGTCAGTTCTGAGTATTATTAGTAACTACGCTCCAGTCCCTAAACCTAGTTACAGAAAGCGAATCAGACGCATTACGTATTCCAGGCCGTAGCAGCCGTGACTTGGAGACACCAGCTATGGTCACTTCCCAGACCGCTGTAGGATCACATCGGTTCGTCTTCTTCCTGCTGGTACTGTAACTGAGATTTGGCAACAAGGCAACGTATGTTTGGCAATCCTGTGATCGACGAGTTACTTCCTGGTGTGCACGGAATTAAGCCTCAAAGTTCACTTGATTTTACCTGTCATTTCCATTGAATAATCCGAGTTATTATCGCTTGCAGGGTAACAAAAGATTGAAAATTTACGGTTTACAGCCCAGGAAAGTCGTTGCAGGTGGAAACCGCAACTAATCTCGACATTCAAATAGCGGTTTACGAGTTCTAGTTACTATTGCCGTCGTAATAGGAAGCTAAGACCCATACCTCCTCGCCAGCTCTGTGGTAACGTGCTGAGCTGTGAAAAAGCGTCTGTTACGGTTCGCAGTTCCAGTCTCACTGAGTGTAACGTTTTTATCCCTTCTGTGAAAGAGCTACAAGCAGTCAGATCAAACATCAATAAGGAAATCGCAAGAAAATGCTTTCAGCTCATAGTGCAATGTTGAAAAACTTACAATGCTGCACAACAGGTAAGGCCTCTTTCCGCTGCTGACAAGCGAATTTTGGGTTTCTAGGAATACGTAACTATATTTATGAAATGCCACATTTGCATACCTCTTGAGTATGACACAGCATACCAATTAAACACAGACCCAATCAAAATCTAAATGAGTAGTATTTTACTAATTCGTGTCGATAGAGGCATGCTTGTTTACAGATACTTTCGTCGTAAGGTTACCATGGTTAGTTTTATTTCATTTCTTATAATACAGTGCACAATTTTCGTAAGGTTTCCTTTAGTGTTGTTAAAACAATAGTAAACATGAGAGAGAAATTAATCATCAACGATATATGCGAATTCTCAGATGTTACCTATGACAGTCTGACAATGCACATGCAGTTTATTGATTACATGCATGTAGAAAACTTGTTCTGAGTTAAAGCTGTCAAACAAAGTTTGAAGAAGACTAAAATATCACTACCACACGACGGCTAATATAGAAAATACTTTTCTGACATATTATGGCACGATGCGCTCTCCCTGCACATCTTCGAGATGCATCTGCTGCCTGCTGTCTATTAAACCTGAATAGAACAAAATGTCACAGTAGTTAGCCCTTTTTCCACATGCGACTACTTTGGGTTGAGAAGTGAAGGGAATTATGTTCAAAGTTCCATTAGATTGATACCTTCAGCAGAGAGCAGAATTGCGTTTTAAAAAATGTAGCACTGAATGTATTCGAACTCGCGACATCTTATCTATGCTACAAGCTAACACGTAGCTACAGCAGCTCCAGAGCTCGGTAACTATTCCTCCAGAACTTTTGGATTCCACAGCACTGTGAGATTATGCATATGGCCAGGTCTTGACTTCTGAGAGACAAACAGTTACAGCTTTTCTTTTGGACTGAACGACGTTTTCTAGTAACAGATAGCGCAATAGAATAGCTCAAGTGGAAAGGAACACTTCCTATTTAAACTTCTGCATCCTACACTGTTGGCAGTTGTGTGTAGGTGGCAGTTACGTGATTTTATTTCTGTGATTACAAAATAGTCGAATGTATGAACTGGGTAGCCGAGGCAGCTAGTTCATGGTGATTCGGTCAACCAAGTAAATGAATTTACTGAGCATGCTGCAAATTACTACAGGGAGCCTGTGTGTCAGAATTCTCATCCAGTGTGGCGCAACTGCGTTACGATAGAAAAATGACTCGCAGAGAAGAGGATTTCGTGGTCTGTTGGACGGATGGTAGGTTGTTATACCTATGGTCTGGGTTCGATTCCCACTTCCGTCAATGATTTTAGATAGGGAGAGACAGATTCCATTCTCTCCTGGCTACACCAAGTGAGGAGATATAATGGCTGCGTGGTCTGAAAATTCACATTAAAGATGATATTCCTTCTTTACCAAGTAGGCGGTAGGTTGAACCACAATAAAGTCTGGAGTGGCGACATGTAGAAACTCTATCACCAGTAACCTTTCTTATACTAGTTATTTATTTCAAGTGACGACACAAACGCTATGTATGGTCACAGGACACTTATTCCATCTTTTATTTGAGCTTCTGTATGTCGATAAAATTGGTTCTAAACTGGGAATGCAACTCAGACCGCCCTTAACGCGGAATTTGATCCCTTCGTGGCAATACAGCTCGGCTACAATTTGTTGTTTGTTCAAAACTGCAGATTCCTCAACACCTTCACATATTACGCGTGAATGGGATCGAATCCTGGCCCGGCACTAAAGATTTAATTATGTATTATCAAGCTCTATCATGAGAACACCTATCTGCTGGTGGATAATAATTTTGATTTTTAATGTATTTTCATTCGTTGTCAACACTAACGATATCTGACGTTTTGAACTCCCAGTGAGACACAGAACTATTTGCGAGATGACTGTAAGTTCAAGATGCTATTCTGAGCAGCTGGTGGAGAAAAATTCGGTAGCTGACGTCTCTTTGTGTGTAGTCAACAACGATATGTGTGGGGCTCTATTCCCAGTGAGCGCTGAACTCTTCGTCATATTATTTCAGTTCGTCGTGTCATTTAATGTTCATACATATTCTCAACTAGCTGCTCGTGAATAACTTTAATTTTTAATGTCATTTTGTGTTAAATAGTTCAAATGGTTCAAATGGCTCTGAGCACTATGGGACTTAACTTCTAAGGTCATCAGTCCCCTAGAACTTAGAACTACTTAAACCAAACTAACCTAAGGACATCACTCACATCCATGCCCGAGGCAGGATTCGAACCTGCGACCGTAGCGGTCACGCGGTTCCAGACTGAAGCGCCTAGAACCGCACGGCCACACCTGTGCAGTCAGTCACCCAATTTCAGAATTCATTTTGAGTAATCCTGCTAAATTCCCTAAATATTGTCTTTTTATATTGATGAGTAATATGGATAGTCGTCACGTTCATGTGCCGTCTACAACGCAAATTTAATGTTACTATCCTAGGAACTAACCTGCAATACGTTTTGTATTTCATAATCGGAACTATCTGCATTAACCGTCATCAGAGCAATGTCAGGGAACAGAATGCAGCAGTGCCTTGCTACCTACTTGAGGACCTGCTTGAGTCGTGTTCTAAGGAAAGGGTAGTTGCTGGTTCACATTATATTACACTAGCGAGAAGTACCGACTTTTCCTTTTCTCTGCAAACATCCAGAACTAAATTCAGTAACTATATGCTAAGAATATATTTGCATTGTGCCAACTCAAAGATCAATAGATATGGATATAGATATAGATACAGATTTTTATATTTAAAGCCATTCTCGTTCTGCGTTGGAATAAACATCATTCATTATTTGCTTGTTCTTGTTACGATTGTTATTGTCATTCTCTCACTCGCAAGAGTTTTCGCATTCCTATTTGGTATCGATGCACATGAAGAGTGGCTATGAAAGAAGGGAATACTGAATGTTACGTCATGCAGAATACACTCATTTACTTCGGCTCCTCGTGATCTACGCTACAGGAGAAGTGAGATACATAAAGTTGACAGTGTGAGGACAGACCTGGTAGCACAACTGTGCAACTACACAGTGTTACCAGATAAAATGGTGCTGCGGAATCGACAGTGTAGTTACGGACTTTGCCACAGTAGCAGACAGCTGGTAATTTAGGACCATGACCGTGGATTACACTTTGGTCAGTGCTGGTTAGAGTGCTGCAACTGTAAATGGAAGGCTTTGTTTGATAGTCTTATGCTGATGCTGTCTGAATAAATTATGCCATTGGATACAAAGCGGTTTAGTTTTGAGACCTAACCCACGAGGGGGGAAGGCACAGTGGTCTGCTTCAGGAATTCCAAGCAATAAAACACAAAAAACAACCCAGGAAGGGAGACATGCATTTGGAATCTGTTCATCGTTACGGGGTCAAACAAGAGGGTAACATTACTGAAACAACGATCGGGCTACTTAGTATATAAGAGAGCATACAGATTTCAAGGAGGAAACGTATGAAGACGCAGACTTCCTCGTTATCAATATGTGCGGCATATCTTTCGTGTTAACGAAAGTAAATTCCCGCTTTACCTCTTCTTACGTGTCAAATGAAATGAATGCCATGAGGAATAGAATATTTGTTGACTGCGTCTCTTCTTGCTTCCATCCTTACCAACATATTTCTTCATTCTCGTAGTAATCATGACATTCTATGTGTATGCTGCAAAAGATTGCAAGTGGACAAATTCGACATCGAGGTGCAAAGCGTTATATTCAATTCGAATAAGCTTCCGGTGTATTTTTACTTCGTTTGTATTTTTAGATGATTATGAACGTTACGGAAAATTATCTCACATGCTTTATGTTGAATGAGAAACATTGAATGATCCGTTTTGCTTTCCCTACGTTGAAATGATATAATGTCGGCGTCAACAGCCTTCTTCCACGCCGGAAGCTGAAACTTGTATCATTCTGGATTAATGATAATTGAATGTCTCATATGTATACATAGCCCAGAAGGCGACGTCAGAAACCATCAGGGGAGAACGCCGCATAAAAACCAAACGTGCGCGTGCGTCTCCACTCTGAAGAACCGTATCGGAGAATCACGGCAAGCATTTCGCTGAAGAGCTGCCTCGTAAGAGAACCGAGAAATGGCAGCATCGTAGCAAGTATTTGTCAACACTCTGATAGTGCATTTACTTCCGGGTGTAGGTCGGCGTTACCTCGCTAAATTCACTTGACATTCGTTTTCCACATCGAAGACTCGTACGATATAATCCACTGCAAGATGACACAATTAGAAAGTATATTTAATTTCTGGACTCCAAGAATGGCGTTCTTCACATAAGTAACACCTGTTTGTGTGTGCATTCGGGAGGACGACGGTGCAATCCCGCGCCCGGCCATCCTGATTTAGGTTTTCAATGATTTCCCTAAATCGCTTCAGGCAAATGCCGGGATGGTTCCTTAGGAAGGGCACGGCCGATTTCCTTCCCCATCCTTCCCTAATCCGAGCTTGTGCTCCGTCTCTAATGACATCGTTGTCGACGGGACGTTAAAACAGTAATCTCCACCTCCTCTGTTCGTGTGTTTAAGGTTGCGTTTTGAGGCTCAGGCAACATCGCAGTGACTATATTCCGCCTCTGGCCGCCAGTGTGTCGTTAGCTCAGAGGTTCCCTTGTGCGTTGCAGTGCTTGTACTATAAGACATAGCAGTTCGAATCACGGTAGAAGCCGCTGAGTACAACCTTTTATTTTCCATTTTAATTAATGGAGTTGCAAACTGCTAGTAAAAATTTCTTATGCGAAATCTGAAGAATGCCTTTAAACATCAATCTTCGTCCGATTTCGACTTAGTAAATTAAGTTAATATCATGGATTTCTGCTTTGCGAATTCCAAGGTGCTTCACTGTAAAATAGACCCTGAAAAGATTCAAACCGACTGTCAACGATATAAATTTGAGCTTTGTTCGTCATATGGGTCTAACATGTCAGAAGGTTGTTTATGAAGTGCACATGTTCATTAATGTAGTTCCCTTCTTCTAAATTTTTGCAATAGCATTTAACTGTAGACGTTTTCTAACACCGGCGTTAGCAATTCCTTTCCGTTCTCTGAAACCTTCAAAACGACAAATTTTTCTGGTTTAAATCTGATGACCTTAACTATCACTTCCGATCAACAATAAATACTTCATGAACCCATACATGGAACTCCAAATGTGCAGTGTTCCTGCACTGCTACAGAGCATGCATTGCAAGGTATTCACACAGTTTATCGCATAGACTTACCATAAGGAATGAAACAAGAACTGTAATACACTTTACACCACAGACGCTCACTCTGGCTTGACGAAAACATCCAAACATTGACCAAAAGTTGCACAAATAATTGAGTTTGAAAGGAAAAGAAACGAGGTATGAAGCATTTATAAATTCATCGAATGTAGTGAGGTGGTTTAATTTCGTCCCAGTCTATAAAATTAATTTCGGGCCATACTCAGCTCTTGCCGATTAATGTAATATAATACCCGCCTACTAATCAGGGCGTCTGTCTCCGTTGCTTTTGAGCGTGAATGGAAATTGTAGAAATTTTCTGTGGAGCAACATTTAATAATAAAGCGTTTTAAATCATCAAAAGCGATGAGCGGTAGCAGGCGCTTTCGATAAAGAACGGGGGAGTGCAGCGCCGCTGCTGTCGCCACGGCCGCTGCCAGTAGCCAGCAAATGGATCCCGGAGCTTTGCCGCATACGGCGTCCAGAGGAGGACAGTCTGCAGGAAATCTGCCGCAAAATCGTTACTGGATAAAATTTTGATATCGGTGTGTCACAAAGCGAAATAGATTGAATCTGCGCTACCATTACATTCACGTCTTCAGCATTCAGACAGAAGAGGCTATAAAAATATTTTATACCACCTGCTCTCGATCCACTGACATTATGAACAGAAACAACGCACGCTACCGTTAGACCACAGGCGTAATCAGCCTAGCGTTTCTCTATCATGGGACAAGTTTTCCTCCAGGAAGTGCCGCAGTCTACAGTGTTGCCAGATTGTGCAGATAATCGGACTTAGAGAATTAGCGAGTTGGCCAGTTTTTTTGTCCCATGTCGCGATCGGCGCGGACTTAGCCTCTGAAGCGGCCGGCCGCCGGTCAAGTTTTATGTCAAAGAGTGTACATTCAGCAAGTAGCATTTGAAAATTTTATTTCATCGTCATTACAGGACATAGCAAAGGAGCAAAATAAAGACAATGTGTGGAAAGAAATTAAACACCTATGGCAAGATAGGAATAATGTTACGATTAGGAACCACTACACTGTACGCAATGACATTCTGTTTCGCCGCTCTCATCCTGACAGCAACAATTGGTTATTATGCATACCTGACGAACTGGTTAACAAACTAATCTGGTACACTCATTTAAGTTACGCACATTACGGAGCACGAAAATGTTTTCTTATACTGAGACAGAACTGTTATTTTACCAACATGGAGAAACGTATACGACGAGTTTTAGCGCCTTGTAAAATTTGCCAGAAAGGTAAATCAGACACCACTTCACATATTCCTCCTTTATATCCCATTATACCTGTTAAGTTAAGACACATGGCCGCAGTAGATATTTTTGGTCCGATTCCCAGAACTAACAGAGGTTTTTGCTACATCTTTGTCGCTGTTGAGCTCACTTCAAAATTTGTTTCTTTCACTCCTTTACGCAAAGCTACTGCTAAAACTGTTTCGACAGCATTTGTAAAACATTTTCTATCTCATGTAGGGCATGTGATGAAAGTAATTTCTGACAATGGATCTCAATTTCGTAGTAGCGTATGGACACGCATGTTACGAGCCAGAAACATTTCTCCGATCTATATATCCAAGTACCACGCTTCTTCGAACCCCTGTGAAAGATTAATGAAAGAAATTGGTAAGCTGTGCCGAATATACTGCCACAAAAAACATATTGATTGGGATACACACATACTCTCATTTCAAGATGTAATTAATTCCATTCCAAATGAATCCACTATGCTATCTCCGTCTGTTATACTGAAAAACGTTGAACCACCAAACAAAATTAAAGAATTAATAAAATTCCCCAAATGTCGGCGACTACGACACCATGAAATAATTGACATTGCGCTGAACAACATCAAACGTGCCGCAGAGCGACGGAGAAGACAGCAAAAACAGGTTTGTACACGCCGCGACTTTCACGTTGGACAGAAAATATTAGTACGTACGCACTATTTATCCAGCAAATTAAAAGGTAAGTGCAGTAAATTTGAACTTCTATACGCAGGTCCATATCGGATTCGCAGCATCCCTCACCCCAATGTTGTACACGTCGAAACTTTGAGAATCAGAAAATCGAAAGGCAATCACCATATCTCAAACATTAAACCGTTTATTGAGTGAAACCACTGTATGATTCAACACACTATGATGTCATTTACTAATGCAATTATTTCACCTGACTAATTACTGATGATTATCGTATTTTTTCTTGGCAAGTGCCCGGCAAGGTAAGGTTAGCAGGTCGCTTTTCTTGTCGTTACACATCAGACCGTGCATATTTTTCCAGATGAACTTACGTATTTTATGAATAATTATGCAATTGTATGTAATGGCGTAGTAATTTTATGAAATTCTCTCTCCATTAAAGTCTTTAATTCTCGCCTCTATTAACTACACTACATACAAGCTGAACACAACGAACGTCACATTTTGTCTTTTTGTGTATGATTGTATTCCAGTTTTGTTTATATGCACTGTGAAATAGTTAAGATATAACACACACCAGTCGACTTTGACATATTTTTGCCTTATGACATCTCAACATCGTGACTGTTTTACATTTTTTGCTGCTGCATTGTGATATTCTGTGTACATTTTTGCATCTGAACACTGTCAATGTCTTTGACACATTACGTTTTCTGTCATGTTATGCTGTATGGTTAATTATGTTACCATAAACCAGTCATTATCTAGTGGGTATATGATTTAAATGCAAGACATTAATCTTTGTTCATGAATTTCAGAAAGAAATGATGCGTGTAAGTAATAAATTTATCATAAATGGGAATTTCACCTACGGAATAAACGAAAGAAGATCCAATAACTTTATGAGGAAGAGTAAATGGATCAGGATTAACAAGCATTAACAAGAATATACTATACTCATCGTAGAATAGCGGTCTTAACTAATTTTTTCTTTCAGAATACAAGGTGATTGATGCAGGCTGTCAGAGAGAACTACACATCTTAGTTTTTAGTGATGAAATATGCTAGAGATAAGGAATAGTGGTATAATGAGTAATGAAGTGATTTTTTGCAGATGATAATGAATACTGATGAATAATGATGAAGGAAATGGTATTATGAATAATGAAGTTTTTCTTTACAGGTGATGATAATAGTGAAGTTATGATGATATGGATAATGAAGTTTTCTTTACATATGAGGATAATGGTGAAGTTATATTTAGGCTATGTAGTTATTTAAGTATTTGTTGCAGTTTGCTTTGACAGCAGGTGTTATATTGCATAGTAGGATGACGGAAAGTTTTGGAAAGGACAGCTATGGAACACATTTTTATACACATTTCACTACCTGTTAATTCGAAGTTCACTACTTTTCAGCATAGTGTGCGTTTCTTCTTTCAGGTCAATAATCCGTTTCTGTATTTTTTTTCAGGAGAAGCTTTTCATGATACTTACTAAACCTGTTACTTATTATACCTGTTCTAGTACTTGCATTTTATTTTTTACCCATTTGTGTCTATCATTTATAAATGTGATCACATATACTGCCTTGTTACATAACCTTGCTACAGCTGACTCATGACGAATGACGTTGCCTATCGTCATTTGCAGCAATAGGTCAAAAGCAAATAGTGTTATGCCTCAGCAATTAATTATCGATCCCAACGCAATGCATTGCTAACAAAAAATGAAAAAAAAAATGTATTACCAGTCCCAAATAGTGATACCAGTTTGAGAAAGTTCTGAGTAATACTGATTAGCTCTGAATAGTATGTCGCTTGAGTAATGACTTCTTAATGAGACAAAAAAAGTATATATTTAAAATAATGCTTTGTCACTAGCTAATAACTGCCACTGTTTATTGTAATGAGACTACTTATAATGCCCACGATTATTAATGCTATGATTGTAATTAACTGATTTTAATAATGACTTCATAATGATCTGAATACTACTGAATGAGGAACACTGTTTATTGTAATGAGACTACTTATAATGCCCATGATTATTAATGCTATGACTAATTAGCTGATTTTTAATAATGACTTCGTAATGATCTGAATAATACTGAATGATGAACTATGTTTTATTCTATTCAATACTTGCTGGCCACTGAGTGCCAATAATTAATGTCAATCAACGAATTATGTTATTAATTATGCCATTAATTAGCTCTTGTTTTCAATGTTCATACTTTGTTATTGGAAATGAATGTGACTGTTTTATAATGCTTTGTAATTAGGAGAAGGCTAATGATTCTTACTAGATTGGAATGACACATAATTAATTAACTATGCTACTGTTTAATTATGCTTTGTAATTAGGAGAAGGCTAATGATTCTTACTATATTAGAATGACAAATGATTAATTAACTGTAATTAGGGGAAAGCTAATGATTATTACTATTGAAATGACAAATGATTAATTAACTGACACATAATTAATTAACTATGCTATACTTTGTAACTGGAAAAGAATATGATTCTTACTATATTGTAATGACAAATGATGCTATGCTTTGTAATTAGAAGGCTAATGAATCTTAATTACTGTTTAATAATGCTTTGTAATTAGGAGAAGACTAATGATTCTTACTATTGGAATGACAAATGATTAATTAACGACAAATGATTAATTAACGACAAATGATTAATTAACTGTAATTAGGAGAAAATTATACTTTGCAACTGGAAAGGAATGTGACTGTTTAATAATGCTTTATAATTAGGAAAAGGCTAATGATTAATGCTATTGGAATGACAAATGATTAATTAACCATGCTATACTTCGTAACTAGGAAAAGAAGGCTACTGATTCTATGTAAAACAATTCATGAAAATTTTTCTGTAATACTACATACTTGGTACAGAAATGTTCTATAACTGGGCTATGAATGCCACAAACTGCTAATTAAGTCCGTAATTGTCAATATTATGTGACTTGATGTCCTTCACCTCATAAGCTGACTACCCTGAATTATTGCAATGTCCATTTGTCCTGTTTATCCTAGTGATCATGGAGCACTATCTTTGGTTTTGCACTAATTCTACGTTGGTGTGCCTTGTAAGAGCGTGGTGTTGACACAACATGCTGTCCACCACCGTGAGCGATGAAGACATTATTATGGTCCCACTGTTTGGTGTACCTAATGTACTGCCAAAATGAAAACATGGAATATTACTACGACAGTTCAGTGTCTTGGGTACGCTGATAAATTCTGATGGGAAAAGAACTTCAAGTTGTGTCACTTGGTATTGTACTTCTGTGGAAAGATATGGACTTTCAGAACAGCTGTGTGCAATCTAAAGTGCTACAACCATGATGCAATCCTTCCCTTTCCTATCCTGATTCTTGTCACATAAGGAAAATAATTTTTTTTTGGTAACATCATTTATGTTCGTGGGTGATACATTCTTTTTCGATTCGATGAACTCCAGTGCGAGTACACTTATGTCACTGGTCGACATGATGTTTGCCATTATGTTTATTTGTTGTGAAAATGCTAAAGACATTTTTCAGTGCGTGTGCACTTTGGACATGATTTTTTTTGCCATTATGTTTATTTATTGCCAAAATGCTAAAGACATTTATTTTTTCGATTTGTTCTCAAGTACAGTATGTGCACTCTTGTCTTTTATATTGTATATACATTTTTATTTTAATGATATGTTCTGAACTACAGTGCATGTGCACTTATGTTAGGTGTTAATATGTTTTCTACTGAACTTCAGTGCCTGTGCACTTTTCTCATTTTTCAATATGATTTGTACTATTCTGTATATTCAATACTTCAATGCGTATGCACTTATGTCATTTGTTACTAATTGTATATACATTTCATCATTTACTGATATGTTCTCAACTGCAGTGCATGTGCACTCATGTCACTTGTCAACATAATATTTTTTGCCAGTCTGTTTATTTGTTCTGAATATGCCAAAGAATTTTTTCAGTGCGTGTGCACTTTGTTATCTGTCAAATAATTTGTATATACATTTTTCTGATTTGCTACTATGTTTTGTACTCACATTTTGTCTTTGTCTGATATATTTTGTACTCAGTGCGTGTGCACCACATTTAATTCATGTACTACATCTAAATATTCTGTAAATTGTAGAAGTTTATTAATTAATAAAAAATTTTGCCGCGATTGGCAAGTCCAAATGACTCACCATCGCTGCCAAATTTTTGCCCCCCCAGTGGAGGGTTATGAAACACGTATGTAACGCAGCAGCGATGGCGAGGCATTGCAGCGTCTCTGACCAGAGAGTATGCGCTTGACCGCGCGAGTGTTGCGAGCAGTTCGCTAGTTGTCGCTATGCAGAGCAGTACTCTGTCTGTAGTCGTAGCAGTCTGTAGCTCGGTTTAGTTGCGAACAGTCGGTCAGTAGTAGTCGTGCAGGGCAGTTCGCTACTAGTTGTCATGTAGTGCAGTACGCTAATAGTCGTCATGCAGAGCGGTCGGTCAGTAGTAGCAGCCCAGTGCGGTTGTGTGATGTAGGCGGTCGGCAACACTGGTCAAGATGCTGAATGAGGTATACTGTTAATTAATATAATCATTAGATAATGTAAAAGTTTATTAATTGTAATTAATTTCCAACAAATGCCCCAATAATAATTTTTATTTCAACAGCATTTTTTTAAAAATTTTATTTTTTATTGAACTAAAGATTTCGTTGCACTTCCCATTTCACTCCACATTTTTTAAAGAAAAAATTTCAGTAAAATCACAAAAAAAAGGAATATTATTATTTGCAATGCAGATCCTCCAAGCCGTGCGCACGAAAAAGAGCAGAAATTTGACATCCAGTTATTCTGAGGTAAGACTTTAATTCTGATTGTTTTGCACAGGGCCAAAGACGGATGTTTCGGTTTAATTGAATTTTCTTATCACTGAATAGACTTTAATTTTTTGGTGAAGAATTTATATTTGAGTCAGATTGCGAATTTCACATTTTTGTTGCCATTGTCAGTACATTTCATTGTGGGCAGGTTATGCTTAGCGCAATGTCCATTAGCAGTTCTAAATAATTTTGTCATTTCTTATAAAATTATTGTGGGGAGGTTACACTCGGCTCCCATTTGTATTAAATAATATTGTCCTTTTCTTTAAAATTTCGGTGGGGAGGTTACAAGGCGAATGTTGAAAATTAGGTAGACTGATAGGGAAAGGAATGAGGAGCTGCAGCGCAGAATCGGAAGAAAGTGAAGATGTGGAAAACACTGGAAAGATGAAGGGAGAGGATGATAGGACATCTGTTAGGAGATCAGAGAATGACTATCATGGTACTAGAAGGAGCTGTGGTGGACAAAAACTGCAGAGGGAGGCAGAGCTTGGAATACATTTAGCAAATAAGAGGGGACCTAGGTCGCAAAAGCTACTTTGAGATGAAGAGGTTCACACAGGAGAGGAATTCGTAGCTGGCGGTATCAAGCCAGTCAGAAGACTCACTGATGACTTAAAAAAAAAAAAAGGACGGCAACAAACCCCAGGAATACACAGGCAATTCCTGCTCCAAAAACTTTTATGATGAGACATGCCAGATATAGTTTACAGCGAAAGAACGACGGCCAGAGAACAGTCAGAACGTACTGCTTGTATTCCATATGTCGTTGGAAGGAGTGAGTCTGCAGGGTCGGCCATAAATGTGTTGCCACCAGTTTTGGTTTGTTTAGTGTAGTGGAATTCAGCTGAGAAACTGACTGAGCTCTAGTATTCGTTAAGTCAGTTGACACTAATAGTCTGAGGGTAGATGTTTCTTGGTATGCGAAGAACAATGAATATAAAATAAACTACAGATAAGCGTATGTGTGTTCGGCAAACATGGTGGATATATGACTTTAATCATAATGATGATTGTAATTTGTTTGTGGAAAGGTTACCACACATTCAGTCTCTAACTACACGAGGTATTAGGAGATTAAATATAAGACCTGAAGAGAATGGGTGGGTAGTGTTGTGACTTGGCAAGACAGCCAAGCCACTAGGAGGTGAAGCCGAAAGGCACGCGTTTAAGCTCACGCAGGCTGGCGTGAGGTCTGGAACAGTTAAAGGATTTGAGACTAGCAAATAAAGTACGTAGCTGTTGGAATATTTAACTTTAATCCGTAATTGGTGAATATCGGTCTGACGGTACATGCATCACAAGCTAAATAGCAATTGATAATGGCGCCTTGCTAGGTCGTAGCAAATGACGTAGCTGAAGGCTATGCTAATTATCGTCTCGGCAAATGAGAGCGTAATTTGTCAGTGAACCATCGCTAGCAAAGTCGGCTGTACAACTGGGGCGAATGCTAGGATATCTCTCTAGACCTGCCGTGTGGCGGCGCTCGGTTTGCAATCACTGATAGTGGCGACACACGGGTCCGACGTATACTACCGGACCGCGGCCGATTTAAAGGCTACCACCTAGCAAGTGTGGTGTCTGGCGGTGACACCACAAGGTAGCACAGCTTCCTCTCTCAGGTAACAAAAATCTCTTACTGCAGAATAGAATATTAAAGTATTGAGCATTATTTTGCGCACTTACCGACTAAATATCAAAGAAAAATGATCATGGAATGCGGAGTAACAAGAACCAGCCTACAAATGATTCAGAAAAAGCTGAAACTGAAGCCTACTTTAGTTCAAGGCATAAATTAAAATGATCCAGACAGGTATACTGCATATCAAGAATTGCGCACAATCGCACAGGAAGCCGATCCCTAGTTCTACAAAGGCATTCTTTAGAGATGGATTCTTAATTCGGATGATAGAATACAGAGACACATCTTTGCTGATAGCTGTGATTCTGCTAACCCATATGTGACGAAGCAGGCACAGTTAAATTCTCCTGGCTTGAGTATACGGGCCAGCGATTCTTAATATTAGGCTACCTGGGCCTTATTTTTCTACGACACCATCATTTCTGTAAATTACATAAATATGCTTCCAGAAGTGCAATTAGACCTGGAAAACAGTCCACAGTTTGAACATCCACAGCCATTTCAGGATACATTGGTACATTAAGAAGATGCAGCGGTCCCACATTATAGAGTTACTGTGAAAGAATCATTTGCTTTTTTTACTGCGTATAGGCCACCTGAAGACCACGTTCTATTTTCAGTTCTTCTTTCTTTGTTCTTTTATTTTCTTCCAGTAAGCTTCCATCTGATCACTCTGTTCTCTCGTACTGTTTTAGACCACTTGAAACCAGTCATTTTAGCTATCCTGCCTTTGAATGCTTCCATTTTCAATACTTTTTCCCGAAAGGCCTCTCTGTTGTTTGTATCTTCTGTTTTTGTATTGTTCCAACTCCTTTTTTGCTTCATTGACCAAGCTTTTTGTGGACTTCTTACACCACAAATGTTTGAAAATCTCATTAGTTAATCCACTGTCTAGCATATGAAACAAATGTCCAAAAAACATGAACTTTCTGTTGCTCATTAGGTTTGAAAACTTTAAACTTTATAAACAAGAGCCCTGTTAAATGGATTGGGAGACAGGCTATTATTGAATGAGCTTCACGATCCCCACATATCATACCTATGGGTTTTTAACTCTGGGTTAAAATGAGGTTTATCCAGTCAAGGTTCGTGATGTTGTGCATCTGAAGAAACGAACTCAGTCAGAATTTTAAAACAGATTTTGATGTTGCTGAGCAACAATTATACAATAATTTTTAAATGAACACACCGCCATTTGACTGTATCGTTGTTTATTTAATTATTAATGAACTAATGTAAAACTATATTTACTAAACATGACGTCCCCTCTATATTATTTACCTATCTTTTTTACAAGATGGTGATTTTATATGTGACATTTCGTGGAGAGACAATGTTTTTCTTAATTTATGTCCAATTTCGAGCCTGGTGGTCTGCAATATATGTTAATGACATAAACTCAATCCCTTGAGAATGGCGTAAAAGATCGAAACCTGGATTGAAATTAAATATACAATAATACAGTCAAATAGCGGTGTGTTCATTTTGAAAAAAATCAAAACTTACTGTCCCGTAAGATTTGCGAGATTGCCAGATAATCTCTAAACAGTGTTGAGAAAATGCAATGTTTGCATGGAAACAACTTTGAGCATCTTCAGTAGGTTTATTGAACTCTACATGTAGTTCTGTTGCTAATAAATGTGTATTTTCATTTGTCTAGCATTTTTTCACCAGACACATTTTTGACAAGCGGCTTGTGACCCACCTCGTGATCTCAACATATTTCCTCCTGCAGCTCGACTGTTCTCAAACAGATGCGCCAAGATTTCTGTTCAGAATCTGGGTTTAGTAAATACTCATCACAGTGTGCTAGGCTAAACCCCAGAACAGATAAAGCAGACGGCGTGCTGCAAGTACAGTCTCAAACAAGACCGCCACGCCATCTCTCTTCACGTACACTACAAATGCACCAGGAGATGACACCCACTAGGCTCTTTCAGCAGTCAGTTTACTGCGCCCCCCCCCCCCCCTCCCCAGGCAACATTCCTGATCGTAGGCTCAAACCACATTGTTCTTTGGCTGCTTCATCCTCTTACAAGGGAACCTCCCCATCGCACCCCCCTCAGATTTACACTCCTGGAAATGGAAAAAAGAACACATTGACACCGGTGTGTCAGACCCACCATACTTGCTCCGGACACTGCGAGAGGGCTGTACAAGCAATGATCACACGCACGGCACAGCGGACACACCAGGAACCGCGGTGTTGGCCGTCGAATGGCGCTAGCTGCGCAGCATTTGTGCACCGCCGCCGTCAGTGTCAGCCAGTTTGCCGTGGCATACGGAGCTCCATCGCAGTCTTTAACACTGGTAGCATGCCGCGACAGTGTGGACGTGAACCGTATGTGCAGTTGACGGACTTTGAGCGAGGGCGTATAGTGGGCATGCGGGAGGCCGGATGGACGTACCGCCGAATTGCTCAACACGTGGGGCGTGAGGTCTCCACAGTACATCGATGTTGTCGCCAGTGGTCGGCGGAAGGTGCACGTGCCCGTCGACCTGGGACCGGACCGCAGCGACGCACGGATGCACGCCAAGACCGTAGGATCCTACGCAGTGCCGTAGGGGACCGCACCGCCACTTCCCAGCGAATTAGGGACACTGTTGCTCCTGGGGTATCGGCGAGGACCATTTGCAACCGTCTCCATGAAGCTGGGGTACGGTCCCGCACACCGTTAGGCCGTCTTCCGCTCACGCCCCAACATCGTGCAGCCCGCCTCCAGTGGTGTCGCGACAGGCGTGAATGGAGGGACGAATGGAGACGTGTCGTCTTCAGCGATGAGAGTCGCTTCTGCCTTGGTGCCAATGATGGTCGTATGCGTGTTTGGCGCCGTGCAGGTGAGCGCCACAATCAGTACTGCATACGACCGAGGCACACAGGGCCAACACCCGGCATCATGGTGCGGGGAGCGATCTCCTACACTGGCCGTACACCACTGGTGATCGTCGAGGGGCACTGAATAGTGCACGGTACATCCAAACCGTCATCGAACCCATCGTTCTACCATTCCTAGACCGGCAAGGGAACTTGCTGTTCCAACAGCACGTCCGCATGTATCCTGTGCCACCCAACGTGCTCTAGAAGGTGTAAGTCAAGTACCCTGGCCAACAAGATCTCCGGATCTGTCCCCCATTGAGCATGTTTGGGACTGGATGAAGCGTCGTCTCACGCGGTCTGCACGTCCAGCACGAACGCTGGTCCAACTGAGGCGCCAGGTGGAAATGGCATGGCAAGCCGTTCCACAGGACTACATCCAGCATCTGTACGATCGTCTCCATGGGAGAATAGCAGCCTGCATTGCTGCGAAAGGTGGATATACACTGTACTAGTGCCGACATTGTGCATGCTCTGTTGCCTGTGTCTATGTGCCTGTGGCTCTGTCAGTGTGATCATGTGATGTATCTGACCCCAGGAATGTGTCAATAAAGTTTCCCCTTCCTGGGACAATGAATTCACGGTGTTCTTATTTCAATTTCCAGGAGTGTAGATATAAGTTGGCACAGTGGATAGGCCTTGAAAAACTGAAAACAGATCAATTGAGAAAACAGGAAGAAGTTGTGTGGAACTATGAAAAAATAAGCAAAATATACAAACCGAGTAGTTCATGGGAAGATAAGCAACGTCAAGGACTCCAGGAACGCAAGAACGCCGTGGTCTCGTGGTAACGTGAGTAGCTGCGGAATCTAAGGTCCTTGGTTCGAATCTTCCATCGAGTGAAAAGTTTAATTTTTTATTTTCAGTTTATGTGACAAACTCTTACGTTTTCATCACTTTTTTGGGAGTGATTATCACATCCACAAGAAAACCTAAATCGGGCAAGGTAGAAGAATCTTTTTACCCCTTCGCCAAGTGTACAAGTTAGGTGGGTCGACAACATATTCCTGTCATGTGACGCACATGCCGTCACCAGTGTCGTATAGAATATATCAGACGTGTTTTCCTGTGGAGGAATCGGTTGACCTATGACCTTGCGATCAAATGTTTTCGGTTCCAATTGGAGAGGCACGTCCTTTCGTCTACTAATCGCACGGTTTTGCGATGCGGTCGCAAAACACAGACACTAAACTTATTACAGTGAACAAAGACGTCAGTGAACGAACGGACAGATAATAACTATGAAAAAATAAAGAAAATAAAATTTTCACTCGAGGGAAGCTTTGAACGAAGGACCTCTCGTTTAGCAGCTGCTCACGCTACAACGGGACCACGACGCTCCTGAGCTCACTCTGACCATGATGTTGCCTATTCAACACGTGGACTACTCAGTTTGTATATTTTGCTTATTTTTTCACAGTTCCACACAACTTCTTCCTGTTTTCTCAATTGATCTGTGTTCAGTTTATCAAGGCCTATCCGCTGTGCCAACTTATAACTGAATCTGAGGGGGGTGCGATGGGGAGGTTCCCTTGTTAGCATTTCTTCGGCTCACAGGGCAAAGCCAAAGATCCTGAAAACTTGCGTCGATGTTAATGTGTCGCAAAGCGGTACATTCTCCCCTCTACAATCCCTGAGCTACTACCATAGCAGCCCGTAGCACATCATACGCCAGACAAACTATTTGTTGTTTACATAGTTCTGCGTAGTCAGCGCGTACACAACTTTCCCACTAGAGCGCGCCCCGCTAAGCACAACAGCGCAGGCGCAGCGCACGTCCGTATCCGCACTACGAGATGGCGCTGCCATAAAGACGGACCAAATTCTGCTTCCGCCGATCCGCGTATTAATATGTCTCGCAACCAATGAGATTGCTGCTAACATAGAACCTTTTCTCCTCGCGGATCACACTCGCGCAGTGATACCTGAACGCTCGAGGTATTGTAACGAGTGTATAGACCTCCGATTAGTCAGTCTGCACAAGTCTGTACCAGTCTATAGTCAAGTTTCAGTCAGCGCCCAATAATATTATCATATTCCTGTACATAGCCATGTAGATAAATGAATAGACACTTTGTCAAGTATCAGAGATATGTGAGAATAAGATTAACGTACCAAGACAAAAGGAACTTCAGATTGTCAATTGTAAATAGCAAAAAATGGTTCAAATGGCTCTGAGCACTAAGGGACTTAACATCTATGGTCATCAGTCCCCTAGTACTTAGAACTACTTAAACCTTACTAACCTAAGGACAGCACACAACACTCAGCCATCACGAGGCAGAGAAAATCCCTGACCCCGCCGGGAATCCAACCCGGGAACCCGGGGGTGGGAAGCGAGAACGTTACCGCACGACCACGAGATGCGGGCTGTAAATAGCATCCAGAACCAAGTTAAGTTATTTGTATGCTTGTTATTATTTTAACAAATGTGTGTGAAAATTAATCAAGTTCTGTTTAAAGTTGGTCACCGTCAATCTGCTACTCTAAGCGTGCAAGTGGCTTTTCTATCGTCTGACCAAACGGCAGAAGATAAACACGCCACAATAAGACCACGGGACATATTGCTGACACTCGCCTGCTTCGTTAGAGCGACAAGTCAAATAATCAGATGGTGTGTGTACCGAACAATCACTGTCTTTCGGTACATACAATTTCAATACAAGCAAAATAATGCACTTCATAAGCCACTGTTTTAGCCTTTGTATGACGGGTCGTCTTCCACTCCGCCCGCGGCTAGGCGGCGAAGCACTTATATTCTCTTCGTGTAGAGGCCACTCCTGTCTTGATGTCGTCCTAGAGAGCGTTCGTCAGCGTACATATTGACTGACGTCTTCTTACAGCCTCCTCTGCTCTTCCGTTCTTCATCGTCGTGCCGGCGCTTGTCATTACGACGGAACACAATATCCCCCACCTTCTAAAGATTTAACTGCTGGCTTTATTCTATCACTGTGATGCACAGACAGAAGCTTGTTAACGTTACTTTTTTGTTTCCTTCATTGAACAACCATTTGTTTCGACAGACCTTCTGAGGCAAAAAGTCGTCAATTGACTACATATTACTCAATAATGGCACCACTGTAAACTTAAACAACTCCGCTGACGTGACCTAATGCCTTCCATCTCCGTGTAAAAGACCTGCATCAGCCATGAGAGCAAGTGGGATTGGCACTTATGGCAAAAGCAATGGCTTCCTGCTACATCGATTTTTTTCCACGCCAGTTTAACCTGACTGTTAAAACCGCTCTAAGTATCCGGTTTCTGAATTAACGGTATTTTGTACCTATTATTTCCTGTAACAAACGAAGAAGTTGAGCAAAAACTGAAAAATTTCATCTTGCATGGGTTACGAGTGTATTAATAATCACTCTTTTTCTCACTTGGGTTATGCTTTTAGAGTTTATGGAGGTATTGGTCCATGTGTGTCGGTTTGAGATACACGCCGGGCCCCATTTATCACCAGTCGTCATAACAAGCCGATCTAGAATTTGTAGCTGTTGTTCTTCTCTACCTCCATAGTAAATTTTATGTTTTCATGGAGACATCGTGTGTCTTAGAAGTTGTTGTGTCCGACTCCCTGGGCACTGAGGTGACTATTAATAATGCAGTTAACTGAAACACTCTGAATAAGAAGTACTTTATTAATTACAACAAAACTTATCTTCACTCGCCAGGCTCGGCTCGAACTATGAAACTACACACATGGACTTTCTGTTCAGAATACACGAAATGAGCTAGAGTTAGTGAGAGGCGAACTGATACAAGTTCAGAATAGCCGTACTGTACCTTCACTACAGTTACTGGAAAACATCATTTCGTAGACACTTGTTGGCACAGTTTGATGGAGTTGCCACGTAAGCACAGTTCACAGGAGATTGAAGTCTCTTCACTCCCCGACGGGGCTGTGTCACGGCGAGTAAGCAGCACAAAAACGCTAGCCCGATAGGAACTTCTTGGAAGAGCGCCGGAACCGATTTCGAACAGAACTGCCCTCCTGTCCTCTGGTGATGCTATTTTAGGGCGGAGGTGCAGCGGTGGCGCCTCGGAATTACGGGAGGCACGGTTTCTTCCTAGCATCTTATAGACGCCTCGTGATAGGATTTTGCTGTGCAGCATCTCTGCGGTTGTCGATACTTGTTTGGTTGATACGTCTTGCGCGCTGTCGATACTCAACGACACAGCAGAAGTCAAACGAACTGTTCCTCACCATGGCTCCACACGACAGATATGTTGTGACATAACTTTACCACACCTTAGTTTTACAAGATGTGTTGTGAAATGTTCCGCGAGGAAGTCGGCCACCACTGGACTGAGTGGACTATCCATGACGATATCTTCCAGTTGTTCACAGGAATCGCCATTCCATATGAAATAGCTAGTGTTAAGACTTGCGTAACAAAGCTTCATGATGTCATGTGTGAAAACTGGGATCCATATGCTCTAAAGAATCATTGAGCGGCACTTTACTAAACAAAGAAACAACAACAAACCAGACCAGCATGTTATCTGGTACCAGTTTTAGTTTCTTCAGCTTTTAAATGACATTCTCATGTGTCAGTCTTTCCTAAGAGAGCTGAAGCAGAGGGGCCAAGTTTTTCGCCAGTTTACGTTTCGGTACCCAGGAGCTCTGACGATCAGTCTTAGTGGAATATTATCTTTATAGATTGTTGGCAATCCAGGATCACCGAAGTGTAATCGGCTTTGCAGAGTGGGACAGTTGCAGAAACCAGCCGCATGGTCATACATGCCCCTGCCAACTGCCGCTCAGGTTTTTCCAAGGCCGCGTAGCAACCACCAGCCACGTGCTCTGCGGCGGGGAACTGTCGCTCTAAATTCCCGCCACAGCTTGTACGCTCACAATTACCCCCACTTGCAACTCCAAAAACGCAGTGCTTGGTGTCGCAAGTAGCACCAAACTCAATCTGCGCCCTCAGAAACCAAATAATACACAAAAATAAACTGTACATACGATAGCAGAAAAATTGAAATGAGCAAGTCCTTATATTATCTTATGCGGCAGCACTTCCTATCCTAACGTAACTAAACTTTCGCTAAATACATTTATTCATCAGCATTTCCATAATACTGATATGACTGGCCAAGGGCTGTGAGTAACAAAACAAACGGATAGAAGGTGGACCAGCAATTTTTTTAAAGTCCTCTAAATATAGTCCTTTTTTTTCTTCAATCTTTTTATTTCAGTGCACTGTATTCTTAGTAGAAATTGCTCAGAGCATACTGCAAGCACTGCAACTTTTGTTGTCTTCTGTGGTGAGCCTCTGGTCTGCAACAGTGCTGCATCTCAGACCTCAGGCCTCAGACCTCCTGCCAGTCAGCTAACCCGATTCCATCAGGAACAAACAAAATTCACCCAATCAATTTCCTATCAGCAAAGGTGTCTGGGTACCAAGAACTGGTCGGATGTAAACCCACTCCCTCTTCTACGGAGCCTTGTCACAGTTAAGGTCAAATTTCAGGACGAAACCTGACACAAACATACAGACGATAGTGTTACTAGTACATGCTGGCTACAGACTTTCCTTTGATAGCAATTTGCTACATTCAAGAACATAAATGGCCCAAATCGTTGCAACTGTACAAAGTTGAGAGAAAGTTTCTCTAACCAAAGTGTAACTAAGAAAATAAGTGACCAGAATAGTACTAAAAAATTTATTATATGATGGATTCCATGGTAGGTTCCAGCAACGACCCTATACATCTAGTTTTAACCCAAACAATAATCTAACTGCTGCTCAAAGACGAATGAAAACTACATCACTGCAAACTGAATGAAATAAAAAATATAAAATACCCAACGGCACAAAATAATCCACAAATCAGCCCATATTCCCCTGAAATTAAGTAATCCTTCACATATACACAAAAATAAAAATAAAAAATTATATATCCCCCAAATCTAAACATTTCTTCAATAAATACAAGAGCTTATTATATGAATACCATTCAATTCCGTATTCTCACCATTCAGTCCCATGCTGAACTCTCTTCACATCCTTGCACAAAAAAAAAAAAAAAAAAAAAAATGGTGTGTGGCCAAATACAATTACCACTCATGAAAAATTGAATCAATATTTATATCATTATAAACATTAATAAAAATGTCACTCAATGTTCTCTCACATGCACAACCTATCATGTACATATGTCGGCCGGTGTGGCCCAGCGGTTCTAGGCACTACAGTCTGGAACTGCACAACCATGCCTCAGGCATGGATGTGTGTGATGACCTTAGGTCAGTTAGGTTTAAGTAGTTCTAAGTTCTAGGAGACTGATGACCTCAGAAGTTAAGTCCCATAGTGCTCAGAGCCATTTGAACCATTTTGTACATATAAGTGCTGTACAGTGACTGCAGATGTTGCAGCCTGTATCACTAGTCATAATGGGAGAATTATGAGAGAATTATCTGTGTCAACCAGCTGTTCCACAACTTCAAGTGCTACTGCACTTTTACCAAAATACACATGTAAACCACTAGGTCAGAAAACTCTTAAAATTAAACACATATGTAAACAGTATTGAACAAGGAGTCCATGGTAAAAAAATAACTAATCTAACATACACATGATAAATTATCCTCTAACTGCCTCCCTCTCTGCCAGTGCTATAGGGTATTGCCTGACGTTAATGAGCTCATGTGGATTCACTTTGAGTGAATACACAAAATAAGTCACCTTTTCTGGTTTTTCAGAAAACACATTTTTGTTTTTTCCCAGTAATGGACATAATTCTGCCTTCTCATCCTCAGAAATCCCTTTTGTACCATTTACTTTACTCCTTATCTCTTTCTCAACCTCCATCTCGTCCATTAAGTACTGTGCTACATGCGAATTAGCCACGAATTATTCATCATAGAGTGCATTTTCTTCTCTCAGGAGTATTCACTTCCACCATCTGGCGCTTCCAATCTACATATGCCACGTATTTACTCAGGAAATCAATCCCCAACACCAGATTCACACTTCAATTTGGGACCACAAAAAATGAGTGACTAAATAATTCATCTCCAATGATTACATCCAGAACTACCTCCTTTCTCACTGGTTTACTAAAAGTTCCTGAGGCATTTTTAATTCTCACCCCTGTGACTGGGAAGAACACTGTATCCACGTTCTTAATATGATCATAAAGGCTCTCTGCCACCCCAGACACAGAACTTCAAGTATCCACCAAAACAGTTTCACAGACCCCTGCCACACCAACATTTATTAATGGCGGCTCCTTTTCTGTTAAATCATGCATCAATTCTGTTTCACCACCAAGTCCTCCTCTATTTCATGGTGCACACCTGTTCTTCACTACAAGATTCAATATCCTTATCCCCTGTAAATATTAAATCAAAGGCCTCTTTAATTCTAGTGTTTCCTACACTCAAGCCCCTAGCTATCTAGCAGCTCTATATCTTTCTTCCTTCCAGGACTCTGGTATCCACTGCTGGTGCAACTTTGCAAAACTGAACCAGTCATCACCACCATAATCACACTCATCTTTCCCCATCCATTCAGAGTATAGCTCCTCATGCATGGATATCTGTTGTTCATCATTATACGCTATGATATTCTGGATTTAATCAACATCTTCACCTTCCTCACTAATTCTATCATTATTTGCAGTATCATTGTCACCTCTACCATCTTTCCCCATCATAAATACACATTCCTCATCCAGTGATTTAACATCATTATCCCCATTAACTTTCCCTTGTAAGCATGTTTGAACACCTCACTTTCCCTACATAAATGCCTGATTTGCCTGGCATAATCATGCTTGCTAATCTCCCAATCAGCAGGTGCCCAATTCTGAAACCAATTTTCTCTACTGAATCATCAGAATCAAACTCACCCTCTGCCTTATTCTCCTATGCTTCCTTGAAAAAATGTATCTGCGCAGGTTCTTCACTCATACCAGTAGCAACAGACATGAACTTACTTGAATCAACAGGATTCCTAGCAATTTCAACCACAACATCAACACCTGCAGCTCCATTCTGCACATTACAACTATACCCACAACTATTGCTCGTTCATCAATGAACAGTAGCCTGCTCAATGGTACATTCCCTATCATTATTGGAATGAGTGCCTCCTCATACATTAACAACACATTCTGCAGCCGTGTGCCACATAGCAACATCATTATCCATGACAACATCTGATACAGGATCTACTGCCTGCTCACTACTTAATACTCGTACATTCACACTGCTGGAGCACATACCTTCCTGCATATCTCCACTTACAAAATTTGAATCAGGCACTGTGGCCTCCACATTATTTATGCCTCTTACCACTGGTGAAAGTTGCATTGCATTCAACACTGTTTCTGCTGTCATTCATATACACAGCCCCACCTTCACAGCACACATTTTCTCCCACAGATTGCACAGGTGATACAAGGTCATTACTTAACATAACTGCCAAGCCAACACTATTTGAATCATTAATCCCCACATTTTGATACCTATTATATAACAGAGCTCCAACATTTATTTCTCTATCTTGATTCCTATATTCCCTATTTTTTTCTAAAGGCCCTCCTCTTATCATGCTGATTAATCCAGTCTCTAAACATCTCATCATTACCCACAATTGCCTCCATTCTACAAATCCTTTCTTCCCTCACTTGTTTATTTTTATCATAATCAACAAACTCCCTGTTAGTTTGCCTGCAATTCTTGCTCCATTCTTTCTCTTCCCTTGTTTCACTGCTTTTGGTTCCATTAAAATACCTCCCATTATTTAGCCTAAAACTATTAAAAGATCCACCATTATTTCTCCCATAACATTTTCCCATCTCATGGTCCTATTTCGTGCATCGTTTATTGTCCCATTTGGATCCTGTTTGGAACAAATCTCACTTTAAACAATTTTGTACTTGTGGTCCCCTGCATTAATATCTCCTCTGCCATCTCTCTTTTCTTGCATTGGCCTTTGATCACTCCTATTTGCATTTCCCCATGTACCTCTCTGGTACCAGGCATCATCATTAAATCTTTCCTTGTTTGAGTTATGGTGGTTATTACCCCAACTCACATAATTTTTTTCTGTCTTCATTAATCCTTTGATTATTCCCTGAATTATTACTCCCTGAGTTTGGCTTATAGCATATTGGCTGGTCCATCCTCTCACTAAAGTCCAAGAAATTTTCTATAGAATCTGTTGGACAGTGTATCAGTTCTGACTGTACATTTTAGGGTAACCTTCCCCTTAAAGTAGAAATCTCAGTCAAAATTCCCAGTGGCCTATCCAAATGTACCAACTTTCTTCATTCCTCCTCACAAAATTCTCTCATAGTTTGCCTACCTCCTCTGTAAACTGGCCCATTAAAAAAAAATCATTCTGCAATCTGCATTGTTTTGCTTGGCTCAAATACCTATTTAGAAAAATCTGCTCAAATATACTACACGATTTAAATTGTTCACTACATTGATTTGCCCACACCTGAGCAGAACCCTCCAACAGCCTTTTCACCAGTATAATTTTATTCTTGTCACTCATACTGTCAATAAAAGGGTCTTTGGATGCTGCCAAAAAATCTACAGCATGGTACTTGCTTTCCCCTGTAAAAGTCTTACCGCTGGGTACTTGTACCATAGACCACATAATTCTATATTACTTAATCTACTGTTAAGTTTGTCAATTTCTACATTACTCTTTACTGTAACAGCAGCCACATTTACAATTCCCTTTCTTAGGTCACCAGTTCCCTGCCAATTGACCTAATAATAAAGTTCTGTTTTTATCACAACTAGCCACAATCTTTCGATACACATCAATCAGAGCTTGCCTTGTCTCATCGTGCGTGACGTTATCGGTAACCTTACTATTAGCCGGGCAGGATGGCCGAGCGGTTCTAGGCGCTACAGTCTGGAACCACGCGACCGCTACGGTAGCAACTTCGACACCTGCCTCGGGCATGGATGTGTGCGATGTTCTTAGGTTAGTTAGGCTTAAGTAGTTCTAAGTTCTAGGGGACTGATGACCTCAGAAGTTAAGCCCCGTAGTGCTCAGGGCCATTTGAACCTTACTATTAATGATTAAGGGGGGGGGGGGACGAAGATGAAATCTGAAAGTTCCAGCGATGAGGTAGCATAGAGAAACAACAATTGGACAGGGAAATCGATTGGGATGTCAGTTCAGACATAGCTACGAATGGAAAGACGAGGATTTTAACGTTCTTTCTATTGCGAATCTAGCATCTTAAGAAACTCACTCAGTCTCAGCAATGTTCCAGAACATTACTCGTTAAGTTCCCAAAGACTCTTATTTCAACCACTGTCCGCCCAGTGATAGTTTATGAACGGTTAAATGTCAGCATTAATCAATACAGTTTTCCAGAAGGAAGCAGAAATTAATGCTGTCTCGTGGTTAAACAGAGGGTGGGTACCATTATCAAACTGTTTTAGAAAGTACATTCAGGAAGGCAAATGGCTCCACCAAAGAAAGGAATTCTTTAGTTTTGTTAATCGTATGACTTAGGTCCGGCATTCAGAGAAGGAAGAATTCACGGTTGACAGTGAACACAATAAAACAAAGATGAACGGCGACAAAGAAAACGTACGGGAGTAACTATTGAGTCACCACAACAAGAGCGCATGACAGCACCTTGTAAGACCACCTCTGCGTTCATAATGACGGCAGTTCAGGGAATTTGTTTACGTATGCAGTATGCAGCTGAAGACGCTCATTTTTAACGAAATATAATAAAGCTACCAAATTGATGGAATGTTCATTGCTGCATTTCACTCGCTGTTCCGTATAGCTCCAGAAATTTCCAGTGGGATTAAGATGGAGAGACATAGAGAGTCGGTCGACCTGGATAGACTGACAGTGTCTTAGAACCCACAACATTTGCGTGCAGCTCTGTGAAAACATTTGCGGTAATTTTGGAAAGCAGCTGTTTCTACAGCATAATTAACATGAAGAAGCAGATAAAAAGAAAATATTTCCTCACAGAGAGTGTTGAAATAAACACACTGGTTCATGAGATTGTCAACCTGAGTTAGTGGTTGGCAGTGTTCGGGTACGTAAAACACCCAAAACACCTACAGCCTGAAGTTCAACCCTATATGGTTCACTGTCTCATCGATTCACTTGACGCCTTCCATCATTTGATAAGAAATAAAATCACGACTCGTCTGACCACACTGCACGTCTCCAGTTTCTTAGTTGGACCATTAAAGACTTGAAGCTACAAGTACCGCAGTGAACAATGGCGTTGCAGAAAATACCCAAGCCGAATTGTCCATCGTGTGCAGCTCCGTTCGCATCTTTCGCTCGGAAAACTGTTGCGACAGACCAGTATTCACGGACAGCAGTAGGTCCTACTGGGTTTGAAACCGATGTCTTTGTCAATGCGTGACATTGGTTTAAGTTCCTTGTAAGTTCGATATTTTTACAACCATTGATCTTAGGCCATGTTACACGGCTGCAAGTGTCAGACATGTACTACACTACACGTAGTTACACAAAAAAGTCGGAACACGATAGCTCCTTGCTTCCGTTGTGTGTCAACCCACATTAATTTACTGTTTCCATAGAAAACACTGGCACATATAACACGTCGTTACCATAATTTACGTCACAGTGAAGCGTCACGTGACGTTCTGGTACCAGTTCGGCAAGGAGTGATCAGAAAGTTTCCGTTTGAAGGCGTTGCTGCAGCATATATCGAACTTAGCGCGACTCCGATGCGGGTATATAAGCACCGATATCTAGGCAGGGGATTAATGTGCCATTTGTGTCTATTCGAAATGCTTTCGGTAAATGCGGGAACGTAGTCCGTTGCGACGCTGTTACCAAATGCATCCAAACAAGACCAACGTATTGTTATTCGCTTCTTGGATGCCGGAGGTCAAACACCGGTAGACAACAGACACCGTACATATTTTTTTTCTCCGATGGAAGAACGTGTATGGGGCAGCATGTCTGTCGAAAACAATCGCTGTAGAATGGTGTGAGAAGTCCTGTGCTCGCCGCAATTGAACACGCCGCTCTATCGCAAATGTAGTAATGAATAAGTCACGCCAGCTCAAGTGGAGAAATTCGAGTACGCGCTCTATAGTACTAATCTCTCCTCATGCAGTTATTACGCCTTCGATGCCTTAAAAGAGCCTTGAAGTGTCGGATGAGGATGTACTACAGGAACTTACGGACGGACTTCTTCACGCAGAGGCACAGGATATCTTCAGCCTGGTGCGTCGAAGGGATGTTAGCCTCAACGCACAAGGGGACTTTTCTAGAGTGCCATACCACTGACGACTGTACAGCCTTCGAACGGAATCTTGTTTATCACCCGTTAAACAACACACACAGCATTATAGTGCGCTCTTGTAACTGCGTGACCGGCACAGTGTCTGGTGAGCGGAGTGCAGAACTGCACACAAATCATAAAAAAATGGGAAATGAGTGGTTTCTCTGTAGCTAAGTAGGATCTAATGGTGTCGCCGTAGTACTCCATGGAATCAGTCGTCACCGAGATGGGGGTCGCCGACGGAAAATGAGAACGTCTCCACGAGAAGGAGCGCCCCATCTTATTTCACGCTCTGCTGAGGCGTCCTACCGCGTTCCCGCCGAGATCACGGTGCGCCCCCTCCCACTCCCAGACCGCGTCACAAGAAACAACATTCCTCTCGAAAAGCGTTTCACTGCAAGACTCAGACGAGAAGTAATCTACAATTTTATTCATTAATGTAGTCATTCAAGGTTTTAAACATGAAGGGCATCGCAGTACTTTCGAGAAAGTGATGACCAAATTAGCGGCCGTCCGGTGTGGCAGAGCGGTTCTAGGCGCTACAGTCTGGAACCGCGCGACCGCAACGGTCGCAGGTTCGAATCCTGCCTCGGGCATGGATGTGTGTGATGTCCTTAGGTTAGTTAGGTTTAAGTAGTTCTAAGTTCTAGGGGACTGATGACCTCAGCAGTTTAGTTCCTGTGGTGTCCGTACTGTAAGACCTTCGGTACACACACCATCAGATTATTTGACTAACGAAGTAGGCGAGTGTCAGCAATATGTCTCGTGGTCTTATCGTGGCGTGTTTATCTTTTGCCGTTATGTCAGACGATAGAAATGCCACTTGCACGCTTAGAGTAGCAGATTGACGGTGACCAACGTTAAACACAACTTGATTAATTTTCACACACATTTGTTAAAATAATAAAAATCATAGACATTAAGTAACTTGATTCTGGATGCTGTTTACAATTTACAATTTGAAGTTACTTTGGTCTTGGTACGTATATCTTATTCTCACATATCTCTGATACTTGACAAAATGTCTATTCATTTATCTTCATGGCTATGTACAGGAATATGATAATCTTATTAGGCGCAGACTGAAACTTGACTATAGACTAATGCAGACTAATGCACATTGACTAATCGGAGGTCTGTACACTCGTTATAATACCTCGCGCGTTCACGTATCACTGCGCGAGTGTGATGCGCGAGGAGAAAAGGTTCTACGTTAGCAGCAATCTCATTGGCTGCGTTACATATTAATACGCGGATCGGCGGAAGCAGAATTCGGTCTGTCTCTAAGACAGCGTCATCTCGTAGTGCGGAGACGGACGAGCGTTGCGCCTGCGCTGTTGTGCTTAGCGGGGCGCGCTCTATTGGGAAAGTTGTGTAGGCGCTGAGTACGCGGAACTATGTACACAACAGTCCCATAGTGCTCAGAGCCATTTTGAACCAAATTAGCCAGTACGTTACCTGCAGTGAGTATCTGCTGGGTACGATAGTCATTAATTCGTGCATCGTGTTCCGTAAATCCCCTTGGAGAATATGGAACGTGTCGAGCTACACATCGTCCTTCCTTCCCGGCGTATGAACGACGTCAGCGCAGTAACTACAGTAGCAGCTGGAACTAACAACTGTAAACAGGAGACGTGCATTCGACCAGTCAGTTGTGAGCAGGTAGTGTTAAGATGTGCACGTGCGACCTGTAAGATGTCAACGTTGGTCTTTCACAAATCGCAATGGAACGACATATCTAAATGAAGGGTTCAAGACGTACTTCAAAATGATGTGAAGGAGAGAAAAGTGCGTGCAAGTTTTATCGCGCACTCAAACAAAAGTAACGACGCCTGCCGAGGCTTGACTGAAATCCAAGTCGCGGGCAATTCTTTTCTGGAAAAAATCATCAGGGAGGTCTAGACTTTGCTTTACCAGTACGAATCTACCACAGAACGACAAAGTGCCGAAATTCGCGTAAATTATACGTCAGAAGGCTATATTAGGGGTGCTGGCCAGCACTCATCTGGCATGACGAGGGATGTCTACAGAACACTAATCTTGTACGAGCACAATGGGGCACCTATTCACATGAAAGGCTTTGGCGACATAACCGACATTCAAGACAATGTGACACGCGAATTGAACAACAGGTAAAAGAAGGATTTTCTGTCAATTACACAAGGTTGTATGAACGTTATATGCGCTGTCCTTAAGTGAGTGGACCTATGTAAAACACGCGAAGCATTAATGTCGCCGTCTTAGCTTTCTCTGTTTTCTTTATTAATCCTGTCTCGAAACTTTTTTGTCTGACGGGGTACCAATTCTGTGGCACATAGCTTCCACTATAGTAAACAGTTGTCATAGTCACTTGTTTGGCGTTTTCGATAAGTACTGAGGCTGAAAACGCACACAATCCACTGTATTGGTCACTCCCTACTGGTACTGAGTCCTACATCCATTTGCTGCCTCAAACCTGATTGAAAACACCAGAGAAATGACCAGTAAAAGCTGTCCACTGCAGTGAAACGAATGCATCAGTAGCTTAACAGGTAGGAGCATCACATGCAAGCTTACTTATGCAAGGCACAAGATGTTTCAACAGGTTTCATCCTATTTCACTAGATTGCATTTTCTCCATGAATGACGATAGAAATATTTTCTACATGAATGAAGTTAAAATCATATGGTAAATTTTTAACTTGCGCATCGAACGTAGAAAATCGCCTCGCCGGCAGGGCTAATTCGCAGGGTCATGTGGTTGTATTGTCTCTCTCACGCAACTAACTCTACTCTTGTTCGGTCGCTTTCTCGATAACTACAATATACTTCCAATCGGGATCACTATAGCACAACAATAAAATGACTTTTGTGTTATCAATTTCAACAGGTGCTATTCAGTGTCAGCGGTCAGAGTCGTATCTAGACGTATCAGGGATCCCACATCAGTCCAACTGCACTCGCCCCACACCATTACAGACCCTCCGCCACCAGCTTCAACAGTCCCCTGCTAACAAGCAGGTTTCATGGCTGGCTCTCAGCACTATGCGACTTAACTTCTGAGGTCATCAGTCGCCTAGAACTTAGAACTAATTAAACCTAACTAACCTAAGGACATCACGCACATCCATGCCCGAAGCAGGATTTGAACCTGAGACCGTAGCGATCGTTCGAAGGACATCACACACATCCATGCCCAAGGCAGGATTTGAACCTGCGACCGTAGCGATCGCTCGGCTCCAGACGGTAGCGCCTAGAACCGCACGGCCACTCCAGCCGGCCAGGATTCATGGATTCATGAGGTTATTTCCATACCGGTACAGGTCCACCCATTCGATACAATTTGAAACGAGTCTCGTCAGCCCACGTTGCATGTTTTCAGTCCTCAACAGCCAGAGCCGGTGTTGCTGGGCCCATGCGAGGCGTAAAGATTTGTGTCGTGCAGCTATCAAGGGTACACGAGTGGGCCTTCGGCTCCGAAAGCCCATAAAGATGATGTTTAGTTTAATGGTTCCCACGCTGACACTTGTTGATGACCCAGCACTGAAATCTGCAGCAGTTTGCAGAAGAGTTGCACTTCTTTCACGCTGAACGATTTTCTTCAGTCGTCGTTGGTCCCGTTCTTGCAGGATTTTCTTACTGCCACAGCGGTCTGAGATTTGATGTTTTACCGGATTCCTGATATTTACGGTACTCTCGTGAAATTGTATGGGAAAAGCCCCTCTTCATACTACCTCGGAAATGCTGTGTCCCATCACTCGTGCACCGACTATAACACCACGTTCAAACACACTGAAATCTGGATAACCTGCCATTGAAGCAGCAGTAACCGATCTAACAACTGCACCAGACACTTGTCGTATGTAGGCATTGCCGAACGTAGCGCCTTATTCTGCCTGTTTACATATCGCTGTATTTAAGTACAAATACCAGTTTCTTTGGCGTTTTAGTGTAAAAATGTGTGCAGGATTTGCTGTGCAAAAAAATTACATATGCATTCACGCATTTTTAAAGTTTCATAAATTCGAGTTTATTTCCAATGAGGAGACAGAAAAATCGTATGTTACATTCTAAAATAAATTAATATCAGAGGTCGACCGAGTTTCTTAATATCTTGGAGGCGGTTGATTAAACCATGATTAATTGGGTGAGTTAACATTAGAATACCGTTAAAGTCCCACAGCATCTCAAACTATAAATTCCATAGTGGATACACACTGTAATCTTCTATGTGCGGCTTGTATCACACGCAACTGAAAAAATTACAATTCCATCAGACGCTGAAAAACTTCTATGTCCCAAAGTGGGAGCTCTGAATAACGCACACATGCCAAGTAGCGGCTATTTCACGGGTCATCAGATTAAACTTTCTTGAGGAACAGATTAACACAGCCTGAGCACCTACAAAGTCGCCCGTTCATAGATGGTTCAAATGGCTCTGAGCACTATGCGACTTAACTGCTGTGGTCATCAGTCCCCTAGAACTTAGAACTACTTAAACCTAACTAACCTAAGGACAACACACACATCCATGCCCAAGGCAGGATTCGAACCTGCGACCGTAGCGGTCGCGCGGCTCCAGACTGTAGCGCCTAGAACCGTTCGGCCACTCCGGCCGGCCCCGTTCATAGACTCCCCGCCAAAATACCGCTGTTCACCCATGGAACCCCGGTCACGCACCACTGACGTCAGTTAAACTACTGAACATGAAAATTGTTGAAACTGGTAATTTTAACGTCTTATACGCATATAATATACCAAATCACATAGAAATTTTCCGAGAAATATTATGCTGTTATCAGTTTTCTTCAATGTACCATTGTTTATGCACATACAATAATTTCTATGATTTTCCTCCATTTTCGGACTTACAAGTGTAAATATTAACAATTTAAATTATGTATTAAATAATTTCCCTTACGTCTAAGGATTACAACACTGCCGCTCCTTTTAACGTTTCTCTATTTATTTAGAATGGAAAACTGTTTTTAATTGCACGAAATTCACTTTTCGGCTTCTCATAAAAATACGTGAAAAATTTCAGTAAATTTGCTATCACAGTCCGATACTCTTCTGCGAGGTCTATCCGTAGATACCATGCCTGTTACAATCGTACAATGTGTTGCCGAGATGTTCACATTTACGGTTCAGGAATTATTTATGACATTTAACCTACAACAACTTATAAACTAAGCCGGATATAGAAGGCACGTCTTCAGTCACGTAATCGTCCATGTTTCCACTTCAGTTGAGACTGTTGGCTGCTCAGGAACATATATGGTTCAATATTTATTAATTTTAAGGTAAGCTTTAATTCTGCACTGGTCGCGGAAAGCGACCATGAGAAATGAACAGCCATTCAGACGCCCAGCAGATGGGTGTTCCCTGTCACGTGGTCACCTCTGTGGCGTGGAAGTCCAGAGACAACCCTCTCTGTAGAGCATACTGTGAAACTCGTCCTTCGCGTGCTCCTGTCAAGCTGATTTCAGTTTTCAACGAGAATAAGACCCGATCTTAGCTGCCCCCTGTGCGTCCGCGGTCGCGTGTTTGTTATTGAACAAAGTGTCTCTTGCCTTAACAGTAGGTTGTCTTGTTACAAGAACCAAACCAACTTTCGAGGAAATTAAAAGAAACAGATGCTGCATTGAGTATACAACTGCAATCTCACTGTCAAATGCAGAAGAGAGATCAGATTGGTGGAAAGAGTACACGGACGGCTTTATGAGGGGAGAACCAGTCTACAGAAGACGAATCAGGGATCAGAAGGGAAGAGAGTGGTGATTGAGCCGTAGTAAAATTTGCTGTTTTCAAGAGCGCGCCGCAGCACGTAGTGTAAAGTAGTCGCTTTCCGTTTCTGGCGGTGGCGCCGCTGTGGCAATCGCACCTTTGATGTCTCCCTCTGGCGGGAAAGGGGAAAAGTTGCCTCTTCACGTGCATTTAAGGGGCGCTATGAGCTCCATAGTCAGCCTGTCAGTCTGAGTCAGTCAGTAGGAGACAGCTGGTCATCAAGGACAGTCTGTCAGTCTGTGCGAGTCCTGTCAGTTGGTCAGCCAAGTTAGTCTGGGCCCGTCTCTCGTCCGCACTCGTTAGGCGGTTAGTGTCTGTCGGTCGTCCGGAGTGCCAGTATGTGTTAGGCTGCCATTGTGCTCGAGTTTGCTCAGGCAATGGGCATTGGCGGTTGATTCGATCGGTTGGTCGGTCGCGCACTGAGACACAAGATGACTTGTCAGCCTGGAGCGTCGGCGCTTGTAAGGTCGCCACGCGAGTCCAGTGGCCGTCCCGTATAGCGAGGCGTAGTGGCTTCGCGGTTGACACGAGATCAACACGAGTGAAACCACGACGTCGGGCTGGCCGGGGCGAGCTGCGACGTCGTGGGATGGCTGATCGGCGCGCCTTCCTGCGTACGTTGAAGCGGCTGGCAGCGGACGGTTCGGGAGAGCGTTTTGCGCGTGCTGCGCCAGGTCTTCGCCAGAAATCGCCCTTTTTTAGAAGTTAAGTGATTGCTGATATGTTGTTTCATTTACTTGTTAAATTCGACGTATGTTCTTGGTCAGTCTCTCGTCCCCAGTTATCTCCGCATTTGTTAGGCAGTTAGTGTCTGTCTGTCTGTCTGTCGGTCTGCCGTACGCTAATAGCAGCCTCTGTCATGTTTGTCGGATTCGGTGTTAACGAATTTATACACTCCTGGAAATTGAAATAAGAACACCGTGAATTCATTGTCCCAGGAAGGGGAAACTTTATTGACACATTCCTGGGGTCAGATACATCACATGATCACACTGACAGAACCACAGGCACATAGACACAGGCAACAGAGCATGCACAATGTCGGCACTAGTACAGTGTATATCCACCTTTCGCAGCAATGCAGGCTGCTATTCTCCCAAGGAGACGATCGTAGAGATGCTGGATGTAGTCCTGTGGAACGGCTTGCCATGCCATTTCCACCTGGCGCCTCAGTTGGACCAGCATTCGTGCTGGACGTGCAGACCACGTGAGACGACGCTTCATCCAGTCCCAAACATGCTCAATGGGGGACAGATCCGGAGATCTTGCTGGCCAGGGTAGTTGACTTACACCTTCTAGAGCACGTTGGGTGGCACGGGATACATGCGGACGTGCATTGTCCTGTTGGAACAGCAAGTTCCCTTGCCGGTCTAGGAATGGTAGAACGATGGGTTCGATGATGGTTTAGATGTACCGTGCACTATTCAGTGTCCCCTCGACGATCACCAGTGGTGTACGGCCAGTGTAGGAGATCGCTCCCCACACCATGATGCCGGGTGTTGGCCCTGTGTGCCTCGGTCGTATGCAGTCCTGATTGTGGCGCTCACCTGCACGGCGCCAAACACGCATACGACCATCATTGGCACCAAGGCAGAAGCGACTCTCATCGCTGAAGACGACACGTCTCCATTCGTCCCTCCATTCACGCCTGTCGCGACACCAGTGGAGGCGGGCTGCACGATGTTGGGGCGTGAGCGGAAGACGGTCTAACGGTGTGCGGGACCGTAGCCCAGCTTCATGGAGACGGTTGCGAATGGTCCTCGCCGATACCCCAGGAGCAACAGTGCCCCTAATTTGCTGGGAAGTGGCGGTGCGGTCCCCTACGGCACTGCGTAGGATCCTACGGTCTTGGCGTGCATCCGTGCGTCCCTGCGGTCCGGTCCCAGGTCGACGGGCACGTGCACCTTCCGCCGACCACTGGCGACCACATCGATGTACTGTGGAGACCTCACGCCCCACGTGTTGAGCAATTCGGCGGTACGTCCACCCGGCCTCCCGCATGCCCACTATACGCCCTCGCTCAAAGTCCGTCAACTGCACATACGGTTCACGTCCACGCTGTCGTGGCATGCTACCAGTGTTAAAGACTGCGATGGAGCTCCGTATGCCACGGCAAACTGGCTGACACTGACGGCGGCGGTGCACAAATGCTGCGCAGCTAGCGCCATTCGACGGCCAACACCGCGGTTCCTGGTGTGTCCGCTGTGCCGTGCGTGTGATCATTGCTTGTACAGCCCTCTCGCAGTGTCCGGAGCAAGTATGGTGGGTCTGACACACCGGTGTCAATGTGTTCTTTTTTCCATTTCCAGGAGTGTAGAATTAAGGTAAGGGCCGAATTCCTGAAATATGTTTTTATCTTGCCTATCATCTTGCGAGGCGGTATATGTGTGATGTAGAGCATCTTGTACACTTTATGTAAGTCCGAATTTCATGGGTTTTATTTAAATAGTCATTTTTATAAAGTTGACACCCTTCCACCGTAAGAGCCCTTTTAAAAACAAATTGCACTTTTGGTGGAAAATACGGTCTTAGTGTGAGTGTTTGTACCATTTCCATCCCTCTTACGCGGTGCATAGTTAATGTGTTTGTGTGAGTTGTTAAAATTTTAGTTCAAAGTAATCTGGTGTGTTGCAGATTTGCACCAGTGTAGTTTTTCAGAGGTCGTTGTGAGCAGTTCTGTCTAAGGCCGTGTTGAAAGGGAGCGAAAGCCTCTCAGCCCGAAGGCTCCTGCTGTAACAAAAAAATATATATATATTCTGCCTCTGAATAATTGGAACTTGATATTTCGAGGGTACTTTTCTGCTTATAATTTTAAAACTGTTAGGAATAAAATTCACATTTGTTAAATTGTAACTTGATATTTCAAGGGTGCTTTTCTGCTTATAAATTTTAAATCTGTTTTGGAAAAGGCTTTTATGAATAAAATTACCATTGGTTGAAATGTAATTTGTTTCCATCAATTACTCCTTGGCAACTACTTCCACGCTCACATAGTGTGTTAATGTTCTTGATGAATCGCTAGTAACTAAAGTAAATTATTTAAGAAAAGATTTTGGAAAGTAAATTTTCACGGTTCAGTGACGCAGTACTAGAATCAGAATATAAGAGAGCTTTGGAAGACATGATGCGTGTGGAAAGTATGAGACTGGTGATATACTGTCAGATTTCCGCAAAATACCGAAGATAACATGAGCCACCAAGTTTGAGTATTTTCTTTCAATCAGCTTAACAGCACACACATCCAAGTTGCTGACAAGAATAACATATAGAAGAATAGGAAAGAAAGCTGAGGATCTAGTAGACGAAGATCACTTTGGTTTTAGGAAAGGAAAAGGCACCTGAGAGGCAGTTTTGACGAGACGGTTGAAACAAGAAGCAAGGGTGAAGAAAATTCAAGACGAGCAAAGGATTTGTCAACTTGGAAAAAGATGTCAATGTAAAATGATGCAAGATGTTCGAAATTCTTACAAGATTAGGGGTAAGTTGAAGGGAGAGGCGGGTAATATACAATACGTACAAGAGTCAATAGGAAACAATAAGACTGGAAGATCAGAGATGAAATGCTCGGATTAAAAAACGTGTAAGTCGGGGATGGGGTATTTCGCCTCTACTGTTCTATACAAATTGAAGAAGCAATGATGGAAATAATAGAAAGGTTCAAGAATGGGACTAAAATTCAGGGTGAAAGGACGTCAGTGATAAGATTCGATAATGACAGTTCTATCCTCAATGAAAGTGAAGAACCGTTATAGGGTCTCTTGAATGGAATGGGCATTTTAAAGAGTACAGAAAATGAATTGAGAGTAAAGGGTAATGTAATGAGAAGTAACAGAAATGAGAACAAGGGAAAACTAAATAACAAAATGGGGATCACGAAATAGACGAAGTTAAGGAATTCTGCTGCCTAGGGAGCATAATAACCCATGACGATCAGAATAAGGATGAAACAAACAACAGTCTTGCACGGTAAAAAGGGCATTCCTGGCTGAAAGAAGTCCACTGGTGTCAGGCATTGGTCTTAACTTAAGAAAGAAATTCCTAAGAATGTACGATTGGAGCACAACATTGTATTGTTGAAACATGGACAGTGGGAATACCGGGACAGAAGAGAACTGAAGGATTAGAGATGTGTTGCTAAAGAAGAATGTAGAAAGTTAGGTGGAATGATAAGGTAAGGAATGAAGAAGTTTCCACGTAAAGGAATACATGAAAAATACTGACGAAGAGAAGGGATAGGATGATAGGACATATATTAAGACATCAGGGAATAACTTCCATGGTACTAGAGAGAGCTGTAATGGATAAAAAGTGTAAAGGAAGACAGGGAATGGAATGCATCCATCAAATATTTGAAGACGTAGGTTGCAAAAGCTGCTGCGAAGTGAAGAGATTGGCACTTTTCTTTTTATGTGAGTCATTTGTCTTCTGACTGGTTTGATGTGGCCCGCCACGAATTCCAACATTTTCACCTCATAATAGCACTTGCTACGTACGTCTTTAATTACCTGCTGCATGTATTCCAGTCTCTGCCTTCATCTATAGTTTTTACCCTACTATTTATTTTAATTTGTCGTTCCGCTTACGGTCACTCTGGATAGTTATTCCCAGATATTTCACTGTAGTACTGTTCCCAGCAATTCTTAATAAATAGTGTAGTTCCGGAGTAGTATATTTCTTTTCCTATGTATGTGCAATAATCCATCAATCCACTCACGTCTATTCTATTATTCAGTACTGTCTTCTGGCGTTGCTACTTTCTTATAGGCAACCGTATCATCTGCGGCAGTTTCTACTACATCTTTTATATACATCGTAAACAGTAACGGTCGTATCACATTTCCTTGGCGTATATCTGTCGACTTAGTTTCTTTAAGACCGACGTGTTGAGTGCCGTCTGCTGGGAAGCGTTGAATTCAGTCTCATATCTGATCCGATACTCGACAAGTTTTGTATTTTTTCCATCAAATGATTTTCGTAAGATCTCTGTCTGCGGATGACATGTTGATTTTTATAAAGGAGATTTTCGTTCTCCAAAAACGTCAAATTCTTGAGAATAAAGCATCTTCCACAATTCTACAACGGACTGACGTGAACCATGCAGGCCCATAATTATCAGCATCTCTCCTACGACCCTCCTTGAAAATGAGAATAATGGGTGCCTTTTTCCAGTCGCTGGATATCCTTCATTTTTCTAGCGATGTACGGTAAACTAGTCCTAGAAGGGGAGCACGTTGTTTAACATAAGCTTTGTAGAGTCTTGTAGCTATCTCATCTAGTCGTGATACCTTTCCACTAGTAAGTGATTGTGCAGCTTTTATATTCCGCTATCATTTATCCCAATAGCTACCATTTCTACTTTCGTACGATGATTGAAAGTAGGGCCGTGCTAAGATTTTTCGCGGTGAAACAATTTCGGTAGTTCGATGAACCCTCTGCCACGCTCTAAAATGTGATTTTCAGAGTATACATGTAGTTGTAGATGTTATCTTCCGTTTCGATGCCAATATGGTTACTGAGTCATTGAGTAGAGGATCTCGAATCGATTAGTTCATGCGTAATTCTATCGCAACTCTGTCGCCCCACATATTCCTACATTCTGTATATCCTGTCATTTCCACGAAGCTGCTACACATATCATTCTCAGAAATCCGCATTGACACTCCTGGTTTAGACTCTTTATTTATTTTACAGTATTCCATGTCCGAAATACTTTTAAATTATCGGTACTTAGAATGTTTCGATATTGAATGTCAAACTTATATTTACGGTCTTTTCTTTCTCTGAGAGATTTAATTCACCTTAATAACGAAATCACTAGATGACTTACTTTGCCTTAGTGATACTGGATGTTTCAATGGTTAATGGAAAAGAACACTGAAAGAATGATGGCGCAGAGATAGGGAAGAAAAAATACAACTCCAGGTCAAGGCGTTGTGGGAATGGTCGTGGATAAGGCGTGTTTTCTTTCGAAATTTAAGCTCCTGAGGGAAGCACATTACTATGAGCTCTTGCTTGACTTCTTTTTTCAACTGGAAAAAGTCTTAAAGCCTGAGCCGGCCGTTGCTAGGTGAATAATTCCACTTCCAACAAATACAGCCCAGGTGAATGATAAAAAACATGCCTTCAGAGAACGTGTATCAATAGCAACTGCTTATCGGGTAAGTTATGAACAGTCGCTAACGATATCTACTCCTCTCCCATTTCCAACGGAATCACAGTGACTGCCTACCGGACATCCTCCACTGCCTCGTAGCACGATCCCGGCCTCCGCAGCGTCGTGCCACGACTCAGTTCTTGGCCATATATTTCTTTCTGCCGTTCTTCATCCTCTTTGCGTCAACTGCTGCCCCCAGATACGCTCGTCCCATCTCCACTTACACTTCACGAGACACTTAATCTTAAATCAAGCACCCTGTGGCTACAACTTTTTCCCTGAGCTATGACATTACGTTTGCATAAAATGACAGATGTGTTACTGTAGTGAGAGGAAACGGAAAAATACTGGCGCTTATTTCAACAGCTGTATAAAACCGCTGTAACAGTACTTTCAAAATAATCTGCGTCTAGTTGTACATCAACGCTTTGAAAGCTAGCAAAGCGTCAGTGCTGTACGGGGAGGTTATAGTTAAATTGCAATTACTCTCTGAGATGCAGTACGGGCTGTAATATCGTATGGCAACGAAATGTAGCACACTGCTAATGCGTTAAAACACAACCGATTTATGCAGGGAAAAATTAGCCCGAATTTTGGCCACAAGGTACAAATATAGCGGTGCACATTGTTTGTAAACTTCATTTCCATGACGGTAAGACATCCACGCTGTCATTCCACAAGCCTTAACGTGAGTGTACAGTGTGGCTATCGAGGAGAGAGACCGTGCGCTGTTAGTTAATCTGTTTTATGAGAACGACGACAAATACATTGCTGCATTGAGGGAGAAGCGTCGACTGAAGTGTCTGAGTGGAATTACAATGCCATTAAATGGGTTAAAGAGATGATTGAGCCATGGTGAGCTGGCGCCAGTCTAATTTTTTCACGTATCGTTGAGATAGATTGTGGTTGAGGTAAGCTATCTTTGCTTTTTGCGTGTCTTATCTTGCGGCTTCGACGGGAACTCTCGAGATCTCGTGTCATTCGCGGGGAGTGTCAACGGCTGCCGAACGAGTGTGATGACCGTTACACTTTGTGGTGTGAAATTGGTTGGGCGTTTTGCCGAGATGGGCAGCTTGGAGATACAAGTTCTGTGACATCGCTGGGAACAAAATTTCAAGGGAAACCTTGAAGTTGTGGAACCCGCTCCCTCGTATTGTGTACCTGTTATGGAGTAAGTCGTCGTAATTGTTTGTTCACCGACGCACTCAGAGATTTTAAACTTCATTGTTATTAGGGGAGACTTTCTTGGCCTAGTTAAATCGTGGCCGTTATTTGAAAATTTTCTCAGAAGCTTTTTCGGTATCTCTTGCAATCAAATGATTTTATGTTACTGTTTTTAAAGCCTACACTCTATTAATACAGTTGCCCATGTGTAAGTGAGTCACAGGTTCTGCTCAGTGTTTCTATGTTTCAGAGTTAGTGGAATGTCTTTGTTATTCGGGCTGAAACTTTTAATTATGCCAGCGCCTTGGCGGGGAGTGAATTGTCATCCGAGGTCTACGCCTGGCAGTGTTTAAGAACCTGGCTACTACCGGAGTTGGTCACATATCCCTTTCGAAAGGTTAGTATTTATCTTCCTTCCGTCATGGAGGGTTAAGCTGGTAGATATATATTTTGTATGTAACCTGTTTGTAAATGAACTTGGTTTCTTAAGTATTACGGACTGGCAACTGGCTTAACCTTTAACAGCATAGCATCCGATGAGTACTAAGTGCAGCTTTTCTAGTAATTTTTTATTAACACGTTTGAGTACGTAAACATTTTTTTAAGATCAGTGTCTCTGTTGTAGTTTTTTTAATTAAGTGATTCTATCATGTTATGTAACGGCATCTTAGTTTGGCACTAGTGCTCAAGTGTTATTAACTCACCATTTACCAGTAATTGTTTCGTTATATCTATTTTGAGGGAAGTCCTATATGGGAGTTTGAAGTTCTCAAGTTCGTCAGCAACTACCTTCTCTTAATTTGGAATTGTTTGTTAGAGTACTAAGTACATAGGCTTTGTAATTGTATTTGCAACGTATTATCTAGTGGCTCGCCCACAATTTGTAAATCTCAAGTTATTTTTTAAAGGCGTAATGCCAAAAGCGTAATGTCGCCATTGTTGATGTTGTTGTGGTCTTGAGTCATGAGACTGGTTTGAGGCAGCTCTCCATGCTACTCTATCCTGTGCAAGCTGCTTCATCTCCCAGAACCTACTGCAACCTACATCCTTCTGAATCTGCGTGGTGTATTCATCTCTTGGTCTCCCTCTACGATTTTTACCCTCCACGCTGCCCTCCAATACTAAATTGGCGATCCGTTGATGCCTCAGAACATGTCCTACCAACCGATCCCTTCTTCTAGTAAAGTTGTGCCATAAACTTCTCTTCGCCCCAATCCTATTCAACACCTCCACATTAGTTATGTGATCTACCCATCTAATCTTAAGCATTCTTCTGTATCACCACATTTCGATAGCTTCTATTCTCTTCTTGTCTAAACTATTTATCGTCCATGTTTCACTTCCATACATGGCTACACTCAATACAAATACTTTCAGAAACGACTTCCTAACACTTAAATCAATACTCGATGTTAACAAATTTCTCTTCTTCAGAAACGCTTTCCTTCCCATTGCCAGTCTACATTTTATATCCTCTCTACTTCGACCATCATCAGTTATTTTGCTCCCCAAATAGCAAAAGTACTTTACTACTTTAAGTGTCTCATCTCCTAATCTAATACCCCCAACATCACACAACTCGACTACATTCCATGATCCTCGTTTTGCTTTTGTTGATGTTCATCTTATATCCTCCCTTCAAGACACCATCAATTCCGTTCACTGCTCTTCCAAGTCCCTTGCTGTCTCTGACAGAATTACAATGTCATCGGCGAACCTCAAAGTTTTTACTTCCTCTCCATGGATTTTAATACCATCTCCGAATTTTTCTTTGTTTCCTTCACTGCTTTCTCAATATACAGATTGAATAACATCGGGGAGAGGCTACAACCCTGTCTCACACCCTTCCCAACCACTGCTTCCCTTTCATGCCCCTCGACTCTTATAACTGCCATCTGGTTTCTGTACAAATTGTAAATAGCCTTTCGCTCCCTGTACTTTACCCCTGCCACCTTCAGAATCTGAAAGAGAGTATTCCAGTCAACATTGTCAAAAGCTTTCTCTAAGTCTACAAATGCTAGAAACGTAGGTTTGCCTTTCCTTAATCTAGCTTCTAAGATAAGCCGTTGGCTCAGTATTGCCAATATTTCTACGGAATCCAAACTGATCTTCCCCAAGGTCGGCTTCTACTGGTTTTTCCATTCGTCTGTAAAGAATTCTCGTTAGTATTTTGCAGCCGTGACTTATTACACTAATAGTTCGGTAATTTTCGCATCTGTTAACACCTGCTTTTTTTTTGGGATTGGGATTATTATATTCTTCTTGAAGTCTGAGGGTATTTCGCCTGTTTCATACATCTTGCTCACCAGATGGTAGAGTTTTGTCAGGACTGGCTCTCCCAAGGCCGTCAGTAGTTCTAATGGAATGTTGTCTACTCCGGGGGCCTTGTTTCGACTCAGGTCTTTCAGTGCTCTGTCGAACTCTTCGCGCAGTATCGTATCTCCCATTTCATCTTCATCTACATCCTCTTCCATTTCCATAATATTCTCCTCAAGTACATCGCCCTTGTATAGACCTTCTATATACTCCTTCCACCTTTCTGCTTTCCCTTCTTTGCTTAGAACTGGGTTTCCATCTGAGCTCTTGATATTCATACAAGTGCTTCTCTTTTCTCCAAAGGTCTCCTTAATTTTCCTGTAGGCAGTATCTATGTTACCCCTAGTGAGATAAGCCTCTACATCCTTACATTTATCCTCTAGCCATCCCTGCTTAGCCATTTTGCACTTCCTGTCGATCTCATTTTTGAGACGTTTGTATTCCTTTTTGCCTGCTTCATTTACTGCATTTTTATATTTTATCCTTTCATTAATTAAATTCAATGTTTCTTCTGGTACCCAAGGATTTCTACTAGCCCTCGTCTTTTTACCTACTTGATCCTCTGCTGCCTTCACTACTTCATCCCCCAAAGCTACCCATTCTTCTCCTACTGTATTTCTTTCCTCCATTCCTGCCATTTGTTCCCTTACGCTCTCCCTGAAGCTCTGTACAACCTCTGGTTTAGTCAGTTTTTCCAGGTCCCATCTCCTTAAATTACCACCTTTTTGGAGTTTCTTCAGTTTTAATCTACAGTTCATAACCAATAGATTGTGGTCAGAGTCCACATCTGCCCCTGGCAATGTCTTACAATTTAAAACCTGGTTCCTAAATATCTGTCTTACCATCATATAATCTATCTGATACCTTCTAGTATCTCCAGGATTCTTCCATGTATACAACCTTCTTTCATGATTCTTGAACCAAGTGTTAGCTATGATTAAGTTATGCTCTGCACAAAATTCTACCAGGCGGCTTCCTCTTTCATTTCTTACCCCTAATCCATATTCACCTACTACGTTTCCTTCTCTCCCTTTTCCTACTACCGGATTCCAGTCACCCATGACTATTAAATTTTCGTCTCCCTTCACTATCTGAATAATTTCTTTTATAATCATACATTTCTTCAATTTCTTCGTCATCTGCCGAGCTAGTTGGCATAAGAACTTGTACCTCTGTAGTAGGCGTGGGCTTCGTGTCTGTCTTGGCTTTAATAATGCGTTCACTATGCTGTTTGTAGTAGCTTATCCTCATTCCTATTTTTTTATTCATCATTAAACCCACTCCCGCATTACCCCTATTTGACTTTGTATTTATAACCCTATATTCCTCTGAGCAAAAGTCTTGTTCCTCCTGCCACCGAACTTCACTATATCCCACTATATCTGACTTCAGCCTATCCATTTCCCTTTTTAAATTTTCTAACCTACCTGCCCGATTAAGGGATCTGACATTCCACGATCCGATCCGTAGAACGCCAGTTGTCTTTCTTCTGATAACGACGTCCTCCTGAGTAGTCCCCGCCCAGAGATCCGAATGGCGGACTATTTTACCTCAAGAATATTATACCCAAGAGGACGACATCATCATTTAACCATGCAGTAAAGCTGCACGCCCTCTGGAATAATTACGGCTGTAGTTTCCCCCTGCTTTCAGCCGTTCGCAGTACCAGCACAGCAAGGCCGTTTTGGTTAGTGTTACAAGGCCAGATCAGTCAATCATCCAGAGTGTGGCCCCTGCAACTACTGAAAAGTCTGCTGCCCCTCTTCAGGAACCACGCTTTTGTCTGTCCTCTCAACAGATACCCCTCCGTTGTGGTTGCACCTACGGTACGGCTATCTGTATCGCTGAGGCACGCAAGCCTCCCCACCAACGGCAAGGTCCATGGTTCATGGGGGGGGGGGGGGGGGGGGAATGTCGCCGTAGGTGACTTAATTATAAAGTGTGACTATCAACCGTGACTCCATCCCGCTTCCTGTTTAATGGTATTTAAGATATACTGTGCAAGTGTGGTACGACTAAGGAATCACGTATCAATGAGAACGAAATTCGAAAACACAGTTGAGCTTCTTGTGTCATGGAGAATTATTCCTACGCTCGTGCTGTGCCACGAGAATTGCCCATCACATGTCAATAATACGGGAACGTTTCACAGTCTATTCCACAATGGTACCCGTACAAAATCCAGATGGTGCACAAACTCAAATTACATAATCTGCAGCAACTTTCTGAATTTGCTCTTCGGTTTCGGCCCGGATCGAAGTTGATGATGTGTAGCCGAACAATATTCTAGGGAGTGAAGAGGCACATTGTAACCTGCAGTGCAGACAGAACTGGCAAATTTGTGGTGCTGTTGATCCGTATGTTATGCGTGAATAGCCGTTGGACTCACCGTAGGTGAGTGTGTGGTATGGTTTCACTAACACCTTTATTTTGGGCTGTGTTTCTCTGGACAGAATACACCCAGAGGGCCTGTCACGTTTGCGGTGGCGCCTGCATGTTATAGAGACCTCCATGTACAGTATGTGCGTCCTGGTTTAGGAGAGCGAAACTATATGCAAACCAAATTTTTTCAGGTTAGATGGTTAGTAATGATTCAAGGTTATATATTTTTCACTTTTTCGATCTTTTTTGGCCGCATCTTTCATCTATTACTTATGGAAATATTTCTACATGTCGTTCTTGCATTCAAAGCGCCACATTTGCACCTTTCGGCCAAAATTGGAACAAATTTTTTCCAGCGTAAAACGGTTTTGCATTAACGCATTAGCATATCCATCAAATTTCACAGACGTACGATAATTACAGCCCACACTGCACCTCCATGAGTAGATGCACTTTCATTACTACCACTCGGTACTTTCTGAAAACTATATCATTTCCGTCCATATAGCTGCCACATACCGGCGCAGAGGATCTCAGTGCTCGGCCAGCCGGAGTGGCCGAGCGGTTCTAAGCGTTACTGTCACAGGTTCGAATCCTGCCTCGGGCATGGATGTGTATCAGGATAGTTAGGTTTAAGTAGTTCTAAGTTCTAGGGGACGGATGACCTCAGAAGTTATGTCACATAGTGCTCAGACCCATTTGAACCATTTGATCTCAGTGCTCAACAAACAGTACTGGCCATTAAAATTGCTACACCACGAAGATGACGTGCTACAGACGCGAAATTTAACCGACAGGAAGAAGATGCTGTGATATGCAAATGATTAGCTTTTCAGAGCATTCACACAAGGTTGGCGCCGGTGGCGACACCTACAACGTGCTGACAGGAGGAAAGTTTCCAACCGATTTCTCATTCACAAACAGCAGTTGACCGGCGTTGCCTGGTGAAACGTTGTTGTGATGCCTCGTGTAAGGAGGAGAAATGCGTACCATCACGTTTCCGACTTTGATAAAGGTCGGATTGTAGCCTATCGCAATTGCGGTTTATCGTATCGTGACATTGCTGCTCTCGTTTGTCGATATCCAATGACTGTTAACAGAATATGGAATCAGTGGGTTTAGGGGGGTAATACGGAACGCCGTGCTGGATCCCAACGGCCTCGCATCACTAGCAGTCGAGATGACAGCCATCTTATCCGCATGGCTGCAACGGATCGTGCAGCCACGTCTCGATCCCTGAGTCAGCAGATGGGGACGTTTGCAAGACAACAACCATCTGCACGAACAGTTCGACGACGTTTGCAGCAGCATGGACTATCAGCTCGGAGACCATGGCTGCGGTTACCCTTGACCATGCATCACAGACAGGAGCGCCTGCGATGGTGTACTCAACGACGTACCTGGGTGCACGAATGGCAAAACGTCATTTTTTCGGATGAATCCAGGTTCTGTTTACTGTATCATGATGCTCGCATCCGTGTATGGCGACATCGCGGTGAACGCACATTGGAAGCGTGTATTCGTTCACCATACTGGCTTATCACCCGGCATTGATAGCACTTGGAACAGTGGACGTTACATTTCAGATGTTTTACGACCCGTGTCCCTACCCTTCATTTGATCCCTGTGAAACCCTACATGTCAGCTGGATAATGCACGACAGCATGTTGCAGGTCCTGGTCGGGCCTTTCTGGATAGAGAAAATGTTCGACTGCTGCCCTGGCCAGCACATTCTCCAGATCTCTCACCAACTGAAATCGTGTGGTCAGTGGTGGCCGAGGAACTGGCTCGTCACAATACGCCAGTTACTACTCTTAATGAACTGTGGTATCGTGTTGAAGCTGCATGGTCAGTAGTACCTGTACACACCATCCGAGCTCTGTTTGACTCAATGCCCAGGCGTATCAGGGCCGTTATTACGGCCAGATGTGGTTGTTCTGGGTACTGATTTCTCAGGATCTATGCACCCAAATTGCGTGAAAATGTAATCGCATGTCAGTTCTAGTATAATATATTTGTCCATTGAATACCCGTTAATCATCTGCATTTCTTCTTGGTGTAGCAATTTTAATGGCCAATTGTGTATTATTACACCTGCTCGTGCCCTCTTTGGCACGAGTGTTCTAAGAATGACAAGAATTTCTGTTTCTTTCTAAATAGTTTTATCTATTTTTCTGTATCATAGTTATTTCCTTTATGTCGTTTAAACCTATCTTTCAGTCTTGTGCATCCCACTTTTGGGGAGCGTCGTTGATGATGTAGCACTTTGGAAGGCCGAGGTAATCAGAATCCAATACCAGTGTGAAAACAAGTATTTGGTTCAAACAGTGCGCACAGCCGAAGATGTCTGCCGTGGACACTCGGTTCTCCGACAATCTGGACAATTTAATATTTGATAGGAAGTCGCACAAACCTATATCCATTACGCTACACCCTATCATGTGTGTGTAACGGTTTGTAGGTGGTAAGCTAAAATCTGCCTCTATTGACACAGTTTGATCAGGAAGTTTATATACGACATACTCTCTTTGTCTATACTTTACTTGTAGCATACATTTGCTTAGGTAAGTGGTCAATGAAAGTGTTCCATTACCATATTTGAACCTACTGAATAATGTGATTTAGAATCAGTACTTTCTGCCAATCGCACTGAGGAGCAAAAAAATTGGTGCAAATGGCTCTAAACACTGTGAGACTTAACATCTGAAGTCATCAGTCCCCTAGACTTAGAACTACTTAAACCTAACTAACCTAAGGACATCACACACAACCGTGCCCGATGCAGGATACGAACCTGCGACCGTCGCAGACGCGTGGTTCCGGACTGAAAACCGAGCGAGGTGGCGCAGTGGTTAGACACTGGACTCGCATTCGGGAGGACGACGGTTCAATCCCGCGCCCGGCCATCCTGATTTAGGTTTTCCGTGATTTCCCTAAATCGCTCCAGGCAAATGCCGGGATGGTTCCTTTCAAAGGGCACGGCCGACTTCCTTCCCCGTCCTTCCCTAATCCGATGAGACCGATGACCTCGCTGTCTGGTCTCCTTCCCCAAACCAACCAACCAACCAACCGGACTGAAACGCCTAGAACCGCTCGGCCTCCGCGGCCGGCGCTGAGGAGCACCAGGGAGCTAATGTCATTAGCTACTTCTCACTCCTCCTAACTACACACCACTGTACAACACTCCTACATGACAGGTATACTGCTTTGAAACCCCAGTCATTCCAGGAAAATAACTAGTCCGTAGTTCAGTAGCATAGGCCTCAATCACATCCACTTTAAAAACATTACGCTTAGACTGACCCATCATCACCAAGCTAGACAAAGCCTTCTTCATCCATAACAGGCCACTGTACAAGCCTGCAGCAGCGATCACGAGTAGTACTGCAGCATACCTATAAGAGGCATGAGGAAGCGACGCTTGCAGCACTGGCCAGCCCCATGATGCAGATTTGGAATGAATGAAGATTACGAACTTAATGCCTGCGTTTACAGGTTGCTGAAGTTATTAATTCAACAATCGATAAAATTAGTTGATAATAAACGATGTTAAACCTATCTGCCCCCAAAATCTGAGACTACTGACGGATTGCCTAAACAGATATCTGTCGTCTCTTGGGTGAGATCGAAGAAATTTTCCGCACAACGGACTAGTTATTCTGAATTATTTTCAAGAAGGTGAAATTCCGCAGAAGGTACCGAGCCGTTTCTTTGAATAATGAGCCTCGGCTAACTTGAGGCGCAAGGTTAACAGACCTTCCCATCTTTGCACAATTTGCTCTGAGGCAACTTGTCACTGGCTGGAACAAATTTCAGCCACCACCCGCCACGATTGTTAAGTTGGCTATGGTATCTGCTTTCTGTCAGCTGGTGTCGACCTAGAATGCTGACAAAAGGGATGAGAGGAACTTTCGCCACCCCAGTCGGTTGAAGTTTTTGGTCAGAACCACTTCCTGATAACACTAGCGCGGATGTCGCCCCGAGTGCTTCCTGTAGTTAGCTGCTACCATGGACGAAACTGGTACCAAAATTACTCTGTAAAGTCATCGGGTCAGTTTTGGTCGTGATTTCCTAGCGGTGCTTCTAGCAGCTTATCTGTCGACAGGCATGACCTATCCATGCTTCGCTGATAAGTTAGTTCGTGCAGCCCCTGAATGGGCTACATTCGACATAGGTCTCTTATCAGTTAACTGTTTCCAACGAGACTGTCAATTTGCACTCAGTCTCCAAAGATGAGCTGCTCAATTTAATACTTTTATTTCATGCGTTCAATGACTTCTGTTATTTCGTCTTCACCTGCAGAAACTTTTTGGTGCCAGATTGTTGCATCATTTGTATTAACTCCAAACAGAATGTAACAAGCTACGTCGCTTTTCATGTGTTTTATGGTATATCCACCGGATTTTTTACCTGGTCTCTCTGTCTTCTGCTCAATCAAATTCCCCTAGTTTCCTCATATGAAACAACTACCAGAAACCCCTACTAGATGAGACGGAGTCCCGTGCCATAATGACTGGGGCAACATAGAATTGACAAATGAGAGTAATGGTAACAGACAGTAAGGAATCAGCTGCAAAAAGTTCCTTTAATTACACTTTCCATTCGCAGTCATCAATCCACATAGATTACATTCATCGCGACCGGGTATACACTATCCTGATATATCTCAACCGTGAGGAGGACCAATAAAAGGAATTTTAGTAACAGAGAAGAGTATTGGGATTTGGAAAGTGGAAAAACCTCACAAATGACTTTCAGAAAACCTCCAGAAGTCTGAAAAGTCGTTCAAGTGCAGTTTTTGATGACCTGTTCAGTTACTCCGAGTGTGAAGTAGCCGCAACTGAGCCTTAAAAGTGATTATGAACTAAGACATCCGTGAGTTGAAATTACTGCAGTGAAGTCGATGCAAATTCTGAGAAGTGTAAAATGTGGAAGAAATTGTATTCAAGAAACAGAAGTACAATAGGTTCTCGAACGAACAATTACAATATTTATACACTGTTGAATATGAAAACAGCAAGAACCTCGAACAAGACAGAAGCGTTACTACCTGTCCCCCATTTCTATCACGATGCAAAAAACTGAAGCAGGAAATTAAAAAAAAACTTTTGATGAGAAAGAAGGAAAGAATAGGCCTACGTCGAACTAAAAATGCAACGAAACTGACGAGTTGATTTGTTAAATTGTTCCCTGCCAAGACTTCCCCATTAATTTTGTGGTCTCGGGTTTCGACAATTGATATAATTTGTTGTATCAGAATATCACCTATGTTTTCCATTTATTTTTTCGTCATGTAACCATCAGTTACATGAATAATCTATTGTCAAATAAATTTTTATACAAAAACATAAACTGACAATTTTACACAGTGCTATGGTTATTCGAAAATGATTATTACATAAATGCCAAATTTAACAAAAACAAAGAAAAAACACCTCCGTTAAATCACTGTTCCCATATTCGAAAAGTTGTTTATGTCTAATTAATACTAAAAATTGAACAAAAATATTACTTTTACGAATTTCCATTTATTTCTGCTGAATATTGGTACTATTTATGTTGCTAACTCCATTTGTGTTGCTCAACACTTAGTTACATTTACCTGGGACATGTGTTTTACTTTACTTATCTCGCCCTGATGGTAACAAGTGACGTGTTATGCTCTTATGACTGCCTTGTGGAGGGAAACAGATTTGAATCTCGGAAAATAACATCATATTCTTTAATATTTTAAACATAGCTGCACAACAGCAACGGTTCCACGTAATAAAATTATAAACAGCCGACCAGTTGCAATGGATAAAGAAATTATTTACCTAGGTTTCGACAAATATAAATTTGTCTTCTTCAGAAGGTAGCCTAAGGACAATGAACATCATAGCTTACATTAGAAAAGTATGAAACTTAAGCCAAGGATAAATTTTAACACAAATTAGAGAGCTCTTGCATTACAGATATATGATAACGACGACTGTACTTACAATTTTACATTAGTAAGGACTAATGTACCATCGCCGTTTTTACAATTGTCGGCATAGATATATTGGTCAAAAATGAAATATAGCCCAGGAATTTGGGTTTTTCACGTAAATATAACCTAGGTAAAGAATTTCTTTATCCATTGCAAATGGTCGGCTGTTTACAATTTTATCAAATACTAAGATATATAGCAGTAAAATCCAAAAATGAAATGCAGTGTTTTAACTGCTGTATTAACATGGGAAGGGGCAGACATGAAGAATATGTAATATTTTGAGAAATTCCTCAAAAGGCAATGAATAACTGAATCGAGTTCATCAAATAATCTTGTTCTGTGATCAATATGTATGGGAATGCTACAAAGCTACAGACAGTTTTTGGGTACATATGGAAAAACCAGTTGATTTCGTGGAGTTACAACACCCAGTCCATTCATCGCCATTGCCTACCGTCATGATATTAGGAACTCAGTATGGTCAAAAACTCATCGAAACAAATATTTTTGTGCTCGTGAATGTTTGTGTCCATTTCAAAATCCAATATCTGATTTCGGAATCTCTGTCTAACCATGATGTAACCTAACTGAAGTCTTCCTGTATCTCCCACCAGTTTCGAAGTATAAATCTTCCTCTTGTAATTCCTGAAGAGAGTATTAACTTTTATAATTTGAAATTTATTGAAGAACACAATTAGTCTTTCTCATCTTTCATTCCTGAGACTCAGCCCACATCTTCACGTTATCCGTTCTTCTACTCCTTCGTCTACAACCGCATTCAAGCCCCCATGACTATTAGGGTTTCTTTTTCCATTACATACTGAACAACACCTTCAATATCCATACATACTTTCTGTGTCTCCTCATCTTTAGTTTGGGACGTTGACATGTATGCCTGAACTATTTTTGACGGTGTTGGTTTGCTGTCGATTCTGATGAGAATAGCCCTATTACTGAACTGTTCACGATAACTCACACTCTGCCTTACCTTCCATCATAACGGACCCTACCCCTGTAGTTTCTGCTACTGTTAACATTTTTCTACACTCATCTGACCAGAAATGTTTGTCTTCTTTCCATTTCATTTCACTGACTCCCACCGTATCTATATTGACCCTTAGTATTTCCTTTTTCATATTTTCTAGCTTCCATGAAACGTTCAAACTTCTGAGATTCCGCGCCCCGTCTCGCACAACGTTACCGTTTTGTTCGTTATTCAGTCTTTTCCTCATGGCCACTTCCCGATTAACAGTCCCTGCCCGGGATCCGGTTCGGGGACTAGTACGGAATCTTTGCCAATGGAGAGGTCATCATGCCACTATATCAATTACAGGGCACATGTCTTTGCGATAAACGGTATGTGTCTTTAATGCAGCCGTTTTCACTGGTTTCTTCGTGTTCGTACTGTTGATCATCTGTTGATCATTGTTGATTCTTCCACATTTAGACTCAAGGGCAAGGGAGCTCCCGAACTTCTGTCCGTTCCTCCGCCGGCTGTGACAAGAATGTTTGCTGAATGACGGTGGCTTCTTATGCCGGAAGTCTTCGGCTGCCATTGCTGAAGATTTTTATTAAAATTTTTCGCAGTGGTAGGGTTCTTCTAATTAAAATCGACAGCAAACCAACGCCGAAAACAATAATTGAGGTAAACGTGCCGACGTCGCAAGCAGAAGATGGAGAGGTAGTGGTAGTACTGAGGAAACCTGACCGGTAATTGTGTGTGTGTTAGCGGAGATGAAAATCTAATAAACTTGAGTGAGTGCTTTACAGTCAAAGGAGAAGGAGTAGAAGAAGGAGTCAGAGGAGAATGTGGGCTTGGTACTATCAATAAGAGAGGTGAAATACTAAGTGAATCATTCAATACATTTCAGGTATTAATAGCGTATACTCTGTTGAGGAAACATAGTGTAAGTGGAAAAGGCACAGAGACACGGGAAGGTAACAGTGGGATTACAACAAGGTCAGACAGAGATCACAAAATAAATATTTTTTTTGTAAAGCGTACCCAGGAGCAGATATAGACTCAAAACTCAATTTAGTAATGATAAAGCTTAAGCGAACGGTACGGAAGAATCATTGAAGAAGGAAGTGGCATACCGAGATACTGAGGAACGGTAAGGTACGATTGAAGCTAGCTAAGGTAGTAGATACTGTGATGGTTTGTAAAGCGTACCCAGGAGCAGATATAGACTCAAAACTCAATTAAGTAATGATAAAGCTTAAGCAGTGGGATGGTACAAGGTAGGTAAATGTGAGGAAACTGTGAGTAACAGAAGGAATAATTAAACCGATTGACGATAGTAGCAAATACGAAAATACCCAGGGAAAGAGACTAATAGGCCTACAGCAACATAAAACACTTAGAAATGAAGTCAATATGAAGTTCAAGGACGTCAAGGGGAAATGGGTGCAGGAAAAATGAGTAGAAACCGAAAACAAAATGCTCATCGGAAGAGCTGACTCACAAGTACAGAAATGCCAAACACGGTCGGTGAAATTAAAAGCATGGGTGGCAACATTATGACTGCAGTGGGAATTTACTACTAAAAGCAGGACAGGTAGCGGATAGGCGGAAAGAGTGCACTGAAGAACTCTGTGAGTGGAAGAATTGTCTGATAATGAGAAGGAAGAAGAAGCTGGGGTTTATATGGAAGAGACAGCGGACCGAGTAACAGTGGATAGAGTAAGACATCAAATCAGGCTGAAGGAATAAACCCTCCATGAAAATCTCTTGAAACGTTGGGGGAAGTGACAACCAAACGACTATTTAAGTTGGTTTGTGGTATCTACAAGTATGAAATAGGCGACACGCCTTCATATTTTCGGAAAAGTGTCATACATACAATTCCGAAGATAGCACGGTTTTGTAGGTAAGAGACCTACCACAAAATCAGCTCAAAAGCTTATGCATCGAAGTTACTGACAAAAATTATTTGCAGAATGCTGGAAAAGAAAATTGAGGGACTGCTAGATGACAATCGAATGGCTTTAGAAAAGGTAGAGCTCCAGAGAGGCAGTGCTAACGTTGTACTTGACAATGGAGGAAAGAGATGCTCATACCATAAGTCGACCTGGAAATAGCGTTCGAGAATGTAAAATGGAAAAGATGTTTGAAATTCTGAGAAAAATAGGAGAAAGCTGTAGGAAAATACGGATAATATACGGTACGTACAAGAACCAAGAGGGTGCAATAAGACTAGAAGATAAAGGAAGAAGTTCTCGGATTACAAAGTCTGTAAGACGAGGATAGGGTCTTTTAGCCATACTGTTCAATCTATATATCGAAGAAACAATGACGGAAAGAAGTAAAAGTTGGATTAAAATTCGGTGTGAAAGGATATCAGTGATCAGATTCCTTGCTGCCATTGCTATCCTCTGTGAAGATGAATTGCGAGAATTGTTCAGTATAATATATAGTCTCATTGTTGTAGAATATAGATTGAGAGCAGACTGAAGAAAGATGAAACTAATGAACAGTAGCGGAAATGAGTTAGCGAAGAAAATAAAATCGAAATAGGTGACCACGAGCAGGACGAACCTAAGGAATTCCGCTACGTTGGAAACAAAATAACGCATGCCGGACGAAGAAAATACAACAAAAAAAGCAGACTAACACGGCTAACAGTTTATCCCTGACCAACAGAAGTTTACTGGTATCAAACATAGGCCTTAATTTGAGGAAGGAAGTTGTGAGAATGTACGTTTGTAGCACAGCATTGTATGGTAGTGAATCATGGACAGTGGGAAAAACGGAACAGAATATCGTACCGTTAGAGCTTTGACGCTAGGTAAAAGGAAGAGTGTTAAAAATGTTATGGACTGATGAGGAATGAGGGGGTACCGCAGAATCGGTGAGGAAAGGGACATATGGATAACACTGAGAAGGGAGACGAACAGTACGATAGGAAATTTGTCAAGACACCATGAAATAACTTCCATCGTACTAGAGGGAGCTGTAGAAGGAGAAAACTATAGAAGAAAGCAAGAATTAGGAGACATACAACCAATACCCGAGAAAGTGCGTTGCAGCAGCTTCTCTGGGATGAACAGTCTGCGCAGGAGAGGAATTCGGTTTGGGCTGCATCACACCAGTCATAAGAGTGAGGAGACCCGCCTTCCGCCCCCGTATTCACCGGAAAAAAAGAAGTAACGCTAAGGACTCGACCATGGAGGGTAAATTCAGTTCTGTCAATATTTCATAAGCTAAGGCACTGTAGGAAACATTAATGCTGTGAGTCCCATTTTTATCGTTTGTCGACTATTGATTGTTCCATTTACAAGGAAGGAATCTCCGTTTATTGTTCCATTTTCATACAAAAAACTTCGTTCGTAAACAAGTAGTTGCCTCCTCATCCTCTACGATGACCTAAATCTCAAGAATGGTATGTGCACTAGGTATCACTAGAGATCTTCAGTGAAACATACAACAATGAGAAGGGAGGAAACGAACCTGTGAATGTACGAGGTGGGCTGCAAGATGCGCTCCGATAAGCTCGGAGATGGCGCGCAGAAGGAAATGTCGTGTGTCCGGCGTTCCGATTCCAGGTGAGCATCACAGTTCTCTCACCTGCAGAGAAGTAGCCGCCGATACTAACTTCATTTCTCAGATGGCTAAGCAACATCGATTATTTCAGGCTACTGAACAGAAACTGTCGTACGACCTGGAAAAATTCTGTGTTAAAGATGTTATCAGCAAAAGTGTCAAAGAATCCAGCAGGACTATCAGGTAAGCACTGACTGGATACGAAGACGTCACAGTACCAATCGTCAAGTTTATTACTGACCCGCTGCTGCCCGCATTTAAGAATATTCCACTCCTTGTGACCTGGAAGGCGCTGACACAGCACCCTCTCACAGTCGCCCAACTTGTATTCTTCCGATACTGCCAAAGGCATTGTACAGTCTAGGTCCAGCTTACTACAAGCAATTCAATAGACGAATATGGGTCAAGCTTTTGCTGTTAACGGTTCATAACATCGTCTTTAATAATAGTAACAAACGACCTGAAGTTGGAACGAACAAGACTAGGTAGTCATGCGCTTTTTTTAGATTTTTACAAAGCCTTTGACAGCTTTGACTTAAATATTTTATGTGTCAACTGTTGGGGGCTATGTGACTTGTTATATTATTCATAATAATTATGTTCGCCAAGACCACATTTTAATCTTATTATTGATTACCAGTTTCGACAGATATACGCCGTTATAATCGGATCTGAAAGTTTAATAAACTAACATTCAAAGTAAAGATGGTTAGTATGTATATAATTTCTTGTAAACACCGTATATATTAATGAAGCATTAATATGTACCTTGTAAGATGTTAACACAAGTTCACGATCTTCATGAACTTCCCAGCCCTATAGTGATATTGAGCCACATTACAATACAAGGTAGCAACTAATATCGGCATCTCGATGCATATACTGTGTGTAGATGAATATTTTGAAAATATTTTTACGTAAATTTACAATTAAAAATTATAATTTATATTTTGAAAAGATAACGTGTTGCACTTTGTAATGAGGAAAGAATTTTTATTGTGGCACATGTAGTTCGAAATTTAAGAGTACATATCGATTGTCGAATACTGCAATGTTAACAACTGTGTACAGACTCTATTGCTTATGACCTGTAGATTAAAACTGAAGAAGCTGCAAAAAGTTGGGAATTTAAAGAGATGGGACCTGGATAAACTAAAACAACCAGAGGTTGTAGAGAGTTTCAGAGAGAGCGATTATGGAACGATTGATAATTACGGGTAAACAAATACAGTAGAAGAAGAATTGGTATCTTCGAGAGGTGAAATAGTGAAGGCAGATGAGAATCAAGTAGATAAAAATAAGAGGGGTAACAGAAGATACATTGAATTTAATTGATGAAAGGAGAAAATATAAAAATGCACTAAATGAAGCAGGCAGAAAGGAATACAAACGTCTGAAAAATGAGATCGACAGGAAGAGCAAAATGACTAAACAGGGATGGCTAGAGGACAAATGTAAGGGTGTAGAGGCATATATCACTAGAGGTAAGATAGATACTGCCTACAGGAAGGTTAAAGAGAAAAGAGAACCAGTTGTATGAATATCAAGAGCTAAGATGGGAAACCAGTTCCAAGCAAAGAAGGGAAAGTAGAAAGGTGGATGGAGTATATAGAGGATTTGTACAAGGGCGATGTACTTGAGAGCAGTATTATGGAAATGGAAGAGGAAGTAGACGAAGATAAAAAGGGAGATATAATACTCCGTGAAGAATTTGACAGAACACTGAAAGACCTAAGTCGAAACAAGGCCCCAGGGGTAGACAAATTCCATCAGAACTAGGTCGAGCCAGCCCCGACCAAACTCAACCATCTCGTAAGCAAGATGTTATACATACCAAAAGACGGTGGGCATCGCTTTACCAGTGGGTACATGCCGTTTGTCTTCTGCGGTACACTTTCGTCTGCTTTTGTCCATTGTTTTGATTGCCATTTTCTTCTGGTGTTCAATGATGGGTCCACGTTTCGTCAAAGGTCACAAATCGTGGCAAAAGGTTTTGCGGATTGCGATTAGACATTGTCATACGTTGTGCTGAAATGTTGTGCTGGATGCGCGTTTGGTCGACTGTGGGAAATCGTGGCCCCCGCTTCGTAGACAGCTTCTTCTTAGCCAGTTCTCTGTGCACGACATTAGGCGCTCGCTCACTGGAGATGTCTCAGCCATCTCTTGAGTTTTTATTCGGCGGTCTTGCATTTTGGTATGTTGGATTGTGTCAGCGCTTTTCTTTGTGGTGACCTTAATTAGACGGCCGGAGCGTGCTTCGCTATTGGTGCTTGTTCACCAACTACAATTAAATTTTCTTCAACGATGGTGAAGAGTCCACGTGCAATTCACGCAGTTGTGTTTTGATTTCTGTGGGAGTCCAAACCCTAGAATGAAAATGTTTTTCTCCATTTTCAGTCACTGTCTACGCACTGACAATTCAGATGATTGTCAACAATTAATAGCGTATTATAGCCAGTTACAATGTATGCAGTGCATCATGTTATTTAAATAATTAGCAGTATAAAATGTATAATACATCTAAAAATCAGTATTAGGTTTGGTCAATGGAATATTAAGAACTACTGGGCGTGTTCTGGGAAAGTAGAATGTCTCTGTAAAGGAAACCATGTAGAAGACGCTACTGCAACCGATTCTAAAGTACGATTCGACAGATTGGGATTCTTAACACGTGTGCATGACAACAGACATAAAACGAACTAAGAAATATGCTGTTATAAAGTCAATGGTTCTATATAGGCCTAGCCTTTACGAAGGCATAACAGAAATGTTATTATTACAAGGGTGGTGCCTGCTCTTTCGGACACGTCCAAAAGACGTTCATGATTGCACAGCCATGTATATACATGATGAATGAGAAATACAGACGTTAGCCGCATGAGGGCACTTAAATACATCAATGTCGACAAGTGAAAATTTTTACCGGGCTGGACTCGAACCCAGATGGCTCGCTTTACATGAGCAATCGCTTTAAACGCTTCCGCTAATCGAGCACGCTTCCACTTCCCGTCGGCCAAAATTCCCCGCTGGTCGCACACTATTCCGTAGTGTTCTCCTGTCAATTATCGTCACTGCTTGCAGCGTCAGGCACGATTCCCGTAAGAGGGCGGGCCTAGGGCGCATCCATAGTGAAGATATCACTAAATGCCGTTAATCTTTTTACAGGGCGGTTCAACTGATCCTACCTATGGGTTTTACCAGTGCTTAATTTGTGAAAAAAAAATAGGTTCCGGTACTGCGACTTTCCGGGAGCTCGTTCTTTGGAATTTATACATCTTAAAACGTAATTTTACCCCCAGCGGAAACGCATAAAGCTACAAAATTTAACTGCATTTAATTTCGTGCAAAGAGATCCGGTTCATAATTTGTGAAGGACGAACAGTTGCCGGCCGAAGTGGCCGTGCGGTTAAAGGCGCTGCAGTCTGGAACCGCAAGACCGCTTCGGTCGCAGGCTCGAATCCTGCCTCGGGCATGGATGTTTGTGATGCCCTTAGGTTAGTTAGGTTTAACTAGTTCTACGTTCTAGGGGACTAATGACCTCAGCAGTTGAGTGCCATAGTGCTCAGAGCCATTTTTGACGAACAGTTTGCACAGAGCGAGTGAGAGACTACGTAAATTTCAAACGTGGATTTTGATGGCATTGTAGGTTGCATAAAACTCACAGGTAGAGGCAGCTAGATCACCATGCATATTACAATTATACAGGCAGTTTTCGTAAGAACGCACAAAAATGTGACAGGACATAAAGAATGACCCATTGAAGAATTTAAGGTAGGGAAAGTGGGGTCGGAGAAGCCAGGTTAAGGAGATATGGATGTAAACTTGTCTACAACTTCTACATGAATTGCTGCGAATGTACCCTTGGCTGTTCATGGTAGTCTGTAGATACAACATGACGTGCACTGCCTCTTTTCAGTGTACATGTCCACAACCATCTCAATGGTGTATTTTCTGGTCTCTGGAATGGAAGGGGAGGTTCTATTCCATGGCCTCCGAGGTCACCTGACCTGAATCTCCTAGATTATTTTCTATGGGGATACCTAAATCACGTGTGTATGAGGCCCAAGTGGATACGTAGATGGAATCAGTTGCCATAATTGTAGTTTCCTGTGATGTGATTCGAAACAAGCCAGCGATATTTGTGAGTGTGCATCAGAATCTTGTTCGCCGATTTTATGCTTGCTTTAAGGTTGATGGCGTCAGTTTCAGCACCTTTTGTGAGGTACAGTACAAATGTTACGTTCATAGCGTCAGTGAGGCTATTTACAGTTAACTGTATCTAATGTAAATAAGAAGGTATACATTAATGTGTTTTTATTCCTATTATCTCCTTAAGCTGGCTTCCCCGACCCCAGGTTCCCTGCCTCAAATTGTTCAGTGGAACATCCTTTATGTCCTGTTAAATTTTTGCTCGCATTTACGGAAAGTGTGTCTATTCTTTTGGTCTTGTCCTAAAGAATAGACAGCAGACATATAATGTATATGAACCGTGAGGGCGAACAATGATGCCATTAGTGCAGATTCACACTACGCCCAAACTGTTGTGGGACTCAAGATGAAGCTGAGAGCAATGAGTAAAGTTGACCGTGAATGCAGCAAATGCAGTGTACTGCAAATTAAGAATTTGGGCTGAATGAGAAACATACTCGGATAGCTGAAGTGGTAAATTCTACTTCTTACATGAAGCGGGAAGTGTGGGCTCGATTCCCAGCCCGCCACTAAACTTCCACTTGCCACCGTTGAATTATTTCAGTGCCCCATATGGCTAACGTCGACATTTCCCTTTAATCGTCTAATGGAAATGCTCGGATAAAGTAAATGGAAATCCCTGGAAGAGAAACGATATAGCTCTAGCGAAACTCTATTGGGTAAGTGTAAACAAGTATTCGAGAAGAGCTGTGCTATCATTCTGCTGATAACTTCGTATGTCTCGCAAAGGGATCGTGTTAATCAGATAAGAAAAATAGATCGTGCGCTCAGGTACATAGACTGCATTTTCCTACGGCTCAATACGAAAGTGGAGTCGCGCGGCATAGCAGCATGGTCCTGGGAGCCTTGCCACGGGTCGCGCGGGTTCCCCGTTGAGTTCGAGTCCTCCCTTGGACATGGGTGTGTTTGTTGTCCTTAAGCGTAGGGACCGATGACCTCAGCAGTTGGGTCCCATAGGAATTTACCACGACATACCTCATTTCGCGAAAATGGAATAAAGAATAATCTTTAATATTGGTACAACGTGCGTTTCGCCACGCACTGTACAATATTCGTGGAGTTCGTAGCCGTGCAAGAGTGGTTATAAAAGCGAAGAACTTAGTGATCGGACAAGCTGCAAAATTTTACCCTACAAATCGCCGCCGTGTCGCTGATCTCCCTAATAGTGGTGTCAGTGTAAAGATAAAAGTAAGCAAAAAAAGTCGTTTCTGTTTACTTGTGTGATTTTTAAATGTCGGACAAAATTAAGTCACATGCCCCCCCTCCCCCCCCCCCCACTTCCACACCCTCGTGAGATGTGTCATTATTGATGATTAAAGCTTGTGCGTTCGTAAAATTTCACGATGTTCTTCATCGCATTGTTGGTTGTAATTTCCGCTATAGAAAAGTGTGTGTCGGATGCAGTGTCCCACTTTTGCCCGATGAACACAAAAAACGAGGACTGGGAGCTACAGTTGGTCTCTCACTAGGTACAACAAGGATGGCGAGAGGTTTTTGAAATTCACTGCTACTGTGACAAGGCCGGGGTTTCATATAAAGTTTTATTAACAAAGCGCCAATCAATAAAAAATTACAACATCCACTATCTCCAACGATACCAAAGAAACAAAATAGCTCTGAACTCCAAAAAGGTTAGGAGCACACTGTTTTTTGATCGAAAGGGTGTCTTGCTAATCGACTTTATAAGTAGATGAGACATTACAAATGCCGGGTTGTAATGTCAGAGTCTTCGCTGAAAAACGGCTTGGAGCCTTTCCTAGCGACACTGTACTACTTTGTGATAACGTCTGCCCTCATTATGCTGCTCTGACGAAAGGTTTGCTTCGACAGCTTAACGAGAAAATTTCTGGACACCCACCTTATAGACCTGACTTGGCCTCGAGCGATTACCATGTTTTACCCCAAATGGAGGACGTTTTCGCCAGAAAGATCTGTGGAAACGACAAAGAATTGAAAGGGTTGTGATTCAGGATAACGTTTTATTTTCTGTTAAGTATTATTTGGCTACAGACGCCCAAGTGCTCAATCTAAGAAGCGCAGTAATTATGGTCAATCATATTGCTTAATTCTCCGTACTCTAAGCATAATACTATAATACACTGAAGCGCGAAGCAAACTGGTATAGTCACATGTATACAAATACAGCGATATGTAGACGTGACATGAAGTTGCGTGTATGGCAAAACATAGCTGCTCAGCCGAGTATAAGTAGGTGCAGGTTTCTGACAAGTTTCATTCAAGTGTGAGAGCTCTCCTGGACGGCGGGGCGTGTCACACCACCAGCTACACACAGCAGCAGATGGGGCGCCAGCGTTCCAGTCCTCAGTGGGTCGCTGGTTCGACCCTCTGAAGCCGATGCGGGGTCTGTAGCCTGCCAGTGGCGGGCGTCTCCACAGCTCACTACTGTGGGCACTCGTCCTGGCTTCCAACACATGCTGGAGGCATCCCGAGGTGAGGGCCGCAGATTCGGACTCCGGATCATGGGTGCTTGTTGTCGCCGCGACCTTAAACATGCCGGTGAGAAGCACAGAGCTGGCTGCCTGCGGCTCAGACTGAGCGGCACTGAGTCGGCAAGGATGCAGAACACTGAGCCGACTGCCGGCATCCTGACAACGACGCCACTTCCCTGGCGTAGAAGGCCGAAACACAGTGAGAGCACGGGTCGCTGAGGCAGCGATTCCACACTGAGCCGCTTTGCAGGCAGCGAAGTGGTGTCCTCAGCACTGCGGGACCCAGTGACGCAGAACGAGAGGAATGGAGACGCTGCAGCTGGAAACAATAAATCACTTGGAAAGCTTGGACGAGTCTTAATACAGTGCCTTCTACCTCTTCACGCTACATTTGGTGTTGCTGTTACATTCGGTGGCAGAAGTAGCCACTACAGTTGTGTATTCAACAACTACACGATGTAATTCCAGATATACTATTCCCTTGAACAATGTCCAGAATGCATTGTCTTTTAGTGTGAAGTTATTGCTGTTTACGGTTAAATTCTCACTAAACCACCCTTCACTTTTGTGTTACGCGATGAATCAGTTGATTCCACAAATATACTTTAAATGACAATTAAATGATATATGGGACACGAAGAATTAAAGTTGAATTACAGTTTATTGTTCTTCGTAATTATTTGTCCCTAAACTGAGCTTAACAAGCGTACTAAAAGAAATGAAGTTAACATCTCAATTGCCGAGTTACATTGAAGTCACAGCAAACTTACAGCTCGATGCGGCTACAACTCTCTTATAGGAAAAATGTTATCTTTGGTCAATTTATGGTCTGGGCCTTAACCTTCGTAAACAATAATTTTTTGAATTCTTTCTTTAAAGCTTATGTTTCGTATCATATGGTATTCCTTCATACAGTCCTTTCTCTATGATAAGCATTAGTATTTACATAACATTCTTGTTAATAAAACTGTCAAGAGAGTAAATTTTGTTGTCAGTAGCTGTAATCACTCTCAGGATGACTGATTTTTCTACTGCTTTTTGCAACAAAAGGATGTTCGTTATGGGTTCTGTAGTTGGAGTGTTACAATCTTTAGGTATTTCCGGTCAACGATCAGTTCAATTGTACCAGAGTACCCAATCCATTCGACGCAAAAACTGCCCACACAATTATGGAGCCACTACCAGCTTGCACAGTGTCTTGTTCACAACTTGGGTCTGCTCCACACTTGAACCCTACCATCATCTCTGATCATCTGAAAAGGGGACTCATCAGACCAGGCCACGGTTTTCCAGTCGTCTAGGATCCAACCGATACACTCACGAGCCCAGAAGAGGCGCTGTTACCAAAGACACTCTGGTCGATCGTCTTCTTGCACAGTCCGTTAACGGCAAATTTTGCCACGCTGTACTAACGGATAATTCGTCGTACATCTCACATTGATTTCTGTGGTTATTTGAAGCCGTGTTGCTTGTCTGTTAGTCAACTGTACACATACGCCACTGCTCTCGGCCGTTAAGAGAAGGCCGTCGGCCACTGCGTAGTCTGTGGTGAAAGATAAAGCCTGAAATTTGGAATTCTCGGCACCAAATTTCAGGCTTGACACAGCTGATCTTGGCAAACTCAGTTTCGTAACAATTTTCGAAGTGGAATGTCTGAGGCGTCTAGCTCCGACCATCATTCCGCATTCTAAGTCTGTTGATTCTGGTCGTGCGTCCGTAATCGTGCCGGAAACATTATCACGTGAATCACCTAAGTACACTTGACAGGTGCACCACTGCACTGCCTTTTATACCTTCTGTATGCGCCTCTACTGTCATTTGTATATGTGCATAGCGCTATCCCATGACTTCTGTCACCTTGTTCTATAGATTAAAAACGATAATGTTTTCAAAATAGAAGAAGTTCATAAATGAAGGAAAAGTAAAACTGTGACATTGTTGGCTGCGAGTACCGTTTCAGCGACCGAATCGAAATGGTTTTTCCACCGAGCGAGGTGGCGCAGTGGTTATCATACTACACTAGCATTCGGAAGGACGACGGTTCAAACCCGCGATCGACCATTCTGGTTTAGATTTCCCGTGATTTGTCTAAATCGCTTCAGGCAAATGACAGAATGATTCCATTGTAAGGGCACGGCCGACTTCTAATCCGAATTGACCGATATCCTCGCTGTTTCGTCCTCTTCCCCAAACCACCCTACTAACCGACCTGGAACAGGACCAAGGGGGCCGTCGAGCTTAACATCCCCATCCGAAAGACGGAGCACCATGAATAGTGCTTCAAGTCCTCGCTTTATGAGACACCGTGAATACATTTGAAATTTAGAGCAGGAGATGGGCACAAAGACTAGTGATCAGGGACTAGACGCAACTACCCCTGCCGCCATCCTCTGTCGTAAAGCCAAAGGGAAAGTAGTTAACAGCACATGGCGTATCCAGGCGGTTACCCATTCAAGTACTGACCACGATCGACGTTACATAAGTTCGGTGACCTAACGAGAACTAGAGTATTCAAAGGGCCGGTTGATAAGTGCCTGGCAGAGGGTTCCATGAACCACCTTCATGCTGTCTCTTTACCGTTCCACTCTCGAACGGCACGCGGGAAAAACGAGCACTTATTCTCTGCGAGCCCTGATTTCTCTTATTTTATCGTGATGATCATTTATTTCTATGTAGGTGGGTGCCAACAGAATGTTATCGCAATCGGAGGAGGTAATGCAGTAATGTAGAATCTTTGCAACATACTCAGGTCTACGTCGCATCTAGCTCATGTTTAGGGTTGTCAAGGCTAGTTTTCAAGTTAATACTGTACGTTTCGGCACCTCCGAGGACGAAACAGTGGAGCTGGTGACGAGCGAGCCCGTGGGAAAGGGATCGCGGGGCCAAAGCCGTGAGGGGTTAAGGCGTCGCATAAAATAATAACGCTGTAAACCGAGCCGCGCTTTGGCGGATGTGATAAACGCCACTCAGCGCCCGGTCCACCGGCCCGCAGTTTTATTGCCCGGGCTGTTCACCACACGCGGCGGTTCCCCACATGAGCCCGCGGTGACGGCCAATCGCTGCGCCCCGACGAGCTCTTGTTCCGCCAGAGCTCAGTTGACGCGAGGGCTATCGTGGCTGATGGCGCACATCCGGGTAGCAGCTTCCCACACACAAACAAACACACACGCACACAAGTGCTTGCTCTCTAGCTACGTGCGAACGGTAGTGCTTGCCGCGAGATCAGACAGAGGAATGCTGCTACATCTGTGTGCATTATCTTTGCCTCCCGGTCATCATTCCTCTCAGCACGTGGCGTATTACTCGAGGCGTTTCCGCTCAGGGTCCGTAGGTCAGACCGTACCATAAAACTTTTACGAGCATTAAACATACGGATGTTTCTTTGTTATTTGCTAAATCGCAATGAGAACGTTCCTTCTACATTGACGAAGATTATTCTAAAACAACATTTTGTTGAAGATAATGAAAAAATGTTAACGATCGTCCAGTTGAGATTAAGAATAAATTAGCAACAGTTTGCAAAAAAATTATTTTCACTCTCTTTTTAGTGTGTCGTGATCGATTCGGAGCTACCAGCCTCATTCTACGATTCACATTATATTGGTTTGTGATGGTACGCCGTACCTGTAACTCTGACGAAGAAAATTCACAACTGCAGATTCCGAGATGTGGCTCATAGGACTTTTGCTGTGGCTGAAGCGATGTGAAACTAATGTGTTAACTTTTGAAAGTGGTCATAAAAGCGTTGAAATAACGTTTTAAGAAATCTAAATTTCAAGAACAATACCTGTACGATCACAGTTCTGGAATTTAGTTTTTTACAAATCAAGCACTCTAACAACACCCAGGAGCTAACAGTACCGGAATCTCTTATTTTACACATCGAGGTACATTTCTCCGAGGGTCACAACGAGCTCTCATCCGTCTAGTAGCGGATTACACTGTAAAACCTGTGTCCACCACTCGGCAAGTGACGCCTCAGTGACTGTGCCTTCTACATGCACAGTTGCCTCCAAGCTGTCATGTAGCCAATAGCTGTCTTCATCCGTCAACCTACACAAAGGCAATCCAGTGCCGATGGAACTCTGCATAACACATAGGATACACCACGGATCTAGCATGTACTCAAATAATTAGTACAAGAATACTTGAAGACTACCCTGAATAACTTGTTCTATTACACCATTGTAGCTCGAGATCCATGTGCAGCAGCGTATAGTTGCAGGTACTAAAGAGTTAACCACTTCAGATACTCTGCGCCTGCTTGCAGTAAGGCAAAACTGCCTTCTACCCGAATAGTAGAAGGCTATAAATTTGCTAGACGTCTAGATATGAAATACAGAATCACTCATGCGACTTGTATACCGCTTCTTAGCTCTAATTAGGTATACTTTCAAATCATAGTACAAAATACTGAAATGTAATAGCAAAATACGAGACATCCAGCTGCCAGAACAACTGCGTCTGTTGCCTTCCGTCTTCACCAAAATGTACATAGGATATGAGGAGATATTCCATAATGTTTAGATTCTAGCAGTGCAGCTTAATGCCTACGTTTTCCAACATTAAGTTGGAACTAATTGCAGGATAAGCAAATTGAATCAGAAACACAATGACGACGTAGCTCGTGTATAAAATAGAGCCTAACTGTGTCATCTATCTAACAGGTATAATGTAGATACACACGAACGTAGCTCAAAATCTTCGTGAAGTCAATGTTCAACAATCCTTAAAGGACTAACTGCTATAATCTGAAACATTTCCTCTTCACAGCAACTGAATACCACCATTTGTATGAACAGCAAACGGCCATATCATCGCAAAAAATGTGTCTGTGAAATGCAACACACAATATTATTACACAGTAAACACTATCGAAATAATATCGAAATGAGAGGTATCCGACTGCGTAGAAATAATCTGTGTTAGGAAAACACCTTCCTCTATCTTCACAATGAAATGCAAGGGCTAGGGGTTTTCAACAATCTACCATTTATACAGCACTACAGTTAGAGATTAACCTTCAACAACGCTAAGTGAAAATATTGGGGATCTAACATAAAACACTCTGAGAACTTAGCTTCAGTACACAACCGGACAAAACTGTCCCCTAACCACAAGAAGTAAAGCGGACATACACACCAGCGTAGCTCAAGATCTACTTCGAAACTGTAATCCAGGAGGTACTGAAGACAACGATACAAACAATTTTCACATTCTACAATTGTATATATGAGGATATTATATGAGGATATTCCCTTCCTTTAAGAAATAAATCAGTTGTACCAGTATACTTAAGAATTACTTCAGAAGTTTTATACATCAACGTAGTTTGAGGTCTACGTATGGCAACATTACGTTTAAAGTACGGAGGTCCTAGCCACAATAGATCTAAAAACTACCGACGCCTAGCATCTGTTTGCTACTAGATGTTGCTGTTCAACTAACATCAAAGTGGAAGCCTATAACTTCGCCTTACGTTAAGGTGTAAACATCATCATCTGTGCAGAATGTGATTTTCACTCTGAAGCGGAGTGTGCGCTGATATGAAACTTCCTGGCAGATCAAAACTGTGTGCCGGACCGAGACTCGAACTCGGGACATTTGCCTTTCGTGGGAAAGTGCTCTCCCATCTGAGCTACCCAAGCACGACACACGTCCCGTCCTCACAGCTTTACTTCTGCCAGTATCTCGTCTCCTAGCTTCCAAACTTCTCAGAAGCTCTCCTGCAAACTTTGCAGAACTAGCACTCCAGAAAGAAAGGATATTGCGGAGACATGGTTTAGCCACAGCCTGGGGGATGTTTCCTGAGTGAGATTTTCACTCTGCAGCGGAGTGTGCGCTGATATGAAACTTCCTGGCAGATCAAAACTGTGTGCCGGACAGAGACTCGAACTCGGGACCTTTACATTTCACGGGCAAGTGCTCTACCATCTGGTCCCGAGTTCGAGTCTCGCTCCGGTACACAGACTTGATCTACCAGGACGTTTCATCATCATCTGTGGTCTAGGGGACACAGTCCGACTCTCGCAGTCGAGCGAAGCAGAAGTGCAGTGTGTTGCATATCGCCAGCAGCGCGGGCCCGCGCGCCTAGTTTACTTCCATCGGCCGACACTATCTGACGCCGTAGCGCTATAAGATCATGGCGAACCAATACAGAAGATCAACCTTGTAATTCTCATTTCGGATCGACTTTACCAGACCAAAGGTGCTCGAAATTGAACGCTTTTTAAAAGAGGAAGCCAAGATTCCGGCTGCCGATATCGTCGGCATCCACTTTTGGATCGTCAGGAGCACGGTTTATGTAAAACTCATAAACGAAGCTACATGCGCAAGGGTGCTTGCTGAGATGAAACAAGAACTCCGTTTCTGTCACTCAGACGGAAATGTTTGCAACGTTGAGGTCGGCCATGTCGTACTGGGAATGAGGTCTATCCGCATTTTCGAACTACCTTTTCAACTCTGCGCAGTCGTTCGGGCTTCGCTCCGCCCCTATGGCACGGTACACGAACACGTGGCTGAAAAATTGACCCAATTTAATACGTATCCAGTGCTCAATGGAGTACGACAAGCGCGCATTGGCCTCCAACGACACGTACCGTCCTGCCTACGGATAGGAGGGTGCTGAGCCGTGGTTAATTATGACGGCCAGCTCAAAACGTGTTCCGGATGCGGCAAGGAAGGTCACCTTCGTTCCGAGTGCCTCCAGCGTCGGATCAAACAACTCCCACCGACGAATATTGCACCTCCACCGACGGAGACTACTCTCCCCGTGACATACGCGGCGGTGTTCACGAAGTTCTCAACAAAAAAGACACAGCCGACCGATTTGGCGTTACAGGAATCACCTTCTACGGACAGAAACCTGGATGATCAACCGGCCTGGCCAGTGGTGGAAAATAGTACGATGACGCTGCAGCTACCGCACATGACAGATACTGATGACAGCAAGGTGGCAATTGATTCACTTACCGTACCGACCGAAGCATTTGTCACGGCGAAGCGTGAGTCTTGTGACAATGAAGGCCACGTACGGAAACAGCGATCACCGAAATGCCGAAAGCCTCGTCGTAGAACCGTGTCGGACCGCGACGGTTCCCATTCGGCCGGGGAAGAACCACTGACCACTCAAGAAGCCAACCGCGAGGCTGAGGCCGTTTCCACTGACTCCAACCTTGCAGAACAGACGGAGAAACATGCAGTGTTCAACAACAAGCCCCTTGAAATAAACAGTGAGCAGGAGGAAGGTACCAGTGCGGGCAGCGAAGTTGCTCAGTCGCTCCTATCAAACATTCCGAGCCTTCGTGGGCCGAGGACGTCGAGACACGAGATCCCGATCCGGGGCCATCTGAGGCACCGCCTCAGCATAAGCAGCACAAGGAGGACCACGTTCGGTGGGGGGGTGTCACCGCTTCCGATTTTTGCTTCTCTTCAACATCGATATGGATAACCTCGCCCAACCAACGCGTTGCCAGGCTTACCGACTGGCGACAATGAAGATCAACATGATAAGTTCTCATGTCAAGATCCAACTTTTGAAAAAAAAAAAAAAACAATACACGCCACTAGAGTGGATTTTACTTTCCTGCAAGAAGTGAAAACGACCACACTCCCGAAGTTTTATGGTTACGCAACATATGTGGCGCCCGGTGGCCCTGCAGACACCGAAGTGGCAATATCAGTGCGTAATGGTATTGAAGTTACTGACGTCACGTATCATCCCTCTGCTCGAGGAATAGCACTTACGGCGCTCAACACCCGATTCATTTAATGTTTACGCACCGTCGAGTACCACCAGACGTTACGACCACGCCAGGTTCTACTCCACGGATGTCGCCGCCCTTTCCTGGGACGGTACGAATAGAGCGTCTTCGCCGGAGATTTTAACTGCAACCTTCACCCCAAGGACCAAATCCCACACTAGATGCCCTGTCCGGAACCGGGTGCAATGATCCAAGAACTTCACTTGTGTGACACGTGGGAAAAAGTCCACGGTATTCTCTCTGGTCACATTCATCTTACCACTCATTCGGTCAGCCTATTAAATCGCATATATGTGTCGCAAGGCCTTACACAAGGAGTGGTGGCCACCGATCTATGGCTTCAGGTTTTTTCCAATCATAATGCCTATATTTGCACTAAGCATCCCCTCCCCCAAAACGTCTGGCGCAGCAATGGCTTTTGGAAGCTTAATATTACTAACCTCCAGGACCTGGATTGCCGTCGGCAAGTTGAAGCAACCCCCGATACACCTCGACTCTGGAGTGGTGGCTCCTCTGTTCCAAACCGGCAATCCGCAGGAAACTTAAGTAGTTTGCAAAGATGTGGCATCGGCAGACCCTAGTTTTTTACCACGCGGCACTCAGGGACTCGATACCTTACCCCCTTCACCTGGGAGACTACATGACCAATGCAGAATCAAGGCTCGACGACACGACCGAGCGGCCGCAGAGGACGCCACTATGCACCAGGTTGTAGCGGATATGCGCCGACATCGCCAACACTTAATCACACAGCTCAGGACAATAGACGGTAGCTCCTGCACAACCCAAGCAACCATAGTAAAAGCAGCGGAGGATCATTTTCGTCATCTTTAACAAGAAAGGATCGTAGACGACGAGGTCACTATGGAAGTGTTACAGCAGGTAACACGTATAATCGATGAGGCTACAATGAATGCACTAACGGAGGAAGTCTCACTCGAAGAAGTCGAAGGTGCCCTGGACTAAGGTGCGGCCATAAGTACCCTGGGCCAGATGGATTGCACATCGAATTCTACCGGACCTTCGTACCATCATGATGCCTCGCTGGGTTATAATGTTCCTAGAACTTACGTCCCCAGACTGTTTTGTGCCGCCAACGTTTGTAGAAGGACTTCTCAAATGAGGACACAAGTCCGGTGGAGGGCGATCAATTAACGACTATCGGCCACTCGCAGTGCTGATCGCCGACTAAAAGATTTTCTCCAGGCTTATGGTGGGCCGTATTAAGACGACTCTGCCGATGATTCTCGCCCCATAACAGACGTCGCAGGGGGGAGAAGCCAACATACATATGGCCACCGGTGACTGCAGGGACTTAGTAGCTATCGCCTCTGCGTGCCGTCTGAGAACGGCGATCGTTTTCATCGGTTTCAATCGCACCTTTGATAGAGTGCACCATTACTACCTCCTACGAATGATGGACCGTATGGGATTTCCCCCGGCCCTCATTGACACCCTAGCGTCTTTGGACCGCAACCAGCTCACACGTCCAGGTAAATGGAAGGACGGTATGATCAGTACCCATTAAGAGGTCTCTGCGACAAGGTTGTCCATTTTCTACCTACCTTTATGCAATGGCACTCGAGCCACTCCTCAACAACACGATTCACATTAAGCCATCGGGCCACATCAGTTTGTGACTATCTTGTTTCCATTCTCCCTATTGTCCTCCACTGCAGATAGTCTGATAGGCGTCTTCTCTGTGCCATACTGCACCGTCTACGACTGTGCACACAGCGACTGTAGATGTGGGATTATCCGGCAAACACCACCCAGTTTGTCAAGTGCCCCGACGTCATTGTTGGCGTGGTTGTCCTTTGATCAGAATGCCATCAGCCGTGCATGATTAATGGCGAATTAGACACCGGACGGGGAAATAGCGTTTTGTTACCCTAATTTTGGACATCACTGAACATAGGAGAGCACCCTGTGGCTTACACTTCTTCACAGCTCAATAACCCTGAAAGGAATCATTCACAGTGAAGAAGGAAATGCTATGCTAAATACGAGGATTACAATTTAAATAGTGGCAACTATTTATTCACAACTGATAGAAAAGAGTTACGTGTTTGTAGCTGTTACTGTTCTTCAAAGTAATCACCAGTGTTGTGTAGAATCCGTTGCCAGCGATGTGGAAGGCATAGTACGCCGTTAGCAGAGACTGTTCTCTTCATGGTGCGAATGGAGCAGTCTACTGCCTGTTGAATCTCTGGAACAGTTCTGAAGCGAATGCCAAGAAGTGTTTCCTTTATCTTCGGAATCAAGTCAAAGCCATAAGGACCTAAGTCTGGGGAGTACGGTGGACGCTACAGTACTTCCCAGTCCCATCGACCGAACAGAGCAGTCGCAGCTTGCGCTGTATGCGCCCGCGCATTGTCGTGCCAAATGATGGATGGATTGCTCAGAAAGTGTCGCAGCGTCTTTCGCTAAGCTGGTCCTGGGTGTTGCTCCAAAAACGAACAGTAATACTGTGCATTGATGGTGGCATTCGCTTCAGAACTGTTCCAGAGATTCAACAGGCAGTAGACCGCACCAATCGCACCGTCAACAGAACAGGCTCTGCTATCGGTATACTACACCTTCCACATCGCTGGCAACGGGTTCTACACAACTCTGGTGGCTACTTTGAAGGACAGCAACAGGTGAAAGCATGTAACTCTTTTGTATCGGTTGTGAATAAATAATAGCCTCTATTTAAGTTACAACCCTCGTATATGTAATCATGTACTTTTAGTGCCGTTTTAATACAACACTGAAATGATTATTGGGATTGAAGGACGCTTCAAGCAGACGCTCTAGATGGACAATGGGACTAAGTAAGCTCGACTACAAAGTTATTCATAAGCCTGGCAAGAAGCATGTGAATGTGGACAGTTTAAGCTGGAAGGTTACAGCAGTACCATCGTGGCTTTATAGAGTGGCAGACAATTCAGTGCAGTCTGGTGACGACGAATATAAGGTATATGTAATATAGCTGCAGTTGATTGTGCACCATGGACAGTAATGAGGGTCAACCATAAACTAAGTTGGAACCATACGTGGTAGTACCCATTAAGTTGGGAGAAGAGGTGTTGGACGAGGCGTATGACCGTGAGCTATATGGGCATTGAGGTCGAAGGGCGACGAATCGAAGGATTGCAGAACGATACTAATAGAAAACAAGGAAAGAAGATGTAGACTATTATGTAATAAAACTTTGTACTGTGTGTATAATGAGGAGATATGAACCATCAACAAGTGCCATTAGAAAGGTTACCAGTGGCAGTTAAATCATTTGATAGCAGTAGATAGTGCAGGAACCTTTAACCTTACTCCAGGGGAAAGTGTTACGATTTGACGATTATTGGCCCTCTCTTGTGGTGTACGGAAGTCTTCGCCATTCCTTATCAAAATGCAACTACAATGGGCAGGTCATGTTCAACAAGTGATTGGTGAACTTTGATGTGCTGAAACAGTAATCACAGACCAAGGAAGTAATTTCTTTACACACTTCTGAACCAATTATATCACTTGTTACAAGCCTAAAAAGTAAGAGCTACACTGCTGCACCCAAGAGCCGATGGTAGGTCGGAAAGTGTGCATTCTATGAGCGGTAGAATGTTGAGTTACTACGTCAGCTCTCACCATAATATTTGGGATACTTATTTTCTATTTCTCGTAGCAGTATAGAAACCCATAGTTCAAACGAGGGCTGGGTAATATATGTAAGGAACATGCCTTCATCGTTTGATGTAGTCAGACCTAATTTCATGAACGACGAGGAACCATTTTCGAATTTTGTTGAATTGCAAAAGGAATTATGGAAACACGTACGGGGGGCAAATACTAAGACCCTGGAGTCTCAGGAAGACTTCAAAAATGTCCAGGCAGTTGTCAAAGTATAGGGTTTGAAGCTTTGGGGCAAATAAAATGTTTGGCTATTGATGCTGTTTACAAGAATTTCTGGTGGCCAACATCCTACAATGACCTGTGCCACTGTAGAGGACATCCACTCTGGGCTGGTACATCTTATTTGAATGAACTGAGGAAAGAATGTGATCTAGGTTTGAGGTGAGTTTCTGTGGGACCACACTGCTGAGGTCATTGGTCCCTAGGCTTATGCACTACTTAATCTAACTGAAACTAACTTACGGTTAGGACACACACGCACCCATGCCCGAGAGAGGACCTGAACCTCCGACGGGGCGGGCCGCGCAAACCATGGTAAGGCGCCTCAGATCACATTCGTACTTCGGGCGAAAAATGTGATCCAGGTATTACATCTGAAAGACTTCTTCGGTTTCAATTTCCACTATTTTCTTTTCCATATGGTGGTTAAATATGATTTTAGTCTTCCTGCAGCTGACTTTCAAGGGAAATTTCTAACATCCTCCTTTAAGTTCCGACATACATTGTTGGCGGTTACCTGCACTAGAAGTAAACAGGACATTGTCGTCAGTAAAACAGCGGTTTTTGATGCGTTCCATGAACACCTACTCCTTTTGCGTTTTTCCTGTCTAATGATTTGGAAACTTCGACTGGCGCTGTTGCTAATATTTTGGTGACACTGAGTCTGCTTTCCCCACTTATATTGCGATTCTGAATTTCTCACGAACTGTAGTTTTGATGTATGTGTTATTTAGTATACTAACATACTTTGAATCGCAGCAATATTTCTCAAAACCTGTAAATTCCAGCAAATGGGCAATTCAGGGTCATCATTCAATTCAATAATTTCTTTCACGTACCTAGGCATACTTGCCCCTTTGTCTTACTAAAATCTAATGTTTCTCTACAGTTCATGGCAATATTAGTAAATGTGCTGAATGTGCTGTGCATTATGGACAGAAACTGATACGTCCACAGTTTTTCCTGTCATACGTGTCCCCTTAAGTACGGAGGAGAAAAAATGTAGCGTTATTGCACTTTTGGTGAACAATTTTATTTCGGAAGAACCTTGTAAATAATTCAACAGATTACTTACGTACAACTTTTCCTCCTGGTTTAATAACACCTTTGTGAAAACGCATCAACTGCTTTCTGCAAAGCATCAGATGACTTCATACAGCTTGAAAGTTATTCGATTTTATACCATTACAGATCCTGTAGGAATCGCAAAATAAAATATGACTATTATTTGATATATTTGTAGTAAATGGCAAAGTGTTTGTGCTGGCTGCCACAGAATCGAATAGTCGTTCCTCAAGAACCAATTATTGTTAGTAAATCGTTACTGACCATAAGCACATCATCATGGTAGCGGCTGAGTCTCACACTACATATATTTGAGGCAAAGTGTAACTGCTTTAATGGTTTAGACTTTGAACAATAGTTACAAGAGCATCTCAATTTTGTATCGACAGCCTCTTCATGTTGCAAGCTATTTACCTATTTGCTAAAATACACATATAAAACAGATCGCATCTGTGTTATCATAATATGAAAGATTATGATGCAACTGTTGGACATTATGCACTGTCTAAGTCATCCAATATAGTCAATTGTCGCATGGGCTCGACGGAACTACAAGGAGCTATAAGATACGGTAATGAGAAAAAGTGGAATGTTACGACAGGTAAGAGACCAAGCAGCTACTCTCTGAATGGTGTCAAACGAATGTCGCACGGGGAAGAAACCTTTTTAGACAACTGTTAATTTAGCAAAGGTGTTAGAAACTCATATTTGCAAACAGGATCGTGCCTTATCAAAACGCATACAAAGCAAATCCGCCTGCCATGAAATGAAAAGAATTTGAAAAGAAAACAAAGGAGATCGTTACTAAACGATGGTAAAATGAGCTTACTATGGCTCTAGTACAAATGCGTTAAGCTCCGTTTGCCGGTATCGCGCTATTTGATCTAGAGCACATGGATTACCTGTGTGAAGCGCCATGTTGTAACAGCCGTGAGGTGGTATTTTGCCTTCAAATTGACTCTGTCGATGTCCGTATCACTGTTAATAAATCTCCAGATACTGCCTTTTGCCTATATTCGGATGACATTCAGCTTTTGTTGGTGTCCTCCTATCTATTTCTTCATCACTTCTATTACCTTATGTTTTTAGATGATTACAAAAACATTTTGTATGGTTTATATGCGTAAATACGGTTATCTGGAAAAGCTAGCCATACACGTATTTTTCAGCTCTACTTAAAAAATTGGCAGTTAAGAATGATTCTTAATATTAATACAAATTATATTTTTCGTTAATACATGGAACTCTAACTTTTCTAACGCATAAAATAACGAGAAAGAATCATGTTTGACATACAAAAGTCTTTGTTCGTTAGCTGTTACCGTGTGGCAGTAGTCGGTGTTATGTGTGTGTAGTAGAAAGTCGTAAAAATCCTGTGTTATCTGTTGATATTGTAATGGATTACTAACGAACAGTTTGTATTATTAATGGAACTTTTTCAAGATTTTGGAAGTTTATGCAGAGATTTCAGAGCTTTTTGAAGATTAACAGCAAATTTTATGGTAAAACATGTAGAATTTCAAAAAATGTTTTTCAGTCATTTTCATTATATGCCCGAAGCAGCCTTTCATGTATGTTAGTGAATTTTACTGCCCCTAGACACTAACGTCACAAAAAGGTAAGTTGCAATGTTTTTTTTTTGTTTTCTAGTGTTACTACTTTCTAGTGCTACTGCAGTAAATGTGGTTCTCTCATATTACGGAATGCTAATAACACAGCGACTTTATATTGTGAAACCATTTGAATGTTTCGTTCTGGCGTCCAACCATCTCAGCACCCAAACCGAAATGTTTGCATCTTTCTTGTCATCAGTCGACTGGTTTGATGTATCCCGCCAGGAACTCCTCTTCAGTTCCAAACACCTCACGTCAGAGCATCATTTGCCCTCAGCGGCCTCAATTGTTTGTTGAAAGTACTTCAACCTCGCCCGAGTCTGTGGGGAATGTTTTCTTGTGTGTTACAAACAACTCTCTCCTTTTTGAATGGGGAAGTCCTGTGACATCATGATGGTGATAAATTCCTATGGGACCAAACTGCTGATGCCATCGGTGCCTAGCCTTACACACTACTGAAACAATTTTACGCTAAGGGCAAAACACACCTCCTACCCCAGAGGGAGGACCCAAACCTCAGACGGGAGAGCCGTGCGTACTGTGGCAAGACGCCCAAGACCGTGCGGCTACCCCGCGCGGCTTGACGTCATGTCCCACGAGAAACGCATGTGCCAAACTCTACGTATGCTAAGAGCTTATCAGAGACACCTATCCATGGTGAGAGTGTGTCTCTCGGACAGGCAGAGGGATGACAAACACGTATCAAGATGTGCATTAGACCATCGAACAGGCGTCTCAAGCTCTGCAAACGAGATGGTGAAAGGCTACGAGGCTTACAGCCACCTTTCGGTCTCCATTATGCTATGACGTCAATGTTTTAATTTTTGTTAGAGTAACTGAATCAAACAAAAATGTCAGACAGTAATTGAACCCTTCAGAGTTCACGACTATATGCCTGGTTCGATACGTTAATGAATATCAGTACATTGCAGCCTTTCTCTGCATGTGATCTACAGACAGCTGATCGCATGGTCATTACGCTAGTCATAAGCAATCACACCGAAATTTTTGATGTGAGTAGGTATTTTAAGGCGATAAGATGTCCTGGGAACCTTTATCTCACACAGCTATCCAGTTACACTACGCACAGTGGGACAGCATGGCCATTAAGATTGTTGACTTAGAATCTAGTGGAGCAGCTTACAAATTCTTATACAACCAACCAGACTTGTGGTTTAGATCATTTCACTAAATAGCTTAAACATAATCGTAGATTTCCTTCCGCAACCACGTGCAACTTAACTAACGTCTTCTTTGCATGAACATTAACCATTTTCAGATCTCGAAGCAATATACAGTGAACCAGTTACTATGTTTACTCAGTTATTTTCCGTATACGTGTCCAAGGGGCCAACATACAAGTATATTACAGTATCGGTAAGTAATTTAGTTGATGAGCAGCTCGAAGTATACTTTATCTCCATATTGCACAAACCTTCGTTCACTTATTTTTATAAGCTTGAAAAGAAACTTTTCTAAAATTTTAGCAATTTTCAGTGAAAAGCGAGTTTTAAGGAGAGAAAAGAATAACAGCCTCAGAGTGTGCTTTTGAAGATTAGGGTAATTAATAAATATCTAAATTCATTGTTCTAAATATAGCATCAAGGTTAACCGGCATAACACCGACTGGCTCTCGTTGTCTCTAATAATATCTAATTTAGTTTTGAAGATGTTCTTGTGGTTGAATAGATCGCATTTTCTTCAACACTGGTATCCTAATGTGCAATTTCATTTATTTCGCTGTATTGCATTGTTTACCACAGATATCCTAATGTAAACCTTTTACACAGGTCAACGCTTTTTTAAATTATTTTCAGGCACATGTGGTTACAAATTTATCGTTCTGTGGAAAACAGGATAAGTTTCAGGAAACTATTATGGCCACCTGGTAATTGATATTCTGGTGAACCAAAACTAGAATATCGATTCTGTGATGAATGTGTTCATTATTTTCGTTAATTGTTGATCTGAAATATTACACATCAGGAACCGATGTTTATCTTGTGACCGGGTAGATTCGGGTAAAAAATTTCCCTTTTATCCTATATATAGTATACATAACCTAAGCCCGCCCAGTTAGCCGTGCAGTTTAAAGCACGGCTTTCCAGGCGGGAAGGAAACGCCTTGTCCCCGGCACGAATCCACCCGGCGGGCTTGTGTCGAGGTCCGGTGAGCCGGCCAGTCTGTGGATGGTTTTTAGGCAGTTTTCCATCTGCTCGGCGAATTCGGGCTGGTTCCCCTTATTCCGTCTCAGCTACACTATGTCGCCGGTTGCTACGCAAACAAGTTCTCCACGTACACGTACACGACCATTATTCTGCCACGCAAACATAGGGATTACTCTTGTCTGTTGTGAAATAACCTTGAAAGAGTGGTTCGGTGTGGGGCGGTGGAGGGTTGAAGTGGACTGCGGTAGTCGTCGTGGGTTTATGGGCCACTGCGGCTGCGGCGGGGATGGAGCGTTTCCATCGTTTCTAGGCCCCTGGTCAACACTCGTACAATCCATACAATACAGTACATAACTTAGGAGTGTTACGTTTAACAACTGTGTTGGTCTTTATATGGTATGCTCATTGTCTATGTAACTATATTTTTACTTAGCTGAACTCTTATATGATGAAGAAGAGGCGAAAAAAACTATACCAGAGACAATGTTGCGAACAAACAGATTAAAATAGTGTAGATAAGAGTTGGTAGAACCTTAAATCAGCTTACGCTAAAAGAAAAACTATCCGTGAGAATACTTAACAAGACGTGGCAATATCAATTACGAAGAGACACAATGGGTCAAATAAAACAAATCCTGATGATCGTTTTTCATTATGTTTTAATTTATTATTACACCGATTTTTTACTCTTTCTATATTATGCTGTTAGTTTAAACTCAGTCTATTTGGTGCACCAAACATTCAATATAATGTGTAAACAAACTGTATTCTGTATGCTTCTACAATTTTTCTTCCTGCACCCCGTCAGCTATTATATGGTTCCGTAGCAGATATCAGACTAACTTGTTTATTCTCCTTATAAACTTGTTCTATAGACAAATTTCTTCGTCTGTTTATTCTTATACCTCAATTCATACTTCATCGATACAATTAATTTTTAAATACGTCCATACATTTAAGAAAATCTCTGTTTCTTGATATTAGGTTTTTTCTACGCATCGCAGTTGATTGCGGACTAATGTTCTCATAAGGTATAGATTACTAAATACGGCTTTCTTCGCCCGGAAAAGTCTGCTTGTTATATTCACCTTATTTCTGTCATCTCGTACTTTCTAATCATAACACCACCCTTTCATTTCCTTCAGTATAAAGTCTCCTTAGCCGTTGTGTTAATTATGTTCCTGTTCGTCTTACTAATAAACATTGTCACAACATTACCTGTATAATACACATTCTACGTTAAGTAGGCTGCTAATGTTGCTAGATTCCTAGCGCCTCCCTCGCTTTCTTATACATGCATTTTCGTCTTCATCAATGTGACAAACTTTTTCCTGAATAATATCGGCTTCCTTCACTCCGCCTTGACTCTCCTTTTTTTACCACTTCTGCTTTTACTTATCTGCTTCTTTGTATTATTACATTTAACTACCTCCAAAACTTTTACTTGAAATACTGCTATCTCAGCGAATTCCCAGTTCGTCTAGTAAGCAAGCAGCGGCCATTTTAAAAAAAAATGCTCTAAACTGTTTATTACTTGAAGCCAAGTCTATTGTTCATAGCTGTAAGCTCTGAATGCACAGTGACGTCAAATAATTGATGTATATAATTCTGTCCAGTCTTAACGCAATACAAGTAATATCTTGTCATGCTTCCTTGTGTTTTCGAAGTACACGTTCTTTGTTAGCAATTTCTAGAGAGCGGTCACTGCTGCTATACTGAACATATAGCACAGCTCTAGAGGTACCTCTGTCCTCTCTTTCTTTCTCCTATCTCGTATTTTTCACACATTGTATCATTCTTTTCTCTCCTCTACAAAAACATCGTGGTACACTTCGGCTATCGAGTTTCCACCATTCTCACGTATTTCATTAAGTCCTAGATTTTCATAAGTTTTGTCATTTTGTACCTGGACACCCGAATCTTTAAAATCTATATTAACACTGGTTACGATGTACATCTGTCATTGATTATTCACTGTCTTGCTCAGGTCTGCAACGCTTTTTCTGATTCGTATCAATGTCAAGATGTGTTGCATCATACGCTTGCCTCTCACAAGGAAGCTTCTTATATTCGTTACACCGATTCGCGTAATGTCAACCTATTTTATTACTGCTCATAATTCTCTCCTGAGATCACCTGCTATTCAGACATTACGAGAATTGTTTTCTTGAAGAAAGTGACCACCTTCAAACATTTCGGGAAATTTATGAAATGTAGATGATCTGTTCAAATTCCAATGTATCCGTAATGGTTTTCATTGACGTTGAGATGACTATGATTTTTGTCGCAAGCAGCTGTTAAGTTACTCTGTAACCATGGACATATATGTCATTGTTAAGTTGTTATATATTAAAGCAATTTGGTGAGGTATATCCCAGTTAGGAAGATTTCATTTCATAAATAGATCTCAACATGGGCTAAGTAATGTTTGCTGTCTTTCGCTGTTAAGTAACGCTGCTGATTTAATGATGTACATTGCTTTATACATTCTCATGGCAGCTCATCAATAAATGTTCTGGGATCAGTTCCGACCCGAATGCTAAGGCCGCATGTCTAACTCAGTGTCTATATTAAACAGTTATTTTGAAATATATTGGAACATTTTATTTAATTAATGTGTTTGTTTTAGAAATTTTGTCTTCTGTAGAGCATTTATCATCATGGGAGTCCGTAGAAATTTAGTCAGGGAGGAGGAGAAGCGAGACTCTGATACTGCCGCTCTTTATATAAATTAGTGTAGTCTCAGTGCTGTCAGACACGTAATGCTACAATCAGCGAATCACAAGGCTTAGCAGAAGCACGGGGAATCACATTCAGAAATGTGTAGACTGTACATCATGCTCTGCAGTCATTAGCTAACCTATAAATTGAGTGGACATGTAAATGTCTCACGTTATGTAGGCGTGCATGCATATTTAAGCGTCGTTATTGCTTTCAATTTGTTACGATAACTACTCTGTTTTCACTAATGTTGAAGTTACTTTGTATGTGGAACTTGTTATTCTTTCCTATTGATAATACAGGTGGATTTATATAGGGAGGAAACACAAACAAAACTTTAAATCTGGTCATAATATTATGATCAGGGAGTGTAATGATGATGAATCCACACGAGACGTAACACAATAATAGAGACCATATGATGGACGAGAAGGACAGAAACAGGACACGGAACTGACAGACAAAAGTACCATGATAAACGGAAAATGTAAAAGTATATCACGCGGTTGCAAGCCATCTGAGCAATAGTATATGAATCGATTTGGAGTTGAACTGATAGATGTCGATAATCTGACATATTCGAAGAACGAAAATGCGATTTCACAATTTCGAGACTTTGAAGAACTATAGAATGTGATGGATTTCCAGTAATAGATTTGCACTGTATTTCAGCGCTGGTGTTTCACAGCGAAGGAAGTAATTACCTTTTCTTTTTGTAGAAAGTAATTTACGATTTGTGCAAGAACTATAGAAATTCTGGAAATATCGTCGAAGTAGTTTCACTATTTATTTGACGAATTATCCGGAATAAAGGAGGGTATGTCCAATTATACTCGACACTGCTTAATTTTGGATAATTTAAATGAAAAAAAGCTGGAGACGAGACAAAGAGTGTACCTCAGCAGTAGGAAAGGCATTTCGGGTGACACAGACAAATGTGGACGACGTCCTAATCACAGATAACGCTGGTGAATTAATATAAATTTCAGCGGAAGTAAGAAACAGTGTTTGAGAAAAGACGATTCATAAGCTGCATCACGAAACGCCGGTGCTGAAAAACAGTGTAAGATAGCCCTTGTCCCAAATTCACTAACAGCGGAAATAAATCTAGTACGTTGTATAACAGATAGAATGTGGTGAAAGGCACGTATAGGGCAAGGAGTTTGTATTGCAGGTCGAGAATGAAACTCATCTGATGCACATGTATTTCTCAACTCAATGATGGAATTGAAAACTCATGGTGGCCAATCAAAGCGAAGCGTATTCAGTGAGATGTTTGTGGGACGTTGGTGGAAAGGAGAAGGAGAGATGTATCCGGACGAATCATTGGAAATAAGTTTTGTTGGAGTATCGCTTCTGAGGAAACTTTGCTTAAGAATTTTTTCACGACAACTTCTCTTACTGACACTGATCAGGCGGTCCATTGTAGGTATCAATCAGGGAATGAGAAAATGGCAGTGAATACTCGGAGTCTCTGTAGATATGCCGAAACTGACATGTGTGCGATTTGAAGTAGCAGAAGCGACTAAATAAACCTGTCGATGTCACAAATTCCGTCGCAATGTCCGTGTTGATAAATAAAGCCGACAAAATCAGTCTAAAAAGACTCAGTAACAGGAATAATATAATTAGATATTAATAGAATTGGGAGTTCCATTTTATTCAGCTATCAGTAAATGCTACGAATTTGTATTTTCTTTTAATTCAAGTATACCTAATGAAAGTATCGACATAATTAACACGTGAAAACGTGTATTCTCGTATCTGTACATTACCAATCACTGTCACTGGCAATTTTAACTTTTTCGTTCATTTGATAAATAACTTGTTTAAAAAAATCTATTTAGGAAATGAGAATCCACAACTGGAATCCATATTACGTCGTTGGAACAGACATTGTGCAGAAAGGTTGAAAGCTGATTTATTTTCATGATTTCATTCTGAAAAAGTAATTTATGATTCTGCATACATTCAGGTAATTTTAGAGATCTTGTATGTTACTTTCAAAACTGACAAAATACATTTTAAACAATTAAAGTTGTAAGGCAACGAGCTCGCGTAAGCTTGGTACGTACATAGCCATCTAGATATAGCATCAGTTTGGAGGATCAGTTTTCGCCCGACACCAGAGCTGCCCATTTTAGAGATGTACTTCTCGAGAGTCATTAGGGGACACCGACAGGCAGTCTACCCCCACGGCTCATCCCTCGAACGGATTTTCAAATGGAAAGTGTAGTTGCATGACTGTAACATGGTGCAGATCTTGAGTTTTAAATTACAAGTTATCTTCGCAGTGAGCGATCTGGTTTATGCATAAAATAACAACAGGACAAATAAAGAATGCCAGCGGAGAGAGACATACATCACAAATTAAAGACAATAAAGTCTTATTTGGCTGCCAGAGGAAAAGCGATGGCATGTACGGAGTATTTGGCGATCACCCATTGGGTCAGTGCTGAACCCAACAGTTGGGTGCAATACGGACTCTCAAGTGCTAAAACCCGTTCGATAGGACCTCACTCATAGCTGCGTCTTGATAGACGGCAGAGGTGCCCCATATGTAAAGTAAGCTAAGATCGTGCCAAATTTACCTTTGCCTACGTCATCAAAAATAGTTATGATAAAGAAGGACAGAAGTTCTCAAACTTGTGCAGTAAATTCTGCCAGCCGTGGGAAACGCAACAACGGAACAAAAGTAGGCATTTACAATAGCGGAGTTCATTTAGTGGATAGATTCGCACATATGTACATATGGACCAAGGTCTAATTATCTTCCCCGTTTTATCGAAAAGTCACACCACCTCTATCGTATACTACGAGAGGATACTAATACAAGCATAAAATTGTTCTTTACCACCAGTACGGACTGTTGACTGTAAAATCTTTTCATTTCGTCAGGTCTTCTGTGGAGAGTAAAGAATCGCGCAGTAATGGCGTCCGTAACTTCTCCAGTGGTCAGTTCTCGGTAGCCTCTCATAAAGGCAGCACACGAGCGACCTTTTCGGCCTTATAAGTTCCGTTTACGACGGCATATCGCAATAGGTTACAAAAGTCGAGTTATTTAAAGAGCACTTCCGAATTATGGTGCTCTACAGCTCCATCGTCACGGTCCATTAATTTCACCGCCAAATAAAACGTTACGACTGTAGCGCTCTCGGACAACTCTCTCACATACACGCCACACACGGTCGCAAGAACGTAAATGCAGTACGCAAATAAACATACTGGCCGAGTATTTGCTACCGGCTGTAGAATTGTGCTGCTCTGTTACCGATTGGTCTGCGCGCGAGAACGGCCCGGTCGATGCGGCTCTGAATTTCGCGGCCTCATTGGAACAGAAGTAGCGAAGAGGTCCCTACCAAAGACACCAGTTCGAAGGTACGTGTAGCTCTTTTCCTGGCATGATTTTTAGTGAACCTGTTAGGTCAATTGTTGTAGCTAATAGTTTCATATACTATTAGAACGTTAACTTTTTTTTGTTTCTGTTTCACGCTGCTTTCCACCTACTCTATCCCGTACAAGCCCCTTCACATCTGCATAACTACTGCAGCCTATATCCATTTCGTCTTGGTTGCTGCAGTCACATCTCAATCTCCCTCTACAATTTAACCTTTCCTACATTCCATACATTCCTCCTTTAGTGTCTTGACGAGTCCTTGACATCACATACACTTATTTAACTCAAGTGGTTTCATAAATTTCGTCCACTCGTTTCCTCATCTGATTCAGGGCGTCTCCGTTCTGATCAAGTGCCTACTGAGACAGCGAAGGTCTTTACTTGTTGTTAAGGAATTTAGAATGAAACTAACAACTGGCAACATTAAAGTGACGAGAATCGGAAAAGAAGACGATACGATTAATGTATCAATTATTTTATTTTATTTTATTTTTGGTCATCATTCTTCTGACTCGTTTGACTAGCACTTACAACCTACGCCCTCAACCATTTGTTAGACGTGTTTCAATCGCTGTCTTACTCTACAGTTTTCACTCTCTTGAGTTCCCTATGGTAGCATGGCACCGATTCCGTGACGTCGTAGCAGGTATCCAGTTATCCCTTCTTCTTGTCAGTGTTTTCCATATGTTCCTTTCATCGCCGATTATGTGCAGAACCTCTTCATTCCATTCCTATCCGTCTCCTAATTTTCAACAATCTTCTGTAGCACAACACCCCAAATGCTTCGTTTTCCAACTGTCCATGTTCCACTACCATACAATGCTGTGCTCCAAAAGTACATTCTGAGAAACTGTAAGAAAATGATATGCCTACACCCGTTCTTATGATCTCATTTATTGTGTACCTACCAGTTTCGGCGCTTCAGTGCGACATCTTTAGGCCTTAGTTGATGCTGAAGAGGTTATCCCGATGCATATATACGCTGCATCAGTGGCCAACCTAACTGGTTTACGCAAACTATCTGTAACTGTGATGTCAGCAGTCCAACTATCAAGTCAGTTGACAGTTGATGATTGGAGTGCTGACAACTTATACTCGTTTGGTAATGTGATTATAATTAGACTGGAAATGGTGTGGAAGACGAAATGCGTGAAAATAAGAAAACAATGGTGAACGGGAAGATCGAAGAACGTTATAGAACAGTCACTGATATAAATACCAAACTTCACTGTGGTAAACATGACATCAAGATGATTTTGCTTCGATTGGTTTTCGTTGATTCTGATAATACCTAATCTGATTTTAGACTGATGTGGTACATCTACATCTACATTTATACTCCGCAAGCCACCCTACGGTGTGTGGCGGAGGGCACTTTACGTGCCACTGTCATTACTTCCCTTTCCTGTTCCAGTCGCGTATGGTTCGCGGGAAGAACGACTGTCTGAAAGCCTCCGTGCGCGCTCTAATCTCTCTAATTTTACATTCGTGATCTCCTCGGGAGGTATAAGTAGGGGGAAGCAATATATCCGATACCTCATCCAGAAACGCACCCTCTCGAAACCTGGCGAGCAAGCTACACCGCGATGCAGAGCGCCTCTCTTGCAGAGTCTGCCACTTGAGTTTGTTAAACATCTCCGTAACGCTATCACGGTTACCAAATAACCCTGTGACGAAACGCGCCGCTCTTCTTTGGATCTTCTCTATCTCCTCCGTCAACCCGATCTGGTACGGATCCCACACTGATGAGCAATACTCAAGTATAGGTCGAACGAGTGTTTTGCAAGCCACCTCCTTTGTTGATGGACTACATTTTCTAAGGACTCTCCCAATGAATGTCAACCTGGTACCCGCCTTTCCAACAATTAATTTTATATGAACATTCCACTTCAAATCGTTCCGCACGCATACTCCCAGATATTTTACAAAAGTAACTGCTACCAGTGTTTGTTCCGCTATCGTATAATCATACAATAATGGATCCTTCTTTGTATGTATTCGCAATACATTACATTTCTCTATGTTAAGGGTCAGTTGCCACTCCCTGCACCAAGTGCCTATCCGCTGCAGATCTTCCTGCATTGCTACAATTTTCTAATGCTGCAACTTCTCTGTATACTACAGCATCAGCCGCGAAAAGCCGCATGGAACTTCCGACACTATCTACTAGGTCATTTATATATATTGTGAAAAGCAATGGTCCCATAACACTCCCCTGTGGCACGCCAGAGGTTACTTTAACGTCTGTAGACGTCTCTCCATTGATAACAACATGCTGTGTTCTGTTTGCTAAAAACTCTTCAACCCAGCCACACAGCTGGTCTGATATTCCGTAGTCTCTTATTTTGTTTATCAGGCGACAGTGCGGAGCTGTATCGAACGCCTTCCGGAAGTCAAGAAAAATAGCATCTACCTGGGAGCCTGTATCTAATATTTTCTGGGTCTCATGAACAAATAAAGCGAGTTGGGTCTCACACGATCGCTGTTTCCGGAATGCATGTTGATTCCTACATAGTAGATTCTGGGTTTCCAAAAACGACATGATACTCGAGCAAAAAACATGTTCTAAAATTCTACAACAGATCGACGTCAGAGATATAGGCCTATAGTTTTGCGCATCTGCTCGACGACCCTTCTTGAAGACTGGGACTACCTGTGGTAGTGTTTAAATAGTTCACTCTTCATTTCATCTCGAGTAATCTAACTGTTTTACTGTTTTGCATTGTTTGTCACAACCTAACATAATTTTTTACGCATGGCTACACTTTTTGAAATTATCTTCTGGCATATGTGAGCACAAATTTATAGTTTTGGAGCGAAATAGAACTGATTAGAGGAAACTGCTGTAGCCACGGATCTGAAATATTTAACTTGAGACCTTACAAGAAACGAGTATTTTTTAGTGCCCAAGTAAATTCTAGTAAATTATTTCTCTTTCTTCTATGCATACTATGCATAGCGTGACAGATTTTCGTTTTAATAATAACTGTATCAGAGTTTATAGGTTCTTTTCCCGTGTGACTTTATTTAGAAGAATCACGAAATAAAAACGAATGCAGAGTACATGTTAGTGAAGTAAGGTCAGACAACAAGTGACTATCGAACATTTTCAGACGAGGGATTGGGATACCTGCAGCAGACATGAACTGTGTTCCAAAAGGAGAGTGTGACCAGAAGGGGTGAGGAAGAAATTATAATCGAAAGAGTTTTACCCAAGCCGCAATCCTTGAAGAAGAAGATATGAAGAAGTAAAGGAAGGAGAAGAATGACGAGAAGCGAGAGCAGAAGAAGGGGGAGACGGAGGAGGGGAGGAGAAGAATAGATGAAAGAGAATAAGTCGACTGAGGACAATCAGATGTTCTGATAACACGTTGACGCCTGGAAAAATCCATCAAGCAGGCATCACAGTATTGGAATTGAGTAATTCTGGACTGCAATAAAAACGTTAATCACAATGATAAAAGGAGGTATTATGATTAGTTTCTTTCCAGTATACTAACTTAAGCACTGCCCCACCCATCTGTTGCGCCCATGTATGACCAAAGGAAACACATACAGGGAATTGTTGTTGTGGTCTCCAGTCCTGAGACTGGTTTGACGCAGCTCTCCATGCTACTCTGTCCTGTGCAAGCTTCTTCATCTCCCAGTACTTACTGCAACCTACGTCCTTCTGAATCTGCTTAGTGTATTCATCTCTTGGTCTCCCTCTATGATTTTTACCCTCCACACTGCCCTCCAATACTAAAGCTGTGATCCCTTGATGCCTCAGGACGTGTCCTATCAAACGGTCCCTTCTTCTTGTCAAGTTGTGCCACAAACTCCTCTTCTCCCCAATCCTACTCAATACCTCCTCATTAGTAATGTGATCTACCCATCCAATCTTCAGCATTCTTCTGTAGCACCACATTTCAAAAGCTTCTATTCTCTTCTTGTCCAAACTATTTATCGTCCATCTTTTACTTCCATACATGGCTACACTCCATGCAAATACTTTCAGAAACGACTTCCTGACACTTAAATCTATACTCGATGTTAACAAATTTCTCTTCTTCAGAATCGCTTTTCTTGCCATTGCCAGTCTACATTTTATATCCTCTCTACTTCGACCATCATCAGTTATTTCGCTCCCCAAATAGCAAAACTCCTTTACTACTTTAAGTGTCTCATTTCCTAATCTAATTCCCTCAGCATCACCCGACTTAATTAGACTACATTCCATTATCCTTGTTTTGCTTTTGTTGATGTTCATCTTATATCCTCCTTTCAAGACACTGTCCATTCCATTCAACTGCTCTTCCAAGTCCTTTGCTGTCTCTGACAGAATTACAATGTCATCGGCGAACCTCAAAGTTTTTATTTCTTCTCCATGGATTTTAATACCTACTGCAACGAGCATCAATAGTTCTAACCGTCATCGAGCTTATCTCGCCTATAAATATACTTACGAACTGCTGTTCACTTTGCTCTTCAATGAAAACAAAAGCTGGTTTGTGTAATCACCAACACTGTCACATAGAGGAGGGTATGAGCCCCCCTCCACCGTACCAGTAAAAAGAGATTGGTACTACTAATATGATTATCTCTATAAGTTTCGGTCTGTTTCATACAATGTCGTCTGCTGTCATTTCCTCTGCAGATCAGTCACTACATGAACATGTAAAACCGGCGTAGAAAGGAACTCTGCACTCATCGATCTCATTTTCAGATTGTCGGTCCGTCATGATCTCTCTTTACATTCTTAAATCATGCCATGGAGTCACCAGTCAGTTCTTAAATCACTCGGTGTGAACATCTCCATCGACATGACGGCTATCCCGACTACATGACTTCTTCCTTAGGTAAAACTGTGCTCCGTATTTCATAACCTCGATGTCCTCGAGATATTAAACATGTAGAACGCTGACCTCCGAAACATGAAGAAAACTGAGAACTTTTTCATATGTAATCGGTATGGTACCTTGGTTGACACTCTCAGATCTCGATCTATTTAATTGTGGCAGTAAATTTTGTGACTTGTTAGTCCAAAGTTAAGGGAAAATAATGCGGATTGACTCGCAATGCAGTGTAATCTATGCACATTAATCCTGAATTCTGGTGTTTTATACTATTCGTGAAAAAAAATGTGATTCCTTGAGAGCGACAGAACCGCGACCTAATTTCTTCCCTGCAAACAACACTGGTTCTATATCATACTCTTTCAGAAATCCTGAAGTCAGTAAAGAGGTGTCAGGTAATTATTATAATCATCAAATCGATCTTGGATGTTTCCTATCCTGTGAATGTGACCATTTTTTTGCTGCAAAATGGAATTCCCTTTCTGGGGCAAGGTATGAGTTGCAGAATGAACATAAGTAGCTGAAATAGTGTCGTTAACAATACCTGTCATCCTAATTTCGTGTTGAAGCTAGTAATATCATATATAGAAACCCACATCATTCACCGTCAAAATACTTAACATCTGGAACGAGATCGTTTGAACTGTGCATTTTCCATAGTGTTTAGCAAACTTTAATACGTCCGGTGGTATGTAGTTCGATTAGTTGGGGTACTTTATGCTTTTAAAAGGGTTGATAGCATTAACTGGAAATATAAAACGACAGCTCATGTATTAACGGACAGTGTCACTGACACATGGTATGTGATCTCTTATTGTGGGTAACGCCCTCCTGCCTCTAAACTTTCTCTTCAGATAATTTACTTTTAGTTCCAATACAGTCAATATGACACAGGAAATATATTTACGGCCTTCCCAAAGGAAAGACATAGGAGCCTATCATTTGTGTGAAAAGACTGCCCCGCTAGGCTGAAGAATTAGCGATGACCAACGACTGGTTTGTCATCAACATGACATGCTGAGTATTTTCTTCGAAAAGCAGTCCCTCATTCGTGATCCTCATGTGGGAACAGCCTATGAGAGGTTATCAGCAGGGAGATGGGTAAGGTTAACCGAAGTGAGAACTGATGGACGTTTGTATGTTGTAGGGAATCTAGAGAAATCTATTGACACTTGAGTTGATGGAGTTACATTATCAGTACCGAATATTCTTTTCCCTAGCGTTCCTCGCTTCTGTTGCAGGGTATGTTTATTCAGAATGTATTCAAGGTTTATTTTATTTGTTTCTGGACGACCTTCCTGATGCCCCAGCCATCATGCTAACCTAGGTGAGACAAATAATGTGTGCTAGCTGTGCATTGTGTAAACTTTGTTCTGTGTCTCATCATGTTGTAACTGATTGCGTGTCGTTTTCTCTGAGGTGGAATTTGGGAGCAAGTCCACCATTTGCCTACACGAGCGTGGGAAACTGTCTAAATACCTCACCCGACCTGGCCGGTCTGTCAGCCCATGGTTGTTAAACCGCAGCGCGAAGTTAATGATCGTCTGGCTCACCTTCCCGTAAAGCAAGCTACGGCACTGCTTGTTACTCGATACGAATGGCTATGAAAGTTATAGTTAAATGGAAGTAAGGCAGAATTTTTAATCACTGTAGAATGGTTTAGAACACGATCAAACAGACATTCTGAAATCACGTACTGGGCTATGAGGTACACACAAGCGCAGATATGTACCCGACTCATAATTTAGTAATGATGAAGAGTAGACTCGAGTTTAAGAGAATCGTCTGGGAGAATCTTTGTGAAAGAAGTGGGACATTAAGTACCAAGAAATGATGACCGGCGCCTAGGATGTGGATACTGCGATAAGGAATGCTAGAGTAGCCAGTTTCATTGGAAAGAGGTGAACTCCTGTAAAAATAGCAACCGGAGACGTTGTTTCCCAGATGTTCGACACTCAGATATAGCTGCAAGAAAGAGGCCTTGTGGAGCGGAAGAAATACTTCAATTGATCGACGAAAGTAGGAAGTAAAAACATGTTCAAGGAATGGCAGAAATACAACAATATAAATCATTTAGGAATGAAAGAAATAAGAGATTCCGGGTATCCAAGGCAAAATTGTTACAGGAAAAATATGAAGAAATCGAAAAGCAAATGGTGGTAGGAAGAAACGACTCAGCGTACATAAAAGTCAAAACAACCTCCAGTGAAAATAAAAGCAAGAGAGGTCTAAGAGGCTGTTAAACACAGAGGAGTTAGCGTATAAGTGGAACGAGTACACTGAAGGCTTCTACCAAGGCAGGGCATTTTTGACGACGTGACAGAAGAAACGAATGGACATATCGTGGATCCAGTATAAGAGGGGGATGGGGGGGGGGGGGTAAAGATCTCTGAAAGACATGAGGTAAAATAAGGCAGAAGTTTTAGACACCGTTCCCTTAGAATTTGTAAAATCACTGGGGGAAGTGACAACCGAACGATTCTTCAAGATGGTGTGTATAAACTACGACACTGGCGACTTACCTCAAACTTTCGGAAAAAGTCCTACAAACAATTTCGAAGATAGCAACGGCAGATATGTGCAAATTCAGTCGCACAGTCAGTTTCACATCTCATGTATCGAAGATGGTGACAAGAATAACACAGAGAGGAATGTAAAAGAAAAATGAGGATGATAGATGACAATCAATATGGCTTTAGGATAGGTGAAGGCATCAGAAAGTTGCAATTTTAATAATGGAAGCAAGACTGAAGAATACTCAAGATACCTTCAGAGGATATGATGATCTAGAAAAAGCCGTCGGTATTGTGGCATGGTGCAATATGCTCGAAATTTAGAAAAAAAAGAAAAAAAAACTACAAGTCGCCATGGAGAAAGACGTGTAATTATTATATGTAGAAGAACCAACAGCGAACAATAAGAGTGGAACACCAAGAAATAAGTGCTCGGATAAATGTGTGAGCAAGACGGCGAAGCAGTCTTTGGCGCTACCGTTCAATCTATACACCGAAAAAGCTATGACGGCATAAAAGAAACTTTCAAGATTGGGAATAAAATGCAGGGTGAAAGGGTATCGTAACACAACAACACAGCGTCCACACATAGTTTTCTCCTGCTATACTAACTATTTACATTTAAATTAAATATAAACAATATGTTGTGTATATTATTCTAATGTCTATATGTTTTAATAATTTCCTGTGGGCAAAATAACCACTGAAAGAGTACGTAAATAACTGTAGTAGACGCACTGGTCAAGTCAGGAAATATCGTTACGTAAACCAAAGTGCTTACTGTTACTGTAGTACTGTCACTGGGAGCAGGAGCCTTATCTGTCATGTGGTAACGAGAGTCGGTTAGTAGCGATCGAGCGGGTCGTACGTAAAGGCGGAATTCTGTTGCGAGAGGACAAAATAATTGTTTCACTGCAAGATTTCACGTACGGCCGGCCAGGCATAATGTGGAGAAGTAATTGGGCACAGCGCAAAACATCGAGGTTAACCAATGTTTAAGAAGCGCACTGGGGGCCCAAAGATAATGGCGGTGAAGAGCCTGTTGCCGTACATTGTCGTCATATAACGGACCTCGCAGCACCGACAGCATCTACATCTTACATCACATGTAAGTGCCTGACTGAGGGTTCATCGAACCCCCTTCACAATTCTCTATTATTCACAATTTCGTATAGCGAGCTGAAAGAATGAACACCTATATCTTTCCGTACGAGCTCTGACTTCCCTTATTTTATCCTGGAGATCGTTCTTCCCTATGTAGGATGGTGTCAACAAAATATTTTCGCATTCGGAGGAGAAAGTTGGTGATTGGAATTTCGTGAGAAGGTTCCGTCGCTACGAAAAACGTCTTTCTTTTTATGATGTCCAGCCCAAATTATGTTTCATTTCTGTGACACTCTCTCCCATATTTCGTGCTAATACAAAACGTGCTGCGTTTCTTCGAGCTTTTTCGACGTACTCCGTCAGTCCTATATGGTAAGGATCCCACACCACGCAGTAGTATTCTAAAAGAGGGCGGAAAAGTGTAGTGTAGGCAGTCTCCTTTGTAGGTCTGTTACATTTTCTAAGAGTCCTGCCTATGAAACGCAGTCTTTGGTTAGCCTTCCCCAAAACATTTTCTATGTGTTGCTTCCAATATAAGTTGTTCGTAATTGTAATACCTAGGTATTTAGTTGAATTTAAGGCTTTTAGACTCGAATGATTTGTCGTGTAACCGAAGTTTAACGAGTTCCTTTCAGCACTCATATAAATGACCTCACACTTTTCGTTATTTAGAATCAACTGCCACTTTTCGCACCATTCAGATGTCTTTTCTAAATCGTTTTGCAGTTTGTTTTGATCTTCTGATGACTTTATTAGTCGATAAACGACAGCGTCATGTGCAAACAACCGAAAACGGTTGCTCAGATTGTCTTCCAAATCGTTTATATAGATACGGAACAGCAAAGGGCCTATAATACTACCTTGGGGAACGCCATAGATCACTTCTGTTTTACTAGAACGACTTTCCGTCAATTACTACGAACTGGGACCTATCTGACAGGAAATCACAAATCCAGTCACATTACTGAGACTATACTCCATAAGCAGGAAATTTATCTGCGAGCCGCTTGTGTGGTACCGTGTAAAAAGCCTTCGGGAAATCCAGAAATACGGAGTCGATCTGAAATTCCTTGTCATTAGAACTCAACACCTAATTTAAATAAAGAGCTTGTTGTGTTTCACAGGAACGATGCTTCCTAAACCGATGTTGACTGTGTGTTATCGCTAAGAAGTAAGACCCGACCAGTTTATCATTTAGAATTGTAACAGGCTTGCCATTGTAAGTTGCGAATCGTCAAGTAACAAATATTTTAGCAAGTTTTGTGTGTACCCCAGAAGATCCTGTCAGGTAGTTGTTACTGAGGATTACACGCTTAGGCGTATCTCCGTATCCATAACTAACAGAGTGTGTCATTAATGAAGTGAAAATAAATGACAAGAAAAGTGAAGTTCATCGAATTGATTAATAGTCAGTATGAAAGTGAACAAAAAGTTTACATTTTTTGGACTTGCTAATGAAATGCTGATTATTGACAAATAATTTGACAAAGCAGTACAGTTAACAATATCTCATGTTCAGACAATTTTGTGTGAGAAGTAATTTATGGAACAAAAACTAAATTTCGATAGTTGGTTTAAGTATATTTGTAGGTTTTTTTTATTTCTGCCGATCGTTAGTGCACAAAGTAAATCGCACAATAACGATCAATTTATGTCAGCACCTGACTTCTTCTGGATAATACTTCCACTTCGAATTCGATGCCTTATCCCACATTAATATCAAACCATGAGCAACGCGGTAATTCTGTAATTAGTCTACCACCCTGGGAATAAAGTGGATGTTACATGTGGCACCCCATGACAGGACAATTTCAATCTTGTGATTATCCAGTGGCTTGGATTTTACAATTAATATTGGTTACTGGAAGTTTTGATCAGAGAATAGAAAAACAAAAATGTTGAACTTAGCAATGCAGGCGGACGGCAGCCACAAAGGCGTGGGCCGAGATCGGAATTGTTGAACGCTGAGATGAGGAAGACAATGGGTTGGGTACCTCAATATATATGGAAGAGTGTGACTATAAAGTAAGGGGTTGATGATTCAAATCAGGAGACTTATGGAAAAATGTTCACGAAGAGTGAAAATTAAGTACAGCGGACTGAAATCCAAACAAATGTAGAACCAGTACTAAATCAGGCACGTGGTTTGAATTAGGACTATTGTCATAGACTATACACACCAACTTCAACAGTCGTTGGGTTGTCATTCCCCCCAATGATTTTACATTTCTAAGTTATTTCAGATGCTGGGTTCGATGCAGAGTGATATGGGCTCAATGAACGAGAGGATGTGTTCGAAGAAGACTGAGTTACAAATTGATGTAGTTTCAATGAACGATAAGAAGAGTTCGATGGAGAGTGGATTAAGAACTGATATGAGTTTGTTAAAAGATGAAATATCTTCTTCAATACGCAAAGGTGTGGGCGATGAAATAACAGAGATAGTACGTGAGTTAGATGACAAGCTCGATCGTAAAATGGAGGCTGAAAAGAAATTTGTAAGCAGTGAAATAAAAAAGCAAAAAGAGAATTTTTACGATGGAGTGAGTAGCAAGTTAACTGAAGCTATAGATTCGATCCGTAGGGATTTGGGCACTAAAGTAAACCAGGAAATTAAGACAGTGAGTGACGAGCGGACGAAAATTCGTAGTGAACTGGATCTATCTGTAAATATTTTGATGGGACAGATCAGGAAAGCTCAAAGCGAAACAGAAAAGAAATTAAAAGGAAGAAGAGAGGCAATTACTACTGATGTTCAGGACAAAACTCATTCGTTAGAAGCTGAGGTACATCACGAAGTTGTGGAGTTCAAAAAAAAGGAAGTAGAAAGTTTTAGATCTGAAAATAATAAAAACAAAGAGCAGGTAAAAAGTCTACAATAGTATAAAGAATATGGCTACTACGTTCACGTTAAGAAGGGCATATCCCAGTCATGCTAGCTTCGAAACTGAAAAGTTCAAACCAAAGGGAGAGACCTGCACAGTCATTTTCATGGACGCATGCAGAAAGATAATTCCTTCAGCATTGTCTGAAGAGGATCGAATTAGAACAGAGAGAACGAAGGTAGTAGGGGACGCGAGTAGCTGGGTAAAGCATGCCGTTGACGACTGCCTAACTTTGGAGCAATTTTTCAGCATATTTTGGTCTGTTGATAAACAGGGCGAGATTTTGCAGGAATTTATGCAAGTTTCTCCATATCGACCGAGTAAAGAGGCAAATATGAAATTGTATTGCGAGAGCTATTTAAAAAAGTGGAATATATGAACGGTCAGCTGTCACAAAAGAGTGTGTTAACGGTATTTCGCGGAAAATTACCGTGGAATGTCCGTGGCTATCTTACGGCAAAACAATAAAACAACCTTTCTGAAGAGAGTGGGTGACACTGACGCTTCGTACTGCGATTGTGTCAAACGTTCCACGGCGGATACAATAGTAACCAGAACAGAAACAATATCAATAGCAACCAAAACGATAAACATCACAATGATTACGACGTGAGATGCCCTCACGGAGACAGAGATAGGAGAGGAGGAAGAGGTGGCGGTCGCGCAAGAAGTAGACTTTACGGCCGAGTTTGCGAAAATTACTGCTCGGAAAACGTCGGTCCGCAACAGTAAAGGGGCAAACTGGTGCGGGTTTCGGTACACGGCCCCATCAAAGGAAACAATATAACAGCGCTGGTGGCAACAAAGCGAGTGAAGGCGGGCGGGCTCACATAAGAAGTTAGGTGTTTAGGAAACAATACAAGAGCAATGAACTTCGTGAGCAGGACAAATCTGAAGCGACAGCAAATGAAATTATTTGCGATTTCCAAGCGACAGCGGGTACGCCGCGTAGAAGTTGTACACGGCGGCGTTAAAAGAGCAGCGTCCGGTCGTGGAGACGCGTGTTGCTGTTAATGAAGTCCGAACAGCAAGCGGTGATAGGGAATGGCTGAGGCAATTAGGTGAAATGTGTGATGGGATAGAGGAGAGGGAAAGAGACAGGAAATTACGTTTTGGTGGAAAACGAAGTCGAGTGTGGAGGATGATAACAATTGTGATGTGTGTGCAACGATGGGAACGTGCGATCTGATGGAGACGCTGCGCGTAGCAAATGAAGTTAATAAGAATATAATGGGTAATATTGATGAGATTATTGAATATAGTGGAGATGAGGGGGCACGTGAGCTGCAGATGAGTAAATCTTTGGGAGACGCCGTTCCCGATTCAGCCGAATTCGGCCTATTCGATCGAGCAACCGGAGACTGTGGATGTGCAGCCTAATTGGGTATCTTACGACAGCCGAATAAAATTATTGAGCGAAACAGATCGTTGTAGGGTATACGAAGCCAAAGCAGATGTGATTCGCAAAGGTGATGATAAAAATGTGAGTGAACCTGCCGATCAGTTGAGCACGGATGAATTAAGGTAAATTTTGTCTCAGAATGAAGTAGGTAACAGGGGAAGGTGGAAGAAACCCCCAGATAAGTTATGTAGACGGAATTACGTCTTGTGGAGTGATTTGGAGGTAAAGGGGAAGGAAGTGTAATGATCGAAGCGATATGATGAAATTATGATACCTATTGCTGTATACGGAATGGAAACTCCGGTCTTAATTGATAGTCTATGGCAGATTAATGTTGTATCCCCGCCGTTTAACGAGAGAATTAAAACTGTAACGGATGTAGTCGAAATGCCTGGCACGGGAGTGAAAGTAGTAGATGCAACTTGTGCCTGTAGTAAACCGAGTAAGACTCAAATTTTGATGCAATTTTATGTTAGGGATGTTGAGTTTCAATGTGGTTTTCTAGTCGTTTTTCAGTTGAGCACAGAAATAATAATGGGCATGGACTGGATTATAAAGAATAAGGTAATCATTAATTGTGACAGAAGAACGATGGTATGTGCTGTAGGAGAAAACAACTTAAAGGTGGGTTTTGATGATGTCGATCACGGAGTCAGTGATCACGACACCATTACCTATGAACGAAGGGTTGAGGGAAGGGTCCGAGTGTTACCATGTTAGGAACGTAAACGTATCACTTTCCGACGATGATTTTGTAACAGTAGTGGAGAATGTGTCGAGCATAGTTTCCTACGGAAAGTAGGAGCTGTATGATATTTTTATTAATAACAAGGAGGTATTTTCTGATAAACCTACTCGTGTACGTGATTTTGAGTATAAAATTGAGATGATACCCATGATCCATCTTTTGGAACAGTTTATCAAGTACCAATAGTTAGGAGGGAAGCGGTACAAACAGAAATATATTGCATGGAGGAGTGGGTCGTTATAGAACGTTCTAATAGCCAATGTAACAATCACCTTGTTTTGGTGAATAAAAAAGATAACAGGTTTGTGAAACGTGAGAATTAACAATCACCTTGTTTTGGTGAATAAAAAAGATAACAGGTTTGTGAAACGTGAGAATTATCGTCCTGGGTGTTTAGGCGAAGTTATGAAAAAGTTTCATCGTGTGCGGTATATGACAGACCTCAATCTGACCGCTGGCATTGGCAGACAGCCCTTACAAAGAATCGCGAAAACTAACAGCATTCCTGTTTGATGGGAAATGCTATCAGTATAAAGTCATACCTTTCGGATTGAACATGTCAATGTCGGTGGTGTTCTGAGGGGTTGAAGTTTATTGGGGAAAGAACTTGGCACCAGAATTACGATCTATATTGACGATTTGTTAATAGCAACGTCATCATGGGAAGAGGAGCCTGATCTATTAACAGAAGTTTTTGAAGCACTGAGACACGGGGGAATGTCACTGAAGTTAAAGAAATGTGAATTTGTGAAAAATGAAGTACAAGTTATAGCCCATATCATAACAACTTCAGGAATAACTAAAGACCTGCGAAAAGTACAGCTTATAAGAAACTGTCCGCACCCATGAACCACAAAACATTTGCAGGCTTTCTTTGGTCTTTGTAATTTTTATCGCAAATGTGTAGAAGGGCACGTTTTTAATTACCCAGAGTTGTGTGGTTTGTTAAAGAAAAATAGTGAGTTTATTTGGACAGAAAAATGTCAAATAGCGTTCGATAAACTAAAGGATGAACTCGTAAAAGACGTAGTATTACGTCATCCAGATTTGACAGTTTCATTACACATGGGACCCGACTCGTGCGATTACGGTATTGAGGTGCACGTATTTCAAGAACAAGGGGAAAGCAAAGAATGTCGGTGCATTGCTTTCGCTAGTAGAACTCTGACAAAATACGAGAGTCTCGGAGAAAGAAGATGTAGTTATATTGTGGTGATTTAAACAATGTAACTATGTGCAACTAATATGTAACGTATCTACAACAACTATTGTCTATGTTCGTCTGTGAAAATTGACCCGATAAGCAACCTGAACTATCAGTAAACGCAATCTAGCCTGCATAACACTGTGTGAGAGTTGTGTGAGGGTCAGTTTAACTGTTATTTAAGCCCTCAACAGATTGTTACGTGAAAAACTTAAAACTAACATTTGGATATCCTATCTGACTGCGTATTTGAATATGTAAAACGACAGGAACCTGTAACAGTGAATACCGAAGTTATCTGACTGCGTTTTAGAATCAGAACTTACAAGTGATGTACTATGGAATTTACTGCATTTGGGTACATGACATGTTGTAGTGTGTCAGTGTCTATGTTTGGGCCCTAACTTTCGCACTCACATCTTTAAATGAGTGCGTTTTTGCGTGTGGTTTACAGCAATTCGCAGCAGCATGCAGCAGCAGCGGATAGATCTTGTTGTTACTAGGAATTAATTTAATATAAAGGAGTTTGTTTCGGTCCTATTAACTACTGAGTAACTTGTGAGAAGGTATTACATAAATTAAGTCTATTTAAACCTTCAGAACCATCATAACCCATAACCAATAATAGACAATGATAGTTACAGTGACATAGCTACTAATAATGGCTGAGTGCCAGATTAACCAATTATTTCAATTTCAAAGTTACATTGACATTTAATAACCACATCAGTTACATATTAATTAGATGTGGAGAATAATTACTATTATTTGGAGGATAAGGAGGCTTCTTTAACTGACAAGCAAAACGTGGGATTATTGCATACTCGGACTAACAATCATGAGCCGATCCGTGCAATTGCTTTTGCGCATTGTTTGTGAATTTTACCTTGAGTTCCACCTTTAAGCGTAGTTAAGCCATCTAGATGTCTCTTGGCTATAAAATGAAACCAGGCATTGAGTGTGGTGAGATCTGCCATCTCCGACGTGAGGGCAGCGTGACACGTCCTCTGTCTCCGAGTTCTCGACCGACACTACTACATCCACTCTCACAGACAGACCTCGTCTCACAACAATGCTTAGAATTGCACTCCTGTGTTTATCCTTCAGATCGTTACTATCGATATCTGAGTGATTACACAATGAAAAGAACAGTGTGAAGTTAACTATATTGTTTTCAATGTAATGGAGAGTTCTGACACATCTTTAAGAATCTGAACGGGACATAAGCATAAATAGGACAAAAGGAGCTAAAACTGCTTTAATATGAGACATACGTATACATAAACGTAGAGGTTATACAATAAATATTGTCTTTACAAACAATGTAGTGAAGCATTTCTTGTTTACTAAAACTGTTCAAACATTTAAACGAAATCATAAAGATGTGGAGGCTCTATTAATGTTAGAAGGATTGTTCATTATTAGCTCAATTACCTTGTGACCGTTTTGGGAGCCTTTTAAAATAAGTAATTAGGCACATTTTAAAATATGAAAAATTTCAACCTGTAAAGTTTAGAAAAATAATAAGAAAACATGAAGTGTGTTGGCAGAATGAGACTTTCACTCTGCAGCGGAGTGTGAGCTGCCATGAAACTTCCTCGTAGATTAAAACTGTGTGCCTGACCGAGACTGGAACTCGGGACCTTTGCCTCTCGCGGCCGTGCTCTACCACTTTTTTTAAAATTTCATTTTGTTCAATATTGTTCGTTGAATTTGTTCAGGGTGGAGGTCCGATGACGTTTATTCGTTGATCCGTTTGCCCAGTTTTTTTTTATTACAAAGGGTAGCTAACCCACTGACCGAACACGCTGAGCTACCGTGCCGGCGCCACTGAGCTACCGAAGCACGACTAACGCCCCGTCCTCAAAGCGTCAGTTCTGTCAGTACCTCGTCTCCTATCTTCCAAACTTCACAGAAGCTCTTCAGCGCACCGTGCAAACGAGCACTCCAAGAAGAAAGGACCAGGTACTGGGAGAATTGAAGCTGTGAGGACGGGACATCAGTCGTGCTTGGGTAGCTCGGATGGTAGGGCACTTGCCCGCGAAGGGAAAAGGTACCGAGTTCGAGTCTCGGTCCGGCACACAGTTTCAACCTGCCAGGAAGTTTCATGTAGAGTGTTATAGTTTTTGTAAAAAGGGAATGTTCACTGCACAGGGAGGTTTGTATTGTTTTGCACTTTGCACACTTGTAGGAATATGAAAGGAGATGCAACATAGCAAATTGTGTGTAGAGGTGTATTTAATGCATATTACACTAACACCTCAACGTAGAAACGCAGAGTGTAGTAGAATCATGCAGCGTTGTGTACAGTGTCTATATCACTGAAACCTTTGGTTGGGGAAAGTGCATTTGGTGACACAGCGGTTGGTATTGTCAGTGTCCTTTCACTGAAGCAGCACTGGGTAATTGTGGCTCTTGGTGGCGAAGCTCGGCATTGGTCGCTGATTGCTACTCAAGAACCGGTAATTATTGCAGAAATCCGTCATTATGACAGACCTCCCTGGTTGCTGCATTTTGTAATTTGTTTGTGCCCTGGCAGATCCCAGTTACTTGGTACTCTATGGACTGAAAATACTTATCGTAACAACTTCACAAACTTTTTTTACATATCCTTGTAAACATAAGTGAAGATAATCAAGTAAGTAAGTGTACATGCAGTTTATACGAACGAAAATTTGTAAATTGTTTCTTATCAGACACAAATATATTAACATGAATCTAAAATTATTGTACATAAAACTCATCTTTGTGGCATTGTGAGAACTGTTTAGTTACTAATTGAGATATCTGCTCATGAAGCTTATTAAGGTAAACATATAGTATAAATATAATATTAAATATTCTACACAGGCATTGTTTCCTTATAACATAAACGTCAAGGAAAGTGAGCTGCGTTGTACAGTGTTATACACAAAATGACAGAAAAAATTATATTGCCAAAGAAATGCTTTGCACATTGCAGCGTCAGACAAAAAATGATACAAAAAATATTAGATTGCATAACAGATGCTTTGTATATATATGGACATAGGAGGCTTGAGGCATCTACATGCAGGAACGCTAAAAAGTATTGTTCTTCACAGGCAGTATTTGGTGCATATTGATTAAAAATCTTAACAATGACATGTATCAGCGTTTTACTTACGTAACCTTAATGCCTTAACAATCCTATATTGAATAATTTTCTACTGTTCAACAATTGTTTGTGTGATCAAAGGTGCACTTTTGTTAGGAATTACTAGTACTATCGTGTCATCACCCTAAATATCACAAAACACACCGGGAGCTATACTACACATGAAACGTATACATCTTTCTACACAATATGGATTGTAGTAGAGTGAATTGGGATAGTTAGCTTTTTCATTGTTGTCTTCACTATGGGATACTGTTCAATATATGTTCTCTGTTGTATTTACATCTGAAAAAAAATTGAGTAGTCCTTATACTAACTGCAGTATAAATGTTACTTAACATTCTTCTTTTCACATTCGTAGTTTAATTTGCAGTGGGTACTGGCACGTCAATTGTCCTCATTTTGGTTTCTAAAGGAAGACATTCATTAGTGTCTAAGCTAACAGATAATAAGTTTTCTTCTTTCTGGCTTGGAATGCCAATTCTCCTTAATGGCATTCCATACTGGGTCCCTATCTTGCTCTATCACAATGTTTTGCATTGAGGACGAGGCGAAATTCTCAAACAAGACTTTCTTTATGTAAAGAAGACTGATATTATTGTCATGTTGAACTTACTTTTTGTTTCTAGATAGTCCTAAGGATGCACGAGACAGTGTACCTGCAACAATATTCTCCCCACCAGGAATGTGGATAATGGTCATTTGAAATTCTTGAGATACAGAGCCCAGCGTCTTAGGCGCTCTTTTGTCGGTTTTGAAGACATCAGAAATTGCAGTGAACGATGATTTGTATAGACGTTCGTGATTTTACCAAATATAAAATAACGGAATTTCGTAAAAGCCCATACAATGGCTCATAGCCTAAGTTCTGTGATTGAGCAGTTTCGTTCTGACTTTGTCAGCAAAAATCTTTCGATAAGTCTGGATGACCTAATATGTTAGCTTCAAGTAGTGCTTTTTCCAAGCATTGGAATTCCATTTCACCCTTCTCATCCCATTTCCACAGAGTGTTTTTCCCCGTTTGAGGATACAATCTTGGAGTTGTAATAATTTTTAAGTTCAGGAACCTACGATAAAAATTGATTAATACTAGGAAGCTGCGAACTTGATGCTTATTACTAGGTGAATAGATCAACCTTATTCAATACAATTTGTCAGGATCTGGTTCAATGATGTCGATGAAGTGACGTGGCCTATAAGTTTTACCTTAAATTTTAAAAATGTGGATTTCTCCAAATATACAGTAATGCCTGTGTCAGGAAAGAGACGCTGCAGAGAGTTTAGAATTCTATTATGTTGTTGCCAAGATTTTTCGGCTATAAGAATGTCATAGAATAAGCTGTATTATGGTTTTTGAAATAAACAGGGAGAATAGTATTTAGCCCACGAATAAATGCTGCAGTAGAAATGTTGAACCCAAACGCTAGCTTACAGAATTGGTAACATATACCGAAACACAAGAATGCAGTGCATTGTCGGCATTCTGGATGAATTCCAATTTGCCGCATATTTTATTGTAAGTCACCTGAAGACAGGATGTGTACACCTCAGAAATTTTAGAGGAGTTCCGCAGTAGCTTGAGATCTATCAGTTTCTAGTACTGTAATGATATTAATTTGTCCTGAATTCAAGACCAAACAGATCGAGCCATCTTTCTTCTTGACAATGTGTAACGGACTATTGCAGGAGCTTACTGCTGGCTTAATGATTCCGTGTTGTAACATAGTTTGAATTTCAGCTTTAACCTTCTCTCTATAGTCTGCAGGAATGATATATAGTGGCACTCTAAATTTATGGTGAGGTTTTACCTGGAAATTATAAATGAAGCCTTCAGTGGTGCCAGGACGATAGATGAAGACGTCAGGATTATTATGCAATATGTTTGCAAGGTCTTGTTTGTCACCCTCTGGGCGCTGTTGTGCGTTTTGTAAGGAGCGTGTCAGAACTCTCCATTACATTGAAAACAATATAGTCAACTTAACCCTATTCTTTGCATTGTGTAAGCACTGAGATATCATATCTTGACTTACCATCCAGCGAGCAGTCCTTCAGTACGCTACGTGCGTGAACTGGGTAGATATTTCAGAACGTATTGCCGTAACAACCGTATGGCATGGGGTAAGTACGTAGCTGATATTGAAAAGATCATGTCTTACGAGAATACAGGCTTCACACCGGAAGAAATCATATTGTGTGTTAAGTGTAAAAGTGTAACAGAGGTGATTATCGATTCCCTCCTGCGACAAGATTTAGACATCAGTCAAAAGAAAGAGATGCTGAGGGAAAAGAAAAGAAAACGAGCTAAAGAACAGCTTAAAAGGCATGACTGCAAATTTGAAACCAATAAAATTCATAATCGGGTGAAGTGTCCTCGTCGAAACACGAGAGAAATCCATTGACATAGATAATGATATTTCCAAGTTCTAGTTTATTAATAATCGGCCATTCAAAAATGAAAGCATTTCTCACCCTAATGCTCACATTCTGATATATCCTCAGTCAGGTACATATTGGGTGGCTCTATCACAGCAGAGACAAATAATGTTATTCTGCCTGGAAATAATTGTGATTAATTGAGTACTAACAAAGTAGTTATTTTTTATTAATGGTAACACACTGTGGATGTAATTTTTAAATAATGAAGATAAAGTTTTTTAACATTATATGAGCGTTTTCTTTGTTATGTAACTTGTAATCAGAACATTAATTGTATTGCAATTAGTTTAAGGAGATGTATAGTATATGTAACTGGTGACTTCCGATTAACTCAGGCTTGTTATTTAAGTTGTTGGTACAAATGTTGCAAAATGGACGCTAATTAACGCGCAGGAAACTGAATTATTCCCTGACAAAAGTAAAAAGTATTATGAAAGAGGTGCCTATGGACGTGGAATACATGGAGGTAACCACACATAAATGAAAGCTGATGTGCACGAGGTAGTACACCAGTAATTTGTTTCTTCTTTCCGGGGAAAGGAGGATATACAAGAAATGCTTATGAGTAGGCAGTGTGTATGTGAATAGTGTGGGTCAAAAAATGTAAATAGTAGTTCAATTGGTTCTTGTGTGGGCTCAAGAAATGTAAATGCTGTCTGAAAAACTATTTTTATATCACTTTTGGGTAATGAGTACTCGTGACGCTTAGTTTAAGAGAGTTGTAAATTTCATTTGGACATACATGTTACAAATCCTGTGCGAAAATTTCTTCATCATTTTTAATCAGTGAGTGCTCATGTTGTTTAATTGATGCCAATTGTTAACAGGTTAGTGAACAAATCTTTTCTTTTCTTATTGTGTGATTTACAGCTAGCAGTTGTACTAAAAACTTTCATATGTAATTGAATATTTTCTGTTCATATTTGTTTTTGTAAAAAGTTTTTTTTCTGATGAGCTATATAGTACTAGCGAACATATTTCAAATGAGTAATGAGTAGCATGTTTCGGACACTTGCAAATAATAAATTAAATTTAAATTCCACGGCACTGAAAGTTGGTTGGTTTAGAGACTAGTTGTTACGTTCTGAACGTTTCCTTAGGCTATATTTGCCAACGTAGATCAATGAAATGTGGGGCGTGTGTAACAAAACAACATAAAGTCCACTAATAAGATTTTCCAGCTTTATTAATTGTGTACATTTAAATGTAGTGTAAACGTATGTTGTGTATGTTATTGTGATGTGTACATGTTTTAATGATCTGCTATGTGCAAAATAGCCAATGAAAGAGAATGTAAAGCATTGTAATAGACGCACTGGCCAAGTCACGCAATATCGTAATGTATACCAAAGAGGTTATTGTGGTACTGTTACTGGCCGCAGGAGCGTGGCGCAGACGGGCTGTGTCTGTCATGTGGTAACAAGATTCGATTAGTAGAGAGCGAGCGGGTAGGGTGTAAAGGAGGAATTCTGCTGCGAGAGGACGCTACATCTACGTGATTACTCTGCTATTCACATTAAAGTGCCTGACAGAGGGTTCAAAGAACCATTTTCAAGCTGCCTCTCTACCATTCCACTCTCGGACGACACGCGGGAAAAACGAGCACTTATATTTTTCTCTGCGAGCCCTGATCTATCTTATTTTATCGTGATGATCATTTCTCCCTATGTAGGTGGGTGCCAACAGAATGTTTTCGCAATCGGAGGAGAAAACTGGTGATTGAAATTTCATGAGAAGATCCCGTCCCAACTACAAACGCTGTTGTTTTTATGATTCCCACTCCATTTCACGTATCATGTCTGTGACACTATCTCCCCTATTTCGCGGTAACACGGAAGGAGCTGCCCTTCTTTGCACTTCTTCGATGTCATCCGTCAGTACCACCTGATGCGGATCCCACACCGCACAGCAATACTCCAGACTAGGGTGGACAAGCGTGGTGTAAGCAGTCTCTTTAGTAGACCTGTTGTACCTTCTTAGTGTTCTGCCAATGAACCGCAATCTTTGGTTTGCTCTACCCAAAATATTATCTATGTGATCGTTCCAATTTAGGTTATTTGTAAGTGTAATCCCTAAGTATTCAGTTGAATTTACAGCCTTCAGATTTGTGTGACTTATCGCGTAATCGAAATTTAGATTATTTCTTTTAGTACTCATGTGAATAACTTAACACTTTTCCTTGTTCAGGGTCAACTGTCACTTTTCGTGCCACACAGATATCTTATTTAAATCATTTTGCAAGTCGTTTTGATCATCTGATGACTTACCAAGGTGGTAAATGACAGCATCATCTGCAAACAATTTACGACGGGTGCTCCGATTGTCTCCTATGTCGTTAATGTTGATCTGGAACAATAGAGGGCCTATAACACTTCCCTGGGGAACGCCGGACATTATTTCTGTTTTACTCCATGACTTTCTGTCTGCTACTACGAACTGTGACCTTTCTGACAGGAAATCACGAATCCAGTCGTACAACTGAGGCAATACTCCATTGGCACGCAGTTTGGTTAGAAGACGCTTGTGAGGAACCGTGTCGAAAGGCTTCTGGAAATCTAAAAATATAGAATCAATTTGACATCCCCTGTCGATAGCACTTATTACTTCATGAGTATAAAGAGCTAGTTGTGTTTCACAAGAACGATATTTTCTGTATCCGTGCTATGTGTCAATAAATTGTTTTCTTCGAGGTACTTCATAATGTTCGAATAATGTATAAGTTCCAAAATCCTACTGGAAATCGACGTTAGTAATATAGGCCTGTAATTCAGCGGATTACTCCCACTGCTCTTTCTGGATATTAGTGTGACTTGAATAATTTTCCAGTCTTTAGGTACGGATCTTTCTGTGAGCGAGTGGTTGTATATAATCGCTAAATATTGAGCTATTTTATCAGCATACTCTGAGAGGAACCTGACTGGTATACTATCTGGACCGGAGGCCATGCCTTTATTAAGTGATTTAAGCTGCTTTGTTACACCGAGGATATCTACTTCTACGTTTCTTGGCAGTTGTTTTTGTTTGGAATTCAGGAATATTTACTTCGTCTTCTTTGGTGAAGAAATTTCGGAAAACCGTGTTTAATAACTCTGCCTGGCACTGTCATCAGTGACTTCACCGTGGTTATCGCGCAGTGAAGGTATTGATTGCTTCTTGCCACTGGTGTCCTTCAAGATCCCACGTACGGCCGGCCAGGCATAATGTGGAGAAGTAACTGGTGTTTAAGAAAAGCGCTGGCTGGCCGAAGTTAATTGTGGTCAAGAGCGTGTGGCTGTAGATTGTCGTCTTATAATGGACCTAGCCGCAAAGATAGCACCGCTGTGAAGGAAGACCCGACCAAATTATCATTTGCAATTGTAAAAGGCTTGCCAGTGTTAGTTGCGAATCGTCCAGTAACAAATACTTTAGCAACTTATGTGCGTTAAAGTGAGTAATTCTTAGTAACAACTATCTGACAGGAGCCTCTCCGTATCCGTAATTAACCGAATGTGTCATTAATGAAGTGAAAGTAAATGATAAAAAGAGTGAAGTTCATCGAATTGATTGATAGTTTGAATGAAAGTGAACAAAAGATTTAGTGTTTTAGGATTTGTTAATTAAGTTCTGGTTACTGAAAAATAATTTGACAAAGCAGTATAATTAACAATATTTCATGTTCAGACATTTTTGTATGAGATGTAATTTACGTAACAAAAAGTTAGATTTTGGACTTGTTGATTAAGTGCTGATTATCTACAAGTAATTTGACAAAGGAGTATTTTTAACAATACTTTATCTTCCGACAATTTTGTATGAGAAGTAATTTACGTAACAATACGTCAAAGTAGCAAACTCCGTAATCATTTTAGAAACCAGTTCTTATAGTAGAACAGTCAATGCAAATACTAAAATTATTCTTTTCGAAAAGATTACCACTTGCAAAACAGTTTAATAGCGGTTAGCATTACAGTGAGGAACGCAGTTCAGTTGTTATTTTACTGATATTGTAAAGAACTAGTAATTAATTTCATGAAGCACTCGCAAGTTTGCTTTTGTCCATGACCGAAATTTTTCTGGGTGATCATAGTGTTTTGATAATGAACGAGAATCAGTGCCTGTACGATAACCCATACCTGCCAGCACGCTACGTGATTAAATTACAAAGTCAGGAGTTTTAATATTTGGGGTACAGAGTGACCAAACTACGGGGTCTTCTGTCCGAGTTTTAATTCATTTCGCTCAGAGTTGGCTGGCGACCGTTCATTTACAGTAATTTCCAAACAGAATCAAAATTAATTCATCATTTAGGACTAAAATATCTTTAACTAATTTCCGTATTACTTTGTATATTTTTTATTTCTGCTGATCGTCTTTGCGCAAAGTAAATCGCTCAATAACGATCATGTTACGACAGAAACTGACTTTTTCCGAATAATACTTTCACTTCGGATTTGATGCCTTACCTCAAATTAATATCAAAGTATTGACAACACAGTAATTCTTTAATTAGTCTACCAGCTGGAGAGGAAAGGGGTGTTATACTATTAGTGATAATTTTCGTTGTTGACATTGCTATCCTCGGTGCAAGCGAAGAAGAATTATTGATCATTTGAATGTAATACACAGTCTTATGAGTATAGAAATTGGATTGCGAGTAAAATGGAAAAAGAAAAAAAGTAATGAGAAGTAGTAGAATAAGGAATAGACAGAAACTGATCATCAAAATTGGTGATCAGGAAATGGACGAAGTTCAGGACATAAAAAGGAGACTAGCACAGGCGAAGAGGGCATTTCCGACCAAGTTTGAAACAGAGGTGTCAATTTGAGGAAGAAGCTACTTGGAATGTACGGTTGGTGCACAGCACTGTATGGTAGTGAATCATGGACAACGGGAAAGCGGAAGAGAAGAACATCGGAGCGTTGGAGATGATGTGCTACAGAGGAATCTTGAAAATTAGGCGGACTGATAATTGTAAGTAATGACGAAGTTCTGTGCAGAATCGGTGAAGAAAGGAATGTTTGGAAAACAATGGAGAAGGAACAGGATGATAAGACACATGTAAAGGCATCAGGGCTTACCGTTCATGGTACTAGAAATTTGGAAGTTAAAAACTGTAGGGGAAGGCAGCGATTGGAGTACACCCAGGCAATAATTGAGTACGTAATTTGCAAGTACTACTTTTAAATGAAGAGGTTGGTGCAGGAGAGACATTTGTGACAGGCCACACCAAACCAGTCAGAAGACTGAGGACCCAAAAAGAATGCTAATAACAACGAGAACACCGGTTAAAGGTTAAATGGTGTCGCTACGAAAGGGGGTTGCAGCAGAGTAGTGCGAGAAGATAACTCGGGCGCCGCTTATGTTGCCTCGTGTGGGCAGAAATGACGACCAAGGTGTTTATTAGCTACTCGCGACAGGCCGAACCAGAAAGTTTTTACGCTGACGTCGACTAATGGATTGCGCCGTGCACTTGTTTCTGCCTGTTAGCTTTTTGGATCAATCGCGCTGGTCGCGTTTTGTGCCTTTCATCGTACCAGTCTTCGCGCAGGTGTTCTGACTACAATGATTACTACAATATAGTCGCAAATTATTCCAATTCCTTCCTCAATTTTGTGGCCTCAAAATTAACCTTTAACTGTTAAAATCTCACACTCTTCCACTCAAGTCTCTTACATACACGCTACACTTTAATAAAAACTACAAAGCACCAAGCGAAGACTCGATAGTTGTTAGAAGGTAGAAGAACGAAGGGAATAAAGCTATTGATAAAGTAAACAAGACAATTCGCAACGTTTGGGAAACTGAGGAACATCCGCTTTGTTTGTCCTTCACGCTGATGTACCTACATCGCAGGAAAGGTTACAGAACTGACATAAAAAACTATAAACCCATCACTCAACACGTAATAAAACACAAGTTTCTTTCGAAAGCGCTTCTGATTTGGCAGGAAAACAAATGCACCCTCGACTGAGTGAGATGGGTTGAAAGAAAGTATTTCATGTGCCGAACAGGGAACGAAAAACGAAGGAACTCATAATGACCTTTGTCGACTTCAAAAAGTATTTCGATTCAATATACCGACTAACAAATCTCGAAATCATTAGCAGATGTGGCCTACGTAAGATTATAACAGGTTTCATCTCGCAAACGGTTCCTGACATCAACTCTAAAGTGGTGCTTAAGAGAAAGATTTTAGATGTTTTCGGTAGTCCGTAAAGAAGATGAACTTTCGCCTCTGAATTTGAAATGAGTACTTGAGAAAATGAAACTAACGAATAGGAATGACTAAAGAAAGAAGTCAGGCTTGGCCGCAGAAACACTAATTTGACTGTTAACTGCCAAATCTTTGTGGATGACCATGCTACTTTTACTGATTTCTCCTTCGAGAAACATGTAGTCACCGCCCAGAATATCAGAGGTAGAAGACGGGTAAGTATAACAAACGGAGTTGTGTAAAAACCTAGAAGAGTGGATACAGCCAAATTTCTCTGTAAGTGAGGCCTTTACTTTACGGGTGGAAACAATGGGAACAGAACATTAACTTGACAAAAGAGCCTACAAGCAGAAATAAACATCAGTTACTGCGAAGAAACGTCATTACTGCGCATTGGTACGATCTGAGGCACATTACGCCGCAGAACGCCTTGTTAAGAATACAAAAGATCTGATAGAGAAGTGAAACACAGATCTTCAGGAAAATCCTAGGCCCGAGCAAAGAAAATAATGAATCCAGGAGTTGATATAACCAAGAAATCGATACAAGTGCAGAAAAGATCACAGACCCCACTCATAGGATAAAGTCGGTTTTTTATACCCACATTGCACGTATGGGTCCTACAGGGTTGAACAATCGTGGTTCAGAAGCCAACAGCTACAGATAGAGTCTACTTAACGTATAATTCTTATTCTAAAAGTAAATTTACTTTTCATGCAGCACAGAGCGAGCAGATCTTTTCTAAGCGTGTCAGTTTAAGTTTCCCGTACATTATCAATTATTGATGTACTGCTAACGATGTACACACATCAAAAGAAGTTTTGCATCATCTCCGTTCCCAGAGTTCCGGAATCTGTAATGATACTGGAATACAAGTCAACATAAACATAATTTCCGCCCTTTTTATTGCTCATGAAAACCACATATTGCATGTTGTACCACCATACCGCGAGACCTTCAGATGTGGTGGTCCACATAGCTGTACACACCGGCACCTCTAACATCCATTAGCACGTCTTCTTGCATTGATGCATGCCTTTATCGTTGTGGCATACTATCCGCAAGTTCATCAACGCTCTGTGAGTCCAGATTGTCCCATTCCTCGAAGGCGATTTGGCGTAGATCCCTCTGAGCGGTTGATGGGTTTCATCGTCCGCAAACATCCCTTTTCAATCCATCCCAGGCATGTTCGATAGCGTTCATGTCTGGAGAAGAAGCTGGCCACTCTAGTCGGACAATGGCGTTGTTCTGAAGGAAGTCATTCATAAGATGTGCACGATGGGGGCACGAATTGTCGTCCATGAAGACAAATGCCTCTCCAATATGCTGCCGATATTGTTGCACTATCGGTCGGAGAACGTAATTCACGTATCGTAAAGCCGTCACGACACCTTCCATGAGCACCAGCGGGGTACGTCGGCCCAACATAATGCCACCCCAAAACAGCTGGGAACCTCCACCTTGCTGCACTCGCTGGATAGTATGTCTAAGGCCTTTAGCCTGACTGGGTTGCCTCCAAATACGTCTCCGACGATTGTTTGATTGAAGCCATATGCGACACTCATCGGTGAAGATAAAGTGATGCCAATCCTGAGCGGTCCATTCGGCATGCTGTTGGCCCCAGCTGTACCACGCTGCATGGTGTCGTGTTTGCGAGAATAGTCCTCGCCATGGACGTCGGGAGTGAAGTTGCGCATCATGCAGCCTATTCCGCACAGTTTGAGTCGTAACACGACGTCCTGTGGCTGCACGAAAAGCATTATTCACCATGGTGGCGCTGCTGTCAGGGTTCCTCCGAGCCATAATCCGTAGGTAGCGGTAATCCCCAGCAGTAGTAGCCCTTGAGCGGCCTGAGCGAGGCATTCATCGACAGTTCCCGTCTCTCTGAATCTCCTCCGTGTCCGAACAACATCGCTTTGGTTCACTCCGTGACGCCTGGACAGTTTCCTTGCTGAGAGCCCTTCCTGGCACGAAGTGACAAAGCGGACTCGATCGAACTGCGGTATTGACCGTCTAGGCATGGTTGAACTGCAGACAACACGAGCCGTGTACCTCTTTCCTGGTGGAATGACTGTAACTAATCGGCTGTCGGACTCCCTCCGTCCAAAGGCGCTGCTCGTGCGTGGTTGTTTACATCTTTGGGCGGGTTTAATGACTTTTCAGAACAGTCAAAGGGACTGTATCTGTGACACAATATCCACAGTCAGCGTCTCTCTTCAAGAGTTCTGGGAACCGGGGTGATGCGAAAATTTTTTGATGTGTATATTTAACGCCGAGTAGGAATAGCTGGATAAAAATTATATAGAATTCTCATTTTAACCTCCAATGAAAATAATAAGTTGAGGAATCATTTTCAATTTGAGTAGTTTTATGTGTAACTGAAGCCAAATTACGCACTCTGAACTTAAGTAACAGGATTGCTAATCATAAAGTTTTCATCCTCCCCGCCTTAAATACAAATCCAAACCTTAATCAAAGAAAATAGTTTTCCATCATTCTCCTATTTACGAAACTTTATAGGAGGATATCCAAAAAGGCATTCCTCTCATAAATAAAGTGCAAGAGTATCTTGGTTTCAAAGAAAGTCAAAACTTAATACTGGGAAAACATGGACTGAAGCGAGTACGAAACTGGAAACAAATGCGGAAATACTTGTTAAAGCCAAGGTGAAAGAGAAAAAACAAGTGCAGCTGAAATAGAATGGTTCAGAAACGGCCAAAACGAAAAGGGAATAAGGTACACGTAGGAATCTAGCAACTGCTGAATACATGAGTATTGTTTGTTAAATAGTTAGTTACATGTATGTTCATCGGCGTCCGCATAAATTTAACCTGGAATTACCGAGATTCCCAAATTGTAATTTTGTATGTAACGGATTTCACGAGTAGGAAACTAAATTTTTCAAGAATTAACAAAACTATTTCTATATCTCAAACGAGTGAGAGGTATCCAATCAATGTTTAGAGGTAGATAGTTTTTAATCTAAGTCGTAAACATATTTCCATTTGTGCCTGTATGGTAAGAACAAGTAGGTCTTATTGTTAAATAAGACTAATTGGCTTCTTCAAAAAAAATTCATGGACTCGTTATATTAGATTTTCATCAAAAATTGAAAATCTCAAATACAAAGAAACGGACCTCAAATAAGTCAAGTAGAAATAAACATTTAAAAAATGCAGAATTTTCCTCGCTCTCACTAATGCTAAATCTCCAACTTAGTTGATGTGCAGACAGTCACTGCTAGAAATGCTAGGAAATGTAACAAATATAAAGTTTCGCATTTTGTAGTCCTATTCATGCAACTATACTTAAAAACGGGGTCTATTTTCAGGCTACCAGTTTTTAAATACAAATTCGTCAATGCACTAGAAGAGGAGAAATTACTTTACGTTACACTTAAAACTTGCTCTGCTACCTGTCAAATATTTTATGTTGTTGGGCCAATTATCATTAACTTTCGTTGCTGCACATTGAACTTGTTTCTGAACCACGGAGAGTTTTAATAATGAGTAATAAAAGTGCTCGATGTGTGATGGTATGCACTGGCACTCCATTCCGGTGCCTCTGCCTAAAAGATATCAGAACTGCACGGTGTGCGATATGTGTAACAGAAAATTTGGAGAAAAAAATATTGCGACACTTGCAGTTCACTTTCAGTACTACTACCAAGACAGTTCCAGAGTTATCTAGTGAAAGTGAATCTGACCATTAAAGACGACAGAGCGTCTTTGTTAACAAAAACTGTTTCTTCACTACTTTCTCTGAAGTGCAATGGCCCATCACTCACTCGTTTTGACTCTTCAAGGTACGTGTACTTTTGGCTGCATCCCGGATGGCAATCCGCTGTAGACACCAACAGGGTGTATACTGAAATCATTTCAAACCTTGGACAGTTATAATAAATCGCACAAGTCACCCTCTCACTTATCTTCATATTCAAGGCTGTTCTTTAATGCTATTATTACAAACCAGACATCATTTTTGTGAGACGAAAGGAAATTATCAACATGAGCAGGCTTTGCTGGGAGCATGTACATTGTTGAGGCATGCGGAAGCTTTGTGGTAGCTCTCCTTCTCATAGTATTTTCTGGAGTTTAGAAGAAGCAAGCAGTTTCTTTATTTAAGAGTGTAGCTTGCAGTGGACGTTTGGGGCTTGGGTGCCACGTGCAGCTATTGGGGAGAGGAATATCTCGAATCACTTACTGAGTACAAAATGCTGGTCCCAAGAATTTCTCGTACTAGTGTGCAGACAATGCTTTCTGCCAAAGAGGCGAAAAAACTTCCTACCTTAACCTACCTGTAATGCCATCACAGGGGAAAGGGCGCAAGAGAGCAGCGGATCACCCAGCCAGGGTATTTCGACGTCCTGTAAGGATATGGTGTACATAGAAATCTGCCAGTTTCCATGGTCACCTTCGGCCGGACACTTTCACTGGAGCCGTCGTGTGGTGTCATCCCTCTGCCTGACGCGTTTTTTGGGATGCCTCAGGCTTAGGAAGGAACGTAAGGTTTATGGTTACTCAGAAATGATCTATGTTGGGACACTCTTAGTTTAACTGAGGCCCCTGGTCAGACATGCCCATCCACATAATGATCTATGTGATAAATGTGTTCTTTACTTTAACCTAACCAGAAACTAAACCATGCTGCCCTGTGATTCGGCACAAAGCCCTTGTGGGGGCAGCTGCATGGGTGCTATTTCTGAGTTTACTGATTTTGATGGAAAGGGACTGGTCATGAGTGTGAAGCCTGTGGAGAATTCTTAGCTCTGCCAACAGTTTAGACCTGTCATCTTAGACATCTCTCTATGCTGAGAATGATCTTATCCGTATCATGTTTGCCACCTTGTTGCCGTTAGATACGCTTGTGCGCACTGCCGTATAAGTGAGTCAAATTGGTCCATGGTATGACTGGCGAATGAGAGTGTCACACGCTGGAATCTATGGAGATTTCAGGACTCCATCGGAGAGTAATTGCGATCCATCTAACAGATCGCCAACCTGTGACTTCACATGTTTTGCGATCGCGATTACGAATTACAGGCGCTGTAAATTGCTACTGTGCAGACTCTGAGACCTGAGACAGCACTACACATCGAGAAAGGGCTATAGCACTGCTATTCCGGCTTGTCAGGCCAAACAGAGTCAAAGTTTCGCCACTTGTTCTCAACTGCACCATCGTAGCATAACTTCTATGTAGAATAGATCTGTCAAGGTCTTTTCAGCGTTACATAACTTCAGATAGCGTTATCTATGTTTTGATCCAGTGTAAAAAGATTATAGAGATAAACCTTAGTCTTCACCAGTAAGACACCACCGGCTGGAATGATAATTATCTGTTGCTTCTATTTGTATTGTCAACAGTTTATGATTTAAATGTCATCTCGCTTAAACTTGTGTTGTTTGTCCTATTTTACGATCGATAAATTTTGTCATTTCATATATAAAGATTAATCCTGTGTTGATATATTAATCACCCATCAATAATTGTCTACTCTAGTAACAGGCCACAAATTCATTAATTTTTCTCAATAATCAATTTTATTTAAGATTCTGATAAAAGTGATAACCTCCAGTGCGGGCTAGCAACAACAACCACTGTTAGAGGGCAGAGTCAATTCAGCAGATGCATGGCCAGGTAGACAAGTGGAAGACTTAGATGTTAAAGTGATTGGTGTCAGTGTGTAAACTTACAGTCGCCTGTAGCCTTTCGAATCAAACTGCAAGACCAGTGTAATCTTGCCGTATAAAGTGCAAATTAAAACACTTGAAGTTTTTTTCCTTCTTCAGTATCTTATAATTCAAATTACGTTGTTCACCTCACTGCAGTTTCATTTTTGTAGAAGATGTAAACTGAGAAATAATGTTTAACTTCATTAATACAACATGTAATGAGATATTGCTAGTGCACATTAGAGTTTTTTCTAGTACAAATGCTGTATTAACACTTTTTAAATCCCCAGAACACAGCGAAAACACGTTTTAAGAAGTGTAAATTTTGAAAACGCTCCCCGAAAGGTAACACTACCGGAACCTCTCTTTTTACTAATCATGCATTGGGTAATAAAAGGCTTTCTTCCCCTACTGTTGTAGGAATGGACACCACTGTTTCTCTCAAACCGTGATTATTGTTTCATTTATTAGCGAATGATGGGGCAGTTAGAGCACTAACTTCTTGAAGAGGTACTTACATGACGACCGCCTACGAACAACCTATATTGTTCTTACCTCTCCCTATTTTGCAGTCATTACTTTCTTTCTAGGTGGCGAGTTGCTCCAGAAAATTATTCCATAAGATATTAATGAGTGGAAAATTCCAAAATATGTCAGGAGGCTGATTTGTTTGTTTCCTATACTAGCAATTATATGAAGAGCAAAAGAAGCTGAACTTGTTTCAGCAGCGCAATAATATATTAAGTTGTCGTAATCGTCCGATCCAGAAAGATTATGTTATTATGTTCTTGATTTTTGTATTGAAAATAATATTAAGATGAATGGAACAGAGCTTTTATTCAAAAGCTTCGATGTAGTTTGCATTGCCTTTAGACATTATGACATAGCCCTTGTAATAAATCTGAAAATTATATTTGTCTCTTGTAGACCTATCTGATAATGATCGTTGTCATGGAAGCCAGACATAAAACAAAAGAAAAAAATTGCGATCAGTGACTGTTTTCTAATATACGAGTTTTAATCACTTATCTTTAGTTTTAATGAATTATTTTTAGTTGCTACTTTATTAGTATAACATAAGGACTCTCCGATTGAGTAGTGAGTCCAGAAGGTTTCCAGTAGCTGATAGAGGATAAAAGCAGTGTGATAACCTATTCAGTGCTTTTATACACAGGGTAGTGTCGGGGAACTCGGGAAGATCGTAAAATACCTCTTCGCTCTTATTGCACCTGATATTATCTTTACAGCTTTTGGGTCACGGCAACAGACCATTAGCGCTTAATGCAGTACAGTCAGTAACAAGATAACGGGAGACGACTACTCAACCCTGGCAAGAAATCGACCACTCAGTTAATTATGGAACCTCGTATAGCGTGAACAATTTCCAGCAGTCGAATTAGCCTTAAACGTCGTCGAGTGGTAACCAGAACTATACGTGCTTGTCTTGAATACTGGCTGGATTCTCGTGGATTGTTCGCTTTCCGAATTTAGAACGCCACAAATGTCTACTTCCCAATCGAATGCCTCCAAGTTTTCTCATGCTTACTATTTCTCACTCTTTACAGCTGTAATTATTTTTGATCTTCCGTTGAAGTTTCTCCATTCCTTATTCGTCTGCCTAGAGAGTACTTTCGATCTAACTTGACCATAGGAAATCAGGTGCAACTTCCTAATTCTATCAGCAATGATAAGCTGCCTTTCAGACGTTCTCATAATGTCTTCGCTTTTGATGGTGCTGTCTTGAGCTTAGCTGAACGTTAGAGTCAATCATTAGGGATTTGCGCACATACGAGATGTGGCTACAAAATAACGCGACTGATGCTGTCACAGGCTAGGTACGTATGTGCCAAAGATGAACAACCAATAACTGCGGAGAGTGAAGCCTTCTAAGTTGAATGCTGCATCTGTGGTGTTTGTAAACAAATCAGTGTAATCGTGGCGTTCGTTCCTATTACAGGTACTATTAGTTTTGCTGGAAAAATAAGTGTAACAGTAGAGCAACGAATACTCGTGAAGTTTGATATGGAAGTTGGAAAAATTGCTACTTGAACCTATCTGTTACCAAAAGAAGTGTATGGCGAGGACTGTCTATCACGTATGTGAGATTTTGACCGGTTGAAACGCTTCCAAGGTGGCCTAGAAGACGCTGAAGATGACTCACGGCCGGGACACCCTTCATCAGAAACGGATGAAAATATCGAAAAATAAAGTAATCTGATTCGATATGACCATCGGTAGAGTATTGGATCGATTGTTGGGATTGTTGGAAGTGACAAAGACTGCTTAAGACGAACTTCACACAACAAATTTAAAATCAGACAAATGTGTGCGAAACTGATCCCGAAAACTTTCACGATCGAGTAAAAAGAAGCACGTGAATACATTTACCTGATACTTTGAATACTATTGAAAATGATCCTAATTTCATGGAAAAAGTAATAGAATGTGACGAATCTTGTTTTTCCACTTAAGATCCAGAAAGTAAGCGCCAATCTATGTAGTGAAAAGCCCAACTTCAGCGAGAGAGAAAATATTTCGAATGAGCAAATCAAGATTCAAAGCGATGATGATATCTTTTTCCGATGTTCATGAAATTGTGGATCTTCACTTGGTTCCTAAGGGCTAGACTATTACTCAGCGTTGCTACCTTGAGGTTCTTACTCAACTACGTAAGAAAATAAGAAAACAGAAAGACTCGAATTGTGGAAGAAGAATGATGCGTTCTGCATCACGACAACGCACCGGCTCATACCGCATTGTCTGTTAAGAGGTTTCTAGCGAAGTACGGAATCCCAGAGGTGTTCTACGCACTTTATTCGACTGACCTAGCACCATCTAACTTTTATCTATTCCCGGAGGTCAAAGCTGTATGAAAAACCACAAGATTTCCGTCCGTTCAAACAGTGAAAGAAAAAGTAGGGCACGTCATCAATAATCTCTCAGAGGAAAATAAATGACATCGAGCGTTGTAACGGTAGGTGATAGAAGTATACTGAGGGTAATAATAACTCAACATGTACATTTTTTAAATAAAATATTTTACAGCAACAGTCATTTTAGGCACACCTCGTACTCTCAAATGCAATGACATAGGAGAATTTATTTACTTTTTGTCACTGCCATGTGGGTTCTTATTCCCCATCCAGGAACCATATTTGGACCGTGAAAACACAATTATCTGCATGTGGTGTAGAAAAATATCCGTTACAGTCACAACAAAAGGTTATTAATTTGCCACACGACCGGTTTCGGGCTTGCGCCCATCCTCAGGTGTTTATACATTCATTTACATGTTTATACTGTTGGAGATCAACAGTATAAACATGTAAATGAATGTATAAACACCTGAGAATGGGCGCAAGCCCAAAACCGGTCATGTGACAAATAAATAATATTTTATTGTGACTGTTAGCGGATATTTTTCTACACTCGATAAAGGAACAGTCACGGAGTTCTACAGCATCCACTATGGATAAAATTCATTTAAATATCAGCATGTGGTTGTCGAAGCACGTTGAGAACTGAGAATTGTGCTGAAAAGTGCCCGCTGAAGACAATAACACGAACCCCAGAGGGAATAAAAGTGTGGGGAAATCCTCTTGCGGAATGATAAAGAACGCACTTTATGAAGATGCTGTTTTTGCACTGAATATGGGGACTCATCTGGGCAAGAGTATTACTTTGTGTGGCACTTAGATTATTAGGGTTTTATTTTGGTTTTTGTAACATTGAGGACAGTATTGCGAACAGAACTTCAAGTTCTAATTTTATTATAATAACTAAAAGCCACTTAATTACAATCTATCTGTACAAATCATACATGTCATCAAATTAAATATCGCGCTATTATTTGTTGTAGTAGTACCACTTTATTTTTAATTGCATGTTTGTGGCAATTGTTGCAATTCCCCAATTGATTTTTTTCTAATTTGCATCTAGAATCAGTTGGAATAAAGTATCGACGTAACACAAAGAAAATGTTATATGCACAAGAAGAAATATAAAATAATTTTTTGTTTGAAGTTAGTATGTATTACTAAGGACACAAAACTACCCACAGAAGCAATCAAATTGAAGACACATCATGTTTACGTATCTATATCAAACGCGGTTTGCAATTAAAGATTCTCTCTCAGTTGGTAACAAATTTCGCCTTACTCTCCCACGTGCATCCTCAGAATGGTGCCGTGAAGTGGTAGGTGATTACGAGAAAAACGTTGAAGAAGCTACGAAACTGTAGCACTCAATGAGTCGTTTCTAGTTTGCGAAGATAGACAAGAAAAACAATATCGAGAGCAACAGAGTAGGAGTTAATACCAACAGTATAGTAATGCAAACAATGTGTGAACAGTTCTTTCACTGGTTAAATCGATAGGAACCCAACACTAACAACAAAATTTCGAATACTCTCGGCGATATCACAAGGAAATTCACGCCTCGCATGTAGCGTTGGTTACCGGGAAAAGGTTACAATTTCAGAATTTGGTAGTGCGCACCTTGTAATGTTATGTTTGCTGCAGTAAAAATCATCAAGATGTTCTTCAAAAACTACACTGCCGGAAAAAATCAGTACTCTGTTGTTGAGGTTTCCAGTTGACTCAAAATTTATGTTGCAACAGTGCATATGGAGTCCATGGGATGATTACATGAAGAGATCTATAGCACATGCTATTCAGAAGTACCCATGCCGAAACATCCATATTGGTACGTGGTACAGCCTGCACGGGCGGCAATGCCGACACTGACTCCGACGTTCAGTGGATCGTGCAGTGGATGAATACCGTCCTAGGATACGTTATGGCGTGCCTACTCGATCTGTTCACGCAGTTCAGTAACAGATGTTGGCTGACGAGTCACACAAGTCACTTCTCGTTCCCTCATGTCCCACACGTGCTCGACTGGAGACGAATCCGGATATCATTCTGTCCTGGTAAGTTGTTGCTTGTCTTGCTGAGTACGTTGAGTTTCATGGACAGTGTGGGGCCGAACATTATCCTGTTGGAACAACGCATCATCTTTCCGTTTTAAGAACGGGAAAAGAACGGGCCTAACAACATTTTGCATGTGTCGGGTGGTGATTGGCATCTCCTCAATAAACATCAAAGTTGAACGAAAGTTGTAGCATATCACACCCCAGACCATAAGGCCTGGGCTCACAAGCCCTGTCACATGTGCTGTGGTAAGTGTACGATCTGTCACTGCTGCCCTTAAGGCATGGCGATTCACAACTGTGATGAAATTCGTAGTCAATAATTCCGAAGTTTTGTTTGAAACCAAAGGGGAGGCGAGTAGTGTCCAAATAATGAATCGTAAATACCTATTTTAAAGTCTCAGATTAAGTTACATAAAAAAGAAAAATCCGTCTACCTGGTGTTGAGTTCTTGTCAAAGTGCAAACTGTTTCATCAAGAGCTTCTGTTAAAATAGGATTAAAGAACTACATCAATTCGACACTGCGAAATGCTTAAAAAAAACAGTTACAAATTTATTCATTAGGTTGATAACCTCTTTGGATATACTAAATTATACAGCAATGTTACTGTTACAGAAACTTCAAGGTGTTTCGGAATAATCTGGAATAATCTTATTTTCCATAACAAGGCACATATGTCACTGGTGAATCTACTTATGGACCTAGTAGGCCAATCTCTTTCGTTTAGTTATTTTTCCTTTAACGAAGGTATTGTTCGTCAAAGTGGCAGCTTAGAAATGGGCTCAAGCATTTCTGGGACTGTATGTGAATCTTTTTATCAACAGTGTGGAGCGCGAACTCTTCGCGGAGCAGAATGAGCTAGTTTGAACAAATTTTATGTTGACAATAAATTGGTCGTTGTTAATGGGAGTAAGTACGAGGCGCTCAGGCTGCAAGAAATTCTTAACTCTTTACACCACAATTGAAATTTTACTATGGAGTTTGAATCTGAGGTTTCTGTTAACTTCTTGGATTTGCGGATAAGCAGGAATGTCCAGCATTTACAATATGAGGTTTTTCGTAAGCCGACAACAACAGATGTCATTATTGCTGCGAATTCAAATCGTCCTCCATCACAGAAGAAAATATTTTATGGTTCAGTTTTTCACAGGTTAAAGAAATTTTCACTTCACGAAGAGGCCACCGACAGGGAAACAGCCACCATTATACGAATAGGGACTGCAAATGGATTTAAAGAAAATGGTATCAGGAACACTGATGAAAAAATTCTGTCACCGACTCAAGAACGGACCTGAGTAAAGAATGAAGAAGTCGGATAAGCTGCTACAAGGTATGTTGGCCCACGGTCTCTGAAGAGTAGTAATGAGTTTAAAAACATATGTGACGGTAGGTTTTTATGCTATTAATAAATTGGAGAAGCTGCTCTGACACAGTAAAGAGCAGCCTGTTGATAATATTTGCAGTGGTGGGGATCTACAAGATTAAGTGTGGGGCTTGCGACAAGTTTTACATCTCAGTTCAGAATCCTATATATGTAGCAGAGCTCATTTACATCAATGCAATTATCAGCTTCGTCACTTCGAAACAATATACAGATGCTTCATTATGAGATAAATGTGTTTATTTACATATTTTGGAATAGCTATAATTTTCGTACATAGACAGTGCTTCCATGGGCGATTACCTAAGGGGAGAGGGGAGGCAATTTTAATCCATATTCTGACAACGATATTTCACATTTTGAATAGATACACATTTAAAAAGAACTAGAAGTTTTAAAAACAGTGAAATTTTCACTGAATGTATATAACATAATTATATGCATTCATTGCCAACTGAAATGAACAAAATAACTCTCACGGATTTAAGAAAAATATTTTTTTATTCTGTCACTAATAAAATTTCATTTCCTTTAACACTTTAATTATTGTAACCCCCCATGAACCATGGACCTTGCCGTTGGTGGGGCGGCTTGCATGCCTCAGCGGTACAGATGGCCGCACCGTAAGTGCGACCACAACGGAGGGGTATCTGTTGAGAGACCAGACAAACGTGTGGTTCCTGAAGAGGCGCAGCAGCCTTTTCCGTAGTTGCAGAGCAACAGTCTGGATGATTAACTGATCTGGCCTTGTAACACTAACCAAAACGGCCTTGCTGTGCTGGTACTGCGAACGGCTAAAAGCAAGGGGAAACTACAGCCGTAATTTAACCCGAGGGGATGCAGCTCTACTGTATAGTTAGATGATGATGGCGTCCTCTTGGGTAAAATATTCCGGAGGTGAAATAGTCCCCCATTCGGATCTCCGGGCGGGGACTACTAAAGGGAAGCTCGTAATCAGGAGAAAGAAAACGGGCGTTCTATGGATCGGAGCGTGGAATGTCAGATCCCTTAATCAGTCAGGTAGGTTAGAAAATTTAAAAAGTGAAATGGATAGACTAAAGTTAGATATAGTGGGAATTAGTGAAGTTCGGTGGCAGGGGGAACAAGACTTTTGGTCAGGTGAATACAGGGTTATAAATACAAAATCAAATAGTGGTAATGCAGGAGTGGGTTTAATAATGAATAAAAAAATAGGAGTGCCGATAAGTTACTACAAACAGCATAGTGAACGCATTATTGTGGCCAAATTAGACACGAAGCCCATGCCAACTACAGTAGTATAAGTTTATATGCCAACTAGCTCTGCAGATGATGAAGAAATTGATGAAATGTTTGATGAGATAAAAGAAATTATTCAGATAGTGAAGGGAGACTAAAATTTAATAGTTATGGGTGACTGGAACTCGAGGGTAGGAAAAGGGAGAGAAGGAAACATAGTAGGTGAAAATGGATTGGGGATAAGAAATAAAAGAGGAAGCCGTCTGGTAGAATTTTGCACAGAGCATAACTTAATCGCAGCTAACACTTGGTTTAACAATCATGAAAGAAGTTTGTATACATGGAAGAAGCCTGGAGATAGTAAGAGGTATCAGGTAGATTATATAATGGTAACACAGAGATTTAGGAACCAGGTTTTAAAATTTTAAGACTTTTCCAGGGGCAGATGTGGACTCTGACCACAATATATTGGTTATGAACTATAGATGAAAACTGAAGAAACTGCAAAAAGATGGGAATTTAAGGAGATGGGACCTCGATAAACTGACTAAACCAGAGGTTGTACAGAGTTTTAGGGAGAGCATAAGGGAACAATTGACAGGAATGGGGGAACGAAATACATTAGAAGAAGAACTGGTAGCTCTGATGGATGAAGTAGTGAAGGCAGCAGAGGATCAAGTAGGTAAAAAGACGAGGGCTAGTAGAAATCCTTGGGCAACAGAAGAAATATTGAATTTAGTTGATGAAAGGAGAAAATATAAAAATGCAGTAAATGAAGCAGGCAAAAAGGAATACAAACGTCTCAAAAATGAGATCGACAGGAAGTGCAAAATGGCTAAGCAAGGATGCCAGGAGGACAAATGTAAGGATGTAGAGGCTTATCTCACTAAAGGTAAGATAGATATTGCCTACAGGAAAATTAAAGAGACCTTTAGAGAAAAGAGAACCACTTGTATTAATATCAAGAGCTCAAATGGAAACCCAGTTCTAAAGAAAGAAGTGAAAGCAGAAAGATGGAAGGAGTATACGGAGAGTCTATACAAGGGCGATGTACTTGAGGGTAATATTATGGAAATAGAAGAGGATGTAGTTGAAGATGAAATGGGAGATAAGATACTGCGTGAAGAGTTTGACAGAGCACTGAAATACCTGAGTCGAAACAAGGCCCCGGGAGTAGACAACATTCCGTTAGAACTACTGACAGCCTTGGGAGAACCAGTCCTGAGAAACTCTACCATCTGGTGAGCAAGATGTATGAGACAGGCGAAGTACCCTCAGACTTCAAGAAGAATATAATAATTTCAATCCCAAAGAAAGCAGGTGTTGACAGATGTGAAAATTACCGAACTATCAGTTTAATAAGTCTCGGCTGCAAAATACTCACGAGATCTCTTTACAGACGAATGGAAAAACTGGTAGGAAGTGAACTCGTGGAAGATCAGTTTGGATCCCGTAGAAATGTTAGAACACGTGAGGCAATACTGACCTTACGACTTATCTACATTTCTAGCATTTGTAGACTTACAGAAAGCTTTTGACAATGTTCACTGGAATACTCCCTTTCACATTCTAAAGGTGGCAGGGGTAAAATTCAGGGAGCGAAAGGCTATTTACAATTTGTACAGAGACCAGATGGCAGTTATAAGAGTCGGAGGACATGGAAGGGAAGCAGTGGTTGAGAAGGGAGTGAGACAGGTTTGTAGCCTCTCCCCGATGTTGATCAATCTGTAAATTGTGCAAGCAGTAAAAAAACAAAAGAAAAATTCGGGGTAGGTATTAAAATCCATGGAGAATAAATAAATTCTTTGAGGTTCGCCGATGACATTTGAATTCTGTCAGAGACAGCAAAGTACTTGGAAGACTAATTGAACGGAATGGACAGTGTCTTGAAAGGAGGATATAACATGAACATCAACAAAAGCAAAAAGAGGACAATGGAATGTAGTTGAATTAAGTTGGGTGATGTTGAGGGAATTAGATTAGGAAATGAGACGCTTAAAGTAGTAAACGAGTTTTGCTATTTGGGGAGCAAAGTAACTGATGATGGTCGAAGTAGAGATGATATAAAATGTAGACTGGCAATGGCAAGGAAAGCGTTTCTGAAGAAGAGAAATTTGTTAACATCGAGTTTAGATTTAAGTGTCGGGAAGTCGTTTATGAAAGTACTTGTATGGAGTGTAGCCCTGTATGGAAGCGAAACATGGTCGATAAATAGTTTGGACAAGAAGAGAATAGAAGCTTTCGTAATGTGGTGCTACAGAAGAATGCTGAAGATTAGATGTGTAGATCACATAACTAATGAGGAGGTATTGAATAGAATTTGGGTGAAGAGGAGTTTGTGGCACAACTTGACAAGAAGAAGGGGCCGGTTAGTATGAGGTGTTCTGAGGCATTGTTGTTGTTGTGGTCTTCAGTCCTGAGACTAGTTTGATGCAGCTCTCCATGCTACTCTATCCTGTGCAAGCTTCTTCATCTCTCAGTACCTACTGCAACCTACATCCTTCTGAATCTGCTTAGTGTATTCATCTCTTGGTCTCCCTCTACGATTTTTACCCTCCACGGTACCCTCCAATGCTAAATTTGTGATCCCTTGATGCCTCAAAACATGTCCTACCAACCGATCCCTTCTTCTAGTCAAGTTGTGCCACAAACTTCTCTTCTCCCCAATCCTACTCAATACCTCCTCATTAGTTACGTGATCTACCCACCTTATCTTCAGCATCAAGGGGTCACAAATTTAGCATTGGAGGACAGCGTGGAGGGTACAAATCGTAGAGGGAGACCAAGAGATGAATACACTAAGCAAATTTAGAAGGATGTAGGTTGCAGTAAGTACTGGCATGTGAAGAAGCCTCCACAAGTTAGAGTAGGATGGAGAGCTGCATCAAACCAGTCTCAGAACTGAAGACCACAACACAACAATTATTGTAAAACAGTTTTGTTCGGTTGGTGGTTCTCAATTTATTTGTAGTAAGTTATTACTATCTTGAGCACAAATTGACCAAATTGCATATTTCTAATCCAATTAGTTTAGAAAATGTTGGTACCCGAAATTCAAAAAATCTTGCTTTGAAGAAAATCTATTTAAAGCTCACTGTTGCAATTATAGTACAGTTGTTTGTGTTAGTGACGTACACTAATATTTTCCTGCACCGTACTAAGCATCATCTGTATCATATGGATTCTCTATTCTTCTCTTGGTCCTTATTCTTTTCTGTCTACCCCCTTTTGTGAATTTTAAATTAGCAAATTCTGCTTTGTGAGTTCTCTCTTTGGCTATTTGTGGACGAAGGATTTTGTAGTATTTCCACTAGATTTTGTGTCCAATACGTCCAAAACATCAAATGTTTTTGTAACACTATCACCGAAACATAAACACTAATCTTGAGGATTGTGATATGAACAAATACAGTTACCTGTAACCGGGTCCGAAAGACAGAATTCAAAAATTCATTTTCATTTTGCATTTTCCCATGAAGACGTTTCTTCAACAAAGTATCTTTGCAAAGATCTCAAAATATAGGTTTAATTTCAACCATTACTGCTGCAGTTAAAGAATGTTTGTGGTTGCACTTCTCATGTCTTTGCACAAAGGATGCAGATCATTTGGGCAAAAACAGTGCTAATAATTTTCATTCGCGGAACTCTTATGGAGAAAGATAGCCCATACAGCTTTTTTCATGTTTTGTAAATTCCCGTCATTTCTTGTATTGTCCAATCCTTAATAATTCTGTAATCAATCTATTTAAACATTTGCTAGGTGACCTTTACCACTTATGTTCTTACCGTCTTACAGTACTATTGTTGACCTTCCTTTTAATAATATTCTCAACCTGTACCCCATTGTCTTCTTGACGTGCCAAATGCATTCTAATTTCTGCACATACCCACTCACAGGCCTTACTGTCACCTTTCCCTAAATACTGTGCATCTTTGATATCTCTGTTTGCTATTGAATGATTAAAAATCCTGAGAACTCCTGCTACTTCCATCCCACCACTTGGACCAGTATAGATCATCTGACAGTTGTGTTCATCCTATTTTCACTTTTACTGCAGCAAGCGTTACAGTACTTGCTTAGAATCTCTACATCAGTTACCTTACCTTTATCAAATAATGTAACTGTAGTGAAGTGTGGCCATGTTTGTGCCAGCTGCCATCAAAACATGTACAAATATCACTACTGTCACTGTCACCACTTTCCCTAAGTGCTTCTTCAGCTGCTTCTAGACATGCAGTTACAGTAATTTTAATGTAAGTCATACATTTTTCAGGGGTACTGAGATGTCAAAAGTAATGCACATAAGAGTATGCCTGCCTCCATCCCTTTACCGATAGGTCTGAGACATAAACTATCCTTATGTTACTCTCAAACAAATGGCTATTTGCGATATATGACGTCATAAGTCTAGCAACTGCACCACTTTTTTTTCCTATTCAAAGTCAGGTTTGACAAACTCCCTTTAAGGAGGCACTCATTCTCTCCCGAGGATGTCACCACCACATATTCTGCACACAGTATTTTTGGAAATCAAACCACAGAGCACGCGAAGATTCACCTCAATATTTCTTAACGAGTACTCATCTTCACAAGCTGACTGGGAGCATAACTCCTTGAAGACACTGCATTTGCTTTCCTGAGGTGCTTGGGAGTAAACATCGTGCGCTCTTTGCGACCGCTGTTTATAACACCAAATGTTCGGTGACGTTTGCAGCAATTTTGAATTTATTATTCAACATGCTGTAGTTTTCATATATGTAATACTTTATGTCATATCTTACACAAGTTTGTGTCTTTGAACTTTTTTTTTTTTTTTGGTCATCAGTGTACTGACTGGTTTGATGCGGCCCGCCACGAATTCCTTTCCTGTGATGACCTCTTCATCTCAGAGTAGCACTTGCAACCTACGTCCTCAATTATTTGCTTGACGTATACCAATCTCTGTCTTCCTCTACAGTTTTTGGCCTCTACAGCTCCCTCTAGTACCATGGAAGTCATTCCCTCATGTCTTAGCAGCTGTCCTATCATCCTGTCCCTTCTCCTTATCAGTGTTTTCCACATATTCCTTTCCTCTCCGATTCTGCATAGAACCTCCTCATTCCTTACCTTATCAGTCCACCTAATTTTCAACATTCGTTTGTAGCACCACTTCTCAAATGCTTCGATTCTCTTCTGTTCCGGTTTTCCCACAGTCCATGTTTCACTACCATACAATGCTGTACTCCAGACGTACATCCTCAGTAATTTCTTCCTAAAATTAAGGCCGGTATTTGATATTAGTAGACTTCTCTTGGCCAGAAATGCCTTTTTTGCCATAGCGAGTCTGCTTTTGATGTCCACCTTCCTCCGTCCATCATTGGTTATTTTACTGCCTAGGTAGCAAAATTCCTTAACTTCATTGACTTCGTGACCATCAATCCTGATGTTAAGTTTCTCGCTGTTCTCATTTCTACTACTTCTCATTACCTTCGTCTTTCTCCGATTTACTCTCAAACCATACTGTGTACTCATTAGACTGTTCATTCCGTTCAGCAGATCACTTAATTCTTCTTCACTTTCACTCAGGATAGCAATGTCATCAGCGAATCGTATCATTGATATCCTTTCACCTTGTATTTTAATTCCACTCCTGAACCTTTCTTTTATTTCCATCATTGCTTCCTCGATGTACAGATTGAAGAGTAGGGGCGAAAGGCTACATCCTTGACTTACACCCTTCTTAATACGAGCACTTCGTTCTTGATCGTCCACTCTTATTATTCCCTCTTGGTTGTTGTACATATTGTATATGACCCGTCTCTCCCTATAGCTTACCCCTACTTTTTTCAGAAGCTCGAACAGCTTGCACCATTTTATACTGTCGAACGCTTTTTCCAGGTCGACAAATCCTATGAAAGTGTCTTGATTTTTCTTTAGCCTTGCTTCCATTATTAGCCGTAGCGTCAGAATTGCCTCTCTCGTCCCTTCACTTTTCCTAAAGCCAAACTGATCGTCACCTACAGCATTCTCTATTTTCTTTTCCATTCTTCTGTATATTATTCCTGTAAGCAGCTTCGATGCATGAGCTGTTAAGCTGATTGTGCGATAATTCTCGCACTTGTCAGCTCTTGCCGTGTTCGGAATTGTGTGGATGATGCTTTTCCGAAAAGCAGATGGTATGTCGCCAGACTCATATATTCTACACACCAACGTGAATAGTCGTTTTGTTGCCACTTCCCCCAATGATTTTAGAAATTCTGATGGAATGTTATCTATCCCTTCAGCCTTATTTGACCGTAAGTCCTCCTAAGATCTTTTAAAATCCGACTCTAATACTGGATCCCCTATCTCATCTAAATCGACTCCTGTTTCTTCTTCTATCACATCAGACAAATCTTCACCCTCATAGAGGCTTTCAATGTATTCTTTCCACCTATCTGCTCTCTCCTCTGCATTTAACAGTGGAATTCCCGTTGCACTCTTAATGTTACCACCGTTGCTTTTAATGTCACCAAAGGTCGTTTTGGCTTTCCTGTATGCTGAGTCTGTCCTTCCGACAATCATATCTTTTTCGATGTCTTCACATTTTTCCTGCAGCCATTTCGTCTTAGCTTCCTTGCACTTCCTATTTATTTCATTCCTCAACGACTTGTATTTCTGTATTCCTGATTTTCCCGGAACATGTTTGTACTTCCTCCTTTCATCAATCAACTGAAGTATTTCTTCAGTTACCCACGGTTTCTTCGCAGCTATCGTCTTTGTACCTACGTTTTCCTTCCCAACTTCTGTGATGGCCCCTTTTAGAGATGTCAATACCTCTTCAACTGTACTGCCTACTGCGCTATTCCTTATTGCTGTATCTATAGCGTTAGAGAACTTCAAACGTATCTCGTCACTCCTTAGTACTTCCGTATCCCACTTCTTTGCGTATTGATTCTTCCTGACTAATGTTTTGAATTTCAGCGTACTCTTCATCACTACTATATTGTGATCTGAGTCTATATCTGCTCCTGGGTACGCCTTACAGTCCAGTATCTGATTTCGGAATCTCTGTCTGACCATGATGTAATCTAATTGAAATCTTCCCGTATCTCTCGGCCTTTTCCAAGTATACCTCCTCCTCTTATGATTCTTGAACAGGGTATTCGCTATTACTAGCTGAAACTTGTTACATAACTCAATTAGTCTTTATCCTCTTTCATTCCTTGTCCCAAGCCCATATTCTCCTGTAACCTTTTCTTCTACTCCTTCCCCTACAACTGCATTCCAGTCGCCCATGACTATTAGATTTTCGTCCCCCTTTACATACTGCATTACCCTTTCAATGTCCTCATACACTTTCTCTATCTGTTCATCTTCTGCTTGCGACGTCGGCATGTATACCTGAACTATCGTTGTCGGTGTTGGTCTGCTGTCGATTCTGATTAGAACAACCCGGTCACTGAACTGTTCACAGTAACACACCCTCTGCCCTACCTTCCTATTCCTAACGAATCCTACACCTGTTATATCATTTTCTGCTGCTGTTGATATTACCCGATACTCATCTGACCAGAAATCCTTGTCTTCCTTCCACTTCACTTCACTGACCCCTACTACATCTAGATTGAGCCTTTGCATTTCCCTTTTCAGATTTTCTAGTTTCCCTACTACGTTCAAGCTTCTGACATTCCACGCCCCGTCTCGTAGAACGTTATCCTTTCGTTTATTATTCAATCTTTTTCTCATGGTAACCTCCCCCTTGGCAGTCCCCTCCCGGAGATCCGAATGGGGGATTCTTTTGCCAATGGAGAGATCATCAAGACACTTCTTCAATTACAGGCCACATGTCCTGTGGATACACGTTACGTGTCTTTAATGCTGTGGTTTCCATTGCCTTCTGCATCCTCATGCCGTTGATCACAGCTGATTCTTCCGCCTTTAGGGGCAATTTCCCACCCCTAGGACAAGAGAGTGCCCTGAACCTCTATCCGCTCCTCCGCCCTCTTTGACAAGGCCGTTGGCAGAATGAGGCTGACTTCTTATGCCGGAAGTCTTCGGCCGCCAATGCTGATTATTTATCAAAATTTGGGCAGTGGCGGGGATCGAACCCGGGACCGAAAAGTTTTGATTATGAATCAAAAACGCTACCCCTAGACCACCTTTGAACTTTAGCTTTGTAATTTATAGTAATCTTGATACAGAACTTCTATTAAATTTCCTTATGATACTAGCGGTACCGCCACACGGCATTGTGCTAGCCCAAGGTGACCTCTATCAGCCAAGGCGAGCGTTATCTGTTACTCTGCGCTGTTACATTTGGTTTCTCTCTGTGCGACTGCAATGTTGTTGCACCTGATGTACTACACACGTTTTTTGATTTATGGCGTATACAATTGCCTCTTGAGCTTATGTAATTGAATATGGTATGTAATTTTTTTCCTTTTTGACATTTCCTATTTTTTATTATTTTTGTACCTTTTTATTCCATGAAATTATGTATACTTGCATTTGTATTACGGGAAGAGTTTGTAATCCCAAGTTTTATTTCTGACAGGTCACCAGACGATGGGCTCAGCCCGAAACATGTAAATGCTTAAAAATATTTAGTGTTATTCAGTGTTGAGAAGAATGCTGAAGATTAGACGGGTAGATCACATAACTAATGAGGAGGTGTTGAAGAGGATTGGGGAGAAGAGAAGTTTGTGGCACAACTTGACTAGAAGAAGGGACCGGTTGGTAGGACATGTTCTGAGGCATCAAGGGATCACAAATTTAACATTGGAAGGCAGCGTAGAGGGAGACCAAGAGGTCCAAGAGATGAATACACTAAGCAGATTCAGAAGGATGTAGGTTGCAGTACGTACTGGGATAAGAAGAAGCTTGCACATGATAGAGTAGCATGGAGAGCTGCATCAAACCAGTCTCAGGACTAAAGACCACAAGAACAACAACAGTGTTGAATAATCACTCAGGTAGCCAGCCATGTGTATTAAAGCGGTGTTTCCTGGACGGGGATGTGCGATGGCCGCTAATCGAATCCGTCTGGCAGATTAAGAAGGACGGTTGGCGCAGCGGCCGGGCTGGATGTGGTTTTTTCCGCGGTTTCCCACGTCCCGCTAGGTGTATACCGGGTTGGGACCCAAATCGAACCAGAGCTATACGATTCACAAAGATTTGGAAAGCTTTCGCTCATTTTGAAATGAATAACATTACTTGTAGACAGTTGGAGTGCATGTATTCCGTCCCAGGATGTCACGGGGTGGCGTCATTAAAGTCTTCCACCTACCCCTGGAACTAACCATTCCAAAATCGTTAGTAGCACTGTCGGCTCTACACCGATGCCAGACAAAGGCACAAGAGAAAGAGGAGGAATATTTGATTTTAAATTAATATGGGGATGAAGAACTTATTTAAATGATAGTGAGAAGTAGTGTAGAAAACAGAAAAAAGTGCGTAACGCACATGTTAAATACTCGACACATTTATTAGAAGAACCCGCGAAAGATGTCCATGGTCGAATTCTCAAGAAACCCAATGTTAGGTATCGGCTCAAAGATGTGGCATTTTTAGGTACACTTCGAGGACATCAATGTCGTGAGACGTCTAGTATCGTGTTGGACCTGCTGCAGCAATTTGGCATAGTGCAGCAATTCGATGTCGCTTGGACACAGCAAGTCGATGGAAGTCCCCTGCAGAAGTATTGAGTCTTTCTGCCTGTAAACCCATCTACAATTGCGAAAATGTTATCGGTGAGGAATTTTGTATATGAAGTGACCTCACGAATATGTCGGATTCATGTCGGGTGATATGGGTAGAAAAATCATTCGCTCCAATTGTCCAGAATGTTCAACTCGGTCGGGAACAACTGTTGCCAGTGACAAGTAGCATTGTCAATCATAAGAATTCCATCGTTGCTTGAGAACATTAAGTCCGTGAATGGCTACAAGTGGTATCAAGTAGACGAGCGTAACCATTTCCAGTCAATCATCGGTTCAGTAGGACCAGGGTAAACAGCCCATTCCATGTGAATACAGCTTTCACCATTATAGTGCCAACACCAGCTCGCATAGTGCCTCGTTTACATCTTGGGTCGATGGTTCGCGTCTGTGACACATTCGAACCATCTGTTCTTACCAACTGAAATTGGGACCCATTTGACCAAGCCACGGTTTTCCAAACTCTAGGGTCCAACTGATGTGGTTAAAATGGTTCTGAGTACTATCGGACTTAACATCTGAGGTCATCAGTCCCCTAGAACTTAGAACTACTTAAACCTAACTAACCTAAGGACATCACACACAGCCATGCCCGAGGCAGGATTCGAACCTGCGACCGCAGCAGCAGCGCGGTTTCGGACTGAAGCGCCTAGAACCGCTCGACCACACCTGCCGGCCAACTGATATGGTCATGAGCCCAGGAGAGGTGCGTGGAAAACGATGACCTGCTGTTAGCAAGGCACTCGCGTTGGTCTTCTGCTGCAGTAGCCCATTAAGGCTATATTTCGCCAAACTGAGACATCCGCTGTACATTCAACATTGATTTCTTTGGTTATTTCACGCGGTGTTGCTTGTCAGTTGGCACTGACTACTCTACGCCGATGCCGATGCTCTCGTTCGTTAAGTGAAGGCCATTGGCCACTAGCTTTTCCGAAATTTGGTACTCCCAGCACAGTCTTGACACTGTGCAGATCGGAATACTAAATTCCGTAACGATTTCCGAAATGAAATGCTTAATGCGTCCTGTTCAAACTATCATTCCGCGTTCAAAATCAGTTAATAGTCGTCGTGCGGCCGCAGTCACGTCTGAAACAATTTCAGATGAGTCACTTGAGAACAGACGATACGTCCACCAACGCAATGCCATTTTATACTCTGTACAGGCGATACTATCGCCATCAAAAATGTATATATCACTATCTGATACTTTTGTCACCTCCAGTTGTAATTTTTTATTAAAAGGCGTAAAAGGCGGAGCCTCTCCACACCCTCACCAACTTGGTGACCATCTCAAAAGATCCACTGGCACCTCTGTATTTCTTAGTTAGTAATTGAGAATTTCACTGGATGTGAGGCCGTGAAATCTGGGTAGGGTTGCCCACTAATACGGACCCTTCGAGGAGGTAGATAGTGGAAGAAAAGCAAACGAAAGGTAGCAATTTCAACGCGAGGGGAAAAAATGCCATGGCCAGTGCCAAGGGGAAAAAAAACCTTTGCGATAGAATGGTCGGGCAGTAAGAGCAGCAGCGGTTTTCTTGCTATTTTCTGCAAATCATGCAACGGTGAGGCATCGTGCAGGACTGGATACCGTTGTCAGAGCTTAGGTCATCACGAAGTGTGTCAGTCCTGTATTGGAGGGGTATTGCTGAGCGGCGCTTCTGTGAGATGTGCTCAGATCCCACGGTCGCCTACCACTGGTTATGTCTACATTGCACGTCACGACGCAGCCTCACAGGAATTAAACTATGAATAGCCAAAGAATCTGGTACACCTGCCCAATCGTAGGTCCCCCCGCGAGCAGTGAGAAGTTCCGCAACGTGATGTGGCGTGGACTAGACTAGCTTCTGAAGTAGTGCTGGAGGGAGCTGACACCATGAATTCTGCAGGGCTGTCCATAAATCCGTAAGAGTATGAGGGGATGGAGATCTCCTCTGAACAGCACGTTGAAAGGCATCCAAGATATGGTCAATAATGTTCATGTCTGGGGGGTTTGTGGTTTACGGATGTGTTTATTACTCAGAAGAATATTCCTGAAGCCACTCTGTAGCATTTCTGGAAGTTTGGGGTGTTGCATTGGCGTGCTGGAATTTCTCATATCCGTCGGAATCCACAACGGACGTAATTAGACAGGATGCTTACGTACGTGTACCTGTCAAGAGTCGGATCTAGACGTATCAGGGGTCCTATATCATTCCAACTGCACGCGCCCTACACAGTTACAGAGCGACCATCAGCTTGAACAGTCCCTTGCTGACATGCAGGGTCCATGGATCCACGCGATTGTCTCCATACCCGTACACGTCTATCCACTCGATACATTTTGAAAACAGAGATTCCTCCGACAAGGCTACATGTTTCCAGTCATCAACAGTCCAATGTCGGTGTTGACGGGCCAATGTGTCGTGAAGTCATCAAGGGTACATGAGTGGGAGTTCGGCTCTGAAAGCCCATACCGTTTATGTTAAAACGAAAGGTTCGCACGGTGATATTCTTTGATGGCCCAGGACTGTAATGTGCAGCAATTTGCGGAGGGGTTACACTTATTTCACGTTGAACGATTCTCTTCAGTCGTCGTTGGTCCCGTTCTTGCAGGACCTTTCTCCGGCCGCAGAGATGTCGGATTCCTGATATTCTTCAACGCTACCTCAGAGAAGCTATTTCCCGTCGCTCGTGCACCGACTATAGCACCGCGTTCAAACTCACTTAACTCTTGATAACCTGCCCTTGTAGCAGCAGTAACCGATCTAAAACTGCACCAGAAAATTGTCTTATATAGGAGTTGCCGACCGCAGTGGCGTATTCTGCCTGTTTACATATTTCTGTATTTGAGTACACATACCTGTACCATTACATAGAGAGGACGTGAAGCTTGCAGAAGATTTATATTTCATCAGGGTCAATCAGGTTCATTATTTAATGTTTTTCTTTGTCACGATGCCGTAGGGCAGCATGCTGCCATCAACAAGTGCCTGTTATTTGTACATAAATTCGTAAGAACGAGTTCATGTGAAGTGTCGGAAACATTTTTTGCTCGGTGTGACAGTGAAGTTACGTTTCGATTGTTATTGTCGTTGTCTACAAAGATAAATTTCTTTTAGCTTACAGCATTACATACGTTGCATAGTAAAACAATCTGAAAACATTTACCTGCAAGTTGTGAAAACATATCAGAAAATAAATTAATTTTCATGGAAAAGGACCGTATCATTCGGAACATATCCTAAACGACACAACCAGCAAAAATAATCTTTGTGTCAGTTCACATAAGTCTGATAAATAAGTATAAGTTGTAGTCTGGTACCTGATAATTTGTAGTATTCTCCTGAAATAGGTCGTACTAATAAGGATTGGAAAATAGACGTAATTGACAAAAGCGCGTATTTTTAAAATTTCTGAATACAGTCTGTAATCGTACTGGAATTACATAACCATTACGGCACCTCACCTGAACCTCTCGATACCAGTAATATTCTACTGTGTTTCTGTAGAAGAAGTTAACATATTTCTGAGACAACATTCAGATTTGATTTCATTAATGTAGAGGTACTTTGATACATGGATATGTTTATATTGCAGTGATGTTATTCTTATGTGTATTCTCTCTTTTGTCACTATGATCTTTGACGTACTTCTAACTCTGATTTTTTTGGCGCGTAGCGATTATTAGTTAGTTGTTAGAGAGTCGGACCTTGAGAAGGTCAAGTCTTGGACGTCATGTTGGAAAGACGCATATTGTAGTCAGCTTATAAAATGTGGACTTTAACAGTGACTGTGAGGAAGATGTTTTCAAGTATGTTTTGTATTGTGAAGTGATGTTTGTGTGTCACGTGATATTGCAATAAAAGCAATGAAAAGGAAGTGTAACTTAAATTCGGAGTGCTGTTTATTTTTCTTACATCACTATTGTGCTAACTTTGAAAGGTTTAATCTCCAGGAATGGTTTGTGAAGCGCATCTACAAAACTTTTGAACATAACAGAATAAAACTTTGGCCTCTTTGCATCCGAGCTTGGAATCATCACCACCTAGAATTTCGACGATTGAGCCATGATTTGACAACGAGACCAGCGTGGGAAACACGAAAAGGTGAGCGCCTAGTTTATTCATTATTACATGAAATGACTTTATTAACTGTGCTCTATTGACACCTGCCACATAACAACTATGTTGTTGCCCGAAAATGCAGTATTTAGCAGCGTGAGCAACACCAAAATCATTAAATTTTGATCTTTGTAGTGTTAGGGTTGTTAGAAGTCACACACATCAACGAATTACGTGCCGTATGAAGAAATTGGAGTTGCAAAAGATAGAACTTCCATCGTAGACAAGATTTCAAAGCTGAAATTCTGTATAGTTTTTCATAGGTGGAGCATAATCCTACAGAAAGCATTCTGAGAATCACCGATGTAAATAGTGTGCAGCAAAATCTAGAACCTTCAAGTGAAGAAATTTATTCCCTTGTATTCTGACGTGGGTGGAAATATGATGAGTTTGTTTCTGTTACACTCTGTCGGATTAGTATACTCACTGTAACGGCAAATGGTGCAGTAACTGAAACTCGCAAATATGGTGATCGCTGTTGTACTGTACACAAGACTGTGTACTGTAAACTCAGAGAAAGCTAAATACTTTCCATTTACCTGGCTCTCATTTCATACACTTCCGTCAGATTCACACAGTTTTATTTTTTATTAATTTTTACGCAGCTAATATCGTCCTATAATAATGCATAATTAGCCCATCGCGTCCCGCTAGAGTAATTTTCGTCTGCCAATTGAGGCATGTAGCGCCATTATACGGCAATTTTTCATGCATTACGCGCATAATATCGCCTGAGCATCAGAGGCTCTGATTAAGCACTCTTCTTAGTTACGGACTACTTTTAATATTCTAAATAGGTAATTTAAAAAGTATTTTTTCCTTTAAAGAGTTCTCATTAATCCATTACGTTATGTAGACAAAAGAGAATAGCTCAGCAGTCGATCAAACACGGGTATTAACAACTCTGTGTCGTACATTAACAATAGGTTATGTCGTTATTCCTGAGATCCTTTAAAGCATGGTCGGTGAGAGCATAAGCGGAACATCACTAAATAATCGGTAGTCAACGTAAACGGAAATCGCGGCCGGACACGGACACAGCTACTTAGAAACAAATAATGTGACTGGAACTACTACCACTTGGAGAGCCTGAAGCGACTCAGCGTTATTTTGCTGACTGAACAGAGGTAGTGTACTACATTAGAACAGGTGATGTAGAGATTGGTTAGGAGATCACAGCTGAACTCTACCAGATACTTATTAACTAAGCAGTAACAGACTTATTTGGTGTTCCAAATATGGAATAGCGTCTTCGGTCCCTCGATTAGAAACGATGAACGGACACATGAGGAGCAAGCTAGATTCGAGAAAGAAGATTAAAAATGGGCCCACGAGACAGTTTTTTCTTCTTATTTTTGCTTACAATACCCGTTATAGGGTACGGGTAGCAACGTCTCAATTCCTTGCCAAATCGGATGGATTGTCGAAGGAGTAACTTCGTTCCTCAGTTCTGGCAACAAATTACATCCCGGTTAATTAATTTTATTGTGAACAGTGCCAGTGTTTTCTCCCCGTTTCATTTCCGTATATTCAGTACAGGTATTTGAAAAAGGAAAATACGACACTACAGAAGCTGCACTATGACTTTACTTTATTCGGCGATAAGTATCGATACCGATATTATCAACAGAGCAGGGTAATAGGTTACATTCTAAGACAGAAAATAAAAAACGACTCAGCACGAAGAAATTATCAGAATGGGACGGAAATCGGTAGATGTGATGTACGTTTATAGACAAACATATGATTACAATAAATGATGACTAACTGAAACCCTCAGCTGCCGGCAGGTGTTGTTGATATACCTCGATGTGGACAGTTGAAAATATGTGCCCCGACCGGGACTCGAACCCGGCATCTCCTGCTTACGGTCGGGGCACACATTTTCAACTGTCCACATCGAAGTATATCAACAACACCTGTCGGCAGCTGAGGGTTTCAGTTAGTCATCATTTATTCAAGGGAAAAGCTGCGCGGTCATCAACAGCATCTGTTCTTTCGAGAACAGTTATTGTCTTCATATAAATGATTACAAAAGGTTCAAATGGCTCTCAGCACTATGGGACTTAACTTCCGAGGTCATCTGTCCCCTAGAACATTGAACTACTTAAACCTAACTAACCTGAGGACAACACACACATCCATGCCCGAGGCAGGATTCGAACCTGCGACCGTAGTGGTCGTGCGGTTCCGGACTGTAGCGCCTAGAACCTCTCGTGTACTCAGGCCGGCGCAAATGATTACAATTTCAGAAAATTTGGATTATTTATTCAAGAAAAAGGAGCTTCTAAATTTGAGGTCAATAAGGCGACTGTCCACCTCTGGCCCTTACGCAAGCAGTTGCTCGGTTTGGCATTGACTGATAGAGTTACTGGACGTCTGCAGAAGCCCCGGACAGTGTTGTGATACCAACCATGCTGCCGCCCGCCATACGACCCGACAGCCAAGAGCGATGGTCTCGGGTGCCATTACTTTGCATAGCAGGACCCCTTTAGTTGTTATTTGCAGTACCCTTACAGCACAGCAGTTCGTCTACGGTATTCCAGACCCCGTTTTGTTGACATTCATGGCAAGCCATCCTGGGCATGCATTTCAGCAAGATAATGCCCGCTCGTACACTGCGAGAGTTTCTACTGCTTTTCTTCGTGCTTGCCAAGCCCTACCTTCGCCAGCAAGGTCGTCAGATGTCTCCCTAGGTTTGTGGAGCACTATGGGCACGGGCCTACAACCATGTGGGGATTTTGTCGGTCTAACGCGCCAATCGGACAGAATTTGGCACGGTATCCCTCAGGAGGACGTCCAATAACTCTGTCAATCAATGCCAAACCGAGCAACTGCTTGCATAAAAGCCACAAAGGCGTTATCGATTTGTTCAGTTTCTGAAGCTCTTCATCCTGAATAAATCATCCAAGTTTTGTGAAATTATGATCATTTGTTTGTCTGTACATGTCCATCAAATATACAGATTTCCGTCCCATTCGGATAAATCATTTATAGAGCATCTTTTTGTTCCTTTTTTCTTTTCCTTTTTTTTGCCTTGGAGTGTATATCAAGCGGCTGAAATCATATGTCATGCTAATTAAATGTTAAAAGTTGTTCGTATTTTCGTCAAAATTAATGCCTTTCCAAGTTATACTTCTGACACTCCTCCGCATAAATGCTAGCGATTGGCTCACATTTACTCCACAGAATTAACGGATATTTTCTCCACACTGTAAGTACAACACTTTGATCACAGGTAACAATGAGTGACAGTTGACAGGCTTCATCCAACCATTCCTACGTTGGCTGAGGAAGAAGTGCGATACACTGTTAAACAGTTATTGAAATTTTGAGTCTTTTTTTTTTTTTGTAGAAGCAGAGTACATTCTTATTTTGTGTTCTCTAATACTTAAATTTTCGTTTTCCTTTAATTACAGTGTATTGTCTACAACCTTAAGCCACGGTTCTATGTGAGGGTGAATATAAAACAGCAATAATATGTGCGGGCTTGAGTACGTATCTGGTTGAATGAAACCAATTTTAAGATCGTATCCTTAGAACTTTCTGAATTTCCAACCTCATAAAATTTCCTAGTAATGGAAAAGCCACCAAAAGTATTCACTGTCTCGAAACTGTTCACTATAACGGACATACAGACAGGAATTAAAAAAAAAGTGACAGAGGAGGCATTGTTAGAAATAGGTTACCAACTTTCGATTATACACTATAACGGGCATACAGACAGGTATTCAAAAAGAAGTGACAGAGGAGGTATTGTAAAAACTAGGTCACCAACTTTCGATTGTATACCCATTCTGGACTAGACTCTATTAAAAATAATGATAGCATTGGTGAATGCTTGCGTTCTTTTGTTCTGCGACAGTAATTACACGATATGATAGGAAACACTGCCTTTAGAAACCAACACTACATAAAGCTTCGCTCTGATTGGAAACTTTCCTCGTTACATTGGGCTCTTGCTCGTTATTACGATTTATTTGAAAGAGGACTGACAGTGGTAAACGAAATTCACGTTCGGTTGCCTGTCTCCTCTGGCTACGTTGGCAGAAGTGTTGTTCCATTGGAGCGGAAAATTGGCATTTTTAACTAGGAGTGAGCGCTGACCACAAACTGATGTGATCGATAGTTCTACGGATATCAAGAATTATAAAAATCCAAAGTAATTTACCATATGGCAAGATATCATGACTGAGAAGCTAACACGAACAAGAAACCAGTGAAATTGGAATCCATACTACTGGTGATGCCGAACAGTTTAAATCGCTGTAGTTCGTAATGACCGAGGGAGGATAGAGTCCTGTCAACTTTTCTGTAGTATGTGTGTGTGTGTGTGTGTGTGTGTGTGTGTGTGTGTGCGTGTGCGGCCAACTTGTTGATTTCTCTGTAATAAAGTCTAAAGAAAACACAACAAATATTCAGCGTGAAAAAGCAGCCTCCAAGACAAATAGACAAATAGAGAACTTGTAGGTCAAGAGAATGTTGGAGATGAAGTCGGTGATAAGTCGACGGCACGTACAGGATAGGCATAACCGATAATCAGATTCACATGACAACACGAGTTTATCTCTAGGTGCGTCACTACAGTCTACAAACAGATAGTCACAGAATTCGACAAGTTATATTATGGAAGGTGACTAACGATGTAGTTATTCCAATGCAAAGAGTTTTATGTTGTTCGCTATCATTTTCATAAGGGATATATTTATATTCTGCCGACGGTAGTTCTTACATAACCTCCCCAGCCACTCGGACTATATTACAGTATGTATACATTAACTACGTGGCGAATCTGCGTAGCTTCGTGAATGTGGTAAATATTATATTGAAAATGAAGTTGACGTTACATTTTACTTGACAGCAAAGAGAAGAAATACATTGGTACCACAATTTCCAAAATGTAATCTAATCTCTGTCCGTTTCGCTCCCCTTATTTCCTTCATCGAAAATTTTTTCATGTTCCACTAAACCCAAAGAACCAAGATTAAATTACATATGTATACTGTGAGCATTTTTCTCAAAAAATTGTAAGCATTCGTTTCAAAATCCCCTTCGAACTTCTTGGAGAAGATATTCAGTTAGAACTTATTCTGTTATTGAAGATTCGACAAGGCTTTGAACGTAACATTCAACAGGATAATTCTTCCGTAATTCTCGCATTTGCCTTATTGTTTTCTTGAATATGGAGGTAACATCCTCTATCTTACTACATGCAGTTTCGAATATTACTTAAACTATTTTGACAACATGTAGCTATCTGTGATAGTAGAAAATGATTGCATTCTTGATTATATCTGTATTGTTTGCATTTGTTCCTGCAGCTTTTGTGTCTTTTTGCAATAACTGGCTTTTTGGTAATCCATATACACATATCGAAAAAAGGTTTGCATCACCTCGGTTCCTAGAGTCCCGGAACCTGTACAGAAAATGGGAGTAGAGATCCACATGAACATAATTTCAGCACTTTTTATTGGCCATGAAAACCACAAATTGAATGTTGTACCATCACCATACAGCGAGACCTTCAGAGTTGGTAGTCCATATTGCTGTACACATTGGTACCTCTAATACCCAGTAAAACGTCCTCTTGCATTGATGCACGCTTGTATTCGTCATGGCATACTATCCACAAGTTAATCAAGGCACTGTTAGTCCAGAATGTCCCAATACTCAAGGGAGATTCAGAGTAGATCCCTCAGAGTGGTTGGTGGGTCACGTCGTCCACAAACAGCCCGTTTCAGTTTATCCCCGGCATGTTCGATAGGGTTAATGTGTGGAGAACGTGCTGGCCACTCTAGTCGAGCGATGACGTAATTCAGAAGGAATTCATTCACACGAAGTGTACGATGGGGCTCTAATTGTCGTCCATGAAGACGAATGCCTCGCCAACATGCTGCCGATATAGTTGAACTATCGTCCGGAGGATGGCATTCACGTATCGTACAGACGTTACAGCGTCTTCCATGACCACCAGCGGCGTACGTCGGCCACACATAATGCCACACCAAAACAGCAAGGAATCTCCACCTTGCTGCACTCGCTGGACAGTGTGTCTAAGGCTTTCTGTCTGACCTGGTTGCCTCCAAACACGTCTCTGATGAATGTCTGGTTGAAGCCATATGCGACACTTATCGGTGAAAAGAACGTGATGCTAATTCTGAGCGGTCCGTTCAGCATGTTGATGGGCCATTCTCTACCGTGCTGCATGGTGTCATCGTTGGAAAGATGGACATCGCCATGGACGTCGGGAGTGAAGTTGGGCATCATGCAGCCTATTGCGCACAGTTTGAGTCGTAACACTACGTCCTGTGGCTGGACGAAAAGCATTTTTCAACATGGTGGCGTTGCTGTCAGTTTTCTCCGAACCATAATCCGTAGGTAGCAGTCATCCACTGCAGTAATAGTAGCGCTTGGGCGGCATGAGCTAGGCATGCCATCGACATTTCCTTGGGCCGTGCTGCAGCTCGCGTTGGTGCTGTTTGTAGGTTTCCACCCTGTGTTGCAGGTCATACGGTATCGTTTAGTTGGCACGGTTGCGGTTGTTTGTCTTCCTCTCTTGTTTACTGGCCCTACTCGGTTTCACAAGCGTTGCCTGTCCGCTAGTGGCAGCAGCGGCGTTATCGATATGTGGTAACTGTTGCCCTGTCTTTGGGGCGACGTCATTGTGTTCCGTGTCGTGTGAGTGGGTAGTTCAGTTGGGGACCCAGGAGGGGTCAGAACCACACAGTGCAAGAACACGCCGGGACTGCTCGAGGCGTGCATGGACTGCCGGATGGAAGGGCTGTGATTCCGAGGGAGCACGACCTCGCTGTAAACCAGATCCAACAGGCTTTAAGATGATTGCATTTCAATTCAAGGAGGGAAACCTCCACCATTGTGACATCTCGCGATTCTCCAGTGACTTGTGTTCTTGTTGCTGCTCGTAGTGTCACTGAGGCGAAGAACGGCGACTGGAGTGCTTGTAGAAAGCAGATCTGATTAACTTTCCCCGACTTTTTATTACTATTAACTACGTTCAGCTTGTTACAGTTTGATATTTCAACCAGCGGTATTTTTCCTGCCTGGTGGCTGCTAACTTTCCAGTTACCTACCATGTGCGTCGATGTATGTAATGGCAGTGTACGTTTCCTCGCCTTGCCTCTGCTGTCCGGTAAGTCGTGTAGTTTTAACAGCTTTCTTGGTGGTAGGCCGTTTGTGATTCTTCTACTCTGGTGGTAGTGAGTCCTTTCTCGTTCCGGGAGCTCTAAGCACAGCATTCTGGGGGCGTGGTGCAGTCCGCGGGTTCTGGCTTTCGTGTTTTTTCCATTGTTGCATTTGGTTTTAGTTGTGAACGAAAATACGCATTATTTGTTCTTTCAGTAGTTCATAAGTGATAAGGTAATTCTAAAACTTTCATGTCGTGAGAGAAAAGCGGTGTAATCTCATCATTCTCGAATTCAGCTACATGTAATTAGAGGCCCACTTACGTTGTCTACCTGATGTCATCTGCTTCTTCGTATCCTGTATTCTTAAGACCTTTCCATCTTCGTTTGCGAATGATTTAATTAAAATAAGGACATCATTTTACGATCACTGTGGTTCAAAGAGACGCGTGTGACTCCTTCCTACAAACTGTGGATTTACATTACACTTTAGACTATAATATACTGCGTCGCTGTGTTTGTACGTCACAGCGCATCAGTGAAAGAGAATACTTTACAGCTACATGTAATATGCACAAGATGTCGAAGAGGGTTTTACGTGCAGACGGAAATCAAATCGACGCTGTTAGCTTTACAAATGAAAGAGGGAAAAATCGAATTTTAAAATGTAGAAAATATTGTATAACCACTTCCTATGTTCTTGCGCGGTAAACACAGTTATCGACAGGCTGATAACATGTATGTCAAGAGAAAGCCGGCAACAGGAAGGCAGAAACAGAAGCTGACGTGCTGGAACTGAAGAACAGGAGTGGCCTCCTTCCAGGTCTTTCGCCAGCCGGCTCCACGGAACACTTCCCGAAGCCCGATAAAGTCCAGCAGTGAAACAGAACAGCCGCCGCTGGAAGCTACGTGGATTAATGTGTCGCAGCCCCTCCTGTCGCCGGGAGAAGAAAAGCCGGCGGTAGTTCTGCTCTGCGACTGCACACATCTGGCCACTGCTACAACAAGCATTTGCCAGCTGCCGGCTGGCACTCTCCTTATAATCCTTATGGTGCGATAGTCTTTCGTCTGACCGACTAATCTCTTAGCACTGGTATGTAATGAAGCTCACAGTTGTTGGCCATACCATAAAATGACCACGGTAACACGATAATCCTCTGTTCTTTGGATACGATATTTTCATTACGTTCCACATTTGCTGTTGACATTGTTGCGTAAAAAGAGATCACAACGTTTTACGAGGTTAATTTCTAAAGTCTAGCACACTGTGATGCGCGACCGTTATGGTGACGTGATCAAGTTGAAACACATGCCAGTTATGAGCGAGAGTTAAGGCGGTCGTATATGTGTATGCTGGTTCCCGCGGCTGTGTCGTGACTAATTCAGTTATAAAATGGAAGCTGGAACAGAGTGAGGTCGGATTGCAAGTAGTGACCAGCGTTTCTACATTAAAGTCGAATCTCTACGTGGAAACAACCTAACGGAAAATTACAATGGTTTGAGATAGGTGTGTTGGATTTTCTTTAGGATAGTACCAACGTCATCAGCTCGTTTCCGCGAAGAAGCGGCAGGTAATCTACCGCAACAGACTACGTCTCTCAGGTTATAATTAATAATATTTTGAGAGAAGATAGAAGAAAGACATGCAAGGAAATTGCACATGAGGCAGGAATATCTGTCACTTTAGTTTACAGAATCATAACTAAAAAGTTGAAGATGAGAAAAGTTGTTGTCGGATGAGTTCCACATGAATTGAGTGAAGAGCAGAAAACAGATCGCTAAAAACTTGCAAATGAATTGCTTGAACATCATCAAACAGAACGAGAACTGTTTCAGAAAAGGATTGCCGCACTTGATGAAACCTGGTTACGAGATTGTGAACCTGAGTTGAAGTCTCATGCATCACAGTGGAAAAATTTTCACACTCCTCAACCGAAGAAATTGCGCCATCAACAGTCAAAGGTGAAACTAATGCTGATCATTGCGTATTACATGAATCGACTCATAGCTACAGAGTTCCACAGGGGACGTCTGTAACAGGAGCATACTACAAGCTGTTTCTCCAAATTTTTTGCTCCCTAAAATTCGTCAGAGAAGGTCTGACACGCTTGCAGCTGGTGTTCTCATTTTCCACGACATTGTAAGACCGGATACTGGTCTAGCAGTGAGAAAAACGGTCGACAAATATGGATGGGAAATATATCTGCACCCGCCATACAGTCCTCATATGATTCCATCAGATTATGCAGACAACCTTGTAGGTAGGGCAACCATAGCTATGAGTGTTCATTTTGGTATTAATAACCACTTCGGCTGTATTTGGTCCTTTATTTCTGGATCACTACCGATTTCGTAGCACTAAAAGCCACATCTTCCGGTGAGCATATGATTAAAATATTAGAGCGGAAAAGTTCGGAATCTTTTTACCCAATATTCGTTGTCCGTCGAAACAAAAGACCGCGAAAAGACGCTATGTCATAGATTAGAAACTGCCAGATTCCAACACAGTGGATGGATCCAAAACAAAAATTACCATTGATCAACTGTACGGATTCCGTATGGATCGGAGAAGCGACCCACTATGGCACTTTTTGTATTGTACCCATCTACTATACTGGAATCTGGCACATGACGCGCTAAGTGAAATACACACTGTTCAATCACATTAATATGACCTCCTGTGGGAAACGTAAATAACTACCTTTCCCTGTGGAGACCGCTGCAAGACCAGCAGGAAGAAACGCAGTAATGTTCCAGAAGGTACAGACAGGGATGTGGAGCCATGACTCCAGTGCCGAGGCCAACTAAAGAAAACTTCACGGTTGAGGATCCGTGGAGCGAGCAATCGAGGTCGCCCCCCCCCCCCCATTCCCCCCTCCCTCTAACCCTACTCACCTTTTATCCGCATCTGCTAGACTTTCCGTTTGCACATTGACGTCGAACGTAGATGATCACATTACTGTGACAAACCATGTAAAGTTCCAGTTTCATAACGGCATAAAAATGAATCAACGCTCGGAATAACGTCATATTTATATTAGGCACCAGAACGTGTTTCCTCATTATATAGTTGATTGGTTGGTTTGCTTAAAGAAAAAGGGACCAAGCTACAGGGTCATCAGTCGCTTTTTCCACATTCAAACAGGTCGTGAAGTAAAACCGTTCCCCAAAGAAGCCTCGGAAGAAAAAAAAGGTGGAAAACTAACTGAGAACCACATTGAAAGAGACAACGATACAGGCAAGACAAAATAGAAGGACTTGCACTAAAAGGAAAAATCGGTAGATGGCTTTGAAAGAATACAGCAGATGACTTTGGGTGGCTGATCGTATGAAGAAAAAAAGGAGAAGCCAGCCACTCTGCGACACACTAAAATCTCCAGCCTAAAAGACAAAGCTAGAGGAACACAGATAGGGAAAAGACGAACACCAAGCCGAACAAACAGCAAAGAGAGAGCGTGGAAGAATTCAAATGGATGGAGAGTGAAGGCCTGGGAAAGGAAACCAAATGCATACCCTTATAATGTGTGATGAAAACTTCTCTCATGAATAAAACGCAGAACTAGATCAGTAGATGAGGCATTGTCTCCCAACACTATAGGCAGTGTAGCGGGAAGGTAATAAGTCCACTGCAGTGAGTCTAAAATAGGTCAGTCCAACAAGATGCGGACCACAGTGAAGTGGGAGCCACAGCAACACTGAGGTGGGTCCTCACTACAGAGGAGGTGATCATGAATCAGCCAAGGATGGCCAATGCGAAGGTGGAAAAGGGCAACAGAGTCCATCTGGGTGGCTCACATAGGTGACTGCCATATATTCCTTGTTTCCCTGATAAGACATAGTTTATTGGGTGTACTGAGGTGGGAAATTCAGTATCCCAGATCCCAAAACTTTACAGCGTTCGTTTACCGGTTGCCTGCTAGGCCAGCCTGTCAACAAGTTCATTTCCTGGGATCCCGATATATTCTGGAGTCCATATGAAGTACACTTAATGCCCATTGTTTTTGAGGGCATTAATAGGCTCCTGGATAGTTATTACCAAAGGATGACGAAGGAAGCACTGATCAGGAGCTTGTAGGCTGCTTGAGGGGTCACTAAAGGTGATGGAGGACTCACTTGTGCAGGAGTGAATATGCTGAAGAGTGCGAGAGATGGTTACCAACTCTGCAGTGAAAACACTGCAGCAGTCCAGCAAGGAGCGCTGTTCAATATGTCCATTGTGATCGTAAGCAAAACCAAAGTGTCTATCGACCATTGAGCCATCGGTGTAGACTATTTCTGAGCCCTGAAACTAGCTGAAAATGGAGAAAAATAGCTGGCGGGAGACCTCAGGTGGGACTAGGCCTTCTGGGCCTTGCAATAATCCAGAAGAAGCTGTGGAGGTGTACATGAGTGCATCTACAGGAAAGGTGATACAGGGAAAGTATTGAGTTCAGTAAGAAGCCACAGGACACGGAATGCAATTGGAATCCCTGATCTGGGCTGTCGTTGTGGGATATGGAGCGCCATGTTAGGTAAAAGGAGATGGTAATTTTGCTGTTGAGGCGAACTACGAATGTGGGCTGTATAATTTACAGGCAGTTGTTGTTGCCTGATCTGTAATAGAGGAACGCCAGCTTTCACAAGAGGCTGTTCACTGGGCCTGTTCAGGAACCTCCGGTCGCAGGAAGAACTCCACAGTGGTGTTTAGGGAGCAGCAACCACAACGTTGAGGCGGAAGTTGAACCATAACCAGGCTCCCATAGTCAAGACGGGATATACAAGGGCCTTGTGCAGCTGCAGCTGTGTAGGGGGATCGGCACTCCAGTCACTGAGTTTCAGGCATTAAATAGTATTAAGATACTGCCAGCACTTCTCCTTAAGCTGATGAGAAAGCCAAGTTAAGCGGGCATCGAAGACAAGTCCCAAAAAGCAATAAGTCTTCATTTCATTACGTAGTTGGTCATTGGATGTGGGTAGCCTGTATGATGATGACAGAAGTGCATGATGCATATCTTAGCAGCTGAAAACTGGAAGCTGTGAGTGAGGGTTCACCCCAACACCTTTCATATGGCTTCCTGCAGTTGATGTTCAGCCACACCAGAGGAGCTGAATTGTCAGCATATAAGAAGGGGGATTCTGAGGACACTACTGCTGCCACAGGACCATAAATGGCAATTAAAAAGAATTGGATGCTCAGCTCAGACAACTGCAGGACCACCTTCCCTTGGATAAGGAATGAACTATGGGAAGCAACGTCTCGAACTCTGATAGCGCAGAGCGACAAATGTTCCGTATAAAAATCGGGAGGGGGCCCACTGAGACCCCAATCGTGGGGAGTAGCGAGGATGTAACGTCGTCAAGTGGTATTGTAGGCTTTCATTATGTCAATAAAGACGGCAATAAGAAGTTGACGGCGAGAAAAAGCCGTCGGGATGCCAGACTACAAGTATGCCAAGTTATCAGTGGCGGAGTGCCTTTGGTGAAAACTGCCCTGGAATGGAGCCAGAAGGCCCTGAGACTCAAGGAGCCAACACAACCGCCAGCTCACCATCCATTCGAGCAGCTTGCACAGAATGTTGGTGAGGCTGATAGGGCGATAGCTGTCACATCTAGCGTGTTCTGACCCTCTTTTAGCACTGGAACGATGATACTTTCCCACCACTGGGACAGAAATTCGCTATCGCCTCATATGCGGTTGAAGACAGCAAGGAGGTGGCGCTTGTAATCCTCTGACAGATGTTTAATCACTAGGGAATGGATGCAGCCTGTCCAGGGGATGTGTCAGAACAATTGGCAAGGGCACTGAGAAATCTCCACTCGCTGATGTCAGCATTATACGACCCAGGGTAGCGTGGAGCAAAAGATAGGTGTTTTCGTTCCACCCACTGGTTTAGGAAATGAAAATCAGTGCGGTAATTCGCAGATACACAAATGCGAGCATAGTGCTTGCCAAGACGTTCTCTGATCGTGTCTGGATCGGCATATACAGCTCCATGTACGGAAATTCGAGGTGTAACTGCAGGGATCTAGGGATCTGATGTCTGAGCTTGGTCTAAACCTGGGAAGGAGAGTTTATAATCGAGTGCTGGAGATGTATTGTTCAGAACACGCCTGCTCCCACCATTTGATGAGTTGACAGACCTGGGCACAGAGCCATTTGAAGGCTTGAAGTGCTCCAGGGACAGATGGCGCTTATGACGTTGGAGGGCCTGCATAAGGTCTCTAATGGCTGCAGATATTTGTGGTGACCACCAAGGCACTGACTTCCATTGGGACCAACTTGAGAAACAAGACTGCCGATTTAGCTACGCCAACAATGGTAAGAGTGATGGTCTGGACCACCCCATCGATTTTACCATTCAACCAAGAATCAACGATGAAAGCGAATGTGAAAGTGTCCTAGCCACCCTGGACAAGAGCCCATCTGGGCAAGCATCTAGGTGAGTGACGCTGGGGGACAGACAGAAAAAGTGGATAGTGGTCACTAACACATCAATCGTCATGAGCTCTCTAGTGAATAGACTGTAGAAGGCCAGAACTGCAGATGGAGAGATCAATGTCCGAGTATGTGCCATGTGCCACACTGAAATAAATGTGAGCACCTGTATTTAGGAGCCAAAGATCGAGTTAGTAGATCCTCGACATATTTTCCACTCCCAGTAATTTTGGTTCCACCCCACAAAGGGTTATAGAAATAAAAGCACCCAGAAGTTGAAAAGGTGGGGATAGTTTGGAAATAAGTGCAGCCAATACATGGTGGGGCATTTCACCATCTGGAGGAAGTTAGATGTTACAAATGGTAATTTTCAGCATGATCGTCATCTTGACAGACACATCTTCTAAAGGTAAAGGATCAAAGGTTCGCTACATACAGAGGTAAGGACGTAGATACAGACACCACCTAACATCGTGTTATGATCATTGTGGTTTTTGTAGTACCTCCAGTAGCCATGAAGAGCGGTGGTCCACATTGTGGGAAAGCAGGTTTTCTGAAGGGCAACACAAAAAGCAGGTGTAATGGGGTTGTAACTCAGCTAGATGGGAGAAAAAAACTCTGGAATTCCACTGGAGGATGATGTTGCCTGTTATCTGGGAAGGCATAAAGGGGCCAAGAAGGCAGTTTACGCCTCAGAGAGCTGGTATCCTGGACCGCTGCATCTGAATCAAAATCTACATCCTTGGAGGATGCTAGAAACTCCACCTTGTCCTCAGACGTGGAACTGTTAAGAAGTGGTGGTGTTGAAGCCACCTGAAGCTCATGTTTCTTACCTGATTTCTTCTTCATCGGTTTGCCATTTCGCTGCTCTGTAGGGGTTTTCTGGGAGAGCTTTCCTTAAATAACATTACAGACAGAGGAAAAGCATGATACCTTTCTACCACCAGCACTTGGCTCCTTCAGTCACTGACTAGTGTCCACTTTGGATCTAATGGAGACTTTGGAAAGGAGAGTCCTGAAAGACACCTTCCATGTGAGAGAAGGTGGGGGAGCCAGTTGCTTATCTGGCTGGGGTGTGGAGACCAACATCCCTGGCAATTGGGGAGATGTTGCCCCCAAAGTAAAAGTTTAGGGAGCAACAGAAGAAGAAGTGCCTCCAACCTTCAAGGAGGGAGAATGTAATACGGCAGCCCTGAGGACCCACTGTATGAGGCAGAGACAAGGAGGGTACTGATACCAGTGAGTGTGACGTTAACATAGCTGCTGCATATTTAGATGTCAAGCTAATGGGGTACAGCCATTTATATTTCCGTTTAGCCTCTTGGTAAGTCAGCCAATCCAGGGTAGTGTGCTCCATAGTTTTCTGCTCCTTTTGGAAAACTGTGCTGTATGGCGAGCAATGGGAGTTGTTCTCTCCTCAGTTGACACAGGTGGGAGGAGGTGCATGTGGAGTACTCGGTTGCAGTGGACGTCCGCAGCAAGATGACGTGCTTAATTTCCAGCACCTAAAGCACCGCATAGGGGAAGGGACAAGGCTTAACATCACATCAGTATATCATCACCTTGACCTTTGTAGGCAATGAATCACCTTCAAAGGGCAAGATGAAGGCATCAATAGCAACCCAATTGACTTTTGGTCTTATATAGACGCGCTGGATGAAGTGAACGCCCAACTGTACTAAATTGACGTGGAGCTCACCGTCAGACTGCAAGAGAAGGTCGCATTGGAAAATAATCCCCTGGCCCATATTGAGATTTTTATGCAGGACGACGGTGCCCAGCCAGTCACAGGCCAGCGATGCTTGGGACAGGACTGAGGACGCTATCTGAATGAAGACTGCCCCATTTCTCATTTTCGACAGTGCAGCCACATCCTCAAACTTGTCGTCCAGGTTTTTAACAGAAAATAGTGGCTTGTTGACCAGAAAGGAGTCTCCATCTTTTCTGCTGCAGTCTGAATACTGAGGCAAATAAGGCTGTTTTCTGTAGTTCTACATTCCTCTCATGGGGTAACCCTCTTAGAGACTGCTGGAGCCATTCTGTCGGCAGCAAGAGATGAAGTGGTCTGCTTCATTGTATGTCATCTGCCCTCATGCCACCCACTCTTATCAGGGGCTCTCCACACGCCCAGCCACAGCGAAGACCACCTGCTGCGATAGCAGTTGGTGGGATTCCCCATGCTCCAAGGAGACAGGCAACTACTCCTTGGCATACATGGGGAACTCAGGCATCAGCAGTGCGATCCCTGTGTTGTCAGGGAGCTATGACCTGTAGGGTACATGGCTACCAACCTAGATACTGGGTGCGTGAAAATCCTGTATTCCCGTGGGGCTAAAGAGGACAGTGGACACTTGATGTAGAATATGTACCCTCTAATGTGTCCTCGTCCAGGTAGCTGGAATGTGGGTCTAGGTACAGTGCTATGATAATAATAGGTGCAGAAGATCATAATGCATGAGGGATATAAAGTGCATCACGTAAGGCGTCCTTCCCCAAATGGCCTGCACTTCAGAAAAATTGGGACAGTGTGGAGTTCAAACCACAAAAAGAGACCATAATTTATTGGGCCAGAAAGTGGGAGACTCCTTTCCAGTCACCTCTTACGACAGACAGCAATACCTCGAGCATGTTCTGAATCCTGGACTGCAGGGGGCCTGATCGTATAGGTCACGTTTTCCGCTACACCTGGTCGCTGGGCGTGTCGATACAAGATTGTCCAGGCGAATGGTGCCTTGAAACATGAACTGTACCACAGATACAAGCCAGTGGAGGCAGTATTATGACAGGATAAATCTGCTCTAACATTCACCTGGATTTCCATTGGCCCTTTTGCTGTACTCCGTAATTCAGTGACTTTGTCAAGCACATGACGCATGTGGTGAAGACACAGGGTTTGTTTATACCAGTCCCCACCAAGTATTAAGACAGACTAATAACATTCGAACTCCAAATAAAATTCCGGGGAAATTGATAATACCAAACTCATATCTGTCGATTAATTAACTAAAAACTAGTCTATCTTAATTATACAACTTAACTAATTGCCCCAGGTCCACAGACACTATCGAGGTATTGTTTACATAAAGGGCCATTGGTTGGAGTAGGAAGGATAAATTGGTATTCCCCGTTTATTTAATGTAGAAAACGCGTAAGATGGCGAAATCCAACTTGGTTTCCTGGCCGAGTCGCGATAGGCACAGTAATAAGATTCACACAAGAGTAATTACTTAATTAATTAATTACTTGTGTGAATCTTTTTATTGTGCCTCTCGCGACTCAGCATCTCCACTATATGGTAAGTAGCAACTTTCCTTCTCTGGTATTGTTACATTCCATCGTGGATTTTCCATTGTTTGCATTCCTGGTCGTTATGTTGAATCGTCGTTGAAGCCACGCTACAGCGAAGACGTTCAAAATCTCTTGCGTTCTGGGAATTCGCTCCAGTTCAGTGCACGAAATTGATGGCTGGAACTTGCCCACTGCAGTCGGTCAGAACGACCTCCAGCTTCTGCTAGGTTGGCTGCAATGATCTTTTCGGGTACCGCGAATGTTCACTGTAATTCATCGACAGAGTGTTTAAGTAGTCCGTATAGCAACCTACGACCCAATTCCTTTGCAGTTTCTGGAGCTGTTGACATGGCGAGGTTTATCGTGTAGCAAATTATTGCTGTTTTGTGGTAGCCGTGTGTTAACCATCTGCAAGCTGCTCCTGATGTTTAGAGTCACAAAGCACGCCTGAACTACTGAAGACGTGAAATCTGTGTTGGGCAGGGCGTTGGACTAGAGGATTCTGTGCAGGTGTGTCGTCTCTACTGCTTCGGTGATGTCATGGCTAGCATACCGACATTATAAACAAATAGATCTGCGTTCAAGTCCTGGCCATGGCACAAATTCTAATTCATTTTTTCAGCTTCAATCTTTACCGTAAAACGGTTGCGAATTTACTTTCGTTATGTTTGCAGTGCCAGATACCGACTTTGTACATCGATATGTAGCGCGATAAGCTCCATTGTCCAAACTCTGTTACTGTGTTCGGATTTATGACCCATGGCTTGCTTCATTCGTAATAGTGATTCATGTTAATTCACTTCTGCGCTGTTTCTCTAGAAACAAACCTTTATTCTGAAGACAATATTGTTTGTGTGTAGTTTTGTTGTTTTGACTTGTCCTACAGCAGGTCAATTTGCCGCCCAGTTGCTGCATTATTGTGAGTGATAGTTTAAGATACTTGTGATGGGGCTACTTCCAATTTGTCAGTTTTTAAATTGATGCACCTCCAGACTATACTGACTTTTATTGGTTTGCAGCTTTAGTAGGCGACGAAACACCTGCTATAAGATATGGATCAGCAGGTGAGCGATATGTTAAGGAACAAAGTTAGTTGGTACATTCCGAAGGCCATTATTCCATCTTTCGTCAACCTGTGTTACTTTCGACTCTTTAAGAGGAGAGACGACAGAGAACACAGCTACAGCTACACCTATTCCCCCAACCAATACATGGAACAACTCTAAATCACCATGAAGCCGGTGGACTAAGTGAATGCCGAGGACCCCCTGTAGCACTTCGTGATTGATATTTCCCTGGTGGCGATTGCATGTAACAAAGCCAGAGTCGTGCATCTGAGGTTTGCGTAATGTGACTAGGAATTCACACAGGTGTCTTGACCTAGAAATTTTCATGCTCAGAACCCGATGGAACACATGTCCGACGCAAGCATGCGTCACCTCCGCGTCTACGAACTACCGACCCGTAATTCACTAGATCTTCTCTACCCGTGCGTACCTCCGAAAACTTACTTAAATACTAGACTGCAGAATAGAGTTGTCTCTAAGAACAGTTTCAAATTACATTAGTGGTTTCCCTTTCTATTGGATCCACGTTTTATGTCAATGATCAAATTATGAAGTATTCTTGTGACTACATGTTGACCTCCTATCTGAGTTACTAGTTCCTTTTCCTTCTAGTCACACAGCTGCCGAGTATGCTCTTCTTCTCAAATTGAGATGGATTATTTATGATGAATGTAGCTGCTTGTGGAAGTCACCAACCGAATCGGTAGTTAAGTTCCAGCAAACGTTCGGTAGGTGAGTTTAGAGGTCGGAGAATGTGAGGGCATAACTCACTGGATAGATGATCTCTCGTGAAGCAATGTAACTTTAAAAGAATCCTACTTACATAACTCTTGTGAAGCTGCAGTTATGGTGCCTAATTTTGGAACTGGTGTTACCATAAAGAATGTTAGGAAAAAACACATACTATTCTCACTGTGATTTGGTCCAATTAGTGATTTTATCTGTAAACATTGAGCTATCCCAGAACTTATTCTCTAATGCATTACTAAAGATAAATATTCCAACAATGTTTACATTTAGATTTTTTGTTTCATATTTAGAAAATAGGTATACAAAACGTTAGTAAACGTAGCTATCTGAGAAGGTAAGTTGCATGTTCGAGGACATGTACCTCAGAGAGTTTACAGCATTTTATATTAGTCAGAAACAGTTCATGTACTCGCAGTATGAAGGAATTACCCGAATGGGACGACAATCAGTAAATATTATGTACAGATAAATTGTGTGATTGATTCAAGAGAAAGAACGACACAAATTGTGCAGGTCAATTACGCGTTAGTCTACCTCTGGGACTTACGCTAGCCCTTTTTCGGATTGACAAAATTCTTGGATGTCCTTCTGTGGAATATCGTGCCGAAATATGTCCAATAGCGCGTTAGATAGTCAAAATCCCAACCCGGTTGGAGTTCATAGCCAACAATGTTGCGAAAGTTCTCAATTGGAGAGAGATCCAGTGACGTTGCTGGTCCATGTATGTTTTGGCAAGCATGATGACAAGCATTAGTACAAACTCTCACCTTGTGGGATCGAGCATTATCTTGCGCTGACATAACATACTTTGCAGTAAAACACTAGCCATAAGTAACAAATTGGCCAGCTCTTACTAACTCCACTGTTTTAAATACCTAAGCAACTGAATCTCAGATGTCAAACATCGATTACCAGGCTGCCCACAACAATTACAGCAGAAAAGTGGATTCTTATTTTATCAGAACTTACCATAGAAAACTGCCGGCCAGCCAAGGTGGTCTCGCGGTTCTAGGCGCGCAGTCCGGAACCGTGCGACTGCTACGGTCGCAGGTTCGAATCCTGCCTCGGGCATGGATTTGTGTGATGTCCTTAGGTTAGTTAGGTTTAAGTAGTTCTAAGTTCTAGGGGACTGATGACCACAGCAGTTGAGTCCCATAGTGCTCAGAGCCATTTGAACCATTTGAAAACTGCCCCATGAAAAATAGACCTTGCCGTTGGTGGGGAAGCTTGCGTGCATCAGCGATACAGATAGCCGTACCGTAGGTGCAACCACAAAGGAGGGGTATATGTTGAGAGGCCAGACAAACGTGTGCTTCCTGAAGAGGGGCAGCAGCCTTTTCAGTAGTTGTAGGGGAAACTGTCTGGATGATTGACTGATCTGGCCTTGTAACACTAACTAAAACGGCCTTGTTGTGTTGGTACTATGAACGGATAAAAGCAAGGGGAAACTACATACGAAATTTTTCCCGAGGGCATGCAGCTTTACTGTATGGTTAAATGATGATGGCGTACTCTTGGGTAAAATATTCCGGAGGTAAAATAATCCCCCATTCGGATCTCCGGGCGGGGACTACTCAAGAGGACGTCGTTATCAGGAGAAAGAAAACTGGCGTTCTACGGATCGGTGAGTCGAATGTCAGATACCTTAATCGGGCAGGTAGGTTAGAAAATTTAAAAAGGGAAGTAAATAGGTTAGATATAGTGGGAATTAGCTAAGTTCGGTGGCAGGAGGAACAAGACTTTTGGTCAGGTGAATGCAGGGTTATAAATACAAAATCAAATAGGGGTAATGCAGGAGTAGGTTTAATAATGAATAAAAAATAGGAGTGCCGGTAAGCTACTACAAACAGCATAGTGAACGCCTTATTGTGGCCAAGATAGACAGGAAGCCCACGCCTACTACAGTAGTACTAGTTTATATGCCAATTAGCTCTGCCGATGACGAAGTAATTTAAGAAATGTATGATGAAATAAAAGAAATTATTCAGATAGTGAAGGGAGACGAAAATTTAATAGTCATGGGTGACTGGAATTCGATAGTAGGAAAAGGAAGAGAAGGAAATTTAGTAGGTGAATACGGATTGGGGTAAGAAATGAAAGAGGAAGCCGCCTGGTAGAATTTTGTACAAAGTATAACTTAATCATAGCTAACACTTGGTTCAAGAATCATAAAAGAATGTTGTACACGTGGAAGAAGCCTGGAGATACTGAAAGGTTTCAGATAGATTATATAATGATAAGACAGAGATTTAGGAACCCGGGTTAAAATTGTAAGACATTTCTAGGGGTGGATGTGGACTCTGACCACAATCTATAGGTTATGAACTGTAGATTAAAACTGAAGAAACTGCAAAAAGGTGGGAATTTAAGGAGATGGGACCTGGATAAACTGACTAAACCAGAGGTTGTACAGAGTTTCACGGAGAGCATAAGGGAACAATTGTCAGGAATGGGGGAAAGAAATACAGTAGACGAAGAATGGGTAGCTTTGAGGGATGAAGAAGTGAAGGCAGCAGAGGATCAAGTAGGTAAAAAGACGAGGGCTAGTAGAGTTATTTATTTAGCGTATGGCTCATAACATCACAGTAAAAATTACAGAAACAACACGATTTAAGAAAAAATCACATGTATAAAACAGAGCAATAAATAACAGTTTGTAAATAAGAACACCGCCAATTGTAAATTTACACTCACAGAAGAGCAATCACAGGCAAACGTCCAGCTTAGATAATAAATAGTCGATTGCCTCTTGGGTTGCCATAAGGAAATCCCGTGGGTCACCCTCGTATGCCCTTAGTGGGCATTCCTGAACGATGTATTTGACCGTCTGTCTCTCAGCGCCACAGTCGCAAGCGGCCGAAGGAAGTTTACCCCATCTGTGTAAGGAGTCGGCGCATCTCCCACAGTTGGTTCTGATGCGATTAAGAATCGACCAAACTTTGCGAGGGCAATCAAATCCTTTTGGTTTACTAAAGATGCATGGCATACTGTGGCAGTTTACTGCTGTTCTGCTCTCCCATTCCTGTTTCCATCGGTCATTTATTTCAAAGTTGGTTTGGTGCAGAGCCTGTGCGGTCTTTAGTGGAGGATGCCTAGACCGGAGTCGGTTTCCTCGGATGTCGTGAGTATCTTCATGGATTTTTAATTGAGGGTTGGTCATGATTTTTTGAAATTCTCTAACCAGAGCGTGTTCACGGCGCAGGTTAGGAGGGGCTATGTCACTGAGAACGGGCAGCCACACTGTAGGAGTTGGCCTGATTGTGCCTGATATAATACGCATTGTTGCATTAAGTTGGCTATCTACCATGTGTGTGTGTTTGCTGTTGAGCCACACTGGGGCACAGTATTCTGCCGCTGGATACACCAAGCCAAGTGCGGATGTTCTTAAGGTAGATGCTGTGGAGCCCCAAGTGGTGCCACATAGCTTCTGCAATATGTTGTTGCGTGTTTTAAGTTTCGTTGCAGTTTTCGTCAGGTGTTCTTTGAATGTTAGTGTCCTATCTAGGGTAACCCCAAGGTACTTTGGGTGTTTGTTGTGATTTAGTAATTTCCCGTCTAGATAGACTTGTAGTTCTCTGTTGGCCATTTTGTTGTTCAAATGGAAGGCAGATACTTCCGTCTTTGTAGTACTAGGTTGTAGCCTCCATTTTCTAAAGTACTCGCTGAGAATCCCTAGGTCACTCGTAAGGATATCTTCGGCAGTTTCTATATTTTTGTGGGCTGTTGCTAGAGCCCAGTCGTCAGCATAACCAAATTTGCGCGATCTGGTTGCAGGCATGTCAGCGATGTAAAGGCTGAAAAGAAGGGGCGCAAGGACAGAGCCTTGTGGGAGTCCATTATTGAGTTTCATCTGTTTACTTCTCTCATTCCCCATTATTACTTGGAAGGTTCTATTTGACAACATATCATCAATGAGGTTGGTTATCTTCTTGCAGGGGACGGCACAGATTAATTTGTACATGAGCCCCTGTTTCCAAACTGTATCATAGGCTGCTGTTAGGTCTATGAATGCTGCAGCTACTTTATGTTTCTTCTGGAACCCCGCCTCTATATATGTTGCCAGTGATAGGACTTGATCTGTACAGCAGCGATATGGACGGAATCCTGCTTGTTCGATAGGGATTTTTTTGAGTATAGTCTGGCCTATTCTGTTGAGGAGCAGTCTTTCTTGTAATTTATAGACCATGCTGAGAAGGGCAATGGGGGGTAACTCTCTGGTCTATCGCCTGGTTTACCAGGTTTCAGGACTGCGATGATCTTTGCTCGTTTAAGTGAGGGGGGAATGTTACCCACTTGGAGAATGTCCGTAAAGAACTTAGCCAACCTTTGTTTTGTGTAGGCTCCAACATGTATGAGGACTCAGAGTCGATACCATCGAAACCCGGAGCTTTGCCTGATTTAACCTTCTTCAGGCCATTGGTAACCTCCTCGATGCGAATATCTGATGAATATTCTGAGTCCATTGCAAGGGTCTTTTTTAATGTTTTTAAGTCTTTCTTCACTTTTGTTGTGTGCTTTCCATTTCGTGGGGCTCTAGACACAGAAACTATGCGGGATGCAATCTTGTTGGGAGATATTTCGTCCTTTCTATGTTCAGGTGGATTTGCGCCTCCAAGTTTACGCAGTAGGGACCAGGCTTATCGGCTTGACTTTGAAAAGTCTAGATTTTCAACAGTATTCTCCCATTTTTGCCGTCTAATAAAGTCGATGTTATGTAATAGTTCATCCGCTATTTCCCGGTCCTCATTCTTGAGGAACTCCGCGTACAGGTCATCGCATATCCCTGTCCAACCGGGAATGTATTTTTTGCGGTACCCTCTTGGGATCGGTGTTTTCGCAAAGCTAATGACCGCTCCCACAAACCTCTCATAGCTCTTGCTGGTTGGAGGGATCCAGCTCAAGGCATAATCAAGTTGTACAGAGAATTTTGTCCAGTCAGATTTTCTAAAATTCCACCTTGGTCGAGGGTAAGACCTTATTATCAGGATGGATACACCGATATTAATAAGCACAGGGCGGTGCTGGCTATGAGGGAAGTCCGTCAGGACCCTTCTGGAGGTTGTCAGTGGTTTATCATTTGTATCCCTCGAAACAAAGCACAGATCCGGGTTATAGTCGCAGTTCCATGCGGCTGATCTGAATGTCCCTCGGTCCTTGGCATCAAAGACCAGATATGTATTTTGTTCCTCGGACCAATCGACCAGCATGTCTCCATTGCTATCATTCGTACTATATTTCCACATTTCGTGGTGACTATTATAGTCCCCAACGTATACGCTTGGGTGTGGGTGGATCTTTATCACTTCAGCTGGCCATGTAGTAGCAGGAGGTTTATAGATGTTAGTTACTGTAACTTCTCCTATTTTGATGACAACTTCATGGATATCATTTGCAATGGAAGCTTCAACTGGAAAGGCATCCTCTATGTCCCCACGCACATATGTCGCAACGCCATAGTGTTTGTCATACGTGGCTCCAAGAAGATCATATCCCAGAATCCTTCCTCTAGCTTCAAGTTGGTTTCTATTTTCAGCATGAGTTTCCTGTATGGCTACCAGGTCAATGTCGTTATCGTGTAAAATTCTCTGCAATACTTGACATTTTGCTCTGCTTATGCCCTCAATGTTTAAATGGCAGATTCGGATGCATGGTCCGAGATATTTTGTCAGTTGGTCCCTAAAAGGACCGTTGTATGTATCTTGCATAGCGCTTTGTCTGTCGTTCTGTTTCACTGTGATGTGGGGCAGGAATTCTTCGTTCGGTCGGCCGCCAGTTGTGTTAGTTCATTTAGCGTTACCCAGGGTGCACCACGTGGAGGCGAACTAACTTTACACAAATCCTTGGGTAACAGAAGAAATATTGAATTTAATTGATGAAAGGAGAAAATACAAAAATACAGTAAATAAAGCAGGCAAAAAGGAATATAAACGTCTCAAAAATGATATCGACAGGAAGTGCAAAATGGCTAAGCAGGGATGCCAGGAGGACAAATGTAAGGATGTATAGGCTTATCTCACTAAGGGTAAGATAGATACTGCCTACAGGAAAATTAAAGAGGCCTTTGGAGAAAAGAGAACCAATTGTATTAATATCAAGAGCTCAAATGGAAACCCAGTTCTAAAAAAAGAAGCGAAAGCAGAAAGATGGAAGGAGTATACAGAGAGTCTATACAAGGGCGATGTACCTGAGGGTAATATTATGGAAATAGAAGAGGATGTAGATGAAGATGAAATCGGAGATATGATACAGCGTGAAGAGTTTGACAGCGCACTCAAAGACCTGAGTCGAAACAAGGCTTGGGAGTAGACAGCATTCCATTAGAACTACTGACAGCCTTGGGAGAGCCAGCCCTGACAGAACTCTACCATCTGGTGAGCAAAATGTAAGGGACAGGCGAAATACCCTCAGACTTCAAGATGAATATAATTATTCCAATCCCAAAGAAAGCAGGTGTTGACCGTTATGAAAATTACCGAACTATCAGTTTCATAAGTGACGGCTGCAAGATACTAACGCAAATTCTTTACAGACAAATAGAGAAACAGGTAGAAGCCGACCTCAGGGAAGATCAGTTTGGATTCCGTAGAAATGTGGGAAAACTTGAGGCAATACTGGTCCTACGGCTTATCTTAGAAGCCAGATTAAGAAAAGGCAAACCTATGTTTCTAGCTTTTGTAGACTTATAGAAAGCTTTTTACAATATTAATTGGAATACTCTCTTTCAAGTTCTGAAGGTGTGAGGGGTAAAATACAGGGAGCGAAAGGCTATTTACAATTTGTACAGAAACCAGATGGCGCTTATAAGAGTAGGGTGACGCGAAAGGGAAGCAGTGGTTGGGAAGGGAGTGAGACAGGGTTATAGCCTCTCCCCGATGTTATTCAATCTGGACATTGAGCAAGCAGTAAAGGAAGCAAAAGAAAAATTCGGAGTAGGTATTAAAGTCCATGGAGAGGAAATAAAAACTTTGAGGTTCGCCGATGACACTGTAATTCTGTCAGAGACAGCAAAGTACTTGGAAGAGCAGTTGAACGGAATGGAGAGTGTCTTGAAAGGAGGATATAAGATGAACATCAACAAAAGCAAAACGAGGATAATGGAATGTAGTTGAGTTAATTCGGGTGATGCTGAGGGAATTAGATTAGGAAATGAGACACTTAAAGTAGTAAAGGAGTTTTGCTATTTGGAGAGCAAAATAACTGATGATGGTCGAAGTGGAGAGGATATAAAATGTAGACTGGCAATGGCAAGGAAAGCGTTTCCGAAGAAGAGAAATTTGTTAACTTCGAGTATAGAATTAAGTGTCAGGAAATCGTTTATGAAAGTATTTGTATGGAGTGTAGCCATCTGTGGAAGTGAAACATGGACGATAAATAGTTTGGACAAGAAGGGAATCGAAGCTTTGGAAATGTGGTGCTTCAGAGGAATGCTGAAGATTAGATGGGTAGATCATATAACTAATGAGGAGGTATTGAATTGAATTGGGGAGAAGAGGAGTTTGTGGCAAAACTGGACTAGAAGAAGGGATCGGTTGGTAGGACGTGTTCTGAGGCATGAAGGGATCACCAATTTAGTACTGGAGGGCAGCGTGGAGAGTAAAAATCGTAGAGGGAGACCAAGAGATGAATACACTAAGCAGATTCAGAAGGATGTAGGCTGCAATACGTACTGGGAGATGAAGCAGCTTGCACAGGATAGAGTAGCATGAAGAGCTGCATCAAACCAGTCTCAGTACTTTAGACCACAACAACAACAACCATAGAAAACGTCACGGCAGGTTAACTTACAAACCCACTGAAATGTAAGTCCAATAGGGCTTGCCCTGAAGGACAAGAAGGGGACGTAGTATATAGTTGATGGACCGTTGTGCTGTCAGAGTGGCACCAATGGCAACGAAAGCGGCCCTGCTATGAAATGATACGGACGGCACCCCAGACAAACACGCCTGGCTGTCGGGCCGTATAGCGGTTGACAGTCAGGTAGGTATACCACTGCGGTCCAGGGTATATTCCGACATGTATTCACTGGTTCTCGGGGATCAGTTCGAAGCGGGACGCATCACTAAAGACAGTTCTACTCCAGTCAATGAGATTCGAGGCCGAATATGTATCTGGAATCATCCCAGACAGCGAAGGGATATCAATCTAAGTGTTGGCCACCATACGGACCGGCAAACAGGACTGACTGACAAACTCTACAAATAACGTATTTCGGGCTATAGCAAAAGCTCACAGCGATACCGCCAATATCTTCATTAATTAATACCTGGATTTTGTGGCAGCCAACCATGTCATTCAGGTCCTTTAAATTTGATACTGTAATGTGAAATAAAAATGTCACGGTCTGCCTCCCTCTCTGCAATCCCAGCTGGTCTTGCTTGAGCATGAGATGTGTTGTTAAGGCACCAGAGGGGATATTTGTTGGCATGCAGCCTGCAGCAGTGCCACTCCGAGGCTTCTTGCATGTGCATGACAGAGCGCAAATTCAGTCTGCTGTCCCGAGAAGTACTATCAACATCATCTGGACGTCAGCGCCATGCCTGCTGTGGATGCAGCTGACAATCCCGTGATACAGCGCCGGGCCAAGCATGGTTGTAATGGCTGAGGTTGTCGCTTTTCGAGGGCTGGCTCTGGATGTGACGGCAAGTGGTACTGAGCAGAATAGGAAACAACAACTTGCTCCACCATAGGTAGCCACTGCGTTGGGCAGCTGACAAGTGTAAGGTAGCAATGGGCTTTGTTTAGGGCGCACGCCACTTCTTTTATAATCAGCGTGCCTGGCCCAGGTTCTTGCCACGGGCTGCTGTAGCACAGACCTGAACAGAGGGCAGCAGTTCGTTTGATGGTCAGCAAGCGAGACGGACATTGGAATAGACTGGAACTGATGTACCATAGAGCTGGGCAGCTTCTAAGGGTCATAATGGTCAATGCAGGGCATGGCAGTGCTGTACACGGATATCGGTCACTTACAGAACAGATGTGTCTTCCCGGTGTCCAGAAAATGACGCAAGGCAACAGTTTGAGCTGTGCTGCATCGCATCGATCAATCGATCGCTAGATCTCGGTAGCAGTGATCGACCTTTGGTGAATCTCCACACCAGGAGTTTAGGCCGGCACGAGGGTGAGTTGGAATTTGCGGACTGAATTGGAAGGAGCACTTGCGGGGCGCGAGGCCGGTTTGTCTCCTCTGTCTGCAGACGATAGAAAACAGTTTCTGCGGGGCACAGACCTTATCCCACGAAGACGGTGTATTGGTTTGATTGTGGTGGCTATGGGACTCTGGAAATTTGCCGACGCCGAGGATGTAGAGATCTGAGTGCATTTCGTCTACTGATTCATCAAATCTCTTTGGTGAGAATTTTTCTTGAACTTCTGTACATGGTTTTGGGTTGGTTCAAATGGCTCTGAGCACTATGGGACTTAGCGTCTAAGGTCATCAATCCCCTAGAACTTAGAACTACTTAAACCTAACTAACCTAAGGACATCGCACACATCCATGCCACAGGCAGGATTCGAACCTGCGAACGTAGCGGTCGCGGGGTTCCAGACTGTAGCGGCTAGAACCGCTCGGCCACCCCGGCCGACACATGGTTTTGTTTCAGTCGTAGTGCTATGACTACTTTCTGCTTCGTGGAAGGTCTTCTGTGTTTCCTGTTGATAGGGGTTTGCTCCGAAAGAACCGATGTTTATCTTAGTGGAAGCAATTCTGTCTCATTATAGTCGTTAGTGGCAACTCCTTGTGAAATGTGTGAAAGGTGCGTGGTCTGTGGTAAAGACCAGGTGGAAATTAGTCATATTTCGAGTGGTTTACCGTGGATCATGTTGAGGGCAGCACAGTGTCTTGTTCTTTCTTTTAAATACAGTGAAGTCTAATTTAATCACAGTGACTTTTCACTGTAATCATTTTAGCTAACCATTCACCAAATATTTTTCGTGGATTTAGTTTAATTTAATCACAGTGCCTGTTCACAGTAATCATTTTACTTAAGTTTTCTAAAGCATTTTAGTGGGGTTGTATGTTAACCTGCCATGACGTTTTCTATGGTAAGTTCTGCTAAAATAAGAATGTACTTTTCTGCTGTAATCGTTAAGCGAAGCCTGGTAAACGAAGTTTGACATGTGATATTGAGTTGCTTAGGTATTTAAAATAGTGGCGTTATGTTAGTAAGAGCTAGCCATTTGTTAATTAAGGCTGGTGTTTTACTGCAAAACATGTTATGTCAGAGAGTTTGAATTTTTTTTTCATTCCAAAGTAGTTTAAAATGACTGTTTCCACGCATAATTAGTACAAGTAAATGTTTCCCAGTTGATTTTGAGGGCACTTATCGTTTATTGATTTTCTCATTCCTGTAATCAGAATGCTAGCCAGTTGTTCGGTACACTGTTGGTTATCACAATATTCCCTGTCTGGGAAGATGTTTTTTTTATTTATTTAGGTTGGGCTCTTAAATTGTAATATAATGAAAATGTGCCACCCTTCATAAAACACTGCTCTGTTACTAGCTTTCTAAGATTAGTTCTCAGCTTGCTGTAATTCACTTCGTAAAAGATCTCCCCCATCCAGCAGTACACCCGTGGCTGGAGAGTTCACACCAACCTCTCCCTCGGGTTATCCCGCCTGTCGCATGGCTGTATTTTATCTGTATAATTCCTCCTGGTTCCGTCCACCAACGGATGTGATGCTTTGTATGTGTGCTACTGATAATTGTCATATTTTCTGCAATCGTTTAAAATATTGTATTTAAATGCCAAAAGAAAAATTTGTAAATTTTAAGGTTGTTGATTATTAATCTGCAGCCTATCTGACTTCAGATACCAGTTAACGATTGACAAATTCTTTAAAATATCTTTTACTGACGTCAGTTACTAAGCTCATGAAGTAGACCACAATATTCGATAAGTTGTTTAATTTCGTACTTGTTTTTTTTTAACAATTTATTTTACTTATATCGTAAGGGTGCTGACTTTTATTTAAATAAAATATCATGCATCTTTTCAACTGTGAACGCAGCTTTCTTGCCTTCTGGCCCTGTTCTTCCACTCAACAGCGTTTCAAGCTGCTTTAGGGTAACTACACACAGTTCACAGCCAAAAATGAACAGTTTAATTATTGCAGAAGTGTAAAAAGCACTAAGTGTTTTGCTTTTTTGACCCACATTGATGGTGGGTGGATGAGAGACTTTATCAAAGTGAATGGCGTTTTTGGCGGGTACTGAACTTGTGAAGTCAGCCGGTTCCTGTTATGGTGTTTTCGGACACTGAGTGGCTGTTTAATTTTGCGAATTATGTACTACATGGCATGGACATGGTGCAGAAGAGAACTTTTTTCCTGTATTGTTAATTTTGAAGTTCAGACAGTGGGCATGATTCAATACTTATATACAGGTGTATGTTTATTTGTGTTATTTTGTTTTCCATCATCACTATGTAAGGTAGATCCTTGTAGTTGGGTTGTCAGTAGTATGTTGTGGTTAGGTAGATGGTAGAAGGTTACTTCTAGTGGATGGTGCCTCTCGTTGTGGTATTACCCAGTTTCAGTGGGTAGTGTAACTCTTGGTGTCCTCTTGTAACGTCATGCAAACTGATACTGTGATTTCTGTTTTTAGTTGGTGCCCACTTGTATGCAACCAGTGTGGAATACGATAGTTGTTTAAGGATATTATATCTGCTTAGAATAACCTCTTTTACTATAATTATTTTGAGCTGTGCTCATGCTAACGTTAGTCACTCTCACTTTCCATGTATAATTCGCACAATAAATCATAATGCTCTGGAGTGAGTCATAATACATTCACATCGGAGATTACTTCGTAAAAATGGCTACATGCTGAATATTTATAAATTTTCTTATTCTTATTATTATTATATGTACAGATATGAGGTACTAAATCCCACTATGTTTTACACATAAAAATAATAGAAATTTTTCTACAGGATAGGAGTTGTCAAGAAGAAACGTTTTCAGCACGTTTCAAAATTTTACTTTGTTGTATGTCAGATATGTAACATCACCGGGTAAATGATAAAAAATTTTAGCTGCAGCGTAGTGCACCATTTCTGTGCTAAAGAAAACGTTTATTTGTTTATTTCTGTCATCGATCTTCTGGCTGATGTGACAGGGCGCACCACGAATGGTTCTCCCGTGCCAACCTCTTCATTAAAAAGTATCACTCGCAACCTATGTCCTCAGTTATTTGCTAGATGTATTCCAATCACTGACTTCCTCTGCAGATTTTATTCTTTACAGCTCCCTCTAATAGTACGGAAATTATTTGATGATGTCTTAACAGATTCCCTAACAACCTTCTTCTTACCTGTTTTTCTGGAGGACCTCCTCATTCCTTACCTTATCGGCCCACCTAATTTTCCACATTCGTCTGTAGTACATATCAAATGCTTCGATTCTCTTCTGTTCCGATTTTCTCACAGTCTATATTTCCCTACCGTACAGTGCTGTGCTCTAAGCGTACATTTTCAGAAATTTGTTCATTACATTAAGGCCTGCGTTTGATGCAGGCAGATGTCTCTTCGCCGGTAGATGCCCTTTTTGCCAGCGCTAGTCTACTTTTATGTCTTCCTTGCTCCGAGCCTCATGGGGTGTTTTGCTGTCCTGTAAGCAGACTTCCTTAACTTTATCTATTTCACCATCACCAATTATGACGTTAAGTTTCTGGTTCTTCTCATTTCGAGTGCTTCTCGTCACTTTCGTCTTTCTCCGATTTATTCTTGATCTGTATTCTTTACTCATTAGACTGTTCGTTCCATTCAGAAGATCCTGTAATTCTTCTTTACTTTTACTGAGGACAGCAATGTCATCAGCGAATCTTATCATTTATTTCCTTTCACTTTAAACCTTCCTTTTATTTCCATCATAGCTTCTTCGATGTGTAGACTGAACAGTAGGGGCGGAAGACTACAGTAGTGTCTTACAGCCATTTAATCCGAGCACTTCATTCACGGTCTTCCATTCTTATTGGACCCGCTTGGTTCTTGTACGTATTATGTATTACCAGTCTTTCCCTAGAGCTCTACACTATTTTTCTTTAATTTCAAGCATCTTGCACCATCTTTCATTATCGTACGCCTTTTCAAGTTCGACAGATCCCCGATAGTGTCTTAATTAGTCTTGCTTCCATTATCAACCGCAACATCAGAATTGCCTTACCTTTCCTGAAGCCAAACTGGTCGTCGTCTAGCACTTCCTCAATTTTCTTTTCCAATCTTCTGTAAACCATTCCTGTCAGCAACTTGGATTCATGAACAATTATGTTGATTGTTTGATAATTCTTGCACTTGTCGGCTCTTGCAGTCTTCTGAATTGTGCGGATGATGTTTTTCCAAAAGACTGATGGTACATCACCAGTCACGTACATCCTACAGACCAACGTGAATAGTCGCTTCGTGCTACTTCTGCCAGCGATTTTAGGAATTCCGTTAGAATGAGATCAACCCTTCTGCCTGATTTAAAGTCCTACAAAGGTCTTTTAAATTCTGAACCTAATACTGGAGCCCCTATCTCTTCCCTATCGTCTCCTATTTCTTGTTCTATCACGTCATGAGACAAGTCGTCCTTCTCACATATGCCTTAAATGTACTCTTTCCACCTATACACGCTTTCCTCGACATTTAACAGTGGAATTCTCATTTCATGCTTAATGTCACAACTCTTCCTTTTAATTTCATCGAAAGTTATTTGATTTTATTATATGCTCAATCAGTCCTTCGGTCAAGCATTTGTGCTTCGTTTTCTTCGCGTTTCTCATGCAGCCATTTCTCCTTAGCTTCCCTGCACTTCCCATTTATTTTATTTCTAAGTTACTTGTATTTCTGTATTCTTGAATTTCCCTGAACATTTTGTTACTTCCTTCTTCATCGATAAACTGACTTATTTCCTCTTTAATCCATGGCAGTTTTTTTTTTCTTTGTGGTTACCTTCTTCCTACCTCTGTTTTTTCTTTCCAGTTTCGGTGACTGCCCTTTCTAGAAATGCCTATTTCTCTTGAACTAAACTACCTCTGAATTATAAATTATCACAGTATTTGTACTCTCAGAGAACTTCTAGCCTATCTCTTCATTCCTTAGTGATTCTGTATCGCACTTCTTTACGCACTGACTTTTCTAGTTTAGTCTCCTAAACTTCATTGCTAAATTGTAATCTGAGTCTATATCTGCTCCTGTTCAATATGGGATTTCTGAACCTCTGCTTGACCATGATGTAATCTAACTGAAATATTCCCATTTCTCCCCTCCTTTTCCCAGTATACCTCCTCGTCCTGTAATTCTTGAACAGATTATTTGTTATCATAAGGATACACTAAGCAGATTCAGAAGGATGTAGTCTGCAGTAGGTACTGGGAGATGAAGAAGCTTGCACAGGATAGAGTATCATGGAGAGCTGCATCAAACCAGTCTCAGGACTGAAGACCACAACAACAACAAGCTGAAATGTATTGCAGGCCTCAATTAGTCATTCTCCTCTCCGATTCCTGGTACCTACGCCATAATCTCCCATAACCCTTCTTCTCCTCCTTTCCCCAGCACCGCATTCCAACCACACGGGACAAGTAGACTTTCGTCTCCCTTCCTACATCTACATCTACATTTATACTCCGCAAGCCACCCAACGGTGTGTGGCGGAGGGCACTTTACGTGCCACGGTCATTACCTCCTTATTCTGTTCCAGTCGCGTATGGCTCGCGGGAAGAACGACTGTCTGAAAGCCTCCGTACGCGCTCGAATCTCTCTAATTTTACATTAGTGGTCTCCCCGGGAGGTATAAGTAGGGGGAAGCAATATATTCGATACCTCATCCAGAAACGCACCCTCTCGAAACCTGGCGAGCAAGCTACACCGCGATGCAGAGCGCCTCTCTTGCAGAGTCTGCCACTTGAGTTTGCTAAACATCTCCGTAACGCTATCACGGTTACCAAATAACCCTGTGACGAAACGCGCTGCTCTTCTTTGGATCTTCTCTATCTCCTCCGTCAACCCGATCTGGTACGGATCCCACACTGATGAGCAATAATCAAGTATAGGTCGAACGAGTGTTTTGTAAGCCACCTCCTTTGTTGATGGACTACATTTTCTAAGGACTCTCGCAATGGATCTCAACCTGGCACCCGCCTTACGAACAATTAATTTTATATGGTCATTCCACATCAAATCGTTCCGCACGCATCCTCCCAGATATTTTACAGAAGTAACTGCTACCAGTGTTTGTTCCACTATCATATAATCATACAATAAAGGATCCTTCTTTCTATGTATTCGCAATACATTACATTTCTCTATGTTAAGAGTCAGTTGCCACTCCCTGCAGCAAGTGCCTATCCGCTGCAGATCTTTCTGCATTTCGCAACAATTTCCTAATGCTGCAACTTCTCTGTATACTACAGCATCATCCGCGAAAAGCCGCATGGAACTTCCGACACTATCTACTAGGCCATTTATATATATTGTGAAAAGCAATGGTCCCATAACACTCCCCTGTGGCACGCCAGAGGTTACTTTAACGTCTGTAGACGTCTCCCCATTGATAACAACAAGCTGTGTTCTGTTTGCAAAAACTCTTCAATTCAGCCACACACCTGGTATGATATTCCGTAGGCTCTTACTTTGTTTATCAGGCGGCAGCGCGGAAATGTATGGAACGCCTTTCGGAAGTCAAGGAAAATAGCATCTACCTGGGAGCCTGTATCTAATATTTTCTGGGTCTCATGAACAAATAAAGCGAGTTGGGTCTCACACGATCGCTGTTTCCGGAATCCATGTTGATTCCTACAGATTAGATTCTGGGTTTCCAAAAACGACATGATACGCGAGCAAAAAACATGTTCTAAAATTCTACAACAGATCGACGTCAGAGATATAGGTCTATAGTTTTGCGCATCTGCTCGACGACCCTTCTTGAAGACTGGGACTACCTGTGCTCTTTTCCAATCATTTGGAACCTTCCGTTCCTCTAGAGACTTGCGGTACACGGTTGTTAGAAGGGGCAAGTTCTTTCGCGTACTCTGTGTAGAATCGAATTGGTATCCCGTCAGGTCCAGTGGACTTTCCTCTGTTGAGTGATTCCAGTTGCTTTTCTATTCCTTGGACAATTATTTCGATGTCAGCCATTTTTTCGTTTGTGCGAGGATTTAGAGAAGGAACTGCAGTGTGGTCTTCCTATGTGAAACAGCTTTGGAAAAAGGTGTTTAGTATTTCAGCTTTACGCGTGTCATCCTCTGTTTCAATGCCATCATCATCCCGGAGTGTCCGGATATGCTGTTTCGAGCCACTTACTGATTTAACGTAAGACCAGAACTTCCTAGGATTTTCTATCAAGTCGGTACATGGAATTTTACTTTCGAATTCACTGAACGCTTCACGCATAGCCCTCCTTACGCTAACTTTGTCATCGTTAGCTTCTGTTTGTCTGAGAGGTTTTGGCTGCGTTTACACTTGGAGCGAAGCTGTCTTTGCTTTCGCAATAGTTTCCTAACTTTGTTGTTGAACCACGGTGGGTTTTTTCCCGTCCCTCACAGTTATACTCGGCACGTACCTGTCTAAAACGCATTTTACGATTGCCTTGAACTTTTTCTATAAACACTCAACATTGTCAGTGTCGGAACAGTAATTTTGGTTTTCATCTGTTAGGTAGTCTGAAATCTGCCTTCAATTACTCTTGCGTACTGTATTGCCCATCCAGTATCCTCATGCATTTTGTCTATCTATTCAGCTTCTGCTTGTGACATTTGCGCGTATACCGGAAGTCTTGTTGTCGTTATTTTCACTCTCTGCTCTTCCTTCCTAATCATAACGACTTCTACTCCCGTTGTACCACTTGCTACTGCTGTTGTTATTACCCTATACTCATCCAACCAGAAATCCTTGTTTCCTTTCCACTTCACTATACTGACGCCAACCATATCTTGCTTGATCCTTTGCGTTTCCCTTTTCAGATTTTCTAGCTTCTCAACCACTTTCAAACAGCTGACGTTCTACGCTCCGACTCGTAGAACGTTATCCTTCCGTTGGTTATTCAGTCTTATTTCTTATGGTTGCCTCCCCATTGGTAGCCTCCTCATGGAGATCCGAACGGAACTGGAGCGGAATCTTTTGCAGCAGGCAACATGTCCTGTGGTGTCTTTAATGCCGTGGTTTCCAGTGCCTTCTCAGTTCTCGTGCTGTTGATCATGGCTGATTCTTCCAACTTTTACGGACATTGTCCCACACCAGGGGCAAGAGGGTGCCCTGAACCTCTGTCCGCTCCTCCGCCCTCCGTTGGTAGTATGAAGGTGACTCTTTATGGTGGATGTCTTCGGCTGCCATTACTGGTAGTATTTACGTACAGTTGAAGCAGTTGCGAAGTTTGAACCCATGATCGAGGACGCTTTAATTACTAACCAGGGACACTAACCATAGAACACGTCTATTGTAAAAGAGAACCGTAATGTGGAGTTATGAATCTCTTTTTACTCCTCCTATTGTGCTTATGTGTATCATTATTGGTTTTGATCTGCAGTGGATTATTTACAAAAAACATCATGAAGCAATAAATAAGCTGTGAACCAGAAGTCGGAATGCCCAACTGATCAAACAGATGTCCGTCAGTGAGCATCACATATTATTTTGACAGAACGTTTTAGAGCTACCACTGAACGTTATTCTTTATGGGAATATTGAATGAAAATATACAAAAATATGAATTTCTTGATTTGTCTCCTGAAAATTTACCATTATTCTATGTGAGAATGTGGCTGAACGAAGTTGTTTTAAGGGTCAGTAGTAAGCGATTTCTCCAGTTTAAATTTTCATCAGTATGGACATTAAATATCTTTGAAATTTCCAACATGTTTATTATTTCCTCACAATGTGTTCCACGTATCATAAGTGTAGTTCCTCTAGATGAGCAGAACTCTATATGTTGTTTCTTTTTGAGATTCAAGGTGAGATCATTAGCAGAAAATCAATGACACTGTTATGAACATTATTTGGTATTCCTTTTGTTGCTGTATGAATGCTTGGAATGATTGCAATACTAGTATCATACACAAAAATAGCTGCTACTTCATATTATGTATTAGGCAAAAGATAGTTTAAATGTATAACAAACAGTGGCGGATATAAGCTGGAGCCTTGAGGAACTATGTATGTAATTCCTCGATAGTTAGAGGAATCTCCTGGGATTACATTGGATAAATTACCAAGTACCACTTTCCAGATTCTTTTGGTTAGATACGGCTTTACCCATTATTGGTTGGCGATGCCATCAGTACCTTAAAAGCTCAGTTTAACCAATGGGATACTGTGGTTCACACAGTCAAACGCCATAGACAGCTCGCATAAAATAGCAACCGGTGCTATTTTGTCGTGTAATGCTCGCAAAATTTAGAGAGTGAACGTGTAAATGGCGTTCTCTGTAGAGTAATTCATCTCAAATTCAAACTGTGGTTAACCCAGGATATTATTATTGCTCATGTGAAATTCTATTCTAGAATACATCACCTAATAAAAATTATGGAAAATGGTTTCAGGAGTGAAACCGGTGGACAGTTACTGACATCTTTCCAATCACCTTTGTCATAAAAGTGTTTAACAATGGTAAATTTCAATGTTTATGGAAAAATGCCTTGTGTAAATGATGTATTATATATTTCAGGGAGGACAGAACTCATTGCATGGGCACAGTTGTTCAGTACTTGAGACGCTCTGCACAACCCGCAGGACAGGACAGGTAGTTTAAATTGAGGAAAGGGACCAAAATAAGGGGCTGTCAGTTACACTCGAACATACAACTTTATTTTTTGATCACATATTACAAGAGACCAAAATAAATTTTTTTAACACTCAGCTTTAATCCTTCGGACTTAATTACCGGCTGAAAGCCACTTTAATTTAAAAACGGCTGAAGGCCATTAACTTAAAACGCAAGCATAATCAGGCATTTAAAAGGCAAGCCTTCTTTATTTAGGGTGAAGGCCCAAGCGACTGTAGGCGCTTCAGTCCCGAACCGGGCTGCTGCTACGGTCGTAGGTTCGAATCGCGCCTCGGGCATGGATGTTTTTGATGTCCTTAGGTTAGTTAGGTTTAAGTAGTTTAAGGCTATGTGACTGATGACCTCAGATGTTAAGTCCCATAGTGCTAAGAGCCATTTGAAGAATTTTTGGCCTCTACAGTTCCGCCTAGTACCATGGAAGCCATTCCTTCATGTCTTAACAGATGCCCTATACTCCTCATTATCAGTGTTTTCTACATGTTCCTCATTCCTACAATATGAAGTGTAGCCTCTAGTGTATGAGGATAACATCATCCCTCGCTCTCTCGTTTCTTTGTTCCTTCAGGGTGGAACAGTCTTCACTTGACGAAAGCGTGTCGCGGATGACACTCACAGGGGTCCTGCTGTGAAAGGAAACGGCACCAGACCATTACTCCTGTCTGTCAGGCCGTATGGCGGATGACAGTGAGATTGGTATCCCAACACCATCTGGGGTGTCTCCAGACACGTCTTTGCTGGTCATCGGAGCTCTGCTCGAAGCGAGACTAAAGACAATTCTACTTCAGTGAACGAGATTACAGGCCGAAGAGGTCTCTAGAGGCTCCCTAGAGAACTATGGGATACCAAACTGTCACCCTCCGTACGGCTCGACAGCCAGAAGTAATGATCTGGTGTTTCATATCCTCTCACAGCAGGACCACTTTGTCACCGCGTCACCCTTGCAGCATGTTCTACACCCCATTTTATTGCCCCTCATGGCTTACGTTTCAGCAAGATAGTGTGCATCCGTAGACCGCGAGAGTTTCTAATACCTGTCTTTCTGCTTGTGGAACCCTACCCTGGCCAGTGAGGTCGACTGTTCTTTCCCCAACAGGGAATGTTTCGAACATTATGGGCAAGGACCCTCAACTAACTCGGAATTTTACTAACTAAGGCACCAGTTAAACAGAATTTGCCACAATATTCCACAGGAGGACTTGCGACAATTTTGTCAATCAGTACCAAGCCGAATAACTGTTTTGCACAATGGCCAGATGTGGACCAACGCTTTCTTGACTTGTGAAGCTCTTTCTCTTGAATAAATCATCCAGTTTCTCTGAAACTGTCATTATTTACTTTTCTGTACAAGAACATCACATCTACCGATATCCGTCCAGTTCGGGTAATTCCTTCGTGGTACGTCTTTTCTATGCCTTAGAGTGCATACAACAATTTTCTGCATTAACTGGTCTTTATGGTTTACAGAAATGAAAAGGTTTCCGTTGTAGACAATAAAGACCAGTTAATGCGGAAAATTATTGTATGCACTCGAAGGAAAAGAAAAGATGCACCACACTACAAAAGAAAAAGAAACCGTGTACTATAAAAAATTAAAAAAAAACTCACCACGGAACCGAAATCCTAAGAAAGCCACTCAGTCACGACCGGGGAGACGTCTACTGCAGATGGTAGTACACCGTTCTCTAGCTTCATATTCCGCCACTGTCGGCTTCACTTGTTTAAGGATTGTTAATAGTCGATTCCTCCATCGCGTCCTTGGACGTCACGAAGGACGTTCTCCATGAGATTAGAAAACTCCGTTTGTGATGGATCCATTAGGTTGCTGGATGCGGCAAAACCACCGTAGCCCCTTCTGCCCTAATGTTCGGCCAATGTGTGGCGTTCCAAACAGCTGGTACAGATCTTCTTTCGTTCTTCGTTCCCATTTACGATTAATGGAGTTATAGGAGGGTCCATAGGTCTCGGAAGTACTTTCCTCTACTGTCTTGTTCGGCTGGTACTTATTCTCCTATCATATTAGTCGTCACTTGACTGGAGAAAACGAGATTAGCGTTTATTATTCGGTGATGCGCCTCTTTCGTCACTTCACTTTTATTATCAGTATGGATCCTAGCCTTCTCAGTGGATTTATTAACTTCAGTAACCATGGTCGCTACGATGACTACCTGATCGGTAATTTATGTCTTTATACTGGCGCCGTAGATAAGGTCAGGCCTGTTTGTATCTCCGAGATCTGCAGTATTTCTGTTACGTGTGGGCTGTCATACCAGCTGTTGAAGGCAAGACGCGCTCAGAAGACATGGTCTGACGTCAATGTAAATTCGTACTAGCACACGCAGTCTGTGGATATGCAAATGAATAGAGTTGCAGTTCTCTGTGACAGAGAGAGCGGTCACCACAGTGCATTAGATTTGGTTACGTTTAGCAATGTTATTAGACGTGGTAGGGTATACAACAAGCGTGAAGAGGGTCAGATGTGATATGATCACTATGAAGGACTCGGAGAAGCCACGTACTCGTGCGAAAAAACGTTTGGTAAGCTGATAATTTGAAAGGGGATCTGTTCTGGCCGCATTTTGCCGGCCGGTCGAGTAGTTCAAGATGCAAATTTGTGCAGCACTCCGATGTGCCATTAGCCCAGTGTTGGACTGCAAAGGAACGTGACGGTAGTCACACTCTTTTCAAAGGTTCCGGTCGACTAACTCTGATCACCACAACGTCGGGGGGGGGGGGGGGGATGTTCTCGTATTGTGGACCAAGGACATAGTAAACCTTGTATATGCAACTAGCATCCAGACAGGTACTGCAGTCCCTGCAATATTCTGCGTCATCTCACATCATTGGACAAAGTCTAGCAGCAGCCGAACGAGGAAGGCTGGCTAAACTCCACGGCAAGAACGGCCGCGTTTGGAGTTGTCCGATAACCCCTAAGCAAGGACAACTGATCAACGGTGTCATATTGTCTTCAGCGATGAACGTGGCTCTACGTACCGCCGCCGACCATCGTCGGGCAGTTCGACGTCGATCTGAGATGGGTCTCATTCCTTTAACGTTTTAGACATGAACACCTGCGATTGCGTCATGTTTGAGGAACCATCGAGTAAGATTTCAGGCATGGCTGGTTGTGATTGAGAGAACTCTGACCGCACAACGGTACGCCGCAACATTATGCTTCCTCATGTGGCGCTTCTCAAGCGACAGTTTGGTGGTACCAGTTTTCAACAGGATAATGCTATCTACACATGACAAGTGTATCTATGAACTATCTGCGTGATGGGTAACTCATGTGGACAGTTAAGTACCCAGATCAATCGCCGATAGAATAGATATCCGAATGGCTCAGACGTCCCAGTATCGTATCCACGATATGAAGGACAAGAAAAAACGGTTGTGGACAAGCTTGCGTCAAGGAAGAACACAACGGCTTCATGACAAACGTCCCAACGCAATCAGTTCATTCACTTGGGCCAAAGGGGGCGTAACGTTACATGTAGAAGTGACAGCATTCTGCCAATTTTTATGTCAATTTTATTACAATTTGTGACCACTGATACAACATCACATACTATATCAGTGCATTTTATTTCCTCCTTCACTTCTGGACGACTCACTTTTTTTGGCAGGCTGAGTGTATATTTTTGTCTCATACGACCGATTATATTGTCTTAAACAGCCGTTAAGAAACTTTCGTCATAGTTAACAGCTAACGGCGAGTTGTGAGGGTTAAAGTAGTTGATGAGAACTTGACCACCGGTTTTTAATGTTCTTTTCTACTGAACTACTAGTGTCACAAAGATATAGACACATTTTTGTTTGAGGGGTTCAATATTATTATCGTCTTTAGTCGCACATGAAGAAAGATCGTTTCATTATTTCAGAGCAAAGGTAGTGCGGATGTAGCTCACGGTATTATATCTGGAGGAGGGAATTGAAATTCTGCCAAAGTAGGCCAGCACTCGCGAGAACGTAATGGCCTGGAAGCGGCGAGGAGGACGACCTGCCCTCCATTTAGGAGGTGGGCGTGGCCGCGGCCTTCTCTCACGTCGGCGTAAATCAAATCGCAATCTCGCCCCGGATCGCCGGGCAGACGGCAGCGCACCCCGCCAGCTGGTGCCCCCGCTGCCGCTGCTGCTGCTCCCCTACCTCTCCCTTCCGAGCGCTCTCCCGCCGCCGCGTTCTCCACCTGTTAGCTATCCGTCACTTACGTCACAGCCCTTGCGATGGTGGACGCAAACTCTGGCTGCTCTAACGCAGAACTGCATACTATGCTTACTTTCACATGAATCTCTAATCCCATTAAAAATATGCAGGGAGTGTCTCAAGCAAAAGCGATATCTTGCATGGACTATAGTACACGATAGCAATAAAAACGAAGATGTCTCAGTAACCGTGGGGTCGCAATCGCGCAATATGCGAGATAGTTGTTAATGTGTGGTTACGAACCGCTGTTGATTTCAGCGTGGGACATTGTCCAAATATGTACAAAAACAGATTGATCCAGAAATATTGCAATAAAGTTCGACTGATTGTCCGAACTCGCGTCCGGAGACATTACCAAATGACACTACGGAGTGTCTAAAATATAGGCCCCGGCGCCTGCCACAAGGCCACCACTCAAGCAGCAAAAATTGATTTTGTATGCTGACGAATCATAGGCGGAGCGTCTTGCAATGTTGTTTGTTATTCACTGATCGCAATTGGTTGCCACGAACGCTTGTGGAGAGTATGGAACTAGTTGCAGCATAGAATAGCCATGTCCCCTATGAATGCGATTGCCTGTTATCTCGGTGGATGACAGTTTCAGGAACAGATTTCGTTCTGCTATTATTCTTTTCTCCTGGATCCCACAAAGTATCCATTATTTTTCGGTATACAGAAAAGAAATAAGCTGTCTACGCAGTAGCTGGCTCCATCTTTTCCACAGGCCGTCGAGGAAATCAGCCACGATCACAGAATAACAAACAACATGGGACGGTGAGCCTGCGGTCCATCAGTGTACAGAGACACGTTTGCCGCCCAAACTGCGGCCTACTGCCACGTGCCGCTGCCTATAATTTGGAGGCTTTGTAGCTTCGCTGGATGACGTGTGCGCACACGGGTTCCTGTCCTCGATTTCTACATCCCGGTCGCTGTCGCCGAGCGGTTCTAGGCTCTTCAGTCCGGAACTGGGCTGCTGCTACGGTCGGAGGTTCGAATCCTGCCTCGGGCATGGACGTGTGTGATGTCCTTAGGTGAGTTAGGTTTAAGTAGTTCTAAGTTCTAGGGGACTGATGACCTCAGACGTTAAGTCCCACAGTGCTCAGAGCCATTTGAATTTCTACATATATATCTACATGGATACTGTGCAATCACATTTAAGTGCCTGGCAGAGGATTCATCGAGCCACCTTCACAATTCTCTATTATTCCAGCCTCATATAGCGCGGAAGGAGCTCAGATTTCCCTCATTTTATCGTGATGATCGTTACTCCCTATGTAGGTCGGTGTCAGCAACATATTTTCGCATTCGGCGGAGAAAGCTTTTCATTGAAATTTCGTGATAAAATTCTGTTGCAACGAAAAACGCCTTTCTTTTAATGATGTCCAGCCGAAATACTGTACCATTTCAGTGACCCTCTCTCCCATTTTTTGTGATAGTAAAAAAAGTGCTGCATTTCTTTGAACTGTTTCGATGTACTTCGTCAGTCTACATCTACATCTACATCTACATTTATACTCCACAAGCCACCCAACGGTGTGTGGCGGAGGGCACTTTACGTGCCACTGTCATTACCTCCCTTTCCTGTTCCAGTCGCATATGGTTCGTGGGAAGAACGACTGTCTGAAAGACTCCGTGCGCGCTCTAATCTCACTAATTTTACATTCTGGTAAAGATCCCACACCGCGCAGAAGTATTCTAAACGAGGACGGACAAGTGTAGTGTAGGCAGTCTGCTTAGTAAGTTCGTTACATTTTCTAAGTGTCCTGCCAATAAAAAGCAGTCTTTGGTTAGCCTTCCCCACAATTTAAGTTGTTCTTATTTTTAGTTTCTAGGTATGTTGAATTTACGACCTTTACTTTTGGCTGATTTATCGAGTAATCGAAGTTTAACGAATTCTTTTTAGCACTCATGTGGATGACCTCACTTTTCGTTATTTAGGGTCAATTGCCAAGTAACGCACCATTCAGATACAATTTCTGAATCGTTTTGCAATTTGTTTTGATCTTCTGATGACTTTACTAGTAAATGAACGACAACATCATCTGCAAACAACAAACAACCTAAGACGGTGCTCAGATTGTCTCCCAAATAGTTTATATAGATAAGGAACAGCAAAGGGCCTATAACACTACCTTGGGGAACGCCAGAAATCACTTCTGTTTTACTCGACGACTTCCCGTCAGTTACTACCAACTGTGACGTCTCTGACAGGAAATCATAAAAAAGTTCAAATGGCTCTGAGCACTTTAACTTCTGAGGTCATCAGTTCCCTAGAACTTAGAACTACTTAAACCTAACTAACATAAGGACATCACACACATCCATGCCCGAGGCAGGATTCGAACCTACGACCGTAGCGGTCGCACGGTTCCAGGCTGTACCACCTATAACCGCTCAGCCATTCCGGCCGGCAGGAAATCACAAATCCTGTCACGTAACTCATACGACATTCCATAAGCGCGTAATTTCACTACAAGCCGCTTGTGTGGTACAGTGCCAAAAGCCTTGGGAAATCCAGGAATACGGATTTGATCTGAAATCCCTTGTCAATAGCACTCAACAGCTCATACGAATAAAGAGCTAGTTGTGTTTCAAAAGAACGATGTTTTCTTAACTCATGTTGACTGTGTGTCAATAGACCGTTTTCTTCGAGGTAATTCGTAATGTTAAACCACAACAAATGTTCCAGAATCCTGCTGCATATCGACGTTGATGATATGGGCCTATAATTAAGTGGATTACTGCTACTATCTTTCTTGAATATAGGTGTGGCCTGTGCAACTTTACAGTCTTTGGGTACGGATCTTTCGTCGACTGAATGGTTGTATATGATTTTAAGTATGGAGCTAATGTATCAGCATACTCTGAAAGGAACCTAACCGCTATGCAGTCTCTATCAGAAGACTAGCATTTAAAGTGATTTCAGTTGCTTCACTACTCCGAGGATATTTACTTCTACGTTACTCATGTTAGCTGCTGTTCTTGATTCGAATTCTGGAATATGTACTTCGTCTATTTCTGTGAAGGCATTTCGGAAGGCTGTGTTTAGTAACTCTCCTTTGGCAGCACTGTCTTCGATAGTATCTCCATTGCTACTCAGTTCACACGCTATAACCCCTTGAAGTCTGCTGCAACATTTTTAAGACCCTCTCTACGTTTGGAACGAAAAATCTTTCCTTTAAACGCTAATCTAAGTGAGCTCAAATTTCATCCACGCCTCTTTTGCAACTATGCAGTATGCTGGGCAATAGCACGGTTGTTATATGACACTTTTTTAAAATTTTTCATATTCTTTATAAGCCTACCATCAAATTTCGTTCCATTCCATCCAGAAATTAACTGGGCGGCCTTTTGACTCAACAGGGTAAGCGTATAAGGTTGACCTTATGCCTAGTAAAAATAAAAAAAAGACAGCAGCTTAACAAAATACATTGACGCAAAAGAAATCGAAACATCAGAAAAGAATTAATATTGATTGACTACATTCCTGGAATACAATTGTATAGGTAACGTATTTAAGTGATTAACTTTGCAAGGTTACTGGTTAACGTAACGCGAGCGCGAGATAAGCTATTGCAAACATGTAACTGCCAGAATGTTGAGTGCTGGCGTGCAAACGTGCGTGGATTGCGTTATACAGGCGCAAGAAGTCAGTTTGTGGGATAGAGTTCCATGCCGGTTGCACTTGCTCGATCAATACAGGGACTGTTAACACTGTATGTGGATGACGCTGGCGTTGTCCAATGATGTCCCATATGTGATCGACTGGAGACGTTTGGTTATCGAGCAAGCATGTTGGGTTACAACAGCTGTATGTGGGCGAAGGTTATCCTTGTGAAAAACACCCTCTGCGGTGCTGCTCATGAACAGCTGTACAACAGGTCGAACACTCAGACTTAGGTACAATTTTGCAGTCGAAGTGTGTCGGATAATCACTAGGGTGCTCCTGCTGTCACATGAAATTGCACTGAGACCCACAACAAGGTTTGGGATAATGTAAGGGAAACGTGTAGAAGGATAGCCCAGCTTGATGTGTCATTTATCATTCTCAAACGGATATTTTTATTTAATAACAGATCTATCATAAGTCCACTAACAGTTACCAAGATTCTTGAAAAACTCATATAAACATTTGCATTATACATAAAATTACAAATGATAATCGAAGAACACGATACCAAAAGCTTGACAGTCAGCTACTCAATTTGAGGCTGGAACGCAAAACCTAAGCCTCGTGCGATGACGGGAAAGCCACCAAAGCAGGAGGAAAATGCTTCCCTGCCCAGAACCAGCAGAAAAACAACGCTGCAATCGCTGCCGATACAATGTTGTCAACATATACCAGACAACAAACAGCAAAGAAGTTTGATAGAAATTAACATACACAGTAATATTGCAGCTGCCAATTAAAGGTTATTTTCAAGGAAACCAACTATTAAATCAACAGTATAGGAGGGGCCTGCTCATAAAAATTGCAATTTAACCGTTTTAGCAATAACGAGAACAACGTAAAAAGACATATAAAAGAATGATTATGTAAAGTCAAGGTATTCCTTTACTGGAGCCTCTTAGGGGTTAATAGACACAGTAATTTTGATGTGCACGAAATGAGAGATGGCCGGTTAAAATGTAAACCTGTAAACTGCAAGGCTCCTCAACACGGAGTAATAGTGTGTGCAACTAGTAGCATACACACACACACACACACACACACACACACACACACACACACACACACACACAGACATGACCTACACGTGCGTACATTTTGGCTGAACACATACAGCCTTAGTTACAGACCAAAACCAACAACTCGCCCCAAGAAGGGCCGTAAGGTCTACAACAAACAGAAATTACTATCAGTTGCGTAAATTACTCAGTGATACAGAAACCTCCGATTGACACACAAACAGCCCCGAAAGGGGTCACGGAAAGGCATAAAGGAACCGTATTCCTGGCCGGCTCACTCCGGTGCTGTATTAACAATCTGTGAGTACAGTACTTACTGAACAATCTTCATACATAATTTCAAATTAATGTCGAGGAGGCCAATAGCTTCAGGACCCGAGGTATACACCCGATTATACTGCCATCCTATTCGTAGAAGCTAACAAGTTGTTCCGCACATCTCGGCGTATTTACCACACCACGCTCGCCCGGTTAGCCGAGCGGTCTAACGCACGGCTTTCCGGAGCGGGAAGGAGCGCCTGGTCCCCGGCACGAAACCGCTCGGCTGACTTGTGCCGAGGTCCGGTGAGCCGGCCACTCTGTGGATGGTTTTTAGGCGGTTTTACATCTGCCTCAGCGAAAGCGGGCTGGTTCCACATACTCCGCCTCAGCTACACTATGTCGGCGATTGCTGCGCAAACAAGTTCTCCACGTACGCGTACACCACCATTACCCAACAACGCAATCATAAGGGTTACACTCGTCTGGTGTGAGACGTCCCCGCCGGCCGCGGTTGTCTAGCGGTTCTAGGCGCTCAGTCCGGAGCCGCGCGACTGCTACGGTCGCAGGTTCGAATCCTGTCTCGGGCATGGATGTGTGTGATGTTCTTAGGTTAGTTAGGTTTAAGTAGTTCTAAGTTCTAGGGGACTGATGACCATAGATACTAAGTCCCATAGTGCTCAGAGCCATTTTGAGACGTCCCCAGGGGAATTCCGCCGGCTGGTGTGGCCGAGGGGTTCTAGGCGTTACAGTCTGGAACCGCGCGACCGCTACGGTCGCAGGTTCGAATCCTGCCTCGGGCATGGATGTGTGTGATGTCCTTAGGTTAGTTAGGTTTAAGTAGTTATAAGTTCTAGGGGACTGATGACTTCAGAAGTTAAGTTCCATAGTGCTCAGAGCCATTTGAACCTGGGGAATTCCACCGGGAGTCGAACCAGACAATAACCCTGGGTCCGGTATGGGGTGTCGGAGGGGTGAAGTGGACTGCGGTAGTCGTTGTGGGGTTGTGGACCACTGCGGCTGCGGCGGGACGGAGCTTCTCCGTCGGTTTTAGGTCCACAGTTAACATACCGCACCACACGTAATTAACGTCCTTCCTAACGAGGTTGCACGCGACAGGAGTCCTTTCTCGCCCGCTGAACTTGCCGGTAGCAACGGTCAACGTTGCAGGAAAATGCGGGGCCCCATGCCCTAACAGTCAACGGCTTCAACTCGCTGCATTCGCCCGGACGCCTTGTACTCTGGCACACCCGTCCAGCTCCGTGTTCCACACACCATTTACTACACTACCGCGCAGCCCCGGAGGGAATACATAACTAAGTAAAGACGATACAGAATCGATGGAACGAGCGCACAAATCGCGCCAGTAGGATCGCACGTGCGCTCTCACAGAAGCCACAACGGCTCACACGCCCCACGATCTAACTCCAGGTGTAGGTACGCAGACGGGTTGGTTTCAGGCCCTCAACGGGACACCTTGCAACATACATGCGGCCATCACTGACAGCGAGGCAGAACCAACTTTCATTAGAAAACACAACGGATCACCATCCTGTCCTACAATGAGTCGTCGCTTGGCATTACTGAAGTCGCAAATGGCGGTAGTTTGACGTCAATGGAAAGGACGCTACAAGACATCTGGTTCGGAGCTATCATTGAAATAACCTATTTGTAACACTTTATTGTGTCACTATCGTGGCAACTGCTACACAGATGCAGTACTGTGCTTCAGTACCCACTGCCGATCACGATGGTCTGCCCTCTCGTTAGTGTGACGTGGCCGGCAGAATCTCGGTCTTCTTGTGACCGTACATTCTAGTGACCACCGTTACTAGCAGTCATGTACAGTGGCCACATTCTTGCAGAGTCTTTCTACAATATCGCAGAAGGAACATCCAGGTTCTCGTAGCCCTATTACACGACCTCCATGAAACTCAGTGAGGTTTTTATAATGGGGGGAACTTTGTCTCCTTAAAGACGTTCTTGACTGACATCAGCTCACCACGCCAAAGGTAACTAACGCTCACAACTGTTACAGCTTGTATCTGAAGCAAACCTGATTTGCATCCTCATCGTGGCACTAATGGTGCGACTGGAGCGAAACTTGAGAAGACTTCGTCTTTCAGATGTGGAAACACGCCTACTAACTTGGTTTACGTCGCACAACTCCTATTTGGTTTCTGCGATTTCGTTCTGTCAGTATATTATCTTAATAAAGTAATTCATTACCTAATGCTGCCAAGTTATTTACTTCATCCTTCTTAACGGAAACTGTTGTCACGTCATAGATCATATGCTAGAGTGACGTGACGGGTCCGAGACTCCAAGGAGTGTAGGAGGAGAGAGGCGTGTCGTTACTTTTAGTGGCTCATGCTGAACCATCCCTTCGTCTTTTGCTTCCGACGAAAGGCAGCAGTAGCAGCAAGTACAATGACTTCGTTTACGGGAGATAATTTAATTCCCTGAGAACTTCTGGAGTGAAATCATTACACCAAAACCAAATTGTTAAATAAATTTTTACGTTTCCCTTTCACAATTTACAGTGTTTAAATTATTTTCAATCCAATAAAATTAGGCATTCCAGTTATCTTTTTCTTTCATCTACCGTAATCGGTTTCAACCGAAAGGCCATCCTCCTGTGGCTACACGTCAGTCGTCACGAGGGCACAAAAGCAGACGATAATATACAAGGGCGTGCTGAAATGTAACCCCTTCGAATTTTTTATATGAAAGCTCTAAGGCTTTTTAAAGCAAACAACTATTATTAACGTTACACATCCTTATTCTTCATGTTCACAAAAATATATTAAATGATTTGCAGTCGGAAATTGTCGACAGCTGCACTGAATTCTTTCGTCAATTTTGTTAAATATAATGGCACAGTGACATCCGTTTTCCACTTTCTGTTGAGTCCAAATTATAGAAATGTAATACCTTTGTGGAATGGAACAAGATTATTTGGTGTCAAAAAAAACGAGCTGTCGAGTTATGAGCCACACTAGTGGTGCATGTATCATGAGGCATTGCTAGATTTTGCTGCCAGTGTAAGACGACACTTAAAGCTCCAGTACGGTTCAAAATGCGAAGATCGAGCAGGGGCTGTACCTTGGCCACCAACATCGCGTGTTTGAATCCACTGGTAATTTCTCTCGGCGACCATCTCAGAAGAGATGTGTACATCACTTCCGTTGATAAGTAATCCCTTTCAACGGAAGGACTTGTGACTTGTTCTGACTTCTCAAGTTTTACGAGCTAATCCGTAGATATTTGTAAGGATGTTTATTCGTTGCTGAGAAGGGTAGTATTGCATCCAAGAGCGAAGAAGACGCTTGGAACACCTCCTTAACAAGCGCAGTATGATGTTATGTATAACTTGCTGAAGTAGTGCAATAGTTCTTCTCAAGGTAGGTCATGGGTGAAATACCAGCTCAGTGAGATGGGGTTTTTAAAATACAACTGGGTGTTAAAGAAGTTTCCGTCCGAAGGCCGTATAGTTTAGCATTGTTATGCCAATCAGCAAAATCACCGAAATCATTGGGGCTATCATCACACCGACGCCCATGTTGGAGACACCCTTTTGATGTAATGCCGCGTCTACATCTACATCTACATCCATACTCCGCAAGCCACCTGACGGTGTGTGGCGGAGGGTACCTTGAGTACATCTATTGGTTCTCCCTTCTTTTCTAGTCTCGTATTGTTCGTGGAAAGAAGGATTGTCGGTATGCCTCTGTGTGGGTTCTAATCTCTCTGATTTTATCCTCATGGTCTCCTCGCGAGATATACCTAGGAGGGAGCAATATACTGCTTGACTCCTCGGTGATGGTATGTTCTCGAAACTTCAACAAAAGCCCGTACCGAGCTACTGAGCGTCTCTCCTGTAGAGTCTTCCACTGGAGTTTATCTATCATCTCCGCAACGCTTTCGCGATTACTAAATGATTCTGTAACGAAGCGCGCTGCTCTCCGTTGGATCTTCTCTATCTCTTCTATCAACCCTATCTGGTACAGATCTCACACTTCTGAGCAGTATTCAAGTAGTGGGCGAAAAAGCGTATTGTAAACTACTTCCTTTGTTTTCGGATTGCATTTCCTTAGGATTCTTCCAATGAACCTCAGTCTGGCATCCGCTTTACCGACGATCAACTTTATATTATCATTCCATTTTTAATCACTCCTAATGCGTACTCCCAGATAATTTGTGGAATTAACTGCTGACCTACTATATTGTAGCTAAATGATATGGGATCTTTCTTTCTATGTATTCGCAGCACATTACACTTGTCTACATTGAGATTCAATTGCCATTCCCTGCACCATGCGTCAATTCGCTGTAGATCTTCCTGCATTTCAGCACAATTTTCCATTGTTAAAACCTCTCGATATACCAAAGCATCATCCGCAAAAAGCCTCAGTGAACTTCCGATGTCATGCACAAGGTCATTTATGTATATTGTGAATAGCAACGGTCCTACGACACTCCCCTGCGGCACACCTGGAATCACTCTTACTTCGGAAGACTTCTCTCCATTGAAAATGACACGCTGCGTTCTGTTATCTAGGAACTCTTCAATCCAATGACAATATTTGTCCGATAGTCCTTATGCTCTTACTTTGATCATTAAATGACTGTGGGGAACTGTATCTAACGCCTTGCGGAAGTCAAGAAACACGGCATCTACGTGGGAACCCATGTCTAAGGCCCTCTGAGTCTTGTGGACGAATAGCGCGAGCTGGGTTTCACACGATCGTCTTTTTCGAAACCCATGCTGATTCCTACAGAGTAGTTTTCTAGTTTCCAGAAAAGTCATTATACTCAAACATAATACGTGTTCCAAAATTCTACAAGCAATCGACGCTAGAGATATAGGTCTACAGTTCTGCACATCTGTTCGACGTCCCTTCTTGAAAACGGGGATGACCTGTGCCCTTTTCCAATCCTTTGGAACGCTATGCTCTTCTAGAGGCCTACGGTACACCGCTGCAAGAAGGGGGGCAAGTTCCTTCGCGTACTCTCTGTAAAATCGAACTGGTATACCATCAGGTCCAGCGGCCTTTCCTCTTTTGAGCGATTTTAATTGTTTCTCTACCCCTCTGTCGTCTATTTCGATATCTACCATTTTGTCATCTGTGCGACAATCTAGAGAAGGAACTACAGAGCAGTCTTCCTCTGTGAAACAGCTTTGGAAAAAGACATTTAGTATTTCGGCCTTTAGTCTGTCATCCTCTGTTTCAGAACCAATTTGGTCACAGAGTGTCTGGACATTTTGATTTGATCCACCTACCGCTTTGACATAAGACCAAAATTTCTTATGATTTTCTGCCAAGTCAGTACATAGAACATTACTTTCGAATTCATTGAACGCCTATCGCGTATCCCTCCTCACATTACATTTCGCTTCGCGTAATTTTTGTTTGTCTGCAAGGCGTTGGCTATGTTTATGGTTCAAATGGCTCTGAGCACTATGGGACTTAACATCTATGGTCATCAGTCCCCTAGAACTTAGAACTACTTAAACCTAACTAACCTAAGGACATCACACACATCCATGCCCGAGGCAGGATTCGAACCTGCGACCGTAGCAGTTGCGCGGTTCCGGACTGAGCGGGCTATCTTTATGTTTGCTGTGAAGTTCCCTTGGCTTCCGCAGCAGTTTTCTAACGCGGTTGTTGTACCACGGTGGCTCTTTTCCGTCTCTTACGATCTTGCTTGGCACAAACTCATCTAACGCATATTGTACGATGGTTTTGCACTTTGTCCACTGATCCTTAACACTATCTGTACTTAAAACAAAACTTTTGTGTTTAGCCCTCAGGTACTCTGAAATCTGCTTTTTGTACCTTTTGCTAAACAGAAAAATCTTCCTACCTTTTTAATATTTCTATTTACGGCTGAAATCATCGATGCATTAACCGCTTTATGATCGCTGATTCCCTGTTCTGCGTTAACTGTTTCAAACATTTCGGGTCTGTTTGTCACCAGAAGGTCCTGCTTCGTGAAGAAGTCCTAACTGCTGCTGCACATCCTCGTCCGACAAGAATCTTCGATGCTTGAAGACTTTTCTTAAGCCACCGAAGGCAAGGTAATCGCAAGGGATCAGCACTATAGGACGGTTGGTCGATTGTCTCGATCTTGAGTTGGGGCAACAGATGGCCTCCCAGATCAACCGGCGTCTTGTGTCGAATCGCAACCACGACGAAACTTGATGCACCATTCCAAAATTGTGCTTTTCGGCAAACATACTGCTCCATATACATTGTACATTGTCTGATGGTTGTCTATCGGTGTTTGTCCTTCGGCAGCCAAGAAGAGAATAACAATACGTTGGTCCTGTTTAGTAACAACGCCGCCACAGTTCACGTTCCGGCATTTACCAAATTTACACGAATGCGACGCAAATCCCTTGCCTATATTTCCGTGCTTATGGAAGGAGCAACTCCTAAGATTCGTCAGGCGCATTTCCTCTGGTGTTTCAGTACATATTTTCAATTTCGTTTGTGCATTGTGTAGCTGGAGTCACCCTAAACGAATTGCGCTCTTAACGTCTTTCATATGACTTCCAGTGTAGTCGGAAAGCGACAGTCAGTTTACCATTACGAACAAAATAATCTTTAAAGAGGAATCTTAAGTGCTATTGGATACAGCGGTCCCAGATCATTCTAGCATGATATTCGTTTTATCGACTTGCAGTAAGAGGGAGAGTAAATCTCGAAGAATAAACCGTTCTCCAGCAGCGACACGACCGCTCTGCCCCGAGCTGACTGCTACCGCCAAGTATGCAGCGCTCCTTCGTTTTTTACTGGCACTGTTAACACATACTGATAAAACCAATACCGCAATAGACTGATCTGAGAGAGCACTATCGAATGGGCACATAACATTTCGCTTTAGAAATGACGATGTTGGTAACGGGAAACAGACTGACGGTTTCCTTCTACACTGGATGTCACATGGAAGACGTGATGAGCACTATTACTTTCGGTTGACTCCAGCTACACAGTGCAAAACGAAAACTGTAAACATCTGCTGAAACACCACAGAAAATGCGCCTGACGACCCTTACTAAAGACACAGTGTATACATGTATCGGAGTCAAGCTACGTTTTGTATAAGCTGCAGTGGAGAACTCACACGGTAACGTTTCGGCTGCCTCTTATACTGTATATGCAAACTATTTCATGATGATATCAGTGGTGGCTTGTAACCAAACATCTTCAGTTATCTCGCAAACGTCTTGTTTCCAAAAAAAATATTTATTCCAACCTCCCTGTTCCTACCATCGCGTTTATCTAAGTATCTTGCAAGTACGAGATGAGGCAGCCAGGACAGTTTTGGTTATCGTTAGGTTATAGTGGACAACGTGGCACGTTTTCTTACGTACTGACGTAATTTTTAATGTTTGCAGCAGCAGATTAACACACTTGCTTAGTTTCATTAAATTAATCTCTATACATATTCCGTGGCATTGGATACGCCTTTTGAACAAATACACGTTTTCCATCATTGGTTCACTAGAGGAAGACCCTCAGTTTACGGTCACATTGCATCTGTGCAATCTTTACACGAAACATTGGGCACATCGGATATACCAGGTGAAGCACCTAAGACAGGACACCTCACATCGATTCAGTATATCGAGATGTTGTTTTTGCTTAGTTATAGCAAACGAGGTGACAAATTTTGTGATGTATGCAAGTAATTTTTAACGCTCAAAAGTGCTCAAATACGAATAAGAATTTTGTAGTAAAGCACAGGGTGTCAAAGTCTTCGCGTCAAACGTCTAAGGGTAACAGATCTCGTCAGCGACAACAACTTCAGTTTCTGATAAAATGTTTCCCGACAAAACGAAGCTAGGTGTCGTTTTATATTGGTTATGCCCGTGAGAGGCGACGGGGTGTAACCACTTGAAAGGAGGTGGGCAGATCCAAATTAGTGCTTGATTCGCTTCTAAAATATCTTCATCCACTTAGAGACATTCTTAAGGTTTGAAACTTCCTGGCAGATTAAAACTGTGTGCCCGACCGAGACTCGAACTCGGGACCTTTGCCTTTCGCGGGCAAGTGCTCTACCACTGAACTCCCGAAGCACGACTCACGCCCGGTACTCACAGCTTTACTTCTGCCAGTACCTCGTCTCCTACCTTCCAAACTTTACAGAAGCTCTCCTGGGTAGGAGACGAGGTACAGGCAGAAGTAAAGCTGTGAGTACCGGGCGTGAGTCGTGCTTCGGGAGCTCAGTGGTAGAGCACTTGCCCGCGAAAGGCAGAGGTCCCGAGTTCGAGTCTCGGTCGGGCACACAGTTTTAATCTGCCAGGAAGTTTCATATCAGCGCACACTCCGCTGCAGAGTGAAAATCTCATTCTGGCTTCTTAAGGTTTCTTGATGAAACTGACATATGAGTTTAGCGTGTAATTAATATGCAGCGCCCCTCGTAAGTAGACCCTGCTGGTTCGGTGAAATCTCATCGTCCCTAGGTCTTCCATCACTTAAGGACGCCTAGCGCCGCCGGGAAGCGTCAGCGAACATTTCGTCGCCAACAAAAGTTTATCTCCATGTTGTGATCTATTACATTTATCATCCTAGACCGTTGATACAAAGACTTTTAAAATCCTATATAAAGACTCTTAGCGGTATAAGTGTAGCTATTGCGATAATTGGTACCTTAATATGTACCCACTTCAGTGTGTTACATGACTTTTTCTTTCTCTCCATCTCACAGTCCCACAAACACTTCACATAATTTACTACCTGATGTATTCTGTATGGTCGTAACAGCTCCAGTAAGTGTAGTACGCCAGTCAGTATAGACTCACTGTTTTGCGTCCACATGTGCACAGTTGAAAACCTGACCTGCTGTCCAGGGGAAAGTAAGCACTAATGACCGCTCTTGCCACATGTAGTTGGAGGTACTAACCAAACTGAAAACGTACTATCACTAAAAGCTATAATTATTACTCTGCAAATAAAGGAAATACTAATGTAATGCTGTTCAATACACTGACCTTCGTCAATAATAAAAATTTTGGCTATTTTACACCTAACACCTTGCATACCTTTTTCGGTCGTATAGTAAGGGGCACTGAATACGACTTCAGTGCCGTATAATTTGGAACTTGGCCAAACACTGGCGGTGTAACAGTACCTCACAGTACTGTCCAAGTGTCAGAGGAAATTCCAGCAAATGTCAGCTCCACTGAGCGAAACACATTCTGGACAGTCTATACTGAAAGGTGTAACAAAAGATATCTATAAACATTCTTCGTGCTACTTTGATTTACTTTCTTTCTTGAATGTCGAAGACGAAAATCCGAGAATATCATGGTCAGAAGTAGAAGGTACCGTAAAAGGAGTCAGTAATAAAAATCACTTTTAATTTTCGTTAGCAACAACCATTATTTATTGCTTCCGTCATAAAAAATTAGGCATTTCAGTTTTTATATCCACTATTAACAGTATTATTCGCACTACAATTATTTGTATTTTATGGTGAATTCACAGGATGTTTAACGATCATCATTCATCTCATGTGCGATTCGTGAATGAAACAGAGAAGCGGAAAACACATTTTTATTTATTTATTTATTTCTGTTACAACCGACTCCCCCGTCTAGTGGTACTAACAAGGGAAACTCCTTATCGCACCCCGGCCCCCCTTCCCCCTCTCCCACAGAATTGGTGGTAAGAGGCCCGAGAGGACAGCTCGTCAAAAACTGAACGCAGTCCAAGTATGAAAACAGGAAGAACGTGTACTGAACTGCGAAAAAATCAAAATAGGAGCAATCCAAGCTTAAGAAGTGCAACAATGAGCGAAGAAGAGACGTGACGGCGTTGCGGTGATGTGATCACGGTGTTGGACTGCAGAACGGGCTATTTTATTTCGTTTCTTCCGCTCTTCACTGTGTTCAAATTGGTGTCTGTGTCGTAGTGTAACGTCCATTTGCAACAGGGAGGTGTAAGGAAGAGGCTTATAATGAAAGTTGATTCTGCACAACTACTCTATTTGCAGCCGAAAGGAAGTGGCTTTCGAATGGGAACCGCAAACCTTTGATGAAAAGGCGACAAGTCAATCGAATCCTCCACTGGAAAACACTTCTAATGTGTCTTATACGGCATTGGTGACAGTACGTTTGTCACACGATGGGATCTAATTTGTACGCCTGGAGAATGAGATATGCCTCCTAGGCTGATTTAGGTGTTCGCACAAATGTGAATGTGATCACTTCCAAGGAAGTGATGGAAAACATAATAGTTCGTCACATAAGCTGCAACAAATGAACGCAACAGCTTCATAAACACACAGTTTCTCTATGCTCTGTGAAAAAATACCTTTTTAACTTGTTCAAAGTGGCGTCCCGTTTCGGAAGTTTTCACTCTAGAATTCCTTTGTTGTAACATAGTTTGGGTCTGTTTATGTGTTGTTTTCATTTCTTTTAACCCGTATATGTGGTATCTCGTGTGCGCTCACTCTTCGTCACATTTACTTGTGAAGGTAATGTATTCTTACCACAAAACATAATCTATAACCACTGTATCATACGAGTATGACAACTGCCAAGACTACAGAACGGGATCAGACATTTCAATGACCGGATGGACAGTTGATAAAGATGTGAAAAAAATAAGTTGTAAAAAAATGGCACCAGGGGTTTTAGCACCCATTTTTCAAGCTTGGAACGTTCACTGTCACAATTTGGCTTTTGTTTTTCATAGCTCAGTACACCTTCTTCCTGTTTTCACCCTTGATCTGTGTTCAGTTTTTGACGGGCTATCCACGTGGCCACCTTACCACTAAATGTGAGCGGGGTGCGATGGGCAGGTTTGTTGGTGGTTAGATTTGGGCGAAGGGGGACCAATCATCGAGGTCATCGGTCCCATCGGATTAGGGAAGGAGGTCGGCCGGGCTCTTCCATAGGAACGACCCCGGCATTTACCTGAAGCGATTTAGGAAACTCACGGAAAACCTAAACCAGGATGGCCGGATGCAAGATTGAACCGTCGACCTCCCGAAAGCGAGTTCAGTGTGCTAACCACTGCGCCGTCTCGCTCAGTACGATGGGCAAGGAGGGTCGTTTTTTCTATGCGTTCTATATTTCTTTCTATATGACACTAAATGTCTTGGAATTGCTCTAGACTGATAACCTTCCAGTTGTCTAAAGCTAAGTCGGTCCCGTGAAAAATTACTGCCAACTGACGCTGGTGGCTCGACAGATTCGATCCTTCGCATAGGAATCAACTTTGAAAAAGGTTTTTTTGTTATCGTCTTCAGCTTAAGAGCACATAGTGCAGTTTTCACTTACAGTTCCACATCCATTAATATTTCGGAACGACTGAGCAAAACACCGAACAAGAGACTGAGCGAAAGTTTGAATAACATAGCTGCGCAGTTTGTGCCAGTCTCGCATTATCAAGCAAGACTGATGACAAACATTTTTGCGTAGGCCACGCTTTTGAGTCAATATAGTTTCCCGTCTCCTCACGTTTCACCCGAACCCATGCTTAGCTATCCCGAGGACAGTTTTTACCAAATTATCTTTCCTTCCGTCAATAATTCGTGTTCGTATTTTGCGTCCATGTATTGAACGCATAGTTCTGTATTATTCTCATCTTTCACCACCAACCTTTTTGTATGTTGTTGTTGTGGTCTTCAGTCCTGAGACTGGTTTCATGCAGCTGTCCATGCTACTATATCCTTTGCAAGCTGCTTCATCTCCCATTATGTACTGCAGCCTACAACCTTCTGAATCTACTTAGTGAATTCATTTCTTGGACTCCTTCTACGATTTTTACCCTCCACGCTGCCCTCCAATAAAATATTGGTGATCTCTTGATGCCTCAGAACATGTCCTACCAACCGATCCCTTCTTCTAGTCAAGTTGTGCCACAAACTCCTATTCTCTCCAATTCTATTCAGTACCTCCTCGTTAGTTATGTGATCTACCCATCGAATCTTCAGCATTCTTCTGTAGCATCACATTTCGAAAACTTCTAGTCTCTTCTTGTCCGAACTATTTATCGTCCATGTTTCACTTCCATACATGGCTACACTCCACACAAATACTTTCAGAAACGACTTCCTGACACATCTATACTCGATGTTAACAAATTTCTCTTCTTCAGAAACGCTTTCCTTGTCTTTCCCAGTCTACATTTTATATCCTCTCCACTTCGACAATCATCAGTTATTTTGCTCCCCAAACAGCAAAAGTCCTTTACTACTTTGAGTGTATCATTCCCTAATCTAATTCCCTCAGCGCCACCCGACTTAATTTGACTACATTCCATTATCCTAGGTTTGCTTTTGTTGACGTTCATCTTATATCCTCCTTTCAAGACACTGTCCATTCCGTTCAACTGCTCTTCCAAGTACTTTGCTGTCTCTGACAGAATTACAATATCATCGGCGAACCTTCAAGTCTTTGTTTCTTCTCCATGGATTTTAATACCTACTCCCAATTTTTCTTTTCTATCCTTTATTGCTTCTACAATATACAGATTGAATAACATCGGGGAGAGGCTACAACCCTGTCTCACTGCCTTCCCAACCACTGCTTGCCTTTCATGTCCCTCGACTCTTATAACTGGGAACTGGTTTCTGTACATATTGTAAATAACCTTTCGCTCCCTTTATTTTACCCCTGCCACCTTCAGAATTTGAAAAAGAGTTTTCCAGTCAACATTGTCAAAAGGTTTCTCTATGCCTACAAATGCTAGAAACGTACGTTAGCCTTTTCTTAATCTAGCTTTTAAGATAAGTCGTACGGTCAGTATTGCCTCACGTGTTCCAATTTTTCTACGGAATCCAAACTGATCTTCTCCGAGGTCGGCTTCTACCAGTTTTTCCCATCGTCTGTACAGAATTCGGGTTAGTATTTTGCAGCCGTGACTTATTAAACTCATAGTTCGGCAATTTTCACATCTGTCAACACCTGCATTCTTTGGGATTATAATTATTATATTCTTCTTGAAGTGTGAGGGTATTTCGCCTGTCTCGTACATTTTGCTCACCAGGTGGTAGAATTGTGTCAGGACTAGCTCTCCCAAGGCTGTCTGTAGTTCTAATGGAATGTTGTCTAATCCCGGGGCCATGTTTCGACTTAAGTCTTTCAGTGCTCTGTCAAACTCTTCACGCAGTATCATATCTCCCATTTCATCTTCATCTACGTTCACTTACATTTCCATAATATTGTCCTCAAGTACCTCGTCCTTGTATAGACCCTCTATACAGGGTGTTACCATCATGTACGGCCAAACTTTAAGGAAACATTCCTGACACACAAAGAAAAAAATATGTTATGTGGATATGTGTCCGGAAACGCTTACTTTCCATGTTAGAGCTCATTTTATTACTTCTCTTCAAATCACATTAATCATGGAATGGAAACACACAGCAACAGAACGTACCGGCGTGACTTCAAACACTTTATTACAGGAAATGTTCAAAATGCCCTCCGTTAGCGAGGATACATGCATTCACTCTCCGTCGCATTAAATCCCTGATGCGGTGATACAGCCCTGGAGGATGACGTATTGTATCACAGCCGTCCACATTACGAGCACGAAGAGTATCTGCATTTGGTACCGGGGTTGCGTAGAGATGAGCTTTCAAATGCGCCCATAAGTGAAAGTCAAGAGGGTTGAGGTCAGGAGAGTGTGGAGGCCATGGAATTGGTCCGCCTCTACCAATCCATCGGTCACTGTATTTCTTTCCCCCATTCTTGTCAATCGTTCCCTTATGCTCTCCCTGAAACCTTGTACAACCTCTGGTTTAGTCAGTTTATCCAGGTCCCATCTCCTTAAATTCCCACCTTTTTGAAGTTTCTTCAGTTTCAATCGACAGTTCATAACCAATAGAGTGTGGTCAGAGTCCACATCTGCCTGTGGAAATGTCTTACAATTCCCACTTTTTTGAAGTTTCTTCAGTTTTAATCGACAGTTCATAACCAATAGAGTGTGGTCAGAGTCCACATCTGCCTGTGGAAATGTCTTACAATTTAAAACCTGTTGTTGAGAAGCGTACCAACACTTCGACGGAAATGTGCAGGAGCTCCATCATGCATGAACCACATGTTGTGTCGTACTTGTAAAGGCACATGTTCTAGCAGCACAGGTAGAGTATCCCGTATGAAATCATGATAACGTGCTCCACTGAGCGTAGGTGACTGACGAAACTAAAATGAGCTCTAACATGGAAATTAAAAGTTTCCGGACACATGTCCACATAACATCTTTTCTTTATTTGTGTATGAGGAATGTTTCCTGAAAGTTTGGCCGTACCTTTTTGTAACACCCTGTATACTCCTTCCACGTTTCTGCTTTCTCTTCTTTGCTTGGAACTGGGTTTCCATCTGAGCTCTTGATATTCATACAACTGGTTCTCTTTTCTCCAAAAGTCTCTTTAATATTCCTGTAGGCAGTACCTATTTTACCCCTAGTGAGATAAGCCTCTACATCCTTACATTTGTCCTCTAGCCATGCTTGCTTAGCCATTTTGCACTTCCTGTCGATCTCATTTTTGAGACGTTTGTATTCCTTTTTGCCTGCTTCATTTACTGCATTTTTATATTTTCTCCTTTCATCAATTAAATTCAATATTTCTTCTGTTACTCAAGGATTTCTACTAGCCCTCGTCTTTTTACCTACTTGATCCTCTGCTGCCTTTACTGCTTCATCCCTCAGAGCTACCCATTCTTCATCTACTGTATTTCTTTCCCCCATTCTTGTCAATAGTTCCCTTATGCTCTCCCTGAAACCTTGTACAACCTCTGGTTTAGTCAGTTTATCCAGGTCCCATCTCCTTAAATTCCCACCTTTTTGAAGTTTCTTCAGTTTTAATCGACAGTTCATAACCAATAGAGTGTGGTCAGAGTCCACATCTGCCTGTGGAAATGTCTTACAATTCCCACTTTTTTGAAGTTTCTTCAGTTTTAATCGACAGTTCATAACCAATAGAGTGTGGTCAGAGTCCACATCTGCCTGTGGAAATGTCTTACAATTTAAAACCTGGTCCCTAAATCTCTGTCTTACCATTGTATACTCTATCTGAAACCTGTCAGTATCTCCAGGTTCCTTCCATGTATACAACCTTCTTTTATGATTCTTGAACCAAGTGTTAGCTATGATTAAGTTATGCTCTGTGCAAAATTCTACCAGGCGGCTTCCTCTTTCATTTCTTAACCCCAATCCATATTCACTTACTACGTTTCCTTTTCTTCCTTTTCCTACTATCAAACTCCAGTCCCCACTGACTATTAAATTTTCATCTCCCTTCACTATCTGAAAGATTTCTTTTATCTCATCATACACTTCTTTAATTTCTTCGTCATCTGCAGAGCTACTTGGCATATAAACTTGTACTACTGTAGTAGGCGTGGGCTTCGTGTCTATCTTGGGCCAAATCAAGGTACGACAGTCCCAAAACGTCACACAACCACCTACACAGTCTGTGGGTTAAACGGCTCATTGGGCTGTTGGTACACTTGACGTCTTGAATCATTCTGCAATGATCTAAAATTACGACTCGTCAGACTACACTACACCTCAGTCAGATACTATTTTGCGCGTTGTTTGATATTAAAATGCTTTACATATTTATGTGCGAAAACTCCTGAGCCGAGCACGATTCGTGTTCATGTCATTTATTGTTTGCCATCTTCTATGACGGTACTGCCACCTCGTTTTCTTATTCCATTTACTGGCATCACTAACTTCCTGCGTTACTTGCTCGTGAGAGGCAGCAGCAACGCGTATCGATAAGTGCACTGTCGTACCATCTCTGGAGCGACCGATTTTATTTCCGGGTCGTCGTGTGTCTGGCAGTCAGTTGGAGACGGACCAGCAGTGCAGTCGTGACGCATCAGCAGTGAAGTCGGGGACGAAGCGCCGGTGAGGCACGGACAGCCGGTGCTCACCGACCGCTGGCGACACACATGAACTGTCCGACAGAGGGAACTTGGAGCGGGACGACCATTGGTTGGCATTCGGTTGGTCGTGTTATCGACCGATGTATATTTGGTCCTTTGACCGTTTCCGGGCCTTGGCAGTCTCTCGGTTGTCGTGGAGCAGCGAGGAAGTCTCCGTCGCGCGTACTCTCGCGGGGGCCACGGGCGGTGTGCACGCGTGGTGCGAGTGCTATGAAGTTCGTCGCCCACCGATCTTTGACATGAAAGTTGAGTCCTCACTTAACCTACTATCAAGCCTCAACTGTTTACATTTCTTCGTTTGATCCTGGTTGTCGCTTTTGGGACAAATGGTTCAAATGGCTCTGAGCTCTATGGGACTTAACTTCTGAGGTCATCAGTCCCCTAGAACTTAGAACTACTTAAACCTAACTAACCTAAGGACATCACACACATCCATTCCCGAGGCAGGATTCGAACCTGCGACCGTAGTGGTCGCGCAGTTCTGGACTGTAGTGCCTAGAACCGCTCGGCCACTCCGGCCAGCCTTTTGGGACATTCCCGCGAGCAACACCATGTGTGTATTCAAGTCGGCTTAGATTCCAGCCGTCTTCCTGTGGAGTTTAGCTTGACTTTATTTATTCCCTGTTATTGAAGTTGACCAGAGGTATCTTCTGCTTCGTGGCCGTGGACGTTCCTGTTATCTGCCCTGGTCGTTGACGTAATTTTCGGCAGTGTATTTTCCTTGTCGTGTTGTTGCTGTCCAGAGCGGCGTGTAGTTCGACAGCTCAGGCGTTGTTGGTCGTTGTGGGCGCCAATATTGTGTGTGTCGTTGTATTCAAATATTGTGGTCGTTTTGCTGGTTGCGTGAAGCAGAACTGATTTTGTTGATTGGTCAGCTCGGTTGTCTGTTGGTTGCCTTCAGATTAAGAAGTCGTTGGACAGGCTGCCTGTCTCACCTAAGTGGGTGTTAGTGCTACAATCTCAGGCTGACCCATGGAAACTTCTGAGCGCCATTCCTTGTGTGTTACATAGTAATTTCCCAGTTTGAGTTTTAGTTATTTGGTTGAGGTGCGGCCTTCAGCCGAAAATCAATATCTCTTAAATTAATGTTTTTGTCTTTCCCTTAAGGCATGAGATTGTTATTCTTTTATATGGGGCCTTCAGCCAAATTTACATGAGTTGTTTTAAGATAAGGCCTTCTGCCTTTCAAATTGAAACTCTTTTCTAGGCCTTAAGCCGTTAAACATATTTTGTTGATATGTGGCCTTCAGCCCAGCATTAATATCTCTTAAATGAATGTTCTTGTTTTGCCCTTAAGGCATAATATTGTTATTCTTTTGTATGGGGCCTCAGCTGAATTTGGCATGAAATGTTTTAAGATATGGTCTTCTGCCTTTTGACTGAAACTCTTCTTATTGCTTAATATGCGGCCTCCAACCAAGTTCCATTAAAATTAAGTTGCTAAGGCTTTCAGCCCGTTTAGATTGAAGATTTAGAAAATATTTTTATGTGAAACCTCCAGAAGGACCTTGTATTTCAATTCTTGCTTAGGCCTTGTGTCTTGAACCTCGAGTGTGGCCTATAGCCGATCTAAAGTTAATCAAAGGACGTCGATTAAAGTATTGAGTGTTTTGCATCCTTGTTGTAATACTGTGTGTTGTTAAATAAAGTTTGTATATGTGTGCAACTGACAGCAACTTATTTTGGCCCCTTTCCACAACTTAATCCGCTCTGTCCTGCTAGCCCAGGCATTTCAGTCCTTTAGGGAGATAGCCGACAGCAGTTCTTTATTACGTGACCTTGTATCGCCCTTCATAGTTATGAGGCAGAAATTGTTTGAGATCGAAGTGCATTAACAGACTGCAGCAATTCGTATCAGAATCGAAACTGACTGTCGCTGACAAAGCGAGACAGTCGTCTCTTGTCAATGTAGGTTAAGACCTTTTACGATCATTATTCTTATGCCCTATGACCCAGCTGAGAGCTTAACAGCATTCCTTGTAGACATTTCCAGCAATTCGTGCGTATAGACAGATATATTGGACAGCTTCTTACAACGTGCGGTCATGGGCAGATCCTCGTTACTCTCATCACTTAGTCAACATTAGAGCAGCACGTGCTGCTGCGACTGTCGGAAGAAATCTTTAGGATGGTTTGTCGGATATCCTCTCTTTCTTTGCCCTTCTAAACTTAAATTTAAAATGAATGTCCATGTTGACAAACTAATGAAATCTACGTTAAGGTAACTTATCGCTCACCATTTTACTGTAGTAAATTTGTTACAGACATGTGAGAACGCCACTCTGTTCGCTCCCAAAGATCAACAGCCACCAAGAAGAGAAAAACTACTTCTGGCTGCATTTCAAGTTTCCATCGTGATGGAACGAGGGAACCTACTCTAACAATAAGTCCTTGATAAAATAAAAGGGAATTAAAGATCATCTTTGATTGTAAAGATTATCTTTAAGACCCTTTTCTTTCATCATGGTTGATTCCTAGGCTACCAGCCCATCCTCAGATACACTGTGATAAAAGTCGAGGGAAACATCCTAATATCGTGTCGGACCTTCTTTATCTTCCCTCATGCTGCAGCTCAACGTGGATTGGGCTCAACAAGTCGCTGTAAGTCCTCTTCAGAGATACTGAGCCATTAAAACTCTACAGCCGTCACTAATTGCGAAAGTGTTGCCGGTGCGTTATGTTGTGTATAAACTGACCTCCGGATTATATCCCATAAATTTACGATGGGACTCATGTCGAGCGGTCTGGGTGGCCAATTCGCTCGAATTATCCACAATATTCTTCAAATCAATCGCTAATAGTTGTGCCCGGTGACATGAGGTCATTGTTTGGGAATATAAAGTCCATGAACGGCTGCCAATGGTCTCCAAGCAGCCGAACATCTTCATTTTCAGTCAGTGTTGGGTTCAATTGGACAGGGAACCCAGTCCATTCCATGTAAATACAGCCCAAACCACTATGGAGTCACCACCAGATTGCACATTGCCTTCTTGACCCTTTGGGTCCAAAGTTTCGTGGGGTCTGTACCACACTCGAATAAAGTGCATGCATAATGACTTCCCAAATCAACTCCTATCAGTCTAGCAGAATGCAGTCAAGCGTTATTATGGAGTTGCATCATTTCACGGAGGCATTCTGCTTGTTCTTGGGGTGCGTCTTTCAGTTGTTGACACTGAACGGCAGCAGTGATTGTTACACCCGGGGGAAGCAATTCGTAGTACACCAGACCGTCACTTTTCCACAATATGAATAAAATTATTTCTTGTGTATGCGCGCAGGTCTTTGTACGGGATGTTGTTGCTTTGTATAGGCTCAAGCATTCCTTTCTTTTCCTTAAATTACTGTAGAAACACAATTTCTTGTCACCAGTAACGATCCATGGTAGGAACAGTCGGCGTTGTTCACGAGTCAATTGATGACGAGCAATCAGAGCTGCACACCGATTTTTGTGATTTTTCTTAGAGCATGCAGCACCCATACATCCGATTTTTGAACCTTACCATTGCATGTAAATGTCGCATGATGGTGGCATCGTGACAGTTCACCACATTTGACTACTCTCGAGTACACTGTCATGGTTCATTGTGGATTAGTGCGTTTAAACGATCAGCATCAAACACTTAAAATCTTCCTGAACGTTGGGTGGCACTAATGTCAAAACAATCCTCCTTAAGACCAGAAAATCGTTCCCTTGCCGTGCTCTGTACATTGGCATTATCCCCATACACGGCACAAGTGTTTCTGGCTGCCTCCTCTGCCCTCGACCCTCTATTGACCTGTGTCGTGAATCACAGTAGAGCCGCGATTAGCAGTCTAACAACACTTTATTACATAGTCACAGAACATACAATATAACAAGTCAAAGATACATTGTCCTAAGAGTAAACAAACAGTCTCTCACTTGCGAGAAGTACATCACTCTGTGACATCCTCCCCACCCTGGTCGACTTCCGAAGGTACGGCCAGCTGCACAGGACGACTAATGATGTGACCTTCTGGTGTCCGGAGAATTGTCGTCCTTACCCTGCCGTCTCTTCCTGGTAGTACCTTTTCTATCCTGGCCTTCTTCCACATATGTCGCGGACGAAGGACCTCTTGGATCAGCACGATGTCGCCAGGGCGAAAGGGGATGACTCGTCCCGATGGGCGTTTAACTTCATGGTAGTTCCGGAGCTCCAATAGGTATTCTTTAACCCAACGGTTCCAAAAACTGTCACAGAGTTGCTGTCTCAGTCGGAATTCCTTTGTTAAATTCGTGCTCGCTGAAGGCTCTGGTCCCGTCGGAATAGTCGAAAGTTTTTCTCCCGCCAGAAAATGGGATGGTGTGAGTGCATCACAATCATCTCCTGGTGTGATGGGCCTGGAGCTCATCGCGGCTTCAATACTGATCAAGGTGGCGTTCAGTTGTTCCTCAGTGAGCTTTGCGAGTCCCAGTACCTTCCGTAGGCAACGCTTTATAGTGCTCACCATTCTTTCCCACCATCCTTCCCACCAAGCCGCACGGGAGACAATGAATTTCCAAGTAATACCGTGGTGGGCGAGGAACTGATAAGATTTTGTGGTGGTTAATGCCTTCCAAAGTTGGGCTAGTTCCACATTCGTGGTGTGGAATGTTTTCGCGTTATCTGTATATATCGTGTGGGGTAGTCCGCGTCTTCCGGCGAATCGCTGAAGTGCCATAAGAAACTTGTCCGTTGACAAGTCTGTACAGAGTTCGAGGTGTACAGCTCGTGTGGTAGCACATGTGAAAAGAGTGATATATGACTTGTGCGTTTCCTTCCCCACTTTGATGAATAGTGGGCCAGCAAAGTCTATTCCGGTTACAGCAAATGGTTTGCAGGTGAAACTCGTTCAGGTGGCAGCGGTGCTTCGATCTGTTGTCCTCGTGGATTCTTCAAGATCTTGCATGCGAGGCATGAGTATAGGATTCTTTTGATGGCCTGACGAGCTCTAAGGATCCAAAATTCGGTTCGCAGTTCGGATAGTACAGAACGAACACCAAAGTGATGAAGGCGGATGTGTGTCTCTCGAATAACCAATTGTGTGAAGTGGTGGGAACCGTCTAGGAGTACAGGATGTTTTTGTTCCCTATTTAGGCTAGTGCACTGCAGTCGACCTCCTAGACGTATCAGTCCATCTTCTAGGAAAGGATTGTATCGTGCGATTTTTGACTCTCTTGGCAGTGGTAAGTTATTCTGAAGTGCATGTAATTCGTTGGGGAAGGAATCTCTCTGGCCCAGTCGAATCCAATACATTTTGGCAGCTGATAATTCGGTGGCTGTTAGTTCTCCTGAAGATTTATTCTTCTGACGAATGTTGTATAGGAAACGGAGAGCCCATGCTGTGATACGAATGAGCTTCCAGTATCAGCTGAATTTAAGTAAGTTCAAAGGGCTGGTTGTCGTAGATATCGACAAAACTTGGCTCTGCGTTTTCTTCCTCTTTTCTTCGGGAGGAAGTCGTACCATCGTTGGAGTATCGTTGTTTGGCCAGCATTCAGGGGGCGTGTAAGCCAAGGTGTCCCATGCCACCAAATGTCCAAAGAATTCATTTAGTAGCCGAGGAGTCACCGTGAGAGGTGGTCAGCAGGATTGTCTGGTCCTGGGCAGTGTTTCCATTGCGTGGGAGTCGTGTGTGTTTGTACCTCAGTTACACGATTGCAAAAGAATGTCTTCCATCTGTTAGGATCACAGCGAATCCAACTTAGTGTTATTGTAGAATCCGTCCACAGTATCGCACGGGCAATTTTAAAGTCTGTTGCGCGGCAAAAGTAACACAATAGTCTGGTCCCAACTACTGCTGCTAAAAGTTCGAGTCGAGGCAATGTCACCTTCTTAATAGGAGCAAGTCTGTTCTTGCTACAGACTAAATGGGTTACGACGTCATCGTCTAAGACAGTACGAATGTACAAAGCTGCTCCATATGCCTTTTCCGAGGCGTCACAGAATACATGCAGCTGAGAGTCTCTTCCATGAGCTGTAGCTATCCATCTAGGGACACGTATATGTGACAATGAAGGTAAGCTAGATATCCCAGTGCGCCATCGTGCCCCTAAGTCCCAGGGCATAAGTTCATCCCAGCCATTTCCTCGGCACCATGTGTCCTGGAATAGCAATTTCCCAACAAGAGAAACTGGGGAAAACAGTCCGAGTGGGTCATAGAATTTAGCCGTACATTGTAAAAGGAGTCGTTTGGTGGCTGGCTCTTCTGACGACCTTCTGATGATTTCGCTAGGATCGATACAGAAGTAGTCACCTGCGGTGTTCCAGTCTACACCTAAAACTTGAGTCTGGGTGCGGTGTTCTCGCCCTTCTGCCCTCCAGATAGTGTGGAGTTGTTCACAGTTGGTAGCCCATTTTGATAAGGGGAGACTGATCAATTTCATTAGGGTTACAAGTTCATTGTATATAGTTATCACCAAATTATCACCTTCTACTGAGATCACGAAATCGTCCATGTATGCAGTCTTGTTTATAAGTGGCGCTACGGTGGGAATTGCTGTCATACACTTGTCGGCAAGTTCTCTTAGTGTTGCAGAAAGTAAAAATGGGCTGCAGGTCAGGCCGAATGGGAGTCTGTTAAAACGGTATTCTGTTAGTTCGTCCGTCGTTTGAAGATTTCCTGTTTGATTCTGGCTAATCTTGAACCAGAAAAATCTGGTCAAGTCTTTGTCCTTTTCGTTCAAGGTTAATTGAAGGAAAGCTTGTGTGATGTCCGCGACGATAGCCGTAGAATATAATCTGAAACGCAGTAAAATTTCCAGAATCTCTGGTAATAGGTTCGGTCCTACTTCTAATACCTCATTCAAAGATGGTGCATTGTTTTCGTGAGATGAGGCGTCAAAGACTATTCTTCACTTAGTGGTTCCGTATTTCTCCTTCCTCACTGCATGATGAGGGAGATAAAATAGCTCCTTTCCTGAGAGTGGGGTGGGAGCGACCTCTACTTGCCCCTTCGTAATGTAGTCTAGCATAAGATCGAAATACATTTGCTTAAATGTCTCTCGACGTTGAAATCTTTCCCTGAGGTGCTTGAATCGTTTTTCCGCGATAGGTCTGTTACTCGAAAGCACTTTATGTTGCATTTTGGGAAGTGTAACGACTGCTCGATGATCCTTTATAGAGAAAGATGCTCTAAACTCTTCAAGAAGTCTCGTATCCTTGTTGTTCACAGGTAGATCCTGATCGGCAGCAATCCCTATAGTTTCCAATTCCCAAAAGCGTCTGAAATCATTGTCAGACTGCAGAGGAGATCGGTCAGTCTGAGCAAAATTTTCCACGGTTGCATGCACACAGGCTTGTGACTTGTTACCACTAAGTATCCAGCCAAACAGAGAAGGAACTAACACTAAGGTTTCAGAGATGCGTATGGGCGAATTGTGCTTCACTATCTTCCAATAAAAATCGCCTCCTACAAGAATCTCCACGGGAAGATCTTCTGTTGAATCGGTTTTCGGATCTGCTAGCGTAATCTTACGGGCATCTGGTAAACTCTTTATATGTTGTGGAACCGAAGGCTGGTGAGAAATAACGTGAGTACTTTCGAAGGCAGTAAGTGGCACTGAAGAATTCTGCCAAAGCCCCTTCATACTAAACTGAACAAGCCTGCGGTGGCGTGGGCGTGTAGGGTTTGATTCAAAGGAACAAACGGTTAGTTCTTGTCGGTCTACCGTTTGCAGTTTCAGATCATCAATCAGCGATTTTGCTATGAAGCTGGACTGACTACCTGCGTCCAGTAGACATTGCGTTGTCCTGCTCAATCCTGTAGGTCCTGAGACGCATACTTGGGCTGTCTGGAGGTACGTGTAACCGCGGGGAGCGACAGATACCTTTCTAACGGAAGTAACGTTTGTCTGACCCGCAGGACCCCTAATATCCTTTCGTTCCTCACAAATGGACTTATGATGCAGTCTTTTACAGTTAACACACCGAGCCTTTTCTTTCTTTTTGCAATTTGACACTTCGTGGCCACGTTGAAGACAAAGAAAGCATCTGTTTGCTAGTTTCAATTTATTTATTCGATCATTAACGCGTACGATCTTCTTAAAGTCTTGCACCCAATGACCGTCAGATTCACAAAAGACGCAGAATGGTTCCTTTACGCTGGTATCCTTCGGAGTCGATCTTTTAGATTTCGCGTGTACGTGAAGTGTGGACGCTGTGGGAAGGTTACTAGAAGTGCTTGAAAATTCACCACGTATCTTCTGCGTGGTAAGCGCCCCGTCGACTTCCTCGTTCAGAAACTCCATCTGTTGCAAAATGTCCCCTTCGGATGTTCCTGTACGCTTGGCGTGAATTATCCAGCGGCGGCATATATCATCCGGAAAAGCGCGTAAAATTTTCGGCGCGAGGACTCGACCGTATCCGTTCACGTCTTCCCCAAGTGCCCGGAGAGCTTGAATACGTCGCTGGCATTCAATGAATGTTGAATTAAGTTCCTCTGGAGTGGACAGCTTAATTGGTTTTATGGCTTCGAGATAATCTAAGTGGGCTTGAATTATTCGATCCTTGTTGCCATAACGCGCTCGGAGAATCCTCTTCGTTTCTGCGTACGTCTCGGCCGTCACCGCAATACCGTCCACTAAATGCTTTGGTTCTCCCGAGAGATAGCCGCGAAGAAAAATGTGTTTATTGATTGTAGTTACCGTCGGATCTTTGTCAACCGACTGCTCAAACTGCTCCCAGAATCGCGCCCATGTCTCAATATCACCTGAAAAAGGCTCAAGTTTGATCGGCGGAAGTTTTACTGAAGCTGTGGGAACACTAATTGTTACAGATTATGCCGGCGGATTGTCGGGAATCTTTATGTCTGCTACCGATTTCGCAAGCTGTTTCTCTATTTCGTGAGACAATCGGGAAATTGTGAGTTTCGCGGTGTCTATATAATCTTCGCATTTAGGAACATCTTCTTCGTATTCGCCATCGTCTAACAACTCGTGAATATCCTCATCTAATTTTACGAGGCGGTCCAGAACGCTTCCCAATCTGTCATTGTAATATTTATAATCCGCGTTTTCCGATGTGTCGGGCAACCTTGCAACTTCCGCCACGAGTTGCGTAATGTTTGCTCTTTCTCTCATACGTTTTCTCTTTAGAGAGTGTAATTGCGTTTCTGGTTTGTGGTCTGGCACGTCCATTCCGTCCGATTACTCGAAAGTTTAAAGCAGTGTCGGCTAGCGATGGGAGTGTCTCCCGACAGTACGCACTTGGCTGTTTTGACGTTTACTGACCGGAAGTTGGTTTCACGTGACGAGGCATCCTGTTCGAAGACGCCATTCATGTTGATGTTTGCCTTGTGCTCCATTTAACTGCTTTCGTTGTTTGTTGCTGCTTCTTGTTATTTCGTTGCTGCTGTTACGTTTTGTTATTGTTTCTTGTTATTGTTTAGTTTGTTTTAGCAAACATGAGTGATTCCCAAGAAACGCTCTATAAGTGTGAGGAATGCAGTTCAGAGTTTAAAATGCGAAAGAACCTCTACGCCCATATGAGGAAAGTTCATGAACTTGATATCCATGTGTCTAAAAAAGGAAAAGGCAGTGAATTGTGTCCCCAGTGCGGAATTGCATTTATGAGATGCAGTTCATTAAAACGTCATCAAATAACTGTGCATGGCATGAAGTTGGAGGAAAACAGTCGGAAATGCCGCATTATTTGCCCACAGTGCTCTCTCTCGTTTCTCACCTATGACACACTGAGAACACATATTCAAGAGAACCATGACGTTAGTTTTGAGTGCCAGGAGATAGAATTTGGTTGTCTTGCAGGTTTGTTTTTTATATTTATTGTGTTAGTCACGTTTTAGTAAATTTTGTTGATCCCAAGTACATGACTTAAAAATACTGTCTTAACATTTTTTCAGACTTTGAAGAGTGGAAAATTTCTTACGAAAAAGTAAACCATGTTCGTTATGTAATGAATTGTTCGGAGCAGGAGCGACTAGAAAAACGTGTTCGATATTACCACTGCCATCGCTCTTTCAATTTCAATTCTAAAGGAACAGGTGCCAGGTGTGTCAAAAGTATGGGCACGAGTAAAATAGGCAGTACTTGTCCATCCAACATGCAAGTGACAATAACAGAGGACAAATGCTGCTTAAATTTTTTTCCAAAACATATGGGACACACCCAAGATGTTGGAAGAACATTTCTGCATGGGAACGAGAGGGCAGAGTTGGCAGGTAAAATGGATTATGTTACACTTATGTACATGAAACATGAAATTATCAAATTTATTTGTGTGAACAGACGTAGGGTCTATCAATGTGCTTCATTTTTATTTCCTTTTTTTTCTTTTTTCAGGACGGCTGTCACAGGGTGTACCTGTTGGACGAGTCTTACAAGATGTCCGAAGTGCACCAATCGCTGCAAGTGTGGAAAGAATCCATCTCCTTGAGAAAAAAGATTTGCATAATATAAAAAGGGATTTTGATATTGGTTATGCAACGAAGAAGCATGACAATGATGCAGTGAGTGTGAAATTGTGGGTTGAAGAAATGAAGAGACAAAGTGACAACCCAGTACTGTATTTCAAGCAGCAAAAACAAGTGGATCCTAATTTTCAAGATGAAGACTTCATTCTTATTATAATGACAGACTTTCAGGCCGAACAACTTCTAAAGTATGGAGAAGATAAAATATGTGTGGATGGCACTCATGGCATGACTGCATACGATTTTCAACTTTTTACTATTGTCGTTGTTGATAGATATGGTGCTGGAATGCCAGTTGCATTTTGTTTTTCAAATAGGGGAGACATGTGCTTACTGTCTTTTTATTTCAAATGTGTGAGAGAAAGGGTGGGCACTGTAAAGACCAATGTGTTTATGTCTGACGATGCACCAGCATTTTATAATGCATGGTCAGCAGTAATGGGACCTGTGCCAAACCAGTTGCTGTGTTCTTGGCATATACAACGGAACTGGTCTCAGAATTTAAGGAGAATTTCTGGGGGTAGTGAGAAAAAATCAGCAGTGTTTAGTTCACTAAAGCGACTTCAGACTGAACTGGATATAGATGTTTTTAGTTGTAGTCTGGAGAAAGTGATGGAAGACTTATTGAATGATCCGGATACTGCAGAATTTGGCAGGTACTTTCTTAAGATGTACTGCCAGCGAGTGGAAAAGTGGGCGTATTGTTTTAGGCACCGATTGGGCATTAATACAAACAATTACTTGGAGTCCCTACATAAAGTTATTAAATACAGTTATCTAGAAGGGAAAAAGTGCAGAAGGCTGGATAAGTCATTAAATGCTTTGTTATGTTTAGTGAGAGACAAAGTATATGAGGGCTTAGTGAAGCTCTCAAAACGTAAGCAGTGCTCTAGGGCGTCAAGAGTGAAAGCAAGCCACAACGATAGCTCAACTATAACAAATGGGATGATTTTATGCAGGGGTGAAGGGTTGTGGGAAGTGCTTTCTTCCATTGGTTGTGAAGTGTATGTTGTTGTAAAAAATTCAGAACTGATATGCGAAAGAAAATGTTCACTTAAGTGCAACACCTGCAACATATGTGTACATTCGTATAAATGCAGCTGTTTAGACAACATTTTAAATTTCAACATATGTAAGCATATACATGCATGTGCTAAATCATTGTCTGGTGCTGTCCAGGAGAGTGAACAGTGTTCCTTGCCCTCTAGTGCAGACAATGAATATGTGTCAGCATTGCTTTCTGGCAATTCAGAAAAATCTGCTGACACATTTGCACAGGATGTGATGTCTCACTGTGAAACTATAGTTGCACTCAGCAAAGGAACACAGTGTGGACAGGAGACTAAGGCCAAAGTATTGAAGGATCTGAAGAAGATCATTGGTAATCTTAATAAAGATTTTTCTTTCTCAGAAGAAAACAATGTAAATGTGAATGCCAAGATTGAATCTCAGGCTAGATTTTTTTCCACAAAGCAGAGAAGGATTTTGTGAGGGGTGATTAAGTGTTTAAAAAAAAGTAAACTCCAGGTTGGAATATCAACAATATTAGGAAAAAAATAGTTTGCCACTCACTGTAAAGGTGACATGTTGAGTTGCAGACAGGCACAATGTAAAGAATGTTACACATTTAGTTTTTGGCCAAAGCCTTCTCCAGAAAACAAAACACAAACAGATTAACACTAGCAAGCACACATGACCAATATCTCCCACTGCAGATAGTGGAGATGTGTGCAGGTAGTGTGCTTGTGTGTGTAAATCTTTTTGTGTTTTCTTTTCTGAAGAAGTCTTTGGCCAAAAGCTAAATGTGTAACAGTCTTTACATTGTGCCTGTTTGCAGCTCAACATGTCACCTTTACAGCGAATAGCAAACTATCCTTTTCCTAATATTGTTAATGCACATAAAGGTGGTCTTGTACATTATGTCAATTTGTGTGTGTGTGTGAGTGAGAGAGAGAGAGATTCCATGTAGTTGAAGGTGAATAAAAATTTAAATTTACTTCTGCATTTTTTGAGTTTTGTTAATCATGGTATACTAAAATAATGCTGTCCCACCATCTTGGCTCATTCAAACTGTATTCTATAATTCAGTGATATCTAATTGTGTAAATAAAACTGAATTGCACAATGAAACATTATAATTGGTATGTATCAGTGTTTGGTAAAGGATTTGAGTTAACAAAAGACAACAAAGAAAGTAATGGAATTTGCCATGATTTTACTACTGTGTTTGAGCACAAAAATCAAGGATTTAGTGTCACGCTACAGCAAGTCTTAGTTTCTATGTAAAAGAAAACTGGCTGAAATTCTCAAAAGTGCTTAAATGTCATGTCTGTTATGACAAAATACTTTACCACACACAGAGTTTGCCTGTGTTGCGACATTTTTTGGTCTTCTGTGGATAGCTGTAATCAAATTTGGTTTTGATGGTCTGAAATAACTCTTTAAATGCATTAATTACAGCCATTTCTTGTAATCCCACCTGTGAGTCTACTGCAGTTAGCGCTGTTTGAAAAGAGTTTAATGTTTCCTTGTTAATGATCCTTTTTGTGAATACATAATTAGAATGCTAGGAAACAGCTGGTTGATTATTAGTTCTCTTTGTATAAAGTCCCATGACTAGTGCTCTGTTGGCAGACGTCATTGGGTCAACTAAAGTCATCTCATAGTCCCATGTATTTAGATTTGGGATAACAGTGTCAAGGCAGGCATCACCTCTGGTTGGTAAATGACATGCTACAAATAGTCCATAAATTTTTAATAGATTCATAAATTTTCCTCCTTAGAACTCTCCTTGCAAAAGTGTACATTGAAATGAACACCCAGTGCAATTTCTGATTTCTCAAGTGCATAAAATAGCACAGCCAAGATTCTATTTAGACGAGAAAATTTTCAAAGTTGCCATCTGGAGAATGGTATACTAGACAACAATTATTATAATAAGATTTAATAAGTCCGAAGCAGCCAACTCAAAATCTAGGTCCACACAGTAGCTTTTTAAATCAATTTCTTTAACACTAGATTTTCTGTTGGTATATTTAGATACATCACCGAAGGAAGCAGGTGTTCTGCACCATGCACTTATTGAATTTAGGCATTCAATTCAGTTATACTACCCTGCTTCTTGTGCTGATAACCAATTTTTACATACACAGTAAAATTGACTTCACTTCTATAAAAAGTGATAACACATTAAGTTTAGTTCTAAGATACAGGCATTATGGGAGTAACTTTTTGAGCACTATGTGACCCGTTTACACTTAATTCTTCTTTCTGTTTGTCACAGAAAAGATTATTTCACAGGAATATTGGCGACACTATGGAATAAAAAAAACGATACATCACAATATTTTTGGGCCATGTAGCATTATCCATTACATTATATCTAAGACCAGGGTAAACACTTTCAAGATTTTCACCCCTTTTTTTTTTGCTGGAAGCTAAAGACGTTTTCTAGAGTTGTACAAATTATGACTCTGTTCAGGTCTAGCCATGATCTTTTTTCACCATACAGCATTCCTTATGCAAGTTTTCAACAGGGCTGGAACTATACTATGGCTACTTAAAAGCCGCTTTTCGTCGTCCAAAATATTAAAAATACCTCATATTCCTCGGTTTGGTCCCCCTACATGTGAATGCGAAATAAACCGAGGTAGCAGACTTACGAGCAGTATAGCCTTGTGTTAACCTTTTAACCACATTTATTTTCCATATTTTACGCACATTTCGTTATAACAACTAAGATCCACAGAAAGAAAGGGAAAAAAAAAACCTGACACAATATTTCGGCGAATCTGTACGCAAATATATCAATTACGTAAATTTCAGTATGGGCCTACTGCGGAAATTTTACACTATTCTGTTTATTGAACATGAATGACTAAATCGTAAGATGGAAATTACTTCGTGCTTAACTAATTCCTTCAGTATTCATGTGTGCAACTCAGTGATCTCCATACTGATGCAACTGCACCGCATGAAAACCGTCCTCGCAGCAAAGTGTTTACTGAAGGGACAGTCACGTGACTTCCGGCAGCCAAACGTCAAAACAGCCAAGTGCGTACTGTCGGGAGACACTCCCGGCTAGCGATCAGCTGGTCTTAGTAAGACGTTATCTTTGGATTGCTAGTCGAAGTAGTTCAATTGATGGTCGCTAGATGGCAGCACTAGTCATAAACAATCTACAGGCGTAGCGTAGGATCTGATAATTCGTTAAAGCGCTAATCGAGCAGCTACAATAGCAGTACACAGCTGCCATAATGTAATCAGTTGCCTTTACAAATGGCACTACAAAACATGTTGCGTGATAATTCAATTGAACTTAGCTGTGTATGATGGCGGTTGTCGTTGAAGAGCTTGTTGCGTGGTGTAACAAATCGCTGCAGTAAACCTCGTCGTGGTATTGCCGCGTGACGTGCGTCCAGAATTCGGTTCACTACGACAATCGTGGAATTGTCTCGGGCAAAGTCTATCCAGGGTTTCGGCACCAAATTCTTATGTCGTGAATCAAAGTAGAGCCGCGATTAGCAGTCTAACAACACTTTATTACATAGTCACAGAACATACAATATAACAAGTAAAAGATACGTTGTCCTAAGAGTAAACAAACAGTCTCTCACTTGCGAGAAGTACATCACTCTGTGACATCCATTGTGGATTAGTGCCTTTAAACGATCTGCATCAAACACTTAAAATCTTCCTGAACGTGGGGTGGCACTAATGTCAAAACAATCCTCCTTAAGACCAGAAAATCGTTCCCTTGCCGTGCTCTGTACATTGGCATTATCCCCATACACGGCACAAGTGTTTCTGGCTGCCTCCTCTGCTCTCGACCCTCTATTGACCTGAAACAGAGGAATGTGTCGGAAATGATCCCATTCCTCCATTTGATACTCTATTTTCTTGCGTCCACAGGTCCACTCACTGTCTCCAGATGATAAAATGATAGTATTTAAAGTCGACTAGCAACAGTGTACTGTAAATAAAAAATGACAATCGATAAATAAAATGTAAATGTCATGTGATTAGGGCCTTCCGTCGGGTACACCGGTCGGCGGGTGCAAGTCTTTCGATTTGACGCCACTTCGGTGACTTGCGTGTCGATGGGAATGAAATTATAATGATTAGGACAACACAACACCCAGTCCCTGAGCATAGAAAATCTCTGACCCAGCCGGAAATCGAATGTGGGCCCTTAGGATTGAAATTCTGTCACGCTGGTCACACAGCTACCGGGGGCGGACACAATCGATAAATAAACCCATAATAACAGGAAAATCAACATGCAAAACAAAAACTCTTCGAACTTACGCACCAACCTAATAACAACGAGAGCTGGAACTTTAATAATGCCAACTATTTATTTACACCTCGTTCAAAATAGATACGTATATCCAATTTTTACTGACCTTCAAAGTTGTCACCATCATTGTGTATACCCTGTTGCCAGCGATGTGGAAGTCGTAGGATACTCTTAGCAGTGTCGGTTGTGTTGACAGTTCGAGCGACGCGGTCTATTGCCAGACGAATTGTAGCAGTTCTGAATGCCGTGAAGTGTTTCCTTCAGTTTAGAAATAAAGTTGAACTCACGACGGCTTAAGTCAGGGGAGTGCAGTAGGTGGTATCGCACTTAGCAGCCACATCAGTCAAACAAATCAGTAACACCTTGCACTGCACGTGCTTGAGCACTGTCCTGCAAAAATGATGGTCAGGTCCGGCAGAAAGTGTCACCATTTCTGTCTCTAAGCTGGTCGTAGGTTGTGTTCCAAAAATGAGTCCCCTGACCTAAGCCCTCGTAAGTTCAAGTCAATTTCTAAACTGAAGGAAAGACCTCACGGCGTTCAGAACTGCAACAAATTCGTCTGGCAACAGACTGCGCTGCTCGAACTGTCAACACAACTGGAACTGCTAAGAGTATCCTACGGCTTCCACATCGCTGTCAACGGGTTATACACAATGCTAGTGACTACTTTGAAGGTCAGTAAAACTTTGAAACACGTATCTGTTTTGTATGAGATGTAAATAAGTAGTTGTCACTATTAAAGTTCCAACCCTCGTACATCTAATCAGTTTGAGGTGTGTGTCTCCTAGGATCGTTGGTATCGTCACCGTCCAGTAGTAGCGTGCACTAAAAACTTGTACCCAAAGTGCACTCGGGAAATGATTTTTAAATGGTCAGTAGGCATATTGCGTAAGTAGTATGAGGTATCATTAACGCCCTTGTAATCATATCGAACGACTACAAGAGAATGATGAAAAGGAAAAGTGAAACTACGGAAAACTCATTACTTAAGAATGTAAGACGGTCTTCCCAACTATTTCGTCGTGCACAGTCTTCGTACCAGTCGCATTCCATACTATGAAACCTTAATTATTGTTACCATGAGAGCACGTACGCCTACACTCAATAAACGTGAGCGGAATTTCTGGTAAAACACTAACAAATAAGATTTAGATGTCATTAGGTATTATACTCGTATTAAAAGTATCGTTTACTGTTCTTAATACCTAACACTTTATTTTGACTATTCTTGATAAATCTATCAGTGCTTGTAACTGGAACGTCAGTTCCAATCAACATAAATCTTAAGTCTTTGGATGTTTGTTTTGATTGTTGCCGGGAGTTGTCGATGAGCGGATATCGTATCAGCCTGTCTTTCAAATCGCTGCCCTTAATTACTCATTGTATATTACTGCTTACATTTTACTCTTTTTAATCTGTATCTTCATGAATATCGCAATTCGTTTTTGGGAGTGTAGTACCAGATATATTAGGCGGCGTATCTCGCACTGGCGTTGATTCGTGGTACGTTTTCCTTCTTGCGCATTCACACCTGCCAATGAAAGTTGTTTTAAGAAATATTTATCTTCCTAAGCGTTGAGTAGTCTCTACATGTACCGAAATCTATATCTTACGGTGTTGGGAATTAACAGCTTAAAGCTGGGGAAATACTTCACACAGTTGTCAATAAGCTCTAACACGGCGACATGGCTTTAGCGGGTCGTTTCATCACAGAGCAGTACAATAGCCTTATGAGTAAAATGGAATCATTGTTGGCTCTCAATGCCTAAAGTGCCATAAATCGCTTACAATAAGCACGCACCTAAAACGTTTTCTAAAACGGCGATTAGTGGATTACAGCAGTAATTATATTGGCAAGAAGTTATTGTTTCTCACAACAAGGGAGAGTGGTCTTTAATGGGTGATTCAGTGGATGTGATAACCATTCACAGCAATTTATCGATTCTAATTCAGTTTCAATAAAGCACTCTCTGACAGCTAATCGGATTTCGTATGTATCCAACTGATCAGAATACAGTCGTCAGCAACCGTTCAACCGGTGTATGAGAGATGTGAGTAATACAATAACGGAAAAAATCGTAGCACAAAGATAGAGTTTTGCGACATAAACGAATGCTGGGAGGCGTGTTTCGACATCTGAAAGATGATGTCTATTCAGAATTAGAGCTTGTCACGTAAGAGTGGCGCTACAAAAGTGGCTCTGAGCACTATGGGACTTAACTTCTGAGGTCATCAGTCACCTAGAACTTAGAACTACTTAAACCTAACTAACCTAAGGACATCACACATCGAGGCAGGATTCGAACCGGCGACCGTCGCGGTCGTGCGGTTCCAGACTGTAGCGCCTAGAATCGCTCGGCCACACCGGCCGGCAGTGTGTCCGCACGTAAGAGTAGTTGCATCCTTCGCACTAGGACTATGCAGATGAGGTTTGCTCTAAATACATGCTGTGACGGTCGTGACCTTAGTTACTTGTGAGGTTCGACGTGGTGATGTAATTTTAGTCAAGAATGTCTTTGAGGCTAAAAAGACGTTATTATTAACATCTCACTGAATTTCAAGAAGGTCTTCTAGTAAGGCTACGAGAAGCTGGGTGTTCCTTCTGCGATATTGCAGACACACTTGACTGAAATGAAGCCACTGAATATGATCGCTCGCGGTTGTGCTCCTGAGAATGTGCAGTCGCAAGAAGACCAGATTCCGTTCCGTTACCTGGCACTACCGAGAAGGAAGATCATCGTGTTCGGCGTATGCCTCTGGAGCATCGTATCGCATCTGTAGCTGCAATTTTAGCAGCAGTTTGCACGAAAGGGACATAACGAACAGTTACAAATCGATTATTTCAAAGACAACTCCAAGCCAGACGCCCTCTAGCGTTCATTCAACTGACTCCACCGCCATTTGCGACTTCAGTGCTGTGAAATTAGAGCTCATTGGAAGGCAGGGTGGAGGTCTGTTTGGTTTTTAGTTAAAGTTGGTTCTGCCTCGGTGTCAAGATAGCTGTGTGATGGTTAGAAGGAGGATAGCTGAAGGCCTGCAGCCAGCTTGTCTACATGCTAGACAGACTGGACCTACACCTGGAGTTACGGTCTGGAGTGCGATTTCGTATTACAGCAGGAATACTACTCGTTACCCCACGCACCCCGAATGCAAAATTGCACGTCGGTCAGGTGATTCGACCTGTTGTACGGCGATTCATGAACAACATTCTAGAGGTATTTTTCCAACAGGATAACGCTAGCCCAACATTCTCTACAGAGTGTCGACATATTGCGTTGGCCTGCATGATCACCAGATATGTCTCCAATCGAGCACTTATGGGGCATCATCGTACGGCAACTCCTGCGTCATCTACAAACCAGCATTAACCGTCCCTGTATTGACCGACGTAAGTGCAATAGGCCTGGAGGTCCATCCCACAAACTGAACCCGGTCCCAATAAGATCCAATGTACGCACGTTTGCATGTTTACATCCAACATTCTGACGGTTTCCAGTTATTAATGTACAAGCATTTCACATCTTTTGCAGTGGCTTGTCTTGCGCTTACACTAACCTGTAATCTTGCAATGTTAATAATTTAAATGTCTAATAACGTAGACAAATATTTTCCCAAATTTTCATTACTGCACGTTGATTGTCGTTTTGATGTTGCAATTATTTTGCTTTAATTGTATTGCCGATTAGGACTAAAACCAAGGAAAGGTCGTAGCAGACGTGTACTTATTGGGAGAATGTTTCTTATACGTGTGTATATATTTATCTTCTAATTACTTGCTTATTAAATATGTTCACTATTAAACACTTTTCATATCGTGGTCCCAAACAGTGCATACGTAGCCGTCATTGATAATAAGTGACTGTTGACTATTCTGACTTGGGTGTGCATTGGAGTACCCAAGTTTCATCAGAGGCTGCGATAAGATTCGCAAATGAATGCGCCTCAGCTCAGACTCCGCTGAAATCCTTTCACTTGCCTACAGATGTTTCAGCTTCACTAAGAAGCCGTGGGACACGGCGGATGAACGCTTGACACATATTTCTTTTTGATTATGGTTTTACAGTTTTCATCTCTAAAAACGTCTAGAGAGATTCGAATAGCTCTGGGGCCTCTCGCATTTAGTGAAACAAAAATTACGTTATTGTTCTCGTCGGTATTGGTTGGCCAGAAACGTCGACCGTTACACTAAATATTCAACCCGCTTATTGAACTCCTTGTGCTAAGAAACACACGAGGCCTTCAAATTTTCATCATTATTATTTTCTGATGCTATACAATTTCCACCGGTTGAAAGCTTTTATAAGTTAGAAATATAAAGTTGATGTGTTGCACCGGCCTATAGCGCACCAATTGCTGAGACATAGTGAGAAGTGCTATTATAACGTGTCGGTACACGAAGGTCAAACGCTCAGCAACTCCAATCCCGACATGTCCCGCTCCCTATACACGCTCTGAAAGCTACGTCTGGCTGATTCACCATATATGTTCGTGTATTGTCGAGGCTGTGGCTACGCCGCCATTAATTTCTACCAGGAAATTAAGCAGAAAAGTTTCTATACCTGCTCAGATGATGCTGTCGTTTATCGTCTAGTAGTCATCAGAAGACCCAAACAAATTGCAAAACGATTTAGAAAAGATATCTGTATGGTGCAAAAATTGGCAGATGACTCTAAATAAGGAAAAGTGTGAGGTTAGCCACATGAGTGCTAACAGGAATCCCTTAAAATTCGGTTACATGATAAACCAGAAAACCTAAAGGTCGTAAATTCAACAAAATGCCTAGGAAATACAATGACGACCAATTTAAATTGGAAAGAAAACACTAAAAATGTTGTATGGAAGACGAATCAAAGACTGCCTTTTATTGGCAGAATGGTTAGAAGATACAACAAATCTGAAGAGACTGCCTACACTAGGCTTATCTATGGTTGTCCCTCCTCTTTTGGCGTACTGCTGCGCGGTGTGCGCTCCTTACCAGATAAGGTTAACGGAGTACGAAAAAGTTCAGAGAATAGCAGCACAGTTTATATTGAGAAATAGATAGAGAATGACACTGACTTCATACAGGATTTGGTGTGGACATGGTTAAAGCTAAGGCGTTTTTCGTTGCGGCGGATTCTTCTAACGAAATTTCAATCACCAATTTTCTACTATGAATGTCAAAATATTTTGTTGACGTCGACCTACATAGGGAGAAACGATTATCATAATAAAATAGGGGACTTCAGAACTCGCACGGAAAGATACAGGAGTTCGCATTTCCCACGCGCTGTTCGGGATTGGAATAGTAAAGAACTGCTGTGAAGATGGTTCGATGAACCCTCAGCCAGGCACTTTGGTGTGATTTGCAGAATATCCACGTAGATACAGATGTAGTGATAATTACAGAATTGCGTGTAGAGCAGTCCACTGCGGAAGAAAACATTCAACGTCCTTTCAGAATAAATATTCGACAAATGGTGTAGCCGCGCGCGGTAGCCGTGCGGTCGTGGGCGCCTAGCCACGGTTCGTGCGACTCCCCCCGTCGGAGGATCGAGTCATCCCTTGGACATGAGTGTGTGTGTTGTCCTAAGCGTAAGTTAGTTTAAGGTAGGTTAGGTAGTATGTAAGCCTAGGGTCCGATGACATGAGCAGTTTGGTCCCATAGAACTTACCATAAATTTCCAAATTTTTCGAAATGGTGTATCAAAAAATCCCCATGATTTAACATTCTTTTTTATTTTCGAGATCTTTGTTGTCAAATATTTTAAACTTTTTTTGTTTGCCGTATGATACTTGCTGCAGAGAACTCCCCATTTTCCTATGTTCTTCCTTTCAGTTCTTTTTAGTTTCCCCTCTTTACCTCTGCTTCTGGACAATTATAGACAGTAATTAAACTCTGTACCTTTATAACAACGTATTACACGTATTTCAAACAAAAGCAACAACGCTGCAGTCCCTACGGCGCTTCTGTTGTGAATGAGGCTTTTGCCACAGTAATGCAGCAAATGAAAGGAATAAGAAACCTACACATTGTCGATAACTTAACTAAATTTCCAGTTTCAAATCATTATAGGAAGAGAACCACCGCTCAGAATGACGACAAATTTGTACAGTATATTATTGACGCAGGAGAGAACGTGAAACACGTATGTAACGCAGCAGCGATGGCGAGGCATTGCAGCATCTGTGACCAGAGAGTATGCGCTTGACCGCGCGAGTGTTGCGAGCGGTTCTCAGTCTGTCAGTCAGTCGTTGCGAGTCTGTAGCTCTGTCTAGTTGAGAGCAGTACTCTAGTAGTAGTCGTGCAGTGCAGTACGCCAATAGTCGTCATGGAGAGCGGTCGGCAACACTGGTCAAGATGGTGAATAAGGTATACTGTTAATTAATATAATCATTAGATAATGAAAAATTTTATTTATTGTAACTATTCTCCAGCAAGTCCCCAATAATAATTTTTATTTCAAAAGCATTTTTTTTCAAAAATTTAATTTTTATTGAACTAAAGATTTCGTTGCACTTCCCATTTCACTCCACTTCTTTAAAAGAAAATTTTTAGTAAAATCACAAAAAAAGAGAATATTATTATTTGCAATGCAGTTCCTCCAAGCGGTGCGCAACAACAAGAGCAGAAATGTGACATCCATTTATTCTGAGGTAAGACTTTAATTCTGATTGTTTTGCACAGGGCCAAAGACCGATATTTCGGTTTAATTGAATTTTCTTGTCACTGAATGGACTTTAATTTTTTATGAAAAACTTATATTTGAGTCAGATTGCGTATTTCACATTTTTGTTGCCATTGTCAGTACATTTCATTGTGGGCAGGTTACGCTTAGCGCAATGTCCATTAGCATTCATAATTAAATATTGTCATATTTCTTTCTTTCAAAATTTTGTGGAGAGGTTACAAACGGCTCCCATTTGTATTAAGTATTGTTTTTTTTATTTCCCTTTAAAATTACGGTGGGGAGGTTACACTTGGCGACACCCAGTCCAGGATCGTATTTCGTTGAGAGTCTTTTGAGCAACAGTCAGATATCTGCTCTTATTTGCTTAGATATAATTAGGATTTGGCGCAACGCTTTTATTAACTTGTGACTTTCTTTCTACAGGTCAACGGCAATTCGTTGCTCTGTTGTATTTGTGTGTTGTTTTTGCATTTGTGCTTATTGTTTTGTGAATAATTGTGACTGTTGTAAAAATGCCGCGAAAGACTGTGAATAGTGTATCGCGAGGTATTGTGAATGAAATTACCGACTTAAACAGCGTGACCGATAGTAATTGTGACACGCAGTATAATGATGACAATCCTGCGTTCACTAACAATCAGTGCATTCCAACCACTAATGATGAATTTTATATTAATGATGAACAAACGAACTCAATTGTCTCGTCTGTTAATTTGACGACAATTGATGACGCAGAACGCTCTATAGTAATGAGCGCTGCCGAGCTTAACACACCCGATTTAGAAAATTCAAATAACGTACAGACAAATTTTTCGAATGAAAATGGTCAGTGTACTGAAAATTCGACGGATTCATTTAACGCGACAATTGCAGGTACACAGTCAAACAGCACAGATCATGGAGTAGGTAATGTTACTTGGGATCAATTTATGGCATTTTTGCTACAAAATTTCAAACAACTTAATGAACAGTATAAACAACTTAATGAAAAACTTGATGAATGGAACAAACGACTGGAAGAAGATAACAAACAATTTTGTGAAAGTATTAAACAGCCGAAAGAAAAACACGACAACTTTAACGAACAGAACAAACAAGTTAGTGAACAGATTACAACGGTTACCGTGGAATGTCATGACGCTAAAGTACAATTACGTGAGGATACTAAGACTTGTGCTAATAACAGTAATGAAGAAGTTGGCACTGTTGCACAAGAATTAAGTAGCACACGTGTAGACACAACAGAATCACATAAAGACAAGATTAATGCAGTCACTGAACAATGTTCAGCGAACGAAACACAGATACACGAAATTAATGCAGTCACTGTACAATGCCTTAAAAACGCAGTACAGATTCGCGACGAGATTAATTTAGAGTCAGTGGAAATTTCACACACTCCGAATACGGAAGCTGGCGAGAAATTTGCACGACAGATCAACCAAATTGACGAAAGTGTTACAGTAACAGAGTTGAAAACTAATTCAGTCACCAATACGTCACAGAATCCACTACTTTGCGAACATTTGTCAGACTTACGCAGCGTGTATAATGTGAGCAATTTACAGAGACTGCGAGATGTAAAATCCGAAAAGCCACGCGACTTAGAATATGAAAAGATACGCAACTTGAAGTACGAAATGACACAGACGAACAGATTCACTCACAAACCCGAACGTGTTTTCCAATTCAATGACGAGCAATTTTTATCCGCAAGAAAATGTAAAGAATTTAATAATGACAGAACACAGGTACACACTTTGAGCTGTATACGACAATTTATTTTTGTGCTTTCACCGCTATTGCATGTAATGCAGAAACTAGCTTTGAACCAGATGCGACAATTTATTTTTGTATTTACAACAGCATTGCCTATAATGAAGAAACTAGAATTAGCATGCAGACAGCAATTTATTTCTGAATTTGTACCGCCATTGCCTATAACACAAAAGCTAAAAATTATTTGCAGTGCGTAAAAGACCTCAGGGGATTCATTACGCTTTAATGAATATGTGCCGTAGCGAGCATAGGGCCCCGAGCTGTAGTAGTGCTGTTTCATCTTTAGTTTTCTGCACTGCTGCCTTTTCTTCTACTATCCTTTATATCTATCAAAACTGCTCTTTAACTATTGCTCTACCTAGAATTAAGAAAAATTACAAAGAAAACTCGACATGACAAAGTTTTACCGAATGTGACAATTTTCAGTAGGCACTCCCGTAATGACAACTACCGCCGTAATTTTAATTACAGACAAAATCGTAATCATCAGTATGTGTAAAATTAACAGCAAACGCATTTTTTGGTAACAATAGACCTTTCCACCACAATAGCATGAAAGTCAGCCGCTTAGCATACGTAACCAACAATGCAGTCTACATGGTCAACCAGGCTTTAATGTTTCGCCGCGTGCACGTATAGTCCCAGCTCCAACAAATAGTAACGCATGGCAGCAAAGAAATAACTACGTACAGACAACACACTATTTCAACTCGCATCGCAATGCGCCGTATAGAAATTACTATCATGACAGACGTAAAAATAACGAGCACAATTTTCAGCGTACATTTAATAACAGTCGATCTTATGAGCAGCAACAACACCAGCAACAACATTATCATGAATGATCCAAACAATAGGTGTCATCGATAGCGTAACACGTCAGTAAGAAATAACAGAACAGTTCATATAGTGGAAATGCCACAGCATCCTCCCGTAAATAATAACACGTACGATAGATTTTAACCAGATACAGCACAGATTGCATATTACAGTAACGCAAACATTACTTTTGACACGCAGAATTTTGTTCACGAGAATGTTATTTGAAACATGCTTTGTTGAATGCTCCACTTTTATCGCACCCAGATCTTACCAGAAATTTTTCCATTGCCACCGACAGTTCCAACACCGCTTTAGGCGTACATATTTTCCAGGAAATCGAAGAAGACGGTTCTACAGTAATTAAAAACATCGCATTTGCAAGCCGCATTTTGTCACCCGCTGAACGAAATTATTCTGTTACAGAACTTGAAACATTATGTGTTGTATGGGCTTTCACGAGATTTCGGCATTTTCTTTACGGCAGACATACCACAGTTTACACAGATCACAGAGCGATACAATTTTTACTTTCGGCCAAATTCACGCATGATAGATTAAGTAGATGGAAACTATATTTACAAGAATTTAATTTTACAATAGTTCACATTCCCGGTACACAAAATGTTATAGCAGACGCACTATCGCGTTCTCTCAGCAACAATCAGCAAGACGTAGCAACCAACTTCTGCAAAACAAATTTCAGTGTCATGTACATTCAGCAAGTTGCATTTGAAAACTTTATTTCATCGTCATTACAGGACATAGCAAAGGAGCAAAATAAAGACAATGTATGGAAAGAAATTAAACACCTTTGGCAAGATAGGAAAAATGTTACGATTAGAAACCACTACACTGTACGCAATGACATTCTGTTTCACCGCTCTCATCCAGACAGCAACAATTGGTTATTATGCATTCCTGACGAACTGGTTAACAAATTAATCTGGTACACTCATCTAAGTTACGCACATTACGGAGCACGAAAATGTTTTCTTATACTGAGACAGAACTGTTATTTTTCTAACATGGAGAAACGTATACGACGAGTTTTAGCGTCTTGTAAAATTTGCCAGAAAGCTAAATCAGACACCACTTCACATATTCCTCCTTTATATCCCATTATACCTGTTAAATTAAGACATATGGCCGCTGTAGATATTTTTGGTCCGATTCCCAGAAATAACAGAGGTTTTTGCTACATATTTGTCGCTGTTGAGCTCACTTCAAAATTTGTTACTTTCACTCCATTACGCAAAGCTACTGCTAAAACTGTTTCGAAAGCATTTGTAAAACATTTTCTATCTCATGTAGGGCATGTAATGAAAGTAATTTCTGACAATGGATCTCAATTTCGTAGTAGCGTATGGACACGCATGTTACGAGCCAGAAACATTTCTCCGATCTATATATCCAAGTACCACGCTTCTTCGAACCCCTGTGAACGATTAATGAAAGAAATTGGTAAACTGTGCCGAATATACTGCCACAAAAGACATATTGATTGGGACACACACATACTCTCATTCCAAGATGTAATTAATTCCATTCCAAATGAATCCACTATGCTATCTCCGTCTGCTATACTGAAAAATGCTGAACCACCTAACAAAATTAAAGAATTAATAACATTTCCTATATCTCGTCGATTACGACACCACGAAATAATTGACATTGCGCTGAACAACATCAAACGTGCCGCAGAGCGCCGGAGAAGACAGCAAAAACAGGTTTGTACACACCGCGTCTTTCACGTTGGACAGAAGATACTAGTACGTACACACTATTTATCCAGCAAATTAAAAGGTAAGTGCAGTAAATTTGAACTTCTATACGCAGGTCCATATCGGATTCGCAGCATCCCTCACCCCAATGTTGTACACGTCGAAACTTTGAGAACCAGAAAATCGAAAGGCAATCACCATATCTCAAACATTAAACCGTTTATTGAATGAAGACACTTTATGATTCAACACATTATGATGCCATTTACTAATGCAATTATTTCACCTTACTAATTACTGATGATTATCGTATTTTTTCTTGGCAAGTGCCCGGCAAGGTAAGGTTAGCAGGTCGCTTTTCTTGTCGTTACACATCAGACCGTGCATATTTTTTCAGAGACACTTACGTATTTTATGACTAATTATGCAATGTTAGCTAATGACATGCTAATTTCATTACATTTTTTTCATTAAAGGCTTTAATTCTCGCCTCTATTAACTACACTACATACAAGCTGAACACAACGAACGTCACATTTTGTCTTTTTATGTACGATTATATTCCAGTTTTGTTAGTATGCACTGTGAAATAGTTAGGATATAACACACACCAGTTAACTTTGACATTTTTTTTGCTTTATGACATCTCAAGATCGCGACTGTTTTACATTTTTTGCTGCTGCATTGTATTATTCTGTGAACATTTTCGCATCTGAACACTGTCAATGTCTTTGACATATTACGCTTTCTGTCATGTTATGCTGTATGCTTAATTGTGTCACCATAAACCAGTCATTATTTAGTGGGTATATGATTTAAATGCAAGACATTAATCTTTGTTCATGAATTTCAAAAAGGAATGATGATTCTAAGAAATAAATTTAGCATAAATGGGAATTTCACCTAGGGAATAAACGAAAGGAGATGCAATAACTTTATGAGGAAGAGTAAATGGATCAGGATTGGCAGGCATTAACAAGAATATACAATACTCATCACAGAATAGCAGTCTTAACTAATTTTTTGTTTCAGAATACAAGGTGATTGATGCAGGCTGTCAGACTGAACTACACATCTTAGTTTTAGTGATGAAATATGCTAGAGATAAGGAATAGTTGTATAATGAGTAATGAAGTGATTTTTTGCAGATGATAATGAATACTGATGAATAATGATGCAGGATATGGTATTATGAATAATGAAGTTTTTCTTTACAGGTGATGATAATAGTGAAGTTATGATGGTATTGATAATGAAGTTTTTTTCTTTACAGATGAGGATAATGTTGAAGTTATGTATTTATGCTATGTAGTTATTTAAGTATTTGTTGCAGTTTGCTTTGACAGCAGGTGTTACATTGCATAGTAGGATGACAGAAAGTTTTGGAAAGGACAGCTATGGAACACATTTTATACACATTTCACTACCTGTTGATTCGAAGTTCACTACTTTTCAGCATAGTGTGCGTTTCTTCTTTCAGGTCAATAATCCATTTTGTATATTTTTTTCAGGAGAAGTTTTTCATTATACTTACTAAACCTGTTAGTTATTATACCTGTTCTAGTACTTGCATTTTTATTTTTTACCCATTTGTGTTTATCATTTATGAATGTGATCACATATACTGCCTTGTTGCATAACCTTGCTACAGCTGACTCATGACGAATGACGTTACCTATCCTCATTTGCAGCAATAGGTCAAAAACAAATAGTGTTATGCCTCAGCAATTAATTATCGATCCCAACGCAATGCATTGCTAACAAAAAAAAAATGTATTACCAGTCCCACATGATGTCACTAGTTTATGATAATTCTGAGTAATACTGATTAGCTCTGAATCGTATGTCACTTGAGTAATGACTTCTTAATGAGACAAAAAAAGTATATATTTAAGATAATGCTTTGTCACTAGCTAACAACTGCCACTGTTTATTGTAATGAGACTACTTATAATGCCTGTGATTATTAATGCTTTGACTGTAATTAACTGATTTTAATAATGACTTTGTAATGATCTGAGTACTATTGAAGGAGAAACACTGTTTATTGTAATGAGACTACTTATAATGCACATGATTATTAATGCTATGACTGTAATTAACTGATTTTAATAATGACTTTGTAATGATCTGAATACTACTGAATGAGGAACACTGTTTATTGGAATGAGACTACTTATAATGCCTGTGATTATTAATGCTATGACTAATTAACTGATTTTTAATAATGACTTCGTAATGATCTGAATAATATTGAATGAAGAACTATGTTTTATTCTATTCAATACTTGCTGGCCACTGAGTGCCAATAATTAATGTCACTCGATGAATTGTTATTAATTATGCCATTAATTAGCTCTTGTTTTCAATGTTCATACTTTGTAACCAGAAAAGAATGTGACTGTTTAATAATGCTTTGTAATTAGGAGAAGACTAGTGATTCTTGCTATTGGAATAACACATAATTAATTAACTATGCTATTGTTTCATAATGCTTTGTGATTAGGAAAAAGCTAATGATTATTACTATTGAAATGACAAATAATTAATTAACGATGCCATACTTTGTAATTGGAGATGAATGTGACTGTTTAATAACGCTTTGTAATTAGGAGAAGGCTAATGATTCTTACTAGATTGGAATGACACATAATTAATTAACTATGCTGTTTAATAATGCTTTGTAATTAGGAGAAGACTAATGATTCTTACTATTGGAATGACAAATGATTAATTAACGACAAATGATTAATTAACTGTAATTAGGAAAAGTCTAATGATTATTATTGGAATGACAAATGATTAATTAACTGTAATTAGGAGAAGGTTAATGATTCTTAATTATACTTCGTAATTGGAAAGGAATGTGACTGTTTAATAATGCTTTGTAATTAGGAAAAGGGTATTGATTAATACTATTGGAATGACAAATGATTAATTAACCATACTATACTTTGTAACTAGGAAAAGAAGGCTACTGATTCCATGTAAAACAATTAATGAACATTTTTCTGTAATACTACATACTTGGTACAGAAATGTTCAATAACTGGGCTATGAATGCCACAAACTGCTAATTAAGTCTCTAATTGTCAATATTATGTGACTTGATGTCCTTCACCTCATAAGCTGACTACCCTGAATTATTGCAATGTCCATTTGTCCTGTCTATCCTAGTGATCATGGAGCACTATCTTTGGTTTTGCACTAATTCTACGCTGGTGTGCCTTGTAAGAGCGTGGTGTTGACACAACATGCAGTCCACCACCGTGAGCGATGAAGACGTTATTATGGTCCCACTGTTTGGTATACCTAATGTACTGCCAAAATGAAAACATGGAACATTACTACGACAGTTCAGTGTCTTGGCTACACTGATAAATTCTGATGGGAAAAGATCTTCAAGTTGTGTCACTTGGTGTTGTACTTCTGTGGAAAGATATGGACTTTCAGAACAGCTGTGTGCAATCTAAAGTGCTACAACCATGATGCAATCCTTCCCTTTCCTATCCTATTTCTTGTCACATAGTGAAAATCATTTTTTGCTAACATTATTTATGTTCATGGGTTATACATTTTTCGATTCGCTGAACTCCAGTGCGATTACACTTATGTCACTGGTCGACATGATGTTTTGCCATTATGTTTATTTGTTGTGAAAATGCTAAAGACATTTTTTCAGTGCGTGTGCACTTTGGACATGATTTGTTTTGCCATTATGTTTATTTATTACGAAAATGCTAAAGACATTTTTTTCGATTTGTTCTGAAGTACAGTATATGTGCACTCTTGTCTTTTATATTGTATATACATTTTTTTATGATATGTTCTGAACTACAGTGCATGTGCACTTATGTTAGGTGTTAATATGTTTTCTACTGAACTTCAGTGCCTGTGCACTTTTCTCATTTCTCAATATGATTTGTACTCATTCTGTATATTCAATACTTCAATGCGTATGCACTTATGTCATTTGTTACTCATTGTATATACGTTTCATCATTTACTGATATGTTCTCAACTGCAGTGCATGTGCACTCATGTCACTTGTCAACATAATATTTTTTGCCAGTCTGTTTATTTGTTCTGAATATGCCAATGAATTTTTTCAGTGCCTCTGCACTTTGTTTTCTGTCAAATAATTTGTATATACATTTTTCTGATTTGTTACTATGTTTTGTACTCACATCTTGTCTTTGTCTTATATATTTTGTACTTAGTGCGTGTGCACAACATTTAATTCATGTGCTACATCTAAATATTCTGTAAATTGTAGAAGTTTATTAATTAATTAAAAATTTTGCCGCGATTGGCAAGTCCAAATGACTCACCATCGCTGCCAAATTTTTGCCCCCCCAGTGGAGGGTTATGAAACACGTATGTAACGCAGCAGCGATGGCGAGGCATTGCAGCATCTGTGACCAGAGAGTATGCGCTTGACCGCGCGAGTGTTGCGAGCGGTTCTCAGTCTGTCAGTCAGTCGTTGCGAGTCTGTAGCTCTGTCTAGTTGAGAGCAGTACTCTGTCAGTAGTCGTGGAAGTCTGTAGCTCGATGTAGTTACGAGCAGTTCGCTAGTTGTAGTCGTGCAGTGCAGTACGCTAGTAGTCGTCATGCAGAGCAGTCGGTCAGTAGTAGCAGCCCAGTGCGGTTGTGTGATGTAGGCGGTCGGCAACACTGGTCAAGATGCTGAATGAGGTATACTGTTAATTAATATAATCATTAGATAATGAAAAAATTTGTTTATTGTAATTAATTTCCAACAAATGCCCCAATAATAATTTTGATTTCAAAAGCATTTTTTTTTTTAAATTTTATTGTTTATTGAACTAAAGATTTAATTGCACTTCCCCTTTCATTCCACTTCCGTTAAAGAAAAATTTCAGTAAAATAAAAAAAAAAGGAATATTATGATTTGCAATGCAGTTCCTCCAAGCCGTGCGGAAAGATAAGAGCAGAAATGTGACATCCATTTATTCTGAGGTAAGACTTTAATTCTGATTGTTTTGCACAGGGCCAAAGACCGATATTTCGGTTTAATTGTATTTTCTTGTCACTGAACGGACTTTAAATTTTGTGAAAAATTTATATTTGAGTCAGATTGCGAATTTCACATTTTTGTTGCCATTTTCAATACCTCTCATTGTGGGCGAGGTTACAATTAGCGCAATGACCATTAGCATTCACAATTAAATATTGTCGTGTTTCTTTCTTTCAAATTTTTGTGGGGAGGTTACACTCGGCTCCCATTTGTATTAAGTATTGTCTCTTTAATTCTTTTAAATTACGGTGGGGAGGTTACAAACGTTATGAAAAATGAAAGATGCGTCGCAATATCACAACTATGGTTCGAGATATACATTACGCAATTAACACTGTCCAATACACATAACTGTACAAGTTAGATAGTCCACAGTTGTGGTACTGTTAGCTAGGTAAGCCCATCCACCACGGATAGCTCGGGAAAAATCGTTTTTCAATTGGTCTGAAGCCAAAAACTGCATCAAAAGCGAAGTGACATAGGTTTTCAATTGTCTTGGGACGAAAAACCCACAAAAGGCCAAATGACAACAGTTTCTGACCGTCCAGAGGCTAAAAACCAGATAAAATAATCTGACATCGGTTTTCCGCCACAAACATGAAATCGAGAAACAGCATGGTCAACAGATCGGAGTGTCTCAGCGGTCACGTTCAAATTGCTTTGCGCAACGCGTGCCTTCAGTTCAGCTACGTTCGTAACTGGAGCACTGAACAGAGAATCTCTCAGATAACTCGACAGCCAGAAGTCACACGTATTATGAACAGGTGATCTCAAGGGCCAGAGCTTAACAGTATGACGGCTGGTTGTTCTATTATTTCCAAAATGCATTTGCCCGTGCAATGTGTAGAGGAGCACCATCTTGGATAAAAATATCCTGCCCACATATCTACGCTGATGAAGGTTTGGAATGATACTGCTGCGCAAAAGACCCTCAAAACATTTACTACGTCAAACGATGCCGCCAACCCATACCATACAGTCACCTCAGTAGATTGAAGTGGTACAGGCTGATGTGCGTGTGGATTTTTCGCTGCCCTTATTTTGCAGTTCTTCGTATTGACGTGTCCTTGGAGGTGGAAATAGGCTTCGTCTGTCCACAGAATATTCGACGTGCATTCATTGTCAACCTTCACGAGAGGAAGAAATTCCATAGTGAACGTTTGTCTTGCTGGCAGGTCAGCAGGAAGCCTCTCTTGAACATGAGTAATTTTTTTATGGACAGCAGTGCAGGATGCTGCAATTGGCCTCGCACTGCGTGTCTGCACATCACGGCTCGACTCCTCCTGCAATACTGTGGCCACATCTTCGATAGATGTTGGGTCAAATGATTTCCTCTCTCTGTCATACTGAACTTGAAAAGATCCTGTGTTTTCCGCTTTTGTTATAATTTTCTCCATACCCTTAGAAATTATCGGATCAATGTTTTTTTCATATCCTAGAGTGCTCGGGTGTTCTGCAGGGCTACTAGCGTACAGTCACCATGTTTGTAAAAGAGCTTTACCAGTAGAGCGAGATCCTTCGTAGAGACAGTCATGGTGTGGATCTCGAAGGCAAACTGAGGAACAGCCGTGTGCCGCGCGTATGTTGGTGGAGATATCTTGACGGTTACAGAACCGTTTATTGGCCAGCTTTTTTTCATAACGATTCCCCCTGGCGTGAATAACATGCTGTTCAAATGTGGCTTCATTCTGAGCAATGGTCCTGTTTCCACAGTTGTTTGAAACTGGAACTTTAAAGATGGACATCTTGTAACGCACGGATCAGGTGAAATTGCAAGTTAGGTAAGTGGTCGCATCTCTTATACAAGTCTATGAAGAACGTGCGGGGCTACAACTCTTTGTAAAAGAGTGCAACGCGACCCAACACGCCTATATAGTTAGCTTAATGTATTCAAATGTATGACGATCCTGTTTTGAACAGTAACATCGTTATCGTTAATGTTACCGTCTTCTACTCTACAAGATTTGGTACGACTGGTTAATCTTTGACAACATTTCTTGAAGTAGCAGAATTAATAAAATCTCCATATAAATACTTCGATCATTTCCTGTAAAATTTCTTAGTTAATACTTCGATCGTTTCGTATATTACAAGAAATTGAAGTATTTGAGTTGTGTGTGCACTCATGTTGATTCCAGCCGCTCACTGACCTTTTCTTATCAGGATTCATATCGACCACTTCCGTGCCGTCTCACGAGAGGTACGCTTGCGGCTGTTTGAAGGCATTTAATCGCAAGCGAAACGCTCTGTGTTTTCTCGACTTGCTGGGTGTTCCGGATGCTAATAGTGGTTGCTCGCCGATGGCCGACGTCTGGTTACCGTGTTGCGGTTGGCCATTGTTTACTGTGAAGACTGTGCCTACACTGTTCGACGAATCACCGCTCACCCCTGCCTTCGTGATCGTGTGTTACGTCTTCTAAGTCGGCGCAGTTCTCTTTTCTTGTGCCTTGGTTCTGCCAGGCTTCCTGATTTCACCAGTCTCGAGTAGAATTAAATGTTGAGCACCCTGAGGTATTTGTGATTAAGTGTCGAACGCGATTCACATTAAATCCTGTACGTTTACTGAGCCCTTCTCACTGAAGTTTGTTTACGGTTCTCGCCCATAGCTTTTTGTAGCTGTCGCTGGTGGCTATTGCTTTGGATTGTGTTCATGACGTGGATTTGCATATCCGGTAATAGGAACATGCCAAGTTACTCTTAAGACTACAGCAAAGAGGCGTACATTTTGCCTAGTTCATGACCCACTACTTCATGGTGTGATTATTACGGAGGGCAATTATAAATCCATGTCAAGTGTGTGAGGGTGTCATTCTGAAATCTCAGCCTTTAAGGCTCTTGCAAAACACTGCAACCTCCAGCTGTCTGTTAACGCTAAAACACTCATGTGCTAGTCGGGCACAGTTTCCCTTTCGTGAAGAGTATGATGCCAAGGCCAAAGACCAGTGTACAATGCGTAATTGAATTCTGTTATACACTGAAGAAAAATCGCAACATCTAAAATAATTAATGTAGAGTTATGAAATTTCGGGAATACATTTACCTAGCTACCATATTTAAGTGATAGACATTAAAAGATCACGGGTTAATGTTAGTGCGAGATAAGCCATTGCAAATGTTGGTACATTAATAACCGGTGTAACGAGCAGAATGTTGAATGCAGGCATGGGAACGAGGGTGCACTGAATTGCCCAGGAGCCGGATGTCAATTTGTGCGAGGGAGTTCCGTCCATGTTGCTCTTGGTCAGTCAGTACAGGAACGGTTAATGCTTTTTGTGAATGACGCTGGAGCTGTCGTCCGATGATGTACCACATGTGCTCGGTTGGAGACCGACATGCTGGTCGAGCAGGCCAAGGCTACATGTCGGCACTCTATACAGCATGTTGGGTTACAACAGTGATATATGGGGAGCTTTATCCTGTTGAAAAACACCCCTTGAAGTGCTGTTCATAAATGGCAGCACAACAGGTCAAATCACTAAGGCTACATGTCGGCACTCTATACAGCATGTTGGGTTACAACAGTGATATATGGGGAGCTTTATCCTGTTGAAAAACACCCCTTGAAGTGCTGTTCATAAATGGCAGCACAACAGGTCAAATCACCAGATTGACATACAATCAGGGTGCATGACATTACCATGAGAGTGCTCCTGCTGTCACACGAAATCGCACCACAGACCGTGCGTGGGTCCAAAGTGTCTACGGCACAGACAAGGTGGTTGCAGGTCTCAATCTGTACAATTAAATGGTGGAAATTTCATTTGAAAAAGTTATATTTATGTTCTATGTGTGAGACGGATATTTTATGGTCTCTTTTGCATGTTCTTGAGATTTAAAAATTCAGAAGTGCGAAATACAAACATTAATGTGTGGAATGTTTCCTGAAATAATTAAGGGTATTATCTGAAACATTTTTCTGATTAAATTCTTCTCTGTAGATTGAAATACTATAAATTTATAAAATTAACTTTTTATGGTTGTTTATATAATTTAGTGGCACCGAACCAAAAGGAGGAGCTAAATTTTCGCATTGAGAACGATCGGCATCTGACCACTTTCAGATCGAAGCTACCTACCATTTGGGTATTATTCCTACTAGTTCTTTTGGGTGGGGCGTAGTCCTAGGATGGTGGAGGACTGACCGTCTTTAGGTCAGGAGAAGCACAACTTCCTCGCCAGGACATTGGTTGTAGAGGCAATGGTGACATGAACAGCTTGTGGAGCCGTGAATGAAACATTCCTAATTAGAATATTACTTTTGTTTATTTTAGTACAATCACAGATAGTGGGATATTGTTTCCCCTCGTGATATTGGTGGCTGGTGCCGCGCAGAGAGCAAGTTCCCTGTTGGGAGCCAGCACAGCATCTTCTGGCGGCGTCGGTCAGTGGCTTCAACAAAGCCTCCCATGAAGCGTGTCAGGCCTTGCTTGTAGCAGGGCTGTGTGTGGCCACCGCTTACCACACCAGGATAGCCGGTGTTCAAACCGTGACAGTCGACACTACGAATGTCGAAAGAATATGCCTGCACTGGGCCGTGATTAGTGATGATGGAAAGGTTCAGAAACTGGTGCACGGTATCAGAGAGACTGGGGCAGTCAGCTAGGGGAAATGGCCACCAGTCCGATAGATGACTCAACAGTGTGAATGCACTATCTGCATATAGCCCTTAGCTGAGGCATTTACCTATTACCACTGGAAACAAAGTCCCAGGTAGGTGACTTGATACTGCAGTGGTCTCCACCTCAAACTCAGCACCTGAAGAAGGTGACGGTGTTCGGCATCATGTACACGACTCGATACAGTTGCGCGCGGAGAACGTCGACGAGGAATTGCAAACAGCTGGGAATGAGGGTCTGGTCTGGGGAGATATTTATGAGACTCTACAGGCCAGTACTTCCCAAACATACGCTAACAGCTGGGTGTCACCACTGGGTTTGTTGACTTCATAGCTGTGCCTGTCTTGTTTAGTCAGTACGTGAAGGAAGTTAGCCTGTTCTTTTGGAGATGTCCAGGAGAACAGAAACAGCCACCACGAATTAAGACACAAATAAATTACAGACATTGGCTGCGAGTGGGTGTTATTTTAATCAAAGGGGAAAGGTGATAATTTTTGCCAAACCAGGATTCAAACCCCGGTCTCCTGCTTCTAATTCAGAGACACTGCCTAGTTTCTTCCCCTTCGCCAGCTTCCTGAAGGAGCGTTCTTTGCTTCTGAATACACCTCCTCCTGAAATGAAGTCTAGGACTGAGACTGGCGCTAGGTTCCCTCTACATGACTTCGCTTCACTGAGTGTCACAAGAGCAGTGTATCGCACCCGACAAAGTCGTGGTGAAATACCTGTAGCATTATTGCGACTCGTGCCTTATTTGTTGTTGTTTTATCGCCATCTCTACTCTACTCTACATCAGCAAATGAAGGAAGAAATGAGAGAGCTAGCGAAATCAGGAGGTCCCTCATTAGCAACCATGTGAACTGGTGCCAAAAGATACTATTAAAGTAAGTTAAAATTCACCAAAAGTTTATATCTTGGTTGTTGTGATATTCCCTGACGACTTAGAAAAAATTTCGAGTTGATGTGATGAGATGCACTAGTCCTATATGTGGAAAAATGGAAGTTATTGCGGATGAGTAGGAAGATCACACCTGTAACATTCGGATACAGTATTACTAGTGTGCTGCTTGACAAAGTCAATACGTCTAAATGTCTGGGAATGTGAGAACTGCGCTAGGGAAGGCGAAAGGTCGACTTCGGTTCACTGGGACAATTTTAGGAAACAGTGGTTCACCTGTGAAGGAGACCGCATAAAGGACGTTATTGCGACCTATTCTTGAGTACAGCTCGAGTGATTTGGATCCGTATCAGATCAGATTAAAGGAAGACATTGAAGTAGTTCACAGAAGGGCTGCTAGATTTGTTACCGGTAGGTTCGAAGAACACATAAGTGTTACGGAGTTGCGTCGGAAACTCAAACAGGAATTAGGGATTTCTTTTAAACACTAGTGAGAGAATTTACAGAACCGTAATTTCAAGACGACAGCAGAACGGTTCTACAGCCACCAATATACATTGCGCGTTAAGGACCAGGAAGGTGAGATAGGAGAAATTAGTGCTCATACGGAGACAAACAGACAGCCGTTTTCCCTCGCTCTGTTCGCGGGTGGGAACAGGGAAGGAAATGACTAGTAGTGGTGCAGGGTACCCTCCGCCATACACCGTACGATGTCTTGCCGGGTACCTATGTAGATGTAGAAATTGTTATCTAGTTACTTGCTCTTTTTGAAATACCTTAAAGCCTCTGCATATTGTATTATAAGTGTGATAGAAAATAGAGAAATTTTCTCTTATAAGGAGATATAGCCTCAGGGATTTTTGCCGTCGGGTATCCGCGAATGCGATAGCAGTGGGGTGAAAATGATGCTGCTACACTGCATCTGGCACCACTTGATCAATGGTACTTTGTTATGTGGAAATATGAATGTACGTATATAAGGTGAAAAATTCTCGTAGTAGTACTTCACTGTTTCCTACGAGCTAACTTTAGCCTCTGTAGTATGTATGCAGCAATTGTAGCTGCTCTTGAATGAAATACGTGCAATTACTTAATACATACACACTAATTTTGTTCCACTATGAAAGACTTATTCTTGCTTTAAAGCGTTAACATTTTTCGTTAACACATACTACACTCCTTCATGCTTTCCTATTCATTGTCAGCACTGCTTTCCCGTGCATCAGTTATACCTCTTCCCTGTCCCAAAAAATTAAGGAAGAGAATGATTAAATCGAACCCAATCTCCTCTAAAAATCAGCAAACACATAAATCAATACAGACTATTGGGTAAATTATGGTTGACAATACCTCTTACTGTTCCACCTATCAGGGTTTCTAACCGTTTCGTTTGCGCATCCAGTACAGGAAGAACGATGGCTCAAACATATTAACTATAAAAAAGAGACGCAACTCCTGAAGTCGAATTCTCTACTTCGAGCATTCGAATTCAATAATCTGTTCCCTACACTAACTGAGCTGTGCTCTTTTATTATAAAAATAGTTGCCTTAAATGGTATTACAATGTTGCAAAACTGCCAGTTATTGATAAACGCCCACAAATAATTTATAGCTCTTTACGTATTGTTAGGATGAAAAGACCTGCCCCGTGAATTCCGAGTGCACGATGTTCTCTTCACTATTTGTATTCCCGGTGACATAAATTTGTTATTGTGTAAACACCTCATGTGAGGCCGGAAGGTGCTGGAGGTGACTCGTGCGCGAATTCAGATAAGTGCTGAAAATGTGGCAATCTACCTGTCAACGTGAACTCGGTGGGTATTGTGACACTGATGTGAACACAGCCACTGGAGGTTTGTAGCTCTTCCGGCAGCGGTTAGCGGGGCGGTCGCGGCATTACCCGCCACAGTGCCGCATGAATGCGGTGGAGTGTTCACAATGCGCGGCGCGGCTCAGGCCCCGCTCTATCGGCCAAGCGCCAGGTGGTCGCGCTGGCGGCGATAAAAGCGGCCAATCTTGCCGGCATGTGTTCGCCACGCAAATCAGCGCCACCGATCGATAGCCGCGGCGAGGCCTGTGGTGCGAGCGGGGCCCAAACGAAAAATATGCGGCGCGACGAGCAGACTAAACAAGCGCGCTTGCCGCCGCAACAGAGTCGCCGCAACACTCCAATTAAAACACGCAACTGCTACAAGAGTCTACAAGTGCCTGCCTGACATGTGAAAAAGAATAACGCTCCTCTTTTATGCAACGGAGGATTTGAAAAGTGTTATGCCGTGAACACCTTGACTGAACTCTACCAACCTCTTCTTCTTCCTGTTCTTCTTCAGAAAACATTGTTCTTGTGAAACACAACTGTCTCTTTATTCTCGCGAAGCACGGAGTGACAATTATTGAACTATATGAAAGAAAACGTTAATTAGTTAAAAACTACGGCGTGCACTCACTTTATTCAACAGGTGTAAACCACACTACAGGTTTATCTTATCTACATCTACATCTACATCTACATGATTACTCTGCAATTCACATTTAAGTGCTTGGCAGAGGGTTCATCGAACCACAATCATACTATCTCTGTACCATTCCACCCCCGAACAGCGCGCGGGAAAAACGAACACCTAAACCTTTCTGTTCGAGCTCTGATTTCTCTTGTTTTATTTTCATGATCATTTCTACCCATGAAGGTTGGGCGCAACAAAATATTTTCGCATTCGGAAGAGAAAGTTGGTGACTGAAATTTCGTGAATAGATCTCGCCGCGACGACAAACGTCTTTGCTTTAATGACTTCTATCCCAACTCGCGTATCATATCTGCCACACTTTCTCCCCTATTACGTGATAATACAAAACGAGCTGCCCTTTTTTGCAACCTTTCGGTGTCCTCCGTCAATCCCACCTGGTAAGGATCCGACACCGCGCAGCAATATTCTAACAGAGGACGAACGAGTGTAGTGTAAGCTGTCTCTTTAGTGGACTTGATGCATCTTCTAAGTGTCCTGCCAATGAAACGCAACCTTTGGCTCGCCTTCCCCACAATATTATCTATGTGGTCTTTCCAACTGAAGTTGTTCGGAATTTTAACACCCAGGTACTTAGTTGAATTGACAGCCTTGAGAATTCTACTATTTATCGAGTAATCGAATTCCAACGGATTTCTTTTGGAACTCATGTGGATCACCTCACACTTTTCGTTATTTGGCGTGAACTGCCACCTGCCACACCATACAGCAATCTTTTCTAAATCGCTTTGCGACAGATACTGGTCTTCGGATGACCTTACTAGACGGTAAATTACAGCACCATCTGCGAACATCCTAAGAGAACTGCTCAGATTGTCACCCAGGTGATATATATAGATCAGGAACAGCAGAGGTCGCAGCATGCTTCCCTGGGGAACACCTGATATCACTTCAGTTTTACTCGATGATTTGCCGTCTATTACTACGAACTGCGACCTTCCTGACAGGAAATCACGAATCCAGTCGCACAACTGAGACGATACCCCATAGGACCGCAGCTTGATTAGAAGTCGCTTGTGAGGAACGGTGCCAAAAGCTTTCCGGAAATCCAGAAATACGGAATCAACTTGAGATCCCCTGTCGATAGCGGCCATTACTTCGTGCGAATAAAGAGCTAGCTGCGTTGCACAAGAACGATGTTTTCTGAAACCATGCTGATTACGTATCAATAGATCGTTCCCTTCGAGGTGATTCATAATGTTTGAATACAGTATATGTTCCAAAACCCTACTGCAAACCGACGCCAGTGATATAGGTCTGTAGTTCGATGGATTACTCCTACTAAACATTCGTGCAACCTCCGCATTTTTCCAATCTGTAGGTACAGATCTATCGGTGAGCGAACGGTTGTATATGATTGCTAAGTAGGGAGCTATTGTATCAGCGTAATCTGAAGGGAACCTAATCGGTATACAATCTGGACCTGAAGACTTCCGCGTATCAAGCAGTTTGATTGCTTCGCAACCCCTAAGGTACCTACTTCTAAGATACTCATGCTAGCAGCTGTTCGTGTTATGACATGTTCGGTGTTTCTGCCGTCATTGGCAATTATGTGGCGCGGACGAATAGGGAAATTCTGCATGACCAGCTGAAGTGTCGGAACATCGATGCTCTCGATGACCCCCTGAATGGCTGTTTCCTGCTCAGCAAAGGTTTAGGGGCTATTGCCGACCGCTACGGTCGCAGGTTCGAATCCTGCCTCGGGCATGGATGTGTGTGATGTCCTTTGGTTAGTTAGGTTTAACTAGTTCTAAGTTCTAGGGGACTAATGACCTCGGCCGGCCGAAGTGGCCGTGCGGTTAAAGGCGCTGCAGTCTGGAACCGCAAGACCGCTACGGTCGCAGGTTCGAATCCTGCCTCGGGCATGGATGTTTGTGATGTCCTTAGGTTACTTAGGTTTAACTAGTTCTAAGTTCTAGGGGACTAATGGCCTCAGCAGTTGAGTCCCATAGTGCTCAGAGCCATTTGAACCAATTTTGAACTAATGACCTCAGCAGTTGAGTCCCATAGCGCTCTGAGCCGTTTGAACAATTTGAGCTATTGCCGTACACCTTGTCTTTAATATAACCTCACAAAAAGGTGTCACATGGGTTCATATCCGAAGAATATGGCGGACAGTCGAGGCCCATGCCGGAGGCCTCTGGGTAGCCGAGAGCCAGAATGCGGACCCCAGCGTGCTCCTCTCGGACGTTAAACATTCTCCTGCTTCGATGAGGTCTTGCATAAACGACATCTCGTCAAAATCAGAGTCACTTTGGTTAATGGGGATGATATCATCTTCCAAATCCTTTACGTACCCTTCGGTAGTCAGCCTGCCATCACGAAATATCGCACCAGTTATTCCATGCCTGGACACTGCACACCACACAGTCACCCGCTGAGGGTGGAGAGACTTCTCGATGGCGAAATGTGGATTCTCAGTTCCCAAATTCGCGAAGTTTGCTTATTGAGGAACCCATCCAAATGAAAGTGGGCTTCGCCGCTAAAACAAACCATACTAATTCCCATCATGCGCCACGGCCAACCGTACAGTTTGAACGTCCTAACGCGAACCGTTCAGAAGTTATAATGATTTTATTTCATGTAGTTCAATAATTGTCAGTCTGTAATGAGTACTACTGACTGGGGGGGGGGGTCCAGTTGACTCCATATTTTTAGATTTCCTGCGGCTTTTAACACCGTTCGTCACAAGCGACGTCTACTGAAATTGCGTGCCTATCGAACATCGGTTCAGTTGCGTGAGTAGACCCGTTAGTTCCTGTCAGGAAAGCCACAGACGTAATAACTCGTTTATAGCCATCAGTGAAACAGAGGTAATGTCTGGCGCTCCCCAAGGAAGTGTTATAGGCCTTCTATTGTTCCTGATCCACATAAACAATTTAAGAAACAGCCTGAGTAGCCATCTTAAATTGTTGGCAGATAATACAGTGATTTACCGTCCAGTAACGTCATCAGATGAGCAAAACGAATCGCAAATTAATTTAGACTAGATATGTATGGCGCAAAAAAGGGGCACGAGAAGTGTGAAGTCATCCTCATGAGCATTAAGAGGAATCCGCTAAATTTCGGTTACACGGTAAATCACACAAATGTAAAGGCCGTAAACTCAACTAAACACTTACGGATTACATTTAGGAATAACTTAGATGGAAACGATATTGTGGGGAAAGGAAACCAATGACTGCAATCTATTGGTAGAACTTTCAGAAAATGTAAAGGGCTACTAAAGAGTGTGCCGACTCTACTCTTCTCCGCTCTCTTCTGCAGTGTTGCTGTGCAGTGTGGGATCCGCATCAGCTCGTCTCGTATTATGGCTACGGATATCATATACGAATTTTGGTGGCAGTCAGTAAAACAAAGGTGTTTTTCACAGCAGCATGACCTCCTTCCGAATTTTCAGTCAGCAACATTCTCGTCAGTGTGTGAAAATATTTTGTTGGCACCCATCTAAATAGGGAAAAATGATCATCATAATAAAATAAGAGAAATCAGAACTCGCACGGACAGATTTAAGTATTCGTGTTTCCCACGCGCAGTTCGAGAGTGGAACGGAGGAGAAGTAGCCCAAAGGCGGCTCAATGAACAGTCTGCCGGGCACTTAATATTGTGAGTTGTAGAGTATTCATGTAGATGTAGATGTTCTTTGCCTTTTATATTTGCTCTGCGGAGTCAGCACGGTGTATGGGTTACAATAGTAGTGAGAATTGGCGGCCGGATCTGCTCCATGTCGCCACCCCTATTCTTCACTCTCCCCACTCCTTCCCCCAAGATGGGATCTCTGCACCCTAAATATCTGCGGTATGTGTCTCGTGATCAAGTGTGAGTGGCCGAGCGGTTCTGGCTCTTCAGTCCAGAACCGCGCTGCTGCTACGGTCGCAGGTTCGAATCCTGCCTCGGGCATGGATGTGTGTGATGACCTTCTTCTTCTGATCTGAAGCTTAAAGTTAGGCACCTCTTCAAGGAACCTACGCCCCCTGGTAATAGGCGGCGCATGGCCTGGATGGAAGGCTCTTAATTGTGGTTCCTCTCTTTTGAGCCCAACCCGACGGATACCTATGGTAGATCGGGGAAAACAACCGTTCAGTTCGTGTTGTCGGCGGGGCCGGGAGGTGCTTGGACCTGATGTACTCTACTAGGAGCGCTGTAGGCTCAACACAAACCGTTAGCGTCATTACCTTATTACTTTTACCACAAGTACCCTTTCATTAGCAACTTTGAGCCAAGCACAAAATCAGTTACCTCTCTATTGCATATCGTAAATAGTTTAGCAGGCTGGACATGGATGTCTTAGTCTTAGTTTCTAGCTTTAATGTACCCTGAACTCTTCTAGTTAAATTAGTTTTTAGGATGGTGGATGTTAAAGGCATGTTAAAGGCAAGGCCAGCGTCTTGAGGGTCATTCCCAGACCCGGGCCGCCGCCCACAACCAGGTGACGGGCAATATCATACCTATCCCTTCTCTATTCAGTTCTCTTCCTTCCTTCTTTCTAAATATTTAATTTCGTTTTGTTTATTAATATCTCTGTTGATTTTGTATTAGTTATAAGTTTTTCTAATGCTGCACAAAAAGAAAAAAGATATCTAATGGATCTAAACAAATAGAGCCCGCCTCCACGTGGCGGGACACGGGCAACGGTGTGAGTGGGGACGGGAGCCGGTGTGGTGTCACTCTGGACCCCGGACCCAGTCACAGCGGCTAATTGGCAACATACGACCCACCATAAGAAATTAGACGGTGGGTCATGAAATATAAGCAGCTAGTGAAAAAAAAAATGTGTCCTTAGATTCGTTAGGTTTCAGTAGTTCTAAGTCTAGGGGACTGATGACCTATGTTAAGTCCCATAGTGCTTAGAGCCATTTGAACTATTTATTCAAGTGTGAGAACGTTTCTTCTAAATAAGTGAGGTGAAACGGCATTTACCTATTTAGGTTTGGTAAACAGCCTAAAAACAAACCGAGGTTGACTGGCTCAGTAACCCACGTCATCGGTCGGACGGCAGTACGATGAGGCACCTCGCAGATGACCCTGTTGTACACAGACAAGTCGCGACACTAGAAAATTGTAGCGTAATGCAAGAAGACCTGCAGAGGATCGACGTTTAGTGCGAGGAGTGGAAACTGATTATCCACATAAACAAACGTTTAAAGTGTTTATTAACGATTCTGTCAACATTAGCAGTATTTATATTAGGGAACTAATTACGAACCTTACATGTTCATTTTGAAGCCTGGCCTACTGAGGCTGCACTGACAGAGTCTGATCTTAGTAATAAACATCAAAATGCAACACATGCTTTGTAAATGTTTGCAGAATGAATAGCACAATCCACATATGCTTCTTACAAAGTCAAAATGAAATTTTAACAAGTCTGACTTTGACTAGTTAAGCTTGGAAACTAGTCGCCTAATATAAATACTGCCACTGTTCACAGAATCGTTAACAAACATCTTAAGGAGTTTTAAACACTGCTGGTTCCCTGGCAACAAATGGTTGAAACTTAAAAATGAGCAAATGTAATGTATTACGAATATGTAGACAGAAGTACCCTTTGTTAAAGGTAGATTCGAGCAACGCGTAAGATCAGATGGAAGTCGCGAAGTCGCGAGGGGGAAGGAACACTATTGCAAAAATTTAGAGAACCTGCATTTCAAGCAGGCTGCCGAACGATTCTGCTGCCTCCATCTCAGACTGCGCAAAAGGACCACGAACATAAGATATGAGAAATAAGGACTCATACTCGGTTCACAAGTGGTACAGGAAGGAAATGAATGACTAATAGTGGTACAGGGTGCCCTCCACCACGCGCTATACGGTTACTTGCGGAGCAGTTGTGAAGACGTAGATGTAGATGTTGCATGATAACACAACTGCAGAGCAATCAATGACAGCATAAAATGTCTAGAAGCATGCGTACGGAGCGATGTGAAATATAATGACCACATAAAATTAATCGCAAGTAAGGGAGATACCACACTCACATTCATTGGAAGACTCCGCAGGAAATGTAGTCCATCGTCATTGGAAGTAGCATACAACACCCTCGTTCGATCAAAAGTTGAATGTTTCTCGTAATTATAGGATCAGTACCAGATCGGACTGACACAGAAAACAGGGAAGATCCAAAGAAGAGCAGCGTGTTTCGTTACACGTTCGTTTAGTAAGCACGAAAGCGTCACGGAGATGGTCAATCATCTACAGTGACAGACACTGTAAGAAAAATGTTCTGCATGACGGTGTGGTTTATTGTTAAAGTAGCGAGAGCCTACATTTTTTGATAAGTCAGTAAATATGTTGCCGCCTCCTACGTATATCTCACTAACAGACCACGAAGATAAAATCAGAGAGATTCGAGCCCTCATGAAGGATTGCCGCAAGCGTTCTTCCAATGAACTACTGGCGATTTGCGTAGGTAAGGGAGGGAAAAACCAGTGGTACACGGAGTACTTTCTACCACATATCGCATATCCGGTACAGGCACGCCTCGTCTAATTCCGGAAGCGGCGTGTTAACGTGCTCGTTTATCTGGGCGGATGAAATCTACCAAACTGATAATCCAGTATTTAGGGTTCTTGTGAGATGTCGTGATTCTAAATTTCATCTTTTTCGAGAATACAATCCTTGTATTCAATACAGGAAAAAGCCACTCCTACAGAAGAAGATCCTGAAAATAAATAATCCTTACAGTGTCTGATTTTACAGGAACATTTCAGATGGAGAGACAGTATGCCTTGAAGATGTGCACGTGTAGCTTATCTCTATTTTCTGGACACCGAGGAAGATAGAAATATTGACAAGAAGGACAGGAGAGCATCAGATAAACAGATCTCACCCACTGGCTGTAGTGCAATGCCTGCGGAAAGGGTAATAATGAGATGGACTGTGTCACAAGAACATAGCGCAAAGATTAGGCGCGTGTCCTTCCGAAAGGACAACACACGAGAAGACGGCAAAATTGTCTGACCGACTCTCACCAATAGATATATGACAACAGCCGAAATTTAGACATAGGTTACAGACAGTGTAACAACGAACAGTTGGAAACAGAATACTGGAAGCTGGGATGACTGACATGTTTAGTTCCCTGGCTCCGTTTACCACTGTGATCCCAGAGACAATTGAAACTAAACTAAACTGGTAAGTATATTGTTATTAACTTGATTAGGATAAATCTAAGTTAGCCATTGCTAAATCCTCAATCAGACTGAGGCAGACCCCATCTGTTCGTACTCGTCTTCTATACTTGCTTCAGCTGTCTCTTTTCGTTCATCCTCTCTGTATACCCAGACCATTTCAATGTACTTTCCTCAATGCAGGACACTACGTCTGCTTTCACTGCACAGGCCTCGCTAAAGTTAACTTAATAAACTCTACTTAAATAACGATATTACTTGCTGATAAAATTAAATTGTAAGTTATCAATAACTCGAAATCGTTACAGTCATTGACAAAGACTAATGTAAACAATGGCCTAGCATCTCCTTGGAAAATTTGGATCATTGAACTTTGCTTGTTGTTCCAAATTTTATGCACAGTGCAAGGTTCTCATAAATAAAACCACAAGTTGACTTACTCTTCATAAGTATTGTGCTTGAAAGTGGTTGTTCGCATGAATATGTAGACCCGAATAGGGAACTAAGGAAATAGCTTCTTTAGCTGATTGTATGAATCGGGAATACTATTGCACGTGTTAAAAATCAACGTATCTTACTTCTCCAGCGCAATCAAAACAGACCACTTGTGCGGTGAATTTAATTCACATTTGTTTTTCTTCAGTATATCTAAATCAGCATGAAGACTTTCATATTTCGAGTTCATACTTTTTGCTTTTTTGAATCCAGCAATTGCATCTCAAAGATTGCTAGTGCCAATATTACAGGGTGAAAAATAAAATTATGTTACAGTGGCATTGTGAAGTTTTTATAAAGCAAAAAGTATCGTCTCTCAGTGGTTTCTAAATTAGTTAAACCTGTTGAGAAAAGTGTCTCTCATATTTCAAAGTATTGTTTTGAAATAGCAAATGTCAATATAAGAATTATTTTCTTACAAATGTTTCAACTGGCTTGGAAAGCGAGTAAAAGTTTTTCTTACAAAACCTTTACAAAGTTAAAAATTACATCTCACAAATGCCTTCGAAGCATTAACCATCTACCACTTTCGAACTCGTAATCACCAGCAGCAAAGACGGTATGGATAGCAGTGAGTATATGTGGTCTGAGAAAGAATGGAAATTTCATCTACATCCTCCTGTAGTGCCAATTCAGCAAAAAACAGACTCCTCCTGTAATGCCAATTCAGCCAAAAACAGACTCGCTTAGGCCGAAAGTGAACTTACGGGCATGGACACTGGCGTGCCCGCATGTGATATTTTGTGGAAGAGCCACAGTCAAGGGGGTTAAGTGCAGCATGTGGCTCAAGAGCCACATTTTCCCGACCACTGAGCTAACGACACATTTGGTGGCATTATACCGTATACTGCGATGGGACTCATTTCCGTTCGTGATCATCAAATCAGCGGCAACGTGTCCGCAGAGGAGTTGGTGAAAAGTCACTACACGCAGAGATTCTCTTGTCCTGCACCTCTTAATTTTCTGGAATCGCGGTTTGAGGAGAAAGTGGATATGACCACTGTGCTGGTATGGTAATTGTTGAAGAGAAGTTGAACGCTCATCAGTATGTGGCAAGAACTGCAAATCTGTTTCCATAGCCTTTATGACGAGGGTACCAAATGGTATACTTTAGCAGTATACGACAAGGCCACACACCGATCATCGCACCACATACACCGTCAGAAATTTGCAGATACATTACTGGATCGCCCATTGCCCTGGTTTATCACCCACAGATTACAGCTGGGATGCGATTCATAAACTGGTACATCATGTGTTCCAGGCACGGCCAAAATTACTCAAGATGATGTCTGGAGGCACTTTGCTTCTATGCCACAATGAATACGATAGTGTACTCGCGACCATGGAATCGCACTTCATACTGATTTTGTGGGTACCACTTCCGAATGGAGTAAAGGATCAGCCGTTTAAGACACGTTGTTTGATGAGCGTTTCCACAAAGTTTGCTCATTATTGAGTTTGTGTTTCGTAGTGTTGCACTTCCCAGTTATTGCTAGTGTTCAAAAAAACAAAACAAAAATGATTACAACGTGTTGCCAGATTCAGGGGTCACATCAAGAATCTGAAGAACATATTAACGTGAAAACTAAATATTCACTTTTATTTACGTTAATTGTATAAATTGTGCCCAAATGAAGGAGGGACAGCAATTATATGGAAACAATTATAATAACGGTATTATAATTACAGTTTGTGTCGAGCTGTACAACTATACGAGTAAGTAACTGCAACTTTAATCAGGCACTTCATTTATTTCATATATAAATTAAAAGTTTTTTTTTTTTTGAAATTAGGTTGTGTATTGTTTTGGTTATTTTGAATTAATTTGTTCCTGTTTGGTTAATATTACATTTACATTTATATTTAATTAAGTTTAAATACCTATAAGTTTATTTTATTATCATTAAGTGATTATTTTAATACATTTACCGAGGATTATAGCTACTTATGTTTTTAGCTCAAAATAAATTATTGTTTTATAAAATATATGATAATATGTAAATTAATATTAAATATTATTATTGGATATGATAAATAAGATTAATAATATAAAATATAAAATATTGTGTTAATATAAATAATTATATTAATTATAATAATAAAGACAGATCCCAGTCTGTAGGAAGGGAGTGGACGGCTTTAGTGCAGAAACTCCTCGTTTGCTGATTGATACTGTTGCCCACACTGTCCTGCACTTGTGTGTCGCACATGAAACTCCGATCTTTCAGAGATTGTTTTAAGGTGTCAAAGACGTGCGAACCACGGGGTAGATATCGAGATCTATGAGGAGGATGTTCCAGAACCTCCCACCTAAGCTTCTGAAGGCGCTCGAAGGTATTCTTGGCTACACAGTCAGTCTCATAGCTCTGACGCCACCAAATTATCGTGCACCGAACGAGACACTTCTCTCCGCACACGTCTTTCATCTTGCGGTAAATTTGTGAAGCGTGCTACCGTTCTGGCAAAGAAAATGAATAATCGTTTTGTTCTGGTTCGGAGGTACGCATCATGCAACGGCAGGAACAACGCTTCTGAGGTGAAGAAATTTCTGTGAAGGTGTTAACTCTGTTTGGGCAACTGGCTGTACCACCGGACTATCTTCTCTCACTGGGATTACATACAACGCCGCTACAACTAAGGTCTTCTTTAGTGTTGGGCATACCATTCATTTAATTTTCTATAATTTTTTACTACAGTCTCACGGCAGTAAATTGTTGACAGAAATTGACGCTTGGTTAGCCTTCATTTTTCCCCCTATTTGTCTTTCTGGACCCACAATACCCAATATTATTTGGATGCAGCCAAATTACAAAAACTTAATTGCAATCTGCAAAACACATTTCTACTTAACAGTCATGCAGAAAAGCTTATCAGTTCCCTCAGGTACTAGGCAATGTTAACTTTCCTACAATGTAATTCATTTATATATTACTTATGAGAATACCAAGCAAAAATTCTTCCTCTGTGGGTAGCAACAAGAAGGAGAGAATGAGAGACAGAAACACTGTTTTTTTTCTCCGGCTTCTATAGTAGAATTTACAGATGAAATTTAATTTTTTAAATATAACGACCGAAGACATATCTTTGTCTAAGAACAACACCAAAAGTGATTCAAAATTGACGCGCCATTTCAGACACGATCATTCCTGTGTGGTCATAAACCACTACTTCTCGTTACCTGTTGCGGATTGTCATCCATAAAAAGGAAGGCAAGACCGAATACCCCCTGATAACGCTCGGATGGAGACGGAGTGAAGTGTCACAATAACTTTCATTGCGGTAGGGTCTGCAGTTGCCATGAATTTTTTTTAATGATTTCGTGATGGGTTCGGCTGTCAGCTCTTTATTCCATGTACGACTGTACACTTCGGTATTAGGCCATTTTCAAGAATTTGTGGACGATTCCTTAGTGGTATATTAAGACGTATACGGCCTTGATCCTGTGATGACAAGTAATTGTAAAATAAACTGGAAAACGTTTTTCGCTATTTTAGGAGCACGTTGCTTTCGACCAGTTGTTGCAAGGCTTCTACAGTTTCTCTAACTTTTGGAAGAGACCTGTTAATGTAAAAATTGCTAAGATACAAATTGGTTTTGAATCTGCGTTAAACTGTACGTCCTCCTAGAACTGGCTTGATGAGTCACTTCAGACCTTCTAGTAAGGCAAAAGCGTATCATCTCTACGCTCAGTAATGCACTGTGTGTTCAAACCAACCATCGGATTCAGTACAGATTTGCATTTAATATGTAACGATTACATTTTTATTTTGTTAAACGTAGTTTTGTATTACCTCAAGTATAGATCACTACTCATTCCAGTCAGATGTAAAGTAGAATGGGTTTCGTAGTATTTTTGTGCTAAAACCCCGCAGAATGTGCCTATCTGTAGGGAACTCAAGGAGAAGAAGGGTTGCTTTGATGACAGCTATTATCGATTGCGGTCGATTGCACAACGAATGACACTGGAAACATCTTCAGTGACTAGAGGACTGAATAACTCATTCAGATACATCTACAGTAAGACAATTTAGATGATTTTCGTTCCAAGTCAGCTAGTGTATAATGAGAATTTATCTTTAAAAAATTACATTTAACTTGTATTACGTTAACTTAGCTGTGAAACCGTTGTCAAACAGAAAAAAAAAAATGATAGAATGCAATCAGGTGATGACTGAATAGTTGCAAAAATTATGAGTGAATTTATAAAACAAAAGGAATGTGATGAAATGACTAGTGTGTGTTTGTGTTTGTGTGTGTGTATCTATGTGTGGCTTTCGATACTCGTATGATTACATACCATCTTCACTCAATAGTTTTCATGTTCTTGTTCACAAATGTAACGAAAGTAACACTTGAAGTAGTAATCTAACAATAATTTTGGTCACTTTAAACTGCAAACGACAGTAATGTGTGCTTGGTGATGACCTGACGCGTTAATTTCGGAACAAGATAAAGGGTGTTAATTCTGCTGATGATTTATTACAGTGAAAGTCGATTGACCCCATCTGTAATCAAGACTTTTGTAAGAATGTAGATGTATTTCAGGTAAAGCGAGCGCTACAATTTGACAGAGTTCAATTTCATTGCAGTGTTTTTATGTTATACGGTATACTTTAAAACCGGCTTCTTTCGTGGAAGCCCGCTTTTTAGAGCGCATATGCAAGCGGCAAACGTTAGTGGGTAGAACAACAGGTGGTCACTTGGCAGCCACCTGTGAAATCATTTGGGACAGGTAATCCTTCAAGCTGTCATCCACGGTGACGCGGCTCTCGGCTTCGGTACACGAGGGGCGACTGGGGGCCACATGAATGTATTTACGAGCGTGGCACAAGAACAGTGACACCTCGCATCACTTAACTCGTGGATGCGAATTGCATTTGGCGGCACAGTTGTTATGGTAAGCCGAGAGGAAGTGCTTTAATCTCTGACACTGAGCGTGTTGGAGGACAGGTTTCTGGAAAGTAAACAGGGTAATTATTTGACCGTTGGTTGTTATCACAAGAAAGATTTCGTGGCCTGATTGCTATGATGCTATGTCTTTCTTAAGAGCTGGAAGAGCATCTAAAAAAAACTTTAAAATGTAAATAAGTATTTAGTATTTTAACTGTGAAACGTGTAAGAAAATTTACATTCTCACTTCAAGCATGGTTTGCTAGTAATGTGATAAAAGGTTTCTCCGTTTCGAAACACAGATCAAATGAAAAGATTGTACATGATTAACCCACTTATTACGTTAGTAGAACCTAAGGAAAAATAGGCTGAAGAGAAGCAGACATACAGATCGAACGTAATCGACTACGGAGAAATGCAGAAAGAATTTCGCATTTTTGCCGTATGTTGTGACAACTTACCTGCTGTAAAGGTAAAACGAATAAACCGAAGATCGTTCTCCTACAAATTAAATGTATGAGAAGCATACGGACCGCAATGACTGTTTTCTCACAAGTGTAGCTGGCAAATAGGGCAGTTCATAAAATCTGTTGTGCTTTCTTTCTACTAGAATACTGGCGTCCCTAAATGTCGTTGCACAAGTGCCATCCCATCACTTATCGAGACACATTTGTTTCAAATTTGCTACTGTACAAGTATACAGTATTACACTGTACAGTCGCTGTAATGTGACGACCTGTTAGAAAGGTGAATAACAACCTTCTGCTGCATGGACCGCTGAGAGACGTGCAGGGAGAGAGTAAGTGAGGTTCTGGAAGATATTGACAGGGATGTGGAGCCATGCCGACTCTGAAACTGTGGCCATCTGCACTAGGTTTCTCGGTTGAGTATTCATTGCGCGAACAGTCCGGTCGAGGTGAAAATCCGGGAAATCGGATGGCCAGAAGAGTACAGGAAACCCATCCTGGTGATCTTCGAATCACGCACATATACTGTGAACTGTGTGACAGGTTACATAGTCCTGCTGGTGGATGCCATAGTGCCGAAGAAAAAAAGCTGCCTGCAGGATCCCCAAAGAATAGATACGTAACAGTTAAAACAATCCTGATTAAATTCCGTCGTTTGTCGATAACCGAGTAGCAGCCTAATTTATTATAACAGATAAGTGCTAATAACGTTTCGTTTCATCGGGAGTCTTTTCTTACAAGAATGCTGCTGCTCAACAGTGTTACACACAATGGAGGGGAGTTTCTGCAACCATCAACATATAGACATATTACACTATTTGAACGGTGTATTCTGGTTAGACATAATTTTAATCAGACACTACTTTCGTCTTATAATTCTAATTACGGTTGCAGACCAATATTTTGGTACTTTGTCCACATGTTGTAACAATAATAAGCACACAGATTCCTCACTACAGTTCGAAGTGTGGCTGACATGTATGACACGAATACGGATTTTCGGCACGCCTTGAACTTTTTGAAGACGTGTCTGTAATCACTTGTCACGATTTGTTATTATATTTTACTGAGGGTCAACCACTGGTGGTGGGACACTCCCATCCGTTACTACACCATAAAGTTACCCACTAGTTGACAGCTCTGCCCATGCTACTCTCACGTTCGTGGCGCTTGACAGTCGATTCTCCCCACCATCTTCGTGTGTGAGGCAAAATGTGTTTACCTCTAAGTAAGTGCTCGTGAGCCCCTTACATCCCCACCCTAAAAGAACTCTTTGCACCCGTATAAAAAAAGCAAATAAATAAAGGTGCTGTAGATTACCAAAGAGAATAAAGAAGACTAAATTTAAGGATTAACAACGACATTAGAAAGTGTTAGACATAGATTCCTTTGAGACCGGTAGTGAGGTGCCTCTGCAAAAAATAAAAAAAAAAAATTTAAGATATCTTAATGAAAAATAGTAAATACTTTACACAGGTGTGTTTTATATTTAATGACTAAGAAATTTCTCCCTTCACGAGTTTGTATGTGCCATCAACCATATAATTGTCGCTGATTACCTGTGTCGTAAAACAGCACAAAAAATTTTAAACTGTTTTGTCTATGCTTCTGGTGCTTTGAGCAAGACTTTCGTCGTCTATAATATGTTCGTCATTTCCTTCCACCTCTGACAGCACACATGAAAGGTACCTCAGATTAATGGCTGTTACATTATTGTCTCTTATAAAGTCATGTTACCTTCTACTCGGAATTTGGATGCAGCCAGCCACTGTTATGTGGCTTATCAATAATAAAGTGCAGCAATCAGTCGTCTATAATTTATAATTGTTATAAGTATTAATGCGAAACATACTATTCAAAACATAATTTTTATATAACAAATTATATAACTAACAGCCAATAATTTACTTCCTACTAGATTACTCAGATGCCAATTTCAAGCTAACGTGGTTATTCAGAAATAAGTTTCAGAAGAAATGGCTAATTATTTTGCTATATGTAATGTTGCTGTGTCTGAGCCACCATTATTATAGTCCAAAAATTGAAATATTAGGGCACAGTATTCATTAAATTGTGCCAGCATTCTACTTTTAAAAAACTCAGTAGAATAGCTCCAATCAACAATCTCAAGAGCGAGTTAGTTCATCAACTCATTAAACCTGTGGCCTTCATGAATAATTCCACATTTATTATTACTATACTTTCCTCATCATCACTTGCAATATAAATACACCTACATTCAAGTCGGTTAACTTGTGTATAGATAAGTGACAGTATTCAACTATTAGCTCTTAAAATACTTCGTATTCCATGCTGCTGATGACTCTCTTTAAACTCCATTACACAAATCCCTCTTGCCTCAGCATCACCTTCCCTTCAAATGTATACTGTTTTATCATCTGTTAATCCTCTTTATTCACATCAACAAATATTTAAAAACCTGTCCATGCTCCCTAACTTCTTCATACTTCATTACATTAATTATACTTATGCCTCATATCATTCGTCTAAACAAGTAAGTCTTCATCTACATGTCATTTTACCAGTTTTCCTATTTATCAAAATCATCAGCTCTTATGTCTGTTCTTTCATGACTCATTACACAAATTAATATCATTAAATAGAATTCCTTGCTAACAATAACTGCGTTTTCTCAAGTTTTTGACAGATGTTTTCTAGAGACCTGGCCCTCTGTTGTATTTCGTAGTACTATAATTTCTGTGATTTGTTAACATTGAACAGTCACATAAAATATGGTTTCTCAAATACTATAACAGTCACATGGAAATGAACTTCAATTTATTATGATGAAGCTATCAAAAATTTTACTAAACCATTCATAATCGAAGTTTTTCGACAAGCACTGCTCAATCCACTCAATAATTTGTACAGTTTTTTTAAACCAGGGAGAGGAAATGTGGGTGAGTAGTGAGAGTAGAAATAGGAAGTAAAGTTCCTACACCTATTCGAAATCTACTTCACTGTCTGATTTAACCTCATCTTGCCTTGGATAGTACCTTTTTAATTTTCAACATGTTCCTTACCATGAGCTCTCTTTGTCTGCACATAGTCAAGTTGCACAGTGTTTGGATGGTCAATAATTATGATTCTGTATGGTCCCTTATAAACATGATTAAACTTACATGTCTCAGAATTTATTTTGTTTGATTTGGTGTGCCCTTTCACTAGCGTTGAATTCCTGTAGATAAGTTATTGGTTTTACTAGTTTACTAAGCCTCTCTTATCTTCTCCCTTCCTTCTCCCTTCCGTTGGTTGTAACCTACGATGTGTCTCTCCCTGACAGATATTCCAATAATTCACAAAAAAATTATCTGGTTCCTGATTAAGTAAGATCTCAAACGGTAGATATCTGGTAGAATAATGTGGCACACCTTTCCTGATAAATCCAAACTCCTTCAAATACTGCTTCCATGGGCCAAGCTTCCTGTGACAGTATGTTCTACATAGACGATTCAGCTTCTGCATTGCTCGTACTGTGGGGCTGGTGACCGCACTGTATCTGGCGATGGGAATCATTTCTATTTGGTATCTATCAACTACTACTCTCCAGTCTTCGGATCGAAACTGTGATTCGTTATCACTCAGGATTCGTTTAGGTGTACATACATTACTGAAATGGTCTTATTTAAACTTTTTAACTATATCTTCGCTCGTGGCTTTCTTCAATGCGTAAAACTTTACAATTTTGGAAAACAGTTCTTTAGAAAGTAAGATTGTGTGTAGTTCCCCTTTGCTGCAGGCAGAGGTCCAAACAGGTCAATAGATACGATGTCTTTAACCGACGCCAGTATCATTGGGTACATAAAACCTTTACGTTGGACTGTGGTTGCCATAGTATTTTGGCAGGTACCGTAAGAACTTAGTACTTTGTGTATACACCTTTGCAGGTTATTGAAACCACAATCTAATTTGAACTTCTCAGGAGATTCATTTGGTCCACCATTGGCACTACTAAATGTGCTACCATATAAACTTATCCACTACATGCTCTGGTACACATAGTTCCCAATTTTCTCCCCTTTAGTAGTTTTCCTTGTATAGAATTCCGTTGTGGATGTAATAATATATTTGAAACTTTTCTTCATCAGCACATCCATATTTCCTTTTAATCGTCTAAAGTTTGTCAACTTTACTTTTCTCCCTATGCACATTCATCAAGAATCTTGTTATGAATTCTTTGTGTTGCACTCCCTTCGTTAGGCTGATCCTAGTTTCTTCACTTTGCAATCTGTTCATTGATACCCCCTGTGAATCAGTTGGTAGTCTTGATAATACATTAGGTATTACGTTGCTCTTCCTGGGCTTGTATATCACTTCAGAGTAGTTGTCTTGCAGTGCATATGCCCACCTCATTAACTGACAATGCCTCAACGTTTTGGTGGTTAGAAATGCCAGGCCCTTGTTGTCAGTGACCACCTTCACGTGTGTTCCTGCCAAATAGTAATGGAATCGTTTAAAGCCCCACACTTCCCATTTGGAAAATGAATATTTTCTTTCCTATGCATTCAAACTCCTGCTATCAAAGGTTATAGCTTTTAGCACTTCAATATCCCCATACTTCTCCGCTTCATATAGGGATATGCCTAGTCTGTAATCTGAAGGCTTCAGTAAAATCAGGGGTGTACAATACCTCCTCATTACATAAGGTTTCCTTAATCTTTTAAAATTCTTCTTGACTTGTTTTATTCCAGTGTCATGTCATATTTGCCATATTTAACTTGCTCAAGTTAGATGCATTGAGTACCTGATCCTTGATAAATTTTCTGTAGAATTCACAGACACCGAAAAATGCTCTCTGTTTCTTCTTGCCGTTTGGAATGGAAAACTGCCTAATAGCCTCCAACATATTCGGAGCTACAGAAATACCTTACTCTGAAATTATGTGACCCAGAAAGTTTATCTGCAGTTTAGCATACTCAGATTTATCCAAATTTGTTTTCAGACTCAAATGTTTCTACATTGACATCCATTTTTCCAAATGTTCATCACACAACTCACTAGCAGTTAGTGCGTGATCCACATAGATAGTGACTTTCTTAAGTAAGTTTTCACCTAGAATAGTATCCAAAGCTCTAATAAATTTGGAGACAAACATATTAAGGCTGACAGACAAAAATCTTGTTAATAACTCCTGTCAGCATACAAAAACGCAGTATACTGATGGGATACTTGAGAAAGAGGCATCTGCCGACATCTGGCAGTCAGGTCAGTACTTACTGACCATTTTCCCTGCTCGAAATAAGTGGTTTCAGGCCCTTCTCACTCCAGTTAAGTGATTCTGGACACTATGTGTTCATCCAACACTATCTATACATTCCCATCCTTCTAATCCATCTCAAAATGTGGAGTATTATATTGACTGTTGGCTCTTTCTATAATCCCAAGGTCGCTCATTATGTGCACCTCAGTTTATACTGCTATGTTTTCTACCTGAGGGATAGAATATAATTCAGTTGGGACTAGTTTGTTGTCCTTTATCTTCGGTCTGCTTTCTGTCCTTTCAAGATAGGTGGCAGCTGATAGTAGAGTTTCTGAAGTTCATTCACTATTGTAGCCTATTTTCTCCCAAACACTTCACCCAAATATATTATTCCTTCCTTCTTCTATCCTATCATATCCTTCCTACGTTGATCCTCTTTCACTAATCCCTCATGGTATATCAACATGCCTTCCTCACCCAACTCCTTGTCTCGCTTTCGTTATACAGGCTCCTCTTGAGAAGAAAGCTCACCTGCTTCAGTTCTTCCCCTCTTTGTATCATCCTTTTGTATAAGAGTTACATTCTTGTACTCTCAGTTTTTTAAATTTTACCTCAGTAATGCTCTCATCAAAACTTACTACCGTTAACACTTCATTCACCCAGCCTATGTCCAAGATAACTGACACTTTGAAACCTTGCACTACTAAAAATGTCGCTTCATATTCTTCCCCCTCTGCTTCAAAGGCAATCAACACTTTCTCTTTAATAGATTTGCTCTTTACATCTACAGTATTTAAGACTTCACAGCGTTCACTGGAAAATTCGGTAAGCGGACTTTTGAAATCAGTGTAGCTTCTGGGACATCTCCTGTATCTACTAAGGCGTCAACACTCGGTCCACCCATGTTGATTTTAACCATTTTTGGAAACTTTTCTCATTTTCTTTCATTACGTCTCCTTTAAGGTCGCCACTGGTGTGTTTGATGGAACTGATGTTAGTCCTTGTAGGTCTCGCTTCCTATTGAACCTCATCTATAGTGTCAGTTTCCTGTACTCTGTACTTCCTCAAATCGCACTTAATTTTTCTGTTCGCCTGTCTTCTACTCTCTCACAGTTTCTTGAATAATCGTCTCTCCTGTGACCATTGTAAAATTGACAGCCATTACCGTACTTCCTATATCCATGACCACTGACTGTTCTTCTGTAATTAGGTGGACTGTTAATCTGACTTAATTGGTGTTTCCCATTCATTTCGTTGTTTCGCTGCTACTGAATGAACCGTAGCTGTTACAATACTTCCACTGATGTGTATCTGCCTCTAATCAGGGTCTCAGATAGGTTATCTTGCATCTTTTGACTAAGTTTCCTTTTTATTGGGGATGGCATTATGTTACCATTTATTGATTCATCCATGGTGACAACTACCACAAAATCTTAAAAATCTCTCAAGGTGCCCCTCCGAGTGTTAAGAGACATGCGATATTATAGTTCCTCCGGAATTGTACACTCTTAGTCCAGTATTTCTTCAGGATCTCTGTCCCAAATTGATCATAGTAACTGTCTTCTTTTACTCATTCCCTCTATAGTGAATTGAGTTGTGTCTGTATCTGTAAAATGTACTGGGAAAGCACCTCTTATGCCATTAATAATTATTTTCAGGTGCAATGTCGCCTTTGATTTATACTTTTCCCCTATATTAGTGTGGGTATGCCTGTTATCACCTTTCACTAGTGTAATAACATTTCCTCCCCGCTTCTGTCAAGGATGTACTGCTAATCCTCCTATCGAACTCTTCAGTTTTATTCTCCAGTTTGTGTATTCCTTCATGCAACTGTTTAATATTGTCTGCAACTTTCTGATTGTCTTCTTACCTCTGCACTTCTATCGCTAACTTTAAGTTTACTGCCAGTTCCTTTTGACTCTTTCCTAGTCCATCAATAGCCACATTATATTATTGTGTCATCTGTCTTACTGCTTTGATCTCTTGGTTATGACATGCCTCTACTTCAGTTGATATTTAAATCCATTAATATCTTCCTCGGAATTTCCTGCTGTCTCCTTTCTCACCTTGCCCACGTCTTCTCTGAGTTGATTTATATTCTGAAAGAGTTTTCTATCTCTCTTATCGAAGTCCCTATTTATTCGTTCCTGCGATTCCTGCAACAGTTTCATCAAACGTTCTTGTAATATCATTTCAGTTTTCTGTTTATTCTCTTGGGAGAACTTCTCCCAGTGCTTGTTTGTTGCTGCGTTACCTTTGGATAAGTTCTCTATAGTCTCTTTGGTTTTCTGTGACATCTGAACTGTGCTCTCTTTGTGTTCTCGTCCTCTCTTCCCATCGTTTTCCTTTGACATTAATTACATTGTCTCTGCTATCACTGCTAATATTATTTGTAGCTGCTTCCCATCGATGTCTGGTTTCTCTCGTTGGCTTTAGTGGTGATTGAGATCACTTACGCATTCTGAAGATAGTGTGACATAGTTTATTATTGGGCCAGCAGATTTTCTTCTCTCACATACTTACGTTAACTCGACTTGTAATGTTTTACACCTGGTACAGATGTGTCTCCTCGTTTATAAGTCACTGGTCGCGCTGCTAGCTGTTGTACTGCAGGGCTGCGTGCACCGTTATGTGCTGGGACTGCTGATCAGCGTATTGCTCGCGGTTTGATAGGCAGCTGCCAAGTAGAGTTCTGGTCATCGTAGTTTGCTGGCCTGCGGGCGGGTGGAGCTGACGTGTGCATAGTTCAAAGCATCATCTCTACATGTTAAGCTCGATATCCCCATTGCTCCCTACCTGCCACTTGATGTTGTCGTAATCACAGTCTGATACGTTTCTTCTGAAGTGCCCATATTTCTTCTTTGTTTCGCTATGGTGGCTTTTGGAATCACAACCACTCTTTGATTCGGCTGCTTCACAAATCTAGTGTGATACCACTCAATAATCACAGCGTAGGCAGAACTCGTGTATGAATCACAGATTACGGGTCCCTAAAGGATCAACCAATTTTGATCGTTCAAAAGAAAATTTCGGACATAGAATCACAAGAAAAACTTCTCTGGTAAGTCAGTGACGAATATTTGGCTTGTTTCATGGCAGTGACGCAGGCGCATGTCTTTCATTAGCACTTCAATTTTACAGATTTTCATTAGGATTTATTTGCAAATCAGACACTATTCGTTGATGCTGTTTACACCGTTTGTAATGTGCAAACAAGATTGTTCATGATTCAAAATGGTTCAAATGGCTCTGAGCACTATGGGACTTGACATCTGTGGTCATCAGTCCCCTAGAACTTAGAACTACTTAAACCTATCTAAACTAAGGAAATCACAAACATCCATGCCCGAGGCAGGATTCGAACCTGCCACCGTAACAGTCGCGCGGTTCCGGACCGAGCGCCTTGAACCGCTAGACCACCGCGGCCGGCCTTGTTCATGATACGCAAGGTATTACTGCATTGTATAGTCATAAATATATAGATCCTTCCCACAATTTTTGGATTTCGGAATTACTTTTCATTACACTCTCCTATGAACCAAGATGAAATTGGAAACTAGATGAAATGCTGCGTTTGGTAGTCGGTTCTTCAGCAAATATTATAAATGTACTTTCAGCGTAAGACAGGGCGAAACATTACGTAGTGAATTACTATCGTTCATCTGCAGCACCAACGTGAAACAGGCCTGATTAAATTCCATCGAACGGTAATAACCGAATAGCAATCTAACTTAAGTCTTGATGTGACTGTGGCCTAACAGATACGAATTAACCGAGTGTCGTTGCTTCGGGAGTCTTTCCTTATAAGAATGCTGCTGTTCAACAATCTTAAACACAATGGAGAGGGATTTCAGCAACGGTGAGCGTCTGGATATTGTACACTAGTTGACGGGTGTAATCTGGTTAGTCACAATTTGAGGCAGACACTACTTTCCTATTACGCTTCTGCTTATGGTTACTCTCGACACAGGTCAATATTTTGGTTCTCCATCACACGCTTTAACAATAATTAGCACACACAAATATCAGTGCAATCGAATGTGTGGCCGGCGAATTGATGTGGACGTGGATTTTCGGCATTCCATAAACTTTCCGAACACATGTCGCTAATGTCACTTGTCACGACTCGCACAGTGTGTCACAGAGGGTCAGACTGCGGCGGTCTGGGCATCCTCAGCTGATACTAGGCCACAAGTTTCTCACTGGTTGACAGCTCCGCCCAGATTACTACCACATTCACTCACTTAGAGGTCGCAGCTCTTCTGAAGTTTCTAATGCCTTCGACAATATTAAGTTTGTATCAGCAGAGATATCTGGAACAATTAATCGTTTACTGGTGTGCGGGATAGCTTATAACTGGAGCTACAATTTGTGCATATGCGCGTTTATGTAATATATTATACTGTAAGTATACATTTTTTTATGCTTAGAATGCACATCTCTCAAAATTTGCCTCGCTCTGTGTAAATACAAAAAGGAGACGTATTTTAAACAACGGAAACAGCTACAAAATACTCTTGTTATGGTCACGTACTTAGATGGTGAAAACGTGTGAAATCCCCCACTTCTCTAATACCGAGTATGTATTTTCTAAGAACAGCCCTTTAGTGCTAGTGTAGCGAAGAATGAAAGTGACAGGTCACAGTTGATGAGGTCTGATTTGCTACTGTTGGATATGGATCTGTCATAGTCGTGGACAACGGGTGTTTATTCACTAAAGAAGTCCAGATTACGGCGTAGTTTGATATTAGCAGTTACCGTCGATATTGCTTCGCGATGCACATGTAATTGCGGCTAGTGGCGTCACGCTTAAGTAAAGGGCAAAGACAATAATTTTTTTGTGACAGAGTTTTAAAACTGTACAATCTTTTATGATTGATACGTCCCTGAAATAGATCTGTAAATTTTAAATTGAACTGTTAACTTAATATTAACGTTTATATTTGGAAGTGAAGTACGAAGGGTTGGGGATTGCATTAATAAACGTTCTGAATCGCAGACAGCTTGGAAAAAGTGATTAGACATTACATAGCACAGCAGAAAAACAGAATATTCTTCTAATGTCTGAAAATATGGACCAGAAAAAGCAAAACCTTTCAATAATTGTCATATTTCTTGAGAAATTCTGCTTTCAGAAAACTCAGCGAGCTGACACTAAGATGTAAATATTTTTGGTCACTAGAGGTGAATGAAAAGAATCTAACACAAATACGTACATGTGATGATGATGTTTGGTTTGTGGGCCGCTCAACTGCTTGGTCGTCAGCACCCGTAAGAAGTCCCAACTATTATACAGTCCTATTTTCTTTTCACAGAAATGATGATGATGACGATGACGAAATGATGAGGACAACACAAATACTCAGTCCCCGGGCAGAGAAAATCTGTAACATGGCCGGGAATCGAAGCCACTAGACCACGAGCTGCGGACACAAAGACGTGCTGAACGTGCTTATTGCATTATTTGAGTTCTACCTTTTCCTGCCCACTTTTCTTTTCTGGTAAGGAGGTGCGAATCCATTATTGAAGGAAAGATCATCAGGAAGCCAACGCTCACCACAACAGAACGGGTTTATATTTATTTTATACTGAGAAAAGGACGAGAAGAAAAATAGGAGAGCGAGGACTGCGGAAGATGAATGAAAGAGGAAACCACCTGGTAGAATTTCACACCGAGCACAATTTAATCGTTGCTAATAACGGGTTAAAATCATGACGGGTAGTTGCACACTTGGAAGAGACGTACTGACACAGGAAGGTATCCGATGCAACGCATAATGGTGAGACATAGGTTTTGAAACCAGATTTTTAACTGCAAAACATTTACAGAGGCAGATATGGATTCCTATGCTAATTTAGTGCTTATGATCTGCAGATTGAAGTTGAAGAAATTGCCTGAGTTTAGGAAATCAAGGAGATGGGACCCGGATAAATTGAAGATACTAGATGCAGTTGAGAGTTCCTAAGAAATCCAAAAAACTAGCGTCCAGTGTGTTTGTCCTTCATTTCTTGTAGAAAGTGAGGACATATCCAGGACTCAAACATAATGAGGTACCTCGAACAGAATTACCTCCTCCGCGCCAGCCAGCTTGGATTTCGAAAACACAGATCGTGTGGAGCCAAACTCGCAGTTTTCTCACATGACGTTATGAAAAAGCATGAATCAAGCCAGTTAGATAGACGCAGTATTTCTCGATTTCTGGTAGTATTTGTTTAACAAATTATTCTCGAAAGTACGAACACATTGGGTGTCAGAAGAAATGTGCAACCGGATAGAGAATATATTGGTAGGGAGAACGCAGCGTGTTATTTTGGATGGAGAGTCTTCGACACACGTGAACTAACTTCTGTTGTACCCTAAGGAAGTGTGTCAGGCCCGTTGCTGTTCAAGCTGTATATTAATGATCTTGCGGATAATATTACTAGTAACTTCGGGCTTTTCTCAGGTGATGCAGTCATCTACAATTACGAGCAGTTTGAACAAAACAGTGCAAATAAGCAGTCAGACCTTGATAAGATTTAAGAGTGGTGTTGTGATTGTTATCTTGCTTCAGATGTTAAAAAATGTGCGCCACAGAAAACGAAAACTTTAGTAGCCTATGAATATGATATTAGTGAGTCACAGTTCGAATCTGTGAGCTCATACAAATGCTCGGATACAAGGCTTAGTAGGGACATGAAGTGGAATGACGCCATAGGCTCAGTTGAGGGCAAAGCAGAAAGCAGATGTCGGTTTATTGGTAGAATTCTATGTAATCTGGTGCACTACAGGATTGTGTTTGTGCTACACGTGCTCATGAAAGCAATGTGGCCCTTTTAGACTTCATATCTACTGCCTGTTTAGTCAAATGTGTAGCTTGATGCTTGCGGTAAGTGCTTGAAAATTGAAACGTCCCCTTTGAACAATTATGGATGAGTGTGCTTATACTGACACACAATATTTTTTTAGCGCAACGCAATCTGACTTTCAATAATCCCTACAAAAGAATAGCCCTGACTAACATTAACCTATACCTTCCACAAATCACTTACCTCACAAAAATCTTCGTTACTCGAACCACTGCAATACAGCGAGCGCCACTACTGCCAGCTAAATAAAAGATTCAAACTACTGAAGGCACGAACTACTAATAGGCATAGTTAGCAAATGAAAGATTTCGATAGAGAACAAACAATGTATTTACCTTAATAGTGTTGAAAAATCATAATATACATAGCAGTTCATGACATCCAGTCTTACAAATTTCAAAACTCCGCCATTTCTCTCCCCACATCCACCACTGCTGGCGGCTCACCTCCAACTGCGCAACGCAACGCGCTGTTCACAGCCAACTGCCCAACACTACAATGGCAGACAACAATGCAAACTGGCCACAGACCGCACACAGCACAGCCAGTGATTTTCATACAGAGCGCTACGTAACGTTGGCAATAAGAAAACATAAACAACCTACTTACATTGCCCCCATGCTCCCCACAAAAAATTTTACAAATTGTTTTGGGCAGTGGCCAATAATGATTTGATAAAATTTTTCATAATTACAATAACAAAGATATCAAATGCACACACTTATTGATACAATGTTGGTCAAAAGCTAAAATTTTCTCACAGCCCATAAAGACAGTCCTGATCGTTCATCACAATAAAATAGCAGTGTTTTTCTCAAAGTCTGAGCAGTAAAACAAAATGCACACGGAAGTAGTGGATTTCCATGCAGTCTTGAAGGAGTGTTGTCCTTCCAACGGAAAGACAGTGCTGACTCTCGACATGCAGACAGGTAATGGGCCACAACAGAGCAAACCCACAACAGAGTCATTCGAAGTTTTGAAGACTATTGGTAGGTAGGTCATCACAGAGCAGACCCACTGTAGTCCTGGTAGAGATTATGGTATCGGTGGGCCACCAGAAGTGCAGACCCACTGTAGTCCTGGTAGAGATTGTGGTATTGGTGGGCCACCAGAGGTGCAGACCCACTGCAGTCCTTGTAGAAATAATGGTACCGGTGAGTCAGCAAAGGTGTAGACCCACTGTAGTCCTTGTCGAAATAATGGTATTAGTTTGTCATCAAAGATGCAGACCCACTGTAATCCTTGTAGAGATGGCCAGCAGCCATCTGTTGTGACTGTGCAGGTGCACAATCACCATTGAAGAGTCTCTGTGGATAATATAGCAAGTCCCTAACCACCACTTGTGCACTCACAAAGTTTTTGAAATTGTCCTTAGAACCAGCAATGCTGTTATCCAGTCCCTTGCTGAATTAGTAACACATGTGCAAACACAGACAGTCCCTACTTCTCACATATTGCGCATTACTATGACCAACAGAAACATGTGCAGTGAAATGTAACTTAATTTGAAGAACTGGTATCTATACAATTACAACATAAGAATACAATTACATAGGTACAAAATACATCACTAAAGAACATAACAGTACAGATAACATTTGTAGTAACACAGACTTTACAAAAGAATAGAAATAAACATATACATCAGTGTTACAGGAATTATGACATAAGTAAATAAATAAAATAATGAGAATAGTTTTCGAAACATTAATTTCGCACATGATAATTGAAACGGAACAGAATTAATAATGTCTAAACATATTTACAAGGAAAATAACATATTATAAAGGCAAATTATATTTGAGGATAACAGTACTCCTCATCAGAGTGAATGTAGCTGAGTATTAGAGAAATTCTGCAACATAAATCTTATTAGCTAAACACATTGTAACAACAACAACGTTATACTATTGTACACATAATTTTTTCTTCTGATTTTCGATCAATTAGTGTAATCGATTTTCTGAATTCATTTCTTTTCTTGTCATGTCATTATATTAAAGAAACTGTAAACAATTTTCGATGTAAATATTAATGTTTATATCAAATTGCAAGCAATATTATAACAAAATTGAAATGTAAGAAATGTTGAAACTGTTGTAAGATGTTAAAGTTGTAATTGTGCGCCTGGTCCATACGTAGGCAATGTATTAGGATATGTAGAATGCAAACCCCTTGGTGAATACCCTGTCTGTAGGGGAGCGGTGAAAGGTGGATGGCAGGCGAGCGTGGGAAAATGCACACGGGCGCTGCACGGCATAATGGGCTCAGCAGTAGTGGTCGGAGTTGGGAATCGGTCTGAGAAACACGCTCTGGATCGAGGAGGCTCTCCTGGAAAACGTGATTTCATTGAGCCTCGGATGTGCCGTTTCCGACGACTATACAGCATGGCTATATTCCATAGGCACTAAATGGAAAAGTATTGCGACGCTAAGAAGAAGCAAAGTGCCGATACATAAAGAGCCAAAGCTGTGATTGTATGTGTGCTTTGCGCCTCGCCATCTCGCTGCCCGCCAACCGCCACATCGACACGAACCGGTTGAAACATTTAGTACTGTATTCGTGTGGACCAGTGTTACTTTTCTCCATACTGTTCAATAACAACTTAAATTTTACCTGAACTCTCCTATCATTTAATTATCCTCATCATTAACCTAGATAGGGTACTTTCCACATGTTGTGCAACCCGAGTGTCCTGAAATGAAGATTTAAAATTTATGTTAATAATACTTACCTGCAGACCTATCTATGTTAGAATGATGTTTAAGGAACTTTGTTGTTAATGAATATATATAGGTCTGGCAAAGTTGGAAGATAATGTTGAAATTGGTTTAGTAATGAAGTTTAATTATTTGAGGCAGATAAAATGGTAATTAAATGAGCAGGAAATAAGCTAAAAAGAGTAGTAACTCACCTATTGGAAATCTTGAGTGCTTAATGAATCCTTTAATCAATATTTTCAATACAGTGATCATAACAGTTTCTGGGTCTCCCCCTCTTTTTTTTCTTTTCTATTCATTTGAATTCTGAAGTGAACTGAACTGATTTGACCATCAAAGTTAAAATCAATATAAAACCTAAATTTATCAGTGTTTTACACTTTTCAAAATTGACATTGTATGTGTGTTTCGAAAGTGCTATTGCTAGGGTAACCTATGCCCTAATTTAATCAAATCAATAGACAGTACGAAGTTTGTAGTAAACATTATAGTGTATTGTTGTTTATTTATGGCTCGTCCATATTAGTACAGAAAGTGAAATTATTAGTTCAGTAGATTCTCTGGTTCTAAAAGTTACCATATTATGCAGTGTTATTACGTGTTGTTTTGTATGAAAGTACAGCAACTTGTACAGGGAAGAAACTCAGTTAATGCCTAAATAGGCTGGCGACCGTATTATTAACAATTTGGTAGCATCTGCTGTGTTGTTTCTTGTCCGTCCTAATGTGTGGTTGCACTCCGGAATTGCCTGACGTATCATTGTTATTACTGAGTAGGTGCAAGTCTGATTTGCCTCCATTCAGGTACACGCGGTCAAAATCTATACAAAAATCCTTTCTCTTAAGGTGAAGCCCGTCAACTTACCATAGTACAGGCTTTAAAGAGTATTGTGTGCAATCGCGCAGTGTTACAACATAAAGACAGGAAGAACACAAATACACAAGGGTACACAAAAACATAGCGAAATAATACAAAAGGAAAGACAGGGTTTGTTTTACTGTAGTATTTTGCATGGAGATCTCCCTTCGTTCATCATTATTCTCAAAAAGTCCTATCTAAGCCTGCTTTCTGTATTCTGTTGACACCCTCTTTCAAAATTCTTTTTTGGCCAAACCATTTTCTTATAGCTTCTCAATGCATTTATTCCAATTCATCACAACTCGTTCTCACATATAGCCTACCCCATCTTAAGCTATCTTAAATCTGCTGAGCTCAGATGCTAAACTAAGGGACGAGGCATTGCAGCAACACAAAACAATCAACACAAAAAGCAATGACAAAAAAATGGAAATTGTCAAAGTAAGCTACACTAAATCTAATGCAACATTACAACTAATATGAGCCAATGTACAGCAACAAGAAAAATAAGTCAGTAGTAAAGCTAGCTTAACAGAGTAATACAAAGACAAATTTAGTAGCACTATGACTGGCAAACAGCAGCAGAAAATGCAATAACTTATATCTAAAACATGACATAGCTCAGGCAGATAAAATATTACACTAAAGACAACAATGCAGACAAGGGAAATGTATATTCACATCTTAATCTCTATGTAATTAAAGTGGTGCACCACAACTTATTCTAGGAGAAATATTACCAAGTAGTTGAAAAGTAAATTATGTTTGTAGCTCCTGTAAAGGGAAATGTCTTTGTGCTCCCTCATTTTTTGGGAAGTGTATTACAAAATTAGTATTTACTGGATCTGTAGGCATAAAATATTTATATTAGTACGTCTATAAAATTTTATTTTAACCAATGCTGCAGTGCAGCTAGGAACTAGATATTAAACACAATAGGCAAAGCAAGGCGTGAAGCATTGTTCACTAGCCATATGGCATTTCATAATGCAGTAAACAATCTTTCAACTAGCAAGACAATAGACATGAAATATTTCTCATCATTTCATTTCAGTAAATATCATTAATTAAGAACTCTACAGTGTAATCATGTTTTCAAGTTTGAGGGTGTCGTATTTACGATGTTTTCTACGAAGGAATGTCAATGGCGAGGATAATGGCCTCTTTTTTTTTCTCCACCTGTGCCTCTGAAAGGCACACACTAATGGCTTTTTTCCAGGCATCTGTCGTGCAGCTGGGTGCCCACGACGCATTACGTGAAGGTGGTCACTTAACTTTCTTACTGAAATATTGACGACCCGCTACAGTGACAGTCTCATATAAAAATGTTTCACAGGTCAAGAATTTGCGTTACAAATGTGTAGAAACAAAATCCTATAAATATAACAGTGTCTAAAAAAATTTTTACAGCATTGTGACACATTCACGCATTTAGACACATTTAATAAACCTTGAAGTATGATTCTTGGTTTCCAACGTACTTTTTCACAACTCAGAGTCCCTAACCACTACTCATTATTCCTTACCTTATTACACATATACATATTCGTCGACACTTCTTCAATATTTCATCATAAGAAATACGTAGCAAAATCAAATTCCTCATATAGCATCAGCTTATTGATCATAAACATACCTCATCGGCATAATACACATTGTCGTCGTAATAATGTCATAACACCCCAGTCAAATCTTGTAAAAGTCGTAGCTTTCTGCAATAATTTCAAAACCTAAAGAAAATTCTCTGCTCATTTAAATAGTGTCATCTACCTCAAATGTACTATAAAAATCATGATCCCATATCAAATATATCAATCAAAGCTCTCATAGTATCACAATGGTTCCGAAAAAATATGAACAGTTCACAAAGCACAAAGTACAATTTCATAAGAATGAAATTATCCAACTGTGTAATTGCGTAAACATGTGTCACTGATGTAGTAAAAAAAAATGTTTGTCTCTCAGTTAAATGATCAGATAGCTGTCTAATTTATGTGTTAGAGAAATATGATACCGAAGTGTAAAGTTGTATAAGCAAATACCTTATTAGCTAGGGCTCCTTGTGCCTGCCAAACACATGGTACACAAAGTAAGCGTGTACCCCCCTGAGGATTAATGTAATTATACCCTCAGGTGTTACAGATTACAGCAATGGAATGAAATGTATCACGGAAAACCTTCGTATCATTGTACTTCATATATCTTTAAAAATAAATGTTTTAAGTACAAAATTAATCACTCAAATATGTGTACTGTAGCGCTAAACTGTGCATCATGTTGTAAGATAATCTCTGTGAAAGTGTCGTAGTTATTGTCCTCCGAAGGCTAAGTTCTGCTGAAGTCAATGTACTTACCTCACGATAAACAAAAGTGAAATGCTTTGCGTATAGATATCTTAGTTATTACACTTATTGTTGTGATGAAGAAAGTACTGTGCTGTAACGTATTGTTGTGCTATGGAAAAGGCTGTCTCCTTGTAGCTATACCACGAAAGTTATTTTCTAAAACATGTTTTACTTTCCAGAATTATACATAAAACTGTGCAGACATAAAACAGAAACACCGCAAAAGCAACATTGTAAATTGTCACTCATTAGTAGTGTCGTGATATAATCGTGTAGCTGTCAAATAGATTAACCACTGTGTCATCTGGTATCTCACAGAAAGTACTTTAAATCCAGAATGTATTTTCAAGTGAACCAAAATGTTGCATTAAAATGTCATTAGCAGTATATGTTCTAAGTATGTGAGCCTTATAGTCGTTATGTAATCATGCAACTAACAAGCAAGAATGTACACACACAACAACACTGTGGCGTCTGTTCACTATAACAATGCACTCATAAATACTGTCTAAATATGTTCCCTAGGTTATAGACTGGATAGTTAACTTCAAACATTGTTGCATGGTAACAGATTCTAAGTCTGACAATGCATACTAGAAATGTGAAGTGAAAAGTTTTATGGCAAAGACAAAGTTGAAAAGCAGATTATCTTTCAATAAACGGTTTCATATGTGAAATGTGGTGTAAACCTTTACTCTTCCTAGTACGCAGAGGTTCAACTTGAACGGAATTATCATGCAGTATACGTCGGTGAGGAATGCTAAAATTTTTCTCAAGGTTAGCGTCTATCTTATTTTTCTCTGAACCAGCCGCCGCACGCGGCTGCCTGCGGTGCGAGTCATTGTCTGTTCCTTAGTTGCTGTGCGTCGTTATTGGGATTAGGAGACCTAACTTCTACAAATTCACCTTGTCGAGAGTGCCCAGCTCTGTTTGAATCTCGCCAGTTCTGATGCAATTCAGGTCTGTCGTTACAATCATATCGTCTGTCGTCATGTCGGTAGATTCCATAGTTTATTTCTTGTGGGTCACGTGGTGGAGAATGTGTCCCTGAATCGTTAACTGCGTGCTGAAATGTTGTGTCTGAAGTTATTCTGTCTCCCTTGATAATAATTGATTTTGTTCCCATATTGTCTGTTTCTATGGTTGTCTCTGTGATAGTCACTACCACGGAGATGTAATCTTTCCCTGTAATTATAACTACTCTGCCAAAGGTTGTCATACGGGTGGTGTCTCTTTTGGTCACGATTTACGTTGTAAGAATAGCCTTGTCGTGTATTACTTCTGTCATCGCGGAATTGTGACAGATGTGACCCGTAATTGTTGTGCTCCTGTTTTCGCGTTCCGCGATTGTCAGTGTCAATTACCAGTTCTTGTAACAGTCCCTGAAAAGCTTCAATGCCGTCTTTGCAACGTCCTGCTAAAATAATATGTCGTAAATGTTCAGGTAGTCTGATTAAGCAAATGCGGATGAGTTCTGAGGGGCTGTATAGGTTTGAAAGATACTGATTCTTATGCAACATGTCTTCAAAATATTTCATAAGACTGGAAAATTCAGATTGGACGAAATGTTTCATCATTATGATGCTATGTTTTACTCAGTCTTGTGTAGCTTGAGACCAATATGCTGAGAGGAAGGCATGGTAAAATTCTCCTTCACTGTGACAATCGAGAATGACCGATCGCATTCTTACAGCTGGTTCATTCTCTAAATAGCCACACATAAATTCTAATCTGTGCTCTAATGACCAGTTGGGAGGAAAACAATGAGAGAATTGATGGAGCCACACTTGTTGATGAACGTAGTTGCCAGAATTCTTCAATGTTTTAAATTTACGTGTAGTGATGAACAGCTTATAGTCAACATCATCACGTCGGCGAGTCGCATATCGGTCACTGTTACGTCGATTCGGCGGTTCCATTTCAAAATTCGGTGCACCTTGCCAATTTCTTTCATAATTTCCGAAATGTCCTGTGTTATTATTTTGTGGTTGTTCCGTATTTCTATGTCCCTCTTCCTGTACAGGAGCGCGGTGTCCTCTGAAATATGAAATTTTTGTATTACTTGTGCCAACTGATCTTGTACTTCCCGGATTTCTCTTTTGTTGTTGTTGTTGTTGTGGTCTTCAGTCCTGAGACTGGTTTTATGCAGCTCTCCATGCTACTCTATCCCGTGCAAGCCTCTTCATCTCCCAGTACCTACTGCAACCAACATCCTTCTGAATCTGCTTAGTGTATTCATCTCTTGGTCTCCCTCTACGATTTTTACCCTCCACGCTGCCCTCCAATACTAAATTGGTGATCCCTTGATGCCTCAGAACATGTCTTACCTTCCGATCCCTTCTTCTGGTCAACTTATCTTCTCCCCAATCCTATTCAATACTTCCTCATTAGTTATGTGATCTACCCATTCAATCTTCAGGATTCTTCTGTAGCACCACATTTCGAAAGCTTCTATTCTCTTCTTGTCCAAACTATTTATCGTCCATGTTTCACTTCCATACATGGCTACACTCCATACAAATACTTTCAGAAATGACTTCGTGACACTTAAATCTATACTCGAAGTTAACAAATTTCTCTTCTTCAGAAACGCTTTCCTTTCCATTGCCAGTCTACATTTTATATGCTCTCTACTTCGACCATCATCAGTTATTATGCTCCACAAATAGCAAAACTCCTTTACTACTTTAAGTGTCTCATTCCCTAATCTAATTCCCTCAGCATCACCCGACTTAATTCGACTATATTCCACTATCCTCGTTTTGCTTTTGTTGATGTTCATCTTATATCCTCCTTCCAAGACACTGTCCATTCCATGCAACTGCTCTTCCAAGTCCTTTGCTGTCTCTGACAGAATTACAATGTCATCGGCGAACCTCAAAGTTTTTATTTCTTCTCCATGGAATTTAATACCTACTCCGAATTTTTCTTTCGTTTCCTTTACTGCTTGCTCAATATACAGATTGAATAACATCGGGGAGAGGCTACAACCCCGTCTTACTCCCTTCCCAACCACTGCTTGCCTTTCATGTCCCTCGACTCTTGTAACAGCCATCTGGTCTCTGTACAAATTGTAAATAGCCTTTCGCTCCCTGTATTTTACCCCTGCCACCTTTAGAATTTGGAAGAGAGTATTCCAGTCAACATTGTCAAAAGCTTTCTCTAAGTCTACAAATGCTAGAAACGTAGGTTTGCCTTTCCTTAATCTTTCTTCTAAGATAAGTCGTAAGGTCAGTATTGCCTCACGTGTTCCAGTGTTTCTATGGAATCCAAACTTATCTTCCCCGAGGTCGGCTTCTACTAGTTTTTCCATTCGTCTGTAAAGAATTCGAGTCAGTATTTTGCAGTTGTGGCTTATTAAACTGATTGTTCGGTAATTTTCACATCTGTCAACACCTGCTTTCTTTGGGATTGGAATTATTATATTCTTCTTGAAGTCTGAGGGTATTTCGCCTATTTCATACATCTTGCTCACCAGATGGTAGAGTTTTGTCAGGACTGGCTCTCCCAAGGCCGTCAGTAGTTCCAATGGAATGTTGTCTACTCCCGAGGCCTTGTTTCGACTCAGGTCTTTCAGTGCTCTGTCAAACTCTTCACGCAGTATTGTATCTCCCATTTCGTCTTCATCTACATTCTCTTCCACTTCCAGAATATTGACCTCAGGTACGTCGCCCTTGTATAGACCCTCTATATACTCCTTCCACCTTTCTCCTTTCCCTTCTTTGCTTAGGACTGACTGGGTTTCCATCTGAGCTCTTGATATTCATACAAGTGGTTCTCTTTTCTCCAATGGTCCCTTTAATTTTCCTGTAGGCAGTATCTATCTTACCCCTAGTGAGATATGCCTCTACATCCTTACATTTGTCCTCTAGCCGTCCCTGCTTAGCCATTTTGTGCTTCCTGTCGATCTCATTTTTGAGACGTTTGTATTCCTTTTTGCCTGCTTCATTTACAGCATTTTTATATTTTTTCCTTTCTTCAATTAAATTCAATAATTCTTCTGTTACCCAAGGATTTCTACTAGCCCTCGTCCTTTTACCTACGTGATCCTCTGCTGCCTTCACTACTTCATCCCTCAAAGCTACCCATTCTTCTTCTACTGTATTTCTTTCCCCCATTCCTGTCAATTGTTCCCTTATGCTCTCCCTGAAACTCTGTACAACCTCTGGTTCTTTCAGTTTATCGAGGTCCCATCTCCTTAAATTCCCACCTATTTGCAGTTTCTTCAGTTTTAATCTACAGGTCACAACCAATAAATTGTGGTCAGAGTCCACATCTGCCCCTGGAAATGTCTCACAATTTAAAACCTGGTTCCTAAATCTCTGTCTTACCATTATATAATCTATCTGATACCTTTTAGTATCTCCAGGGTTCTTCCATGTGTACAACCTTCATTCATGATTCTTAAACCAAGTGTTAGCTATGATTATGTTGTGCTCTGTGCAAAATTCTACCAGGCGGCTTCCTCTTTCATTTCTGTCCCCCAATCCATATTCACCTACTACGTTTCCTTCTCTCCCTTTTCCTACTACCGAATTCCAGTCACCCATGACTATTAAATTTTCGTCACCCTTCACTATCTGAATAATTTCTTTTATTTCATCATACATTTCTTCAATTTCTTCGCCATCTGCAGAGCTAGTTGGCATATAAACTTGTACTACTGTAGTAGGTGTGGGCTTCGTATCTATCTTGGCCACAATAATGCGTTCACTATGCTGTTTGTAGTAGCTTACCCGAATTCCTATTTTCCTATCCATTATTAAACCTACTCCTACATTACCCCTATTTGATTTGGTGTTTATAACCCCGTAGTCACCTGACCAGAATTCTTGTTCCTCCTGCCACCGAACTTCACTAATTCCCACTATATCTAACTTTAACCTCTCCATTTCCCTTTTTAAATTTTCTAACCTACCTGCCCGATTAAGGGATCTGACATTCCACGCTCCGATCCGTAGAACGCCAGTTTTCATTCTCCTGATAACGACATCCTCTTGAGTAGTCCCCGAACGGAGATTCGAATGGGGGACTGTTTTACCCAAGAGGACGCTATCATCATTTAATCATACAGTAAAGCTGGATGCCCTCGGGAAACGTTACGGCTGTAGTATCCCCTTGCTTTCAGCTGTTCGCAGTACCAGCACAGCAAGGCCGTTTTGGTTATTGTTACAAGGCCAGATCAGTCAATCATCCAGACTGTTGCCCTTGCAACTACTGAAAAGGTTGCTGCCCCTCTTCAGGAACCACACGTTTGTCTGGCCTCTCAACAGATACCCCTCCGTTGTGGTTGCACCTACGGTACGGCTATCTGTATCGCTGAGGCAGGCAAGCCTCCCCACCAACGGCAAGGTCCATGGTTCATGAGGGGGTTCTCTTTCGTGTTGCGTATTAATTTGATTCTGACTGTGTTTGAATTTCCTAATTTGTTCATACTGTTCTGTGTCAGTGATGGCTACAGGTCTTGTGTCATTCAGATCATCATCTACCTTTGTAGATAAGTTAGTGAACTGATCCGAACGTTGGGCTACTTTCTCTGATAGTGTACTTATTTCCTCAGTGTGTTTTTCTGAACCAAGTTTCAGAGTATCTACTGTGTCCTTAAGTTTTCCTGAGTTTTGCATGTTGCGTAACCGAATCGGTAGAAGCAACTGAGTGAATTTTAGCTTTCAAGGTGTCGTGATTTTCATGAACAATGGTTTGCAGTTCTTTTATGGCTGCTTCGTGATTCTGTAATGCATTTTCATGCCGCGAAAAAATTGGTTGAAAATGCTCACAAATTTGTGTTTTTACGTCATTACAGACTTTTTGACATTTCGATTCAATGTTATGTAACTCAGTAGTTAAATATTCACATGTTTGTTCAAGTGTGGTGTCTAACTTTTGAAGCTTTTGCTGTGTTTGTCTCTGATTTTGTTCCATTGTGTCTAAATTTTGAAGCTTTTGCTGTGTTTGTCTCTGATTATGTTCCATTGTGTCTAACTGTTGCTGTGTTTGTCTCTAGTGTTGTTCCATTGCGTCTAACTTTTGAAGATTTTGTTCCTTTGTGTCTAAGTTTTGAAGATTTTGTCCCATTTGTTTCTCATTTTGTTTGAGCGTTGTGTCTAACTTTTGTAGTCTTTGTCCCATTTGTTGCATTAATTGTAATAACAATGCATTAGTGTCTGGAATATGTTCCTCTACGCTTTTCGGCAGTGCATTTGCACCGGCAACATTCACACTTGGACAGGCAGAAAATGTGTCTTGACATATATGAGAAAACGGTGAGGACGCAAAACCTGAATCCATAGTATTTGCAAAATTGTGTCCTGTCATTTCGGATTCCTGAGGCGAGCTGTTGCCGATCGATCGATCGATAATGCTTCCCTGTTCACTAATTGTTTCACTGCCTACACCATTGTTTGCCGCCCGCTCCATTTCCCTATGCACAGTTACCAAATTACTACTTTGAATGTCTGTTAATTCATTACACAGTGGTGCTGGTAAGCTACGCTCGTCGTCACTATTATTTCTCAGTTTACTTTGGAGCCTAGTATTACGTTTTTCACACGCCATTATTGTCACAATATTTCACACGACAACACAGAAAACTACAATTTGAAGAGCAAAATAAGAAAACACATTAACATAGCATTGAAAATAATATCTCGTTAATTGCAAGCGCAGCTGCGAAATACTTGGTGCAAATCTACATACATGCCACAACTGTTTTACTGTACAACTGCAAAAGTTTAATCTTGGAAAACTCTGTCTGCTAGAATTTCCCATCCACAAGTAGCAATGTTCAACAACAAGAGGTTTCGATAGATACAACGACGGATGCTGTGAAGTGTTTGCACAATGTGATATTATTGACAGAGTAGATGGAAGTGTTCGCATTGGCGCTGCAGTCATGGACTGTGCGGCTGGTCCCGGCGGAGCTTCGAGTCCTCCCTCGGGAATGGGTGTTTATGTTTGTCCTTAGAATAATTTAGGTTAAGTAGTGTGTAAGCTTAGGGACTGATGACCTAAGCAGTTAAGTCCCATAAGATTTCACACACATTTTTGTTTGCATTGAGGAAGGGGAACATTTACTGCTAACGTATCCTGGCAAGCTAGGTAACAAGAGCAATAGGTGAAGCAGATACTCTGGAAGACTGCCACTAAAGGCTATGTAGGAGAGCAGTCGTGGCACGAGAAATACGGAAATTGATTGAGTTACATCACGGACACGAACTGGCGGTAAGCGAGCTGTTTGAAGAGAATATTAAAAGGCTTTGCACAGCCGCGCTGGTAATTTGTCTTCCGGTCATTGAAACCGAGTTAATGACTAATATCGTAGAAGGTATTAAACCAGCAGATCGTTCGCAGTTGATGTTCATCCAGATCCTTTGTGTATTCACGGGTATCAATTCGAAAATTTCTGGTACGTTGTCGAAGGTTGGGAGCGCGAACCCCAAGTAAGCATCATAGATGAGAATGTATTGCGAGACTGGAGTTTAAAACGTCACTTCTGTTTCCTCTGTGGAGGTGATCGGACATTGCCAGATGGATTTCCGATAGCAGGCGAAGGGGCTCTGTCCTAGCATTTGGAGGTGTCTAAGGGTATAGCAAACCATGACAGTTATATCGCTCCTCTGTCGCGTAGAACACCATTTACCAGCCGTAAAATTAACGATGAACCGATATGTGGGCTTTGAACAGTTGGCTCAGTGACTGTAGTAAGTGATGTGTGGTTTCGCACACACCAGGCTATAAGCGCATAGTCGACTTCGGATGACATCCCGTATGTGACGATCAATACTAGTTCCTTGCCGATGTTGAGCTGGGTTGTCGTAAAGTTGAGTGCTTGTATGGAAAGCCATGGATACCTGAGGAGTTATTTACTGAACCGACTGCGGGGTCAGACGTAATTAGAAAAAAACTGGATTGAATCTGAATTGGGCACAAGATCACATCACGTTCCAGATTTGGAAAAAATGTAGCACAATGTGGTTGTGACTGGAGAGCCTGTGGTGAAGTTCTTAATGTACCGGCAGTGTGACTTCTAGCATCTCAGACTACTCGCCGCTGAGGGCAAACTTATTCGTTTTTGGTTTACCCGTCTTGACGTTTGGTATCCTTGTGCACTCTGTCTTAAAAGTGAGCCAAATTGGTCCTTTGTATGACCAGCGAATGGGTGTGTCACATACTGTAATCTACCGCGATTTCAGGGCTCTGGTGGAGAGTAAATTGCGATCCATCTTTCTGTTTGCTAGACCATTAGATTTTCACACGTGCCGCCTCCACATCGCACCTCCTCCACTGCACACATCTCCCCAGCAAGCCATTTCTACGAGCTAAGAATCATAAAAATACCTCATGGTTTTCGCGCCTTACCTGGCTCCATTAACTTCTGCTCAGGCCGTTAACTTTGTGGAGTCTCACTCAAGGCGCGTCAGGTCATAGTAAAATCTTTAATAATGTTCCATACGTGAAAAATGGGTGAGAGAGTAACTTGTCCTCTCTGACTGCCCCCTACCTGCCATTGATTTCTGCATGGGTAGTGTCTCTCTTCAATATTGTTTAGTGTGACATGAACCAGGGGAAATCATTAAAAATGGTAGGGGAATCTCATCCTGCTTATTGATACATATGAGAAAAAGGAACTTAGCTAGTCAGGTTTGCCCATGGCTGAAACACATCCTAGCTTGATTTCTCATTCATTGCAGGGGTCATTCACTCACATGAAACTGCAAGCCATCAAGAGTACATGTAGATATTGCTGTGAGTAGTATGAATTACATTAGACCCAGGGGGCATTGCTACATGACAGACTTCCATTAAACATTTGATATGCAGTTAAAAGGCCCTGAAGTGAAGAAATGTACCCATTCACACCATATCCTGAGGTTAGAGAACATCACTAATCATCTACAATGTCCTGGAGTATGAAATCTTCTCTGTTCATTGATTTACCCCTACTCTATTACTCATTTGGTCTTAATCGTTACACACACACATTCTCAAATTCTCAGTGAAGATGGAAATAATATGTGTAAATTTGTGTATTATTTTCCATGACACGGAAAAAAATACAGACACATAGCCATTGTTGAGAGAATTAATAAATGTGCAGAAAGACATAGATTTCATAATCAAAACAGTTCATTTAGTACATACAAGAAACACAAAAAATGTTACATAATGATATTAAAGAAAATTATTATATCGTTCCCTCCATAAGGGTCCCGGGGCAGACAAATTTTACAATTGAAAATGTCATATGAACTGAGAACATGACACTTATGCACACACAAAAACCGTGAAAGTAGTATAACACTTCCACTCTGCTACTGTTATACCATAACCACAAAATCAAAGGCAATTTGTAAAACAGATTTATTTTATTGGATTAATAATGGTGTAGAGCAACAGAACAGTGTTACCCTCTGAGAGGAATTTTGTTAAATTGACCGTGTTGTTCCTAACGGAGGTGGCTTATCGGAAATGAAAGTCAGGATTACGTAAATATTGGAATAGTGACAAACAAAATTTTACCTAGCTATACTGTTTCTAGAATAAGGGAAACGGTCGCCAGCCTAATTAGGCAAGAGAAAGATTAACGTTCTCGTTTATGAAAGTAGGTATAAGTAACTATAGTGGACAAACACAACCTAGACTTAGCCACACGCGAGTGCAATGAACTCTGACACACATATGTTTTAAGATTGAAGCTAACAACTGGAGCAGCATGAACTATTTGCTAATTATAACATATACCGTAACGCACTATTACTTTTAGGGCTTACACAAAGAGAATGGTCTTTATAACATTACTCTTAATATGCACTTCTAATACACAAGAGAGACAAACGCTTATCAATCATGACCATATAGTTTTCTATTATTGCAGTTTCCCACTTTTTACTACAGCGAAACACAATGTTGACAAAATTGCACGAAACTGACTCACCTTTTAGAATTTACTACTGGCAACAATGTGATCACTTACTTTATAAGCCTCAGTCTTAAGAACTTTTAATTTTGAAGTTGGCAACAGCACTTTAGTAAGCAGTTTTAATAGGAATATTTTCAACAAACAACATTTACTTTAACTCACTCTATTGCCACATTAACTTTAACTTTCTTTTTACTAAGTTCAAGAGGCATTAATTAACAAAACTCTAGACTTTAATTTCTTTTAGTAAGGACACTCGGATATCACTTTTGCTCAAACGGAGAGGAGCCTGAGAGGTCTTATGATGAGGAGAAAAATCAAGGTTGGTACATAAATTCAGATATATATTACCTTATATTTGAGCACATTAGCACATCCATTAAACTGATCCTTCACTGTACATCATTATAGTATTACGTTGCAATGATTGCGCAATGTGGTGGCAACTGCATGTTGATAGGTGGAATTGCAGGCAGAATTGCTGGACTTTGTCATTTCTTGGTGGCGATGGTAGATACAAACTCCAGAATAGTTCCAGCTATTTATCCATCCACCTGAGGCCTTGGAAAGAAGCAGGAAAAACCTCTCTCATAACTAGCACCATATGCATCTTTTACATGACGTTGCACGGACTCGTAGCTCGTCCCCGACTGCTGGCTCGTCCCCGACTGGTGGCTCGTCCCCGACTGACTATCAGTTCCAACTTTTCCACCTAAGCCAACCACAATTTGCGCGCGCTACACAGTTCCGTTCCCGAGGGGAACCACTACACCTTTTACATACAGAATAACTAAGAGCCCTAAGTGAGAATCAGCAATTTACATAACATCAAACAAATATATTAAATAAGACAGAACATTTTCACATATTGACACTTCTACAAAAAAATTATTCACACAAAATTACAATCATATACAGTAAGTTTTGTCCCCTCCAAATGGGACAAAGAATTTAAATTACAGATACACTACTTTGCATTGAATCAAATCACGACATCAAAGGTTTGACAAAGAAAAGAGTACACAATTTTATGTTATCGATTGAAACACACTTACAGAAGATCAACAATGTGACATTAAATAAAGCAAAAGCAAAAAATAAATAAATAAATAAATAAATAAATCCATACAGCATAAGAGCTGTAGTGTTACAGTAGGACTGAAGAACAACAAATTGCGCCAGAGTGGAATAGCCTCTCACTCAGCGCATGACGTGTCAGAAGTAGCGGCAGACGTCTCTGGCATTCCATGTCGTCTCTGGCAGCATCTGGCATCTTGGCAGCACCTGGCATCTTTGGCAGCTTCCAGATAGCAGCTACACCCATGGCCTCACCCAGGTCAGGCCACAGTAAGCCGTCAGGGACTAACTTGACAGTCTTGCATTTGATGTGTAACCCACCTCCTGTCACAGATATCAATTTAGCGTTAGTGGAACATGGGAAAGCCCTACTCTTCCAATTCGCCTCTGCATCGAACACACGTATGCCATCATGGGACATGGGATTACCTCGCTTTTTGTCAATTGGGCACATCACTCTCGGCACAACCCTGAGTCAGCTAGGCTCGGCACGCAGCGTCAACTGTGGTGCCACACGACCTGCTTGTCCCTCAATTAGCTGCATGGTAGGTCTTTGGCCGCTAGTGGGTTGTGGCCGGCGTGTGGTGGTGTCCCGCTCTCTGTGCTGGCTTGAGACATGCCACTTCCAGTGGTAGACGACCGGGCTGCGAGATGTAAGTGCATCAGCTGGAAGTGGCCAGTTCTGTAGCTGCGGGCTGTCCCCTCACCTGGGCTGCGACTGCTGACTCATTACTGCTGCCCACCCCGCTCGCCACTCACTGGTTGGTGTGGGCTGTGACGTCCTGTCCGCCGTGTTGGTTGTGGAGTCCAATGCCGGATCTCCACAATCCTGAAGGGCGGTCAAGCGCCATATTCTCTCAAAAATGTCATTACATCGATATAATCAATTTGCCACAATGAACGGGAACTTGTTTGGACTATTTAACTGATTGAGAATGTTGGCAAAATTGAGTGCACTAACAACATGTATTTTATCAAACAAGATATAAATTATACTAAACAAGTTATAGATTGAATTCCCTAAACAGTTAACAGCTGATTAAACACTCCACTTGGTGGTGCCTGGTTGGCAAAGACAATTTAAGTAGGTGATCAGTGAGTTAAGTACTCTAGCCTTAAAAATGTGGATAACGCAAGCTGAATTGATCTGACACTGAGCAGACTTTGACTGATCAAATCTACTGAAGTTTCTCTACGTAGATGCAACTGAGAGCAAGTTTTGGTTGAGATCCAGTCCAAACAAGTTTCCTTTCAAAACCCTTATTGCAGTAGTCAGTGCGCACCTGAATAGACACCTATACCTACGACGAATTTTTCAATACATTTAATTACAGATCTCGACTCGCATCTAGACTCATGTGTAACCTTGTATAAATATTGTATACATTGCGGAAAACACGACGGACAGTTCAGCTAAGTTTATAGGAGTCTTAGCTAAGTATCTGACGTCAGCAGGGCTCTTCTTGTGCTGTGACTCCGTTCCGCTGCAAAACCACAGGATGATCTTAGTGCAGGAGGCGGCTGCTCCGACCTGGTATTGAGGTCAGGGCAGTGGCTGGCAATTACCACATGTCTTGTCATCTAGTGTAGCCCTGATGTGGTGTTGGTACTGACGAAATTTTAAGGAATCTACCCTAAAATTCACTTTTATGAGGCCCCCAGTCTCGTCGCTCATAATATGGTTCTTGTCATGGTGCGGTGAGACAGTACAGCGGGCTCTGGCTATTACTGCTTGCCGGTGCACGTTTCGCCGAGCATGGCTAGCCCTGTATGTCGTCACACTACCCTTGCTAGTCAATGGTAGCTAACACAACGCTCCGCGATGACTTTACAAATTCCTAAAGGATTTACTTAAAATGAGGCAGCGTTACTGGACTGTCAATTTTAAACGCTATACATTTAGTACATTAAATTTTATGACTGCTTTCTTGAAAATCTTTAGCGTATTTACGTCTACTGTGTCTGTACCAACTACACATCTTTGCCTCTACATGGCTTCTTCCATGTTTCGAACCCTGCTCAGGTAATGACAAATTCATTTTTCTCTGATATTTTTAGTACTATAATCCTTGTACATTTACTATGGCCGCCATCGCCTTGAAATCTTTTCTTGTACTGCTTAACCTCATGACTTACCTCAAGGATCCCTTGCCATGTACATTAGCTCCAATGCTACCAACTAATTTCACTGCTAGGCCTCTTTCCATGTGTATGCACAGCTAGCCTCTAACTCCCCTTTCACACTTATACACTAAAATACTCATCCTGTCTTTAGAAATTATCCGTGGCGTAAAGAAACACCTTAAAGTGCTGAACGCAGATAAGCTGCAAGCTCCAGATCGAATCCTAATTCGGTTTTACAAAGAGTACTCTAAGGCATTGCCTCCTTACTTACTTTACATTTATCGTGAATCAGTCGCCCAGTGCAAAGTCACACGGGATTGGAAAAAAGCGCAGGTGACTCCTCTATATAAAAAGGGAAAAAGAACGGACCCGCAAAATTACAGATCAAACTTCTTGAACATATTGTCAGTTCGAACATAATAAATTTCATTGAGACCGAGAAGCTTACGTTAACGAATTAGCACGGTTTCAGAAATCATCGCTAGTGTGATAGTTTGCCCTTCTCTCACGTCATATCCTATGAACCGGGATGACATCTAACCGGTAGATTGCATGTCTGACATGGCTTTCAGGCTGTTGAAACGTCCCCTTAGAACTATTTATACATGACTGTGCTTAAACTGACACACAATGTTTTTAGCGCAACGCAATCTGACTTTCAAAAAATCCCTACGAAAGAATGGGCCCTGACTAACATTAAACTATACCTTTCACAAATCACTTACCTCACAAAAATCTTCGCTGCTCAAGCTACTGCAATACAGCGAGCGCCACTACTGCCAGCTAAATAAAAGATTCAAACTATGGAAGGCACTAACTACTGATAGGGATAGTTAGCAAATGAAAGATATTAATAGAGAACAAACAATGTATTTACCTTGATATCATCATATATAAATATAGCAGTTCATGACAAATTACAAATCTCCGCCATCTCTCTCCCCACATCCACCACTGCTGGCGGCTCACCTCCAACTGCGCAACGCTACGCGCTGTTCACAGCCAGCTGCCTAACACTACAATGGCGAGTATTACAACAATGCAAAGCAGACACAGACTGCCCACAGCACAGCCAGTGATTTTCATACAGAGGTGGCGTTACCAATAAAAAAACCTAAACAGCCTACTTACATAGCCCCCATGCTCCCCACAAAAATTTTTACAAATTGGATTGGGCAGTGGCCAATACAGATTTGAAAAAAATTTTTCATAATTACAATAACAAAGAAATCAAATGCACACACTTATTGATACAGTTGGTCAAAAGCTAAAAATTTCTCACATTCCATAAAGACAGCCCACATTGTTCATCACAGTAAAAATGCAGAGTTTTTCTCAAAGTCTGAGCAGTAAAAGAAAATGCACATAGAAGTAGTGGATTTCCATGCAGTCTTGAAGAAGTAGTGTTGTCCTTCCAACGGAAAGACAGTGCTGACTCTTGACATGCAGACAGGTAATGGGCCACAACATAGCAAACCCACAGCAGAGTCATTCGACGTTTTGAAGAATATTGGTAGGTAGGTCATCACAGAACAGACCCACTGTAGTCCTGGTAGAGATTACGATATTGGTGGGCCACCAGAGGTGCAGACCCACTGCAGGCCTTGTTGAAATAATGGTACTGGTGAGTCAGCAAAGGTGTAGACCCACTGTAGTCCTTGTAGAAATGGCCAGCAGCCATCTGTTGCGACTGTGCAGGTGCACAATCACCATCGAAGAGTCTTGCAGTTGTAGAAATGGCCAGCAGCCATCTGTTGCGACTGTGCAGGTGCACAATCAACATCGAAGAGTCTTGCAGAGAATATAGCAAGTCCATAAACCACCACTTGTGCACTCACAAAGTGTTTGGAATTGTCCTTAGAACCAGCAATGCTGTTATCCAGTCCCTTGCTGAATTATTAACACACGTGCAAACACTATCAGTCCCTACTTCTCACATATTGTCCATATACTATGACCAACTGAAATGTGTGCAGTGAAATGAATGCTTACAAGTTACTTAATTTGATGAACTGGTGTCAAGTACAATTTTATAACATGAGAATACAATTACAAAGATACAGAAAACATCATTGAAACATAATAATACAGATAACATTTGTAGTAATAGGGGCTTTACAAAAGAATAGAAATAAACATATACATCAATGTTACAGGAATTATGACATAAGTAAACACATAAAAGATCAGAATAATTATTGAAACATCAACTTCACACATGAGCATTAAAACAAAACAGAATAAATAATGTGTAAACATCTTTACAAAATAAATAACATATTATTAATGCAAATTATATTCGAGGATAACAGTATTCCTCATTATAGTGAATGTAGCTTAGTATTAGAAAAATTCTAAAATTCTTATCAGATAAACACATAAAGACAGGAAAAACACAAATACACAAGGGTACACAAACATATAGAGGGATAACACAAGGAAAGGACAGGGTTTGTTTTAACTGCAGTATTTTGCATGGAGATCTCCCTTTGTTCATCATTATTCCCAAAAGGTCCTATCTAAGCCTGCTTTCTGTATTCTGTTCATATTTCTTTCAAAATAATTATTTCTGATTGTACAATACTCATTTGGGCCCAAATCTTTTTCATATAACTTCGCAATGCATTCTTTACCTATTCTCCATAGTCAGTTTCTTATATAGTCTACCCCTCTTAAGCTAACTTAAATCTACTGAGCTCAGATATATATACCAAGGGACGAGGCAATGCAGCGTCACATAGAACAATTAATATAAACAGCAATGAAAAAAAACGCAGATTTGCGAAGCAAGCAGCATTAAGAAATTAGCAAAGCAATTGTAATATGACAACTAATCTAAGGCAATGTGCAGCAAACAATAAAAATAAATCATTAGTAAAACTGGCTTAACAGAATAATACAAAGTCAAATTTAATAACACTATGCCTGGCAAACAGCAGCTTATATCTAAACATGACATAGCTCAAGCAGAAAAAATAGTACACTAAAGATAACAATGCAGATAAGGGAAATGTATCATCACATCTTAATGTCTAAGTAATTAAAGTGGTGCACCACAAGAAGTTATTCTACCAAAATGTTACTAATTCTTTGAAAAGAAAATTATTAATGCAGTTCCTGTGAAGGTAAATGTCATTTTGTGCTCCCTCATTTTTTTAAAAAAATTATTATTTACTCTATCTGTAGACAGAAAATATTTATATTAGTACATCTATAAAATTTTATTTTAACCAATGCTGCAGTGCAGCTAGAAACTAGATATCAAATAAAATAAGCAACTATGTACAAAGCAAAGCATAAGAACATCGTTCAATAGTCATGTGGCATTTCATAAGTAGTAAAAAAATCTCTCATCTAGAAAGACAGTAGTCATAGTCAGGTGTGTAGACAAACTATTTCTTGTCATTTCATTAGGCATTTCAGTAAATATCAGAAAGTACGATATGTTTCCAAGTAATTAGCGTGTCGGATTTGCGATGCTTTCTCTAAAGGAATGACAATGGCCAGGATAATGGCCTCCCTTTTTTTTTTCCTTCCTGTGCTCTGAAAGGCACGCGCCAATGGCCCTCTCTCCAGGCGTCCGACACAGCTGGGTGCCCACGACGCATTACGTGCAGGTGGTCACTTAACTTTCTTACGGAAATATTTACGACAGCAGTTTCCGCTACAGTGACAGTCTCACATAAAAATATTTCACAGGTCAAGAATTAGCGTTGCAAATCTGTAGAAAGAAAATCCTATAAATATAAGTGTCCAAATAAAATATTCGTCAGCATTGTGATACAGTCATGCATTTACGCACATTTCATAACTCTTAAAGTACGATTCTTGGTTTCCAACATACTTCTTATTCCTCATATACGGTAGCAACATCTTATTGATCATAAACATATCTCAACAGCATAGTACACATCGTCGTCATAATAATAACATCATAACATCTCAGTCAAAGCTCAAAATCGTCGTAGCTTTCTCCAATAATTTCAAAACCTAAAAAAAATTCTCTGCTCATTTCAATAGTGTCATCTACCTCAAACGTACTTTAAAATCATGCTCCCTTACCAAATACATCATTCAAAGCTCTCATAGTATCACAATGATTCCGAAAAAATATGAACAGTTTACAAAGTACAGACAAAATACAGTTTCATAAGTGTGAAGTTACCCAACTGTGTATTGCGTAAACATGTGTCACTGATGTAGTAAAAAAATGTTTATCTCTCAGTTAAATGATCAGATAGCTGTGTAATTTGTGTCCTAGAGAAATATGGTACCGATGTGTAAAGTTGTATAAGCAAATACCATATTAGCTAGGGGTCCTTGAGGTTGCCACACACATGGTACACAAAGTAAGCATGTACCCCCCTGAGGATTAATGTAATTATACCCTCAGGTGTTACAGATTACAGCAATGAAATGAAATGTATCACTGAAAACCTTTGTATCATTGTACTTCAAATATCTTTAAAAATAAATGTTTTAAGTACAAAATTAATCACTCAAATGCGTGTCCTGTAGCGCTAAATGTGCGTCTTGCTGTAAGATAATTCTGTGGAAGTGTCGTACTTATCGTCCTCCGAAAGCTAAGTTCTGCAGAAGTCAATGTACTTACCTCATGATAAACAAAAGTGAAATGCTTTATGTATAGATATCTTAGTTATTACGCTTATTGCCATGATGAAGAAAGTACTGTGCTGTAACGTATTGTTGTGCTACGGAAAAGGCAATCTCATTGTAGCTATACCACAAAAGTTACTACTAAAACATGTTTTACTTTGCAGAATAAAACAGAAAAACTGTGTAGAAATAAAACAGAAACACTACAAAAGCAACATTGTAAATTGTCACTCATTAGAAGCGTCGTGATAAAACCGTGTAGTTGTCACTTAAACTAACCACTGTGTCGTCTGGTATCTCACAGAAAGTACATTAAACCCAGAATGTATTTTCAAGTAAACCAAAATGTTGCATTAAAATCTCATTAGCAGTACCAGTATGTGTCCTAAGTATGTAAGCCTGATAGTCGTTACGTAATCGTGCAACTAACAAGCAAGAATGTACAAATACAACACTGTGTCGTCTGTTCACTATAACAATGCATTCGTAATTTCTGTTTAAATAAGTTCTCTTGGTTCTTGACTGGATATTTAACTTCAAACATTGTTGCATGTTAACAGATTCTTAAGTCTGACAAAGCATACTAGAAATGTGAAGTGAAAAGTTTTATGGCAAAGACAAAGTTAAAAAGCAGATTATCTTTCAATAAATGGTTTTACATGTGAAATGTGGTGTAAACCTTTACTCTTTCTAGTGCACAGAGATTCAACTTCAACGCAATTATCATGCGGTATACGTCGTTAAAGAATACTGGAATTTTTCTTAATGTTAGCGTCTATGTTATTTTTTCCTGAGCCAGCCGGCGCAGGTGGCTGCCTGCGGCGCGAGTCATTGTCTGCCTCTTTGTTGGCGCGCGTCGTTATTGGGATTAGGAGACCTAACTTCTACAAATTCGCCTTGCCGAGAGGGCCCAGCTCTGTTAAGAGTCCCGCCAGTTCTGATGAAATTCACGTCTATCGTTATGATTATATCGTCTGTCGTCATGTCGGTAGCTCCTGTAGTTTCTTTCTTGTCGGTCATGTGGTGGAGAATTTCTCCCTGAATCGTAACTGCGCGCTGGACCGTTGCGTCTGAAATTATTCTGTCTCCCTTGATAATAGCAGTTCTGGTTACCATATTGTCTGTTTCTATGATTGTCTCTGTCATATTCATTACTACGGAAATGTGATCTTTCTTTGTAACTATTATTACTCTGCCAGTGGTTGTCATATGGGTGGTGTCTGTTTTGGTCACGATTTGCATTGTAAGAATAGCCTTGTCGTGTCCAGTTATTGTTTCTGTCATCGCGGAATTGTGACGTATGTGACCTGTAGTGATTGTTTTCCTGTTTTCGCATCCCGCGACGGTCTGTGTCAATTTCCAGTTCTTGTAACAGTCCCTGAAATGCTTCAATGTCGTCTTTGCAACGTCCTGCTAAAATAATGTGTCGTAAATGTTCAGGCAATTTGAGTAAGCAAATGCGGATGAGTTCTGAGGGGCTGTATGGGTTTGAAAGATATTGATTCTTATGCAACATGTCTTCAAAATATTTGACAAGACTGGAAAATTCAGATTGTTCAAAGTGTTTCATCATCATGATGCTATGTTTTACACGGTCTTGTGTAGCTCGAGACCAATATGCTGAGAGGAAGGCATGGTAAAACTCTCCTTCACTGTGGCAATCGTGAATTACCGATCGCATTCTTACAGCTGGTTCATTCTCCAAGTAGCCACACATAAATTCTAATCTGTGTTCTAACGACCAGTTGGGAGGAAAACAATGCGAGAATTGATGGAGCCATGCTTGTGGATGAATGTCGTTGCCAGAATTCTTAAATGTTTTGAATTTACGTGTAGTAATGAACAGCTTATAGTCAAAGTCATCAAGTCGGCGAGTCGCATATCGGTCATTGTTAGGTCGTGTCGGCCGTTCCATCTCAAAATTCGGTGCACATTGCCAATTTCTTTCATAACTTCCGAAATGCCCTGTGTTATTATTTTGTGGCTGTTCCGTATTTCTGTGTCCCTCTTCCCGTATTGGGGCGCGAGTATCCACTGAAATACGTAATTCTTGTATTACCTGTGTCAGCTGATCTTGTACTTCTCGGATTTCTCTTTTGTACTGTGTATTGATTTGATTTTGATTCTGTTTGAATTTTCTAATTTGTTCATACTCTTCCGTGTCAGTGAAGGCTACAGGTCTTGTGTCATTCAGATCATCATCTACCTTTGTAGATAAGTTAGTGACCTTATCCGAAAGTTCAGCTACTTTCTCCGATAGTGAACACATTGACTCAGCGTGTTTTTCTGAACCACGTTTCAGAGTGTCCATTTGTGTTGAAATCGTATCTACTGTGTCCTTTAAGTTTTCTTGAGTTTTTGCAAGTTGCATAACCGAATCGGTAGATGCAACTGAGTCAGTTTTAGCTAGCAAGGTGTTGTGATTTTCATGAACAATGGTTTGTAGTTCTTTTATGGCTGCTTCGTGATTCTGTAATACATTTTCATGCCGCGACAAAATGGATTGAAAATGCTCACAAATTTGTGTTTTTATGTCATTACAGACTTTTTGACATTTCGATTCAATGTTATGTAACTCACTAGTTAAATCTTCACGTGTTTGTTCAAGTGTGGTGTCTAACTTTTGAAGATTTTGTCCCATTGCGTCTAACTGTTGCTGTGTTTGTCTCTGGTGTTGTTCCATTGTGTCTAACTTTTGAAGATTTTGTTCCACTGTGACTAACTTTTGCTGTGTTTGTCTCTGATTTTGTTCCATTGTGTCTAACTTTTCAAGCTTTTGTCCCATTTGTTGCATTAATTGTAATAACAATGCACTGGTGTCTGAAACATGTTCATCAGTGCTTTTCGGCAGTGAATTTGCACCGGCAACATTCACATTTTGACAAGCGGAAAATGTGTCTTGACTCATTTGAGAAAACGGTGAGAACCCAAAACCTGAGTCTGCAGTATTTGCAATATTGTGTTCTGTCATTCCCGATTCCTGAGGCGAGCTGTTGCCGACCAATCGATCGATAACGCTTCCCAGTTCACTACCTGTTTCACTGTCTACACCATTGTTTGCCGCCCGCTCCATTTCCCTATGCGCAATTACCAAATTACTACTTTGAACATTAGTTAATTCATTACCCAGTGGTGCTGGCAAGCTACGCTCGTCGTCACTATCATTTCTCAATTTACTTTGGAGCCTAGTGTTACGTTTTTGACACGCCATAATTGTCACAATATTTCACACGATAACACAGAAAAGCACAATTTGAAGTGCAAAAATAGGAGAACACATTAACATAGCACTGAAAATAATATCTAGTTAATTGCAAGCGTAGCTGCGAAATACTTGGTGCAAATCTATATGCATGCCACAACTGTTTTACTGTACAACAATGAAAGGCTACAACTACAAAGGGGATTCTCTCTACAATTACGCGCTAGCAATAAACAAAAGCTACACTAAATACACAAACTACAAGAAAAAATCAGAAGATTCCAGTGAGGTATCCTAGGCTAAGGGTCGCCATATGAAACGTCCCCTTTGAACACTTATACATGACTGTGCTTAAACTGACACACAATGTTTTTAGCGCAACGCAATCTGACTTTCAAAAAATCCCTACGAAAGAATGGGCCCTGACTAACATTAAACTATACTTTTCAAAAATCACTTACCTCACAAAAATCTTCGCTGCTCAAGCTACTGCAATACAGCGAGCGCCACTACTGCCAGCTAAATAAAAGATTCGAACTATGGAAGGCACTAACTACTGATAGGGATAGTTAGCAAATGAAAGATATTAATAGAGAACAAACAATGTATTTACCTTGATATCATCATATATAAATATAGCAGTTCATGACAAATTACAAATCTCCGCCATCTCTCTCCCCACATCCACCACTGCTGGCGGCTCACCTCCAACTGCGCAACGCTACGCGCTGTTCACAGCCAGCTGCCTAACACTACAATGGCGAGTATTACAACAATGCAAAGCAGACACAGACTGCCCACAGCACAGCCAGTGATTTTCATACAGAGGTGGCGTTACCAATAAAAAAACCTAAACAGCCTACTTACACTGTTAACGTAGGTCTGAGCATATAGAATAGGTTCCCAGGAATGTGAGTGAGTCGAAGACTTCTTAAGGAACAGAGCCGAGTACGTTGTCCTCAACGGCAAGTGTTCATCAGAGACAAGGGTATCGTTAGGAGAGCCCCGAGAAAGGGTGATAGGACCGTTGTTATTTTCTGTACACGTAAATGATATGGTGAACAGGGTCTGCAGCAATGTGCTGCTATTTGCAGATGATGCTATGATGTACGGGAAAGTGTCGTGGTAGAATGACTTGAGGGGGATGCAAGATAACTTAGGCAAAATTTCTAGTTTCTTAGATGAATGGCAGCAAGTTCTATAATCAGAAAAATCCAAGTTGATGCAGATGAGTAGGAAAAGGAATCTGCTGTGTTCGAATACAACACTAATAGTGAGCTACTTGAAAGAGACGCGTCGCCAAAATATGTAAGCGTAAAGCTGCAAAGCGATTTGAAATGAAACTAGCATGTAAGGATTGTAGAAGGGGACGCAAATGGACGACTTCAGGGTTTACTGAGAGAATTTCAGGAAAGAGTGGTTCACCTGTAAAGGAGCCCGCACACAAGACATCAATGCGACCCATTATTTAGTACTGCTCGAATGTTTGGGACTGGAGGAAGACGTCGAAGCAATTCGGAGACGGGCTTCTAGATTAGTTACCGTTAGATTCGAAAACATGCAACTATTACGGGGATGCTTCGGAGACTCCAATGGGAATCCCTTAGGAAGGGCGACGTTCTTTTCGTGGAATACTGCTCTACTACCACGAAAGTAAGGGAAATTAGGGTTCGTACAGAGGCATTTAGATATTCTTTTCCCCTCGCTGTATTTGCGAGTGTAACAGGAGAGGAAATGACGGGTAGTGATGCAGGTTACCATTGCCACTTATCGTACATTAGCTTCAGGATTATGGATGTGGATGCAGATGTAGAACGCCACATGGTCTGTCTCCGTTAACTTTTACGCTGGCATCCAGTCTGTCCGGCCGACGGTTTCTTAATAACAGAACAACTTTAGGAACTTCTCGACAACAGTTCCTGTTATACGAGTACTTTTCCCAGAACTATTCTCACGAGAAAACCGAAAACACCACTACCATTCACAGCACTTTGACAAAGAATCCCACTTATCCCTTTCCCCTCCCCCCCGCTCCCCCCCTCCCCCACTGTTACGATTGTTACAGAGTTAACTCTATTCGAAGTACTTGGTCCTTCGATACACCTGGTCACGCAAAACAACTTCTCGCTGCCTGCTGACAATATATCACGCTTATCACTCCTTAGTGTATTTATACACGGTTTTGTTGGTTTGTCCCATACATTAGACGCACATCGTAACAGGTCTACACAGGCAACAGCTTTTTGTTGCCGAAGTTTAACTCTCGCACGATGCTCAGTCAGAACGCTTACTTTCATACTCGCTTTGTAACGTTGTCCCACATCACGCCGGACGCGTACATCAAACTACGGCCGTTCTGTAAACAGCTTGCAGCGCACGTCAGCTACCTGTCCTGCAAATCTGTGACAGAGTACATGCATCCACACTTCATTTTAGATCTCTGGCGTTCAGTCTCCAACAGATTCAGCCCCACTCTACGTACTCGTCTCCTATTCCTTTCCCTCCATTCATCCCGCTTCTGAGGAAACTAGGTGCCTGTAGTGCTTCCGCCGCAACATCTGCAACAAAACTATTAACAACTTCTAGTGCATTCCTTGTAACATCTAAAAATATAGCCTCATCTGCAGTTTCAATCTGTGCGATACTAAAATGACCGGCACATGTACTTAACTGTGCATCCGGCCCAAAGTCTCCAGACTCGACAGAACACACACCATCACCCAATGGAGCAGATACTACTGTACTTTAATCACACAAGTTGCTACCCTCTCTCTTAATCACTTTGGAACGGTCCACATGCATTCATGCTACCTCAGATTTTGCAGTTGATATCGGAGCTGATACTTATCACCTTAAGCTCTGACAAAGTCATTACTCTGTGTCTCCCGTAACTTCTCAGGAAGTTATAATACGACGCCATTTACAATTAATTTAATCTTCCTACTCAAATATCATCCACCCATGCTTGGCTTCCTTCGTTACTCTTTACGGGATAGAGAGGTATAACAAAGTTAACAGTAGTTGGATGTCCTACAGGAACAAGTAAACTATCCACAAGTCTACTCCTCTCCATTTTAGCTCCCTCTTTCTCCCTCATCCTTGGTCCCTTTCCATTCTATCCATAACCAACATATTCCTCACATCCTGAAGTCCGGTCTCTATCAACCAGTCATCGGGTTCTCTTCCCAACTTATGTCTTGCAACAGTCTGTTTCCCTCTCCTCGGCGTCAGCTGCTTCTATCCTCTCATCGCATCAGATTGACTTTACCTTTTGAAATTGTAAACGCTTCCCCGATAGTAGCTCATTGCAGTATTGACAACCCCACTCGGTCTTATCAGTTACACAGACACAAATGGAAAAACATTTAAACACATCACCATGCTAATGCTTCAGACTGCTTTATATGCTTAAAAGCCGAGCCATGTTCCTTGTTCTGCACAATACAAAAACAAATTACGAGAACCCTTAACAGTAACACTATCATTTTACTTTTTAATACAACTAACTTCTGTTGCTTGAGTAGTCGCTGATACTTTCTATACACCAAATCAATGACTAAACTTAGCCTCAGTTCCCAAGTTGTTACTCATGGCTAACTGCTTACATGGTACTAGATAACGCGCACAACTCTACCTCATGATACTCACATAAACCAAGTGGAAACTGACACTGACATGTATTTCTCCTTACATGGTTGGCGTTTACCTGTCACACCAACCTCCAGACACCATGCTGTTGGAAGTGACGCCGACATCTACCAAGTTTCACTGCCATACGATAAATACGGCCCACTCTGAACCTCTGTGAGTAGCTGCACTTCCACTATAACTGCCCAGAATGAAAAAAAAAACATCTCGAGGAAGTGATATTTCCATAACTCCGTTCGAAAGCCAGCTTTAAAACTGGAACGAATTCCACTGTTACGGCGTAAAGTCAAGCGCCGACACGACACTCGGGAACGACAGAGAAGAGAGGGCTGTGAGAAGACGTCTGCCAATTACACGCTGAACGATCCCTCTCCAGGAGGGCTACGCGACAGCAGTGGCCCCTATGTGAAGGGGATATAAGCGACGCCACCTACTGGCGACGCCCCATTTGAACAGCAGCTTCAAGACTAGCGACTTACAAGGGGAAGGCCTCAGACACGGCCAACCGATTCGCCTCAAATCTGGCAGGTCGCTTGTGTAAAACCTAAAACGAAGGAATCTAAAATATTTTGGGTCAACATCCCCGCGTTTTTGAGAAAATCACCCCTAAAGGTTATGACGAACAATCGTCTCAAAATTGGAGGGATCGATAGATAATTGTAAATAGAGCATTTTTCATCATCAGGTATGCGGTCCGCAAACGAAAACTTCTCCAGAACTCGAGGAAAGAAACTTTTACAACTGCCGATTCTCTACCCAAATGGTAAACGCTTTTCGCAGACTGCGCCGATAGCGCAACGGCCAGGTAACTGGATAGGAATCGGAAAACCCGGGTTCGAATGTGGAAGAAACGTAGCGCATGTTGTTCTTTTCGTTTGTATTTTTCCATATCTCAGTTGATAGGGATAGGAGGGTTAATAAGGTAAGTAAATCAATAAGGAATGATAACAATAAGGTAGGCAAACTAATTTACCAAACGCCGTGAGTTAGTAAAGTATTAAACTTTTAAGCCTTGTCACATGAAAACAACTCCGAGTAGGAGTGCTGCATATTCCTCACGAGGGATCACAGATAGCTAACCGCGCGATGCTTGTTTACAGCGAGGAACGAGACAGAATGCACGCGGGGAGAGTTATGTTGTCCCGGTTGCCTCTTCGTCATATCATAGTTGCGAACCTGGAAGAGTGAAGTTGTCCAGCACGAGCCCTATAGAAGTCAATCGGAAAGAGTTGTTTTTCGTCATTAGGCTATCGCGAACCTCGTGGATACATGTAGTGATTTTTCCATCGTTAATGCTCCGAATGAAATACGTTTTGTGAATGAGTACAGTGTTCTTCCGTAAGTAACATATGACGAGTACTGTATGTAGTTTGTAGTAATTAGCTCGTCTGTTTATGCTGTAGTAACTAGTTATTGTTTGTTGTGTCATATCTTTCAGGTGCATAATCTAAATAATGGAGGATGTACACCCTTCGACTTGCACTGTAATATATAGTTGGGAGCCTGTGACGGACGATGGCAAGCGGAAAGTTACCGACGCTGTGTTTTGGTTTGTAAAAGTGTTACGAGACAGATGCATTATCAATGCACTACCGGAAGCAGGCAGTTCTGTTTCTCGGTGTTCCAGACTAATACGAATGGCTATCGTCGAGCGATCTTTGGAGCTGACGAATGAAATTACTTTTGTTGATACCGAAGTACTATACAAAGAAGACGAAGCAGAAGGTGATTCAGTGGAAGATATCCCGAATAGTGAATCGCAAAATGGTCATAACACTTTGGAAATCTCCACGTCACTGGGAATATGTGCTTCATCTGTTCCCGATGAGTATTACGAACCGGTTACTAAACGATTGAACTACGGCGCTATACCACTTGAAGTAAAAGTAATGTCGGTAGCACTAGCCAGGAATCATCCAAATTGGATCTTACAAATACTGCAAAAGAATGGAGCAACAACAGCCCGGAAAGAAAGAAGGACTTGAAATTGTGGGAAAGTGATATCGTTAAAGGAAGGACAAGATACGACAAATATAAGGCGATAAATAAGTCTAAATACGTCTCTCATAAGGAGGTATTAAATATAGAAGATATACAGAAAGTGGCGGCTCTTTTCAGCACGGAAACGGCGTCACTTATGACCGGTCTTAACAGTAATTACATGATAAACACCGATCAAACAGGATGCGAGTGTCGGGTGAACATACGACCGATTTGTCGAATGTCGTTGCCGTAACGAGAACGTAACAAAGAGATTACTTCAGGAGTGGGCTGCTGGTGCAGCGCTTCAATATACGGCCAACAATGATTTTACGTTTGCTGCATCATTATATTGGGCAAGAAATTTCATATCGAAGTATAAAAATCGTCAACGGCAGGTCACTAAATACGTCTCTCATAAGGAGGTACAAAATATAGAAGATATACAGAAAGTGGTGGCTCTTTTCAGCACGGAAACGGCCTCACTTATGACCGGTTTTAATAGTAATTACGTGATCAACACCGATGAAACAGGATGCGAGTGTCGGGTGAACATTCGACGCACGTTATCGCATAAGGGAGAAAAACGAACGCTTGTCGCAGCTGGTAGTAAAAACAAACTAACACATTCGAACACGGCGGAATATGCCATCACAGCCTCTGGGAAAATGTTGCCTAAGGTTTTCATGTGTTTACTAGAAACGAATGTTACATTTGGTCCTCGGTTTATAGAAGAGGTCAATTGTTTCACCGACTCGTTGAAAAATGTTTACATTACCGGCTCCAAATCCAGGAAACTGACGAATGTGATTTACAGAACATTTCTTGAGAATGATTTAAAACCATACGTTTCTGATAACAAGTTTTGTCTACTATTGAATTCCTGGAGAGGACAAATTAATGCTACAATATATGACACAATGTTTATAGATGGTGAGGGTCAGCCAACGTGCACAGTAAAAGTAATACCGCCAAACTCCACACCTGTATGCCAGCCGTGTGATGTTTATTTCTATCGCCAGGTTAAAAACTTTATTTCCAGGCTTCAGAATTGCAGTGTGCTTCTGGAAACTCAGCGTGAATTGCACAACAGCACGGATGCAATAACTATTCACAGAATAATTCATAACCAACTTTTAGCACCGATTTTTCAGGCAATAATATAGTATGCATGGTAGGCATCAAAATTAATTCCTGTAAAAGACATTTTTAAATATACAAGTTTGTTTTTCGCCGACTCTTCGCAAGGAACAGTGTAGCTGTCGAAAGATTGCATTCATTAGATGTTCTTGGTGCCGTGAGTATATTTGTTTAGAATGTTTATATGACAAGTACCATCCATCTAGTTGTTCGAAGAAAAGTGAGGACAAGTAACATTTTAGTTGTTTACTATCCCAAGACGTTTGAGAAATTTATTTGCCTACCTTATAATTATCATTCCTTATAGATTTATTTATCTTATTAACCCTCCTATCCCTATCAACTGAGATATGGAAAAATACAAACGAAAAGAAGAACATCCGCTAGGTTTCTTCCAGATTCGAGCCCGATTCCCAGCAAGTTACATTTTCTGTTGCGCTACTTTTTGTTTATTGTTTCTTGCATCTTTGTTCGGTGTTGATCGTTGCGGACGTCACATGACATTCGTTAAAGTTCGTCTGTTGATCCTTCCACTCAGTTTTCTTACTATAGAGGCCTACCAGCTCTCTGACCAAACGCGCTGAGCTATCGGTGCTGTCGGCGAACAGCGTTTTCCGTGTGGGTACAGAAGGGACAGTTGTAAAAGTTTCTTACCTCGATTTCTTGAAAAGTATGCGTTTTCGGACCCCATACCTGAAGATGGAAAATGATCTATTTACAGTTATCTATCGATCCCGCCAATTTTGAGTCGATTGTTTGTCATAAACTTTAGGGGTGATTTTCTCAATAACGATGGGGTGTTGACCCAAAATATTTTAGATTCCTCCGTTTTAGTTTGCACACAAGCGACCTGCAAAATTTGAGCCGAATCGTTGGCCGTGTCTGAGGCATTCCCCTTGTTAGATACAAGCGTCAACGCTCGTTACTTTGCTTGTTCGCTCTATGTAGCACAGATTTGGAATTGTTTGTACTGAAGAAGCTTGATTATTTTGTATTTCACCCTTTTCTTGAGACACATCTGTGTACTTGCAGAAGATAAGTATTGTCTCTCTTCTTATTGTAATAAAACTCATTAATAGGAGGTGCTTAATTGTGTAGCGAATCGAGTACGAAGGAATCCTTGATACCCCATATTTTACGACAAGGGTGGACGTAATATATCAACGATGAGCATGGAGACTCAATATCGGCGACGAGAAGGTGTAGTAACAACAACGCGACAGCTCAGAGCCGATAGCTGCTACAGTTTTCTTTTGTCGCGGGCTTTTTTGTTTTGCTGACGCCTTAACTCTGCGTTGCCTTTTCTTTGCAGGGGTGCGTTAACATCATGTAAAAGTGCCTCTCATAGTGTTTTTTCTAGTCAGTGTTTTCAGGTGGGCGTTGCAGAGATGGTCTTTGCTTGTATGCTTATCTTTATTGTTTGCTTTCTCTGTTTATTGCATTTACCTATTCCAAAACGAGCAACCCACCTCTCCCATCCCCTCCTCAGTCGCCTCAGCTGGCACAAATGTTTCAGTTTCAGACGCAGCAGAACTCAGCTCTACTAAATACGGCACAGCAGCTACTAATCACTCATGTTGCTAACACAGCGCAAAATAAAACCACTGTAGCTCCGATTGCCATGCCGCCTTTACGCCAGTTTAATGAAACAGAAGAGGAATGGCTCGACTGGTTGGAACAGTGTGAAGCCCACATCATTACTAACAACGTGTCAGGTTCTATGAAACTACATGAGAATCTCAAAGTGTGTGTGTTCAGAACACTCATTTGGTCTCGTTTAAATATTTTTGTTTGCCTATTGGAAGTGCTGCCGTAACCGCCATTTTCCAACGGTATTTGGAACAGCTGACTGCTCAGGTACCAAACTATTGGGACGATATTGTTGTAGCAGGTCGTTCATCTGTGTAACACATTGCAAATTTGCAGGCTTTGTTTCGTGTGTTATCTAATGCAAGACAAAAGTGTAGACTGGACAATTGTAACTTTTTTAAACCTCAGTTGCAGTATCTTGGGCATATCATAAACAGTCAAGGTGTACATACTCTTCAGTCCCATAAGTTATCCATACGTGACCTGCCAATTCTTCGTAATGTCACAGAATTGCAGTCGGTCTTAGGGAAAATGAGCTATTATATTCGGTTCATACCGAATGCTGCACCAATCGAAGCCCCGTTACGTCACTTGCGTCGCAAGAACGCCCCCTTTTCTTGGACAGATGAGTGCCAAGAAGCTTTTCAGCTTTGCTCAGTGATCGATGCTTGGTTCGCTGTCATCCTGACAAGCCAGTTCTGTCGCAAGTTGACGCTTCCTCTCACGGAATCGATGCAGTACTTTCCCACGGATTTGGTGATAAGGACTGACCTATTGCTTCCGCATCAAAAGTATTGTCCGAAGCTCAGTGTTCACAAATAGAGAAAGGGCCATTGGCTGTTGCGTTTAGTGTCACCGAATTCCCTCACTATATGTATGGCAGAAAATTCTACTTAGAACGGATCACAAGCCATTGTAGTCATTGTTACATGCGATGAAGCTTGTTCCTGTACAAACTGCCCGAGTATTGCAAAGATCGGCTTTGTTGTTATCTCGGTATCAGTACGAGATTGTGAATCGTCCGACAGCTCACGATGGTAATGCCGACCCACTTTCACGTCCTCCGATTGGCCCTGATTCCGACTTTGACGCTTCTGCTACATCACGTTGTCACATCGATGCTCAGGATTCTGAAGTGCTTCAGTTCTTTCGTATGAAGAATAGGAAATATGCACGGGCCACGGAAGCTGATTTTAACCTTTTGCTAACATACATTCACACATCTTGGCCTCACTCATTGCATTGCATAAAGATCTCTGTAGTGCGCCGATACTTTGCACGTCGGCATAGCCTCACTACAGAAGAAAGTCTTGTTCTTGTTCAGAATGGCAGTGGACAGTCACGTGTGCTGAACCCGACAACGGCCCTCAGTTCACATCACATGAATTTGAAACCTTCAGTGAATGGAATGGCATACAGCATCAAACCAGTGCACCATTCCACCCACAGTCAAACGGCGAAGCGGAACGTTTTGTCAGAACCTTCAAGTAGCAGATGGACAAACTTCGCACCGCACATACCAGGGATCAAGCATTGCTACTGTTTCTCGCCCCCTATCCTTCACATCCACGAGATGGACCATCGCCGGGGGAATTGCTCCACAGCCCCCGCCATCGGACACTGTTCCACCTGCTCCACCCTCCTCAACATCCGGCGCCGAAGGAAGGCCGCAAGTTTTTTCTGCCTCGTGATGACTGGGTGTTGTGTGATGTCCTTAGGTTAGTTAGGTTTTAGTAGTTCTAAGTTCTAGGGGACTGATGACTATAGATGTTAAGTCACATAGTGCTCAGAGCCATTTGACCCAAGGTCGAAAGTGTCACTTCACGCCGCATGATTTTGGGTCTTACATGATTTTTAGCGGCAGCAGATGGTGGGTGCGAGGCGAGATCCTTGCTCAACTTGGCGCACACATGTATTTCATTTGAGGCCCCCACGGACTGCTGCGCCGACATCACAATCAAATTGGCCACTGTCATACGCACGGTGATTCTCCTCTACCGCTTCCTCCAGATTCACGGATCACGAGGACAGCGCGGCCACAGAGGCCGCCAGAGGGTGTCATCACGACACTGTGGGTCGACCCTATGGAGACTGAGCTTCCGCCTCTTCCGCTTTCTCTCATCCTACCGATGGAGCGGGAGCCACCCACGCTGCAGCCGCCGACGCCATCTACATCTTCTAACTGGCATCAGGAAGTGGACGAGTGCCCTTCTGGGCGTTTTCTGGAGGGACGTTTCACCAGAGCGCAGGCCGGACGACCGCACCTTTGACGTCCCCTGCAGCCACAGCTCTCGGTCTATCGGAGCCTCCATGCTGATGTTTCCATGTTTCCTCTCCAGTTGTTGTGCTCCTTACACGACGACGGTCGGTTTCTTTGGTAGGAGGTGGAAGAGAGACGAAGGTGGGGGGGGGGGGGGGGGGTGGGGAGATGGAATGTTACAGCATAAAGTCAAGCGCCGACACGACAGTCGGAAACGATAGAGTAGAGATGGCTGTGAGAAGACGTCAGCCAATCGAACGCTGACCGACCCCTCTTCAGGAAGACTACGCGACAGCAGCGGCCATGATGTGACGTGGACGTAAGCGCCGCGATCGCCTAGCGACGCCCCAGTTCAACATCAGGTTCATGACTACCTACTTGGATAGGAGCGTCTACGCTCGTTTCACCGCATGTACGCTCTATGTAGCACAGACTCGGAACTTTTTGTAGTGAAGAAGCTTTATTATTTTGTATGTCGGTCTTTGCTTGCGACACGTTCGTGTACTTGCAAAAGTTAAGTATTGTCTCGTCGTTTCGAAACATATTTCATTAATACGACTTCTTTGACTGTCTGGCGAACAGAATACGAAGGATTCCTAGATATTCCATATTTGACAACATGGCTGGAGAGAGTAGTCACACTCTACAGATGTTGTACACTATTTATCCGTTGAGAGGCGTTAATGGTTCACAAAGCGAAGCTAATTGCTTTACAGTAAAATTAACAGAGCATCAGTTATTCCAATCTAGCCTTTAGTATAGAATCCAATTTACAGCCAGTGTTACTTGACATTCGATATTTACTAAAAAACCACTTCGTTTACAGGCCACAAGTGGTCCACCGGGACAATTCGACCTCCGTGTCATCCTCAGACGAGGATGCGGTTAGGAGGAACGTGGGGTCAGCACATCGCATTCCCGGTCCTCACGATGGTATTCTTGACCGAAGCCGCTACTATTCGGTCGAGTAGCTCCTCAAATGGCATCACGAGGCTGAGTGCACCCCGAAAAAATGGCAACAGCGCATGGCGGCTTGGATGGTCACCCATCGAAGTGCTGACGACTGCCGGCAGCGCTTAACTTCGGTGATCTCACGGAAACCGGTGTATCGACTGCGGCAAAGTCGTTGCCGAAATTTATTCAACCTTTCAAATATGTGTTTTCCAGTGCCCAGTCAATAACGCCTTTTACTGTAGCTGATTTCTACTGAATCGATTTTTACATAACTTGTCTCGATATTTTTGCACAAATTCCTTGTTTCCCATGAAACAGACAAGAACGACACACCGTATTGTCATCGTTCTTCAAAATGACTGCTTGATACCAATAACTTAAGAAAATCGAACTTATTTCGCTCTTGTGTTTTTATTGGTAGAGGTGAAATAACTAGTTGGATGTTTGTTGTTTGTGGACGGGAGGGGGGGGAGGGGAGAGAGAGAGAGAGAGAGAGAGAGAGGTTAAGGGGCTAAACAGCGAGGTCATCAGTCTCCGGAAAAATAACTGAAAGAGCGACGCAATTCATGTTTTGTATTTCCCTCACGAACGGTGTGTCACGAAATATTCGGAAATGTGAGCGTGAAAATGAATTTTCGTTACATAAATGTTCTTCAAAACTCAGGCAATGGTCAGCAGGAACAAGCGACGAAATAAATGGTCGTTTCATATACATATCAGTAAAAATAATCCACAGGAGGTCGCCCGATAAAACTGTTTCTGTATTTGCATTCCGATTAACATATAAATTGCATCCATAGCGAGAGAAAAAATTCGAATAAACGCGAGGAAGCAATCAAATATCTGCAATCATACAAATATTTCTGATGGCGTTAACGGATCTTCATAAACGTTTCACGAAGTGTAGAGCTTCTATAAGGGTAGGTGGTTACACTAACGTAATACTTACCGCATAATCTTTCTGTAAGGAAATGATTCAATCCACATTCCTCTGCTCTCTGTCAGTTGCTCTATCACCACGAGGAAATCAACAAAGGACATTTCTGACGTGGAAATATCACACTATCTCGGAGAGCAAGTACACAAACACCTCTACTGTGACAGCAGGAATTGTTTCATACTGAACATGAAATTACCCTACAAATATCTAACTATGTGTTTTACTGGTGGAAACTCAATTGTGGTCACTGAAACGATCTAGTGAAGAATGTACGGAATGCTCAGACAGGGTCGATAAGCACAATACTTGTAATTAACTGAATATAGCTCAGGTCGTCTTGTGACTGTATTCAAGGCATGTACCCAATAATAACCACAAACTATTTGCATACATTAGCCTATAATTGATAATTAAATTATTTTCCACAGCCTCAGATTATGGTTATCGGTTTATATTCAGTTTTTGTTCAAATGTTTGTGAAGTCTTAAGGGACTTAACTGCTAAGGTCATCAGTCCCTAAGCTTACTCACTACTTAACCTAAATTATCGTAAGGACAAACACACACACCCATGCACGGGGGAGGACTCGAACCTCCCCCGGGACCACAGGCTTTTGTCTTGGTCATTCAAATCTTATCGTGCACTACGTTAGAATTAAAATACCAAGGGAGTGAGAACGTAGTTAGAAACAAATCAAGGTCTTAAAATATACCATAAGGTTGGTTGGTTGGTTTGGGGAAGGAGACCAGACAGCGTGGTCATCGGTCTCATCGGATTAGGGAAGGATGGGGAAGGAAGTCGGCCGTGCCCTTTCAGAGGAACCATCCCGGCATTTGCCTGGAGTGATTTAGGTAAATCACGGAAAACCTAAATCATGACGGCCGGACGCGGGATTGAACCGTCGTCCTTCCGAATGCGAGTCCAGTGTGTAACCACTGCGCCACCTCGGTCGGTATATACCATAAGGAAATTTGGTACACTTAGTGTGGAGTATCAGCTACATTACAACCAAATTTTTGAAAACATGGTCCTATTTACTTCACAAAAGACAGTCAATGTTACCCCATAACTTTCACAGTATTAAAGGATCTAGGTTTCGGCGCAAGTAGTATAATAAACAGCACAGTGTGGGTGGGAATTACGAGTGGTTAAGCACGTTTTATCTAAAGGTATTCGGTAGCCAGACGATAAAAATAAATTCTTTTGGTTGCTCTGTAGCAGTTTTCAATGAACCTTGTAATATTCTTTGAAATATTAATCTTTCGGGCCATGATACTATCTGTTCTATTCATCCTGAGTGCAGTTTCACGACAGATATTGGGTATCGCGCAACGGCCTTGCCGCAGTGGATACATCGGTTCCCGTTAGATTACCAAAGTTAAGCGCTGTCGGGAGTGGCCGGCACTTGGATGGGTGACCATCCAGACGCCATGCGCTGTTTCCATTTCTCGGGGTGCATTCAGTCTCGCGATGCCAATCGAGGAGATATTCGATCGAATAGTAGCGGCTTCGGTCAAAGAAAACCATCATAACGACCGGGAGAGCGGTGTGCTCCCCACACGCCCCTCCTATCAGCATCCTGAGTTGAGGATGACGCGACGGTCGGATGGTCCAGATGGGCCACTTGTGGCCTGAAGACGGAGTGCATTTTATTGGATATTGGCTGTTGGTTTCCCAAAAAAGCTGTGCAAGTGTAGAGTCAGTTTTGCGCAATATCCAGCATCATCGATGTCCATGAGTCTCACGCACACAGACCTTCCTTTTCTCCTTATGGAATGCAAGCCACTATGTGGAGTGGTGAGCCATGATGCACTATGCAGTTACACAAACGGAACCAACCCTCCATTTTTAAACATTCTGGAAATTCCTGAAACAAGCTCGTTTATGGGTTGTGCGGGAAGTTGTACACTTTTGGTCAGTATTTGTGCACTGAGATATATTTATTGTGTAATGAGAAACTGTATTTAACTACCAATCTATTAGATACTACACCATCAGCGTATTATATTACTTTCTAATGGTTTGGCTTTTTTTCTGGTCATAGGAAACCAGAAGACATGAATAACATCTATGATGTTCGAAAATAAGGTCGTGTAACATAAGAAGATCTAAGGTCTCGGTAATAAGTATGTTTTCTTTCTTAATAAATAGTTTCATCATGAATCAGCACCTGAACCAATTAATTTATAACGAACTGTGAACTTGATGATTGCATCGTTATACAATGACGTTGCACACTGAGGATACACACAGTATTTTTTTCTGAATTATTTTACATGGAGAGATGTAATGGTTTCCTCGACCATCACAATTTTTGTTATGGCCAGAGGGAGACTCACATCATACATGAACTTGAAATCCTGATGACTCTGTGTTGAAAGACGTGCAAAGAAAATACCTCTGTGACCTATTCTTTTTCTGCCCGTAAGGAAGTATGTAAATATGTAAGATAACCGTCGGTGTAACGCATGTCATAAAAATGCTCGCAGGTTGGCACTACGAGAGCGGGCGAACTACGCCGACCACAGCGCCCTCTGGCCGACGCTGTGGAGCTCAACGAGCGCCGCTCTACTTTCTGCCTGGTTGATCAAGAGCAGAAGACCAAGCAAGTTACTTTCTACTTCGTAGGGGGCTAGGCACTACAGACTTTGCCTTTCTTACTTCAGTGATAGTTTGTCCAACTACCAGTAACTGTTAGCTTGATACATGGACAAAGGCTTCGCACCTACATGCTCATCTTTACCAAAAGTTACTTGTATGTCATTGACTAATACTGTCTATTAAATACGCTTTTACTTTACTGCAGTACCCAAGTGCTTCACTTCACCTGCTCCTACTCGTTTCCTTCATTCGGCGAATTTTGCAGATCACAGGAGCAGACCAACGCGCCGCCTTCCAGGCGGGATACAAAAATAGGAGTTCCTATCATGATATCGTAGTGATCAACAGCAATTGTAAATTGAGTATTCTAACGAAAATCACTGAAAACGTGAGTTGAAGAATCGATTAGAGAACAGTAGAGAAAGAAGCGGATTATTCTCTGGAAGCCAATGACGGGTTTATTAATAGCTTGTGGAGTAGTTCAGCCAATGGACATCAGAGTGCAATGACGAAGTGAATTTTTACAGACTTGTAGGTCATTTTAAATACAGAAAGACAGAGGGAAAAGAAAAAGATGTCGAGAAATAACAAAGTGATGTCCTGTGCATGCAATGAATAGTCAGTGAGATGCTGTTAACTAGAGGTCACCGTCTGGCAAATTGTGATGGACGGTGTTAAAAGCTCAACATTTAGCGTGGTTAGAGTTAGTTTATGCCCACATTGGGTGGCGATCAGTAACGATGAAGGGCCTCAGGAACAAGCGTACAGCAACAGAGCAATCGGACAGCCCCTCGCCCAGGATCGAACATGACTACCCCCAGGGAAGTGGTCACCACATGACAGGTGACGCAGCCGTGTGAAGGCGCCAAGTCGTCTGTCACAAGGTTTCCAGCTCAGCCAATCACCTGATACTACAGAAGATAACGTCCTGGGAGGGTGACTGGATGCTTTATGTTGCACCGCAGTGGGCTTCTGCACGAAGTTAGCAATCGATGGAGACGATAGCATTCGGCATCACATCACATACATAATAGGAGTTCCTATCATGATATCGTAGAGAGAGTAGGTGAGCATGTGAGATCATTTGAGGAGGAGGGCATGATGTGAAGAGGTATTTATGAGGATCTTCTGGCCACAAATTCTCTGACAGTAGCATCCCGATCCCGGAACAGGTTGTAGCAGCCTGTTGCCTCCGTTAGGTGGAGGTGACTTCAAGTGCTCAGCTTTTCTCGTTTAGGCTGCTCCTGCATGCTCTAAGCAGGAACTGTAATATTGCACAGCTTCACCCTCCAGAAAAGCAGGCCAGCTCCTTCTGCTGCCTCAGCCTCCTGAAAACTCCCTCTTTCATTCTCAACAAACCTCCTTGTGAAACACTATCGATACTATAGACTAACGTTCGCTTCCTTCTGTATGACGCCGTTTTGCTGAGTGTCGCAAGAGCAGTTCATCTCACCCAGCAGTGTCGTGATGCAACAATATATTGCTTCGAGATGAAATCAGTAAGAAGTGCAAATAAGTGTAATAGGAACGGGAGAGACGAATATTGTAATCTATGATGTCTATATAAGATCACTATGTTCAGTCTAGAGGAAATAGCATGTTGCGAGAAGGTGGCATGAGTGCATCGAGTGTATATGTCATACATAAAAGCTGCCATGTCTTATAAACAAGGCAGATAATGGTTTCCGAATGTATGTGCGTTCCCATACTTTCTCCATTTTAAGTCAGAGGATGATGCCAGTTAAAGCAGCAGTCGAGACAGGATCAGCTTCCTACATACAAGCAGGAACATTCGTTTTTCAAGGACAACTTCAGTAATGTATGATCTAAAATAAATCCTGATACTGTAGTGCAAAATCTGTTGTTTAGCGCATCCCCAGACACGTCGACGGTGTGGAATCTCACTGACTGAGGAAGACTTGTCTTTATTGATGAGTCCTGTTTCGAACCCATCCCCGATGACAAGAAAAGATGTGTCTGGAGACTCCCTGGACATTGGAGGTAAACCAGCCTGAGTGTAACCTGCCGTACTGCTCTACAACCAGGAGTGATGGTCACGGTTACCATTTCTTTTCATAGCAGGACCGCTTTGGTTGTCCACCTTGGGGCCTTACAGCACAGCGGTACGTCGACGACATTCTACGCCCCGTTTTGTTGCTCTTCATGGCAAACCATTGTGGGTCCACATTGCAGCAAGATAATTCCCACCCACATCCGGCGAGAATTTCCTTCCTGTGTTCGTGCTTACCGAATCCTACGTTGGCCGGCAAGGTCGCCGAATCTCTCTCCAACAGAGATCAACTGGAGTATTATGGGCAGGGACTTTCAAACAGCTCGGAATTTTGACTATCTAACGCACCAGCGGAAACTTTGGCACGATACCCCTCAGGAGGACATCCAACAAATCTGTCGAACAATGAATCCGAATAACAGCTCGCCGAATTGCCAGAGGTGGACCAACCTGTTATTGACTTGTTCAGTTTCTGAATCTCTTCCTCTTCGATAAATATAATTTTTCTGAAATTGTAATCATCTGTTTGTAAATGTGCATCACATCCGTCTTATCCGGATGATTCCTTCGTGATGCGTCGTTTTCTTTCTTTCCCTCTTGGAGTGTATTTAACCGCCTGACTAAATAATAATAGTATCTCAGTGGTAAGTTATTTTACCGCTGGACACCATCTAGAAATAATATCTCAAGGCCACACGGTACCTGATTGATCTGTCTGCAAAATCCACCACACAGATAACCTGTACCACTCTTTTAAAATCCAAGTTAAACACTGAGCACCTCATTTGTTGTAATCAATTTCAAGAATCTTTTTATGAGTTTCAGTTGCTTCTCTAACGTATTGTACTTCTTACTTTTTGACAAATAATTTCTCAAAGCATTTGACATTCATTTCTCAACTTCCCTTATTGGCAATGGTATCAGTACGATAATTACGAACTAAAAATATTATGTATAAAAATAGTTTCGTATCTTCTTTAAAGGCGTTCGTTTATTTCAGTTTTGACTTTCTTTCTGGAATTCTCTTGGTCGTCGCGAAACTTTGGCATGATATCACAACTCTCTCTGCTACCTGTAAGGAAGCTATGATATTAATTTTATACGTTTCGCGCAATATATCACGAAGAAACTAAGTTTTCTCCGGCACCAAGACCTCAAAAACCCGGGTCTGGCAATTGCAATTTTAAGAAAATATACATCTTGTTTGTACGAAATGAGGCGTAGAAAAATTGGCTTTGAGTGAAAAATAAATAACTGAAAATCGTCCAAATACCTATTACCATTGTCTTCAAAATTTTTGCAATTTTGTGAACCTAAACGTGATAGGAGCGAGTGATCTGAGATCTGACTCAGTTCGTAGCAGCCTCCCACTGAATAGTGCAGGCCACCCAAGTATCCCCATACAATGAGATGTCTACAGTGTTAAAACAGACTTTTATTTCCGTGTTTTTGAATTTTATATTTTTTTGTGGTTATTCCTATAATGTGTGTGACTAAATGTGGCGCTATTTGTTCTCGTAACAAGTCGCCGGGATACGTCGCAACTCTGTCAGGATAGTGCGAACACACTAGTAAGTTGCTACCGGTGGTCTCATGTATGTGATACGATGTTAAGAGCACGTAGGCCACTACATGTGTTCTCTGGAGAAATGTGACGGCCTCGATCTGTAAGATGGTGGACCTTCCCGTAGTATAGATGATCCTTGGTGCCGTAGCTTGCAATTAATGACAAAGCCCGCGCACACAATGCCAAAACCTGCTAGACTTAACTATTACAGAGCAACCGTTTCGCTCCCCTCACTTTCATCCATTTGGTCACGTAGGTCACACACGGTGTCTCTTGATTACAGGTCCGGCCCCACGACCTATATTTGTGTGTAAGCTTCTGACTGAAATTACAGAGTTTACACAAAATGGACGTATTTACCAGTCTTTCCGATCTCGTGATACCAGAAGAGGTACAGCAGAATCTGTAAGTGCATGTTGCCTCTATTTCGAATACCCATTGACTTACGAATACGTAACGCTTGCTAAAACAATCAGTCCTGAAAATAGTTTATATTTCGGCACAATCGCAACAATTTCAATACGAGATTACCGATCTTGGCCGTCACCGGCTCTCTAAGAACAAGAAGAGAAATAAATTTGAAAATTCAAGGAGAAGTTAAACACATTACGTCGAAATTAAAATTTGGGGAAAACTTTATCATATACTACGAGGTACCACATTGTCACTGGATAAACAGGAGGAGCGTCCTGTGTGTGAGAGTTAATAGGCTGATGGGCTAATTAACTGCTCATGTCTTACTGACCTCGGTCTCGGAAACTGACATACTGCCTGGAGAGCGGTGTGGTGACTATTAACCCCTCCATAATCGCATCCAGTGACGCCTATGAGATGAGGATGACACGATGGCCGGTCAGTACCATTGGGCCTTGATGGCTTCTTCTGGAGGAGTTTAGTTCTAATGTTATTGACATTTTTCAATAAAATTTAAAAGAGCATACACTAGAGCTTCCGATCAAAAATGTATAAAATTACGTTACAAATGCGACAAACAGCGTGTTCTATAACACTGTTGTAATACATCTGTGAAAAGTAGGTAAATCACGTAAAATGGTATGACAATACGCCAATAAGCAAACTGTACTTATATATTAAATAAAACCAAAAAACTGAAAATATATTCAATAAGAAGTACCTTTTACATAAACATTGCTGTTAAAATGAAGCATTGTACATGTGAAGGCACTTGTATGATGCAGAGGATTGTAATATTAGTAATTTTCGCCTCACAAACATTAATATACGCTCAATAGTAAACGCCTGATGGCCTAAAGTTATCGAACAATTGTAAAGTAAAAGAAATGAATCATCGCATAGCAGCGACAGAATCTATTATTCTTTATCTTTGCCGTTCTTGCGCGGTGCCAGTAAATCTCTATGTACATGTATCGATTAATGGTATAAAAAAGAATTCTGTTGTTTCAAGACAAATGAGGCTTTTGGCGCCTCACCTTTTACTGTTTGTATTCCATGAGAGGCGGACGCGGACTTGCTGCGTTCCACAACTGTATTTTATATTTGATGTGAAAATATTGAGTGAATATGCTAATTGTTATCAGAAAAGATGTAGTTTCTAGTAACTGATATCGAACAGACAGCATCAAGAGGACATTTTGACTGTTATGTATAAAGTATTTAACCACAATGGTCATCTATTGTAATTTAATATGAAAAGGTACGTAGCATTAAAAAAAAACGTGTGTTAAAGATAAGTGTGCTTATTTTCGTAAATTAACCTTGATGAGTCCATCTCCTTATTTATTTAACTGAATGACAATTATTTTTGTGTTACTTCATCAGAAATTACGATCACGCTGATGGGCCGAACGCAGCATGAGGCAGAAGGAACATTATCGTTTTCCTATTATTTCTGAACCAACTTTTTCGTGTAGTGTTGCATTTCTTTTAAAGTCTATAAATCTTCTGGTCCCTTAGTGTTGATCCGGGTATGACTACATCGCAAATATAAATATGCACAGAAATGATAATGTTTCTTCCGAGCGATCTCAAATATATATATATCAATATGCTGCTCTTATTCAGGTATTTAATGGTCAACGTACGTTATTATAATAGCGTAATAAATCCCTGATCCTGTTGCCAAGTGGCCCACCACAAATATTCACCTTTTCGACGTTAAAAAAAAAAAAAAAAAAAAATCTTTTTATTTTTGTCCCCCCAAGAGCAACGCTACACTTGGCGCCCGGACAGGGACTTGATCAAAAAATCATTTCATGTATTGTGTTTAAAAATTTTTCAGTTCTTGTTCTAATAATTGTTTCATTTTTTTCATGTGGATGCAATTCAACCGAGAAAGAGAAGTGGGAAAACCTTTTAATTAATTCAGAAGAACGATTGATGAAATTACCAAAAAACGCGAGTATCCAGCGGTATCAAGACAGCCATAGTAAGTCAAATTTTTATACGCAGTAGCCAAGCTTTCTTAGTGACGTAGCATCTTTCGAGTTGATCAGAACGTAAACCTGTCTTTCCTTGCCTTGAAACAGCTTTATTTCAATTTGTCCATCGTCCATTCTTATGTAGTTAAATTCAGTGAAAGTGTACCATTGTTGTCAGTGCATAAAAAAAATTACGATATGGCGGATAACTACGCTCAAAACTGGTAAAACGTGTGATATTTCATCTGTTTGTAATTAGTAGGAACCATCTTGTCTTCTTGGCGTAAATGAACGTCAGTTGTTACCCAGAGTTAAAATTTTATCTTAGGTCCCAGTAAGCCATAGTACTACGTCACAGACAAACGACTGACGGCAGTGACAAACAATATCTGTAGCATTTTGACGTTTGACAAATAATTCATGAACATGGCTGACGGTAAACAGCGGACACAAACAAAACCAGACGACAGCGGTGATGCGAATGGACCTCACTATCCATTACGATCACGCGCGATAGGTACACGAGCGGAGGCAGAAGCAGCCTCGACCGAAGTTTTAGAAGCTGGTCCTAGTGTGCAAACTATTCCCGCTTTTGAAAAAAATGACTTGGCTGCAATGATCGAAGCAATAATGGAACGCAAGTTCGAAAGCCAAAAACAGGAAAGATTAGATGAAAAGGCCCGCGAGGAAAAAGAGAAGGCCGAAAGACGGCATAATAAAAATCAGGTCCTTACAAATTTGTGCAATTCAGTAAAAGCAGACATAAATTCAGTAAAAACAGATCTGCAAACGGAGATAAATGACCTAAATACACGGTTAAATTCGGTAAAGGCCGAACTAAAGGCAGACATAACAGCTGATTAAAATACCCTGTTGGGTAATGTCCAAAGCCAAATCAGTAGTCAGATCACGACCATGAGGCTAGAAATTAACACACAAGTAGAGTCAAAAATAGAGGATATTTCAAAACGGTTAGATGAAAAAAATCGAAGCAGCCAAGGGAGAAATAAATTCAAAAGTGATGGAATATCAAAAACAAGCTGCGACCTTAAAAGAAGATTATACTGCAATCTCTGATGAGGTCAAAGGAGTTAAAACCGCAGTAGACACGATCGAGAATGTTGTTGATGATCTTTCCAAACAGATTGAGACTCTTAATGTAGAGGATCAAATAAAGAATACTGTTAAGGCACATGCTGAAGCATTGTCCGACCACTACCAACAGTGGATTAGAAACAAAGACGGATTCATAGAAGACAAGGTCAAGAACGAACTCAGGGAAACTGTCAAAAACGTGACCTTTGAAATATTGGCAGCCCCTGGAAAAACAGGAGACACGGTGATGTCAGAATTAGGCCAGATAAGACGAACGTTAGCTCAAGATTTACCTGAATGGCGTCAACAGATAGTTGATGAAGTTCGTACACTAAAATGTCAAGTTGAAAATTCCCTGCCACCAGTGTCAGGAGACTGGAATAATTCACCACGAAGTAATGAACAACAGCAGGTACATTACCGTTCACCATTTGTTAACGCTCAAACTCATAGTTCTATAGAAGCACAAGTTAACCAGAGTACCAGCCCACTCACTTTTGTCAGTTTGATGCAGGAGGAAAGCGTGATCAAACATCGTATTTTTCCGACCTTTCACCCACAGAAAAGAGAAATTCATCCTATCGTGTTCCTCCGAAATTTTTCAGGAATTTTCCCGAATAGCTGGAGTGACCGCTAGCGAATTCAATTCGTTAGTGGATTTATCGTAGGCGATGCTGCCTTATGGGGAACCGAAATGGTCGACTCTTGTAAGAGTTACAAAGAGTTTGAACAGATGTTTTTGGCTAAATTCTGGAGTTCTGGTGTGCAGCAGCGCCTGAGAAAAGAGGTTTACAACGCCGAAGTGTTTAACAGTAAGCGCGGTAGTTTGAGAAAATATTTTGAAAAGTATTTAGCGAAAATCAAGTTCTGGGATTCGCCGATCACCGCCAAAGACGTTATTATGATTCTAAAAACTAAGCTCCCGATTGCGATCAGAGAAAAGTTAGTAAACGTGTCTGAGGACGATACGGACACTTTCCTATCTGTGTTAGACTCGTTAGATCTGATTTACGAGGACGCTAGAGTTGATGTTGGCAACGCCCACTTCAGTGCAGGCGGCCAGCACAATAGAGAATACGTAGGCAACAATGGTGGCCGAGCGAAAGCGCGTCACAGCGACAGCCAGTACCAACCCCACAACGGTTTCAAAAATAAACACACTACGTACTCCAACAGCAAATACAAAAATAAGTACAATAACGGCCAGAGATACAATCCAATATATAATTCGTCACCACCTCAGTACGAAAATGCACATTATAACACACAGCCCCAGCAATATGGAAACACGCAACCGATCAACGGGAATTATCAAAACGATCAGTCTTACGATTCAAATCGACAGTGGAAAAGAAATAAATGGCATAATCAAGGTGGAGACCAATGTACACCTTTCACTAACGGTTACAATCAACACAAGCCACAGCAAAATACTTTTCAGCCACAAGCGAACGGGCCTTCGGGAACTCTGAAGCCTAAACGCCCGCATAATACGCAAATTTATTATGCGCAAGCGAATACGCCGGGACAACAAGATCCGTTTTCAACCGAGTTCGTACCACAAAACCAACAGCAGTTCCAGACGGAAGAAACATTGAGAAATATAAAATGGAAATGTCGTGTGGCTAGGGCCTCCCGTCGGGTAGACCGTTCGCCTGGTGCAGGTCTTTCGATTTGACGCCACTTCGGCGACCTGCGTGTCGATGGGGATGAAATGATGATGATTAGGACAACACAACACTCAGTCCCTGAGCGGAGAAAATTTCCGACCCAGCCGGGAATCGAACCCGGGCCCTTAGGATTGACAGTCTGTCACGCTGACCACTCAGCTACCGGGGCGGACATTGAGAAATATAAATCAGCAGGAAAGTAAGCGTCGAGCGGAAAATTAAAAGCAGCACCTTTGAGCCTCCTAGAGGATGCTGCAGGTTTGAATGGGGGCACCCTGTCCCTTAGTCCACACGAAATTAAAGCAATTAGGTATGACAAAGAGACAAACTTACGGGATGATCTAGTAGCAGACACTGAGACGAAAGACAATGAAGACGTATGGGACGAACAAGTTCAAGCTTCCATAAGAGTATCAATTGCCAACATAGCAGTAACAGCCATTGTAGATACAGGAGCTAATATAAATGTCTTATCTTTATGTTTATTTAAGCAAATATCCTCTGTATGCAAAGTTTTATCACTTCCAATTCAAGGTTGCACCGTATCGGGAGCAATTGGTCCACTAACACAACGTGTAAATCTTCAGACTCAGCTTCAAATCCAGATAGACTCTATTTCAGTAACGTGCATTTTTCTTATTGTTAAAAACCTATCAGTGCCATGTATCCTGAGTATGGAATTCTTGAGGCAGACGAAAGCTAAAATTGACATCGAGTGTGGAATCTGTACTCTAGTAGCGAGCCAGCAACAAGTAACTGTAAATTTGTTAAGAAGTAAGGTGAAGACAAACTTTGGGGTGCTTCAAATAGCAGTACGGCCATGGACTAAAAGACAACAGTACAGTCAGACAGAAGACATGACAGATCTTGAAAGTGTTAATGACGATGAGTATAAAGACCTAATTCCCGGTCAGAATGAATTATACGGTAAAGCTAGTGAGTCCATTGAATTATCCAAACAACAGAATAATGAGCTTTACAATTTGTTAAGAGATTACGTTCAAGTATTTTCTAAGAAACCTGGACTAATAAAAGGCTTTGAATATCGAATGGATGTCCTGCCCCATTCAACCTACTGTAGAACAAGCTATTCCATTCCATATGCGAGACGCGAAGCTGTCAAGTGCGAGATCAAGAAAATGTTACGCTGGAATGTGATAGAAGTATCTCATTCACCTTATTCGAGTCCTTTATTGTCTGTGCTAAAATCAGATGGTAGCGTAAGGCTAGGCCTAGATGCAAGATTAATCAATAAAATTATAGTACCCATAAGAACGAGACCAGAGGCTCTTGAAGAGCATCTGCAGAAGTTTCATGGAGTTAAGTATTTGAGTACCCTTGATTTGAAAAGCAGTTACTGGCAAGTAAAACTTGCGCAGGAGTCAAGGAAGTACACTGCGTTTATATTTGCAGGTAGATCTTACCATTTCAAAGTTGTACCGTTTGGACTAAATGTGAGTTCCGGAATTTTTATTTCTGCCCTTGACTATGTACTAGGTCCTGAACTTTTAGATGAGGTAACAGTCTATGTGGATGACGTTCTTGTAGCATCGAAAAATTGGGAAGATCATGTGGCCCTTCTGCAAAAGATATTTCAACGATTCAGAGAGTATGGTGTTACAGCAAATCTTAAGAAATCCAAGTTTGGAAAAAGTGAAATTAAATTTTTAGGACACATCATCACCCCTGAAGGAATTAAACCCGACCCGGAAAAATTGTCTGCTATAAAAAACTTTCCAACCCCTGTTACAAAAAGGCAACTGAGAGGATTTATCGGTCTTACGTCATTTTTCAGACGTTTTGTTCCCAATCAGGTATTGAACAATCCCGCTCTTCACAACCTTTTAAAAAAGAATTCACATTGGAATTGGACGCCAGAATGCCAAGACGGATTTAAGAAAATTAAAGACAGTCTGGTTAACAGTAACATTCTCCATTATCCTCAGATGGATAAGGAATTTTGTATTACTGCAGACGCTTCCTTTGTGGGTATCGGCGCTTGTCTTTTCCAGATTCAATTAGTAAATGGACACGAGCAAATCCAAGTGATTAGCTTTGCGAGTCGAGTGTTATCAGAGTGTGAGAAGTCTTATTCGGTTACGGAGTTGGAGGCACTTGCCGTAATATGGGCTTTTAGGCGATTTAACTATTATATCTATGGAAGAAAAATTAAAGTCTATTCAGACCATCAAGCCTTATCATTCCTCCTTACATGCAAGTTGCAACACCCTCGTCTTACTCGATGGTGCTTATTCCTGCAGGAATATGACTTTGACATTGTATATATGAAAGGTAAAGATAATGTTATAGCAGACGCACTTTCTCGCTCACCTGAGGGCTTACTAGAAACCAGCGAATTGGTGGAACAAATGTCTAATTATAAAGTTTTGTTAATGAAAGATCCAATTCACAGAAAGTATTTTCTTCAGTTATGTAGGCAGATTCAGATTCTTCAAAATACAGATCCAAAATGGAAAAAGGTTAGACAAATTCTTCACGAAAATCCAGCCCACAAGTTGTCCAAGTTTTATAAAGTTCATAACCAAGTGCTATTTCATAAGACGTCTGAGTCATCTGAGAGGTGGTGTGTTTGCATCCCTCGAAATTTCATTGAACATCTTCTGTGGTACACTCACATTTCATGGGGTCACTACGGACCAGAAAAATGTAAAAGGAAAATCTCGACTTACTGTTATGTTCCGAATCTACACCAGAGAATTCATTAATCATTGAGAAACTGTGTCATCTGTCAAAAGGCAAAATCCTTAAACATTTCCACTTCAATTCCACTAAATCCAATAGTTGCTGAAAGGCCGAACCAGCTTCTTAGTATTGATTTAGCAGGTCCACTACCCACCGGTAGGGGAGGCGCTAAATACTTAGTAGCAATCCTGGACAATTTTTCTAAGCACATAAGACTGTACGCAGTAAAATCTTCTTGTGCAAATGCAATAATTCGTCGCATTGAAAATGATTACTTCCCACGATTCGGGGTTCCCGAATCAATCTTGTCTGATAATGCTTCAAATTTCACATCACGCCCGTGGCGTGCATTTCTTGCTCGCCATGGAATCAAACAAATTTTGATATCCCTGTTTCGACCGCAATCGAATCCGACAGAAAGAATCTTCAAAGAATTTAACAGATTTATAAGGACGTACATTCCGAATAAGCAATCTAAGTGGGTAGACTTCGTAACACCATTCGAACAGATTGTAAACCACCTTCCTCATCTGTCGACCGGATTCACGCCACATGAGTTAATGTCAAGATCAAAAGAGAGGAATGAATGGATAGACCCACTTCCAAAGTTACAAGACAACGAATTGGACCTAGACGCAAAAATCAGGCAAGCTCTCATATCATTGACAACGTATGCTAACCTCCGAAGAAAGGCATTTGATAAGAAGGTAAACAGAGTTATAGATTTCAAAGAAAGAGAAAAGGTATTAGTCGGGACTCACTTTAAACCATCCCTGTTGTTAAAGAAGAATCGTAAGTGGCAACACATTTATGAAGGTCCCTTTGTGATAATGAGGAAACCACACATTGGTAGCTATTTGTTATCTGACCCTGCCACGAATAAAATCAAAGGATTGTTCCACCATCAAGATTTAAGAAAATTTTATAACGCCAGGAATTAAGTTAATTTAAGCTGTAAGAAAATTCTAAGGTATTGGAGATCAGGATTAACCAATGAGTAACAAGAACGGAACTGAACTGACTACGGACGTTAACCGGTGCTAAAAGGAAACCTTATGTATTAAAACAACCATCTGGAAAATAAAATACAGAATAGGTTGTAGACAAGTATTTACATGAATAATCTTTATGCAAACAGGAGGACATGTCCTAGAGGCGATTTTCAATTTTAGTTATAAGTTAGTATGTAAAAAAAAATGGCGTACTCGAGAGGTATTAATTAGCCCCGAGGTACTAAAATGAGGAAAGAGGAAGGAGCGAATAATGCACTTCTCTCGCTAAATAGTAATTTGAGAATGAGCAGGAAGGAGCGAATAATGCACTTCTCTCACTAAATAGTAATATGAAAATGATGATTATATGTGCTTAGTATTAGTAAGTGAAATTTAATCGAGGACAAATTAATGACCTGTTTTAAAGGGAAATACTTAAACTTCCAGACAAAAGAGGAAAGTTGTAAGAAAAGATTCGATTCCATGAGGTTATTCCCTATTTTCAAATGTGACGTAAATAAGGCACCACCTGTTGGCGCAAAACAGTCGGTAGATTTAACTTGTAAATTCCAGCACAGTGCTGTGCCAGCGATAAAATAACATCTCTTTGAAGTGAACAGATACCTAGGATTAAGCATGAACAGATTGATAACGCAGTGCAATTGTTCTAAAAAGGCCTGACGTTAACCTTAAGTAAAAGCGTGATGGAATAAAAAGGAAGTTTATTATATAACGCAAAGTAAGATGAGTCCAGACTATAAACAAGCTGAGTAAAAGAACATATGAGTAACATGGTTTATTATGCCAACTTCACGGTACTATTGAGCATTAGCGATACTGCAAATTCACAAGCTAGCAGCACATAGAATAAGGATCTCGCCCAAGCTTCACAGGTAGCGACAGCAGCAAACAACAACACTCTAGTGAGAGGCTTATATAGACAAATGATAATTAATACCCAAATGCGTAATGCATAAACTTGACTTAGTCTAAGAAATGAGCAAAGAGTAGTAAGCAAGCAGCAGCAAGATACATATTAGATATACGTGCTTGAAGTGATAGATTTTATTTTAAGTGTGCACTGCAATATTTATTGTTTTCTCTGTGATTATGTGATTATTGAATCCCTTTCCTAAGTGCAAATCCTTTAAGATCCTTGATCCTATCCACTCCTCAGGATCAACTTGTAAAGATGCACGTGTGCTTAGGAAGTGAGGCACTACATATAAAAATGACTAGGTTGGCGACGCGCATATTGCTTTTGTAATGCGCAAGGTAAATTAAATTTTCGACCTGGTTGAGGAGTAATTTAAATTCTGTCGACGATCAGCGAGTAGACCCGCTTTTCCCACCTTTCTTTTTTCGACTGTTTGTATTTCTACACGAAACTCAGAGGCGGAATTGCTATTTTCAAATCTGTCCTCGAACTTTCTTTAAGTACAAGCACATACGAGAAAGCTTTTGACATAAATGAAGCTCCCCTCACAAGTCACTAAATAAAACGAGCACTAAAAAAAATGTATTGGTCCTACAAAACGAATAAGCAAGCGTGATAAAGATTACTATGAATGAAATTAATTTGTAAAGGAGATTGGAATGGATTGGAAGGACTCATAATAGCCTACCTGTGACCGTAGGCTTAAATAAAAAAAAGACTAATTGAGAAACAATTGTTTTGATTCAAAGTGGTCAATTAGATTATTTATCGATTTAAATGAACTCTTGTAAATATTAGTATGTAAATCAACTTGTAAACAGCGTGTGATGTTATGACGCGAGAATTTCTTTTAATACACCGTTCACGCAGACGCTCACCGCAGTGCAAGTGAAGTTTTAAAGTTCGACGATTGTCAGTGGCAGTATTCTACGGCACCATATGTGTGAAAATTTCGTTGATGTGTGCAATGTGTAATAATCAGTGTCATTCCACACATGCAGTTGCAGCGGTAGCTACCACTTACCTGTGAATCCGTAACTGGATAGTGGACAGGAAGTGATGTGAGGCAGTTTCGGTGGCAGAAGCTCCCTCCAGCAAGCTAAAAAGCACAAAGCCACGATCCGCCGAACAAAAGCGACGCACGGCACCTCAAGCGCGAAATCAACGCTCTGCAAGAAAGCTCCGGTCACGTGCTCGCGCACAGACTGAATTTCAAGATTGCTCGCAACAGTGGAGGCGGACAGCCACCACGTGACGAAATAATGTAAACGTTCAACCGCCAACACAGTTGCTGTGCGCTACATTCTGTAGCAAAAACATTCACACCCAGTACTGAAAACATTTTGTATGTATCATAAACCTTCCGAGAGACTCTAAGATAGAGAAGTTAACGTAATTATTATAATGACTGATTGTACACAGAGACAAGTCACAAGGTCACCTCTGAACACTGTTGAAATGTAAACTTTGACGAGAGGTCACGATACGAATGAAAATAAGCACACGAAAATACGTCAAAGGATCCGATCCTTCCTATATCCCATCCCACATGTATATAAAATTAGTTTTGTAAGCTATTCTAATATAAGACATTTTATCTGTTTCATATGTGAAATAATTCGGAGAGCCACACTCGAGCCCTGAAAGTGAAAGATATGGACTTCCTTTTCGAAGCCATCACCAGTGGCCGCTCTACAATCCAAGTCTATCATAAATAGTGTATGTGCGACGAAAATAAATTTATAATTAAGTGCGACGACGGACAAGGCAATCAATCGACAAGACGATGACTATATAATGAATACTGTCAAAACAGAAAGTTGTGTACCAGTTGTGATAGTCAAATTACTTTTGCAACGATGAAAAATGAAGTGTGACTCTATTTCCTTATAAATTTTGTAAATATGTGTACTTATAGCCTTAATTTTAAGAGTCATCAAGATAGACTGAATTCATACAAACACTGATAGAAACACAGAACAAATTCACAATGATCCACCGTCAGTAATTACAAATTGAAACGTTAATTCTTTTGTTATGGAATGAATATGAAATGAAACTTCTAATAACCTGTATGTTACATCCGAAAATTACAAATATTCCAATGGGCATGAGGATGAAAGTAATACCTTCGGTATTCCTTCCCTCCTCATGGGAGGCAGTGTAATATTAGTAATTTTCGCCTCACAAACATTAATATACGCTCAATAGTAAACGCCTGATGGCCTAAAGTTATCGAACAATTGTAAAGTAAAAGAAATGAATCATCGCATAGCAGCGACAGAATCTATTATTCTTTATCTTTGCCGTTCTTGCAATTTAATATGAAAAGGTACGTAGCATTAAAAAAAACGTGTGTTAAAGATAAGTGTGCTTATTTTCGTAAATTAACCTTGATGAGTCCATCTCCTTATTTATTTAACTGAATGATAATTATTTTTGTGTTACTTCATCAGAAATTACGATCACGCTGATGGGCCGAACGCAGCATGAGGCAGAAGGAACATTATCGTTTTCCTATTATTTCTGAACCAACTTTTTCGTGTAGTGTTGCATTTCTTTTAAAGTCTATAAATCTTCTGGTCCCTTAGTGTTGATCCGGGTATGACTACATCGCAAATATAAATATGCACAGAAATGATAATGTTTCTTCCGAGCGATCTCAAATATATATATATCAATATGCTGCTCTTATTCAGGTATTTAATGGTCAACGTGCGTTATTATAATAGCGTAATAAATCCCTGATCCTGTTGCCAAGTGGCCCACCAAAAATATTCACCTTTTCGACGTTAAAAAAAAAAAACAATTCTTTTTATTTTTGTCCCCCAAGAGCAACGCTACAGGATCCTGTTTCTGACCAGAAGAGGACACCAAATTCTGCGGTCCTGCTCGCAGCATGCAGACTCATATACATGTCGAAAGCACACAGCTTCGATTTCATTCAGACGAAATGCGTAACTACCAGGGAGCCGACAGGATGCGGTAGGGGAAGTCGATCCGTTGTGCACTCGCAGTGTTTATACGTAGCTGCGGACGGCAGGTGGAATGAAATACGTTTATAAAAAGTCGTCAGACTTATTCAAATATATACTCCTCTGTAACTCATTGTGATTGTTCAACGATTTATCCAGGTCCTTTCGTTTAGCACTATAAATATTTAATTCCCTGAGGGTATTCAAGTGTATTTCTTCTCCAGTTTTATGCTGTATTTTTAAATTGCCTCTGTTGTTGATAATAGCGTGTTTTCTTTACTAAGGTGAAGCCAGATTACTGATTTATTGTTCTCGTACGTCTTTTGCCTGAACGAATTTCAAGGGACCCACCAGATTGCCCTATATTATCTTTGTTGTATTTCTAGCATGTAATTTTACACACTCTATCTCCTGATAAGTTATCTGTTCTAGATATAACATTATGCCATAGCAGTAATTTTAAATACCTGGTTGTCTGAAAAAGCGCTCATATGGTATTTTTCCGCAAAATATGTTCAGTACCATTGTGCCAGTACAACCAGTTTGTCTTTACCAGTATAGATTCCATCACGAAGTGTTGTGCACAGTGACCGTAAACTATAAGGAAGGAGAAACACACAGCAGTCGGTCGCAATCGCGTTCGCTTTTATTGTTCTTGCAAATCTAGATTTCAGCTACGAGTAACCATCTTCAGTGCACTTTAGTTATATTTCAACAGATTGACGGCATCTCATGTCACCGTATGTTCTTACAGGTGTAAGGCCAAAGGACTTTGAAGTCTCAGTGTCCTTCTGTCTAAACAACTGTAAGAACTTATTTTCTCTTTACCCACAGCGATATTACTCTATTGATATTACTTGAGTTTCCTGTAAATTTGTATTACAATTTCTGGGCCTTAAGTAGTTAGTCATTAGCCCATATGGGGAGCAGAGCTTTTATATAGAGGACGCTTCACAAGTATGTTAATAATAGTGTGGTTTCTTCGGTGATTGGGGTGAAGCACAGTATTCGCCTCATGGTGTGACAGAACATTATCTTACTGCAGGCCGATTTTGGTTTTTACGCTATGTGTTTACCTCTATTTTAACTTTTTAATTTGTTTCTCCTGTATATTTGAAAGAAATCAAAGACAAAAAAAAAAAAAAAAAAAAAAAAACGTTTCAGGCAGAAAGTTGGCTGTTACATTTTAAGCTTTCAATATTTACTTTTTTGATATATTAGTTATTGCAGGTTTACTGAAAAGATCAGTACCGTACATGGCTACCGATTGTGATTAACCAGCCGGTGTGGCCGAGTGGTTCTACGCGCTACAGTCTGGAACGGCGCGACCGCTACGAACGTAGGTACGAATCCTGCCTCGGGCGTGTGAGTGAGTGATTTCCTTAGGTTAGTCAGGTTCAATTAGTTCTAAGTTCTAGGGGACTGATAACCTCAGAAGTTAAGTCCCATAGTGCTAAGAGCCATTTGAACCATGTGATTGCGAACAATATATCTTATCTCTGTGACATCCTGTACAATCTTTAAAAAGAATTTGAGTTCCGGAGCAATCAGGTCACAGGACAGCTCGTGGCGAAACCTGTATATGGAGTTTGAAGACACTGTTTGACTTCCAGCGAGCTTAGAGTGGAAGTCTTACTTTGCAGGCTGATGGAGCGGTTGGCTGTTCTCGGTACAAGGGGGTGGTTGGAGGCACTTTGACGGTAGGCAAGAGTAGCACTTTGTAATATAAGTGTGCTGTTTATCATAAATCATACAATTAATGCATAATAATTTTTATGGGCGTCACAAAATCCACAGCAGACAATTGCAATGAAACGTTCATGACTTGGAAGTGCGTCTTCCATGTAGGAACTGACCTTTGTACATTTGTGAGGAGAGTAGTTATCGGGGCTGATAGAAAATCTGTTTATCATAAATTCATCAGAAATTTCGCTACACTTCCTACAAATGAGTTCTTGTGAATGGGTTGCGAAATGGGCAGACTTCGCTTTCATCAGTTTTCTTCCATTTTGGTACTCAGTGGGACGCGTTTTTTCTGAGGATTAATATTACGCGTGCTTTCGTCGTTTAACTACCTTTGGTGACAATTATATGAATTTATTTTGGAATATTCTTTTAAAGCAGTTTTCCCTTGCCATCGTTTTCTCATTTAGAACAGTTTGTACGACTCGAACTTATTAGTCAGTAAACAGTAATTCAGTTCAGAGCCTTCACAATAAGTAGAATTTTTCTGGTATTCGTACCACGGTTATTATCAAAACTAGAGTGGGCCTTTGTTAACATTATTCCTCGCATTTGTATGCATGATTTTTCAGCGCAAGAGGTAGGTGGTGGAAAAGACAACTTTCAAAGTCTCGGTCCTCTAGTCTAGAGATAGTGCGATTATGTAATGTTCTTTCTTCGTCGGACATCGAAACAGGCTGCACTACACGCGACTGTAGTAGTTATATTACACGTTTCCATACAAAGTGACATATTGGTACCATTTGTAGCTTACGTATATTCTGATGTGTCTAGCTATGTCTGTTTTTATCATCGCAGTAAGTAAGCGCTCACAGTCTAACGAATGTTCTATAATTTTGTAATCAGATTGCACTACTAGTTTGATTTATTCTTCCAGGTATTGTATGTGAGAGGGTGCTTTTTTAATTCAGGACATGTCCAGACTTACATTGAATGAATAATGCTATTTCAAATCATGGCAAGATTCTTAAAAAGTATATATGTCGACGTCGATGCAGAGATAGAGTAGAGAGAGAGTAAGTATATGAGATTATTGAACGTACAATTCAGTATGTAAATGAAGGTGAAAATGTGTCATGGATCCGTGAAACGCTGTTGTACGGAAAAGATTAGAAAACGCAGTTATGGGGAACATTGGCTTGGCAGTAAGAGGAAGTGAGGAGAAAAATTAAATAGTGCAGTACATTTTAGCTATTAATAGTGAATACGAATGAAAAGAGGAGGATAGGAAGAAGTAAACTCTACTAAAAAGCCTGCAGACACGGGAGGTTTCCAGATGATCAGAGATTCCAAAATCCGATACGTGGGATACAGAAGTACTGAGGAATGACGAGGCACGTTTTCGGAATTTCTGTATTCTCTGGGGGAAGTCGCAACCTACAAGTTCGTTTTTCAGAATCTATAAATCCGGAGACGTACCATTATACATTTGGAAAAGTATCATTCACACAATCCCGAAGATAGCAAGAGCAGATACTTGTGAGAGCTATAGCACAATCAGCTTGGAGTCTCACGTATCTTAATTGCTAACAAGAAAAATAGAAGAATGGAAAGAAAACCGTGATTTGTTACATGACGATAATTAGGTCTTTAGGAAAGGTAGGATCACCGGAGTCGAATAGGAAAAAGCGTAGTGGGAAATCGTGCTAGATATGCGAAAGTCTCAAGTAAATAAAAGTAAGCAAGAGAGAAAAACGGGTAATCACAATTTGTGGATACAAGAAGAATGGAGTAACTGAACGAAGGACTCCAATTCGAAAGGATACAAGACAGGTGTATACTATTTCGCTGGATTCTTCAGTCTACTGTATATACAGGAGAAGCATACACGGAAGTAAAAGAAAAGCTGAGGAGTGGGATTACAATTCATGGTGAAAGGCTATCAACGATAAATTCGGAGACGAAATTGCCATTCTCAGTTAAAATGAAGAATAATAATAGGGCGTGTTGAAGGTATTAACTGTATAATGAGCTCATACTCTAGACTGACAGTAAACCGAAGAAAGAGGAAACAAATGTGGAGTATTAGAAATGATGTTAACGATAAAAATAACTTCAGAATTTGGGAAAACGATGTAGACGAAGCAGGGGAATCAAATTAGCATGTGACGAACGAAGCAAGCAAGACTCATAGAGCAGACAAGCACAGGCAAAGAGGCTACATCTGGCCAAGTGAAGTCTGTTGTCATCGCACAGAGCTATAATTTGTGGAAGAAATTGAAAGTAATGTAGTTTGGAGCAGAGTCTTGTATGGCAGTGGATTATGAGCTGTGGGGAAACCGGAATAGAAGAGAATGGAAGAGTTTGAGATATGGTGCTAAAGAAGGATGTAGAAAATTAGGTGGACCGATAAGATAAGAAATAAGGGGATCTCAGCAGAATTGGCGAAGAACAGAAAGTGTGTGGAGCACTGACAAGACAGATTTGTATTGGGTAGTATCATTCCAGTGAGGAGACTGATGGCTGCGAAAAACAGGTCAAAACAGGGTTGTTTACAGCGTAAACTGGTTGTTTCGTATTGAAAGGTTTATGAATGTGCCAGGAAATAAAATAATTCCAGAACACCCAGCACTGCCAGCTCCAAAACTACTGAAATGTCTATTTCGAAAGTAGATAAATACTTCAGTACTGCAAAATAAAGCATGATTTTTGCAACCACATAAAGAATGTACAAAAAATGAATGGGACTAATGAACAACGTGAAATATCTTAAGAACAATGTAAAATGGAGTACGAACTTCTCACAACTGTCATCTGACTTACATGTCAAAGAAGAGATGTAGAGAGAAACTGTAGTATTATTTCGGATATAAAAACAGGAGATGACAATACCATATGATCTTCTCCTCCTTGCTGAAAGTAAGTGAAGCTAAATTTAGAAGCATCTGAGGCCTGTCTGGCACAGAATAACTTCGAAGAATCTATAAAATAAGCAGAAGAGAAGGTTCAATGACAATAATCAAACTCTAAATCTTAAGAGTAACATTTATACTAATCGTTATAGCTTTCAGTAGTCTAAAAAGAAATAAGATTTTCATAATTCATAGAAAACTGTACATGGATTACAAAGACCAGGTGCGACCAGTGTACATAAACAATATATCTCTTAAGCGACGAGGCTGTAGTTTGTCTCGAATACCGACTGACTACCGTCAGTACCCTCATGTTTTGTAGTTTGGGTATCATCGCGACAGGTAACTCATTTATGATGGTAGTGCATCGGCAAAAAGACGGTGCCAAGCAACGTTACCGACGCAGTGGACAAGCCCTTCCATAGAAAAACACAGCACATGAAAGTAACACCCGTGTTTCCCATTTGTAAGGCTGCCATATGCTAAAGAAAGAGCGTCTAAATCTACGTTCTGGAAAACGTTGTGAAACCTGTGGTAGAATGTAATTTTTGTTGCTTTTTCCCGGACGGAGTGTGGAAAGATTAATTACTTGTATGATTCTGTTGGAGCTGTTATTAGCCTAATTGTATCTACATGATAACTACGTGATAGGTATCTAGGAGAACAAGACTAACTTCTGCGATGAAATACCGTTCTTAAAATTTATTAAATCAAGTTTAAGGGAGACATGCAATTTTTTAAAAAAAATGGAAATTCATATATTACAATATGGCTGTATGTTTCTGTAAGCGTACGTTGACAGCTGCAACATATCAGAGGAATTTCATTGTGTATACAATCTCTGAACATTGTTTTTATTTATTACTCACCAGTGGATTTCTGTTTGGAACTATATGTACCACAAAGGAAATAATGTTACAGGAAGCGCATTCACATGTACTAATACATGAAGCAGTGGAAACAAAGTTGCGTAATACATACATATAAAAAAAATTCATGTACATGCGTATGTGTAAGTGTGTATTTGTGTATGTGTGTGTTTTTCATATCTCTTCCTAAGTCATTGGATCTATCATAGTTCAGGAGGTAACATATCATCAAAAATGAGAACGTGAAAAACTGCGGCAATGCGTTTTGCAGACTGCATGCTCATAAACGGTCTACTGAACTGCATGAAATAAAATTTTCCGAACTGTTTACGTTAGGACATCCAAAATGAACGGTTGGCCGCTATCGAGAAGTCTCTTTACACTCAACGGGTGACTGTGTTCTGCGCAATGTCCAGTCACGGAATAATCGGATCGTTATTCTTTGTGGCACGGCGACTACCAAACGGTACGTAAGGTATTGGAAGATGATTTCGTCCCCATTATCCTAAGTTACATTGGTTCCCACAAGATGTGGTTCATGCAAGACGCACCCCATCGAAGCAGGAGAGCACTTTAGGGATCGCATTCTAGCTCTGGGGTATCCAAATGCCACTGGCATGGGCCTCGATTTAAAGCGAGTCATGCGAAGTTTCTCTAATCGTCTGCAATACATAATCGCCAATGATGCCAGGCATATCGAATATGTCGTAACCTACATCCGAATATCTGAAGTGATGTTCACATGCTGAATAAAGTATGTGCACGCCGTATTTTGTAGTACGTCTTCTTTCCTATAGTTCAATAATTGCCATCCTGTATTTAGCTGAATGTACCTAGAAAATTATATCATTGCTTGCCACACAGATCGAGAGATTGACATCAGAGACAGTGAGTTTTTATTTATTTATTTATTTATTGTTCCGTGGGACCAAATTAAGGAGAAGTCTCCATGGTCATGGACCGAGTCAATACATGAAATTGTAGCACGATAGTAGAAACAGCTAAAATGAAATATAAGCAACATATTCAGGAGACAATTCGTAAGTTTAAATAAAGAAAATCAACAATGTAACACTGGAATTTGTTTAGTTTTTCAGCTCTTCCAGTAGCTCCTCGACAGAATAGGAGTGCGCCATGAGGAAACCCTTCAGTTTAGACTTAATAGTGTTTGGGCTACTGCTAAGATTTTTGAGTTCTTGTGGTAGCTTATTGAAAACGGATGCAGCAGAATACTGCACTCCTTTCTGCACAAGAGTCAGGGAAGTTCATTCAACATGTAGATTTGATTTCTGCCTAGTATTAACTGAGTGAGAGCTGCTAACTCTTGGGAATAAGCTAATATTGCTAACAACGAGTAGGGGTCGACAAGAGGTTCTCGAACTTACACCACATATAGATCGAACAGCCCGTTTTTGAGCCAAAAATACATTTTTTGAATCAGAATAATTACCCCAAAAAATAGTACCATATGACATAAGCGTATGAAAATATGCAAAGTAGACTACTTTCCGTGTTGAACTGTCACTTATATCAGATACTGTTCTAATGGTAAATAAAGCAGCATGTAGTTTCTGAACAAGATCCCGAACTTGCGCTTTCCACAGCAACTTACTATCTACCCGAACGCCTAGGAACTTGAACTGTTCCGTCTCGCTTATAATAACCCCATTCTGTCTGATCAAAGTATCGGTTCTTGTTGAATTGTGAGTTAGAAACTGTAAAAGCTGAGTCTTACTGTGATTTAGCATCAAATTATTTTCCACAAACCACGAACTTATTTCATGAACTACATTATTTGATACTGTTTCAATATTACACACAAGATCCTTCACTGCCAAGCTGGTGTCATCAGCAAACAGAAATATTTTTGAATCACCTGTAATACTAGAAAGCATATCATTTATGTAAATAAGAAACAGCAGTGGCCCCAGCACCGACCCTTGAGGAACGCCCCCACTTAACAGTGACCCATTGGGACTCAACATCACTGTCACTCTCAATATGGCGGAGAATTACCTTCTGTTTTCTGTTATTAAAGTAAGAGGCGAACCAATTATAAGCTACTCCCCTTACTCCATAATGGTCCAACTTCTGCAATAATATTTTGTGGTCAACACAGTCAAAAGCCTTCGTTAAATCAAAGAAAACACCTAGCGTTCGCAACCTTTTATTTAATCCGTCCAAAACCCCACAGAGAAGAGAATATAGCATTTTCAATTGTTAAATCATTTCTAAAACCAAACTGTACATTTTACAGCAAATTATGTGAATTTAAATGCTCCAGTAACCTTGTATATGCAGTCCTCTCGATAACTTTAGCAAACACCGATGGCATAGGAATAGGTCTATTGTCAACATTATCCCTGTCTCCCTTTTTATAAAGGGGCTTCACTACCGAGTACTTTAATCGGTCAGGAAACCGACCACTCCTAAAGGAAAAATTACAGATATGGCTAAGTACTGGGCTACCATACATAGAACAACACTTCAGTATTCTGCTAGATACCCCGTCATATCCATGAGAGTTCTTGGTCTTTAGTAATTTAATTATGAACTCAATCTCCCTTTTGTCAGTATCATGGAGAAGCATTTCAGGTAACAGTCTCGGAAGACTTTTTTCTACGAGCGCTATATGATTCCCTGTTGGGACTAGGTTTCTATTTAGTTCACCTGCTGTATTTAGAAAGTGATTATTAAATACTGTACATATATGCGACTTATCAGTAACACGGACATTTCCACTATGCACTGATTCTATATCCTCGACCAGTCTCTGCAGACCAGCCACTTCCTTTACGACTGACCATACGGTTTTAATTTTATCCTGAGACTTAGCTATTCTATCTGCATACCACATAAGTTTTGCCTTCCTAATAACTTTTTTAAGCACCTTACAATACTTTTTGTAATGGGCTGCTGCATTTAGATTTTGACTATTTTCAACGTTTTGATATAATTGCCACTTTGCTCTACAGGATATTCTTATCCCTCTAGTCAGCCACCCAGGCTGCCTGTTTGTGCGAGTACCGTGTTTTGAACGTTCTAACGGAAAGCAACTTTCAAAGAGCACAAGAGAAGTCTTGAGGAAAGCATTATATTTATCGTCTACTGTATCAGCACTATAAACATCTTGCCACTCTTGTTCCTTGATAACGTTTACAAAGGTCTCTACAGCAACTGGATCAGCTTTCCTAAAAAAGTTGATAACTATATTTAATATGTGTGGCAGCACAAAAATGTTTTAGAGTTAAAATTTGTGCATCATGATCCGAAAGGCCATTCACCTTTTTGCTAACAGAATGCCCTTCTAGTAATGAGGAATGAACAAAAATGTTGTCTATGGTTGTTCTACTGTTCCCTTGCGCTCTCGTGGGAAAGAATACGGTTTGCATAAGATTTTATGAATTAAGGAGGTATACCATCATCCTTTTCCTTGCACAATCACTTATACAATTAATATTGAAGTCACCACATATAACTAACTTTTTGTATTTCCTATAAAGTGAACCAAGAACCTCCTCTAGCTTTAGCAAAAATGTTGTGAAATCGGAGTCTGGGGATCTATAAATAACAACAGTTAGAGGTTGAGCTCCACTAAATTTAACCACACCTGCACAACATTGAAACACCTTTTCAGTGCAGTACTTTGAAAGATCAATTGTCTCAAATGGGATACCGTTTTTCACATATATGGCTACTCCCCCACACCCCAAAGAGCTCCTAGAAAAGCTGCCAGCCAACCTGTATCCTGGTAAAGGAAGTCTCTGAATTATCTCCTTATTTAAGAAGTGTTCAGATATACCAATAATTTCAGAGTCAACATCTATAAGCAGTTTACAAACTTTATCTCTAATACCTTCTAATTTTGATGAAATATACTAATTCCCTCATTAATCGGATACCTAAGCTTTGTAGAAAGTGGTTTCTTCGTTAGAGAAACTTCCCTTAAACTGGAATACCTATCAGCTGATTTCAATCTAAAGAAGGTACAGCTCTAACACCCACTACTACAGGAATTTTCCCATGAGTTATCCCACTACCCCCACCTATGCTGTCTCCTATGAGCTTTGCCAGCCTCCCCTTCCCATACCTGTTGAGGTGCAGGCCATGTCTAGTGAAACCCGTCCTGCTGATAGACTCCACCGACACCACTGAAATGTGACTCGCCTTCTGTCATCAGCGCACCACCAAGTCTCATGTTATTACGCCTGACGGCTTATTAAGATGAGGCTGATCGTGACGCTGAAACAGTTCTACGAAATGCACATTCGTGTTGCCAGTCTGGGTGGCTATCTTTTCCAGGTCACCATCTAAGTCATACTCCCCATCCCTGTCAATACTATTACCAGCCCCACCCACAATCACTACCTGATCCTCTTTAGTAAAATCCCTACTAACCATCCTATGTTAACAGTCACCTGAGCCAATCCTGCATTAGGCTTCACAATGCTGGTGACCTGGTACTCACTCCCCAACACTACCTGCAACTGCTGGCCTACACCTCTATCATGAGAACTACCTAACATCAGAACCTTCCTCTTTCTCTTAGACTTTGCAACTATCCTAGCCACCGTAACTTCAGAGGTCTGCTGCATACTTCCTACATCTACAGCTACTAGAGATTCCTCTCCACTTGACTCTGACAGTTGGTCATATCTATTGCAAACACTAATAGTAAAACTATCTGAAAATCTCCTTCTCCTAGCAGATCTCTTGCCAGCAGCCAGCTCCCATTCCCCAACCCCTTCTCCCTCGTCATCCTATCTAGCTCCTCCTGTGCGTTTTTCAACTGCACCAGAAGGGCACAGATCTTACGCTCCTGCTCCTCTATCAACTTACTCTTGCTACATAACCTGCAGTTCCAGGAGAGGATCTCACCAGAATGCCCATTGGCTTCCCCAATGCATTCCCCCTTGTGACAATACTTCGAACAAGTCTCACAGCGCAATCCACTACTCACGAACCTACGGCAAAGCCCACACTTCTCACTCATGGTAAAATTTTACAGTTATTGAAACAAGAAAACTACTTTATCTAAGTTCCGCTACTACAATAAGAAGATGTTAAAAAACTGACTACAATAATCACAAACTTTCTCTACAAGGGAAGTAGCTACTATTATTGACAGTATTAAACAACAACAAATGAGAAGATAAGAAAAGACTAACACAGAAAGAAAATCAAACATCTAATGACACAGTAACGAAACTGATAGCAGTTTCCAAAAATTTCTTCTGAAATTATTTCACCAGAAAACACCAAGAACACCGGTTGAAGACTACTAAAGTTCCTAAATAAACCACTATACACAAACAATTAATTAGTACTTAGCTTTCGATGCGCCGCTCTAGCTGCAACTGGTCAGCGCGGAATGTAAACACAGGTAAGAAGTTAAGTTACTCGATACGAAACACTCACAAAAATCAGGTCACAACACAAGAAAGGCATGGGTGAATGAAAAAACCACTAATAAGTCTCTTATATAGTAAATATTATCACAAAAACCGTTAAAATATACATCTGAAACCTAAAAATATATGAAAACGTAGAGAGCGATCTCATACACAGTCACGCGCTTATGACGTCACACCAAAGAAAGAGTTTGTTGAAAATATGCCATTTCATGCATGAAATTTTAATACATTTAATCCTGACTACAAAGACACTCCTACATTAGGTTCAAGTAAACAGCGGACACCTGGAAGCGAAGCGCCAAGAGCTCTAGCCGAAGCAAACAGCAATCTATAGGGCTATGAAGAGGCGTTGCTATAGAGACGTTTACAATATCGCGTTGCAGACAGTCTAAGCAGCTGTACTTATAGATTTGTGCATTATGCATATTTCATTGTACGCCCTTTGCGTAATTCCAATCTTTTTTCACGAATACATAGTGTAAGAGGTCCATGATTAAGGAATTTGTTGCTAGCGCACTCAAGCAAATGTAATTTCGAGCCGGCCGAAGTGGCCGTGCGGTTAAAGGCGCTGCAGTCTGGAACCGCAAGACCGCTACGGTCGCAGGTTCGAATCCTGCCTCGGGCATGGATGTTTGTGATGTCCTTAGGTTAGATAGGTTTAACTAGTTCTAAGTTCTAGGGGACTAATGACCTCAGCAGTTGAGTCCCATAGTGCTCAGAGCCATTTGAACCATTTATTTGTAATTTCGATGGATTGCTCGCGCTGCCTGCGATATGTAAGCTGTAAGAGAATCTCAGACCAAAGAGCAGTGTTGTATGCAGTAGGAACTGTGTAGCAGTAGGAGTAAGTAGTAGCTAACGGTCGTGAGTATGCAGTTGGCTGGACCGGTCGTGGGGAGCGATGGCGGAGCCTGAGCGTTGTAGTATAAGGTAAAAAGCAGCCCCGCGCATATGTACTATTGTTATGTGAAGCCCCATGTAAATGTCATTAAAAAATCTCTTAATAATGATCTTTCTTATAAAAAATTACCTTTTGATAATCATTCATCTCAATTTAAAGAACTTACTAATTTCTCCAATCCATGGTCATCCTGATAATTGTAAAGAAAAATCAGTTGTTTCTTTTTATACATGACAAATCTATCGGCCAGAATTGCACAGGACAGTGCCAGAAAATTTTTTTATAGGAGCAGATGTATACGCGTTATCCGGCGATCTTATTGAGGTAAGAATTTTCAATTTATTCAGAATGATCTTTCAGGGCCATGACGCAGCGCTGCTGACGCCCTAAAATTTCCAGTTTAAATTCACAGTCAATTACTGAAAGGTTATAAGTGAGCGACAATTTTATTGAGAGGTTAGTCACATTGTGTTATTGGTAGGTTAGGAAATTTTACTGTTGGGAGGTTTTGGAGTGTATCTGTTGGAAGGTTACGCTGAATGTGAATTACAGAATTATATTTTTTACTGTTGGGAGGTTGTTAGACATATTAATTATTTGTGGGGAGGTTACACTTGTCGACAACCCGCCAGGATCGTATTTTTGTGAATTTCTGAGATGTAGTCAGTTATACATCTGTTTTAATTTACTTAATGTTAAATGTAGATTGCATCTGGCGCGACGCATTTACTAACTTGTCACTCTTTCTTTCACAGATCATCGGCAATTTATTGCTCTTTGTTGTAATTGTATTTCTTCTATTTTTGCTTTGTCTTTGTTCGATTTTGTACTTAACTTTGATTTGTGGAAATGCCGCGAAAAACTGCTAATAGTACATCTCGATGTGCAATGAGTGAAAATGCCGACTCGAATAATTTGACCTATAATTCTAGCGACACACAGTGTAATAGTGATAATCCTCCAATTACAGATAATCAGTGCGTACCGACCGCTAGTAATGATTTTAATCCTAATGATGAGCAAACAAATTCAATTTTGACCACAGTAAATTTAACAACTGATGACGCTGCACGTTCCGTTACAATGAACGCCGCCTAGTTTGACACACCTGATTTGCAAAATTTACACAGTGAACAGACAACTGTTTCTAACGAAAATGAACAATGTAGTCAAAATACGTCAGATTTATTTGATTCCGATGTAGTGACCAACAGTGCACATCCGATTAGCAAACCTTTTCGTGAATCAGACAATGAACAAAAGCTTACACAACACGTGACATATGTAGATACACCATCACACAGGACAGAGAATAGAGTCGCTAATTTTGGCATGGACCAAGTTGTGGCACTATTGATACAATTCAATGAGAAACAATACAACAATTATAAACAACTTAATGAAAATCTCAAACAGTTGAATGAAAAACAAGACAACAATTTCAAACAACTTAGTGAACAGTTTACAGCCATTGCCGTGCAATGTCATGATACTATAGAACAATTACGTGAGGAAATTAAGGCTTGTGCTAGGAACAGTAGTGAAGAAATTAGATCTGTTGCACAAGAATTAAGTAATACACATGCAGCCACAACCAAAATTATTTAGAGATGAAATTAATGCAGTCGCTGAACAATGTTCTGAAAACGCAACACAGTTACGCGACGAGTTTAAATTAATGTCAGCAGAACTTTCACGCACACTGGATGCGAAAGTCGACAAGAAATTTGAACAACAAAACAGCCAAATTGACGAACGTTTTAATCACCACCTATAAAACAGTGAAACGCGTTACCGTAAATTTATACAGGAACAGAACAAAGTAAAGAAACAAGTCATGGAAACAATTACTGCACAGAGACAGGAAGATAAGCGTAAATTGTTTACGAAAGCAAAAACATACGTAGACAACAACATTGCTACAGTATCAGACAACTGTCAAACAGTTGAACACTGAATTGCATGGTGAAATATCCGATCTAAAAACAAAAACAGATACTAATATTCAGACTTTGAAAAATAAATAAACTGTAGACTTTCAGACAATGACCAACAGACTTGAACAATTAGAATTAATACAGGATCCCGATTCCATTAAAGCAGACGTTAAGAAATTAAACAAAGCCACACGTGAAATACAGAAGCAAATTAATGCTTGTGACACTAAAAACGACGATCAGGTAAAAGCACTGACTGAAAAATTTGATAAATTGGCCAGTCGTATTGGCGTTATCGAAAATAACAATCAGACGATACGTCACCAGTTTCGTTTAATCAAATATCTGTATTCCAAAACATACAGAAGACAATCAGTGAGATAGGTTCGTCCAATAATATATTACGTAGAAATTTGTCATCTTTACAGCAAGAAGTGACAGAGATGAAAACTGTCTCAGCTTCTAACACGACACAGCATATGCCACTCTCTGAACATTTCTCACACTCACACAGTCAGTATAATTTTGGTAATTTACAGAGAGTACGTGACTTGATTCCGAGCAGTCACAGACAAACAGATTATCATACAATCCTGAACCTGCTCAGACATACAGAGACGATAATTTTGATTACAAGCACTTTCTATCTGTTAGGAAATTTAATGGCAGAACACAGATTCATCCTTTGGATTGGATACAACAATTTAGTTTTCTTTTCCACCAACTTCGTCCGTAACACACAAACTTGAATTTATTTTCAGTTTCTTGGAAGGCGAACCGGCAATTCGTATGAGACCGATCGCGAGACAATGCTACTCCGTAGAAGAGTTTCAGAATGCTTTTCTGTCAGCGTATTGCACTTATCCAGTTATGTATTTCTAAATTACCACGATCGTTAAGAGTATCACTTTTAACAGGACAGCAGAAAGAGAATATTTCGGCATTTAGGGATCCACTACAGCTTTTGGAATTTCAGCAATCAGACTATTCTTTCATAAAAAAAATTTTTCACATCATAACCACGGCCAACAAGCGTACAGTAATTACGACCAGCCACCCTATTTTAATAGCAAAGGTCATAGACGCTCCAGGAATGACAACCACCAGAACTTTAATAACAGACAAAATTTTAATTATCAGTATCAGTGTCAGTCAAAATTATCAGCAACTGGAAAAACATTTTGGTAACAATAGAGGTTTTTCCCCACAACAACAACAAAACTAACCGGTTAGCATACCTAACCAACAATGTAATGTGCAAGGTCAACCAAGCTTTAATGTTTCGCCGCCTACACGTATAGCGTCGGCTCCACCAAATAGTAACGCACCGCAACAAGGAAATCAGTACGTATAGAAAACACATCATTTCACATCCTATGGCAACGTGCCGTATAGCAATGACTATCATGACAGACGTAAAAGTAATGAGCACAGATTTCAGCGTACATTTAATAACAGTAGGTCTTATCTGCAGCAGAGCCAACCAAAACAACAGATTGTTATGAATGAACCACACAGTCGGTATCATCCTCATCCAAATACGTCCGGACGAGATAACAGAACAGTACAAACAGTTGAAATGCCACAGCATTCACCCGCAAATAACAGCACGTCAGAAAGAATTTGACTAGGTACAGTACAGGTTGCGTTTTCCGGCAACGTAAGCAATACTTTTGACACACAGAATCTTGTTCACGAAAATGTTATTACTTTTGACGACATCCGAGACACACTTTTGCATGAAAAACAAGTTATTCAAAAAACCATTTCCCACCCTATCATTGAAGTAAAGATTGGATCATCCACATTTTCAGCAGTAATCGCTTTTGGATCACCTATGTCTGTTATAGATAAAGAAACCATCGGCGGATGTAACAAAGAGAATATTTATCCTACGTTACCATTAGGCAAAACTAAAGGAAAAGGAGCGGTAACTAGTAAAGGAGTAGATGTAAAGTTACAGACACACTTATCATTTTGTATTGCAGGTCATAGGTTCCACTAAAATTTTTGGAGTTTTCTCTTATTGACAACATACATTATTTTAAGTACGAATTTTCTGGTACATCATGACGCTATTATTGACTTTCAAAATTCCTATTTAATGTTAAAGGATGAAAATGTACAGCTGGCATTAGAATTTCAACACGCTTTATCTGCAGATGAACAGACAGTTAATCGAACAGAGGTCATTTCTACATCGCGCAACACGGACTGTCATTCCACCTTGTTCACAGATACGTACGTACAGAACTACAATTCACCAGACGACGCCGATCATGACGTTAATCAAATGATTTCTGAGAGAGTGAAACAGAGCAACACAAATACAGATGACGAACGCACTCAGCTACGCAATATTCTTTTACAGCAAGCTCCAGTTTTTGACAACATTCCTGGTACTATGTCCGGTTTCATGTATGAATTTCAGGTTAAACAGCATGACACATTTAAAGCCAAACATTATCCTATTCCGTATATCCACACATAACAAGTTAAGAAAGAATAACAAGCTATGCTAGACCAAGGAAGCTGGCCGGGGTGGCCGAGCGGTTCTAGGCGCTACAGTCTGGGACCTCACGACTGCTACGGTCGCAGGTTCGAATGCTGCCGCGGGCATGGATGTGTGTGATGTCCTTAAGATAGTTAAGTTTAAGTAGTTCTAAGTTCTAGGGGACTGATGACCACAGAAGTTAAGTCCCATAGTGCTCAGAGCCATTTGAACCATTTGAAACAGACCAAGGAATTATTGAACCAACAGTTAGTCCGTATACAAACCCGCTCCACATTGTTAAGAAAAAGGATGGATTACTTCACCTCGTACTTGATTCGCGTCATGTCAACGACATTATTATTAATGAAACATATCGCCCACAGACACTAGAAGAACTTTTACAAAAATTTCATGGTACTGCTATTTATTCCACATTAGATTTGAAATCCGGATTTTGGCAAATTCAGCCCCATCCGAACTGCAGAAAGTACACAGCATTTCTCTGTTTTGGTGACTGTTACCAGTTTTGCAAATTACCGTTCGGTTTAACAATTTCTTCAGTAGCATTCATTCGCGGTTTGAATGGTATACTTCCGACAGAACTGAAAGAAAGAATCACAACATATGTAGACGACATCCTTATTGCAGAAGCTAACTGGTCTGAACACAATTTGATTCTGGAAGAACTGTTGCAAACTTTTCGTGCGCAAGGACTAACAGTCAATCTTACCAAATCATACTTTGGCAAAACTTCTATATAATTTCTTGCACATGTAATTTCAGCAGAAGGCATTGCGCCTGATCCGGAAAAACTTCAAGCTTTACGTGACAGTACTGTTCCTACGGAGAAGAAACAACTACGCAGCTTTTTGGGTTTAATTAACTTTTTCCGTAAATTTATTCATTACTCTGCTGTAGACACCCCTAGATTAGGCCAGCTGACGGGTAAAAATGCTATTTGGTCGTGGGATAGCCAAGCACAGTCTGAATTTGTCAATCTGAAACAAGCTTTGTTGAACTCACCACTTTTAACACACCCTGATCCTACCAGAGATTTTTCCATTGCCACCGACAGTTCTAACACAGCTTTAGGCGTATACATTTTTCAGGAAATTGAAGAAGACGGTAATACAGTAATTAAAAACATCGCCTTTGCAAGTCGCATTCTGTCACCTACTGACCGCAATTATTCTGTTACAGAACTTGAAACAGTATGTGTTGTACGGGCATTTACCAGATTTAGGCATTTGCTTTATGGAAGACATACTACCGTTTACACAGACCATAGAGCTATACCGTTTTTACTTTCCGCTAAATTTACACATGACAGATTAAGCAGATGGAAACTTTATTTACAGGAATTTAATTTTAAAATTGTTCACGTTCCCGGTCCACAAAATGTTGTAGCAGACGCACTATCCCGTTCTCTCAGCAACAGTCAGCAAGACATCGGATCCAACGTATGGCAAGATAAGAATACCATTAGAAACCATTATACTGTACGCAAGAACATTCTGTTTCGCCGCTCTCACCCTGACAGCAAGAACTGTTTATTATGTATTCCTGACGAACTTGTTAGCAAATTAATTTGGTATACTCATTTAAGTTACGCACATTACGGAGCCAGAAAATGTTTTCTTATACTGAGACAGAACTGTTATTTTGCGAACATGGAGAAACGTATTCGACGAGTTTTAGCATCATGTAAATCTGTCAGAAAGGTAAATCATACACGACTTCACATATTCCTCAGTTACATCCATCCCATTGTACCCGTTAAATTGAGACACAAGGCCGCTGTAGACATTTTTGGACCGATTCCCAGAACTAATAGAGGTTTTTGCTACATCTTTGTCGCTGTTGAACTCTCTTCGAAATTTGTTCCCTTCCCTCCCTTGCGCAAAGCTACTGCTAAAACTATTTCGAATGCATTTGTAAAACATTTTTTATTTCATGTAGGGCTTTTATTGAAAGTAATTTCCGACAATGGACCACAATTTCGATCTGCGATATGGACACGTTGTAAGTAGGCTGTTTAGGTTTTCTTATTGGTAACGCCACGTAGCGCTCTGTATGAAAATCACTGGCTGTGCTGTGTGCAGTCTGTGGCTAGTTTGCATTGTTGTCTGCCATTGTAGTGTTGGGCAGCTGGATGTTAACAGCGCATAGCGTTCGGCAGTTTGAGGTGAGCCGCCAGCAGTGGTGGATGTGGGGAGAGAGATGGCGGAGTTTTGAAATTTGTAAGACTGGATGTCATGAACTGCTATATATATTATGACTATTAAGGTAAATACATCATTTGTTCTCTATCAAACTCTTTCATTTGCTAACTATGCCTATCAGTAGTTAGTGCCTTCAGTAGTTAGAATCTTTTATTTAGCTGGCAGTAGTGGCGCTCGGTATATTGCAGTAGTTCGAGTAACGAAGATTTTTGTGAGGTAAGTGATTTGTGAAAGGTATAGGTTAATGTTAGTGAGGGCCATTCTTTTGTAGGGATTATTGAAAGTCAGATTGCGTTGCGCTAAGAACATTGTGTGTCAGTTTAAGTCCAGTCACGTATATAATATTTCTAAGGAGACGTTTCAACGTATGTTACGAGTTAGAAACATTTCTCCGATATATATATCCAGGTATCACGCTTCTTCGAACCCTTCTGAACGGCTATTGAAAGAAATTGGTAACCTATGTAGAATATACTGCCATAAAAACATATTGATTGGGATGCACACGTACTCTCATTCCAGGATGTAATTAACTCCATACGAAATGAATCTACTATGCTATCTCCGACTGTTATATTGAAAAATGTTGAACCACCTAACAAAATTAAAGAATTAGTATCTTTTCCTACACCTCGTCGACTACACCACCATGAAATAATTGACATTGCACTCAACAACATCAAACGTGCCGCAGAGCGCCAGAGAAGACAGCAAAAACGGGTTTGTACACGCCGTGACTTTCACGTAGGACAGAAGATATTAGTTCGCACACCCTATTTATCCAACAGAGGAAAGAGTAAATGCAGTAAATTTGAGCTTCTATACGCGGGTCCATATAGAATATGTAGCATTCCTCACCCCAATGTAGTATTTGTCGAAACTTTGAGAACCAGAAAAAGCAAGGGCAATCACCATAGTTCCAATATTAAACCCTTTATTGAGTGAACATACTTTAGGATTTATCATACTGTAATGCCATATCCAGATATTTATATGACCACTTACTGATGATGATCATATTTTTCATGGCAAGTGCCTGGCAAGGTAAGGTTAGCAGGTCGCTTTTCTTGTCGTTATAAATCAGACCGTGCACATTTTCCATTTTTTGTGTATGTATGGTTGTTTTCGTACCGAAAGTAGAATTTTTCTCTGTATGCACTATGAAATCTTTAAGATATAACAAACACCAGTTGACTTTGACATTTTTGCCTTATGATATCTCATTATCTTGAGTATTCTACATTTTTTGTTACTACATTATGATACTATGTGTGCATTTTCGCACTTGAAAACTGTCTGTTTTTGACCTAATACGTTTTCTGTCATGCTATGCTGTATGCTTAGTCATATCACTAGGAGCAAGTTTTTATTTAATGGGTATATGATTTAAATGCAACATATTAATCCATAATCATCATTTTCAGAAAGCAATAACGTGTAAAAGAAATAAATAAAAAAAAGCCACAGTGGTTTACTATGAAATGGAAATTTCACCATCCGAATGAACGACAGAAAATACAATACCGTGTCATGAAGAGTAAATGGATCAGAATTAACAAGCATTAACAAGAATATACTATACACACTGTATAATAGCAGTCTTAACTAATTACTTTTCTTTCAGAGTACGAGGCGACTAATGCAGTCTGTCAGACCAAACTACACATGTTAATTTTAGTGATGAAATATGCTAGAAGTAAGAAACTCTATACTATATGAAATAATGATTGATAATGAATAGTTGTATGAAGTAAATGGTAATATGAATGTGCATAATGAAGTGTCTATTTTTTGCAGATGATAATAAAAGATGATGAATAGTTATATGAAGAATATGGAAATATCAGTAATGAAGTTTTTCTTTGGAGATGATGAAAATGATGAAGTTTATGTATTTTCTGTTAGTTAAGAAATCCTATGTAGTTCTTTTTGACAGTATGTCTTATGTCACGTAGTATAATGACAAAATGTTTTGGGAAAGACAGCTAGAGTAAATACATAATAAGTAAACATTTTCTTACCTGTTATTCGAAGTTTACTACTTTTCAGCATAATATGAATACATTTTTTCTTTCAGGTCAATAACCCATACTGTATTTTTTCCAGGAGATGCTTTTCACGGTATTAATATGCTATAAGCACTTAGTTATGAAACCTGTTCTAATACTTGCATTTTTACCCAGTTTTGTCTATCATTCATGAATGTGATCACATATACTGTACTTGTTTCATAACCTTGCTACAGCTGACTCATGACAAATGATGTTAATAATCCTTATTTCCAGCAATAAGTCAAAAGCAAATATTTTCATGCCCTAGCAATTAACTATCGATCCTAATGCCATGCATTGCTAGTACAAAAAGAAATTTATTACCAGTCCCACCTATTACCAGTATACAAGCAAATAATGCTACCAGTTTAAGATATATTTCTATTCCTAAATATAGTACAAATTTTCCTGATTTACTGATTCCATTATGTCTATGCACTATTGGACCAGACACCATGAGTAATAATTACAATGTCTTACATTTTAAGTATGTCTTATGTCACTTACATGATACTATATATAAACACTAGCAGCTTGATGCTACACTCAATAACTCCTGTTTTGAATGATGAGTTATGACTTAAGGATAATAAATGCTTTGTAACTGGCCAATAAGTGCCAATAATTACTGTAATATGATGACTTATGCATAAATGCTGTACCAATAATTAACTCTTGTTTTGAATGATGACTTCTGAGTAATACTGAATGATGTTTTGTAATAATGCATAAATGCTATGCCAATGATTACTGTAATGCGATGACTTATGAATGATGTTTTGTAACACTGCACAAATGAATGTCAATAATTACTGTAATGAGAAGACTTGTGATACTAATAATTACTGTAATTAGATGACTTATGAATACTTTACATAAATGCTATGCCAATAATTACTGTAATGAGATGACTTATGATGCCAATAATTACTGCAATGATATGACTTCTTAACAATGTCTTGTTATACTGTATAGAAGAATGCCCATGATTACTGTTATAAGATGACTTATGCATAAATGAATGCCAATGATTACTGTTATAAGATGACTTATGCAAATATGCAATGTCAATGATTACTACAAAGAGATGACTTATGCATAAATGCTATGCCAATAATTACTGTAATAAAATGACTTATTCATAATGTTCTGTAATACTCCATACATACTACGTAAATGCTGTTTAAATAGCCAATTAACGCCAATAATTATTCAGTTCAGTTGATACACTAGTGTAATTCTGAATGATGACTATCATAAGAGACAATGTTCTTTACCTTCTGACCTCATTACCAGGAATTACTGCAATATCCGCATGTCCTGTCCATCCTCATGATCATGGAGCACAATATTTGGTTTTTGCACTAATTCTACGTTGATGTAAGAGTATAGAGTCTACCAGAATGTGGTGTTGACATCAAACTGTCCAGCACTCTGACCAAAGGAGATCATTATGGTCCTACTGTTTGGTGTACCTAATGTACTACCAAAATGATAACATTGAAGATTAATACAACATTTCAGTGTCTTGGCTACACTGATAAATACTTCAGGGAAGAGAACTTCAGATTGTCTCACTAGGTGTTGTGCTTCTATAGAAAGATATGGACTTTCAGAGCAGCTACGTGCAACCCACTGTGCTACAACCATGATGCTATCCTTCCATTCCTTTCCTAGTTCTTGTAAAATGGTAAAGACTTCTACAGTGCGTTTAAATTCTTGTAAATTGAAAAAGACATATACAGTGTGTGTGCACATTATTCCACTCCTTCATTTGTCTAATTCATGTAAAAATGCTAAAGAGTTTTACAGTGTGTGTGCGCTTTATTTCACTCCTTGATATGTTTAATTCATGTAAAAATGCTAAAGACTTTTACAGTGCATGTACACTTTATTTCACTCTTTGCTATGTTTAATTCATGTAAAAATGCTAAAGGCTTTTACAGTGTGTGTGCACTTTATTTCATTTCTTAATGTATTCAGATCTTGTAAAAAATGCTAAAGACTTGTACAGTGCTTGTGCACTTTATGTCGTTTGTTAATATATTTTGTACTCATTGCGTATGCATTTTGTCATTTCTTAATATGTTCTGAACTCAGTGCGTGTGCACTCTGTTTCATTTCTTAATATGTTCTGCACTTATCAATAATGTATATACTCGGTAACTGTAGACTTAGTAACTAAATGGATTGTAGAAAAATTTGTTCCTCACGGCAAGTCCAATTGACTCACCATCGCTGCCAAATTTTTGACCCCCCAGTGGAGGGTTATGTAAGTGGTCCATAATTAAGGAATTTGTTGCTAGCGCACTCGAGCAGATGTAATTTCGATGGATTGCTCGCGCTGCCGGCGATTTGTAAGCTATAAGAGTATCTCAGAACAAAGAGCAGTGTTGTATGCAGTAGGAACTGTGTAGCAGTAGGAGTAAGTAGTAGCTAACGGTCGTGAGTATGCAGTTGGCTGGACCGGTCGTGGGGAGCGATGGCGGAGCCTGAGCGTTGTAGTATAAGGTAAAAAGCAGCCCCGCGCATATGTACTATTGTTATGTGAAGCCCCATGTAAATGTTTTCAAAAAATTCTCTTGATAATAATCTTTCTTATAAAAAATTATCTTTTGATAATCATTCATCTAAATTTAAAGAACTTACTAATTTCTCCAATCCATAGTCATCCCGATTATTGTAAAGAAAAATCAGTTGTTTCTTTTTATACATGAAAAATCTATCGGCCAACATTGTACAGGACTGTGCTAGAAGAATTTCTTATAGGAGCAGATATATAAGCGTTATCCGGCGACATTATTGAGGTAAGAATTTTCAATTTATTCAGAATGATCTTTCAGGGCCATGATGCAGAGCTGCTGACGTCCAAAATTTTCCAGTTTAAATTCACAGTCAATTATTGAAAGGTAGTGCACTATAAACAGTTCTCTTTCTGTTTCAGTTTCTAATGGGATAGTGGCAAAATGAGTATCCGCCAATGCTGGATTTGTCAGCTAACACTTAAAAAATTGATGAGCTAAGAATCATACAAAATCTAACCTTAATACGAACACTTCGTGGTATACAAAACTTATCAAAATTTCCCGGGAAATTACCCATGAAATTACATTTATTGTGCAGCACATTCACGACGTTATCGAATAGAAGTAAAGAGGAGATTAATACACTCTACTTAAGACGGGATTAAAATCTAATGCCAGTTTTGGTTTTAAAGATATTTACATTGCTACATTTAATAAGCCGCGTCAGTTTCATACTAGTTTACAAAATTTATTCTAAATGAATGTACTTCCTACATTAGATAACGTCGCATAATTGTACCTTTCCCATACTTTAAAATATATATAGTACATAGATGTGGAAAGCATGAGTCACATCTTAACCAGTAATTGATGTCCTTTGACTAACACTGTATTAGTAAAGAAGCAAATATTTTCGTTCGTGATTTTTTGTGGTCAGTCTTCTGGCTGATCTGTTAAGGCCAAACTAGAGTTGTTATCCTGTGCGACCGAGTAGCATTTCATCCCAAAGTCCTCAAATAATTCTGGGATATGTTCAAATCTCCAGTTTGTCCTACAGTTTTTATCCTCTAGAGCTAGCTCTCGTACCGTGGAAGCTATTCACTGATGTTGTAACAGTGAAAGGTCTCTGTTGGATTCCTTTCATGTTTAATTTCTTAAATCTGTTGCCATTTATGGAATAAATTCCTCTTCTAAATGTACTGTGGCGTTTCTGACTATCTGGGAGGAGACTGAGCAGTGGAACGTGTTACTTTTACACATAAACAAGAACGATCTGTCACACTACTACATTTTAAAGCACAGTTTATATGTAATTCTTATATGTAATTCATGTCACACAGTTTCATACGGAACCTACATCTGCTTTCTTTTATATACTGTATATGATAAGATACTGTCATCCCCCTTCCCTTTTGTGTGAGAGGATGAATGAGCATATGTATTTCTAGTTGCATGCTTGAGGGTAGCAGAAAAGGCTGTCTGCTAGAGAACAGTAGGACCAACGTCGGAACAGGTAGCTACGCTTCCTAAAAGCAAAGAGGTTTCTATCCTTAGTATGGTCCTGTCCGTCCGTTGTCATGTTGGTATAGGAAGCTGCCCCTCTGGCCACTTCCGTTGGTCTTTGTGAGCCACCCTCAGGAAGCACGCTCGGCTGTAGGGCAGTTGCAGTGTGGCCGTGGCGAGCGTCTGAAGTGGTAAGATCTCCGGCTAAGCGCGTGTCTGTTAAGCCCGTAGGACAATGGATTTCTTAAGTTCAGCCTAACTGAAAATTTAATCACCCTTATTTCGGGTTTAGGTCTAAAATATCCGATGTTATCTTAAATTGCAGCGCAGTATTATTCTCGTGTGAAGTTCAGATTAGTTTCCGGTAGTTGCTTTGTTACTACTTTGTGAGTAAAGTGGAACTACGTGTTGATCAGTAACTCTAACTAAGATCAATCTTAAATGCGAATGCTTGTGTGATTATAACGTCTCGTCTTGACTATACTTTCAATATAGCAACTTTTCTTTATGTTCAGCCCACATGGGGTGTACTTTGCGAGACCACTACCACGTGCTTATATAACTGTTTGACCCATCAGGTTAATAGTAAGACGTTAGTAACCAGTTCAAGGTTTTGCTTTTGTCAATTGCTTTTCGATCTAATGTATTTTAATTATCAAAATAATTGTGGAGTTGTACGCTTTGTGTAAACCAAGTTGACCACGTGGAGCATGTGGTGTAATCATCAAAGTAGCCCTCAGCTATTCTTTTTGCGAAGACTTCACAAAGAGTTAATATGAATTTAGTATACCAGTGTGTGGTAATTACATGACGGACAGGATTGTGGTATGAACGTAATTTCTTTGGGTAAAAAAACTGAATCTGTTGGTTGTGGTTAATTTCTTCTTGCTTATGTTTCAATGTTCTTCGTGGGTTATTTTATGAATGCAGTGTCGTATGCAGTCTCCCAATCTTGGCTCCATATTTTATGTGTTCCGTAAGATTACAATCTCACATTTTTCAATCGTAAATAAGGCACCAGCTCAGTTATAACTCACGTATAATATGCCGAAATTTCAATGAACAATCTTAAAATAAATTTCCAAATATAAACTGATTTCTTTCTTTTTATTTAAATTCTCTTGATATATATGTATATTACCGGTTTTGTATGACTATTAAAAGATTATCATTAATGTTAGTCTGCTTGGTAAACCTAGACTAAATATCTGATGAAACAGTTGCCCAGTAATCCACGGTTAACGTCCCCAGACAGATCACGGCTTTTAACCCACTTTCATTGTCAATTAGCACCGATATCAGCATACCAAATTAAAGTTACAACATTACACAGCAGCTAAGAAAATTAAAGTTACAACATTACACATGGCGACCCTGTTCTGTGATTCCGCTAGACTCTGGAATCTCTGAAACGTTAGATTGCGAGCGTGTTATAATCTTAATTTTTTTCCTACAGCGCTCAAACAACTTCTGTGTTGTTTCCGAGCAGACTTTCAAAAGATTCACGGCGTTGTTGATCGGCGTTGCGTTGTTTGTCTTGTTTTGTTTTTTGTATTTGTGTGTTTTATATGTCTGTGTGTTTTTTTATTCTCGCTTGTAAATTCCACTGTTTCGATCAAAGATAAAAATTTGTTTTGCGTGTGAAAAAGTGTGTACTAGGTTGGGTATCTTTCGTGTGACTGTCGTAATTTTTGGGGGACACATTTATTGTGATTAGTGTGTTGCGTACTGAGTATAAATTGCACTAATGCAAACACGTAACCAAGCTAAAAGTAAGCGGTCCAACAACTTAAGCAACATGGACCAAGGGGATAATTTGATTTCCAATATTAACGCGTCGGGCGGTTCCGAAAATGCAATGGGGAATACTTCAGACGAAATGCGAAACAGCACGAACGGGCTCACAGCAGAGCCAGAAATTAATTTGCCTCCAACTAACCAAATTTATTTAGCAGAACTCATGAAAGCCTTATTGCAACAAAATAAAGAAAACACAGAGAAATCGATCCGCGAGCTAGGGGAACAAATGACGCAGAAATCAGAAAAATCGTTCGAACAAATGACGCAGAAATCAGAAAAATCGTTCCGAGAACAAAAAGAATCATCCGAAAAATCGATCCGCGAGCTAGGCGAACAAATGACGCAGAAATCTGAAAAATCGATCCGAGAGCTAGGCGAACAAATAGACGAAAAACTAATCCAGCAGACAAATAAAGTCGACAAGTCGATGCAGAGAGTGTCCGATGATATCTCACAAAGAATAAACAATCTGGCAAGCGAGATAAAAAGTGATATTATGAAAGAATTAGGCCGTACATTTGAACAAATCGATGATCGTCTGCAAGCCTTAGAACAGAGCAAGCGGAGGGGCGATGCCGAATCTAAAGAAAGCGAAGAACGGCTACTTAGGAATTTCCAAGAGCTGAGGGAAGAATGCCAAAGGGAGCACCAGCAGGTACTCTCGAGGGTCCAAGAGGCAGAAACGCATTGTCCCACGTCCGTTAGCAACACAATAGCGGACAACAGTTTAGCGATCCACGCGTAGGAACAGCAAGTAGAACAATTGAAGCAGACTGGGGCGGAGGACAAGAGACAAATTGATGATAAGATTGCGGCATTAGCGAACATTGTAGGCACGATGAAGCTGACGGAAAGCGAGAACAATACTACACCGGTAGCGGCCGCAGAGACCGAAGAAGTGCGTTCGCTTCTGAGATTTCAGAAGGGACAGTTCGAAGTGAACAGGCAAAACAGAGCTGTAACAGGCGAATTACAAGAACGCGTGGCGCATCTGGAAAACCGCATGGCGTGTGATTCCGAACTCGTCAATAGCATTAAAAATAGCCGTACGAACAGTGCAGAGACGGACTCCGGCCACGAGGGAGATTTTGAGGACAGGGAAGAATGTAATTTGAGGGGCAGACATGAGAATAATAGAAACATTCAAGGGCCTCGCCAGGAGGAAATGCGGGGATTTGATTTCAAACATTTGCTTATGGTGAGAAAGTTTGAGATATTCCGAAATTCGCAAAAAGGAATACATCCACGAGCATGGCTCGAGCAATTTGAGTTCTGTCTTCCTCCCGACTGGGCAAGTTCACATAAGATAGAATATATGTGTGGCTATTTGGAAGGCGAACCGGCGAGTCGCATGAGGTCGGCAGCGCGTCACTGCAATTCCACTCAGGAGTTTCGACAAGCCTTTCTCTCCGCCTATTGGTCGGAAGCGGCACAAGACAGGGTCAAACATGGCCTAATTATGCTGCCAAATTTGAACCAGTCTGGTTTCGGCAGCCCTGCACGCCTATTCGACCACATGCTGCAGGCAAATCAATTTTTATACGATCCACACGGGCCTGCGGAACTAATTAGGATATGCATCACCAAATTGCCGATGCACTTGCGGCACGTCATTCTTGCGGGACGATGCAAAGAGGACGTGGAAACGTTTAAAACACTTCTCCAAGAGTTGGAATATAATACAGCAGAATGCCCGCCTAATCAGGCACAAAGTTATTACGGGGCACAGCAGCGCGACCGCAGTCGTGGCCGTATTACTAATCAACGGCGTGACTGGTCGTCGCGACGCGAACGGAACAACAATCGGGACCGGCCGTATAGAAACTGGGGTAACAGTCGCGAACACAGGTGGAACAACAGAAATGATCGAGGACGTGGACAGAATCGTGAACGGAACAGTTACGGCAACCAGAATCGATATCACGGTGAACACGGTGGGAATAGAACTGTAGGCGGAGCACCTCATGATGTTCAAATTCGGCCGGCTAACCCTAGACATAATCCAGCAAATAGAAATGAACAAAACCGGCAATGACAAATGATCAGCGCAGAAGGCGCCCAATCAGAACAAATGAGCGAAATGGCAAATGAGTAGAAAGGACAATGAGAAGTAGAGAGGACGGTGAGGAGAAAGAATTGATTAGTATAAATTTGTGACGTATGGATTTTGAATAATATGTTGGTAAAAATAATGATAAAGATGTTTCTATGTGATTGATTGAAGTGATGTTTTAATTTTTTTTCTTCCCTTGTGCAATTAGGATTTAGTTTGATTCAAACGTGAAGATAAAAGGTTTCTTTGTGAACGAGTGAAATGCTGTTTCTTTTTGTGTAAATTGAAAAGAGTCGCTCCTGAGGGAAGCAAGATCTGTGTTGAATTAATGCAAAACTCAGGGGAATATCCGATCTGTGGGTATTATGGGTCTGGCAAACCCAGGTCCCCAGCTGTTAGTAGCCTTGTTTCCGATTTTCTGCTTTCAGTGCTACTATCTATCTATTACTATTCTATATCTGTCAGTATAAATGAGGATCTCTTACTATAGTATGCGTGCTGTATGAATATTTTAAGACAGGAGAACTCTGAGAAAGGAATGAGTAAATCTGGTATCTTGAAAACAGGACGCGATAATACGATTGTTTAACCATTGGCTTCCCAATATGCGATGATATGTTAATATTGATGATATATGTCTTTTTTGTTCTTTATAGCTGAGTATGGAAAGTGCTGTCTGTGGATTTCGTAAGTAGATTGATTCCCTTCAAGGTGAAAGAAGAATTGTGGTTTGTGTAATTTACGTGGCCTGAAATATTATTGTGGCAGTCAAATACGAGCAGTTTTCCAGCAAATGGAGAATGGAACGGAAATATGGATCCTTTTTGTAGTCTTGATTGATGTCGAGCCAAAGCCTAAAAAATTATTCTGCGTTAATACTTGTCCTAGAAAAGCGACGTTTATGTGTTTTGCTGATGCTGTGAGCATTACAGCTTACTGTTTTCGCTGGTGCGGGATGCACTGCAGCCTATATGATTTGTACTGAGGAAATTTCCCTCTTGAAGGTAGAGGATGATTAAATAATTTTGATTATGGGAACGAAAGAAAGCTTGGTTTAAGGTAATAAGGATAAAGCAAAACATTTGTCATTTAAACTACAGGAGGATTCGGATCTTTTGTGTCTGTTGTAAGTTCAATATGTTAAGATGATACTGTTTTACAGAATAGAGGTGACCACAATTTTGCCATTCATGAGAAATGAATCCAGAATAACCACCACAGGCGAAATAACTGATTTGGAAGCGAAAGGTAACGTAAAGAAGGAACGAAATCGCAGCAAAATGGGTAAGAAAATGTAATATAACCTGTATAATGCAAATATTTTTAACCTTCTCAAAGTCATCTGCGTGATTAATTGTTGTGATAACGTAATTTTAGGTAAAATTTTCTTACTGTTTTATGTGTGAATATATGAGTATGATAAATGTATAATTGGGAGTCTCTTTTCAGGTGTGCGAACTGGTATAAATGTTTTGGCGTGTAAATAACCATTGTTCTTTTTAATGTGTATGTTTAAGGAAAGTTCTCCATATTTATCATGTGACAAGACGTATGCCGCGAGCGTCAAGAAGAGGACGAATTAGAACAATGTTGTAGTGGTATATACATGGTGTTGAAATAGCATTGAAGTAGCTTATTGGCTTAACTAGTAGTGGATAGAAGTAGAATATTGAGTAATGCATGTTTATGGGTAGTTAGTTTGTAGAATAGACAACAGGTGTGCATGTATGTGTGTGTAAATAACATGTGAACCCTATGCTGTCCTGACCTATACTTGCACAAGGCATAATCCTATTCATTTTAGTGAATTAATAAATAGCATTTGATTTATTAAAACGTAAGTGAACCACATTAGTGATGTGGATTTAAATATTATATTGTCAGTTCATTTAAATTTTTATTTTTATACTGTCAAGTCATTTCACTTTTATTTTTTGTACATTGTCAAGTCATTTAAATTTTATTTTATATGGTCGATTCATCTAATTTTTTTATTTAAAAAAAAAGAAGAATATTAAGTCTCACTTTGTTCTTAAAAATTGTGAAAGACAATACTAAGTGGTATTATGTATGATATTGTGTAATCACATAAGGATGATGAAAAATTTCTGTGAATGCAGTTGAGAACGTGAAAGCGAACCGGCAAAACTCTTAAGAGACAGCGGGAGCAGCCGGACTAGTTGTAAACTGGTGGGTTTCCCAGCAGGACACGCTGTCAGCCAGGCCACTTTGGGAGCGCGGCCGACAACAAAAGAAGGTACGCGGCAAACACTTTCCCTTGTACCTGGAGCTAATGGGCGGCCGCCTCGGGCGACCCTTCCTCGAGGCGATGACCTGAGATGGGCGAGAGGTTCACCGCGCGGAAATCCATCTGCTGGCAACGCACCACACGCACGCGACCGTGACGAGACGGCTGCGGTGAAACAACACAAGGGGCGTGGAGCCTTTTGACAGGTACTGCCCAGAGAAACTTGCAGACGTCAACGACGCCTATCGACATTTCCTGATGGATGCCTACTGTCAAGCGACAGTAAATCATGGTTCGATGTTCTCTGGTCGCTAAGGGTGGCACAAAAGAAGAGCCATTAAGTGTCATCCTTGCCCAGGAATATCAAACCGGCGAGCCAATTGAGGATAACCCAAGAAGGTAACAACACAAATGGCGTGGAGCCTTTTGACACATACTGTCCAGAGTAACTGGCAGACTTCAATGACGCCTATCAACATCTCCTGAGGGATGCCCACTGTCAAGCGACAGTAAATCATGGTTCGATGTTCTCTGGTCGCTAAGGGTGGCACAAAAGAAGAGCCATTAAATGTCATCCTTGCCCAGGAATATCAACCTGGCGTGTCAAACGAGGATACCGCACGAATTTGACAACACAAACATGGAACCAAATCGAGATGACGTGACACGGGAGAAACTTCATGAGAGGGCAGAGACGGCGGGATCGCACGCAACAGATGGACAAAAAAAAAAAAAAATCCCTACTGACAGCTGCGGCGACGAACCCCCCCTCTTTCCCCTATATTGCGCCTCGGAACAGTGGAAGTACTGAGTGTGTCAGTGAACAGTGATTATACGGTTCTTAGTCCAGTGCATATACGTGTGTTTCTGTCGGAGAAACTCTGACTCGTGTTTTTTCGCAGGTGTTCTATTTATCTTTTTTAGACTCTGACTCTTGTATTTTGCAGGTGTTTTATTTATAGGTGTTTTTTTTGTTTTAGATGTTGACTATTGTACTGTTTTATTTATCAATGTTTGTTTTTGTGTGATGTATTAGATTTGTGATATTTTGTTTCGTAAATTCATTGCTGTGGCATTGCTTCGTTTATCAGTCAGATAGCTTTTTATTCTCATTGAACTGTGATCGATTAGCCTTTGCATGGGGCATATTTACTGTGAGGAACCCCTTAAGGGTAATAATCACAAAATTATTGTAGTTTCAGTATAATGACACAGTGCTCATTGAATGCTAGCTAATTGAAATATAGTAGAGTGATTAAATGAGTGCCACATAGTTATTTTAATTCTACAAATTATTAGTTTTATACGATATAGAATTTTTTTTGCAATAACCTCTTTGTAAAACATGTTTTTTATCTTATCATTTTGTTGCTTTTGCAGATTGTGCATTGTTATGTTCTGCTTTTTAATACCGATGTTATTTGATGTTCTTTTTTTTTAATTGCTGTGGCACCTTTGCTATTTTCATAAATTTTGCTTGTTAATAAACAGTCATAAATTTTCCTGTGATCAGTTGGCTCTTGCAATGAGCAAATACTGGTGAACTCCATAAGGGTAACAACCAGAAATTGTTTTCATATTAATGACACAGGAACCATTGTTTTTACTTGCTGACCGAATTAGATCTACACTACCTTTTAAATAGGTGTCACAGATTGTGTTCTTTTTTTTCTGTTTGAAATTGGTAGATTCTAAAGATGTGTTGAAATTATTGTGTTTTAGCAAGTAGCTGGTGTCCTTTTGTCTTTTCTTTTACACTTTTGGTTTAAGTAGGGTGTGAGAAGCCTGCTTGGGAATGTCCTAGCATGGCCAGAAAATTCCCTGCACAGTCTTTTCCCGGAGCGTTGGGGTTATGAAAGGTCTCTGTTGGTTTCCTTTCATGTTTAATTTCTTAAATCTGTTGCCATTTATGGAATAAATTCCTCTTCTAAATGTACTGTGGCGTTTCTGACTATCTGGGAGAGACTGAGCAGTGGAACGTGTTACTTTTACACATAAACAAGAACGATCTGTCACACTACTACACTTTAAAGCACAGTTTATATGTAATTCTTATATGTAATTCATGTCACACAGTTTCATACGGAACCTACATCCGCTTTCTTTTATATACTGTATATGATAAGATACTGTCATCCCCCTTCCCTTTTGTGTGAGAGGATGAATGAGCATATGTATTTCTAGTTGCATGCTTGAGGGTAGCAGACAAGGCTGTCTGCTAGAGAACAGTAGGACCAACGTCGGAACAGGTAGCTACGCTTCCTAAAAGCAAAGAGGTTTCTATCCTTAGTATGGTCCTGTCCGTCCGTTGTCATGTTGGTATAGGAAGCTGCCCCTCTGGCCACTTCCGTTGGTCTTTGTGAGCCACCCTCAGGAAGCACGCTCGGCTGTAGGGCAGTTGCAGTGTGGCCGTGGCGAGCGTCTGAAGTGGTAAGATCTCCGGCTAGGCGCGTGTCTGTTAAGCCCGTAGGACATTGGATTTCTTAAGTTCAGCCTAACTGAAAATTTAATCACCCTTATTTCGGGTTTAGGTCTAAAATATCCGATGTTATCTTAAATTGCAGCGCAGTATTATTCTCGTGTGAAGTTCAGATTAGTTTCCGGTAGTTGCTTTGTTACTACTTTGTGAGTAAAGTGGAACTACGTGTTGATCAGTAACTCTAACTAAGATCAATCTTAAATGCGAATGCTTGTGTGATTATAACGTCTCGTCTTGACTATATTTTCAATATAGCAACTTTTCTTTATGTTCAGCCCACATGGGGTGTACTTTGCGAGACCACTACCACGTGCTTATATAACTGTTTGACCCATCAGGTTAATAGTAAGACGTTAGTAACCAGTTCAAGGTTTTGCTTTTGTCAATTGCTTTTCGATCTAATGTATTTTAATCATCAAAATTATTGTGGAGTTGTACGCTTTGTGTAAACCAAGTTGACCACGTGGAGCATGTGGTGTAATCATCAAAGTAGCCCTCAGCTATTCTTTTTGCGAAGACTTCACAAAGAGTTAATATGAATTTAGTATACCAGTGTGTGGTAATTACATGACGGACAGGATTGTGGTATGAACGTAATTTCTTTGGGTAAAAAAACTGAATCTGTTGGTTGTGGTTAATTTCTTCTTGCTTATGTTTCAATGTTCTTCGTGGGTTATTTTATGAATGCAGTGTCGTATGCAGTCTCCCAATCTTGGCTCCATATTTTATGTGTTCCGTAAGATTACAATCTCACATTTTTCAATCGTAAATAAGGCACCAGCTCAGTTATAACTCGCGTATAATATGCTGAAATTTCAATGAACAATCTTAAAATAAATTTCCAAATATAAACTGATTTCTTTCTTTTTATTTAAATTCTCTTTTTATATATATATATTACCGGTTTTGTATGACTATTAAAAGATTATCATTAATGTTAGTCTGCTTGGTAAACCTAGACTAAATATCTGATGAAACAGTTGCCCAGTAATCCACGGTTAACGTCCCCAGACAGATCACGGCTTTTAACCCACTTTCATTGTCAATTAGCACCGACATCAGCATACCAAATTAAAGTTACAACATTACACAGCAGCTAAGAAAATTAAAGTTATAACATTACAACAGGGGTCCTCTCATCCTGTCTCTTCTTCTACTTAATGTTCTCTCCTCGATAATTCTGCGGAGAACTTTCTCATTCCTTGTCTTATCAGCCCACCTAAGCTCCAGCATCCTAGTATACCACCACACCTCAGACGATTCTATTCGTTTCGTTTCCGCTTTTCCCACAGCCCATGATATATGTCCATACAATACTACGGTTCAAACATGCATTCTCAGAACTTTCGTAACAATAGGCAGAATTTCTACACTGAGCAAGCATTAAAGAAAAGCTGGAGCAATTTGGCAAACGAGTAGCTGTTCAGGAGAAGACTTTGAGTACTATGGCCAACCACAATCGTCGCGAGACGTTCCGCAACAACGTTTACATTTACAACTTATTTTTTAATTTGGGATCACAGTTACACATTTATTTTCTATGATATGAAGCCAAAATATATTATACAATTAAAAAAAATCTTTGAGGTTTGCCAATGACTCTGTAATTCTGTCAGACACGGAAAAAATCTTACACCAGTTTATTTTAATGAACAGTGTCTTGAAAAAATGTTTAAGACGAAAGTGAACAAAAGTAAAGAGGAGTGGACTTAGTCGAAATAAATCAGGTAATACTGATAGGGTAAGGTTAGGAAATGAGACACTAAAAGTAGTGAATGAGCACTAGTATTTGGGCAAGAAAATAACTGACACTGGCCAGATCAGAGAGGGGATAAAATGCAGACTGGCGATAAGACGAAAAGCGTTCCGGATAAAATGAAATCTCTAAGCATCGAATATAAATTCTGAAAGTATTTTCATCGAACGTGACCTTGTAGGGAAGCGAAACATGGTTGATAATCTGCATAGACAGGAAGAGGATACAAGCATTTCAAATGTGCAGCTAACAGAAGAATATCGAACGGCGATACAGTATGTGAAGGGGGAGGGAGGCAATTTATAGCACAGCTCAACTGAACGAAGGAAGAAAAAAATGGAAGGTAGATTAGTGTTTACCGTCCCGTCAACTAAAAGAAAGGATCCGTTGACAGGAAACTTGGCCACCCGCGGTGGCCGAGCGGTTCTAGGGGCTACAGTCTGGAACCGCGCGGCCGCTGCGGTCGCAGGTTCGAATCCTGCCTAGGGCATGGATGTGTGTGATGTCCTAAGGTTAGTTAAGTTTACGTAGTTCTAAGTTCTAGGGGACTGATGACCTCAGAAGTTGAGTCCTATAGTGCTCAGAGCCATTTGAACAGGAAAGTTGAATTCTAAATCAGACTAAAAGTCCTCTTAGGAGCATGCAACCGTTATGAACGTAAAAACTGAAAATAAATTAAAATGGCTGTTGGTTGCTTAAAACCAGCCGTGCGATGTCACCGAATTTGTTTATTAACGCGTTTCGGATATAATCCGTCATCTGATATCCTATTACAAACAGACAGAAAGAACAGATATTACGTTACTGATTTTAGAGAATCGCTAAATTCTTACAAAGGACAGTTCTTAGCGAACAATACCGAAGAACGAAACGTTTTTCGATACATAAATACATATCATTTTAGATACAAATACATGGGACTTCGAAGTAGACATCAAATACGGTCATTACTAATGTGTAAAATAACAGGTAGCATCGTTAGTTGCACAGTTGGGCAATAACTGCTGAAGTAGCATACAAGCAATGGCCAGCTCTACTGCGTGTGCAGGAAGGAAGGCTCGGTCACGCTAGATGACGTAACCGTGTCGGTGCACGTTTAAAGAACGCCACAAAGATTCGTGGCCAAAGTATTATATTTAAATTTTGAAGAAACAATTGCTGGATGTGGTTGTCACTACAAAAAAACATTTAAATATTTCTTTCCCATATACGAGCAAAAATCCAACCGTATAAAAATTCGAGTGCCGTGTTATATAAAACCAGTGTATAAAAACTTTTACAAGGCTTTTTGTTTGTAAACATCGTTGAAATTGTCAAGAAATTACCAACTGAAATCTGTTACTGTGGAAATTGACTATGTAACTTAGCACTGACATACATTCCATTTCTATTACAAAATAAAATCCTTGCGACATTGCTCAACTGATCAAGTGCAAACGAGTGCAGCGTTAGATAAACTTAAAACTTCAAAAATTAAATTTTAGTTTCACAATACAAAAAAGACTTAAGGGTCTTTACTCACCAAGCCTAGTCCAAAATAAGGGTAAAATTAGATAAAATTGAAATTTAATTAATAAAAACTCATATAACTGGTTAAACAAGAACAGGATACTATATTATTCTATTTAATTTCGATGGGAAAACAGTTCGTCGAAAAGGCACGTTGTCTGTTTGTTAATCAGAAGGGTTGGTTTCGACCGGTTATTGACGTAAATTTCCATTTCTTTGAGTACATCCATAATATCATCCTTATTTTCAGTGTGCTAAACGGGTAAACAGTTTTCAGTGAAAACCAAGTGATAAATCAGTTCCCTTCAAGTGCTATCCTAGTATATCCATGATCCCTGAAACGTATTTCGAATACCCTTCCCGTCTGACCGATGTAGTAACACTGACAGCACCCACATTTTATCCCATTAACACAGGGATTACAAAATTTATTTATGAGAGCTTCCAAACTATGTCACAGAATCTCCCTCAGTTTTTTATTGATTTGTAAACCGAACAGATCCGTGGCGCTTGGCATTACTTGTATGGTAAAGTTAGGGTCGAACTGTGCAAATAATGTCGCTGCCTGTTTTTCTGCATGCTAATAATGAGAGTATTTAACTCCTACATTAAAGTCTCGTGTATTTGTTTATAACATGGTACGTATTTCTGTATAGGAAAACATTTTGAATTTGAGTATTGTTCGTCTGGAAATGACATTTATAAGAAATTTGCGTTACTGTAAAATTTGTGACTTAACGTATGTTACTTTCGTCTATTTATAGGTCATGAGATCATGGGGTACATCCGAAATGCGTCATTACAGCTAATAATTCCGAGAAACGCAGCGACTGGTTTTAAACAACCATAAAGCCTTTTTACATTCTTTACGATAATTGCAGATAGGAGAAACACTGAGGCTTCAAAGAAAAGTCAGTTTAGTGATGGAAGAAAGTACACGGGATAAAAATTGTAGAGGGTAGCCAAGGCCTGAGTACAGTGTAATGTATGCAGTAGTTATCCAGAGATGATGAGGCTTGACAGGATAGATTATCGTGAAGTGTGTTACGCGGCTGTCGGTACTTACTACTTAAATACATTTAGTAATTAATAATAATGCCCGTGGGTACATGGAACACCTAAGGCCGTGTTAGAACGAAAATTTTATAGGCACTCAGAGTAGGAGTACTTCCGTTTGCACAATTTCGAAACTCAAATTAGAGAAGAGCATTAGTCTATTCATATAATAACTGGGAGGTTGGTGTAGGTTTGGTCAGGATTTCGTATCCCACAGCATTGAATTTACGTAAAACCGACTTGACATAACGGAAGGAAACCATTCATAAAAACTCCAGTAATCATCATGCACAAAAATAGTTGTGTAGTCAGTATAACACTACACTACACTGCGTAGCTTACTAAAATTCAAAATGTGAGTGCAATATCCTGTAAATATGAAATACAGTCTACCGTCAGGAAGCATTCGTCAACCGATATACGATAAAAATTAATGCCAAGAAACATTAATGAAGCGAATGTATCTCCCCATCTCAGTGGAATTACTACATTTTCGCCACTTATCTAACATAAATTGCTGGTGTAGAGCAACCAGCCACAAATTGGGTTTAGGTTACTTTATTCAAAAAGTACAGTTACCGATTTCGAATTTTTCCAACACAAATATGTAGCGCAACCATACGGGTTACAAGTTCGTAATTTGTAAATTGTTGTTATCCTAGGGCAACACACTCCAAACCAAAGTTTAATCTGTATTGATGAATGCATGAAAAATCGTCTGATGGTGAACTGTAAAAAATACGAAACCGGTAACGGTATTACTTGAATAAAGTAACCTAAAACCATTTCGTGGATAGTTGCTGTACACCACCAACAATTGATTTTGTATAACAGCATCGGTCTCCAACCATGTCTATATATGACAAAATTGCATGACGTTTGTAAAATTTGGCTTAAATGTTGCTTTATTATGAGGGATTTTAAGAAAATGGACAAGAAACGCAACTTCTAAAATCACTTTTAATTAATGACGGCCTAAAAATCGAAAAAAAATTATTGGAATCAGCACTATACAAAGTTTACTGGGTGACTTCCCTGTGTTGGCGCGTTACTGATGTGGGTGTCATGACTTTACTGACAATCTGGTATCTTTTTGTGTCTCCACCTCAGAGTCAGCGAGGCATTATTTGTTTGGTAATCTATGGCGGTAAATGTGTTCCTCCGTTATCTAATTAAATCGCCACAAAACGTAATGCAAGCCTCATATGGGCCTCTCAGACCGCAAGTTTCAACTGAAGATTCTCACGTAAATTTATCATTTTCATAGATACATCATATTAACAGAGTCTTGAATTCGGTGCACAATAATGACGATTATATGTTATAGTTTACATGTTACTTTGGTAATAGCCATGAACTACTCATATTAAGTGTATCGATTTTTTATGATATTTTGCTGCTTATATGTGTCTGATGTAGGGGTTACTAAATTTATGCCGTTGTAAATTTATTGTTACTTGCTTTGTAATGCAGACAGCCGGAAGACAGTTCAACATATACCGATATTGGATGCTAAGCAATGAATGGAACACACGTGCAGCTGTTCTAGACAGAATGAAAGACGTTAAATATTTGTCAAATCTATCCCCTGCAGAACAAGCCTAAGGCCAGTCGCAGAGCTCTTTTCCATAAACGTCCGATGTTCGATGATAGTTTGACCAGATATCGGTCCAAAGAACTCGAGTAGGAAACCGCGACGTCTCGAACCAGTACACTTTTGTAGACAAACTGAAATTTCCAAATAATTCTACAACGGAATAGTAGCCTACCATTTGATTTCCCCATAACTAAGCCTATGTGGTCGTTCAACGTCAATTATCGACAAACAGTTACTCTCAATGAATTTTGTAACGTGTCTTGAGAGGGAAGAGCTTGTTCCATGTCATTATAATCAGCTCGTTCCCTCACATTATATTGAATACTATAGATGTTTGAGATACGTTCATTATTTTTCCAAATTTAAGAAATGTTATAACTCGAGTGAAGAAATGGCTAGCCGTTTATTTAATTCATAGTTTAAAAAAATGCACTTACTATTCTTAATCTCTCTACAGTGCCTTGGGTTAATTAACTTTGAGTTCGTATCAAGAGTTCGTCTCCTGGTAGTGGCAAGGCAGAGATGTGATCACTCTGATGCACCTGTTTGCCAGGGGTAGTTTGGTGTTGGTAACAGGTTCCCCTCCCTTCCAGGGCAGAGGAGAAAGACCGGTGAGGGGCGCCATGACAGGAATACTCTGGGAGAAGCTGTTGAACTGAGCGGACGGAATCGTTGACGATTTCTGTCTTTGTCGCCAAATACTTTGTGGGATGAGGTATAATTAATTATATTGTTATCAATCCGCTCTTTTTCAGGATGGGAGTACTTATCATGTCGTTACGACCATTCACTTTTTTCTTAGAAATTTTGCCTGTAAAATTTTCAGTTAGGGTTTCTTTTCCAGAGGTGAGCATGGGGGCTCACGTTATCCATTTGTAGTAACGCAATCAGTTAGTGACTTCAGCACACGAGAGCAGCAAAAGCATAAAAAATCGTATAGTTCCACTTTTAGCAGTAGCGTTTTGCAATTTTAAATTTAGTACTGGTCTTGCTGAAATAACATGGGGCCTCAGCCCGCCTAGTTAGCTTAACACGAGGTCGTAACTGCTGATGAGAAATTTAGACAATGATTCCGTGTGAAACCTGCTAGGATATGCGTGTGTTTTGTGTGAGTTACTTAAGGCTCTAAGCGTATGACGTAATTCTTTGGCATATTCAAAAATTTTATGCACGGGTCTTTTGATTCATGACTACCCCTATTTGGAAGCAGAGACCTAGATGAGGCTCCAAGTCCTAAGTAATTTGCAAATAATTGGATGTTCGTGTGGATAATTGTATAGATTGAAAACCAGAATGAACAGTGGGGTGAGCACAAAAAAAATTGCCATTGGTGTCCATCACCCCGCCAACGAGCTACCAGTTCGTTCTTGAAAATAGTTAAGGTGAGGATGCTAGCGTGTGCCGTAAATTGTTAACATGCGTGTGCCAAATTTTATAGGATGTTTTATTTTTAAAGAAATTGCTTTTTGTTTATACGAGAGACGTTTGTGTCTGCTTTGTCCCCCTCGATTTCCCGCCAAAAATATTTACTATAATTTTGACTAAGGGAACGGTGGTGAGAAGTAATGGAGAGAGTGACCATTGAGGAACCAAAGCGCGGTTCATTAATTCATAACGATTCGATCCAAGTAACAACATGGGGTTCGAATTTCAATCACTGTCCAAGCAGACGAACTACAGATGCAGATATCTGGGTAAATAATAAAATCATCGATTTATTTCATGAATTCGTTGACTGATTGTAACACCTCCGCCTTCTGCAGTAACAACGTTAGTAGTAATCTTAGAGCTTGGTTGGTTCAAATGGCTCTGAACATTATGGAACCTAACTTCTGTGGTCATCAGACCCCTAGAACTTAGAAGTACTTAAACCTAACTAACCTAAGGACATCACACACATCCATGCCCGGAGGCAGGCTGGCTTGGCTCTGAGCAATATGGAATTTAACATCTATGGTCATCAGTCCCCTAGAACTTAGAACTACTGAAACCTAACTAACCTAAGGACATCACACAGCACCCAGTCATCCGGAGGCAGGATTCGAACCTGCTACCGTAGCGGTCGCGCGGTTCCACACTGTAGCGCATAGAACCGCTCGGCCACTCCGGCCGGCTTAGAGCTTGATAATTAGTTATTTTCCACTTGGTTGCTTGAGCCCTCTCTTGCGTCATCCGCTGCGAAGTCTTAAAATGATAATCACCTAATCAATGAAATACTAACTTCGGGCCGGTCCTCTTTCAATCAGTCCTCCTGAGCATTGAATCAACCTGGTAAGCAGCGTGTATAAGAAATGTCTTGTCACACACGCAACCGGCATGTTGGAACATAGATCGAGAGAGAGAGAAAATAGATAACAAGAGGGAAAGTAACCGTTGACCCTAACTCTAATTTTCTTTAGTAATGGTATTGATGTGATCATGGTTCACATACCATTCCTATACATACTGTGATAAATGCGTTTGTGGAATACAGAAACATTGTTCAAAGAAACAGACTCACTAGAAACATAAGGCTTTGCTGGAGCAGAGAGAGAGAGAGAGAGAGAGAGAGAGAGACGAACGCTGACGGTAGCAGACAAACGATAATGGGAAATGGCTCCATTCTCTTAGGGATGCAATGATTTCCGCTGATTAATTCCGCTGTTCTGATGTGAGAGAGGAGAGGGACTCTTATGAGGTGCCAACAGTATTTAGAAACCGGACTTGTGCTGACGTTTCTCGTTCCTCCAACTGGCTTTCTGTTTAGTCGACAATGTTCAGTCGTTGAATGTGTTTCGTGTGTCACGTCAGCCAGTGATTTAATTTTACTGCATGACAAGCATTACAGAAGCGCAACCGTGTTTTAATTAAGAGACAGCGGTGGGTCCCATCCTCCTGAAGAGGAGACACACGACTGACAGCGAAACAACGGCATTCATGCGGAATGCACCTGCCGCGCATGCGTAGACCGCTTGATTAAATTGCACGGTCGAGGAATTCTAAATTTCCTGCACGCCTCTACCGTTCGCACAAGCGATGACCAACGCCGTCAGAATTCGATTCGAAACAGTAATTCAATTACTACCGTTTTGAGAGAAAGATTGGCTCAGAAAAGCTAGCCCAGTGTAATATTGTTGTCAAAATTTTGCATGTGCAAGTTTTCCATTCCACCGACTGCCAAATTAGTATAGGCACGTAGTTTTTAACATGGCCAACCGAGGAAGTCGATGAAAACGAGACCGATATTTAGAGTTTATTGTTTATATGAAGAGTTAATCTAATGAAATATTACATATATTATCGTCAGGCATCAACGAATTGTAATGGAAGTAATGGAAGGAAGTATGTGTTTGGCGGGGGCAGGGGGGGGGGGGGGTGGAGGGGGAATTGTAAAGGCAGACTACAGTAAGTAGGTTCAAATGGATGTAGTCTGCAATAATTAATCTGAGATGAGATGATACTTCTATATGATAGACTAGCGTGCAATGAAACTCTGTAGCAAGGCGCTTTTCGTCCACGAGACTCAGAGGGCCAAAGACACTGGTTCCCAGGTAGATGCCGTGTTTCTTGACTTCCGCAACGCGTTTGATACAGTTCCCCACAATCGTTTAATGAACAAAGTAAGAGCATATGGACTATCAGACCAATTGTGTGATTGGATTGAAGAGTTCCTAGATAACAGAACGCAGCATGTCGTTCTCAATGGAGAGAAGTCTTCCGAAGTAAGAGTGATTTCAGGCGTGCCGCAGGGGAGTGTCATACAACCGTTGCTATTCACAATATACATACATGACATTGTGGATGACATCGGAAGTTCACTGAGGCTTTTGGCGGATGATGCTGTAGTATATCGAGAGGGTGCAACAATGGAAAATTGTACTGAAATGCAGGAGGATCTGCAACGAACTGACGCATGGTGCAGACAATGGCAATTGAATCTCAATGTAGACAAGTGTAATGTGCTGCGAATACATAGAAAGAAAGACCCTTTATCATTTAACTACAATACAGCATGTCAGCAACTGGAAGCAGTTAATTCCATAAATTATCTGGGAGTATGAATTAGGAGTGAATTAAAATGGAATGACCATATAAAATTAACCGTCGGTAGGGCGGTTGCCAGACAGATTCTTTGGAAGAATCCTAAGAAAATGCAGTCCGAAAACAAAGGAAGTAGGTTACAGTACACTTGTTCGCCCACTGCTTGAATACTGCTCACCGGTGTGGGATCCGTACCAGATATGGTTGATAGAAGAGATAGAGAAGATCCAACGATGAGCAACGTGCTACGTTACAGGATCATTTAGTAATCGCGAAAGCGTTACGGAGATGATAGATAAACTCCAGTGGAAGGCTCCGCAAGAGACACGCTCAGTAGCTCGGTACGGGCTTTTTTTGAAGTTCCGAGAACACCTTCACCGAGGAGTCAGGCAGTATATTGCTCTCTCCTACGTATATCTCGCGAAGAGACTATGAGCACAAAATCAGAGAGATTAGAGCCCACAATAGAGGCATACTGACAACTTTTCTTTCCACGAACAATACGAGACTGGAATAGAAGGGATAGAGGTACTCAAAGTACCCTTTGCCACACACCGTCAGATGGCTTGCGGAGTATGGATGCAGATGCAGATGTAGATTCGAACGCAAGTCTCCTGTTCACGAGTCAGATGCGCTAACCACTTCATTGCTGAGATGCTATTACGATACATTTGCATAGCCTCTGCAGTGCTGGTCAAGTTCAGGTGGATTACCAACTGAGCTGAAGCGTGATTGGGAATTTGGACGAAGGAGGGACATGTGCTGGGACAGTCCGTGCAGTTGTGCAGGGCCACTGTGCGCGGATGGCGTAGTAGTTGGTGCATTTGCCTAGTGACCAGGAGACCCGAACTTGCATCCAGGTCTTGATAAACATTTTCATACACCGTGTCAGTCCGCACATATACATTATAGATGTTTGAACTTGCAAAGGTCTCGGAAATCGTAAGGTTTCATTTGATTAAAGGAACTATCCTTGGGTTTCAGTCAGGATCCTCCCTTTCGATCGATGATGAGGTCCTATGCCAATACAGGCTGCAGAGCCTCTGCAATGCTGTTCGAGTTTAGAGGGTGGGGGGAGGGGGGGGGGGAATACCAAGAGGGCTGAGGTGTGAATAGGAATTTATGTTGACGAGGAAGACATGATAGGGTGGTATGTGCAACTGTGTAAAGCCACTGTGTCGGGTTGACATAATAGTTAGCGCATCTGCCTAGAGAACAGGAGACCCTATTTCGAATCCAGGTCTTGGTATAAATTTCATTCCTCTCTTTAGTCTGCATGTATACACTAAACATCTTTGGAAAAAGGTTCTCTTGAACTTTTATAACTTAAATAAATAATCAAACAAACTGCGAAAATGTTGCCCTAGACCAAGGGCAGAAGAGAACCTAGGAAAATGTCGATTAACTTTTAATTTATAAGTAACGTACTTCAACATATGAGAAACACTCCAAATTCTGTTTCGAAACAGATGAGAGTTTAGCTTTAGAAATATGCCCATCCTGGAAAAAGAGTCGAGGAAGCCCTAGAGGATCACAGCGCAAACGTGGGGCGAAGTGAAATGGATGATACAGTCACATCATATGTCCACTACAAGAAACTCCCGCCGCCTGCTCTCTTAACCACACAAGTATACTGACATCATGCGACGTAACTCATCTGGGGCTCAATTATGTATAAACAGCATTTAAGAATATCAACCAAATCATTATTTTTAAATAGTTACTTTGCCAGTAGCAAGCTACTCAAACTGCAGCAGTTGCCTGCATTAGCTGACTTTCAGTGACCTATTTGGACATTATAAGAGTTGAGGGGCATGAAAGGGAATCAGCGGTTGGGAAAGGAGTGAGACAGGGTTGTAGCCTGTCCCCGATGTTATTCAATCCGTATATTGAGCAAGCAGTAGAGGAAACAAAAGAAAAATTCGGAGTAGGTATTAAAGTCCATGGAGAAGAAATAAAAACTTTGAGTTTCGCCGATGACATTGTAATTCTGTCAGAGCCAGCAAATGGACTTGGAAGAGCAGTTGAACGTAATGCACAGTGTCTTGAAAGGAAGATATAAGATGAACATCAACAAAAGCAAAACGAGAATAATGGAATGTAGTCGAATTAAGTCGGGTGATGCTGAGGGAATTAGATTAGGAAATGAGACACTTAAAGTCGTAAAGGAGTTTTGCTATTTGGGGAGAAAAATAACTGATGATGGTCGAAGTAGAGAGGACATAAAATGTAGACTGGCAATGGCAAGGAAAGCGTTTCTGAAGAAGAGAAATTTGTTAACATCGAGTATAGATTTAAGTGTCAGGAAGTCGTTCCCGAAAGTATTTGTATGGAGCGTAGCCATGTATGGAAGTGAAACATGGACGATAAATAGTTTGGACGAGAAGAGAATAGAAGCTTTCGAAATGTGGTGCTACAGAAAAATGCTGAAAATTAGATGGGTAGATCACATATCTAATGAGGAGGTATTGAATAGAATTGGGGAGAATAGGAGTTTGTGGCACACCTTGACAAGAAGAAGGGACAGGTTGGTAGGACATGTACTGAGGCATCAAGGGATCATAAATTTAGCATTGGAGGGCAGCGTGGAGGGCAAAAATCGTAGAGGGAGACCAAGAGATGAATACACTAAGCAGATTCAGAAGGATGTAGGTTTTAGTAAGTACTGAGAGATGAAGAAGCTTGCACATGATAGAGTAGCATGGAGAGCTGCATCAAACCAGTCTCAGGACTGAGGACAACAACAATAACAACAACATTTGGACATTCCTGGCTCTTCTTGGCGGAGCGCTAATTGGATGCGTATTTTTCCCATGAAACTTTCATAGCCATGTACGGTATATGTAAGTCGTTTTTGTCTTTCTCTAAACGCTGTGTGTCCTAAGTCCGATGAGCAGTTCTCCAAGCAGTAGAATTTTTGACTAAATGTTTATACATACGTTCCTTCTCCTCTTGGTATAGGGTCAGTTCTTCGGCAAACTTATTTTATCCATGCTGGATCTCGTGAACTCTGCGACCGTTAAAGGTTGTTACTGAATAACGAAACTAGTTGCAAATACTTTAAAAACAGCTTTATTTCAATGCCATTATCGGTTTCGGGTTGTTATTGTCCTCTTCGAATGGCTTACTTTTCCGGTTGCGTTAATATTCTGGTTACGTTATTCACGAATAATGTCACTAAATTCATTCAGTTTATTTTGTGATTGTGTGCATCATAACCATACGTTACACTACAGGCAAGACATATAGAGTATTTGACATTTCTGTTATTTTATAGTTAACGATAATTTAACCCAAGACTTGGTCTTTTTCATCTCATACCGTAATGTATGTTACTTTTTTCACGAATAACTATCTGTAGCGTTTTTCTTAACCATGAATGCAACGTAAGGTCGTCGGTATTACGAAGTGCTTTTAATAACTGAAGAAGATTCAGCTATACTGCAATGTTTACTTTAATATCTCATCTGCGAACAGAACAGCCAAAGTAGATAGTAAATTGGCTATGAGTTAACTACGTCCTTGTCTCACTCCTTTGTTTGTTGCGAATGGGTCTGTAAATTTTCTGCCTACAGCCAATTCTTTTTTCTTCCATACGCTCAGAATTACAGATACTACATCAGGTGTATGGATCATCTTCTATCATTCATTATATTTCAAAGAATTTTGATAAGATATACTTGAAGGCTTTCACTTTGCATGGGGGCTTAATTAATTTTTTTTGAAAATACTTTTAAGTTTTAGTATGTCCGATTACGTAAGTCTCGTAATCGGTTGGCCCTGACTAGTATATTTACGCTATCTGACTGCAACAAACAATGTAAGAAAATTTTCGTAAATACAGTTAATTAATTAAGTCCCCCAGCAACTATAAAACCTACAACACCAATAAGCACAAGAGTAACTGTTCTGTATGTGGGAGTGTGACTCAACGTCCACATCTGGCACGGTTCTTTTCCAACAAGACAAGAATTTTTTAAATACCAACTATGCTGACGTGACAAAAGAAATTTAGAAAAACTGTAATTGCGTAAGAAAACCAGAATTCACTCTAATACAAGAACACAAGCCAGATGCTTTGTTGACTGAACCTGTAGTGACGCATTATTTCAGGCACATAATTAATAAAAAAAACATTGTAATTTTTACCTTCATATATTGACGAAATGCACACAATAACATCTGCTATCTCTCCCATCAAATAACTGCATAAAACAAGGAACAACACTTTTTACTACAACATATCCTTCCGATTTCACGACAAGCAGTGCCTGCTACGAACTCCCAACACACACTGTCCTCTCCGATCTCCTAACAAGCACGGACTTTCACGAACTCTCAACAAGCACTGACTGCTACGATCTCTAAACAAGCACTGACTGCTACGAACTTTCAACACGCACTGTCCTCTACGAGCTCTCTGGTAGCACTGACTGCTATGAACTCTCGACAACCACTGACTTCTACGAACCCTAAACAGGCACTGTGGAGGCGGCTTAATAGTACTCTTTGGCGCACTCTCTGGCGCAGTGGCACAGTGTAGCCACCTTTCATATGCCCCTCCTCCACAGGCCAGAATTTGATGGTATTTTTGCCAGCATTGGTGGTGAAAATACCACCAAATTCGTCCAGAAAAATACAGACAAAAATAAAAGATAATATTAATACCTAAACATCACATAACTAGTTAAAAATTTTGGCTTTGCACTGACCTTTCACTAACCTAATATATGAAATACAGTAGGCAATACAAATTCTTTTCATACACGTGACTTTACATAATAGTTTACACAATATACAAAAAATCAGTTTATACAAATGTTCACATAAAATGCTTTCAATGATTAGTTTATACAACAAAAAGATACTAATAGGTGACATCTTTTCAGTAGAAGCAGTCCATCAGTTGCACCCAGTAAAGTTCAAGAGGTACACACAGCAACAAGTCACATTAGTTCAGTAGAAGCAGTTCATCAGTGGCACCCAGCAATTTTGAGTTGGTGCAGACAGCAACCAGTGACTTCATTTCAGTAGAAGCAGTCCATCAGTTGCACCCCGCTTGAGAGCAGGTGCAGACACCAACAAGTGACATCATTTCAGTAGAAGCAGTTCATCAGTTGCACCCAGCAATGTTGCAGAGGTACACACAGCAACAAGTCACATTAGTTCAGTAGAAGCAGTCCATCAGTTGCACCCAGCAAAGTTGAGAGCAGGTGCAGACACCAACAAGTGACACCATTCAGTAGAAGCAGTCCATCGGTTGCACCCAGTAAAGTTTAGCAGGTACACCCAGCAACAAGTCACATTAATTCAGTAGAAGCAGTTCATCAGTGGCACCCAGCAATGTTGAGTAGGTGCAGACAGCAACCAGTGACTTCATTTCAGTAAAAACAGTTCATCAGTTGCACCCAGCAATGTTGAGTAGGTGCAGACACCAACAAGTGATATCATTTCAGTAGAAGCAGTCCATCAGTTGCACCCAGCAATGTTGAGCAGGTGCAGACAGCAACAAGTGACTTCATTTCAGTAGAAACCGTTCATCAGTTGCACCCAGCAATGTTGAGAGCAGGTGCAGACACCAACAAGTGACGTCATTTCAGTAAAAACAGTCCATCTGTGGCACCCAGCAATGTTGAGTAGGTGCAGACAGCAAAAAGTAACATCATTTCAGTAGAAACAGTTCTAACAGTGGCACTCAGTAATGTTGATCAGGTGCACACAGCAACAGGGGACATCTTTTCAATAGAAGCAGTCCATCAGTGGTACCCAGCAATGTTGAGCAGGTGCAGACACCAACAAGTGATATCATTTCAGTAGAAGCAGTCCATCAGTTGCACCCAGCAATGTTGAGTAGGTGCAGACACCGGCAAGTGACCTTATTTCAGTAGAAGCAGTCCATCAGTTGCACCCAGCAATGTTGAGCAGGTGCAAACAGCAACAAGTGACATTATTTCAGTAGAAACAGTTCATCAGTTGCACCCAGCAATGTTGAGTGCAGGTGCAGACACCAAAAAGTCACATTTCTCAGCAGAAGCAGTTCCACAAAATTCACTAACACTGATCACACAGTTCATCAGCATAAATTAAACACGACCAAATGTCACACATCATGTTGAAAAATGCAGGTAACAGTTCAGAATATTTATCTTCACTAATCAGACAGTTCAGGCATGAGCAATAGTTTGAATACACATACAGTGCTTTTACAGTAACATACAAATCATAACAAACACACAAATGATATCAGATAATTGTCCTATTAACTATTACAATACACAAATACCAGTAAACCTACAATATTTATGGGTGTCAGTGCAAGCCACTACACACAAATAAAATAATATTTAGGAGATAGGTGGGTAGGATTAGTAAAGGAAAACACACAGAACACACTCACTCATCTCTCATCCACATTAAGTACTACTGTGTAATTGAATAGTGTTAACTGTGTAAATGCAATTCTGTCAAAATTTAATGTTCATCATGTGTATCAAGTAGTACTGGCAGCAATGTATAACAGTCACTACTAGTTAAGTCAACGTCATAGTCATCATGTCAAGACCAATGTTTGCCAAGCCAGATCAAAATGTACTGTTGTTGAACAACTGTCAGTGAGCCAAGATATGCAATTACTTCCTCTCTCCAAAAAAAAGTATATACTGCTTAGTTATTTAACAAAGTGTGTGTATAGACTATCTTCCTTCTATTTTAGTGTTCTAGTCTGCTCTCTTCATCCTCCTTGTTCCATAAGACCAACAAAAAAAATATGCTCCTCACTTACTTTACCTCTTATACACCAAAGCTCCAATAATCATACCTCAATAATACCTCTTCAATACGTCTTATCATTAATATCATTTACCTTACCTCTTGTCCACAAAAACTCCAATAATCATACCTCAATAATACGTCGATAAATATAAACCTCAGCACCAACATCATTTCACTTCCATAACAACTCTTTCCTCTAGTCAGTCTCCTCGAACAAGTACAGATAAAATCCTAATGCAACTTCAAGTCAGCATCCCATACAATCCGAAGACACATTGTCAACACACAACCTCTGTGTAATCCATCTGACCCAAATTTTCTACTCATTATAAATTATAAGATACATTTTAGTTCCTTGTCCATCATTAAATAAAAGAAATGCATACCTGACCTCTAACAGACTTAGTTCGGATAACTCTCAGTAATTAAGTACGATTACGGAGTGTGAATGATCATAATATTCCACAGTGTGTACACCACTTCAAGAATCATAGCAGAAGCAAACATGTGGAGTATTTTTTTGTGTCAAGTGTCACTTCCTATTTCAATTGCTCACGAAAAATGCAGTGTAATAATTGTCAATGGTCTAAACCTAGTATTGGTATGTCATGTCGTTAGCTTCCTTCCTATTAGCATAAATCTATACAGCTTCCATAAAACCTCAGCTCATGTGACTTCTATGACTTTCTTGTACTAATGTCGTTCGTCGAATGATAGCAGTTAATTTTTTTATCTTAAAAATGTAAGACACTGAGCGTAAGCAAAACTTGCAATAGCGAGTAAATATACCAGTAAAGAACAGAATGTCAACAAGTGGATGCAGCACAATTCCTACAACGAGGCTCTGCCAAGCGAACAATCTATAATTAATCCAATAGTGTGACCTAAACTCTATGTTTATACACAGTATATCAGCATTTCTATACACCAAATTAAAGAGCAGTTATGGCAACAAAACAGAAATGTGTAAGCAAAACTTGCAATAGCGAGTAAATATACCAGTAGAGAACAGAATGTCAACAAGTGGATGCAGCACAATTCCTACAACGAGGCTCTGCCAAGCGAATAATCTATAATTAATACAGTAGTGTGACCTAAACTCTATGTTCGCACACTGTACATCAGCATTGCTATACACCAAATTAAAGAGCAGTTATGGCAACAAAGCAGAAATGGGTAAATATGTAATCCATACAAAAAGCAGCAAACATATATCTTACGTAATAAACAGGTCATTAGCATCATATCAGCATAAGCAAATAAATGTTCATATGTAATCTTAGCAAGTAAACATGGAGGCGCAAGCAGATAAATCACAAAGTACAACATACATACATAATCACAGTCAGCAGAATAAATCAGGTTACAATTATAATTTAAATAAATAAGCACAGCAGGCACATAATTAAAAAAAAGTAACATCAGTGAAAAGCAGTGCAGCCAAGCGATGCATAATATATACAAGTTACAACCCAGTTCATTAATCAATAATTGTCAAAATCAGTAAATGTGCGCAAGCGCGTCGCTTCACACGTAAATTCATAGAACATGAAATTAGCACAAAGTATGAATCACGTAATCGCGAGCAGCAAATTACGTCTAAAGTACGTACCTAAGTGAATTTATGTTACCTGAAAAATAAACTCAATTAATAGTTACCTTTTTTTTTAGTTTATTACTTTCTTCTTCGAAATTACATTCTTCCTGAAATTTTCTCGATAGCAAGTCGTCTTAACGTCGGACACTCACAGAATTTACCTGAAGGTCTTAAATATTTTATACAACCGTATCCTGCAAAATACTGAATGTTAATAACAGAATTCATCAAGTCACTATAGCTTTATACTGAATTTAGTCGGAGAAATTAGACTGTGTGTTTGTTTACGGCTGTCAGTGCATTCGCACTGAGCGCTCGATCAGCTGTAGGCGCGTGACGTAGGAAGCAATTGTTTGCGGTCAACGACTGCCTTGTGCGGCGCGCAGACTTGACTGTTGCTTTGAGTATGTGCCGCCGCCAAAACACAGCGCGGTATCCTTGTACTCTCTGCATGTTTACATGTAGCTGTTGGTTTCTCACAAGTATGTCATTCCACAAAAATTTTGACGTTTGATATATGATGTATTCCTTTAGAGCGTCGAGATTTAAGAGTTTCTACTTCGACAGTGTTATCATGTATAATTTTGCGAATTCTGTATGGACCGTTATAAAGCAGAAAAAATTTGCGACACAAGCCTTTTCCTTTGTGAGACAAACGGTGGGACTTAATTAATACCTTTTGACCAACTGACAAGATTTTTGAACGACCAGGACGTCTAGCTGATTTCTCTCTTCTAGCAGCCGCAGATGCAATATTTCGTAGAGCCAGGTTGACAACTTCAGAATGCCGCAGTTTCCGTGAAGGCGGAAAAGGAACGATTTCAGAAATGCGATTTGTTGGTACTTTATTTTTTAATATCAATAGAGGCGGTAAAGAAGTTGAGTCATTAGGAAGTTCATTCAGAATGTTTTGAAAAATATGAAGATACTGATCCCAAGTTCTGTGATTCTGATGACAATAAAGACGACACAATTTATTGATTTCCTTCATCCATCTCTCTGAAGCGTTAGATTGAGGGTGAAAAAGTGAAATGAAAATTGGTTTAATTTTACGACGGTGTAGAGTACGAAGCCAAATTTTAGAACGATACTGTGATCCATTATCTGATATAACCTTGTCAACATGACCAACTTCTTTAAGAAAATGTTTGATAAAAGCGTTAGATACTGAACGAGCTGTTGCTTTGCGTAAAGGTGTAAAACACACATATTTTGATGTCAGTTCCACTGCTACGAAAATGTACGCAAAACCATTAGTAGATCGAACCACTGGACCGAACAAATCGACTGCAGCCACCTCCTTTAATTTCGCTGGAATGATGGGAAACAACGGTGCTCTGTGAGAAATCGTTGGAGGCTTAGCCATTTGACATAATTTACATTTGGCAAGAACAGATCGAATACGTTTTTCCATATTACTGAAGTAGCAATTTTCTCGTAATTTATGAAAGCATTTTCTGGGACCAAAGTGTGCATAACTGAAATGCGTATACCAAATCAATTTATTGACCCACTCATCAGGAATACAAACTAACCAAACGGAGTTGTCGACCGATTTTCGTTTAAAAAGAACTTTCCAGATAGATCGCAAAAACGAGGTGTGGCCAAATCATCCAATTTAACAAAGCGTCTAAGAAAATTACAGACACCAAGGAAACTACGAACATCACGTTTTGTGGTAGGAACAGCATAATTACGAATAGCGTCTAATTTCTCTGGATCAGGAAGAATACCTTCTGTAGAAATAATGAGACCGAGAAATTTCACCTGAGAACGACCAAATTCAGATTTTTCTAAGTTCACTGTAGTGCCAAGTCGTGCAAAAATACGTAATAATGAATCCAAAATTTTGTTGTGCTCACTCCAAGAACGTTTAACAATAAGAATGTCGTCAACATACGAAGTAATGTTGTCACGAAGATAAACAGGTAACATTTCGTTTAAACTACAATGAATGCTGCAATAGGTACATTAAGTCCAATCGGTAATTTCCAAAGTCACCTTTGGGTAAAACAGTCATATCCGGTTATTGTTCTTACTCACTAGATAGATTGATAGTCGAAGAGCTGGTTTGACAGATGCAAAGAATAGTAAAAGAGTAGGCAGCGGTACAGAAAACTAAAAGAGAAATAGCACCACTACAGCTCGGGGCCCTATGCTCGCTACCGCACATATTCACTTAAGAGTAGTGAATCCCCTGAGGACATTAATAGCCGCACATAATTTCTAGTTTGTGACTTAATGGCAACTTTGGCGGAAGTGCGTACGTAAATTGATCTAACCATGCACATGGATGTATGTCATTCTTAGAATTGCGGAAGATCTTAAATTTCCGAACAGTTAAGAAGTGTTTATAGTCAAAGTTTTCGCCTCGTGGCGACAAAGACCTACCGCGTCTGTCCCAGTTTGAATGTCGATTATTGTCAAGTTCGCGCGCCTGGCGCTCTCTTGTCGCATCCCGTAAATGAAATAAATTATTTTCTTCACACCCTTCTGCTAAACTAACACTTGTCAATTTATTTGAGATCATCTCAACTCTTTCCGATGAGTCACTTAATTGTCCTTTCTGTTTATTTATGTCTTCTGTAAATGTCGCGACTCGGGTTTCGGTGTTGTCACATTTAGTAGTTAACTGTTCACACTGTTGCGTTAAGTTATTTATTCTGTCATTTGGTACGGATTCCTCGGTTCCTTCAATTATTTCTTCCTTATCCTTTGCACGTTGTAAATTTAACTCTGAAAAATTCTGTACTATCACGCGATCTTTTTCTTCCTGTTCTCTGTCCTGTTCCTCTTGTCTAATTTCTGTTGAAATTAAGCTATTATTGTGAGCCTTCAAAATCGGTTGTACTTCTTCTCTAATTTCATTATTTGATTCATCATTCGTATTTTTGAAACATGTCCCTATTCGTGAGCATAACCGTGTTGTCATTGCTTCCATCTCAGTTCTAATTTCAGATCGTAACTGTGATCCCACTGCTTTCATCTCGGTTCCAAATGTTTCTATTTGTGAGCCTAACTGTGTTTCCATTGTTTCCATCTTCGAGTTAATTCTTTCTAAACCTGTTTTAATTATTCCTAATTGTGATCCCAAATTTAATATTGCACCCATCAACTGCTCTATCTCTTCTGTCGTTAATCTCGTATTCTGTGAATTTTTCGATTGTGAAAAATTTTGAACTGTTTCCGGACTATTTTCCCGACTTGTTACATTGTTTTCCACTACATTATTCATGACACTGTTTTCCTCTGTTGGCGAGTTCGCCATGTTAACAATTTCGTTATTCTGACTATTCATCATTTTTGCCTGTTTCATTGACCGCGTAATCATTTACAAAACATAAAAAAAAATTCGTCACTGTTCGAAAATTACACACAATGCCTCCTTATCTCCAACAATACTATTCACATGAAATGTCTCCCTCAGACACGATCAATCGAACAATTGAAATAATTGCACAAAATTGTCAAACGCGTATACAAGGCAATAAAAAAAATTAAATTTTGAAAAATACCATTAGAAGAATGACAATTACCAAATCTACACACTCAATACAGACTACAATCACTAAACTCAAAATTACTACAACAATACTACAGTCTACAATTTTCACAATCAGAAGAATCCAAGGGACGATCCGAAGCAGCGGTCGCCACGTGCATGGGGGCTTAATTAATTTTTTTTGAAAATACTTTTAAGTTTTAGTATGTCCGATTACGTAAGTCTCGTAATCGGTTGGCCCTGACTAGTATATTTACGCTATCTGACTGCAACAAACAATGTAAGAAAATTTTCGTAAATACAGTTAATTGATTAAGTCCCCCAGCAACTATAAAACCTACAACACCAATAAGCACAAGAGTAACTGTTCTGTATGTGGGAGTGTGACTCAACGTCCACATCTGGCACGGTTCTTTTCCAACAAGACAAGAATTTTTTAAATACCAACTATGCTGACGTGACAAAAGAAATTTAGAAAAACTGTAATTGCGTAAGAAAACCAGAATTCACTCTAATACAAGAACACAAGCCAGATGCTTTGTTGACTGAACCTGTAGTGACGCATTATTTCAGGCACATAATTAATAAAAAAAACATTGTAATTTTTACCTTCATATATTGACGAAATGCACACAATAACATCTGCTATCTCTCCCATCAAATAACTGCATAAAACAAGGAACAACACTTTTTACTACAACATATCCTTCCGATTTCACGACAAGCAGTGCCTGCTACGAACTCCCAACACACACTGTCCTCTCCGATCTCCTAACAAGCACGGACTTTCACGAACTCTCAACAAGCACTGACTGCTACGATCTCTAAACAAGCACTGACTGCTACGAACTTTCAACACGCACTGTCCTCTACGAGCTCTCTGGTAGCACTGACTGCTATGAACTCTCGACAACCACTGACTTCTACGAACCCTAAACAGGCACTGTGGAGGCGGCTTAATAGTACTCTTTGGCGCACTCTCTGGCGCAGTGGCACAGTGTAGCCACCTTTCAACTTCTTCTTCTTCAGCGTTTCCCACTTGGAGTTAACCGTTTTCTTCTGCCACCGGTCTCTGGTTCCAGTCATCATGTCTTAGATTAATGTCTTCCATTGCTTTCTATGTGTATTTTTTCCATCTTAGCACTATTCTTATCCTTCATCTTCTTCTGGAAAGCTCCGAGTTTAAAATCTTTCTTGGGGCCTATGGTTGGGCATTTTCTGTGTGTGTGCGTACCACGTAAGTGCTCTATTCTCCTATATTTTTGTTACGGAGTGCGTTTTATGATATATGGGAGGGGTTCTATATGTAATGATACACTCATTTTTTTTCTGAAATCTGGTTGCTTTTATTCAGGATTCCAATACATCATATTATTTCCCCAACTTTTATGGTTGTAAAACCCTATTTTTCAGAATATCTCCATTCAACACTACGGCCTAACGTCACCTTACTGGCAGTGTCTGGACGCCCGCATGGTAACACTCTGCAGGTGGACATCGGAGCCAACGTGTTACTGCAGCAGTAACCTCCCCGTCATCGATGTACTCCTCCCTGCGGAGTTCATCCTTCATTGAGCCAAACAGAAGGAAGTCGGAAGGTGCGAGATCCGGGATGTTGGGTGGATGAGAAGAAACAGTGCAGTGAAGTTTTGTGAGCTCCTCTCGGATGCACGGACTTGTGTGAGACCTTGATTGATTATGGAGAAGGAGAAGTTCGTTTGCGTTTTTGGGGCGACGAATAGCGCAATACACCTCAGGGTTGATCGTTGCACCATGAGGGAGGACACCAGAGTAACTCCTTCAGGGTACCAGATGATCGTGCTGTGATTTTACCAATTGAGTGTGCGGCTTTCAACTTTTTCTTCGCAAGAAAGGCGGTGTGGCGCTCCTGTATTGACTGCCGTTTTGTTTCCGGTTCAAAGTGATGAGCCCAAGTTTCATCACATATGAAGATGTAGGACAAAACATTTTCACGACCAGCCTTGTAACATGCAAGCGATTCCGCACAGATGCTCCTTCGTTGCTCTTTACGTACTTATATAAGGCGTTGAGGAACCCAGCGGCACATCCTATTGGGAACCCCAGCTGGTGGATGAGTGTGTCAGCATTACCGACAAAGACGTCCAGTTGTGCAGCGAGGTGGTTGAATGCGATCCGTCGACCTCTTCGAATGAGAATGGCCTCACGTTCCAACATTGCAGGAGTAATAGCAGTCTGCGGCTCCTTGGAGATCAGGTAGGTTTGCGCGACCTTGTAGCGATAATGGCAGACGCGTCCCTCGACGACTCACAATGCTCTTATTTACTGACCGGTCTCTGTAGATTTTCTGCAAGCGCCTGTGAAGATCTGCGACGCTGTGGTTTTCCACCAAAAGAGGCTCATTGGCAGCTCTCTGCATGGATCTTACGCAGTTGCAGACGCTATTTTGAAGGTTAGGCATGGCGCCGTCACCTATTGGAACTTGATGAAACTGTAGCGGCTCAAGTGGGGATATTTGGCAATATCCCACAACAAATTCAGCATTTAGTCAATCGAAATTGGCCGAGTATCAGACATGTGTTGTAATACGTAGTGAATGCCACAGTTTGGCAAGGATTCATCTAAACGAGGTGAAAATTATAGAGAGTGGTATCCTGGTCGTCTGTTAACTTCAACGGTGGAGTTTTGTCTTTGACATAGTTTTTTCGTTGTTTCAGATATTTTTCTATAGTTATTGAAACATCGATGTTTAACCTTCGAACATGGAATATTTTGATATTGATTAACAGTAATACAGGTATACCTTTAACAAGTTTGATGCAGTAAATAGCCGAAATTGCGAGATTCAGCTATTTTATGTAATTGATGACTAGAATTGGGTTACCTAAAACCATTTTCAAATCATCCTGTGAGACGGAATGTTGAAATTACGATTTATCCAATAAACTGTTGCGAGAGTTGAGTAAATATTACAAACATTACAAGATACAGAGCATTTCGCAGCAGGATATACGTACCAAACGGACAAAATGGTGTATACCGTTATAGTATGCAATTCATTTTAGATTTTATAAGCCGGCCGGTGTGGTCGAGCGGTCGAGCGGTTCTAGGTGCTTCAGTCTGGAACCGCGCGACCACTACGGTCGCAGGTTCGAATCCTGCCTCAGCCATGTCCTTAGTTTAGTTAGGTTTATGTAGTTGTAAGTTCTAGGGGACTGATGACCTCAGATGTTAAGTCCCATAGTGCTCAGAGCCATTTGAACCATTTTTAGATTTGATATACAGTTATGTCAAAGTAAAGTTTTCTTTGAGTGTTGGCAGGACAGCCATACAATTGAAAACTACTTCCCTCGCAGCTACATTGAAACTCCCTGTAGTGGCGTGCTATAAGGAGGCAGGAAATTTCTTTATTAAAATTTCCTGCCATCAAGGGTGAAACAATTACTACAGTAGAAGTGCAACTCAGCTGACACATTTAAGCCGTTTAAAGTTTTCCGGAAACAGCAGGACATTTAAAATCTCTTTAAATTTTTTTGTCAAGAACAGCCAGCGTTTAATAGAGAGACCAATAAACAACAGCGGCGCCACGTACGACGTACACAAACAAAAGTCGTATTCTGCAACGACACACAACATTCTTCATTTTGAACCAATAATAGTTTGAAAAGAAACCTAAGAGTATGACTGTGAAAAAAACCTCATTACCTTTCGAATTACTTTATACTTGTAATACACAACGCCAGAAGCAAACCTAACAGAATTTAAACCCGTAAAAAAACTTTTTAATGACACTCCACAGGTAAAACTAGCTTGTCTCTTCAACAGTACCACATGCTAGAGCCTATGATGGTACAAGACCACATGATGTATCTTTTAATTCTTGAAAGGTGTGTGTAAATTTTCGTAAAAGTTTTTCTTGCTTTGGATATCTGAATTCGCGCTCATAAGGTTAGAATTACTTAGACTTTCACGCACAGCCTTGGTGGAAAAGCTGCGCTGCACAGAGATGAGTTGGAGAAGATCTTGCTGGGTGTACACGAACAATATATTTCTTTTGTGAATGTGTGTGCGGCAAATCGTACTATTCGGAGTGTAATAGACCTCTGTGACTGTGGTTTGCATACTCTGTGGCATTACAGTAACAACAGATGGTAATGCGCTGTTCTGTGTAAAGGATGTTAAAATACAGCTTGCCTCACTCCTGCATTTTTCATTTCCACAGTTATTTATTTCCCAGCGCTAGCTCCAACGGGTTATATGGGCCCGGGCACAAATGAATGCATTAGCAGTAGGTTCTTCGAATACAGAATGAAATATCATCGGAATAGTCCTGGAAGTGTTCAGTGAAAGCTATCGGGACGAACTGGTGGCGTAGTAGTTTAATACTATCAGTAATTGTGAAAATGAATACGGCATAAAAACCGCAAATAGAGAGATTTGTAGTCAAAGGATGTTCACGAAAGGAAGAGATAGACCACAGAGAAAAGTTTTCGCCACAGATCTTGTAAGCAGATTCCGCAAAAGCCTACGACAGGAACATGGAAATATATTTATGTAGCTAAATGGAACAACAAACTGTAAATAAAAATAATATAGAAAGGGCAAAATAAAACTTGATGGCTACGGTGATGTAGATGGGGGAGGTGAGTTCGAGAGCACACATTCCATTACTAGAAGTCAGGACTTATATTCGGGTCCTGTAAAAGACAGAAAATGGCAGCCTTGAGCATCTTGATCATTGTAGAAGCTGAGTATGTGACCGTGGCACACAATTCAAGAAACAGTGTGAATCATAAGTAAAACAGGGCCAAATGTCAGTATAGAATCCACTAAGATGTTCTGTGAGCTATAAATGTGGCCAACAATAGTGTTATTAATGCCAAAATTATTAGCGTCAGGACCAAACACACCGATATAAAGCTTTTACAACAGACCAAGTAGAGCAAGGGAGTAGTGAAGTAGACTATTTATGCACAGAGGAGATGTTGGCTGACCTACAAGGGTAGCCCAGAAAGTAATGCACCGCATTTTTCTCAGCAGAAAACAATGCTACGAGTGCGAAACGTTACGTATGGATTACTTGAAGTCTCCTGAGCGAGCGCGCCAAGTTTCCGTCACTTCCGGGATATAGCGTAGCTGCAGGACAGTGTCAAAACGGCGTCTGCAGGTGATGTGCGCTGTAAGAGAAAGAAACTCTTTGGAATATCTACAAACGCTTGTGCAATGTCTGTGGAGCATATTCTGTCGACAGAAGTACAGTTAGTCACCGGGCACGGAGGGTGACGTAATCAGAAGGCGCTCCACGATTTTGCAGCGGTCGGGGAGACCATCCACAACTGCCACCCATGACTGCCCTGACCTAGCCCCTCAGACTTACACTTCTTTGGGCCATTAAAGGATGCCATTCGTGGAAGACATTTTGAGGACGATGAGGAGGTCATTATACAGTAAAGCACTGGCTCCGCCACCTTGACGAGTATGGGTACCAACATGGTATACATGCCCTTGTTTCGTACTGGAGAAAGGCCATTGAATGGGTGGAAAAGTAGGGTGTGTAGGTAAAACACCATTCTTTCGTGTGTGTAATTCTCATTATGTTCAATAAGGAATTGTTGAAGAAAAAAATGCGGTGTATTACTTTCTGGGCAACCCCCGTACTGTCTGTTCCGGCGTATTGACAAGCACCGGCACGAGGACGGAGATCGTAAGTACAAAGAAGGCGGTGAGACGGCCACTAGCCCGTTGAATAGGACCGCACCGCGACAGGAGCGCTCCCCTAGCTGAAGAGAACATAAGCGCCGCACCTCCCAACCTCGACCGGACACTATTTCGAGTGCAGTAGACATCAGCCTAGAAGAGAGTGCTACGATAGCAGTTAGTAGTGATCCATATCAATTGCTTACATGGACATCGTCTATAGAAAAGAATATTACTGTTTGCATGTCTCCCATCGCTTGCGACACTTGTCATAAATTCGAAGGTAAGTATTGTCAATCTTCTTATTTGTAATAAAAACTATTAATGTGATTTCCTTGAATTGTTGTATAGCATTCCGGGAACGCAGCGTCCTTTAGGCACATTATAAGCAACGAGTGGGCAGGGCCCCACACTATTCAAACCCTTGAGCAAGGAGAATTTTCGGAAGATAGTGACACGAAATGGTTTGACTTGTGAAAGAGACATCCCAAATGTCTTTTAAAACAGGATTGTTGAGTATATATTAACAATATATTTCGAAAGTAAATGTGTCTGCGGCAAAGTGTACTGCATGGAGTGTAAGAGATCTCTACGACTCTGCTTTGCATACTCTGTGGGACTGCCTTAAAGACAGACTGTAATTCGATGCTCTGTATAATGGATGTTAAAATCTAGCTTTCCTTATTACTGCATTTTTCGTATTCAGAACTAATTATTCCTCTGCGCTAGTTCCTAAACATTTCTGCTCTGCAAAGATCATAAATTTGAAATTTAATTTTTATAGTTTTTGGATTAGTTACATGACTTCACAGAAATTTTCACTAACATTTAAACTTCATTAAATGTTATTAACTCAAATTTTGCAGCTCTGTTATCGAGACGCACTACAGCTACGAGAGCAGTTTTCACGTCGTTGTTCATTGCTACCCAGATAACCAAAATAGTGTTGAAAAGGAAATTATTCTTTAATTAAATTTCCCAAGGACCAATTTTAGTTCCAAAGTAAGTCAGCTTATCATCAAATCTCATAGTGAGGTTTTGTGATAACGATAAGTTTCAGGGAGATAGTGATTTTCTCAGAATTTTCGCAATTACATTTCTCTGTGGATACTGGCAGTTTTGTCACCAACAATTAGCGTTACGCAAGCTATCAGCTCTAATGTCTGTGGTGTGGGTGCCATTCAAAACAGGAAGCCCAAAATTTAGTAACTGTAAGATAATTTAACATTAAAAACACAGTTGAAAGAAAAACAGCCCTGGGTCACTATTTGTAACGAATTAATCGGGTTTCAACACAGAATTTAAATCAAAGAATCGTCTATATTCTATAACATGGTCACAGAATTATGACAAAAACGTTTGACAGAGTACGAGTACGGAATCATCGTGAAAGACTAGCAGTACTTATATGTCATTTATAAAATAATAAATATGCCAAAAGCGCATTAGTCTCAAAGATATTTAAGATAAAGAAAACAGTGATGGCGAGCCACTAAGGGCAGCTCGTTACTTGCGTGCTGCAGATTGCAAAACGGACTCAAGTCCGCAATTAGGAAACAATTAGATATCAAGGAATAACAATTTGCATATGCATATGCAGCAACTATACACTCACAGTTATCGTGACATCAGATGGCGAAACAACGATTTCCGAGAAAATGGCGGGTATGAGAACTGGAGAATTGAAAATTACAGACAATAGCAAAATATGGTTTTGAATGAATCAAATTTCACCCTCGACAATTTCATTCTAATAATGCAGAACCGAGATAGCTGAAGTTTCGCTACCTATTTCACAGTGACGCGACAGTGGCGGACAACAATGACTAGAGGAGATGATTACAGAAGATTCACACAAAGAGAAAGTCCCACCGACATTACTGAAAATGTTTTTTGTTCGTAAGACATAAGGGACACGTTGTTACAAGAAAATGAGGAACCTCAAGACCAAATTTATCATCCCGTCATCTGCATATTAATATGAAAACATATTTAAAGCACAGTTATAGATTCAGGCTTTGGAGATGCAATGGTTTGTTATTTAGCGATCACTAAATCCAATTCAGATGAACCTTACTCTACTTTACCTTATAGTGATGCACCATCCAGTAAATGTAACGCAGATGAAATTTTCCCTATTTTAACTTTACATAGAACAAACGTTAGAGGAGCTTTTTCAGGAAACGGTATCGATGTAAAATCGCCAACCCACTTACTATTCACTGCACAAATTCACACTTCCCTTGCAGTCACCTGGATCGTTGCACTACTAACAACAGAGATTGTGTTTGACATGGATTTCTTAAACAGGCAGAAATTAGTACTGGATTTTCAAAATTCATGTATTTAGCTACAAAACAATGATACGGTAAGTTACATTCCATTCAGAGAAGCATTGTCGCGCGGAGTGGCCGCGTGGTTTGAGGCGCCATTTCACGGATTGCGTGCCCCCCCGGAGGTTCGAGTCCTGCCCTGGGCATGGATGTGTGTGTTGTTCTTAACAAAAGTTGGTTTAAGTTACTTAAAGTAGTGTGTAAGTCTAGGGACCGATGACCTCAGCAGTTTGATCCCTTAGCAATTCGCACTCACTCACTCAGAGAAGCAAGAGATAAATAGGCTTCAGTTTTTCACGGTAACAGAAAACAGGGGTTGGTATACGTCATACATCCTCCACTGATGTAGAATTTCCTGTCATTAATCAAAATGAAGAATCATATTTAGAAATTTATCACACAATACAATCAAAGATGTACAGGTATGAAGCTGCAACAAACATGGGTAGGAAACAATGTGAGGTAGTCTCACAGACTCGTTCTCGTGTTTTTGACAACGTTTCCTGATCTATTGCGGACCTGTTTACGAATTTCAAGTAAAAACCCACAATACATTTGTTTCCAGACACTACAAGATTTCATTCTTTTAGAGAGACAAAGTGAAACAGGGAATTGAATTTATGCTCTAACAAAGTATAATTGAAACACCAGCTAGCGCTTTTAAAAGTCCGTTGAATGGTTCTCAAAAAAAAAATCCTTTTACATTTTTGTAGATTCAAGACTAATTAATGGCATCGTAGTAACACAAATAGCCAGACCGAAGACATTAGGTAAAAGGTAAATTGTTACAAAAAAATTCAAGGAATTACCACATTTTCCACATTCGATTTAAAATCAGGAGTCTGGCAGATCAAATTCCATCCCACTTCTCGCATTCATACAGCCCTTTTATGATGCGGAATTTGTTATCAATTATGCACACCATTTTTCTCTCTTAATATTTCATTTGCAGTTTTCGTCATAGGTTTGCACTTGTTTCCCGACACATTTAAAGGACAGGACCGCTACTTACGTCGACAACAAACTTGTTTTTGAGGAAAACTGGTACCAACATAACACCGCCTTGAACTCATTATTTTCAAATCATGGGATTGCTGTCAGTTTAAACAAATGTGAGTGAGGAAAATCGTCTATTAAATTTTTAGATCATATCATTTCAGCTTTTGGGTTTGGACCCCATCCCGACAAAAGTCTGACCAATTTTGACATTACAGTTCATATTGCTAAATGCCAACTTAGAAGTTTTTTGGCCCTCTCAATTGTTTTCGCCGTTTCTTTCCCTAAAAATCTGTACCTACTTCAGGATTATGTCAATGAAGTGGTAGTTTAGGGACGAACAAGCACAAAAGGAATTTGATAAACTGAAAAATCCTTTACTAATGCAACTTTTCTTTCTCACCCGGAACTTTCGCGAAATTTTGGCATCGTGACTGACACATCCAACACAGTGCTTGGTGTTCACGTGTTTCAACATGGAAATCGTGCAATTGTTACTAAGAGCACTGCATTTGCCAGCAGTGTTCTTTCCTCTTCCGAAATAAGTTATTCAATCACAGAATTAGGGCATTAGCTGTCTTTTGGACTTCGACAAAATTTCGACAATTTTTACTTGTCATACATACAAAACTGCGTGCAGACCACCGTGCGTCTTATGACCACCGAACTTTCTCGTGATTTCTGTGGAAAATGGGCGTTATATTTACAGGAATTTCATTTCGTTGTTTATACATTCCTGGAAAAGAGAATACTGTTACTGACTCCTTTTTACGATCTCTTGGTGGTTCACAATTTGGTTCATCCACAAAATTCTGTTAGTCCAGTTTCCGTCTTCGATACATACAACATGTTGGTATCGAAAATTACGTTTCGTTTGATTTAAAGGACATTGCTAAGGAAAAAGATAAAGTTGCCATATGGAAGAACATCAAGAAGCTGTGGCGAGACACAAATACCTTGACAGTTAGACATTATTATTTGGTTGTGAACGACATACTCTTCAAATGCTTGAATCGTGACAGCGATACACGACTTTGATTTTAACACGAGATTTGATTATCATGTTACTTTGGTACATTCATCTCAGTTATGCACACTAGACAGTGACATAATTTTTTTATATAATTCATCAGACTTCTTACTTTCTCAACATGGAAAACCGTATCTGGTATGTTCTGACCAAATTGTAAAGTCTTTAAGGAAACTAAAACATCCACCACTTCACATTTTGCTCAGCTGTTTCCCATCATCCCTCTTAAATTACGTCATTTATCAGCTTTGGACTTGTATGGACCCATTCCAAAGAGCGGCAATGACAATACAGCTCACATCAAAATTTGTTTCGTTTACACCACGTCGTAAAGTGACTGAGACGTTTACGTCTGCAGCATTTACCAACGACTTTTGAGAGAGCTGGGACTTGTTGCCGAAATCATCTTTGACAATGGACCTCAATTTCATTTGACTCTTTGGATACATACAAAGAAAATTAGAAAAATTCCCATCAGCAAACTTCTTCCAACCCATCTTAAAGAATCATAAAAGAAATAACAAGGTTATGTAGAATGTACTACCACAAAAAGCACACAGAATGGGATAGGTATTTTCAAATGTTTTGGGTTACCACTTTACTCTCTTCACATTTTATATTGAAAAATAAAAAAATCCCGCTCAGAAAATGATAATAACTCTTCCAAAATCAAAATTCTGAAGAGACCATGAAGTCACAGAAACACTTCTTAAACACATCAAAAAGGCAGAAGAGAAGAGAAAACGGCTACAGAAGAGGAGATGCAACAATATAGTCTTCTTGATCTAAAATGGACCATTTTGTAGTCGCCGTATAGCTCACCGGAATGCTACTGAAATCGAAATACCGTGCGCAAAAGAATACCGTGGTCTACACCACTTTTCCAAAGTAAAACATCTTCTAGAGCAATTCTTTGATAATTTTTTGCCGGGGTGTACATATTTCTTAGCTTAGTCGTGTGGTGATAGATGTTATTCTCTCAGTGAGGAATGGATTGTTGTAAATATATGTGGAAGTTAAGTCATGAGACATTTCATCCTACGTATTAGTAGACCGTAATCCTCCCCCCCCCCCCCCCCATAACATATGGTAGAAGAGAATGGCCATTTCTTTGTATTTATTTCACTTTATTTTAGTAACATAGTGTACTTTACTGTTACAGATATGAATTACAATGTCACTAATGAAGAAACTTTCTAGTGAGATGTATCACACAAAGATACTGGCAAATCTACATTTCAAAAAGGAAGCAGTAACTTTTAGTAGAGCAGAGATGTATCATGGCACAAAATCATGAATGTTGGTTGGCAATATCGGGTACTGTGTAAAGAAATGGCACTTTCTTTTTTTACAGATTGACACACTGAACTATGCAATTTGTCAAATATTGTGCAGTATGTAATTGTGGAACAAGTAGAGAATATTGGTTGGATTTAACGTCTTTTGTTACTAATCGGAGGAGTTTTATAATTATCAGAAAAGGATTTTGTGGATTTATGAATTATGTATTTTAGCAGATATGTTGTAAGATTTCAGGAAATATGCAATGATGTTAGGGAGTGTTAGGACTTACATGATTATTGGCTTGTGGTGGACACTTTGAGTTATTGTGGTTTAGTGATTTTAGGAGATATCTTAGAAATGGAGAGAAGATGTGTTTGGAAATTTGCTGCTTTTTTTTATACATTGTGAAGAGAATTTTTTGGCCTGTAAGCATTTTTTTCTGTGTGGGTAATGATTTTTATGAGAGGTGACATATCTCTTCATGTGATTGACTTGACAACTGTTTGGTTAAGCTAGTCCCAACAACTTTTCTTTCTCACTTCACAGTTTAATTATTTCTTTTTAACTTCTTCATCTCAGTTTAACGGATTTAAATATGTTTACTAATCACTTAAAGCAACTATTCTTTATCTTATTTACGTATAGCTGTAAGACATTATTTGGTAACACTTTGTCTTTCTTGCATTTTGGGTACGCTAAGCATTTATTTTAGTGCTAATGATCAGCAACACGTGCATAGAATGAGTATGTGTGGTCACATTTTTACTTTCGTTACGTTTTGTGATGGACTGACGACTGACGCTTCAGTATAATTAATTTCTTTTGACAGGTACAGCATCAATTTTGTGCACAAACCTTTATTTCTTCCCTTCATCCACTTTCCTTCTCAATAGCAGTTCGAGCTAAATTTTGTAGAAAATAGTATTATGTTTTATGATTACTGTATACTGTAAGTAAGACAACCATAAGGAAGATTTTACTTTCGTAATTGCATTTGGACAGGTTTTTTTATGGCAATACTACGATTTTTATTCTCAATTCATGTCTTGTATGGATACATTATTTTACTCACGTTTCTTACCCAGAATTCGATGTAACAGTGGTATAAAGAAATTTTTTTATATGTTACTATCGAACCTTTTTGGTTACTCTGTCAACTTCAGCTGTATATTGTAGACTGGTCTTGAATGCCACCACAAAATTCATTCTCCTGTGGAAATTTACTTTACGTATTTGCGTTACCGTATGCTAACACCCACATTTCAGCTTTTATTCAGGCTTATGTATTCACCCACTTGTTACAATGTTTGTCTGTTATTTATTACACTCGGTCATAATTTTCATGGAAATATTTCAGCATACTCTTCTGCACTCTGAGACACCTATAAAACGAATAGAAGTTTTGTTTACAACAACAATCCTCTGAGTCTGCTCCTAGCCTCCTCACGTATAAAACAACACACTGATGCAAGTCATACGTTGTTTATACACTAAGTCTCCGGAAAAACTCTTAGATGAGTTTTGTTTTATGGAGTACTAGATACATTTTGGTTAACGTCTATTTTCACTGAATATACGCAATTCAACGATGACAGCCGAGTTTTTGCAATGGTGTAAAAAAGTGACATTTCAGTATAGTTCCGTTTTCATCTTTGTGATGCAACAAATTTGTTAAGGTCGACCCACATACTACATGCGGAGTAAAGCAATCAACCAATTACCATGAATGATATTACCACACTTCCTTTTTTACTGGTGCTTTGAGCACGCTTATGGAACTGTTAGTGCGCCTGTGCACAATGATTCAAACTAGTTTCTCATGGATTATTTGTGTGCCTGTGTACAACGATTTAAAACAATTTTTCAATGATTAACAGTGTGCCTGCCTAAGACAATTGAAAATAATTTGTAAGTACTGTGAATTATGTTACACTTTTGTGCTGTTACGTTTATCATTTCTTTATTTCTGCTCATGTACATTGCGTTTTAACTTTGTTAGCGAATTGTGAAGTTTAATCCTTGTTAGCTACAAATGTCGTTCGGCGAAATTCTGGCTGGAGAGTCCAAGGGATGTGAAAGGTATATGTGTAAATTTTCTTACGAATTTTTCTTGTTTCGGATGTTTGGGAGTACAGTCGTGATGTCTGAATTGCTTAGACATGCACGCTCAGTCCCAGTAGAGAATGCGAATATGCGAGCCAGTTTTATTTGTCGATCGCGGGGAGAGAAGAGGAGACAGACAGTCGAGCTTGAGAGTTAGATGTGATCAATCGAGTTTCGGTATAGTAGCGTTAAGCAGCAAGCAGTGGGGAGTTTTGGGAACTATATCACGGGTTAATGGAAGATTTATTGTGGAGAGGAAAAGAAATAATTTTTACGTAGGTACGATGATACTCTTTTCGATGAACGGATTACAGGCAATGATTAAGTTTGTTTTGTCTGCGGCAGCGGTTTGATTGTGCAGTCGGTTCGTCAAGAGTCCAAATTAGTTACCAATTTGCCTTCAATCTTTTGTTGGCAATTTTAGATAATTGTGTGACAATTGGATTTAAGAATTAGATTTTGCGATTTTGTATAAAAAAGGATCATATACGTGACGTTTCATTTTTGTAATTCTTGTATTGTAGTTACTTGACTTCAGAGAAACCTTAAACATAATTAAAGTATCATAATATGTTACCACATCAAGTGAAACTACACTCCTGGAAATGGAAAAAAGAACACATTGACACCGGTGTGTCAGACCCACCATACTTGCTCCGGACACTGCGAGAGGGCTGTACAAGCAATGATCACACGCACGGCACAGCGGACACACCAGGAACGGCGGTGTTGGCCGTCGAATGGCGCTAGCTGCGCAGCATTTGTGCACCGCCGCCGTCAGTGTCAGCCAGTTTGCCGCGGCATACGGAGCTCCATCGCAGTCTAACACTGGTAGCATGCCGCGACAGCGTGGACGTGAACCGTATGTGCAGTTGACGGACTTTGAGCGAGGGCGTATAGTGGGCATGCGGGAGGCCGGGTGGACGTACCGCCGAATTGCTCAACGCGTGGGGCGTGAGGTCTCCACATTACATCGATGTTGTCGCCAGTGGTCGGCGGAAGGTGCACGTGCCCGTCGACCTGGGACCGGACCGCAGCGACGCACGGATGCACGCCAAGACCGTAGGATCCTACGCAGTGCCGTAGGGGACCGCACCGCCACTTCCCAGCAAATTAGGGACACTGTTGCTCCTGGGGTATCGGCGAGGACCATTCGCAACCGTCTCCATGAAGCTGGGCTACGGTCCCGCACACCGTTAGGCCGTCTTCCGCTCACGCCCCAACATCGTGCAGCCCGCCTCCAGTGGTGTCGCGACAGGCGTGAATGGAGGGACGAATGGAGACGTGTCGTCTTCAGCGATGAGAGTCGCTTCTGCCTTGGTGTCAATGATGGTCGTATGCGTGTTTGGCGCCGTGCAGGTGAGCGCCACAATCAGGACTGCATGCGACCGAGGCACACAGGGCCAACACCCGGCATCATGGTGTGGGGAGCGATCTCCTACACTGGCCGTACACCACTGGTGATCGTCGAGGGGACACTGAATAGTGCACGGTACATCCAAACCGTCATCGAACCCATCGTTCTACCATTCCTAGACCGGCAAGGGAACTTGCTGTTCCAACAGGACAATGCACGTCCGCATGTATCCCGTGCCACCCAACGTCCTCTAGAAGGTGTAAGTCAACTACCCTGGCCAGCAAGATCTCCGGATCTGTCCCCCATTGAGCATGTTTGGGACTGGATGAAGCGTCGTCTCACGCGGTCTGCACGTCCAGCACGAACGCTGGTCCAACTGAGGCGCCAGGTGGAAATGGCATGGCAAGCCGTTCCACAGGACTACATCCAGCATCTCTACGATCGTCTCCATGGGAGAATAGCAGCCTGCATTGCTGCGAAAGGTGGATATACACTGTACTAGTGCCGACATTGTGCATGCTCTGTTGCCTGTGTCTATGTGCCTGTGGTTCTGTCAGTGTGATCATGTGATGTATCTGACCCCAGGAATGTGTCAATAAAGTTTCCCCTTCCTGGGACAATGAATTCACGGTGTTCTTATTTCAATTTCCAGGAGTGTAGATTGCAATTGAATTCATTAAATACAGTGTCATTGTCCATATACCAAGAGTTAATTAATTTTCTTTTTATTTTAACCCATTATTAGAACATAATGAACCGGGAATGATAGAAATGTTCTAAAGAACGTATTCCATCTCTGCATATTTCAGTAATTAGGTTTTGCAGCTCTGTTATCGATACACACTGTAGCTATGACATTACACTACTGGCCATTAAAATTTCTACACCAAGAAGAAATGCAGATGATAAACGGGTATTCACTGGACAAATATATTATGCTAAAATTGACATGTGGTTACATTTTCACTCAATTTGGGTGCATAGATCCTGAGAAATCAGTGCCCATAACAACCACCTTTAGCCGTAATAACGCCTTGATACGCCTGGGCATTGAGTCAAACAGAGCTTGGATGGCGTGTACAGGTACAGCTGCCCATGCAGCTTCAACACGTTACCACAGTACATCAAGATTAGTGACTGGCGTAATGTGACGAGCCAGTTGCTCGGCCACCATTGAACAGACGTTTTCAATTGGTGAGAGATCTGCAGAATGTGCTGGCCAGGGCCGCAGTCGAACATTTTCTGTATCCAGAAAGGCCCGTACAGGAACTGCAACATGCGGTCGTGCATTATCCTGCTGAAATGTAGGGTTTCGCAGGGATCGAATGAAGGGTAGAGCCATTGGTCGTAACGCATCTGAAATGTAACGTCCACTGATCAAAGTGCAGTCAATGCCATCAAGAGGTGACCGAGACGTGTAAGCAATGGCACCCCATACCATTACGCCAGGTGCTACGCCGGTATGGCGATGACGGATACACGCTTCCAATGTGCGTTCACCGCGATGTCGCCAACCACGGATGTGACCATCATGATGCTGTAAACAGAACCTGGATTCATCGGAAAAAAATGACGTTTTGCCATTGGTGCACACAGGTTCATCGTTGAGTACACCATCGTAGGCATTCCTGTCTGTGAAGCAGCGTCAAGGGTATCCGCAGCCATGGTCTCCAAGCCAATAGTCCATGCTGCTGCAAACGTCGTCGAACTGTTCGTGCACATGGTTGTTGTCTTGCAAACGTCCCATCTGTTGACTCAGGGATCGAGACGTGGCTGCACGAACCGTTACAGCAATGCGGTTAAAATGCCTGTCATCTCGACCTCTAATGATACGAGGCCGTTCGGATCCAGCACGGCGTTCCGTATTACCCTCCTAAACCAACCGATTTCATATTCTGCTAACAGTCATTGGATCTCGACCAACGCGAGCAGCAATGTCGCGATACGATGAACCGCAATCGCGATAGGCTACAATCCAAACTTTATCAAAGTCGGAAACATTTCTTTTCCTTACACGATGCATCAGAACAATGTTTCACCAGGCAACACCGGTGAACTGCTGTTTGTGTATGAGGAATCGGTTGGAAACTTTGGTTCAAATGGCTCTGAGCACTATGGGACTTAACTTCTAACGTCATCACTCCCCTAGAACTTAGAACTACTTAAACCTAACTAACCACACACATCCATGCCCGAGGCAAGATTCGAACCTGCGACCGTAGCGGTCGCGCGGTTCCGGACTGTAGCGCCTAGAACCGCTCGGCCACCCTGGCGGGCGTTGGAAACTTTCCTCAAGTCAACACGTTGTAGGTGTCACCACCGGCGTCAACCTTGTGTGAATGCTCTGAAAAGCTAATCATTTGCATATCACAGCATCTTCTTCCTGTCGGTTAAATTTCGCGTCTGTAGCACGTTATCTTCATGGTGTAGCAATTTTAATGGCCAGTAGTGTAGTTTGCACGGCATTAGCCAGTGCGATGCAGGTAAGCCAAATACGTAAGAAAAAACAAGTTCTCTCTTTAATTAAATTTCACAAGGACCAACTTTTGTTTCAAAGTAATCAGTTCTTCATCAAACTTCACAGTGAAATTATGTGATAGCGGTAAGTGTCAGGCAGGTCATGATTTTGTTAGAATACTAGCTGTTCGATTTCTCTATTCATTCTCGCTGAATTTCGTCACCAACAGTTAGCGTTACGCAAGCTATCAGCTTTAAGGTCTGGTAAGTTTACCATACAAACCCGGAAGCCCAAAATTTACCATCTAACAGACAGTTTAACATTGAAAACACAATCAAGGATCCACCATCTCTAAAATAAATTTAAACAGGTAAGTTTCATGGTACAATATTGTATGGATGTCAACTGTGTAAGAGATATAAAAGATTGAAGCAAAATAACAACGGCCGTACTGGTGAGAGGCAAGAAGTCGAACCAGCCACAGGATATAAAGCGAGTGGGGGTGGGAGAGGCTAGAGAAGGGGAAGTGGAAGAGCTTTTTTGGGGGTGTAGGATACAAGATGCAGGGAATCGCTTAATTACAATTTGCAGTTATCAAGGCTAAAAAAATAATGATACAATAAATTACAAGGCAACTGCAAAGCTTATGCTATAATTTTTTTTTCCCGCAAACAGCAGGATGTTGGAACACAAGGAGCAGTAAACAACAGTAGTATCACATACGACGTGTAAGAATAAACGTCGTAGTTTATAGCGGTGCACATCAACATGTGCAATGAGGCCAGATTACTAAGATATTGAAAATCGCCATCTTTCGAATTACATCCTAGTAAAACATGTAATCATAAAAAAATCTAAAAGTGCATATAACTGTAAAAAATTTTTTTAGCTGACGCTTCATTGGTGCAAACAGAAGTTAGAACGTTAGGTTGTGTCTTCCGCGTCCAAAATACGAAGGCCCATAATGGTGCGTGGCAACAAGATATATCCATTTAATCCAACAGTATATAATTGGAGGCAAACGCGGGAGAAAGGAAAGGCAAAGGAAGGAACTAATGATATCAGCTGCATCTGGACTTTTTGCAGACTCAGCTAGTGAAAACGTGTGCCTGACCGGGATCAGATGCTGTGGTCTTCTGATCACTAGGCAGCTGTGTTAACCACTGCTCCACCCAGACACAATGTTTATCGCAAACGCGACGAGTATTTCGGCACCCTCCGTGGACGACTCAAATACCCACTAAGCACCACTCATCCACCATCCCTGTCTATGTACCACATGCTTGGTAATTTTAGATTCCCGCCGGAGGTCGAACAAAACGTGTATCCGCTCTGAAGATTCAGGCTCTGAGCACAGTGGGACTTAACATCTGAGGTCACTACTTAAACACAAGGAACAGTAAACAACAGAAGCACCACATACGTCGTGTATGAATAAACGTCCTGCTGTATAGCGACACACATCAACCAGCGTGAACTTTAAAACCTAGTTAACCTAAGGACATCACACACACATCCATGCCCGAGGCATCATTCGAGCCTGCGACCGTATCAGCAGCGCGGCGCCAGATTGAAGCGCCTAGAAACGCTCGGGCACAGCGGCCGGCGAAGATTTAGTATTCCTTGTCATCGAAACGAATCAGTTATATGAGTGTATGCTGTTGGACGTGTTTCAATCAACAGTCACCTCACATTCTTGTAATACTATCATTCATCCAGCTTTCTGGAAAGCCTTACTTCTATCTAGGCCAAACAGGTTTCTTTAAGAGTAAAATTTCCTGTGGCCAAAAAAGTATTTACGATCGTGAGCGCGGTGTGAAATTTTTTTCCGAGCAGTTTATTTTACGAGAATTCCTGCGACGGCCGGCTCGTGACACACACACAGGAGGCGGAGCCCGGGCTGTCTCCCTCTGTGTGAGAGCCGTCGTGGAGAGGGCAGCCGGCAAATGAGGTGGTCATTACCGGCCCCTGCTCTGCGCTGCGCGTCACCGCCCGGCCTGGCACTAGGCGGCCGCTTTGTGCGCCGGCATTATGGCGCCGGCCTTTGTGCGCGCAAATGAATTCCGCGACGGCGAAGAAAACACTTCGGTCTAATCTCCGTGTACCCCCGTCGCTGCCGCTGCCGACTACCTCTCCACGGGGAGGCTTCCTTCCATCCCGCCGTGTGCGGCCGCTTTACATCTCCGTGACACGCTATACGCATTACATTCACCCGTAAGTCTCCGTATAATTTGCTGGAGGAATATAAATAAAATTCTAAAGGTAGCACAAGTAAAAATGATATGAGATACCATTATCATATACTCCACATTTTAGGTAATTTTAGAAAAAGGCTCCGTTCGAATAGTCCTCGGAAGGCCCTATGGTACCGTCCGACCGCCATGTCATCCTCAGTTGTAGGCCTGACAAGATGCAGACGTGGCCACTGTCAGTTTTCTTGACCGCAGCTGCTACTTCTCAGACAAGTGGCTCCTCAATTAGTCTGACAAGGGCTGAGTGCACCCGGCTTGCCAAGAGCGCTCGGCAAAACATGGACGGTAATCCATCAAAGTGCTAGCTAAGCCCGACAGCGCTTCACTTGAGAGGTTTGAGGGGGAATGGTATTACCAATGCCGCACGGATATAGGCTTTAATTTGATGTAGGTGGTCGTTAAAGCCATATTCATAGGATAATAAAAATATGAAAACATCACGAGAAACGCACTCTTGGACCTACACCGAGTTGACAAAAGTCATGGGGCACAAATACATTTAGCGGTAGCGTCGCGTACACAAGGAATAAAGGGGTAGTACATTGGAAGAGCTGTCAGTTATACTCATGTGATTTATGTGAAACGGTTATCGCTTTAGTTATGGCGGTACATCAGGAATTAACAGACTCTGAACGCGGAGTGGTAGTTGGAACTAAGCACATGGGACGTTCCATTTCGAATATCGTAAGTGAATTCAATATTCGCATATTCACAGTGCTACGAGCGTGCCGAGAATACCAAATTCCAGGCATTACCGTTCATCGCGGACAACGCAGTGGCCGAAGGCTTTCACTTAACGACCGAGAGGAGCCGCGTCGGCATATGAGTTTTCAGTGCTAAGAGACAAGCAACACTGCCTGAAATGACTGCAGAAAACGACGTGGGGCGTACCACGACCGTATCCCGTAGGACAGTGCCGCTGAATTTGGCATTAGTGGGCTATGGCAGCAGATGGCCGACCCGGGAGCCTTTGTTATGAGTACGGTATCGCCTGCAGCACCCCTCCTGGGCTCGTGACCATATACGTTGGACCGTAGACGACTGGAAAACCGTGATCTGGTCAGATGAGCCCCGATTTCAGTTTGGTAAGAGCTGATGGTACGGTTCGAGTGTCGCGCAGACTCCAAGGAGCTATGGACCCATGTTGTCGACAAGGGACTACGCAAACTGGTGGTGGCTCCATAATCGTGTGGGCTGCTTCACATGGAAAGCACTGGGTTCTCTGGCCCAAAGAAACTGATACGTGAATGGAAATGGTTATATTCGGCTGCTTGTTGACCCTTTCAAATGGTTCAAATGGCTCTGAGCACTATGGGACTTAACATCTATGGTCATCAGTCCCCTAGAACTTAGAACTACTTAAACCTAACTAACCTAAGGACAGCACACAACACCCAGTCATCACGAGGCAGAGAAAATCCCTGACCCCGCCAGGAATCGAACCCGGGAACCCGGGCGCGGGAAGCGAGAACGCTACCGCACGACCACGAGCTGCGGACGGAGACCCTCTGCGGTCTCTCATGGACTCCATGTTGGTTCGGGCCAGATCTGTTGGCGACTGCTTTGAAGAACATTCTTTACAATTCGAGCCATCCGCATCGTCCGACATGGACCCCATCGATCATTTGTGAGACATAATCGAGAGTTCAGTACATGCACAAAACCCTGCACCGGCAACACTTTAGCTGTTATGGACGGCTTCAGAGGCAGCATGGCTCAACGTTTCTGCAGAGGATTTCCAACGATTTGTTGAGTCCATGCCACGTTAAATTTCCGCTCCACACTGGGCAAAAGCGCTCGATATTAGGTGGTATCTCATGACATTTGCGACTCAGTTTATTCATGTGAGAGCCTACGGAGGTAGGAGAAAACTTTGTAAACACCGCTAGACGTGTGTGCTTCAACTTAAGTGCAGATGCTTTCCAAGCTTACTGTCTGCTCAGTTGTATTTGACCACGAACGACACCCGCGCAAGTCCTCAATAGATTGTAAGAGTCCGTCATATACAAATAAGCGATCTGCGAAACTGCGAGTTTATTTTTTCGGAGCTAACTGAAGTCGGACGTGGGGAAATTGTTGGTGCTCGTTTAGTGGAAGCCTTTGGTGTTTAAAGAGCCATTGGGTGGGCTATTTATGCCGTATACATGGAAAGAAGAGAAACATCCTTTATTACAACACGTATGTATTGAGTGATAGTGACAGATTGTCATTGAAGAGGACAGTGACAGAAAATAAGAGGACGACAGCTGCAAATGTAACTGCAGCAGTGAATGTCACGCTCACAAAGTCTGTCAGCATTGAAACAACACGAAGTGAACAGACCTCACATCGTCCAGGGCTGGTTTTGTCAGCATGAGAATCAAATGTACCTTTCCTAGCCACCAGAGACCAAATTTAAATATTGTTTAATGTTTGTTGTCTGCTTTCCACAGAAGGGTGCGTGATTTCTATCCACATCCATCGTTGTTCCATGAACTTGCTACTATTTTGCCTGAGCAATGCAAGCTTACGCTGAAAAACACACAGGACCTGCTTCTGTCCATTCTGGCAATAGAAGAAGTTGTTTTAGATGATACCAGGTTTTCAACACCGTATTAGGAAGGGTACTATATTTTGTTATTGGTGTCTCCATTTTCTCGGCCACCTCTGTACCTCTGGATACTGGAAATCGGATCTGACGACCATAATAGCGAAGAGTATAAGGCCACAGGAGCATCCAGAAATGATGTCAGAAACCACGTCATTCAGCCTCTTTACGAAAGATCAGAAGCTGGGGCTGCGCGTCCAGACGTAATTTCGTACGTGTTTCGAAACAATAAACAGAAGTTTGCACGTATTTCGGCTTTTAAGTCGATATTCCGAGGGCATGAAGAAAATCTACAAAGGAATTTTCGGTGCTGCTGAACTGCTTGTGACTTAAAGTCAGTCAGTGAGGCACAACGGTCTATAAGCGATGTAGCACCCTAACGAAGGATAATTCAGGCAATGTCGCTTACCAAATGGTCTTATGCCGTGCTCGGCACATCCTTGGAGTGAAGTGATCTGAGCTGACATTGATGCCACATCGAGACTGTGGCGACAAGTGCGCTCGGCAGAAGCTGACGCAGTTCAGATGTTCAAGTGTGTGTGAATTCCTAAGGGACCAAACTGTTGAGGTCATCGGTCCCTAGACTTACACACTACTTAAATTAACATATGCTAGGAACATCACAGACACCCATTTCCGAGGGAGGACGCGAACCAACTGCGGGAGGGGCTGCACAATCCGTGACATGGCACCTCAAACTGCAGGACCATTTTTCGCGGCCCTGAGGCCGTCAGCGTCACCGAAAAGTGTGAGGCGTGCAGAAGGGACTTGAAGCAGAGGATATGTCAGTTGGTTTCGGTGGGACCTCGGTATGCCAGCCGAGTAAAATAAGTGCGAATTTCAGAGACTGCAGGGCACTCTCACTTGTGATTCAGTGTTATGCCACTTGGATTTCCGGGCGCGCGCCATTAATAACAGATTGCAGCCGTCCATGACTTCAGTCACCGAACGCATCGTGGTGTGACGCCCCGACCAGCAGAAGGGTAAAGTATTCGCTGCTATAGCGTTGGGCTCCAATACATGTTTCTCAGCACCCTGTTCTTTCGAAACACACACACATACACACACACACACACACACACACACACACACACACACACACACACATATATATATATATATATATATATATATATATATATATATTTAATAGTAGAATATAGGTGCTTGATGGTGGCGTAGTTTTTGTACCATAACCTGGATTCACGTGTATGAAGTCGGATAAAGCGATTAGTGTTCTGGTTAGTGTCGTGTGTCGATCCCCAGCTGATCACTTTGTCCACCATAGCGTTCGTGAAATGAAAATGTTTGTGTGACGGTTCTTTAGACATTTTTTGTCTCGTAATGTTAAGAATGAATAAATCTGTTATCATTTAGATCACAACTTCTGGTTAACATTAAATTGTCATTTTTGTTAAAGTCCAGATTCTAAAAGAGAGTAGCAAGCTTGCAAATTCTACTAGAAGATAGTGCTTCCCTTGGTTCGGAAACGGAAACTGGCCGGTTTTTGCTCAGTAGCGATATTGTGCAACATATATGCTTGTGGTACTGCACAAAGGACTGTGTCCACTCAACTGAATTAAGCAGTTGGACACTTTGTGTACCCGGTATGTAAACCCTGTGAAATAGTCTTCATGGAAGGACAGCATACCTTCTATTTATTTTCTGTTTTATGCAGAGCAGAGTCCACCGTCTGTTTACAAACGACATGTGTAGGAATAACTGACTAATGCCTCTTGATTTATTGTGGACTGTGCTATGTTACTGCGACGAGAATTAGAATCCAGCGACGCGTCTGTGGCCGCACAATGATTGTACTCTGTAGGTACTATTTGTGCACCCTTGCTGTCACGCACATGGCTCTTTCAGATGTATCAAGCTACAGTGAGCTCGAATGACGCTTCAGTTTGCACTCTGAGTGATATATATATATATATATATATATATATATATATATATACAGGGTGGTCCAAAAGTGCGGACACAACCTGATAAAATCCAGATGGAGTAGCAAACAAGGAGACAGAGTCCCTACACACGAGGAACGGGAAGGGAGAAACTTTATAGGCTATGCCACCAACATGGCGGCCATCTTGAAAGCCGCCATCTTGGATTCAACTCCAAAACTTCAAATGGGAATGTGGTCATGTGACATATCAAACAGATAGAGAATTTCATCAGAAAAACAATACCGTTGTTATTTTAAACATAGCTTTATTCATTCTCGCGTTATAGCCAATTACTTGCGGCAGCAGTGGGACGCTCGGCAGCGTGAGTATTACGAACTGAGAAGTCATAAAATGGAGTCTGAAACGGTGCAAAGTGACTATCCCATGCCTGATATGTTATATGTGTTTAATTGTTAGGTATCATTTATTCATGCTAACGTTTTAATCATTGTTTCCTTATTTACAGCTTAAGAATGTCCTGAACACATGAAGAACGCATTGAAATCATCTTGATATCAGGAGAAAGAAGCACACGGGTCATTGCTGAGGATTTCAGCAGTCGTCACCCAACCACACAGCCCATCACTCACAGTGCAGTTGCCAAACTTTTGGCCAAATTCCGAGCAACAGGTTCTGTCGCAGATAAACCCATGGCAGGAAGACCAGAATCCGCCACCGATGAAGCAACAACAGTGAGCATGTCGGCATCATTTAGCAAGAGTCCGCAACGGAGTACTCGTCACCTGTCACAAGAATGTGGTGTTAGCCGTACCTCCATACTGCGAATTTTATCGCAGCACAAATTGCACCCGTACAAAATTCAGCTGCTCCAACACCTCAACGAGGATGACCCAGACCGTCGGGTACAGTTCGCAGAATGGGTGACACAGCAGCTGCAGATGAACCCACGTTTCCCCTATCAGGTGCTCTTCAGTGATGAAGCCAATTTGTTTATCAATGGTGAAGTGAAGAAGCAGAATCGCAGATACTGGTCCGATACAAATCCGCACAGGATTGATGCTTCCAAAACGGTCGACTCACAAAAAGTGATCGTCTGCTGTGGTGTATGGGGTACCAAAGTCGTTGGACCTTTTTTATTGATGCTACGTTAACAGCCAACGATTATCTGAGGTTATTGGATGAAGAAGTGTTTTCCTCGTTGTTAACGGAGGACGGGACATTTTCGGAATTCTTCCAGCACGATGGAGCCCCACCATATTATGGGAACAATGTGCGAGCATACCTGGATGTGCAGTTCCCTCAAAAGTAGATAGGTCGTAGGGGTGCTGTGGAGTGACCACCACGTTCACCAGATTTGACTCCTATGGATTTTTATCTTAGGGGTCATGTCAAAGCACTGGTTTATTCTGTGAAAATACGGGATTAGCATCATCTAAAGCAGCGCATTGTTGATGCGTGTGGTCAAATTCAGCCACATGTGTTGGTCAAAATTCATCAGGACTGGGTTCGGAGGATAGCATTAACAGTCCAACGTAATGGACAACATATCGAGCCTTTCCTATGACTGTTGGTGGTCTCTCGGGACTGTATAACATCGGCGTAATGTCTCCTCGGTACATAACACACATGCTACCGAGCGTCCCACCGGTGCCACATGTAACTGGCTATAAGCCGAGAATGAATATAACTATATTTAAAATTAAAACGGCATTGTTTTTCTGGTGAAATTCTCTATCTGTTTCATATGTCACATGACCACATTCCCATTTGAAATTTTGGAATTGAATCCAAGATGGCGGCTTTCAAGATGGCCGCCATGTTGGTGGCATAGCCTATAAAAGTTCCCCCTTCCCGTGTGTAAGGACTGTGTTTACTTGTTTGCTACTCCATTTGAATTTTATGAGGATGTTTCCGGACTTTTGGACCACCCTGTAGTTCAAATGGCTCTGAGCACTACAGAACTTAACATCTGAGGTCATCAGTCCCCTAGAACTTAGTACTACTGAAACCTAACTAACCTAAGGACATCACACACATCCGTGCCCGAGGTAGGATTCGAACCTGTGACCATAGCGGTCGTGCGGTTCCAGACTGTATCGCTCGGCCACATTTGCCGGCTAGTCTGTTGCACACAGACAATCTCACTCATATATGTGTCAAAGCGCGCGCGTGTGTGTGTGTGTGTGTGTGTGTGTGTGTGTGTGTGTGTGTATGTGTTTGTGTGTTTGTTGACCGTAGTTATTATGATCTTTGGGAATTATTTAAATTGCTTTGAAATTGTGGTCATTTTGCTGAAAGTGTATATTAATCGATTGCTAGTACTACAGTCAATGGGTGTGGCTGGTCACTGATTCCATGACAAGACGTTAATACGTTTTTCCGTGGAGATGAGCATATTATGAGCATCTAAACTGTAATGGACTTGTGCATTATCTTGCTATGGCGACAGCGTGGCCCGAAGCAAATAGTATGCCTAGCAAGGGCCCAACCGGAAGGGATTAAGCTTTTATGTAAATAAAGCCGCCGCTGTTTGGTGGACACAATACGGAACATTTTGAGTGACCAAACTGCTTTTGACCAGTACAGATGAACCATTATGTTTCTAGAATTTATAGCTTATTCTCCTGAAATGTTAAATTATATTGCATTTGGGAATTTTAAATGATAGATGTTTTTAAATAATAAATTGTTCGAACCCTCATTTTTCGCTTACTGTAGCCAAAGTCTGCTTCACACCATCTAATGGCACCCTCCATCGGCCCACTGTTCGTTGATCTGAAACCTTTACGGAACTCTATTCAGGTAAGCGATAGAATATAGAAAAGAAAAAAAGCTGTACCAGTCATCATGTACACTCCTGGAAATGGAAAAAAGAACACATTGACACCGGTGTGTCAGACCCACCATACTTGCTCCGGACACTGCGAGAGGGCTGTACAAGCAATGATCACACGCACGGCACAGCGGACACACCAGGAACCGCGGTGTTGGCCGTCGAATGGCGCTAGCTGCGCAGCATTTGTGCACCGCCGCCGTCAGTGTCGGCCAGATTGCCGTGGCATACGGAGCTCCATCGCAGTCTTTAACACTGGTAGCATGCCGCGACAGCGTGGACGTGAACCGTATGTGCAGTTGACGGACTTTGAGCGAGGGCGTATAGTGGGCATGCGGGAGGCCGGGTGGACGTACCGCCGAATTGCTCAACACGTGGGGCGTGAGGTCTCCACAGTACATCGATGTTGTCGCCAGTGGTCGGCGGAAGGTGCACGTGCCCGTCGACCTGGGACCGGACCGCAGCGACGCACGGATGCACGCCAAGACCGTAGGATCCTACGCAGTGCCGTAGGGGACCGCACCGCCACTTCCCAGCAAATTAGGGACACTGCTGCTCCTGGGGTATCGCCGAGGACCATTTGCAACCGTCTCCATGAAGCTGGGCTACGGTCCCGCACACCGTTAGGCCGTCTTCCGCTCACGCCCCAACATCGTGCAGCCCGCCTCCAGTGGTGTCGCGACAGGCGTGAATGGAGGGACGAATGGAGACGTGTCGTCTTCAGCGATGAGAGTCGCTTCTGCCTTGGTGCCAATGATGGTCGTATGCGTGTTTGGCGCCGTGCAGGTGAGCGCCACAATCAGGACTGCATACGACCGAGGCACACAGGGCCAACACCCGGCATCATGGTGTGGGGAGCGATCTCCTACACTGGCCGTACACCACTGGTGATCGTCGAGGGGACACTGAATAGTGCACAGTACATCCAAACCGTCATCGAACCCATCGTTCTACCATTCCTAGACCGGCAAGGGAACTTGCTGTTCCAACAGGACAATGCACGTCCGCATGTATCCCGTGCCACCCAACGTGCTCTAGAAGGTGTAAGTCAACTACCCTGGCCAGCAAGATCTCCGGATCTGTCCCCCATTGAGCATGTTTGGGACTGGATGAAGCGTCGTCTCACGCGGTCTGCACGTCCAGCACGAACGCTGGTCCAACTGAGGCGCCATGTGGAAATGGCATGGCAAGCCGTTCCACAGGACTACATCCAGCATCTCTACGATCGTCTCCATGGGAGAATAGCAGCCTGCATTGCTGCGAAAGGTGGATATACACTGTACTAGTGCCGACATTGTGCATGCTCTGTTGCCTGTGTCTATGTGCCTGTGGTTCTGTCAGTGTGATCATGTGATGTATCTGACCCCAGGAATGTGTCAATAAAGTTTCCCCTTCCTGGGACAATGAATTCACGGTGTTCTTATTTCAATTTCCAGGAGTGTATTTGTATGATAATCGTGATAATGTCACAGAATTTCTTAATAAATTGCTGTGGGAGGCAGAATCATGAAGCAGTGTATTTTGTGGAGAACCTCATTAATTCATCCTTCTCAACAGCTCAGTGGTCAATGGATCTGGCTGCTACGCGGATGCGAATCCCAATGTTTCTGAGGATTTTTTCTTGGGGGGACTACTGGAACGTGATGCATTTAGTCTCGTGATCTCAGTTTGATAGCTGCTTCAGATTCAAATCGGAGCTCCAAAAGTTAGGAAAGCCGGAAATGCCTGGGAGAGCGCTGTTCTGACTACGTGTCCGTCCATTCCGCATGCAAGTGATGACGTTGGCAGGAAATGACACGGCACCCTGTCGATCCCGATTGCCACATCTGGCCCCGAACGTGGAGATTTACTGGTTTGCTTTCAAAATTCACGTGATCCAGGACGAAATTAGATTAATATGGACTCATTCTGAGGTATAGGTCTCTCTAGATAAATCAGCGAATTTAGTATAGGGAGATATGGAGGAGGCGTGGGATGACACTGGTTCATTACGTACCCTCCATCCTACACCGACGACGCAAAAAAAAAAAAAAAAAAACCTCCCTCTGCAGTGTCTACCAAATAAATCCTATTCGCCAAACTTAACAATCGTGATATACGGACATATGAGAAAAGTGATCATAAATAGTCTAGGTGTAAATGGATTGTAATTATCTTGACAGAGTTAGACTTTAATTCAGATTGAAAAGGTTTTGTGCTTCATCCGGTATAATTATATTACCTTCAGAATGAAAGGAAGAAAAATTGAAAACAACAAAACCCAGTTGGAAGGGAGGTTAAAATTAATGTACTGGAAATGACATCTTCCGACAGACGAAGAAGCAAGCTTCACAGCCGAATTTAAAGCTTAGCTCTGCCAGTAATTTCCTTCCTGATTTCCTCAACACCACAAAATCTATTTTCCGTACCCTACTGGATTATCCTCTTTAGGAGAAAGTATTTTGTAAAGAGAGCATTAGCCACAACTTCGAGCTTCTTTCCAAAGTGAAATGTCGCCCACGTACAGGAGTTTGCTCTGAAATGAACTGCACTGGCAGAGTGAAATCGCTTTATAGGCGTTGCTAGTCGCAGTCTCTCCACTCCCCTCAACCCCCTCCCGACCCTACCCCCCTTTCGCACGTACGCCAATAAGCTTCAAAGAGCTGCCACGTATAAAACAGCTTCAAACGTCTGATTAATTTACGAATGAGCTCATGTATTGAATGTCTCACTTTAAGCATGAATGGCAGTACTAGGTTTCGGAAAAGCATTTGACGCGGTGTCCCATAATAGACGCGCATATGGGATACGTTGCCAGATATGTGAGTGACTCGAGTGCTTCTTACAAAGCAGATATTCAGAGCACTTCTTACGAAGCAGTAATCCAGAACCGATCTACATCTACGTCTAGATCATACACAGCAAGCCACCTAATGGTGTGTGGCGGAGGGTACTTTCGGTACCACTATCTGATCCCTCCAACCCTGTTCCACTCGCGAATAGTGCATTGGATGAATAATTGTCAGTAAGTCCCTGTATTCGCTCTAATTTCTCGAATTGTCTCCTCGTGGTCAATACGCGATATATATATACATATATATATCCTCTATCAGTCCTATCTGATAGCGATCCCAGATAGATGAACAATATTCAAAAATAGGGCGAATAAGCCATATAAGCCACCTATTTCATTTAATTAAGATACTTCTGATGAATCTGAGACTGGTGTCCGCTTTCTCCACTATCTGTTTTATATGGTCATTCCACTTAAGGTCACTCTGGATTGTTACGCATTGATGTTTTGCGGCAGACGCTGTCTCCTGCTGTTTGTCGTCAGTAGTGTAACTGTGCAGGAGTGGATTTCTTTTCCCATGTATGTGCAATATGTTACATTTATTTACGTTCAGGGTCAACTGCCACAGCCTGCACCATTCATCAATTCTCTGCAGGTCGTTCTGCAAATCCTTATCACCATTCGACGTCGCTATTTTGGCATAGACAACTGCATCATCTGCGAATAGCCTTAAAGAGCATCCGACGCTTTCTACTAGATTGTTCATATATATTTCAAACAGCAACTGTCTTATCACATTTCCCTGTGATACTTCGGATATTATCTTTGAAACCTTCCAGACTCCTCTAAATCTCTTTTGTTCCGATACCTTCCCTTCTACAATAACCTTCCCGTCTCCTCTGTATCTCTTTTGTTCCGATACCTTCCCTTCTACAATAACCTATGAAACCTTCCCTTAGGATTTCTATCTCTTGCTTAATAATAACCAATGAAATCTTCCCTTTGAAATTAATTCTCTTTCTCAATAATAATAAGTGCAATCTTCGCATACAAATTTAAATGCTGCTTATTAAAAGTGATTTGCTGATTATTTCGACGAAAGATTGAATGTGTCGTCGTCGTGGCCGTCAGTCGTTACCTTCAATAACCCAAAACTGTTCCTTACCTTTTTTGCTGTTACTGGATCGCCATATGACTGCTACATCGATCTGCGACATGACTGTACTTACTTTGTTTTACTATACTCTATTAGCCGCTACAGGGCTGTCATAATAAGTGGCTGTATTTATTACCAAATCTGACATTATTCTTTAATAGCAAAGCTGACGTTATTCTTTAATTAATTTGAGTGAAGTTACGTAATTCATAGTTAAAATTTTTCTTGACAACAATAAAATTATGCAAGGTTTTCCGTTGATGGTTTTTGGGATGGATTATAACCAGTAATGCAATATTGCTGGCCAAAATTAATTATAATTTGAAAACGATTCTTCAAATATTTACAGTTGGTTATGAAATGATTTTACTTTTTACAATACATACCTTCAGTAGTCTTGAGTTTCTCAAAAAAATAATTCAATAATATTAGTGCCTCTTATGATAATAGTTAGCTGATGTCTCTGTACATCCGTTTATAATCTCTTGTAAATCATAGCTGGTGGCTGGCAAGCATACCGCTCCTCTGAACCTCTCGCTTCTGACCTGCTACCGACTCGCTTCACATCTCGTTTACTATTGACTTCCTACGAACGCTAAAGTGCGGTCTTTCCCGCCAACAATGCTTTCTGGTGCAGACAATCCCTGCTGCCATTACAAAATGTATCAATGCCTGGTCTTTCCAGTTCTTTTCTTAAAAATCAGACATTCCCTGATACCACAATTATTTCCAGAATGACAAATATTAATTATTCCTACTTAATCCTATTAGTAAAATATAAACATCTTTCATAAATTGTGGGTTGACAATAGACAATAGAAATACACACCTCTTACACGTTTACATCTGTCTATTTCGTTCCATTAAGAGGGACGCGTTGTGTTCTATTCGCAAGAAAGTCTTGAATCTAATCGCAGGTCTGTTCCGATACTCCGTAAGCTCGTATTTTTTTCGTTAAACGGCAATGCGCGACGGTGTGAAATGTCTTACTGAAACAAAGGAACACGGCATCAACCTGAGTGCCGTTGTCCACTGCGCTGTGGATCTCATGGAGGAACAGAGCGAGCTGAGTTTCGTAGGATCCTTGTTTGCGGAATCCATGTTGTTTTATATAGTTGAGATGTTCATTTTGCAAAAAGTTATAATTCTTGAGCGTAGAACATGTGCCATAAATCTACAACAGACTGACGTCAACGAAATAGGTCTATAGTTGTGTGCGTCTGACTTACGGCCTTTATTAAGAATGGGAATGACCTGAACTTTGTTCCAGTCGTTAGGTGCCTGTTGTAGATCAAGAGACCTACGATAAATTAGCGCTACAAGGGGAGCAAGTTCTTTCGCATAATCTTTATAGAATCTTGTAGGTGTATCACCGGGACCTGAAGCGTCTAGGCCATTACGCAATTTTAGCTGCTTTTGAGTTCCGCGATTGGTTATCTCAATATCGGCCATTTCGATGTTCGTACGACGATTGAAAGGAGGGACGGTGTTACGATCTGCCACTGTGAAAAGACTTCGGAAGACGAAATTCAGTATTTTGGCCTTCTCTCTGTTATCTTAGATTTTGGTGTCGGTGTGGTCAGTGAGAGTACAAATAGATACGCATATTTTCGTTTCGTTCAGCTTTTGCTTGTCAGCTAGGTTCTTACTCCTGTTGAATCAGTGTTTTTTGTTTACGTAGTGCTTTTCTAACACGGCTATTAAACCACGGTGTATTTTTCCATCGCTTAAAACCTTACTCGGAACATAATTGTCTCTGGCATTTTGAACGATGTCTTTGAATTTTTTCCATTTGTTCTCCACATCTTCGTCCTCAGCACCGAATATTTGATGCTAACTGCTTAGATATCCTGAAATTTGTACCCTGTCACCCTTGCTGAGCGGATATATCCTCCTACCTTTCTCAACATTCCTTGTAAGATCCGTCGTCATAGATGTTGTCATGGCCTTATGATCACTTATGGTTGCAGACGCAAAACCCTAGTTATGTTTTGTAGATGTCGCCACGTATGGACTGAATCACTAGCACTCTATTGTAAGAAACTCTTGTTTTTCATGCATATCGATGTTTATGCTGGCTTATCTCCTTAACTATTTGTTGTACAATGATACATTTTGTGCAGGCGCATACAGTGTTGTGCGAGAATACTGAGTGCTAAATTTGTAGCGAACAGAGTTTTTAATAAAGAAGTAATAAACTAAAATATCATGTCTGATGTTGAAGAGTTATTGCATTAACAGCGGAGATTTATTCATTGATGTGCGCCAGTTTAGATGAGTGGTAAACGCTTCTGATTGCCATGCAGCGGCCCCTGGTTCGATTCCCGGCCTGGTCGGAGATTTTTCTCCACAGAGGGCCCGTGTGTTGTGTTGTTCTCGTTCTCATTATAGACGTGCAAGTCGCCCAGTGTGTCGTCAACTGGACAGACTTGCCACTTGACGGTCGAACTCCACAGCTGGAGACTCTCGACCGTCAGTGCCATATGAGCATTTCATTAAGCGATGAACTTTTTTCCTTTCGTTATATTATGCGTGGTATCAGCGAGAAAATGCAAGAAACACAAACAAATCGCTGTGAATCGGTGCAAAAATAAAGTTTTTGGAGAAAATAAGGCATAAGAAAGAAACCGCAAAACCAAAATGCACACTCACATCTTTATAACTGTGCTGACTTAGACTAGGGAGAAATGCACCCAAAGACAGAAAAGTAGTATATGTGGAGGAACTCTCAGATGTGATTATAATCCCATACTGTACGAAGGAATCTGATAAAAATGCATGTCCAAGCAGATGCTTTGCAATGTGATTCAGAAAACAGATGTACCAAGTACTTGCATAAGAAAAGTATCTATCAAGCTTGTCTAAAAATTTAAAATTTTTACAGCCAAGACGAAGAGGTAGTGTCGGTCGGTCATAATCGAGTTGGGAGAACTTGATTCTGTTCGCTGTGTGTAGCTAGGTCGTATGTGGTTAGGAAGATTACATAGAATCAGAAGGTTGCTGAACGTGACAGGTACAGTCTTAGACGTGGGGCTAGGGCGCTGGCCAGTCGCCACAGAGACTAAGTCCGTGCCATTCACTTAAGAGGGCCAACAAAACCAGCCGCCCTTTCTATTCCCAGTCTGGCCATGCACGATATGGCAGCACTGTAGGGTGTGGAAGTGGCTAGAGGTAGTGTTTCCATCTCGGGTTGCTGCAGTGTTCTATCAGCTCGTGGTTTAGTGGCAAATGTTGTGCATTGTTAACACAAAGTCGTGAGTTCGAGTCCACTTTCTTCTAAATTTTGTAAACCGAATTTCGGCGGTCCGTTAAACTTCTCATTCTCATGGTACTTCGTAGACAATTCACTTCACTTTCTACTCAAACAGTAATAGCAGAAACTTCCAGAAACAATTCTTCAAAATAATTCGTGGCTTTATCAAGATCAGAAAAGTATGCTCTCGAAAATTCCCTCACCCTACAGCGGCCGCTGGCTCCCAGCTGTCAGCCGCACGCCACCAACCGATTCACGTCCAGCGCCGTCGAACCTGGGGAGATAATTATTTTTTCATTCGGAGTTCTAGTATTTATCCTGCTTTTACGCATTGGAATTTGCATACTTGGTGCTTATGTACTTTGGTTCAGTGTTGTAAAATAGAGCCACACGTGGAAAAATTTCTAAAACTTGTGCAAATTGCTCGCTTTTTGTTTAATACAAAGGTGAAGGTAGCGAAGGCCGCTCTAAATCTTTATGTTGTGTATAGGGTGAGTGTTTTTGAGCTAAACACGCCAGAAAGTGGTTTTCTTATTTGTAGTAAGATCGTTCTGGAATGAATGATTTTCCACTTTAAGAAAGTCTTGATATCTTACATGAGCGATAAACTGCTTCCATATGCATTAATGCATTAATTTATAGTATTATTACTGGTACCGAGTTATAATGCCTTTAGTGTTAATTTCTTAAGAAGAAATAAACGGATGAGCCCTAACAAAAGCCATGTACTCGAGCTGCCGGTATTTGTTGCCAACAACTGAGACAGCTACACCAGTGTAAGGATAACATACTGCTTATACACGGTCGCACGCTCTACTGATTTCACAAACAAAACTATCCACTATATTCCTTTGGATGTCACCCCTCACACGCTTATTATTCTGATCGTGCGCTCTAAGATGTTTACCTGTCCTACTCCTTATCTACCAACCGCCAAGAAAACTCGATTCAGACGAGAATGTATTTCAAATCTGCTTTGATGACATGCATGTGTATGCTACTGTACCTCTTGAGTGAAGTGACATGTACGCAAACGATGCAGATAAGAATGCTTTTCATTCAAGAGAAGAAATAAAGCAAGTGTTAAGGCAAATTACACCTGATGATGGACCCACAGAGTCCGAAATACATCGTGTACTTAATAAAACACTAAAAGTTGTGGCTGAAGGCGATTTTGCTTCACATCATACCCCCAGTGTACTATAAGTACCGTTTCTGTTACCAGTGCAGATGTTGATCATAAAGTTTTTAGTGTCTCTAACCTTCAGCCTGGAGTACAAAATTAATTTTTGCAAGAAGTACTAACCAAGTAATTAAGAATATTAGAAATAAGCGCTGCTCCAGTCAAAATCGACTGCAAGTTTTCAATGGCGTTCTGTCCGTAGGAATGCAGTTAAACGTCAATATGCCGTCACAGATTATGGCTTCAGGATATAGGGTGCAGGTTGGAAGACGTATGCTTTGCCGGCGATGGGCGAGGCATGACATAATCTCTGACCAGAGAGTAGTTTATCGTTAGTTGTTGCTTGTCGCTAGCATGCGCTTGTCTGCGCGAGTGGACAGTAGCGGGTCGACAGTTGTAGTCGGTCGGCTTTATTAGCGAGTCGGTAGTAGTCTGGAGTAGTCTGCGTGAGTCGGCGGGAGTCGGCATTCGTCGGCAGTGTGCTCTGATCGCGACTCTGGTCAGGACTCTGGAGGATGAGTATTGTTGTAGAAGGTAAAGAAGCAGTCTTGCGCATATTTAATAATGTATGTTAATAGTAATTTAATTTGTTCAAAGAAATGCCCCAATAATAATTTTTATAATATAAAGCAACTCTTTTAAAGAAAAGCATTCATTTCAATTTAAAGAATTTTTCCAATGCATTATCATTGCTTCCAAGAATCAAAAAACATATACACTGTGTCGAAAAATGACTAATTAAGAGCAGATATAAATTGCAGTTTTATTGAGGTAAGAATTTTTGCTTTTTTATACAGAATACAGGGCCGAAGGTCAGCGCTGCTGTCCTCATAAAATTCATCAGGTTACAAAACTTTTTTATTATTTTGGTGTTTAGGAATTTTTCTGTTTCGAACTTGACATTAAATGAGAAAAGAATTTTGTGGGAAAATTAAGTCTGAATGCATTTCTGCACACAGACTATAGCTCTGAGCCAATTTTGTTCAGAGGTTACAATATTAGAAAAATTCATTTAATTATTATTTTTGTGGTGAGGCTACGCTTGGCACATTTCCATTTAACAATATTTTGTGGGGAGTTTACACTTGGCATATTTTCATTAATTATTATTTCTGCTGAGAGGTTACACTTGGCTCCATTTCCATTTACATTAAAAAATATTTTTGTAGGGAGGTTACACTTGGCTCCATTTTCATTTTTTAATAATATTCGTGTGGAGAGGTTACACTTGGCGACCCTGCCAGGATCGTATTTCTTTGTGCATCTTCTGAGAAGTAGTCATATATCTGCTCTTATTTACTTAAATGTAGTTTGCATCTGGCGCAACGCATTTACTAATTTGTCACTCTTTCTTTCACAGATCATTGGCAATTTGTTGCTCTTTGTTATAATTGTGTTTGTTGCATTTTGCATTGTCTTTGTTTCATTTGTGAATAATTTTGTTTTGTGAAAAATGCCGAGAAAAACTGTTAATAGCACATCGCGATGTATAATGAGGGAAATAACCGACTCTAATAATTTGGCCAATAATATTTGCGATACTCAGTGTAATGATGACAATATTCCATTTACACCGACCACTAATAAAGATTTTTTATCCTAGTGATGAGCAAACAAATTCAATTGTGTCCTCTGTTAATTTAATGACAATTGATGACGCGTGACGTTCTGTTACAATGAATGCTGCCCAGTTTGACACACCCGGTTTGCAAAATTTACGTAATGAACAGACAATTATTTCTAACGAAAATGAACAATGTACTCAAAGTACGACAGATTTATTTGATTTTGATTTTGTGACCAACAGTGCACATTCAATTGGCAAACCTTTTCAAGACTCACAGAATATCCAAATGGATACACAAAACGTGGCAATTGCAGGTACACCATTAAGCAGCACAAAGAATACAGTAGCTAATTTTGACATGGATCAAGTTATGGCATTATTTGTACAATTTAGTGAAAATTTTAAACAAATTAATGAACACAACAAACAAGTTAGTGAAATTTCCAAACAACAGAATGAAAGACAAGACAGCAATTTCAAACAACTTAGTGAACAGAACAAACAATTTAATGAAAAACAAGACAACCTTAATGGGAAATTAGACAACAATTGCAGACAGCTTAGTGAACAGATTACCTGCCGCGCAATGTCATGATACTAAAGAACAATTACGTGAGGAAATTGAAGCTTGTGCTAGGAAAAGTAGTGAAGAAATTAGATCTGTTGCTTAAGAATTAAGGGATATGCAAACAGCTACAACAGAATCACTTAGAGGCGAAATTAGTGCAGTCGGTAAACAATGCTCTGAAAAACCAACACAGTTACGCGACGAGTTTAAATTAATGACAGCAGAACTTTCGCACACACTCGATGCAAAAGTAGATGCGAAATTCGACCAACAGAACAATCAAATTGACGAACGTTTTAATCACCAGCTGCAAAACAGTGAAACGCGTTTCCGTAAGTTTATACAGGAATAGAATAAAGTAAAGCGACAAGTCATGGAAACAATTAGCGCACAGAGACAGGAAGATAAACATAAATTGTTTACGAAAGCAAAACATACGTATTGTATCAGACGAAATTAATACAATCAAACAGTTGAACACCGAATTGCGCAATGAAATTTACGATCTTCAATCAAAAACAGATACACACACAGTAGACTTTCAGACAGTGACCGACAGACTCGAACAATTAGAACTAACACAGGATTCCGATGTCATCAAAGCTGACGTTAAAAAATTGAACGAAACCACACGTAAAATACAAAAACAAATTAATGCTTCTGACACTAAAAACGATGATCAGGTAAAAATACTGACTGAAAAATATGATGAATTGGCCAGTCGTATTGACGTTATTGAAAGTAATAATGACAGCAAATCAGACGATACTTCACCGATTTCGTTTAATCAAACACCTGAATTCCAAAATTTACAGCAGACTATCAGCGAGATAGATTCGTCTAATAATATATTACGTAGAAAATTGTCAACTTTACAGCAAGAGGTAACAGAGATGAAAAATGTTTCAGCATTTAACACATCACAGCAGACGCCACATTGCGAACACTTGTCAGACTCACACTGTGTGTATAATTTAGGTAATTTACAGAGAGTACGTGAGTTAGATTCCGAACAGTCACAGACAAATAGATTCTCATACAATCGTGAACCTGTTCAGACATACAGAGACGATAATTTTGATTACAAACATTTTCTATCCGTGAGAAAATTTAAAGTATTTAAAAATGACAGAACACAGATTCACCCCTTGGATTGGATACAACAATTTAGCTTTGCTTTTCCACCGACTTGGCCTGTAATGCACAAACTTGAATTTATTTGCAGTTTTTTGGAATGCGAACCGGCGACTCGTATGAGACCGATCGCGAGGCAATGCTATTTGGTAGAAGAATTTCAGAATGCTTTTCTGTCAGCGTATTGGTCGAAGACGACACAGTACGGAATTAAGGATCAATTAATTAGTTTACCGAATTATGAGAACTCAAATTTTTCCGCTGTCACGCAATGTTTTGAGCACATGGTCCAACAAAACCAGTACTTAAGTGAACCATACAGTGAATCTGCGCTTATTCAATTATGCATTTCTAAATTACCACGATCATTAAGAGTGTCACTTTTAACGGGTCAGCAGAAAGAAAATATTTCGGCATTCAGAGATCTGTTACAGCTTTTCGAAGTGCAGCGATCGGATTATTCGTTTATAAACAAAAATTTTTCATATAATAACCACAGTCAACACACATACAGCAATTACGATCAGCCACGCAATTTCAATAGCAAAGCTAATAGACGCTTCAGGAACGACAACCACCAGAATTTTGATAACAGGCAAAATTTTAATTATCAGTATCGTCAAAATTATCAGCAACAGGAACCACATTTTGGTAACAATAGAGGTTTTTCCCAACAACAGCAACAAAACCAACTGGATAGCATACCTAACCAACAATGTAATGCACGAGGTCAACCAGGCTTTAATGTTTCGCCGCGTACGCATATAGCGTCAGCTCCAGCAAATAGTAACACACAGCAACAAGGAAATCAGTATGTACAGAAAACACACTATTTCAATTCGTATCGCAATGCACCGTATAGAAATGACAATCATGACAGACGTAAAAATGATGAGCACAATTTTCAGCGTACATTTAATAACAGTCGATCTTATCAGCAGCAAGAACATCAGCAACAACATATTATCGTGAATGAACCAGACAGTAGGTATCATCCAGAACGTAATACGTCTGGAAGAAATAACAGAACAGTACAAATAGTTGAAATGCCACAGCATCCTCCCGAAAATAATAACACGTCAGATAGAATTTGACTAGATACAGTACAGGTTGCATCTTCCAGCAACGTAAGCAATACTTCAGATACACACAATCTTGTTCACGAAAATGTTATTACTTTTGACGACATCCGAGACACTATTTTGTAGGAAAGACCAGTTGTTCAAAAAACCATTTCACACCCTGTCATCGAAATTAAAATTGGATCAACAGAATTTTCAGCGGTAATCGATTCTGGATCACCTATGTCAGTTATAAATGAAGAAACTTTCAACGAGTGTAACAAAGAGAATACCTATCCTACGTTACAATTAGGCAAAACGAAAGTAAAAGGAGCAGTATCGAGTAAAGGAGTAGATGTAAAATTACAGACACATTTATCATTTTGTATTGCAGGTCATACATTTCACTCAGATTTTTGGATTATTCCGTTATTGACGACAGACATTATTTTAGGTACGAATTTTCTGGTACAACACGACGCAATTATTGATTTTCAAAATTCCTATTTAATGTTAATGGATGAAAATGTACAACTGGCTTTAGAATTTCAGCATTCTTTATCTGCAGAAGAGCAAACAATCGTACAGAGGTCATTTCCGCATCACGTAACAAAGACTATAATTCCACATTGTTCACAGATACGTACGTACACAACTATAGTACTCCAGACGAAGCCGACTATGACGTTATACAGACGATTTCTGATAAAGTTAAACAGAGCAGTGCAAATACAGACCACGAACGCACGCAACTACACAAAATTCTTTTACAGCAAGCTCCAGTTTTTGACAACGTTCCTGGTACTATGTCCGGTTTTATGTACGAATTTCAACTTAAACAGCACGACACATTTAAAGCCAAACATTATCCCATTCCGTATATTCACAGAGAACAAGTTAAGAAAGAATTGCAAGCTATGCTTGACCAAGGGATTATTGAACCGGCAGTTAGTCCGTACATAAACCCGCTCCGTATTGTTAAGAAAAAAGATGGTTCACTTCGCCTCGTACTGGATTCGCGTCACATCAAAGGCATTATTATTAATGAAACAGATCGCCCACAGACACTAGAAGAACTTCTACAGAAATTTCATGGTACTGCTATTTATTCCACATTAGATTTGAAATCGGGATTTTGGCAAATTCAGCTCCATCCGAACTGCAGAAAGTACACAGCATTTCTCTGTTTTGGTGACTGTTATCAATTTTGTAAATTACCGTTCGGTTTAACAATTTCTTCAGCAGCTTTTATTCGCGGTTTGAATACAATACTTCCGACAGAACTTAAAGACAGAATCACAAAGTACGTAGATGACATTCTTATTGCAGAAGCTAACGGGCCTGAACACAATCTGATTCTTGAACGACTGATGCAAACTTATCGTGCACAAGGACTCACAGTTAATCTCAGTAACTCGCACTTTGGTAGAACTTCGATAAAATTTCTTGGACATGTAATTTCAGCAGAGGGCATTACGCCTGACCCGGAAAAACTTCAAGCTTTACGTGACATTACTGTTCCTACGACAAAGTAACAACTACGCAGTTTTTTTTTTGTTTAGTTAACTTTCTTCGTAAATTTATTCATTACTCTGCTTTAGACACCCCTAGATTATGTCAATTGACAGGTAGAAACACTATTTGGTCCTGGGATAGGCAAGCACATTCTGAATTTGTGAACCTGAAAGAAGCCTTGTTGAATGCACCACTTTTATCGCACCCAGATCTTAACAGAAATTTTTCCATTGCCACCGACAGTTCTAACACCGCTTTGAGCGTACATATTTTTCAGGAAATTGAAGAAGATGGTTGTACAGTAATTAAAAACATCGCTTTTGCAAGTCGCATTCTGTCACCAGTTGAACGAAATTATTCTGTTACAGAACTTGAAACATTATGTGTTGTATGGGCTTTTATCAGATTTAGGCGTTTTCTTTATGGAAGACATACCACCGTTTACACAGACCACAGAGCGATAAAATTTTTACTTTCGGCTAAATTTACACACGACAGATTAAGCAGATGGAAACTTTATTTACAGGAATTTAGTTTTACAATTGTTCACATTCCCGGCACACAAAATATTGTAGCAGACGCACTATCCCGTTCTCTTAACAACTATCAGCAAGACATCGCAACCAACTTTTGCAAAGCAAATTTCAGCGTCATGTACGTTCAACAAGTTGCATTTGAAAATTTCATATCGTCGTCATTACAAGACATAGCACAAGAGCAGAGTAAGGACAACGTGTGGAAAGAAATTAAACACCTTTGGCAAGATAGGAATAATGTTACCATTAGAAACCATTACACTGTACGCAATGACATTCTGTTTCGCCGCTCTCATCCTGACAGAAGCAATTGGTTGTTATGCATTCCTGAAGAACTTGTTAGCAAATTAATCTGGTATACTCATTTAAGTTACACACACTATGGAGCCAGAAAATGTTTTCCTACACAGAGACAGAACTGTTATTTTACCAACATGGAGAAACGTATTCGACGAGTTTTAGCGTCATGTAAAATCTGCCAGAAAGCTAAATCAGACACTAATTCACATATTCCTCCATTACATGCCATTGTACCTGTTAAATTGAGACATATGGCCGCTGTAGACATTTTTGATCCGATTCCCTGAACTAATAGAGGTTTTTGCTACATCTTTGTCGCTGTTGAACTCACTTCAAAATTTGTTACCTTCACTCCGTTACGCAAAGCTACTGCTAAAACTGTTTCGAAAACATTTGTAAAACATTTTCTATTTCATGTAGGGCATGTGTTGAAAGTAATTTCCGACAATGGATCACAGTTTCGATCTGCTATATGGACACGTATGTTACGAGCTAGAAACATTTCTCCGATCTATATATTCAGGTACAATGCTTCTTCGAACCCTTGTGAACGATTAATGAAAGAAATTGGTAAACTGTGTAGAACATACTGCCATAAAAAACATATTGATTGGGACACACACATACTCTCATTCCAGGATGTAATTAATTCCATACCAAATGAATCTACCCTGCTGTCTCCGTCTGTTATACTGAAAAATGTTGAACCACCTAACAAAATTAAAGAATTAGTAACCTACCTACATCTCGTCGATTACGACACCATGAAGTAATTGACATTGCGCTGAACAACATCAAACGTGCCGCAGAGTGCCGGAGAAGACAGCAAAAACAGGTTTGTACACGCCGTGACTTTTACGTTGGACAGAAGATATTAGTACGTACACACTATTTATCCAACAGAGGAAAAGGTAGGTGTAGTAAATTTGAACTTCTATACGCAGGTCCATATCGGATTCGCAGCATTCCTCACCCCAATGTAGTACACGTCGAAACTTTGAGAACCAGAAAAACCAAAGGGAACCACCACATGTCGAACATCAAACCTTTTATTGAATGAACATACTTTATGATTTATCACACTGTAATGGCATTTCCTAATTTTTCTATGACCACTTATGCAATTATATCCACATGAACACTTACTGATAATTATCGTATTTTTTCTTGGCAAGTGTCCAGCAAGGTAAGGTTAGCAGATCGCTTTTCTTGTCGTTATACATCAGACCGTGCATATTTTCCGTTTTTTGTGTATGTATGATTGTTTTCCTGTTTTGTTTGTATGCACTATGAAATAGTTAAGATATAACAAGCACCAGTTGACTTTAACATTTTTCCCATATGATATCTCAACATCGTGACTACTTTACTTTTTTTTTTTTTTTGCTGCTGCATTGTGATACACTGTGTACATTTTTGCTTCTGAACACTGTCGATGTTTTTGACATATTACGTTTTCTGTCACGCTATGCTGTATGCTCAATTTTGTTACTATAAACCAGTTTTTATTTAATGGGTATATGAATTAAATGCAAGACATTAATCTTTGTTCATCATTTTCAGAAACAAATAACGCGTAAACGAAATAAATTAAACAGAAATGGGAATTTCACCTTCGGAATGAACGAAAGAGGATGCAATACCGCGTCACGAAGAGTAAATGGATCAGAATTAACAAGCATTAACAAGAATATACTATACACATCATAGAATAGCAGTCTTAACTAATTTTTTCTTTCAGAATACGAGGCGATTGATGCAGGCTGTCAGACAGAACTACACATCTTAGTTTTTGTGATTAAATATGCTAGAAATAAGGAATAGTTGTACAATGAATAATGAAGTGACTTTTTTGCAGATGATAATGAATGATGATGAATAATGATGAAGAATATGCTACTATGGATAATGAAGTTTTTCTTTACAGGTGATGATAATAATGGAATTATGGTAATATGGATAATGAAGTTTTTTCTCTACAGATGAGGATAATGATTAAGTTTATATATTTACTGTTAGTTAAGAAATGCTATGTAGTTATTTAAGTATTTGTTGCAGTTCGTTTTGACAGTATGTCTTATATCGCATGGTATGTTGACTGAAGGTTAGGACAGCTAGAGAACATATATATTTTTTATACACATTTCACTACCTGTTAATTCGAAGTTCACTTCTTTTCAGCATAATATGCGTTTCTTCTTTCAGTTTAATAATCCAATTTGTATATTTTGCATTAGAAATTATTCATGAAATTAATGTGCTATAAGCAGTTGTTCATTAAACCTATGTCATTTATGAATGTGATCACATATACTCTACTTGTTTCATAACCTTGCTACAGCTGACTCATGACGAATGACGTTACAAATCTTCATTTCCAGCAATAAGTCAAAAGCAAATATTTTCATACCCCAGCAATTAATTATCGATCCCAACGCAATGCATTGCTAGCACAAAAAAAAAAAATGGATTACCAGTCCCAAATAATGCTACTAGTTTAAGAGAGTTCTGAGTAATACTGATCAGCTCTGAATAGTATATCACTTAATAATGACTTCTGAATAATACTGAATGATGCTTTGTAATAATGCATAAATAGTATGCGCATAATTTCTGTAAATAATATTTTTGTTATACTCAATAAATGCTATGCCAATAATTAACTCATTTTGAATGATAACTTCTGATGCTTTGTAACTGGCCAATGAATGCCACTGATTACTGTAATAAGATGACCTATGATGCCAATGATTACTATAATTAGATTAATTATCTATAAATTCTATGCCAATAATTAACTTTCATTTTGAATGATCACTTCTGAATAATGCATAAAAAAAATATATTTTGTAACTGGCCAATGGATGCCACTGATTACTGTAATAAGATGACCTATGATGCCAATGATTACTATAATTAGATTAATTATGTACAAATGCTATGCCAATAATTAACTCTTGTTTTGAATGATGACTTCTGATGTTTTGTAACTGGACAATGAGTGCCAATGATTACTATAACTAAGTGAATTATGCTAATACTATGCCATTCATTAGCTCCTGTTTTCAGTGATGACTTCTGATGTTTTGTAACTGGACAATGAGTGCCAATGATTACTATAACTAAGTGAATTATGCTAATACTATGCCATTCATTAGTTCCTGTTTTCAATGATGATTTCTGATGCTTTGTAACTGGCAATGAGTGCCAATGTTCTCTGTAAACAGATGATTTATGAACATTATTCTATAATACTACATACATGGTACAGAAATGTTCAGTAACTGGGCGATGAGTGCCACCAGTTACTCAAATCAGTTGTTAGACTAGTGTAATTCTCAATGAAGACTACTATGTGACTTAATGTCCTTCACCTTCTGACCTAATTACCAGAAATTACTGCAATATCCGTTTGTCCTGTCTATCCTCAAGATCATGGAGCACTATATTTGGTTTTTGCACTAATTCTACGTTGGTGTACTTTACAAGAACATGGTGTTGACACGACATGCTGTCCACCACCTTGAGCGAAGGAAATGTTATTATGGTCCCACTGTTTGGTGTACCTAGTGTACTACCAAAATGATAGCATGAAATGTTATTACGACATTTCAGTGTCTTGCCTACACTGATTAATACTTCAAGGAAAAGAACTTCAGCTTGTCTCACTTGGTGTTGTGCTTCTATAGAAAGATACGGACTTTCAGTGCAGCTGCGTGCAACCTAAAGTGCTACAACCATGACGCAATCCTTCCCATCCCTTTCCTAATTCTTGTAAAATGATAAAGACTTATACAGTGCGTGTGCACTTTTGTCAATTATCAATATGATTTGTACTCATTATGTTTATTTGTTGTAAAAATGTTAGAGAGTTTTACAGTGTGTGTGCACTTTATGCCATTTGTACTCATTACGTATACATTTTGTGATTCCCAGAGATGTTCTGTACTACAGTGCGTGTGCACTTTCGTCATTTTGTTAACATGATTTGTATTCATTGGATACACATTTTTGTGATTTGGTGATATGTTCTGAACTACAGTGCGTGTGCACTTTTGTCATTTTTGTCATTTGTTAATATGATTTGTACTCATTGCCTATACATTTGTAATTTCCTGATATGTTCAGTACTACAGTGCGTGTGAACTTTATGCCATTTGATAATATGCCATTTGTACTCATTATGTATACATTTTGTGATTCCCAGATAAGTTCTGTACTACAGTGGTGTGTGCACTTTCGTCATTTTGTTAACATGATTTGTATTCATTGCATATACATTTTTGTGATTTGCTGATATGTTCTGAACTACAGTGCGTGTGCACTTTTGTCATTTGTCAATATGATTTATACTCATTATGTTTATTTGTTGTATTGTAAAGTTAGTTAATTAAGAAAAATTTGTTGCTCATGGCAAGTCCAAATGACTCACCATCGCTGCCAAATTTTTACCCCCCCGGTGGAGGGTAATGTAAGACGTATGCTTTGCGGGCGATGGGCGAGGCATGACAGAATCTCTGACCATAGAGTAGTTTATCGTTAGTTGTTGCTTGTCGCTAGTCTGCGCTTGTCTGCGCGAGTGGACAGTAGCGAGTCGACAGTTGTAGTCGGTCGGCTCTAGTAGCGAGTCAGTAGTAGTCTGGAGTAGTCTGCGTGAGTCGGCGGGAGTCGGCATGCGTCGGCTGTGTGCTCCGCTCGCGACTCTGGTCAGGACTCTAGAGTATGAGTATTGTTGTAGATGGTAAAGAAGCAGCCTTGCGCATATTTTATAATGTATGTTAATTGTAATTTAATTTGTTCAAAGAAATGCCCCAATAATAATTTTTGTAATATAAAGCAACTCTATTAAAGAAAAGCATTCATTTCAATTTAAAGAATTTTTCCAATGCATTATCATTGCTTCCAAGAATCAAAAAACATATACGCCAGCATTGCACGAAGCTGTGTCAAAAAATGACTAATTAAGAGCAGATATAAATTGCAGTTTTATTGAGGTAAGAATTTTTGCTTTTTTATACAGAATACAGGGCCGAAGGTCAGCGCTGCTGTCCTCATAAAATTCATCAGGTTACAGAACTTTTTTATTATTTTGGTGTTTAGGAATTTTTCTCTTTCGAACTTGACATTAAATGAGAAAAGAATTTTGTGGGAATATTAAGTCTGAATGCATTTCTGCACACATACTATAAATCTGAGCCAATTTTGTTCAGAGGTTACAATATTAGAAAAATTCATTTAATTATTATTTTTGTGGCGAGGCTACGCTTGGCACATTTCCATTTAACAATATTTTGTGGGGAGTTTACACTTGGCATATTTTCATTAATTATTATTTCTGCTGGGAGGTTACACTTGGCTCCATTTCCATTTACATTAAAAAATATTTTTGTATGGAGGTTACACTTGGCTCCATTTTCATTTTTTAATAATATTCGTGTGGAGAGGTTACAAGGTTCATACACACGCCAAGCTCCAAAACGCTTTATAAGTAACGAAAGCCATCACCTTCATTTTGCAAAACTGTCAGCGGGAAGGGAATAAACTAACCTCAGCGGAGCTCGTTACCAAAAACCAGTCAACTGACATTCTTTCAGGTCCATCCACAATTAAAATCTAACATATTACGTCGCAAAGACCTTCCGTCGTTGGAAAGCAAACCCGACGTCAGCAACGTATACCTAAAACTATGCCTCAGTGACAGCTACTAAGAGACGATGGTCATATGAAGAAAACAGTTACGGCGACAGCATTACTGAAATGGGACTGTCGCACTCAAGAACCTTCATCTGATAAAGATAATACAGGTACCCATGAATCAACGACAGAGGAATTCAGTCTGTTAGTGGAATGGAGAGTACGTAAAAGTTAGAGAGGCTACGTAGGAAGAAGCAGTGTGCAAAGAGGTGGGATGCGGAAGTACTAAGGAATGGAGACGTACTCTTGAAATTCTCTGAGGTTATAGATACTGTGATAAGAAATAGCTCAGTAGAAAGTTCAGTTTAACAAGAGTAGACATCCCTGGAAAGGACAATCACAGAAGTTGGAAAGAAAACTGTAGGTACAAAGAAGGCAATGGCGAAGAAACTGTGGGTAACAAAAGAAATATTTCGGTTGATCGATGGAAGAAGAACGCACAAAAATATTCAGGGAAATTCAGAAATACAGAAATTCAAGTCACTTGCAAATGAAATAAATAGGAAGAGCAGGAAAGCAAAGGCGAAACGTCTGCATGAAAAATCTGAAGAAATCGAAAAAGAAGTAATGGTCCGAAGGACTGTCTCGGCGTACAGAGGTTTGAAAACAGCCTTCGGTGAAACTAACAAGGGAGGCAGCATGAAGAATCCAACGGGAATTCCACTGCTATGTGTAGAGGAGAGAGCGGATAGGTGGAAAGAGTACACTGAAAGTCTCTGTTAGTGGGAGACTTGTCTGATGACGTGATAGAAGAAACACGCCGCGCGGAATGGCCGCGTGTTTAGAGGCGCCGTGTCACAGATGCGCGACCCCTCCCGCCGGAGGTTCGAGTCCTCCCTCGGGCATGGGTGAGTGTGTTGTTCTTAGCCTAAGTTTGTTTAAGTAGTGTGTAAGTCTAGGGACCGATGACCTCAGCAGTTTCGTCGCTTAGGAATTCACACACATCTGTACGCATCTGAAGAAGAAACAGGAGTTGATAGGGAAGAGATAGAGGATCCAGTTTTAAAATCAGAATTTAAAAGAGCTTTTCAAAACTTAAAATCAAATAAGCAGAAGGTATAGCTAACATTCTATAGTAATATCTAAAATGATTGGAGGAAGAGGCAAAACGACTATTCACGTTGATGCGTAGAATGTACGAGTCTGGCAACCTACCGATTCACTTTCGGAGAAATATAATATACACTAAGAGCCGACAAGTGAGAAAATAACAGCCCATGTATCCAAGTGGCTGACAAGCATAATATACAGAAGAATGGGAAAGAAAATGGTACATGTGTTAGACGACGATCAGTTTGGGTTTAGGAAATGTAAATGCACCAGAGAGGCAGTTCTGACGTTGCGGTTGATAACAGAACCAATACTAATGAAAAATAAAGACGTATTCATGGAATTTATAGACCTGGAAAAAGCATTCGATAGTGTGAAATGGTGCAACACGTTCGAAATTCTGAGAAAAGTAGTGTTAAGCTATAGGGAAAAATGGGTAATATATAAGATATACAAGAACCAAGGGGGAAGAACAACAATGAAAGCTAAGAACGCAGTACTCGGATAAATAAGGGTGTAATACAGATGTAGTCTTTGGCTCCTACTGTTCAATGCACTGTTCAATCCGTACATTGAAGCAACTATGATGGAAATAAGGAATGATTCAAGAGTGGGATTAAAATTCGATGTGAAAGAATAATACGATTCGCTTATCCTCACTGAAAGTGAACAAGAATTGCAGGATCTGCTGAATACAATGAACATAGTAAAAGATGTGGATTGATAGTAAATCTTACAAAATCGAAATTAATTAGAAGTAGCAGAAATGAGAACAGCGACATAATTAGCACCAGAATTGGTGATAACGAAGTAGATGAAGTTAATTCTACCATCTAGGCAACAAAATAGCCCATGACGAACGGAGAAGGGAGGACATAAAAGGCAGACGAGCTCTTGCAAAAACGGTATTCATGGTCAAAAGATTTCTGCTAGTGAGAGAGGAAGAGACACGTTCTCACTATACTCCCTACTTAGTGAGTGGTCTTTATGGTGGCTCTCCTTCGAATAGTATTTATCTGGAGTTGAGGACAAATAGATAGTTTGGTCATTCAATAGTAAATTTTGCAGTGGACTTTTGGGGCTTGGAAGCCACATGCACCTCTTAGGGAGAGGAACGTCTTGACGTAATCGCTGGGGACAGAGTGCTGGGCAAAAGAATTTATCCTATGGTGTGCAGACTGCGTTCGTTGAAAGACATGGGAAAATGGCCTGCTTGGACCTATGTGTTAAGCATTTCTTGTTACAGCAGGGGCTGGGACGCGAGAGAAATCTAGGTCGTCTAGCCAACGGATCATGACAGCGTCGTCAACGACCTTAGTGAACAGGGTGGGCGGCCATAAAAATTCGCGAGTTTCCGTGTTCAACGGGGACAGGATGCTGTCGAGGGAGAAGTCAGGTGTTGTCGTCCCGTAGCCTGCAGACCTTTTTGGGATGTCTCAAGTCTTCAAAACAGTTTTAGAAGGACGGCAACATTTATGCCAGCTCTGAAAAGATCTAAATTTGGACACAAAAGCACTTCTCTTAATTTAGCCAGGGAAATGATCAGACACGCGTTAACGCTCAGTCCATCCAGATAGTGATCTCCATTGTAATTGTCTGATTACATGAGAGCTATGTGGAAACTCATAATAACACTCTGCCTAAAATGACGGTGGAAACAGAAAGAAAAAATGTCGGGAGCACAATAGCTCCTCCTCTCTGCGTGCGAATTTGTGAGTCAGGGATTGAGTGTTTCCAATAAAAACAGAAGATTATTGTTAACTTCGATTAGGATTGGCCGATGCGTTGAGCAGACGAGTTAGAGGGGAGACCTGAAGCTCGCGGGGCCTTGTGATCAGCATGAAACTCTTCTGCGGGTTGCGGGAGTGCTTTTGTCGAGTTTACCGTGGTTTGCTGGTAGGTGAGGTCTTCTGATTTAGACTCCTGTCCTGGGTTTTTCATTCAGACTCCGGGCTGGAGACGTCTTCTTACTCATACTCCTTTCTGGAGAGTATTCTCTTCTTCACTTTTGTTGTGAGAGGGTCACATTAAGCACCCTTGTCATGGGTGTGACTTCGCAGTAGCACTGGTATTGACTGGGTAGACCGTGGTGAGGATTTAGCAGTACCGTCAGTCTACGCCTCAGTCATCTCGGACAACCCACTGTGCAAAAGCAGTCTTTTCGTGACACATCAGCTCTGACGTTTGATCTCCTTGTGTGCACTGGCGTACATGTAAGTCAAGTGGGTCTATGGTATGATGGGCGAATGGGAGTGTCACACGCTGGAATCTGTCAAGTTTTCAGGGGTCCATTAGAGAGTAATTGCGATCCGTCTAACAGATCGCCAGCCACGACTTTGCATATTTTGTGCCTGCGACAGGATATCACAGGCGCAGCACATCGCTGCCCTGCAGACGCTTGAACCATGACCGTCACCTATACAGCGCCACATATCCAGAAAAAATTGTATTGTATTGCAGCTTCGGCATGTTAGGGCAAAAAAGACCTCAATTCCGACACTTGCTCTCAGCTGCACGAACTTATTGTAAGTTTCGTGTAGAACAAACCCATCAAGGTCAATTCAGTGTTAGGTAAATTTCAGATTTCTTCATCCATACGTAGAGCCAAAGTAAATAGTTCAGTCAGATAAACCACAGTCTTTGCCAACCAGCCACCACGCAGTGTTGTTAACTGTTCGTTGCATAATTGCGCTGCCATCACATCTTGTTTAATTTTTGGTCATCACGCTTAACAAGTATTATTTTGTACAATTTTTTAATCAATAAACGTCTGCCATAATCCGGTGTTGATATAGCAATCACCCATCAACAGTTGACAAAAGTAATGACAGGGAGACAGGACACAAAGAATAAATTCAATGCGCAATAGCAATGGTAATGCTACTGATGACATTGGCACTAAAGCACAGTTAATAAACACGGTTTTCTGAATTTCCTTCACCAAAGAAGACGTAGTAAATATTCCGAAATGATAATGAAGAACAACTGACAACATCAGTAACTTAGAAGTAGACATCGTCGTTGCAGCGAGGCAGCTTAAATCAATTAATAGAAGCAGGGCATCCAGTCCAGACAGTATAGCAGTTATGCTCCTTTGAGGGTACGCTGATACGATTGCTCCGTACTTCGCAATCATATACAACAGCTCGCTCGTAGGAAGATCCGTATCTAAACAATGGAAATTTGCAATATCACACCAATGCCCAAGACAGGAAATTGGGGTAATCCGCTGAGTTGCAGACCCATGTCATTAACGTCGATCTGCAGTAGGATTTTGGAACATATAACGTGTTCGAACATTATAAACTGCTTTGAAGGCAACGAGTTATACACAAACTGTCAACACGGATTGACAAATACCGTTCCTGTGAAACACAAGTACGTCCTTATTAACACGAGATAATGAGCGCTAATGGCAGGGTATGTCAAATTGATTCCATATTATTAGAATTACAGATGGTTTCTGATACCTCTGATCACAAGAAACTTCTAATCATATTGTGTGTGTATTGAGTATCGCCTCAGTTGTGTGACTGAATTCGTGATTTCCTGTCAGAAAAGTCACAGTTTGTAGTAACTGACGAAAGTCAGAGTAAAACAGAAGTAACATCCCCCGTTCCCTAAGTAACTGTTATAGTTCCTCTGCTCTTCCTGATCTACATAAACGACATAGGAGACAATCTAAGCAGCCCTCTTAGACGATCAAAACCATCTCGAGACAAGATATCAGTACGGTGATCTGAAATAATGCAAGCTTTGAAGTCATTTCTATGAGTACTAACCGGAATCGACTAAACTTCCATTACACAGTACGACACACAAATTTAAAAGCTATCAAGTCAGCTAAATAATTAGGAATTATATTTACGAACAACTCAGACTGGAACGGTCACTTCGCTAATGTAGTGAGGAAGGCAAACCAAAGACTGCTTTTTATTGAGAGAACACTTACACGAAGCAAAAGGTTTACTAAAGTGATTGCATATACTACTCTTATCCGACCTCTTTTCGAATGTTGTTGGACGGCGTGCGATCCGCATCAAATAGGGTTGAGTTCAAGAAGGGCAAGTGATTTTTTATTATCGTGAAATACGGGAGGGAACCACGTGTATGGTACCCAAATTAGGATGGAAACAGTCAAACCAAAGGCCATTAGCGCTGTGATAGGAACTTTTCATGAAGTTTCAATCATCATCTCTCTCTTCCAAGTGCAAAAGTACGTAGGGAGGTACGATCATTGTCATAAAATAAGAGAAATTAGAGCTTGCACGGAAAGATGTAAGTGTTCGTTTTCCCGCGGAGTCTTCGAGAGAGGAATAGTGGAGAAATTGCTTGAAGGTGATTAGATGAACCCTCTGCCAGGCATTTTATTGTGAACTGCAGAGCAGCCATGTAGTGACGTACATGAAGATGAAGAGAAAACACGCTTGGCCATCCTTGTGAGTGAAGTTATCCCAGTCAGAGATAGTAGGAAACTAGGTTCTGGGAGAGAAATCGTGTGCACAATTTACCATGTCACCCACCTAAACGTTGACACCCCGTCAGACAGTAGCAAAAGTGCGGAACGAGTTGCCTTCTTAAAAGATACTCTGTTTCATCTTGTCAGACAAAACCTGCCTAATATATTTACCAGCGGAAAAGTGCTCTTATTGAATCGCAAAATTGCGTTTCTGTTTCCGTTTATTAAAAAAACTCAGACTCAAAAGTGGCCTAGCAGTAGCCTCATTCTATCTTCCTCAGCACCTTTAAAAAAAAATTTCCAAACATTTCGACATGTGAACATATTTGTACTTTCCTTAGCATGTAATTAACATTAAATCCCCTCAAACTCCCCTAACTGTGATTCCCTCACACCCACTACTTCATTGCTGTAATTCGCTCATGTCCATGCACTTCCACTTGCCCATTCTCACTCACTAATTCATCCCAAATCATTGTAATGATCTCTTTGTGTCTCTCTAACTGACACACTCGCCTGTCTCACAGCCACAAAACCGTTCGTTCCGTCCTACTTCTACAGTCTTCGCTCATTTTCACTGTCTCCCTCGTTCTGTTCCTTGCTTCTAATATCTAATTATTTCCTTCCTTTTACTGCTGTCTCTTCTCACTATCACAATCTCTACCTCGTCTTCAATGTCCTATCCTCTGTCTCTCATTATCACTGGCCCTCATTCGCATCTAATTTCTATTTCTGTCCCCCCCCCCCCCCCCCGTCCCACCGAATGGCATTGTCCCCATCACACTGCTGTTGTCTCGTTCGTTATTTCTATAACGCAACCACAGTTTCCTATTACTATGTTCCAATATTTATTACTTTTGCGTCTCTTTGCCACTGGTACCGTCTCATTCTCTCTTAACATAACAAAGCACAAATATATTCACACGCTGAACTTGTGGGTAAAATAATAAAAATGCTAAGGAAGGGGGAATGAAGTAGCTGGTACCCCACTATTAAATAAACAGGAAGATATTAGCAAGTTTTGTGCTAAGATGGAAGCATTTTCCCCCTAGCTTCCTTCTTTTCTCTGCTGCAGCAGAAATACGAAATGAAGTGTACTGTTCGGTAAGATTTAAATAGGTTACGTACGTGAAATTGAAATAATGCAAAACTAATTTTTCGCCTCAGACTAGATTTTACAGGCAAAACATTTTGCCTGTGCTCCATTACTACAACGTAGGTTTTCCCAGATAAGGTAATGGACAAAATGTACAGCAGATTTCTCCGTGTTTCGTCACTTTATAAACCTCATTTTAGATTCACATCGGTTTTTCCATGCATATTTACTTTTAGAAGTAGGGTAACTTTCAACCTCTGTCTCTCGCAAATGGCTAAAGATATGAAGAGAATTTTCAAGGTGGAGGTCGGGATCTTCGGAATACATCGACAAAAGAAAAAAAATAGGCATTTTCTGTGCACAGCCGTCTTGGAATCCTCGGCTGCGTTTTGGTCCCCTAGTAACGGAGAAAACTTTGTAAAATATACTTTTTGTGGGGTTTTCCGTGGAACCGCCCATGTATTATGGGTTCCTCTATAAGTCCAATCAAGACCACCATAGATCACAACAAATGCGTGAAGGACCGACCGATTTTCTCCATTTACTTAAGGAGGAGGTAGTATGTAATATTCATATTTTGACCTTGTACTGTAGGACAATGACTCTAAGGCGATCTTTCTGCTGGGTGTACAAATGGTCTCTAGACCAAGGGGTAACCAGAACACTTGATCGTACCTTTTTATCAGGAACGGAACCCTAGGTAGGAGCAACGGAATATCCCGTTTTTCATGTGCTGCGCTCTGGAACATACCACGTACGCAAGCTGTCGCATCCATACCGATAGGAGTAGGCTAAGTGTTTACTTCATGCGAGAAACCAGCAAACGAATTATAGCTACTGTAAAGAATTTTCTGCTCAAGGATGCGTGACAGTTAAACACCCCATGCTTGTGAAATACAATGTTCTACGGTCGGTTTCGGAAAGTCGACGTGGTAAAAGTACATACCATAAAACATTCGTCACGGATCACTAAGCGTTATCTGTAACGTTAAACCTACAAAAATAACCCTCAAAAGGGTACAGAGTGAAATGTATGTCAAACTTCTCCAACTTACAGACAAAGTCTTACGTGACGTTGTAGGACCAACATCGACCGGCCGCCTACGTTCACTCGACTGTTTCGCATTATGACCAGACTGGCGCACCGACAGTTTCGTATTAGAAGCCGACTGGAGTAACAGACTTGCTAAAAGACGCTGAAGAAGAACTCCAACAACTCATGGATGATATAAAACCAGTGAAGTATGGAATACCATGAAATTTTACTTCACCATCCTTAGAAAAATGCAATTAAAGCTCAAAGAATGTTGCTACCTTGAAATCGAAATAAGCCACGGAGCTAGGAGTACGCAAAAGGCAGTTAAGCACAACCGAAGAGAGTAATTCTAACGAAAAAATGTTTATTGGTATAAAATATAGGCCTCAATTTGAGGAAGAAATTTCTGAGAATGAATGTTAGAAGCAAAGCATTGTATGGTCGTGAAACACGGAACAGAATAGAATCTAAGCGTTTGGGGCGTTGTGTGACAGAAGAATGTTGAAAACTGAGAGGACTGGTAACCCAAGGAGTGAGAAGTATTTCCGGAGAATCGGTGAGAAAAGGGATATACGGAAAACACTGCCAAGAAGAAAGGAAAGGACAATAGGGCATGCTTTAAGACAACAAGAAATAACTTCCATAGTACCACAGTGCAAAAACATTGACGACATAGGATGCAAGGGCTGCTCTGAGTTGAAGAGATTGACATGGGAGAGGAATTCATATTGGGGCACATGGAACGACTTAAAAGACTGATGACTTGAAACAGAGTAACTTCTTAAGGTGCAGTTAATGGCTGATCCCTAACAAAAGTTCTGTGCACCACCAAAGGAAAGTGGAAACACAATATTCTGCATCTCATGGCTCAAAACTTACGTGTGATACGAATCCCTTCACAGCTGTAAATTGTTGGCAACTGCTGCGACACCTGTCAGTCGCAGTGTAAGAAGAACGAGCAACTACACTACATAAGGAGTTGCCCGGTACTGAGTATGCTGTTTCCACAAACCAAGTTATCCAGGAGTTTTTTTTGCGAAATTATGTGATGAGCGCTTACTCGTCTTATCGCACGCCGTCAGATGTTCATCTTTACCTCTTTTCAACGAGAAGGCGTCAAAATAATTTCTTTCTATCACTCATTGCCGAGAAGGCATCAAGAAAATTCCTTTCTGGACGAAAATGTCCTCGGATAACGATATCATTAACTTAGACGCAGTTGGTTTTGAAGGCGTGGAATTGACAGATTACCCGAGAACTCTTAGACCGTTTTAAACAATGTGAGAGAATTTATTGTTTGTTGTTGAGCATTGATTTCCACCTTACGTTTACTGTTGAGCTCAATAAACTAACAGAAAATCACTACTAACACAAATGAATTAACAAATTTATTTAAATAAAATATTATCTGTAAAACAAGCATGATTAATCAGCGCGGATTAATAACATACGATTCAAATTGGTCATCGAAACGGCCTGTGGTTAATTGCTGTCCAGTGGCACCCATTTAGTACAGAGAAGATGTATTTAATATGTGAAATTACTTATTCACAAAAACCACAGAAAGAAGTCTGCAGTATCATTGATTCCTTGCCCTTCGCTTTGGGATACTGAAGGTATTGGGGAGACTTAAGGAGACACAGATTTTCTTAAAATTCCGTTAGTGATATTCTGTCTAGCTCCTTGTGGTAAAAATCTCACTTTCTTTAAAAGCTCAATATAAAAGCCAATGATACCTTCACTTTACAACGTGGCCACATTTCCTCAGAGCTCAGTGGTGGCTAGGACAGATACGTATATCACAATGTAAAAGACGGTCGGCCACTGTGGTCGAGCATTTCTAGGCGCTTCAGTCCGGAACCACGCAGCTGCTACAGTCGCAGGTTCGAATCTTGCCTCGGGCATGGATGTGTGTGATGTCCTTAGGTTAGTTAGGTTTAAGTAGTTATAAGTCTAGGGGACTGATGACCTCAGTGCCTAGAGCCATTTGAACCATTTTTATAAATGACGAGAATAGATGTTATTTCCATGTGGCACTGCCTGGCTGAAAACCATACACTGGTAACCTAATGTCACATGTCAAGTGACAGTTTATTCAATGGAAATCATGAGATAATACGTGTAATGAGTGTATTTATCAGACAATTCTATGCCCTCCGGGAAGTAACTCGTCTGAGTAGCCAAATGTATTATGTGTGTTCATGAAATTTGGATTATATTACCTGCAAGAAGAATGTTCCCACTGCCATTCCCACAGCTACAGGTTATATCTTGGATGTGATTGCATTTTGGAAGGTAGCAGTTCAAGGACCTAGCAAAACTGGCTGCAGCAGTGTTCAGTGGAGGCTGAAAAATGTAAAACAGTGGCAAAAGAATTTTATTAACATTTCTGTAACTGGCATGGTAGGTTTTTGGAAATGTGTGGCACCAGATGATTTTGTACTTGTCATGTAATTCCCAGAAAATTTCAGTTGGTTGGTTTGTGGGTAAGTAGCTGATGTCAAGTAACGCCTCATATGTATTCCACTTGGCCTAGATCAGGCGAAATTATGGCCAAAGGCATCGACTTGAGTTGGTGTGTCTCTTGCTTTGTATAATGGACAGTTGTCCATCTGGAGGAAGTCATTGTGTGTTGGGGATGAGAGAAAGAATAGAGGGGTGCAGGTTATCCGCCAAATGTACATGTGGTCCGCATTAGTTATGTTACCATCGATTATTATCAAAGGTACCATGACAGCACAAGAAAATTTCACGTCTGTCATGATACCTGGACTGTCTACGTTCACATGAATGACATCATGATAACTGGCCTGGAATAACAAGACTAATGTCCACAGCTGACAGGTTTGCCTGGTCCACTATCCAATCTCAATGATCCTATACCCACTACAGTCGTTATAGACGATACTGCTCGGTCAACATGGGAACATGTATGATCGTGTGCTGTGTGTTTTGAAACGCTTTACTCTTCACTTTACTTTGAAACACTTTACTCCGTCGTCAGGTCTGCAACAGATCGCTGCCTAACCTGCTTTAAGGAGCCGACAAGTCAACAATTTCCCTAATCTAACCGTTGCCAAAGTCACTTGCGTTAATGGATTCCCCAATTTGTGGCCTGTATAGTCACTAGAATGATTCTCCATTCACCACTGTTCCACTTACACACCTTCCTTAAAGCAACGTCACCACGTGACAAACTACCTCCTGAGTGTAGTGCTTATAACCTTCAGTGGATAAATGCAGAAATTCTGGTGTCCTCTTAGTAGTAGTAATGCACGCCAGCTTACACCAGCAGTAGCTGAAGTCCTGTATTCTAGGTAGTGTGTCAGATTTAAGTGTGTATCTCTTTCATACGTTACTGTAAATAGCATTAATTAGAGGGTCCAACTCGTGGTCCAAAGCAAGCATCAATTCTGTCCAAAAAACGGCCAACTATCACATGACCGGTAAAAAATTACTTTTCTATAAAGTTATGATGAATTGAATATCTTCAATTTGAAACTACTGCCACAAGATACTGATCACTCTTTGGTCCATCCCGTTCTGAACATTGCCATCTACGCTGTAAGTGAACCCACAGAGTCTTACTCTCGTAACTGGGCAAATCGTTAAATGTGCCGGTCTACTATCTTCCGGATCCTTCATTTCAACTGCGTAACTAGAGATTTGGAGAAGTATAATCAAATTAATTTATGGAAGTACAAGGAAATCCTGTGTCATTTCTGTACATCTGTGATGTAGAACCATTTTCGCCGTAGTTTTCATCGCTAGAAGTAGACATTTTCACATGGATTGTTATTATTAGTAATTCTTGCTCTCTGACAGCACCTCAGTTCTGTTACAACAAGCTTAATTTGATATCATATTGAATGCTACAAAGAAGAACCACATTTTAAAATGAACATCTCTATAATAGTCTTTTGTGAAATCCATTTACTTCCCTGTGCAGTTTCTACCATAGAAGAGAATCAGCACGAAGGGAGATGCTTTGATTCAACTCAGTTTCTACATTCGACAGCTTACGGGCTCATTTCCTGACATCGTCAATTCCAGGATTGTTTGGAAGCTCAGTTTGGTGATACTGTAAATTTTACGGAAGCAAGGTGGCTTAGTAGAGGCCAGATGTTAAAAGATTTTATAGCACAATTAACGAAATTAAATCGTTCATGATATCAAAGGCAGAATCTGCATCAGAACATGACGATGCCTACTGGGTGGCAGATTTAACATTTTCAATAGATGTTGCTTCTTATTTAGGTAACTTAAACAGGCATCTTCAAGGCAGAAACCTACTTGTCAATACAATGTTTCAAACAATAAAAACTTTTCAAATTAAATTACGGCAAGCGCAAGTTATTGCAGAAACATTTTTCTCATTTCAACACGTTTCAAACATAATACTAAAAACAGGACAAAATATGCATACATACTCTTCCATTTGATACAAGAAAATCGGTTTCAGTATTTTCGAAAAACTAATCAAACCTTTACTATTTATGCGACACCTTTTACTCATAATACAGATATCTTGCCAGAAAGTTTTCACGTGAAATGCTTACAGCTGCAGTCTGATATACAACAAAAAGAAAAAAAATGAATGTACACCTATGTAGGACTTTCTCAAGTCATATGTGCCAAGAGACAAATATCCTTTGTTGCACGGCCATGCATTATTTATATCATCTGTCTATGGAAGCATCTACGTTTGTGAACAATTATTATAAAATGTAAAGCAGACAAAGAGTAAAAATAGAACCAAGATCTAATACGAACACCTTGAGAATTGCAAACACTTTGATCGAACCTGGTATTAATATATTAGTTTCCCAAACTTCAAAGTCAAATGTCACATTAATTACATAATTTGTAATTACTTATACATAAAATAATTGATCAAGTCTCGTACATAATATGTCTAATTAACTCCATGTTGTTTATTTAGAATAAAGAACCATAAATTAACAAATTTTAAATTGCTTAACTGCGTTAACTATATATCTCGGTCCACCATTGTTTTCATCAGTTATTAATTGTTTTAAAAATGTTATGTGCATCCCAAAATCACTCGTTTATTTTCAATGTGGCCCAGGTAAGCTACAAGGTGGGACACCACAGACATATATGATATAGTGTAAATAATGCTTTTATACTGCTTTATTTCAATATTAAACTGAAACTGGCCTAATTAGACTGAAACTGGTCATACCAGTCAGCTAGACACATAACTCATCTCTATGTATATAGGCACCAGGGTGCAATGGGTACACGTACAGTTATATTTACTGTTGACTGCGGGTGGTGTACTGAACAACATTACATCAGTATTTACGTCATTTGGAAACTAATAGTTATAGTTATTAAAGGTTGTGCATTTTTAGGTCGGGAAGTAGTAGGAAAAACATGTGACAAGAGCAAGCCATTAATGATTATTTCTCCATCGGCAGTGGGTCAGGTGTAGAAGTGCGAATATCTGTATACATAACGGTGAGGCGTCATTCACTTCATGGCCCAGATACGGCCATGCAGAAAACATAAGGTTGTAAATTTTATGACATGTACGTTGCTACACAGCTCAGTGCAGACAAAAAAACCGCAATTACACTGACATGTCAACATATTAAGGTACCACATATAACAATATCTGCTCTCACAGCTATTAAACCCTGTTTATATATTTGTACTCTCTCATCCGCAAATATTATAGAAAAGAATGTAATTGTGTATATATCTATGCATGTATATTCCCCTTTTCCTAAACCATGGATCGATTTCTACCAAACCTGATACACATATCACTTACTGTCTATAAAGAATCACTGTAGTGGGAAGAACAATATGTCTATGAAATGGGTGGTGGACGAGATTAAACGGAAAAGTAACGCGTGAATACGCAGATTTTATTCGTGCAGTATTTAAGAGAGAGATAGCACGTAGCGACTTGTAACAAGCTTTACGCATTACTTCAGATATTTGTGAAACTTTCTCACGTTGAAAACCCCCACTAAATAATGAAAGAGAAGAGGCTTATCCCTGATGAAGTTTTCTCTGTTCATGCACATCGGATATGACGCTTTAAATTATTACTTCCTTACTATTAACTGCATTCGTGACACATTTTGCACACATATTCATATGCGCCACTGAATGCACCTAGAAAATTATATCATTGTATGATGCATAATTCAAGAGATATGATGCCATAAATGTATAGTTGCATGAAGAACTGTCGCATCAAGGATGGTTTTTCAGTACAGAGTGTTCAAACTGAATGTACGGTTTTTAAGGTTTTGTAGCATTTATTACATTCAACTTACAGTTATAAATAAAATTTCTCAGCCCCGTGATGACTGGGTGTTGTGTGATGTCCTTAGGTTAGTTCATTTTAAGTAGTTCTAAGTTCTAGGGGACTGATGACCATAGATGTTAAGTCCCATAGTGCTTAGAGCCATTTGAACCATTTTTATAAATAAAACATCAAATGAAAGATCAACTCAAACAGTTTTCCTTAAAAGTTTACAATCTGAGCACCATTCGTCACACATCGAGTCTTCAGGCGAGTTCTTCCCATATCTTGATCAGCGTCTGGAGTAATTGTGCAAAACTGCTGTTTCTAAAGTCGTGTAGATCAGCTGGTAGCGGAGGCACGTAATCGTGCACATGGTCCTTTACGACCCGTAAAGGTAAATATCGCATGGCGTCAGATCGTCTACGAACGTGGAGATCGTGCAAAACAAATTCTGTCATCCGTCCACTGGGGGCCAGTTCAGCGGTAGGGTACAAAGTCGTTTAAACAATTGCGTATTGAGATCCATAAACTTTCCGCCGGGATATGGCGCAAAAACATTCAATGCAGGGAATCTTGTTGCAACTGTACCATCTCGTGAGGATATGCCGAACCCAAGAAGAGCACAATACGTCTATTCAGCTTTCCACTTAGATGAAATGTCGATTCATCATTGAAGACCACAAGATCTGGAAAAAATTCATGGTCGTGCACCAACATTTTTCTGGCACATAAACTGTAGTCTACAGGCCTTAGAGACTATAAGGATGTAGTTGTAAGGGCCTCCTTAAGAGTCTCCACACTGACGTCACTGGAATTGCTAATTCACAACTAACGTTCTGAACTGATTTTGCGTGAAGACTCTTTCAACACGTTTTTCAGCCACTCCTGGTGTTTTCATATTCTTTTCTTTCAGCACAGATCTGCAATGAAAACTGTTATAGCTGCTCTTTCAGTTGATGTGTTATTTAATACTGTAAAATGAGTGTAATAAATGCTACGAAGCCTTAAAACCCTATATTCATTTTGAAGCTCCCTGTATATCAGTTCTTTGTTACCAGCAGTATTCGCAACACATTTCACATACAGTTTTCACATATGTTACTGAATGTACCGACTACATTATTTCACTGTACGACACATAGCTCCAGAGATATGACATCATGAACACTGAGCCACGTGGAAACGAAACTGTATGGCAAAATTCGATAGAGATACAGATGAAATATGTTTAGAAATACGTGTGAAATATATTAAATATATGTGAAATATATGTCACATGTGAGTATGCAGGCAAAGCCGAGAATAGAAAACTGCTCCTAAACCTATGGCTCGTTTTCAATAGAACTTGGTACACATCTTACTTACTGCCTGGGAAGAAATACTGCGAGGGTAAGAACTAGTAGCCTCCTATTGGGATGGGGTGGAGAAAGAAGGGGACAGGACTGACAGTGAGGAAGAAGTAAGACATGGACACAATATCTAGGAGGTAGAGATGGGCAGACAGAGACGGAGGATAAAACGGATAGAGAAAGGGGAATAGATTGATAGAGGAGCAGGAGGAAATGGACAGGGGGAACAAATAGGAGGAGGTCGACAGAAAGACAGGGAAAGAGTTGATGTACTGAAAGACGGTGGAGGAGAATATAGACAGACCAGTAGGAGGAAATGGACAGAGAAAGAGGAAATTGAACATAGAGAGAGAGAGAGAGAGAGAGAGAGAGAGGTGAGAAGGAGATGGGCAGAGAGAGGGTGAGGAGGAGATGGACAGGAAGAAGGAACGAAGAGACGGACAGTGAGATGGCAACGAGGAGCTGGACTAAAAGAATTGGAACAAAAGCGTATCTGGCAACGCTTGGCCTTCAGTTAGTTAATTTATAAGAAAAATTTACTAACATCTTCTGCAACAAAATGCCACCATTTTGTGAAAGGCGCGAGTGATAAAAGAAATGTGGTACTTGTGTAACGAAATTTTGTCATGCAAGTCCTGCTGACTACAGTAGGAATCTTCTGCAGCCAATGTGCGTTTCACTTAAGGGACGCGAAAACAAGCGAAATTAGAGCTCGAGTGAAGGAGGAAAGGAAATGACTAGTAGTGGAAGAATGTACTCTCCAGCATGAATCTCATGCTGGCTCTTAGTGTATGTATGCGGATGTAAACGTTTTATCAACTTTTTAATGACACTCGAAGAAAGCCGAAAGTTGAAGATGATACGCTTATAGTGTTTCAGATTTGCAGAAACGATGACAGTTGTGTTGAAACAATAGGTTTTCACTGTCGAATTTTCGGATTTAAATCAACGCAGGTTGAAACGCCGGTAATGGCCATCTGATGGTCACAGCCCGCGTGGGACTCTCGCTACCAGATTTCACAATCAATTTGTTACTCTCGCCAGAGCGATTTTCCATTAACTCTGTCGATGAAAAAGTGGCTGACAAAGCAGGGAATTCGCGTTATTAAAGCGAGCATTCGTATCCATCTCAGCGACTGAACTATTGATCACCTGCCGATAGCGGAAGCGAGAATTCGACGTTACGACAGCACCGGCTGACGGCACTTAGTGCTGCCTGTCTCACAACTGCACCGTCTCGACGAAGCGCCTCGTTGTATCTTCTCTTCTTCGCTATGAATAATTCTAAAATAATAAGAAGGATCATGGCCAAGTAGAGACTTCGTCACGAAGGGAACGAGAATAACTATTCGATATCCAACAGCACCTCCAAACATTTTTCCTTCAAGTCATCAGCACCAAATACATAATTTTCTAACTACAATGCCCTACAAACATTTAGATATCTGTACTGGAACTGGGAGAGGTGGCGCAACGGCAAGACACTGTGCTCATATCCGTGAAGGAGCTGGTTCAAATCCGCAATTCAAAGTAGATATTCTATGATTTCCTTAAATTTCGTAAAGTGAATGCTGGGACAGTTGAAGGAGACGACCGACATTTTTCCCAATTCTTCTCCAACTCTTTGTCGAATGAGATCGACGTCGAGGTGACGTCAGGCATGAATTCTCCGTCCTTATTTATTCATGTCTTGTCCTCTATCTACAATATTTATCCCCAGTTCTTCTTTCCATTTCCAAATTAACAATTTCCTGATACCGCAGAGTGGGTCCTTATCTGTCCATCCTGGTTTAGCCAAGTTGCCGCATAGAACTCTTACAAGGTAGGTATAAAGCTGTAATAAGCTGCAAGAAAATTTTAAGGTTATATAGTTCAATTATTTGTTTACTTGCTAATCCTGGCATGCATATCAATGACTTTTTCAGTTGTTTTGTAATTTTTAGTAGTAGAGACACGTAAACAAAGCAGACTTTTTTATGTACAGGAACTAAATAAAAGCATGATTTCTTGATCATTGCGTTAATGAGTTTATTCAGCTGCTTTGGAACATATAATATTTTTGGCATTTCTGTCTTGTGCAAAAATGCATTTTTTGGCTGTCCCACTCATGAGTCAGCAACATGTAAGGGGCAAGCAGAAGGCTTCCATTTAAGGGCGTTACTTCAGTAAATATGCAGCCAGCTCGACTCAGATGCTGGTATATAAGCACCGACATGTAGTCAAGGGATTAACGTGATGGTGGCATATAAATTTTTTTTTCGCTTCTTATGCATATTTTGGAGGTATAGGTACAGACAATGTGATAATTGGTACCATAATATGCAGCCCCTTTAGTGTGATAGTTTTTTTTTGTATAAACACATCAAATTAGTTACTGTCTGATGTTTTCTGCGCGGTCGCTTCTGCATCACGAAATGAGGTACGCCTGTCAGTATACATTTTCCGTTTTTCGTCCTCATGTCTACAATTATACACTTCAATACCGGACTTGCAACTCTGGCGAAAATAAAAATTAGTGCCTTGCATGTGCCACGCATACTTGGAGGTACTAACCAACCTAAAAGTATACTACTCGTAATATATGTAATTGTTAGTCTCCAAATGAAGTAAATACTGATGCAGTTTTTTTTCAGTACACTGTCCTTGGTCACCAACAGATATGTCTGCACATGTACCCGTAATGCCCTACATAACTGACCATGCGAAAAGCATGGATTTTCCAGGTGTAATCCACACAGTTGAAACAATTGCCTTGTGCTTAGTTAATAGGCACTGAAAATACTAGGCGTACGGGTAACTACAGTCGTTTGACATGAAACGGCACGCCACTGGGAATCGTAGGCACACATCGAGTTAGCACATCTTCTCCGCTTGACTTATCGGTCAGAGCTTTTGCCTCAATGGCGTTTTTCACAAATGTTTTGACGAAAATCCCCGAGCAAAAGGAGGAGGGATGCCATGAGGGCAAGAGCCTTTAAGATATTTTTGAGTTCGCCCACTGACGCCTCAGTCATCACCAATGATGCGAGTACGCAAACGGAATCCACCACAACTGACAGAGGAACTCAAACTGATCCTCTTACAGTGAAGTCTCCTTCCTCCCAAAGCCGGGGGACAACGCCGACTAAAGATCAACGCCAATGGCATCCTGCAACAGAGACGGTGGCAATCCCAACGAAAGAGAGCAGAAACATAAACCAACCACTCCAGGAAAATATAATAACAAGCTCTAGTGAACTAAACACGAAAGATCCTGTCGTGAGATTGCCACCCATCGACCCAGTCAGAGTCTACCCAAACCTCGAATTTACTATGCAATTAGCAAGATTAGAGCAGCCGACTACCCTGACCACTGCCTTAAGACACGTGGTCCGGATGGGACATGAATATGGTAGGAGAGTCACCTTCTCGGTAATGGAGGCTGTAGACAGAATCCAGCTTAAGTCAGTGAATCTCCCCACCGACTTCGGAGCCCTGCGGGACTTGCTCAAGAAAGTTTTTGGAAGACGTGGCGAAAAATTTGACTTGAACGATATATATGGACAAGCAGTTTTAGCAAATGGACGTATCACATTTGACTGGAACAAGACTTGGCCAAATGACAGAATTCATACATATTTTCCATAAAAACTAAATGAAAAAAATCACCATTGGACAACTTAACGCCCACAACAGCAGACTTGTGATGCAGGAGCTACGTAAGGAAGTGGAGGAGAGGAGACTGGATCTGATCTGTCTGCAGGAGCCGTACTCCCTAAATGGAAAATTAGTTTTCACAGCCGCGACATGGCAAGTTATAAGCAGAGGAGAAGACCCAAGATCGGCAATAATTATAACTAACAAAATCCTAAGAGCCATAGTTCTGTCACAATTCACAACCAGCCACTGCAACGTCGTGGAGCTGCAATCTCCATCCGGTAACATTATCCTAATCAATATGTGCTTTCAGTATGGTGATGACATCGAAAGACACCTGGCACACCTTACCACAGTTATCACGGCGTTGCGGGGGCGAAAAGTAATTATAACTGCCGACATAAATGCTAAATCCCCCCTATGGCACAGTGGCACCAGGGACCCAAACGGAGAGATGGCAGAAGAGGCCATTATGGCCTTGCAGCTAGTGGTGGTAAATAAGCCTGGAAACCCACCGACCTATGTGGCAGGAGGTGGCCAAGGCACAAACATTGATGTGACCTTGGCTACGCCTAACGCGGCGTACCTAATTCAGCAGTGGGAAGTGGTAGAGAACGCCACCACTAGTGACCACAATCTCATTACTTTCAGTGTGGGAGACAGGGAGAGCTGCTGGGCCATGGGGTGGGAGGTGCAATATAATTACAAAAGAGCCGACTGGGAGAAACTTGCTAGGGAGTGCGACATTCCTGCACTACCAGAAGGTGACGGACACCTGGACTATGACATTGACAACAGAGCTGAGGAACTGATGACGACAATAACTCGAGCGGTGAAGGCTGCTGTACCAACTAGGAGGAAGGCCATAGCGGCCTCTCCGTCACCATGGTCAGCTAGAGGAGAAGCGCCGGTCTGTCAGAAGGCTCAGGAGGCACTACCAGCGCAGTGTCGTCTGGCTAGAAAGACAAAGACAGCTGCAACTACACCGGGAAGCGAAAGAAAACTTCCACAGACACCTACGTGAGGTAAGATCCAAAAGTTTCGAACACTTTGTTCTAAACCAACTTGCTCTAGACCCTTGGGGAGTTCCCTACAAGGTTGTCCGGGAAAAAATCCGCTCTCCGATGGAGCTATCAACCGTGAGGCGTGGGGATGGGATGACGGAGTCTTGGCAGGAAACTGCTGAGGTCCTTCTCCAGTCCCTGCTGCCTGATGACACAGCGGATGGAGAGACAGACGAACAACAGCAGCTGCGAGAGAACTATAACAGCAATGAATATGGAAACGATACGGCAGTCTACCCTTTCTCTGAAGAGGAGGTAGCTGCCCGTATAAAATCCCTGAAGATAGGGAAGCTCCCGGGCCAGATGGCATTGTGGCGGAGGTGGTGCAATTTCTGGCTGCCCAGATAGTCGCCCCTCTAACTCATCTTTATAACGAATGTCTTAGGCAGCAAAAGTTCCCTCGAATTTGGAAGAGGGCGAATGTAGTGATCATCAAGAAAGGAGCTGACAAAGACCCAGCAGAAACAAAATCCTACCGGCCAATCTGCTTGCTTGATCTGCTTGGGAAGGTTCTGGAGAGACTGCTGGCTGACAGACTGGCTGCGCACCGAGTGCTGTGCGGGATGAGCAGCAGGCAATTCGGCTTCAGGCCTGGGCGTTCAACATCTGATGCAATCGCCCTGGCGGCTGAGGTCTGTGGCTCTACCCCGTACAAGTACGTTGTCGGCATCATGGTGGACATAAGTGGCGCCTTCGACAACCTGTGGTGGCCTTCCTCTTCTCCTGTTTACGGGAGAAGTAGTGTCCAGGGCTGCTATATGGGTGTCTGAGGAGCTATTGTGAGGATCGGGAGGTCTGGCTACCATCCCCTAGCACAAGGGTAAGAAAAATAATCACTAAGGGATGTCCCCAGGGCTCCGTACTAGGTCCCCTGTTTTGGGACATCCACATGGAACCTCTACTAGAGGTGATAGCCTACGCCGATGATCTCCTCCTACTGGTTGGCGGCCGAAGCCGAGAAGACATAGAGCCTAAAATAGAACGAGCAATAGAAACACTACAACTTTGGTGCCGGAATACTAAGATGACAATTTCACCAACAAGTCCACATACCTCCTTCTAAAGGGACAACTAATCAGAAATCCAACAGTCAGGATAGAGGGCTCACCAGTTCTCAGACGACGTGAGACTCGATACCTGGGCATCATCATTGATGAGAGGTGGTCATTTGGCAGACACATTGAAACCGTAACACAAAGAGCCTTACAAGTACTCAACAACCTCATCTCCATTGGACACAAACGTTTCCACCTCCCACCACATCTCATCAAACTGTATCATAATAGCATACTCACCTCCAGAGTGGGTTACGGTTCTGGAGTCTGGGCACACAGGCTGACGAGAGTGGTGCCCGCCATGACAGTGAGAAGAGTGCAGAGGAACATGATTATGAGATCAATGGGGGCTTATAGGACCACACCGGGAGGAGCCCTATTAGTCATAATGGGACTCTGCCCCTTAGATATTAAAATTCGAGAGCAGGCCGCTTGGTACTGGGCAAAAAAGGGGAACTTGGATAAAATAGAGGAAATTCTAGGAAGTAGGATTGAAAACAGAGATCAGGTTAAGAGGGGATCAGCTGTGGCAACATTCATGGGAAAGCGAAGAAACAGGGCGCAGAACGTTTGACTTATTACCAGATGTCAGGGAAAGAATGGGAATGACATATTTCGAACCAACCAGGGGACTGATTCACTTTCTCACTGGACATGGACCCTATCCGACATACTTATGTCGATTCGGGAAAAAGGCGACCCCCACGTGTGACTGTGGTGTTCCGGAGGGTACTCCTGACCATGTAGTCTACGAGTGCCCCCTTTTCAATGATGTGGCCTCTGTGTTACGAGACCAACTACCCCACAATGACACATTCAGACTGTTGAGACAACGCGACACCTTTCAGATTATCAACGAACTGGCTAACGCGGTATCACAGAAAGTCTTAAGGGACTACCTGCGAGAACCAAACTAGCACCTTACAAAGACCCTTTAAACACCGATGAAGTCTAGTACCCTATTCCCAAACCGCCTGAGCGCGGAAAGGCCGACTTCTTGAGTCTAGAATCCGCCGCGCTTCGGGACTAGGGGGAGTGGGGTGCAGTTATACACCGATTTAGACAACGCACCCAATCTTGACCTTAGGATAAGTTTAGTTGTAGGGCCTAGTTTATAGATTTTATTCATAGGAACCTGCAGCGACTAACACCATGGCCTGCCCAGTGTCAGGGGCACGCTCATTGGGGTTAGCTCAATGAGCAAGGCCTTATAGTAAGTTTATATTTTCAGCTGACACATTTGTAACGCTGCAGGCTTTAGTGACTAGTCCATAGTTAGTTAGGTTACCACTTAGCACTTAATAACATATTACTTTGCCCGTTGTAGTTCCCATATAGTGCTCTGACTGACTAGTTACTAAATCATACGTAGAATAGCTGCAATAAAATGTATAAATGTAGAAGTATTACGGCCCACTAATCACATAAGGTAGTGGGCTACATTGAATAATTAATAAGCTTTTGGAAATAAAGATTTTTTTTAAAAAAAAGAAATGTTTTGACGAACAGCCTGGTGGGTAAATGCTGAGCAAAATAGTTATTGGTGCCATATTTTTAAGTGACAGTGTATGCGGTGCGACATCAGGAAGGTCCAGGAAATTCAAAAACTCGGTTGTATAGTTCAACCTACCTACCGCATTGACGACGCTGTCAATCGATTTGTAGGAGTCAGACTCTTTCCGCAGATGATGTAGTTGAAGGCACAGATGTCGGAGTTTTTTGTTGACAGTATAGGATTTTCGCAAAGCGATTAATGTTTTTTTGTAATTTTAGGCAATTTTAGGGAATACTTCCTCCATTAAGTGCACGACTGGCGAAAAGATTACACAAAAATTCAAGGAAAATGAAATATATTTTGTGACAGTATCACCAGGAACACTTCCATTGCCAATGTCCTACAACAGATTTGAAAGTATGGCTGGCGCACTCTACTGTAGGAGTACACAGCTCCTGGTTTTTCATGTGGGTCGTAGCACGTGTCTCCATAAGCGTGACTGTTTGAGGTAAGCGTTGAGTTAATCAGCTGGTGTTGATTTTGGTGTGCTGGCGCAATGTAACGGAGGTCACCTCCTGATAAAATGAGAGCCCCACCGAACGGTTGTGCATTTCCCCGTAAATCTGAAACAGTTCGATCAAGCACTGCAAGCGATTTCGTATGTGGCATAGTCCATTCATTCCACATTATCAGTTTGCTAATTTTCAGTACTTTCACGATGCCAGAACCTTCTGAAGTGTTACAAGTCCGAGCCTCCGCAAAATGTATATTCAAAAGACATCTGAGCATCGAATGCGCTGTCCAGCTACCAGCCAATAATGTATGGCAATACCTTAAGACGCAAGAGCCAAAGCAGTTCCATTTACAAAAGGGATTTTAACTAACAGCAAATTCATGAGGTACTTTTTTCCTATGGCGTCGGGCACAAAAAGGTAAAATAGACCGCCACTACTCTTGGCCACTGCATTTGCAGTTGTTTCGTACGTCATCTTTTGATCTTGAAGCGAGATTTGTTCGTTTCTTATGACAAATGCACGGAAGGCATCGGAATTGAATTTTTGTCCTGCCAATAAATTCTCATCACAATGGTCACACGCAGAACGTCATTATGCAACCAAGCCAGATTGAACGAGCGATTGGTTGTTGAGGGTTTCGGCACATGTCTTCAGTTTCTGTGGGAGCTTCATTGAAAATGACATCCGAAAATATGATGGTTTATTGTCCCTAATGGTACAAATACGGTGCAAAATATCTTCACGCGAGGCCCCTCTGAATTTTTCCGAAAGATCGTTTGGTTTGGATGGCGAACGGGTGATAAAAATGAAAACAATTACTGTTAGGATTTGTCACGGATGGTAGCTGACAGAGGTGTCCGTCAGTGTAGTTTAACCATGTTTATCACTTCTGACTAAAACAAATTTCGGTATGCTTCCCCGTATGTCTGAAATTGTACGCCGTCGGTCGCTCTCAGATTTGCCAATGAAGCTGGACCTTTCACGTTAATCAGCAGTATTCTCAAGTAGTAGCATTCGGTATTATTTGGATGTACTGTGTAAACACGGCCCAATACGTCAGAAGCATGTAGATTTTGAAATTCTTCAACTCTCATGTCTTGTTTACGACGTTGAAATTTATTTGACGTAATATTCAATGAGTAATTCTTTAGTACCTCTGCGTGTATTAATGTTTTGGGAAATACAATTTCTTGGCACAGCGCAAAAAGTGCTGTCAGAGTTGTGTGCGCTGGTGTAAAAGCAATATTTCGTGCATTCTCTTCCGTGAAATTCATTCTTTGTCCGTTTTCTACGTGAAAACTATGATGAACGTCATTGGGGTGAATGTGAATTCGGGAACTCATAATACGACACATTACCTTCTTGGTGCGGATGTATCGACTGGTTTAAAATTGTATACGTTCATCTTCGTGCGAGTTGGCATTATCGACACTGAATGTTACCCTGTCGCTGCCCTTAATCACCTATTTGCACATGTATTTCATTGATTTAATTGAATTAAAATATTCAACGTTTATATGTGTTTTAAATCTTTTTGACAACAAAGGCGACAATGGTGCATTCGATGTGTTGTGGTTTTCCGTATCGGCATTTATAATTCTGCGACCTCTTATCATCTGGTTGGTGGAGGACAGCTGTTACCGCCAGCGCGAGCTTCATGAAACAGTTATTTTGAATACTTTTCCTGCATTTGTTATCTGTCCATGGTGAAACTTCCTGTTAGATTAAAACTGTGCGCAGAACCTACACTCGAACTCGTGACCTTTCACAGGAGAGCTTCAGTGAAGTTCGGAAGGTAGGAGACGATGTACTGGCAGGGTTAAAGCTGTGAGGACGGAGCGTAAGACGTGCTTGGGTAGCTCAGATGGTAGAGCGCTTGCCCGCGGAAGGCAAAGGTCCCGACTTCGAGTCTCGGTCCAGCACACAATTTTAATCTACCAGGAAGTTTCATATCAGCGCACACTCCGCTGCAGAGTGAAAATTTCACTCTAGAAACATCCGCCAGGCTGTGGTTAAGCCATGTCTCCGCAATATCCTTTCTTCCAGGAGTGCTAGTTCTGCGAGATTCGCAGGAGAGCTTCAGTGAAGTTTGGAAGGTAGGAAACGAGGTACTGGCAGAATTAAAGCTGTGAGGACAGGGCGTGAGTCGTGCTTCGATAACTCAGATGGTAGAGCACTTGCCTGCGGAAGGCAAAGGTCCCGAGTTAGAGACTCGGTCCGGCACACAATTTTAATCTACCAGGAAGTTTCATATCAAATGGTTCAAATGGCTCTGAGCACAATGGGACTTAACTTCTAAGGTCATCAGTCCCCTAGAACTTAGAACTACTTAAACCCTACGGACATCACACACACCCATGCCCGAGGCAGGATTTGAACCTGCGACCGTTGCGGTCGCGCGGTTCCAGACTGTAGCGCCTAGAACAGCTCGGCCACCCTGGCCGGTGTTTCATATCAGCGCACACCCCTCTGCAGAGTGAAAAATCATATTCTGGAATCTGTCCATGGTGATTGTGGTTTCTTAGCACCATATGGCCCATGTACCATATGATTTGTGACAACATAGAACAGCAATTGTCTTCACCATCTTGTATTTCCCCATAAATTGTATCATCAACTGCAGATGAACGTGCGAGCGTGCACCCAAGGGTCCGCTGGATCCAGCATGACCGCTATCGGTGTCTGACGGAGCTTGCAAACCAGGACAGACATCTCACTTTATCTAAACATGTCAACAACCACACCCCCAGAATAAAGAAAAGTGAATAATGTAAATCCTCACTTGTTAGTCCATGCTTGCATATAGAACCAATCAAGTATTAAATCTCACTACGCAGAAAAATTTTCATTCATTAAGAAAAATTTTCATTCACGACCATATGCTACAGCTCAAAACCAATAGCTAATTAAAAATCATCAGTCTCTGTATCACTTCGATGCATATAACAGTATCCACAAACATCCAGAAGTAATTCTCGCTTAGTCGGTAATACGTTGAGTCTTAGGTTACCTAGCTGTCTGTATTCGCTTCGACCCACTGACTCATAGGAGACCATATGCATGCGACGACCTTGTGTCAGTCACCCTGTTGCTTATTAATGGTGTCTGTATCTTGAATTAGTATGCGTGGCAAAAATATTTCCATTACCCTCTCAGCATGGCGTATTTTCTGTTAGATGTTATTCGTCACAATAAACAGACTTCATAAGAGGATTTCCGTATTCTGGTGACACGTAGCATCGCCACTGGTTTGAGCTATCAAGTGATTTTTATGGAGGATGGGCAGATAACTGTTTCCACTTGTTTCTTGACGTAGGGCACATGTACAAATGACTGTAAATTATGGTGACCACCTATAACGCTAGCCCTTCATGCAACTTCCCTTGAAGCACTATAGGAGCTTTGGACATGCAAATTTAGTTGGTGGTACGAATAGTTAGTGACGAGTTGTAGGAAGAAACCATTTTTTATGGAGAATGTTGTAATGTCAGAGTTGTTTATAGTTCTCATTGTGGACCTTTTCTTTAACCCATCCTGTGAAAATACCCAGAATTTGCCCGAAGTGGTCATTCACTTTGTCAAAGTAAAACCAGGAAGGAAACGTCTCCATCAGGAAGAGTCCTGTCTGACAGAGAGCCACACCGTGACTGTAACCAGCTCTGCGATGCTTGGAATATTTAGGCAGCTTTGGTTGAAAACACGGAATGAGCAGCGCGCTGTTGCGGCAGCTGGGTGCGTTAATTGTTCACTTAATTATCGAAAGCACGTGACTGGAATGAGAGATTGTGGTGCAGAGAAGATGTTAGGTGAAGGGCCTTTTACGTGACAGCAATGTGAACGCGATCTGAACTGCCGCAAGCTAATTAAGAAAGACGCCATTCGGAGCTGAGGGTTTCTGATAGGTACTGCTCACGAATAAAAGTCGATATTTCTTTTTAAATTGTCGGTGAACAAGTTAACTAGTCACAGACGATATCTACGTTGAGACACGATTTTATTAGGAGGCGAATAACTATAATTTTTCTCTTGGAACGATCGTTTTCGAGCACGTTCGTTTCGATTCACTGTCTTGATTACCGTTCTACTTACGTTCCTACTGGGGAAACTGCAGATCGCATTAACGTGGAACTGGATCTGCAAATTGTTACCTCCGCCCTATCCCACTGACAAAGGAAAACCGTATTAGGTCGTTTGATTTCTGAAGTTCTATACAGGGTGCCAATTATTGAACTACGTGAAAAAGAAACTTAAATTAGTTACAAACTACGACGTGCACACGCCTTGTTCAGCATGTGAACACGACTACAAATATTCGGATTTAGCTTATAATGTGTTCAATATGCCTGCCATAACTGGCGATGACGTGGCGCACACGAATAACGAAATTCTGCATGACCCGCCAGAAAGTCGGAACATCGATGTTGTCGATGACCTCCTGAGTTGCAGTTTTCAGGTCATCAAATTATTTTGGGGTTATTCCTGTACATATTGTCTTTAATATAGCCGCACAAAAAGGAGTCGCATATGTTCAGATCCGGAGAATAAGGTGGCCAATCGAGGTTTGCTAGTGGCGTCTGGGTACCCCAGAGCCAGAATGCGGTCCCCAAAGTCCTCCTGGATATCAAACATTATCGTGCTTCAGTGGGATCGAGCTGCGTCTTGCAGGAACCACATCTTGCCGAAATCAGGGTTACTTTGGACAAAGGGGATGAAATCATCTTCCAGGGCTTCAGGTATCGTTCGGTAGTCAACGTGCCATCAAGGAATGTCTCACCAACTATTTCGTGACTGGACACTGCACGCCACACAGTCACCCGTTAGGGTGAAGAGACTTCTCGATGGCGAAATGCGGATTCTCAGTCCCTTAAATGCTCCAATTTTGCTTATTGACGGACCCATCCAAATGTAACTGGGCTTCGTCGCTAAGCCAAACCATACAGCGCATACTAATTCCCATCATGTCCCGCGACCAACGCTGCAGTTTGGACTTCCTAACTCAAACCGTTCAGAAGTTGCGACGATTTTATTTCATGTAGTTCAATAACTGTCATCCTGTATGTAGACTCCTCATTTACTGTGCACCAAGCAATTCAAATGTAACTTGGCTAATTGCTGGAGGTAGTTTTACCACTGTATCCAATTCTGTACAGCACAGCTATGGTCTGGTGGAAGTCTCATAGCAGTAAAGATCACGTCATGTACGAAGTATCGTAATTGTGTCAAGATCACGAATGAAATGGCTCTTGGGCAGGATGTTAAAAAATGACGAATGCCTTACGAGGTGGCAGTACTCATGCAAAAATCAAAAGCTAGGCAAACACAAAGCATACTCTGTGTTGTTCATCGGCGCTCGACGTGACGTCCATCCACGGCAATATATCAATGCACTTCGGCATAAAGAATCTTGGAGTATCTGAATTTGAGCGGGTGGATGTGTCTGCGGGCATGTGCTGAAGATGCAATTTCCTGCTGTCTGCGTCTCACTGGCTGAAGTGCAATAGAAGCATTCGTTCAGTCTCCTAATACCCAAATGTCGAGGGACTATAGATCGGGATAGTAAGAGGCCAAGGTGTGGGTCTTACCTCATCAATAAAGTAGTTCTCAAAGATCAGCGTCTAATGTTTACTCACGCTCTGGGCCCATACGTGCTTGTGCGTCAACGTGCGTGAACGACATCTGTACTACCTCAGTTCATACTCTATCTACAGAAAGATAGAAAATACATCACTAAGAAACCCTTGATAATGATTCTGGTGTTCCATGTATGACCAGTCTGTCGCCAATACGGCTTCCATAACGTGAACTGAGATATTCTACAATTTCATGTGAATTTTAATCTCAAAAATCCATACATATTATAGACGTGCGTGTGTGTGTGTGTGTGTGTGTGTGTTTGTGTTCCTCATTTCCTTCTAAACCATTGGTTCAATTTCCACCAAACTTGGTACACATACCCTTTCCTGTAAGGCAACAATCGCTATGGGGTAAAAACCACCTACGTATCTTAATTCAAGAGACATTACGTTATAAACAACGAGATGCATGGAAAACTGTCCAGTCATGCATGACGTTCAAATTTATTTCTTGTGTGCTAAAAATGGTTCAAACAGCACTAAGGAACTTAACATCTGAGGTCATCAGTCTCCTAGACTTTGAACTACTTAAACCTAACTAACCTAAGGACATCACACACAACTACACCCGACGCAGGATTCGAACCTGCGACCGTAGCAGCAGCGCGGTACCGGACTGAGATGCCTAGAACTGCTCGGCTACAGAGTCCGGCAGTTCTGTGCTATTAACTCTATTCGCAATAAATTTCGCCGGCAGTACCCACATATGCTGCTAAATACACCTACAAAATAATGTCACGGTATCACACATAGTTCAGGAGATATGATGTCATAAAGACACTGAGAAGTGTGAAAAACTGCCGCATTGGGTATTACGTTTAAATGTATTACATCTTTACTACTAACTCTCATCCTAACAGATTTTGCAGACAGTATTCACATACGTCGCTGAGCCTACCTACAGAAATATATCAATCTCCGAAACATAGTTCTAGAGATATGACGTCGTGAACACTAAGGTGCATGAAAAAATGCCGCATGATGTTTTATAGCATTAATTCTTTACTACTAAGACACGCCTACTGTCGAGTCTACTTAACGAAAGACCTGGCACCTGGCAGCGCATTTGAAAACTTTCAAACGCGACGCGCAAACGGCTGTAGGCGAAAACAATAACTGTCTTCAGAGCTATGAAGAGGCGTTGACGTAGAGATGTTTACAAAATCGTGTTTTAGACACTCGAAGAAGCTGCACCCATTGTACAGAAATTGTATCATAATTTCGAAGGTGTTATCACGAATATATGGAAACGAAATTGTTTTGATATTTCGCTACAAACAAAGTGCATTTATAGCTTTGATTTCTAATAAAACATTGGCAAAATGACTACCCGGGTATTGTCGGGTTTGCCGGCTAGTAAAATTATGAACGCGAACAGTGCACCTACACAACACTTTTGTAAGAACCCTCAACAGAACTGCAATCTTCCTTGCTTGTCTCGTGGCCTTAGGGTCTGCACATGCTGTAGATGGTGTGGATACAACAATTGGCTATTGTAGTGGGACGAAATTAAACGTCACCCATCCACCAAAGTCAGCCCAGTTTGCAGGTGACTAGAAGTTTAATTTAGTTTTGTTTATGTGTTTTCTTATTATTTGTAATAAGATGTGAATTATCTAAAAGTTTGTATTTTTTTTATGTGTTTCATGTACGGAGAGATCGGCGCAACGAACGGGGACAGCATCTTCGTTGCCGCGACCAGAGAGGAAATTGCTGGCCGCTATACGTCGCGGGTCGACAGCCAAGGAGCAACAGAAGATCCTGGAACCGAGTTGTTGCGTCGTGTTTCTAAAAATTAAAAATGAATTTTTATACTCTTTTTGTACAACAATGACGTCATAATGAGCTTAGTCTTATTGAAATGTTAGTCACTGTCTGTCAACGCTCAAGTTCACATCTGTATGTGTAGGAAGCTAATAAAATAGTGTATGTTACTAAAGGTGAAACACGTGTCTTGAAGATGTATTTATGAAGAGTTATGTGAACGGATTAATAATATATTTGACAAGATTATTGATTCAGACAGCGTTGGCCGAAACTTTGAATCTAAAAAGTTTATTTAATGTGTGATTCTGATATCGATTAGATCAAGATAACGTGTGTCGATATAATTTTCTGAGGAGAAACAAACGAACTTTAAATTCGAAAAAGTTACGAAAACCAATTGGCCCAAGTGATGTAATTCTCTGCACACGACTCAACTGATGTTTTACAGTTTCGTTCAAGAACCATTCTATGACAATTTAAAAAGAATATAAATCATTTTTGAAGTGGGTTGTAACTGACGTAGGTGACGAAGTCTGCACATGGTCATATATCAAACGAAAACCTAATAAATACGTCGTTGCACCGCACCGTGGCGACCTTAGAAACAGGACTTGTGTGCAACTAAGGCACACAGGTACGAAACAAAGCATCAAGAGTCTTTCGGAAGTCAACGCGAGTTTCGTGGAGCCTTCACCAGCCAGCGGCGACTTCGCGGGTGTGGGCATCTGACGGAGCGCAGCCAAGCAGTACGGTCACGCAGTGGTTCCACGAGAAGGCGCATCTGTTGGGCAGCAGCTGAACGCTGCAAACCCCGACAACCTTTTTTCTCCCTAAACTAATAGGCCCAGTACGTCAGCTGCGGGGCGTTCCTCCGGCTGGTATTAGAGGTGTTGCTGAGGGCTTCGCCTGTCTACGGCGGTGCCGGGCGTGGTTGCAGCCAGCGACGTTTTCGGTGTTCGACTCAGCGTCCTGCCGGTTGCGGAAGCGGGGTCGCAGCATCTCAGCGGCTGCATCGACGGCTGTTACATCTGCAGCCCATAGCAGCACACTGATCATCGAGAACTACAAATTACAATATTAGTGTCCGGTGAGTTTGTTTCAAGTTGGAAGTGGAGTGTTGTACATAGGAAGTGTGCTTTTATAGGATTGTTGATTCCAAGTTTGCGTGTGTAAATAGTTAATATCTTACAATAATGTCGGGAAGTGAAATGTCAGACGAAGAGCAATCTATGTCCGATAGGAGCATGAGATCCCTTCTTAGGGCGATCGCTAAATTAAAACAATCTAACGAAGAATCTACTGCTAGATTAAAAGAGGAATTAAAACAGTCTAACGAGGAAGCTACTGCTAGATTGAAACAGGAACTAAAACAGGAATTAAAACAGTCTAACGAGGAATCTACTGCTAGACTTAAAGGGCAGCTAACAAAATCAACAGACAGGTTGCAGGAATATCTTAATGAAACCAGTCGAGAATTAAGTGGTAAAATAGAGTCTTCTAAAGTTGAAATGCAGGAAAAATTAGTAGGACTTAGTAATAAGATTGCTGATAATTGTAAAAGGTTAGAAGAATATATCCAGGAATCGCGCGAGGGAAAAGCTCGCATGCGAAACGATATCACTGACTTAACCGAGAGACTAGATAGTGTCAATATCTTAGTTGTAAATGAAATACAGAAAAATAACAATATGTTACGAGATGAACCTTCTATGCAAACGGAAACGGTTCGTAGAGAATTATTGGAATCTATTAAAGAGGTCTCTACCAAACCTGTAGAGATTTCTTCAATAGATAATGTAGAATTAGAGACATTAACTCATCAAGTAGAAAAGGACCATACCGAAATCGAAAACATGAAATTTTTAATTACTGAAATATGCAGTAATCTTGAGACTGCCAAAGATAATAATATTGACGAAGGTACAGAGCGTTCACATCGTGAACACAGTGAAGAATCGATATTAGCTAATCGCGTATCCAATACAGAAATGCGGATACAGGAAATTACTAAACGGTTATCGGAATTAGATAATAACGAGAACATTTCAGGTAGCAGAGGTAATAACATAATCAGAGACAACAGTCGCATCGAATTTGCTAGCACGGACGACAACAATATGAATAAGGCAATCACGGCAAGCCAATCCGATGCAACTCCGTCTCTGCAATCTAAACAAAATCCGACTATTTCTCTCGCAGAATGTCTGGATGACATAACAACAAACTCAAATGTAGCAAGTCGATTTCCTGTATTCAAACCAGGAGGCGAACTGCACCCTATAATCTTTATAAAAGCTTTTGAAACATCATTATCTCCTAAATGGAGTAATGAAAAACGCATTCAATTTGTAATAGGACATTTAGAAGCAGAAGCTGCGGAGTGGGCAGTACTGCATAGAAATGAATTCAGGGATTGGGATGATTTTGTTAAGCAGTTTAAACAAAATTATTGGTCAAGGGGAAAACAACAACACTTAACTTTAGAGTTGTAAGCCCCTCCTCCATATTCTAAACGGTGGAGAGGTTATAGGAATTATTTTGAATGGAATTTAAACCGTGCTAAATTAATTGAAAGTCATCTAATGCGAGTCCTAATTAGTGGATTACCGTATTACATAAAGGAAAGAAAAATGTTATTCTACGAATTATACAAAACCTTAATAATGGGGACGAAACAGTTAACACCCGGGGTGTGTGGTTATATTTTAACGACTTGTTGTATTGGAAAGCACAGAGGGAACACCAGAGATGGAAAATCTGCATTCCGGAAACTGTTGTGGACGAGTTAATTACTTATATTCATGAAGGTTACGGGCATTTTGGAATTCATAAATGTATTAAACATCTAATGAAGTATTATTATTTCAAAAATATGTCCCGTATTGTGAGAAGTATTATTAGGGCTTGTGAAACCTGTCAAAAGGTTAAAGTTAATAACAAATCCAAGCGTTATAAATTATATGCTGTAATTCCTCGAGGTTTGTGGGATCTACTATCATTAGATTTTTTCGGCCCTCTGCCTCGGAGTTCAAGAGGATTAACATATGTGTTTGTTGTAATGGAATGTTGGTCCAAACATGTGAAACTGTATACTTTGAAACGAGCGAATACAGCAAGCGTTATACGCTGCCTCACCCGAAATTACTTTGTTAACTGGGGCATTCCTAAACGACTTATGTCTGACAACGGTAGTGCCTTTATTAGTCAAAGATTTCAAGATATGATAAGACAATATGGAATAAAACATATCTTAATTTCGAAATATCACCCTCAAAGTAATTTAGTAGAAAGAGTCATGAAAGAATTAGGACGATTATGTAGAACTTATTGTGCACATAAACATACTCGGTGGGCCAAACTAATGCCTGAATTCGAAAAGATATTAAATGAATTGCCTCGCCTAACGATGGGATTATCACCTATAGAAATTTTAGGCAAACGAATTATAGGTGAGCCTTTACTAGCTGCTTTACTTTGGCCACCAGTAAATGAGATACAACAAGATATTCCAGACGAAAAAGTTTGCGAACAGATTGTAAAAAATGCCGAACGGAGAATTAAAAGTTATAATCAACAGGCTATAGAACCCTCATTTCAGGTAGGAGATCTTGTGTTAGTACGATCTCATCCTAAAAGTTCTAAGATCGGTAAGGAATGTAGAAAATTCTTCTTGATCTTTGAAGGTCCATATGTTGTACATAAGATTGTACATCCCAAAGCATTACTTCTTATGGAACCTTCATCAGGTGTAATTAAAGGATTATATAGTGTTGATCAAATGAAACTCTTCATTCCTAAATAAGTTAATATTTAGTATATGTTACATACGGAAGAGCGTTCATAGTTTATTCATGTGAAGTTTTCGTGATAGTTATGTATTATTTTAAAGAATAGAACAGAAAGCTTAAACAAGTGTTCTACAATAATCTACTGGTACTTCAAAAAGAGAAAGATAACCCAAAGGGGGATTTATATGGAAGAAATTTTGCTCTTAGGTCAAAAGGAATTTTGCATATTTTAAATTTACTCGGATAGTAGGAACCAAAGGGGATGGTTAATAGTTTTAGGGACCATGGGCGTCCAGAGCTATATGGCTCACGAGAACATAGCAGAGTGCCTTTAATAGAGGTTTGCAATAGTGTTAATATAGAACACACCAAACGGGGCTCTCTCGCTTGTTTCTCCTAAATAAATGGCCATTACCCAACAAGGTGTCCGAAGGTAAAGAAAGCCGTGCCGAGATTCTAAAGAGAGTTTTGCTGGATTTCTTCTTGACCTCAGGCATAAATAAGGCATTAGTGAAAAGAATGACGTAAAGTAAATAGTACTATTAGTTATTGTGAGAAACGTATTAGTAATATACATTCTTGGAAAGAATAACTCTAGTAAATAAATGAAACTATAACTAATCTATCACAATTTGAACGCTCTGTCCTAATGTACAACGTTAAAGAACGTACTAAATTAGTATTTATTAGCAACTATTAACTGAAGAGGAGCAATCTCCCTACATTCGGTTACGAATTACCATAATAGCACAATTAAGAGTAAATGACAAATAGTCACAACAATATCGTATTAAAAGGATTAAATCTATCTAAGAGCAAGGGCTCTAGGTTACGTAAAATGTGAGAAAAATGTATTAACAGTTAAATATTGTATATTGAAAAGTTTAATCCGGTTAAGACCTGACAAACTGAGCTTGTGGGTGGGGTATGTAGTGGGACGAAATTAAACGTCACCCATCCACCAAAGTCAGCCCAGTTTGCAGGTGACTAGAAGTTTAATTTAGTTTTGTTTATGTGTTTTCTTATTATTTGTAATAAGATGTGAATTATCTAAAAGTTTGTATTTTTTTTATGTGTTTCATGTACGGAGAGATCGGCGCAACGAACGGGGACAGCATCTTCGTTGCCGCGACCAGAGAGGAAATTGCTGGCCGCTATACGTCGCGGGTCGACAGCCAAGGAGCAACAGAAGATCCTGGAACCGAGTTGTTGCGTCGTGTTTCTAAAAATTAAAAATGAATTTTTATACTCTTTTTGTACAACAATGACGTCATAATGAGCTTAGTCTTATTGAAATGTTAGTCACTGTCTGTCAACGCTCAAGTTCACATCTGTATGTGTAGGAAGCTAATAAAATAGTGTATGTTACTAAAGGTGAAACACGTGTCTTGAAGATGTATTTATGAAGAGTTATGTGAACGGATTAATAATATATTTGACAAGATTATTGATTCAGACAGCGTTGGCCGAAACTTTGAATCTAAAAAGTTTATTTAATGTGTGATTCTGATATCGATTAGATCAAGATAACGTGTGTCGATATAATTTTCTGAGGAGAAACAAACGAACTTTAAATTCGAAAAAGTTACGAAAACCAATTGGCCCAAGTGATGTAATTCTCTGCACACGACTCAACTGATGTTTTACAGTTTCGTTCAAGAACCATTCTATGACAATTTAAAAAGAATATAAATCATTTTTGAAGTGGGTTGTAACTGACGTAGGTGACGAAGTCTGCACATGGTCATCATATATCAAACGAAACTATAAAACGTAACGTTACACCACACTATGAACTGCCACCCACACAAAGCGATGATTCAACGTCTCCCACAGATGCTAATCATTGCACATTGTTTCCGTAATTTCCGTCGATTAAATGCTGCATATGTTCCTTCACGGCAGGTGTGCAGTCTGAGCGAAGTCTTCCACTGTTTACCTTCTAGCGCCCTAGAGAATCTGCGTCCCGAAGATGGTGGAAAATTCGGCAAATGAGCTAACCAGATAATTGGCTTCCTATCCTGCGATGTAGATGTTTTTCAGCGGAGAGTGCACAGGCTCCTAAGGTGGAGTCGGTGTAAGTGATCCCTAACAGCTGGCAACCCTGTTGCAAGATTTCGGCTACGAAGTGGCAACGGCTGCAGGTGAAAGTAATAGCAGTCTATATCGCCCAGCAACACTCAGTTATTGAAGTAGACACGTTTACAAAATCGCATAACGTGATTTATAGCAGTAGCCGCTCGAAGCTGTTACACCCAGCCCAGTGCAATTATCAAGCGTCTTCTTACAGCGACTAAACTACAGTCTTCTTCCGTGTACTAAATTCCGGCAGAAAATGATGTTCGCCATTTGAGATATGAAGCAGAAGCTATTTCGTGTTGAAAAACTGAAAAGAAAATGTAGTGAAGAATCTGCGCATACAAGCGACGCAAAAACGCTAAATTCATCTGAAGTGAAGCCATTTCTGGGAACGTGAAAGCCTCCATAATACAATATGCAGAGAGCCAAGTAATTCAGTGAGCAGTAACAAACACTAACAATACTGAAAATTTACTGCAATTCGAATGATTATCTCACTGCAGAATATTTGGTATTAGAAAGCGTACTACGTGCCACTGGCCCCTTACTAGGCTTGCATTTATAGAAAACCTCTCGCCTAGCGCAATGTCGAAAGCGACTAGAAAAAAGCGCTGATGACTTGTCTATACAATAAGAGCAAAAGAACGAATAAGCAAAATTACAATCTAATATTCTCAACATCGATCTACTGCAGAATTCTTGAGCTTGTTCTCAGTTCGAGCATAACAACTGTCGTTGAGACGGGAAAACTTCTGTCCTCAAATCAATATGGTTTTAGAAAGCATCTGTTATACGAAACTCAGCCGAAACTCAGTTTGCCTGTTTCTCACAAGATATCCTGCGAACTATGAATAAAGAGCAACAGGCAGATTTCAAAGTCCTAGATTTCGGAAAAGCACTAGATGCGGTGTCCCGTAATAGAAGCGCATGTGAAATACGTTCCCAGATATGTGGGTGGCGCGAGCGCTTCTTACGTTGCAGAATCCAGTACCAATGTACCTCTACGTCTACGTCATATTCCGCAAGCCTCCTAATGGGGTGTGGCGGAGGGTACTTTCGGTACCACTATCTGATCCCTCCAACCCTGTTGCATTCGCGATTAGTGCGTTGGAAGCTTGATTGTATGTAAGCCTCTGTATTGGCTCTAATTTCTCGAATTTTCCGCTTGTGGTCAATACGCAAGATGTATGTGGGGACTGTAAGTAATATGTTGTCCGACTTCTCCAGAAAACTGCTGTCCCAAAATTTCAGTAGTAAACATCTCCGTGATGCAAGACGGCTCTCTTGTAAAGTCTGCCAGTGGAATTTGTTTAGCATCTCCGTAACGTTCTCTCGCCAGCTAAACGATTCCGTGACGGAAAGCGCCGCACTCCGCCGGATCTTCTCTATCTCCTCTATCAGTTCTACATGATAGGGACCCTAGCTAGATAGATGAACAATACTCAAGACTCGGGAGAAAAAGCGCATTAAAAGAAACTTCTTTCGTGGATGAATTACATTTCCTTAAGATTCTTCCGATGAATCTGAGTCTTTTGTCTGCTTGTCCCACTATCTGTTTTATGTGGTCATTCCGCTTAAGGTCACCCTGGACAGTTACGCCTAGGTATTTTACGGCAGACACTGTCTCCAGATGTCATCAATAGGGTAGCTGTACAGTATGAATTTCTTTTCCCATGTATGTGCACTGTGTTACATTTATTTACGTTCAGAGTCAACTGCCAGAGCCTACACCATTCATCAATTCTCTCTAGGTCGTTCTGCAAATTCTTATCATCTTCTGGTGTTGCTACTTTGGTACAGACAACTGCATCATCTGCGAATAGCCTTAAACAGCAAGCGACGCTTTCTACTAGATCATTTACATATATTGTAGACAGTAACTGTCCTATCACACTTTCCTGTGGTACTTCGGATGTTGCATTTACGTCTGTCGAGTTTGTTCCGTTAAGAGCGACATGTTGAGTTCTATCTGCAAGAAAGTCTTGAATCCAATAGCAGGTCTGCTCCGACACTCCGTAAGTTCGTATTTTTTTCATTAAACAGCAGTGCGGGACGATGTCAAATGCCCTACTGAGAACAAGGAACACGGCATCACCATGAGCGTCGGTGTCCACTGCCCTGTGGAGCTTCTGGAGGAACAGAGCGAGCTAAGTTTCGCAGGCTATCTGTTTGCGGGATCCATGTTGATTTTTATAGAGGAGATGTTCATTTCTCAAAAGTAATAATTCCTGAGCATAAAACGTGTTCCATAATTCTACAACAGACTGACGTGGTCAATAATTGTGTGGATCTTTCTTACGGCCTTTCTTAAATACGGGAACGACCTGCACTTTTTCCAGTCGTTAGGTAGCTTTCGTTGCTCAAGCGATCTACGATAAATCACTGCTGAAGAAATAAGACATATAACTCGTTGAAAATGTTTAATACATTTACCTAACTTTTGAAATCCTTAAGGATTGCCAGAAGGCAATAGTCGGAGTTTAGTGCTGAGATGCTCAAGTCAAAAATTAAACATTGCCTTGATACGTACGCCTTGCAAGGAGCAATATCAGCCTATAGTGCTATTTCTCCATTGAAACTTGTGTAGGTTGCTGAAAGAAAGCTAAATTCAAGTCTGTAAGAATCCTGTACGTTGTCGACGGCGTGTGTTCGTCAGAGAAAAGAGTATCTTTAGAAGAGCCCCAGAGACGTGTGACAGCACAGCTGTTATTTTCTATATTCACATATAATCAGGTGGCCAGTATGTGCAGCCACGTGCAGCTGTTAGATGATGACACTGTAGTGTAAGGGGACGGAGTCGTCATTGAGTGACTGCAGGCTGATACAAGATGAATTAGACCTAATTTGTAGTTTGCGTAATGAATTGCAGTTAGGTGTAGCTGTAGAAAAATGTAAGTTAATGCAGATGAGTAGGATAAACTAAACCTTAAAGTTCGAATGCAGAATTAGTGTGATGCTTGACACGGTCTCGTTGAATAGTTATCTAGACGAACGTTGCAAATTTATAAGAAATGGAACAGGCATTGAAGGATTGTAGTAGTGAAAGAAAATGGTTGGTTTCGGTTACTGGGAGAATTTTAGGAATGTGTGGCTAATGAGTAAAGGAGGCTGCTTATAGGAAATAAGTGCAACCCATTCTTGAGTATTGTTCGAGTGTCGGGGATCCGCACCATGTCGCATTAAGGGAAGACAGAAGCAATTAAGAGGCGGGATGCTCGATTTGTTACCGGTAGGTTCGATGAACACGCTAGTATTATGGAGATGCTTCGTGAACTCAAATAGGAGGGAAGCTAACGTTCTTTTCGAGGAGCACAACTGAAATTGACGCAATGAGAACCGTCATTTAAGGCTGACTGCTGTAACACCCCAGGTGTAGAACCCATAATGATAACCCTTTTGTTGCAAAAGAAATAGCAAAATTAGTCATCCCGACAGTGACGGCAGCCACTGACAACAAAATTTACACTCTTGTCAGTTTGATTAACAGGGGTGTTATAGAAATACTAATGATTATCATAAAGAAAGGACTGAATGGAAGAATACCATGTGATACAAAACGGAAAATTTAAAGAAAGAAATAAAAAATTATTATTTACGAAGGTTAATGCCCAGACCATAAATCAATCAAAGATAACATTTATTCCAGAAGAGAGCTGTAGCCGCATGAAGCTTAAGTTCGCTGTGACTACAATGTAACTCGCCAATGGAGATGTTAACTTTACTTCTCTCTTGTATTCTGCAACAGTAGTAGGCGTGTTAAGTGCTACTAGATTGTTTTAAAACCGATCGGAAGTTTAAAGTTCTACGATATAGACTGGAAGTATCAGTCAGAAATCAAACTAAAGTAGGATCTTCTTTACCGTCTGGACAAATTACGGGGTTATGATGTATGTGACAGAAAAGTGAACCGTGTGATTACCGTTCTGTGATGGGAGAATTTTAGGAATGTGTGACTCATGTGTAAAGGAGGCTCCTTATAGGAAACAAGTGCAACCCATTCTTGTTATTTTTCGAGTGGTGGGGATTCGCACCAGGTCGTGATACTTAATAGTCACGAACATCAAAGGACACAGAAAGGGACTGATAGCCAACAAAAACTCGATTATTAGACTTGAGTAGGCTACGACTAAACGCAACCACGAAGAAATTTCAATTGCGCCGTGTTATGAGAAGTTAACGTCAAGGTCAGAATTACTGATGTTAACATATGTGATTCCCTGTGTGCGTGCTCAGCGTAGGGACAAACAATGATGACGAAAGACAATAAACCTTAAGTCAAATTTAATTCTTTGTGTCACCTACATTATTCAAGGGACATTTAAAGTGTATTCGTAAAATTAACTAATTATTCTGATAACGTAAATGTGCTAAGTGATGTAGTGACAATTCAACTTTACACCAAAACTACGACGCTTTCTGGACATTGCTCAAGTTTATGTTATCCCTGGAGTTACGTCGTGCAGTTGCTGAATACGCGACGTAGTGACACCTTGACGACGGAATAATAATTAACAACTTAATATCCTCCCAAAATTCATAATGTGGCCTCGGCTTGGGTGATGGAATGATGATTCAAGACACTATTTTTTAACGTTGAATAAAGCTTCTGAAACCGGGCATAAGAACAATACTCAGCAAGTTCTCGTAAAATGAAAAGTCTGTTGCGAACACGCAAGGGACTTTTGGTTATCATTTCAGATCAAAAGAGTCATCGCGTTATCGAGTGGCGCAGTCCCTACAGCTGTTAAGTCAAGAAGATCGGCAGACAACGAACACAACTGCTTTCATTACAAGCAAGGCCGGCGCACACACTCCGGCGTGCTGCTCCATCGAGACAGTGATATCTTTTTCGAGGTACAGTATCTGAAAATAACCACACCATGTGAGGAGTTTGTTATTTTTCCTAATAATTACAGATTGGCGATGTCGTGATCGATGGACGCTGTTCCACGTCATCTCGACTGCGACACCCATCACCACCGAGCCAAGAGAGAACAGCGCCACAGCACTAAACAATTCTACTGCACCCAACGTACATCTCGTGTAAGGACCAAGAGGATGATGTAAGCGAAATTACTGCTTGTACGAAGTCATATAGAAAGTCGTCTTTCTCTCACTCTATTCAGAAGTGAAAAAGGAATGGGAATGTTTAGTAGTGGTATAGGGTACCTTCCACCACGCAACGTACGGTGGCTTGCAGGTTATTTATGTAGGTATAGATATCTAATCCTCAATTTAAAGTGTATTATGATACAACAAGACATCGAAATACCTACTCGACAACGGTGCTCATAGCGCTAATTAAACATCTTTGAGCCCTCTATGAAGAAGTGTTCAATTTTGAGAATGTGTGCGTCTCGGGAACCCATTTGTACTGGACCTGTTTTCGTTTTCGATTTATGTATATTGCAGTACTACGTCTACCGCATCCAATATTACTACACTTTCATCAAACTTTATTAACTTTACACATTGTTTGAGCCTTACTGTAATATACTTCTCATTGTTAACAGTACAGATTTTGTTGTACATCGACGACAGTAGGCCGAGCGAGTTGGCACAATGGTTGAGACGAAGGACTTCTGGAGCGGGTTGTTTCAAGTTCCCGTCAGGCTATCCAGATATGTGTTTTCCGCAGTTTCCCTAAACTGCTTAAGGCAAATGCCTATGTTGTTTCTCACAAAGACGCACAGCTCATTTCACCACCACTAATTCCAAATTGAAGTTGGTGCTCCGGCAGCAATAATCTCGTTGTCGACGAAACGTCAATCCTTAATCATTCTCCCTTTCTTGTCATGTTATGGTATACCCTCTTGAAATCATGCCATGACTGATCTTTTTGGTAACAGCATAAATTGCCGCATTATCGAAAAAAGCTCTGTGGATCGAACATCTTCCAAACGTGAAATAAATTTAATGATCAGTGTACTCTCACACTCATGTGGTGACGGAGTATCAGGTTAATCTGTGTTAGATGTTTTAGATGTTGAAAGCCACTGTCACACTAATACTTCATTAATACAACCAAACAGGTTTCCTACATATACCACAAAGCACTGAAAGGCCTAAGTCGAAACAAGGCCCCGGGAATAGACAACATTCTATTACAACTGCTGATAGCCTTGGGAGAGCCAGCCATGACAAAACTCTTCTATCTGGTTAGCAAGATTTATGAGACAGGCAAAACGAGGATAATGGAATGTAGTCGAATTAAATTAGGTGGTGCTGAGGGTACTAGGTTACGATAAGAGTTACTTAAGGTAGTAAATGAGTTTTGCTATTTGGGGAGCAAAATAACCGATGATGGTCGAAGTAAGAGGATATAAAATGTAGACTGGCTATGGCAAGGAAAGCATTTCTGAAGAAGAAACATTTTTTAACATCGAGTATAGATTTAAGGTTCCGGGAGTCTTTTCTGGAAGTATTTATATGGAGTGTAGCCATGTATCGAAGCGAAACGTGGAAGATAAATAGTTTAGATAAGAAGAGAACAGAAGCTTTCGAAATGTGGCGCTAGAGAAGAATGCTGAAGATTAGGTGGGTAGATCACGCAACAAATGCGGAGGAATGAATAGTACTGTGGAGAAGAGGCAATTGTGGCACAACTTGACTAGAGGAAGCGATCGGTTGGTAGGACATGTTCTGAGGCATCAAGGGATCACCAATTTAGTACTGGATGAAAGGGTGAAAATTAAAAATTGTATAGGGAGACCAAGAGATCAATACGCTAAGTAAATTCAGGAGGATGTAGGTTGCAGTAGTTATTCAAAGATGAAGAGGCTTGCACTGGATAGAGTAGCATGGAGAGTCCCATCAAACCAGTCCTTGAAATGAAGACTGCAACAACAACATCGTGCAGGATTCTGCAGGTCCGCCAGTAAAAAATCATCTTCCTTCTCAAACTATAGTACTTTCCAGTTTGCAATCCGCCTACCCATCCTCGGAATTCCTCGTAGTACGGACTACATGGTTTAACCTCTCAACCTTACTACTTCTTGATTCACAAATTTCACGTTATTTTTGTAGTGATTTTCCTCTTTACTGTAACTCAGTTGATCGCTGTTGATGCATCCATATTCAGCAGCAGCTTCTCACTTCAATACGTGATATGGCCACATTGAAGCCGGCGACAAAACGGTTTCAAAATTAATACCAGAGCAGTGGGCCGTCTCTCCCAACTGTGTCTTCGTAACGAGTCTGCAAATTACTGGATGTGAGGCAAGTTCAGTGTGACTCTAGATAGCTTACATCAGTACCATGTTAAGACCGAGATTTCATCTTTTCTAAGGTCTACGCAATGGTACCAAAGCACAATACCGCCGCTCAGAAACAGATATTGCAGAGGGGGAAGAAAATTGCCTTGCAAAACGTACGGAGGAAAGTAAGTTTCGTATGAAATATACTGACAAATAACGCAGCAATGTGAAACTCGGACCATGCATAGAAAGAATTGCTACAGTATAGTAAAGGAAGTAAACGTACTTAAGTACGCAATGAGCCGAACTGAAATGACAAGTTATCGCGATTTATGAACATTCTCTGGATATTACAAAAGGCTGGACAGGGCTGTTAACAGGGTGTGTGACCACCGCGGATGACAACGCATCCTCTGCAGTGTGCTCCCCACACCGGCCACAAGCAACTACTGGATGGCCATTGGGGGATGGGCGGGGGATCGCAATTTGTCGGTTTTGTTGGTGTTCTCCCCGTACAGCTCGCAGAATATCTATCGACGTCTACCTCTACGTACACTCCGTTACTCTACAATTCGCACTTCAGCACTTCAGATGGATGTGGTGCAATACGTCTCTCCAACGCATCACAGACGTGCTCGATGGAATTTATCAGGAGTAAGAGCAGACCACTCTATTCGCCGAATATCCACCTGTTTCAAGAGCTCCTCCATATCCGTTCCAGTCAGGAATTCGTCCCAGCAGTCTGTCCGCGTTATTGAGGTTAAAACTGTACAGCACGCAGATCTATCGACGTCTACCTTTACATACTCTTGATTACTCTGCAGTTCACATTTCAGTAGTTCAGATGAAACATGGAACCACTTTCAAAGGAATCGTCGAACCACTTTCGGACTATTTATCCAATCTCCCGCTCTCCAAGTGCACGTGTAAGAAGTAACTACTTAAAACTTTCCGTGCGAGCACCGATTTGTGTTATTTTCTGACGAGAGTCATTTCTCCTTACGTATGGGGTAGTCGAAAACATATTTAGGAACTCGGAAGAGAAATTTGATGATTAAAATCTCGTGAAAAGACTCACTGCAACGAATAAAGATAGTTTTTGTGATTGTCTGTGACACTCTGTCCCTTAGTATGAAGCTACTAGACCTTTTTGGTATTTTTCCGATGTTCTGCATGAATCTTATGCCATACTGCGCAGAAATACTCCAGAGTATGTAGAATAAACGTAATGTAGGCAGTCCCCTTTGTAGTTTTATTGCACCTTCTAAGTTTTCTGTTAATAAAATGTAATATCTGCCCACTTTCCCACAGTATTTTCTGTACGACTGTTCCAGTTTTATTTCTTCGTAACTCTAGCCCGTAAGTATTTACACTACTGGCCATTAAAATTGCTACACCATGAAGATCACGTGCTACAGACGCGAAAATTAACCGACAGGAAGAAGATGCTGCGATATGCAAATCATTAGCTTTTCAGAGAATTTACACAAAGTTAGCCCCGGTGGCGTCACCGGCAACGTGCTAACATGAGGAAAGTTTCCTACCGATTTCTCATACACCAACAGCAGTTGCCTAGTGAAACGTTGTTGTGATGCTTCATGTAAGGAGGATTTTGAAACAGGTCGGATTGTAGCCTATCACGATTGCGGTTTATCGTATCGCGACATTGCTGCTCGCGTTGGTCGAGATCCAATTACTGGTAGCAGAATATGGAAGCGGTGGGTTCAGGAGGGTAATACGGAACGCCGTGCCGGATCCCAACGGCCTCGTGTCACTAGCAGCCGAGATGACAGGCATCTTATCCGCATGGCTGTAACGGATCGTGCAGCCACGTCTCGATCCATGAGTCAACAGATGGGAACGTTTGCAAGACAACAACCATCTGCACGAACAGTTCGACGACGTTTGCAGCAGCAAAGACTATCAGCTCGGCGACCATGGCTACGGTTACCCTTGACGCTGCATCACAGACAGGAGCGCCTGCGATGGTGTACTCAACGACGAACCTGGGTGCACGAATGGCAAAACGTCATTTTTTCGGATGAATCCAGGGTCCGTTTGCAGCATCATGATGGTCGCATCCGTGTTTGGCGACATCTCGGTGAACGCACATTGGAAACGTGTATTCGCCATCGCCATACTGGCGTATCACCCGGCTTGATGGTATGGTGTGCCATTGGTTACACGCCTTCTTTCACCTCTTGTTCACGTTGACGGCATTTTGAACAGTGGAAGTTACATTTCATAAGTGTTACGACCGGTGGCTCTAGCCTTCATTCGATCGCTGCGAAACCCTATATTTCAGCAGGATAATGCACGACCGTATGTTGCAGATCCTGCACGGGCCTTTCTGTATATAGAAAATGTTCGACTACTGCCCTGGCCCGCACATTCTCCAGGTCTCTCACCAATTGTAAACGTCTGGTCAACGTTGGCCGAGCAACTGGCTCGTCACAATACGCCAATCGCTACTCTTGATGAAGTGTGGTATCGTGTTGAAGGTGCATGGGCAACTGTACCTGTACACGCCATCCAAGCTCTGCCTCAATGCTCAGGCATATCTAGGCCGGTATTACGGTCAGAGGTGGTAGTTCTGGGTACTGATTTCTCAGGATCTATGCACCCAAATTGTGTGAAAATGAAATCACATGACAGTTATAGTATAATATATTTGTCCAATGAATACCCGTTTATCATCTGCGTTTCTTCTTAGTGTAGCAATTTTAATGGCCAGTAGTGTAGCTGAATCGACGACGTTTACGTTTGTCGGCTTTAGATCGAATAAACGGGATATGGTGGAATTTTTGTTAGTACTCATGCTAAGGAGCTCCCCTTTGCTCAGGATGTACTGCGACTTCTCACACATTGCAGATTTTCTACCTAAATCATTTTGTAATTCCTCTAAATCTTCTGGGAACTTTGCCGTATGGTAAAAGGACGGCATCATCTGCCAAATAAGAGGGTTGCTCATATTTCCTTCTAAGTCTTTTATGTAGTGTAAGAACAGCAGAGGGCCAATAACGAATTCTTGGAGAGCCCCAAATATAGTTTCGACTTCACTAGACGACCTCCCTTCTGTTGTGACAGACCGTCACGAATTCACGAATCCAGACACACAGCTCAGACGTTACTCCATATGCACATAATCCGAAAATTTTTTTTGGTAATTTGTGGTAATTTCTATGGAACCAAACTTCTGAGGTCATCAGTCCCTAGGCTGACACACTACTTAATCTAAGGTAAACTAACTCACACTAAGGACAACACACACACACCCATGCCCGAGGGAGAACTCGAACCTCCGACGGGGGCAGCTCGAAAGCGCGGTTACACTGAGAGGCTCACAATCCGATTAGAAGCCGTTGGTGAGGAGCGGAGTCAAAAGCCTCCAACATTTCTTAATTCCAAATTTATATTTGGAATCAGTTTCATATCTCTTGCCGATACAACAAGCTAAGTCGTGTGAACTGAGAGCCAACAGTGTTTCATAGTACGATGGGACAGTCAGGAAGGAGCTGAGACCCGACATGTCTTAGCCTGAGCAGGCGGTAACTCGTCTGGAGGCCGCTCTAAAGTTTGACAGGAGGCTGTGGGGGCGCAGCACCTGGAGGTGGCAGCAGCGGTACAACCCATGTGCTTGTGTCGGATTCGTCAACGTCCAGACGTGACGTCACAAATCTTGTTAGCAGTTCATACAAACAGGCAATCATGTGATACACATTTACGTTCAGGGAGCGTCAAAGACTAATTGTACTGCAAAGGACGATATAAATGAAATAGTTTAACCAGACGATTATTTTCGTGTCTAGACTGACTGGGGAAGATAAATATTTAATTACTTTACGAGCCGAAAAAGAATCTGTGACGATGTTTTCAGTAATTGTAATAACGGTAATACTGATTAAGTTACATGGAAGATCGACCTACCACATGAAAGCACTCGTCGTCGCAAATCGAATGAGCTACTCGCGTGTTTATTTATGCACTTAATTAGTTGATGAGAAGCGTCTGAATTAATTAATTTAAGTCAGCATACATAATTACACGAAACAGGTACACAAATAACATCACATGATGTGTTGGATAACGTAACCACACGTCATGAACAACACGCGAATTGTAAATTCGCAGCGTCTAACTGCCATTTCTTCTTAGTTAAAAAGACTTCTGAGTATTTTCACTCGCAATTTTAAATTCATCATGGTTACGTAGATCTGAATAATACCAGGAGAAACAGCAGCTCATTTCGTGTATGAATAATGTGCCATTTGTACATATGCAGTAAACGTTCAGGTCGCAGTTCACTAAAACTAGATATAGTTCCAGTTTCACAAAAATTTGTGTCACCTTAATTACGATTGTGGGGGACTACTCATCCTATATTATGAAATATTATTTGAAACAGCTTCTCTGCGCGCATCTTTTCGTGTTTTTAGTTTTACGATAGCACATCAGAATGAGAAAGTCATAATTTCGGACAGATGAATGATAACAGAACTTAGTTCTAGCATTAAGGGGTGCCGGCTATGAATAGGGCAGACACGATGCTTTCGGACAATTTTCTTTTCTTTTTAACGCTGTAGGTCAGGCCTATGACTCTGAGAGCGCAGAGCGTACCAAGCCGAAGCCTGGAGTTCAGACTTTTCGCGTATAGGAACGGTGTGCACTCTGAATTATTTCGCATTTAATGTCGCTGGGATGCTGCCACAGCTAGGAATTACACTCCTGGAAATGGAAAAAAGAACACATTGATACCGGTGTGTCAGACCCACCATACTTGCTCCGGACACTGCGAGAGGGCTGTACAAGCAATGATCACACGCACGGCACAGCGGACACACCTGGAACCGCGGTGTTGGCCGTCGAATGGCGCTAGCTGCGCAGCATTTGTGCACCGCCGCCGTCAGTGTCAGCCAGTTTGCCGTGGCATACGGAGCTCCATCGCAGTCTTTAACACTGGTAGCACGCCGCGACAGCGTGGACGTGAACCGTATGTGTAGTTGACGGACTTTGAGCGAGGGCGTATAGTGGGCATGCGGGAGGCCGGGTGGACGTACCGCCGAATTGCTCAACACGTGGGGCGTGAGGTCTCCACAGTACATCGATGTTGTCGCCAGTGGTCGGCGGAAGGTGCACGTGCCCGTCGACCTGGGACCGGACCGCAGCGACGCACGGATGCACGCCAAGACCGTAGGATCCTACGCAGTGCCGTAGGGGACCGCACCGCCACTTCCCAGCAAATTAGGGACACTGTTGCTCCTGGGGTATCGGCGAGGACCATTCGCAACCGTCTCCATGAAGCTGGGCTACGGTCCCGCACACCGTTAGGCCGTCTTCCGCTCACGCCCCAACATCGTGCAGCCAGCCTCCAGTGGTGTCGCGACAGGCGTGAATGGAGGGACGAATGGAGACGTGTCGTCTTCAGCGATGAGAGTCGCTTCTGCCTTGGTGCCAATGATGGTCGTATGCGTGTTTGGCGCCGTGCAGGTGAGCGCCACAATCAGGACTGCATACGACCGAGGCACACAGGGCCAACACCCGGCATCATGGTGTGGGGAGCGATCTCCTACACTGGCCGCACACCACAGGTGATCGTCGAGGGGACACTGAATAGTGCACGGTACATTCAAACCGTCATCGAACCCATCGTTCTACCATTCCTAGACCGGCAAGGGAACTTGCTGTTCCAACAGGACAATGCACGTCCGCATGTATCCCGTGCCACCCAACGTGCTCTAGAAGGTGTAAGTCAACTACCCTGGCCAGCAAGATCTCCGGATCTGTCCCCCATTGAGCATGTTTGGGACTGGATGAAGCGTCGTCTCACGCGGTCTGCGCGTCCAGCACGAACGCTGGTCCAACTGAGGCGCCAGGTGGAAATGGCATGGCAAGCCGTTCCACAGGACTACATCCAGAATCTCTACGATCGTCTCCATGGGAGAACAGCAGCCTGCATTGCTGTGAAAGGTGGATATACACTGTACTAGTGCCGACATTGTGCATGCTCTGTTGCCTGTGTCTGTGTGCCTGTGGTTCTGTCAGTGTGATCATGTGATGTATCTGACCCCAGGAATGTGTCAATAAAGTTTCCCCTTCCTGGGACAACGAATTCACGGTGTTCTTATTTCAATTTCCAGGAGTGTATTCTAACCATTGCACTGTCAATCTACAAAGTTGAACTCACATTTCTCTAGCTTCTGATTATGTAATCCTACGCGCTGATGAAAAGAACTTTGAATTTTGAAAGCTGACTCAAATAGTTTTATTTACATTTATAGTGATCTTCACTAGTCCACAACTGAATGTGTGTAACTGGTTTAATGAATAGTTGCAATTTATGACTAATAAATACACTGCTGGGTGAAATCATTTATATGACGTACAACTAAGCTTAAAAACTTTTTATTGTGTATATAAGTGGGATTTAATTTTGCCTTTATTGAAAATGGAAGAAAGTGATGAGGACGACCTCGATCGCTATTCCGTAGACTAGCCAAACAACTTATAATACAGTTTTATTTTTTACTTTTACTTTCATTTATTTATTTACTTTTTTTATTTTTTTGAGAGAGGTAACCATCCTAATATTGTTCATTACTACTTTTGTCTTGTTTACAGTCTACGTTTCTGCTTTTATAGCATTGTCATGTACAACGCTAGAAGATGTTAGACCATTATAATTAATGACATAATAATGATCCAACAAGTTTTAGCATTCTACTTGATAAAGGCGTAAAAGCCGAAAATCTAGAGCGTACAGAAGATAAATATAGTAATACACAGTGAAATGGTGGTTTACACTTTCAAAGACTCAACAGCATTTATAACTTACACGGTTGTCGCATTGAATCTTCCCAAACGGTAGGAATATCACCAACAAATATTACAAACTAGCGCAACGAGAACTACGTATACTGAATCCGTGCTGGTTGTGGTACGTAATCAAATCTAACACATCACAAAATGTAAAATACCAGTGGGTATCGGTCTCATCACATAAATTTAACTAGTAAATTTGTAGAAAAATTGATCTTTATATAACTTGTGAACTGCAGTTTTTTTGAATTCATATTTGACGTGTGTATGACTAAAATTAAGTACATCTACATCTACATGGATACTCTGCAAATCACATTTAAGTGACTGGCAGAATATGCTAAAATCCTGATTTAGTAAAGTCTTCTCTAACATTATTTCCACAGACTTCTATAGTAATTAAATATCGCCTGTGAGTTGTAATAGATTCTTTGTCCTTCTTCTTGCTAGCACTTGGTGAGAAGAGCTGGTGGTGGATCGGAAAGACAGTCGTCACGGTTAGTTGTTGAAGGAAGGATCAGTGCGAATTTCGTAAGATATGTTTTGTGAAACAATCACCTATGAAATTTTGAATACAGGAGATTCAATTCAGAAACTGTTATATTCGGTGATTAGCAGACCATCAACTCGGCAAAACTGAAAACAGTACCTTTCTTCAGCCGGCCTCGGTGGCAGAGCGGTTCTAGGCGCTTCAGTCCGGAACTGCGCGGCTGCTACAGTCGCAGATTCGAATCCTGCCTCGGGCATGGATGTGTGTGATATCATTAGGTAAGTTGGGTTTAAGTAATTCTAAGTTCTAGAGGACTGATGACCTCGGAAGTTAAGTCCCATAGTGATCAGAGCCATTTGAACCATTTACGAAGTACATTTCTTCGTGGAGAAAGTAACCGAGACCCTCATAATCCTGAAAAGAAGAGAAAGAGGCGAACTTCAAAACTAAATAAAAAGTTTTATTTTTATAAAGTGTAAAAGCTTTTCAATTAAACTTCTTTGTAAATATGATGAAAATGTAAAAGCTATTTTTAGGTGTGTTAAGGTGTCAGTCGATGATATCCCGATCCAACGAGGCAAACTCAGAAAATCGCCTGACAGGTTCAGCAGGACTTCGGGCTGCATCCTAGTGCTCAGAAATAGTTGGGGCTCCGCCGAAGGCTTCTGCATAGGTGATCAGAGATGTGCATAGATGATCAGGAGATAATCTCTGTCAAGGCTTTGCCAAATCTGTTCCAAGGACGCTTGGCGATTGTGGCAGGGAGGCGGTGGCGGTGAGCTCCCTATTTTCGGGATCGTAACGGTTCCGGGCCAGCAGGCAGCCGATATGGTGCCAGCGGTGGCGGCGGCGGAGGCGAAAGTGGGGGGGGGGGGGGGGGGGGGAGTAGCCGCCCTCCACTGCGGGTCACGGCCACCTCAAGTGATGTACGCCCGGGGTAGCCTGGCCAAGGGCTATCTAGAGAGGTCTGTACACCAGGGACCACTTCGCCCTGTTACCCTATTGAACGACACACATTCACTTCAGTACAGCTTTCGTTAGAGTGTAGCTTCTCAACTAGACATGGTCTTTTATCATTTTTGGAAGCCACCTTAATTGTATTCTACTCAGACCAGTGGACATAGAAAGCTTATCCTAACTTCCCATAACGGTCAGAAGCCTCTGTTCCATGAACACTCGCTTATATTCGGTTCTGGTAGTTTGGCTGTGGGCTAAGGTGGATTTTCTGCTCTCTCCAAGCATAGAAACGTGAGGCTGAGCCGTTGTATTGGGTAGGGGGGGAGGGAGGGAGGTAAATCGAAGATAAATGAGAGAAATGGTGGAAAAGGCCCCTTCCCTCTCTGTCACGGGGTATGTGGTGTGGCGCGTGTAGGTGGAACGATCAGTCCCGTGGAACACGTGGGCAAATGTTTCCAATGATTACTGCAGCCGGGCAGTATGGCCGAGCGGTTCTATGTGCTTCAGTCTGGCACTGCGCGACCGCTACGGTCGCAGGTTCGAATCCTGCCTCGTGCATGGATGTGTATGATGTCCTTATGTTAGTTAGGTTTAAGTAGTTCTAAATTCTAGGGGAGTGATAACCTCAGATGTTAAGTCCCATAGTAGCGGTTTCGCGGTTGAACGTTAGGCGCTGGCGCGCCAATAGTCATGTCACGATCACACTTTGTTCGTAGTCACACTTCTTTGTATCAATGTCGTTGTTTTTATTCTTGTGGTCTTCAGTCCTGAGACTGGTTTGATGCAGCTCTCCATGCTACTCTATCATGAGCAAGCTTCTTCATCTCCCAGTACCTACTGGAACCTACATCCGTCTGAATCGGGTTAGTGTATTCATCTCTTGGTCTCCCTCTACGATTTTCACCCTCCACCCAGCCCTCCAATACTTAATTGGTGATCCCTTGATGCCTCAGAACATGTCCTACCAACCGATCCCTTCTTTCAGTCAACATGTGCCACAGACTCCTCTTCTCCCAAATTCTAGTCAATACCTCCTCATTACTGATGTGATCCACCCATCTAATCTTCAGCATTCCTCTGTAGCACCACATTTAGAAAGATTCTAGTCTCTTCTTGCCCAAACTATTTATCGTCCAAAGAAATACTTTCAGAAATGACTTTCTGACTCCTAAATCTATACTCGATGTTAACAAATTCCTCTTCTTCAGAAACGCTTTCCTTGCCATTGCCAGTCTACATTTTAAATCCTCTCTACTTCGATCATCATCAGTTATTTTGCTCCCCAAATAGCAAATCTCATCTACTACTTTAAGTGTCTCATTTCCTAATCTAATTCCCTCAGCTGAAAATGTTCGAATGTGTGTAAAATCTTATGGGACTTAATTGCTAAGGTCATCAGTCCCTAAGCTTACACACTACTTAACCTAAATTATCCTATGGGCAAAAACACATACCCATGTCCGAGGGAGGACTCGAACCTCCGTCGGGACCAGCCTCACAGTTCATGACTGCAGCGCCTTAGAACCGTCCGCTAATCCCGCGCGGCATTCCCTCAGCATCACCCGCCTTAATTCGACTACATTCCATTATCCTCGTTTTGCTTTTGTTGATGTTCATCTTATATCCTCCTTTCAAGACACTGTCCATTGCGTTCAACTGCTCTTCGAAGTCCTTTGCTGTCTCTGACAGAACTACTATGTCATCGGCGAACCTCAAAGTTTTTATTTCTTCTCCATCGATTTTGATACCTATTCCGAATTTTTCTTTAGTTTCCTTTACTGCTTGATGAATATACAGATTGAATTACATCAGGGAGAGGCTGTAACCCCGGCTCACTCCCTTCCCAACCACTGCTTCCCTTTCATGCCCCTCGACTCTTATAACTGCCATCTGGTTTCTGTACAAATTGTAAATAGACTTTCGCTCCCTGTATTCTACCCCTGCTACCTTTACAATTTGAAAGAGATTATTCCAGTCAACATTGTCAAAAGCTATCTCTAATTCTACAAATGGCAGAAACGTAGGTTTGCCTTTCCTTAATCTTTCTTCTAAGATAAGTCGTAGGGTCAGTATTGCCTCAGGTGTTCCAACATTTCTACGGCATCCAAACTGATCTTCTCCGAGATCGGCTTCTACCAGTTTTTCCATTCGTCTGTATAGAATTCGTGTTAGTATTGTGCAGCTGTGGCTTATTAAACTGATTGTTCGGTAATTTTCACATCTGTGAACACCTGCTTTCTTTGGGATTGGAATTATTATACTATTCTTGAAGTCTGACGGTATTTCGCCTGTGTCCTACATCTTGCTCACCAGATCGTAGAGTTTTGTCAAGGCTGGCTCTCCTAAGGCTGTCAGTAGTTCTAATGGAATGTTGTCTACTCCCGGGGCCTTGTTTCGACTCAGGTATGTCAGTGGTCTGTCAAACTCTTCAAGCAGCATCATATCTCCTATATCATCTTAATCTACATCCTCTTCCATTTCCATAATATTGTCCTCAAGTACATCGTCCTTGTATAGACCCTCTATATACTCTTCCCACCTTTCCTCCTTTCCACCTTTCTGTTTATCAGCGGCTCAGATCTCTCTGACTGAATAATAGCACCTTTCTTACTTACTCTTTGTCTTCAGCAACACTTACCTGTGATGCAGTGTATTGAATCACACACACGCTTATAAAATCCTTTCTCTTGTCCTTGTTTCCATAGAGACAACCCCATTGTTGATGTGTCTGCTGAGTTATTTCCAAGTGTTCATTTTTGAAGGGACAGCATCATTTAAGATCATTGCTCGTTGCGTAAATCAGATTTCCTTCGTGTAAAAGTAACAGTTAATTCATAAATCCTAAGGTTTGAATTCAGTCTTTTACTTAGAGCTCACGAAGTCACTTCCACATACATGAGGCAGCAGACTCACAAATAGGTGAGGCACGGATAAACGTTGTGTCTCTATAAGGCCATTCTGTGCTGCTTGTTGCCATTTGTTTAGGTTAAAGAAATTGTTTTACATGTTTTCAGGGCAGAAATTCCTCGTACTTTAACTAACCGGAGTGTGGCCATTGCATTTTTTGGTATGAAACCATGTAAGTTTTGCTACCTACACCTGTTACGTCCACTCAGCTTACAAATATTTATTATAATTCAAATGGGCTAATTGAACAGGATACTGAAATTGTGCTTTTTCCAGACATATTTTATTGCAAATAAAGCGCATTCCCAGCATTAGCGTACAGATCGAATTACAAGAAAACCAACACGAAACAAAATACGCTCCTAGATCTGTTTCTATCACTACTACCACCCACTAGACATCTCCCCGCCTTCCTCAAAGACAGCTAAAAGATGTAATGCCACAACTATGCTGCTAGTGGCAAGCAACTCTGTCATTCCTTGGCATACCTATAATTGCTCGTCCTCTGGCTCACGACGTAGCTCAAATGGCTGCAATTCCTTTGCAGGGACGAGGGACCATTTAACTTACACGAGGTGAAAAACTGCGTTCGAAAAGGGTTGCCACCTTTCAACCATCATCAATGGATGTGTTAAAAGAACAATAGGAATCAGTGATTAAGGGTTTACTATCACATTTTGGCCTAGTTACAGCCAGAAATACAGGTTAAGGTCACGTGTTTACCATCAGATCGCTCCGTGATACCGAGCACTAAAATCAGAGCCAACACAGTAAGTAAATTACGGCGGCCCTACCAGAGGATAGTTCTACTGGCGCTTCTGGTTCCATTATCAGATAACGAATAAATATATGTATCTAACTAATCTTTTTCCTTAGCTTTCACAGGGAAATTCTGGCTAGCTTGTTTTCTGAGCACTTTGCGTTGAGGAGAAACCGCCTTTCGTGACCATATACATTTGCTTGTGGTCATTTTATTTGGTTAGCAATTTTATTCACATAGCATTTAGTTGTTTGCAGCTTCTGAAGGGGGCTATACGACAATGACAATAATTGTGTGAGGCAGTTGTGATTTTCTAGTGTTGTCTGGGTTAATTTCACGATGAGTGTATCAATGACAACTTGAGCTAGGAGCACTGCTTCTTTGGGCTCAGTTGAAGCAAAATTTTGTGATAATCCTCTAATCTACTCATAACTCGATGGTTTTCGGAGAACTTTCATTTTGGCGTCCTAGGCAGCCACGTAGCAAAGCCGTCACAGCAAAACTTATAAAAACAGAGACACACCAGCATTGTAAAGTGGAGTACGGAACTTGGAAATAGCTGTGGTTATGACTTCTTTTTCTGTAACGAAAAATTAACAAAAGTTGAGAAAGTGACACCTGTAACGAAAAAGTGAAATGTATTTGCGTTTTTCTCTCAAATCTCAGTTCAGATATCGATTGCGAAGTACTACGGGAGTACAAGGTATATGATACTTCTGAGAGGGGTGTGTCTGTACTAGCGGAATAATTACATTCAAAATCAACAGGCTGCTTATGGGCAAACTTTACGCTTCACCATATTCATGTGGCTGTTTGAGTCAACCCTTGTCAGTGATAGAAATTCTGTTCTCCGCATCTGAATGCTCACTTTGGAGGCATTCTAACTCTACGCCTGCTGTTCGTAGCATTCAACGCTTACAGGCTATTTTTACCTCTGTCTCGTCATTGAACACAAGAAGCGACGGTGATGCTATTACAAATGACTACGCGAAGTGAGCAACGTCAGCGAGATTACTGACATAGAAGGCGAGAGCCTTCGAGCGAACAATAAGTCCGGGAGGGATACGAACCACAAAGCATCTGATAAGTGAGGTCACGTTAGAGACGTAACATTCTTTACAAACTGATTTACAGTACATTTGCGAGTAGTGCCTTGAAGGTCGGAAATACATGCCACATACTTGTTAGCATTTTGATGAAACTACAGTCGAGCTGTCACAACGTGAATTTGTCGATCGTAATTTTGGATCAAAGAATAAAAATTAACATCGAATTTGATACTAGTGCTGTCAGAATGTCTTGGTAGTTTGTGGACCAATTTATGTAGCTTACTACATGGCGATAACTGCACGTTCGGCAAACTTACTAATCTCGGAGTAAAGAAAGAGAGAGTCTGAAACAGCATTAACATATATTCTCAGCGTCCTTAGACTTGTCGAAATTGTGAATCGACGTCGATGGTGGAGACGACAGCCAAACATTTCGGTGCATCATTTTTCGCAATAACGCTCTAGTTTCTTTCACTGCTGCTGTAACAGGAGCATTTACTGATGTTGTCGGTTTTGCTGTTCGTACTACTGTATGTATTCACTGCTAAAGCTACTGATACTGTACCTGATGCTGACTCAGTTATTGCTGTTACAAGTTAATTAATTATTTGTCCATAAATGCATGCAGTATACGATCGTTATGAAACCTGAAACACCCAAGCACTGCGTAGCAAACGTCACACGAGGGCACAGCAAAACTGTGTCCCGGACTTTCACAGGATATATATATATATATATATATATATATATATATATATATATATATATATATATCTGGGCCATATGTGGGACTGCAGCATGTGTCCCACAAACACTGGAATTCCGTCTCTTAAGTTATCACCGTTGTACACAGTTCTGTGCCCCATGTTGCAAACGGTAAGACTATGTCTTATAACAACACACTTGACCAGTTGTGAAATCATCGGTTATTCGGAATCGTGTAGAAGGAGCATCAGCGAACCAGTTTTTACTGCATATACAGTTACAAAAAATGGTACTTGTGCTTGCCAAATATCAATGAAATAAACAACAGTTAGCTTCAGCTAGTAAACTGATAAATAGTGTAACATACTGACGCGGCGAAAGCCACATTAAAGTGACCATCTGTCAAAAGCCTGAAAAACCGCCATCTGCATCGCGAACAGCTGAGGGACGTGCAAGGTGAGAGTTGTAGAGATTCCGGAAGGTACCGCAAGGGATGTGGAACCATGCCGGCTCCAATGTCGTGGCCATGTTTCTCAATGGGGGATCCACGGGTGTAAGAGCTGGACGAAAGGGTCCCACAGATTCTCGACTGGGTTTCAATCCGGGGAATTCAGTGGACAACAGAGTACGGTAAGCTCATTCTGGTCCTCGTCGAACTACACAGGTGCACTAGAGCTGTGTGATACCCGTACATTCTATTGCCTTCGTGATAGATGTCGTCATGGCAAGAAAAAAGAAACTGCACGTACGTGTGGACATGGTCCTCAGGGAAAGTCGTATACCTGTGTTTATTCACTGAGCTTTCCAAAATAGGGTTTCTGTTTTCATTCAGCGGACGTCCAGTTGTTGTACTGGTGTGCAAATTCCAGTCTCCGTCGTCTATGAACAGCAGGGGTGCATGAACCAGGCGCCAGCTGCGGACCCCCTACGCAGCGACTTCCGCTAAACGGTCGTCGAAGAGACACCGTTAGTAGCCTCTTGGTTCATCTGCGAGGGTCTGTTTGCCCGTAAACAAGTCCACAGTCGTCGTGCGCCCCCTGTCGTCTATGACCCTTCGTGCACCACAGTTGACCGCATCGGTTTTGGATAGCACCATTGTATCATGAACAGTACACTTTAACCACATTGGCACGCGTTTAGTTTAAAATTTAGCCGTTTCGGAAATGCTTAAACCTGTAATATTATTGGTATTTCCGTCCTACGAAAGCTTTGAGTACCCTTTGAAAGACATTTGTTTTATATAATTTACATAACTGTAAAGATGCGCATCTAGCGCGGACGCTAATACATCGATTGCTCAGTCCAAGAAACATTTTAACAGAAGCTGAACTGTCGTTCCGCTTCGATCTAAATAAAATATGACAGTAAAAAAAAAAAAAAAAAAAAAAAAAAAAAAAAAAAAAAAAAAAAAACTTTTGTAGATCTTCAGATTTTAATGTACTTCTGCTTGTAATGTGAAAGCGTAAAGAAGGTCGTTTTTAAGCTATAAAAGTGAACGGTCTTGCCAGCGTGCAGACAATATTATTAATTAATAAAATTGAAGCAATTTATGTTCGAAACTGTAGATCAGCAAGTTATTGTTATCGGAGGTGTTGAACAGTGCAAGAATTGTCTTTAACGAAAGGAGAAAAGTAATGACTGTAATTTGTGACAAAAACGTGAACCAAGGAGACAGCACAGGACACGCTGAAATCTGATCGCACCATACTGCTAGAAAAGTACTTATGTAAGTTATATTGTTTATAAATAAGCCCTAATTTGCTGGTGAGAATTGTTTGAATATATTTAGTGTTTACCAGACTTCTTATTCTGTTCTTTTCCTTTATACTTTTTTATCCTCCATGCCATATTATTTTTATAAATGTCAAACAGCCTTTACTACAGGAGAGAATACTGCGGCATCCTGGTCGTAGACAGAAGGTCGCTCCTTGTCTTCTATACAACTCATAGCTGCCTCATCTATTAATGATTTCATTTGCAAATGCATTTTTTTTACTATTCATTGTTAAAGGTCCCTTAGGTAATTATAAAATTCATACTGATTACGTAAAGAAATCCGGGTTGTTCTTTTCCAAATAACAGAAGTCTTTGCGTAATCAAAAACTAGCCTCCTTCTGACAACGATCAGGAGCCGACCAGAAGACGGACGTCTTCGACCGCTTTCGTGTCTCCTATGGCAAAGCTGTGCCAAACTGGGAACACGACATTCTAGTATGAAATACAGATTTAAACTGATAGAATTGAGATATATTTAATAGTAATAATAATTTTTTTTTTCATACTAGAAACCCTTGGCCCGAAAGCCAATGTTGATGCCTTTCTCGCGTCAGACAAGTCGCCCTGTCACCGCAGTATGACAACGTTTACACAACTCTTCAGGCTTTCCCAGCGATCTAATGACATCTTGGGTTGTCGGGTGTTCTGCCGGATATCAGCGTCGTACTTGCACGATGTTTCGGTCACGTAGCTCGAGACCTTCATCAGGTGCGACCTGAGACTGCTCCTCGAGTGGACCTGGTCCAGTATTTATGCCTATGGACTTCCCCCTCCACCAACGGCTGCAGGCGCTTCCTCTGTGGTCCGCGCCCATTCCCTGTGACCTGCTGGAGCGTTGCTGCTCCGTTTTCCGTCCGCTGCGGTTCTAGGTGTTCCCTCTGCGGTCCGCGCCCACCAAACCCGCTCCTGGGGGTTTCATCTACGGTCTGGGGTACCAGGCGTTCCCCCTGCGGTCCGCGCCCGCTCACCACGCCCTGTTGGAGCGTTGCCACTCCGTTTTTCATCTGCTGCGGCTCTGGATGTTCCCTCTGCGGTCCGCGCCCACCAGTCCCACTTCTGGGTGTTCCATCTTCGGTCTGGTGCTCCTGGCAGTCCGTCAGGGGCTCGCTTACCATCTCCATGTCTCTGGTTCTTCTGTTTGTGTAGTGTTGCAGCTGGCCCCGTTGCTCCTTTAACAATTCCAGAGCCGGATCCCAGGCTCTGCTTAGCTGGTACCCTGTGTCACGATTCATAAGATCGTCAGCCATTTTAATCTCAATCGATTCTCTTATGACACTGTCCCAAAATCTGGGTGTTTGTGCTAGAATCTTGATATCCTCATACTTCATGGCATGATCTAGCTCTAGACAGTGTTCAGCAATGGCTGACTTAGTCACCTGTCTTAATCTAGTGTGCCTCTGATGTTCTTTGCACCTGATCTCCACAGTTCTTGTCGTCTGGCCAATGTAGGACATGCCACATTGACAAGGTATATTGTAAATCCCTGGTTTTCGTAACCCCAGGTCGTCTTTGACACTCCCCAGCAGTCCCCCGATCTTGTTGGATGGACAGAAAACACACTTGATATTGTGTTTACGCAGGATCCTACTGATTCTGGCAGAAATAGAGCCAGCATAGGGCAGATATGCCACCTTCCTTGCTTCATCTTGGCCTTCTTCAGGAACCTGTGGTATAGTGGCTGGTCGGAGTGCCCTCTCAATTTGTCTGTCCATGTATCCATTCTTGGAGAAAACTGTTTTGAGACGTTCTATCTCTATGGGTAGATTCTCTTGGTCTGATAGGGCACGTGCTCTGTGGACCAAAGTCTTCAGAACCCCATTCTTCTGTGCCGGGTGGTGACAACTGCTGGCCTGCAGATATAAATCAGTGTGTGTAGGTTTTCGGTACACACTGTGGCCAATTGATCCATCTGCTTTCCTCTGGACTAGTACATCCAGAAATGACAGCTGGCCATTCTTCTCCAGTTCCATGGTGAACTTGATATTAGGGTGGCATGAGTTAAGATGTTCAAGAAACTCATTGAGCCTGTCCATCCCATGTGGCCAGATCACGAAGGTGTCATCCACATACCTATGTGGATGACACCTTCGTGATCTGGCCACATGGGATGGACAGGCTCAATGAGTTTCTTGAACATCTTAACTCATGCCACCCTAATATCAAGTTCACCATGGAACTGGAGAAGAATGGCCAGCTGTCATTTCTGGATGTACTAGTCCAGAGGAAAGCAGATGGATCAATTGGCCACAGTGTGTACCGAAAACCTACACACACTGATTTATATCTGCAGGCCAGCAGTTGTCACCACCCGGCACAGAAGAATGGGGTTCTGAAGACTTTGGTCCACAGAGCACGTGCCCTATCAGACCAAGAGAATCTACCCATAGAGATAGAACGTCTCAAAACAGTTTTCTCCAAGAATGGATACATGGACAGACAAATTGAGAGGGCACTCCGACCAGCCACTATACCACAGGTTCCTGAAGAAGGCCAAGATGAAGCAAGGAAGGTGGCATATCTGCCCAATGCTGGCTCTATTTCTGCCAGAATCAGTAGGATCCTGCGTAAACACAATATCAAGTGTGTTTTCTGTCCATCCAACAAGATCGGGGGACTGCTGGGGAGTGTCAAAGACGACCTGGGGTTACGAAAACCAGGGATTTACAATATACCTTGTCAATGTGGCATGTCCTACATTGGCCAGACGACAAGAACTGTGGAGATCAGGTGCAAAGAACTGGTGGGCGCGGACCGCAGAGGGAACATCCAGAGCCGCAGCAGATGAAAAACGGAGTGGCAACGCTCCAACAGGGCGTGGTGAGCGGCACACTAGATTAAGACAGGTGACTAAGTCAGCCATTGCTGAACACTGTCTAGAGCTAGATCATGCCATGAAGTATGAGGATATCAAGATTCTAGCACAAACACCCAGATTTTGGGACAGTGTCATAAGAGAATCGATTGAGATTAAAATGGCTGACGATCTTATGAATCGTGACACATGGTACCAGCTAAGCAGAGCCTGGGATCCGGCTCTGGAATTGTTAAAGGAGCAACGGGGCCAGCTGCAACACTACACAAACAGAAGAACCAGAGACATGGAGATGGTAAACGAGCCCCTGACGGACTGCCAGGAGCACCAGACCGAAGATGGAACACCCAGAAGTGGGACTGGTGGGCGCGGACCGCAGAGGGAACATCCAGAGCCGCAGCAGATGAAAAACGGAGTGGCAACGCTCCAACAGGGCGTGGTGAGCGGGCGCGGACCGCAGGGGGAACGCCTGGTACCCCAGACCGTAGATGAAACCCCCAGGAGCGGGTTTGGTGGGCGCGGACCGCAGAGGGAACACCTAGAACCGCAGCGGACGGAAAACGGAGCAGCAACGCTCCAGCAGGTCACAGGGAATGGGCGCGGACCACAGAGGAAGCGCCTGCAGCCGTTGGTGGAGGGGGAAGTCCATAGGCATAAATACTGGACCAGGTCCACTCGAGGAGCAGTCTCAGGTCGCACCTGATGAAGGTCTCGAGCTACGTGACCGAAATATCGTGCAAGTACGACGCTGATATCCGGCAGAACACCCGACAACCCAAGATGTCAACGTTTACACAGTTTTTCGCTCTCCCGTGACACGCTTTATATACCCTCTACTGATAGTGATGACACCTGCTGTCCGTGAGTGTTAACTGCACTTTGCCGCCGAATCTAGGCCGTGGTTACATTTAAGTGTCTTGACCGTGTAGTTGAAAAACCGTCGCGGTTCAATACGCTGAGATGTGTAGTCCTTTGCTATTACCAGCAGTCACGTACTGTCTGCATTACACAAGTGCTTCTGCGACATGCTTTGTAATGTACTAATTCTTGATGATCGTACGGTTGTTCCTAATTTGTTGACACCTCTGGTATTTTACAGTGATTGAAATGAAGAGTCACCTTGGCCGAAAGTTACCAAGCTAGTACTCAATACCTCTGGGACATATTGGTTAGAATATCATCCATTTGCGAGCTGAGATTCAGTTCTGAGAAAACTATGTTTTCAGAGTGACTTGTGTCAGTACACGGTTGCTGTGTGTGTCAAACTATATTGGAATTTCTCTGGGAGAGATCTCAGTAAAACGTGCCGAGAATGTTAATATGCTGTTTATCGTCGTATCACGGACTTTCTACAACCTTTTCATCACCTGCGCGACAGGTACGGTGGTTAGGACAGCTGGCTGTAGTGGAATGACCGCAGAACCAGTGTTGATGAGATAGACTCAGGCCAAGAGCATAGCATGAAGAGTAGTTCCTCCAGGAGGCACAAACCACAAGAAGAGTCTATGAACTTTCGACTGACTCACCAATGAACTGAAATATGGGCAGAAGTTACAGTTAAAGACTTTGGATCATCGGGAACTTACTAATGGATGTTGTATTCGGCTCTCGAGTTGCTCTGCGTTGTTTACCATAGACAGAAGAGGCTTGCACGATGTGAAGCTAGTCATCTGGCATGGTTAAGTGGTATCTGTGGCGTTTATTGATGAATCTTGCATCCTTTTCTGGAGATATTACGGACATCTTCCTGTCCATAGGCGACGTGATGAAACCTCAGCGGAAGCAGCGACCCTCAAGATCCATACCACTCCGACTCTGAATAATTAGTGGGAAGCTACTGGATATGAGAACAAGACTGACCTGGCAATTGTTGGAAAGAGAGTGAATGCCCCCTCGCATGTAACAAGATGATTAAACTCTGTTATAGTACCCTTTGTGGTCAGTGTACCAAGTGTCATACTCAATCAGGATGAAGAATGCCCCATATTGCAGTACAATCGGCAAAAAACTAGAGAAACGAAAAGATTCTTGGTTGGTCCACTTGGCTCCTAATTTGCCATCCGTGGAACATGTTCTGAGATTCGACGATAAGCCTCCATGAGTCGTCACGAACTGACACAGCAAGAATATTAGGTGTTGCGATAAATCCGACGAGATGACATTCGAAGGTTCTTTTGCTTCCAGGCCACTACGAATACAAGCATGTATTCATACCTAACATTGAAGATGGTGCTAGGTATCAGTTCCGGCGAATAGAATGGATGAAATACAATCTTAGAAAAAAGAAACAAAAAATAAAAGACGAGGCACCCCGAAGGAACTATCCGAATGTGACGGGAATCGGTAAACGTGATGTCCATATACAGACAGTAAAATGATTACCATTGTTTTAGAAATTGGATGATTTATTCAAGGGAAAGAGCTTAACAGATTGAGCGAGTCAGTAACGCGTTTGTCCACCTGTTGTTCTTATTCACGCTGTAATTCGGCCTGGCACTGATTGATAGAGTTGTTGAACTCCTCCTGAGCAATAACGTGTAAAACTATGTCCAACTGGTGCGTCAGGCAGCCAAAATCCCGAGCTGGTTGGAGGGCGCTGCCCATAAGGCCTCCATCGTTCTCAACTGGAAGAGATCCGGCGACCATGCTAGCCAAGACAAGCAGTAGAAACACTCGCCGTGTGTGGGCGGGCATTACCTTGCTGAAATGCAAGACCAGGATGACTTGCCGTGAATGGCAAGAGAATGAGGCACAGAATATAGTGGTGTACGTACAGCAGTGCTGTAAAGGAGCAACGGATGACAACGGTAGCAGTCATTCTATGAAAAGAAATGCCACAACTGACCGACTGGCTGTCGGGCCATACAGCGGGTGACAGTCCGGTTTGTATCCCACCGCTTTCCGGGACTTTTCCAGACACGTCTTCGGCCTGGAATCTCAATGACTGCAATTGAATTGTCTGTTTCGAAGTGAGCGAAGACTGGTCTGGAGACACCTCAGACCAAAGGTGGGATACCAACCCGATTTTCGCCCGCCATTCGGCCCGGCAACGAAGGGCGGTGGTGAGGGGCTGCATTTCTTTTGATAGCAGGACCTCACTGTTTGGCATTCGCGGTATCTGTACAGCACAACAATATGTCGACGATATTCTATGCTCTGTTTTGTTACCTATCATGGTAAGCCGTCGTGGGCTTACACTTCGCCAAGGCAACGCCCCCCGCATACGGCGAGAGTTTCCGCTCCTTGTCATAGTCCTTGCCAAACAAAAAATGGTTCAAATGGCTCTGAGCACTATGGGACTTAACTTATGTGGTCGTCAGTCCCCTTGAACTTAGAACTACTTAAACCTAACTAACCTAAGGACATCACACACATCCATGCCCGAGGCAGGATTTGAACCTGCGACCGTAGCGGTCGCGCGGTTCCAGACTGTAGCGCCTAGAACCGCTCGGCCACTACGGCTGGCCCCTTGCCAAACAGTCCCATGGCCAGTGACGTCGCCAGATCTCTCCCAGATTGAGAAAATTTGGGGCAGCGCCCTCAAACCAGCTCCCAATTTTGACAACCTAAGGTGCCAGTGGCACAGAATTTGATACCATATCCCTCAATAGGAAATCCAACAACTCCATCAGTCGCTACCAAGCCTAATTACTGCTTGTATAAGGACCAGCGGTTTAACAACGCGTTATTGACTTGTTTAATTTGTAATTCTCTCGTTCTTGAATAAATCACTTAGTTTTTCTGAAATTTTAATCATATATTTGCCTGTCTATGTAATCACATCTACCGATTTGCGTCCGATTTGGAAAATTCCTTCGTTTTACGACTTTGTGTATAGGGGTCATGGGTTTCGTATCCTTCGCTGCCTTCCGTGCTACGTGTCAGGATTATGCTGACATGGGTTCCTTGACGTACACCTTCACCCCTTTATTCGATACAGACAGTATATAACGACAACACGCTTGCTATGCCAACCCGTCATAATTGTGTCTAACGTCCTAGCACTGGATAATACTGAGTTTTTTTGTACTCAGTTGTGAGCCGTAAAAGATATGTATGCAGCGTCAAAGCCATGCGATCTGAAAGGAGCTCTGCCGCGTACAGGCGGCCAGTGAAGTGACTGCTACCGCTTGTGTAGCGGCCCCGTACGGCCGGCGCATTCAGACGTTCCAGTTCGTCAGTTCTCCGAGACAGCATCAGCTTGCACACTAACACGAATGGGTCGGCTGCATGAATGCCTCTCGCCGTTACAAAATGGTTCAAATGGCTCTAAGCACTATGGGACTTAACGTCTGACGTCATCAGTCCCCTAGACTTAGAACTACTTAAACCTACCCAAACAAAGGACATCACACACATCCATGCCCGAGGCAGGGTTCGAACCTGCGACCGTAGCAGCAGCGCGGTTCGGGGCTGAAGCGCCTAGAACCGCTCCGCCACAGCGGCCGGCTGGCTGTTACAAAAAGTTTATTCATTTAGTACTCGTTACGAAATCATCATCTCCACGAAGATTTATAAATGTCTAATAAGTGATTCATGGTGTTAACTATTCCATTTCCGTCAGTGAATATGTAAAACTTGTATTTATACACATCTAAAACTGTCCATGTGTTCGCATCGTAGCCGTGTCGCTAGTTTCAGGTAGACTAAGCTAGTGGCAACAGTTATGGAAGGTAATGAGGAACATGGTAACACGGTATTTTCAGTTATGTAGGTGAACTGGATGGAGGGCTTCAAACGTGTTCCTGCCAACAACTGGTTTAGACAGCAATTGTATCTTTGTTCCAAGATATTCTGGTTTTTAGAGGAAAAGTTGGTGTTGGAAAGAATAGAATAGAAACTCCTCACCACCTATTACATTTTCTAGATCTTGGGTTAAAACACTGTAGTAGCTTCACACCAGAGCTCTTTTAACAGAAACACAATGCATCGACCTCGTCCTACGTCATGACACCCCCCTCTCTAACGGTACACTAAATGCGATTCATTAGTATCCTTCAGCGCAGTAACCTTTCCAAAAGTGCAGACGTTCGAAAAACAGCATTTTACAGTGTACAAATAAGTGTCGCTATACTGATGTGGATTGTTCATTAGATATTTGTGCTATTAAAACGTATTTAATCTTGTTTGGATGTTATTTAGGTTTTTTTATGGTCTGTGCTGTATATATATTATTGCTATGTCCGTGTCAGCATTTTCTCTGGTTTGCAACATCAAATACGTTTGGGCATTATTTAATGCGTGCTCTTGTTTGTCCGGTACTAGTTTGCTATTTGCTACGGCGCATGCTCGTTAAATATGTATCGTCATTGGTTTACAAAGATAAACGAGTTCTGTTAGTCGTTAATAGGGGTAGCAAATGCACATAAAACGTTGCCATTTACTCTTCCATTTCCTATAAACAAGAGACATAAATAATTGTCAAAGTAATTTCTGTTGATGACTCTCATTAGTCTAGCCTTGAGAATTTCGAATTAACTTTTAATATTTCGTGGATTATACAGAACCCTTTAACAAAGAATATAACCGAATGAACTGAAAAATTTGTGAATGACGTGTTGTCAACAGCAGCTGATAACCACATTCCTGTTTTAGACATGCGTGTAGTACACGAATGTCAACTACGGAAACAAATATTTTATTTCATCGAAAATTACCCAAACTGTGCAGGAGATTTTACAATAACGAAATTTTTTTGTCCCTCCACTATTGCGTAAAGACAGAGTTCACATCACTCCAATTTCAATGTAACAGTAGGATTGATTGATTGTTTAATGATATTTGATCATTTGAACACGCAGTCATTGTGTGTGTATGCAGCGCGTCATTCGTAACGAAGAGAAATCTCTCATACATAAAAGTAACATCGGGTGCACCCCAACAGAGTGTTACAGGATCATTAATTTTCACAATAAGTATTAATGTCATAGTGCCTGACGTTGGATGTTCAGTGAGGTGCGGTTCACGATGACGCTATACGATATGCGACAAGATATGTGACGTGTCTCGTGATAGAACACAGAAGCAACCCGAATCGATAAAGCACGTACAGAACCACATTTGAAGCGAATTTACCTGGTTGACACTGGGACGACAGTGACATGACGCCGGGGTGCATCTCTGTCATATTACCCAGCACAGTAGGTATTGCTGGTCGCTCTGCGCAACTCTGCCCTACAGTACAATGTCGAGTCATCAGATGTGCCTCGAAAAATGTTATTTGTAAGTGAAGGAGAGATACAGTAATCTGTCCACTTAGTTTCTCTGCATAGATTTTACTATTACGGAAAAGAAACACAATCTTTATATTCGCATGTATTCTCCAGTGTGCACTTTTCCTTATTTGATTCTAAGGGAAACCTTCAGCAAAACAATTTGATTTTTCTGACTTCCTACAGTCCCATATAATAGTTTGATAATCCGCATAGTATTTTTGTACTTCGCAAATAAATTAAGTTTCGACATATTTTGAAAAATGGTTCAAATGGCTCTGAGCACTATGGGACTTAACTTCTGAGGTCATCAATCCCCTAGAACTTAGAACTACTTAAAACTAACTAACCTAAGGACTTCACACACATCCATGCCCGAGGCAGGATTCGAACATGCGACTGTAGCGGTCACGCGGTTCCAGTCTGAAACGCCTAAAACAACTCGGCCACACCGGCCGGCCATATTTTGAAAAGTTTGCAATGAAGGATGAGGCCAAGTCGGGACTGTATGGAAGTTGACTGATGGCAGTGAACCCAAGGCGCCAGATTGTAACAGATGATGCATCACTCGTGTGTGGTCTGGCACTATCATGGTGATGGATTAATATAGGTGACATGTAATAAATTCTGAGGTATTAATTTCCAGTAAGTTGTCTCTTTCTTTCTTTCTTTCTTTTTTTTTTTTTTTTTTTTTTTTTTGAGTGTACTGAATGATTTGACGGTGGCCGGGCACGAATTCCTCTCCAGCGCCAACTCCCCAGTGTAGCTCAAGAAACCTACGTCCTCAAAAATGTACTGGATGTTTTCCAACCTCTGTGTCGGCCGGTGGGGCTGAGCGGTTCTAGGCGCTTCAGTCTGGAACCGCGCGACCGCTACGGTCGCAGGTTCGAGTCCTGCCTCGGGCATGGATGTGTGTGATGTCCTTAGGTTAGTTAGGTTTAAGTAGTTCTAAGTTCTAGGGGACTGATGACCTCAGATGTTAAGTCCCATAGTGCTCAGAGCTATTTGAACCATTCCAATCTCTGTCTTCCTCTACAGTTCTTACTCTACAGCTCCGTCTAGCATCTTGGAAGTTATTCCGTGATCTCTTGATACATCTCCTAACATCCTGCCCCTGTTTCTGGTCAGGTCTATCACATATTCCCTTCCTAGTCAATTCTCTGGAGAACCTGCTCATTCCTTACCTTATCTATCCAACTAATTATCAACAATCATTTGTAGTACCACACTTCAGATGCTTTGATTCTCTTCTTTTCCGGTTTTCCCATAGCCCACATCTCATACCGTACAACCCTGCACTCCAAATGTATGTATTTTCATTCTACCCCTTATTCTTGAAACTGTTTACCATATGTTTACTTTCTCGATAATTCTGCGGAGAACTTCCTTATTACTTACGTAATCAGTTCACCTAATTTTCAACATTCTTCTGTAGCACCATACCTCAAAGGCTTCGATTCTCCTCTGTTCCTGTCTTCACTTAGTCCATGTGTCACTGCCATACAATTCTGTGCTCCTAAGGTACATTTCAGAAATGTATTCCTCAAGTTTAATAGTAGCAGACGTCTCTTGGCCAGTAATATCTTCTTGCGGTGCTAGCCTGGGTATGATGTCCTCCTTGCTCCGTCCGTCATAGGTTATTTACTGCATCTTCTTCGTGACCATGGGTCCTGATGTTAAGTTTCTCGCAATTCTTAATACTGCTACTTCTCATTACTTTTGTCTATCTTTAATTTACACTCGATCCACATTCTGCACCCATTGGACTGTTGATTCCATTCAGCAGATCATGTCCTTCTCCTTCACGTTCACTCACGATAGCAACGTTATCAGCGAATCGTATCACTGATACCCTTTCATATTGAATTTTAATTCCATTCTTGAACCTTTCTTTTATTTCCGTCATAGCTTTTTCGATGTAGGGTTAAAGACTACATACCTTTTCTACACCCTTTTTAATCCACTCTAATTATTCCCTGTTGGCTTTTGTACATATTGAATATTACCCGTTGTGGTGGTTCTTTTATGTTTTGTATTTATATGTTACGAAAAGTTGGAGCACGTGTTATTCTGACAGTTTCACAACAGAAAAATTATTTACGTCAGTGACTCAGTTGTGGTACTTCTCGCAGTTAGTCTGGCCACACGATGTTTTTATACTGAAAGACACCACCAACACATGTTATTGCACCTGTATGGCTGTATTTATATTTTCATTGGTTTTGGTATATTCTATACACTTTGATTAAACTCAAGGCTAAAGAGATTTTCACTATTTCGTTTAGGGGGCCTGTCAAGAAAACTTACTGAAGTTAATTTAACCAAATATGAGTCAATACTGGATAAACTGATTACTTTTACTGGTTCAGAGGAGGAACTGCTAATCAAGAGAAATCTCCTACGTTTACATTTACTTTTGTTTGTCAAAATTAGCAAATATTAAGATATCTATTACGACTCTGGGCCGTTTTCATTTAGAAAAATGGCGCTGACCTCTGCAACAATGTTCCCCTATAAAATTTGCACAAAGACATTAATTTAGCAGCTTCATGAATATAGGAGCTGGAACATATAAAATTTTACAACATTTAGTAGTATTGGATTATATTTAGGCTGAATATTACATAGAACTTACGCGTTTTCGTGCCTCGTCACAAAATGGCTTCTTTCTCTACGAAGAAACAAAAGGGAAGAGAGAGCGATCCTTTTGCAAAGGAACAGAAATTGGAATTAGATTCGCAGATTATATTAATTGATTACAGTTTTTGTTATTTTTCTGCGGTAATATTTATTTCGTTACGACGTCAGAGTTGGTATATTTGTGAAGTTATTAAGTATTATTTTTATCACGTTGTGTGGCGCACCGTCACACCTTCTCTCCCTACTGCTTACCCCTATATCCTCAGAATTTCGAAGACTTTGCACCATTTGACATTGTTGAAGGGTTTTTGCAGGCCGGTATGTCCTACGAGCTCGTCTTAATTTTTCTTTAGCTCTCTGGTGCCTTAACCTTTCCTGAAGTCAAACTTATTGACATCTAACACATCCTAAGTTTTCTTTTCCATTCTTATTCTTATTGCTCCTTTCAGAAATTTGGGTGCATGAGCTGTTAAGCTGACTGTACGATAATTCTCGCACTTGTCGGCTCTTGCTTTCTTTGGAATTGTGTGAATCATGTTTTTCCGAAAGTTTGATAATATATCGCCAGACTCATACATTCTATGCACCTATGTGAACAGCCGATTTGTTGCCACTTCCCCAATGATTTTAGAAATTCTGAAGAAACTTTATGCGCCCTTTCTGCCTTATTCGATTTTAAGTCTTCCAAAGATCTTTCTCTTCCACTTTGTCCCCTGTTTCTTCTTCTATCACGCAGCCGGGGAACTCTGGCCCCATATCGAGGCTTTCAGTGTACTCTTTTTACCTACTCGCTCTCATCTCTGCATTTAACAGTAGTGTTCCTACTGCACTGTTACTGTCACCAAGTTTGCCTTTAATATCACCATGTTATTTAAACTTTTGTATGTGCTGAATCAGTCCTTCAGACAATAATTTCTGTTCCGATTTCTTTACATTATTCATGCAGCCATTTCGCCCCCGCTTCCTGCATGTCCTGTACATTCCATTCCGAAGTGACTTGTATTTCTATATTCCTGAAATTCCTTGAATACTTTTATATTTCCTTCTTCCTTCGACCAACTGAAGTGTATCTTCTGTTATCCATCAATTCTTTGCAACTTCCGCATTTGTACCTAAATTTTTCTTTCCGACATCTGTCATTGCCCTTTTTGGAGATGTGCATTCTTCTTCATCTGAACTATTGCTTATTGCAGTATGTGTAGCCTAGAGAACTTCAAGCGTATCTCTTCATTCTTCAGTGCTTTCATTTCTTCCTGACTAGTGTCTTAAACTTCAGCCTGATCTTCATCAATACTAAGTTGTGATTTAAGTCTATATCTGCTCCTTGGTACGCCTCAAAATGAAGTATGAAATATCTGCTTTCGGAATCTCTGCCTGAGCATAATGTAATCTAATTTAAATCGTCCAGTGTTTCCCACCCTTTTCCAAGAATATTTCTTCCTCTTGTGATTCTTGAAGAGAGTATTCGCTATTACTGGCTGAAATTTAAAGCAGAATCCAGTTAGTCTTTCTTCCCTCTTATTCCTAGTACCAAGCCCATATGCTCCCGTAACCATTTTTCCATTCCTTCCCTCCAATCGCACTCTAATCCCCAATGACAATTAGATTTTCATCTCCCTTCACGTTCTGCATTATCGATTCGGTATCGTCATATACTTTCTTCACCTCTTCCTCTTCGGCCTGTGAAGTCGACCAAACTACCTGCACTATGTTTTGCCGTCAATTTTGATAAGAGAAATCCTTTCACTAAACTGTTCCCAGTAATTCACTCTCTGTCCAGTCTTCCTATTTATAACGAATCATATTCGCGTTATAGCAGTATCTGCTACTGTTGATATTTAGTCCTGGAAGTTGCTACGAAAAGCTGAAACTGTCTAGACTCGTTCCATACAATTAGTTGAATTTGTGTTCGTGCGTAGACACCTTATGAGAATCCACAGTCGAACTCATTGACAATAGCACTACGCGGGTGCACAGAATACTTCCTTTCTTTTTTAGAGTTTTGAGCTTAACTAATGATAAGCCACAACAGCATCCTCTTCAGAAAGGAGTTCATGATTGCATCTAGGGCAGAAGGTGATTCTGCTGCCTTGTTTCTTGTCGAGTCGTCACGGTGGAAACACGAATGTCACACCGTCAAATTTCAAGTCACGTGATCCTTATTGCAACTTTACTTATGACACATTGTATCGTTTCAGTGTGACATGCCCCTGAGGCTTTTCACAGACGATAGTGTTGCATACAGAGATGTCACAACGCCACATAATTATAGCGAGATGCGTGAAGATTTACAGAGTATCGACACCTGTGACGGGGACTCGCAGCTGAAACTCAACATAAGCAAATATCACGTATTGTGCATAAGTAGACCCGTTATTGAGTGACAGCTCAGTTGATGGTCAGTCACTGGAAGCCCGCTGTTAGGAAATACATAAACGCATAGGATGCATACCGGGTAGGACTTACAAGCGAAATAGAAACGATCCAAAGAAGATCAGTGCTTTTCGTTACAGTTCCATTTACTAAACGTATAAACGTCACTGTGGTACTCAGCCACTCCGTGGCTGATGCTACAAGGGTGGCGTTGTTGGTTGGCTGGTTAATTTGGTGGAGGGGACCAAACATCACCTGAGGTCATATGCCCCGTCGGAAGAGAGAAGCCTGGGAAGGAATCACAGTGCCCTTTCAAAGGCACCATCCCGATATTTGCCTGAAGCGATTAAGGGAAATCACGGGAAACCTAAATGAGGATGGCCGGACACGGGTTTTAACCGACGTCCTCCCAAATGCGAGTCTACTGTGCTAACCACTGCGCCACGTCACTCGGTAGTGGCGTTCCGCATCTCGGTGCGCTTTACTGGTAAAACTCTGAGAACACTCATTTTTAGAAGAGTGAGCAGCTCAGTTGCATTATTCTACTTGTATATTGCGAATAGACCGCAGAGGTAATTTAAGAAGAGTTTTGAGCTCGCACTGGGGCACACCGTTCTTTCCGCGGCCCATTAGCAACGGGCAAAGGAAAATGAAGGAGGGAGGGAGTGATAGGGGTAAACAGCGGTGCCCTCGCCACACACCGTATGGTGTCTTCATGTTGCTGTAGATTTCTATATAATACTCTCCGAAAATAACGAAGTTATTTCATACACAAAGCAAGATATGTAATAGCACTAAGCATATGAATTCAGTTGTTATTGATAGGAAGAGAATAACTCTAAACTGGTAACACGTCATATCGTTATTAGTGTAATCATAATTCATAAAGTGATCTCACTAATTGATTTTTCGTCGTTTACTACGTATGTCTTCTAGTGATGTTTATGAACATGGTTTAAATGTGTAACTGAGATACATTATGACTAATATCAGGTACATTATTGCTGTATTCTGTTTTTAGATTCTTAGCAGACTCTTCTTGCTGAATTCCTTACACCAGAATGAGCATCTTACGCCGTACATACGAATGACTTGGATAATTCTGGCGGTATAGTCTCCTCCTCAAAAAGCTTAATTTGTTTCTGCTGCTGTATGTTTGGATAGGATTTGGTCTTGAACAGCTGTGTAGAACTCGTATTTAGTTAGGTTGATGAGTTTGTCTACTAGTCAAAGGTGTTGAAGGTGGGTTTTAATCTATTTATAAAGTACTGTTACTTTCTTTTAAAGATTGTTCTGATATAACCACTTCTTTGTGTACCCCGAACTGCTCTCTCGGCCATGAGTTACTCTTATCTGCTGATGCGCTCCACTGTGCTGTTATGCTGATGGTACAATTTTCGCTGATATTTTAAAGTTTATTCTTGTCTTTGACATGAATAAATTTCAGTCACTCAGTGGCTACGAATATTTTGTTTTAATTTTGTTGTGGTGAAAGAACGTCAGTGCTTCAAAATTAACAGCTGATTCCGAAGTGCGTATGGAGGTCCCTTCTGGTAACTCCTGACTGTGGCTCATTCTATTTAAACATGTAAGGTTCTGACAGTTTAGATGGAGTAATGTTCTAATCATTTATTTTAAATCCCCCTGTATACATACGAGTGATTGTCCTTATGTTCATTATCCAGGTTGACGAACGTGTACGTAAATGATGCGCTAAGGCGGAAAAAGCTGCATTCCTCAATTAGAGGGATCCTTGTAGTAAGAACTTACTTTTCTAAATAGTTTCTACACTTGATACTATCCCATAAGACTAGAATAGCAGTTCTCTAGTCATTTTTCACCAAAGTGGGCCATAAGACAAAGTTTACGATAAGTGGATATTTATCAATAGGTATTCTGTTCAGATAACATTTAATGTCAATAGCTGTCTTCGGAGATATGGCGGAGAGTCAGAGATTTTGACCATATTGCTTATATACGTATCCTGACGAATCTTTAGGACGAACTGAAACTTCGTCGAAAAAATTTGAGCGGCTGTTTGGGGATATTTCGTGAGCTTTTTTGTATCGGGGACTCGTGGCCTCCGAAGGCTTGCTACAGAACAATTGCTTTTCTTCTGATTTATTATCCTCATTTACCTTTTATTTTTGTACTTCCACAAAAGCGTAAATGTGGGTATTATGCTCAACGTACGTCTTGTTTGGAAGCTTACCTGTTCCATCACACATAGTAGTTGATGTTGCCAGCAGTGCCAACAGTGATTTCTATTTTACTCTTTGTGTTCAAGCTTAAACTCAGTACTGCTCGGTTCTGCTTCGGGTTTGTTTTTGAGGCAGTGTTACTTGTACGTTAACTGAGATACACAGCGTTGTGGAGAGTATATGAGAGCTTGACAGTTTGTAAAGTGAACATATTTTTCATTAAAAAAAGTGTTAAAACTATTAATACGAAACTGGATGAAATGTCCCATGGTCCGCTGTAGCTATATTTATTCCGGTCCATTAGACCCACACAAACAGTTTCACAACTTGTAAGACCCACTTGCTGGTGCAAATATAAATGCTATGTCATAGGCTGCAGAAAGCCACAGAATAAAAATTGGTGAGATTGTGTATGTTTTCAGTCCTCCTGAGTTGATGAAAAAAAGATCGTCAGTTGATAAAAAGACCATCGTCAATGATGAATGTCACATCTACGTTAAGTCGTGAACTGAACACTTTCCGATTAAAATATGCTGTTGTCGGCCAATGACAAGTAGCAGAACGCCCCTTACATTTTTGCTCCACCAGGTCGATGGTCGTCTCCATGGACGCTATCACTGAGGTGAACGACGGCTCGAAACGTGCAGCGCCAGGGACACATTATGGTGGGGGCAGTATTATGCTAAGGGAGACACTCTCTTGCGCTTGCGTGGGACGTGTCATAGTAATCGAAGACATGTTGACAGATGCGAACCACCTGCATCCCTCTATGCTTAATGTCCTCTCCAACGGCGGTGTCCTCTTTCACCAGTTTAATCGTCCATTCTTCGGAACCACTACCGTCCTGCAGACATTTGAGGGGTATTATAGTGAACTCACGTTGATTTCTCAGCGACCAAATTCGCCTGATGTAAATCCCATGGAACCCACCTAATTTACCTTGGGTTAAAGAATCCTTGTAGGGCTTCATTCGAAGGACGTGGACCGTATCTCTGATCTTTCGTCATCTTGTGTCGGGATAGAGATCTTCAGTAACGTCAGGAAACAGTCTTACGACCGTATAAGGTCCAAAGTAGCGCCTGAGGAGCTTCTAAGAGAGACCAACCTTCTGAATAGGAGTGAAGATCCAGGCGAGGTCACGAGGCTGGTAGACAACAGGGCAGTGGCTTGCGTCATACTTTCGACGATCGTTTTCTTGAGCCTGCAGCGTGCCGAATCGAGCTAACAGTAGATCTTCCTCGGCTCTGGTGAACACCTGGCCGATGTAGCCGTCGTCCACGTCACGCGGATTCCTGGCAGATTAAAACAGTGTGCCAGACCGAGAATCGAACTCGGGACCTATGCTTTTCACGGGCAAGTGCTCTACCAACTGAGCTACCCAAGCACGACTTACGACCCGTCCTCACAGCTTCATTTCTGCCAGTACCTCCTCTCCCACCTTCCAAACATCCCGAGTTCGAGTCTCAGTCCGGCACACAGTTTTAATCTGCCAGGAAGTTTCTGTAGTGTCTTGTTTGGCAGTGTTGTAGGCAAACGTCACGAAAGGTAGCACCTCATCCCAGTTTCTTTGCTCAACATTGACAAACATTGATAGCATGTCAGCCAAGGTCTTTTTAAGGCGTTCATTAAGCCCGTAACTTGCGGATGATAGGCAGTAGTCGTGTGATGAGTAAAGTTGCACCGACGGCTTATCTCCGTCACAAGTTTCGATTGAAAAATCTTTCCATCGATCTGTAATTAACGACCTTGGGGCACCGTCTTTTAACGCATTGTCTTCCACGAAGAATTTGGCTACCTCAGATGCTTCGGCTGTTTTCATGGCTTTTGTAATGGCATAGCGTGTCAGATAATCAGTGCAACCAATAATCCATCTATTGTCACTAGCAGACGTTAGAAATCGTTCGAGGAGGTCAATCGCACCACTCTGGAAAGACGTTTAGGCTGGTGGAATTGGTATGAATCTGCCAGGTGGTTTCTGAGGAACTGCCTTCTCCTCTGTCACTCTCGACAGTGCGACACATAGTGACCTACACGCCAAAATAGACCTGTCCAGAAAAATCTCTTGCGGATTCAATCGTATGTCTTAATAAATCCTAAATTTCCGGCCTCAGGTGTGTCATGGAATTATTGTAGAACATCTAAGCTCAGATGTTCAGGAATCGCTGGTAACCACTTCTTTCCAAACTTCTTGCAAAGTAATCAATTAACTACCTTAAATTGTCCTTTTACATCCTATGACCGATTTAAGGCAAGCATAATTTGAGATATGTTGGAGTCCTTCCTCTGCTCAGCAGAGAGATCCTGGAGTGCAGCAAGAAGTCACAGTCTTCTTCAAAGTCGTGATGATCTTGCACAGGGTTTCTTGAGAGACAGTCGGCATTTTGGTGCTTTCTCCCACTTTTGTACACTATGGTAATGTCATACTCTTGAAGACGTAGCGCCCACCTGGTCAATCGTCGTGTTGGTTCCTTACGACCTGTCAACCAAGAAAGTGAATGATCGTCTGTAACAACTGTGGATGGCCTTCCATAGAGATACTGTTGAAATCTGCACATGGACAGATCAGAGCAAGACGTTCTCTTTCTGTAGTTGAGTAGTTTCTCTCGGCTTTTGTTAAGTGTCCTAGGAGCATAGGCTATAAACTTCACTTTTCCATCCGAAATTTGCACCAGAACAGCACGGATCCCATACCCGCTGGCATCTGTGTGTAGTTCTGTAGGTGCTCTCTCACCATACAGACCAAGTACAAGGTCAGTCGTCAGAGCTTTTCCCAGCACATCGAAAGAATCTTGTTGAGCACCACCCCAGATAAATTTAGCATCAGTTTTTAACAACTCTTGGAGTGGCCTGGCTTTGATACAAAAGTCTTTGATAAAATGACGGCAAAAATGACATAATCCGAGGAAGCTTCTCACATCTCTAATACTTTTAGGAATAGGAAATTCCGTTATAGCGCTCACCTTTTCTGGGTCTGGCCGCACACCTTCGTTTGACACAAGGTGTCCTAGTATGATGATTTGTTTTGCTCCAAAGAGACATTTTCGTGGATTATGTTCCAGTCTGCCTTGTTGGAGACACTTAAGAACAGCCCTCATTCTTTTTATATGTTTATCGAATGTATCTGAGAACATTATAATGTCAGCTAAATAACACAGACACATCGTCCACTTCAGTTGACGTACAAGATAATCCATCATCCGTTCAAAAGTAGCTAGTGCATTACACAAACCAGACGGCATTACCTTTAACTCATACAGGCTCTCAGGGGTGATGAATGCAGTTTTCTCACGATCAGCCTCATCTACTTCGATTTTCCAGTATCTCGAATACATGTCCATGGTTGCGAAAAACTTAGCCCCCTTCAGACAATCTAGTGTATCGTCAATACAGACAACATTACCTGCCTACAGCTGCACAACTCTGGCAAGCAATGTTATCTCCTTTCTAAAAAAATATATCTGGAAACGATTATCGTTCCCTGTTAAGCTTGATACAATATCGCTAAGATATAATATCCTCGCCGTCCTATATGTGTGGTATTTTGCGACTCGGAAGAGACAATCGGGGTTGTAAGATTGTGATTGCAACAATGAATCTTAGATGAAGAAGGTTCCACAATATACACAACAATAAGAGTTGCACCAAGCTAGTCTTCCAACTGAAGACGGTGACAACACCTCCAACAATTGTCGACGACACACCGAAATATTAATGCCTCTTTTACTTCATGTCAGGTAGCGAGAACCTTACTTATATTACAATACATACGTTGTACCGTTCACAACGTATTACTTGGGAGACCTTGTATACTTTCTGTTTGCTGACTTTACTATAATTATTGTCAAAAGTAACTCTGTTTGTAAAATACGTGCTGATTGTGGAGGTGAAGCGTTAGAGCTTATCGAAACAACAGTACGCGAAAGAACACAAAATGAAAGTCCACTATCAGCACGGCAGTTACCAGCCTTTAACTACCTTTGCTAGAAAAAAGAACCGGTGAGATACGAAACTGCCGCATCTTTATGATGCGTTTTCAGTGTCCTCATACTTCTCGAAAATAACTACGTCAGAATAATACAAATCTAAATAATTTGTTGGAGGCAAAGTGACAATTAGGTGAGTTTTTTTAACGCAAACCATGTAGGAACTGGGCTACCGTGAACATAACTGACATACGGGTGTGGGAGCAGTGTAAAGCAGTTACAAAGGCGTGCGACCCAAGACTCACTGTAATTAATACCACGTTGCGTAGCTGTTATCGATACTTGCGTTCTGTTTGTGGTTAGCAGCATGACTGGCCGATACGCTGCCGCTACAAATCTGAAGAACCTCATATCATATCCCACTGTGTGGACAGACAACCTATAGGCGACACTGCTTTGCAAGGGCAGTGACTTCGCTGATGGGTAACCTCTGGAAAATTTAGGACTCAGCTGATGGTAGTGCAGCTACCATCAGTCACATCCAGACGAGACAAACCTTGACCAAGGAGTCAGGCTCCAATCCTAGAACAAGCGGGAGGACGATATTCAATAGCTGCCCTTTAAAGCTGATCCATGAACTAAAGCATGTTCGTTTGAAAGATTACAGTTAGTACCTGTATCAGTTTCCTTAAAAAATTCAAAGGTATCGAAATTTACGAGAACGAGTGAAGTGCAAAAGAGGTAAGAAAACATCAATTTGCGAAAAGATTTTATGCTACATTTCTGGAATCAAAGGATGGGGCCCCTCCACGCCCACACCAACGTGGTGACCAACACAAAAGTTCTACTGTCACCTCCGTATGCATGTTAGTTTTGAATCAAGGCGTCACAGGATGCAGGCTGTGATGTTATCCATGCGTCTGGGTAAGACTACTCATTAACATGGTCCATCAGGAGATAGAAGTGGTCGAAAGCGATCGAAGGGTAGCGGTTGTAAGAGCAGAGGAAAAAAAGTGCCAAGACCAGCGCCAAGGGAAAAAAACCTCTGCGACAGTAGGACGGGTAGTAAGGGCAGTAGCGGCTTGCTATCTGCGACAGTGCATGCAAGGTGTGGTTGTGTTAGTTCGAGGTGTCGTGCATCGTTACCTCTGTCGTTGTTAGAGCTTGTTGCGGCGCTTGCTGCAGTTGCTGCGTCCCTGCAACAGTTCAAGGTCGTTGTGGATTAGTGGGCGATCGGTCATAGATCGGCTCACGGACTGTGTAGGGGGGTGTGTGTGGCTGGTTTGCGTGCTGTGTACAGTACGGTTTCCCTGCGGTTGCCTGTATTTCGGCTAGTCGCACATCTGGGTTTCCAGTAATAACTGTGTTGCAGGGGCTCGCCAGTACTGTCGTGTTAGCGTTCTATAGACCATAGATGTTCAGTTCCTAGCCAGTAATGTCTTTGGTCTGTTATGCTTCCATCTATGGTTGTGGTCGTAGTTACCCAGAGAAAGGATAAACGGGTTGCGCGAGTGTCTCGTGTTATTGTACAGTCGTGTGGAGAGTTTTTGGAATACCTGCAAGATAGTATCTAGCCGGTATTCCCGGTGAAGGTCCGCGATGCGTGTGTAGCGCGGAGCGTTGCTTATGATTTTGAGTACTTTGTTCTGTATGAGCTGCAGACGGCGCAGGCGAGTTGGCGCAGCGTATCCCCAGACAGGGGCTGCGTACGTCATCAGGGGTCTAATAAGTGTCATGTACATGGACCTAGACACCCTCCTGTTTAGTGTGCTACGCCTGTTAAGCATAGGGTAGAGTTGTTTGAGCCTCGCGTTAGCTTTGTTGGTCACGTGTTGAATGTGGTCCCCCCAGAGTAGTTTCCTGTCCAGCCAGACACCGAGGTATTTGACCTTCTCGCGGAAACGTATTGGGCGTGTGTGTAGTGTTATTGGGTTGCAGTGCTGATGTTTGCGCAGTTGCTTCGGTCTTCTAGTGAACAGAACGGCCTCGCACTTGTCGACAATGTGAGCTGACGCCCATATATAGATGTAGGAATGCTAAAGTACTGAGTTAAAGAAATATACCAATTTAAGTCATCGTAGATGTAAGGAATAAATTGAGAGCAATTAAGATATTCGATGAATACATAATGATTTGAAATCTACTGCAAGAAGAACTCAACGAATACATAATAATACGTATTTATGTTGCACAAATAGTCCACGTGAAATCTGGGATGCAGTTTTTATTATTAAAAGATGGAAAATAAGGATTCTATTCAACAGCTTCGTTAACGACAGGCTTACGTCCGTAACGTATGCGACCTTAGTATATGCTTCAGAAGGGGGAAATAAAGAGTACCCCGGATCGATTTTGAATTTGTAAGCAGGGGTGTGATGAAATCAGAGAATTATTAAGATATGGAGTCTTGACGCTACACTGCACTTACGTGTTATTGCTAGCGTACTAGTAAAGCACATTTTGAAGAAATGTATCCGAAGAGATCACAAAAATTTTATAGGAATAAGTCTTTTCACTCACTACATAAAACATTTTCGAGAATAATTAATACAAGTCCGGAAAAGATCACGAAAATATCTAATTGGTGAATCACTAGTCCATTAAGAAAGTAAAGTAAACTGTTTACAACATACGAAACGTTATGGCATATTAAATCTGTATGTCGAATCGTTACTCGAACCGGAGCCTTTGCCTCACGCAGACATTTTTCTTATGGAGACAACTATCGTGGAAAGCCTTATAAGACGGACCTTAGTGTCAGTACCACTTTTCTTAGTTCCATATTCATAAGATGTTCTCCTGTAATCCTAGACTGATTAATCGGGGTGAACAGTGCTGTGCCTGAGAGTGAGAATTTTGTGTGTATAAAAAAATGCATGTAGGATAAGGAGTTATTCGTCAAAGTCTATAACAAATACCTCTACAACTGATAGAGAATACATATAAGTAACAAAGTACCTTCCAGCAGTAATGTAGTGTTTAGAATGACCAAAAGCTGTATGTCGACGACGAATAGTATTTATGGAATACCGGAAACATTACTCGATAGATGTTTACTTGAAATACAGATGTATTAATGGAGAATATAAGAAGGTACATAGAAGTAAGAGCAGGGTTAATTCCTTTTGACGTCGAGGTTAGCAGAGACAAAGGCCGAGCATGTCAAATTAAAAGATAAAATTTGCGGGTCTAGTCTCATAATGAATGACAAATATCACATGAAAAAGCAACAATAGAAATATTGGTAATATATCAGTTATAGATTCTGCAGTATATCTGCAAATTAAATTTCTTAGACTGGTGTCTAGTATCCATTTAACATGAAGTCCTCGTATAATCAATTTAGGCCGATCCTGCGGAGAAGCTGTAACATGCATAGAGCACTAAATCGTGCAAGAAGGGCACTCCATCCACAAAATATTACTTCTCTCTATTGTGCTTAAAAGATACATAATATACTTTGAAGGTTTCATACATAAAACTGAAAATCAGTCCAGCTTACATTTGATGGAGAAACTGCATAAGTAGGGCGAAACATAATAGCAGCTACCAAATTTCAAAGGTTTTTGACGAGTATTTTATGAGTATTTTCCTACAAAGTGTCATGTGGGTCGCTATAGTGTCAAAATGTTATTTTGACTTACGCCGATTTGTTGCCCCATTCATCTACGTTTCTGTGAAACTACCTTCCCAACGGTGAAAAGAGTATATAATGTAATCACAAAAACGAGTAAAACACAAATGTACAGATGGTCGCGTACCCACTGCAATCATAATTGACGCTGTCATTGGGTCAACATGTGAACATGTATGGGGGTGATCTGCTGCGGAGCTCCATGTTCAACAATGTACGATGAACGGTGTGCTCCGAAACACTTGTGCATGCACCAGCATTATGCTCTCTCGGCGGAGATATCAAAGATCACCGTCTATCATACGTTACGGGTCAGACAAGCCTCTGAACTCCACGTTCTGCGAAGAGTCGTGGGTGTCCAACCATTTAGCACTTAAATGACAGGTTAACTGTGATAATACCTCTTTCCATATATGTCCACGATAGTAGCACGCGAATATTCGACCAGCTTCACCATTTTCGAGATACTCGTTCACAGGCTCTACGTAATACCAGTCTGCTCTTAGTCAAAGTCGCTTATCTCAATGGATTTCCTCATTCGCAGGCCTTATCTTCGCTAGGGCGATCCGCTCGTTCGAGTTAGGTCCTCTTACATACTTTGTTACCGCGTCACGTGACCGCAACGCAACCAGGAGGCAACCAACGTCGTAGTGAGAGGTGGTGATAATGTTTTTGCTGATTAATTGTTAAGACAGGTCATTCTTAAAAGGCAGCACAACACTTTGACAGGCCAAGATCATCGCTCATTCACTTCTCTCGACCACTGTGAGTTTTCAACGATCGACTAGTTCCAGTTGTGAAGTCTGACTGGCCCGTGGACTGTAAACGTTGCTCCGTCTTAAGACCTCGCATCATTTTGTGGTTTTCATATACGCCATTTGGATAATTGTAATTTATTTTAAAAGTGATTTCCATGAAGTGCCAGGTCGAACGAAATGTAGAAAAGATGGCGTTGGAATGTAGTGTTCGTAGGACGGTTCTTTCGTTAATTTAGCCCTCACATTAATGCACCCTCGTAGAGCAATGTAGAGTGTTTGTTACCGCAACTAAAATGTTAGTCGGTAGTAGTGTTTCTTACCCTAATGACAGTAAGATTTATCTGTTTAAAGAGACATCGCGATCTTTATTATTAATGACCGATCTTAATAAGGCGTTGTTAATTCAGATGATAACACGTTTACGGTGACTAGCAGCCACCTTATGACGCTGAAACTATAATTTTTACCTGAATACAATGTTCAACATAATGAATTTACTAAGTGTAGGCAGCTAATATCCAAAGTCTTGTCAAGACTTGTTAGTATGAGACACCAGTGGGGTCGGATTAAATCAGGAGATATTAAAGGAACTAGATCAGCTAACTGTGACGTTATGCGTATGTAGACGAGTTATTCGGAAGTCTGAAACTGGTAAGAGCTACGGTGTTTTTTCTTGTAAGACTGAGCATACTGGCGGACAGCCGTATGGCTGCCAAAGCGCCGCGGCCGGTCCAGCCGCAGCGACCGTTGGTGGCGAGACTAGATGCGGGTACAAAGGCTTGAGAGGAGATCGATAAAACTCGAAGTGGGGAATTTGGACAGCGGTCAGTCGCTTAGAGGAATGCGGAGTGCACCGCCAATGGTGGACTTTCAGACAATCTAAAAGACGGTCTCTTACAGCTATTTGACATTCTGTAACAATTCACAGAAAAGAATAAAGCAAATCTGAATACATATGCACTCTCAGATATATGAGCCGCATTTAGTGAAACAAAAATATATTTAACAGCTTAAAATTATAGAATTTGTTATTTACAAGTATAAATTTTGTGACTCATCAAGCTTTCGCGGCAGATTGTTGTAAATAGTCTTCTCGGGTTTGCTGCCGAATCGCGTTCCGCAAATTCCACAATATTTCCTCGCAGCTATTGTCTGACAATATCAGGTGGTACTACCTTGATGGTTGCTATGTATTACTGAATATTTTCTCAAAGAAGCTCTGAATTAACAATTTTTAAACGCATCATACAATTTCAGCAAACTCTGTCCTAAATGCTAGCACTGCATTATGGCTGCCATCCCTGACAGCTAAGTATATGAATCTTTTTATTTATTGATTTATTAAGATTTCTTGTACCTTTGCATTATGTAAATAATTGTCAGAATATCTTTTTCTCCACAGCTACGCAGCAGATGAATGCAGCACGAACACTTCGTATTTTGTCATACTTGTGTATTTACTTCATGAATATTACAGTTCCTGTCAAATATTTATCTAACTGTTTATTACAATTCCTAATGAAAACTATGGTAATTTAAGAAGTGGTCAATCGCATGTATTAGAAGACGCCAACTTTGAAAACTGTGCCAAATGAGCTTCTTTGATTCAGGCGTAAATAATAATTTATTTAAACAGTAATTCACGATGATCAGTTTTCATTTCATTCTTGTGCAAGAATGCTGGCTTGCTTATTTATTTACAAACTGTTATTGATAATTATTGTAAATGACGTGAATGTGACTGAATCTTTGTAACATTTTTATTTAGATTTTGTTGTAATATATTATTTTAGTGTGGGAAATTGTCCTGAAGGGTCAGTTCATATCTGTAGAACTTCAGACGATGTATTTTTATAAGGATGGCCGACAGTCAATGGAAAATCAGGCAGTGACAGAATAGTTCAAATGGTTCACATGGCTCTGAGCACTATGGGACTCAACTGCTGTGGTCATAAGTCCCCTAGAACTTAGAACTACTTAAACCTAACTAACCTAAGGACATCACTCACATCCATGCCCGAGGCAGGATTCGAACCTGCGACCGTAGCGGTTGTGCGGTTCCAGACTGTAGCGCCTTTAACCGCTCGACCACTCCGGCCGGCAGTGACAGAATAGCATTTGAGTCAACAGGGAGAGACTTTTCGAGTCGTGGAGTCAAGGGTGCGATCATCGACACTTTCATTTTAGTTCTTGAAGAAGGCAGTCAGACCTGTTGGTGATACGGTGCATTTTTAGTTCCAGCGAGTGACTGATAAATGGCGGTTAATGGCCACTAATTGATAATACACAGAGTTTCTCCTCAATACTTGGCATGTGTTAATTGGTAAATCATCGTGCTGAAATCCGAACGATTATGAGGAGGAGAATTTTTTCTCTTTTTATTTTAATTATATATAGTGGGACCACTGTCTTTTCAGTTGAGATACACTTCGAGGAATAAACATTATTCAACAAAATTCGCTGTCGTCCACATCAATTACAGATGTTCCTGAGACGCCCTGCTAACCCCGCAGGACGGGACAGATAGTATAAATTGTGGAAAGGGGCCAAAATAAGGGCTGTCAGTTACATTCGAACATACAACTTTATTATCTGATCAAACACTACAAGATCCCAAAAAACTTTTTTTTTTAAAAAAGGCACACAGCCTTAATCCTTGGTACTTAATTGTCAGCTGAACGCCACTTCAATTTATAAACGGCTGAATGCCAATAACTTGAAACCCAAGCATAATGATAAATTTAACAGGCAAGCCAAATCTTAAAACAGTTCTTTAATTAGGCTGAAGTGAACAAGTTAAATTCAAATCGGCTGAAGGCCTAACGCTTCAAAGTCCATAACATTAATTTTATGTAAATAGCAAAGGCCTTACGTGAAACAGTTCTTTATTTTAGGCTGAAGGCCTTAAGAGCAAAAGAACAACTCAAAATCGGCTGAAGGCACAAGACTGAAAATTCAACAACATTAAAAGTTTTTAAAATGCGAAGGGGCTTACGTGAAACAGTACTTTAAACTAGGCTGAAGGTCTTAATAGCTAAACAACTCTAATTTTAAAAAATGGGTTAGAAACCATCCAAGTACAAACAACAAGAATAAATTTTAAAAACAGGACAATGCAGCCAAGGTCGCTCAGAAGTTCGAGGGTCGGCCTGTAATTCAAACACTAACGCTCGCTTAGGCAAGACAGGCAATTGGGCCAACCATTCATGATCGGAGAACAACCCAACCAACCGCAGCCAAGAGATCCACCGACAAGATAACTTCCACTTCACCCGAAAAATGGTTCAAATGGCTCTGAGCACTATGGAACTTAACTTCTAAGGTCACCAGCCCCCTAGAACTTAGAACTACTTAAACGTAACTAACCTAAGGAGATCACACACGTCGATGCCCGAGGCAGGATTCGAACCTGTGACCGTAGCGGTCGCGCGGTTAGAGACTGGAGCGCCTATAACCGCTCGGTCACTGCGGCCGGCACTTCACCCGACGAGGGCACAACAGGGAGTTCAACAGAACAACGTAGAAGATATTGGCGCCCACAACTAATCATACTTGGTGCTACTTAAACGTAACTAACCTAAGGAGAGCACACACGTCGATGCCCGAGGCAGGATTCGAACCTGCGACCGTAGCGGTCGCGCGGTTCCAGACTGTAGCGCCTAGAACCGCTCGGCCACTGCGGCCGGCACTTCACCCGACGAGGGCACAACAGGGAGTTCAACGGAACAACGTAGAAGATATTGGGGCCTACAACTAATCATACTTGGTGCTGTCAAACTACACACCATGCGGGACAGCAACAACATGATGAGAAAACTACAGTGCCTGAAATTTATGTCAACGGCCAGGACAGGTAACCGGAACGTTAATGGCCACAAGGCAGAAGATTCCGCTGGTGCACTTCAATTCAAATAATCAAATACAGTGAAACTCCACCGGAGCGTGGCTAGAATTCTCCAACTTGAAAACCACGTTCTTGCTCGCGGGAATATCCCTACAACCAACAACGAACTCCAAACGACACAATGTGAACAGTCTTGATTCGCTGGTAGGTTAAATCTAAACTCAACTGTCGTGTCCAGGGTCGGTGAGCCACGGACCTCGTAGCAATGGGAACAGCGCCATACACTCTAATACCGCGTAGAGACCGCCAGCGGGCGTGGCCAAACTACACCCCGCCGAGAATACCTCGCTACTCCACGCCAACCGACCGACGGAGAGCCAGTCAGTCAAAATCACACAAACTGCAAGCAGTTTGTAACCTCCCCCTCACTTATCGACCTTCATGACAGTGAAAAATTAAACCGCGTGTACCTAAGGGAAATTTGGGGAAAGCAATCGTCACCGAAACTAATCTGTCGGTAAAGAGGGAGGAAAGGGTTACATCTAAATGAAAGGAAAAATGCAAATGAAACTGGTGGAAATTAATTTTGAAAAGGGGTAAAGTTAATAAAGAAAGTAAATGTGCGGTCGTTACGTTAACAATTAACTGGCGTTAATTAGATATTTGAGATTTGAGGAAAATTACGGTCGCCAGGCCTATGGACAACTACTATAATAACTGAAAAAGAAAGGTTATTGTACACATAATTAGCACTAAAAGCGCAGCAACTGAAGGTTGACACGTGTTGTGTGAAACCCGAATGTTTCTCAGAAGTAATGAATTTCGCTACACTCTGACTTAATTTAGTAAAAGAATTCATAAAACCTGAAAATTGAATGTTAATTTAGTGACTGAAATTAATAGTGAGCTTTGTTTCTGAAGCTCTACGAAATTCAGTAAAATACGGTTGGTTTTGGGCTACCTCAACAATCATTTCAAAAGCTACTTCAATCTAAGCAATTTAGATATAAGAGCTTGTGACATTACAGCCTTTATTACTGCGATTTTTAACATGTAAAAGTTTTTTTTCTGTATTCGCGTCAGTGTGTGCGAACTTTTAACATATACCAATGAATGTTGTAACCAGATATCTTTGCCGCGCTCCCGAAAAGCGCAGAATATCACGATAGCTATAAACTGTTATACGCTGCTATCGATCAGTAAAAAAACGATGCACCTATGTTTCAAAATAACAATTGCCAATTTTTACTTCTGCAGGGAGCCGCGCCGCTGTCTAGCTGTTCTGTGAATGTGTTGCGAGTCGGACGCAAAAGTATTGTGCTCCATACTGATATAATCATTTTTTTGTAAAGTTAAGAGTTTAAGTGATTAAAAATATATGTAGCCACAAACAAGCGAGAATGTATATCGTGAAAAATTCGCTCCACCGCCACAATGGGTGGCCATGTTAATGTAAGTTTCCGTTTCATAATATAATACTTGAAGCCTTGAAGTTTATTTAATTTCAAAGAAAATCTCTCAACCTTATTTTCATTAATTATACTTGTGATAATCTTTCCTGTTTAAAAGATTTATGCAGCTTATGATCCAGCGTGTGTTCTGTCGGAACAGGAGGCTGTCGTGACGACATCGTTATAGTATTTATTCCAAGTTCTTTCAGTTCCGTTTATATGTTCGTACAAATCCAATTAGTTGGTCCCTTAGGTTTCTTTCATGTAACTTCTGTCTGTTTTCTCCGCGCGATCTTCCTCCGAAAGAAAATTTCTGTTCATTTTTTTAGTAATTTTCGATATCGCGAATGAGAAAAGACAGCCGCCTCCTGCTCCAAACGGAACACCACGACTTTTCTAACGTCGGAGAGTACCGCACGAATTTTCCGCTAAAAGGTAATAGAATTTCTTAAAGCTGGATCAATTACACATGTTGCTGCTGTTCTCCGACAAATCTGGTGTGATTAATAGTAATTTATTCTGTCACGACAAAAAGAACAATTTTATTTTTACCAAAGCAACAAAGCTTTCAATTAAATTACGAAAAAAAATCATACCAGATCTGGCGCCCGAACAGGGACTTGACTAAAAATATTGAAAGTGTCATGGTACTAATATATGATTGTCTTATTTCATGTATCGCTCTTTGGAACCCAATGCTGCATAAAATTACGGATGAGCAATAAATATACGCAATATTGAAGGACGCGGTATGTACACAAAAATCTTCGGATTTAATAAGACGCAGATTTGCAGTTTTGAAGACAACGCCGAGTGAGTACCAAATTTTCATTTGCCATAGTTCTGTCTAAAGAGTAGCTCATTTGACCTTCAATTTCCACCTCACTCTATCCTTTCTGTAGCTTAACGTAAAAAAAAAACCATTTTTTTTCTACGTAAATATTTGAACATTTTCTGTAACCTTTTGCTTGACTATTTGTTTTATACTGTAGTTAGTATTCTCGTGTAAGTTCAAGATGGATGCCATTTCAGTCTTTTCTGTGTAACAGCGTTGGCAATCAATTGTTTCAACGGCGTTGACTCCATCTTGTCTTTTTGCTACAGACGTGTGTCAGTTATTACCCACGTAACATTAGACATTTGACGAACGCGCCGCGACTTTAACTTGCGCGGCAAGAATAATTGACAATCAGAATTTCAGTTGGCAGTACCCATTTTAAGTTGGCAATAGTTGAATTTCATTATGGCGGACGGACAATCGAGCGCGAACTCTGCAGACGAAAGCGACGGCACTGTTAACAAACATTACCGACTCCGCTCACGCGGAACGATGGCCAGGACAGACGACAGACAAGAGGTAGTTAACGTGGACGGCACTCAGCAGGAAACACCCACATCCCCGATAACGGTATCAATTGACATTGTCAAAATGTTACAGGAATTGATACTAGACAAACAGGAGAGGGGACAACGTGAGAAAGACAGAGACAAGTTTTTATCAGAGTTGAAAACGGATATGACAACACACATTGACTCAGTTAGGAATGACGTAAATACCACCATTGATGCGAAAGTAGGCTCTCTCACAGCGAAAGTAGGTACACTCACTACGCAAGTAGGCTCTCTCACAGCACAGATAGATTCGGTTAAGGGTGACGTCACGGCGCAAGTAACCACTTTGACAACACAGATAAGCACTCTGAATAACAAAATTGATAACATTGGTCAGAATCTCACAACTCAAATCGAAGCGTGTCGCAAAGAAACAGATTCGGTAAAACTTGCGTATAAAACAGTTGCACGACAGGTAGACGAGTTAGCGACAGCGGTAGCCACTGTAGAATCAAAAGTAAGTGCAATGGCGAATGACATTTCGGACCGAACTATTGAGGAAAGAGTTAACAGTAGTGTTGCTTCGCACACTAAAGCACTTACCGAACATTAGAAAGAATGGATTGATGTACAAGAGAAGCTTGTTGCGGAGAAGGTTACACGTGACTTGAAAGATGTTGTTAAATCCGCAACCTTAGACATATTATCTGCACCCGGCAGTTCAGGAGGCACTGTTTGTACTGAACTAGGCCAAATTAGACGAGTGTTTACCCGGGATTTGCCGGAATGGCGGAAGCAAGTAACAGATGAGATATCCGACCTGAAACAGCAAATTCAAACACTACAGTATGATAACCAGAGTGACGGGAAACACTCACTACCTTCTGAGCCAGATGAACATCAATACCAGACAACACAACAACACAACACACCACAGTACATTCCGCGACCGAAAAATGAATTTAACGATCCACACAATAACAACACTGAACAATTGACACTCACAACCCTCATGAAGAGGAGAGTGTATTGAAAAACAGAGTTTTTCAACCATTCCAACCGGAAAAGCGAAATATTCATCCAGTCGTATTCCTAAAGAATTTTTCAGGAGTCATTCCAGCTGCCTGGAATGACAAACAGAGAATACAATTCATTACCGGATAATTACAAGGAGAAAGTGCTATATGGGGAACCGAGATGGTTGATAAGTGCAAAACATTTAGCGAGTTTGAGAAGAACTTTTTAAGCAAATTTTGGAGCGCTGGTGTTCAGCAACGCCTACGCAAAGAGGTCTACAACGCTGAACCTTTCCATTCGAACAGTGGCGGACTTCGCCGGTACTTTGAAAAGTACTTGAGAAAGATACAATATTGGGACACTCCCATAACAACAAAAGATGTTATTATGATTCTTAAGTCAAAACTACCCATTTCCATACGCGAAAAATTAGTGAACGTGTCAGAGGAAGATCAGGACGCATTTTTATCCGTCCTTAATTCGCTCGATCTTATACACGAAGACGCGCGTGCGAATACTAACCGTAAGGACAACAACGCAGGCACGTATTCGAATGGAAACGGTAGTAATGGAAATGGTTCACACGAAACACAATACGGAAACAAACAGTACAATAACCGCAATAGAGGCCGAAACAATGGTTACCGTAATGGTAAACACAAAAACAAGCATTACGGCAACCAACGGTACAATCCAATATACAACACGCAACAACAGTATTACGGGAATGCCCCATACCAATCAAACAATAACGGTAGTAACTTCTACCAGAATGGGAACAAATACAAGGGTAAACGTTGCAACAATCAAAATTGCGGAGGTCAGCTACCTCCACCACAAACCTATGGGCAGCCACAACATCAGCAACAACAGCAATACACGCCTCAGCAACAACCATTCATGCAACAACAACAGTACATGCCACCACAACAGGACTTTAGATACAATAACAATAAACCAAGAAAACAATACAATCCACGGTATATTTACGCAGGCAAGTAATGTACCGATTTTTCAGCCTGGTAACCAAGTGCAGTACCAACAAGGGTTTGATACAAATCAACACACACAATGGGTAAAAAAAAAACCAGCGAGAATGGTCAAGTGATGTGACAGAAGAATCAAATCAGTCGCATCACAAGAAAGCGGAAAACTTAGGCAAGCATTGGTATCCTTAGCTGTACAGGCGAATCTACGCAAACAGTCTTATGACAAGAAAGTATCTAAGGCTCTTACATATGATATTAATGAAAAGGTGCTTTTACGGACACATTTTAAGCCATCGAAGTTGTTGAAAAGAAATCGGAAATGGAGGCTATTGTACGACGGACCATTTGTAGTAATTAGAAAACCACATACAGGATGTTATCTAACAGCGGCTCCAGCGTCTGGCAGAATTAAAGGATTGTATCACCACCAGGATCTCAAGAAGTATAACGAGGCAAAGTAACAAGCAAAGGAACATTAGCCTAAGGTTTAACCTGTGAAACACTCCGGTATTCAAACACACCAATACGAGTACTCACACTTTGGCGAAAAAATATGGAGGTAATTGAAGATTTGATTTATTACGGCGTACGAAAAGGAAAGCACATTCCATTTGAGAGGACAGATTCTCAGTTAGTTTTAAGTTAGTCATAGGTGTAAGCAGTCCAAGTTGGCTGTCGTCATTGAGAAATGCCGTTATTGGTGAAAGGAGATACGGAAGAAAGTAGGAGATTGCCACCTTCCAACTCCAATGAATATATATGTATGTGAAATATTAGGTTAAGCAATTTCTTTTTCAGCCCACAAGATGGAATGTTAGTCTTTAAGTGTACAGAGTACAGCCTATTGCGTGTAAACTGTGCGTTATTGTAACACCGCCATGAACTATACCTTTTGTTAGCGCGATCTTTAGAATTAAACAGATTTGTGTAGCCAAGTGTTTGAACTGTCAAAAGCAGTAAATAACAGAGAGAGAGAGAGTGTATCACGTAGTATTTGATAGTTTTCAGGAGATTCAATCTCAGATTCAAAGTATCATCTACGAACAGTAAGCCTCAAAGATTTAATAGCTAAGCAACAAAGCATTTCCTTTATTCTGTTTTACAACAGCTGTTAGGTCATGTAGTCGAGAGTGCCACTACATGGAAACATATACGTCGTACTGACAAGTCTGAAGTATTCCTGATGGTAAACGTTTCTTCTTTAAACATGTAAGATGCACTAAAGTAATTAGCTATTTCAGAGCCAAGCCCGACAATCGCCCAGAAGGAAGCGTGAGAAACTAGAAAGCTGTCACCAGATATGACTCACATTATAATAATAAAACTAAGATCTGATATTAGATTAAAGAATAGCCACTTGAAGGCACACGTGACGCATGTCATGCATCTGAGGTCACAAAAAAATATCCTAGTGTAGTTGTGCTAGAATTTGTATATGTATATAGTGTATTTATGTTCATATTTGATCCTCTCCTCTTCCACTTCCCCATCCTATCCCATTAAAAAAAAGTGAGGATTAGAATTTGACAGGCTCATCTGAGCGCTCTTTAGACGGTTGAAGTGGAAACGAAATTTGTGGGAGAGATCCGTTAGCGAAAGTTTTGTTCTAATCGCGTATCGCGAGTAGCAATGTTGAGAGATTATAATACATTCCGCGAGTAGTACTTGGAGCCAGTAACTTTATGAAGCATGAATCTTCCGGAAAGAAATGCATGAGTATGCTCGACCAGTAGAGACAGAATTTGTTCAATCTGTGCTCTACATAAACAGTGACACTAAATTTTGAAGAGAAACGAAATAACAAGCTGCTTAAAAGATTTGTTTTAAAAAAATTTTTACCTTTGTAAAAGGGAGAGAGAATAACCGAAATAATCGTGCCTTGATGCACAAGTAGTGGTATTCAATACGCTAATCCGGCGTGGCGTGACTGAAAAGATTAACAGAATTTTGTGACTGTAAGCAAACTTAAGAAATGTATGTATGTATGTAATTTATGGACATTGTTTAATCTTGTAATGTATTTACCTGTGAGTAACTTGAACTGTGAACTTTGAAATCACAATGTGAGATGGGAGATGTGAATTTGCAGACACTAAGACGTTCTAAACAAAATGCGAGTGATAAAGTGTACAAAATACGTGTGCAGTGACATGTGTACACGCAATTGCGGGTAGTGACAGCGATCACAGCAAAATTATTTTGCAAACTATATGTAAAACGTTGGCTTCACTGACCTGTGTGTAAGCAGCATGGCAGGTCGCAGGGACTGTCGTGTGAAATCCTCGATACAGACGGTGGTATTTTCTACCCAAGTTTTCGATACGCCGATCGACGATGGAGAAAGGACACTAGACGTGTGTTTTCCGCGTGTACTCATTTTAGCAGAGCGCGAGTGACACACGTTAAACTTCATACGAGCATACACGAGCGCGTGTTGCACTGGACTAGTAACCGGCAACAGCGCGGAGCTGCTTACAGTTGGACTCAACAATTAACATATGAAACACAACCGACGCGCGCGCTGTGGAGGCGTGTCATTGACCTTAGTTGTTTTCCGTCTCACAACTACGCAAGAGACATTGCTAAAGCTATCACAGTGAAACTTAATTATGAACTTTATTTATTCTGTAAAAAGAGAAGTCTTAGCTTCAAATTAATTTCCATTTAATCAGTCACGTCGGATATTTTGCGATAGATAGTTAAATAAAGACAAGGCATTACTGAGCACTGAAACGTTAACTGGAGGGGAAGGTTATCAATCCTGTCCAGAATCCTATAAAACCTTTACCTGTAAGTCTACATTATAGCATGAACCTAACACAGGTTTCTTTCTGTTTATTTGCATGTAAACGACATGACGCTTGATGCGAGACACTGGAGAGGCAACACGAGCGAACACAAAAAAGACGCTACCCAGGGTCGTGACCTCTCGGACGACGCCGCTCACCGAACGAGAATAGACGTTGCAGACTCCGGTTAAGTGAGCGTGTGACAAATAAAAGTGTACAGTGTAGTGTCAAGTGAAACGTCCTGATTAACAACGACATTCTAAAAGAATCTAATGAAACGGATAAAAAAACATTACGAGACCAAACATGTCACAGACAATTTTAGAGGACTGTTTAAGTAATTATTTCAATGTATCTGTGTATGTTTGTCTACTGACATGTTTTGTTTCCTATATAGAGTATTATTCATTTATCTTTGTGTATGTTAGACTTAAGATTGTTTTTTGTCATATTTTGTTTCACAGTAACAGCAATTAAGATAACAGTGCAAGGACACCTTACAATGAACTGAGAGAAGTGCCAAAGTGCACAAAAAACACTGAAAGACTATTTGTTTTCATAACTGTACTGGAAGCATAATATAACTAGATGACAAACTCATTCCAATTTTATGTTAGAACGAAAGTAAACACATGATAAAACACAGTAATGTCTTGAAACTACATGTGAGTCCTGATGATCCTTCCAGAATCATCATGCCTCACATGGGAGGCATTGTGACATTACAGCCTTTATCACTGCGATTTTTAACATGTGAAAGTTTTTTTTCTGTATTCGCGTCAGTGTGTGCGAACTTTTAACATATACCAATGAATGTTGTAACCAGATATCTTTGCCGCGCTCCCGAAAAGCGCAGAATATCACGATAGCTATAAACTGTTATACGCCGCTATCGATCAGTAAAAAAACGATGCACCTATGTTTCAAAATAACAATTGCCAATTTTTACTTCTGCAGGGAGCCGCGCCGCTGTCTAGCTGTTCTGTGAATGTGTTGCGAGTCGGACGCAAAAGTATTGTGCTCCATACTGATATAATCATTTTATTGTAAAGTTAAGAGTTTAAGTGATTAAAAATATATGTAGCCACAAACAAGCGAGAATGTATATCGTGAAAAATTCGCTCCACCGCCACAATGGGTGGCCATGTTAATGTAAGTTTCCGTTTCATAATATAATACTTGAAGCCTTGAAGTTTATTTAATTTCAAAGAAAATCTCTCAACCTTATTTTCATTAATTATACTTGTGATAATCTTTCCTGTTTAAAAGATTTATGCAGCTTATGATCCAGCGTGTGTTCTGTCGGAACAGGAGGCTGTCGTGACGACATCGTTATAGTATTTATTCCAAGTTCTTTCAGTTCCGTTTATATGTTCGTACAAATCCAATTAGTTGGTCCTTAGGTTTCTTTCATGTAACTTCTGTCTGTTTTCTCCGCGCGATCTTCCTCCGAAAGAAAATTTCTGTTCATTTTTTTAGTAATTTTCGATATCGCGAATGAGAAAAGACAGCCGCCTCCTGCTCCGAACGGAACACCACGACTTTTCTAACGTCGGAGAGTACCGCACGAATTTTCCGCTAAAAGGTAATAGAATTTCTTAAAGCTGGATCAATTACACATGTTGCTGCTGTTCTCCGACAAATCTGGTGTGATTAATAGTAATTTATTCTGTCACGACAAAAAGAACAATTTTATTTTTACCAAAGCAACAAAGCTTTCAATTAAATTACGAAAAAAAATCATACCAGATCTGGCGCCCGAACATGGACTTGACTAAAAATATTGAAAGTGTCATGGTACTAATATATGATTGTCTTATTTCATGTATCGCTCTTTGGAACCCAATGCTGCATAAAATTACGGATGAGCAATAAATATACGCAATATTGAAGGACGCGGTATTTACACAAAAATCTTCGGATTTAATAAGACGCAGATTTGCAGTTTTGAAGGCAACGCCGAGTGAGTACCAAATTTTCATTTGCCATAGTTCTGTCTAAAGAGTAGCTCATTTGACCTTCAATTTCCACCTCACTCTATCCTTTCTGTAGCTTAACGTAAAAAAAAACCATTTTTTTTCTACGTAAATATTTGAACATTTTCTGTAACCTTTTGCTTGACTATTTGTTTTATACTGTAGTTAGTATTCTCGTGTAAGTTCAAGATGGATGCCATTTCAGTCTTTTCTGTGTAACAGCGTTGGCAATCAATTGTTTCAACGGCGTTGACTCCATCTTGTCTTTTTGCTACAGACGTGTGTCAGTTATTACCCACGTAATATTAGACATTTGACGAACGCGCCGCGACTTTAACTTGCGCGGCAAGAATAATTGACAATCAGAATTTCAGTTGGCAGTACCCATTTTAAGTTGGCAATAGTTGAATTTCATTATGGCGGACGGACAATCGAGCGCGAACTCTGCAGACGAAAGCGACGGCACTGTTAACAAACATTACCGACTCCGCTCACGCGGAACGATGGCCAGGACAGACGACAGACAAGAGGTAGTTAACGTGGACGGCACTCAGCAGGAAACACCCACATCCCCGATAACGGTATCAATTGACATTGTCAAAATGTTACAGGAATTGATACTAGACAAACAGGAGAGGGGACAACGTGAGAAAGACAGAGACAAGTTTTTATCAGAGTTGAAAACGGATATGACAACACACATTGACTCAGTTAGGAATGACGTAAATACCACCATTGATGCGAAAGTAGGCTCTCTCACAGCGAAAGTAGGTACACTCACTACGCAAGTAGGCTCTCTCACAGCACAGATAGATTCGGTTAAGGGTGACGTCACGGTGCAAGTAACCACTTTGACAACACAGATAAGCACTCTGAATAACAAAATTGATAACATTGGTCAGAATCTCACAACTCAAATCGAAGCGTGTCGCAAAGAAACAGATTCGGTAAAACTTGCGTATAAAACAGTTGCACGACAGGTAGACGAGTTAGCGACAGCGGTAGCCACTGTAGAATCAAAAGTAAGTGCAATGGCGAATGACATTTCGGACCGAACTATTGAGGAAAGAGTTAACAGTAGTGTTGCTTCGCACACTAAAGCACTTACCGAACATTAGAAAGAATGGATTGATGTACAAGAGAAGCTTGTTGCGGAGAAGGTTACACGTGACTTGAAAGATGTTGTTAAATCCGCAACCTTAGACATATTATCTGCACCCGGCAGTTCAGGAGGCACTGTTTGTACTGAACTAGGCCAAATTAGACGAGTGTTTACCCGGGATTTGCCGGAATGGCGGAAGCAAGTAACAGATGAGATATCCGACCTGAAACAGCAAATTCAAACACTACAGTATGATAACCAGAGTGACGGGAAACACTCACTACCTTCTGAGCCAGATGAACATCAATACCAGACAACACAACAACACAACACACCACAGTACATTCCGCGACCGAAAAATGAATTTAACGATCCACACAATAACAACACTGAACAATTGACACTCACAACCCTCATGAAGAGGAGAGTGTATTGAAAAACAGAGTTTTTCAACCATTCCAACCGGAAAAGCGAAATATTCATCCAGTCGTATTCCTAAAGAACTTTTCAGGAGTCTTTCCAGCTGCCTGGAATGACAAACAGAGAATACAATTCATTACCGGATAATTACAAGGAGAAAGTGCTATATGGGGAACCGAGATGGTTGATAAGTGCAAAACATTTAGCGAGTTTGAGAAGAACTTTTTAAGCAAATTTTGGAGCGCTGGTGTTCAGCAACGCCTACGCAAAGAGGTCTACAACGCTGAACCTTTCCATTTGAACAGTGGCGGACTTCGCCGGTACTTTGAAAAGTACTTGAGAAAGATACAATATTGGGACACTCCCATAACAACAAAAGATGTTATTATGATTCTTAAGTCAAAACTACCCATTTCCATACGCGAAAAATTAGTGAACGTGTCAGAGGAAGATCAGGACGCATTTTTATCCGTCCTTAATTCGCTCGATCTTATACACGAAGACGCGCGTGCGAATACTAACCGTAAGGACAACAACGCAGGCACGTATTCGAATGGAAACGGTAGTAATGGAAATGGTTCACACGAAACACAATACGGAAACAAACAGTACAATAACCGCAATAGAGGCCGAAACAATGGTTACCGTAATGGTAAACACAAAAACAAGCATTACGGCAACCAACGGTACAATCCAATATACAACACGCAACAACAGTATTACGGGAATGCCCCATACCAATCAAACAATAACGGTAGTAACCTCTACCAGAATGGGAACAAATACAAGGGTAAACGTTGCAACAATCAAAATTGCGGAGGTCAGCTACCTCCACCACAACCCTATGGGCAGCCACAACATCAGCAACAACAGCAATACACGCCTCAGCAACAACCATTCATGCAACAACAACAGTACATGCCACCACAACAGGACTTTAGATACAATAACAATAAACCAAGAAAACAATACAATCCACGGTATATTTTACGCAGGCAAGTAATGTACCGATTTTTCAGCCTGGTAACCAAGTGCAGTACCAACAAGGGTTTGATACAAATCAACACACACAATGGGTAAAAAAAAACCAGCGAGAATGGTCAAGTGATGTGACAGAAGAATCAAATCAGTCGCATCACAAGAAAGCGGAAAACTTAGGCAAGCATTGGTATCCTTAGCTGTACAGGCGAATCTACGCAAACAGTCTTATGACAAGAAAGTATCTAAGGCTCTTACATATGATATTAATGAAAAGGTGCTTTTACGGACACATTTTAAGCCATCGAAGTTGTTGAAAAGAAATCGGAAATGGAGGCTATTGTACGACGGACCATTTGTAGTAATTAGAAAACCACATACAGGATGTTATCTAATAGCGGCTCCAGCGTCTGGCAGAATTAAAGGATTGTATCACCACCAGGATCTCAAGAAGTATAACGAGGCAAAGTAACAAGCAAAGGAACATTAGCCTAAGGTTTAACCTGTGAAACACTTCGGTATTCAAACACACCAATACGAGTACTCACACTTTGGCGAAAAAATATGGAGGTAATTGAAGATTTGATTTATTATGGCGTACGAAAAGGAAAGCACATTCCATTTGAGAGGACAGATTCTCAGTTAGTTTTAAGTTAGTCATAGGTGTAAGCAGTCCAAGTTGGCTGTCGGCATTGAGAAATGCCGTTATTGGTGAAAGGAGATACGGAAGGAAGTAGGAGATTGCCACCTTCCAACTCCAATGAATATATATATATGTGAAATATTAGGTTAAGCAATTTCTTTTTCAGCCCTGAAGATGGAATGTTAGTCTTTAAGTGTACAGAGTACAGCCTATTGCGTGTAAACTGTGCGTTATTGTAACACCGCCATGAACTATACCTTTTGTTAGCGCGATCATTAGAATTAAACAGATTTGTGTAGCCAAGTGTTTGAACTGTCAAAAGCAGTAAATAACAGAGAGAGAGAGAGTATCACGTAGTATTTGATAGTTTTCAGGAGATTCAATCTCAGATTCAAAGTATCATCTACGAACAGTAAGCCTCAAAGATTTAATAGCTAAGCAACAAAGCATTTCCTTTATTCTGTTTTACAACAGCTGTTAGGTCATGTAGTCGAGAGTGCCACTACATGGAAACATATACGTCGTACTGACAAGTCTGAAGTATACCTGATGGTAAACGTTTCTTCTTTAAACATGTAAGATGCACTAAAGTAATTAGCTATTTCAGAGCCAAGCCCGACAATCGCCCAGAAGGAAGCGTGAGAAACTAGAAAGCTGTCACCAGATATGACTCACATTATAATAATAAAACTAAGATCTGATATTAGATTAAAGAATAGCCACTTGAAGGCACACGTGACGCATGTCATGCATCTGAGGTCACAAAAAAATATCCTAGTGTAGTTGTGCTAGAATTTGTATATGTATATAGTGTATTTATGTTCATATTTGATCCTCTCCTCTTCCACTTCCCCATCCTATCCCATTAAAAAAAAGTGAGGATTAGAATTTGACAGGCTCATCTGAGCGCTCTTTAGACGGTTGAAGTGGAAACGAAATTTGTGGGAGAGATCCGTTAGCGAAAGTTTTGTTCTAATCGCGTATCGCGAGTAGCAATGTTGAGAGATTATAATACATTCCGCGAGTAGTACTTGGAGCCAGTAACTTTATGAAGCATGAATCTTCCGGAAAGAAATGCATGAGTATGCTCGACCAGTAGAGACAGAATTTGTTCAATCTGTGCTCTACATAAACAGTGACACTAAATTTTGAAGAGAAACGAAATAACAAGCTGCTTAAAAGATTTGTTTTAAAAAAATTTTTACCTTTGTAAAAGGGAGAGAGAATAACCGAAATAATCGTGCCTTGATGCACAAGTAGTGGTATTCAATACGCTAATCCGGCGTGGCGTGACTGAAAAGGTTAACAGAATTTTGTGACTGTAAGCAAACTTAAGAAATGTATGTATGTATGTAATTTATGGACATTGTTTAATCTTGTAATGTATTTACCTGTGAGTAACTTGAACTGTGAACTTTGAAATCACAATGTGAGATGGGAGATGTGAATTTGCAGACACTAAGACGTTCTAAACAAAATGCGAGTGATAAAGTGTACAAAATACGTGTGCAGTGACATGTGTACACGCAAGTGCGGGTAGTGACAGCGATCACAGCAAAATTATTTTGCAAACTATATGTAAAACGTTGGCTTCACTGACCTGTGTGTAAGCAGCATGGCAGGTCGCAGGGACTGTCGTGTGAAATCCTCGATACAGACGGTGGTATTTTCTACCCAAGTTTTCGATACGCCGATCGACGATGGAGAAAGGACACTAGACGTGTGTTTTCCGCGTGTACTCATTTTAGCAGAGCGCGAGTGACACACGTTAAACTTCATACGAGCATACACGAGCGCGTGTTGCACTGGACTAGTAACCGGCAACAGCGCGGAGCTGCTTGCAGTTGGACTCAACAATTAACATATGAAACACAACCGACGCGCGCGCTGTGGAGGCGTGTCATTGACCTTAGTTGTTTTCCGTCTCACAACTACGCAAGAGACATTGCTAAAGCTATCACAGTGAAACTTAATTATGAACTTTATTTATTCTGTAAAAAGAGAAGTCTTAGCTTCAAATTAATTTCCATTTAATCAGTCACGTCGGATATTTTGCGATAGATAGTTAAATAAAGACAAGGCATTACTGAGCACTGAAACGTTAACTGGAGGGGAAGGTTATCAATCCTGTCCAGAATCCTATAAAACCTTTACCTGTAAGTCTACATTATAGCATGAACCTAACACAGGTTTCTTTCTGTTTATTTGCATGTAAACGACATGACGCTTGATGCGAGACACTGGAGAGGCAACACGAGCGAACACAAAAAAGACGCTACCCAGGGTCGTGACCTCTCGGACGACGCCGCTCACCGAACGAGAATAGACGTTGCAGACTCCGGTTAAGTGAGCGTGTGACAAATAAAAGTGTACAGTGTAGTGTCAAGTGAAACGTCCTGATTAACAACGACATTCTAAACTAATCTAATGAAACGGATAAAAAAAACATTACGAGACCAAACAGGTCACAGACAATTTTAGAGGACTGTTTAAGTAATTATTTCAATGTATCTGTGTATGTTTGTCTACTGACATGTTTTGTTTCCTATATAGAGTATTATTCATTTATCTTTGTGTATGTTAGACTTAAGATTGTTTTTTGTCATATTTTGTTTCACAGTAACAGCAATTAAGATAACAGTGCAAGGACACCTTACAATGAACTGAGAGAAGTGCCAAAGTGCACAAAAAACACTGAAAGACTATTTGTTTTCATAACTGTACTGGAAGCATAATATAACTAGATGACAAACTCATTCCAATTTTATGTTAGAACGGAAGTAAACAGATGATAACACAGCAATGTCTTGAAACTACATGTGAGTCCTGATGATCCTTCCAGAATCATCATGCCTCACATGGGAGGCATTGTGACATTACAGCCTTTATCACTGCGATTTTTAATATGTAAAAGTTTTTTTTCTGTATTCGCGTCAGTGTGTGCGAACTTTTAACATATACCAATGAATGTTGTAACCAGATATCTTTGCCGCGCTCCCGAAAAGCGCAGAATATCACGATAGCTATAAACTGTTATACGCCGCTATCGATCAGTAAAAAAACGATGCACCTATGTTTCAAAATAACAATTGCCAATTTTTACTTCTGCAGGGAGCCGCGCCGCTGTCTAGCTGTTCTGTGAATGTGTTGCGAGTCGGACGCAAAAGTATTGTGCTCCATACTGATATAATCATTTTATTGTAAAGTTAAGAGTTTAAGTGATTAAAAATATATGTAGCCACAAACAAGCGAGAATGTATATCGTGAAAAATTCGCTCCACCGCCACAATGGGTGGCCATGTTAATGTAAGTTTCCGTTTCATAATATAATACTTGAAGCCTTGAAGTTTATTTAATTTCAAAGAAAATCTCTCAACCTTATTTTCATTAATTATACTTGTGATAATCTTTCCTGTTTAAAAGATTTATGCAGCTTATGATCCAGCGTGTGTTCTGTCGGAACAGGAGGCTGTCGTGACGACATCGTTATAGTATTTATTCCAAGTTCTTTCAGTTCCGTTTATATGTTCGTACAAATCCAATTAGTTGGTCCCTTAGGTTTCTTTCATGTAACTTCTGTCTGTTTTCTCCGCGCGATCTTCCTCCGAAAGAAAATTTCTGTTCATTTTTTTAGTAATTTTCGATATCGCGAATGAGAAAAGACAGCCGCCTCCTGCTCCGAACGGAACACCACGACTTTTCTAACGTCGGAGAGTACCGCACGAATTTTCCGCTAAAAGGTAATAGAATTTCTTAAAGCTGGATCAATTACACATGTTGCTGCTGTTCTCCGACAAATCTGGTGTGATTAATAGTAATTTATTCTGTCACGACAAAAAGAACAATTTTATTTTTAGCAAAGCAACAAAGCTTTCAATTAAATTACTAAAAATCATACCCACTTATCGACCTTAATGACAGTGAAAAATTAAACCGCGTGTACCTAAGGGAAATTTGGGAAAAGCAATCGTCACCGAAACTAATCTGTCGGTAAAGAGGGAGGGAAGGGTTACATCTAAATGAAAGGAAAAATGCAAATGAAACTGGTGGAAATTAATTTTGAAAAGGGGTAAAGTTAATAAAGAAAGTAAATGTGCGGTCGTTGCGTTAACAATTAACTGGCGTTAATTAGATATTTGAGATTTGAGGAAAATTACGGTCGCCAGGCCTATGGACAACTACTATAATAACTGAAAAAGAAAGGTTATTGTACACATAATTAGCACTAAAAGCGCAGCAACTGAAGGTTGACACGTGAAATGTTAATTTAATGACTGAAATTAATAGTGAGCTTTGTTTCTGAAGCTCTACGAAGTTCAGTAAAATAAGGTTGGTTTTGGGCTACCTCATCAATCATTTCAAAAGTTACTTCAATCTAAGCAATTTAGAAATAAGAGCTCTAACTTTGAATTTGAATTAAAAGATTCTGAACAATTAACAATAGTAAAATTTAGTACGTACCAAGCTGAGCTGCAGTCACAGGTAAGCTAAAATATGGTAACAAAACTCGCACTCTTAATTTGTGCTTGTGTAATCTAAATATTGTCGCCAGCTATGAATACCTTAACTGAACTTTGAAATGAAAGCAGTGAAATTGAATGATATTACTTTAATGCTGGCCTTTGAATTTCAATGACACTCGGGTTCATTCCGGAAAAGGAAGGGGCCCTGCTTGGTAATTCTATTGGGACAATGAGCAACAAAGGTCCATTCTAAGTTGCTGTAATTTTGTGAGGCAAATGGAACAGTTTGAAAAGCTGAGGTCTGCCGTACCGTTCTAAAACTTAACGTGCCTCCTTGTTGGTAGATAGAAGGTTTGAAGTTGTCGATCGAGGAGGTGGCTACAGTCACTCATTGTCGGCCGTCGCTGTTGCAGAAGATGGATGTTGGCGCGCTTTCTTCTCGACACGGTCACCAGGCGAAACGGGCTCTTGATGTGCGCCAGCTAATGCTCCCCGTCTGCGACACCGTGTCAGAAACTATCATGGCAAGTCGAGCGCAGTTACATACTGCCAAACCCTGAAAGCGTGGCAACTCACGGGAGCGTCACACAACACACCTGCTTCACCGCCTTACTCCAACCAGACTCTCCTCTGCCCGCACTCCACGCGGCAGAGTTACCACTACCAAAGATCCTAAACACTTTGGTTCTCCACACGACCTATCGATGTCATTCGGTAGCATAGTTTTCCCTAGGCAAGGCTCAGCCTAAAAATACAAATAATATTTAGAAAACAAACCAATTATACATCGACATAAATGCATAAATATGTATTCATATATACAAATAGCAAAACAATTACAATATAGAAAGACACAGAAATGTCATATCTTCAGGTAACAAATCAATATGGCCCCCTCCAGACACACGAGCAATAACAACCCGATACTCCAACTCGTTCCACACTCTCTGTAGCATATCAGGCGTAACAGTTTGGATAGCTGCTGTTATTTCTCGTTTCAAATCAGCAATGGTGGCTGGGAGAGGTGGCCGAAACACCATATCCTTAACATACCCCCATAAGACAAAATCGCAGGGGGTAAGATCAGGGCTTCTTGGAGGCCAGTGATGAAGTGCTCTGTCACGGACTACCTGGCGGCCGATCCATCGCCTCGGGTAGTTGACGTTCAGGTAGTTACGGACAGATAAGTGCCAATGTGGTGGCGCTCCATCCTGCTGAAATATGAATTGTTGTGCTTCTTGTTCGAGCTGAGGGAACAGCCAATTCTCTAACATCTCCAGATACTGTAGTCCAGTTACAGTAGCACCTTCGAAGAAAAAGGGACCACAAACTTTATTGGCTGAAATGGCGAACAAATGTACAACTAAATGAAACTTTATAGCTCCCTTAATTCGCCGACAGATAGTGCTTAACTCTGCCTTTTGTCGTTGCAGAGTATTAAATTCCTAAAGTTGTGGTATTCTTTTTGAATCACCCTGTATAATAGATGGAAATAGGAGGATATGCATTTCCGGCTTTACAAGTTTCACGAACAGTTACCCGAAGAACTATACAATGCTAAGGCAGTGACTGTACAATACCAAGGACGAGTCACGTGTCGGCACACATAGCCAACCCACAAGCAATCGCCGGCCAAATACACGTCGTCCGACAAGACGACCGACTGACGACCAACCAAAGTCACCTCACTACTCAAACCGTGTGTGTTGGCAAACGTCGGGCGAGTGATGGCCGTCCGGACACGACAGCTGCCGCGCCCCGACTTGTGCCGCGTGCGTACTCAAACACTGCCAGGTCCGAACTCCACTGCTAGCGCGTTGCAACTGACTTCATTGCCCGGTCCGAACTGCATTGCAGGCGAGTTCCAACTCCTTGGACGACACACGACGTCTAGAAAGTAATAGCAGTCCATCAAAGACAATATGGCAGAGCCTATATCTATAAGCGCTGCTGCTGCCGCTCACGGGGAGGCAAGGCAGCAACTCAGTGACACCAGTAATTGAAAATTAACATAACGAGGCGGCAGTACGGTAAAAATATGGTGTTACATAAGAGATGGCATGAATACAAGCCACGCACGGCTTAGTTATTCATTAAATTATTCATTTATATTTTTATTTTATATTCCTGTGTTTTTGATTAATACGCAGTTGTATCAAATACATAATTTGCTGTAGGATCACAGCTACAGATTATTGTTTGCAGCGAGTTAAGTGCTGGGAATGAAATCAGATGTCCGCAGCTCGACCATGGTCCTTTTAAACAGGGCCGTGGGTAGCCGTATTATATACGGTGCGAGCAACATGAGATAAATTCGCAATTGATTTGCTTATATGGACTGCTCGTTAGAGAGAAACTACTGAGTAGGAAAGCATCAGATAACGTCGCAGTAGGAGTTTTCTCGTCCGGGATGTGAACTACATCCGTTTACAGCTGCAAATGTAATTCTAATACCTATATTCTGTGTTCCAAGCGTTACAAGTATTGCAGTTTGCAAGGGCACTCCGAGCATTAGACTTTGCACTCGTTCCGTGCAAATCGGTAGCGAGACTTAGGTGTGGGGAAGCTGGAACTTCAAGAAAGACAAGGGCTATGCAGGGGTGATCTGAGTTCAATGTGCAGTGGCCGGCAGCAGCCAAGACTTCGACGGCGCGGTGGCACGAGCAGAAGCGGCAGGCATGGCAGTGCAAGCCACCAGTCGCGACTTCTAGATCATCAACGTCGGCAGCGGCATGGCAGCAGTTACACTTATGGCAGCAGCAGCAGCCAGCATGACCGAGAAGTTAAATAAAGGCTCCGATAGCGTTAATACGTGTAATCGTTAGTGAAGGTGTTTACAAGAATGTGCAACCAGCCAGACCGAGTGATTCAGACAATACTAGTGTTCCATTAAGTCCTAAGACTCAACGTGCGGGTGCTGAAATGGAACTTACTGATAGGGCAGACAGTACAAACGCTGGGAGGGAAAGCGAGTATTCAGACAGTAAATCTTCGCAATTAATGTAAAATTTGATAGAATTGCTGTCTAGTACGGGAGCAATGAAATCTATAATGGGGGTGTTGGGTACTGAGATAGGTTCAATGAAACGGAGATAAGTTCTGTCAATACGAGTTAGATTCAGCAACGGCAAAAATTGAGAATTTAGAAACGAAGATTAAGAATGTAGAAACAAGCGCCGCGTAAAGTGTAAAAGCTGAGGTGGAAAAAAATTAAGTGTTATATGGAACGGATCAATATTCAAAATTAGAAGTTATAATGGCAGATATTGGCAAAATTTCTGAGGAGGTTTGCCTGGCTAACACCAGAGTCGATGCAGTAGAGAAACATCTGGGGAACAAGTTGGAAAAAATACAAAACGAGCTGGGGGCCGATGGTAAGAATTATATGCTGAGGCGAAATGCGCTTGACGTTCAAATGGTTCAAATGGCTGCAAGCACTATGGGATTTAACATCAGTTCATGCGTCAGTGCTGACTAATGTTCAAATGGATCAAATGGCTCTAAGCACTACGGAACTTAACATATGAGTTCATCAGTCCCGTAGACGTAGAACTACTTAAACCTGTCTAACCTAAGGACATCACACACATCCATGCCCCAAGCAGGATTCAAACCTGCGACCGTAGCAGCAGCGCGGTTCCGGACTGAAGAACCTAGAACCGCTCGGTGACAAAGGCCGGCTGCGCTTGAGGAAGTGACCATTCATTCAGTCTATTATGACTACCAGAGTGGTAGAGTGTCTAAAAGAGGTGATGAAAAATAGGGAACTGTTCGAATTGGGGATTAATATCGAAGTTCCGAAGCGGGAACAGGAGAACAGGAGATTAAATATGTACTGACCGAATTACAAGCTGTAGCGGCGAATCAGGCTACTATAGAGATAGGTGTTCCGTGGAGTGATTCAGAAAGGACAAAGTTTTCTGTTGGAAAATACCATTCGGGTGATTTATTGCTGCATATAGGGATGGATTTGTGCAAGTAATGTCAGAAGAAGCTAAAATTAAGTTCTCTGAAAGACATCTTGAGGGCAGTGCTCAGTCAAAAGTAAATTTAGTAGTTGCTTCATTTACCACCTATGAAGTGTTTGACAGTTGTTTCCTGAACAAATCCTGGAGTGAAGAGGAGCAAACGCGATTTCAGAACGATTTCCTAAACGGACCAAGTTTGAAACATGAAAATGAACCAAAGCGGTATTTATGTGTGCGTGAAGGGGATTACGGTTACCGGTATTTTTGCAATGCGATCTCGTCCATAGACGAATTTTTAGATTCTGTTGTGAAACATGAAAAGGCTTGAAATTCAAACAACATAACTGACGTTCTGATTATGTCGTTTGAATTTCAACGCCTTTTCAATTTTCTCAATAAAATCTAAAATAGGTATCAGAAAGACAATCATAATAATCACGGAAATAGTCATCACTGTAATGTAAATAAAAGGAAATAGGAATTCTCACAACGAAAATCAAAACCGGGAAAGAGGATCTGAGAGGCAGGCCCATCACGAAATGCAACGCCGAAATAAGAGGTCAAGAAACTACAGATCGCCACATCTCAGACCCGGAGATGGAGCAATAAATCAACACTGCAAAGGACACATTGTTTAAAAAAATCTTAGTGATCGTAAAAAATTTTGGAAAGCCACAAATTTTGGAAATGTAAGTAGTAAGAAGTAACAGTAAAATGGGGAAAAATTTTAAGCAGCGCAACCATAAAGAGGGTGCAAGAAATATTGTAAAATGTGTAAGGAATTTTGGAAATGATAAATGGAGCTGAAAATTTTTGTGAAACGGAAGTGAATGATAGAATGAAAATACGTTAGGTGGAAAATTCTGTTGTCAGAAGAGAGCCTGTGGTAGATGTGTTTTTGGTGGAACTGATGTGTATGACGAATTCGGATGACTCACTAGTATAGTATTATAGTAATGTAGGTTAAAGTAATGATGATGGTTTTGTATCGGATAAAGGAAGTGACACTGTGCCCTCGTCAGCTGGAGATAAATTTTCTGGTGTATCGAAAGAAGTATGTGAAGATATTTGTGAAGACAGTGTAGTAATAATCTCGGAAGGTGTTGATGAATTTTATTTTGTATCACCGAAAGTGGGTGATTTATTGTTAAAGGGAAGTAAAGGTGATGTGTCAGGTGATGATCCTGTGAAGGGTGAAGCTACTGATTTAGATACCTCTGGAAGGAATTTGTGCATTTATTTCTATTGATGGAACTGAAACGACGACTCTTGATGAAAGTATGAATTACGAATGGATATCGAAGCATAAATGTGAAAGTGACATGGTAGGTAGTAGATCAGAATGCGGAGTTTCAGATAAATCTGTGATTAGGGAAAACGTAACGGAGGAAGAGCTAGATCCGAGTTTGGTGGAATTCATGTGTACAGCGAATTCTAATCTGGAGAGATGCGGAGATCAGCGGAGATTGAACGGGATACTGTTGGTGATTTGTATTACATATCGACGGATATAATGGATGTTGTAAGCAATTAATCTTAAGAGTTATCGACGGAGTTAATGGACATAATTTGAAAAAGTTCGCTTTGATTCGGCGGATATCAGGTTTTGTGGAAGGGAGAAGAAGTTTTAAATTGTGCGGTGAATTGTGTAATTGTTGCAGCTACTGATATCTTCAGGAGACAGTATACTTCTGAAGAGAACGACGAAACAACAGATTTTCCGAAAGATTTAGATGCTACAGATGATACAGAGCCACATCGAGAGAATACTGAAATGGGAAAAGAAAAAAATTACTTGTTTAGGAGATGATGTTGGTACAAAACGTTACGGTAAAGAAGAAACTGAATTTTATATTAATGACTGAAGAGGGTACTGAAATGTACTGCAGTCATTACTGCCTCACTGGTGAACTCAGGAGAAATTTAAAGTAGCAGAATATTTTGACGAGAAAATAGATGAAAGTGGGGGTGAAAAATGCGTTTAATAAATTATTTAATAATGATAATGAAATTGAGGGTCGGTGTGATGTTATATTGTGTAACATAGATATGGTGGAGAAAGGAAGCGACGTTGAAAATTCTTGAGGGGCCAATGTTTATAGAGGGGTGAAATTAAAAGTATGCTGTCTAGCAGTGAAATGATTGATGTTAATGAATAAAGGAAGTGTGCATCTCTCGAAATTAATTGCCCGCTGGTGACCGAGGGAAGAGGGCTCGAATTTAAGCAGATGTAAAAGAGGAAAAAAGATTCAAATCATAAACTGGCGAGATAAACGTTATAAGAGGCAGCGGTGGCAGAATACACCTTGTGAATGAAAACATTGTGTACTTACAAAGGAGGTTCCAAGCAAAAGCAAACATATCATCTAAATTCAAATTTCCGGAGTTTGGGAAAACAGCTAATACTGCAATGTAGTTGTAAGACCATAATGACGATATGAATATACTAGGACTTTCCAAACGCCAAAAATATGTACATTTCAAATATTTTATACGTACTACGGCTTTTATTACCTATTAAAACATGGACACGACTTTGCTTGACTTATGAGAACGGTAGTAAACAATAAAATGATGCTGGTTTATTGCGTAAAATTACAAAAAATAGTAATTACATGTTAACTATATGAAATCATGAATGTAGAATGTAGGCTTAGTAAAACTTTCAGATGTGCAGTGCAGGATCTTCTTCTACTCAGTCACACTCCCACTGCTTTTCGTCACTTTCGCTACTGAGACGACATTCAGGTTTCTCCTCAAGAATTGCCTATACCATGGCAAGCTAGTATCGCTTTTCCAGTGACCACCATACATCAGTTCTAGCAGAGATTCAGCATCCTTCTTTTTAGCTGCTTTCCCAGCACGGTCAAGCGGAACACGATCTAAAGAGGCTGAAAATCATTTGGCAGATAACGAACCCCTCTTCTGAACAGACGTGAACTTTTCAGTGCCACTATGAAATCTAAAATTATTGTTTCACCCCACTGTACCAATGGACACTTCGTGACGAACAGGTGTTGTTTTTTCCACAACAGTTGTTTCTAAACGTTTGGCAGAGCACAAGGGAAATTGTAGAAGAGGAGAAACGGAACGATCAGCTGTTGCGGAGCATGCTTTCCAGACAGGGAACCACAATATTCGTTTCGAGGGACGCAAGTACTAGCGGCCACGAGCGGATACTACGAAAGGCTCTACAGGGAGGCAATCGAAATCGCTAAACACCCAAATAATTTCAACCTAAAGGAGGAGGGCGTCAAATTAAACGGTATATGGATGCCGGTGTTAAAGAAGATGTGTACCACTCGTCCACTACTGGGTGATTGCAACGGCGATCAACGGCGACGGACAGCGGCCAATTGCACCGACGTTTTCAAAACACGTGACGTCACGCCGCGGCGTGGGGGCGCGAGGACACGGAATTTAGCGGCAGTCAGTAGCGAGCCAGTGTGTGTGTAGGACCTTCCATCAAGCTACGGACCTCCTTGAAGATGTCTCCCGCAGTCGGAGACGAAACGTTGGGAATCACCTCAGAATTTTTCAACCGACCACGGCATAACAGCCTGTATAATTATAATGGACATGATATTTCCGGCCGTGAAAGTTTAAATTTTAGTATGTGTTCTGTTTGCTAAAAACTGTTCAATACAGCCACACAGCTGGTCTCATATTCCGTAGGCTCTTACTTTATCAGGCGACAGTGCGGAACTGTATCGAGCGCCTTCCGGAAGTAAAGGAAAATGGCATCTACCTGGGAGCCTGTATCTAATACTTTCTGGGTCTCATGAACAAATAAAGCGAATCGGGTCTCACACGATCGCTGTTTCCGGAATCCATGTTGATTCCTTCTGCGTTTCCAGAAATGACACGATACGCGAGCTAAAAACATGTTCTAGAATTTTACAACAGATCGATATCAGAAATATAGGTATATAGTTTTGAGCATATGCTCGACCACCCTTCTTGAAGACTGGGACTACCTGTGCTCTTTTCCAATCATTTGAAACCTTCCGTTCCTCTAGAGACTTGCGATACAAGGCCGTTAGAAGGGGGGCAAGTTCTTTCGCGTGCTCTGTGTAGAATCGAATTGGTATCCCGTCAGGTCCAGTGGACTTTCCTCTGTTGAGAGATTTCAGTTGCTTTTGTTTTCCTTGGACACTTGTTTCGATGTCAGCCATTTCTTCGTTTATGCGAGGATTTAGAGAACGAAATGCACTGCGGTCTTCCTCTGTGAAACAGCTTTGGAAAAAGGTGTTCAGTATTTCAGCTCTACGCGTGTCATCCTCTGTTTCAATGCCATCATCATCCCAGAGTGTCTGGATATGCTGTTTCGATCCACTTACTGATTTCACGTAAGACCAGAACTTCCTAGGGTTTTCTGTCAAGTCGGTACATAGAATTTTACTTTCGAATTCACTGAACGCTTCACGCATAGCCCTCCATACGCTAACTTTGACATCGTTTAGCTTCTGTTTGTCTGAGAGGTTTTGGCTGCGTTTAAACCTGCAGTGAAGCTCTCATTGCTTTCGCAGTAGTTTCCTAACTTTGTTGTTGAACCACGGTGGGTTTTTCCCGTCCTCACAGTTTTACGCGGCACGTACCTGTCTAAAACGCGTTTTACGATTGCCTTGAACTTTTTCCATGAACACTCAACTTTGTCAGTGTCGGAACAGAAATTTTCGTTTTGACTGTTAGGTAGTCTGAAATCTGCCTCCTATTACTCTTGTTAGACAGATAAACCTTCCTCCCTTTTTTTATGTTCCTATTTACTTCCACATTCAGGGATGCTGCAACGGCCTTATGATCGCTGATTCACTGTTCTGCGCTTACAGAGTCGAAAAGTTCGGGTCTGTTTGTTGTCAGTTGGTCCAAGATGTTATCTCCGCGAGTCGGTTCTCTGTTTAATTGCTCGAGGTAATTTTCGGATAGTGCACTCAGTATAATGTCACTCGATGCTCTGTCCCTACCACCCGTCCTAAACATCTGAGTGTCCCAGTCTATATTTGGTAAATTGAAATCTCCACTTGAGACTATGTGAAATATATTCCAGATTTTCTCTCATTTGTTCTGCCACTAATGCTGCTGAGTCGGGAGGTCGGTAAAGGGAGCCAATTATTAACCTAGCTCGGTTGTTGAGTGTAACCTCCACCCATAATAATTGACAGGAACTATCCACTTCTACTTCACTACAGGATAAACAACTACTAACAGCGACCAACACGCCACTACCGCTCGCATGCAATCCATCCTATCTAAACACCGTCTGTGCCTCTGTAAAAAATTTCGGCAGAATTTATCTCTGGCTTCAGCCAGCTTCCCGTACCTAAAACGATTTCAGATTCAGTGCTTTCTATCAGCGCTTGAAGTTCTGGTACTTTACCAAATAATTAGTTATACGTTCTTGTTCAGGATCAGTTTCGATTTAAATATGAATTTCCAGAATTTCAAAAATCTGAAATTAAACGAACTTCTTCTGTTACTTGTCTTCTCTATACGTGGCTGCTCTGATAAAAATGTTTGATAGGTATACCATAGTGTAAGACGCAACAGAGCTGACATTCAATTATTTACCATATGGTGCATTTCAAGTGTCAGTATTCTTTCTAAATCTAAAGAGTTAGCAGAATACACACAAAATCCAAAGTTTACATAAAGTGCCGTAATGTTATTTTCCACATTTGTGAAATTAATGCCTAAAATTTCATTTTCAATACTGAAGTAATTATTCCAATGGGTTTTCCATGCCTAAATTGTTACAAATAACGTTATGAACTAAATGGTGACATTAGAAGTTAGGGCTAAAAGATCGATGTCATGAAACTAAGTAGGCTTGTTATGACAGGAATTACGTATTACTTAAAATACTATGCCAAGCTGGTAAGCAGCAAAACAAATAGGGAGTCTGATTTACTGGAAGACTGTAATTATCGAATGTAACAACAAGTTTACTGATACATATCACTGTTTACTTATATCGGCATCATGTTGCAAAGGTTTTCACCTCTGTCATAGGTGGGTTTTTATGTATTAATATGACATGTTTGTGTTGTGTTATCACTTTGGGGTTTATATTTAAAGAATGTAATTAATCAAGCCTACGCATAGTGTAAGTCATATACACACTGTAAGAGAATCCTCCTGTCTCCACATCTAAATTGTTCTTAAGGTAATTTGCCTGTAAATCCGCTAATAAGAAACCAATTTTTTGTTTTTCATCTCAAATCGATGATTAGAGTTTATTGAACAAAATGGAGGTTCAAAGAACTGATTTGGACATTAGGAAGCTGTTTAAAAATCAACTTTAGAATATCTTACTGTATCTTCACACTCATGTTTCCACTGATTTCACGTCTCACTGTTGTCATTACACTTTTCTTCCTGAAACATGTGCAATGCAATTGCTTTTCAATTAGACAGCCCTGTTAGAGGATATGCTTGGCGATGCTTACATGTTTCCCTTGTAATCTGTTTTTTTTCCTTATAAACTTTTATGTAGTTTCAGTTGGTGGTATTTTGTCATTGTGAGAGTTATTACGTCTGTAGTTTCTCTTAATGTTGGGCAGCTAGCAGGTGTGAAGCTCTGTTGTCACTAGGAGTAGATACTGGGTTTTATATGAGGCAGTTACTGTTGGCAAGTGATTACATGCCACTGAAGCTAAAAATTGGATCCTTGAGGCAACTAAGGATGCCAACATCACTAGGACAAACAAGAAAAGGAAGAGAGATAAGGAGTATGTAAACCAAGAAGATTACGCAACTGGAGTGTATTGGGAACAACAGAGGTGAGTTATAGATCAAATGTAACTTTGGCTTGATTTTCCTGAGAGTTAAATTTTCTTCCGTGTTTGTTTTATGCATAAAAACAATATTTGAGCTAAATGTCTGAAATTTTTTAGCATGTTTGAGGATAGTAGACTACAGACACTAACGTGCTGTAGCAGGAATGAAGACACATACTGATTACTTGTAAAAAAGGTAAAATCAACGTGAGAACTTACGTTAATAATTGCATATCTAAAAGTTCAGCAGGAAGCACTCCCTTTCTTCTTCAATTTTCATCATACTAAGAGTTCACACGTTAGTTACATTTAGTTAAACTGTATGAAAAATGTTAGTATTTTTCTAAGCGCTCACCGGCTAGTTACCTTGAGCATTATTTAAGGAGGGACAAAGATAACGAATCACGTTATACATTAGAAAAATGTAGCCGAAGATATTGATTGGCAATGATTTTTTTTATTAAAAATGACTGAGGCCTACTAAAGCAGTTGCTGTCAAACTGCGTCACTCGGCCGCATACAATCCACATCAAGAGCTCGTGCAGTTCTGCTTTTCTCAGCCGTATTTTGTAATAATATTAAACTAAGACCCGAATCAGAAAACATCTTCTCTGAGGAGGAAGAGGTGTCTATCTGAAGCGTTTCTAAGTAAGGACTTTAACCTAGCTGCATCTGATCATCCAGAATGAAACCTTGATTAAGAGAAAAGTTTTTCAAAATTAATAGTCCTTCAAGAACATTAAGTCTGAAGTCTTCCATTTTCGTGTGCAGGAGACTAACCTCATGAACTTCTTTAGGCTTATGTCTCGTATTACATGAATGATCAGTAAAATAGGAACTATATATATTTGTACCCTATTTTCCTTAAAGGTGTTCTTTGAAACTAACAGCAATTGATCCTCCAGTCTGTCGTTTGCAATAGACTGGACATGTGTGACAGCAAATTTTTTGGTAACCTGAGTTTCGTAAGGAGAATGCACTTGTTTCAAATTATGAATAAGGATATTTTTCAAACTACAGTTAGTAGAAAATGTTGCTTTACAGTCGTATTTTTCTTGGACGAGACACTGAATCCTCCGAGATACAATCCCTAAAATGGTATAGAATATTTTCTTTTCCATACGTTCGTTATTAAGAGAAATGCCAAGAGTGGTGATTCTGTTATAGGTTTTATTTTTTACTATATTATAGTTGATTCGTATCCGTTATTGTCTGCGATAGTATTAATCAGACTAAACTCAGCTTCGAGGCTTGCACCACACAAAGGCAAGGGATCAGTGCAGATTTCTTTGCGAAAAGTATTGAAACAAATTTCAACTATTGTTAATGTTACATAACAAGTGATAATAATCTTTCCGTGAACTTAGATACTATTTTGAAGAGTGGGTCAGTGCTGTTATTTGGCCCATTATAAGCAACTGATTACCTGAACCAAGACCGTTGTATTGCTGAGTGTCGAAATCGAATTAATTATAGTTGATTACAGTTTGAATCAAATTAATGAAATCAGTTATGTGCCCACCAGAAATCTCTTTTTATTCTACAAAATCTAAAGTGTTTTGCCTAGGTAGAAATGGAAATGATCGTATGGCAGGGAGGCCGCATTCGGGGGAGTTCGGCCGCCGTATTGTAAGTCCTTTCAGGTGACGCCACATCGGTGACTTGCGAGTCAATGATGATGAAGACGATGAGGAAGGACACACAACACCCAGTCCCTTGCCGGGAATCGAACCCGGGCCCCCTGCGTGGTAGGCGGTAACGCTACCACTATGCAACAGAGGCGGACGACAATTTACCAAGGTACGATCGTGGAAAGATTTTGAATATCGAACGATAGCATCTCGGTATTTTGATCTCAATGTAATTTTTTTTTAATTTGCTAACGAGATTTTGACTCTTGAGAACCGAATAATTATTTTGAAAGGCATAACATTTTTTCAGCTTGTCATGAAGGATATTTGCTAGGTCTTTATAAGCACTATTTCACACTATTCGAAAACGAGCGAATCGGATGGTCTATTTTGTGGACTTTAAAGTGAGAACGTGACTATTGAGGTCCTTGTTAATCAGTTGTGTTTTATTAAATGGTATGACTAAAAACTTAGCATCCATAACAGCTGTTCCTATTTCTCCTTGGGGAAGTGGAGAGGGGTCACCACGTAGCACGAAAATTTTATTTTCCTTAAAAAGCTGTATAGCTTTTGTTTCATACACTACGTGATCAAAAGTATCCGGACGCCTGACTGAAAATTACTTATAACTTCATGGCGCCCTCCATCGATAATGCTGGAATTCAATATGGTGTTGGCTCACCCTTAGCCTTGATGACAGCTTCCACTCTCGAAGGCATACGTTCATGAAAAACACGACCACATCATGACACCACCGCCTCCAAATTATACTGTTGGTAGAACACACGCTGGCAAATGACGTTCACAGGGCATTCGCCGTACCCATACCTGCCATCGCATCGCCACATTGTGTACCGTGATTCGTCACTCCACACAACTTCCTCCCACTGTTCAATCGTTCAGTGTTTACGCTCGTTACACCAAGCGAGGAGTCATTTGGCATGTGATTTATGAGCAGCCGCTCGACCATGAAAAACCAAGTTTTATGACCTCCCGCGTAACTTTCATAGTACTTGCAGTGGATCCTGATGAAATTTGGAATTCCTGTGTGATGGTGTGGATAGATGTCTGCCTTATAACACATATTACGACCCACTTCAACTGTCTGCAGTCTCTTGTCAGTCAACAGACGAGGTCGGCCTGTACGCTTTTGTGCTGTACATGTCCTTTCACGTCTCCACTTCACTACCACATCGGAAACAGTGGACCTAGGGATGTTTCGGAGTGTGGAAATCTTATGTATGGAAGTATTACACAAGTGACACCCAATCACCTGACCACGTTTGAAGTCCGTGAGTTCCGCAGAGCGCCCCGTTCTGCCCTCTCACGATGTCTAATGACTACTGAGGTCGCTGATATGGAGTACCTGGCAGTAGGTGGCAGCACTATGCACCTAATATGAAAAAAACGTATGTTTTTTTTTGGGGGGGGGGTGTCCGGGTACTTTTGATTACATAGTGTACTACCCTTTGCTAGCAGCAGCTTAGTTATTGGATTTCGTTACTAATGCATCGCTGTCATTACGCATTAAGTTAATGCTTTTAATTAATTTTTTATCATAATTAATTATACTTTCAAAATTGGCAAAATTTTTGATTGTAGTATTACACGGATCAGGTGCTGTTATAATCTGGCGAGAACTTTCCAGTCCTATGCTATCGAGCCCAGTATTTAGGTCTACAGTCTGATTTTCTATACCATTTTGATCAGATAAATTTGGAATGACAATATACTTTAAACGTTGTTCCAATAAGGAAACATCGTTATTATAGACTTTATCTCAGTTGTTTTATTGTTATGAAATATGTACGTTTTTTAAGCTATTATTATCAGCTAATGCTTTTACGCGTAGAAGGAGAGAAAACGTACTTCAGTTCTTTTCATGATTAATCTGGATAACCTACATACAATTTTCTAGGCTGTCGCTGATGTGATTCCAAAATTGATCCGTTTGAAAATTGTAATGCACACAAAAAATTTTTGTTGCTCCTTAATACAGACAGTAAGCTCCAAGTTTAGAGCGCCTTTTTTGCGTAAGGAGATTTAACTTCCCCTGAAATTATTTCTTGCACTAAAAGACTGAATGAATTCGGATCCTTTTTAATGCGCATTCAATTCTAAAAAGTTTTACGTAAGTAGGTACAAGTTATTAAAATGAAATGCAACATCTGTGTTTAAAATTTTCTTTCTGAAGTATTAATAAGGAAATAGTCTTTGATACATGAGCTAGCAAAATCATACAATTTTAAACATGGCTGTGATACATCAACTGTGCAAGAGTGTGATTTGGGTAATACAGCAAGCCAGTTGCGACACAACTTAACTTGGCCTGCATTCGACACCGACTAAGGGTGCCTTCATCAGAAAATAAAACGCTAACCCCGAAAGATTACAAAACCATAAGCGTAGAGGGAAACCAATAATAGATCGATCGTTGTTACGCACGTATAACTGTACGTCGCTAAAGGCTGTAAGAGGAAACAGGCTCTAAAGTGGCATCACACTAAGAGTTCTATAGGCCGAAGATACCATAACGTCGACGCGAAACAAGTCGCGGCATCTATTAACAATCGAGGAAATCTGCTGTTTACATTGACAAAAATATTTTGAATAGCATATGTGTTCATCTCGCAAATCAACAGCCAGTACTACGTAAACTGAAAGTTAGAGAAGACGGTGCAATAGTAATTATTGTGCATGTTTCGTGTGAAAATGAATTACAATGTAATAAATAAAAGGGAGAAAGGAATGCTATGTTTTAGAGTCAACTCTGAGGAAAGGGAAGAGTCCATTTTGGGCATTCGTGACTAAGGGCTTTATACCACTAAAAACATTTTGCACCGCAGTTGAAACTGTTAATTCAGGATGAAACCGTCACTAAGCGAAAGGTGTTTAAAAATTTCTGATTCTTCAATGATATTAAGTCTGATGCCTTTCATTTCTGTTCAAAGAATAGTGACGTCATGAATTCCTCTAGGCTTACAGCTTGTAATTAATAAATGATTAGCAAAAGACATATTTATGTGTAACTTTTTCTCCTGAAAAATAGGTTACATGCCAACTGTAGTGAACATTATTTTCGAAAATAAAACCAGTAAGGTCGCAGCTCCCACAGTTTCATTTTCACGTATCAAAAAGTTTATAACGCCAAATCTCCTGAAATAGCTGTCGTACAATGGTTTAATACTGTAGATACATTCAGCGGCATATGTGGAGACTATGTGGAAAATGTGTTCCGGCTTGACTTAATAGCAAAGAAGTAAGAAATTCAAGCATCGTGGATGATGCTTCAGTTTTTGATACATTTCTGTGTTTATGATTCATATCTACTTAATTATTTGTGACAGAGATGTATAATTTTACAGGTACTTTCAGTGGTATACGTGAATACTGTTTGCCAAAGGTGTCGTGAATACGGTCAGTAGTGAAGAAAAAGATAAACTTAAACGTCATGCCTGATGCAGTAGTTTTAATGCATGAATGGCGAAATTGTACTAATCCATAAACATTCCTTTCATGTAGTTGTGGGTGCTGTCAGCGTGAAAAAGTTTAATAAAGCATCGAAACCATACGTAATGGTTGTTGCAAGTCATTAAGTTCTCTGACTGTCAAATATTAAATGAATGGAATCTGGGAATCTTTTTGCGCCTTGGACTACACATCCGCTTCGCCCCTCCTCCACTACCCCTCTGACAGGTAGGTGGTCCTTACTCCCACAGATATTCTTTCAACGGAGTGTGTGGTAATTGCCGAAGTTCAAGTGTGTACCTAGGCGTCTCTCCCCTTTTCATACTACACAGTAAGCTCTCTGCGTTCTGATAAGACTAAAATTCTTTATTTGACACTGCACCGAACCGAGTATAGGCGTTGGGCACTGAGTAGAGCGCGCCGCGTCCGTTCGCGGAAACTCAAGACTAGTGGAAGTAGTTGGCCGGTCTCCGCGCATGCGCACACGTCCGTCTGCTGCAGCCCTGTTACCTTACGTCTGACCCTGGCCGCTCTTTGTTAAACATGACTCGGTCCTTATTTGCGTAACAAGCGAGCACTGGCGCCGGGCCCCGACGTGTTTACTCTCAGACCGAGCATTTTGTTTGTCCAAGAATTTCATCTCTCAGCGAGGCAGCATATGAGAGGGTTTCCACTTTGCAGATTCACGTAGGGAACTAGAGATACGAAGCTGCTGCATAACACTTGCTTCCATTTTTGTGGCGTTATATATTTTACCATTCTTCTGTCGTATTTAGAGAAGAATAATCGGTTGCCCGTTGCTGCAAGAACGGTAAGTTACAATAAAAGCATAAAGAACAGACAGAAATATTGTATCCACTTAAAACCAGAAGGTTTAACAGCAGATATCGAAAATACCCGATTCCTGTGATAGTATCGAGCAAACTTTTTTCAATAGAATATGGCGAAGTGCGGTTATAAAAAGTGCGACGAATAAATGAGGTACAAATATAAATAAAACCGAGACATATGTGTGATTATAGATCAGGGTGAAGCAGCGGCCAGAGGCTTAGGGCACTCTGATGTCCTTGGGGTGGGAAACTACCCCTAAAGGTGGAAGAACCAGCAATGATCAACGGAACGAGGATGGTGAAGGCAATGGGAACCTTTGCATACACATAACGTGTATACACAAACCATGTGGCCTGTAACTGAAGAAGGGTCGTGGTGATCTCTGCAGTGGCAAAAGATTCCGACACAGTCACCTATTCGGATCTCCGAGAGGAGATTGCCAAGGGGGAGGTGATCATGTGAGAAAAGATTGAACAACCAACGAAAGGATAACGTTCCATGAGTTGGGGCATCGAGTGTCAGTAGTTGACCATGCTAGCGAAGCTAGAAAATCTGAAAAGGGAAATGCTAAGGTTTAATTTGGATATAGTGTGGGTCAGTGAAGTGAAATGGAAAGCAGACAAGGATTTCTGGTCAGATGAGTGCAAAGTAATATCAAACACGGCAGAAAATAGTGTAACTGAAAGAGGATTCGTTATTAGTAGGAAGACAAGGCAAAGAGTGTGTTGCTGTGATAGGGTGGTTCTCATCAGAAACGACAGTAAAGTAACACCGACAACGATAGTTCAGGTATACATGCCGACGTCGCAAGCTGAATATGAAGAAGTTGAGAAAATATTTGGAGATATTGAACAGGTAATTCAGTACGTAAAGGGCGATTAAAATCTAATAGGTGTCGGGCACTGGAATGCGGTTGTACGGGAAGGAGTAGATGAAAGGGTTACGGGAGAATGTGGGATTGGTACTAGGACTGAGAGAGGAGAATGGTTGACTTCTGCAATAAGATTCAGGAAGGAATAGCGAATTCTCTGTTCAAGAATCACAAGAAGAGGAGGTATACGCGCAAAAGGCAGGATTGTATGGGAAGTATTCTGTTAGATTACATCATGGTTGAGCAGCGATTCCGAAATAAGATATTGGATTGCAAGGCGTACCCCGATTCAGATATAGGCTCAGATCTCAATTTCCTAGTGATGGGGAGAGGCTGAAGCTTAAAAGACAAGCCAGGATGAATAAATGTTCAAGTAAGTGGGACACGGAAGTACTGAGGAATGAAGAGGTACGCTTGAAGTTCTCTGATGCTGCAGATAATGCGATAAGGAAAGCTCAAAAGACAGTTGAGTTGAACAGAAAAAGGACGAGTCTAAGAAGGACAAACACAGAAGATGGAAAGAAAACCGTTGGTACACAGAAGATAACTGCGAAGAATGTTGCTAATGGAAGAAATGTTTCAGTTGATAAATGAAAGAGCTAAGTACAAAAATGTTCAAGAAAATTCCAGAATACTGAAATGTAAGTCAAGAATCCCCCCATGAACCGTGGACCTTGCCGTTGGTGGGGAGGCTTGCGTGCCTCAGCGATGCAGATGGCCGTACCGTAGGTGCAACCACACCGGAGGGGTATCTGTTGAGAGGCCAGACAAACGTGTGGTTCCTGAAGAGGGGCAGCAGCTTTTCAGTAGTTGCAGGGGCAACAATCTGGATGATTGACTGATCTGGTCTTGTAACACTAACCAAAACGGCCTTGCTGGGCTGGTACAGCGAACGGCTGAAAGCAAGGGGAAACTACAGCCGTAATTTTTCCCGAGGGCATGCAGCTTTGGTGTATGGTTAAATGATGATGACGTCCTCTTGGGTAAAATATTCCGGAGGTAAAATAGTCCCCCATTCGGATCTCCGGGCGGGGACTACTCAAGAGGACGGCGTTATCAGGAGAAAGAAAACTGGCGTTCTGCGGATAGGAGCGTGGAATGTCAGATCCCTTAATCGGGCAGGTAGGTTTGAAAACTTAAAAAGGGAAATGGATAGGTTAAAGTTAGATATTGTGGGAATTAGTGAAGTTCAGTGGCAGGAGGTACAAGACTTTTGGTCAGGTGAATACAGGGTTATAAAGACAAAATCAAATATTGGTAATGCAGGAATAGGTTTAATAATGAATAAAAAAAATAGGAGTGCGGGTAAGCTACTACAAGCAGCATAGTGAACGCATTATTATGGCCAAAATAGGCACGAAGCCCACACCTACGACAGTAGTACAAGTTTATATGCCTTGAAGAAATTGATGAAAGGTGTGATGAGATAAAAGAAATTATTCAAGTAGTGAAGGGAGACGAAAATTTAATATACATGGGTGACTGGAATTCGAGAGTAGGAAAAGGGAGAGAAGAAAACATAGTAGGTTAATATGGATTGGGGGAAAGAAATGAAAGAGTAAGCCGCCTGGTAGAATTTTGCACAGAGCATAACTTAATCATAGCGAACACTTGGTTCAAGAATCATAAAAGAAGGTTGTACACATGGGAGAATCCTGGAAATACTAGAAGGTATCAGATAGATCATATAATGGTAAGACAGAGATTTAGGAATCAGGTATTAAATTGTAAGACATTTCCAGGGGCAGATGTGGACTCGGACCAAAATCTTTTGGTTATGAGCTGTAGATTAAAACTGAAGAAACTGCAAAAAGATGGGAATTTAAGGAGATGGGACCTGGACAAACTGATTAAACCAGAGGTTGTACAGAGTTTCAGGCAGAGCACAAGGGAACAATTGATAGAAATGGGGGGAAAAATACAGCAGAAAAAGATTGGGTAGCTCTTAGGGATGAAGTAGTGAAGGCAGCAGAGGATCAAGTGGATAAAAAGACGAGGCCTAGTAGAAATCCTTGGGTAACGGAAGAAATATTGAGTTTAATTGATGAAAGGAGAAATTATAAAAATGCAGTAAATGAAGCAGGGAAAAAGGAATACAAACGTCTCAAAAATGAGATCGACAGGAAGTGCAAAATGGCTAAGCAGGGATGGCTAGAGGACAAATGTAAGGATGTTGAGGCTTATCTCACTAGGGGTAAGATAGATACTGCCTACAGGAAAATTAAAGAGACCTTTGGAGGAAAGAGAACCACTTGTATGAAAATCAAGAGCTCAGATGGAAACCCAGTTCTAAGCAAAGAAGGGAAAGCAGAAGGGTGGAAGCAGTATATAGAGGGTCTATACAAGGGCACTCTCGTGTCCTAGGGCTGGGAAATTGCCCCTAAAGGCGGAGGAATCAGCAATGATCAACGACATGAGGATGCAGAAGGCAATGGAAACCACTGCATTAAAGACATATCCACTGGATATGTGGCCTGTAATTGAAGAAGTGTCATGGTGATCTCTCCATTGGCAAAAGATTCCGGAATAGTCCCCCATTCGGATCTCCGGGAGGGGATTGCCAAGGGGGGCGTTACCATGAGAAAAAGATTGAATAATCTACGAAAAAATAACGTACTACGAGTCGGGGTGAGGAATGTCAGAAGTTGAATGGGGTAGGGAAACTAGAAAATCTGAAAAGAGAAATGCAAAGACTCAACCTCGATATAGTAGGGGTCAGTGAAGTGAAGTGGGAGGAGGACAAGGATTTCTGGTCAGATGAGTATCGGGTAATATCAACAGCAGCATAAAATGGTATAACAGGTGTAGGATTCGTTATGAACAGGAAGGTAGGGCAGAGGATGTGTTACTGTGAACTGTTCAGTGACCGGGTTGTTCTAATCAGAATCGACAGCAGACCAGCACCGACAACGTAAGTTCAGGTATACATGCCGACGTCGCAAGCTGAAGATGAACAGATAGAGAAAGTGTATGAGGATATTGAAAGGGTAATGCAGTATGTAAAGGGGGACGAAAATCTAATAGTCATGGGCGACTGGATGCAGTTGTAGGGAAAGGAGTAGAAGAAAAGGTTACAGGTGAATATGGCCTTGGGACAAGGAATGAAAGAGGAGAAAGACTAATAGAGTTCTGTAACAAATTTCAGCTAGTAATAGCGAATACCCTGTTCAAGAATTACAAGAGGTGGAGGTATACTTGAAAAAGGCTGGGAGAAACGGGAAGATTTCAATTAGATTACATCATGGTCAGACAGAGATTCCGAAATCAGATACTGGATTGTAAGGCGTACCCAGGAGCAGATATAGACTCAGATCACAATATAGTAGTGATGAAGAGTAGGTTGAAGTTCAAGATATTAGTCAGGAAGAATCAATACCCAAAGAAGTGGGATACGGAAGTACTCAGGAATGACGAGATACGTTTGAAGTTCTCTAACGCTTTAGATACAGCAATAAGGAGTAGCGCAGTAGGCAGTACAGTTGAAGAGGAATGGACATCTCTAAAAAGGGCCATCACAGAAGTTGCGAAGCAAAACAAAGGTACAAAGAAGGTAGCAGCGAAGAAACCATGGGTAACAGAAGAAATACTTCGGTTGATTGATGAAAGGAGGAAGTACAAACATGTTCCGGGAAAATCAGGAATACAGAAATACAAGTCGCTGAGGAATGAAATAAATAGGAAGTGCAGGGAAGCTAAGACGAAATGGCTGCAGGAAAAATGTGAAGACATCGAAAAAGATATGATCGTCGGAAGGACAGACTCAGCATACGGGAAAGTCAAAACAACCTTTGGTGACATTAAAAGTAATGGTCGTAACATTAGGATTGCAACGGGAATTCCACTGTTAAATGTAGAGGAGAGAGCAGATAGGTGGAAAGAATACATTGAAAGCCTCTATGAGGGTGAAGATTTGTCTGATGTGAAAGAAGAAGAAACAGAAGTCGATTTAGAAGAGATAGTGGATCCAGTATTAGAATCGGAATTTAAAAGAGCTTTGGAGGACTTACGGTCAAATAAGGCAGAACGGATAGATAACATTCCATCAGAATTTCTAAAATCATTGGGGGAAGTGGCTACAAAACGACTATTCACGTTGGTGTGTAGAATATATGAGTCTGGCAATATACCATCTGACTATCGGAAATGCATCATCCACACAATTCCGAAGACGACAAGAGCTGACAAGCGCGAGAATTATCGCACAATCAGCTTAACAGCTCATGCATCGAAGCTGCTTACAAGAATAATATACAGAAGAATGGAAAAGAAAATTGAGAATGCGCTAGGTGACGATCAGTTTGGCTTTAGGAAAAGTAAAGGGACGAGAGAGGCAATTCTGACGTTACGGCTAATAATGGAAGCAACGCTAAAGAAAAGTCAGGACACTTTCATAGGATTTGTCGACCTGGAAAAAGCGTTCGACAATATAAAATGGTGCAAGCTGTTCGAGATTCTGAAAAAAGTAGGGGTAAGTTATAGGGAGAGACGGGTCATATACAATATGTACAACAACCAAGAGGGAATAATGAGAGTGGACGATCAAGAACGAAGTGCTCGTATTAAGAAGGGTGTAAGACAAGGCTGTAGCCTTTCGCCCCTACTCATCAATCTGTACATCGAGGAAGCAATGATGGAAATAAAAGAAAGGTTCAGGTGTGGAATTAAAATACAAGGTGAAAGGATGTCAATGATACGATTCGCTGGTGACATTGCTATCCTGAGTGAAAGTGAAGAAGAATTAAATGATCTGCTGAACGGAATGAACAGTCTAATGAGTACACAGTATCGTTTGAGAGTAAATCGGAGAAAGACGAAGGTAATGAGAAGTAGTAGAAATGAGAACAGCGAGAAACTTAACATCAGGATTGATGGTCACGAAGTCAATTAAGTTAAGGAATTCTGCTACCTATGCAGTAAAATAACCAATGACGGACGGAGCAAGGAGGACATCAAAAGCAGGCTCGCTATGGCAAAAAAGGAATTTCTGGCCAAGAGAAGTCTACTAATATCAAATACCGGCCTTAATTTGAGGAAGAAATTCTGAGGATGTACGTCTGGAGTACAGCATTATATGGTAGTGAAACATGGGCTGTGGGAAAACCGGAACAGAAGAGAATCGAAGTATTTGAGATGTGGTGCTATAGACGAATGTTGAAAGTTAGGTGGACTGGTAAGGTAAGGAATGAGGAGGTTCTACGCAGAATCGGAGAGGAAAGGAATATGTGGAAAACACTGATAAGGAGAAGGGACAGGATGATAGGACATCTGCTAAGACATGAGGGAATGACTTCCATGGTACTAGAGGGGGCTGTAGAGCGCAAAAACTGTAGAGGAAGACAGAGATTGGAATACGTCAAGCAAATAATTGAGGACGTAGGTTGCAAGTGCTACTCTGAGATGAAGAGGTTAGCACAGGAAAGGAAATCGTGGTGGGCCGCATCAAACCAGTCAGTAGACTGATGACAAAAAAAAAAAAAAAAATACAAGAGAGACGTCCTTGAGGACAGTATTCTGGAGATGGAAGAGAATGTAGATGAAGACGAAATGGGAGATACAATACTGCATGAAGAGTTTGACAGATTTCTGAAAGACCTGAGTTGAAACAAGGCCCCGGGAGTAGACAACATTCCATTAGAACTGCTGACGGCCTTGGGAGAAAGAGTCCTGACAAAACTCTACCATCTGGTGAGCAAGATGTATGAGACAGGCGAAATACCCTCAGACTTCAAGAAGAATATAATAATTCCCATCCCAAAGAAAGCAGGTGTTGACAGATGTGAAAATTACGAACAATCAGTTTAATAAGCCACAGCTGCAAAATACTAACAAGAATTCTTTACAGACGAATGGAAAAACTAGTAGAAGCCAATCTTGGGGAAGATCAATTTGGATTCCGTAGAAATATTGGAACACGTGAGGCAATACTGACCCATCTTAGAAGAAAGATCAAGGAAAGGCAAACCTACATTTCTAGCATTTGTAGCCTTAGAGAAAGCTTTTGACAATGTTGACTGGAATACTCTCTTTCAAATTCTAAATGTGGCAGGGGTAAAATTCAGGGTGCGAAAGGCTATTTACAATTTGTACAGAAACCTGATGGCAGTTATAAGAGTCGAGGGGCGTGAAAAGGAAGCAGCGGTTGGGAAGGGAGTGACACAGGGTTGTAGCCTCTCCCCGATGTTATTCAATCTTTATATTGAGCAAGCAGTAAAGGAAACAAAAGAAAAATTCGGAGTAGGTATTAACATCCATGAGGAAGAAATAAAAACTTTGAGGTTCGCCGATGAGATTATAATGCTGTCAGAGACTGCAAAGAACTTGGAAGAGCAGTTGAACGAATGGACAGTGTCTTGAAAGGAGGATATAAGATGAACATCAACAAAAGCAAAACGAGGATAATGGAATGTAGTCGAATTAAGTCGGATGATGCTGCGGGAATTAGATTAGGAAATGAGACACTTAAAGTAGTAAACGAGTTAGGCAATTTGGGGAGCAAAATAACTGATGATGGTTGCAGTAGAGAGGATATTAAATGTAGACTGGCAATGGCAAGGAAAGCGTTTCTGAGGAAGCGAATTTGTTAACACCGAGTATAGATTTAAGTGTCAGGAAGTGGTTTCTGAAAGTATTTGTATGGAGTGTAGCCATGTATGGAAGTGAAACATGGACGATACATAGTTTGGACAACAAGAGAATTGAAGCTTTCGAAATGTGGTGCTACAGAAGAATGCTGAAGATTAGATGGGTAGATCACATAACTAATGAGGAGGTATTGAATAGAATTGCGGAGAAGAGGAGTTTGTGGCACAACTTGACAAGAAGACGGGACCGGTTGGTAGGACATGTTCTGAGGCATCAAGGGATCACAAATTTAGCTTTGGAGGGCAGCGTGGAGGGTAAAAATCGTAGACGGAGACGAAGAGATGAATATACTAAGCAGATTCAGAAGGATGTAGGTTGCAGTAAGTACTGGGAGATGAAGAAGCTTGCACAGGATAGAGTAGCATGGAGAGCTGCATCAAACCAATCTCAGGACTGATGACCACAACAACAACAACAAGTCAAGAATGAAATAAACAGGAAACTCAAGGAAGCTTACACGAAATAACTACAAAAAAAACGAAGAAATCGAAAACGGAATGATGAAAGTCAAAACAAGCTTTGCAGAAACGAAGAGCAAGGCCGTAACATTAAGAGTGCGGTAGGAATGTCACTGTTAAATCCAGAGGAGAGAGCGGACAGATGACAACAATACATTGAAGGATCGATGGGGAAGAAATAGGGGACCTAGTATTAGAATCAGGTCTCTGGAAGACTTAAAATTAAATCAGGAAAAATAACATTCCATCACAATTTCTAAAACGATTGGAGCACTGGAAACAGAAGGCCTATTCACGTTATTGTATAGATTGAATTTTCCAGGCGATATACCACCTGACATACGGAAAAATATCATCTACCCAATTCCGAAGATTGCCAAGGGCCAACATGTACGAAGGATTATCGCACTATCAGCTCAAGAGCTCACGCATCTAAGTAGTGGACAGAATAATAAATAGAATAATGGCAAAGAGAATTGAGGATTTGTCACATGATGATCAATTTGCCTTTAGGAAAGGTAAAAGCGCCAGAGAGGCAATTGTGAGAATGCAGTTGATAATGCAAGCTAAACTGAAGTAAAAGCAAGACACGTCGATAGGAATTGTCGACCTAGAAAAAGCGTTCGACAAAGGTAAATGGTGAAAGATTTTCGTAATTCGGAGGCAAATAGGGGTAAGCTGCAGGGAGCAAAGGGTGATATATAGTTTGTACAAGAACCAAGACGGAATAATAAGATTAGAAAAGTGCGAAGGTCTCCGATTAGAAATGGTGTAAGACAGGGGTGTAGTTTCTCGCCTCAACTGTTCAGTCTATATATTAATGAAGAGAACACGGAAATAAAGAAAAAGTTAAAGAATGCTATTAAAATTCAGGTTGTAGGGACATCAGTGAGTAGATTCGCTGATAACATTGCTATTGTCAGTGATTAATAGGAAAAATTACTAGATCCGCTGCATGGAATGAACCGTCTAATGAGTACATTATATGGATTCAGAGTAAATCGAATAAAGTTCTAAGAAATGAGGAAATGCAGAAATTAGGACAGTGAGAGACTAAACATCAACAATGGTGATCACGAAGTAGATGAAGTAAGGAATTCTGCTACCTAGGCAGTAAAATAACCAATGGCTGACCGAGGAAGGAGGATATCAAAAGCACACTAGCAGTGGCAAAATGGCATTCCTGTCCAAGAGAAGGCTATTGGTATCATACATAGACCTTAATTTGAGTAAGCAGTTTCTAAGAATGTACGTTTGAAGCACAGCATTGTATGGTAGCGGAACATGGATTGTGGGAAAGCCGGAAACGAAGAGACTCGAAGCATTTGAGATGTGATGCAACAAACGATTGTTGAAAATTAGGTGAACTAACGAGGTAAAGGGAGGAATAATGGAAAACACTGAGAAGAACTGGCAGGATGGGGGGACATCAGTTAAGACATAAGGAAATTACTTCCATGGCACTAAAGGGATGCGTAGGGGGTAAAAACGGTTGAGGAAGACAGAGATCGGATTATATCCAGCAAATAATTGATGACGAATGTTGCAACTGCTACTCCGAGATGAACAGATAGGCATAGGAGAGGAACTCATGTTGGGCCAAAATGTGATATCAGCAATTTTTTTTTTTTTGTCATCAGTCTACTGACTGGTTTGATGCTGCCCGCCACGAATTCCTTTCCTGTGCTAACCTCTTCATCTCAGAGTAGCACTTGCAACCTACGTCCTCAATTATTTGCTTGACGTGTTGCAATCTCTGTCTTCCTCTGCAGTTTTTGCCCTCTACAGCCCCCTCTAGTACCATGGACGTCATTCCCTCATGTCTTAGCAGATGTCCTATCATCCTGTCCCTTCTCCTTATCAGTGTTTTCCACACATTCCTTTCCTCTCCGATTCTGCGTAGAACCTCCTCATTCCTTACCTTATCAGTCCACCTAACTTTCAACTTCGTCTACAGCACCACATCTCAAGTGCTTCGATTCTCTACTGTTCCGGTTTTCCCACAGTCCATGTTTCACTACCATACAATGCTGTACTCCAGACTTACATCCTCAGAAATGTCTTCCTCAAATTAAGGCCGGTATTTGATATTAGTAGACTTCTCTTGGCCAGAAATTCCTTTTTTGCCATAGCGAGTCTGTTTTTGATGTCCTCCTTGCTCCGTCCGTCATTGGTTATTTTATTGCCTAGTTAGGAGAATTCCTTAACTTCATTGACTTCGTGACCATCAATCCTGATGTTAAGTTTCTCGCTGTTCTCATTTCTACTACTTCTCATTACCTTCGTCTTTCTCCGATTTACTCTCAAACGATACTGTTTACTCATTAGACTGTTCATTCCGTTCAGCAGATCATTTAATTCTTCTTCACTTTCACTCAGGATAGCAATGTCATCAGCGAATCGTATCATTGATATCCTTTCACCTTGTATTTTAATTCCACTCCTGAACCTTTCTTTTATTTCCATCATTTCTTCCTCGATGTACGGATTGAAGAGTAGGGGCGAAAGGCTACAGCCTTGTCTTACACCCTTCTTAATACGAGCACTTAGTTCTTGATCGTTCACTCTTATTGCCTTTGCATTTCCCTTTTCAGATTTTCTAGTTTCCCTACCACGTTCAAGCTTCTGACATTCCACGCCCCGACTCTTAAAACGTTATTCTTTCGTTGATTATGCAATCTTTTTCTCATGGTAACCTCCCACTTGGCAGTCCCCTCCCGGAGATCCGAATGGGGGACTATTCCGAAATCTTTTGCCAATGGAGAGATCATCATGACACTTCTTCTAATACAGGCCACATGTCCTGTGCATACACGTTACGTGTCTTTAATGCAGTGGTTTCCATTGCCTTCTGCATCCTCATGTTGTTGATCATTGCTGATTCTTCCGCCTTTAGGGGCAACTTCCCACCCCTAGAACAAGAGAGTGCCCTGAACCCCTATCCGCTCCTCCTCCCTCTCTGACAAGGCCGTTGGCAGAATGAGGCTGACTTCTTATGCCGGAAGTCTTCGGCCGCCAATGCTGATTATTTATCAAAATTTAGGCACTGGTAGTAATCGAATCCGGGACCGAAGACGTTTTGATTATGAATCAATGACGCTACCCCTAGACCACGGGTAGATTTTTACACATCAATAATTCTTCGTGATACAAAAGAAGTTCCCAGGACCAGTGGCTGCTTGCACAAAAGGAGACAATCCACTGTTCTATCGTCCTAGCCCATGTAAGTGAACAGGAATGAAAGAAGAGGAGGATAAGAATTCTCAGTATATAGAATACGATGTACAGTCGCATAATCGACGGGTACCGGAAATTTACTATGGAACATCACGCTGAAAAAATTTAATTAACTAAAATGAAAGCCACCACCCCCATGAAACATCGACCTTGAGTTGGTGGGGAGGGTTGCATGCCTCAGCGATACAGATAACAGTACCGTAGGTGCAACGACAACAGAGGGGTATCTGTTGAGAGGTCAGACAGACATGTGGATCCTGAAGAAGGGGTAGCAGCCTTTCCAGTAGTTGCATGGGCGACAGTCTGGATGACTGATGAACTGGCCTTGTAACATCAACCAAAACAGCATTGCCGTGCTGGTACTGCAAACGGCTGAAAGCAAGGGGAAATTACAGCCGTAATTTTTCCCCAGGGCACGCAGCTTTACTGTATGGTTAAATGACGATTGCGTCCTCTTCGATAAAATATTCTGGAGGTAAAATAGCCTCCCCACCTCCGGGCGGGGACTACTCAGGAGGACGTCCTTATCAGGAGAAACAAAACTGGCGTTCTAAGGATCAAAACGTGGCAGGTACGTTAGAAACTTAAAGAGGGGAATGGATAGGCTAAAGTTAGATGTTATGGGAATTAGCGAAATTCGGTGGCAGGAGGAACAGGATTTCTGTTCAGGTGGATTGGATATTTTGGGGAAAGAGACCAAACAGCGAGGTCATTGGTCTCATCGGATTAGGGAAGAACGGGGAAGGAAGTCGGCCGTGCCCTTTCAAAGGAACCATTCCGGCATTTTCCTGGAGCAATTTAGGGAAATCACGGAACACCTAAATCAGGATGGCCGGACGCGGGATTGATCTGTTCAGCTGAATACAAGTTTATAAATACAAATTCAAATAGGGGTGTTGCAGGAGTAGATTCAATAATGAATAAAAACTTGTAACGCGGACAAACTACTACGAACAGCATAATGAACGCATTATTGTAACCAAGATAGACACGAAGTCCACGCCAGTCACAGTTGTACAAGTTTGTATGCCAACTAGCTCTGCAGATGATGAACAGACTTATGACGAGATAAAAGAATTTATTCAAGTAGTTAAGGGTAACGAAAAATAAATAGTCGTGTGGGAATGGAATTCGAGAGTAGGAGACGGAAGAGAAGGAAAAGACGTAGGTGAATATGGACTGGAGGTACGAAATGAAAGAAAAAGCAGCCTGGTAGAATTTTGCACAAAGCGTAACTTAATCATAACTAAATCTTGGTTTAAGAATCATGAAAGAAAGTTGTATACGTGGAAGAGACCTGGGGACACCGGAATGTTTCAGGTTGATTACATAATGCGAAGACATAGATTAAGGAACCAGGCCTTAATCTGTAAGACATTTCCAGGGTGAGATGTGGACTCTAGCCACAATTTATTGGTTATGCACTGTCGATTACAACTGAAGAAAATGTAAAATCTAGGAATTTAAGGAGATGGAACCTGGGTAAACTGGAAGACTTATAGGATGTAGAGTTTCAGAGGGAGGATTAGGGAAAGATTAGCAAGAACCGATGAAACTAATACAGTAGAAGAAGAATGAGTAGCTTTGAGAAATGAAATGGTGAAGGCAGCAGAGAATCAAGTAGATAAAAAGACGAGAAATAGTAGAAATTTGGTAACACAAGAAACATTGAATTTAATTGTTGAAAGAAGAAATGTAAGAAGGCAGTAAATGAAGCAGGCGAAAAGGAATACAAACGTCTCAAAAATGAGATCTACAGGAAGTGAAAAACGGCTAAGCGGGAACGGCTAGAGGACAAATGTAAGGATGTAGAAGCATATATCACTAGGGGTAAGATAGACGCCACCTAGCGAAAACTTAGAGACCTTTGGAGAAAAGTGAACCGCCTGTATGACTACCTCGAGCTCAGACGGTAAACCAGTCTTAAGCAAACAAGAGAAAGCCGAAAGGTAGAAGGGGTGTATAGACGGTCTATACAATGGCGATGTAATTGAGGGCAATATTATGGAAATGGAAGAGGACGTAGATGAAGATGAGATGCGAGCTATGATAGTGCGTGAAGAATTTGACAGAGCCCTGAAAGACCTAAGTAGAAACAAGGCTATGGGAGTAGACGACATTTCGTTGGAACTACTGATAGCCTTGGGAGAGCCAGCCATGACCAAACGCTTCCATCGGGTGGGAAAGATGTAGGAATCAGGCGAAATACCCTCACACTTCAAGAAGGATGTAAGGAAGGAAGCAGGCGATGAATGGTATGAAAATTACCGAACTATGAGTTTAATAAGTCATTGTTACAAAATACTAGGACGAATTCTTTACAGACGAATGGAAAACTGATAGAAGCCGACCTCGGGGGATATTAGTTTCGATTCCGTAGAGACAGAACACGCGAGGCAATACTGCCCCACGACTTATTTTAGAAGCTAGATTAAGGAAACACCAACCTACGTTTATAGCATTTGCAGACTTAGAGAAAGTCTTTGACAATGTCGACTGGAATACTCTCTTTCAAATTCTGAAGGTTTTAGGGGTAAAATAGATGGAACGAAAGGCCATTTAGAATTAATATAGAAACCAGAAGACAGTTATAAGACTGGTGGGGCATGAAAGGGAAGCAGTGGTTGAGAAGGGAGTGAGGATTGTGGCATGTCTCCGGTGTTATTGTCTGTACATTAAACAAGCATTAAAGGAAACCAAAGAAAACTTTGGAGTAGGAATTAAAATCCAGGGAGAAGAAATAAAAACCTTGAGGGTTGCCGATGACATTGTTATTCTATCAGAGACAGTAAAGAACTTGGAAGAGCTGTTGAACGGAATGGACAGTGTATTGAAAGGAGGCTATAAGATGAACATCAACAAAAGCAAAACTAGAATAATGGAATGCAGTTGAATTAAATCAGGCGATGCTGAGGGAATTTGATTAGGACGTAAGACACTTCAAGCAGTAGGTGCGTATTGCTATTTGGGCAGCAAAATAGCTAAGGATAGTCGAAGTGGAGAGGATATAAAGTGTAGACTGGAGATGGCAAGGAAAAACGATTCTGAAGAAGAGAAGTTTGTTAACATCGAGTGTAGATTTAAGTTTCAGGAAGTTTTTCCTGAGTATTTGTGTGGATATAGGAGTATAGCAATATATGGATGTGAAACATTGACGAAAAACAGTTTAGACAAGAAGAGAACAGAAGCTTTTAAAATGTGATGGTAGAGAAGAATGCTGAATAAGAGATGGAGAGATAACGTAAGTAATGAGGAGGTACTGAATAGAATTGGGGTGAAGCGCAATTTGTGGTACAACTTGACTAGAAGAAGGGATCTGTTGGTAAGACACGTTATGAGGCATCAAGGGATCACCAATCAAGGGAAGCGTGGAGGGTAAAAATTGTAGAGGGAGACCAAGAGATGAATACACTAAGCAGATTCAAATGGCTATGAGCACTATGGGACATATCATCTGAGGTCATCAGTCTCCTAGAACTTGCAACTTCTTGAACCTAAGTAACCTAAGGATATAACACACAACCATGCCCGAGGCAGAATTCGAACCTGCGACCGTAGCAACCACACGGTGCCGGACAGAAGCGCCTAGAACCACTCGGCCATAGCGTAAGCAGATTCAGAAGGATGTAGGTTTTAGTAGTTTCTCGGATATGAAGAAGCTTGCACAGGAAAGGGTAGCATGGAGAGCTGCATCAAACCAGTCTTTCGGCTGAAGACTACCACAACAAGTACAGGATGAAAGAGCAAAAAATTACAACTGACCGACGCATTACACTTTGCTGTACATCAAGAAGGAGTTTGTGCTAGATTTGCAGTCATTGAGCACGTAATAAGACTGTTAGTAAGAATAGTAAACTTTATGCAGTAGCACTCATTATTCTACTGCCAATTGCAATAGTTTTCAAAGGAACTGAATGAAGAGTACGGAGCCCTTACATGTAGCTGAAAAGTAGGTTGGTTAAATCAGATGGTATGGCTTGCATATTTTTTCGATTTTAGACCCGCTATTCTTGACTTTATGGAGGAAGAAGGAGAGCAGGAACGTAAATTTAGAACATCCGGAATGGATTGCAGACCTCGGATTTTAAGTGGTTTTCACTGAACACTACCTACATTTACACTGAAAAATCAGACAAAACTTATTTCTGACACCATGGGGATGCATTTAAAAAGTAATTATCGTTTTGGAAACGACAAATTCGGAAAAACAGCACCAAGTTCCAAGTTCAGTGAAGAGTTTATTGTAACCTTGAAAGATTTGTTGTGTTTGAGATCTATATTGATAAGATATATGCAATACGCAGTCCAGTCATATGCAATGTGACTACCTCGCCATTTAAGTACAATGGTTTTACAGTTTCCCCGTTCCGTCTTCTCACTCTCCGACAGCGCGGTGTGTCAGTGGGGGAAGTACGCAGCGAGATGCGTAGCTGCAGCACGCGAACAACTGTGCTGCTGTAGTGCTGGGTCCTCGGCTGTGGAAGAATACAGCACAGGGGACATACAGGAGTAGTCTTTATTGTAAACATGAAAACTGAAGACGGTCACACATTGCAGGGATCTTATTTTGGGAAGTAACAGTGACAGAGTATGTTGTACGAAAATTACTCCGGTAAATTGGAAATTTGCAAATTAGTGGTAAGGACTATGGGACAAAACTGCTGAGGTCATCGGTCCCTAGGCTTACGCACTACTTAATCTAACACAATTGCTAAGGACAACACACACACACACACACACACACACACACACACACACGCGCGCGCGCGCGCGCGCGCGCGCCTACCCATGCTCGAAGGAGGACTCAAACCTCCGACAAGGGGAGCAGCACGAACCGTGACAAGACGCCGAAGACCGCACGGCTACCCCACAAGGCTTTAGTCAGGTCTATGCAACAATAAGCATTTATTGACGATGAAGTAGAAAACTTCTACGATGAGTTACAGCATCAGCTAAGTGCTACAAAATTCCTACTTGTTACAGGAAGAGATCCCACTCACTATTGAAACTGCAACACCAGGAAAGATGGAAAATAACATACCTTCGCTTAATGCATCTATTTTAGTTGGAAGGAGAGTGCGATATCTGGAACACAGTGCTGCCATCTCTGGTAGCAACAATGGCCCTAAACAAGTAGAGCATAATGTCGAACTGTGCTTGGATACACACAGGAGGATCACTCCATGCTTCTTCAGCTGTATGGCAGACGTCACCAATCGTTGCGGCAGGTGTGTCGTGACGCCCCAGTCTCTCGGAGGATGTTTTTGGTGGGTGACAGGTCAGGATAACAATTTGCTCTGGGTAATAGCCGTAAATCTATGTCGAGACAGGCCACAGAGGGATAAGGTCGCAGAAAATTCGATGACACAGCACTGCCACATGCAGGCAGCAGTCCAAATTATCGGCTTTGAGCACATCACGTATTCGTAATGTTTACCCGATACCCCATAGATTCACGACAGGTACTAGGCCTTCAGCACGGTGGAGAATGCAATCACGCAACGTCCGTTCTCCTCCGAGCTACTACACATGGCTTCGCCAATCGTTTATTCACTGTTATCCGTCTGGAAGGGCATTAAAACAACCTCCTTTACAGCATGTTCATTCATCTTTGGAACGCAATACAGCGTCAGTTCCACGTTGGAAAAATCCAGGACGTATCTGGCACCAGAGTTCTATGCACAGGTGATGTAAATCCCATACATTAAGGGCAGGTGGTTTGTGGACGCGAAGACGGCGACCGATACCGTCTCAGACTTGTTCCGTCAGGTTGAGACCAGGTGAATATGCGGCCCAAGATACCAAGTGAATTCACTATCATGCTCTTCAAACCTCTTTCATACTTTCTGGACATACGGCATGGACAGCTATCCCGCTGGATGATGACATCGTCTTAGGGAAAACATCAAACATGAAAGGATAGAGGTGGCCTGAAATAAAGTTCACTAAGTGCACATGACGCCTTCGATTATTATCACACGTTTCATGGAAGCTTCGGTATATGTCTCCCCTCCCATAACACTAACTTAAGGGCACTTTCTCCTCTGAGGGTATAGTAAACCCTTCTGTTTTAGTTTTATTATCATATAGAATTTTCAGCTTAGAAGTTCTAGAGCATTCAAAAATGTATATCTCAATAAAAGATGTATCCGCTACAGATGATCCGAAATAGCTGAAAGCAGTACAACTAGTGAAATACAACCGCTCAGACGACGCAGGCTGCAAGTAGGCACTGTCAGAATCTCAGCTTATACTCAAAGGACCATAAAAAGTGTATGTGAATGTTTACATTTTATTTCAAAGTGTAAGCCTTAGCTTTTGTAAATAAGTGTTTTTAGAATCCATCTGTTTTTCATTACTAATTTTATCAAAGGAAGACAACTGTATCGAAATAGATAAATATGGGTGAGAGTTACGTATTAACAAAAATGGATAGGAATATGGATGTATATGTAATTCAGATGGCTACATTTAACAGCATTTAACAGAGAAGTGTCCGCAGCTCGTGGTCGTGCGGTAGCGTTCTCACTTCCCACACTTGGGTTCCCGGGTTCGATTCCCGGCGGGTTCAGGGATTTTCTCTGCCTCGTGATGACTGGGTGTTGTGTGCTGTCCTTAGGTTAGTTAGGTTTAAGTAGTTCTAAGTTCTAGGCGACTGATAACCATAGACGTTAAGTCCCATAGTGCTCAGAGCCATTTGAACCATTTGAACAGAGAAGAAAACACAATGAAACACTAGAAAAATACAATTCACTGCTTGCTAAGTTCACTCTTTTCCCCATAACTAATGAAAACATTACTGGGCATTTTATTATTTTATTGTTTATTTATTCTTCATAATTACAGTCTATTATCTGAAAAACTAAAACAAGGCATGTAAACCTTATTTACTTCGTAGTAAAGAATTATGTATTAACTATTTATTTCTGATCCTTAATATTTAAAACACTACAGCTAATTCTACAACTGCAATACTACAATAAAACCTTTAATCAGTTACCCAACTATTAATATTCTTACAATCACTGCAGAATTTTTTCTCTGTTTATTCATTCATTTTAGCGCATTTAACCTCTAGGTGGTTATTTTCTCTACCGGATCCACACTCGTGGTATCTCGGTCAACAGCCATTGTCTGCCGGATTCCTTGTACGTCGGGCGGCACTGGAGCAGCGTTACCACCATAGCGAGTAATTTCACCCACCACTGTTACGTTTTAAAGTCCACACAGCTATGATCACTTGCATCGACTCACTGTAGATTCTTGTGACACTATTATATTCGGTTGTCGTGGAGCTCAGTTATATACTCTCCATCTGCAGTAAGTGTTGTCTAGCCTGGATGGCAGCAAGTTGATTTATAGGTGAATTTCTTGCGAAGTCATTTTTGGCCTTGCTAGATTCTGCGGCTGCAGCATCGTCGAAGTTGCGCTAGATCAACTCGCTCCATAATGCTGCTTTGGAATCCAATATCCTTTATGCCTGACGACCATTACCTGCCGTATTTTCATAAAGCGGGCCGTCCCACAATGCGATTTTAGTTTGCCCAAACTGTCGCAGGCTTAGCTATCATTTATCTTCTTGTCTTCTGATTCTGTATGGATATGTAACGTAAGAGCCATAGCCAGTTTGGTCAATCCACTCGACGGGTTAACAAATCTCATTATTGAGAGAAACTCGTATGTTTCTCAGACTGTACCTAAAGATCCCATTCATCTTTCCACAGTTGTAGTATGCGATGTTTTACTGCTTTTTCGAATTGGCCTCAGTTTAAAGTATTCTTTGTATTTGCATTTGATTGCCTTTCTTTAACCAGTAAAAGGCTCCACTTCTCCTACTTTGTAAGTCCAGTGGGCATATTTCAGAATTACTAACAGAGCCTCATTCGAGGTAGTACAGCAGACGCCCATTAGTCTTCGCAGTGCCCTGTTCAACTCTTCTCACTAACAAGGCTGGATTCAATAACTGGAGTCTATGAGCCAAATGCCTATACCATATCGTGCGACTGATGCTAATACATATTGATGCTATAGTCTGACTTTTTTCTAGGGAAGCCGAAATTGCCTATTAGCAATGGTTATTATCTTATTCATCACTTTTAGGCAATGTTACGGCCAGGAACATTCCTAGATATCTCGTTACTGCTCCCTTAATAACCGTTACATAATTTAATTTTATTTTAGAGTTTCTCACCAAGTTTCCATTCAGCACGAGGTACGTTGTTTTGTGAGGTACTACTGACAATTTAACACTTACACACCAGCACTGAAGTTCGTGGAGCCCCGAATTACACTCATCTTCTGTAATTTTTCTGGAGATATCGCTTACAACGAACGGCCCTCCATCTGCAAGTGCTGCCAGTCCGCTTATGTCACCGATGCCATGTAACTTCTGTAGTGAGGGCTATAGTGCTACATCCCAAAACTCTCTACCTTACCCTGATCCCAGCGGGGATCCTTTTGTTTTGTATTCGTTATTTCCTTTCCTGGGCATATGAAATAATCATGCGCCCGTAGGAGTAATCTCCCAGGCAGTTGTACAGCGCTTCTGGACACTCCAAATCCCTAAGGCGACCAAAGAAAGTCGGCCACCATAAGCTATCGAAAGCACCGGCAATATCAATCGTCATCGCTAGAGTGTACGTAGAATGAGTACCTGCCTCAAGCGAAATCACCTTATTGATTGCGTCTACATTTGACTTGCCCCGTGCAAACTCTCACTGGTGAGGGCTCATCCCGTGTAGCGGTCTGTGATCTTGTAATCTTTTGCATAGTAGGGTTCCAAATATGTAGCCGAGAACTTTCAAAAGACAAATTTGTCTCTAGGATTTGGGTAACGTTGGATCCCTATCTTTCCCTTTACTAATTATAGCTTCAGCGTTCTTCCACGGTCTAGGGAACCGTGATAGCAAGAGACACTCACTGCACAATTCGCGCAAGTAACTACCTAATTGGTCACATATGCCTTGTATTACTTTGGCAGTGATCCTTGTGGCCCTGCAGATTTTCTTCTTTTTTAGTCTTAAAATTATTTGCCTAATTTCTTCCTGTGAGAAGGGGTGCACAAGTTTATTGTTTTCATTGTCTTCTAATAACATTTTTCCTAACATGTGCTGATTATCTGTCTCGCCTTCTCCTCCATCGTGAGGAAGTAGTGTTTCCATTAGCAGGGCAGATGACTGTTCGCAGCTTTCTGCTACCATCCCATCTTTACTCCTGAGCGTGGATAAGAGTGTTGGTGATTGTACTTTATCGCAGACTATTATGTATTGTACTACCCAGGTATTTTTTATAATTTAGCCTCCACGAATTGCTTCCATCGTTCCATGTTTGTTTGCCATAACACTTTCTTGAAACGTTGTTTAACACACTTCTGACTTTGCAACGAGAGAGGTGAAGTGCTAGAGATAGGACGAAATAGAAATTAGATCCGGAAGGCTATCTGTATTAGATACTACAGATGAGGAATGAAAGATAACGGTAGTTCTTCGAAGTATGAATGGGCGGAATATGTGAAGAAATCAAGCGTAGTGAATTCTCTTGAGAAGAATGTCAGTAAGCTCTAAACTTCAATGTAGAGCTGCAAAACAACTTTGGATAAAACACCATTTGATCTCCAGTCATCTGATCTTCATTCCTAATTTTATGAAAGGAAGGCAACTGTATCAAAGTACAAATATCAAGGAGCAGAAATGAATAGGAATATGGAGGTATACGCAGCATAACTCAGATGTGTACAATTCAGACGGAAACATAAAATAGATAAAAAAAATATTGTGAACCATTAGAACAATACATTTCCATACTTACAAAGTTAGTTCTTTTCTCGAGAGGGAATTTAACGATTACTATGAAGTGGTTATCACATAGTTAATAAAATTAACTCTGAGGAATAGTACGTGGTAGTGTCTGGAAAGGCGGAGATTTTACCTGGTACAGCCATAAAAGAAAAAGTCGAACCTAAATAATAAGTAGGAGGCAATGACATGCCACTGGTTGAAGGCCCTAAGTTTCTTACAGTTAGTGATGCAGAGTTCGAATATTGAACGAGGATTCGATGATACCAGAGACAGTATAGAGGACCAAAAGTTTGAACGTTATAGAGAAAATTGGGGAATAAATTATCTGTGGGTGTTAGCAAAAAGATTTTATGTCACTGTGTGATGATGAGAACTCAAAAAATGTTTTCAAACGCAACCCTTTTTACACCAGAAAAGCTACTACAGAAAATTAAGAGAATAACGACAGAAATGAAGTGCTAGTGATGAAACAATGTCTGGAGAAAGTGACGAAATAGAAATTAGATCCAGCAGGTTATATGTATAAGGAACGGCGGATGAGAAACGGAAGATAAAGAAAGTTCTTTAGAGAATAAATAGGCAGAAGATGTGAAGTAACAAAGCAAATGACAATTCTCTGTTTTAGACTTCAATGTAAAGCTGCAGCAGAACACTGGCCGAACCCCCTTTTGAGCTAATTGATGAACACTCGTGTATGAAGCAGTGTCTCCATAAATCATGAAGGAGGAAGGTAACACGTAACAGGCGTTGGTCGCCGGTTGTCAACAGTACGTCCAAGAATTACACTTCGGTACTTTGTATTCTATCCGCAGAACAGGCTGGGAGATTATCTCGACCCGAGCCGAAACGCACAGACGCATTCACGAGATTAACTGACGCTGAGATGACATTGTGGATTGGACCGGTGCCATCCTGCACCATTCAAGTTAATATCGCTGGCGTAAGCTGTTCGAGATCGCCGCGAAGCTTCAGCGGTGTGAATGGCCACAAATCCGACAGAGAAGTGATATATATTCGTTGCAAGCTCGGTTGTGCGCATTCGCTCCTTATGGCAGCCAGCAACCGTTAATTCTCTCTAGCGGTACAGATGCCTCTCTATGCCCACAAAGGGATCTACCACTGAAAATTTATCAATAATACCTCTTCTGATTTCAGTGCGTTGCTTTCTTTACCGACCTGTTTCTTTGACCTCAACGGATTGCGGTTTTCAGAACTTCTCTTAAGCTGTATCAGACCATAGCGCCATATTTATATAAAATATATCTCATGCCTCTCAGTTTCTACACACCTTTGTGCTTTAGTTACACATGAATTAGAAATAAAAATTGAAAACAGTTTCGATAATCTAAGATCTGCCGCAAGCACATGATAAAAATCAAAACGAGTCCTATAGGCGGGAAGCTTTTGTTCATCATGACCTCGATTTTCATAATACTGAAGTTGGTACTGGTGAAACAGAATGGACATAAATTATTCAGTTACAACATGATATTGCTTGAAATTAGACATCTGATTTCGTACTAGTCATTGTTCTTAAGCTTTCTGCATCAGCCGCTTTTGTGGTATTCAGGTTTTAGCTTTTAATTGTAGTTTTGTAGTTCATGTCACAAGCATATATTCAGATAAAATGATTGCCGTTTTTTGTATCTTTTAGAGCTTCTGTCCTTATGTGAACCCAGACAAATGACGTGTTATAAACATGATTTGCATGTGAACTGAACTAGCACTTTCTGATGGTATACAACATTTTTTATGCGTTCAACCACGAATGAGACTGGCAAACAGACTTATTTAAAATTACACCAATTATTTTACATACGAAATTGTAGTTACAATATTCCGCGACGTTAGCGGCATAATAACGACGTCATAATTCAATACGAACAAGAAAATTTTTCAGTTCAATCTGGACAATTATTAGCAGAGACTAGAAATGTATCGAGAGTTAATGCATCTGTATCATCTCAGACGGAAATGGATATTCGAGTAATGGCATGGTAGAAACACCAAGGGCAGTTCTTTTTGATTATTTGTTAATCTCATTTCACTATAATTTCACAATAAAATGTAAGATTCGATCACTAGTTCTTCAGTGAAGTTCATCAAATAACACAATTATAGCCATGGAAGTTGTGTATCTACATATATAGTGATAGGGTTCTTTTAAATACCAGTATATAAACGTCGGTAGAACTACAGCAACAACAACAACAACAATTACTACTATTACAGCTGCTATAAACAGTAATAACAATAATATAATGATTATAATTATCATCATTATTATCAGATTGGCCTGCAGATGATCACATGAAATAACTTTTGGCCACTTTATTTTATCCTTTCTAGCCTCCCAATAAGTTTATTTTCTTTGCATATGTTGTTTTATTCGTTCTTCCGACTATATTGCGCTTGACTTTTCCTTTATTTTCTCTTGGAACGTCTTGAAATTTTTTATTTCTCCTCAGAACTTTTCTCTTTCTGCTGTTTGTTCCTTCGTTATTTTCATTTCCCTGAGATCTGTTTTAAGTTCTTTGTTACACGTTAGTGAAATTTTGGGATTTGTGTCCAAACAGTTAAAGAATTCTTTTCATTAAAGTTTTTTTCGTGTAGCCTTCTTAGGTACCCGGAGAATACAATTCTTCTCTTCCTCATTCCGTCTAATATTCGATCTACTCTTTTATAAATTTCTTCATTATTTCATAATTTTCGTTTTGCTCAATCATATTTTGGTTTTCTAAATTTTCTGATTATTTTCCTTTTCTTGTTTTCTGTCTCAACTAATTGTTTGACTGTATCCAACGGAAGGGGTTTTAATGCATTCTAGCCTACTGACAGCGTTGTAGCGTCAGAGTTCCGACCTTATGAATAAATATTCCTGTTATGTAATATTTTTTACTAACTGAAAACACAACTTCCAGATTACGTTCTCAAGCTGAATTAGATTCTTTGTCCAAAGCATGTATTATTTCATCTTAATATTTGAACTTTGCAGTCTTTTTAATTCCTTCGTACTCAGTTTTCTTGTGTATCTGAAATATACTCTGCTTTTCGAAAGATTCACATAAGTCTATTTTTGAAGTTGTCTGATGTAGCAGATTTATCTGCTTTGCGGCGTTATCTATAAATTGAGCTGAGATGAAAAGTGGGGACAATCTCCTCGCCTTACATCAGTTTTTACGTCGAAAGCCTAGGAAACTTCACCTGAGAATTTAATTTACTTTATTTTGTACTTGTTTGTATGTCTTTCATGATTTGCACTGATTTGTGGTCATTTCCAAACTATTTTAAACTGCTGAAGAATATTTCCCTGTCATACAAATCATATGCTTTTTAGAAGTCTACGAAAGTCATATATATATATATATATATATATATATATATATATATATATATATATATATATATATATATATTGTAACCTCCCCACCGTAATTTTAAAAGAAAAAGAAAATGACAATACTCAATACAAATGGGAGCCGAGTGTAACCTCCCCACAAAAATTTAAATGAAACGACTGACAATACTTAATAGAAATGGGAGCCGAGTGTAACGTCCCCACAATAATTTTGAAAAATTATGGACAATATTATTTAAGAATGCTAATGTACATTGCTCTATGCGTAACCTGCCCACAATGAAATGTACTGACAATGGCAACAAAATGTAAAATTCGCAATCTGACTCAAATATAAATTCTTCACAAAATTTAAAGTCCGTTCAGTGACAAGAAAATACAATTAAACCGAAATATCGGTCTTTGGCCCTGTGTAAAACAATCAGAATTAAAGTCTTACCTCAGAATAAATGGATGTCACATATCTGCTCTTGTTGTTGCGCACCGCTTGGAGGAACTGCATTGCAAATAATAATATTCTCTTTTTTTTTGTGTTTTTAGTGGAATTTTTCTTCAAAAGAAGTGGAATGAAATGGGAAGTGCAACGAAATCTTGAGTTCAATAAAAAATTAAATTTTTGAGAAAATGCTTTTGAAATAAAAAAATTATTATTGGGAGACTTGTTGGAGAATAATTACAATAAATAAAATTTTTCATTATCTAATGATTATATTAATTAACAGTATACCTTATTCCTCATCTTGACCAGTGTTGCCGACCGCCTACATCACACAACCGCACTGGGCTGCTACTACTGACCGACCGCTCTGCATGACGACTACAGACTGAGTACTGCTCTCAACTAGACAGAGCTACAGACTCGCAACGACTACTTGACTGCACTGGCCTACAGCTACTAACAGACTGAGCAACGACTACTACTGACTGAGAACCGCTCGCAACACTCGCGCGGTCAAGCGCAAACTCTCTGGTCACAGATGCTACAATGCCTCGCCATCGCTGCTGCGTTACATACGTGATAAATAAAATTTTTCATTATCTAATGATTATATTAATTAACAGTATACCTTATTCCTCATCTTGACCAGTGTTGCCGAGCGCCTACATCACACAACCGCACTGGGCTGCTACTACTGACCGACCGCTCTGCATGACGACTACAGACTGAGTACTGCTCTCAACTAGACAGAGCTGCAGACTCGCAACGACTACTGAACTGACAGACTCGCAACGACTGACAGACAGACTGAGAACCGCTCGCAACACTCGCGCGGTCAAGCGCATACTCTCTGGTCACAGATGCTACAATGCCTCGCCATCGCTGCTGCGTTACATACGTGTTTCATAACCCTCCACTGGGGGGGCAAAAATTTGGCAGCGATGGTGAGTCATTTGGACTTGCCAATCGCGGCAAAATTTTTCTTTAATTAACAAAATCCTACAACTTACAGAATATTTAAATGTTGTGCACACGCACTAAGTACAAAATATATCAGACAAAGACAAAATGTGAATACTAAACATAGTAGCAAATCAGAAAAGTATATACAAATTATTTGACAGATAAAGTGCACAGGCACTGAAAAAATTCTTTAGCATATGCAGAACAAATAAACAGACTGGGAAGAATAATTAGATGTAGTACATAAAGTAAATGTTGTGCACACGCACTAAGTACAAAATATATCAGACAAAGACAAAATGTGAGTACAAAACATAGTAGCAAATCAGAAAAGTATATACAAATTATTTGACAGATAAAGTGCACAGGCACTGAAAAAATTCTTTAGCATATTCATAACAAATAAACAGACTGGCAAAAAATATTATGTTGACAAGTGACATAAGTGTACTCGCATTGGAGTTCAGCGAATCGAAAAATGTATAACCTATGAACATAAATGATGTTACCAAAAAATTTTTCTTTATGTGACAAGAATCAGGATAGGAAAGGGAAGGATTGCATCATGGTTGTAGCACTTTAGATTGCACACAGCTGCTCTGAAAGTCCATATCTTTCCACAGAAGTACAACACCAAGTGACACAACTTGAAGTTCTTTTCCCATCAGAATTTATCAGTGTAGCCAAGACACTGAACTGTCGTAGTAATGTTCCATGTTTTCATTTTGGCAGTACATTAGGTACACCAAACAGTGGGACCATAATAATGTCTTCATCGCTCATGGTGGTGGACAGCATGTCGTGTCAACACCACACTCTTACAAGGCACACCAACGTAGAATTAGTGCAAAACCAAATATAGTGCTCCATGATCACTAGGATAAACAGGACAAATGGACATTGCAATAATTCAGGGTAGTCAGCTTATGAGGTGAAGGACATCAAGTCACATAATATTGACAATTACAGACTTAATTAGCAGTTTGTGGCATTCATAGCCCAGTTATTGAACATTTCTGTACCAAGTATGTAGTATTACAGAAAAATGTTCATTGATTGTTTTACATAGAATCAGTAGCCTTCTTTTCCTGGTTACAAAGCATTATGAAGTAATCGCATTCCTTTCAGTTACAGAGTATAATTAAGAATCATTAACCTTCTCCTAATTACAGTTAATTAATCATTTTCATTCCAATAATCATTAGCCTTTTCCTAATTACAGTTAATTAATCATTTGTCGTTAATTAATCATTTGTCTAATTACAGTTAATTAATCATTTGTCGTTAATTAATCATTTGTCTAATTACAGTTAATTAATTAATCATTTGTCATTTCAATATAGTAAGAATTATTAGCCTTAATTAATTACAAAGCATTATTAAACAGTACCATAGTTAATTAATTATGTGTCATTCCAATCTATTAAGAATCATTAGTCTTTTCCTAATTACAAAGCATTATGAAACAGTCACATTCATTTCCAACAACAAAGTATCAACATTGGAAACAAGAGCTAATCAATGGCATAATTAATAACAATTCGTGGAGTGACATTAATTATTGGCACTCAGTGGCCAGCAAGTATTGAATACAATCATCATTCAGTATTATTCAGGTTATTACGAAGTCATTATTAAAAATCAGTTAATTACAGTCAAATCATTAATAATCACAGGCAGTATAAGTGGTATCATTACAATAAACAGTGGCAGTTATTAGCTAGTGACAAAGCATCATTTTGAATATAGTCTCATTAAGAGGTCATTAATCAAGTGACATGCTATTCAGAGTTGATCAGTATTATTCAGAATTATCATAAACTAGTGACATTATGTGGGACTGGTAATACATGTTTTTTGTTAGCAATGCATTGCGTTGGGATCGATAATTAATTGCTGAGGCATAATACTTTTTGCTTTTGACCTATTGCTGCAAATGAGGATAGGTAACGTCATTCGTCATGAGTCAGCTGTAGCAAGATTATGCAACAAGGCAGTACATGTGATCACATTTATAAATGATAAACACAAATGGGTAAAAAATATAAAAATGCAAGTACTAGAACAGGTATAATAAGTAACAGGTTTAGTAAGTGTCATGAAAAACTTCTCCTGGAAAAAATACAAAAACGGATTATTGACCTGAAAGAAGAAACGCACACTATGCTGAAAAGTAGTGAACTTCGAATTAACAAGTAGTGAAATGTGTATAAAATGTGTTCCATAGCTGTCCTTTCCAAAACTTTCCGTCATCCTACTATGCAATGTAACACCTGCTGTCAAAGCAAACTGCAACAAATACTTAAATAACTACGTAGCATAAATACATTACTTCAACATTATCCTCATCTGTAAAGAAAAAAAAACTTCATTATCCATATCATCATAACTTCACCATTATCATCACCTGTAAAGAAAAACTTCATTATTCATAATACCATTTCCTTCATCATTATTCATCAGTATTCATTATCATCTGCAAAAAATCACTTCATTACTCATTACATAACTATTCCTTATCTCTAGCATATTTCATCACTAAAACTAAGATGTGTAGTTCTCTCTGACAGCCTGCATCAATCACCTTGTATTCTGAAAGAAAAAATTAGTTAAGACTGCTATTCTTCGATGAGTATAGTATATTCTTGTTAATGTTTGTTAATCCTGATCCATTTACTCTTCCTCATAAAGTTATTGCATCTCCTTTCGTTTATTCCGTAGGTGAAATTCCCATTTATGTTAAATTTATTTCTTAGAATCATCATTCCTTTCTGAAACTGATGAACAAAGATTAATGTCCTGCATTTAAATCATATACCCACTAGATAATGACTGGTTTATGGTGACATAATTAACCATACAGCATAACATGACAGAAAACGTAATATGTTAAAGACGTTGACAGTGTTCAGATGCAAAAATGTACACAGAATAATACAATGCAGTAGCAAAAAAATGTGAAACAGTCACGATGTTGAGATGTCATAAGGCAAAAAAATGTCAAAGTCGACTGGTGTGTGTTATATCTTAACTATTTCATAGTGCATACAAACAAAACTGGAGTACAATCATACACACAAAAAAAAGTGGAAAATGTGCACGGTCTGATGTGTAACGACAAGAAGAGCGACCTGCTAACTTTACCTTGCCGGGCACTTGCCAAGAAAAAATACGATAATCATCAATAAGTAGTCACATAAATATAATTGCAGAAATAGTCATAAATGTGTAAATTCATCTGGAAAAATATGCACGGTCTGATGTGTAACGACAAGAAAAGCGACCTGCTAACCTTACCTTGCCGGGCACTTGCCAAGAAAAAATACGATAATCATCAATAAGTAGTCACATAAATATAATTGCTTTAGTAAATGGCATCATAGTGTGTTGAATCATACAGTGGTTTCACTCAATAAACGGTTTAATGTTTGATATATGGTGATTGCCTTTCGATTTTCTGGTTCTCAAAGTTTCGACGTGTACAACATTGGGGTGAGGGATGCTGCGAATCCGATACGGACCTGCGTATAGAAGTTCAAATTTACTGCACTTACCTTTTAATTTACTGGATAAATAGTGTGTACGTATCAATATCTTCTGTCCAACGTGAAAGTCGCGGCGTGTACAAACCTGTTTTTGCTGTCTTCTCCGGCGCTCTGCGGCACGTTTGATGTTGTTCAGCGCAATGTCAATTATTTCGTGGTGTCGTAGGCGACGATTTTTGGGGAATTCTATTAATTCTTTAATTTTGTTCGGTGGTTCAACGTTTTTCAGTATAACAGTCGGAGATAGCATAGTGGATTCATTTGGAATGGAATTAATTACATCTTGGAATGAGAGTATGTGTGTATCCCAATCAATATGTCTTTTGTGGCAGTATATTCGGCACAGCTTACCAATTTCTTTCATTAATCTTTCACAGGGGTTCGAAGAAGCGTGGTACTTGGATATATAAATCGGAGAAATGTTTCTAGCTCGTAACATGCGTGTCCATATACTACTACGAAATTGTGATCCATTGTCGGAAATTACTTTCATTACATGCCCTACATGAGATAGAAAATGTTTTACAAATGCATTTGAAACAGTTTTAGCAGTAGCTTTGCGTAATGGAGTGAAAGTAACAAATTTTGAAGTGAGCTCAACAGCGACAAAAATGTAGCAAAAACCTCTGTTAGTTCTCGGAATCGGACCAAAAATATCTACTGCGGCCATATGTCTTAATTTAACAGGTACAATGGGATATAAAGGAGGAATATGTGAAGTGGTGTCTGATTTAGCTTTCTAGCAAATTTTACAAGACGCTAAAACTCGTCGTATACGTTTCTCCATGTTGGTAAAATAACAGTTCTGTCTCAGTATAAGAAAACATTTTCGTGCTCCGTAATGTGCGTAACTTAAATGAGTGTACCAAATTAATTTGTTGACCAGTTCGTCAGGAATGCATAATAACCAATTGTTGCTGTCAGGATAAGAGCGGCGAAACAGAATGTCATTGCGTACAGTGTAGTGGTGTCTAATCGTAACATTTTTCCTATCTTGCCAAAGCTGTTTAATTTCTTTCCACACATTGTCTTTGTTTTGTTCTTGTGCTATGTCCTGTAATGACGATGAAATAAAATTTTCAAATGCAACTTGCTGAATGTACATGACACTGAAATTTGCTTTGCAGAAGTGGGTTGCTACGTCTTGCTGATTGTTGCTGAGAGAACGCGATAGTGCGTCTGCTATAACATTTTGTGTGCCGGGAATGTGAACAATCGTAAAATTAAATTCCTGTAAATACAGCTTCCATCTACTTAATCTATCGTGAGTGAATTTGGCTGAAAGCAAAAATTGTATGGCTCTATGGTCAGTGTAAACGGTGGTGTGTTTGCCATAAAGAAAATGCCTAAATCTCGTGAAAGCCCATACAACACATAATGTTTCCAATTCTGTAACAGAATAATTTCGTTCAGCAGGTGACAGAACGCGGCTTGCAAATGCGATGTTTTTGACTACTATTGAACCATCTTCTTCAATTTCCTGGAAAATATGTACGCCTAAAGCGGTGTTGGAACTGTCGGTGGCAATGGAAAAATTTCTAGTAAGATCAGGGTGCGATAAAAGTGGTGCATTCAACAAAGCATGTTTCAGGTTCATGAATTCAGAGTGTGCTTGCTTATCCCAAGACCAAATACTGTTTTTACCTGTTAAATGGCATAATCTGGGTGTGTCTAAAGCAGAGTGATGAATAAATTTACGAAAAAAGTTAATTAAGCCCAAAAAACTGCGTAATTGCTTCTTCGTCGTAGGAACACTAATGTCACGTAGAGCCTGAAGTTTTTCTGGATCAGGCGCAATGCCTTCTGCTGAAATTACGTGTCCAAGAAATTTTATGGAGGTTTTGCCAAAATGCGATTTACTGAGGTTAACTGTAAGTCCTTGTGCATGAAAAGTTTGTAACAGTTGTTCAAGAATCAGATTGTGTTCGGACCAGTTAGCTTCTGCGATAAGAATGTCGTCTACATACGTCGTAATTCTGTCCTTAATGCAAACGTGCGTCGGATGGCGTCAAAATTAATAACATTTTCGTGAACAAAATTCTGCGTGTCAAAATTAATGTTTGCGTTACTGTAATATGCAATCTGTACTGTGTCTGGTCAAATTCTGTCGTACGTGCTATTATTTACGGGAGAATGTTGTGGCATATCCACTATATGAACTGTTCTGTTATTTCTTACTGACCTATTACGCTATCGATGACACCTATTGTCTGTTTCATTCATCATTATTTGTTGTTGCTGATGTTGTTGCTGCTAATAAGATCGACAGTTATTAAATGTACGCTGAAAATTGTGCTCGTTATTTTTACGTCTGTCATGATAGTAATTTCTATACGGCGCATTGCGATACGAGTTGAAATAGTGTGTTGTCTGTACGTAGTTATTTCTTTGCTGCCATGCGTTACTATTTGTTGGGACTGGGACTATACGTGCACGCGGCGAAACATTAAAGTTTGGTTGACCTTGTAGACTGCATTGTTGGTTTGGTATGCTAAGCGGTTGACTTTCATGCTATTGTGGTGAAAAACATCTATTGTTACAAAAATGTGGTTCCGATTGCTCAAAATTTTATACATACTGATGATTACGATTTTATCTGTAATTAAAATTACGGCGGTAGTTGTCATCACGGGAGTGCCTACTGAAAATTGTCACATTCGGTAAAATATTTGTCATATCCGGTTTTCATTACTTGTTTCTTAATACTAGGTAGAGCAATAGTTAAAGAGCAGTTTGGATAGATATAAAGGATAGTAGAAGAAAAGGCAGCAGTGCAGAAAACTAAAGATGAAATAGCACTACTACAGCTCGGGGCCCTATGCTCGCTACGGCACATATTCATTAAAGCGTAATGAATCCCCTGAGGTCTTTTACGCACTGCAAATAAATTTTAGCTTTTGCGTTGCAAGCAATAGCGGTAAAATTCCAAAAGTAAATAGTTGTATCCATGTTAATTCAAGTTTCCTTATTACGGGCAATGCTGATGAAAATACAATAGCAAATTGTCGCCTCTGGTTCAAAGCTAGCTTCTGCATTACAGGCAATAGCGGTGAAAGCACAAAAATAAATTGTCGTATACAGTGCAAATCGTGTATCTGTGCGCTGTCATTATTAAATTCCTTACATTTTCTTACAAATGCAAACTGCTTATTATCAAAGTTCTCGTCACTGAATTTGAGAACACGTTCAGGTTTGTGTGAAAGTCGGTTTGTCTGTGTCATTTCGGATCTCAAGTTGCATAGCTTTTCAGATTTTAAATCGCGTGGCTTTTCGGATTTTACGTCTCGTAGTCTCTGTAAATTGCTCACATTATACGCGTTGCGCGAGTCTGACACATGTTCATAAAGTGGCGTCTGTTTTGTATTATTAACAGAAGTGTTTTTCATTTCTGTTACTTCTTGTTGTAAATTTGATAATTTCCTACGTAACGTGTTGTTAGATGAATCGATCTCATTAATAGTCTGCTGTAAATTTTGAAATTCAGGCGTTTGGATAAATGAAACCGGTGCAGTATCGTCTGATTTATTGTCATTAGCATTTTCGATAACATCAATACGACTGGCCAATTCATCACATTTTTCAGTCAATATCTTAACCTGATCATCGGTTTTAGAATCAGACGCATTAATCTGTTTTTGCAACTTGCGCGTAGTTTCGCTCAGTTTTTTAACATCAGCTTTGATGACATCGCAATCCTGTGTTAGATCTAGTTGTTCGAATCTATCTGTCACTGTTTGAATATTTACTGTGTGTGTATCTGTTTTTGATTTAAGGTCAGAAATTTCATCCCGTAATTCCGCGTTCAATTGTTCTATGGTATTAATTTTGTCGGACACTGTAGTAATATTATTGTCTACATACGTCTTCGCTTTCGCGAATATTTTACGTTTGTCCTCTTGTCTCTGTGCAGTGATTGTTTCCATGACTTGTCGTTTTACTTTGTTTTGATCTTGAATAAATCTGCGGAAACGCGTATTACTGTTCTGTATGTGCTGACTAAAGCGCTCGTTAATCTGAGTGTTCTGCTGTTCGAATTTCGCGTCTATCTTTGCGTCCATAGTGCGCGAAAGTTCTACCGTCATTGCTTTAAACTCGTCCCGTAATTGTGCAGCTTTTTCAGAGCATTGTTTAGCGACTCCGCTAATTTCGTCTCTGAGTGTTTCTGTTGCGACTGTTTGCATTTCTCTTAATTCTTGCGCAACAGATTTAATTTCTTCGCTATTTTTTCGTGAACAAGCCTCAATTTCCACGCGCAACTGTTCCTTAGTGTCATGGCACTGCGCGGCAACGTCTCTAATTTGTTCACTAAGTTTGTCTTGTTTTTTGTCATTATTGTCAAGTTTTTCGTTAATTTTATTAAATTTTTTATCCTGTTCACTAAATTGTTGTTTGAAATTGTTGTTTATTTTCTCACTTTGCTGTTGTATCAAACTTGTCATAATTCGTACCAAGTCAAAATTAGCGTTTATATTCTCTGCGCTGTTTAGTGGTGGATCTGGAATTGTCTCGTTTACTGTAACCATTTGGTTATTCTGTATTGTAGAAAAAGGTTTGCCAGTCAAATGTATACTATCAGTCATTGTTTCGGAATTAAATAAATCTGTCGTACCTTGTGTATCCTCTTCATTTTCATTAGACAAATTTGTCTGTTCGTTACTTGGGTTTTCCAAATCGGGTGTGTTAAGCTCTGCAGCGCTCATTACAATAGAGCGCTCCGCGTCATCAATTGTCGTCAAGTTAACAGATGAGACAATTGAGTTCGTTTGTTCATCATTAAGGTGAAAGTCATCATTAGTGGTTGGAATGCACTGATTGTTAGTGAACGCAGGATTGACATCATTACGTTGCGTATCACAATTACTATCGGTCACGTTGTTTAAGTCGGTAATTTCATTCACAATACTTCGCGATACACTATTCACAGTCTTTCGCGGCATTTTTACAATAGTCAAAATTTTTCACAAAACAAATCAACACAATGCAAAAGCAACACACAAATACAACAAAGCAACAAATTGCCGTTGACCTGTAGAGAGAAAGCCACAATATTATTAAAAGCGTTGCGCTAAATCCTAATTATATCTAAGCAAACAAGAGCAGATATCTGACTGTTGTTCAAAAGACTCTCAACGAAATACGATCCTGGACTGGGTGTCGCCAAGTGTAACCTCCCCACCGTAATTTTAAAAGAAAAAGAAAATGACAATACTCAATACAAATGGGAGCCGAGTGTAACCTCCCCACAAAAATTTAAATGAAACGACTGACAATACTTAATAGAAATGGGAGCCGAGTGTAACGTCCCCACAATAATTTTCAAAAATTATGGACAATATTATTTAAGAATGCTAATGTACATTGCTCTATGCGTAACCTGCCCACAATGAAATGTACTGACAATGGCAACAAAATGTAAAATTCGCAATCTGACTCAAATATAAATTCTTCACAAAATTTAAAGTCCGTTCAGTGACAAGAAAATACAATTAAACCGAAATATCGGTCTTTGGCCCTGTGTAAAACAATCAGAATTAAAGTCTTACCTCAGAATAAATGGATGTCACATATCTGCTCTTGTTGTTGCGCACCGCTTGGAGGAACTGCATTGCAAATAATAATATTCTCTTTTTTTTTTGTGTTTTTAGTGGAATTTTTCTTCAAAAGAAGTGGAATGAAATGGGAAGTGCAACGAAATCTTGAGTTCAATAAAAAATTAAATTTTTGAGAAAATGCTTTTGAAATAAAAAAATTATTATTGGGAGACTTGTTGGAGAATAATTACAATAAATAAAATTTTTCATTATCTAATGATTATATTAATTAACAGTATACCTTATTCCTCATCTTGACCAGTGTTGCCGACCGCCTACATCACACAACCGCACTGGGCTGCTACTACTGACCGACCGCTCTGCATGACGACTACAGACTGAGTACTGCTCTCAACTAGACAGAGCTACAGACTCGCAACGACTACTTGACTGCACTGGCCTACAGCTACTAACAGACTGAGCAACGACTACTACTGACTGAGAACCGCTCGCAACACTCGCGCGGTCAAGCGCAAACTCTCTGGTCACAGATGCTACAATGCCTCGCCATCGCTGCTGCGTTACATACGTGATAAATAAAATTTTTCATTATCTAATGATTATATTAATTAACAGTATACCTTATTCCTCATCTTGACCAGTGTTGCCGAGCGCCTACATCACACAACCGCACTGGGCTGCTACTACTGACCGACCGCTCTGCATGACGACTACAGACTGAGTACTGCTCTCAACTAGACAGAGCTGCAGACTCGCAACGACTACTGAACTGACAGACTCGCAACGACTGACAGACAGACTGAGAACCGCTCGCAACACTCGCGCGGTCAAGCGCATACTCTCTGGTCACAGATGCTACAATGCCTCGCCATCGCTGCTGCGTTACATACGTGTTTCAATATATATATATATATATATATATATATGCTTTCGACTTTCGTTCATGTGTACCTGAATATAAATGTCAAATGGTTCAAATGGCTCTGAGCACTATGGGATTTAACATCTGAGGTCATCAGTCCCCTAAAGCTTAGAACTATTTAAACCTAACTAACCTAAGGACATCACACACATCCATGCCCGAGGCAGGATTCGAACCTGCGACAGTAGCCGTCGCGCTGATTCAGACTGAAGCGCCTAGAACCGCTCGGCCACTGCCGCCGGCCAATTAATTTCAGATTTAAGATTGTTTGTTCGCAGTACCGCTCTTTCCTAAACCATCCAGTTGACTTTCCAGTAAATTTTGTAAAGCTTCTGAAAGAATTATATAAGTAACTAAAAGGACAGAAATTCCTCTGCAGTTGTTGGTGTCAGTTTTTATTTCCACCTTGTAGTTTTTTGACTGTGCCAGCACCTACAATTTTCTACATTCCAGCAATTAATGAATCTTCCCTGTGGACGTTACCATTCTTCAACTCTTTAGTGACATTCAGGATTTCATCCATTTTGAAGGAAGGGGGCGGTTCTGTGTTTGTGTAATTCCAGTTTGTGTAAGTGCTGTCAATACCTCTCTCTAGAAACGTTTCTCTTATTTCCTCATTCCTTAACAACTTCTTGAGATAGTAGGTTAACATTTAAAACTTTTCTTAGTTATTTATAGCTCATTTTTCCATCAATTAAGATGGGAAAGCATAAGTTAGATGGCTGGTAGGTTTGGACGCTTTGTTTTAAAGTTTTATGGAAGTTGCGGTTTATTCTTATTATTATTACCGTCACAATATCTGAGGAAATGGGATTAGAAAATACATCAGATTATCGTGACATTTATACGTATGGTCAGTTTCACAGGTTTTAATAAATTTCGAGTCGAAAGCCAAGTCATGTAGATTCAATTTCTTCCTGTGTGGAGATTACCACTTTAATGTCAGATTATTCAGGTTCTTTAATTGTATACATTGGGCAGACCATGCAGACATCATTATAAGGCTCTTCATTTGATATATTAGGTTTCATGAAGGTATTCCACGTATTGACGACAGTTTTGTCAACTTCGTGTTCATTAGACTAAGGACTGAGATTAAACAGCGGCTTTAACATAGTAAATAAGTCACCACAATGTTCTACATGTGAAGCTTCAGGTACACTACTACATGCAATAAGTTTCCTTCGTTACCGAAAGAGTAGGCGTATGTAGCGATTTTTTTTTTAGTTGCCATGGATGAAACAGCACCGTTCATTCATCCTAGAAAGTGTATATCACTTAAACGATGTACTATTTATTCAAAGGTTTTATTCGCCATAGGTTTTTCGAAGATCGTCTAGGTAACGTAAAGGATCACAATTACTAAATTAATAAAAATTATGGGACTAGACCTTCGTTTAGGAAGGAAAAGTCAGGAAACCATAGCAGCAGTTAAAATAAGAGATTTTTATTTTGTTAGGAAAACTGCAGGTCCGGAATTTTTCAATGGTTTCTGTATGAGAATACCCTCACAATATAAAAATAATACAAAACATTAAATTTGATATCACGTCTCGTACCTATCAGAGAACGTACGTCATTCAACAGAGACCAAAGCCTTATAGCATTGGATTTCACTTCATTACCTAAAAAATTTATTAGGAGGAAGAAGGAAAATACATTTTTTCAAATTCATAATTATTAGAGGGAAATGTAGATCGTGCTTAATTTGAACAGTGTATTTAGGAATAGTATCGTTTCTCCAACACAGCTATTATCTATTGAAAACAAAATCCATTAGCAAAAATGTATACCGTGAGGCTGTATTTAATGCTTCCAGTTCCTTAACGAGATGCTTACTGGGTGTGCATGTGAAACGTATAGTTCTTAATTAAAGATCATTCTTTAAAACTGTTCATGAAACATTAGTGAATATATGAAACTACCAGAATAATCTGGGTGTGTATTTACTCCAGTTTCTTCAGTTTATCCTTCCCCTTCTCTTCGTCCACCTCCTGCATCCTCCACACTCTTTCTCCTCTACCCCTCTCTGTGTCTATTTACTGGTCCCCTCTCTCTGTCCACCTGCTCCACCCCCAACTATCTGTTCCTTTCCAAAGTGTCTATGTACTCCTCCCCCACTATTTGACTCTCCCATCTGTCTAATTGTTCCTTCCACTCTATCAATCTGCTCCTCCTGCCTCTGCCTATCTCCCATACCATCCTCTGTCACGATCTCCCCCTATTTCCCTCTCTCTACCTCACCTGCTATATCTACCCCTCCCCCCTCTCTGTCCATCTTCGGTACGCACTATCTTTGGCCAGTTCCTCCTCCCCCCTCTCTCACACCAACTCATCCTCAATTTTCTCTCTGTCCAGCTGCTGCTTTTCCATGTTATTGTCCATTACCTCTTCCACGTCTCACGGCCATCTCTTCCTCCACACTCAGTCTACCTCCTCCTCCTCCTCCCTCTATCTCCTCTTGTTTCCTTCCAATGTCTACCCCCTCCTTCCCCTCTCATTGTCCATCTCCTCAAATTCCCTTTCTCTGTCTACTTAACCGTATTTTCTCCTCTGTCCATTGTCTCCCCCCTCATATCAGTGTCTATGTCCACATTGCCCCTCTTTGTCTGTCCATCTCTTCCTCCCTCTTCTCTCTCTACGTTATCCCCCCTCCACCTCAACAGGTGGTTGCTGGTTCTCAGCACCACACTATTTCTTTCCAAATAGTAATATGATTAGCTGAAATCGGTCCAGGCGATTAGGTCTTGTTTTGTACAGTTTCTGCCTGCATACGCAGATATAACACTTATTTAATATACATTTCATATCACATCTTTCACCTGTACCTCTTGTAGATTTTGCCTGCAGTTTCGTTCTCACGCTACTCAACACTTGTGACGTAGTATCGCTCGAAATATTCGTCTTAATGTAATATAATTATGTAAATACATTCAGCGGTAAATGTGGATAATATATGAGAAATGTGTTGTGAATATAGTATTATAAAAATAATAAATTAAAAGGCCATGCATTACAGGGCAGTTTTACTGCATGAACAACAAAAATGTAATAAACGGTAAAATATCTTACTTTCGCCAGCTTCAGAGGGGCATCAACGGGAAAAAACATTTTAAAAGACAGAAATTGTGTATAACGTTTGTTGCAAATCACTAAGTGCTCTCACTCTCAAATATTGGATTAGTCTAGTTTTGGTATTCACGTGTCTCATCCCATTGGTAGGTGGTTCCTGCCTCTGCAACGATTATATATATATATATATATATATATATATATATATATATATATATATGTGTGTGTGTGTGTGTGTGTGTGTGTGTGTGTGTCAGAAAAACCAAGGATCCGTGCGTTATAAACGTGTTTCTACATCTGAAAGATTACTTATATTCAAATTTCGCGCTAGTTGCATAAGATTATGCACATCAGTTTAGAGTTACATACATGCTGTTACGGCCGTTAGGCCTTCTGCCGCCGAGCAGTGTGTCAGCAGTACGCAATTAGCAGCATTACTGCATTTACTAGGCAGCCTTGTATTTTAATAACCGTTTAAATTTTGTGTCGAATTGTTTGTGCTCTCTGTAGATTAGGTCAGACGTTCTTTGCACAACAGTATTTAGCATGGAAAGGGACTGAGACTGCTGTGTTCGGATGCTTCAGGCAATGTTGGCTTCGGTCACACAGCTTGAGGCTGTTGCCAATTGGCATCAATGTGGGGGTCCAGGCGGGGGTTTGTCGGGGACGGCCAGCTCGTCCCACGCATCCCCCAATCGGACTACGGCTGTGGCTGCCCGGAATACTGCCCACATTGAGGCTGATCCCTCACCTGTGGTAGAGTGGGAGGTCGTCTCGAGGTGTGGCAGGGGGCGAAAGACATTCCGGAGGGCTGAGCAGAAGGCCTCTCCAGTTTGTCTGACGAACCGGTTTCAGGCTCTGTCTCAGGCTGACACTGATCTTCGGCTGGACATGGCTGTTTATCCTGTTCCAGAGGTTGCCCCTCAGTTTGCAAGATCCGGGCGGTCACAGGGGGTGGGCTAGCTGGTAGTTGGGAGCTCCCATGTCAGGCGCGTAATGGGATCCGTTAGGGATATGGCTGCGAGGGAGGGGAAGAAAACCAATGTGCACTCCGTATGCATACCGGGGTGTCATTCCCGATGCGGAAAGGGTCCTTCCGGATGCCATGAAGGGTACAGGGTGCACCCATCTGCAGGTGGTCGCTCATGTCGGCACCAATGATGTGTGTCGCTATGGAACGGAGGAAATCCTCTCTGGCTTCCGGCGGCTATCTGATTTGGTGAAGACTGCCAGTCTCGCTAGCGGGATAAAAGCAGAGCTCACCATCTGCAGCATCGTCGACAGGACTGACTGCGGACCTTTGGTACAGACCCGAGTGGAGGGTCTGAAACAGAGGCTGAGACGGTTCTGCGACCGTGTGGGCTGCAGATTCATCGACTTGCGCCATAGAATGAAGGGGTTTTGGGTTCCGCTGGATAGGTCAGGAGTCCACTACACAGAGCAGGTGGTTACACGGGTAGCAGGAGTTGTGTGGCGTGGACAGGGCAGTTTTTTAGGTTAGATGGATTCGGGCAAGTACAGAAAGGGCAACAGCCCCAAAGGGTGCGTGGCAAGGTCAGGACATGTGGGGACCAAGCAGCATTCGGTATTGTAATTGTAAACTGTCGAAGCTGCGTTGGTAAAGTACCGGGACTTCAAGCACTGATAGAAAGCACCGAAGCTGAAATCGTTATAGGTACGGAAGGCTGGCTGAAGCCAGAGATAAATTCTGCCGAAATTTTTACAAAGACACAGACGGTGTTTAGAAAGGATAGACTGCATGATACCGGTAGTAGCGTGTTTGTCGCTGTTAGTAGTAGTTTATCCTGTAGTGAAATAGAAGTGGATAGTTCCTGTGAATAATTGTGGATGGAGGTTATACTCAACAACCGAGCTAAGTTAGTAATTGGCACCTTTTACCGACCTCCCAACTCAGCAGCATTAGTGGCAGAGCAACTGAGAGAAAATCTGGAATACATTTCACATAAATTTCCTTAGCATGTTATAGTCTTGGGTGGAGATTTCAATTTACCAGATATAGATTGGGACACTCAGATGTTTAGGACGGGTGGTGGGTACAGAGCATCGAGTGACATTATACTGAGTGCACTATCCGAAAATTACCTCGAGCAATTAAACAGAGAACCGACTCGTGGAGATAACATCTTGGACCTACTGATAACAAACAGACCCGAACTCTTCGACTCTGTAAGTGCAGAACAGGGAATCAGTGATCATAAGGCCGTTGGAGCATCCCTGAATATGGAAGTAAATAGGAATATATAAACAGGGAGGAAGGTTTATCTGTTTAGCAAGAGTAATAGAAGGCAGATTTCAGACTACCTAATAGATCAAAACGAAAATTTCTGTTCTGACGCTGACAATGTTGAGTGTTATGGAAAAAGTTCAAGGCAATCGTAAATTACGTTTTAGACAGGTTTGTGACGAGTAAAACTGTGAGGGACGGGAAAAACCCACCGTGGTTCAACAACAAAGCTAGGAAACTACTGAGAAAGCAAAGAGAGCTTCATTGTACATTTAAACGCAGCCAAAACCTCTCAGGCAAACAGAAGCTCAACGATGTCAAGTTAGCGTAAGGAGGGCTATACGTGAAGCGTTCAGTGAATTCGAAAGTAAAATTCTATGTACCGACTTGACAAAAAATCCTAGGAAGTTCTGGTCTTACGTTAAATCAGTAAGTGGATCGAAACAGCGTATCCAGGCACTCTGGAATGATACTGGCATTGAAACAGAGGATGACACGTGTGAAGCTGAAGTACTAAACACCTTTTCCCAAAGCTGTTTCACAGAAGAAGACCGCACTGCAGTTCCTTCTCTAAATCCTCGCACGGACGAAAAAATGGCTGACGTCGAAATAAGTGACCAAGGAAAACAAAAGCAACTCAAATCACTCAACAGAGGAAAGTCCACTGGACCTGACGGGATACCAATTCTACACAAAGTACGCGAAAGAACTTGACCCCCTTCTAACAGCCGTGTACCGCAATCTCGCTTTGTTTGTTCATGAGACCCAGAAAACATTAGATACACTCTCCCAGGTAGATGCCATTTTCCTTGACTTCCGGAAGGCTTTCGATACAGTTCCGCACTGTAGCCTGATAAACAAAGTAAGAGCCTACGGAATACCCGACCAGCTGTGTGGCTGGATTGAAGAGTTTTTAGCAAACAGAACACAGCACGTTGGTGTCAATGGAGAGACGTCTACAGACGTTAAAGTAACCTCTGGCGTGCCACAGGGGAGTGTTATGGGACCATTGCTTTTCACAATATATATAAATGAATTAGTAGATGGTGTCGGAAGTTCCATGCAGCTTTTCGCGGATGATGCTGTAGGATACAGAGAAGTTGCAGCATTAAAAAATTGTAGCGAAATGCAAGAAGATCTGCAGCGGATAGGCACTTGGTGCAGGGAGTGGCAACTGACTCTTAACGTAGATAAATGTAATGTATTGCGAATACGTAGACAGAAGGATCGTTTATTGTATGATTATATGATAGAGGAACAAACACTCGTAGCAGTTACTGCTGTGAAATATCTGGGGGTATAAGTATCGAACGATATGAAGCGGAATGGTTATATAAAATTAGTTGTTGGTAAGGCGGGTGCCAGGTTGAGATGCCTTAGGAGAGTCCTTAGAAAATGTAGTCCATCAGCAAAGGAGGTGGCTTACAAATCACTAGTTCGACCTATACTCGGGTTGATAGAGGAGATAGAGAAGATCCAAAGAAGAGCGGCTCGTTTCGTCACAGGGTTATTTGGTAAACGTGATAGGTTACGGAGGTGTTTAGCAAACTCAAGTGGCACACTCTGGAAGAGAGGCCCTCTGCATCGCGGTGTAGCTTGCTGTCCAGGTTTCCAGAGCATGCGTTTCTGGTTGAGGTATCGAATACATTGCTTCCCCCTACTTATACCTCCCGAGGAGATGATGAATGTAAAATTAGAGTGATTCGAGCGCGCACGGAGGGTTTTCCGGCAGTCGTTCTTCCCGCGAACCAGACGCGACTGGAACAGAAATGGGAGGTAATGGGAGTGCCTTATAAAGAGCCCTCCGCCACACATCGTTGTGTGGTTTTTACGGGGTATAGATGTAGATGTAGATGTATATGTTCACTGTCCTTTGAGATTCGGCTTGGCAAGTTGATTGAGCTGTGTCACTGCTCAAGTTACGTTCTAGAGAAACCAAAATTGCAATTTAACCACAGCTACCCAAAGGAGATAGGAAGCTGGGATCTTGGCTGATGGACAAATCTGTGATTGCTACATAATTTCAATTGCAACTAAAGAACAAATTTCACTATTCCAGGATTATAGAATCAGAATAAGAATATAAAAGTTTAATTCGGACCTTTGTCCTCTTAAGAAAATATACAACTGATTTAAACCGTCTGCCCCTTCCTCTATTTTTTTTTATTAAAAAAAAAGGGTACAAATAGAATTAGCAAAGATCAAGTCTTTAAATTTCGGACTCTTTTCCCTCACCAAACTTAGAAGAACTATGTGATTACATGATGAATAATATAAAAAACAGTATTTTAAAGATAGTAATTAGATCTGGTTGCAAAAGCATCACAGACAGTCACCACCATAAGCACACTATGAAGTTCATTGCTTACGTAACAAAAATTTACACATCACTAATGATTCAACTTGAGTTACTTATGAAAAGATCTCGTCCGTCCCGGCGGACTGGCCGGATATTTAACTAATGGATGGAAGCGCGGCTTATACACGGTGGTACTCGGAACAAACGAGTAGAAAGCAACCGCCAAACAATTTCGAAGATGATCAGGCTGCAAGCCAGGGCAGAAAACACGTCGAAGACACACGCGATCTCAGCCTGCCCGCCAAGTCGACAAACCCCATCCGCCTCACATACCAGATCAATTCTGCAACAGCAAATAACTCACGTGGCAGATAAATTCAACTCGTGATGAAGCTTTTTCAGAACCATGCAGGGCTTTCAAACTACTTGACTATCTATAACATAATTAAAAACCAAACGGAGACATTTACCGAATAAAAGGACAATTAAAATTACACTGACTTAACAAAGCTCTGCCCTTCATATTAAAAGACAGTCTAAAACCAAAACTGGGCGAAGAGCACACTAACTAATATACTACATAAAATTAACATTGCAAGGAACTTTTAAAACAAGCAGTACAACTCTATTCCCTTTTGCAATGCCGAAATAATTAAACTCACTTGGAAGCCTTAGACTTCGTAAGTTCCGTATAACACTCTCTTATTCAAAACCATTCATAACTGATCTCTGGTAGATACAACATGCCACCATAAGTTTCACAAATCTTCACAGGTTAACAGCAACTTGTGAATCATACGTAACTTAATGCTTCCAGTTACGCGATGAGAAGATGTCCAGGATGAGATGACGGGCCCGCCACCGTTTCGCACGCAAACGCGGCGACTAATCAGCACCGTGCACCCGGCGCGTGGCAAAACGGCAAGGACGGCAAGGACGGCGAGGACGGTGAGGTCAAGGCACAGTGGATCGAGACGAGGACCTGCCTTCAAAACGTGTTGCCTCGTAGAACGCCGACCTGAGAAAGACCCCGGTCACACGCCATGCCGGAAAACCAAAGGCGGAACAGTCACAGATACAACACCAGACGAGTTTGGATATTAGCGGCTCACTAACGTCTACCAACAATGCCTATAGGGGACAAAGACGCCATTATTAAAACCTCACTTGTAGCACAGCAACATAGTGTCTAACATAAGAAATTTTCGCAGCATTAATATTGTAGTTTTGGGCAACTGAGTAACTTTTACGTAATATTTTTGTCACTATTTTGTAAATACTTCCTTATGAAAGAAAATGAATATGTAATTTAAATGCAATATCTAAAAAGGAACTATGTAATAACATGGGGAAAGGACGCCGGTCTAGTCTGGGCGATTTGCTATCGGCAAAAGTCAAAGAGCATATTTGAAGTACTGAACACTGTTGCTGGACGGGATGCGCACAGTACAGGTGAATCTGGCGCGAGCTCTTGTGCAATACAGTCTGACAAAAGCACTCAGGGGTAGTGGTTGCTAGCGGCATATAGTGGGGCACACTGCAAGGTACCAAACGTTTTTCCAGAAAACAGGAACACTAGGAACATGTGTTATCAAATATTTCAAATCTCCGAAAGTGTAGGTCGGTTATACACTGAGTTTGAACGATGTGTAATAGGGCTACATGAAGCTGATGCCGGCCGCAGTGGCCGCGCGGTTCTAGGCGCTACAGTCTGGAACCGCGAGACCGCTACGATCGCAGGTTCGAATCCTGCCTCGGGCATGGATGTGTGTGATGTCCTTAGGTTTGTTAGGTTTAATTAGTTCTAAGTTCTAGCGGACTGATAACCTCAGAAGTTAAGTGCCATAGTGCTCAGAGCCATTTTTTGAAGCTGATGTTCGTTCTGCGATATTGCAGAATTATTGAACAGGAATGTACCCTGTGAACGTGATTGCTGTCAGCGGTATTCACGAGAATGTACGGTCGCAAGGAGCTCAGGTTCGCGACGGGCGCTAACGCCACACCCCCCTCCCCCCCTCGAGAGGAAACAAAATGGTTCAAAAACTGTGTGCTGGACCGCGACTCGAACTCGGGACGGTTCGCAGGAGAGCTTCTGTAATGTTAGGAAGATAGGAGACGAGGTACTGGCAGAAGTAAATCTGTGAGGACGGGGCGTGAGTCTTACTTGGGTAGCTCAGTTGGTAGAGCACTTGCCCGCGAAAGGCAAAGGTCCCGAGTTCGAGTCTCGGTCCGGCACACAGTTTTAATCTGCCAGGAAGTTTCATATAAGTACGTGGTATCATGTAACATTCCGCCAGTGCGGACAGTATTTTCTTCGCGATACATTACCCGTGTTAAAATGGACCGTTTACCAATTGCGGGAAAGGTTGATATCATGTTGATGTATGGCTATTGTGATCACAATGGCCAACGGGCGTGTGCTATATATGCTACTCGGTAGCCTAAGCGACATCATCCAAGTGTCCGGACCGTTCTCCGGAAGTATTCAGCCACATGTGAAACGTCAACCACGACCTACAACAAATGATGATGCCCAAGTAGGTATTTTTGTTACTGTCGCGGCTAATCCGCACATCAGTAGCAGACAAATTGTGCGAGAATCGGGAATCTCAAAAACGTCGGAGTTGAGAATGCCACATCAACATCGATTGCACCCGTACCATATTTCTATAGACCAGGAATTGCATGCCGCCGACTTGAATGTCGTGTACAGCTCGGCCACTATGCACAAGAGAAATTACGGGACGATCACAGATTTTTTGCACGCGTTCTATTCACCAACAGCGGAATGTACACCGGCATAATATGCACTATTGGGCAACGGAAAATCCACGATGGCTGCGACAAGTAGAACATCAGCGACCGTGGCAGGTTAATGTATGGTGCGGCATTATGGGAGGAAGGATAATTGGCCCCCATTTTATCGATGGCAATCTAAATGGTGCAATTTATAGTGATTTCCTACGTAATGTTCTAGCGATGTTACTACAAGATGTTTCACTGCATGACAGAATGGCGATGTACTTCCAACACGATGGATATACGGCACATAGCTCGCATGCGGTTGAAGCGGTATTGAATTGCATGTTTCATGACAGGTGGATTGGTCGTCGAAGCACCGTACCATGGCCCGCACGATCACCGGTTCTGACGTTCCCGGATTTCTTTCTGTGGGGAAGGTTAAAGGATATTTGCTATCGTTATCCACTGAAAATGCGTGACAACATGCATCAGCGCATTGTCAATGCATGGTTGAACATTACGGAAGACCAACTACTCGCTGTTGAGAGGAATGTCGTTACTCGTATTGCCAAATGAAATGAGGTTGACGGACATCAATTTGAGCATTTATTGCATTAATGTGGTACTTACAGGTAATCACGCTGTAACAAAAATGGTTCAAATGGCTCTGAGCATGGGACTTCACTTCTGAGGTCATCAGTCCCCTAGAACTTAGAACTACTTAAACCTAACTAAGGACATCACACACATCCATGCCCGAGGCAGGATTCGACCCTGCGACGGTAGCCGTCACGCGGTTCCCGACTGTAGCGCTTAGAACCACTCGTCCATCGCGGCCGGCACGCTGTAACAGCGTGCGTTCTCAGAAATTATAAGTTCACAAAGGCACATGTATCACATTGGAACAACCGAAATAAAATCTTCAAATGTACCTACGTTCCGAATTTTAATTTAAAAAACCCACCGGTTACCAACTGTTCGTCTAAAATTATGCGCCATACGTTTGTGAGTATTACATTACTATCTATCAGAAAGCGAAAAAAGTGGTCCTGCTAAAACATTCATATATCTTTACGTACTACACGAATATGTAATAAAAATGGGGGATTCCTACCTTAAAAAACGCAGTTGAAATCCGTTTGACCTATGGCATTGCCTTCTAGCGGGCCAACCACAGCGCCATCTGGTTTCCCCTTTGAAGCTAGACAAGTTTCGTTCTTTGTAGTATTTTCGTTTGACGCTTATTTCGTTATATATATATATATATATATATATATATATATATATATATATATATATATATATATAAAATTTACCTTGAGTTCGAACAAATGCAATGAACAGTGAATAGACTAGGCAGTTTTACACATTAAAAATGGAAAAGAAAGAATTTTGTGACGGCATAAATGAAAGATTAGGAACTAGAATATTTAGAATATATAGACGACATTTATTAATTATTGGAGCATATCCACTTTGAGAAGGAAAAATCCGTTGCATTGCTCGAAAATCTTAGTGAAACAATCAAAATCACCCAAAGAGTCATCGATGATCTTAACTTACAACACATTATCCTTTGAAAATTCCAATACGGGCTCAGTGGATGATAATTAAAGTGCATTTACTCCCGGAGGTCCAATGTGGGCTGTAATTATCGTATGGCAGCGAAAATTTGTACATATGCTAATGCGTTAACTAACCGATTTACGATGGAAAACAGATTAGCTTCAGCTGTGGCCACCATGTCCAAATCTGGCGCTGCACGCTGTTTGTATGATGTGATGATATCTATGTTTCCATTTGACAAAACTTGAATTGAATGAACAGCATATCTGTCGCGAAGAAAGACGGTGGGCTGTTAGTGTAACTGCATTAAGTGAACGACAGAAAATACAGTGCTGCATACAAAGCATATCACAGACTGAAATGTCGCATGAGAGGCCCGATGTTATTTACTCTTTGAAGAAGATGATAATGAAATTCGAAAACTCGAGTGAGCTGGGTGTGGCACCTAAAGAGGAAGGCGGCCTATCGCGGTGGAAGTTACTGATCAGCTTTCTGTTGCTGTAACTGACCATGCAGCAAGTGACCGGCATAGTGCTAGTGCTCGTGCAGTGTCACGAGAATTGTCCATCCGATTGTTAACAGTATGGAAACTTTTGGGGCTATTTCACATTGGTACCCGTACAAGATCCATGCGGTGCAGCAACTGAAACCTCATGATCCGCCGTATCATTCTGAATTTGCTCTTCTGTTTCTGGCACGGATCGAAGTCGATGACATGTGGCCGGGCAGTATTATATGGAAGGACGGCCACATTATACACTACAGGGTGCAGTGATTACACAAAACTACATACTTTGGTGCGCTGTTAAACTGCGTGTTACGCACGAGAAGTAATTGCACTTGCTGTACGTGACTGTGTGGATTCACAAGCATATTCGTTGTAAGTAGGTTGTATAGGTTCTTTTATTGGGAACGCCACGTACGGCTCTGTATGAAAATCACTGGCTGTGCTGTGTGCAGTCATTGTTGTTGGCTATTGTAGTGTTGGGCAGTTGGCTGTTAACAGCGCATAGCGTTGCGCAATTGGATGTGAGACGCCAGCAGTGGTGGATGTGGGGAGAGAGATGGTGGAGTTTTGAGAGCGGATGATCTGGACGTGTGTCCATCAGAGACAGTAAATTTGTAAGGCTGGATGTCATAAACTGATATATATCATGACTTTTGAGCACTATTAAGGTAAATACATTGTTTGTTCTTTATCAAAATCTTTCATTTGTAACTATGCCTAACAGTAGATAGTGCCTTCAGTAGTTAGAATCTTTTAATTAGCTGGCAGTAGTGACGCTCTCTGTATTGCAGTAGTTTGAGTAACGAAGATATTTGTGAGGTAAGTGATTCATGAAAGGTATAGGTTATTGTTAGTCAGGGCCATTCTTTTGTAGGGATTATTGAAAGTCAGATTGCGTTGCACTAAAAGTACTGTGTGTCAGTTTAAGCACAGTCATGTATAATTTTTCTAAGGGGACGTTTCATCGTTCTCGGTCCATTCTTCTTTGCAGAGAATACAACCAGAGGGCCTGTCAGGTTAACCGCGTCGTGTGAACGTTATCGATACGTCCTACTACAGGATGTGATTCCTGTTTTGGAAGAGTGCAACTGTTTACAACCACAGTTACATGCAGTACGGGGCAACACTTCATGTTATAAGCTATGCTTCATGCAGCTTCCCATGAACCTGTTACCTCCAGATATTTTCCACATGCATGGCCCGCAAGATCACCTGATATTAATCCATGTAATTTTTGGCTCTGCGTATGTCTAAGAGGACGGATAAACCAGGACACCTTCTACCAGTACATAGGAACAGACTGCTCATACACCACCGGAAGTGGTGTGAGCAACTGTTGTTCACGTCGTTTCCCGGCTGCAGCATCTCGTCGTCGTCTGCAGCGCTCATACTGAATAACTTTTGTGCGGGACGGTCAATACTAAAGTGAACTCTATTCTCTTCTCACTTGTTTGACATTTCCTGCCCTCTCCCCTGTTCCTAATCCAACACATACGGAAAAATTTCTATACGTATTTGTTGCACTGACAGTGCCAGATTTGTACCTGGTGGCCATAATTGGAATTATTTCTTTCCAGCGTAAATCGGTTCCGCATTAACGCATTAGACAAAAATGTCAAATGTGTGTGAACTTCGAAGGGACCAAACTGCTGAGGTCATCGGTCCCTAGACTTACACACTACTTAAACTAGCTTAAACTAACTTATGCTAAGGACAATACACACACCCATGACCGGGGGAGGGTGTAACCTCCCCACAAAAAATTGTATAAGTAATCTTATTCAAATGGTAATGGACATAGAGCTAAGTGTAGGCTCCCAGCAATGGAATTTAATGACAAAGACAATAAATGAAAAATAGCAATCTGAGCCATGTGTAAGCTCCCCACAAAATGAAAGTCAATTCAATAAAAATGAAATCTCAGTGACAATGAAAACGCAAATAGACCGAAATGTCGATCTTAGGCCCTGTTCTTACCTCAGTAACATTGCATCTGCTCTTATTTTTCGCCATAGCTTGGAGGAAATGCATCGCAAAAATTCTTTGAACTTAAGTAAATTTTTTCTTTAAGGAAATGCATGGGAAACTTTCTTTCAATAAAATGTTTGTTTTGTTAAAATGCTTGGTTTGAAAACAAAATTATTATTGGGGCGATTCTTGAACAAATTAATTACACTTAAGATGCATTACATTATCAGATGAGCGCAATGCTGCTTCATTACCTTATTTAAAAAATATACCTCGTCCTGAATCTTGACCAAAGGTCCATGTCGACGCCCGCCGACTCCTCACACACAACTCCGACTGTCTCTCGCGCGCTACTACATGCTCTCGCGACTCGCTACGTACAACTGAACTCTCTCGCAACTCGACCGCAACTGCACCTGCCGACTCCCTACATGCAACTGAACTCTCGCGCGGTCAAGCGCAGACTAGCAACGATAAATAACTCTCTGGTCAGAGATTCTGGCACGCCTCGCCATCGCTGTACTAAATACATACGCGGTTCATAACCCTCCACTGGGGGGGCAAAAATTTGGCAGCGATGGTGGGTCATTTGGACTTGCCATGAGCAACAAATTTTTTCTTAATTAATTAACTTTTACAATTTACAGGATATTCATATGTAGTACATGAATTAAATGTGGTGCACATGCAGCGAGTACAAAACATTTCAGACAATGACAATGAGTACAGAACATATGACATAAGTGCATAGTTACTGTCGTTCAGCACAAAACATATTAACACATGACATAAGTGTACATGCACTGAAAAACTCTTTAGCATTTTCATAACTAATAAACGCAATGGTAAAAAATCATGTTGACAAGTGACATAAGTGCACATGCACTGCAGTTGAGAATATATCAGCAAATCACAAAATGTATTAATAAATGGCAAAAGTGCACACGCACTGTAGTACAGAACATATCAGAAAACCACAAAATATATACGTAATGAATACAAATGGCATCAAGTGCACACGCACTGAAAAACTCTCTAATATTTTTATGACAAATAAACCTAATGAGTACAAATCATATTGACAAATGACAAAAGTGCACACGCACTGTAGTATTCTCTAGTATTTTTCTACAACAAACAAACAAATCAAGGAGTGTAATAAAGTGCACATGCACTATAGAAGTCATAAGTAATTTCAGGATAACTGATCTTATTAACAAATGAAAGGAAGTGCACACGCACTGTATATGACTTTTTCATTTTACAAGAATTAGGGAAGGAATAGGAAGGATTGCGTCATGGTTGTAGCACTTAGGTTGCACGCAGCTGCGCTAAAAGTCCATATCTTTTCACAGAAATACAACACCAAGTGAGACAATTTGCAGTTCTTTTCCCAGAAGTATTTATCAGCGTATCCAAGACACTGAAATGTCGTAGTAATATACCATGTTATCATTTTGGCAGCACATCAGGTACACCAAACAGTGGGACCATAATAACGTCTTCATCGCTCACGGTGGTGGACAGCATGTCGTGTCAACACCACGCTCTTACAAGGCACACCAACGTAGAAATAGTGCAAAAACCAAATATAGTGCTCCATGATCATGAGGATACACAGGACAAACGGATATTGCAGTAATTCAGGGTAGTGAGGTCAGAAGGTGAAGGACATTAAGTCGCATACTAGTCTTCATTGAGAATTACAGTAGTAGTTTGCGGCATTCATAGCCCAGTTATTGAACATTTCTGTACCATGTATTTAGTATTACAAAATAATGTTCATAAAATTAACTGATTATAGCAATTATTGGCATCATGGGTAATCGTATTACAATAAACAGTGGCAATCCTTGGTCAGTTACAAAGCATATTTAGTATGACAGAATAATGTTCATCAGAAGTCATCATTGAGAAGTAGAGTCAATTATTGGCATAGCATTGACATAATTCATTGAGTTATACTAATTATTGGCACTCATTGGCCAGCAAGTATTGAATAACACAACATTTTTAATTATTGGCAGTCTTTGGCCTGATACAAAACATCAAAAGTCATCATTGAAAACAGGAACTAATGAATGGCATAGTATTAACATAATTCATTTAGTTAAACTAATTATTGGCACTCATTGGCCAGCTACAAAACATCAAATTCATCATGGAAAACAGGAGCTAATGAAAGGTATAGTATTGACATAATTCACTTAGTTACACTAATTATTGGCACTCAGTGGCCAGTTACAAAACATCAAAAGTCATCATTGAAAACAGGAGCTAATGAATGGTAAAGTATTAAAATAATTCATTTAGTTACACTAATTATTGGCACTCAGTGGCCAGTTACAAAACATCACTAGTCATCATTAAAAACAGGAGCTAATGAATGGTATGGTATTAACATAATTCATTTAGTTAAACTAATTATTGGCACTCAGTGGCCAGCAAGTATTGAATAGTACAAAACATTGTTCATCATTCAGTATTATTCAGAACTCTCTTAAATGGGTAGCATTATTTGGAACTGGTAATACATTTTTTTGTTAGTTAGCAATGCATTGCTTTGGGTAATTATAAGGGAAAGCAAGAAGAGAAAAAGAAAAAAAATTGCTTCTGGGTTGTTCCTGTAAATGAAAAATGTGTAACGTCATTCGTCATGAGTCAGCTGTAGCAACGTTATGAAACAAGGAAGTATATGTGATCACATTTATAAATGATAGACACAACTGGGTAAAAAAAATGCAAGTACTAGTATAGGTTTAATAAGTAACGAGTTTAGTAAGTATCATGAAAGGCTTCTCCTGAAAAAAATACAAAATGGATTATTGAGCTGAAAGAAGAAACGCATACTATGCTGAAAAGTAGTGAACTTCGAATTAACAGGTAGTGAAATGTGTATAAAAATTGTGTTCCATAGCTGTCCTTTCCAAAACCTTCAGTCATCATACCATACGATATAAAACATACTGTCAAAACAAACTGCAACAAATACTTAAATAACTACATAGCATAAATACATAAACTTCAACATCATCCTCATCTGTAAAGAAAAACCTTCATTATCCATATTATCATAACTTCATTATTATCATCACCTGTAAAGAAAAACTTCATTATCTATAGTAGCATATTCTTCATCATTACTCTTCATCAGCATTCATTATCATCTACAAAAAAAAATCACTTCATTACTCATTACACAACTATTCCTTATCTCTAGCATATTTCATCACTAAAACTAAGATGTGTAGTTCTGTCTGACAGACTGCATCAATCGCCTTTTATTCTGAAAGAAAAAAATAGTTAAGACTGCTATTCTACGATGCGCATAGTATATTCTTGTTAATGCTTGTTAATTCTGATCCATTTACTCTTCTTCATAAGGTTTTTGTATCTTTTTTCGTCTATTCCGTAGTTGAAATTCCCATTTCTGTTTAATTTATTTCCTTTACGCATCATTTCTTTCTGAAATTGATGAACAAAGATTAATGTCTTGCATTTAAATCATATACCCACTAAATAATGGCTGGTTTATGGTGACATAATTAAGCATACAGCATAACATTACAGAAAACGTAATATGTCAAAAGCATAGACAGTGTTCAAAGGCAGAAATGTACAGAGAATATCACAATGCAGCAGCAAAAAAAGAAAAATGTAAAACAGTCACGATGTTGAGATATCATAGGGTAAAAAATATCAAAGTCAACTGGTGTGTGTTATACCTTAACTATTTCACAGTGCATACAAACAAAACATGAAAACAATCGTACATACATAAGAAAGACAAAATGTGACGTTCGTTGTGTTCAGCTTGTATGTAGTGTAGTTAATAGAGGCGAGAACGAAAGACTTTAACTGAGAGAGAATTTGAATAAATTAAAACGTCACTACATAGAATTGCATAATTATTCATAAAATACTTAAGTTTGTCTGGAAAAATATGCACGGTCTGATGTGTAACGACAAGAAGAGCGACCTGCTAACCTTACCTTGCCGGGCACTTGCGAAGAAAAAAATACGATAGTCGTCAATAATTAATCACGTGAATACATTTGTATAAGTGGTCATAAGTGGCATCATAGCACTTTAAATCATAAAGTGGTTTCATTCAATAAAGGGTTTAATGTTCGACACATGGTGGTTGCCCTTACTTTTCTTGGTTCTCAAAGTTTCGACGTGTACAACATTGGGGTTGAGGAATGCTGCGAATCCGATATGGACCTGCGTATAGAAGTTCAAATTTACTGCACTTACCTTTTATTCTGCTGGATACATAGTGTGTACGTACTAATATCTTCTGTCCAATGTGAAAGTCACGGCGTGTACAAACCTGTTTTTGCTGTCTACTTCGGCGCTCTGCGGCACGTTTGATGTTGTTTAGCGCAATGTTAATTATTTCATGGTGTCGTAATCGACGAGATGTAGGAAAGTTTACTAATTCTTTAATTTTGTTAGGTGGTTCAGCATTTTTCATTATAACAGACGGAGATAGCATAGTGGATTCATTTGGTATGGAATTAATTACATCTTGGAAGGAGAATATGTGTGTATCCCAATCAATATGTCTTTTGTGGCAGTATATTCTACACAGTTTACCAATTTCTTTCATTAATCGTTCACAAGGGTTCGAGGAAGCATGGTAATTGGATATACAGATCGGATAAATGTTTCTAGCTCGTAACATGCGTGTCCATATAGCAGAACGAAATTGTGATCCATTATCGGAAATTACTCTCATCACATGCCCTACATGAAATAGAAAATGTTTTACAAATGCTTTCGAAACAGTTTTAGCAGTAGCTTTGCGTACCGGAATGAAAGTAACAAATTTTGAAGTGAGTTCAACAGCGACAAAGATGTAGCAAAAACCTCTATTAGTTCTCGGAATTGGACCAAAAATGTCTACTGCGGCCATATGTCTTAATTTAACAGGTACAATGGGATATAATGGAGGAATATGTAAAGTGGTTTCTGACTTAGCTTTCTGGCAAATTTTACATGACGCTAAAACTCGTCGTATACGTTTCTCCATGTTGGTAAAATAACAGTTCTGTCTCAGTATAAGAAAACATTTTCTGGCTCCGTAATGTGCATAACTTAAATGAGTATACCATATTAATTTGTTAATCAGTTCGTCAGGAATGCATAATAACCAATTGTTGCTGTCAGGATGAGAGCGGCGAAACAGAATGTCATTGCGTACAGTGTAATGGTTTCTAATCGTAACATTATTCTTATCTTGCCAAAGGTGTTTAATTTCTTTCCACACATTGTCTTTACTTTGCTCTTTAGCTATGTCCTGTAATGACGACGAAATAATATATTCAAATGCAACTTGCTGAATGTACATGACGCTGAAATTTGCTTTGCAGAAGTTGGTTGCGATGTCTTGCTGATTGTTGCTGAGAGAACGAGAAAGTGCGTCTGCTATAACATTTTGTGTGCCGGGAATGTGAACTATTGTAAAATTAAATTCCTGTAAAAAAGTTTCCATCTGCTTAATCTGTCGTGAGTGAATTTATCCGAAAGTAAGAATTGTATCGCTCTGTGATCTGTGTAAGCGGTGGTATGTCTGCCATAAAGAAAGTGCCGAAATCTCGTAAAAGCCCATACAACACATAATGTTTCCAATTCTGTAACGGAATAATTTCGTTCAGCAGGTGACAGAATGCGACTTGCAAATGCGATGTTTTCAATTACTGTAGAGCCATCTTCTTCAATTTCCTGAAAAATGTGTACGCCTAAAGCGGTGTTGGAACTGTCGGTGGCAATGGAAAAATTTCTGGTAAGATCTGGGTGCGATAAAAGTGGAGCATTCAACAAAGCATGTTTCAGGTTCACGAATTCAGAATGTGCTTGCTTATCCCAGGACCAAATAGCATTTTTACCTGTTAATTGGCATAATCTAGGTGTGTCAAAAGCAGAGTGATGAATAAATTTGCGAACAAAGTTAATTAAGCCCAAAAAACTGCGTAATTGTTTCTTTGTCGTAGGAACAGTAATGTCACGTAGAGCTTGAAGTTTTTCCGGATCAGGCGCAATGCCTTCTGCTGAAATTACGTGTCCAAGATATTTTATGGACGTTTTGCCAATGTGCGAATTACTGAGATTAACTGTGAGTCCTTGTGCATGAAAAGTTTGTAACAGTCGTTCAAGAATCATATTGTGTTCAGACCAGTTAGCTTCTGCGATAAGAATGTCGTCTACGTACGTCGTAATTCTGTCCTTAAGTTATGTCGGTAGTATTGTGTTCAAACCGCGAATAAAAGCTGCAGAGGAAATAGTTAAGCCGAACGGCAATTTACAAAATTGATAACAGTCACCAAAACAGAGAAAAGCTGTGTACTTTCTGCAATTCGGATGAAGTTGAATTTGCCAAAATCCCGATTTCAAATCTAGTGTGGAATAAATAGCTGTACCGTGAAATTTCTGTAGTAGTTCCTCTATTGTCTGTGGTCGATCTGTTTCATTAATAATTATGTCATTGATGTGACGTGAATCAAGTACGAGGCGAAGTGAGCCATCTTTCTTCTTAACAATATGTAGCGGGTTTATGTACGGACTAACTGCCGGTTCAATAATTCCTTGGTCAAGCATATCCTGCAATTCTTTCTTAACCTGTTCTCTATGAATATACGGAATGGGATAATGCTTGGCTTTAAATGTGTCGTGCTGTTTGACTTGAAATTCATACATAAAACCGGACATAGTACCAGGAATGTTGTCGAAAACTGGAGCTTGCTGTAAAAGAATTTTGTGTAGTTGCGTGCGTTCGTTGTCTGTATTTGCATTGCTTTGTTTAACTTTATCAGAAATCATCTGCATTACGTCGTAGTCAGCTTCGTCTGGACTATTATAGTTATGTACGTACGTATCTGTGAACAATGTGGAATTACAATCTATGTTACGTGATACGGAAATGACCTCTGTGCGATTAATTGTTTGTTCTTCCGCAGATACTGAGTGCTGAAATTCTACAGCAAATTGTATATTTTCATCCTTCAACATTAAATAGGAATTCTGAAAATCGATAACTGCGTCGTGTTGTACCAGAAAATTCGTACCTAAAATAACGTCTGTTGTCAATAAAGGAACAATCCAAAAATTTGAGTGAAAAGTATGACCTACTATACAAAATGATAAATGCGTCTGTAATTTAACATCTACACCTTTACTCGATGCTGCTCCTTTCACTTTCATTTTGCCTAAAGGTAATGTAGGATAGGCATTCTCTTTGTTGCACTCGTTGAAAGTCTCCTCATTTATAACTGACATAGGTAATCCGGAACCGATTACTGCTGAAAATTTCGATGAACCTATTTTAATTTCGATGACAGGATGTGAAATGATTTTCTGAACAACTGGTCTTTCCTGCAAAAGAGTGTCTCTGATATCGTCAAAAGTAATTAGATTTTCGTGAACAATATTCTGCGTGTCTAAAGCAGTGCTTGTGTTACTGCTAGATGCGATCTGTACTGTATTTACTCAAATTCTATCTGACGTGTTATTATTGTCAGGACGATTCTGTGGCATTTCGACTATTTGAACTGTTCTATCATTTCTTCCAGACGTGTTACGCTCTGGATGATACCTACTGTCGGGTTCATTCATGAGAATATGTTCTTGCGGATGATTTTGCTGTTGGTAAGACCGACTGTTATTATATGTACACTGATAATTGTGTTCATCGTTTTTACGTCTGTCGTGATATTCATTCCTATATGGTGCATTGCGATAGGAATTGAAATACTGTTTTTTCTGTACGTAGTTGTTTCTTTGCTGCCGTGCGTTACTATTTGTTGTATCAGGGACTATACGTGCACGCGGCGAAACATTAAAACTTGGCTGACCTTGTGCATAACATTGTTGGTTAGGTATGCTAACCGACTGGTTTTGATGTTGTTGCGGAGAAAAACGTCTATTGTTACTAAAGTGTGGTTCTTCTTGCTGAAAATTTTGACGATATTGACAATTGGAATTTTGTTTGTTATTAAAGTTTTGGTGGTTGTCGTTCCTAATGCGTCTGTTACTTTTACTATTGAAATTACGTGACTGATCGTAATTACTGTATGTTTGTTGACCTTCGTTATTATATAAAAAATTTTTGTTTACAAAGGAATAATCAGATTGTTGTACTTCCAAGAGCTGTAACAGATCTCTGAATTCCGAAATTTTTTCTATTTGTTGACCTGTTAAAAGTGACACTCTTAATGATCGTGGCAATTTAGAAATGCATAATTGTATAAGTGCAGATTCACTATAAGGTTCACTTAAATACTAGTTTTGTTGCACCATATGCTCAAAAAATTGCGTCACACGAGGAAAATTTGAGTTCTCATAATTTGGCAAGCTAATTAACTGATCTTTAATTCCGCGCTGTGTCGTCTTCGACCAATACGCTGACAGAAAAGCATTCTGAAACTCTTCTACCGAATAACATTGTCTCGCGATCGGTCTCATACGAGTTGCCGGTTCGCCTTCCAAAAAACTACAAATAAATTCAAGTTTGTGCGTTTCAGGCCAAGTCGGTGGAAAAGCAAAGCTAAATTGTTGTGTCCAATCTAGTGGGTGACTCTGTGTTCTGTCATTTTTAAACACTTTAAATTTTCTCACTGACAGAAAATGTTTGTAGTCAAAATTAACGTCTCTGTATGATGGAACAGGTTCACGATTATAAGAGAATCTATTTGTCTGTGTCTGTTCGGAATCTAAGTCGCGTACTCTCTGTAGATTACCCAAATAATATGCGTTGCGCGAGTCTGACAAATGTTCGCAAAGTGGCGTCTGCTGTGATGTGTTATTAACTGAAATATTTTTCATCTCTGATACTTCTTGCTGTAAACTCGACAACTTTCTACGTAATGTATTGTTAGATGACTCGATCTCATTAATTGTCTGCTGTAAATTTAGAAATTCAGGTGTTTGATTAAATGAAACCGGTGAGGTATCGTCTGATTTATTGTCATTAGTACTTTCGATAACGTCAATACGACTGGCCAATTCATCATATTTTTCAGTCACTATTTTTACCTGATCATCGTTTTTACTCTCAGAATTATTAATCTGTTTTTGTAATTTACGTGTGGTTTCGTTCAGTTTTTTAACGTCAGCTTTGATGTCATCGGAATCCTGTGTTAGTTCTAATTGTTCGAGTCTGTCGGTCACTGTTTGAATATCTACTGTGTGTGTATCTGTTTTTGACTTAACATCAGAAATTTTATCACGTAATTCTGTGTTCGACTGTTCGATAGTGTTAATTTTGTCCGACACTGTAGCAATATTGTTGTCTACGTATGTTTTTGCCTTCGCAAACATTTTACATTTGTCTTCCTGTCTCTGAGCAGTGATTGTTTCCATGACTTGACGTTTTACTTTATTTTGGTTCTGAATAAATTTGCGGAAACGCGTATCATTGTTTTGTATGTGAAGACTAAAACGTTCGTCAATTTGAGTTTTCTGTTGTTCGAATTTCGCGTCAATCTTTTCATCCATTGTGCGCGAAAGTTCTGCTGTCATTGCTTTAAACTCGTCACGTAATTGTGTAGCTTTTTCAGAGCATTGTTTACCGACTGTACTAATTTCCTCTCTAAGTGTTTCTATTGTAGCTGTTTGCATATCCCTTAATTCTTGAGCAACAGATCTAATTTCTTCGCTACTTTTCTTTGAACAAGCCTCAATTTCCACGCGTAACTGTACCTTAGTATCATGACACTGCGCGGCAACGTCTCTAATTTGTTCACTAAGCTGCTTGGAATTGTTGTCTAATTTTTCATTCAACTGTTTGTTTTGCTCACTAAGTTGTCTGAAATCTTCACTCTGTTGTCTGACCTGTTCACTAAGTTGTGTGAAATTTTCATCATTGTTGTCTAGTTTTTCATTAATTTTATTAAGTTGCTTCAAACTTCCCTTAACTTGTTTGTTATCTTCACTATTTTCATTAAGTTGTTTAGTCACTTGTAGCAATAATGCCATAATTGGATTCGACCCAAAATTAGCATTTCTATTCTCTGTACTGTTTAATGGTGTATCTGCAATTGTCTCGCTTTCTGTAACCATTTGGTTATTCAGAGATTTACAAAAAGGTTTGCCAGTCGAATGTACACTGTCGGTCATTATTTCGGAATTAAATGGATCCGTCGTACTTTCAGTACATTCTCCATTTTCAGTAGAATAATTTGTCTGTACGTTATTTGAATTTTCCAAACCGGGTGTGTTAAGCTAGGCAACGCTCATTACAATAGAACTTTCCACGTCATCAATTGTCGTCAAATTAACAGGGAAGACAATTGAGATCGTTTGTTCATCAGTAAGATAAATATCATCATTAGTGGTTGGAACGTACTGATTGTCGGTGAACGCAGGATTGTCATCATTACTCTGCGTGTCACAATTACTATGGGTCACGTTGTTTAAGTCGGTAATTTCGCTCATAATACTTCGCGATACACTATTCACAGTCTTTCGCGGCATTTTTACAATAGTCAAAATTATTCACAAAACAAATAAGCACAATGCAAAAACAACAAACACAAATACAACAGAGCAAAGAATTGCCGATGGTCTGAGGAAAGAAATTCACAAGATTAGTAAAAGCGTTGCGCCAAATGCTAATTATAATTAAGCAAATAAGAGCAGATATCTGACTGTTTCTTAGAAGATTCCCAAAGAAATTCGATCCTGTCCGGATGTCGCCAAGTGTAACCTCCCCACAAAAAATTATATAAGTATTCTTATTCAAATGGTAATGGACATAGAGCTAAGTGTAGGCTCCCAGCAATGGAATTTAATGACAATGACAGTAAATGAAAAATAGCAATCTAAGTCATGTGTAAGCTCCCCACAATATGAAAGTCAATTCAATAAAAATGAAATCTCAGTGACAATGAAAACGCAAATGGACCGAAATGTCGATCTTAGGCCCTGTTCTTACCTCAGTAACATTGCATCTGCTCTTATTTTTCGCCATAGTTTGGAGGAAATGCATCGCAAAAATTCTTTGAACTTAAGTAAATTTTTTCTTTAAGGAAATGCATGGGAAACTTTCTTTCAATAAAATGTTTGTTTTGTTAAAATGCTTGGTTTGAAAACAAAATTATTATTGGGGCGATTCTTGAACAAATTAATTACACTTAAGATGCATTACATTATCAGATGAGCGCAATGCTGCTTCATTACCTTATTTAAAAAATTTACCTCGTCCTGAATCTTGACCAGAGGTCCATGTCGACGCCCGCCGACTCCTCACACACAGCTCCGACTGTCTCTCGCGCGCTACTACATGCTTTCGCGACTCGCTACGTACAACTGAACCCTCTCGCAACTCGACCGCAACTGCACCTGCCGACTCCCTACAAGCAACTGAACTCTCGCGCGGTGAAGCGCAGACTAGCAACGATAAATAACTCTCTGGTCAGAGATTCTGTCATGCCTCGCCATCGCTGTACTAAATACATACGCGTTTCAAGGGCTCGAACCTCCGACGGAAGGGGTCGGGCAGTCAGTGGCATGGCACCTCTAACCGCGAGGCCACTCCGCCTGGCTTCAACGCGCTGGAATGTATACCTAATTTCGCTGCCATACGATGGTTACAGCCACACAATCGACCTCCGTGATTAGCTGCATTTTAATTATAATCACCGGGAATCTCGGTATAATGTGCTTAACGAATGAAATAATTCTGCATCAACCGTCCATATATATATATATTGACTATCCATATATACAGGGTGAGTCACCTAACGCTACCGCTGGATATTTTTCGTAAACCACATCAAATACTAAGGAACCGATTCCACAGACCGAACGTGAGGAGAGGGGCTAGTCTAATAGTTAATACTAACCATACAAAACTGCACGGAAGTATGTTTTTTAACACAAACCTACTTTTTTTAAAAATGGAACCACGTTAGTTTTGTTAGCATATCTGAACATATAAACAAATACGTAATTAGTGCCGTTTGTTGCACTGTAAATTGTTAATTACATCCGGAGATATTGTAACCTATAGTTAACGCTTGAGTACCACTCCTCCCCTGTTCGATCGTGTGTATCGCAGAGCACCGAATTACATAGGGATCCAAAGGGAACGGTGATGGACCTTAGGTACAGAAGAGACTGGAACAGCACATTACGTCCACATGCTATCGCCTTTTTATTGGTCTTTTTCATTGACGCACATGTACATTACCTTGAGGGGTGTGGTACACGTACACGTGGTTTCCGTTTTCAATTACGGAGTGGAATAGAGTGCGTCCCGACATGTCAGGCCAATAGATGTTCAATGTGGTGGCCATCATTTGCTGCACACAATTGCAATCTCTGGCGTAATGAATGTCGTACACGCCGCAGTACGTCTGGTGTAATGTCGCCGCAGGCTGCCACAATATGTTGTTTCATATCTTCAGGGGTTGTAGGGACATCACGGTACACATTCTCCTTTAACGTGCCCCACAGAAAGAAGTCCAGAGGTGTAAGATCAGGAGAACGGGCTGACCAATTTATGCGTCCTCCACGTCCTATGAAACGCCCGTCGAACATCCTGTCAAGGGTCAATCTAGTGTTAATTGCGGAATGTGCAGGTGCACCATCATGCTGATACCACATACGTCGACGCGTTTCCAGTGGGATATTTTCTAGCAACGTTGGCAGATCATTCTGTAGAAACGCGATATATGTTGCGGTGCTCTCCGATACACACGATCGAACAGTGGAGGAGTGGTACTCAAGCGTCAACTTTAGGTTACAATATCTCCGGATGTAATTAACATTTTCCAATGCAACAAACGCCACTGATTACGTATTTGTTTATATGTTCAGATGTGCTAACAAAACTAACGTGGTTCCATTTAAAAAAACGTAGGTTTGTGTTAAAAAACATACTTACGCGCATTTTTGTATGGTTTGTATTAAACAATTACACTAGCCCCTCTCCTCACGTTCGGTCTGTGGAATCGGTTCGTCAGTATTTGATGTGGTTTGCGAAATATATCCAGCGGTAACGTTAGGTGACTCTTTTCTTAGGCAGATGGTTCATGCACAATTATTTCGTTCGCTAAGCACATTATACCAGGTAATATATATATATATATATATATATATATATATATATATATATATTTATATACATATATTCGAAGTGAGCCCCGAGCCCCTACGCAAGCGAACACGTGCCTGGAAATTTGGAAATGCCCCGGACAATGGTGGGAAACAACCGTGGGAAACCAACATGATTGTCGCCCGCCATAGCGCCTGAAAACCAGGAGTGATTGTCTGGATATCCATTTCTGTTCATAGAACAACGCCTTTGGTTGTCATCTTCTCAAACGCGGCACTCTTACAACAGATTAAGGGTTCCAGCCTACCAGACAATGCTGAAAAATTTGTCGAACATTGGTATTCAGCCCTCTGTCTTTTGAACGTCAAATCATCTTCTATCGGATTCATACGATAATCTGAGTCTAGCGTATAGAAAGAACTATATCGCTGAGTGCGAATCGAAAGTCGTTTAAGTGATGGAGTCGAACAGGAACCACAGTTTCAATTCGTCATCGCCATCTCGTTTTAATGTTTTTAATTTATCTTTAAATCTCTACCGGGGAACTGACTGGACCTCTTCTTTCTGAACTTATTGTCGGCGAACTAGAGCATTGCCACTGATGTCATCCCAATCAGCGAGATTATCTTTAAACTTATTTTTTCCTCCAATGGTTGTATCCAGTTTATAAGATGTCACGAAGTAAATATTTATTCCAGAATTTGATTACAAGGGGGCAGTAGCTCATCGGCAATTCTCCCTAAGGGCTTGAACGCTTTTCACAACAAAAAAGAATTTGTCAGTCTCATAAATATCTACTTGTGTCTCTCTTATGGAAGTGTGTAACTTAACATTATGACACCTGGGCGTAGATTTATTGCCATCCTGAATTCTTCAAGATTGCAGATGTACCGCACACAGCACTACTAGCTTTGCTGATATGAGTTTCCACATGAAGTTCTTGAAAGTACTAACCCGCTCGGAACGGAACGAGTTACACATACAGATGCTCATCTCAGTCTGTATGAATATTTCATGCAATGATTAAAGAGAAAGCTCTCTGATGAATTTTGTGAAACTTGCCACCAGGAATATGTAACAGGGTAGCCAACTGCTGCGTGGGAGTTTAGCATCCCCTTCAATTTAAATTAGAGCGAGATTGCGCGACTTCTATTCCACCCTGTGTAGCTTGTCACACTGTGCATGAATTTGGAAGTAGTACGACGTTCCACATTGCGATGCTGCCTGACATCAGAACATTACCTCGTAACGCCTCCAACTGTGGCACCGCAAAATGAAAATACATTATCATGAAAATTAACTGCATTAATTCATGAAAATCGACCTTGTCACTACTTTCAACCGCTTAGTACATCTTAGTGGATCATTAACAAGTTTACCGTAAAACCTGTAGATCACCAATATTAAATTTGATTTCGTTAAATTTGCTATAATTGACCTTCCCTGTCACTATAATTTTGAATTAGCTAAACTGAATTGAACACTGTTTAGTGAAACAGTGCGCATTTCTTTGGACCCATGTGTCGATACACACAGCGTAAAGATTTTTTTTTTACTATTAAACATCACCAAAATTGATTGACGGATGCAGGTTGACTAATTTGCAGCAGTGCATTCATTTGCATGGCTTTATTTATTCGTTTACTATCTGACGAACCCGGAATTGCCAGGTTATTCATTCTGCCAACTTTTAACTGGAAACGAATCCTTGTAAGTACTTCTGCAGTAGACTCGGTGTGAGTTGATCCCGAACGTATTCTGGTCGCTGGGCGCAGCTGCTTCGTGTGTCTCCAACGGTGTTTTGTAAACATCTCTGTGGTAACACATCTTCATAGCTTTATAGATGACTTTTGTCTTAGTCTACAGCCGTTTGCGCTTCGCAGCTGAAAGCTCTCAAAAGCACTGAAGAGTGTCAAGAATTTCCTAAAGATGAATCGACTTCTGGAGTGTCTTAGCAGTAAAGAATGAATGTATTAAAACTTCGTACACGATGAGGCATTTATTCTCGCGTCTCAGTGCTTATGACTCATAACTCCGGTGCCATGTGTCGTACAAAGATGTATTTGTGTAGGTAGATTCAGCTGCGTATGTGGATATTGTCTGAGAAATACGATGTGAACAGTCAGTAGCAAAGAAGTAATAAATTTAAACGTCATTCATGATGCCCTGATTTTAGACCCATCTCATTGTTTATGACGCCATGAAAATGGTTCAAATGTCTTGTGAGGTCATCAGTCCCCTAGAACTTAGAACGACTTAAACCTAACTAACCTAAGGACATCACAAACATCCATGCCCGAGGCAGGATTCGAACCTGCGACCGCAGCGGTCTCGCAGTTCCAGACTGTAGCGCCTAGAGCCTCTCGGCCACTCCGGCCGGCTATGATGCCATACCTCCTGATCCATGTGTCATACAATGATACAATCTTGTAGGTATATTTAGCGTCACATATGAATAGTATGAGCAGAATGCAGAATGCAGTTAGCAGTAAGGAAGACGTAAGTTTAAACGTCGTGCACTATGCGGTTCAGTGGTTCAGTGGTTGAGGAGGAGATGCGGAATATTCATACGTATGTGCACACATTCATATGTAATTACATCAATTTTTAATAGTACGTCAGCAAACTTCACACTGTTTTGACGCTACTAGCACGACTTCCTCCCCAGTGTCATTCTGTTCACAAAAGTCAAACTTAACCTAACATCCTCGATTACTTTTTGGTTTGTATAGCGTCTGATCATATAACAATGTGGGATGCCGCTCATATTGTTTAATACAGAATCATTTTTTTTATAAAAAAGTACTTGGAAGCCCATAAACCGTTATTTGTCCTTGTATTCTTGTTTTTCCTTTCAGGTTTTTCCCTCAGTTACAAGATTTTAGTTTACGTTATGAAAATACCACTGAAATTATGATAAAACAGAAAAGCAGCCGTCTATTTAAATGACGAATTCAAATAATTCGAAGAAAGCTTATTCTCGGAAATATTCCTGTTCAGATAGATGCATATAATTTGTTGTTGTGGATTTATTAAAAACTATTGTCGTGACTGACTACCCTAGGATATTTCCGGTTTTATTAACTGACCATATCCTCTTTTATCAAGTTGTTCAAATGGCTCTGAACACTATGGTACTTAACATCTGAGGTCATCAGTCCCCTAGAACTTAAAACTACTTAAACCTAACTAACCTAAGAACAGCACACACATCCGTGACCGAAGCAGAATCCGAACCTGCGAACGTAGTGGTCACGCGGTTCCAGGCTGAAGCGCCTAGAACCACTCGGCCACATCGGCCGGCCTGTTATATCACAATATTTTATGTGCTGACGTAATTTCTCGACAAATAACAGTTTATGGGCTTCCAAGTACTTATTTTCAAAAAATAGTTCCGTATTAAACAATATGACCGAAATTCCAACATTGTAATATGATCAGACGCTATTTTATAATCCGATTTCATACGTTGGTGTAATTTCATTACAAATAACATTTCATTAGCTTCCAACTTCTATTCTTCCTTTGTAAAACATCTCTGTATTCCGAGTATGAGTAGCTTTTTGCTGGCAATGTATAGTAAAACTTTTACTAGTGCCGCTTCAGAAGACACCATCCTGATTATCTACGACAGCTGCGATCGACCTGAGTCGTTATGGAAAAATATGGCATCCATGATATACACTATGTGATCAAAAGTATCCGTACACTCCCAAAACATAATTTTTTCATACTACATACATTGTGCTGCCAGCTACTGCCAGGTACTACATATCAGCGACCTCAGTAGTCATTAGACATCGTGAGAGAGCAGAATGGAGCGCTCCGCGGAACTCGCGGACTCCGAACGTGGTCAGGTGACTGGGTGGTGATATTTCCACAATCCTAAACATCCTAGGTCCACTGTTTTCTGTGTGATAGTGAAGTGGAAACGTGAAGGGACATGTACAGCACAAAAGCGTACAGGCAGACATCGTCTGTTGACTGACAGAGAGCGCCAGCAACTGAAGAGGGTCGAAATGTGTATTAGGCACATATCTATCCAGACCGTCATACAGCAAATTCCAAACTGCATCAGGATCCGTTGCAAGTACTATCACAGATAGACGGGAGGTGAGAAAACTTGGATTTCATGGTCGAGAGGTTGCTCATAAGCCATACGTCATGCCGGTAAATGTCAGACAACGCCTCACTTCGTAAACATTGGACGATTGAACAGTGGAGAAACGTTGCATGGCATGATGAAATCAAGGTATACATTGTGGCTACCCGATGGCATGGTGAGGTATGGCGAATGCTCGGTGAACGTCATCCGGCAGCTTGTGAAGTGCCAACAGCAAACTTCGGAGGCGGTGGTGCTAGAGTACGGTCGTGTTTTTCATGGATGGGGCTTGCACTCTTTGTTGTTTTGCGGGCACTATCACAGCATAGCCGTACATTCATGTTTTAAGCACCCTCTTGGTTCCCACTGCTGCAAAGCGATTCGGGTATGGTGATTGCATCTTTCAAGACGGTGGAGCACCTGTTCTTAATGCACGGCTTGTGGCGGAGTGGTTACACGACAATAACATCCCTGCAATGGACTGGCCTGCACAGAGTCCTGACCGGAACCCTACAGAACACAGCTGCGATGTGTTGGAACGCCGACTACGTGCCAGGCCTCACCAACGGACATCGATACCTCTCCTCAGTACAGCACTCCGTGATTAATGGGCTGCAGTTTTCCCAAGAAACCTTGCAGCACCTGATTGAACGTATTCCTGCTAGAGTGGAAGCTGTCACAAGGCTAAGGGTGTGTCAACACCGTATTGAACTCCAATATTATAGATGGAGGGCGCCACAAACTTGTAAGTCATTTTCATCCAGGTGTCCGGATACTTTTGATCACATAGTGTACATCATTGTTACTTGCTGGCCATCTAGCTGCGACGTCTCCATGGCAACGGCGTCCATAGATTGCAAGTTCAGACCAGAAGAGTGAGCCAGTGTTCTACTATATTTCATATTATTTATTGGGTAGTGTAATTACTGCATAATTATCATGTATGATAATCATCTCAAATAAATCTATTTGTTTATTCTAGATACAAATTCTAGTGATTAATCTACCTATGACATTGATGTTTTATATTAGTTAAATAAATTAATTCCGCCAGATGGTACTACAAGAAATAAGACATACAATTTTTTAAAAAATCTGATTACATTACTCACTATTTGTTAGAACCTTTTCTGTCCTATAGACACTACATTTTATAGTTGTTCAAATTAAGAAAACTGTACCTTTAAATGACACATAAATCGTTTCTCATTAGATGACGCTGACGCCATACAACACAAACACTGCCTCACTAGATCTATGTAACGCAATGCAGCCTAGCCAACAGCGGTTGTTTCAGCAACTGAAGTCTGCTGACTGATGTGGACATCGTCAGCTTCAGCTGATAGGTAACGGCTCTTCGGTTTTAATATGTATAAATTACTTTATTTTAAGTAACTGACTTCTCTACGTAACTAGTAGGTTGTTTGTTTTTCCCTCAGTGGTATTCTGATGATGGTATGAAACGAGGCCGTAAGCGGTCATTTTAAAGAAAATGACCATCGCGATCTAGACTGTTTTTCACTAATTTCATAACAAAAGATTTGATTTTTATTTATTTTTACTCCGTGACTGGAGCAATACTCGTTAGCAATATCAGGTATGCCTACAGCTACACTGTAAAGTACTACAGCTTAAATTTGCTTATGACCTGTATTTCAATGCAGATCACAATTAATGTGTTGTACGTGCCCATTTTTTCTACCAATGACACAAAAATCTACTATCGAGGTGCACCCCTGTTAGTATACCCTCAGTTATATCAACATGAGACGCAGATTTTACTTCTTATCTTATTACCGACATCGTTATCGAACACAGTCTCATAGAATTTTTGTGACCATTGCTACCCTTACATCTGTCGTTCGAAAGTGACTTCTTTTAGTTTGTAATCACTTGTCTGTCTTATTACTTTTAAAGTCCTCGTTTTTTCACCTCCATATTGTAAACATTTGTGAGGAAAATCCGCAGAACTGTCTATGCTCATCTGGATGTGGAGCTTTGTACCACCTGGCCACAGTCTCAGTCAAGAGAGAATCCCTCCAAATCTATAATCCTCGATTTTGTTCGGAACGTATCAGGCTACTGACATAATATGTGTAAATGTATGTTACACATCTTAGGGTTTGTCATATAGCCCGATAGTGATTATGCATGATGACCTTTGACCTCGATGTTTTAGAGGACGGAAACGTTGTGCCAAAAGCCTTTCAGAAGATCTATTTTCTAGTGTCCACCAACCAGCATGGAAAGGCTCGCTTAAATCAATAGGTAAGAAGATGTGATTCCTCTTCTGAGTTTCGTGCCGAAGTCGGTAAAAAGAAAACGTTTTGGGATTACTTTTTGTCTGTCTTTCTGTCTGTCTTTTCGGATACTAAGTCCCCCTTTTCTCAGGAAAGGATAGACGTATCATTGTCACATGTTGAGGTCTATGGTCCCTTGGTGATGCAAGAAATTGAAACTTCTAAGTCAATTGAGTAGAAAAATACGGGGGCGTTTAATAAGTAATGTCGCTTTTATTTCTGAAATCATGTTGATTTTATTCAGAATTCCAATACACTACATTAGTCTAAACACAACCCCCCCCCCCCCCACCCAAATATCGACTAGAAAAGTTTATTTTTTAACAGAATCTCCGATCAATGCGACGGCCTTACGCCACCTTACTCCACCCATCGACGGCGGAGCCATCGTCTTCCAGCATCAATAACCGTCCAGTTATACAAGTACTGCTCCCGGGGACTGCATCCTTCATTGCCCAAACAGATAGAAGTCGGAGCGCGTGAGGTCCGGGCTTTAGGGAGAGATCAGGACTTTAGGGTGGATGAGGAAGAACAGTCCAATGAAGGTTTGTGATATCCTTTCGGGTGCGCCGACTTGTGTGAGGCTTTGGGTAGCTATGGACAAAGATAATTTTGTTTAAATTCTTGTGGTGATGAACGTCCTGAAGTCGTTGCTTCAATTTCCTGAGGTTAGTATAATACCCCTCGCCCGCCCGGTTAGCCGTGAGGTCTAACGCACGGCTTTCCGGGTTGGGAAGGAGCGCCTGGTCCCCGGCACGAATCCGCCCGGCGCACTTGTGTCGAGGTCCGGTGAGCCGGCCAGTCTGTGGATGGTTTTCAGGTGGCTTTCCATCTGCCTCGGCGAATGCGGGCTGGTTCTCCTTATTCCGCCTCAGCTCCACTATGTCGGCGATTGCTGTACAAACAAGATCTCCGCGTACGCGTACACCACCATTACTCTACCACGCAAGCGTAAGGGCTATACTCGTCTGGTGTGAGACGTTCCCTCGGCGAGTCCACCGACTTCACAAATACCCTGAAAGAATGTTTTTTTTAGATGTCTAGTTAAACAGCATGGTGTCTGAATGGGAGTGTCCGCATGTTCCAAAGATTTCAAGAGTCACAATTATGTGCAACCGGCCGGATTGCGTGAGAACGGACATGTTTGCGCGACCTTGTTGCATTGATGATAGACACCACACTCAACGGCTTATTGTACTTTTGTTCACTGCTGAGCCTGCGTAGACGTTCTGCAAGCGCATATATATATATATATATATATATATATATATATATATATATATATATATATATATATATATATCTGCGAAGATCTCGTTTTTCACCAAAAAAAAAGGAGTCTCTAAAAGCTCTCTGGAACTGAAGCGACAATATTACACGATGTGCCACGACAAATTCCGCATTTTTGGAAACCGAAATCAGCCAATAGAAAATATATGTTACATTACTTATTGACCGCACCTCGTAATTATTTTGACACTCGCAAACTCACTCATCGAAACTTGTCAGGAATCTCTCGTTGACTGACAATAATGAAATCTGGCAAAGAAGGAAAGTTTCACATTGGAAGGAGAGAAAAAGTTTTTTATTATTTGTTATGTGAACATCTGTTTGTCCGTTTAAAGATAAAAAATAGTCTTCATAGCAACTTTCTATTTTTATTGGAGTGACCTGTTTCGATTCTATTTCAGAACCATCTTCAGCCTCCGGAACAGTGGGTGGATTCCGTTGGGCAAGTTGCGCCGACCTTCGACGCTGGACTATAAAAATAAAAATAAAAAGTTGCAATGAAGACTGTTTTTAATCTTTAAATTTTAATCTTAAAATATCGCAGATAATGTTTTCAAAAATTTTATGTTTGTCTGTTTGTTAAAAGCCCTTTTATTCAGGACCGTATAGATATACCAAGCTGACATATATTTAGATACAAAACCTATAAAGTACTATCTATATACATGTTAATGGATGAACTATCTATATACATAATTAAGCCTGTAGGGATCCCTCGAGCACAAGTCCTACTCGCACTTGGCAAATTTTCTTTTTATTATTTTTTAATGATGTCTCGATCATACCGGCAGCAAACTTACCGTTTATGTATCCAGTAACGTACAGTGTATTTAATTTCGGCTCTAAAGGTAGTAGTTTAACTTGTCGCGAAATTGAAGTAGATACTTCCTGTGAGTTATTACGGGCAGGGGTCATTGTTGGAAACTGGAATAAAATATTAATTGGATCCTTTTACCTACCTCAAAATTCATATGATACAATTGCTGAAAGGTTCAAAGAAAACTTGAGTTTGATTTCAAACTCGTATCCGACTCATACGATAATAGTTGGTGGTGACTTTAATTTACCCTCGATATGTTGGCGAAAATACATTTTCAATTTCGGATTTACTCATAAAATATTATCCCAAATTGTGCTAAACGCATTCTCAGAAATTTATTTCGAGCAGTTAGTTCATGAGCCCACGCGATTAGTGAACGGTTGTGAAAACACACTTAACCTCTTAGAAACAAATAATCCTTAGTTAATAATGAGCATCAAAACCGATTCAAGGATTAGTTAAAATGTTCAAATGTGTTAGAAATCTTATGGGACTGAACTGCTACCGCGCGAGGTGGCGCAGTGGTTAGCACGCTGGACTCGTATTTGGGAGGACGACGGTTCAATCCCGCGTCCGGCCATCCCGATTTAGGTTTTCCGTGATTTCCCTAAATCACTCTAGGCAAATGCCGGGAAGGTTCCTTTGAAAGGGCACGGCCGAATTCCTTCTCCGTCCTTCCCTAATCCGATGAGACCGATGACCTCGTAGTTTGGTCTCTTCCCCCAAAACAACCAACCAACTTAACTGCTAAGGTCATCAATCTCTAAGCTTACACACTACTTAAGCTAAATTATCCTAAGAACAAACACACACACCCATGCCCGAGGGAAGACTCGAACCTCCGCCGGGACCAGCCGCACAGGGATTAGTGAACAAAGGGTTGACGTAGAGAGATTGAATTTTGTAGTTCCCAAATCTTCCGAAAATAAGCGAAAAATATAACTATTCAAAAAACCAGATAAAAATTCACTTGACGCCTTTCTGAGAGACAATCTCCGCTCATTCCAAATTAATAATAGAAGTGTAGACCAGATGTGACTAAAATTCAGAGAAGTAATAGCAGCAACAATTGAGAGATTTCTACCAAATAAATCAACAAACGATGGAGCTGATCCTCCTTGGTACACAAATCGGATTAGAACACTGTTGCAGAAACAACGAAACAAACATGCCAATTTAAACAGACGTAGGATTGGCGATCTTTTACAGAAGCTCCAAATTAAGCGCGGACTTCAATGTGAGATGTTTATAACAGTTTCGAAAACGAAACTTTATCTCGAATCCTGGCAGAAAGTCCAAAGAGATTCTGGTCGTATGTAAGGTATGTTAGCGACAAGAAACAATCAATGCCATCTCTGTGCGATAGCTATGGAGATACTATCGGAGACAGCGCTGCCAAAGCATAGTTCCTAAACACAGACTTCCGAAATGCCTTCACAAAAGAGGACGAGCTAAATATTCCAGAATTCTAATCGAGAACGACGTAGAAGTAAATATCCTCAGAGTAGTGAAGCAACCTGAATCACTTAATAAAAGCAAGTCTTCGGGTCCTCACTGTACACCAGTCAGGTTCCGTTCGGAGTATGCTGATGCATTAGCTCCATACCTAACAATCATATACAACCATACGCTCGACGAAAGATCTGTACCAAAAGACTGGAAAGTTGCACAGGTTGTAAGGTGTCAGCCAAATCCAACACCTTCCATGAAAACCCTGACATGATAGCAAATTCGGCAGTATATCACATAGCTCCAAATAAATCCTGACATTAAATTAACCAAAGTAATACGATCAACGAGTGAGCAAATGGAATACCACAGACTAACACAAGAACACCTAAATGCATGTCAAACCTTCCCACCGTGATACAGACGCAGTTCCGAGGGAAGAAACGAGAACAGAAGCCGAGAGCAGATGTAGGCTATGAGGCCCTACGATAAGGGATGGACACCCACGTCGCCAGCCGACCGTCAGGACCACCCCACAGCTCATGTTAAAAGATAGAGCCCTCCAGAAGAACAGTATAGATCATACGATAACACTAAAAGGACCATACCAGCTGAAAGTTGTAGCGTGAGACTATACCCGCCTATGTGAAGTTGCAAACGTTGAAAACATTGCCCCACCACGAAAAGTATAACGTTTCTCATTGGATAGACAGAATCTTTTAGACGGAGTTCAAAGTTAACATTGAAACCCTGATTGGTCAGTTGAAAATACAGCCAGATACCTTTTTTTTAAACCAACTTCGGTAAATTGTAGTAAGGAGAAGTTAGGAGAGAGTTGATTCTGAGACGGCGAGGTGCATGGAGCTGTGCCGCCATCTGCCCCCTGACGCTGCCTAAACACCGACAAGGTAATGAACGCATGTGGTGCTGCCATAAGGCTTCACTCAGAACTGCAGAAGACTCATTTGTTATATCCCCTTTTTACGTAACACTAGTGTCAATCATCAACTAAACTTTGTGGTATTCACATTTGCTACTAGAAGTTAAAATCTGAAACGTGATGATTTTTCTGTTACATAATTATTGAGAAACCACACCAGTTACTGTAATTCACGACAAGTTAAATAAGTAATCAAAGATAACTGAGGGTCACTGTATACTATTTTGATAGTTTTCTCTTTTATGAAACTTAACTTAAATCTAGATTATAGATGTCATATGGCATAGGTCATCCTTCGATCCATTGTAGAACTTGGAATCCCATTCAGGGAATATTCGTTCACATTTTTGTTGAACGCAGTTGGTTTTTATCATCCTGCATTAAAATATTTCCCTTGACCAATAGTGCAATTTATAAACAATGTTTTGTGATTAGAATAAAAATTCCAATGCTAAACTTAACTACTTTCTCGACGTTATTTTACCAGCTAACTAAAAATAGGAAAGCCTTGAACCCTCTCCACCAAATTTAGTTAGTATTAAGATTCTTTTACAGGGAGTTCAGTAGAGCTGACGCTGAAATCATTTAGTATTTGATTATATCATCGCTAGTCTCACTGAACTCTTCTGAACTCTACATGTCATGTGTGGTCTGGCGTCTCCTTACCACCAACAGGTCCCAGGTTCAAACTAGTCAATTCCCTAAAAAACACGCTCAGCGCGTCGTTGCGCGAAAGTGGTAAGAGACACAACTTAGAAGTAGCAGACAACACGCAGAATGTTAGAAGGTCACAACAATATTCAAGAAACGTAGTAGGAGTAATCCACTAAATTACAGGCCCATATCGTTAACGTCGATATGCAGCAGGATTTTTGAACATATATTGTGTTCGAACATTATGAATCACCTCAATGAAAACGCTCAATTGACACACAGTCATCATGGGTTTAGGAAACATCTTTCCTGTGAAACACAACTAGCTCTTTATTCACATGAAGTGTTGAGTGCTATTAACAAGAGATATCGGATTGTTTCCGTATTTCTGGATTTCCGGAAAGCTTTTGACACGGTTCAAAAATGGTTCAAATGGCTCTGAGCACTATGGGACTTAACTACTGTGGTCATCAGTCCCCTAGAACGTAGAGCTACTTAAACCTAACTACACTAAGGACATCACACCCATCCATGCCCGAGGCAGGATTCGAGCCTGCGACCGTAGCGGTCACGCGGTTCCAGACTGAAGGGCCTAGAACCACAGGGCCACACCAGCCGGCTTTTGACACGGTACCATACAAGAGGCTCGTAGTGAAATTGCGTGCTTATGGAATATCGTTTTAGTTATGTGACTGAATTTGTGATTTTCTGTCAGATAGGTCACAGTTCGTAGTAACTGACGGAAGGTCATCGAGTAAAGCAAAGGTGATTTCTGGCGTTCCCCAAGGTAGTGTTATAGATCCTTTTCTGTTACTTATCTATATAAACGATTTTGGAGACAATCTGAGCAGCCATCCTCAGCTACTTGCAGTTGACGCTGTCTTTTATCGAGTAATAAAGTCATCAGAAGCCTAAACACACTGCCAAACGCTTTCGAAAACATATCTAAATGGTGTGAAAGGTGGCAGTTACCCTAAATAACGAAAAGTGTGAGGTCATTCACATGAGTGCTAAAAGGAACTCGTTAAACTTCGGTTACATGATAAATCAGTCTAACCTAAAAGCCGTAAATTCAACTAAATACCTAGGTATTACAATTTCGAACAACTTAAATTGGAACCAACACACAGAAAATGTTGTGGGGAAGGCTAACCAAAGACTGCGTTTTATTGCCAGGACACTTAGAAAATGTAACAGACCTACTAACGAGACTGGCTACACTACTCTTGTCCGTCCTCTTTTAGAATACTGCTGCGAAGTGTAGGATCCTTACCACATAGGACTGACGGAGTACATCGAAAAAGTTCAAAGAAAGGCAGCACGTTTTGTACTATCGCGAAATATGGGAGGGAGTGTCACAGAAATGACACAGGATTTGGGCTGGACATCATTAAAAGAAAGGCGACTTTCGTTGAGACGGAATCTTCTCACGAAATTCCAATCACCAACTTTCTCCTGCGAATGCGAAAAAATTTTGTTAACACCGACCTACATATGAAGGAACGATCACCACGATAAAATAAGGGAAATCAGAGTTCGTACGGAAAAATATACGTGTTCATTCTTTCCGCGCGTTATACGAGATTGGAATAATAGAGAACTGTGAAGGTGGTTAGATGATCCCTCTACCAGGCTCTTAAATGTGACTTGCAGAGTGTCTATGTAGATGTAGATGTAGAAGTTGTCTTTCCCTTCTCCCCTAGGATATCCAATCATTTCTTTGGTATATCCTACTGTAACACAACGTTAACCTCTTTTCACCACATTCTGTGTTCTCTATAATATATTTTAGTCCTTATCAAACAGTGCTAAATTCATGACTGACATCGTTTGGATATGCCTCATTGTTAAACTGTATTACTTTAAGAATTTTTTTTCTGATTGTCTTCGTGACTTTCCTCCTCTTGGTCATAGGTCACTCACAAATGTTGTTATCAATAAGTTTAATAACGGCTTGAATTCCATAGAAACATATTTATTGCTGTAGTAGATTTCCGCACTGGACTGTTCTAATCTGATACAACAGCAAGCATACAGTATCTTCAAAGGCTCATGGACTTACAAAGGATTCCTATTGTGGCAGCTAATTGATCAATGGTAAATTGTTTTGATGTTGGTGAGCTTTACTTACGTCCAGATTCTGCCTAAGCAAACGAAGTCATAATTATGATGATAACTTTTGCCTTTCTTATTTCTTCAAGTGGTGATGTGTCACAAATCATTAAGTATCAGGTAAGTATTATGCTTCTGTGTTGGACACTCCGTTATCCAGTATTATTGTTGTGTTATGGGGGGGATCTTCTGTTAGAGCTGCCCACATGTTCTAGACACTTTCTTTTCGTAAGTTACAAACATGTTCAGTGCCACAAACTTGTAAGTAAATGTGAATGTATAACGTTTCTACATTTCGACATGTTAAATAACTTGACCCAGTGGTCAAGTACTTAAAGATCTCGGAGGAAAGCCTGACAGTTATGAATAGCGACGAAGCGAAATGGGGAAATATATGCAACTAGAAAGGATGACAATGAGAACTAGGTCAACTAGCATAGTATTTCTGATACAGAAATACTTATGAATATAATAATAAAATGTGACACAGATCTCTCACGTATATAAGTATTTGCACTGACAGATTAATTTAGCTGGTTGAAATAAACTCTGATAATTTTGAAACAATACGGTCGCCAGGCCAAATGAACAAACTTCACAGCAAAATTATTTGATTAAGCAGTGGTGTACATAATCTACAGTCATGTGAAAAAATCGATTAGGTAATTCTACGTATATGACACGAGCTGAAGAAGATATTCCGTGCTGTTACTGAATTTTAGAGTTTTTAAACCAAATTTTCCCAATAATTTTGACAGACCAGTCTTAATATGATAAAACGTGCTGAGATTAAATATTGAAACTATCTTAAACGCGACAGTGTATAAATGACGCGGGACATTAACAGTTAATAAACCAAATATATTCGTAAATGAATAATCTGAGTAGAAATGTAAGTACTTCAAGCTACTGAAACTTAATATGAAATATTAAGCATTGAAAAACGCTGAAACACTGAATACAAGCAATCATCACACAATAAAAGAAGTAAAAGTAAATTCTTTTGAATATTTATCTTTTTAAGTGCCAGCATTAAATTAAATCAAATAATTACCTTTGAATAAAATATTGCTTGGCTGATGACCCGTTACTAGCCTAATACGGACTTAGAGTAAAACGAAGCAAAGCGAAAGTAATAAAAAACAGAAGATATGAAAATATCGTAAAACTTAACATCAGTAGATCAAGTTACGGAATTCTGCTGCCCAAGCTGCAAAATAACCAATGACGGACGGAGTAGGGAGCACATCGAAAGTAAATTAGCACTGACAAAATGGGCATTCCTGGCCAAGAGAAGTCTACTACTATCAAACAAAGGCCATAACGTGAGGAAGAAGTTTCACAGAATGATCGTTCGGAGCGATCATTATGTGGTAGTGAAACAAGGGCTGTGGGAGAACAGGAGTGAATGAGAATTTAAGCATTTTAGATGTGTAGCAGACAAATTTTGAAGATTAGGGTGACTGACAAGATGAGGAATGAGAAGGTTGTGAGCAGAATCGGAGAGGAAAGAAATATGTGGGGAACACTGAAAAAGAAGAAACAGCAGGGTGATTGCACATCTGTTACGACAACCGTGGAACTAGAGAGAGCTGTAGAGGGTAAATTGAAATGAAATGATTGATTGGCATTTATTGGCCAGGATATCCCCTTCGAGGTTCGGCCGCCGTATTGCAAGGCTTTTTAGTTGACGCCACATCGGCGACTTGCATGTCAATGATGATGAAAGTGATGGTGCAGGACACACAACACCCATACCCCTGCCGGGAATCGAATCGAGGACCTCTTGAGTGGTAGGCGGCAATGCTGCCGCTGCGCTACGAAGGCGGGCTGTAGAGGGTAAGACGTTAGAGGAATACAGAGATTGGAATACATGCAGCAAGTAATTGAGGTTGTAAGACGTAAGTAGTATATCAAGATGAAGGGTTTGGCACAGGAGAGGAATTAGTGGCGGGCCGCATCAAACCAGTCAGAAGAATGATGACTCAAAAATGAGAAAGGAAAAATACAGCGTGGAATCTCAGGGACCTTCAAAACCATTCGACGAAATCTCAACGTCAACCGAAGCAACAAAAGATGCTTACGCTTTGCAAACCCTCCTGTTTCACGCGCTCCTGTGACGTGGTTATGGGTTGGTGAGGAAGGGGATGGGGAAGGGGCGAGTTTCAGCATTAACACACGTTTACATTAAACGGCAAAGAGTGCCTCTAAGGTCCTCCAATTTATCTCGCTGCCATCTGCGCGTCTTTGTTCGGCACTTTAAAAATGTTTCTTTACAGAAACAGCCAGTGACTGATTCCTAGGTGAGAGCGTGAGAAGCTGCCTCTTCGACACTCTTCAGTTCCCGCATATGGGCAGCAGGCTCTACTTGAGCGACGTAGCGTTAAGCAGCTCAGGGGTGTGGGAACAGATCTCTGTCACACCGGCACCTATGGATCAGTCACTGGCTGTCTCCGTACGGGAACGTATTTAAAGGTGAGCGGATGACACAGAGGGTGTTGGCAAATTGGAGATATTGGAGGTATTCTTTTCCGTGTCATTTAGACAAGTGCCAGCGACGCACACCCTCATGATCAGGCTACAGGAGTGTGTGAAGCAGGAGGGCGTCCGACACAGCGGTCACCGCTACTGCACGGACAACCCTAGCACGCCTCCCATCAGATCCATATTCGCAAGTCATTCACAAACTAATAATGTAGTGATTTCGAGAAAGTAACACTTTAATTTGTTGCAACATGTAAACTACTATATGGCTGAAATGGTCAGCCGTTCCAGATATGTTTCTAGGAGCAACGAAAATAAATTAAGTTTACAGTATATAGTGCAGTTACTGATTGAATTGTAAAACCTTAAATGTTGACATAATTATTGATAATGTTAATATTATGTTTTGAATACAATAACACAGATATTGAAATTGGAAACCATGTACAGTATATGTGTTCAGGTAGTGCAACTCACAGTGCACAAATTACCCACAAACTATCCACCACGTATTTGAGAATGAGGACACTGTGCGATCTCCAACGAACTTTAAAAATAATTGCAAATGGGTCTCTGAAATCTTTTCTTGCTGACATCGTCACGAAGTAGAGAATGAAAAATATTCATCGTCAACACCATGCTGACAGTTCATGCAGTAAAACTTCAGCGACAGATATGACTTTTAATTTATTACATCATTTCTAACAGCCCCATCTGCAACACATTTAGCAAGCTGTACCCACATATAACGCTGAATGTATGTAGTTTTGAATATATCACGTAATAATGAAATGCATGTTTAAAGCAGGTGTGTCGAACCTGGGGGCAGCATATGGCGCCAGAAACTAGCATCTATCACACGATCTGTCAATCCGACCGTCTCTCTTTCTCTGTTTCCCTCTGTTTTTTTTATTTGTCACCCATGATTTAAACAATTGAGGATGGCTTAGGGGCGTTACTGGTTACAACACAGAGTATTCCGAAATTCTCGTTACAAACTTCTAGTACTAGAAGAGGGGAGTGAGTAGGTAACATTCTGAATAAGAACCCATGTCCGGAAATACACCTTTACCGCTCTACGACGGTTTCACTTCTGATGTTTAACTCATCCACTTCCGCTTGGGGAACTGAATTTGGCGTGATGCTATACAATTATTAGGTAACAATTCGAAAGATGACGTAAAGCAACATTTATTTATCACTTAAGCACATTTTTTTGTATGAACACTTAAACACTACGTGTTTACGTTTTTCCAAAATAAATAAGAACCTAGCGTACTGTACTTACAGAACAGTACTGATCCATTCCAACAGCGGATCGGTGCGGCAACCATTAATGCTTTTGCAGATATTGTACCTACGACTCGTATTCTGGTACACACACTCCATCCCACCTGGTGCCTCTTCAGTTTCTAGTGAAGCGGGCGGAACTCGTGCCAGCAGATCAGAATGTCTACAGGAAATTCTTAAGTCAAACTTTGTATACGACTTCACAGGAAGTAGTTCTTTCCATCTTTCACCGTGTCGTCTATTGCGATGTCTTTGAACCGCACTTGGGAAATGAGGTGGTGCACAACCATGCTAAAACCACATTGCCTCATGTACATCCATGCTACCGTCTGACGTGGTACACGTTATTCTGTCTACTCTATTGTATACCGGGACAATAGCTCCGAGATTTTTCTCGTTCTCCCAGCGCGGACGTGGACGCGTTACATCCGAAATTAAGCCATCGGTGAACAGGAATGGTACGTTTCCGGACAAGGGTTCCTATTTAGAAAATTACGTACTCATTCCCCTCTACAAGTCACAGAAGCTTTTAACGGGAACTTGCGAATATCCTGTACATGCACTGATTGAAGTATGCGTCATCCAAAATGCACAGGAAATGGTGTATCTGATTCGGTTACGTTTTAGGGTTTCATACCTCAGTTGGTAAAAACAGAACCTTACTACGATGACTGTGTACTCCGCCTGTCTGGCCAATTGTAAGGAATTCTTGTACTGAGGAACAGGTGGGCGCATCATATTGAAACCTTGTCACAGACTGCGGTCCTTTGGGGGCGTAAAATACTTTTGCTTTTGGGTCAATACAGTCAAAATATACGGTCATATACGTCACATATCTTGATGATAAGAATTAAGGATGGGTCCATTTCTCTACAGGCAATCTTTTATAGTTTTGTTTTATCGCCCAAACATGTTCCACCGCAGCTGTGGCATGCTCAGTGGCTTTTTATATTATTTTCCTAAAATACATATGTATGCAAGTTATTTTCAGGTTAAGGAATATGATACAACAGATTTTTCTGTCACTTAAATTGTGTGAGCACTTTACCTTCTATATTACGTTGCATGTGTCCTGTGGCTGCCAGTCAAAATCAGCTACCGGTCTAAATTAGTACACTATGTCAAACTCCAAACGTTATGTTTATTAGAATATCGTCTGCCTTGAATTTTTTATTTATTGTCCAAGTTTTAAAATCTGTCTTCTGGTGAAATTCGTGACATATGAATCCTTTTTTTTTTTTTTTTTTTACTCATCATCTCAGAGTAGCATTCGAAACCTACGTCCTCAGTTATTTGCTGGATGTATTCCAATATCTGTTTTCCTCTATCGTTTTTGCCCTCAACATTTCACCCTAGTATCATGGAAGTCATTCCCTGACGTCTTAACAGATGTCCTATAATCCTGACCCTTCTCCTTATCAGTGTTTTCCTTATATTCCTGCCCTTTCCGATTCTGTGCAGAACATCCTCGTTCCTTATCTTATCAGTTCATCTAATTTTCAACATTCGTCTGTAGCACTACATCTGAAATGATTTGATTCTGTTCCGGTTTTCAAATAGCCCATGTTTCACTACCACACGATGCTGTGCTCCAAACCAACATTCCCGCAAGTATCTTCCTCAAATAAGGCCTGTAGTTCTAGTCTGCTTTTGATGTCCTTCTTGCTCCATCCGACATTTGTTAGTTTGCTGCCTAGGTAGCAGAATTCCTTTAACTGCATCTACTTCGCGACAGTCAATCCTGATGGTAAGTTTCTCGCTGTTATCATTTCTGTTACTTCTCATTACCCTAACCTTTCTTCGATTTACTTTGAGTCCATATTCTGTACTCATTAGACTGTTTGTTCACTCTATTCAGCAGATCATGTAATTCTTGTTCACATTCACTGAGGATAGCAATGTTAACAGCGAATATGGTCATTGACATCCTTTCACACTGAATTTTAATCCCTCTCCTGAACCTTTCTTTCATATCCCTGAATCTTGTTCGATGTACAGATTGAGCAGAAGGGTTGAGAGTCTACATCCCAACGTGTCCTGATTTTTCTTTAGTCTCCCTTCCATTATCGACCGCAACATCTGAATTGCCTCTCTGGTGCCTTTACGTTTCTAAAAGCCAAGCTATTCGTTATCCCACACATCCGCAATTTTCTTTCCTTTCTTCTGTATATTAGCCTTGTCAGTAACGAGGAGGATGCGTGAGCTGTTAAGCTGATTGTGCAATAATTCTCGCACTTGTCAGCTCTTGCAGTCATTAGAATTGTGTGGATGATTTTTTTTTTTCAAAGTCAGCGGTATGACTCCAGACTCATACATTATACACACTGTGAATAGCCAATTTGTTGTCGATTCCCCCAATAATTTGAGAAATTCTGATAGAATGTCATCTATCACTTCTGCCTTATTTGATCCTGAGTCCTCCGAAACGCTTTTAAATTGTTTTTCTAAAACTAGATCCCATATCTCTTGTGATCAACCCCCTCATGGGGGCCTTTAATGTACTCTTTCCACCCATCCTCTCTCTCCTCTGAATTTAACAGTGGAATTCTTGTCGCGCTCTTTGGTTAGCAGCATTGCTGATAATTTCACGGAATCTTGTTTTGACTTTTCCAGATGCTTAGTCAGTCCTTCCGAGAGTCACGTCTTTTTCGATTTCTTCACATTCTTCACGCAGCTATTTCGTCTTAGCTTGTCTGAACTTTGAGTTTCTTTAATTCCTCAGCGACTTGTATTTCTGAATTTCACTGAACATTTTTGTACATCCTTCATTCATCGATCAATTGAAGTATTTCTGCCGTTATCAATTGTTTCTTCGCAATTACCTTCTTTGTACCTATGTTTTTCTTACCAACATCTGTAACAGCCCCTTTTAGAGAAGGCCATTCCTCTTCAACTGTACTGCCTACTAAGTCAGTCCTTATTGCTGTATCTATTGCCCTAGAGAACTTCAAGCGCATCCCGTCATTCCTTGGTACTTCCGTACCCCGTTCTTTTTGCATACTGATTCTTTCTTTTAAATTTCCACCTACTGTTCATCACTACTACATTATCATCCGGGTCTATATCTCCTCCCGCGAACGCTTTACAATCCAGTACCTGATTCCTCTCCTTCTCCTTCAACCGCATTCCAGTCTCCCATGGCTATTAAATTTTCATATTTTACTTACTGTGTTAACTTTTCAATACCCTCGTATACTTTCTCGATCTCTTCATCTTCAGCTTTCAATGTCGCATGTATACCTGTCGGTGTTTCTATGCTGTCGACTCGGATAAGAACAACGCTATCACTGAACTGTTCACAGTAACACACTCTCTGCCCTCCCTGCCTATTCATAAAAAATCTTATCCCCGTTATACCATTTTCTCATGCTGTTGATATTGCTTTATACGCATCTGATCACAAATCTCTGTCTTCTTTCCATTTCTCTTCGCTGACCCCAATTGCATCTTAATTAAGACTTTGCATTTCCATTTTCAGGTTTTCTACCTTCCCTACCACGTTCATTCTTCTGACATTCAACGCCCCGAATAGTTGGTTATTCAATCCTTTTTTAGTGGCAGTCCCATCCCGAAGATCCGAATGGGGAACTAATACGGAACCTTTTACCAATGATGAGATCATCTTGACACTTTTTAATTATTGGCGCATGTCCTGATGATACACGTTATGTGTCTTTAATGCAGTGGTTTCCATTGCCTTCTGCGCCCTCATACCGTTTATCAGTGCTGACTCATCTGCCTTTAGGGGCAGTTTTCCACCCCAAAGGACAAGAGAGTGCCCTGAACCTATGTCCGCTCCTCCGCTCTCTTTGACAAGGCCATTGGCAGAATGGATTTCGTGTAGTTGGTTATTCGTGGATAATATTTCATGTTTTGACAGTGTTTACTCACATCTTCTCATGTTCGTTTGTAAATACTGCGTCCTGTTATCTTGCTGTGATTTGGACAGACGTTTCACTGCACAAATTTACATCCCCGATGCACTTCCTAGCCGGCCGCTGGTGGCCGAGCGCTTCTAGGTGCTTCAGTCTGGAACCGCGTGACCGCTACGGTCGCAGGTTCGAATCCTGCCTCGGGCATGGATGTGGGTGATCTCCTTAGCTTAATTAGGTTTAAGTAGTTCTAAGTTCTAGGGGACTGATGACCTCAGATGTTAAGTCCCATAGTATTCAGAGCCATTTGAACAATTTTTTTGCACTTCCTACTGCCGCTTTTTTACTGTTTTGTTTTGGTTTGACGTCCGCGCACTATAAATCTGTTCCGTTTGTTTCCATTCTATGTGTTTGTGTTTTATTTAGTTTTTCCCGATAATTCGTTTGTTTTTGCAAGCCCTCGTCGCCAGTTTTGTAAAGGCCTCGTCGCTACTGCTGTGGGTGCCGAGTTGTCACTGTTGTTACGACAGGTCTTGTTCCTGAGTTTTTGGTACGGCTTCTGATGCAGTACGCCGCTAAGACAGTTTCTCGCTGCCACTAAAACACAGCTGTGCCCCAGACTCAGGTAACAGGATAGGAGAACAAAGGTTCTACAGCACTCCAACAAATTAGTAACAAAGTCACACCAGTGAGTTAAAACGCTTACTTATCATTGTGACTGGTCGAATAATAAGTCTGCAACACTGCATGTAATGTAACACAAAATAGGCCTTCAATGGCCAAATGAAAATAATTGCAGGTAAACTCTACAGTACTTAGCAAATGCAATTTACAGCAACTGTCTGTTCACTTCCAAGAGTTCTCTATTCGACGTCAGCCCTGGACGATGATCTATAACTAAGCGGGTGAGAGTTGCTATTCTATCTTCCGAATAGGCTTCTGTCCGTTGTCGTCCGGTCATTGGCGGATTGTACCCGGCCGGCAATTGGCCGAGGCGAAGTCGATATCTTCATCCTCACCGCCGCCCGTGGCGGTGGTGGAACTCGCTTAAGTGGCGAGTCTCTATGGCGATGGCACCAGCTCGCATCATTGAGAATGTGGTGCTTTTGTCCTGGCTGTGTCTTGTTGGGACGACGCTACATTTAGCGTGTTGAATAGTGTTTTATTACGTAGTACTGTTTGGTAATTAATAACATTTGCCCAATGTGGTAGCTTTTCAGACGTGGTAGTTGTCTTCCGTTGTTAAAAGTTGGTGCAAATGGTTACCTTGTTTTAGGGTAGGAGCTCTGATTCTATGCCACGGGGATATACATTGTTTTTGATGAGCTGGTCGGCAAATGTGTTATTTCTCAGTGCTGTTATTTTTCAGTGCTCTTAAATATTCTGAGTAAAGACTCTAAAAATATGAAACATAATCCATGAATATCAAACTACTCACAGTGGTTTTCCATATATCATCTTCAAAAACTTTTACCGATATCCACAGGTTCAGCTCAGCTATACAAAAACACGTTTGGTAGATAAAAACAAAATCATCACAGTTAAGAACTAACAGAATGCTACAATAATAAGGCCAAAGACTGGTATATGCCACGAGTTCCAGAAGAAAATAAACTTTGAAGATTGGATAATAATCAAAAAACTCAACGCAGACGATTTTCTAACTGATTTGTTGTCAGGAGGTCTCAAGGCAGCGGGGAGTGAAAGCACCAAGTCCATAGAGGATTCTCAACAACAAACTCTATTTACCACAACGTAATAGTATAACAGGCCGGCGCACTGGTCTCAGCATAGATATTCAGACTACAGTAACCCGTTCTTAGCCGGTACACCGTATTTAAAGACAATGGAACAATAAAATGAAAAACTTAAATTGACAGTATATTGATTTTATAGATCTGAGCCACTGGCTATTGGCCCATGAAATATAACACACATAGTCAGTTATCCAGAAATAATAGAATGTTTGTCTATGAGTGCCTCAATGTAAAACAAATTCAATCCTATACACGGCTAGTGAAATTATTTCTCAACTGAATTTATACTTCGGATTCAAATATCTGCATTTCATTAAAAATTTGATCATTACAAGATACAATCAATCGCTTGTCAAGGGGACTTAAAGCAAAACATATATTAACATCATTTAAACAAATGGTTTTTAGGGAAAAATAGGAATTAATTCTTTATACAGCCATTTCATTTTGTCTGTACTGCAGCGTAATTTGTGTACTTGGAAAAAGGCGGATTCATCCTTAATTCATTACACTTTTCTGCAAGCACGAGAACTTCATGACGGCTGATTTAGCTCTTTGCAGGCTCACTCATCGAAAATTGTAGCGTACCTCCTGTTGACCTAGAATCACGAAATTTTACAAAAATCGACGTTCACAGAAAAAAATGCTAATCTGCAATTATATGGAACGAAGAAAAGTATTTTCTTTTCCATTTGTTGTGTGTCTGTTTGTCAGGAACGGGATAGACGTATCCAGTTAAAATTTATGTCACGTAATAATGTGTATGGACCCTTGGTGGCGTAATAAATTTTTGCTTCTCATTCAATGCAATCAAAATAGACAGTAATTTTTGTCACATATTTTGATACTCGCGAACTCACTCATCAAAATCTACAGGGTATTTCCCGATGGCCTAGAGTCATTAAATTAGGCGAGAAGGAAGGCTTTACAGTTTGAGCAAAGGAAAAAATAATTGGTGTTGCTGATTGGCATAGCATGTTAATATCCACCAGGAATTACGAAAGCAAAGGAAATATTACAATTGTAAATGCACAATTACAGAGAAACCAAAATTGAAATTCAAACGTAATCTAAATTCTTGGTGTTACCTAGACCTTTACCTTGCCAATATCGACACTGATTACAGTCAAAAATGGTCGAGATTTTCTATTCACGGTATGGATGAACTACCTTTATACATAATTAAGTTTGTACGGAACCCTCTGAGCGCTAGCCCTACTCGCAATTGGCCAATTTTTATTTGAGAAAAGAAAAAAATAAGCATAAATGAAACTGTGTCGAGGCATTTCAAGTGTTATATTGAATTAAACAGGGATATTTCCAACAGTATGAACAAATTTATTTTGGAAATTCTAGTAACTGCTAGTACTCTCTTTATCACCAGTTCGTGCAGTGTTAGACAATATTGCCCGATATCACAACCAGCGACCGTTATTATTGTCAGAATCTCACATTCATTAAACTTCGCCAGAAATTAGCGTATCAATAATAGTTACAGTCCAGCAGGCGTCCTGAAGGAAGGAAAAGTTCGTAGAATGGCCATAGCTCTCGAAGGGTTGGGTTAGGTTGTTTGGAGGAAGAGACATACATCGAGGTCATCGGTCTCAATGCATTAGGGAAGGACGGGGAAGGAAGTCAGCCGTGCCTTTTCAGAGGAACCATCCCAGCATTTGCCTCGACCGATTTAGGGTAATCACGGAAAACATACATCAGGTAGGCTGGACGCGGGATTGAACCGTCGTCCTCCCGAATGCTCTCGAAGGAATTCCAGTTCTTAACAAATGGGCACTTCGGTTATTAAAACACAAATGGGAAATCTTGTGAAAAATTTAGCCATGAAAATTATATTAGAAAGCGCCATTTCGACTTGCTGCGAAGTGGTAAACCTGGAAATAGCAACCAGTTTGCAGCTTTACTTCATAGAGTTAAAACAGTCGACCACATGTTGAAACTGTTATTCGGAGGACGCAATCGAACTTAATGCTGAGTGCTCAAAATTTGTAGCAATAAGGGGAGCAAGGGACAAGAATCGACTGAACAATAGAAAGGACATACGCTACACATAGGCTCATAACACCACCTTTCCTGAAACAAAGTGACACGCATGAATGTGAATCAAGGCGTACACAATTCATGAAATTTTTAGACTTAACGTATAACGTACAGTTTCTGCCATACTGGTGGGACAACCACGACAAGTTAACTCGTCATCTAAAATAGTGGCTTACAAACATGAATTTTCTCAATATTTAACTATATGATTCCTAGGTATTTTGCCGGCCGCGGTGGTCTAGCGGTTCTAGGCGCTCAGTCCGGAAACGCGCGACTGCTACGGTCGCAGGTTCGAATCCTGCCTCGAGCATGGATGTGTGTGATGTCCTTAGGTTAGTTAGGTTTAAGTAGTTCTAAGTTCTAGGGGACTGATGACCACAGATGTTAAGTCCCACAGTGCTCAGAGCTATTTGAACCATTTGAACCTAGGTGTTTTGACGTCTACAGACGGTTCATGTATTCAGAGAAACGAAGGTCGCGACTACTTTTGTCTATTATTGACATCCTATTACTGATACAGGCAAAATATCATTCTAAGGGATTCCAAGATTTTGGAGAATGCTTTAATTTCAAGTCTGATATCCGATAACAACTGAAAAGCGAAATATTTCTCCATGGCATATGATTTCAAATTTGCAATTTTCGCAGCATTTTCCTTTACTTGCATTGTGAAACTTTGGTTCGTGCTAAATTTCGTGATTGTACGTCAAAGGAAAAGTACCTTATAGGCACTGTGGAGTGAGGTTATGAAGGAAGGAAGATTGGGGTTAACGACCCGCCGACATGGAGATCATCAGAAACTGATCACAAGTTCGAATTGTGTCAAGGACGGGGAAGAAATCGGACCGTGCTCTTCCTAAGGAAACATTCAGCCACATTCCTAAAGTGATTTAGGGACATCACAGGAAACCTATATCTGCATTGCTGGATACTGGTTTGAACAGTCGTCCTCCCGATTGCGAGACTAATGTGTTAAACAGTTAGCTCGCTGAGATTGCGAGTATCAAACAGTGTGTGTATATGGCTGAATCGATAGACTGCACTGACGTAGACGCTTAACATTTTTATATTAACGAAGGACGATAGACATACAGAGTGAGGTGGTGCGGTGGTTAGCACACTGGACTCACTTGCGGCAGGACGACGTTTCAAACACGTCTCCGACCATCCTGATTTAGGTTTTCCGTAATTTCCCTAAATCGTTTCAGGAAAATGACGGGATGGTTCCTTTTGAAGCGGTACGACCGATTTTCTTCCAAATCCTTCCCTAATCCGAGCTTTTGCACAGTCTCAAATGACCTCTTTATCGACGGGACGTTACACACTAATCTCCTCCTCCTCCTGTAGACATAAATATGGAAGATAAGTTTCACCTAATACCTCTATCCGGTCCTGAGAAAAACGTGTCCCAACAAACGTGCAGACAGAAATTCAGAAAGTTTGATCACAAATGAAAAAGAAATTTTCCTGTGATGTAATTAGAAATTATAAAATTTTGGATTTTTTCCGTTTTTTTTTTTGTATAATGAAACTTGCTTTTTGCCAAAATCTATGATTCTAGACCAACGGGAAGTACCCTACAGCTTTTGATGGGTGAGTTTGCAAGTATCAAATTATGTGACATAAATGATCAAATTTTTTCATTGAATTATGGTTGACGCTAACGTTTATTACATCCCTAAGGGGCCATTGACCTTAGTATGGGGAATAGATACGAATCTGTCTACCCGTTCCAAAGCTAAAGCGATCTTAAAAGACGTATAGAGATTGTTTTCCTTTGGTAGTTATGGGAAACCTTGCTTCGTGTCAAATTTCATGATTCTAGGTCAACATTCTGCATCCTGTAGGTATTGAAGAGCGAGTATGCGGGGATCAAATTATGTGACAGAAATAGCGACATCTTTCTATTGCATTGACTTAGAAGCTCCACTTCTTACACAAATAAGGAACTTAAGACGTGACAGTTGCCAACTTGATACGTCTTCCCGTTCCCGAGAGGAAGGGTTTTGAACAATCGGACAGAGACAGAGGCATACAGCAAAGTGAGCCAGAAAGAGTTCCGCTTTTACTGATTAAGGTACGGATTCGTGAAAACGACTGTAATATGAATTCTACGAAAGATTCAACTAAGGAATAGCTCAATGGAAAATTTCTTACAGATCTCCGTACTGAAGAATAAAATTGAATCTGTTTTTCAGTGTTTAATTGTTTATAAAATGAACAATGTAGGAAAAGGCAGAGTGCTACTTATCGTAAAGAAGACACGTGAAGTTGCAGACAGACACAAGTAAAGGACACTTACATCAAGCTTTTGGCTACAGCATTCATCAGTAAAAGAGAGACACAGACCATTCACACACGCCGGTCGGAGTGGCCGAGCGGTTCTAGGCGCTACAGTCTGGAAACGCGTGACCGCTAAGGTCGCAGGTTCGAATCCTGGCTCGGGCACGGATGTGTGGGCTGTCCTTAGGTTACTTAGGTTTAAGTAGTTCTAGGTTCTAGGGGACTGATTACCTCAGGAGTTAAGTCCCATAGTGCTCAGAGTCATTAGAACCATTCACACACACGAGAGGGAACACCTCAAACACACACGACCGCCAACTCCGGAATGCATTCCGGCCCGAGATGCAGGCATTGATGGTTGTGTGTGAGCGTGAGGTGAGTTTCATTGTGTGTGTGAACGGTGTGTGTCTCTCTTTTGCAGATGAGGGCTGTGGTCGAAAGCTTAATGTAAGTGTCTTGTAATTGTGCCTATCAGCAACTTGGCGTGTCTCCTTTAGGGTAAGTAGCAATCTGTCTTTTCTTACATTGTTGAAACGCCTACCTGGAGTTCCCAATGTTTGTTTATGAAATGACTTTGTGTCCTCCTATTTTCTACTGTGTGATGTTATTATGTGAAAATGTTAGATGCTAAGTAAATATTTTTATGCGAAAGAAACATTGCCAATCAGTGGGCTACCTAGCAAGTGTTCCGGGGTCGGCCTCGGGCGGCAGACGCAGAAGCGGCAGCAAAAGCAGAGAGAGACACGCAGCGCAAGCTCCCCGGGTGATCGCCCACGCGCCGCGCCTGTCTCAGCCCCGGAGGCGCCCCTCAGCTCCTGTGTTTATCTTCTTTCTCCTGGGGATCTGTAAGCTTGTTTTCTCCCGAAACGATTTCTCTGTCTGACACTTTTCCGATGAGAACCCATCCAGTCGGCGATAAAACCCTTCGCGAACCACAGCAGAGACACATGCCGTGAATTCGCGTTGCATTCGAAACACGATTCGTGTTGACTTAACGCCTCGGTTGCTGGAGAAACGCTCGTCCTGTAAACGAGTTGCGTGAAACAGTTTTGTTAGACATCTCTGTCTCTGCGCAACCTCCTGCGTTACACATTTCTAGAATAAAAAGCTTCATTTTTGCTATTCACTACTACTATAAACGTGCGAAAAAATTAATAAACCGTGTAAGATTAAGGAACGACAAGAGTTTGTATTACATTATGATCTTCCAACGAGACCACTTTGAGATGTACGTAAAATGACCAGTGGAGTATTTTAGTGCATTGTTAACAGCTCGCATATCCACCTTAAAGGTTTGTATCTTACTTGCAGACAAATAAATTCGAAAGTTGATAAAAACATGTTTCCTTAATTCATTGATGTAGTAAGCTGTTAAAATGTGCTGAAACTACATGATCTCTCTAGTAATCTCCATTATTTTCACCCTATGTAAATTGTTCCCACTACGACGTTTTGACCAATTTCTACACATTTTTAGGCTGACGTTGATACATGATCATCAGCAGATTTGTCGGAATGACTATGTACCAAATAAGCACTGTACTTGTGGAGTGTTTGTTTTGTAAATTCACGAACAGAAATTACAGTTTCTTAAAATTCAACATAATACGCTGTCAATTTAAAATTGCTAAATAAATTTCTTGAATAGGTTCAAGGAGCATACACACTTTTGGTTCGTAAGAGAGCATCCAGATAACTGCCAAGTCCGTCTCATTAAAAGCAGTACTACCCACATCATTATTTATGAGTCAAAACACATTCTGGCTTCAGATTAAAATGCGTATCACAATATCAGATTTCGTATGCCACAGTAGAACCACAATTTCTAGTTACTTTTCTGAGATGCGTCTGCAGAAAACAGCCTTTCATTCAAACATTAGACCTGGCAGTTTATTGATTGCATCTTAGCCCCTTATTTTTTGTCTAAATGTTATTTCTGACATAAAAATTTACCAGAGTTAGACATTCGTAAAGAAAGCGTTTAATGCGACTAAATTTACGAAATTACTATTACTCAAAATTCAACCCCTTACGAGAATTCCTTCTTAGAGACACGTAGTAAATTTCGTTCATGATATGACCTAAAATATCATAGGAAACACATAAACAACCCGTGGTCTAGGGGTAGCGTCTTTGATTCATAATCAAAAACTTCTTCGGTCCCGGGTTCGATCCCCGCCACTGCCTGAATTTTCATAAGTAATCAGCATTGGCGGCCGAAGCCTTCCGGCATAAGAATTCAGCCTCATTCTGCCAACGGCCTTGTCAAAGAGGGCGGAGGAGCGGATAGAGGTTCAGGGTACTCTCTTGTCCTAGGGGTGGGAAATTGCCCCTAAAGGCGGAAGAATCAGCAAAGTTCAACGACATGAGGATACAGAAGGCAATGGAGACCACTGCATTAAAGACACGTAACGTATATCCACAGGACATGTGGCCTGTAATTGAAGTAGTGTCATGATGATCTCTCCATTGGCAAAAGATTCCGGAATAGTCCCCCATTCGGATCTCCGGGAGGGGACTGCCAAGGGGGAGGTTACCATGAGAAAAAGATTGAATAATCAACGAAAGGATAACGTTCTACGAGTCGGGGCGTGGAATGTCAGAAGCTTGAACGTGGTAGGGAATCTAAAAAATCTGAAAAGGGAAATGCAAAGGCTCAACCTAGATATAGTAGGGGTCAGTGAAGTGAAGTGGAAGAAAGACAAGGATTTCTGGTCAGATGAGTATCGGGTAATATCAACAGCAGCAGAAAATGGTATAACAGGTGTAGGATTCGTTATGAATAGGAAGGTAGGGCAGAGGGGGTGTTACTGTGAACAGTTCAGTGACCAGGTTGTTCTAATCAGAATCGACAGCAGACCAACACCGACAACGATAGTTCAGGTGTACATGCCGACGTCGCAAGCTGAAGATGAACAGATAGAGAAAGTGTATGAGGATATTGAAAGGGTAATGCAGTATGTAAAGGGGGGCGAAAAACTGTCGTGGGCGACTGGAATGCAGTTGTAGGGGAAGGAGTAGAAGAAAAGGTTACAGGAGAATGCAGGCTTGGGACAAGGAATGAAAGAGGAGAAAAATTGAATTCTGTAACAAGTTTCAGCTAGTAATAGTGAATACCCTGCTCAAGAATCACAAGAGGAGGAGGTATACTTCGAAAAGGCCGGGAGATACGGGAAGATTTCAATTAGATTACATCATGGTCAGACAGAGATTCCGAAATCAGATACTGGATTGTAAGGCGTACACAGGAGCAGATATAGACTCAGATCACATTATAGTAGTGATGAAGAGTAGGCTGAAGTTAAAGACATTAGTCAGGAAGAATCAATACGCAAAGAAGTGGGATACGGAAGTACTAAGGAATGACGAGATACGTTTGAAGATCTCTAACGCTACAGATACAGCAATAAGGAATAGCGCATTAGGCAGTACAGTTGAAGAGGAATGGACATCTCTAAAAAGGGCCATCACAGAAGTTGGGAAGGAAAACATAGGTACAAAGAAGGTAGCTGCGAAGAAACCATGGGTAACAGAAGAAATACTTCAGTTGATTGATGAAAGGAGGAAGTACAAACATGTTCCGGGAAAATCAGGAATACAGAAATACAAGTCGCTGAGGAATGAAATAAATAGGAAGTGCAGGGAAGCTAAGACGAAATGGCTGCAGGAAATATGTGAAGACATCGAAAAAGATATGATTGTTGGAAGGACAGACTCAGCATACAGGAAAGTCAAAACAACCTTTGGTGACATTAATAGCAACGGTGGTAACATTAAGAGTGCAACGGGAATTCCACTGCTAAATGCAGAGGAGAGAGCAGATAGGTGGAGTGAATACATTGAAAACCTCTATGAGGGTGAAGATTTGTCTGATGTGATAGAATAAGAAACAAGAGTCGATTTAGAAGAGATAGGGGATGCAGTATTAGAATCGGAATTTAAAAAAACTTTGGAGGACTTACGGTCAAATAAGGCAGAAGGGATGGATAGCATTCCATCAGTATTTCTAAAATCATTGGGGGAAGTGGCAACAAAACGACTATTCACGTTGGTGTGTAGAAAATATGAGTCTGGCGACATACCATCTGACTTTCGGAAAAGCATCACCCACACAATTCCGAAGACGACAAGAGCTGACAAGTATGAGAATTATCGCACAATCAGCTTAATAGCTCATGCATCGAAGCTGCTTACGAGAATAATATACAGAAGAACGGAAAAGAAAATTGAGAATGCGCTAGGTGACGATCAGTTTGGCTTTAGGAAAAGCAAAGGGACGAGAGAGGCAATTCTGACGTTACGGCTAATAATGGAAGCAGGGCTAAAGAAAAATCAGGACACTTTCATAGGATTTGTCTACCTGGAAAAAGCGTTCGACAATATAAAATGGTGCAAGCTGTTCGAGATTCTGAAAAAAGTAGGGGTAAGCTATAGGGAGAGACGGGTCATATACAATATGTACAACAACGAAGAGGGAATAATAAGAGTGGATGATCAAGAACGAATTGCTCGTATTAAGAAGGGTGTAAGACAAGGCTGTAGCCTTTCGCCCCAACTCTTCAATCTGTACATCGAGGAAGCAATGATGGAAATAAAAGAAAGGTTCAGGAGTGGAATTAAAATACAAGGTGAAAGGATATCAATGATACGATTCGCTGATGACATTTCTATCCTGAGTGAAAGTGAAGAAGAATTAAATGGTCTGCTGAACGGAATGAACAGTCTAATGAGTACACAGTATGGTTTGAGAGTAAATCGGAGAAAGACGAAGGTAATGAGAAGTAGTAGAAATGAGAACAGCGAGAAACTTAACATCAGGATTGATGGTCACGAAGTCAATGAAGTTAAGGAATTCTGCTACCTAGGCAGTAAAATAACCAATGACGGACGGTGCAAGGAGGACATCAAAAGCAGACTCGTTATGGCAAAAAAGGCATTTCTGGCCAAGAGAAGTCTACTAATATCAAATACAGGCCTTAATTTGAGGAAGAAATTTCTGAGGATGTACGTGTGGAGTACAGCATTGTATGGTAGTGAAACATGGGCTGTGGGAAAACCGGAACAGAAGAGAATCGAAGCATTTGAGATGTGGTGCTATAGACGAATGCTGATAATAAGGTGGACTGATAAGTTAAGAATGAGGAGGTTCTACGCAGAATCGGAGAGGAAAGGAATATGTGGAAAACGCTGATAAGGAGAAGGGACAAGATGATAGGACTTCTGCTAAGACATGAGGGAATGACTTCCATGTTACTAGAGGGAGCTGTAGAGGGCAAAAATTGTAGAGGAAGACAGAGATTGGAGTACGTCAAGCAAATAATTGAGGACGTAGGTTGCAAGTGGTACTCTGAGATGAAGAGGTTAGCACAGGAAAGGAATTCGTGGCGGGCCGCATCAAACCAGTCAGTAGACTGATGACAAAAAAAAAAAAAAAAAAAAAAAAAAAAAAAAAAAAAAAAAAAAAAAAAAAAATCTTCGATATTTCCTTGCGACGCATATTTACTTTTCCAGGAGTGAGCAATAGCAAAATTATTCTGAAATGCGGTGTGTTCAAAATCTTGCACTATGATATTTTCATATGGTTACATATCTTGTCTAATGATTCAGTTTTGTAAAGACGTCCCGTAAGATACCTACTGTGACGTTATTAGATTACTGCACTCATGACTTCTTGTAAATGTAGCGTAATTTGGAGTGAAACAAAGAACGTGTATATGCGATTCATTCACAAACTTAGATACGAATACTTGTATGTAATGTATCCGAAATTACACGGCAAATTATGTTTTTCGAATAATCGGCCAATGTTGTGTGCAATCGAAATTTAATGGCGATGTTGTGAAAATTTAAGATTGAGCCCTAGATATTACGGTCTTCTAGAGTCAGTTAGTTATCGATTTTTTTACATGCAATCCATCTTTTGTGACACATAATATTCACATAACTGGAATTATTTCACAAACATAATGTTACCAAATACCATTACAATATTTACGAAAGGTAATAGAATGATGAATTATCGTCGTTATTAGCTTGCACCAATTTATGAAAATACATGTGTATTTCAAACTCTCTATAAAACGATATTACTATATTTTTCGTTCTGCATTGCTTATGACCAATCTTAAGCAATAACAAGCTGACTGTTTCCATACGAGATTTATGAACTGACATTAAAACCAAAAACTATTTACAGACACTGAGTTCTGTCACGATAAAGCAATCGAAAACGGCCTGTTTCGTGTAAGAGGCAATATATTGCCTCTCTTTTGTGAAGTGATGTGTACGTAAACAAGACTGTTATTATACTTAATTTACCTACAGATACTATACCAGACAAAACGTATTTTCAGTTCACCTCATTAAATAATTTTGTCAATAAGTGGTTTGAAGTAACAAAGGGTCACAATGTTGTTTAAAATTACCAACAGTGAAACTAAGTTAAAAGGCAAAGGTCTTACTCTTTGTTTCTAAATGTGTTAACACTTACTGCCGTAACAAAAGTACTGATGTCGCTTCTAATGAAATCATTGTGGTACCAGTTCTCTTTGAGAAAAGAAATTCAGAATATAATAATCGAAGTCTTAGTTGCTAGCAATGGAGTATGTTTGAGTACTGCTTCATTGTTGTGTTAAAACATAATGTGGAGATGTCGCAAGACTTCTAATGAACCTCCGTCAATGTTAATACCAAGTAACTTAAATATAATTAAATATATGCATTCCTGCGTGTTAACTATTAAGACTGCTAACAGGCCGATAATGACACTGCATCCACAACGTTAACAACGGACAGATGGAATTTGTTTAACAATATGTGGACGTCAGTGTTTCTGCGTCATCATGAATTTAATTTCTTTACTGTCTGAAGTTCCTGCAGCAGAATTCCAGAAACTTTGCAATTCTTTTCATTTACACAAATTGTAGATATCAGAATCAGGTTGTTAGTGGTGCAGGAATGGATCTTTTAAGATTAATGAAAATCTATTTACCTAAAATGACTGGAAAACAGTGTGATAAAATTAACAGTTATTTAAGAAGCGAAAGAGCAGGCACGTGTACATATGAGGAATCTGACAACTATTTCTGGCGAGAAGAAAGCTCCGATATTCCAAAAAAGCTGCATATTTGATATCGCCACACCAAATTTTATTTTAAATTAATAATGAATTTTTTCCCTTCATCTGCATTTGTCCCGCATTCCATTTCGATAAAATTCCTGCCGATTCCATAGAATCTCTCAGCCTCAAAGCAGAGAGTTAATGCTTTTATTCTGAAATTTTCCACAACATTATTTTAATTCTGACTACTATATTTACAGGAGATTTCTATGTATGTTAACTGATACCTATGTATAAAACTTACAAAAACTGTTCACAGTCACGATAGCCAGTCTCACTGCATGCCATGCAAGGGTCAAATAATGTTGCCGCTGCCCTTCAGCTATATTTGACAGAGATGGCAGCTCGCATCTCAGCGTGGCGTGGGACCCAGCGATAGTGAGGCTAAAGTGGACGGATCAAAGGTGGAGTTAACGTATGCCAGTAAATGGCGATGCAATGACCAACAGTGACGTCACTACCGGCAGCTATAGTATTTAAGCCTGTCAGCTTTAATTCCACGTGACTACTGCCAAATGTCGTGGCATTTTAACCACTTGACAGGCCTGAAAGTCGGAGATCATTTTATTCAAAGTTACCGCCACGGGAGTCTGCAGTCTTACATCCAAGGTGAGCAATCAGACAGGCAACTACGGCCCTACCAAACATTAATTTCGAGTGATATTTCATATACAGGTCATGTTCAGAAAGTGAGTGTACGGGCTGTGGTTTTTTGTTTTTCGAGAGGTGGAAAAACTGAGTGGTGTAATTTTTTTTAGAGGTGAAAACACTGAGTGGTAGGGCGGGGGGTCTACTGACCAGAACGAACACCGCGCGAACGCAGGAGTACTGTAGTATTTATACCCATGTTAGAGTGTCTAACTGCGTGGAAGATGTCGGCAAGAAATCCCGCCAAGTGTGAGCCAAGTGCTGTGACCCTTCCCCACTCGCGGAAGAAATAACATCTACGAAAATTCTTTCGCTAAACAAAACGAGTCTGTTTAAGTGGTGTAGGTATTTTGGTAGAGGCAGAATAAACGTCATGATAAACATAGGAGTGGAAGCTCTTCCACTTCGACTGATGGGTTGGTGGAAAATTCGAAGGAACTGTTAGTAAAGACCGCGGATTGACAGTGGACGGAATTTATGCGATGTTTCCGCAACTTTCCAGAACTCTCTTACAGGAGCAACTCTCAGAAACTTTGAGATATCGGAAACTGTGCGCAAGATGTGTCCAAAAACAACTGACCTACTGCAAACTACATCTTTCTGAATCTGCTTAGTGTATTCATCTCTTGGCCCCCTCTACGAATTTTACCCTCCACGCTGCCCTCCAATACCAAACTGGTGATCTCTTGATGCCTCAGAACATGTGCTACCAACCGATCTCTTCTTCTAGTGAAGTTGTGCCACAAACTCCTCTTCTCCCCAATTCTATTCAATACCTCCTCATTAATTATGTGATCTACCCATCTAATCTTTAGCATTCTTCTGTACCACCACATTTCGAAAGCTTCTATTCAAATCAAATGTTCAAATGTGTGTGAAATCTTATGAGACTGAACTGCTAAGGTCAGCAGTCGCTAAGGTTACACACTACTTAACCTAAATTATCCTAAGGACAAACACACACGCCCATGCCCGAGGGAGGACACGAACCTCCAACGGGACCAGCCGCACAGTTCATGACTGCAGGAAAGCTTCTATTCTCTTGTTGAGCTAACTTTTTATCGTACATGTTTCACTTCCATACATGGTTGCACTCCATAAAAATACTTTCTGATACGGCTTCGTGACACTTAAATCTATTCTCGATGTTAACAAATTTCTCTTCTTCAGAAACGCTTTCCTTGTCATTGCTAGTGTACATTTTATACCGTCTCTACTTAGACAATCATCAGTTATTTTGGTCCCCAAACAGCAAAACTCATCTACTACTTTAAGTGTCTCATTTCTTAATCCAATTCCCTCAGCATCAGCCGACTTAATTCGACTACATTCCATTATCCCCATGTTGATTCTGTTGGTGTCCATCTTATACCCTCCTTTCAAGACACTGTTCATTCCGTTCAACTGCTCTGTCTCTGACAGAATTACAGCGTCATCGGCGAACCTTCAAATTTTATTCCACCTCCATGGATTTTAATTTCTACTCCGAATTTTTTTCTTTTTTTTCCGTTACTGCTTGCTCTTTATACAGATTGAATGACATCGGGGATAAGCTACAACCCTGTCTCACTCTCTTACCAACCACTGCTTCCCTTTCACGCCCCTCGACTCTTGTAATTGCCATCTCGTTTGTCTACAAATTGTAAGCAGCCTTTCGTTCCCTGTATTTTACCCCTGCCACCTTCAAAATTTAAAAGAGTGTGTTTCAATCAACATTGTCAAAAGCTTTCTCAAAGTCAACAAATGCTAGAAACGTAGGTTTGCCTTTCCTTAATCTATTTTCTAAGATACGTCGTAGGATCAGTATTGCCTCACGTGTTTGGACAATTCCACAGAATCCTAACTGATCTACCCCAAGGTTGACCTTTACCAGTTTTTCCATTCGTCTGTAGTGAATTCGTTTTAGTATTTTACTGCTATGATTTATTAAACTGATCGTTCGGTAACTTTCACATCTGTCAATACCTTTTCTTTGGGGTTGGAATTACTGTATTCTTCTTGTAGTATGAGGGTATTTCGCCTGTCTCATACATCTTGCTCACGAGATCGTAGAATTTTGTCAGGACTGGCTCTCCCAAGCCTCTCCCGGGGCCTTGTTTCGACTTAGGTCTTCAGTGCTCTGTCAAACTCTTCACGCCGTATCATATCTCCCATTTCATCTTCATCTACATCCTCTTCCATTGAGTAATATTGTCCTAAAGTACATCGCCATTGTATAGACCCTCTATATACTCCTTCCACCTTTCTTCTTTCCATTCTTTACTTAGATCTGGGTTTCCATCTGTGCTCTTGATATTCACACCAATGGTTCTCTTTTCTCCATAGGTCTCTTCAATTTTCCTTTAGGCAGTATCTATCTTACCCCTAGTGAAATAAACCTCTACATCCTTACGTTCGTCCTCTAGCCCTCGATGCTTAGCCGTTTTGCACTTCCTGTCGATCTCATTTTTGTGACGTTTGTATTCCTTTTAGTCTCCTTCAGTTACTGCACTTTTATGTTTTCTCCTTTCATAAATTAAATTCATTATATCTTCTGTTACCCAAGGGTTTCTACTAGCCCTCTACTTTTTTCCTACTTGATCCTGTGCTGCCTTCGCTATTTCATTCCTCAAGGCTACCCATTCTTCTTCTCCTGTATTTCTTTCCCCATACTTGTCAGTCGTTCCCTAATGCTCTCCCCGAAACTCTACAACCTGTGGTTCTGTCAGTTTATCCATGTCCCATCTCCTGAAATTCCCATCTTTTTGCAGTTTCTTCAGTTTTAATCTACAGTTCATAACTAATAAATTCTGGCCAGAGTGCAAATCTGCCCCTGAAAATGTCATACAATTTAAAACCTGGTTCCTAAATCTCTTTCTTACCATTTTATAATCTACCTGAAACCTTCCAGCACCCCCAGGCCTCTTCCATGTATACAACCTTCTTTCATGATTCTTGAACCAAGTGTTATCTACGATTAAGATATGATCTCTGCAAAATTCTACCAGGCGGGTCCTCTTTCACTTCTTTCCCCCACTCACCATTCACCTACTACGTTTCCTTCTCTTCCTTTTCCTACTCTCGAATTCCAGTCACCCATGACTATTAAATTTTCGTCTCCCTTCAGTGTATGAATAATTTCTTTTATCTTATCATACATTTCGTCAATATCTTCGTCATCTGCGGAGCTAGTTGGCATATAAACTTGTACTATTGTGGTAGGAGTGGGCTTCGTGTCTATCTTGGCCACAATAATGCATTCACTATGCTGTTTGTAGTGGTTTACCCGCATTCCAATTTTTTTTATTAATTGTGAAACCTACTATTTGATTTTGTATTTACAACGCTGTATTTACCTGTCCAGAAGTCTTGTTCCTCCTGCCACCGAACTTCACTAATTCCCACTATATCTAACTTTAACCTATCCATTTCTCTTTTTAAATTTTCTAACCTACCAGCCCGATTAAGGGATCTGACATTCCACGCCCCGAGACGTAGAACTCCAGTTTTGTTTCTCCTGATAACGACGTCCTCCAGAGTAGTCCCCTCCCGGAGATCCGAATGGGGGACTGTTTTACCTCCGGAATGTTTCACCCAAGACGACGTCATCATCGTTTAAACATATAGTAATGCTGCATGCCCTCGGGAAAAATTACTGCTGTAGTTTCCCCTTGCTTTCAGCCGTTCACAGTATCAGCACAGCAAGGACGTTTTGGTTAGCGCTACAAGGCCACATCAGTAAATCATCCGGACTGCTGCCATTGCAACTACTTAAATGGCTGCTGTCCCTTTTCAGGAATCACACGTTTGTCTGGCCTCTCAACAGATATCCTTCCGTTGTGGTTGCACCTACGGTACGGCTATCTGTATCGCTCAGACACATGCCTCCCCACCAACGGCAATGCCCATGGTTCACAGGCTGGGGGGATGTTATGTTATGAAATTTGCAAGTCAAACGTGAAAAATATGTACGAAATAGTGGAAAAGATGAAAAGTGTAACTTACCACGTAATCCAAGAAAAGCGTTTTTAACTTTTTATCACCAGTATAGTGCTTTTCTGCGTCGTTTTCGTACATATCAATTAAGTCAAGAGTTTTCATTCAAGTGTTTATAAACGTGTGTATGCGAATGTGCTCCTTGAATGGAGTGATATGTACGAGAACGACGGAGAACTATGCTGGAGGTAAAACGTTAAAAACGCTTTTCTTGGATTATGTGGTAAGTTCACACTGTTCATCTTTTCCACTATTTCGCACAAACTTTTCGCGTTTGATTTACGAAATTCGTAACCTAACATCAAACCTTTTCATGACATGAATATGCATTTCACCTCATTCAAGAGAAAAAATAAAGTATGTATTAAGACGAATTACATCTGATGATGGACCCACAGTGTCCGAAACGCATCGTGTAATAAAGCACAAAATGTTGTGACTGAAGGTGTTTTTTCAATTCATACATACAGTGTATTGAAAACAGTCACGTTTGAAGCTGCGAAATATGGATACAATTAAATTATCTCCAGAGATCATGCTGTTTAGAATCGGCTACAATGTGAAAAAATCCAGTTTATTATCATATTGATGCACAAAAACTTACAAATTCTTATCTGAACTTAGGATTAAACGCGAATCAGTTGCACATTAGGGATAGGTACATTGACCTAGGTTTAGACACCTAATAGGGGTGTCATCATCAGAATGAAATGTTGCTAAGTCGTAAAATTACATTGCCAAATACCAACAATCAAAATTTGGAGCAGCTGTGGTCAAGTTATAAGTAAAATAAAATGCTGTAGCTGTACAATTGCAATCTCTTAATCAGTGGTCCAACAAAGCGAAGTATGTTGGTACTGTCGCAGACAGAACACTTAATAACCACCAACAGAATTTTACAACTGTTGATCTAAGTTGTCATACAATCTAGCTCAGTGGTTCTCGACTTCACTGAGACCATGACACCTGAGTGCCATCAGACATTACCTCGTACTCCCGCCCTCCTCTCTACTCTTCCCATCTGTTGGTTCCCCCACTCCACTTACATTACCACCAGCTTTATCACCTAACTAATCTGTATAATGAGAGACTTTCCTTGGAAAACTTTTATTTATAAAATAATGAAAGATGAATGACACTGAGTTTGTTTGTGTGTGTGTGTGTGTGTGTGTGTGTGTGTGTGTATGTGTGTGTGCGTGCGTGCGCGCGTCGTGTGTGTTTGTGTGTATGTGAGTGCCTGTGTTTTAGAAAGAATGATGCAGGAATTCGTGATGTATCGCAAGTGCTACCCTAACTATCCTGAATGAGGATACACACATGTTACAAAACATGCTTCCCCTGCATTACTCCACTCCGCTGCGGCACTTGCTTGACCTGCACACTGCAACCCCATTTAAAGTCAAACAAGTTCACATGTGTGCACTACACTTAATGTTTGTGAATAACTTTATTGCTGGATTCCTTACTTTTGAACTAGCAGAAACTGGACTTCAGTCTGTTTTTTTTTCGTGTCTAACGACTTTCATAATAATAATAAGACTATATGCTTCACTATAGTAACCCTTATTTAGTCATCGCTGTGTCGTGCTGTCAGTTGGTTTATTTCTGTTTTTCGAATGTCGAACGAGTAGTGAAGCAATTTCTGGACTACCTACCACTTGGAGAAGACAATTTCTTGAGATATTTAGCATTTAGCATATGTCTCACTTTTATCATCAGCGATGTACGGGACAAAGCTCAACAAATGTATATAGCGGGTGGACTATGTGAGGAACCTGTAACATCCACCGCATTAATGCTACTAACTGAGAAAAAGTATGACTGATAACAACAATATTAGAGTCTTACAAATTCGTAATAATGGAGACGATCTTCTGAAAAATATTTCGTTTCCTGATTGAAATGGAATCAAATCGTTTCGTTTTTACCCTTCAGAAAATTTCATTTTTCCCCCTCACGGGGAAAGCAAATAGTCCGTTGTGACCAGTCAAAACAAAACACGTCCATATTTTAATAGCTAATAAAAGGCACAGTACTTATAGAATACTTGAAATTTACACATTTTTGACGTTAAGAAATCTGTAGAAAAGATGATATATTTATATCGTCATTATAGTATCACAACAATTTTGCGAGTTCCTGTGCAAGTGTATATGTAGAAATTGGAGAACTTTTTATCCAATGTTACCGCCGCGAGGTTCTTCATTCTTACGCAACGTGGATATTTGATAGGACTAAATAGATATTCCGTGATCGTACAGTTATTGCAATCCCATTTGGCTCTTAAGTGTAATATCCTAGAGGAGATCATTACAGTGGATTGCGACCTGTTAGATACCGGCACAAAGGTGATTAAACCGTGTATCAGTGCTACCACGGTTGTAAACGAGAGAGAGAGTTCCTTTGCCTCCGTTAGAAGCAAATTTCGTGGAATGTTCCCTCAGAAAATCAAGCGTTCGTTCACTTACACACGCCTGGTTGTAGCGCCCAAGCAACCATGGAAAATACGATTTGTACGGGTTACAGGCGCATTATCAGTTTCTCACTTCGTAGTAGTCAAGTCCTCATTGACAGTGATTCCAGGTATGGTACACTCGCGCCCCACCCGCCGCTGCGCTAATGGGTCAACAAAGAGGCGTTGCGTGTGCAACGGCGCGGTTCTAGTTACCCCTACAGAATATGTCCACTGACCTTGCGGTGAGTTTCTCCTTCTGCAATCCAGGCCATACTCCTGACATGTTAGAAAATGCGTCATGTTCCTCGACTAAAGGTACTTGTAGCGGAAATTAACGCCACTACACGCATCTACAGGTTGCACGAATGGTTTTCCGGTATCATCTGTATGAGCTGTTAGGTGATAGATAATTTATGAGTGAAAACTCGAATACATTTTTACATGTTTGACACAAAAGAACTCACACGCTTGTGCTAACCGACTCTCACAATCACAGGCCTCGTAATAGCCAGCTTATGGTATCCAAACAAACCGTATAATAAAAAGATAACAAAACGGATTGCGTGTGACAGAATATTCCCTGAAATGTTACACAGCTCGGTCCCTTTGAACTTTCGGTTCTCGATTCCAACTTGGACAATACACCACGCGGTATTTAGTTCACTCTAAAGTTACAGTTTGGATATAAAAATCCGAATCCCGAATGTTCGTCTCTCCCACTCGTTCGCGATCACTTTGCAACACTCCAAGGTAAAGTTTAACACTTTCTTCCGCAAAACTGTCATACTTACTCATAGCTCCTTATACCTCCGTCCGGTGATGACAATGACAGAGCCTTGAACTTCACCTAGGCTTCACAAAGCAGTTCCTCGGCTCATAAAGCACGTGCGAGCGTACCGTTGTGTGGATTGGTTGGGAAACATCACAGTCAGCCCGATATCAGTATTAAAGCGAGCAACACGAGTAATTTACTAGGAACCAATCACAATGCAATAGCTTATATGTGAGGTTTACGAAATGAACAGATTTGTGAAACTCTCAAATATGAATCTAACACACTCTTTAATTAACTGAATTATCATAAAATGTTTCTTGTTTCCCAGTACCATAACGGGGCGAATTACGAATGCACTTTACAAATCTCGCCTGGGAGTTCTCTTTGAAGCCACAGTTCTCACACTAACACAAAGTGTCGCCGATATCGTAGGACCAGAGGGCTGGAATATGAAGTGTCGAGGCCAGAATGGAATCAATTTTTCTAATTTCTATAATTAAAAATCAAGCTCTGCCGGATGTTAAACACCCTTCGCCCGCTTTATAATGAAAGCAAGAGAACGCCGTCTCGGTCCCGATCCCCAGGAAGAACTTCCTCAAAATCGGGTGGTGAGACTTTAACCTAAGCCAGAACTGCGTCAAGCTGCGGCAGGATCCCTGAAAGTAAGACCACAGTCATTTAACTTCGTCTTGGAAGTATCTTGGCCAAACTTAGAAGCGGTCTTAACAGCTTAAGCTTCCAATGAATGTCCACATTTTTCATCGGCCTTTTTTAGCTCTAATGGACGTGTTCCTTGGCGAAGTGCGACTACTTAGCTCCACGATAAATATAAATATCACAAGAAAGAGCGGTAGGAAACCTCAATACTGCAATAAGGTTTTGACCGTCAAACACATAAATGGCGAGCAAAACAGAATCAAGCTTTAGCAACAAGTTACTAACAATTTGAACTTAATGGTTCAAATGGCTCTGAGCACTATGGAACTTACCTTCTGAGGTCATCAGTGCCCTACAAATTAGAACTACTTAAACCTAACTAACCTAAGGACATCACACACATCCATGCCCGAGGCAGGACTGAAACCTGCGACCGCAGCGGTCACGCGGTTCCAGACTGTAGCGCCTAGAACCGCTCGGCCATCCCGGCCGGCTTTGAACTTAACAGTGGCCAAGCTAACAGGGACCAGCCTTAAACTTACTATGAAAACAACTTTATCCTGGCCAAGCACATGACTGCATTCAAACAGAATAGACTAAGACGGCTTAGCAAGAATGTTTTTAAAACTTACTACAATAAACTGCAGTCTAAGCGTGCCGGTCCCCGGCACGAATCCGCCCGGCGGATTAGTGTCGAGGTCCGGTGCGCCGGGCAATCTGTGGATGGTTTTAATGCGGTTTTCCATCTGCCTCGGCGAATGCGGGCTGGTTCCCCTTATTCCGCCTCAGTTACACTATGTCGGCGATTGCTGTGCAAACACCTTCTCCACGTACCCGTACACCATAAGTACTCTACCACGCAAACACTGGGGTTACACTCATCTAGTGTGACACGTTTCCTGGAGGTCCACTTTGGGCCGAACCGCACAATAACCTTGCGTTCGGTGTGGGGCGGTTGTGACCACTCAATATAGAACAGGGCGTCTCAGTTTTCCACAGTCTGAGCTTCAGTTTGTTAAAAACGCAACGTAACCACGTGACAGAGCACTAATATCTTCCCCTTTTGGGTTACGCTGATAGCAAAAACCAGATACAGACGATGCAGAATCGCCACAGCCAAAAATAGCATCGCTGCTGAATAACGCTCCTGTCCGTCAGCTTACTACGATAGGATACTTCGCTGACACTCCGTTGCAACTAATGAAACTTTTCCACTAACGTTGCCGCTGGGGGATATCCCTACAATATTCCACAACGGCTCTCCACACCACAACAGGACAAGAAGAACCAAACGCAGCACCTCTAGAATGGTAGCAGCTACCAATAACGGTCGTTTTCATCACCACATTACTACCATGGACAAGCTTTAGTAGTTCCAGTGGATCTGCAGATTTGTATCAGCCCTCATATGGAAGACGGCAGCGAGAAAATGCATCGATATACCACGACGCTACTTTTCATTACCACTAGTCAGAGATTTTTCTGATTGTATCAGCATTCAACACTATTTGTTCCTGTCGAGAATATTACCTTCCTGCATAGATCTCAGCACCACTGAAGAATTTATAGCAAGTCAAAGTCATGTCTATTTCAGTTACCAAGTTTATATATAACGGCTAAACATATTAGTGGGTTGAAACTTCCTGGCAGATTAAAACTGTTTGCCGGAGCGAGACTCGAACTCGAGACCTTTGCATTTCGAGGGCAAATGCTCTACCATCTGAGCTACCTAAGCACGACTCAAGCCGCGTCCAAACAGTTTTACATGTGCCAGTATCTCGTCTCGTACCTTCCAAACTTCACAGAAGCTGTCCTGCTATTAGTGGGTTATCTTTTTGTAAATGTCAAATTCTCTTTCTCGGCTATCTCAATTACTAACATATCACTAGTGATCTGATTTGTTGTGTCTGCTACTGACGGAGTCAAAAGAGAGGCAAGGAAGGAAGGAAGGAAGGAAGGAAGGAATGAAGGAAGGAAGGAGACAAGTTACGATGGCCGGCGGCAGGAATCCAAATTAATATGACTCTTTATTTCTAAAAAGGAAAGAATGGTAACTTGTTATGAATCGGCCTCATGTACTTCTTATGCCTCCTACGTGTAATTCAGTTTCCCTGTTACTACTCAAAGAACGCAGGCTGAGTATCGTCTTCCTCAATACTGATGCTCTCGAAGGCTGTGATTGAGCTAGGCCCGACAAGCGATGGGCTGTTGGTTAAGTCAGTATTGACAAGGAACGCTGATCTGTCTTGCTGGAGGTGTGGCGCTGCCCACTCTCTCCGTTGTCACTCGGATCGGCGCCATCTTGAAGCCGTTTCGTGACGCTGCGCTGGTCGGTGTACAGTCGATGCTCTAGGACTGCACATTTTCCCCCTCCCCCCCCCCACCCCCCGCCCATCACTGCCGAACCGTTGTCGTGTACGGGGCCATCTTACGACAACGGGAGGGGGTTGCTGGAAGCTAGGTGGCGTGACGAATCAGGAGCCTCAAGTGGGACCGTCGCCGAGCCCCGATATCCGTCCTGCGCCCGGTGTGGAGCGTCGGTCGTGTAACTCCAGGGAGGGCGCCCACACTCTTCCTGAGCCGGTCCGATGAAAAACGGAGAGGACGGCGGTGACGAGTGCACGTGCGAAGGTGACCACCGAGCGAGGTGGCGCAGTGGTTAGCACACTGGACTCGCATTCGGGAGGACGTCGGTTCAATCCCGCGTCCGGCCATCCTGATTTAGGTTTTCTGTAATTTTCCTAAATCGCTCCAGGAAAATGTCGGGATGCTTCCTTTGAAAGGGCACGACCGACTTCCTTCCCCATCCTTCCCTAATCCGATGAGACCGATGACCTCGCTGTCTGGTCTTCTTCCCCAAACAACCCCCCCCCCCCCCCAACCCAACGACGGCGTCGTCTTCCTGGCGTGCTTTGGGACGAGCCCCGACAAGTTGAGCTGCTGCGGCGGCAAAGACGGCGCACCCATCTCCATCTCGTCGACAGGCAGTGCCGAAGAGACCCCCGGGAATGGCCGCGCCGGCTGCAAGATTCCGGAAGGATGCGAATTTAGGGACAGAAAATCTGCAGAAGAATCTCGCAGTCGACATGCACGAATGCAGTTCAGACAACGGCGCAGCAACACAGCAGGATCTTGAATTACATAACTACGAGTGCACAAATTTCGAAGAATCATTCCACTCTCCCAGCACCTGGTGAGACAAAAAACTCTGACAAGGATAGAATCATTAGGCTCAACGATAATTACGAAGCGTGGGAATCGGCGGGCGCTGTGGTGGCCGCAGCAACTGCAGCAGCGTGTGGTGGCACCAACCACGTAGAAGCTCCACCGGCGACGGACTATCGCTGGACTGGGAGCAGCACGTTGTGAAGAAGAACAGCAGCGCTTGCTCCGGTGTGAGGGAGGCTCGCAATTCCCCGGAGCACTGGTGAGGTGAGTGATACCATTGGTTGAACGAAGCTGTTAAGTCTTGATCCGTAAAGTGTGATCCGTTGTTTGTAATCAACATTTCAGGCAAACCTCCCAAGCGAAAAGTAGATGATGAAGCCTGAATGGTACTACCCGACACAGTCGAATTCATGGGCACTGCAAATGGATATTTGCTAAAAGAGTCCACAGAAATAAGCCAACGATTATTCCAGAAGGGCGCACCAAAGTCAATGTCCACTTGTCGCCATGACCCTTGATACGATGGGCAAGCCGAAACGTTTTCGTCGGGCCGACAGATTTTCTGCACAACTGCGTCACTCTGGTTCGGAATTCGACTCCACTGCCACCTATTATTGTTAGATCGATGCACTGGACACTGAACTTTTACAGTTTTTTCCTCTGCTTAATAGGAATATTGCACAGGCCACAGAAGCAGACCTTCACTTGAACCTTTTGTTGAATTACATCCGTACTGCTTCGCCTCGTTCAGTTACAAACATTCAAAACTTTTCTGTGCTCCGATATTTTCCTCGTCAGCGTAGCCGCTCCGTGCAACGTGGTGTGCCTTTATTTCAAAATAATTCTGGACAGTTGCGTGTGCTTATTCCTAAAGTGTTCCAAAAGACGTGTTGCAATTGCTCCACCAAGGTCACACGGGAACTATACGCACAAAACAGTTAGCTCATCGGCATGGCCGCCTACATTGAATCTATTCAATGTAGGCGGCCATGCCGATGAGCTAACTGTTTTGTGCGTATAGTTCCCGTGTGACCTTGGTGGAGCAATTGCAACACGTCTTTTGGAACACTTTAGGAATAAGCACACGCAACTGTCCAGAATTATTTTGAAATAAAGGCACACCACGTTGCACGGAGCGGCTACGCTGACGAGGAAAATATCGGAGCACAGAAAAGTTTTGAATGTTTGTAACTGAACGAGGCGAAGCAGTACGGATGTAATTCAACAAAAGGTTCAAGTGAAGGTCTGCTTCTGTGGCCTGTGCAATTTTCCTATTAAGCAGAGGAAAAAACTGTAAAAGTTCAGTGTCCAGTGCATCGATCTAACAATAATAGGTGGCAGTGGAGTCGAATTCCGAACCATGACCATCAAGAAAGCGAGAATGGGCGTCAGCATTTGTATGCTTGGACTTGGGATGGTACAGTATTTCGTACTGATACTTTGACAATAACAAACCCCAACGTTGCAGCTTCTGTGTCGTGCGTGGTTGAACGTGTTTGGACGGATGGAACAAAACCTGAAGTGGCTTACAGTCTGTCACTACATAAACTTCGCCATAGATAATAGCGAGCGCTTCATTCTCGATTTGGGAATAGCAACATTGAGTCTTGGAAGCGAAAGCAATCGGCCTGTTTTGTGAACCAAGTCTGTGCAAGAGCACGGCTTCGATTCAGAACGAAGAAGCATTCACCTCCAAAACCATAGGGTTATCGATATTGAAATGAACGAAGCATCTGACACTCTTTGGTCAAAACAAAAGGAACATTCTGTGAGTGTGTGGGTTTTATTTCGTCAAGTTGCGCAACGGATTGGTCCACCAAGTACCCTTTGGCTCCTGCAAGAAACAATTTCCCCCTCACACTACTACAGAAGTCAGACAGACGCTCCTAATGTACCATTCAGCAACAAATATCTTCTGGAGTCGTCCGCTGTAAGGAAAAGACACAAAAATATTCTATGTTCTTACGTAACTAGTGGAATACTTGGGTACGGGAGTATTGCTAGTTAGTGTAAGAAAAATATTAAACGAGCGAAAAATATTATTTATTGAAAAAAATTCTGAGAAATCAAGTGAAACTTTTTCTTATAAATTAATCAATTTCTGGGATCTTTCCAGAACAGTAGATTGCCTCTTATGGATAGTAATGCTATTAATTTACAAACTATGGAAAGGTTCTTTTCTCCCTTTTCTTTAAGAATGTTATCTACTCGGCAGAATGGATGAGAGCCATGTCTACACAACTGGAATAACCTTTCTAGGTACACTCAAGGCTGTCGCATGAGAAATGTAATGGAGTGTACTGTCATGAAGGACAGATGGGGCTCACATAAGCTGTAGTGCACAATACCGTGAGCTGCGATGACTGCTAGCTGCGTCACTCATTGCTGACAAATAAACTATCTCTTTCTATCTGGACTTACCTTCACCAACTACCTACACCTTGACGAAGTGGTGGAATCGTATCTGCCCCTAGGCCAACTACTGGCATGGTACACTAGTTAGATAACCAGTCCATCGCGATGCCACTCAATATTCGCTCACAGGCATTTAACTAGTACTCTGTCTGTGTTCACACCGCACAATAAGTGTGGCGGCCAACACAATGCTTAATCAGGAGCGACTCAATACAGAGTATCACTCTGATTTGCTAACGACAGAGGTGCTCTCCCAGTGAAGTACTGAGGAGAGACTTTGTTCCTCGCTCTATGCATACATGTACGAGTGCACTCACTCTCGTTCCGTGTTCCCACTCCAAGAGCAGCAACAGAACAGTCCCTTTTTCTGGAAAAGTTGGAAGGGTATATCATTCTCTGTCTGCTCTCACTCCTCTGGCTCTTTGCATCAAAAATATTCCGCCAGTCAGCGTTGCTTTTTTAAATGGGAGAATGACGTTTCGTTTAAGTCGACCAATGCGAAAAGATGTAGCATCTCCATTAGGCTTATACTGTCCTCCAGTGAGAACTCCATAACTACGCAATCGGTCCGTCAAAAAATTCCTCTTCTGGGTGCTCCCACACAATGTAGCGGAATTTGCTTTTAAGTTGAACACGACGGTTGTTATCCTTTCGCTCTAGCAAAAGCTGTCCTCTCTCTGGGAGGTCGTTCCGATCGAAGTAGGTGTGTGCTGACCCACCCCTCTGAAGGGATGGGCCTCTCAGAGGGCTGGCCGCCTCCCTAGAACGAAATTTCCTGTGTCCATCATGTTGTGTACGCCAGCCTCGACATTTCAACCTCAGTGCACACTTGCGATTTACTTACTAGATTTGCATATCGCTTACACGAATTCATACAAAATTGACTCTACCTCATCGAGTTTGGGTTCAAATGAAGCGTCTTGATGTGCAGAATACGATTGTGAGGATGGAATATGTAAAAGATGAAGGTCAGGAGACTACGCCGCCTTACAATTCTTTCGGCGCAAAAGATGAAACGGAACCACGATCTCACGATCTTGGCTGCGTTGAGTACAAACTGGATGTAATGAGTCATCTTCCCAAGAACAGAGTGCAATTCTGTCACGTCCATTGGGTAGGGAGGTTTTCGAGGCCAGCAAATGTGATTGAAGGGGATGAACAACTTGGCTATTGAGAAAATAGCAAAAGTACTAAATTTCGGTTAAAAAGGGCACATTTGCCCAGGCAGCAGTTCCGATTTTCAGCTGAAGGTACCTGAAATAGCGTACAGAGGATGTACGTCCTGACACCACAGTATCGTCCACTTAATTTGGAAAGAATTGAAATTTTACGGTATTCTGTTCGAAGTACCGTTGGAATATGGCTGACGCAGAATCACTGCCAGAGGGTAAGCACAAAAATTAGAGCAACCCTAACAACCCTAAATGTGTCTTGGCCGCAAACACTTACTCCGATTCATCTTCTAGCAGAACTTGCAAATATGCATCATGTAAGTCAGTTTTTGAACAATAGCAGCCTGTACGAAGCCTGTCCATTAATTACACAGGCTGTAGCAATGGATGAGTATCAGTTATTGTTTGTAGATTCACGAAAGACACAAGGTTCTGGTGACATTGCCATGGGAGAAGTCAATTGACTAGCTTGGATTGGAACAGTAACACCATTTTCATTCGCTTGTAGCTTTGTCTCGAAATGCTTGAGGGACGGGATGCGCACAACAAACTGTAGGTTGTGAATTGTCCCTTATTTTAAAATGTTCCACACATTTATTTGCTCTGTCAAGTCCCTTAGAAATTAAATCAGGAAACTCAGTAATGAATTAACACTGTCTTTTGAGCTGAAAGCAGAAACCTAAAGTACCTTGGCCTGAATACAAAGACCTAAGAAATCAAATAAATGTAATCCAAAAATATTTTCACAGTTTTGCGAACGCAAAATTGTAAACGGCACACTCTTCTGGGGTAAGAGTGGAATATGTCAGGAACTCTACATGTACCCAGCTCTGGAGTATGATAGGGCTCTGTTGGATTCCTTTTATGTTTAATTTCTTAAATCTGTTGTCATTTACGGCATAAATTCCTCTTCTAAATTTACTGTGGCGTTTCTGACTATCTGGGAGGAGACTGAGTAGTGGAACGTGATACTTTCACACATAAACAAGAACGATCTGTCACACTACTACACTTTAAAACACAGTTTATATGTAATTCATGTCACACAGTCTCATACGGAACCTACATCCGCTTTCTTTTATATACTGTATATGATAAGATACTGTCATCCCCCTTCCCTTCTGTGTGAGAGGATGAATGAGCAAATGTATTTATAGTTGCATGCTTGAGGGTAGCAAACAAGCCTGTCTGCTAGAGAACAGTAGGACCAACGTCGGAACAGGTAGCTACGCTTTCTAAAAGCAAAGAGGTTTCTATCCTTAGTATGGTCCTGTCCGTCCGTTGTCATGTTGGTATAGGAAGCTGCTCCTCTGGCCACTTCCGTTTGTATTCGTGAGCCACCCTCAGAAAGGGACCAAGTCAGTCTGTCCGTGGCGAGCGTCTGAAGTGGTAAGATCTCCGGCTAAGCGCGTGTCTGCTAAGTCCGTAGGACAATGGATTTCTTAAGTTCAGCCTAACTGAAAATTTAATCACCTTTATTTCAGGTTTAGCTCTAAAATATTTTATGTTATCTTAAATTGCAGCGCAGTGTAATTCTCGTGTGAAGTTCAGAATATATTCCGGTAGTTGCTTTGTCAGTACTTTGTGAGTAAAGTGGAACCACGTGTTGATCAGTAACTCTAACTAAGATCATCAATCTTAAATGAGAATGTGCGTGAGATTATAACGTCTCGTCTTGACAATAAATTTCAATATAGCAACTTTTCTTTATGTTCAACCCACGTGGGGTGTACTTTGTGAAACCAGTACCACGTGCTTATACAATTGTTTGACCCATCAGGTTAATAGTAAGACGATAGTAACCAGTTCGAGGTTTTTCTTTTGTATATTGCTTTTCGATCTAATTTATTTTAATTACCAAAATTATTGTGGAGTTACACTCTTTGTGTAAACCAAGTTGACCACGTGAAGCAAGTGGTGTAATCATCAAAGTAGCCCTCAGCTATTCTTTTCGGGAAGATTTCACAAAGAGTTAATACGAATTTAACATACCAGTGTGTGGTAATTACATGACGGACGGGATTGTGCTACAAACGTAATTTCTTTGGGTGAAAATTGAATCGGTTGGTTGTGGTTAATTTCCTCTTGCATATGTTTCAACGTTCTTTGTGTGTTATTTTATGAATGCAGTGTTGTATGCAGTCTCCCAATCTTGGCTCCATATTTGATGTGTTCCGTAAGATTACAATCTCACATTTTCACAATCCTAAATAAGGCACCAGCTTAGTTATGAATCGAGTTTAATATGCTGAAATTTCAATGATCAATCTTAAAATAAATTTCCAAATATAAACTGATTTCTTTCTTTTTATTTAAATTCTCTTTTTTATATGTATATTACCGGTTGTTGTATGACTATTAAAAGATTATAATTAATGTTAGTCTGTTTGGGAATTTGGTAAACCTAGACTAGATACCTGGTGAAACAGTTGCGCAGTAATGCACGGTTAACTTCCCCAGACAGCTCACAGCTTTTAACCCACTTTTATTGTCTATCAGTACCGCTTTCATAGCAAAATAAAGTAACAACTTTACACATGGCGACCCTGTTCTGTGATTCCGCTAGACTCTGGAATCTCTGAAACGTTGGATTGCGAGCGTTGTATAATCTTAATTTTTTTTTCCCTACAGCGCTCAAACAACTTCTGCGTTGTTTCTGAGCAGACTTTCAAAAGATTCGCGGCGTTGTTGAGCGGCGTCGTGTTGTTTGTCTTGTTTTGTTTTCTATATTTGTGTGTTTTATATGTGTGTGTGTCTTTTTTCTCGCTTGTAAATTCCACTGTTTCGATCAAAGATAAAAATTTGTTTTTCGTGTGAAAAAGTGCGTACTAGGTTGGGTATCTTTCGTGTGACTGTCGTAATTTAGGGGGGGGGGGGACAGATTTATTTTGATTAGTGTGTCACGTACCGGGTACAAATTGCACTAATGCAGACACGTAACCAAGCTAAAAGTAAGCGGTCCGACAACTTAAGCAACATGGACCATGGAGATAATTTGATTTCGAATATTAACACGCCGGACGGTTCCGAAAATGCAATGGGGAATACTTCAGAGGAAATGCAAAACAGGACGAACGGGCTCACATCAGAGCCAGAAATTAGTTTGCCTCCAACTAACCAAATTGATTTGGCAGAACTCATGAAAGCCTTATTGCAACAAAATAAAGAAAACGCAGAGAAATCTGAAAAATCGATCCGAGAGCTAGGCGAACAAATGACGCAGAAATCAGAAAAATCGTTCCGAGAACAAAAAGAATCATCCGAAAAATCGATCCGCGAGCTAGGTGAACAAATGACGCAGAAATCAGAAAAATCGATCCGAGAGCTAGGCGAACAAATAGACGAAAAACTAATCCAGCAGACAAATAAAGTTGACAAGTCGATGCAGAGAGTGTCCGATGATATCTCACAAAGAATAAACAATCTGGCAAGTGAAATAAAAAGTGATATTATGAAAGAATTAGGCCGTACATTTGAACAAATCGATGATTATCTGCAAGCCTTAGAACAGGGCAAGCGGAGTCGTGATGCGGAATCGAAAGAGAGCGAAGAACAGCTACTTAGGAATTTCCAAGCGCTGAGAGAAGAATGACAGGCCGCGGCAAGGGAGGAGGAGCCGCTGCCGCTGCTGTTTGTGCACGTTTTGCTTGCCTGAGAATTTAGAAGAGGAATTTATGGCGTAAATGACAACAGATTTAAGAAATTAAACATGAAAGGAATCCAACAGAGACCTTTCAAGTATCCTGACTGTTAACCCACTATGTTGTGTATAAGGTTTTTTAAGAGTAGTGAACCCAGCTGTTCATAAGTGGCATGATTAAGCAACATAACGGAAGCGCCAGTGAATAACTGAAGTCGGACACAGTGGTTGGCAGTGACTAAATTCACAAACAATTTCTCTGACTGTCGCTACAGAACACTTGGTCGGAATGAACGCATATCGTGAATTGTGACATTAATAGTACTGGTAGACAGTGTAGAAAAAAACTACATTCAATGAGTGAGAAAGTGCTCCGCGCTTACGAGAGCGAACGTAGGTAGTTATTTTTCTGGTGAAAGCACACTTACTATACATGACCTGCTTTCCACAGGAAAAGTAAATCGCGTTTTGGAGAAGGGGAATTTTGTCTTTTATGCATAAAAACGATGCGTGGTAATGATTTTACAGCAGACACGTGCCTTCACACTTGTTTACTCCGTACACGTCACAGTGGCCTTTATTTGGCATGATTTTCATTCGCAAGGCCGTAACTGTTTTTCAGTTTGCATTACATTGCAGACAGGAGGTACTTCAAAATTATCCACGACACTCTCACATGACTCCTGACGTTGAATAATCTGTAACACTCGTTTCGAAGTAGGATCAGAAAGTTAGAGAATTTGTTCATGAATCCGACTGTCTGTCACGTTGTATGCATTTGCTTCATGACTCATTGCATCACTATAGTACTGTTCACAGCTAGATTTAAAATAACACTGTCGTGTCAGACCCTGAAGTTCGGTGACCGACTCGCAGTATGTCTGTTCCGGCTTTCTTTGCAGTCGAAAGAACTTTTGATGAGCAGCAGAAACCTGTAACTGATCCTCGTAATACTCAGTGGGACGGAAACTAAAACTTCAAAAAACTAGTCACTTCGGCCTACAAGTTGCAAATAATTTCTGAGTGAGGTGGTAAACTCCTATGCCGACCGCTGACAAGAAATGATGAAGTTTCACAGCACCTTGCGCTTCATGTGTAGCATAAAGAGCGCCGAACTGAGAGCACCACTCATTCCATTCCTGTCGTTGTTGATTGAAATCTCGGAATTGTGGAATGCATGGAGGCGGTGTGCAAAACCTCCAAAAAGTAATTTAACTGTGAGTGAGAGAAATTCCACTGAATGAGGACAATAGTGCCATCATTCGCCCCGCTGACAACGGAAATAGAAGGTTGTTTTGAAAGTAATCAACTATTTTAGTAGGATTAACGACGTATTAGGTCCGAAAACATATAGGAAAATAAGTAAGTACCCCACTGAAAAAGTTATTAGAACTCTTATACTGATGATAAAGAAGTCCTCTATGCAAGAGAGCGCTCAGAAAAGTCTGTTCAAAACAGTTGTGCTAGCTCCAAGACTTTATGGGTTCGCGAAGGTGCAAAAAGAACATGTTCTTCTAAGACCTAAAGTGAGTGCCATTTGTTCACGCACCTATTCAATTACCAAATTCTTGACCACATTATTCCGACCGTATGTGGGTAGATAGGATTCGTACGTATATGAAGAATTCAGCACATTTTATCAGTAAATTAGACAGCATAGTGGTAAAGCCGAAGAACATAGTTACTTCGGAGATGGTTTCGCTATTCACAACGATCACACTCAATGAGGTGTTGTAACAGCTGAATCGGATTTTTTCTCCCGATGTTGCAGAACTGTTTAAAAATTTGCATCACAAGCACGTATTTCAAACGGAACGAAGTGTTCTGTGAACAGACGGATGGAGTCGCAAGGGGAGCTCCTTAAACCTGTTGTAGCGAACATTTTTAAGGGGGGGGGGGCGGAGAGCCAAAGATATCCGCAGGCGATTTAAGACAGTTGGAGCGGCTACGGCTGCGGGCTCTGAACTCGACCGTATCGACCATCTTGTCGGGGCGCAGCACGTACGAGGAAGGCTCGTGGCCCCATTCTGCAGGTGGCAGGGAGGCGGCTGGCGGCAGGCGGCAGGCGGCTGCCGGCGTGACAAGCGATAGCGCGGCTACTTGTTGCAAAGCCGACAATAGCAGCGGGGATATCGACTGTCGTGCGAAGCGGCGCGAGGCGATACACCCGGCCGCGCGGAGCGACCTCGGCGCTGCTATCGGTTTGCAACGAGCGACGCCGGCCCCCACTCAGCCGCCAGCGATACGCTTCCATCTGTATCGATAGTGCGCCACCTACTCTGCAGCATTAAGGCATCGTGCAACCTGGGCTTCCTTCCTAGCAGCGATCTGCATGTGGATTACAATTTTCTCAAAATTGTACGTAACAATAGGATGTAAATGCGATGCATTTCACTAACCATAACTGAATGAGGGACTTAATTCTACAGAAATGAAAAAAAAAAAAAAATATATGGTTGATGTGCAGGATGTTTTCGTGATGAGGTTACAAACTTTCTGGGTAATACAGAATGGTAACTGTATCAATCTGAGGCAAGTGACTCTGATAAGGAAACGATCAACTCCAAAGCTTTAAGGACAGACGTAGGAAAAAATGCATTCTTGCACTTAAACATGTGTACCTCCAAAAATGTAACAGCTAAAATAGTCAAACTTGATACTATTAAGTACAACATAGTGCTGGATATTCTGTGCAATTTTTGTTTGAAAATTTGCGTAGACATACATTTTATAAGGATTTTAACTTTTAATTACTATTGTTTCTGTAATTTACCTTTACTCCTAAACTAATCAAGCAATAAGCCTGGAATATCAAAGCTTACATCTAGGTAAGAGGTTAATAAAACGTGTCTAACAGATTTCTGTTCAATGTTATAATTGCTTCGAAATTAATTTTTCAGTTTTTTGCTACCTGAGATGCTCTGTCTTATTCAGATTTTAAAGGGGAACTTTTCTCAGAGAAAAGATAACAGAGAAGTACTGAACAGGATTATTCTCTTTCTTAAGAACCATGCCTAATTTCAGCATATTATCTTTTATACTTCCTGCTGAAACGTACGGTACATTATAGCCCAAATAATTCAGTTTACGGCAATTCGCATTTAAAGTTTTTAATTGAATTTGTGCAATATTGAGATACATCTAGGGACTAATACTGTTCATGTCCCTAATATTTATCCTCTTCCCCGTCTTCCTGCAGTAATCCCCTCCGCTGCTTCCTTTGCTAGCCAACATTTGCGCTTTTTCTTTTGCTGCCTGACGTTTGTACAGTCGCCATTCATCGATGCTTCAGAGTATCTTCGGTATTAATGCCCCTGGATGGAAGCTTAGTCTCAGCGGGTACTTTATCCTATCTACATATCCACTATTGAACACTAGACTGGCATTACATGCAGTTACCTTCACAACAACTGAGCACACTGGCATCATACAGCCTAAAGCACTTTGACCCGCAATTACCACATGCCCATTGAACATTAATAATATGGGCAAGTGTTTCTAACTCAGTTAACCTAAATCCAAAGGAAAACTCGTCTTTGGCTCTGTATACAATATCATCAGTTCCTTCTCTAATTTTCTTCTTCGATGAACTCAGTGACTTAGTCGAAAACTACTCTTCACACTTAGGAGCAGCATCTGCAACACTATTATATAAATTTCCTGTACCTTTTACAAGTGAAATTCGACATTTTCCAACTTTTCTGAATATGCGTCCACAGTTACAACCCATTTAGAGCAAAACACGACAATTTCTTTTCCTTATAACATCAGTGTTCCGACTGGTTTGATGCGGCCCGCCATGAATTCCTCTCCTGTGCCATCCTCGTCCTCTCCAACAAGCACTAACAACCTACGTACTCAATTATTTGCGGCATGTATTCCAATCTCTGCCCTTCTCTAAAGTTTTTTTTGTCTTTAAAGCTCCCTATAATACCATGGGCATTATTCCCTGATGTCTTAACAGGTGTCCTATGATCCAGTCCTTTCTTCTTGCCGGCGGCCGAAGTGGCCGTGCGGTTAAAGGCGCTGCAGTCTGGAACCGCAAGGCCGCTACGGTCGCAGGTTCGAATCCTGCCTCGGGCATGGATGTGTATGATGTCCTAAGGTTAGTTAGGTTTAAGTAGTTCTAAGTTCTAGGGGACTGATGGCCACAGTGGTTAAGTCCTATAGTGCTCAGAGCCATTTGAACCATCTCTTCGGTTCCGGTTTTCCCACAGCCCATATTTCACTACAATACATTGCTGTGCTCCAAACGTACATCCTCAGAAATTTTTTCCTCAAATTAAGGAATACATTTCAGACAAGTAGAGTTCTCTTGGTCAGGAATGCTGTTTTGCCACTGCTAGTCTGATTTTGACGTCCCCCTTACTCCGCCTCTCATTGTTTATTTTGTTGCCCATGTAGCAGAATTACTTAATTTTTTGTTCAGTCTTGATCACACCATTTATATTTCAATGATATAGGTAACCGGTTTCGGTTATTTTTACATAACCATCATCAGACCTGTGGATTAATTTTAGGAAATACTAGAAACCAATCTTTAAATAAAATGAAAGTGTCTAATGACGTAAAAATTTAACAAGATAAAATAAAATTGATTATACCTATGGCTCCCTTAGGATAATAGGCGGAGCTCTTCTCAGCTGCTACGAAGTTAACTGATGGTTATGAGTGCTGAGCACGAGCTTAAATATGCAGAGGCCCCGCCTACTTCCTGTCACAGTACTTCACAGCTGCCAATCAGCGTTCATAATATGACGCCATCGTCAAAAATTTTTTATTTTATCTTGTTAAATTTTGACGTCATTAGACACTTTCATTTTATTTGAAGATTGGTTTCTAGTATTTCCTAAAATTAATCCACAGGTCTGATATTGGTTATGTAAAAATAACCGAAACCGGTTACCTATATCATTGAAACATAAATGGTGTGACCAAGACTAAACTTTAGTCAAAATATAATAATCTATTAATCACTGTATTCCAAAAATGTTTACTAAAATTGTAGAATTACTTAACTTCATCTCCGTCTAGACCATCTATCCAGATGTTAAGTTTCACGCTGTTTTCTTTTCTGCCACTTCACATTACTTTCGTCTTCCTTCGATTTAATCTGCACTCATTAGATTGTGGATTTTATTCAGAAGATTATGTAATTCATCTGCACTGACACTCAGGATAGCAATGTCATCAGCGAATTGTATCAGTCATTCCCTTCCTCTTTGAATTTTAATTCCACTGTAGAACCTTTCTTTTATTTCCATCATTGCTTCTTCTATGTACAGATTGAACAGCACAGGTGAAAGACACATCTGTCTCTTACACCCTGTTTAAACCGAGCGCTTTCGTCTTAGTCTTCTTCTCTTATTATTCCGTCTTGGCTGTCGTACATATTGTTTATTAACCGCCTCTCCCTACAACTTACACCAATTTTCTCAGAATTTCGAACATTTTGCACCATTTTAAATTGTCGAATGCTTTTTCCAGTTCGAGGAACACTATGAATGAGTCTTGATTTTTCTTTAGTCATTTCCTTTATCAGCTTATAACACCCCAAATATAGAGCCCCTAATGACATCCCTTTTGACAGCAAAAGATTTAGAAATTAGTTATCTTGAACTTGACGGTAGCTACTGGCAACAAAATATTAACACTATTGAAAGTTTGACCAACAGAAATACTAGGGAACTAACAACATATATTCCAAGGTTTTGTGAGTGACAATTCGCAATTTTTCACAAACTCAACTTTCATTGACGTAAGTTCACAAGGTGATAACTGAACATATAAACGAAAGGTAACAATAACGAAAAAATGTCTTCTAATTGAGGCAAACAAAAGTTCACTTCTGATTTTCCACAAGGGTTCGTGGTAACACACTCACACACTAGTAACAATCCAATTCCGAGACGAAGACGTAATCGTCATGGCCTCAGTACACGAGTTCGGCATCTGGCGCTAACTGACTTCGGGACTGCTTCTAGCCCCTAATTAGCTGTCTCCAGCCACTCAGGTTTTGACGTAGTGATACTTCCTGCAGGCCGTGGCTCGAGCTCCCCGTCCAGGAAGTAATGCTCGGCGTGTCTGTTTCCATTCCCTTGTATGTAAATAGCCGGTCTTTACCACGGTGCTTTTGGGTACGCCTTGGGCTTAGACAACATCGTCCTCTGTGGTGTTACATGGGTTGCCGGCCCTCAGGGGCTACCTTGGCTCCGTTATAAAGCACGGCAAGATGTAAATGAAAGACTATCAGATGACCACTTAATCTACGAAGCATGGAACTCTATATAAAGAGTACAAAATATATGCTTTACGAAGATTAAAATCCAGACGCGATAAAGTGATCAGAGATAACATTTATTCAAGAAAAGAGTTGTAGCCGCATCGAGCTGTAAGTTCGCTGCGACTGCAGTGAAAACTTCAGTGGAGATGTTAGTTCGCACTTTTGGAGAAATCGCGAAGGAATCACGCTTATTGGACGATACTAGATTGTTTGAGACCGATCTGGAATCTTAAACTTTTTCAAGTATCGTCTTGACGTATTAGTCAATGTTCCGAAGAAAGTTGATACAACATTTATCGTTTAGCAAGACAACGGAACAGATACTATACGCGAAGGAAAAGTAACTCGTGTGATACTTAATCAATTATGGGACTTAGTCGTCGTGATCTGTGATCGTCACGAACACTGAAGGACACAGTAATGTACAAATAGACTTGAGTAGGAAATACGTACACGCAGTCATGAAGAATTCACAGGTACTCCGTGTTGTCGGAAGTCAATGTCAGAATTACTGATGTAAATCGTAGCTTCAATTCCTTGAAGTTTATCGTAAGCTTTTAAGCCCGCCGTGTCACGCGAAGGATGTTTGGTTTATTGTTTCAGATAAAGGGAGTTGTTGCGGTACCGAGTGGTACAGTTGCTGTGTGTAGCAGTAAAGAAGACAGACATCCTTTGAACACCATTGCTTCAGTTATAAGCGAGGCCGCTTATACATTTCGGCGTGCTGTTCCATCGATACGCGGATATCTGTTAAAGGGAGATAGTGTATGAAACTAATCAGACAAAGCGATGAGTTTGTTTTAACAATTACAGATCGGAGTTGTTTCGATCGACGGACGCCGTGCTGTGTCAATCAAACTTGAATAACCATCCCTATGGAGCCGACACACACACACACACACACACACACACACACACACACACACACACACACACACTCCACATTAACTGGCGCCGACAAATTGCGGGGCCACCGCTCCACGCCTAGGAGGCTCACGAGCCCACCCACAGAGGGAGTTCAACGCAACGCTTCGGAGAACCGAACCAGAGCTGAACGTTGGTCGTGACAGCGACACGGCTGCCGACAGAGTGATGTGAGCGAGACTCCAACAGCACGCAAGCCGACAACAATTATTAAATCGCTACTGAAAATAAGTGATTGTCCACGTACGGAAAAATTTAATTGTTTTCCCTAGTTGGTAAGTGTAAGTATTTCATTGTACTGGTGTCGAGTAGATCTTAGGATCAGGATCGTGTGACGATTGTGCAGGAATCTTGTGATGATATAAGTGAGGTATCTGACAATGATGAAAATAATGAAACGATTGTTAATGTTGGCGTAGAATCTTTTGCCGAGTCGAATAAAACTAATTTTCCTAACGTATCTGACTCCGGGCAAGAAAGTAATGAAAATATATCTAATGATAAGGCTCCCAATAATGAGGACAAAGCCGACAATGAATACATGAGGAATGTATGTCCTTAGCACCATACTGGAAAAATTGAATATGTTGGATGATTTAAAGGTTAAGTTCGCCGAACAGCAGACAACCTTGAATACTAAGTTCGCTGAACAGCAGGCGACGTTGGAGAATAGATTCTATATCATAGATGCAAATTTAACCGAACTGCAAGCATCTATAGATGTTAAATTCGCTGATCAGCAAAAGGCTTTAGAAATTAAGTTTGTTGAACAACAGGCCAATTTCACTGTACTTTGGAGACCAAGCTAGCCGAACAACAGGCTAAGGTTGATTCTAAGTTTGACAACCTAGAGTTAAGATTCGTAGAACGAGAAAAGGAAAACTTAAGGTTGTTGATTCTGTCAATAAAATAGACGAAAAGGCCAATACGTTTTCAGAACAATTCGGGGGCATATCTGAAAAGGTAGATGCCCTATAGGATAATAATATTTGTATCACGGAAATAGTAGAAGGATTGTCAGACCGTATGTCTGATATGCAGAAAAATTCGTTAGGTAAACTGGACGCGTATATATTAAATCAGAATAAGAAACTGGAGGAAGATTTATCCGAATGGATAGAGACAAAAAACACTAGAAATTAACGGACAAGTGCGTTCTGCCAATGCAAGTACGCAAAATCAAATTACAGGCCAGGGGATAAATAATAATTCTTTGATAGAGAGGTTCATTGACGAATTCCGTCAAATTAAAGACGAATGCACCAAGGGTTATAATTTAACAGCTAATAACTCCCGGTATTCCGAGCAACAATCGGTGGGAGATTTCAGAGAGGAAAACGAACGAATGAGCAATACCGTAAAATCTCTGCGAGATAAAACGCCCGTGAATGCAGTATAGTACATGTGTATATGAACAGTTGGAAGCTAACAGCCAATCAGAGGAGAAGGATCATCCTTACGTTCAGAAAGAATGCATCTCTTTATAGAAAGTCGAACATAGCATATTTAAAAGTCAACAGTTTGTCACGTTTCCAAATGAAAACTTTAATATCCACCTAAGGGTGTTCCTCAATTCATTTAAAACAGTATTCCCTCGTAGCTGGACGGAATACAAATTACAATTTATAGTGTCAAAGATCGTAGGAGAGGCAGCATTATGGGCCGCTGAAACTAGCGATGCCTGTAGCTCGTGCTCTGAATCTGAGAAATTGTTTCTGGTGTTATTAACATGTCTGTGCTCAGCAGCCGTAATTAATTACAGTATTACAAACTTCCAGCCAACTGGTTGCAAACAGAATTTAGAATTCTTTAACTAGTTTTGAACGCCAACTAGGGGCGCCTTCTTCAGAAGAAACCGTTACCTTACCTAAAGAAATCACAGGAAGGTACGCCTTAAATTCTGTGATTCTTGAGTTTCTCCCCGCGTATTTGATAATCAAAATATCCACGGGTGAGCTGCCGGTCTATAGTGTCCAACGGGCACAATATTTCGGCGATCATACATGTCGCCATCATCAGGTGAACTGACGGACTGAGCTCCTGTGAACGTGCCGGCACGGAGATCCGTACGCTATGGCTGCTCAGAGGGAACTGGGTTCGGTCGCGGCGGCGGCCCATTTAAATACCCTCCGCCCGCGGCGCGCTCCCTCCGCCATCCGCGCCCCACACCACGGTCGCGCGGAGGAACAGATTGCGACGGCGTCTGAGATGACGTCGGTGTGATGGCTCTGTCCGCCGTGGTCGTCACAACTATGCGTTTGCTCGATTTACTCTTGATTAACCCCATCGCTGGTTCCCAAGCCTTGCTAAGATTATAGCCACAGTCGCGGTTTATGAGGTCGTCATTGGTGCGAATTTCGATGGCCTCTCTAACAACGCTGTCCCAGTATCTCGACGTCTGTACTAGAATCCTAGTGCGGACATACTCCATGGCGTGACTTTCCGGCAAACAATGTTCAGCGACCGCCGACTTGCTCGGATACATCAGTCGAGTGTGCCTCTGGTGTTCACGGCATCGATCCTCGACGGTACGCATCGTCTGACCAATATACGACTTGCCACATTGACACGGAATCTGGTACACGCCGGCCTTGCTCAAACCGAGGTCATCTTTGGCGCTCCCCACCAGTGCACGAGTTTTATTTGGAGGACAAAACACAGTTCCGACCCGGTGTTTCTTCAGAATGCGGGCGATTTTCCCCGAGAGTGCGCCTGTGTATGGAATAAATGCAGTGCTTACCTCCTCCCTCGTGACTTCATCCATCTCAACAGGTTGTGCTGCAGTGGTTGGGCGGAGAGCACGTTGAATCTGCCACTCTGAGTACCCATTTTTTCGAAATACAGTTCTCAGATGTTCCAATTCCTGGGGTAGACTCTCTGCGTCAGAGATAGTGCGCGCCCTATGTACTAGAGTTTTAAGTACCCCATTCCTCTGTGAAGGGTGGTGGCAGCTGTCTGCGTGCAAATACAGATCAGTGTGCGTAGTCTTCCAATACACCCCATGACCTAGGGTGCCGTCAGCCCTTCTCTTGACCAAGACGTCAAAGAAAGGTAATTTACCCTCCGTTTCCGTCTCCATAGTGAATTTGATGTTAGGGTGTATGGAGTTTAGATGTGTAAGGAAGTCGAGGAGTTTATCCATACCATGTGGCCAGATGACGAACGTGTCGTCCCCGTAACGGAAAAAGCAAGTAGGTTTCCATATGGATGGCGACAGGGCTTCCTCCTCGAAGTTCTCCATGTACAAATTCGCTACCACCGGTGAGAGTGGGCTACCCATGGCGCCCTCGTCTTGTTCTCCACCTTCTTTGTAGGGCGCTTCTCAAGGACGCAGATTTACCGGAGGGTGACGCTATGAAATTGTTACCCCAAGGTCCGGTACCGCCTAGACTATATGGACTCCCGAAGGTTCACAAAGAGGGGGTACCATTACGCCCCATTGTCAGCAATATCTGGGCCCCTACATATTTGTTGGCCAAATACCTGACGGGAATATTAAGTCCTTATGTGGGTAAATGCCCTCATCACATCCGTAATTCCGTGGATTTTGTTAAACGCCTTGATAGCTTCAGGTTGGATGTGTCAGATATCATGGTGAGTTTTGACGTCGTTTCCTTGTTTACGAGGGTACCCCTGCGAGAGTCACTAGAATTGATTAGTCAGAAGTTTGACGAGAAGACCACTGAACTTTTTAGGCATGTCTTGACTTCCACGTATTTTCTTTTCAATGGAGAATACTACGAACAAACGGAGGGAGTCGCCATGGGTAGCCCACTCTCACCGGTGGTAGCGAATTTGTACATGGAGAACTTCGAGGAGGAAGCCCTGTCGTCATCCGTATGGAAACCTACTTGCTTTTTCCGTTACGGGGACGACACGTTCGTCATCTGGCCACATGGTATGGATAAACTCCTCGACTTCCTTACACATCTAAACTCCATACGCCCTAACATCAAATTCACTATGGAGACGGAAACGGAGGGTAAATTACCTTTCCTTGACATCTTGGTCAAGAGAAGGGCTGACGGCACCCTAGGTCATGGGGTGTATCGGAAGACTACGCACACTGATCTGTATTTGCACGCAGACAGCTGCCACCACCCTTCACAGAGGAATGGGGTACTTAAAACTCTAGTACATAGGGCGCGCACTATCTCTGACGCAGAGAGTCTACCCCAGGAATTGGAACATCTGAGAACTGTATTTCGAAAAAGTGGGTACTCAGAGTGGCAGATTCAACGTGCTCTCCGCCCAACCACTGCAGCACAACCTGTTGAGATGGATGAAGTCACGAGGGAGGAGGTAGGCACTGCATTCATTCCATACACAGGCGCACTCTCGGGGAAAATCGCCCGCATTCTGAAGAAACACCGGGTCGGAACTGTGTTTTGTCCTCCAAATAAAACTCATGCACTGGTTGGGAGCGCCAAAGATGACCTCGGTTTGAGGAAGGCCGGCGTGTACCAGATTCCGTGTCAATGTGGCAAGTCGTATATTGGTCAGACGATGCGTACCGTCGAGGATCGATGCCGTGAACACCAGAGGCACACTCGACTGATGTATCCGAGCAAGTCGGCGGTCGCTGAACATTGTTTGTCGGAAAATCACGCTATGGAGTATGACCGCACGGGGATTCTGGTATAGACGTCGAGATACTGGGACAGCGTTGTTAGAGAGGCCATCGAAATTCGCACCAATGACGACCTCATAAACCGCGACTGTGGCTATAATCTTAGCAAGGCTTGGGAACCAGCGATGGGATTAATCAAGAGTAAATCGAGCAAACGTATAGTTGTGACGACCACGGCGGACAGAGCCATCACATCGACGTCATCTCAGACGCCGTCGCAATCTGTACCACCGCGCGACCGTGGTGTGGGGCGCGGACGGCGGAGAGAGCGCGCCGCGGGCGGAGGGTATTTAAATCGGCCAACGCCGCGACCGAACCCAGTTCCCTCTGAGCAGCCATAGCGTACGGATCTCCGTGCCGGCACGTTCACAGGAGCTCAGTCCGTCAGTTCACCTGATGAAGACGACATGTATGATCGCCGAAACATTGTGCCCGTTGGACACTATAGAGCGGCAGCACACCCGTGGATATTTTGATTGCCTTAAATTCTGTTTGCAACCGGTTGGCTGGAAGTTTGTAATACTGCAATTGTTTTTGGTTAAATATTGGTCTCCGAGGAAACAGGAGAAACTGCGTAAGTAGGTGTATCAGCCAGAATTTTATAATTCAAAAAAGGTAAACCCCAGGCAGTACTTCGAGTGCTACTTGAACAAAACGCGCTATTGGACAGAACGAATTTCGAATAGAGAAATTGTCCGAATACTTAAAGGTAGGCTACCATTAAATATTCGAGATAAATTAATTCATGTTCCTAATTTAGAAGTGGAGCAGCTCTCTTTCTGTGATCGATTCAATCGATACGCTTATGGATGGTGCATAACAGTGGCAGAATAACAATAACCACCAATGTTATGCTAAGAACAACGGTGGTAACAACGCGTGGAATAGTGGTAACCAATTTAATAATCATCCTGGGAAATTCAGCCGTAATAACGGTAGTTCCAAGAATGGTAATGATCGTTTTATGCACTCCCAAGATAAGAATCAGAATAGAAACTCGAATTATCAAGTGCCAGGAACGGAAAATTTCCAGCGGGTTGATGTTGTACCCCTTAATAGGAAGAGAAGGTATGGGGGCAGCAAACATTGAACCCTCAATAGTATGATAATAGTTGTAGTAACAACAGAATCAATCGACTTGGGGAAATCGTCTGCTGCATAATGTAATTTGGGGAAATGTAAACCATCCAAGTGCATCTTCCGGGTCCAATAGACCCATACCTTTATCAGATGAAAGAGGTAGAGTTAGAGATAATTCATATCCAAAACCGGGGAACGAAATTCATGTAGTTGAGGTCCACGAGCAGCTGAGGAACCTTAAGGAAAGTCTGTCAAACTAATGCCAGTCATTTTAGGTCTTCCTAGGGTGACTGGTACTGTGGAGGGAGCCACATGTCGTGAGATAATAAATATATTGGACCACAATAAGGAGGGCGATATTCGTGAGGATCTTATGTCAGAACCGAGACAGGAAACAAACGAGAGTGGATACATTTTACAAGCAACTGTTGAGGCCAAAATTAATGACGTACCGATGAACGTGCTCATAGGCACAGGAGCGACAGTTAGCGTAATGACAATGAGTTGTCTAAACATGGTTAGTAAGCAAAGGAAGATACTCTCCTTACCGGTAACGGGCTGCACGGTGTCAGGATCGTTTAGCGCAAAAGCGCAACGCATAATTAAATAGATACGGGTGACGGTAGAACTACAAGGGGTAGACATTGAATGGACATTCTTAGTAGTGTCTCGGATGTCAATGCCATTTATTTGAGGGATGAATTTTTTGTGTGACTACGCTGCAGTGATAGATTTTAAGGAGGTTGTTTGTACTTTCATGGTTAAAACTCAATCCATAAAGGTAACTTCATTAAGGAGGAGACTCATTTTGGGAAAATTTTGTTGACTGTCTAACTGTAAACGCTTTACATTTGGGAAGTATTTCCTGTGTGGAACGAAACGATGCTGAGATAAATGTGTCAAGCATCATGGAAAAGGTACGTGAATCGGAATGTCTGTCTATCGAACAACAAGACGAGTTGGGATAAGTTTTGCAACGATATATGCCCGTGTTTAATGAGAAATCAGGCGTTATTAAAGATTTTGAATATTGTATTCAAACGTATCGACACTATACGTTTTGTAAACCTACTTAATCGGTATCCTCGTCAAAAAGAGAAGCCGTGGCCAGAGGAATAAAAAAGATGATACACTGAGGAATAATTGAAACTTCAACTTCTGAACATTCGAGTCCATTGTTAGCAGTAACCAAACCGAACGGCGTTATTCGGCTAGTTCTTGACGCTCGCGACATTAACAAAATTATAAAACGCGAAAGAACCCGCTCTGAAAACTTCGAAGAACCGTTGCCAAAATTTCCCTAGACCTCGGAAGTTCCTACTGGCAAACGAAAATTTCAAAAGAATCGAGAGAATATAGGGCATTTATTTTCCTGGTTCGGAGTTACCACTTCAAGGTATTTTCGTTTGGTCTCAATATTAGCAGAGGTGTATTCATAACCACTTTGGATAAAGTGCCAAGGACCCGATTTGTTAGAGCGTATCACTGTATATGTAGACGATCTACTGATCGCCACTAAGACCTGGAGCGAGCATGTCGAGATAATTGATCGAGTGTTTAGTAAATTTCTTGAGTATGGAGTCACGATCAATTTAACAAAATCTAAATTTGGTAGCAACCAGATAAAATTCTTAGGACATATCGTGAAGCCAGAAGGAATTATACCGAACCCTAAAAATTTTGATACCATTAAAAATTCTCCGTATCCACAAAATAGACAATTAAAGTTATTTTTGGGCCTCACCTCTTTCTTTAGAAAGTTTTTGTCACAGCAAATGTTAAATAAAGGTTGTCTGTTACAATTATTACAGAAAAACATTACGTGGCAATGGACGGAAGCGTATAGTAAAGCCTTCGATGATATTCGAAATGCCTTGATAAATACTCCGTTATTACATCATCACCAAATGGATAAAAACTTCTATGTGGCGACGGATGCAGCTGAAACAGGCTTAGGTGGCACACCGTTCCAATTGGAAGATGAGAGAGATGTGGAAACGATAAAAGTCATCGCATTTTCTAGCAGAATCTTTCCCGGTTGCGAGAGATCGTACAGCACGACTGAGCTGGAAGTCCTTGCAGTTATTTGTGCGCTTAAAAAGTTTCAATATTTCGTGTATGGGAAACGAATTATAGTTTATTGCGACCACAAAGCGGTGACATTTCTTATCACCAGTAGGATGCTGCATGATCGACTAACACGTTGGGCACTGTTGCTACAGAAGTAGCTGCACATCATTAAAAGAAAGGCATTTTTCTTATCGACGGAATCTTCTCACGAAATTCCGATCACCAACTTTCTCCTGCAAATGCGAAAGTATTTTGTTGGCACCGACCTACACAGGGAGGAACGATCACCAAGATAAAATAAGGGAAATCAGAGCTCGTACGGAAAGATATTGGTGTTCATTCTTACCGCGCGCTATACAAGATTGGAACAATAGAGAATGGTGAAGGTGGTTCGATGAACCCTCTGCCAGGCACTTAAATGTGATTTGCAGAGTATCGATGTAGATGTAGAATATAATCGTTAAGCATTTCAGGCTAAGCGATAATGTCGTCGCAGACGCCTTATCAAGGCTACCGACTGAAAAGGTAGATGAGATGGAAGGAGAATGAGGAGAATGATTGGAAGGTATGCATTCCATCACAAAGTCTTCAGACATTGCATTGGTTCAGGCATTCTAGGTGGGGGTATTTTGGAGCTTACGAATGCATGATGAAGTTACAACAACAATGGTTTTTATCCGGGTTTATTAAGAAGAGTTCGGGAGACACTCAGAAGGTGTAAAGTTTATCAAAAAGCAAAGCCTGTTAATTATTGTAAAAAGGGTGTATTGCATCCCATTAGACCGGCAAAACCACTGAGTATAGTCTCATGTGATGCGTGTGGACCGTTTCCCGCAGCCAAAGGTAATTTTAAGTATATATTCGCAATGTACGACCTATTCTCAAAGCATATGAAACTTTACACTTTGCGAGCGACCAACGTAACACCCATGTTGAGAAAGATTACCGGTGACTATTTGGGTAATATAGGAAAACCAGGAATGCTTACGTAATGCAGCGCCTCATATTTTCGGAGTAAAGCGTGGAAAGAAACAATGAAAGTACATGGAATTCGCCATGTATTCATTGTAAGCTTTAATCCGGCAGGAAGCCCGTTTGTAAGAGTGTTTCGAGAAGTAAACAGATTTGCAAAAACTTATGTACCGAATCAACACTATATGAGGATCGACTTAATTGAAGATTCTGAAAAGATGTACAACGATTTACCACATATGTATACTGGGTATTCGTCCAATGAGATTCTATTTCATAAGTGGGATAGTAGTAATTGGCTTAGTAATTTATCATGTATTCAAAATGAACCAAAGATCCTGATGCAGTTATAAAGAAGGTATACCTGAACTTGTGACATAAAGCAAGTATTCGTAAACATGAATTTGATAAAAAGCTAGGCTTAGAATCCACTTATAAGGTTGGTGATAGCATTGTATTGAAGAATCATCCCAAGTATTCAAACCTAAGAAAAATAAATCTAAAGTGGAACAATCTTTATAAGGGACCATATAAAATTATTAATATCCCACATGAAGATAGCTACTTATTTGAGGATGAAGAAACCAAAAAGATCAAGGGGGTGTATCTCCACATTGAGTTTAAGAGATTAGTTAACTGAAGATCTATTCGTTAATTCCGCAAAGGAAAAGGCATGATGCAGAAATATGTTACAATAGTGTTTGTGAATGTTTTTGATTTTTTTCTACGTAGAATTATTGGACAGTGAAGTAGTTTTAAGTAGTTCTTGCTAAAGGAGTTACTGATGTTAAGATTTTATGTGATAGAATATCGTTACATTAGTATAAGTTCAGTTTGTGAGATTCCTAATAAAAAGAGAATTGTGTAAGGAGTGCTGTACGTGTTCACAGACTGACAGTACACGTATGACAGTGGAAATATTAACTCGTGTACTTATCAAGAAAATTGTTAATTAAGCTAAGGAACGAGGCGCAGTGATAAACTTTAATACCTATGTAAACACATGCGAAGTGGGGAAAGTTGAAAGTGATGGTCATTTGAAAATAAAAAAATCCTTTGATGGAGTTCGGAAGGCAAAGATATTCGACTGCGACAGCTGATACATAACGACTGTTGCCAAGGAGAGAGAAATCTTTGACGTACAAATGAATCCGTGAGGTCAGCGATTGTTAAACACAAAGGAGAAGGATAATTTATTTAATTATAATCACAACAATAATTGCAATAAAATTAATGGAAACAACTAACATTAATAACTACTGTAAGAGCGATGATCAGAAATAATAGAAAAAAATATTATGCCTAAATTTCTGTTAAACTAATGATGTTTGATTTCTTGTCATGCAGTAGATAGTCCCGAAAAGAGAAGTGATTTAGATGTTTCAGCACGCTCAACAGAGGTGATGAAAACTATTTTCCGAAGGATTGTTCTGAGATGTTGGTACAGTCTGATGAGAGCGTAGCCACTGAGCAACGAGAGCAACCAGACGAGAAGGCATGATCGGATTGTTCTCGCTGCCATACACGGGTCGATGCTGCTGCAGTGTCGCCCTGGTCGTTCGATAAGAAGACACTGGCATCGAACCGGACCATCTTCGCAGCTTAACATGGTCTGGTGCAGCGGCAGTGTGGCAATGCTCCGAAGATATAAGTGTGATATTAAAATGAAGTGATGAAATATTTAAGGAACATGAAACTTCGGCTCATAATTGATGTGAAAAGAAAACTGCATTTTTTTCATGTGTATGTGTGTGGACGCTAATAAGCCAATAAAAGAGACTTCACCTGGTTAGGGACGTTGAAGCGGGAAGCCACGTACCCACTTCATTGTTTGGGGGGGCATATATAACACTATATTTATATAGAGCCCCTACTGACATCTCTTTTGGCAGCAAAAGATATAAAAATTATTTATCCTGACCTTGATGGTAGCTACTGGCAACAAAATGTCAACACTATTCAAAGTTCAACCAAAAGAAATACTAGGGAACTAACAACGTCTATTCCACGGAAAGAACTAAATGAAAGACCATCAGATGATCACTTAGTCTACGAAGCATGAAATTCTAAATAATGCATACTAAATATATGCTTTACGAAGATTAAAACCCATATGAGATAAAGTGATCGGAGATAACATTTATCCAAGAAAAGAGTTGTAGCCGCATCGAGCTGCGACTACAACGGAAAACGACAATGGAGATGTTAATTCACTCTAGAGTAGACGTCGCAATAGAAGCACGTTTATTGACCGATACTAGATTGTTTCAGACCCATGTGGAATTTTAAAATTTTTCAAGTATCGTCTTGACGTATTAGTCAAAGTTCTGAAGAAAAGTGATAGAACCTTTACCGTTTAGCCAGACAACGGAACAGATATTATACGCGAAGGAAAGGTAACTCGTGTGGTACTTAATCAATTCTGGGACTAAGTCGTCGTGATCTGTGATCGTCACGAACATTGAAGGACCAGGCAATGTATCAGACGCTGAATAGCAAACATATACACGCAATCATAAAGAATTCACAGGTACTACGTGCTGTCGGAAGTCAACGTCAGAATTGCTGATGTTAATCGTAGCTTCAATTCCTTGAATGACAGATCGGTGTGCTTTCTAGTGCAGTGGTTAGTTAATTCAGAAGTTCAGTAAACTCAGTGATAACTTAAATATTTCGTGTCGTCTACATCATTTAATTGAACTTCATTGTGTAACTGTGAAATAATTTTTTTCTTGACAGAAAGCCGTAGCTAAAGGTGATTAACTGACATTATTAACAGTGAACAGTAATTGAACATTTTATACGACGCTTTCTGTGCGTTATGTAGAGAATACATTATCTCTTGATTTACGACGTGGGAGTTGTTGAATTAGCGCCGTAGCGACGCATTAACGACGCTACAATACTTCACAAATCAACATCCTCTTACGTCTATAATGTGGCATCGGCTTGAATGGTGGAGCTTATCATTCGAGATATCATGTTATCTACGTCTGAAAATTTATTTGCAAACCAGGCAAAAAACATCCTTGGAACACCATTGCTTCAGTTATAAGCTAGGGCCGCTTATACAATTCGGCCTGCTGCTCCATCGATACACGGATATGTGTTAATGGGAGATAGTATCTGAAACCAACCAAATTAAGCGAAGAGTTTGTTTTAATAGTTAAAAATCGGAGTTGTCGCGATCCACGGACGCCGACCTGTGTCAACCTGACTAGAACAACCATCCCCATCGAGCTGACACACACCTACACACACACACACACACACACACGCCACAAACTGTAACGTTAGAATGGTTCCTTTACTATTTCTAAAGCCAAACTGATCGTCGTCTAGATCGTCAATTTTATTTTTCATTCTTTTGTAAGTTATTCATGTCAGCAACTTGGATGCGTGAGCTGTTAAGCTGACTGTGCAATAATTCTCGCACTTGTCAGCTCTTGCAGTCTTCGGAATTGTGTGGATCATATTCCAACGAATATCAGATGGTATGTCGTCAGACTTATACATGCTACAAACCAACGCGAATAGTCGTGATTTTAAAAATTCTAATGGAGTGCTATCTATCCCTCCAGCTTTACTTGATCTTAAGTCTTCCAATGTTCTTTTAAATTCTGATCGTAATACAGGATCCCCTACCTCTTCTAAACTGGCTCCTGTTTTTGCTTCTATCACATCAGATAAATCTTCGTCCTCAAGCAGGCTTTTAGTGTATTCTTTCCACCTATCCGCTCTCTCCTCTGCATTTAAGAGTGTTTACTGGTGCACTCTTAATGTTACAACCCTTGCTTTTAATGTTACCAGAGATTATTTTTCACGTTCCTGTATGCTGAGCCTATCCTCCGGACAATCACTTCTTTTTCGATTTTTTCGGATTTTTCATGCAGCCATTTCGTCTTAGCTTACCTTCACTTCCTGTTTATTTCATTCCTGTATTCCTGAGTTTCCCGGAACATTTTTGTACATCCTCCTTTCATCGGTGAACTGAATTATATCTTCTGTTACACACGGTTTCTTGTCAGTTACCTTCTTTGTATTAATGTTTTCTTTTCCAACTTCAGTGATGACCCTTTTTACAGATGTCCATTCCTCTCCAACTGTAGTGCCTACTGAGCTATTCCTTATTGCTGGACCTATGGCCTTACAGAACTTCAAGCGTATCTCGTCAGTCCTTAGTACTTCCGTATACCATTTCTTGCCGACTAATGTCTTAAACCTCTGCCTACTCTTCATCACTAATATGTTTTGTGATCTGAGGTGAAATCATCCCAAATCACCCGGCCGTCTCGAAGTATACCTTTCCCTCCTGTGATTCTTGAACAGAGTTTTCGCTATTACTAACTGAAATTTATTACAGCAGGCAATTTTTCCTTCTCCTCTCACACTCCTTGTCCAAAGCCCATATTCTCCCATAAACTTTTCTTATACTCCTTCCCCTACAACTGCATTCCAGTCCCCCATGACTGTTAGATTTTCATCTCCCTTTACGTACTGCATTACCCTTTCAATATCCGCAAATACCTTTGTGTCTCTTCATCATCAGCTTGCGACGTCGGCATGTATACCTGAACTGTCGTTGTCGGTGTTTGTTTGCTGTCGATTCTGATGAGAACAGCCCTATCACTGAACTGTTCACACACTCTTTGCCCTATCTTCCGATTCACAGCGACTCCTACTTACGTTATACAATTTTCTGCTCCTGTTGATGTTATCCTATACTCATCTGACCAGAAATTCTTGTCTTCTTCCATCTCACTTCACTGACACCTATTATAACTAGATTGAGCCTTTGCATTTCCCCTTTCAGATTTTCTAGTTTCCCTACCACGTTCCAACTTCTGACATTCCACTCCCCAACTCGTAGAACGTTTTCCTTCCGTAGATTATTCAATCTTTTTCTCATGATCACCTCCCCCGTGGCAGTGTCCTCGCGGAGATCCGAATGGGGAACTATTCTGGAATCTTTTGTCAATAGTATATCATCTTGCCACTTTTTCAATTGGAGGTCCCATGTCCTGTGGATACACGTTAGTCACGCGGGATTGGCCGAGCGGTCTTAAGCGCTGCAGTCACGGACTCTGCGGCTGGTCTCGGTGGAGGTTCGAGTCCTCCCTCGGGCATGGGTGTATGTGTTTGTACTTAGGATAATTTAGGTTAAGTAGTGTGTAAGCTTAGGAACTGACGACCTTAGCAGTTACGACAAGAGAATGCCCTGAATCTCTTTGACAATGTCGTTGGCAGAATAAGGGTGACTTCTTATGCCGGAAGTCTTCAGCCGCAAGTGCTGATTATTAATCAAAACTTAAGCAGGGGCACGTTACGAACCCGGGTGCCAGGACATTTTTTTATTTAACAATCAAAGACGCTACCGCTAAACCGTGGATTAGATGGTTAATGCAAATCAAAAACTAAAAGCTGAAATAAGTTTGCATTACGTACTATTAAAAAAACTCGTTGTAAGCAAAGGAACAAGCAAAGATAATTTTTCCCACAGCCTTCTAGATTCATTTGCAATTCGTTTCGATTGTGTGATTGTAAAAGTAACGCACAAAAAATTTCTAGCGTACAGAAGGTGTGGATCGCAGCATAGAAAGAGGGGACATGGCAGGCGCAGAAGCCCAAACGAACTTTTTTAAAACATATTTCTAGCCAGAATTCGATTCCAAGACTTTTGCGATGTCATTCTTAAACATTCAGTCTAATAAGTCACATAATAGAAAATATTCGAATTTTTTGCCAGTTTTGTCCTGCATCTGCCCTTAAGTGGAAGTCGTTTTGATACTGAACCGTGTGTTCCTCACAGTTTGATTGCTCTCCCTCTTAATGTAGCTTGCAGCGTTAATTTCAATTCCCAACACGCGTCATTTTTTGTTTACTAGCTATTCCAAGGGGGCGATGTGTGCTCTTTGTGGAGCGGTTCCTCGTTGCACATGCAGCAGGCGGTGACCGGAAGGCCGACAGTGAGGAGTGGTCGCGACTAGTGCGACCGTTGTCGACATTCCACGCCTAGTGTGGACGTGACCTCCATAAGGTTACTGGCTTAGGGATGTAATAGTGGTGTCTGATTCAAGACGTTTTGGAAATTCTATCAGTTCTGTTTGCTCTATGTTGCCAGTGTTGAATCAAGACTGGGTCTAAGTACCAGTAGCTATCAAGCAAGACTGTGTCCCGGTTCCGGTAGCTATTCGTCGGAGTGTGCATCAATCAAAGTAAGTTCTATCAAACACCTTTGTTTAGCGGCAGTTGACATTCACATTCTGCTAAAACGGTGACTCAGTAACCCTACCATATTGCCGAAGTCATTCGTCGTGACTTTTGTTGACTGTTCTATCAGACACTTTAGTATTCCCTTCCGTTTCTTCCGATGTATGCTGTTGGGTTCATTTCAGTGTTAATATTTAGCCAAATGTTGTCTTGTGGTTGAGACCTGGGTTCGTTTGAATCGATAACCAGGGCGTCCCACACGGCTGACGATGCGCGTCGAGCACACAAGTTAAATGTGACTTATATTTGCATTTGTGTAACTTGTTTATCCAGTTTACTTTGAGATTTTAGTTAATTAGTTAAATAACTGTTTTATACTTTAAATTATAAAAAAACTTGTCCGACTTGTGAAACGGGGTTTTGACATGCGATGTTCTGTGTTTATGGTTCTTGTCAAGTCCACGTTATGTCATCGTAATGGTCTGTTAAGTGCCTCAGCACTCACAACAGTCATATGGGGGTACATCTAATTCATTACTAAGGCTAATTAATAGCAATTTTATTCGGTTCATTCTAGTCCTCTCACTTTCTGAGTGACTACAAGTTCTTGAGTTTTCCACCCTTACTGTGGAAGTGTGAATGCACGTAAAGTGCCACGATTTATTGACGGGTCTCTTCCTACATGCCGCTCCACTTGCCCAGCTCCTGGTGGCTGTTACGATTTCTATTGTGACTTGTTTGTTCTTCAGCCAGTCGCTTCAATTAATGAGTTTAGCAACTTGTGGAGGTCAGTCTTGCCCTTTCTTTACCTGCCTCAGCCATAAGGAGGGGTTTAGTTCCTCAAGCTTGCTTTAGGCCAGCGCTGGTACATTATGATTCTTTGATCTTATGGTAGTTTATATAGTTCTACAAAGTAACAATGTGTTCAAGCTTATTAAGTTAGTTTTACACTGCCAACGTGATCCCAAAGTGATGGTTTTAAGAATAAATTGATAAATTGTAACACCTTTTATATTCTGAGTTGTTCAGGGTGAAACAGAGTTGTGTTAGAAGCCTGTTTATATATATTTATGATATCTTTAAATTTAATGTTCTATTTCCATGATTTAATGTATATGAGCCTTGTAATGGGTGCTAGATTTATCCTGTCATATGTAGTGTTTAAGTACGCCCACTGAAATATCACTCTCAAATTAAACTAACTGATCCGGCTTCCTGTAACACGTGAATTTGCTTAGTTCTCCTTGATCTACGATTTCAGTGCTATAATGTATACCAGTCAAATCTGAACCATGTTCTTCTCCAGTTTAACGCTTTATTTCCTAATTTTCGAGGAATTCAAAATTCGTAAATTTGCAAGCCTTAATTTGTTTTGTGTAAATTGTTGTCAGTGTAACTGCGACCTACCTGATCAATTGCAACACGTAATTGTTGGTGTTTCAACTGGTTGTGTTGCAGTAAATGCAAACTTAAAGTGAAGCTTGTGGGTGATTCATATTTCCCGGTTCCTCATCCTCAGTAATGCTAGAATTAAATTTTTTATTAAATCTTGTGTTAAGATATTTGGGTGAGTTACTGGGAGAAAAGAAAAGGAGGCGTTACAGATACCTATGACAGTGTAATAGATACGGCGGTACAGCTGTCGTCATCATTGTAGGATGGGCAATTTCCGGAAGTGGTAGTTTGGACAAAAACAAGTAAAAATTTCTAGTAAACATGGGCTCCTAAATGCCTACGTTAACAGCTTCAATATTCTGAATCACCCTTTCGATATTTTTGGAAGACCTAGAATGGACCAAAAGAAGGAAGGAATGGCCAGTAAACATGGATAGTAAAATGCGTTCCTGAAAACCAATGGGCCCTTGCTGGGAGAAGAGAATTCCTACATTTACCCTTATCCCGCAATCACTCTGTATAGACTGATAGATATTTAAAATTATACCATGAAATTGGCATGCAACAACCGTAAACTTCACAGGAATTATACTTCAACGCTTGCAAATGTGACTCACTAGGAATTCGTCGTTACTGCACCTCTATGTAAGGGAAGATTATGCAGCGACTGTCGCATTCATAAATCGGATTCGAATGTCTGGCTCTGGAGAGAACATAGTGTTGTGTCTCCAATAAGAAAGAGAACCCCTCTTGCAAACCGTGTCGAGATTCGACATCGTGGCCTATCTAAACGGCGGGTTATGCTTCCGCCGATTTGTTGCTCGCGTTGGTCAGCATCCCCTGTCTGTCAAGGGAGTATGGAACCAATGGGGTTCCCGATAACTCGATGCCACGCGGAATCTCTGCGGTACCGTAGGATTACCGTCCCAGGCAGACAGTGCAAAATCATTCAACCGAGTCTATCTGCCTTGTCAAAGGAAGTGTATTTGCAGTAAGGAACATTTCCACTCGGTGAGTGCGACTATGTGTGGAGCGTCGTGGAAAGTCAGCTTGGCGACCGTAGAGCGGCATTTCTAGAAGTGTCAACAGAGGAATGCACACTGACAGTGACTACTCGCGATACAACAGTGACACAAGCCGTTGCTTCAGCTGTAAAGGGTATAGCTCTGGTTGTATCCGCGTGAGGAGAAGGACATACGTCGTTGTCTCTAGAATCACGAAACGGTACAGTCAGTCCGATTCCAAAAGATTTGTCATTTAGAATCTATGAGTGTGTTACACTGAGTGGTATTGTGTCGTTGTGGTGACGAGCCTCAGCAGGAAAGATGAGGGAGGAAACGTGTCGATAATGTAATGGTGCCTACTTGGTCCACATTCATCTACATGCTCCAAAACAAATGTCTAGACGAATCAAAGAATCTGTTCGGAAGTTTCGTGGAGAACCAAAGAATTAAACATTGTATGCCGGTCTGTTAGGAACCTAATAGTGATATGGTGATGAGGACAACAATAAACGCAGGGTAAGTCAGAGATTTGCCGTTTCCCTTTAAGCGCTTAAGACCAATGGTTGGTACTGGCTAACAGTTCTGTGCGCACCTCACCTTTCGGAGAGGAAGCGAACAGCCGAAATTTGAGAAAGAGCTGGATCACTTAAGGGATGAGTGATTATAAGATGGTAGCTCTTCAGACTTTATTGGGTTAGTTTGGAGTTGGATAACGATTTGATTAACTTCTTCATGCACGCCATAGTGGTTTGTAAAGGAAAATGTAGATGTAAATGTAATATTTTCCACACAGAACAAAATCTCATTCGACTTTATCATACAGTACAAATCATACTTTGCATTTTAATACATACACATCAAAATGCTCTGTTCATAATATATCCTTCTGACTTATACATGAACCAACTAATTCAGTAAGAATTTCAGCATTCAACTCGTGTTTTATTAACGTAACGTCCATTTTAGTTAAATGTGGACTGCCATATCTCACTGAGAAACAGTGTACAAAATCCGAGTCATATAACAAACAATTTAAGCTGCATTGACGAATATTCAGAGTTCCAGCTGTAGCTAGGTGCAACTAGTATGGAAAGGTGTAGCAGACCACTGCATCTGATGGCAGAGTGCTTAAAAACTGACTACTGCGTGACAAAGATTGTTTACTAGTTCTCAAGAGGAGGAGCTGTCAGACATTTGTCACGTTGCCGAGGATGGCTTCAAGTATACCGACGCAAAATGTAGATATAGCCGCCATTTACTGACAGGTATCGTAGAGCTTCAAATGACAGTTGTAATTGAAATTACACACCTAATTTTACCGTGCCTAATGTGTTTCACAATCTAAAAAAATTTGGTGTGCATGTTATTGTTATGAACCAATGCGAACTAATGGGAAAAAATACTAAAATATAAATCCAGGCCATGTTCCTTTGATTGCGAAATGCACGGAAAAAAATATAAAACCCATATTAAATACACTGCAACGAGCTTTAATAACAACAGAAAATGCCGGTTTATTGATTTAATAAAATATCTGTCCTGCTTTCTAGAAAAGTTTGTGTAATATTTAAAATCTGATGAGTAAAAATAGCATGACAGTATTCCTTTCGACTGCTTGCCCGTTTATTTTTATCAGTGAGAAAGGCGCGTTTCCTTATGAGTAGGTAATCAGTGAATCAGTTTTGTTGGGAGAACAGTTACTGCCAGAAGAGGGTTTCAAAATCTTGCTGATTTATCAAACAACAGTCAAAGAAAGGAGGCACTTAAGAATATTCTAAGTGTGGATCAATTTCAATGCAAGGGATTAGGAGATTACTATGAGTTGTATTCGAGAACCTAAGTCTTGCTTCTGTACACTGTTTTAGAACATACCAAGTGGATCCACTTCATTATGAAATCCCACCTAGCCTGGCATGGAACGTAGAATTGAAAACGACTGATAAATTACAACTAGTTAAGTATATGGAACAATAACAATTTCTTGAGCGTGACTTCAGGTGTCGTAATGTGGAGAATATTCCAGTTCATCTTCACATACTGTAGGTTACTTTTTTGAAGCAGATCTCACATATACGTAATATCAATGCTGTTTAGCCTACCATGACTTGCTCAGAAAATCATGTTGGTTTTAATTGTTTTGTAGTCCTTCGGGTAGAAGACTAGGACCACTGCATCAAGTTCCATCGGGATTAGCTTTTTCTCAGAGAAGTCTGCTGCCATGTACGTTTCGTGCTCCCAGCTACCTCAGATTCCGCAACATTAAAAGAGAGAAAAGACTGGTACATCTGACTTTCAGCAAGTAATTAGGTAATCAATTGGTGAAAAACGTAAAATTTTTAATAGCAATATATGTCAGTCTTACACTTTTTGGAGAGTTGCAAATGTTTTCCAGTGAAGCACTGAATGATAAATTATTTGCTCTCAGTAGCTGCCTCACTTTATAACCCATCTTTGCTGCTCGAAGGGTTTACGGGCACATTGTCGGATGTTCCTGTGTGAACTGTAGACATACGTTCTCTCTTCGTCAGAGAGAAAATACTTTCGTCATCTCCAAGTATGTCATATTCCGTCAACGGGACGAAAATGAGTGTATGTCTTCAAAAAACAGACAAAATGGGACAAGTTCTGGCTTGTTCCAACAAACGAAAACCATTTGTCTGAGAGTTTAGATATACCGGTATCTGCTAAGGCATCTTATCTTTCGCCATACCGAGTCAAATGCTTTGGTGAGAAGCGTGAGTTGCTTAACGAAATTTGCAATATTATCCAAAACACAGAGTGAATTTTAATTCTGCAATTGACTGTGCACTAATCTGCATGTCTTGGCAATCAAGACTGTTCTGTGGAGTGTGACTTGAACCACGAACTTCTGCGATTGAGGGATAGTGCTCTGCCTACTGAGATATCAAAGTTAGACCGACGACCTGACCTTACAGCTTTACCTCAACCACTCCCTCATGTTCTAGAATCCAAATGTAATACAGATCTTCTGCATACCATGCAAGCCTAGGTTGCTGAGAGGCGGGTTGTGTTTCATGCCTGGATAACTCAGTCGATCGAGTGCTTCCCAGTGAAAGGCTAAGATCTCAGGTTCAACTTCCTGTGTTGCAGACAGCTTTAATTTGCGAAAATGATTCATTCTCCAGAACGACTTACAGGAACATCAAGCATTATTCCGGCAAGCTTAGCCATATCATTAACTTACAACATAAATAGATGTGGTATGACTGTTGATTATGATAAATAACAGACTATTATTAAAACGTACAATAAGTCATGCAGATACTTTAGAGCATGGAGTCAACACTAAATTCGGGTCGTGTGGGGAGGGCTGAATATAACAATAATGTATGCAAAAATTAAATTGAACAGGTGCTTACGAATGTGATGTTACTTTAAGGAAAATTTAGTTTGTGCGGGTAATTTTGAACATTACAAAAATTTCTGATCATCGGTATATTTTTGAACATGGTAGTAATTCAATTAAAGTTAAGTTCTTCAGATACATTATATCATGACACAAGATTCAGATCGTTCGCAAACTTTTGAGCAGGGCACAAAAAGTTTTAGTTGTTAGGACATTTTTAAACATGCTCAAAATTTCAGATCGAACATGATGTAAAATGCAGATCATTCGGATAGTGCTAAGTGCAGATTATTTGGGTACACGTAGCGCTAAGGTCAGGTTGTTTGGGACTGGGCACTCTGAGTTGCAGCTTAGCAACTCATTTACAGCGACTGTGTCTGCATGCTTCATGGTGCACTTAACGTGAACTGTGGTTTTTGTCAGCTTCCTTTTGAAAGGAAGTGTTTCATGTATGACGTCATTGCTGTCAATATCTTCAGCTGCAAAGAGTCCCTTATAAAGTCAGTTCCTTCCCACCACATAAATATTTACTGAAAGAAGCAGCATTGAATCTCCTATTAACGTAGTCTTTGGGTTTAATATCAGGGTAATTCCATGGGAAAAAGTCCACATCTCATATACACTTGCAGTAATTTGGACGATATTTCATATTGAAGACAGTGGCAGGTCTTGTCCACATGTGGGCTTTCGTCTTGCAAGTGATTTATTCATAGATCCATGTTAGCAGAAATGATTTGGTTTTTGTTTGTGTCAGTTTTGACTACTAATTGTAATACTACCCCTACATATTTAAGATGTAATCACATTTACAAAATTTGCTTACCAACATACAACAGTGAAATACGAAAACTTCTGCTTCTGACTGTGATATCAAGATGGCATGCAGCATATGAGACTGGTTACTTATGGTAAATTTTTTGTGATTGTACTTGCAATTAAAATCAACTGCGAATACTTTCTTGATGTGCTGCAGCTTTTATCAAACTGATATTGCAGGAAACTCCAGGATGCTTTTCACAGATGATGACAGTAGCAAAATGCTGTAACTGGTAGGGCAATTTGTTACGGTTTGCTGTAATATAGGGGTATTTATTATTGTTTTGCATTAACATGGAGAGCAATTTGTTACAGTTTGGCGTAAGTGGAGGAAACGTGTTACATTTTCATTGTGATATGGGCCATTTACTTTCTGTTTTGCTGTAAAATGGGTAAGGTACAGTTCAGTTGCAATATGTGTGCCATTCATAGACGACATATTTCGTGCTCAGTTATAGATAGAATTTGTCCTGTGTTTGTCACTGTCCCATTGATTGCAAAACTGGAGGCCTCCTGCTCATAAGAGGGTGCATGACCAGTGGTGGCAGGGATGTAATGGCTGCAGGTAAATCAGAAGGGACGAACTTGTTGGCAGCTGTGTGGAGAGTTGGAGGTCTGGTTTTTCCTGCGTTATGTGAGCACTCTTTTGAGCATAGGATGAATAGTGTTACTGGCTCCATGACATTGGCTGGAGTTTAACTGCCACCTGCTGAACAACTGGAGAAAGTGAACCTAATTAGGGAATCATTGTGTGCCTGTGTTGCTGACTTCATGGTGAGCCCTTTTTTTCAAGAAGCAATTATTTTGTTCTTAGCTGACTTGCGACTCTGTGCATCCTGGTTTCTTTCGAATCTAGCTGGTAATTGTGTTCGTTCCTCTCATATTGTGTTGTGGGAGAAGGTGCCTGTTTTTACTGTTCTACCTGGAAGTGTTGGGCCAAATTTTTGAAATGTACTCGCAGTTTGTGGTGTAATGTGGATTGTAATTTGGATTTCTATTCCAGTGGACCATGTTATTGGAGAGCATATTTTAAGCAATAATCTTAGATGTTTCCTGTAACCAACTTGTCTGGAGTATTACCCATCCAGTATTTATCAGCTTTGTTTTATTTAATGGTGTATTATATTTCATTAGAGAAGCATTTATTCCGATTATGTGTGTCTCTTTTCGGACAGATCAGTCATTATTTAATACCTTGTTAGTTGAATTCAAGAGCGAACCTGAAAAGAGGCCTCACTGTATACTTTAGTTTATCAAGTAGCTTTCTCAGATTACTTTTTCCCTACTTTAAATTCCCTGTAAATCTAAGGAAAAGTCAACTATTTTTTAAGGTAGCTGGACACCTGATTGTACTAGATTTCTATTGCTTGTTACTAGCTGTTTGTAGAACTAGCCCCTTGTGAAATAATAATGTCCTGATTTGTGCTTGCCATTTGTGCCCAGTGGGCTTAACTTGATCTTTCTGTACATCTGATCCGATACTGCCATTTTTGCTTGTCTGTAACCCTCTGAGATTAAGTGTTTGTCTTATTTAGGCGTCGGAGATTTCAGTTGTGTATATTAACAACCAGAGGACTTTACATTTGTAATTATTTTCTGTTAGGATTTACTACAAGTGAATCCATCTAAACACCATTTCAGTAAAGCTAAGGAACTCCATCTAGAGGTTGCTTTTGGTATAAGTTTGTTTTAGCTGTTTGCGGCGTCCTAGACGTTCTGGGTAACCTCCCATTAAGGTCTCGTGATCTTCAAACCTCGTACCTGGCATTTTAGGTCAGTCACTGTGCCATAAGGCTCACTTTGTTTACAAGCCTCGTAGCGTGCCTAGCTGCAGAGGCAGGAGTGCTTGGGCGTAAGATTAAGGCCTATTAAAATAATACTAATGTACATCTTGTATTCTTAACCAAATTTGGTTCTCCTGCCATGTACCTGTTTGAAACGTTAATTAGGCATTTGAGTAGTGAAATACTGTTCAGTTAAGATTGGTCAGTGTTGTCCAGAGCTGGTCTTAAGGTGTGAGGAATTTCGTCCCTTAATGAAATATGTGGGTAAAATTTTGTTACGGTCATAGTAGGCATCTGTCACTGCACAGCAAGCTGTTTGTGCAGTTGCCATAAGTTGTAATTGCCTTGATCAATGATCGTATGGCAGTTAACAATTGTTACTGAAACTAATTAGTGCTTTAAGTTATTATGAAAAGAAAAAGAAGGAGATTTTATTTTTGGTCCATCAATGTGCTGCTACCGCCTTCTTTTTTGAATTGTCACTTTGCACTTATGCATTTCATGAATTGTATTCATAGATATGGTGAGCCTTGGGCGTAACTGCCTTATTCACTAGTCATCAGTGCTCCCACTATAAAGTTGCGTATGTTCCAATAGCCGACATGATCATCTTGAGGGGTTCAGCAAGTGTATGGGTATTTAAGATAATTCCAGTATTTTCCTGCATCGCCGTTTCATATTTTTAATTAGAGTACATGTTAGGACCACTCTGGATGATCTTCAGGAATAAGTAGTTGCGTCAGGAACCCGACTTGTCTAGCCAGAACCACATGCTGGAGTGTTCTCATAAATTGTTCTGAATTTAGAAGGTGGGTTGCTGACCATCGACTTTGATCTGAAGATGATGCAGATTGATTTAAACATTTAATCTAGTTAAAAATATGCAACTAAAGTGGAAGAATAAATGAGAATTGTCTTAAATATCTACACAGCAACCCACATTGTCCACTCAGAACCAAATATCAGAGTAGTCTGAAATGTATTTCTGAGTAGATGAGGCACAATTACTTGTATATGAAGATGATCCAAAGTGATAAAAACGTGTAGTCTAATTATAAATGTGTAACTCAGCTCGAAGAATAAATGAAAATTATTTTACATACACTCCTGGAAATGGAAAAAAGAACACATTGACACCGGTGTGTCACACCCACCATACTTGCTCCGGACACTGCGAGAGGGCTGTACAAGCAATGATCCCACGCACGGCACAGCGGACACACCAGGAACCGTGGTGTTGGCCGTCGAATGGCGCTAGCTGCGCAGCATTTGTGCACCGCCGCCGTCAGTGTCAGCCAGTTTGCCGTGGCATACGGAGCTCCATCGCAGTCTTTAACACTGGTAGCATGCCGCGACAGCGTGGACGTGAACCGTATGTGCAGTTGACGGACTTTGAGCGAGGGCGTATAGTGGGCATGCGGGAGGCCGGGTGGGCGTACCGCCGAATTGCTCAACACGTGGGGCGTGAGGTCTCCACAGTACATCGATGTTGTCACCAGTGGTCGGCGGAAGGTGCACGTGCCCGTCGACCTGGGACCGGACCGCAGCGACGCACGGATGCACGCCCAGACCGTAGGATCCTACGCAGTGCCGTAGGGGACCGCACCGCCACTTCCCAGCAAATTAGGGACACTGTTGCTCCTGGGGTATCGGTGAGGACCATTCGCTACCGACTCCATGAAGCTGGGCTACGGTCCCGCACACCGTTAGGCCGTCTTCCGCTCACGCCCCAACATCGTGCAGCCCGCCTCCAGTGGTGTCGCGACAGGCGTGAATGGAGGGACGAATGGAGACGTGTCGTCTTCAGCGATGAGAGTCGTTTCTGCCTTGGTGCCAATGATGGTCGTATGCGTGTTTGGCGCCGTGCAGGTGAGCGCCACAATCAGGACTGCATACGACCGAGGCACACAGGGCCAACACCCGGCATCATGGTGTGGGGAGCGATCTCCTACACTGGCCGTACACCACTGGTGATCGTCGAGGGGACACTGAATAGAGCACGGTACATCCAAACCGTCATCGAACCCATCGTTCTACCATTCCTAGACCGGCAAGGGAACTTGCTGTTCCAACAGGACAATGCACGTCCTCATGTATCCCGTGCCACCCAACGTGCTCTAGAAGGTGTAAGTCAACTACCCTGGCCAGCAAGATCTCCGGATCTGTCCCCCATTGAGCATGTTTGGGACTGGATGAAGCGGCGTCTCACGCGGTCTGCACGTCCAGCACGAACGCTGGTCTAACTGAGGCGCCAGGTGGAAATGGCATGGCAAGCCGTTCCACAGGACTACATCCAGCATCTCTACGATCGTCTCCATGGGAGAATAGCAGCCTGCATTTGCTGCGAAAGGTGGATATACACTGTACTAGCGCCGACATTGTGCATGCTCTGTTGCCTGTGTCTATGTGCCTGTGGTTCTGTCAGTGTGATCATGTGATGTATCTGACCCCAGGAATGTGTCAATAAAGTTTCCCCTTCCTGGGACAATGAATTCACGGTGTTCTTATTTCAATTTCCAGGAGTGTATTTTACTAATTGAAATGTGTAAATTTTTTTATAATAAACTGCTGTTTAAATATATATACTTTTCTGACACAGCACCTTTCCACTCCACAACCAGCCCCAACTTCTTCAACATGGAGATAAATTTGTTACAGTTTTCTGTAAAAAGACTGTAGCTCATTTCTGTTTTCCGGTAATATGGAAAATCTTTTTATAATTTTGCTGTAACATGTGTCAATTTATTACAAGTTTTCTCTGAACTGATGGCAACTTATTACAGATTTGCTGTAATAGGAACCAGTTGGTTACAAGTTCACAGTAAAAGGTGGGCAAATTTTTTAAATTGTTCTGTTATATGGGAAACAATGACGGCATATGAGGCTATTTGCTACGATTTCGGTTCGTACTTATATGTATTTGAATACAAGATGAGGATGTGTGGAGAATTAGTTTAGTTTGTTACAATTGTTATAGAGTAACAATCTGCCAGAGTCACATATTGCATCCTATTTTGTACTTTCCCGCTGAAGGCAATATGTGAAATTGCAAAAAGAAGACAAACAGATGCCCAACATCAAAAGAGACATATATTCAAGTGGCAAAAGATGTGACAGCTGTTTCTTCACTGAGGATGGCTACTAGTATATATCGAATAATTTTCATGATGCACCAACCATACAGTCAAGAAATGCAATCTGGATCTATTAGTAATAATTCTACAGTTTATTTGGATAAAAATGTTGCTGTCACGAAAGTTTTTTTCAATTAATTTCCAATTTTATTGCTAAAATCCCCATCCAGCACTGTGAATCAGTCTCTAAAACATTACTAAATACAAAACAAGTATTGTTCTGTAATATCACTGAATGAAAATACTAATGAGATATAATATTACTCTCAATTTCAAATCCAGCTGTACCTAATGCTGGATAGGATCAATCTCGCCATGTTTTCTCAGCTTCCCATCAGACAATGTTTCTCAATAGCGACATATTGCTTTTTGAAGGCATGCAGCTCCAAAGAGGGAAGAAGAAAACTGATAGAAGGAAGAAGAAGAAGGAGAAGAGAGTATACATTGAAGAAGACGAACATGGTAAGCTGAAGAAAACAGTTCGTTTATGAAACTAGAATATGAAGTTACTGGAATGGAAGAGGATGATTAGGACATGGAAGATGATGAAGATGAATAAGACGATGATTGTAATGAAGAAGATATGATGCTGATGAAGAGAAAGAATAGTACGATTAGGATGAGGAAGATGATATTCATTATCTGAAATAATCTTCAATGACAGACCAGCATCCACTAGATTAACCCAAATGGACTGATAGAGCGATTGGTTTATTTACCAGCTTTGAAAGTTGTAGCCAGTATTTCACATAAGAATGAAGTAATATCCATAGAAGAGGACTTTCGAGATCCATCGATTATTGCTCAAAGTATACAAAGACTGTTGAAAATAAAGACATCTGAGTTGCAGAATAAAAGGTTGTGTATGAGAACATTCTGTCTGTTGACACAATCTCACAAGATGCATTTAACGAATTCGAAAGATTTTGAAACATCTCCTGTAGTTTGATGGATTTGACATACTGAATAGTTTAGTTTCGATCTTGGGACTAAATTGTGAGAGAGAATTTCTTATTTCAAAGGAGAATTGAAAGATTTTGAAACATCTCCTGTAATTTGATGGATTTCACATACTGAATAGTTTAGTTTCGATCTTGGGACTCAATTGTGAGAGAGAATTTCTTATTTCAAAGGAGAATTGAATATATAGACCAGCTGGCCATCACAGCTTAGCAGATGTATATGTATTTATACTCAATGCAGTTTGTCTGCAACATGCAGTTCAATGTCACTTCGATTTTGTTAGGGTAGTTGTAGTTGTCATACGTTGGTTAGCTCATAGAGAAGTCTCACATATTGTCTCAAATTTGAACAACCTATTATCTGCAATATACAATATTCTAAGAAGTGTTGAAAATGGAGAACTTCATGTAATATATTTCTGTGATTCCAGTGACTGTGTGGCAGTGTAAGATGATGACAAAGTTAATTGATGTTTCAGTGTATGTGCAAAAAATGTAAGGATGCGATAAAAATTTTATTCAAATTTGTGTCTAGAGAAACTTTGTTTGGTTTTCACCTTACCACCCCACTCTGAATAAATCATAATGTACACATCTCAATTGAAGCCACCCTTAATACAAGAGAAATGGAGTATAATATAAAGATATTTTGATGAGTTAGAATTTAACTTGGATATGTATTTGATGTTGGATATACTGTATGTTTTAAACGAATATAACTGTTTTAGCTGTAACAGGAATAATATGAAATAGAGCTTTATATGCTAATGTATATTTGGTTAATAATGTCACTATTGTGAGATAAATTGTGAAATTATACATATAAATATATTTGTAGTAATGTTTTTGAGTGGTTTATCAAAACAGAGATGAAATTAACTTATCACACAGGATCTCATACACTCACGCATTTCTTATGTCGTAAATAATTTCAGGGAGAATCTATTTCGACATGATGGTAAATTTAGTTACGGCTACATCAATAAAATTGCGCACCTCATGGTGAATCACCCACCATGAAAGTGAATTTAACAATAAAAATTTATGAAATGGAAGTGTTCAGGATGAACTTGCTAACGCAAATCAATGAAATTATAAAAGAACAATATGAGATTAAATGTAGCAGTGAGTAAGTGCAAACTCAACTTCTCAACAAATTACCATATAGAAAGACTTAATTGCAGAATGGAAGGCTGTGTATGTGAACATTCTGTATGTTGATATACTCCTACAAGGTGCATATAACAATTTCGAAAGATTTGGAAACATATGGTGTACTTTGTTGAATTTCACAAACTAAATAGCTGACTTTGTGTCTTGGGAATAGGTGGTGAAAAATAATATCTGATAGTTCAGTCATCATCAAGAACCTATGAAGCCAGACATAATTAACTGGATACAAAATAAAGAACCACAGTCTGTTTAGGCAAAAAACATAAGATTTCCCATTGGAAACAAGAATAACAGACACAAAGGGAGGTATTCAGAAACTTGTAGAGGGAACTGACATATTCTTCCTAACGAATTCACTCAAGAAAAGAGAGAACGCAAGGTACATGACAAGTACTAACAGAATTGGAAGACTGCCTACAGAGGTAATAAAAGAGGATGATTTTACAATACTGAATGACGGAAAATCTACTTGGTGCATCAGACCCGGACATCATTCTGGTGCAGCGGACATTTCCTTCTAATCGCCTACAATTGCCATAGCAGGAGACCCTCAGTTGGGACGTCCTGCCAGTTTTTATAACACTACCATATTGCACAAGTGCCAATAGCAAACCCTGACCCATATGCAAATGGAATACTAGAGAAGCTAACCTGGAAACACAATAAGCTAAGATTTAGGAAGAACTGAACAATTATTCTGTTCCCAATAATGCCTGTGAAGAAAGTACCACTTGAATTCAGTGGAACCAGGTATGGAAGACTTCCAACCAAAGAATGACCTACATCATCTTCTCAATGAACTGTTTAGGAAAAAGGTTCTCCATAGAGCATTGGCATGAGATAGTATTACCACTGCTAGACCAGACAAAATATTGCACAAAAGTTCACTCATATTGATATCCCACAGCTGAAAAATGGATACATCGTATTTATTTAAAAGAGTGGGAAGCGACAGGCAGAAGCCGCATCATACGAGCCAGTAACATTACAGTTATGATATTATCAAACCTTGGAACATATGATTAAACACAGACGGAAAGGTGGCCACAAAATCAGAATATTACCCAAAAGGTCAATATGGTTTTAATACAGGTAGACGTATCTTAGTTGCCCTCGTCGCTATGGTAGCAGACATACAAGTTTACCTTAGTAAGATCAAATAATTCCAAGCTGTTAATATGGAATCCACATAAGTCTCTGAATGTGTCCTGCTCCTGTGATTAGCGCAACCATTAAATAACCTTGGAATGCTAAGTATCTTTATCTACAATCCTTATTACTTACTGAGAATACAACAATAATCATCAATCAAAATGAGGGACACATAAGGCCTCCTTGAAACGGGAAAAGGCTTGCTGCAAGGTTCAAACTTATCACCACTGTTATTCAGTCTTTACACTGCGGATGTCCATTCTCGTCTTCATCCAACCCATTGGCATGGATACGTAACACTCGAACAAGCGTGGGCATCATAGAATGTCAATCTCAGATGGCTCTCATTAGGGAAATGTTGAAGGACTGAAAGCATAGGATTTCATTAGAAGTTTCGCCAACCAACCATTGGGCTTAACACTTGACACAGATGCCAAGCACCAAGGAGAAAGCTACTGGATCTGTTTCATATCCCAGGCGTACACGTTGTCAAATTTCTCGGCCTCTTTCTATGAAGTACCTAGTCATATGAAGTATATTCTACAAAAAAGTTAAAATACAGAAAATTTTATAGACAGATGCGACACTGACCCAGAAATATGTATAAGTCTATATGGTACGTTAATCTGTCCATGTATGGATTACTGTTGTCTTTGCTAAGGGTCGGCCACTGACACAGCCCTACGAAAGCTTGACAGATGCCAGTATAAGGCGATCAGATGTTGCTTACTTGCTCTTCAGTCGACCCTTAGCCTCCACTGCAACTCAGAAGACAGTACATTGATTCTTAATATATTCGTAAATCTGCACAATTTGCGTAAGACCCTTTGGCTTAGAGGATTTGTTGGTCGAGAAATACTTCACTAGTATGTTTGTTTGCGTAGCCATCGTCCACAGCAGCTGTTGAAATCAGCTTGTATTGCTTATTGGTCTTGAGCTTACTGCAGTTTAATTGAAGAGAAGTACATAAAATGCTTTTCGCTTTTATTTATGAAGCAACTTGCATAGTTATTCTGCAAATTGGATAAATACGTTTGTACATATTTGGTTGTTTTCTTTGCGTGTTCCGGGTGTTTTCTTCATAAGGTTGGCTTGAAAGCTAATTATGGTGTTTCTTTACATATTCTGCTTCTTTTCTACTTGCTACCAGTGGTTGACGGCCAAAGACTTCGACACACATGGGCACTTGAGAGTTTTGGTCATTGTACAGAATGTTTTCTGCTGCTTTAGCTACAATTCACTTTTGTAAACTGTTTCTTACTCTGCACAGTAACAGTGTTTATGTCTAATCGTATTTTCATGTTGTGAGTGTTGCCAACACCTGTGAAACCATACATTTTTGCGTGAAATAATGCAAATTACAGAAACTGTCTTGTATGCTGTGCAGATGGGAGAGGAGATGGGTGAGTTTGACAGCAGATTTCTTTTTCATGAAGGAATAGGGGGCTACACTTGGGACTGGATGGTGGTTAGAGGAGAGAATCTAGGAGGAGATGGTAGTGGTTAATGGAGCCTGTAGTTATATAAGTACATTTAATGCTATCTTAAGTGATCAACCTGATTAATGATATGTGGTTTGCCAAGTTAGTCTGGTGATTTATGAGTTGTTTCTTTTCTGTTATGATTTTTCTGGATTTGGTAGTTTTAAGGCGAGGAGGTGTTGTGGTTTATCCTCGTGAATTCTATGAATCTCTGCCAGTATTTTATTTTGGGTTTCATGTAAGTGTTATGTGAAAATTTGAATGGTTTTCCCTATGCAGGCATGACCTTGTGTGGTCTTGTATCTGGTATGAAATATACTTCTGGTTTGACCTACGTATCTTCCATCACATGTATTCCATTCCAGCTACATATTCCTAACTTCTAATACAAATCAGCCTTTCCTCTTGTTTTGGAAAGTATTTCGGAACTGAGTTGTTGGTTTCATGGGTTTCATGCCTTAAAAAAAAAAAAAGGGATATCCAATGTATGTACTCGTATTTTTGGTTGTATGTCATTGCATATCATCTTTTATTTCCTGTCTCATTCACGCTTACTGTTCTTATATTTTGTGCATTTGTTTGTGTGTGATTTTGTCCCTGTGTTGGGCACAGCTGCACGCTGGTTCTTTTTTGTTTCTTGATTTCCTTATTCGGTTTTGTTACTACGTTCTCCTCTATGTATTGCTTGTGGCTATTTTTATTATTATACTCATTCCTTTTTTGTGGCTTTCCATATCTCATTGCAGTATGTCTGTGGGGCATTTATCTAAATGCTGTCTGCTTTTGAGAAATGGGGTATTGTCTCAAGTACAACTGTGTGTTTTTGTTAGGTTTTGGTATATGTTTGTTAGTTATCTTGAAGTTTTATGGTGATGTCCTAGAAATGTAAATGCCTATTTTGCTCTTTTCTATAGTAAAATATATATTACATTAACAAGATTCATGTCAATTTTATTGCTTGGTTCATCTGTCAGGCACAAAATGTCATCCACATTCTAATAAAATATACAATGTTGAATCAATTTGGCTCTATTATGCTAAATATAATGTGTTCTACATGGTTCATAAATATGTTTGTTATCGATCCAGTGACTGTGGATCCCATTGATAAAGCTTCACTTTGTAAATAGAATTCATTATTGAACTCAAAATAGTTCTTTTCTGTTATTGGCTCTAAAAGCTGGGTGATATTTTTGATGTGTTCAAGTGAAAGTGCTGTGTTTCTAAAGATTTTGCTCTACAATACTTATTGTTCTCATGGTGGTTGTGTCTGTATCCTCTATGTCTTTTATGTAGTGGATTAGATGTATGGTATTTCTGATAGTTCTGTTCTTTTGTATTAAGAAGTTTTCTGATAAGATTTTCCACATGTATCTTGCAAGTTGTTAAATCGGAGCGTTTCTGTAATTCGCAATGTCTATTACAGTGAGTTACTTCTTTTGTACCTTTGGTTGACATCGGAAGGGGAAGTTGCACTGGGACTTGTTTATCATGGTTTTGTTCCTTGATTGTTTTCTATAGTATGTTCATTGCCTTTCAGAGCGTTTCTCAACTTCGTTTGAAATCTTTTAGTAGGACATGATTTCATTACTGCAGTCTAATTTTTCGAGATGAACTCCTGGGTATTATTGAGGTATTACTCATCATCCATGAGATACACAGTATTTCCTTAATCTATTCTTGTGATGATAGAGTTGTGTATTTCTGTAGTTTCGTTCTAAGTTTAGTCAGTGTTAAGGAATACGAGCTGCTTTGGTTTCCTCTGCATACTTTCACAGCTCAAAAAATTTGTTAAAAAACGAACATTTCTCTTGATGCAAACAAGCAAACCCAAAATGAGGAGCTATTTAAAAGGTATCCAACTCTTACAAGAGTTCTGAATAATACGGCTGTTTTGTCCTGTCTTTGTCAGCATGGCTGAGAACTGTATGTATGCAGTGATATAAAGAATTAAAAAACTAACAAACGATAGATGGCAAATTTAAAAGCTAAACAAACATCCAACACAGTAAAAAATTACACCCAGTCAAACGAAGAACAACACTTCTATCCAAAATTGGTCTACCTCACTGAAACTGATTTGCTTACAAAGGTAATAAAACTTGTCGAAAATGTCTGAAACACAATGTCAGCATACAAATAGATGAAAAATACATATGAAAATCATAGTTCAATCAGAAAGCATTCTTACACAGGAAAACAAACGAAACAGGTGAGGTAAACATTGGTCTGACGAAAGAACAGTCAGTATTGAAATCAAAACATAACAACACAGACAAAAGAGTGAAGCAGAAAACTAAACAACACAGATTCCGTAACACTGACGAAATTTAGAAAGAAACTACAGGAACATAACATCATAGCCATAAGGGCAGATAAAGAAACCACAGTGGTTATCACAGATAATGAGCAATACATCAATAAGGTGTAAGAGCTCATCACAAAAAATAAGACTACAAAATTAAAACCAGATCCAGCTAACAGATTCCAAACGAAGTTGAGAAACACTCTGAAAGACATTGAACAATCAATAGAAAATAATGACGAAAGAAAACTTCTACAAACAAATCCCACAGCCACACAAGGGGGCAAGGGGGGACCCCCTCATCACAGATGTTGTGAATTTTAGAAACGCCCTCACTTGACCACTTACTAGATTCATGTTGAAAATATTATCAGAAAACTACAAATTACAGGCTGGCAGAAATATAAGGAACGCCACACAATTCATTCATTAAACAAAAGCCATACAGGTTCAAGATACAGCCAACGTCCCGTCATTTCACGTAGAGAATGCATATTCCAATATATCAATAAACGAAACAATAAATATTATAGAACAAAATATTAAGACGAACATAGCAGTTCCACATGAATACTTCAATGAAACAGCCTCGCTCCTGTAGCTAACAACAGAACCACGTTCATTTCAATAATGAATTCTGTGTACAAAATGAAAGATTACCAATTGGATCCCCAGTGTCTGAAATCACTTGGAGCTGTAGAAACCACATTTTAACACTATAGAACAAAAGATTAAGACGCACATAGCAGTTCCACATGACTATGTCAATGAAACAGCCACGCTCCTATAGCTAACAACAGAACCACATTCATTTCAATAATGAATTCTGTTTACAAAGTGAAAGATTACCGATGGGATCCCCAGAATCTGAAATCAGTTGGAGCTGTAGGAAGCAAATTCTAATCTTATGGAAGAACTAAATAATACATCTGTTTTCTCTCATCTTGTCAGAAAAGTTGAAAATCGTACATATACCGTGATAGAAGAAAATGAAACAAATGTTCAAAAGGAAGATTGTAAATTTAAAAGATAAACAATGACCAAACACAGCCACAAACGAAACACAGTCTAACGAAAAACATCACTTCTATCCAAGACAGTCAACTTCACTTACACTCTTTTTCTCACAAAAGAAATGAAATTGCTAGAAAAAGGTCTGAAACACAACGTCAGGACACAAATATACGAAAAATGAGTAAGAAACTGTACTGCTGAATCAGGAAGAATTGTCACACAGAAACGAAACAAATGATTTAAACACTGGTCTGGCAACGGAGCTAGTCAGCAATGAAATAGAAAACATAATATCACAGAGAAAAGATAACACAGGAAATCAAAGCAATACAGTTTCAAGAAGATGAGAAAAACTTAGAAGGAAGCTACAGGAACAAAAACCATCATCAAAAGGGCATATAAATGAAACACAGTGGTTTCATGGATAGAGAGCAATACATCAATAAGACACAAGAGCTCATCAGAAAAAATAAAATTAGAAACTAAAATCACATCCAATTAACAGATACTAAACGAAGTTGAGAAATACTTTAAAAGACAATGATCATACAATAGAAAACAATGAAACAAGAAATTTGCTACAAACAATCTCAGTGCAACTTTTCTCGATGGCAACCAAAGTTATATGAGAAGGAAATCACTCTCAAAGGTATTGTGAATTATATAAACACTCCCTCTTACCCACTTGCTAGATATATGTTGAAAATCTTATCAGAAAAATACAAATTACAAGAGGGTAGAACTATAAGAAATACCACACAATTGATTCATTACATAAAGACTCATATGTTTCAGACACAGCCCCTCCCATCATTTGATTGATAGAATATGCATTCCAATATACCAGTAACCAATCTTAAGACACACAGTACACTTCAACGTGAATACACCAAAGGAATATTCAGGATTCAGGAGCTAAAATAATGAAGTCTATTTACAAAGTGAAGGATCACCAATGGGATTCCCAGTGACTGGATTTACAGCAAACTTGTGTATGAACCACATAGAACAGATTTTAAATCACAAAGTGTGTGAAATAGGTACAACTATTTATACTGGACTAGATATATGGATGACATCTTGTGCCTGATAAATGAAGCAAGATATAGAATCGACAAGTTACATATAGACATAAATTCTGTTCATGATAAGATACATTTTACAAATGAGATAGACAATTAAATTTCTTGGTCACTACCATAAAGTTTCAAAACAACCAACACACATTTAACTCAAATTAGATTTTACAAAACAGTTGCAGTTCCCACACTCATCTAAGGAAGTGAGACCTGGGTGATTACGAAGAAGCAAGAAAGCCGGATTCAGGAACATGAAATGAGATTCCCTAGAGGTGTTAAAGTTACGCAACAGAAGACAGACTAAGAACTCAAGATATTAGAGAAGAACTGCAAATCTTAAGCCTCAGTAATAAAATTCGAGATTACAGAAGAAAATGGAACGAACATCTACAAAGAATGGTGAGTGAGAGACTTAGCATAAAGGCAAGAAATTATTATTGCCTTGGGAGAAGAGACGGAGGAAGGCCCCGACACAGATTGGTACCGTAACAGGCCTGAAGAGAAGGAGATGAAGAAGAAGAAGACGATAAAGTGTACACATTTTGTTACATGGATCTTTTCTAAGAAGTGTGGGAATAAATGAGAACCTCAGGAAACAATAAGCGACGCCTGTTGTCTCAGTTACCAAAATGGCACTAAGCGAACATTCTTGCACGATCGTGATATTTCCTTGCTGTATGCCACAGAAAGTTTCTGGTCACCACCTGCTGTCTTCGCCTTAACAACGAAGTGTTCTGCCTGTAACTCCATCGCCTACACTTGGTTTCCTCATCCCTTTGTGAGTGTAGCGCGGAGTATGCATCGACCACATTGTCTTCGACTGTCCAGTGCAACATCAAGCGATGATCAGTTTTCAGTTCGAACAAAAACTAGCCATGAGAATGACGACGCTAGTCAAAATACTTGAAGAGTTTCCCTAAAAAATATGTGTTTTTAGTAGCTTACCATATCCATATATAATAACTATGTTTACAACACATGTCGATAATCCATGATTCGTGTGTGTGTGTGTGTGTGATTGTATATGCCATTTAATAGGTTCGATTAGACATATCAGAAGCTGGCTGAAAAGATAAAGTTCCAGTGGCCATAAGTAAAAGGAAATATCCTGGCTGCCCATCAGCTACGTCAAGATAGACTCTCCATGAAAACTGCTCCTAGAGTAAAATGGTATCTAATGCAGAAAAACGATTGCTACCACATGGATTTCCTGACGTAAGCGAGAAATCAAGCAAAAACCACCGTAGATCTTGAAGCAAATCAAAATGTAAATAAATTAATTACAGACCACTGATAATGCTTCACCTCAATAAAGCGAAACGCGTCTGGTGAGAAAGATCTTGAATTTTGGTAGTTGCAAAGACAGAACAAAAATACCCTCAAAGATGGTGGATGCTATCAGTCTTTCGTTAGCAGCAGTTAACGGTGAATCTGCAGTACACCGTGATGATTAAGAATGGGGAAGGAAGATTGCTATTTAAATCCCTTTCAACATCGAACTCATCAGAGACAGGGCACGAGCTGTGACTGAAGAACGGAAACGTTGGAAATCGTCTGTGCTCTTTCAAGGGAACTACCCGGGAATTCGCCTTAAGCGATTTGCGGAAATCACGGAAAATATAAATCTGGATTGATGGTCTAAGATATAAACTGTCGTCCTTCCGAATGCGAGTCCAGTGTGTTGACCGCTGCCCCAGTCATCTCACCCGGTGGAAAGAGAAGAGGTGAGGGAGACGTCAAAAAGGAGGTTTCCATAGCACGAGAAATAACCGGCAAAATGAGGTCAGTATGGAACTGAGGAATTCGTGTCATTTTTGGACGTAGTGTACCATATTTCAAATGTAACTGAATCCCTCGTAAGTGCGCTTCTGCTTCTGATTCCTATTAACAAAATGTTTTAAACATTCCTCCCGTCGGAACAGTAACTACTCACTGGTCAGCCAACTTCAACAAAACTACTGATAGACAGTGGTCCTTTCGTAGTTTATGTGGAAAGACTAGATAACAAAGTTGACTATTTGCCCCTAATATCCATAGAGTGGATCTTGCGCTTTCCTTAGAAGAACTTAAGACCGCTGTAATTAATACATCTTCTGTCGGATAAACGAAAGTGAAATAAGGGAGAACCATCTGTTGTATACTACATGTGGTGCTGACGTATCTTCCCAATAAACGGCGGGGGCAGAAAAATCATCTGTCTTCTCAAAAAATGGTTCAAATGGTTCAAATGGCTCTGAGCACTATGCGACTTAACTTCTGAGGTCATCAGTCGCCTAGAACTTAGAACTAATTAAACCTAACTAGCCTAAAGACATCACACACATCCATGCCCGAGGCAGGATTCGAACCTGCGACCGTAGTGGTCACGCGGTTCCAGACTGAAGCGCCTTTAACCGCACGGCCACACCGGCCGGCCATCTGTCTTCTCACACTTGCGTCCTGTGTAATGAGGAAGTTGGAGTGTTAGGCATCTGTAGGAACTGTCCTCGACTGGAAGTAGCCTATACAAACTGCTTCTGCCATGTGAAGTTTCATATAAAACGCCATCGACAAGACGTGTGGATCATTTACCTGCATACGAAAAATCGATACTGTGTTACACTACAACATAAAATTCCTACAGTACATCGAAAAACCAGTCCAATGTTGCATGTTTTACTTTTTTTATTCACTCGATGTCTAATTTCGGGCCAAGACTCATTTTAAAACCTTTCTACAGGCCAGAAAACCAAATTTACACTCACACATAATAGAAGTGTTACCAAATTATTTAACCATTTGCCAAAAATACAGAACATTTCGTTTCAACACTTACATAATGTAGTCAAAAACGATATTTCCGAAGGTGTGAAAACCATGTCAAAATCTTGCAACGAACAATTACAGCACTTACAGGTAACTGGCAGTCTACTTCTACCGCTGCCGTAATGAAACCTCCTGAAGGAGGTGCCACATCAGGATGTAGGAAACCTTTTTTATTTATTACAATGTTCTCCAACCATGAAGAAAAGAATAATTGATACAATAACCGTACAAGTCAGCACTAGAGTTAATAATTTTAAAACCTTTACAAAAACAGTAAAATACTTCATATCAGTGAACACTAAAACACCGCAGCTTCACATATGGCGCGTATTACAAAGTTGTGTGTCATGTTGACACATAAGAAGCATTAGGTGCGAACAACAATATTAGTATTAAAAGAAACAGGAGATTAAAAATCTTCATAATTTCCCATCCTTTAAAAGCATAACAAATCTTACAAATTACAGAAAGAGAAGACAATATTTTGTAACATGTCCGAGGTAAAAACCAGAAAATTTTCTTTTACAAAGCACCAAAAATTTACTTACCAACCCGAGGAAGACATGGCATAACCACGCTCATGGGCGTGAAGGTTGGGAGTATGGTTGTTGTTTGACTGTTTTTGGTAAAGGTTATAAAAGTATTAATTCTATTGTGACTTGAATGGTTATTGTATTAATTATTGTATTCTTCAAGGTTGGAGAATATTTTAATAAATAAATGAATAAAAGGTTTCCTGTACTCCTTTCCCGAAATTTCCTTACCGCAGCGGAAGAAGTAGGCTGCCAGTTCTCTGTGTGCCCCGTAACTGTTCGTTGCACATATTTGACATGGTTTCTCCCATCTTCGGAAATACCATTTTTGACGACGTTACATAACTCTTGAAACGATATATTCTGTTTATCTGGCATTTTCTTAAATCATTTTGTTATTCTTGTGTTACACATGAGCGTAAATTTGTTTTTCTGCCCTGCAGGAGAATTTGAAAATGGGCCTCGCCCCGAAAATACATTGGTGCCAAAACTTACAGCAACAAACAAAATTTGGCAAGTTGCGTTAATTTTGCCAGGAAACAGTAAGAACAGGTGATAGGAAAGTAGAAGCAATGTAAAGAATACAGAAAGTAAACAACTGCACGTGCATAACAATGGATGAAAATGATTTTCCTCTTTTCCAATATAACAGATTTGCACACACGTTCCGACAACTGGTTAATGTGCTCACTGATACGCCCTGCTAAACCTGCAGGACAGGAGAGGTAGTTTAAATTGTGGAAAGAGGTCAAAATAAGCGGCTGTCAGCTACACTCGAACACAAAACTTTATTTATTCGACCAAACATTACAAAAAAGGGTTCAAATGGCTCTGAGCACCATGGGACTTAACTGCTGAGGTCATCAGTCCCCTAGAACTACTTAAACCTAACTAAGCTAAGGACATCACACACATCCATGCCCGAGACAGGATTCGAACCTGCAACAATAGCGGTCGCACGGTTCCAGACTGTAGCGCCTAGAACCGCTCGGCCACTCCGGCCGGAAAACATTACAAGAGCCAAGAAAATTTAAAAAGGTATTAATTTTTGGAACTTAATTACCGGCTGAATGAGCCATACAATCCCATGCCTTAAGGGCAAGACCACTTTAATTTAAAATCGGCTTTAAGCCAAGAACTTGAGACTCAAACCAAAGTCAGTAATGTAAAAAGCAGAAGGCCTTATCTTAAATCAGTTCTTTCAATTAGGCTGAAGGCCGAAATAATCTCACACCTTAAGAGCAAAACAACTTTAATTTAAAAAAAGAAATCGGGTGAAGGCACATCTCTTAAGACTCAAACCAAAATTAAATTTTAAAAGGCAAAAGGCCTTGTCTTAAAACAGTTCTTCAATTAGGCTGAGGGCCCAAACAACCTTAATCTAAATGTCGGCCAGAAGCCATACAAATACCAACAACAAGAACAAATAAGAAAAGGCAGTACACCCAACGGCGCTCAGAAGTTTCCGAGGGTCGGTCTGGAATTCAAACACTGAAGCTCGCTTAGGTGAGACAGGCAGTCGGCCCAACCATTATTGATCCTACGACAACCCAACCGACCGACAGTCAACGGACCCACCCAACCAGCACACAACAGGGAGTTCAATTGAATGACGTAGAAGGTATTGGCGCCCACAACCAATTATAAATTGAGCTGTCAAACCATACACCAGGCTCGTTCAAACTGTACCCCTGGGGCGCTAGCGCCCGCGATCGCCCCCGGCCAGCGCCCCGGGCGAATTCGGATGTTGTCGCAGTGGCCGAGCCGTGTCGCTTAGCTGGCCGTGCGGATCGCCCGCCGAGCCTCGCCATGCCGCTGTACGCGCCTTCGTAAGGAAGACAGACCGCTGCACCAGCAGCGGTCAAAAGCGACACAAAGCCGTTAGTCAACAGACGCAAAGCTACAGTGGATCGAGATGAATGGTCAACAGCAGCAGACAAAAACAAAAAGGAGCGGCGCGTCCGCACTATTTAAACTCGAGAGGAAAATTAATTTCAAGTGTACTGCTGTCGAAAATCATGCCAAATATTTAGTATGTCATCGGAACCTCATGTATTTAAAAAAGTACGTAATTGAACGACACTTTAATACCTGTCATAAAGATTAGTTCGAAAATTTGTCGCAAGAGGAACGCCAGTCAAAGCTTGAAGAACTGAAAGAAAATTTCAAGCAGCATTACAGTGAAGTAAGTGTTTCCTATCGAATGACTTTTTATTATTTATGAAGATGATATATAAAACTATATTTTATAGTCTGATACGTCAATTAGCAATGTGACAGTTACCGAATGTCAGATTGTCAGCAACAAGGAATATTCCTTTTCGGTTAATTTTTATATTTTGGTTGCATTAAATCGCATATCACAGACATAAGAAAAAGTTTCAGGTGCGTTATTTTTTGCCACTTTCTGAAAAGCCGTCACAAACGCTCTCTCGGGCAGCAAAGTGTCATTAAGAGTCATTCTTTGTTTTTGTGTTTTTATGGATGAGAAAACATATGTTGTAGTTTGATCTATGTTTTCAATTAATTAAAACGCAATTTTTATGGATGGGAAAGCATATGTTGCAGTTTGATCTGTGTTTTGAATTAATTAAAACGTAAATATTCCAATAGATAAAAATTTATTTTGCGACCACACTTTCCTGTCCTTTTCAGCGGAACTGGCGGAAAACGCATCTAAAACCAATGTTTTTGTTAGTTTTTTATTTGAGTTTCAATGAATGAAATAATTAATTGTTAAAGTGATAAAAGTGTTTTAAAAATAAGATTGTACAAAATTAATTGTATGTACTTTTTTGCCGTGGTACGAGCAGGAAACAGGTGGCCAAAGTTTGTGCGCAAGTTACAAATGCTCGCTGAGAATTGGGAAAGCAGGGAAACCCTTTGCTGCTGGGAATCTCATCAAGGATTGCCTGGTCGACTCGGCGGCTTGTATTTGTCCCGCAGACCATACGCAGAAATTTGAAAAAATAGCTTTTTCGCCTTAAACTGTTCCTCACCGAGTCGAAGATATGGCCTCAGATATGGAGCGGCACTTAATGGAGAGAGCGGCGAATTTCGTTTCATTTTCTATCGCTCTTGACGAGTCCACAGACGTTGCGGACATAGCTCGTCATATTCATTCGGGGTGTCGACGACAATCTGCGTGTCACCGAAGAATTTCTCGCTCTTATACCATTAAAAGACACAACCACGGGTTTGGATATTTATCTAACCGTGGAAAACGTGTTAGCATCAATGAGTAAAATGAGAACGCCAGACCAGTGTAACAACGCCTGACCAGTGAGTTACGTGAGGTCAAAAATGGCTGAAGTTGACTGTTCCTTATTCGCGACAGTCCATTGTCTGATACACTAGGAGGCAATTTGTGAAAAGATTGTCAATGTAAAAAATGTTATGGACACAGTTCTTCGAACGGTTAATTATTCGGTTAATTATCTTCGCTCGCATGGACTCACACATCGCCAATTTAAAGAATTTATGGCTCATATGGAAGCGGAATACCCGGATATCCCCTACCACGCCGAAGTAAGATGGCTGAGCGGAGGAAAGGAGCTTCATCGGATTTTCTCCTTGAGGGGCGAAATAAATACCTTTTTGGAAATGAGAGGACGTCCAGAAGAATTACTTTCTGATCCTAAGTGGGTGGCGAATTAGGCTTTTTTGAGTGACCTTAGTGGTCATTTAAATACTTTGAACATTTCACTCCAACGCGAAAATTACTATGTTGTTGATTTAGTGCAGACGATTCAAGCATTAAAAAAAAAAACTTATTTTGTGGGAACACCGATTGCGCGAGAAGAATTGAGGACACTTTCCTTTACTGGACAGCGTTAAAGAAGATGTGGATTTTTCAGATGACGTTCAAATCATTTGCGAATTACAAGAACAGTTTGAAAACAGGTTTTTGGAGATAAGTGAGCTTCAACCGGCCTTGGATATATTTGTTCGCCCAATTTCCCTTCCGGCAGACGACGTCTCACAAGTGCTTCAACTAGAGCTGATTGACCTGCAGTGCGATATCCGCCTGAAGGACCGCTTTGTCATGTGTAAAACTTTGGATGACTTTTACAGCTGTGTTCCACGAGAGAAATATCCTCTTTTGCACAAGCTCGCGGCCGAAGTTCTCTCAATGTTTGGTTCCACGTATATCTGTGAGCGCTTTTTCTCTCTTTTAAAGCTTGCTAAAACTAAGAACTGTTCATTACTTGGCGATAAAAATATGACTAGTTCTTTGAGGTTAGCAGTCTCACTGTCTCACTGAATATTGTACCAAACATAGACAAAACCGTTTCCTCCCGAAAGGAAAAAGTGTAAAATGTTAATTGTCTTCTTTAACAATGTTAACTGGAAGAAGTAAAGAGATTTATAACCTTAAATTTGTTTTTAATAAATTTTCAAACTTGGTCGGTTAAAATTATTACGTACAAAACAGCAAACTAAGGATCCGATTTCTAAACTCTGAAAAGGGATACAAAAAGATGTAGCCCGAAGTATAACAAAAAATATTTACTTGTAACTGCTAACAGTAAGAATGAGACTTTATATCCCTTACATAAAATTATTTCTAAAATAGAATATTTAAGAAACTGATATATTTTTCAGAAGGCGCCTATTGTACATATGACGAGTGCGCATGTGCAGTACTAATAGAACGAATCTCTGGGTCAGAAATCAACTAAGATGTTCTTCGATTCTTGTTTTGGATATTGTTTTCTAAAGCTTTGTGTAGTAATTCCGCCACACGAACACCAGTTGTTAACTAAAAGGTAAATGGTTTGCTTGTTTTATCGCTCATCGACCTCTTTTACAGAGGTGCGCTTCCTCTTTTATTTTGTTTGCGTTGGATCAGACCGTGGGACGAGTCACAGCAGAGCTGTGCTGTGCGGTATCACTCGCTCGGCAGCTCTCTCTCTCTCTCTCTCTCTCTCTCTCTCTCTCTCTCTCTCTTTCGCTCCTATGGCTACACTAGCGACACACGGTCGCGGACGGGGCGCTGAACTACACTGCCTTGCGCCCGCGGGGCACGGGCGCGCCCGCCGGGCGCAATTCTTCTATGAGCCTGCCATACACCGTGCTGGACAGCGACAACACGATGAGGAAAATACAATGCCTGAACCTACGTTAATGGCCAGGGCAGATAACAGGAACGTTAACGGCCGCAAGGCAGAAGATTCCGCTGGTGCACTTCAATTCAAAATAACCAAGTACAGTTAAACTCCATCGGAGGGTGGCTAAAATTTTCCAACTTCAAAACACACGTTGTTGCTCGCGGGAATGTTCCAACAGCCGACAACTAAATCCAAGCGACACAATTTCAACAGTCGTGACTTGCTGTAGATTAAGTCAAAACTCAACTCCAGGATCGGTGAACCACGGACCTCGTAGCAATGGGAACAGCACCACACACTCCGACTGCGCGTGGACGCCGCCAGCGGCCTCGGCCAAACTATATGCTGCGGAGATTTCCTTGCTGCTCCACTCCAACCGACCAACTACTGGCACACAGCACAGGGGTAAACTATAAGCGCCAGGCCAAAGATAGTACAAGGTGCGAATATCGATACACACTGCTGCTGCCACTCGCGGAGAGAGAGTATAACAGCATAATCGCGATAACCGCGGGAGACTAAACACAGAATAGTAACCAAGGTTTATTCCAACGCATAACATGAGCCAGCCACGGCTCAGTCACTTTGGGTGTGACCACCTGTGGCAGCAATATAGGCCTGACAACGACAGAGCACGTTGCGAATAACGTCATCAATGTCATATTGAGGCAATAACACCCATTCTTCGCGCGGAGCTCCTCTCACTGCTTGGAGAGTAAATGCTGACGTGATGCAGCCCGCCATCTTAGTTCAGTTTATGCATGCTGTACGGGATTCAAATCGGGAGAGTGAGCAGGCCACTCAATGAGTGCAGAAGTTTCCGTTTCCAAGAAAACCTCAACCACTCGCGCTCTATGAGGTCGAGCATTATCGTCCATCAGTACGAAGTGTGGAAGCTCAGCACCTCGCAACAACCGTGCATTAGGTCATAAGACCTCGTCATGATATCTGACCGCAGTTCAACATTCCCCATTTACCCGCACAATTTCATGGAGTGTTAAAGTTGTCAACAAAATCCCTGCGAACACCATTAGATATTCTCCTCGATATCGGTCCCTTTCCACAATGTCCCGGTCTCGAAATTGTTTTCCACATTCCCTTCAGGTGAGAATACGTCAAGACTCATAATCGGAACTTGTCTGTGAAAAGAACATTGGCCCACTGTTCAGGTAGCATGCTGATGACGCCACTCTAGACGTTCCCTTCTGTGAAGGCGCATGGGAGGCACACATACAGCAGGTCTCCGACAGTAAAAACCACTCTGCCGAAGCCTGCTCTACATCGTTAGTCTCGATACAACACGTCCAGCGGATGCTGCGTGGCCAGATGCCGGTTGCTGCGCAGTACTAAGGCGGTACTGTCGTGCCCTTACGCCAAATAACGGTCCGCTCTTCCTGATGTCAGACGTATTCGGCCCTGCCCTGGTCTTCGGGATGCAGTTCGGTCTCCATAAGCCTTCACCACATCCGATAAACAACGGAACGATTCGCGTTAAACTATCGGGCCACATGAGTTTTCGAATGCCCTGCTTTTATTCGTCCTGTGGTCCTCCACCGCAGAGAGCCTGGTAGCCGTTTTCTCCGCGCCTTACTGCACCGTCCGTGACTGTGAACGCACCGATTGTGGATGTGGGACTACCCGGCAAACACTACTCCGTTTGATAGGTGCCCTGACGTCATCGTTGGTGTCGTTTTTCCATTGAACGAAATGCCATCTTCCGTGCAGAACAAGATCGTACGGACATCTGTTGACAGTTTGTGTGATTATGTTGTCAATTAGACACGAGACGAGGAAAGAGCGGTATGTTGCTTCAGTTTTGGACACCGGTGTAGTCATGGAGTGAACAAAAAAAATTTAACTTTCAACTCTTAACTGGTTTTTCGTTGTACTGATTAACAGAAGCTGCTGACCCATAGCTACCTCAGCTTGCTGGAAGCTCATGAAATTCCTACCAGTCTGTAGTTTACAAGGACTCATTTTGACCGATCAGTGATTTGCACCATCATTCGTTTCCACATTAACCACGCCTCTATTCCTCTGCATTTTCGTAGAATCTACATTTGCGGATCTCCTGCATACCGGTGTTGTTCTGAGTCAAAAGGTGATGTAAACGACGTGTAGCGTCCATGTATTACAAGATTACGTGAACAATAGCAGTTCAAAAAATTACATTTAATAATAAAAATAATAAGTTTCAATTCAAATATGAATCTATGAGAATCTTTCCTTATATTAGCTGTTTATTACAAACGTTAATTAATATTAAGCAGCTCAGTTTTATACTTACGTCACCGAAGACCGTAGGTTCTCTCAATGTGGTTAGCAATTACAATGTAACTTTCATATGCGTATCTTTTATAATATTCTTGCCTCGTTGGAGTCTACACCTCCATGGATATACGCGTACTACTACAACCTAAATGCCTTCTCTTTCTTAAACAATTTTTCAAGTACATTCTGGCAGTGGATGCTTGATGGCATTGTTAGGATTTTTAAAAACTGTAAGATGGCGCTGGCAGGAGTTTTTAGTTTGCATAAAAAAATTAAAGAGTCCATTATAGTGCCTAGACATATAAGATCGCAAGGTCGGAAGTCTTTAAATAATGAATTATCGCCGTTTAAAATGAAACAGTCTATGCCAGGTGATATAAAATGCTAGGTAGCAGGAGTGGGAAGATTTTAAAACAAATTTAAGCGTGCATTAAAATGAAACAACGAATGACTGCGCGATAATTTGTAAGCTCCGACCGAACTTGTGTCAACATTGATAGTATTCGCCAACTTATCAAAATTATGTAAGCTTACGGTCACACACAAAACCACACACGCGCGTGCGCACACACACACACACACACACACACACACACACACACACACTAACTCGTACTGAACGCGAGTCATTACATTAATTATTAATGTTAAATTCACTTGCGCGCTGGATCATTCATCCTGAGCGCAGGCAGTTTCATTAATTTTTTATATTAATTAAATTTCCGTCCGTTGTCAGGTTTGCAGAACAATACTCGTTGCTAATCTTAGTGTTGCGAGCTTACCTAACATCTCGTAAATCTGGCTAGTGGGAGTTACAATCAGCGTCTGCTGTTTTGAATTAAACTTTATGATGAAGGACAGTGATAAATTAAAATTAAAGGAATTGCACAAAACAGTAATATGAATTAATTACTTAACTACTTCATCATTTTAATCTCCCTTATTCTGAGTTACGTGATGGTCATCTTGTGTTCCGTAGCCAAATACCACGTAATTGCTCCCACTTTTGTTAAACAAGCTAATGGCGCCTCTACCATTACAGCTTGGCTTACACGAAGCTGCCATTACGTCCGCTACTATGAACATGCAAAATACTGAGATGATCGGGTTAATGCAACTTTCTGCACACTGAAAAACTTGGAAAAAATTAGTGCTATTCCGATGTGATGAAAAGCGATTAATGATAAGAAGAAAATGCATATGTATTCTTTATGTTTAAAAGACTGCTAATTACACACGAATATAACTGTTGTTATGAGGTAGATTTTTTGCTTCTTACGTACGTTTGGTAAATAATATAGACGCTTGTGAGAGAGGATCTGAAATGATAGGTATAGCATTTGATGTAAACATTTTTTTATTGCTTTATCAAACGTGAAGAAGAAATTTTACATCCCTCTTTTAAAATGGAATACTCTAATATGATTCAGGACTTCTAAATATGGCACGAAAAAATTAAAGTACGTGTATCATGGTCGACTATATATAATAATTGGCTGTTTTGTTGTGGTAAAACAAATATTGCGCTGTGACTGTTGTTTTATGTCAATACACGTTAACAGTTAATTTTTAAATATTCCCAGTACCACTATCTTGATACTGTGATACACTATTTCATATTTCAGTGGAAGCTAAAATATTAAAAGGGATATTCTTGCTAGCTCCATCTTTCAATTTTTAAATTTTACGCCAAAGCCGTCTTGCTGTATCAAGTATCCTCCATGACGTCATGCAGGCCAGGTCACTGACGACATCGTGTGGACATTACTGACACATGAAGACCTTCAGCATACGTTTGAACTTCGAAGTGGCTCAAAAGCCCCATGGATGGAATATTTTTATATATATTCCGCATACATGGCGAAATAAATTAAGTTGACTACAGGAATCCCTTACACTGGAGTACTTATCCTGCAAAAACACACAAACAAAACATGTCCTTAGACCGTGCACTGAAATGACTGTTGAACACGGGGAAATAAATGAAGATTAAGAAAAAAATACCACCTTTATAATGTATCATACAGCCAGCACTCAGTAGATTATATAATGAACGCACTCTTTACTAAATATCGCAGTATCTAAGAAGGCTTAACTAAAACTGAGAATAGTATTTCTCATCATTGCAACAAATTTAGCTTAAATGGGGTATGAGATAAAGCCCACAAGAAAATATGAATATTCGTAACGTTGTCCAAGCACTGTATGTAAAGATAAACAATGAACCTTACGCAAACTTTTGAAATTATATCTTTGACAATTACAGCAACATTGTTTGTCATAATATTTTAAGTCACAGTATATCTGGGCGCTAAAATCAATGCAGTTTCTTGATGCAATAAGTGTACTGATATCACTTAATGGAAAATGGAGAATGAGTCAAACGATATTACTACCCTGTGCCAGTCCAACTACGAAAAATTCACAGAGAACTGATACACATACCTTTCGCTCATGTACCAGTAACCAAAGTCGACAAGCGTTCGAATATTAGTGTCAAAGACAGCTGAAATATTCTTATAGTGACGATAACAGCATTCAGTTTCTGCTCAAGGTTTTGAAAGTAATACTAGAAAGCCTTCCATTTACCATCAAAATGAAGAATTTAAAACGATCTACTTCACTGTTTGATCATCTTCGAATGGTAAAATTTCGCTTTCCGTCTACGGAGCAGTATGCATCGCGTTAAACTGTTCTCTGAGAGCCACATGCCGATGCTACTGATTACAGTAACAGCTACATCATTTGTATTACGTTCTATGTCATTCACAGTGAAATTTGTCTTATTTACGAAGAGAACAAATCGAGTTTCATATAACATTTTATGTAACACTGCAAAATTGAGAGCACTCTATTTACCTTACGTATATGCTCGACTGAGTTCAAACACATCTTGCGTTGCACACAGAATATATGACATTTCGCTGTCGGCACAAATTGGACAGATATGAGAAAGAGACGCATGTGGAGGTTTTTCATTTCATACGTACACCATTAAATTATATTCCCCACCATTCTCTCGTTCTTTATTTCAGCTGCTCTTTGGAGTGACTGTTACGTATCTGGAAATATCTTTTAGAAATGTTACTGCACTGTTCTTCTTTACCTTCATTTAATTCAAAAGTTCTTTTTTAGCTCTTGCTATAGAATCGGACATCGTGTTTTATAAATTATGATTCTGTAACATAGCAAAATTGAGAAGGGTCAATTTTTTACAATGTACACTACGTGCTGGTCATTCCTGTTTAGTAGAATAGCTATTGCAGAAAAGATGTTTCACTTTTTATGTGTGTATAAAGAACAATGCTGCCGGACAGAGTGGCCGAGCAGTTCTAGGGGCTACAGTCTGGAACCGCGCGACCGCTACGGTCGCAGGTTCAAATCCTGCCATGTGCATGGATGTGTGTGATGTCCTTAGGTTGGTTAGGTTTAAGCAGTTCTACGTTCTAGGGGACTGATGACCTCAGAAGTTAAGTCCCATAGTGCTCAGAACATTTTTTTTTTTTGATAGAACAATGTTAATCTTAGAACATTTGGTAAGAGAGCCCGAGAGAATGAATTTCTAGAGTCCTCGTTAAATGACCATTGAGGGTCATACTAACATCCAGCCATTCGACACAGAGGTAAGGTGGCTCTTGCAGTATTCCTCCTTTAGTTGCAAAAAATACTTTCTCATTAGCATCGAGTCACCCGCGAAACCACTTGAAATCCTGCTTAGGTTACAGAATTCGCAAGAATTCGCAAGAAATTTCGTCATTACTTAGAATTAATGGAGAAATACCACTAACACAGATGCTTCTGAGCTGATTGCGTAATTGTGTGTGTGTGTGTGTGTGTGTGTGTGTGTGTGTTTCTCTGTATGACCCAGTAGACAGAAACAAAGAGATTACAGCTTACACGCGAGTAGTTTTACCGGCACTGCTCATGAACACATGATAAATATTGAAGAACGAGTTTGATATATAATTGTAATGGTAAATAAGTAAATTGCTACCTTTTCAGAACCATTAAAAACACATCATTGGCTGTGTGTGCTTGAATTTTTGCGAAATTACAGATTCCAAATGGGCTGAGGTCTTAATCAGTAAAATGCTGAAAGCTCAGTCGACAATTATTTTGTCACACCTTGTGTCACGTCCAGTAGAGATGCTTATATAATTAATCATCACAACCCGCCCTATTCGCACATGTAGAGCCTCATTCCTCTCGCTGGTAGTTTTGTTTCGGTAACAAATATCTAACTACGTTACCTTATCACCAGACCCGGTAAAACATGGGTATCCTCCTGTCTTCTATTACGATTTCATTACCGCTCTTCCTATTTTCTACTCCCGTCACTTACTCTCACCTCACACTTTAATAACGTACTAGCCGTCATAGCTGTCATGCCACTCCATTAGAAAACGCTAGCATCATTGCTGCAGCCTGCTGTTAGCGTCACAGCCATCTCTAAACTGCGTCCACATCACCTGCCTAAAAGGATCAGCAGCAACAAGAATGAGGCACCACTTTAAAGCGCTGCCATTTGCCTGAGCAGCATCATCATCAGTCACCACATTCGTAAAAACGAAGAACCCCATCGTCGGCACTTGAAGATCATAAAATCAGTGACCATTATATAAATGTAAGTACCAAATCCCGAATCACGACTACTTACCTCGCTTGAAACATTATTACTTTCATAATACTGTAATCTTGGATCAATAGAAGGTATTCCTGTAGATGAAGAACGAAAACAGCTGCCCCCAGTGCATAACAAAAGAAGGCTAAAAGTGGAATATGAGAAAGAAACATTTGTACTCTTAGGCACAACTCCAACCGGAATAATACGCATTGGTTTTTAAATAGGTAAGAAGCTGATAATATGCGATAGGGACACAAAATCTAAGAGAAAGGAACATAACAGTTTGACCAAAGTTTCAAGGTTACGACGAATGCAGAAGCACAGGATGGAAAGTTTTCTGGAAATTCCACTCCACTCACTTTAAAGTACGATATCAGATTCACAATACCCCTCGAAAGTGAGAATACTACAGATTGTAGGGTGATTTCAACTCCAAAAAACGCTCTATAAATTAGCCACAAACGTCGTGTTTCTCTTTTATCTGTATGTAACGTAAAGATTTCTTAATGATAGTAGACTCATAGTTTCATTCTAGATATTATTCCACAATTTGACGTGAAACGTATACGTGTTTCTGCAGATACATTAAATGCTTGCCTGGAGAACCTAGTCATTGTCACAATTACTATCAGTTCTTCCGTGTTTGTTTAAAATAATTAATCACGATTAGTCGACATAAAAGTCTTCTGGGTATGGTGCCGCGTCATAATGTAAAAAACTACTGCTGCTGGAGAAAAACCAACATTTCGGATAGGTTTGCAGCGGCCTTCTTCTTAGACCCAGAAGAAGGCCACTGCAATTGTTGCCCAAACGTTGGTTTCTCTCCAGCAGCAGTAGTTTTTTACATTATGACGCGGCACCATATCCAGAAAACTTGAATGTCGACTGACTCTGGCCGCAGAAGCCTACGCAATTATATCATCACGATTAGCTTACTTAAATCTTTAGCTTAAGTATAATTTGATTAAAAGTTTTCAGGATGAGGTCGAAGACATGTGACCTTGTAAAGAACTTTCTATTGTGCCACCCAAATATTTGCTAATTCCAGACTTTAAAGCTTAAAGAAATTTGGTACACCATGCTTGTATTCGTCGGTATCCGCATTTTACACCTAATCCATACGCAATACCGTATAGGGAGAACGATGAGAGTTTTCCTCTTTTGGAGTAACAGTACAAGGCTATTTTGGGTTCTAAAATGGGCATAGTGGTATCTGAATGGTGTAACGAATTCCACTATTAATGTTTTTCAGATAGCTGCAGATGCTGTAGGACTTATTCAGAATTGAATCATATACATCAGCAACTGTTATTCAATCTGTATATTGAGCAAGCAGTAAAGGAAACAAAAGATAAATTTGGAGTAGGTATTAAAATTCATGGAGAAGAAATAAAAACTTTGAGGTTCGCCGATGCCATTGTAATTCTGTCAGAGACAGAAAAGGACTTGGAAGAGTTGTTGAATCGAATGGACAGTGTCTTGAAAGGAGGATATAAGATGAACATCAACAAAAGCAAAACGAGGATAATGGAATGTAGTCGAATTAAGTCGGGTAAGCTGAAGGAATTAGATTAGGAAATGAGACACTTAAAGTAGTAAACAAGTTTTGCTATTCGAGGAGCAAAATAACTGATGATGGTCGAAGTAGAAAGGATATAAAATGTAGACTGGCAATGGCAAGGAAAGCATTTCTGAAGAAGAGAAATTTGTTAACATCGAGTATAGGTTTAAGTGTCAGGAAGTCGTTTCTGAATGTATTTGTTTGGAGTGTAGCCATGTATGGAAGTGAAACATGGACGATAAATAGTTTGGACAACAAGAGAATAGAAGCTTTCGAAATGTAGTGCTACAAAAGAATGCTGAAGATTAGATGGGTAGATCACATAACTAATGAGAAAGTATTGAATGGGATTGGGGAGAAGAGGAGTCTGTGGCACAACTTGACTAGAAGAAGGGATTGGTAGGTAGGACATGTTCTGAGGCATCAAGGGATCACCAGTTTGGTATTGGATGGCAGCGTGGAGGGTAAAAATCGTAGAGGCAGACCAAGAGATGAATACACTAAGCAGATTCAGAAGGATGTAGGTTGCAGTAGGTACTGGGAGATGAAGAAGCTTGCACAGGATAGAGTAGCGTGGAGAGCTGCATCAAAACAGTCTCAGGACTGAAGACCATAACAACAACAACATCAGCAACTAGATTTTTGTTTTGAGAAAGGGACAAATATAGAAAGAAATTGTGTAATGTGTGTAATAAACTAAGATGTCGAGTTTGTCTACTGCAGAAAGAAAAATAAAAGTAATGTTGCAATTTAATCTACATCTGCGTCATACTTCTGATACCACCAACTATCCCTCCTTAATTGCGCCATCCAATGCACGAAGTCTCTCTTGTAACGTCAGCCATTGGGTTCATTGAGCATTCCTGTAACGCTCTACTATGGACTAAACGATCTTGTGAGGAAAGGCGCCGTTGTACTTTATATTTTTTATGAGTCCTATCTGCTAACAATCCCCAATTGATGAACAATACTTCAAAATCTGTCAAGCACCCTATAAGCCACTTCATTCGTGGATGAGTTACACTTCCCAAAGATTATTCCTATCAATCTCAGTCTGGCATCTACTTTACCTACTCATTGTTTTATGTGGTCGTTCAACCTAAGGTATCTCTGGATAATTACTCCTAGACATATAACTATCGATACTGTTGCCAGCACTTTATCATCAATAGTGTAGTTGTACAGAAGCAGATTTCTTTTCCTATATATGTACAATATGTTATATTTGTTTACGTTCAGGGTTATCTGCAATTAATAAATCCTCTGTAATTTATTCTCCAAATCGATATTGGCTTCTGGTGTTACTAATTTCTTATAGACAACCGCATCATCTGCCGACTGTCTTAAGGAGCTTCCGACGCTTTCTACTAGATCATTTATACAGGTGGTTCGGAAATTCCCGTTACAAACTTCTAGGACTTTTAGTGGGGAATCAGTAGATAATATTTTGAAATGGAAACTATGTCTTGATTCGTACCATTTCCTTGTTACACCCATATGAAAACAAGTTAGTAACGTGACATTTATAACTAATTGGTTAAGCTTGAACCAGTCCATCACTTGTATTACAGTTCCATTCCTTTATAACCAAAGAAATTGCTCATGGACTTTTGACGAGTTTTCTTCAATATCATCCAGTACGGCCTCTTCCAATTCGGGTGTGTGACGCTTCGTAGGAGCACCAGTCACGCCGGCTGAAAGGAGAAGGCACTCTTTCTCGAAGCTGACGCGTAATTGTGTCGAAAATGGTATGCGAAGGAGTGAGACGTCGTGGTTAGCGATCTTGATAAAGGTGACTAAGAACTACGCGATTACCGTGGGCTTCACCGTTCAGAAGGATCATGTCGGTGTATTGTGCAAACGTGTACTCGTTCATGTTGCTCTAACACTCACAGACTCGTGAATGAGGGTCGAAGCAAGCCAGAGAGATAGGACAGATGTTAAATGACATCAGCCAATCCCATGTAACTACGTCCAACATGACTGCCTCTTTGCATACCCACCTAGCAAACATTTTCATATGGCTGTAGCACGGAATCGGTGCGTTTATGGACATGGGTTCCAATTCAGAATGTTACGTACTGACTCCCTCTGCAAGTCCTGAGAGTCTGTGACGGTAATTTCCGAACTTCCCGTATACATTGTAAACAGTAACCGTCAGATAAAACTTCCTTGGTGTACCCCGGAAATGATCTTTCCATTCGGCGATTTTGTTCCGTTAAGAGGAACGTGCTGAGTTCCTTATGCAAGGGAGTATACAATCAGGCCCGATACTAGGTAAGCTCGTATTTTTTCCACTAAATGGCAGCGCGTGACGGTATCACATGCTTTCCTGAAGGCAAGGAACACGGTATAAACTTCAGTTCTGTTTGTCTACATAATATGTTATCGTACAGGAGCAGAGCGGGCTGAGTGTCGAAAGATCTCAATTTTCGGAATCCATTTTGATTTTTAAAGAGGAGATTTTTGTTCTGCAAAGACATCAAATACTGTTTCATAATTCTACAGTAGACTGACGCCAACGATTGTTAAGTTCATCCGTCCTTCTACTCTTCTTGAAAATTGGAATGACGTGTCCTTTCTTTTTACGGGTGCTAAGTATCGTTCATTGACCAAGTGATCTACGATAAACTACTGCTAGAAGGCGAGCAAGTTCTTCCATATAATCTTTGCAGAACCTTAAAAGTATCTGATCTCGTCCTGATCCTTTAGCACTGTTAAGCGATTAGAGTTCCTTTTCAGTTCCGTATTCGGTTGTCTTAATATCTGTCATTTCGAAAAGTTTCGCGTAAGACCAAAAGCTCTTAGGAATTTTACTCAAATCCGATGACGAAAGTTTACTTTCAAAGTCATTGAACGCTTGTAGCATTTCTCTCCTTACTCTCGTTTTTGCCTCGTTCAATTTTGTTATCTGCTCGCTTTTAAGTTCTCTTGAATCAGCAATGAAGATCTCTTTGCTTACGTAGCAGTTTTCGATCACGGATACTACGCCGCTGTGGGTATTTCCCATCCCTTGCGATCTTGGTCGGAAAATACTTTTCTAAGGCGTATTGGACGATGCTTTTGAATTTTTATTCCACTTATGCTCCACTACTTCATTCTTAGCACACAATGATGACTACTCTGATACTCTGCAATATGTATCCAGTCACTCTTGCTAAGCAAAAATATTTTTCTTCCTTTATTAACATTCCTTATAAGACTCGTCGTCGGAGTTGGTATTACAACCTTATGATCACTGATACCTTCTCTTTCATTAACTGATTCATTAAGTTCACGTCTGTTTGTTGCTGGGAGGTCCTAGACGGTACCTTCAGAAACTGATTCTGCAATTGCCCACCCGAAGAAATTTTCGGATAAGTCACACAGCAGGATGTCCCACGAATCTCTGTCTGTGGCACCACTTTTGGGACTCTTATTGTTCCAACGTACACCTCTGAAGTTGAAGTCACCCCGTATTACAACAGCACCATCAGCCAAATTACTAACAACATTCTGCAAAATTCTCCCCGAGACGCTCTACGACTATAGTTCCTGATCCACGCGGGATATAAAAATATCCGATTACCATTTAGGAGCAATATTTGAGGTTAATCTTCGCTCAGATTAATTCACATTCGGAATCCGTGATGAGCTAGCTAGATATTATTGGAATTTATACTGGAATAAATACACCGCCATTGACGATTAACCTATCCTTACTACAAATATGCCAATTTTATCGTAAGATTACGTTACTATTTACTACTGGTTTCAACCAACTTTTTATTCCTGGACATTGTTACCTGGACACTGTAGCCTACAACAATAGGTACTGTTTCTGCGTCTATTCTTTGGATGCTAAAGTCAAATTAATCTATTCTGTATACGATCTGCGATTCCGAGTGCTCTGCGAGATCATTGTGGCTGATCCGAAGAAAGGGTGGGGGGGGGGGGGGGAGGGCGGTTCCAACCCCATCTTCACGCCAAGCGTAATCCACCACCCTAGTAGCCGTTATTGGGTGCAGTGCACGCCTGATGTAATAAGGAGAACCCAACTACAACTGTCCACGCGACAGGGGAGGTCGACAGATTCTCGTCCGATATCGTCCTAGAGTCGTCTGAGCCACATGAGGACCAGGATCGACACTGAATATGATGCCACCAAGAGCGCATCCTGCATCTCACATTCATTGCTAGTCGCCGAAAGGATTCGAGGATGTCCTCATAATTCAAGTGACTTTCGTCATTTGTGCTACTATTTGCAGGCAGTTGCAGGCAGTGGCAGCCGTTGCGCTCGATAGCCATCGGTAGAGCCCCTTCCATGTCAGGGAAAAGACCCCTAAGTGGCTAACCAAGTGCACACTGGCATTCTTTTCCGTCCAATATGGGATTATCCTGAGGGTCTCCAGTATTCCTCTGTCGTTGTAGCTCTCGATGACTATCTTATCTTCCCTCTGCAATTGTCCTGACTGGACTGGAAAATCGACCATTGGCTCAACAGGCGAGGCATCCCTTGCTGGCTCAGATCAGCACTGGATAGCACTTCGTACCTGTTGCTAAGGCGTAACGAGCTATTGATGTATCCCGATTCTCCTTTAGGCTTCCGTCCAGCGACGTGCGTACTTACCGCTATCTGATAGTAACTTTCGAGTGAGGACAAAACGTTCCGATGTTGTGTATCAGCAGCTGCAGTGGCAATCAGTACATTAGGAGGTTTTGAGTCTTAGGTCTCGGGACTGGCGCCCCGGTGACGCCGCAGCTTTTATCAATAGCATAAACCTGTAAACTGTACCCAAAGCAGCTTCCACCTGTTTATGGATAGCAGCCAGTTCTTCTCGTTTTAGTATGTCTATCCTTTTGACTGATGGTCTGCGGGACATCGGCCATTCACTAGCCTAATAAAATGAAAGAACTGCAGCCGTCATGTTATTTTATTACATTGCAAAAATGGCTCTGAGCACTATGCGACTTAACTTCTGAGGTCATCAGTCGCCTAGAACTTAGAACTAATTAAACCTAATTAACCTAAGGACATCACACACATCCATTCCGGAGGCATGAGTCGAACCTGCGACCGTAGCGGTCACGCGGTTCCAGACCGAAGCGCCTAGAACCGCACGGCCACACCGGCCGGCTGTTACATTGCAACCAGTTTCGGTGACTTAGTACACCAGCTTCTAGGCTTAACTGGGGACAAGGAGGATGAACTCCCGTCGTATATACGATCCCATCATCGCCTAAAATCTAAGAACATTCTTCCGTAGAACTACAAAAAACGATATTGTGTCTGCAACCATAAACTACCAAATAAGTTGATGTCTACAGACGCAACATTGTTTTTACAGTATTCCACGGAGGCCAGTTCATACATGTTGGCCACTGAAGGGACTCGTGTATACAGTTCGAGTTTACTGCTCAGCGTCAGTTAAGGCCTGAAGATGGTCTATTGATCCCTGGAACGAGTTGCACTACAATAAGATAACATTAAAATGACGGCTGCGGGTGTTTCATTTTATTATGTAATTTTCCTTGGGTCCCCTCACCACAAGAGAAATCAATAGCTATATCGAGCAACCTAGAAAAGGGAGTAAGATATAAAAAAATACAAGCAAAGCAGTCAGGATCAACTTTTTTCTTTCTTGTGTGTCATCAGTCTTCTGATTGCCCGCCAGGAATTTCTCTCCTGTGTCACCCTCTTCATCTCAGAGTAGTAGTTGCAAACTACGTCCTCAATTATTTGCTGGAAGTATTCCAATCTCTATCTTCCTCTACAGTTTTTGCCCTCTACAGCTCCCTCTAGTACCATGAATTTCATTCCCTGACACCTTGACAGATGTCCTTTCATACTATCCATTCTCCTTGTCGGTGTTCTCCACATATTTCCATCCTCTCCGATTCTGAGCACAACCTCCTCGTCCCATACCGTATCAGCCCACCTAATTTCAACATTCGTCTGAAACACCACATCTCACATGCTTCGATTCTCTTCTGTTCCGGTTTTCTCACAGTAAAGTTTCACTTCCATGCAATGCCGTGCTCCTAACGTACAGCCGGCCGGGATGGCCGAGCGGTTCTAGGCGCTACAGTCTGGAACCGCGCGACAGCTACGGTCGCAGGTTCGAATCCTGCCTCAGGCATGAATATGTGTGATGTCCTTAGAACAGTTAGGTATAAGTAGTTCTAAGTTCTAGGGGACTGATGACCTTAGACGTTAAGTGCCATGGTGCTCAGAGCCATTTTTGAACCAGACGTACAGTCTCTGAAATTTGTTCTTCAAATTAAGGTCTGTGTTTGATCCTAATGGACTTCTTTTGGTCAGGAACGTCCTTTCTTCAAGTTCTAGTCCGCTTTTGCTGTCCTCCATGCTCTTTCCGTCATGCGTTAACTGAGGATGTAATAACAGACCACACCAAAAGAGAAAATTTCGCGACAGCGGCGCTACTGAGGTTGCAATGTAGGCAAAATATAACGAGAAGAATAAACAAACACCAATCTCCTCTGCAGTGTGCTCACGGTAGCCTGAGACTACAAACTCTTGAAACAGAAATATTTTTCTGTACAGAAAATTGAAACGTCCCCTTTGAACAATTATACATGACTGTGCTTAAACTGACACACAATATTTTGTTAGCGCAACGCAATCTGACTTTCAAAATTCCCTACAAAAGAATGGCCCTGACTAACATTAAACTATACCTTTCACAAATCACTTACCTCACAAAAATCTTTGCTGCTCAAGCTACTGCAATACAGCGAGCGCCACTACTGCCAGCTAAATAAAAGATTCAAACTATGGAAGGCACTAACTACTGATAGGGATAGTTAGCAAATGAAAGATATAAATAGAGAACAAACGATGTATTTACCTTGATATCATCATATATAAATATAGCAGTTCATGACAAATTTCAAAACTCCACCATCTCTCTCCCCACATCCACCACTGCTGGCGGCTCACCTCCAACTGCGCAACGCTACGCGCTGTTCACAGCCAGCTACCTAACACTACAATGGCGAGTATTACAACAATGCAAAGCAGCCACAGACTGCACACAGCACAGCCAGTGATTTTCATACAGAGGCGGCGTTACCAATAGAAAAACCTAGACAGCCTACTTACATAGCCCCCATGCTCCCCACAAAAAAATTTTACAAATTGGTTTGGGCAGTGGCCAATACAGATTTGAAAAAATGTTTCATAATTACAATAACAAAGAAATCAAATGCACACACTTATTGATGCAATGTTGGTCAACAGCAAAAATTTTCTCACAGTCCATAAAGACACTCCTCATCATTCGTCACAGTAAAATAGTAGTGTTTTTCTCAAAGTCTGAGCAGTAAAAGAAAATGCACACAGAAGTAGTGGATTTCCATGCTGTCTTGAAGAAGTAGTGTTGTCCTTCCAATGAAAAGACAGTGCTGACTCTTGACATGGAGACAGGTATTGGTCCACAACAGAGCAAACCCACAGCAGAGTCAGTCGAAATTTTGAAGAGTATTGGTGGGTAGGTCATCACAGAACAGACCCACTGTAGTCCTGGTAGAGATTACGGTATTGGTGGGCCACCAGAGGTCCAGACCCACTGCAGTCCTTGTAGAAATAGTGGTATTGATGGATCATCAAAGATGTAGACCCACTGTAGTCCTTGTAGAGATAGCCAGCAGCCATCTGTTGTGACTGTGAAGGTGCACAATCACCATTGAAGAGTCTTGCAGATAATGTAGCAAGTCCATAACCACCACTTGTGCACTCACAAAGTTTTTGAAATTGTCCTTAGAACCAGCAATGCTGTTATCCAGTCCCTTGCTGAATCATTAACACACATGCAAACACTATCAGTCCCTACTTCTCACATATTGTCCATATACTACGACCAACGGAAATGTGTGCAGTGAAATGAACGCTTACAAGTTACTTAGTTTGATAAACTGGTGTCAATTACAATTTTATAACATGAGAATACAATAACAAAGGTACAGAATACATCATTAAAAACATAACAATACAGATAACATTTGTAGTACAGGCTTTACAAAAGAATCGAACTAACATGTACATCAGTGTTACAGGAATTATGAAATAAGTAAATACATAAAATAATGAGAATAGTTTCGAAACATTAATTTCACACATGAGCATTAAAACAAAACAGAATAAATAATGTCTAAACATCTTTACAAAGTAAATAACATATTATCAGAAAATTCTACAACATAAATCTTATTAGCTAAACACATAAAGACAGGAAAAAGACAAATACGCAAGGGTGCACAAACACATAGTGGGATAACACCAATAGGAATGGACAGGGTTCGTTTACAGTGTAACATGTGGTACTGCAGTCCAACCCAAAACTTCATATATCTTTCCTCTTATTTCATCCTTTGTTTCCACCAAAAAAAATTCTATCTAAGCATGCTTTCTGTATTTATATGTTCACACATTTCTTACCTCAACATTTATTTCCAAGAAAATCCTTCCTAAACCTGTTTTCTGTACCTTTTTTCGTATAACTTCTCAATGCATTTCTTCCAATTCATCTCAACTCATTCTCTTAGAGGCTACCCCCTCTTAAGCTAACTTAAATCTACTGAGCTCAGATGGTAAACTAAGGGACGAGGCAATGCAGCAGCACAAAATAAGTAACACAAACAGCAATGACCAAAAAAATGGAAAATTGCAAAGCAAGCTACAGTAAATCTAAATTACCAAGCATTGCAACATTACAACTAATATGAGCCAATGTGCAGCAACAAGAAAAATAAATCAGTAGTAAACTGGCTTAGCAGAGTAACACAAAGTCAAATTCAGTAACACTATGCCTGGCAAACAGCAGTAACTTACCCGTATAGCTAAACATGACATAGCTCAAGCAGAAAAAATATTACAGTAAAAACAACAATGCAGATAAGGGAAATGTATATTCACATCTTAATGTCTATGTAATTAAAGTGGTGCACCACAAATTATTCTACAAAAGAAATTACCAAGTACTTGAAAAGAAAATTATAGATGCAGTTCCTGTTATTAGTGCCTTCTTATTGTTCTCTCCATTCCAAGAGCTCCTTTTTCGAAGAATGTGGATCAGAAAATACTTATTTAATAAATCTGTTGACAGAAAGTGTTCACATTAGCAGATGCATTTACGTTTATTTTATAAAACCAATGCTGCAACACAGCTGGAAACCAGATATTAAACAAAATTAGCAATCTCTTAACTACAAAGACAATAGATGTAAAATGTTTCTAATCATTTCATTAGGCATTTTAGTAAATATCATAAATTACGAGCTCCACAGTATGCTTTCAACAAGGAAATGTCAATAGCGAGGACAACGGCCTCCCCTTCCTTTTATTCTACCTGTGCTTCTGATGAGGCACTCACTAATGACTTGTTCTCCCGGCGTCTGACACAGCTGCGTGCCCACGACGCATTACGTGCTCGTGGTCACTTAACTTTCTTACGGAAATATTTACGACAGCAGTTTCCGCTATTGTGACAGTCTCATATACAAAATTTCACGGGTCGAGTATTTGCGTTGCAAATGTGTAGAAACAAAACCCTATAAATATAAGTGTCCAAATAAAATATTCGTCAGCATTGTGATACAGTCACGCATTTACGCACATTTCATAACTCTTAAAGTACGCTTCTTGGTTTCCAGCATACTTCTTATTCCTCATATACGGTAGCATCATCTTATTGATCATAAACATATCTCAACAGCATAGTACACATCGTCATCATAATAATATCATAACATCTCAGTCAATTCTCAAAATCGTCGTAGCTTCCTCCAATAATTTCAAAACCTAAAAAAAAATTCTCTGCTCATTTTAATAGTGTCATCTACCTCAAACGTACTTTAAAATCATGCTCCCTTACCAAATATATCATTCAAAGCTCTCATAGTATCACAATGGTTCCGAAAAAATATGAGCATTTCACAAAGTACAGACAAAATACAATTTCATAAGTGTGAAGTTATCCAACTGTGTAATTGCGTAAACATCTGTCACTGATGTAATAAAAAAAAGTTTATCTCTCAGTTACATGATCAGATAGCTGTGTAATTTGTGTGTTAGAGAAATATGGTACCGATGTGTAAAGTTGTATAAGCAAATACCATATTAGCTAGGGTTCCTTGTGATTGCCACACACATGGTACACAAAGTAAGCGTGTACCCCCCTGAGGATTAATGTAATTATACCCTCAGGTGTTACAGATTACAGCAATGGAATGAAATGTATCACGGAAAACTTTCTTTGTAATTCAAAAATCTTTAAAAATAAATGTTTTAAGTACAAAATTAATCACTCAAATACGTGTACTGTAGCGCTAAATGTGCGTCTTGTTGCAACATAATCTGTGTGGAAGTGTCGTAGTTATCGTCCTGCGAAAGCTAAGTTCTGCAGAAGTCAATGTACTTACCTCATAATACACAAAAGTGAAAGGCTTTGCGTATAAATGTCTTAGTTATTACGCTTATTGCCGTGATGAGGAAAGTACTGTGCTGTAACGTATTGTTGTGCTACAGAAAAGGCAGTCTCATTGTAGCTATACCACAAAAGTTACTACTAAAACCTGTTTTACTTTCCAGAATAATTCAGAAAAACTGTGCAGATATAAAACAGATATAGCGCAAAAGCAACATTGTAAATTGTCACTCATTAGTAGCGTCGTGATAAAATCGTGTATCTGTCACATAAACTAATCACTCTGTCGTCTGGTATCTCACAGAAAGTACTTTAAACCCAGAATGTATTTTCAAGTAAACCAAAATGTTGCATTAAAATCTCATTAGCACTACTGGTAAATGTTCTAAGTATGTGAGCCTTATAGTCGTTATGTAATCGTGCAACTAACAAGCAAGAATGTATGCACACAATAACACTGTGTCGTCTGTTCGCAATAACAATGCATTCGTAATTTCTGTTTAAATAAGTTCTCTTGGTTCTTGACTGGATATTTAACTTCAAACATTGTTGCATGTTAACAGATTCTAAGTCTGACAAAGCATACTAGAAATGTGAAGTGAAAAGTTTTATGGCAAAGACAAAGTTAAAAAGTAGATTATCTTTCAATAAACGGTTTTACATGTGAAATGTGGTGTAAACCTTTACTCTTCCTAGTACGCAAACTTTCAACTGAAAAGCAATTGTCATGTTTTATATGTCGGTAAGGAATGCTAAAATTTTTCTCAAGGTTAGCGTCTATGTTATTTTTCTCTGAGCCAGCCGGCGCACGCGGCTGCCTGTGGTGCGAGTCATTGTCTGTTCCTTTGTTGGCGCGCGTCGTTATTGGGATTAGGAGACCTAACTTGTCGAAAGTACCCTGCTCTGTTTGAATCCCGCCAGTTCTGATGAAATTCAGGTCTGTCGTTACGATCATATCGTCTGTCGTCATGTCGGTAGATTCCATAGTTTCTTTCTTGTCGGTCACATGGTGGAGAATTTCTCCCTGAATCGTAACTGCGTGCTGAACTGTTGCGTCTGAAATTATTCTGCCTTCCTTGACAATAATAGTTCTGGTTACCATATTGTCTATTTCTATGGTTATCTCTGTCATATTCATTTCTACGGAAATGCGATCTTTCTCTGTAACTATTATTCTGCCAGCGGTTGTCATAAGGGTGGTGTCTGTTTTGGTCACGATTTGTGTTGTGAGAATAGCCTTGTCGTGTCCAGTTATAACTTCTGTCGTCACGGAATTGTGACGGATGTGACCTGTAGTGATTATTTTCCTGTTTTCGCATCCCGCGACTGTCTGTGTCAATTTCTAATTCTTGTAAGAGTCCTTGAAAAGCTTCAATATCGTCTTTGCAACGCCCTGCCAAAATAATGTGTCGTAAATGTTCAGGTAATTTCATTAAGCAAATGCGGATGAGTTCTGAGGGGCTGTATGGGTTTGAAAGATACTGATTCTTATGCAACATGTCTTCAAAATATTTCATAAGAGTGGAAAATTCAGATTGTTCGAAACGTTTCATCATAATGATGCTAAGTTTTACTCGGTCTTGTGTGGCTTGAGACCAATATGCTGAGAGGAAGGCATGGTAAAACTCTCCTTCACTGTGGCAATCTTGAATGACCGATCGCATTCTTACAGCTGGTTCATTCTCTAAGTAGCCACACATAAATTCTAATCTGTGCTCTAATGACCAGTTGGGAGGAAAACAATGAGAGAATTGATGGAGCCACGCTTGTGGATGAATGTCGTTGCCAGAATTCTTAAATGTTTTGAATTTACGTGTAGTAATGAACAGCTTATAGTCAAAGTCATCATGTCGGCGAGTCGCATATCGGTCATTGTTACGTCGTTTCGGCGGTTCCATTTCAAAATTCGGTGCACCTTGCCAATTTCTTTCATAATTTCCGAAATGCCCTGTGTTATTATTTTGTGGCTTTTCCGTATTTCTAAGTTCCTCTTCCCGTGTGGGAGCGCGAGTGTCCTCTGAAATATGAAATTTTTGTATTACTTGTGCCAACTGATCTTGTACTTCCCGGATTTCTCGTTTGTATTGAGTATTAATTTGATTCTGATTTTGTTTGAATTTCCTAATTTGTTTGCACTCTTCTGTGTCATTCAGATTATCATCTACCTTCGTAGATAAATTATTGAACTGATCCGAAAGTTTGGCCACTTACTCCGATAGTGAACACATTTCCTCAGTGTGTTTTTCTGAACCAAGTTTCAGAGTGTCCATTTGTGTTGAAATCGAATCTACTGTGTCCTTTAAGTTTTCCTGAGTTCTTGCAAGTTGCGTAACCGAATCGGTAGATGCAACTGAGTCAATTTTAGCTTGCAAGGTCTCATGATTTTCATGAACAATAGTTTGCTGTTCTTTTATGGCTGCTTCGTGATTCTGTAATACATTTTCATGACGCGAAAAAATAGGTTGGAAATGCGCACAAATTTGTGTTTTTACGTCATTACAGACCTTTTGACATTTCGATTCAATGTTATGTAACTCAGTAGTTAAATCTTCACGTGTTTTTTCAAGTGTGGTGTCTAACTTTTAAAGCTTCTGCTGTGTTTGTCTCTGATTTTGTTCCAGTGTGTCTAACTTTTGAAGCTTTTGCTGTGTTTGTCTCTGATTTTGTTCCATTGTGTCTAACTTTTCAAGCTTTTGACCCATTTGTTGCATTAATTGTAATAACAATGCACTGGTGTCCGAAACATGTTCCTCAGTGCTTTTCGGCAGTGAAGTTGCACCGGCAACATTCACATTTTGACAAGCGGAAAATGTGTCTTGACTCATTTGAGAAAACGGTGAGAACCCAAAACCTGAGTCTACAGTATTTGCAAAATTGTGTCCTGTCATTCCCGATTCCTGAGGCGAGCTGTTGCCGACCGATCGATCGATTATGCGTCCCTCTTCACTAATTGTTTCACTGTCCACGCCATTGTTTGCCGCCCGCTCCATTTCCCTATGCACAGTTACCAAATTACTACTTTGAATGTCTGTTAATTCATCACTCTGCGGCGCTAACACACTGCTTTCGTCTTCACTGTCATTTCTCAGTTTACTTTGGAGCCTAGTATTACGTTTTTCACACGCCATTATTGTCACAATATTTCACACGACAACACAGAAAAGCACAATTTGAAGAGCAAAAATAAGAGAACACATTAACATAACACTGAAAATAATATCTAGTTAATTGCAGCTGCGAAATACTTGGTGCAAATCTACATGCATGCCACAACTGTTTTACTGTACAACAATGAAAGACTGCAACTACAAAGGAGATTTTCTCTACAATTGCGCGCTAGCAATAAACAAAGGCTACACTAATTACACAAACTACGAGAAAAAAAAATCAGAAGATTCCAGTGAGGTATCCTAGGCCAAGGGTCGACATATGAAACGTCCCCTTTGAACAATTATACATGACTGTGCTTAAACTGACACACAATATTTTGTTAGCGCAACGCAATCTGACTTTCAAAATTCCCTACAAAAGAATGGCCCTGACTAACATTAAACTATACCTTTCACAAATCACTTACCTCACAAAAGTCTTCGCTGCTCAAGCTACTGCAATACAGCGAGCGCCACTACTGCCAGCTAAATAAAAGATTCAAACTATGGAAGGCACTAACTACTGATAGGGATAGTTAGCAAATGAAAGATATTAATAGAGAACAAACAATGTATTTACCTTGATATCATCATATATAAATATAGCAGTTCATGACAAATTTCAAAACTCCGCCATCTCTCTCCCCACATCCACCACTGCTGGCGGCTCACCTGCAACTGCGCAACGCTACGCGCTGTTCACAGCCAGCTAACTAACACTACAATGGCGAGTATTACAACAATGGAAAGCAGCCACAGACTGCACACAGCACAGCCAGTGATTTTCATACAGAGGTGGCGCTACCAATAGAAAAACCTAGACAGCCTACTTACAAAATGGATTTATCAACAGATAATTCTTACTAGAAGGTCTTCTTAAGCAGCTACGGCAAGAATAAACATGCCAACTCTAAAGCTCTGATTTATATGCTCTGTACTAACACGAGAATGATATCCAGTCACGTGACGTGTTACGTGATGCTTCCATCATCGAAACATTATAGAGGGACTCTCCTCACAAAAGCATATGCACTAAGATTTACCTAAAATTATTTGCTATTTACCCAGAAAATGGATTTGGTATTAGATTACCATAAGAAAACAACTGAGAAAAAAATAGTCGGAGAGAATGGGTACAGCTCACAAATGATAAACAAAGTGAATGACAAAATTAAAAAACAAATTAAAAGAGGGCAAACCATCAACAAATCACTAGGCACAACAGAGAACCAAGAACACGAATTCCAGACAAACACAGGCCACCAGGAACACCCTACAAAAAGTACATCGTGGCACATACTAACAAACAGTAACAGAAACATCCACAGGGTGTGAAACATACTGAAGAAACAAGGGCTACAAATATTATTCCGAACAAATAACGCAGCACAAAAAAATTCAAGCACTGAGAACACCTCTACAGACAAATTCTCCAATACAGGAATATATCATTTAACATGTATTTCATGCCAGTCGGTCTACATAGGCCAAACATGCAGAAATTTCAAAACGAGGCCCTCCGATCACCTCAGACCCCTAAGAAGTAATAGTACACACTCCATTTTCGCAGACCATCTAATACAAAAAAACCACCACCCAAAAACATGGAGACTGATCTGAAGATCCTCAGAGCAAGCAACATTCTCTATCAAAAACTCACAATAGAGGAGAACTATCACATACAAAAAGCAATAATTGAGGGAAAGAGAGACTGATCTTAAGATCATCAAAGACAGCAACAGTCTCTATCAAGAACTCGCAATAGAGGAGAACTACCACATACAAAAAGCAATAATACAGGGAAAGAGAGTCCTGAATGAAAATACAACACTGTGCAACAAAACACTGTTTGGAACATTCAATGAGCTGTATAAATGCGCCTCCCCACAAAACATATAAGTCAAACAGTGTAAAAAAAAATGAACTTCTGTTCTCTCAGTTCCCTCCCCTCCACTCTATCCATCTCTCTCTCTCTCTCTCTCTCTCTCTCTCTCTCTCTCACACACACACACACAAACACACACACACACACACACACACATACACACATATCATACATTCTGCCCTCTCCCAGCAGCCACACCACACATGTTCTCACGAAACATTCAAAATTAGCGCCACAACAAAACACAAGACATAAGACCAACGATGAACAAGTGAAGAGTGACAATAACATAACAGCTCTCACTGAACATGTTGTCAGAAGTGTCTGCTCAGCTCATTTCCACCACATTTTGTGAATGTGCATGTGAGGTGAAGCAGTGAGCGGAAATTTGTGAAAAACTGAGTGAAAACAATGCACTAAATAGCAGTTGATAGAGATACCAACCAGAGAGATGGAACAGGACGAAAAATCTAAGTACAGAAAAGCACATAACCTCTATCCATGAAATAGTTCTTCATGAATACGCAATAATTTCCTTCATGGCTGGTTTGCAGATGACGTGCTTTCATAGAAACGGCTAAAACGAGGACTAAAACCGGTATATAATAATACATTCAGTTAGGGATGCAATTTTACGATTAGTGTCCAAACAAATAGAAGCAAATTGCACATGTTGTAACTCTTAGGTATACGCAGTCAAATTATTATAAATTTGATATTATACTTTACAGAAATAAAAGCCTGACGCACAGAAGATGACACACAGTTGTCGAAACGTGTCTGGCTCAATATAAAAATAAACTAATTGTGTTTGTATAAGGTTGATTTTCGAAACAACACAATGTTTAACATAATACATATTTACTTTCCTGTTTAAAGGCGAAAAAATTCGGTTTTTACTTAAGGGGGTATTAAGGGAAATAATTTAATTCAAGTACTGTTGAGAAATTAATTGTGCAGTCTGATGTATGAAGAAAATCATTTATATAGAAACTTTTTATACGAAAAAGATATATATAAAAATTAATTTGTCGCACAGTACCTAACAGTGCTCATTATCTCTGAATGAAATAACAATGATGATTTGTTACTAAACTTCAGAAGAAGGTTGATAATCGGAAAATAGAACTTCCTTTGTAACTTACCGAAGATCGAAAAATTTATTAATACATTAATTATTTTCAAAATACCAGTTAGCAACAAAGTGAATGCAGAATATAAGTTTGGGTGAAGCAAAAATGTACTGATTTTTCATAGTTACCAAAAAATCTGCTAAATTAAAAATAATCCAATAGAACGGTCTAGACCGCATGTATGTGGTATACATTTCGTTTAATATCCGGTTTCGGTCAACAGCGACCTGCCCCTCGCCACCGGCTCCTGTTGTTAGCAAGAAGTAAAGAATGATCTGATGATGATCTTATAAATGAGCGAAACCAGTCACCGAACGAAATATATACAACTTAAATCAGATCTAGACCGTTTTATTGAAATAATCCTAATATGATTTTGCCAATCCCTGTTTTCGTAACTGGCAGTAATCCAAAAATTATTAAAAACGTTCTAAGGACAATAGTACAACCATAAAATGAATTCAGATTTATAAAATGATAGGACTTGTGTAATGCTTGAATTTATTAGTTACTGAAAAACATCAATATCGTCCAGTTTCTCTGGTTATAAGTTACAGCACTTCACGCGTACTGTGGTTGTTATAAATGGTTTTCTGTGAGTATCACTTGTGTTTGTGTATAACAAGCAAAGCAGAAAGAGTGATACTTACAAAACAATGTATAATGTCTAATATATTCTGATTCTGCTGTCATTAAGTGTGCATATGACAAGAGCGCCACGGTACAAACGTGAAGCACCACAATGTTCAGAATGTTACCACCATGCCATGTTGTCTGAGCAATTGACATGTCCCCATTGCGTTCGCCGCGATGTCGCCAAACACGGATGTGACCTTAATGATTCTGTAAACAGAACCTGGGTTCATCCGAAAAAATGACTTATTGGCATTCGTGCGCCCAGGTTCGTCGTTGAGTACACCATCGCAGGCGCTCCTGTCTGTGATGCCATGTCAATGGTAACCGCAGCTATGGTCCATGCCACTGCAAACGTCGTCAAACTGTTCGTGTAGATAGTTGTTTTGCAAACGTCCCCATCTGTTGACTAAGGAATCGAGACGTGGCTGCACGATCCGTTACAGCCATGCGGATAAGATGCCTGTCATCTCGACTGCTAGTGATACGCGGCCTTTGGGATCCACAATGGCGTTCCGTATCACCCTCTTGAACCCACCGATTCCATATTCTGCTAACAGTCATTGGATCTCTACCAACGGGAGCAGCAATGTGGCGATACGATAAACCGCAATCGCAATAGGCTACAATCCGAACTTTATCAAAGTCGGGAACGTGATGGTACGCATTTCTCCTCCTTTCACGAGGAATCACAACTACGTTTCACCAGGCAACGCCGGTCAACTGTTGTTTGTGTATGAGAAATCGGTTGGAATCTTTCCTCATGTCAGCACGTTGTAGGGGTCGCCACCAGCGCCAGCCTTGTGTGAATGCTCTGAAAAGCTAATCATTGGCATATCACATCATCTTCTTCCTGTAGATTAAATTTCGCGTCTGTAGCACGTCATCTTCGTGGTGTAGCAATTTTAATATCCAGTAGTGTACATGTCACATATAAAATAATTAACAGGGCACAAGTGCTTTAATCACAAAATAAATAAAAAGGAATGCGTGAAATCGAGCCCTTATGGGCTGAAACTTCCTGGCAGATTAAAACAGTGTGTCGGACCGAGACTCGAACTCGGGACCTTTGCCTTTCGCGGGCAATTGCTCTACCAACTGAGCTACCCAAGCACGACTCACGCCCCGTCCTCACAGCTTTAATTCTGCCAGTACCTCGTCTCCTACCTTCCAGACTTCACAGAAGCTCTCCTGCGAACCTTGCAGAGATAGCACACCTGGAAGAATGGATATTGCGGAGACATGGCTTAGCCACAGCCTGGGGGATGTTTCTAGAATGAAATTTTCACTCTACTGCGGAGAGTGCGCTGATATGGAACTTCCTGGGAGATTGAAATTGTGTGCCGGACCGAGACTCGAACTCGGGACCCTCGCCTTTCGCGGGCAAGCGCTCTATGGGCTGCTCGTGCCTCTACCTGTACAGTCATCTTCAGGTGAGTTGGAAGACACACACCTGAAGATGGCAGGTTGGTTGCCTATTGAAATGTTGTGGCAAGAAGTCAATTGATCCGGCTGCAGTCCCGAAGCCTCATAAAATATTCAATACGCCGAGAATATTTACAGAATCAAACAATCTTTCTGTTTCTTAGAACCTTTGGCTAATTATTTACTGCTCTGAAGTACACTATACGGAAAAAGCATGCATACTTTTTAAGTTATACCTGATATCTGTTCTGCTGTTATGTTTCCCAGGGAAATTAATTTCGATTTCATTTATAAGAATTTCCGATAATAACATCTATCTGCGTATTAATTATATTTTTATTATAATTTTATGTCCCATCAATTCTAGAACATATTACACCTCAACATTTCAACTTTTAGATTAAATTACATTTACATTAACCTTATGTCGAATCAAAGGTACAGTTACGAATGCAAAGAGATTCATTGTAGTTAGAAATTTCGTTTGCTGCAGCTATTAAAATAGAAATAAATATAAACCATGGGCTAAGTAATGGCTGGAGTAATTACGGTTAACGATTACGGTGCTGAATATTATTCCTGCGCAGCTGCTGTAATAAGAAAAAATTGTGGCAACGCTGAAAGGCTCAATTTATATAGCCTGCATTAAGCTACCAGTAAAATAATGATATAATTAACTCTATGGAAGAAGAAGTAGTTACGATATTTCCTGTTCTACTGCCAGAACTTTAAATCTAGATTTATTATGCTGAGATATTATAAAGAGCAATCTGTGTTTTACTGGCAAAAGAGCTTCCAGTAGCCAAGATCATACGAATTTTTCTTTATTTTTGACAACCGGTCTCGACAGATCTAACTGTCATCTTCCAGTCTTAAAAATTTTTATTACAGTGTTTATTATGAGTTAGAAAATCGTGCCAATTACAGATAAAAGCATGTTTTGCACATTGTCATGTCCATTAACGTACCAATCATCTGTGAGTACTAAGTGTACAGATATGGCCATGGGCACAAGATGCGCTACGGTGGCAGGTTCGAATCCTGCCTCGGGCATGGATGTGTGTGATGTCCATAGGTTAGTTAGGTTTAAGTAGTTCTAAGTTCTAGGGGACTGATGACCTCAGGTGTTAAGTCCCATAGTGCTCAGAGCCATTTTGCACAAGATGTTTTTAAAGTGTAAATGATTTATTTCTGACAAACATTTGTATAATGTGCTTTATTTTATCCAGCATAATGACAACGTGACATGAGGTTCTAGCTCATAATGAAAACGTTTTGTGTCAATAAAATTATAAAGACCTGAATATTACAGTTATACCTGTTTAAACTGCTTGTCAAGACTAAAGACAAATTTGAGCGACCTTGGCTGCTGAAACCTTTTTAGAACTAGAGGAGGATGACATGACTCTAAGCCATTTAAAGAACTATATGTTCCAAGGAATCGTTAAGAAATATTTGTCGTGGTCGTCGTCGTTATAGTTGTAGTCTCTATCATGAAGAACCAGCTCTCACAGTTAGCCTGTCCTATGCAGTTCTCTTCGTCTCTGTGAAGTTACTCTAACCTACATATACTTGATTACGCTTACAAAGTTTAAGGGTTGATTCCCCTCTACAACTTTTGATGCCCACATATGATCCAGTTACGAGTGTAAGTACCCTACAGAGACCAGGGTGGTTGGCGGAACCGTGTTGCCAGTGATGAGCATGCGAGGTTAACAGTGGAGTAGTGAGCTGATGAATGGTAGTCAAATGACATATCACAAAGGAAACGTCATTATTAAAACATTCCTTCATTGTTCACCAACTACAACAATCATGATGATATTCGGTGAGGCAAACGTCCAATGGACATAAGTGATAGACTGCTGCGAAGACGAGCGGTCGTCTGTGACAACGCTGTGGCATGCACAGTCGTATCGCTGGTGGATGACGACAGCGGCGACTCGGCCAGAATGCAGACCACAGCAGCAAGTGAGGTCCATAGTGCAGACCAGAAGCTACCCAGCTTCACAGGATGGGATGAACTGAAGTGCACAGAATAATGCCATGGACTACTGTAGATGAAGCGGATAATAGTAGAGCCTGTACACATGAGCAGAGGCACATAGGAGCTTCGCGCACAAGCGAAGGCGGCTCCTGCATCTCACCGGTCTCGAACCTATAGACCGCCAGAACAGAAGGACGCAGTGGCTGAGGTAGGTCCTCAGGTGACATACCAGGCATATGAGCTGGCAGGCGCTAAGTACACAGCATTGGTATCAGTGCGAGCAGTGGGGCAACAGTTGGAAGTGGCAGAATCTGCAGGTGGAGAGTGGTTGCTCCTTATACTCTCGTAGACCCGTACATTGTGTTGGGCCCGCTCTCGGAGCAGCGGGTTGACAGACTTCAAACCCTCTCGAAGTATCTTTCTTTTGCTAAAGCATCAGCTTCTATCATGTGAGCCACAACAAAAGCATAGCTCAGACGTGAAGTAATCACCTAAACAGCAGGTGCTCTGCCTTTCAGCTGCATCACATCTGGTCTCTCTTATTGGCCGCAGCATATGGTAACCGTCTCGATGTCTCAATTATTGTCATATCAGCAGGTAACTTCTTCTGGAGGGCTTCAGTTTCACTCTGATGTGCCTAGTAAGTTATTTGCAGCATAACACGCCTCCCTCCTTCAAGATGTCTGACCCACTGGATCCAAGTAATGACAATTCTCCAACATCTCGATATATGTTTTACAAGTTTACCGTTATATACAGTACACTCAGTTTCCTCTTGTACACTATTCAACTTCCATCGCAGTATCCGGTAAAAGAATATCACCAAAATCTCTTTCCTGCAGACATTCCTCAGGTATTATCGATCCATAAATAGTGCTACTTAGTTGTTTCTTACGTATTGAATTTCTCCTTGTGTATAGGGCGGTTTGTTATCAAGTTAGTACTCAACGAATTCTTAGTTCTACAAGAAACAATCCACTGCTAACCGAAGCACTGGGAGTTCACGGGGTTGGTCAGTATTCCGCCTGAGGTAGACACAGGTAACAGCAGAACCACAGAATCACAACCACAGTAGTATAAGAAACCGAGATATACGCGGTCACGGTGTTATTGAGCTGCTTATTGCGATACTGCAGCACATGTTTGAAGAGCTGGTCAGAGGTAATTCCACCTTTCTGCGAAGCTATAAACTCATCCGATGACCGACGGAGGTCTGATTTTAGGGTACTTGTGAGGGTACAAGATTTTTCATGCATTTTGTAGCCAAAGTTTGGAAAGAAATAATTTCGTTGAGTGGAAGTGAAATCTCTTTCAAATTCTGAATATAAATAAACATGCTGTATTTTTAGAATTATATCCATTTATCTTATCCAGAGTAATCGTTCAGAACATAAATTTTTAATTATTATGTAATTTGCATGAGATATTCCGCCAGGTCTTCGTGCCGTTCCAAGGCAGTTGGAGACGTATTTGGAGTCTTGATGGGGAAAGTAGCCAAAGGCGGCAAAGAGTCTTCTGCGTCAGCCACGCTGTCAAGGAATACTAATGACCAGAAGTTTACATCAATAATGTATGTATGTACTGAAAAATCAATTGTTATTCGTTATCCAGAATTTCTCCTGTAACAAGATAGTGGTCCTCTAAGATGTATTGTATTACAAACGCAATAAAAGCCTTAAGAGATCGGAGCTGCTAAGTCCTGGTTTTTAGTAAAAATTAAGTTATTATATAGATAAAAGAGTATTTACAAGTCGGGTGTTCGCAGACAATCATAGCTCGGTCATGTGCAAACGTACAACCGACGAAATACCCAGAGTAGCAACAGGTTCCAGACTATTAATAAGCGCTAAGAGGACCTCAGTCCCTTTACTCAAAATAGAGCCAGATACGCAGGAGGGACACACTGGCATCCCTCTGATCCGAACTGAAGACTGTTTTACGGGCTAGCACTTTCCTTATTCTGTTAAAGTATCAGATTCTATCACAGAAGACATACCAGAGATATGGCTCGGACATAAAGCAGTCATGTCAACTGTGGTGTCACCGCCAGACACCACACTTGCTAGGTGGTAGCCTTTAAATCGGCCGCGGTCCGTTAGTATATGTCGGACCCGCGTGTCGCCACTGTCAGTGATTGCAGACCGAGCGCCGTCACACGGCAGGTCTAGAGAGACTTCCTAGCACTCGCCCCAGTTGTACAGCCGACTTTGCTAGCGATGGTTCACTGACAAATTACGCTCTCATTTGCCGAGACGATAGTTAGCATAGCCTTCAGCTACGTCATTTGCTACGACCTAGCAAGGCGCCATTATCAATTGCTATTTATCTTGTGATCCATGTACCGTCAGACCGATGTTCACCAATTATGGATTGAAGTTAAGTATTCCAGAAGCTACGTAATTTTTTTTGCTACTATAAGACCTTGACCTGTTCCAGACCTCACGCCATCCTGCGTGAGCTTAAACGCGTACCCTTCGGCCTCCCGTCATAGTGGATTGGCTGTCTTGCCAGTCCACAAAATCAACCGTGCCACAGTGGTTCAGCCTTCCTGCTGCCATTACATCTCTGGCTCCTCTGCTTGACCACAGCGTGCGGTAAATGTCTCCACGTCTCGAAGATAGTACCCGTCATAGCAGGTAGCCGACGATGCAGCTTCACCCGGCTGGCGCAAAAAGACCCGCATGCACAGCCTCTTGCGTTAGACAAAATTTCCTATGGAGTACAGCGACCTGATGTTACATGTAGTTCAAAATCAACAGTCGAGATCGCGACAACACTTGTTTATATACCAGTTTAGGCTTGTGTTCAAGACATTTTCAGAATTTTAGGGCCCCTACTGCTGGTGATGGCCACTCCTCGATTTTCTCGCGATACCACGATCGTACACATCCAGTCGATAAACGAGTATTATTGGGATCTCGACTGTATGAGCCTCACCAGTTTATAAGTCTTCGCACATTACAGGCAGCTTACGGTGCCTATGTTCACCTACCTGTTGTAAGCGAACGAGGAAGTAGGCAAGCGATCGTTCACCCTACAGCACGTCCCGCAAGCGTCCTTACTGCTAGGCCACCTAGCGTGCGAGTCAACTATCCATGCAGAACAGAAATGGGTCGTTCTACTGGCTGGACAGTCACTGTTGCTATCGTCAGCCACAAGGCTACCACGTCAGGCTTCCTGCGTCGCGTGCGAGTCGGTAGGCTGCAAAGACGCTGACCGCTACAGAGCACGAATGTAACATGACTTTAATAAAGTTGCGAGAATCAAAGGACTTCGCAGATCACCTGCTTGGCGCGAGAACATCACAACCACACCACCACCCATCTTGACAAGTAAAACATCTTACCAAATGGGATTCCTTTCCTGGAGAGAGAAGAAAAAGCCCACTCTCCCAATAGGGTGTAGCGGTGACTGGCTTTATTCTCGAATGTTCGTGTTTCGTGTCCATACCTGCAACCAGCACAAGGCATATTCCATAGGAGCGCTTGTCTTGGGATGAAGCAGTGAAACGAGACACAGCACTTAAGGTAAGACTGCAGCAGATAATAGCTTTGCTAGGCGTGCGCGAGAATGGCAATATGGGAATTTTTTCAAAAAATGAATAGGGTGAGAAAGTTAATCATTTACGGCGAGTGCACGACAAGTTAGGGATTTGTTGACTGTTCTAGCACAATTCCGCGGAGAAATTCAGCAAATAAAAAGAGATGCAGAAGGTAGAATCGACGTGGATTAAGTAAATAGTAGTCCACGGAACAGAGCGGATGAATGTACAATGGACTCAGCGCTAGTTAAAAGTTTTCCTTCTGTCCCTACAGTTCTAGTCTTTCGTGGGAAATCTGATGTAGGTATTCACCTGCTTTTGTTTCTCTTAAACAGAAAAATGCAGCAACTTTAGGATCCTTGACTGATTCGGATAAAGTAACTGTGGTAGAACTGCGAATCCAAGATGATTCAGTCGATATTGTTATGGACGATACCAGGTGAAGTCGAGCAGCTACCTACGACGGTTTTAAGCAGGTACAGGTGTAGCGGTACAAGAGGAAGAAAACGGATGGGTTTTACAGGCAACAAGTCCACAGCATGCGTCTATTGGACGGAGAATCTAATGAGCGTTTTGCAGATCGCATTAGAGAAGTTACTGCTAACACGTAATACCTCAATATGAACGAGTCGCACAATGAGGCTGCAGTGCATGAAATACGCTTTTGAACGGGCTAAATGGTGAATTCGGTTGTGCGGCCAAATTAGCACAATGTGAGTCACTTGTAGAAGCCATACAATGGCAGTTCGATTTGTGGAATACTTACAGAGACTTCAAGTGGACCGTAAACCAGATTGTCGTGTATTCTAAGCTTTGTCAGGAACTAGTTGTCATGGGAACAGGCAACAGGCTACAAATACCGGCAGGAAAGAATTTCGATGTTTCGTTTGTGGAAGGAAAGGTCACATAGCACATAATTGTACAGAAGGGCACACACGGAGAACGTTAACCTCAGAGGGAGCACAAGGGCCACCACTACTTCAACCCCAAGTAGCAGTAGCTACTGCGAGCTTCACGAATGACAGTTCGCAAGCTCTGCTTCTTTATGCAATTTACTGTGGACTAAATATTCATTTTCTAGTTGATACAGGGGTTCAAATTTCTCTGACGTGGTGCTGAATAGTTAAGGTAAGAGCTGGAGGCTGGAGGCGTGCCATTAGAGGGTTAAATAGTTACCAGGTACAAAATTCCGGAAAAGTTGTGATTAACTGCCTGATAGGCCAAGATGAATATGAGACCGAAATGCAAGTGACAAGAATCAGAGAGGAACATGACGGAGGTACAATAGCGTTGAATTTCCTATCAGCTAACCTCGCTCAGATAGATGTAGCAAAAATAGAGATCCTATTCGGTCATAATGTTATGTTTGCAGTGGTTCAGACTCAGATGGATGTCAGTGACGCAGAGGTAATGTGGAAACAGAGTATCGACGCAAGTAAACCGTTTCGAGTCGATGTACATTTGACTGAAAGTGAGTGCATCCACCTGAGTACAGGAATAAGGTTGTAACGCCGGAAATGCATATCCTCCTATTTCCATCTATTGTACTATTATTTTTTTCCTTGTTTTCTTACCTCAAGATATGACATTTCTGTCTCTTTATATATTGTAATTGTTTTACTGTTTGTATATATATATATATTTATGCATTTATGTGGATGTATAATTGGTTTGTTTCGTAAATATTATTTGTATTTTTGCGCTGGGTCTTGCCTAGGGAAAACTGCTATCGAACGATTACATCGATAGGTCGTGTGAAGACTCAAAGTGTGTAGGATCTTTGGTAGTGTTAACTCTGCCGCGTGGAGCGCGGGCAGAGCGGTGGGAGTCTGGCTGGAGTAGCGAGTGGAGCAGGTGTGTTGTGTGACGCTCCCGCGAGTTGTCGCGCTTTCGGGGTTTGGCAGCATGTAATTGCGCTCGACTCGCGATGATAGTTTCTGACATGGTGTCGCGGACGGGAAGCATTAGCTGGCGCACATCAAGAGCCCGTTTCGCCTGGTGACCGTGTCGAGAAGAAGGCGCGCCAACATCCAGCTTCTGCAACAGCGACGGCCGACAATGAGTGACTGTCGCCACCTCCTCGATCGACGGCTTCAAACCTTCAATCAACCAACAAGGAAGACTAAAAGCACGTAAAGTTTCAGAGCTGTATGGCAGACCTCAACTTTTCAAATTGTTCCATTTGCCTCGCAAAATTACAGCAACTTAGCATGAACCTTTGTTGCTCATTGTCCCAATTGCATTGCGAAGCAGGGTCCCTTCCTTTTCCGAAATGAACCCGAGTGTCGTTGAAATTCAAACGCCAGCATAATTCCATTTCACTGCTTTAATTTCAAAGTTCAATTTAAGTATTCATAGCTGGCTACAATAGTTAGATTACACAAGCACAAATTAAGAGTGCGAGTTTTGTTACCGTATTTTAGCTTACATGTGACTGCAGCTCAGCTTGGTACGTACTAAATTTTGCTATTGCTAATTGTTCAGAATCGTTTAATTCAAGTTCAAAGTTAAATCTCTTCTTTCTAAATTGCGTAGATTCAAGTAGCTTTAGAAATGATTGTTGAGGTAGTCCAAGACTAACTGTATTTAGATGTGCTTCAGAAAGAAAGCTCACTATTAACTTCAGTCACTAAATTAACTTTCGATTTTCCGGTTTCATTAATTCTTTTGCTAAATTAAGTGTAGCGAAATTTATTACTTCTGACAAACTTTCAGTTTTCACACTACACGTGTCAACCTTCAGTTGCCACGCTTCTAGTGCTAATTATATGTGTAATAACCTTTCTTTTTCAGTTATTATAGTAATTGTCCATAGGACTGGCGACCGTAATTTCCCCCGAATCTCAAATATCTAATTACCCCTAGTTGATTGTTAACGTAACGGCCGCACATTTACTTTCTTTATTAACTTTATCCCTATTTCAAAATTAATTTCCACCAGTTTCACTTGCATTTTTCCTTTCATTTAGATGTAACCCTTTCCTCCCTCTTTACCGACAGGTTAATTCGGTGACGATTGCTTTTCCAAAATTCCCATTAGGTACACGCGATTTCATTTTTCACTGTCATTAAGGTCAATAAGTGAGGGGGAGGTTACACGTGGCGACCTGGTGACAGGACAATCTTCAAATTTGAGGTTGTTCTGGACACGAATTTTGCATTGTACAAATCTCGTAACAAAGTACTGGTTACGAAATGGTCGATACGTCAGCGAGAATATTAGTGTGAGGAATCCTAATTAGATTTGAGATTTGGCATTTATATTGAAAATTATTAAAATGAGTGAAGGCAACAATTACCAAAATTTGGTAGGCTTGGATAAGGAACAATCGGTCGAACAGTGGGGAACGCGCACCGCGGTACCCATTGTTCAGGGACAGGCGGCTAGCATGAAAGACGCGACCGCCGAAACGCAACGAAGAGCAGAAATGGAATTCCACACTTTAGAAAATGTTTCGGAGTCGGAAGTGAAAACCAAATGCGAATCCCTTGATGACGAATACGGGGGGACAATTAAAAAGAAAGCCGCTACGGAAGTAAAACCAGTAGTTTCCGGGAATTTAACTGATTTATTGAATGTTGTGATTAACGAAATCAAGAGTCAATCGGCCATGCAAGAAGCTCAGTCTGAAAAAATTGAACGAAAGCTAGACAGTCACAACAAAGCTATTAATGTTGTTAACAACAATGTTGGAGTTGTTAACACAAAAGTTGATAAAATCAAAGAGGATATTGTTGTGATTAATAGCGAAATCGGTAATCTTAAACAGGAAATGATAGGCGTTCAGGCGGAAATTGCGAGCATAAATACTTGTTTTTATTCCGAAATTAGCAGAATCGAGAAAAGTGTAGGAGAATCAGTTGCTCCGATCATCGAGAGTAAGGTGACGGAACAAATTCAATTAGTGAAAAAAGAGGATCAAAAGAAGGTGGAAACTCTAAAGGCTTTAGTATCCGAAGTAGATACCAAAGTGACGAAGCAGGCTAATACCTGCGAAGAGAAAAAAAGGGAAGTAGAAAAGCTTGCGACAACCACTTGCCAAGTAATTACGAGAGTGTCGGAATTAGAAAAGAAACTTGATGAAAAACAGAGCTATGTGCCAATCTATGCACATAGTTCGGAATTGTTGACGAAAGAGGAGCGGTTCGACCCCTTGAAAAAAGGCGGTATACACGCGACGGATTTCATTAAGAATTGTGATAGAGTTTTACCCAGATTATGGACTAATGAGAGAAAAATTAATGCGATTATTGATGTGTTGGCTGGTGATGCCAAGCGTTGGGGCTTAAACCTCAACATTACGGACCTGAATTTTGACGAATTTAAAAATTTGTTTCTGGCTGAATACTGGTCAGAGCAAAAACAGCAAAGTGTCTGGCGCGAATTTGTCGTATCGAGGCCTTTCGATGCGAATTCGCGCGGTTCGATGAAGGAGTTTTGTGAGGGCTGGATCCGCAAGTTGGAATATTTGCGTGATCGCCGCTCGGAATCCGAAATAGTCTGGGAACTCTACATGAAGGTTCCAGATGATACAAAACGCTACGTAGGAAGCAATTACAGGACAATCAAAGATTTCCTGGAAAGAGTGGAGGACGAGGTCAATTGGCGCAATAATCGCGACAGTGGTAGAGGCCGTGGTAACAAAAACGGGTACCACATCAACCACAACAACGATAACAATGGGAATAATGCATACCGCAACCATGGCAGCAATAACAATAATGGTTCGGATCGTAATAACAATCGGTACAATTCAAATAATAACAGGAATGACGGAAACCAGTATCATACTAACGTGATACGGGCTTCACAGAATAGTAATAACGCCAGAGGGTGTGATCAGCCGCCTCAGCAGCATCCGGGGACCGTATCTGCTGGGACGTGACAGGGAAACCATTAGCCGCGCCGGTGAGGGGCCGACCGGGCGTGGAGAAATTTTGGCGGCCCAATAGCAGGAGAAAACCCAGGTGTCGTCGATATGAAAATTCCGTGTGGAATAATCAACGGCGGGAGAGTGTGCCAGTGTTAGGAGAAAGGAGTGCGCCCACAAGTAGTAGATCAGCTGTATACACGGCAGTAGAAAATACATTCACTGTCAGTGAGAACAAATTAAGTAGTGTTCCGGAAATCGATTATAAAGTGGCAGCTGTAATACCCACAGCGGAACTGGAGATTGAGTTTAAGAATGATTCGCAAGTGTTGAGAGAAGATCAGATGTCGGATAAAACGTCCGTCATCGAGCGAGGGGATGCAGAGAGGGATGAGGTCTGGTTAAGGCAGATCGGTCGCTTATACGACGAACTAAGAGATTATAGGGGCCTGTGTGGGAGAAGTGTTTATGGGGAGCGCGTGCAGGATTTTCCGCGTCTCGTCCCGCAGGAAGATAGTGTTTGTGAAATGATAGAAAGTTCTGGCCCTAACCGGCAGACTTTACTAGAAATAGTTGATGTTAATGTGGAGCACCAGCAAGATTGGTCGTGTTTCGTCCCGCAAGAGTTGGATGTTGAAGTAGTAACGGAAAGTTCTGGCCCTAACCGGCAGACCTTACCGAAAGTTTCAGTGGTAGAAGTAGCCGACCCATCCGACGCAAACCTCCAGTTTAAACATTGCGAAAGTATTAAGGAGAAAGATTGCGAAAATTTTAGTGGTAGCCGGACACGATTGGTAGAAAACCACGTAGATTACAGTGTGTATGAGGTTAGAGCTGACGTTGTACGGTCAGACGATAACAGTGTGGGTTGCGCAGATCTAGAGGAAGTAATTGCAGATACTACTGAGCACATTTCTCCAGGTAGATTGGCAGATGAGATCAATCTGGCTAAAGAGGAATCAACGAAGGTGACAATTAGTGAATTGATAGCAAGGCAACACTCGCTAGTTGACGAGTTACAGGAAAAGTTTTCGGTATTGGAGGCGAAGCTACAGACTAAGCCTCAGGATAAACGTGTTGAAATTAAAACTGTATGTGAACAGAGGCTGAAAAAGCCGCCAGATAAACCGGATTTAGGATCAAAGCCGGATGGTTTTTTCTGGAATGACCTGGATATAGACGAGGATTTACTGTGGGAAAATAAAGAAACAGTCGAGGACAAGTGTAGACAGATAGTAGTGTCTGTTAATATGCACGACCTACAACTAAACGTGTTGATTGACACCGGTGCAGAACTGAGTGCTGTATCTGGGAAAATATTTGAGTTACTGAAAGACAGACCCGGCATCGTAGTTATGCTAGTAACAGGAGTGAAAATTATCGGTGCTACTGGGAAGGCCAGTAAACCGGTCACAAAACAGATTTTTGTCAACTTCGAGGTATGTGGGGCACGATTTGAACAAGAGTTTGTCGTCATGCCAGACTTAACTACGGAAGTAATTATCGGGTTAGATTGGCTATTAAAGTACCGTGCAGTGATTAACTGCGAAAGCAAAACTTTGACATGTATGTCACTAGATAAAACAATGGTAGTTGCTTTTGACGAGGCAGGAGACGGTGTGCATAGGCAATACCAGCCTATACACATTGTTAACTGGCCGGATGACACTGACGTAGGAATGAGTTTGAACTGCCGTAACATGAGGAATTTCGGCATTGACAAAAGTGTAGAAAGTGAATTGGAAGAGATAATCAAATTTCCTCCACGGATTAACATTAGTATTGGTGTGAAAAAAAATCGTTTGCGAGAAGTAATGAAGCTAAAAGCCGATGCTCGCATACGTCGTCATGACGCTAAAGCGCGTTTTGCTAAGTTTGCGATCGGAGACTTAGTACTTGTAAAAGCTCATGAGAAATCGAGCGAGATAGACAATGAAATCTCTAAATTTAAGTTTGTTTATAATGGACCATATAAAGTCATTGGTATACCTCACACAAATGCTTATTGCTTAGAGTATCCAAGCTCTGGAAAACTATTAGGTATACGGAACATTGTAGACCTGAAATTGTACCAACCTAGGATTGATTAATACCACAGAATGGGTAATTTGTACAGTATGTAAAACAGAGTGTAAGATTTAACGATTTGCTAGATTGCCATGCTTTTGACTGACCAAGGTCATTAAAGAAGTTGTAATTAATAAGTAATTAATTTTGATTAATCAATTTAATTTTAATCAATTTAATCATGATCTAATCAACTGAAAAATCCAAGTTGCTAGTTTAAGTTTTCAGCTGAGTCACAATAGATTTAGGAATGTAAATATGATTTTGTAAATAGCTGTAAGATTCCATAAATATGTGATTTACTAGTCATTGCCGATGTACTTAGACGCTGTTTTAAGTTTCAGGCTAGTACATGCGTGTGATGATGGACAGTGTTGAGTTATCCACTGTGATAGTGTTTATGGACTCCTTCAGATTACTCGGGAGTGAGTTTTACCGAAAGAATTCAGTGAAACGGACGTTCTGGAAATGCCGTTACGAGGGCGAGTGAGATCAAGCGTGCCGCACAGGCGGGCGTAACAATACTGGCGGGGCGGAACCGCTGTCCGCTCTTGTGCCGCTGTCGGCTCTTGTGCCGCTGTCGGCATTCTTTGTACTTGCGAGTACGGAGGGCGAAGTTGTTTTTCTTCCCGGACAGCTGATATGAAGGAATTCTGTTGTCAATATTTATGTTTTTGTCGATCTGCTGTATATTATTTTCTTGTTTAGCGTTAAGTGCACACTCATGACGAGAATATTAATTATGAAAAGTTTTTATAAAATACGTATTCTATGTAATTAATTATTAATTTGCGTATTTTGATCTACCTGTTTTTATGACCATGTACTCTGATTAATTTTGTAAATAGTATTCCATTTCTTGATAGTGTTACGAATTTTGACGATTTTAGAATAGCTAAACCATTTTCTATGTTTTCTATGAATTTTAATATGTTGTCAACCGGTTTTATTTTGTGCAAGATGACAGAGTGGAATAAGATTAGGAGTGTCTCCACTCAATTATTATGGTCTAAAAATTGATTTATGGTTAATTAGACGAATGCTAAATTTTGTTGATGTTTTGAGCATATGCATTTCCGCTGTTTCTTTTTTGGGACATTTTCTGAGTCTGTTTACGTTACACGAACATCCTCAGACAATGTGGGGCACGTGTAACGCCGGAAATGCATATCCTCCTATTTCCATCTATTGTACTATTATTTTCTTCCTTGTTTTGTTACCTCAAGATATGACATTTCTGTCTCTTTATATATTGTAACTGTTTTACTGTTTGTATATATATATTTATGCATTTATGTGGATGTATAATTGGTTTGTTTCGTAAATATTATGTGTATTTTTACGCTGGGTCTTGCCTAGGGAAAACTGCTATCGAACGATTACATCGATAGGTCGTGTGAAGACTCAAAGTGTGTAGGATCTTTGGTAGTGTTAACTCTGCCGCGTGGAGCGCGGGCAGAGCGGTGGGAGTCTGGCTGGAGTAGCGAGTGGAGCAGGTGTGTTGTGTGACGCTCCCGCGAGTTGTCGCGCTTTCGGGGTTTGGCAGCATGTAATTGCGCTCGACTCGCGATGATAGTTTCTGACATGGTGTCGCGGACGGGAAGCATTAGCTGGCGCACATCAAGAGCCCGTTTCGCCTGGTGACCGTGTCGAGAAGAAGGCGCGCCAACATCCAGCTTCTGCAACAGCGACGGCCGACAATGAGTGACTGTCGCCACCTCCTCGATCGACGGCTTCAAACCTTCAATCAACCAACAAGGAAGACTAAAAGCACGTAAAGTTTCAGAACTGTATGGCAGACCTCAGCTTTTCAAATTGTTCCATTTGCCTCGCAAAATTACAGCAACTTAGCATGAACCTTTGTTGCTCATTGTCCCAATTGCATTGCCAAGCAGGGTCCCTTCCTTTTCCGAAATGAACCCGAGTGTCGTTGAAATTCAAACGCCAGCATAATTCCATTTCACTGCTTTAATTTCAAAGTTCAATTTAAGTATTCATAGCTGGCTACAATAGTTAGATTACACAAGCACAAATTAAGAGTGCGAGTTTTGTTACCGTATTTTAGCTTACATGTGACTGCAGCTCAGCTTGGTACGTACTAAATTTTGCTATTGCTAATTGTTCAGAATCGTTTAATTCAAGTTCAAAGTTAAATCTCTTCTTTCTAAATTGCGTAGATTCAAGTAGCTTTAGAAATGATTGTTGAGGTAGTCCAAGACTAACTGTATTTAGACGTGCTTCAGAAAGAAAGCTCACTATTAACTTCAGTCACTAAATTAACTTTCGATTTTCTGGTTTCATTAATTCTTTTGCTAAATTAAGTGTAGCGAAATTTATTACTTCTGACAAACTTTCAGTTTTCACACTACACGTGTCAACCTTCAGTTGCCACGCTTCTAGTGCTAATTATATGTGTAATAACCTTTCTTTTTCAGTTATTATAGTAATTGTCCATAGGACTGGCGACCGTAATTTCCCCCGAATCTCAAATATCTAATTACCGCTAGTTGATTGTTAACGTAACGGCCGCACATTTACTTTCTTTATTAACTTTATCCCTATTTCAAAATTAATTTCCACCAGTTTCACTTGCATTTTTCCTTTCATTTAGATGTAACCCTTTCCTCCCTCTTTACCGACAGGTTAATTCGGTGACGATTGCTTTTCCAAAATTCCCATTAGGTACACGCGATTTCATTTTTCACTGTCATTAAGGTCGATAAGTGCGGGGGAGGTTACAAGGTTGTAGATCGACGTAAAGATACCGAAGTATCAAGGAAGTAATTTGCTGTTAACAGAGTCATCCGTAAACGGTGACCTGCTAGACCGGAGGCCCTGGTATGTAGCAACAACTGTCAGTGTCATTAAAGAGCCGGCCGCTGTGACGGAGCGGTTCTAGGCGCTTCAGTCAGGAACCGCGCGAACGCTAAGGTCACAGGTTCGAATCTTGCCTCGGGCATGGATGTGTGTGATGTCCTTAGATTAGTTAGGTTTAAGTGCTCAGAGCTATTTGAAGCATTTTGTCATTAAAGACGAAACAAGTGGAAAATTGTGCGCTCCAGTAAGCGTTGCAAACACGAGCAACGCAGAAGCAGAATTACCATCAGAAACTACGGTCGTAGCAGTATCCAACATAGAATTACAAGACGTGATACAACCGCCTACCAAGAAGAAAAATGTACAGGTAGTAAGTAATTGTCCCCCGACTGTCAGTATGATAGAGGAAACTGTCGATGCACACGGATCAGTCAAACAAGAGGTGGTTGCCATGTTGAACCACTTATCCCTGGAGCATCAGGAAATAATTTCAATAGTCCTACGGTATAATCTGCCAGAAACTTTATTAGTTCAATGCAAAATGTATAAATGTGTGTGAGTTCCTATGGGACCATACTGCTAAGGTCATCGGTCCCTAGACATACACACTACTTACACCAACTTACGCCAAGGATACCAAACATACCCATGCCCGATGGAGGACTCGAACCTCCGGCGGGAGGGGCGTTGCAGTTCGTGACATGGTGCCTCTAACCGAGCTGCCATTCCGCGCAGTTCAATACAAGATAGAAAGAGGAGAAGCAGCACCCATCGCTCAACGACCATGCAGAATTCCCTACAGCCAACAAGCCTTAGTCGACTACATGCTTAAAGAACAACTGGAAGCCCGGTCATTGAACCTGGAGAACCATCAGATCCACCCTAGTCATCACCCATCGTAATCTTGAAGACGAAATCGCCTACACGAGAACAGAAGTATCGACTTTGTATTGACTTGCGGAAGCTGAATACCATAACGTCCCTGGATATTCATCCATTAGCGGCCATCTACGTTCATTGGATTATCTTCGTTTATTCAAAATCTTCTCTGTTTATGACCTAACCATTGGGTAAAACCAACTAACGGTTGGGCTAAAACAATTTATTAATCTAACAGTTACGTAAAAGTATTGCCATCTGCTTTTCGGTCTTCGGAAAGCCTCAGCAACATTCCAACGTCTTATCGATACTACCTTCAGTGGTCTGTTCCCCACTCAATGTCTGGTTTACCTCAACGATGTTATCATTTTCAGCCGAGACGTGTAACAACACGCTGAAGCATTGCAGGCATCATTTGAGAAACAGCACAAAGTAAATCTCTCCTTGACCATGTCAAAATATCAATTTTCAGTACCTTAAATAGGTTATCTAGGACATAAGATAACCTCAGATGGAGTCAGACCTAATTCAAAATTGGTGGAAGCCGTGAAAGACAACCCCAAACCGATGTATGTCAAGGAACTACAGTCTTCTCTAGGCACTCTGAATTTCTACCGACGATATATTCAGGGCTATGACGACATAGCACAGCCCATGACTCAGTTACTGAAAAGAGGAGCAATTTCTAATTAGAGTTCCGAATATTCACAGGCGATGTAAGCAGTAGAAACAGCTTTGACAACAGCTGCCGTGTTGTATTATCCAGATTTGTCGAAACCCTTCATCATAGCAACAGACGCCAGCAATTTCACTGTCAGCGCGGTTCTTGGGCAGAAAATTAACGCAGAACAGCATCCAATTTCCTTTTATTGTCATCCTTTGAATAAGGCCGAGTGCAACTGGTCGAGAACAGAAAAGGAGTTAAGTGTACCTATCTATGGCATAAACTACAATCAAATCCTTTTAGTGGTCCGAGAATTCAGTACGCGCAGACGAACTAAGTCGCCATCGAACGAGCCCGTATGCGACCCCAAGCTCCACCTCGTCGCGGTAACTACTACGTGCGTGGCTAAGCTAAGCGTGCGAAGTGGAGATACTCATTCACAGCAGTGCGCCAGTGTCACGTGCAGAAGTGAAAGAGTGTTATTTCTTGTGATAAACAACTGAGTCAACGTTAACATTGTCCTTATTGCAGTGAGCTAACTCCTGTTCTTCAGTGTATTACTTTTAAGGATACCGATTCTTGTTTCTGATTTGATCACTTATTTTTAAGTTTTGTTCGTCTGTTTGTATCCTCTCAGATGAATCTGGTGTTATTTTTGAGCTACAAACAAATGTGGTAGCAGCTAGTGGTAATTTTAAACTTATTTTGAAGTATAACGTAAGTGAGGCTGAAGAGCAATAGCACATATGTGAACTTTTGAATCTTACTGAGTCAATTCCAGCGACCACACGATTTGGGATCCAGGAATGTCATGTTACCTTAGTCGGGTTACAGCTACAATACAAGTTAAGGTAGCCTTTACAGCGTGTAGATTTGAAATCGATTGCTTTTTAGATCTTTTGCCCACAATAATCTTCTATGACGTAAGGGGGCGTGATATGAATTTGATGATACTGTACTTACAACTTTCCTTGAAATTTAACTAATAAGGACTTGCCTGACGTGAGGAACGAGTAGAGAAGCTACGGGAAGACGTACATTCTACTACTGTGGAATTCGCTGAAAGTTTGTTGATACTACGCAATATGCAACAGACAATTACTCTCTTTATTATTAAGGCTGGTAAGCAGTTCATAGCTTACTTCATGAATGTCTATAGAGAGACTACAAGAACACAAAAGGAATTCCAAAAAGAAATCAACATCTTGAACACCCTTAGAGTATTAAATACTTGCTTTTCAACTGCACGACTGGATGTTACTAATCTGAGGCAGGCCATTGAAAGTACCGCAGCTAATGAGTAGAGCATTGTTTTCCCGCATCCTATACATATTTTGGCATTTTAATAGCTAAGGATAGGCAACCGACTAATCCCACGACCATGATCCTCCCAGTCAATGAGCAAAATTTGTATTCCTATTACCAGCTGAGTGATGAACACGCCATCATGCTAGACAACGAAGTGGTCCTAATTGTGAGCGTTCCCTTAGCCTAATTCAAACATCACTTTGATATTTACCGTGTGTATACCCATTGTGTATTCTAGGCACTCTTCCATAACGATATTCAGTACCACCTTCTAGGGTACTTTGTAATCAGTCAGGACCGAAAATATTTATCAGCTTTATCTCAAGCCACTTTACGTGAATGTGAGCAAACAAAACACCTGGTTGTTTACGACAGCCGTGTGCACAGCAGTGGGAGACGTTTCCTCATGAATCTTCAACTCCGAAACTACCGTCCTAGGAACATGAATACACTCACTCTAAGTTTTCTACAACGGCTCGCAAATGGTAGCATCTGCTCTTCCAGCTCAAAAGTTGAGCAGACCTTCGTGTGTAGCAAGTCTGACTCCCTCTTTACCCAGAAGATACAAGGTAGTGATTTTCTGATAGACACAGAAATCTGTCAGCTGTCAAGTTACTCTTCCATGTACCCTAAATATCCCAAGGCACTCTGTACGCCAGAAGCTAGTTATACTCGTCTCCCATTTGTACGGTTTTCCTCAGTAATACTTACTTATTCCAGCCAACGAATTCATTCAACTTCAGTTTATGTACAACGGACGAACTGAGGAAGTAAGTAGTTCAAGTTATAAGTACTAGTAGTAGTGATTGGAACTGAATTCGTCCTTTCAGTAGTATTGACCAGTAGAAACAAGCTAATCAGAGTACTATTACTTCAAAACTTTCAGTGGACTAACTGCAGTTTAGGAAATCATTTGATTTCGTTTGATAACCTTTGGCATCTTTGTATTAAAGCTGTCAAAGCACTCCGCATCTTCCGAGCTTAGACGCGTTACCGCAGGTAATATTGTAGTTGACTTAGCAACTATTGCGAATATAAGGAGTTATTCGGTAGATAATTGTCTCGATGGGCCATCCAGTAGCTAATTTTTATTGGGAAGTGTGGTGTAGGGGAACGAGGACGTAGGTAAGCGATCGTCCACCCTCCAGTGCGGAACGCACGTTTCCGTACTCACAGAGTCCGCACTGCCTGGCCGTAGCCCGTGCGAGTCAGCTACGCACGCGGAATAAAAGTGCGTCTTTCTACCGGCCGGGCGGGCGCTGTCGCTGTCGTCAGGGCTTCAGCTTTGGGTTTTTGCGTAATGCACTAGTCGGTATGGTACAAGGACGCTGACTGCAACAGAGAATGTACGTAACATGATTTGAATAAAGTTAAGTAAATCAAAGGACTGTGTTCGAACGCTGATCAACTGTTCTCCCTAAGAACCTCACACTCACATCGCCACCCATCCTAACCAGTAAAACACCTTGTAACCTCCCCACAAAATAAAATAAATAATATGAATATGACTCTAATTTAGTGTGACTTCAAAACAGAAAATTCATTGACATTTAACCTCCCCACAAAATTCTTTTCTCATTTAATGTCCCCACAAAATTCATTCACATTTAGTGTAATCTCAAAACAGAAAAAATTCCTAAACCTCGCAACAGTAAAAAATTATAATTATGTCGCTCACATTCAGTGTAACGTCCCAACAAAAAAAAAAAAAAAAAATCATAACCTGGTAATAATACAATGTTACTAACCTCTCAATTAAATTGTCGCTCACTTATAACTTTTCAATAATTGACTGTGAATCTAACCTGGTAAATTTTGGACGTCAGCAGTGCTGCGTCATGGCCCTGAGAGATCATTCTGAATAAAAGAAAAAGAAAAATTCTTACCTCAATGAAGTCGCCGGATAACGCATATATACCTGCTCTTGCAATAAAATTTTCTGCCACAGCCCTGTGCAAAGCTGGCCGATAGATTTGTCATTTATGAAAGGGAAACAACTGATTTTTTCTTTTGCAATAATCGGGATGATCATGGATTGGAGAAATTAGTAAATTCTTTAAATTGAAATGAATGGTTGTTAAAAATTACTTTATGTGAGAAAGATTATTATTAAGACATTTTTAAAACATTTACATGGGACTTGAGATAACATTACTACATATGCGCGAGGCTGCTTTTTACCTTATACAATAATACTCAGGCTCTTGCATCGCTGCACCGCGACCGGGCCAGCCAACACGATGACCAGACCAAAGCAGACTGCAGACTAGCAACAACTTACTGCTACACAGTTCCTACTGCAGTCAACACTGCTCTCTGGTCAGAGATTCTCTTCTACCTTGCATATCGTAGGCAGCGCATGAGCAGTACATCGAAATTACATCTGCTCGGACCTCTTACAACCTTATACTGCAGTAGGGTTAGTCGTAAACCTCGAAAAAATAAAGTAGCATGCTGCACTTTTATCTGAATACTTGCGTGCAGCCCTGCTGCATAATAATATATCAGCAGCACAAAACAGTAACACGTCAACAGTAAAGCGGGGATCGGCTGTGCCATTTTTTTTTTTTTTTTTTTTTTGTATACTCAAGTGGCTTTGTGAGGCATTATGCCATTAAAAGTTCATTGTGTTCTTAGACTACAGATGAATATCTTGAGATAGAAGCTGGTAAGAGTTTAGAAGTTTATAGTATTCTCAAGCCGTGACCAGTGTGTGTGTGTGTGTGTGTGTGTGTGTGTGTGTGTGGGGAGGGGGTGGGGGGTGGGGGGATAGTTGAGCGTTTGCACTAGTAGTGCATGACAGAAACCTAAGGACAGGTCACATCCGTTCTATATATACACCGAAGTGCCAAAGAAACTGGTTTAGGCTTACGTATTCATATACAGATATATTTAAACAGGTAGAATACGACGCTGCGCTAGGCAACGCCTATGCATGGCAACAAGTCTCTGGCGGAGTTGTTCGTTCGTTTACTGCTGCTACAAGGGCGGGCTATCAAAATTTAACTGAGCTCGGACGTGGTGTTATAGTCGGCGCACGAGCGATGGGACACAGCATCTCATAGGCAGCGACGAAGTGGGGATTTTTCCGTACGACCATTTAACGAGTGTTCCGTAAATATCAGGAATCCGGTAAAACATCAAATCTCCGATATCGCTGCGGCCGGAAAAAGGCCCTGCAAAACTGGGCCAACAACGATTGAAGAGAATCATACCACGTGACAGATGTGCAACCCTTCCGAAAATTGCAACAGATTTCAATGCTGAGGCGTCAACAAGTATCACTGTGCGAACCATTCAACGATATGGGCTTTCAGCGCCGAAGGCCCAGTCGTGCATCCTTGATGACTGCACGACAAAGCTTTACGCCTCGCCTGGACCCGACAACTCCTACATTAGACTGTTGATCAAAGGGATAAGTCCCGTTTCGGACAAGTCCCGTTTCAGATTGTATCGGCAGCCGCAGTGGCCGAGCGGTTCTAGGAGCTTCGGTCCAGAACCGCGCGACTGCTACGGCCGCAGGTTCAAATCTTGCCTCGGGCATGGGCATATGTGATGTCCATAGGTTAGTTAGGTTTAAGAAGTTCTAAGTTTTAGGGGACTGATGACCTCAGATGTTAAGTCTCATAGCACTCAGAGCCATTTGAACCATTTTTCAGATTGTATCGAGTGGATGAACGTGTACGGGTATGGAGACTACCTCATGAATCCATGGACCCTGCATGTTAGCAGGGTGCTCTTCAAGATGATAGAGGCACTGTAATAGTATGAGGGGTGTGCAGCTGCAGTGATAAGGGACCCCTGATGTATCTCGATATGACTCTGACAGGTGATACGTACGTAAGCATCCTGTCTGATCACATACATCCATTCATGTCCATTGTGCATTCCGACGGACTTGAGCAATTCTAGCAGGACAATGTGACATTCCACACATCCAGAATTGCTACAGAGTGTCTCCGAGAACACTCTTCTGAGATTAAACACTTCTGCTGGCCACCAATCTCCTCAGACATGAACATTATTAAGCATATCTGGGATGCCTTGCAATGCCGTATACTTACGGATTTATGTACAACCCGGGTGAATTCATGGGTCGAGTTCCCTCCAGCACTACTTCAAACATTAGTCGAGTTCATTCCACGTCGTTTACGGCACTTCTGAGTGCTCGAGGGGGCCCTACACGGAAGTAGACAGGTGTATCAGTTTCTTTGGCTCCTATATAAGGGCAGAGCATTGGCGTATCTTTCATTTGGTCTCAGATCATTCATGTGAAAAGGTTTCTAACTTGATTACGGCCACACGACGGGAATTAAAAAATTCGGAACTTGAAATGGCTGTGCGAATAAGACACTTGGGCTATTACTTTCGGAAATCGTTAGGAAATTCAACTTTCCAAGATCCACAGTGTCAAGAATATCAAATTTCAGCCATTACCTCTCACCATGGACAACGCAGTGGCGGTGGCCTTCACCTAATGGTCGAGAGTAGTGGCGGCTTTGTAGAGTTGTCAGTGCTAACACACAAGTAACATTGCGTGAAATAACCGCAGAAATGAATGTGGAACGTACGACGAACATATCTCATAGCACAGGGCGGCGAAATTTGGCGTTAATGGGCTATAGCAGCAGACGACCGATTCGGATGTCTTTGATAGCATCACGACACCGTCTGCAGTGTCCCTTCAGGGCCCGTGAACGTATCGGGTGGACCCTAGACGACTGGAAAACCGTGGCCTGGTCAGATGAGACCCGATTTCAGTTAGTAAGAGCTGATGGTACGGTTCGAGGATGGCATAGACACCACGAAGCATGGGGCCAAGTTCTCAACAAGGCAATGTCCAAGCTTTTGGTGGTTCCATAATTTTGTAGTCTGTGTTTATATAAGATTGACTGGGTCTTCTGCTTCAACTGAACTGATCATTGATTGTAATGGCTATGTACGGCCACTTGGAGACCATTTGCAGCTGTTTAGCAGTCTTAGGGTTGTTTGCACATGACTTTGACATTTAGGAAATCCATCAGAAGATTACAACACATTTCAAAGATTTTTTATAGTCGGATAATTGGCAGTTGACCCTAAATAATGAAAAGTGGAGTGCATCCACCTGAGTGCTAAAAGGAATCCGTTAAACTTCGGTTACACGAACAATCAATTAAATCCACAGGCATTAAATTAAACTAAATACCTAGGAATTACAATTACGACAAACTAAAATTGAAAAAAAAAAACACATATAAAATGTTGTGTGGGATGGCGAACCAGACTGCTTTTTATTTGCAGAACACTTGAAAAGATGCAACAGATCTACTAAAGAGACCAGCTACATTACGCTTGTCCGTCGTCTTCTGGAGTACAGCTGAGCAATGTTGGATCCTTACCAGACAGGGTTAACGGAGAATATCGAGAAACTGCAAAAAAAAAAAAAAAAAAAAAAAAAAAAAAAAAAAAAGTGCGGAACGTTTTGTATTATCGAGAAATAGGAGAGAGAGTGTCACGGAGACAATTCAAGATTTGTTGTAGACATCATTAAAAGAAAGGCGTTTCTCGTTGCACTGGGTCTCCTCACGAAATTTCAATCACCAACTTTCTCCTTCAAATGCGAAATAATTTGTTGACGCAGACTTACATCATAATAAAATAAGAGAAATAAGTTGTTAGTTTCTTCTGTGCGCTGTTCGAGAGTTGAATAACAGAGAATTGTTGTGAACATGATTCGATGAACGCTCTGCGAGGCACTTAAGTTTGATTTGCAGGTTATCCATGTAGGTGTATATTTGATTTCATGGACTTCACTTTCCCAAACAACGATGAAATTTTTATGGACGGCAATGCACCCACTTCACCGTACCACAATCGTTCGCTACTTGTTTGAAAAAAATGCTGGCCTATTAGAGACAGTAATTTGGCCACCGATATCATCCATCGGTCATTTACGGGGCATAACCGAGAAGTCACTTCGTGCATAAAAACTTTCGAAATTTATGGACGGATATACAGGTAACATGGCTCAATATTTCTGTGAGGGACTTCCAACGGCATGTTAAACCAATAGCATATCGAGTTTCAGCACTACGCTGGTCTAAATGAGGTGCGACAAGACATTAGGAGGTATCGCATGGATTTTGTCACCTGACTGTAGCGATAAAGGAAACAGAAGTGATATGTTGTTAGATTTCCATCATGAAAATTTAGTTTGCTACACTTAGGCCTACATAAAGAAGTAAGCAATTAGTGCCAAACTGGTATAGCTGTTACCTTACGAAGTATGAGAACTATGAAACAAGAAGACCGTGGTGTGAATTGGAGCTGATGTCACATAATAAAGGTGACAATGCAAGCGCAACCTCCAACCTACGACCAGACGAGAGAAAACGCAATTTCGGCAAGAAAAGAGATAACTGTAGGTAGCAACTTATTTATGAAGACTACCTGTACTGTCCCATATTCAGTTCAGTGAATACGCCTCAATGTACAAAGTGAAACGTGTTTAGAACAAATAAAATAGACTGCAGCATTAAAAAGGATTTTAAATACATAAACCAACGTGCTAACGTTTGCTCCAAAATAATACTTTAATAATGATGAAGTCGATGAAAAAATATTATTGTGTTCCAGTTAAAGTTAGTGTGCCGCCAGTTGTCTCAAACTCAAGGCACAGCGAATGGATGGATATAATCACTTTTAACGGTTAATGTTTCTTCACTATGATTATAAACCCGGAGTCAATTATCTGTGTTGACAACTGACGTTACGTTTCTAGGCTGTGGTTCGTTCTTACACACAACAGAGTCCAGGTTTCTTACCATTCCCGGCCGGAGGGGGGGTGGGAGGATTGGGACAGAGTGGGAGCGAGAGGAATGCAAGAGAGTGCATTTTATCACTCAGTACAGTCCTTTAATTCATTACAGAATATTCTTGAATTTCTACCAACCATTATCTGCGTCTCCACTGAACACTGCCTACTGTGGCGGAATATTGCCGCTTTAGCACTCGCTATACAGTGTGGTCAGCAGTAGTCTTAAGAGCTTCTAACGGTATTGCAGTGGAAGTTGCGCTGAGAGGTAATTCCCAAGAAACAAATTCGATACGTTGCGCAATTTCCAAGGTATTTAGCATTGAAGTTGGCCGATCAGGAAGTCTAATGCGCAAATTCAAATACATGGACAAGCTAAAATGCGGTAATGTACATATATCTTTGGGTCCGTTACCACTTGCTGCAATGCTCATTATCAGTTAAAGTGAGCCTTGTTTATCTTGGAGTTCCTTAGATTTCACTTTTTAAACGAGAAAATATGACGATTCCATGACGCAGTTGCGTTTTCAGCTTTCTTTTCCAGTCATTTCCGAGATATTTTTTATGTAGCTTCCTCGTTCAACGGCTACCGAGCCGTGTAAAGGAACTGGAACAGCACAGTAGTACACGAGTCCCTTCGCCGATTACCCAGCACATCAAAGAAATGGCAGCAGTATTGTGAAAATAATCCATCCCGAGTTTCCATAACTGACCCCCATCCCTCCCTACTTCACAATGAAATTGCAACCGTAGTTTACCTTCTATCTGCGGACAGGGAAAACCCATCCTGGCTTGTTGGTTCTACATTCCTTGTGAGACCAGAGAGCTATCGTAATTTAGTTAGTACATGAGATACAATACTTTCAGTAAGCATATTTTCAAATTTAGTTCTTGTGGCACTAAACGTTTTCAAAATCACCAAATAAGATACAAGAAACCTATCAGTTTTAGAGATTTTTCCCCTATTAGAAAAATTCCTCTGAACGCCCATTCGTGTTACGCACAAATTTTCAATATTAAACGCTCACCACAAGCCATCTGTGCCATTTCGATGCATGTTCTCGTGTTATTTTCAGAAACAGAATGATAAATACTGTTTCCATAATGTATCATTCCGCACGTTCAATGGTCCACGCGCGAACCGAACTTTCCTGTCTCATGGGAGCTGCCCCACGCACCTGTGTGTCTGCTACAAACAATCGCTGCGTTCAAAACTGCGACAATCGATGCGTAAAATAGAGCTCCACACATTGCTTCTGCTGGCCGCTGTGGCCGAACGGTTCTAGTCGCTTCACTCTGGAAGCGCGCGACCGCTACGGTTGCAGGTTCGAATCCTGCCTCGGGTATGGATGTGAGTGTTGTTCTTAGCTTAGTTAGGTTTCAATAGTTCTAAGTTCTACGGGACTGATGACCTCAGATGTTAAGTCCCATAGTGCTCAGAGCCATTTGAACATTGCTTCTACGCTTCTTCGTTGTCTGCCCACGCCACAACGCAAAAACTTGAAATGTGGAAACAACGGATTTTGCGTACAGATGCTTTAAAACAATCATATGCCCACTACCAAAGGTTATCTGCTTTCAATGACACAGGATTCGATAGTGCACTGCGAAGGCCCTTAAATAGTGGCAGCCTGTATATTTCCATTTATTACTTACACATATACTATTTTATTTGCCAGTCAGACATGCGTTGTTTATTAACACCGTCACTGCCGATTTCAGACATAACTCTTATGATCATCTAATGGCTACTTTACTACATGTACATAGAAACTTTGCAAGATATTTTGAATTGCAAGGCGTAGTGTGCTCAGTATTTTACGACGTGCTTGCGTGTCTTCCCTTATAAAATGTGATAGTAATGACAGCCTAAATGAGTCTGTGCTAGTTTCGTGTGCCCAGACCTTGCTGAAGTGATTCAAGAAGTTAAATAATATTTCTAATTTCTTCACGTAATACTGGTTGTTGAAATCTTATAAACAGACTTCAGCGGGAAAGTCTGAGAAACTCTCAACAGACAGGTCAGATACTTAATCATATTCGTGACAATCTGAGATGCGTCAAACAAACCTGTGACGATTCTCTGCATGCGTTCAATGTCCCTGTGGACTCCTGTCTGGTATCTGTCTCAAATATTTGAGTAATTTACTGATATCAAGGGCACAAGTGTATTGTAAGCTGTTTCTTCTTTAGACTGACTCCATTTTCTCAATATCTTACCAATAAACACAGAAAAACAAAACAAACACTGCCCGAACAGGCCTTGAAGGCCCAACGGTACCGACCGGCTGCCATTTCATCCTCAACTCTTAGTCGCGACTGGCTGCGGATACAGAGGATCATGTAGCCAGCACACTGCTCTCCCAGCCTTTATCAGTTTTCGTGACCGGTTCCGCTAGTTCTAAATCAAGCAACTCCTCAGTTCCCCTGGGTGCACGCCACCTACCAGCAGCACTCGGCAAACCCGAACGGTGACCCATCCAAGTGCTAGCCAAGCCCGACAGCGCTTAACTTCGATCTTCAGTGAACTGACGGGAGCCGGTGTTACCTCTGCGGCAAGGCCGTTGGCAATGTACACGACACGGTCACCTCAATAACGAGGGGCAGTCTAAAGAAAACCGAGTCACCACCACAATAGAAGTATGCGATGCTTCCATTCAAAAAGTCCATCGAAAAAGTACAAAGAAGGGCAGGTCGTTATTATTGAGAAATAGGGGAGATTGTGTCACAGACATGATACGTGAATTGGAGTGTCGATCATTAAAACAAAGGCGTTTTTCGTTGCGACGGGATCGTCTCATGAAATTTCAATCATCAGTTTTCTCCTCCGATTGTGAAAACATTCTGTTGGCATCCACCTACATAGGGAGAAATGATCATCACGATAAATTAAGAGAGGTCAGGGCTCGCACAGAAAAATTTAACTACTCGTTTTCCCGCGTGCCGTTCGAGGGTGGAAAGGTAGAGAGATAGATTGAAGGTGGTTCATTGAACCCTCTGCCAGGCACTTTATTGTGAATAGCAGAGTAATCACGTAGATGTAGATGCAGATGTAGAAAAGTACTCATCATGTTGCACAATAACGCCCGCCCCCACACTATCAACAGGACGTTCCCTATTGTCCGGCGATTTGGTTGAGAAACATTACCGCGTCACCTGTAGCGCCAGGAGCTTTCACCATGTGGTTATAACATCTTTAGCGTCCTGAAGAAAGACAGTCATACGAGGAGGTACAAAAGTGGCACTTAGGTCCGTCAACGGACGACAGCTTTCTACGAAACAAGAATTGACCGTCTAATCCCCCAGTAGGATAAATGTCTTAACGCATGTGGTGATTGGTTTCGAATGGAATCATTCAATAGTCCCTTTGTGAAAGGTGTTTGTTTTCCATTTGTCTGTCTCTTATACCTACGACTGAGCTTGTGTCATCATTGCACTTTGTATCTAAACGGTTACATCCAGGAAATTGTATGAATTATCTGCTTTTCGTTCGGAGTCACTGACTTTGTAGCAAGAAGATATTCCTTTACTGCCTTTTTTTAAGTATTCAGTTTTAAAATTTTGAATATGGGTAAGCAGTGCAACTTGCCATTCTTTCCTGAAGCTGGTATTCATCAAGATCTTATTGGATACTTGTACAGTTTAATAACCAGACAGTAGACAACTACAGAAATAGCATTGTCTAAAACTGTCTGAGGTTCATAGTACTATAGTTTATCCGTGCTGAGCTGACAGAATTCTAATTAAAGAGAATTACACCAGACGCGTTTCGCTTTCACTTACAAAGCAACTTCCGTTGTTATTCTGTAAATCGGTTACATAAGTTTGTACATTTTTTGGTTGTTTTAGGATAAAGACAGCGTTTTCTTTATGAAGTTGGTCTGCAAGCTACTTACGATGTTTCTTTACATAATGTGCTCATTTCTTCCTTGATAGCGGTGGTTGGTGTCGACAAGCTTCATTTCACATCTTCGCTTGGCAGTTTTTGGCATTCTGCAGCATTTGTTTGATACCCCATGCTGTTGTACTACTTTTTAACAAAAAGAGATTTGTTTGTTACCTGAGAAGAGCGGGAGTGGAATTCGGCATGAACTATGAATTCGAAATCCATGTTGGTTCGCATGAAGGAGGCTCAGCTGTTCGCTATTCAATTATTATCATTGAACCCAGAATACATTCTAAGAATCGAGCATATGGACATTAATAAGATACAGTGAAGATTCTGATGTACTTGTGCTATCCTTCTTGTAGACTATTGTGACCTGGGTTTCCCTCCAACCACTAAGGGTACTCGGACTTTATAACAAAGATTGGAGCTAAGCCAGCTGTCATTCTGTATGCAATTTGACAGAACTCAATCAGCCCCTGGAGGTTTATTTTTAGCGATTTCAGCTGGTGTGCGTGTGTGTGTGTGTGTGTGTGTGTGTGTGTGTGTGTGTGTGTGTGTGTGTGTAATATACATAAAACATCAAAAAAAGTTTGGCATTGCCCCGGTTCCCAGATCTCCTGAATATAGACGTTGACTGTGGATATTGTATCACAGACACAGTTCCTTTGACTGTTCAGAGTTAACACTAAACCCGCCCAAAGATGTAAACAACCATACATGCGCCGCACCTATTAGACAGAGGGGGTGCGACAGCCGATCAGCCGGCCGGGTGGACGAGCGGTTCTAGGCGGTACAGTCTGGAAACGCGCGACCGTTACGGTCGCAGATTCGAATCCTGCCTTGGGCATGGATGTGTGTGATGTCTGTAGGTTAGTGAGGTTTAAGTAGTTCTATGTTCTAGGGGACTGATGACCTTAGAAGGTAAGTCCCATAGTGCTCAGAGCCATATGAACCATTTGAACAGCAGATCAGTTAGACACTCCACCAGGAAGGAGGTGCACGGCTCGTGTTGTCTGTAGTTCAAAAAAATGTTCAAATGTGTGGGAAATGTTACGCAACTTAACTGCAAAGGTCAACAGTCCCTAAGCTTACACACTACTTAACCTAAATTATCCTAAGGATAAACACACACACCCACGCCCGAGGGAGGACTCGAACCTCCGCCGGGACCAGCCGCACAGTCCATGACAGCAGCGCCCCAGACCGTTCGGCTCATCCCGCGCTGCGTCTATAGTTCAACCATGCCTATACGGTCAATACCGCGATTCGGTTGTGTCAGGAAGGCTCTCAACAAAGGAACTGCCCAGGTGCCTTGGAGTCAACCAAAGCGATGTTATTCGGACATAGAGGAGGTACAGAGAGACAGGGTCGTTGACATGCATCGCTCAGGTCGCCCAAGGGCTACTAATGCAGTGGATGACCGCTACCTACGGATCATGGCTCGGAGGAATCCCGACAGCAAAGATATCACGTTGAATAATGCTTTTCGTGCAGCCACAGGACTTCGTGTTACGACTCAAACTGTGCGCAATAGGCTGTATGATGCGCAATTTCACTCCCGACGCCCATGGACAAGTCCATATAAGCAACCAAACATCATGCAGCGCGGTACAGTTGGGCCCAACAACGAGCCGAATGGACCGCTCAGGATTAACATCCCGTTCTCTTCACCGATGAGTGTCGCATATGCCTTCAACCTGACAATCGACGGAGACGTGTCTCTTAGCTTCCCGATCAGGCTGAACGCCTTAGACACACTGTCCAGCGAGTGCAGCAAGGTGGAGGTTCAAATGGTTCAAATGGCTCTGAGCACTATGGGACTTAACATCTATGGTCATCAGTCCCCTAGAACTTAGAACTACCTAAGGACATCACACAACACCCAGCCATGACGAGGCAGAGAAAATCCCTGACCCCGCCGGGAATAGAACCCGTGAACCCGGGCGTGGGAAGCGAGAACGCTACCACACGACCACGAGCTACGGGCAAGGTGGAGGTTCCCGGCTGTTTTGAGGTGGCATTATGTGTGGCCGACGTACGAGGCTGGTGGTAGTGGGAAGCGCCGTAACGGCTGTACGATACGTGAATGCCATCCTCCGACTGAAAGTGAATCCTATCGGCAGCATATTGGCGAGACATTAGTCTCTATGGACGACAATTCGCGCCCCCATCGTGCACATCTTGTGAATTACTTTCTTCAGGATGACAACATCACCTCACTAGAGTGGCCAGCATGTTCTCCAGACATGATCCCTATCGTACATGCTTGGGATAGATTGAAAAGTGCCGTTTATGGACGACGTGACCCACCAACCACTCTGAGGAATCTACGCCGAATCTCCGTTGAGGAGAGGGACAACCTGGATAAAACAGTGTCTTCATGGGCTTGTAGATAGTAGGCCGCGACCAATACAGGCGTGCTTCAATGCAAGAGGACGTTTTACTGGTATTAGAGATACCGGTATTTACAGCAATCTAGATCATAACCTCTGAATGTCTCGCTGTACGGTGACTGAACATGCAATGTGTGGTTTTCAAGAGCGATAAAAAGGGAGGAAATTATGCTTATGTTGATCTCTACTCCAATTTTCTATATTGGTTCCGGAACTATCGCAACCAAGGTGATGATAAACTTTTTTTATACATACAGGGTGGTCATTTGATCGTGACCAGGCCAAATATCTCATGAAATAAACGTGAAACGAAAAAACTACAAAGAACGAAAGATGTCTAGCTTGAAGGGGGAGAACAGATGGCGCTATGGTTGCCCCGCTAGATGGTGCTGCCATAGGTCAAACGGATATAACTGCGTTTTTTTTTAAATAGGAACCCCCACGTTTTATTACATATTTGTGTAGTACGTAAAGAAATATGAATGTTTTAGTTGGACCACTTTCTTCGCTTTGTGATAGGTGGCGTTGCAATAGTCACAAAAAATATGGCTCACAATTTTAGACGAACCTTTGGTAACAAGTAAGTTTTTTAAATTAAAATACAGATCTTAGTTACGTTTGAACATATTATTTCGGTTGCTCCAATGCGATATGTTGTGGTTGGCTGGAGAGCCAACACCGTGTTACTAGAGGAGGCCGAAAGGCACACGTTTTAGCTCACACAGGCTGGCGTGAGGTCTGGAACAGGACAAAGAAATTAGACTTCAGAAAAACGGACGTAGCTGGTGGAATACTTAACTTTAATCCATAATGATGAGCGTCGGTCTCGACGGTACATGATTCACAATATCAATAGTAACTGATAATGGCGCCTTGCTAGGTCGTAGCAAATGATGTAGCTGAAGGCTATGCTAAACTGTCGTCTCGGCAAATGAGAACGTAAGTAGGCAGTGAACCAACGATAGCAAAGTCGGCTGTAAAACTGGGGCGAGTGCTAGGAAGTCTCTCTAGACCTGCCGTGTGGCGGCGCTCGGTCTGCAATCACTGATAGTGGCGACACGCGGGTCCGACGTATACTAATGGACCGCGGCCGATTTAGAGGCTACCACCTAGCAAGTGTCGTGTCTGGCGGTGACACCACATTCCTCCCCCGCAAATTGGCGTACGGTTGTGGTATAAGGCTTCCGGCCGGCGTGGGGAGGACCCCATGTATGCGACGAGGTGATGAGCATAACAACAGGCCATTCGGACTGCGGGGAGCTAGGAAACGCCGAAAACCTGTTCCAGGGTGCACGCCAACATCCGGTGTATGCGCCCGTAGAGAGACAGGAGGGGCCGAAGGGTCGACCTCCATCGGGCCGGGGCACCCGACGGGCGAAGACGACCCATGGTCCGGAGCGGGCAAGAGTTCCATGTCGGAGGACAACTGGTCCCATGAAGCGATCGGCGGCGCGTGACCCAGGGAGGCGCCTGGCGGCTGCAGCGAAGCGTCCACAGCGGGCGTCGCCGGCGGGAGAACAGGCGGCGGCGGTGGCGGCGCGTCGCCATGGGGCAAAATGGAAGGCAGCGTCGGTAACACCTGGGGCTGAGGCGAACCAGTAGATGGGTCCCCAGGGGGCTGACCGGACGGCACCGTCGCTGAAAGCAGACGGGGAGCGGCAGATCCCGTGCAACGACAGAGGCGCAGCTGATTGAGATGCCGACGCACCAGAGGCCCCCAAAACCAGATACACAGCGCGGCCGAGGCAGCGAAGAATGCGCCCTTCGAGCCAACGCCGTGAACCTCGATAATGGCGATAGTAGACAACGTCGCCTGGAGCAAAAGCAGGTGTCTACCGCTGCACAGGAACCTGATGCGCCGGATGTAGCAAAGACATCAAGGTTCGATGATGACGACCGTGGAGCGACCATCTCGGGGCTGAGAGCAATACGAGGACAAAAAGAGCAATAACGCGTCCTCCAGAGAATGCGACTCTTTCAACTTCAACATCTGTGACTTGAAAGTCCTGACCAATCGTTCAGCGGCACCGTTTGACTGTGGCGAAAACGGCGCGGACGTCAGATGTTGAATACCAATGGCCTTGCAGAATGACTGAAATTCTGCGGACATGAATTGTGGGCCATTGTCGGAAACAATAGTCTGTGGAAGGCCTTCAATGCAAAAGATAGCAGATAACGCTTGGAAGGTGGCAGATGACGTCGTGGAAGACATCCGGACAACAAAATGAAAATTACTGAATGAATCCACCACAATCAACCATCGAGCAGTCCAGAATGGACCAGCAAAATCGATGTGTAAGCGGCCATGGCTTTTGGCCATGCAAAGAATTTCCGCGGTGGTGCTGATTGTTGTTCGGCACACACCATGCAAGAAGAGCACATATTCGTAATCGCGGCATCGATTCAGAAGCAAGTACAGTGCTGACGAGCAAGTTGTTTCGTTCTCACTATATCCCAATGTCCTTGGTGTAGAAGCTGTAAGACAGAGGACTGTAACGAACGTGGGATCACGACCCTGGACGGAACATTATCAGAACGCAACAGCAAAACACCACGTCGAACAAAAAGAGTCCTTGTGAGCAAAAACTCGGCGAGCCAACGGGTCCTCAATCCGTGACTTTGACAACGGCCATTGTGTAGCAACAAAACGCAGAACGGTAGCAAGGACAGGGTCGGCAGCTGTGGCTGTAGCTACAAGATGAAAATCAATCGGAAACGATTCGACCACGTCATCGGTTTCCGCATCAATGAACATGCGGAGGGATCGAATGCCCTATCCTTAGCAACAGGCAAGCGGGACAATGCATCGGCGTTTCCATGCTTAGCAGTGGACCGATACAAGATATCGTAGCGGTACTGCGAGAGGAAAATAGACCACCGAATGAATTTCTGTGCTGTACATGGAGGTACAGGCTTGGTAGGATGAAAAAGCGATGCCAAAGGTTTGTGGTCTGTGATTATGGTAAAGTGACGACCATACAAGAAATCATGAAACTTTGTAACACAAAATACGAGAGCCCATGCTTCTTTCTCGATCTGTGAATAATTTCTTTGCGCAGACGAGAGCAATTCGGACGCAAAGGCAATAGGGCGATCGTGCGATCCATCCGTGGGCGCAAGCACAGCACCGATCCCGAAATCCGATGCATCCACCATCAACAAAAGGGGTTTCTGGGGATCGAATGGCGTAAGGCAAGTATTGGAAAGGAACGCCGATTTAAACTGGCGAAAAGCGCGGTCGCATTCCGTCGTCCAGACGAACGGAACACCTATACGGCGTAAGCGATGAAGCGGAGCTGAAATGGAAGAGGCGTGTGGAACATATCGGTGATAATAGTAGATTTTTCCCAGCACACTCTGTAGCTGCGTCAAATTCTGCGGCGAAGGCAAGTCTTGTATGGCACGGAGGTGATCGGGACTGGGATGTATGGATTGGGCATTGAGTACATGTCCCAGGTATGGCAAGTCACGAGCAAAAAACACACATTTGTCCTTCCGCAAGCGATGACCATTTTGTCGCAAGACCTGAGATAATGTTCTGAGATTGGCTAAACGTTCGTCTTCCGTCTTTCTGGAGATCACAATATCGTCCAGATAGTTTGCTGCAGTAGGGACCGACACACAAACAGTTTGTAGATATTGCTGAAACAATGCAATGGCGGATGCACACCCGAATGGCAGTTGTTTGAATCGACACAAACCAAGATGCGAGTTAACCACCAAAACGCGCTGGGATTCTTCGTCCACTGGTGTTTGCAAGTTCGCATCTGCTAGGTCCAACTTCGAAAAATATTTACTCGGGCACTGTTTGTCAAAAAGATCTTCCGGGCGGGGTAAAGGAAAAGTTGCAATCAGTAGTTGTGGATTTATTGTTGCCTTGAAGTCCACACAAAGTCTAAATTTTCCGGAACGTTTTGGCAAAATTACTAAGGGTGATACCCAGAGAGAAGCCTGCACACGTTCAATTACACCTTGTGATTCGAAATCGTATAATGTTTTTGCGACCTCATCACGCAATGCGTGGGGAACATTGCGCACTCTGAAAAATTTCGGTTGCGCGTTTACTATCAGTTCCAAATGTGCTTTATAGTTCTTAGCGCAACCGAGGCATGGTGCAAAAATGTCTGCAAAATCTTCACATAGACGAGAAACACTGTCTGAAGGCACAGTCTAGTTCGCTGATAGGACCGGATTTACTATAGACGACAACTGAAATAAATCGAAACCAAACCAGTTCATTGCAGAAAAAGAACGAAGTTCGTAAAAAGACACAAGTTTTGTTTGTCCTTTGTATGTTGCAAGAAGGCTGCACTGTCCTCACACAGGGTTCTCTTGACCTGAGTAGCTAGTTAACTTAACATTTGCGGCACTGTTTGTAAGTGTCTTGATTGATCAGTGAAACTGCAGCTCCGGTATCGAGCGGGAATGGTATTACTGTGCCGTTAATGTACAAGTTTATTGTCCTGCTGACGACAAGAGCGACTGTCTCATGCAACGTGAACTGACACTGGTACAAAATCATTTGTGACTTGACGGGAGTTCCGGCGATGTCGATGCACACTATTTGTGGGATGAACACAGTCACTGTTAGAGAGAGTGGCACTGGGCGGAGCGGAATGAACTACATGAATTTCCATGGGTGAAGTTTCACGAGCCGGAGTATCCTTGGTTCGATTCTGATTCCGGCGCGAAGCAAAGGGCCTGGAATGGTTTTGAGCTTCCGATCTCAGCTTTTTCTGGCAAACACTCTGAACATGTCCTTTTTTATTACAATAAAAGCAAATAGCTTGGCGTGACGGGCAATTCTCACACGAATGTCTAGTAGCGCACCACGGGCATGATTTTAGCACTGCATTTGCTTGCCGGCGCTGCACAGGTGGCTGAGAGCTTGGCGGCAGCGGCGCAGGTGGGCGCAAGGACTGTTTACTGTTCCGTGCAGCTCGCCCGGCGGGCTGGTTAACCTGACACATGGGTGGCGAAGTTTCAAATGATTCCTGACCAAAGTCAAGTGCGTCCTGCCGATCCAATACGTCCATCACTTGTTGAAGGGAGGTATTGACTAGTTTCAAAATCTGTTTCCTTATACAAACATCAGAAACGTTCTGTGCAATTTCATCACATACCATAGTATCTGAATAAGGGAGTCCACAATGACACTAAAAAGCACAATCCCTAGTAAGGCCTTGCAAGGATGCAACCCACTCCCGATTAGTCTGACCTGCCGGACGTTTTGTACAAAAGAAGGTATACCTTTTCGCAACTACATTGACTGATTCTTTGAAATATGCATCTAATGCAGAAAAAAGTTCTTCGTAGGACAGAGTTGCGACGTCGCGTCAGGGAAATAATTTGACTATCACAGGGTACGTGTTCACCCTGACTCATGATAACAAAAAGGCTGCCGCTCGTTACCTTGAATTCTGTAGGCGGCAAGATGGAATCCAAATTGGCCTTCCAGTGCAGCATCAAAATGTCGAAAAGTTGGTGCAACTGTGTGTTGTGGCTGCGTTAGCGGTGGAGCGTCTGCTGCCGCATCGTTTTGCATTGCACGTTGACCCAGGACCAGCTGTCCAAGGGCATCCAGTAAGGCCTGCGTCTGTTGATTCTGTAAGCGATAAAATTCGGACAGTACATCTGGAGATTGTGCCGAAGCCATTACACTAGTAAATCAGGGCAATATCGATAAGAACGGGGTTTTGCCTCGTCGCCAATGTTGTGGTAGGCAGGAGAGCCAACACCGTGTTACTAGAGGAGGCCGAAAGGCACACGTTTTAGCTCACGCAGGCTGGCGTGAGGTCTGGAACAGAACAAGGAAATTAGACTTTAGAAAAACGGACGTAGCTGGTGGAATACTTAACTTTAATCCATACTGATGAGCGTCGGTCTTGACGGAACATGATTCACAATATCAATAGTAACTGATAGGTCGTAGCAAATGACGTAGCTGAAGGCTATGCTAAACTGTCGTCTCGGCAAATGAGAACGTAAGTAGGCAGTGAACCATCGCTAGCAAAGTCGGCTGTACAACTGGGGCGAGTGCTAGGAAGTCTCTCTAGACCTGCCGTGTGGTGGCGCTCGGTCTGCAATCACTGATAGTGGCGACACACGGGTCCGACGTATACTAACGGACCGCGGCCGATTTAAAGGCTACCACCTAGCAAGTGTGGTGTCAGACGGTGACACCACACGATACATGTACCTATGTGAACTTATCATTTCTGAGAACGCATGCTGTTACAGCGTGATTACCTGTAAATACCACATTAATGCAATAAATGTTCAAAATGATGTCCGTCAACCTCAATGCATTTGGCAATACGTGTAACGCCATTCCTCTCAACAGCGAGTATTTAGCCTTCCGTAATGTTCGCACATGCATTGACAATGCGCTGACGCATGTTGTCGGTGGATCACGATAGCAAATATCGTTCTACCTTCCCCACAGAAAGAAACCCGGGGACGTCAGATACGGTGAACGTGCGGGCCATGGTATGGTGCTTCGACGACCAATCCACCTGTCCTAAAATATGCTGTTCAATACCGCTTCAAGCGCATGCTAGCTGTGTGCCGGACATCCATCATGTTGGAAGTACATCGCCATTCTGCCACGCAGTGAAACATCTCGTAGTAACATCGGTAGAACATTGCGTAGGAAATCAGCATACATTGAACCATTTAGATTGCCATCGATATAATGGGGGCCAATTATCCTTCCTCCGATAATGCCGCACCATACATTAACCCGCCAAGGTCGATGATGTTCTGCTTGTCGCAGCCATCGTGGATTTTCCGTTGCCCAATAGTGCATGCTATGCCGGTTTACGTTACCGCTGTTGGCGAATGACGCTTCGTCGCTAAACAGAACGCGTGCAAAAAATCTTCATCGTCCGGTAATTTCTCTTGTGCCTAGTGGCAGAACTGTACACGACCTTCAAAGTCGTTGCCATGCACGTGGTGCATAGAAATAAGGTACGGGTGCAATCGATGTTGATGTAGCATTCTCAACACCGACGGTTTTGAGTTTCCAGATTCTCACGCAATTTGTCTGCTACTGATGTGCGGATTAGCCGCGACAGCAGCTAAAACACCTACTTGGGCATCATCATTTGTTGCAGAGCGTGGTTGGCGTTTCACATATGGGTGAACACTTCCTGTTTTCTTAAATAACGTAACTATACGGCGAACGGTCCGGACATTGGATGATATCCTCCAGGATTCCGAGCAGCATACATAGCACCCGCCCGTTGGGCATTTTGATCGCAATAGCCATACATCAACACGATATCGACCTTTTCCGCCGTTGGTAAACGGTCCATTTTAACATCGCACTGACGGAATGTTACGTGATACCACGCAATTATACGTCTGTGACTATTATAGCGCCATCTATCACAAAGCGAAAAAAGTGGTCCAACTAAAACATTCATATTTCTTTACGTACTACACGGATATGTAATAAAGATGGGGTTTCCTATTAAAAAAAAAAAACAATTGATATCCGTTTGACCTACGGCAGTGCTATCTAGCGGGCCAAACATAGCGCCATCTGGTTTCCCCCGTCAATCTAGACGAGTTTCGTTCTTTGTAGTTCTTTCGTTTGATGCTTATTTCGTTTCGTAAGATATTTGTCCCGGTCACTATCAGTGGACCATATATATATGAGTGAGAGAGAGTGAATGAATGAGAATGTGTGTGTGTGTGTGTGTGTGTGTGTGTGTGTGTGTGTGTGTGTATCTGCGTGTGTGTGCGTGTTGACCCATTACCATTACCGTACAGGGCATATTTGCTAGTATCTCTCCACGGAGTCTAGGCAGGACACACTTGCGTGCGTAGCAGACAGGCACCACCGAGCACGTACAGTACATTACGTGGGCGGCCAGCTTTTACGACCAGGTGGACGCGGGACCGTTTCCTGCGCTGTCCGTCCAAGGAGTGCGACAAACCACTGCTCGGACACCTGCGCTCTCAAGGACTCGCCTCCGCTGCTGACGGCCTTTCCTTTTATGACGCACGTAGTGGGTGGCGAGGGCTTCAAGCCGGGTCATTGCTCAGGAAACCACCGCGCCCGAGAGCCGCAGCGGTCAGCTAAGGAGAATTCTCTTGCTAGCAATGCTTATGTGCGACTCCGCTAAACTGCTAATTTAACTGTGCCGAGAGCGAAATACAGCGACTCTCAGCAACCACTATTCTTTATTTCGTGCTACGCACGGGAAATTATGTCGATTGTATGGTGGGGAGTCTGTTTCAGAACAAATCTGTGGACACGATGGAATAGAACCTTCACAAAATAACTTCGAAGATGTGTCCTCGTTTCTATCATGACGTTCAGTCGTCCAGTCCTTATACAACTTCAGTTACTACAGATAGGGGCTGACGGAACACAGTGATGCTTGGAATCTCAGCATAAACATGGCAGAAACGTTCCCAACATTCGACACCAGTTACCGTAATAGCCTCTCTTGCTGCGCATTGGAATTACAACCATTCCTCAGTTTGTTTATGCATAAAAAATGGCGATAGTGGCTTGCTAATTGTATGTGCAGTTTGACGCACCAGAGCTACTGTAGTAGGTTATGATGTATGTGTGCGCATCTATACTTAGGCTGAAATGCATTAGATGAAAGAAAAGTTTCCTTTATCTGCGCTATAAGAGCTGAAAAAAAGTAAATTTTAAGTTATAGGTCTCTCCACAAATTTGACCTTACGAATTCTGTTGTCAGCGCCGCAAGCAGTCGGACAGCTACGATTTCTACATTCCAATGGGCAATTCTGCACATTAATGTGACGAACTGGAGGCAAGAGGACTTGGTTGCGTCCTAGACTGTCAAGACTCGCGTCTGTCAAACAATTTGATGGTGATGCAGGGTGATTTCCCAATTCATGTAGTCTAATAATGGCCTTTTGGTTCATTTGATCTAACCATCACAGAATGTATACATTCCAAGTACATTTTGTTCGACTTTAGTTATGACAGTCTTCGTTAAAAATACAGTAAGCATAAAAGTAAGGCAGGAAGTCCATTAACGTGACCATATATGAAGTAAGACTTTAAAGCGTTGTACATGACATTAAGAGTTGAATGAGCCGTTGTTTTGTTTGCTTCTTGTTTCAATTTACTTTAAAGAGTATTATTGTGGCATTTCTTTGTGATGTCGTGCAATAGTGTCCTAATAATTCTTAATTTCCTTTTCTGCTTCAGATTATTAATTTTTAATTTCAACTCAAAGTTGCTTGTATGTGCAAACAATTAAAATATTTTGTGAGTAATTTTTGTCTTTCATTCTATACTCCTTGCATACTGAGGATTTAGTCATATGTAGATGTAATTTCTGATCATTTTAGTATTTTCATATTAATACCATAATTTACATATACTATTGAAATACGCTACCCATTGAGATCTCTACGTAATGTACTGTGAAAATGCTAAGTGAATGAGAGTGAATCATTTGACATACAGTAACTTCTGTGTACTTCTTATTAAATTTGATTCCTGTTGCGCATTTTTCCTAGCTCTTTGACTCAGTTAAATCGTAGCTGGCAATTTTTAATTTTTCCCTCTGTTAGAGGGTGTTCGGTGTGGCTCTCACGACCAGAGACGTTAAAGCTGGCAAAACAACAAGTCGTCAAAGAGAAGTAGTACCTTAATTTCTTTCATTTCTTAAATTTTTGTGGACAGCTCGCCAAGACTGCATGTGCCACTGGTATTAGAAACTACATCACTATTCTTTCCATGGATATTCGAACACGGTTAAAGTGAAAGACAGTGTGCTTCTGATGAATAGCTCCAATTTCCAGCAGTGTGAAAGTAATGAAACACAACGAATTTCTGGAAGTGTCAAATTCACCAACTTCGTCACAGGCTGTCGAGTGTGAATCGTGGTGTAATACTGGGGTATTTAAACGCTACTACCGAAATGGAAACTTGCAGCTTTTCAGCTGCCCTGGTGCAAGTACTTGACCACTAGATCATCGAGGCCTCCCGCAAGTCCACATGCTGGCACAGTGCAGACTATGACCCGCTACAGCTGCTAGTTTAGGAAATATGTTTCAACTGTTTCTTGATATTCTGCCGCGCGTATAGTTCCGGTTAATTTGTACTATAGATCCCAACGTCCAGTCAAGTCCAGGACTATATTGTGCAACTTGCTGCAATATTTGTTCAGACTCGTAGCCGTCATTAGATTCAGCCGATCATATCCAATTCGTATATGACATATGTGTCGCTTACTGACGAGACTGAATAAAACTTTACATTTCAGTTGCAACCAACTGAAACGTTTCATATATCGCTTATTGCCAAAGAGTTTGTCTTTTCATCGAGAAAATACTTATTTAAGTATCCTGTAACTGATGATGAAAGCACAGGTTTCGGATTGTGAAAAAATGAAAGAAAAATGCCCTGTAAGCCGGGTTATTAAACGAAATCATCACAAGAACGTCCAGTTCTTGTTAGTTTTATCAGGCTCCTCTGTTAGCTATACTCAGTTTCATCACATAAGGTGTTTGATAATCATAGAAAACACATATGTCTTTATTTCCAAACGAGAGGTGAAATATCAATTTTCATAAATTCACCTTTAAAAATTTTGTAATGTAACGAATCATTTTCTTAAAAGCTTTCATCCTCTGTTTTTCCCCCTTAGTGGTTGAACTTCCAAAAATACTGAAATACGCATCTTTTTTTAAATTTAATACTGAGAAACCAAGTGCCAGTTTTCGTATTTCTAGTTTCATATCGACATACTTTCAAAAAGCCTTTCATCCCCTACTACACTTCCTTAAAGGTTGAGTATCTAAAAGCAATGAAATGTGTATTTTTTATTTCTAACAGAGAAGAATACAAATTTTCGTATATTTACCTTCGAAAGTGCTTGCATACTGAAATACTTCCACAAAAATTTTCACCCCTACTTGAACCCCATGAGTGTTCAATTTTCCAAAGCAGTGTAACAAAGAATTTTCGTAGACTGAGCTTTAAATTATTTTCACAATGAAATATTTCATTAAAAGAAAAGCCAATAGCAGTGGAATCCTCGAAAACACTCCAACAATACATTTTTATTTATAATCGAAGAGTCAGATTCAAAATTTATAGATCTAGCTTTAAAAATAGTTTAGTAGTTACGTAACGGAGATTTATTTTCGATAAAATTTCAACCCCTGTTTCACTTCTATAGATCTTAATTTACAAAAATTTTTGTAAATTTGTGGTAAGATCTTATGGGACCAAACTGCTTAGGTCATCGGTCCTTAAGCTAAGACACTATTTAATCAAACTAGCTTACGCTAAGGACAGCACACACACCCATGACCGAGGGAGGACTCGAACCTCCGACGGGGGGAGCCATGCCGACCGTGAAATGAAATGAATCGATGATTTCAGCCGTTAACAGAAATATTAAAAAAGGTAGGACGATTTTTCTGTTTAGAAAAAGTGACAAAAAGCACATTTCTAAGTACTTGACGGCTCAGCACAAAGGATTTATCTTCAGTACAGATAGTGTTGGGGATCAGTGGACAAAGTTCAAAACCATCGTACAATATCCATTACATGAGTATGTGCCAAGAAGATCGTAGGAGATGGAGAATAGCCACTGTGGTACACCAACCGAGTTAGAAAACTGCTGCGTAAGCAAAGGGAACTTCACAGCAAATATAAATATAGCCAAAGCCTTGTAGACAAACAAAAATTACGCGAAGCGAAATGTAGTGTGAGGAGGGCAATGCGAGAGGCGTTCAATCAGTTCGAAAGTAAAGTTCTATGTACTGACTTGGCAGAGAATGCTAAGAAATTTTGATCTTATCTCAAAGCGGTAGGTGGATCAAAACAAAATGTCCAGACACTCTGTGACAAAAATGGTACTGAAACAGAGGACAAAATGGTAGATATCGAAATAGACGACAGAGGAATAGAGAAACAAAATCGCTCAAAAGAGCAGAGGCCGCTGGACTTGATGGGATACCAGTTCGATTTTACACAGAGTACGAGAAGGAACTTGCCCCCTTCTTGCAGCGGTGTACCGTAGGTCTCTAGAAGAGCGTAGTGTTCCAAAGGATTGGAAAAGGGCACAGGTCATCCTCGTTTTCAAGAGGGGACGTCGAACAGATGTGCACAACTATAGACCTATATCTCTAACGTCGATAAGTTGTAGAATTTTGGAACATGTATTATGTTCGAGTATAATGACTTTTCCGGAGACTAGAAATCTACTCTGTAGGAATCAGCATCGGTTTCGAAAAAGACGATGGTGTGAAACTCAGATCGCGCTGTTCGTCCACGAGACTCAGAGGTTCCTTGACTTCCGCACAGTCGTTTAATGAACAAAGTAAGTTCATATGGACTATCAGACCAATTGTGTGATTGGATTGAAGAGTTGCTGGATAGGAGAACGCAGCATGTCATTCTCAATGGAGAGAAGTCTTCAGAAGTAAGAGTGATTTCAGGTGTGCCGCAGGGGAGTGTCATAGGACCATTGCTATTCAGAATATACATAAATGACCTTGTGGATGACATCGGAAGTTCACTGAGGCTTTTTGCGGATGATGCTGTAGTGTACCGAGAGGTTGTAACAATGGAACAATGTACTGAAATGCAGGAGGATCTGCAACGAATTGACGCATGGTGCAGGGAATGGCAATTGAATCTCAATGTAGACAAGTGTAATGTGCTGCGAATACATAGAAAGAAAGACTCTTTATCATTTAGCTACTATATAGCAGGTCAGAAACTGGAAGCAGTTAATTCCATAAATTATCTGGGAGTACGCATTAGCAGTGATTTAAAATAGAATGATCATATAAAGTTGATCGTCGGTAAAGCAGATGCCAGACTGAGATTCATTGGAAGAATCCTAAGGAAATGTAATCTGAAAACAAAGGAAGTAGGTTACAGTACACTTGTTGGCCCACTGCTTGAATATTGCTCACCAGTGTGGGATCCGTACCAGATAGGGTTGATGGAAGTGATAGAGAAGATCCAACGGAGAGCAGCGCACTTCGTTACAGGATCATTTAGTAACCGTAAAAGCGTTACGGAGATGATAGATAAACTCCAGTCGAAGACTATGCAGGAGAGACGCTCAGTAGTTCGGTACGGGCTTTTGTTGAAGTTTCGAGAACATACTTTCACCGAGGAGTCAAGCAGTATATTGCTCCCTCCTACGTATATCTCGCGAAGAGACCATGAGGATAAAATCAGAGAGATTAGGGCCCACAAAGAGGCATGCCGACAATCTTTCATTCCACGAACAATAGCAGATGTCAGTAGAAGGGAGAACCGATAGAGGTATTCAAAGTACCCTCCGCCACACACCGTCAGGTGGCTTGCAGAGTATGGATGTAAATGTAGATACGGCATTGTGGGCCAGGAGTCCCGCATTTGGGTAAATTCGGCCGCCGAGTGCAGGTACTTATTGCGTTCGACGTCAAACTGGGCGACTTGCGCGTCGGAGATGGTGATGAAATGATGATGATGACATCACAACACCCAGCCGCTGAGCGGAGAAAATCTCCTGCCCCAGCCGGGAATCGAACCCGGGCCCCTTGGCGTGGCATTCCGCCACGATGACCACTCAGCTAACGGGGGCGGACGCGCGGGCCGTGACAAGACGCCCAAGACCGCGCAGCTACCCCGCGCAGCCAATTTCAAAATTGCTGGTGAAAGTATATCTTCATTTCTGATCGAGAAACCAGATTCCGATTTTCTTAGATCTAGCTTCAAAAGTAAATGAATAGGGCCGTTGTTTTGAAAACCCTATTTTATTCTTTTATCGGTGGTATTTCGAAAAATTCCTTCTTAAACGACGCCTATGGTATAAGATCAAGTCCGTCTGCAAGTCCTTAGTGGTTTGTGCTGGGCGATGATGAGTCACAAAGTCTGTGGCTGGGGACATTGCCTTTTGTATACAGATAAACTACCAGACACAAATGTCATTGCTTTCAAAAATATTTCTTTGGATCTAAGTCGAATAAAGGTACCTGGATTAGAAATTCCTTCTTAATTATCAAGATCATACGGAGAGAAAACAACTGTAGAACTGGTAAGCGAGATATATGAGGCATTAGACTGCTGTGGATATTGCTCGTCAATATTTTATAAAGTTTTAGTGTTCAGTTATTTATTTAAAAGATTATTTGTGTTAATATTTGCTGTAAAATTAACTTATCAGTGGATTTTCATTAATCTCAGTATTTCTTCCTTTGTTATTGACTCGAGTGGTCTGTTATTCGTGAGTGTGCGTACGTCGTTCACACAAGTCTCACGCCTCAGTAGTGTGTTTACTTTTACGGGCGTGCGACTTCAGTTGTATCGGTTATAAAGCTAAGTACTAGCATATCTGTGCACTGTTTCGCAGTTTTCAAATTTAATAATTTTCTACGGTGTTTCGTGCTGTTTGTGGCAAAATAACGATTTAATAAGCTTTTGGAAATGTTCACTCGGTTTTTTTCTTTTTTTTTTTTTCTTTTTGACAGTTTTCTGTGCGTTGTAGTCGTTTAGTAAGTTTCGTTTGCGTTTTAGTTTTCAACTGACTTTTCTTATTCTTTCTAGCGAAATATTTCAGTAATATTATCATTCACTGTTTTAACACTGTTGCGTGTTCCAGTTGTCACTTGAATTTTCGGTTTTAGCTGTGAAATTTATTGGTATTGGTATTAGTCGTGGTGTAGTAGCATTAATGAAAATAGTTGCTTTATTAGCAGAGAGAGAATTTCGAGACCACTATTGTTAGTTCTATAAATAGTCCTACTGGTGTAAGTGAACTTAGGTAAATTAGACGTATAGTTTGTTTTCAGTAACTGTAAGATTTTACCATGAGTGAGAAGTGTGGGCTCTGTCGTAGGTTTTTTCAAAGTATTTTCATTGGGGGGGGGGGGCGGGGGATGCAGTAGGGAAGCCAGTGGGCATTTTAGCGAGATTCTCTACTGGGAGATGCAGCATCTGTGGTAGAAATAAGTTGATATAGGAGCAGGAGCGTAATATCTGTGCCCTTAAAGCGCAGTTACAACACGCAAAGGAGGGACTAGATAGGTTCAGGAGGGTAAAGGGTTCTGGGGAATGTGAACTGGCTGCTGGCAAGAAGTCAGTTATACAGTTATACTTTGCATGTATGCAATAGACTTGACCATCTGTCAGAGTTGAATGGAGAGGAGGGTTTCGCAGCAGCAGTCCTCAGCGGTTACGCCTAGTTCAGTTGCAAAGTCCAACACAAAGAAGAAGGTTCTGCTGTTAGGTAGTTCGCACGGTAGAGGTGTGGGCCAGCAGTTGCAGGAAATGTTGGGAAGTGAGTACCAGGTCACCAACGTTGTGAAGCTTAGTGCAGAGTTAGCTAAAGTGACTGACAGCATAGGGGAGTTACCTAGGAAGTTTACGAAGGAGGATCGGACAGTGGTAGCGGGTGGAGCAAGGAATAGTTTTCATAGGGACGGGCAATATGATGTAGATGGTGACCTGTAAAGGTAGCTACTCAAACTGGTGGCACTAAGCTGCATTTCGTGCAATTGTTTCAGCGACATCATGATCGGCCTCATCTTAATGTGGCTGTTAGGCGCGTTAACATGGGGCTGGAGAAGGCACTGTTGGCAGAGGGCGTGGGTAGACTGGGTTTCACGAGGTATAAGCCTGACCCTCAATAGGGGGCGGGGGGGGGAGGGGTGGCAAAGCTTATAGTGTAGTGGGTGGTAGTAGGATCGCTTATGGGAAAATTCCTTTAACAGTTGGTGTTAAAGGTGCATCTTTTGTGGACTTAAGTCAGCTGACAGGTATACCTGCTTGAAGGAATTCCCTGTAACAAAGGCTCACCTTCAGAGAACGTCATATTTCCAAAAAGGGAAGGAATTAGCATATCTCGTGAAAATATAATGGGCGTTAGAGTTGAAGTTAGTGAACTGCATATTGATGTTGACTCCACATAAATAGTTAGAAAATTCAGAGGCTACATTTACCAGAATACAGATTAGCTAATTGTTTTTCAAGGAGTTCATTGTGGGGTGGGGGAGTGGTTATGTAAGTAAAAAACAGTATTCCGCTTGAGTCCATAGATGTTTGACGGCCTTGCACTTAATAGAAATTTGAATGCTATGCAGGGGCAGTTGAATTTAGTGAAACTAAACTTCTAATTGTTATTGTTTATAAGTCCCCTAACTCCAGAGCATTTTTGCTCAAGCTAGAGAGGGTTCTTGTTTTACTTTATAGGAAGTACCAGAAATTAGTTACATGTGGTGACTTCAGTATTAGTTATGTATATGATGATGCAAGAAAAAGGATTTTGGCAGATCCCCTAAATTCATGTGATCCGATGAAGATTGTGTTTTTTCCAGCTAGGGTGCAGGGGAACCGTAGCACAGCCATAGGCAATATTTTAATTCATTCTTCATTACTACACTACTGGCCATTACAATTGCTACACCACGAAGATGACGTGCTACAGACGCGAAATTTAACGGACAGAAAGAAGATGCTGTGATATGCAAATGATTAGCTTTTCAGAGCATTCACACAAGGCTGGCGCCGGTGGCGACAACTACAACGTGATGACATGCGGAAAGTTTCCAACCGGTTTCTCATACACAACCAGCAGTTGACCTGCGTTGCCTGGTGAAACGTTGTTGAGATGCCTCGTGTAAGGAGGAGAAATGCGTACCATCAAGTTACTGACTTTGATAAAGGTCGGATTGTAGCCTAATGCGATTTCGGTTTATCGTACCGCGTCATTCCTGGTCACGTTAGTCGAGATCCAATGACTGTTAGCCGAATATGGAATCGGTGGGTTCAGGAGGGTAATACGGAACGCCTTGCTGGATCCCAACGTCCTCGTATTACTAGCAATCGAGATGACAGTCATCTTGTCCGCATGGCTGTAACGGATCGTGCAACCATGTCTCTATCCCTGAGTCAATAGATGGGGACGATTGCAAGACAAAAACCATCTGCACGAACAGTTCGACGACGTTTGCAACAGCATGGACTATCGGCTCGGAGACCATGGCTGCGGTTACCCTTGACGCTGCATCACAGACAGGAGCGAATGCAATGGTGTACTCAACGACGAACCTGGGTGCACGAATGGCAAAACATCATTTTTATCGGATGAATCCAGTTTCTGTTTACTGCATCATGATGGTCGCATCCGTGTTTGGCGACATCGGGGTAAACGCACACTGGAAGTGTGTATTTGTCATCGCCATACTGGCGTATCACCCGGCGTCATGGTATGGGGTACCATTGGTTACACGTCTCGGTCACCTCTTATTCGCATTGACGGCACTTTGAATAGTGGACATTACATTTCAGATGTGTTACGACCCGTGGCTCTACCCTTCATTCGATCCCTGCGAAACCCTACATATCAGCAGGATAATGCACGACCGCTTGTTGCAGGTCCTGTACGTGCCTTTCTCGATATAGAATATGTTCGACTGCTGCCCTGGCCTGCACATTCTCCAGATCTCTCACCAATTGAAAACGTCTGGTCAATGGTGGCCGAGCAACTGGCTCGTCACAATACGCCAGTAACTACACTTGATGAACTGTGGTATCGTGTTGAAGCTGCATGGGCAGCTGTACCTGTACACGCCATCCAAGTTCCGGTTGACTTAATGCCTAGGTGTATCAAGGCCGTTATTATGTCCAGAGGTGGTTATTCTTGGTACTGATTTATCAGGATCTATGCAACCAAATTGCGTGGAAACGTAATTACGTGTCAGTTCTAGTATAATATATTTTTCCAATGAATACCCGTTTATCATCTGCATTTCTTCTTGGGATAGCAATTTTAGTAGATGGGCATTCTGTCAGTAAAAGGGTGAATATCCTTTCAGACCATGGTGCACAAGTTTTAACAGTAAAAGGGTTTTGTACTCAAACAAATGTCACATATAATTACAAACTATGTAGGGCAGCTAATCCAGAAGCAATAGAGAGTTTTTTAATCCTCGTCAAGGAATATAGTTGCAGAATGTTTACAGTGCTGATGACATAGATGGCAAATATAATGCTATCCTGAACTCATTTCTCATGCTCTTTGAGAGTTGCCTTCCATTAGAACGTTCTAAACGGGGTACTAGCAGTAAAAGGTAGCCTGTGTGGCTGACTAGTGGGCTAATAATTTCATGTAGAACAAAGAAGGAATTATATAAAAATATTAGAAGTAGTCACAATCAAGCTGCAGTAGCACATTACTAACAGTATTATAAGGTGCTTAAAAATGTTATTAGGAACGCAAAAAGTATACCATATGGTTAGTTGTGAAGAAAGTGTCTGGTGAGCAATACAAGGTCGACGATATAAAGTAAGTTCGCAGTAAAAATATTCTGTTAGTGATAAACCAGATATATGTACAGTATTTAACAATCATTTTCTGAGAATTGCTGGTGAAATAAATAAAAATTTATTTTCTGCAGGGAATCATAGGACTCTTGACAAATTCTTCTCTGAGATTGATGTCTGAAATACTCCTCTGTGATACAGACAATGGGGAGACTGAGTCAGTAATTAAATCACTGAAGACGACTCTCATGGATATGACGGAGTGCCTAGCAGAATATTAAAGTACTGTGCTGTACATGTTAGCCCCGTATTTAGCCATTTCTGTAATTTTTCCTTTAGGAAAGGTCAGTTACATGAACGATGAAATACGCAGTAGTCAAGCCGCTTTATAAAAAGGAGAAAGGGGTAATGCAGACAATTTTAGATCTATTTCTGTGCCATCAGTGTTTTCTAGAGTTATTGAAAAGGCTGTGTATGTAAGGATAATTGATCATTTTATATCACACGATTTGCTATCAAATGTAAAGTTTGTCTTTAGAAGTCGTTTAACAACTGAAAATGCTATATTCTCTTATCTTTGTGAGGTACTTGATGGTTACACAAACGGTTTCGAACGGTAGGCATGTCTTTTGATTTAACTAAGGTGTTCGATTGCGTTGATCACAAAATATTGCTCCAGAAGTTGGACCATTACAGAATACAGGAAGTAGCACACAATTGGTTCACATCTTACCTTAGCAACACACAGTAAAAAGTCGTTATTCACAGTGTTGAGGGTGACTGTGATGTAGGGTGAGTGTGGGGTACTGTCAAAATGGGAGTGCCCCAGGGATCAGAGTTCTGGCCACTCCTGTGCCTTACTTATATAAATGACATGCCCTCTAGTATTACAGCTAACTCTAAAATATTTATGTTGCTGACGGCATTAGTTTGGTGGTAAAGGATTTTGTGTTCAACATTGGCTCGGCTTCAAATAGTGCAGTTCATGACATAAGTTCATGGCTTGTAAAAAAAAAATAATGCTAAATCATAGTAATACTCAGTTTTTACAGTTTCGAACCTACAGTTCAACAAGACCGGACGCTTTAATTTCACAGAAGCGGCATGTGATTAGTAAAACTGAGCAGTTCAAATTTCTAGATGTTCAGATAGATAGTAAACTGTCGTGGAAAGCCCACGTTTAGGATCTTTTTCAAAGGCTTAATGCTGCCATTTTTACTGTTCGAACGGTGTCTGATGTTAGTGGCCATTCGACACGAAAATTATTCTGCTTTGCTTATTTTCATTCGCTTATGTCGTATGGTACTACATTTTGGGGTAACTGTTCCCATTCTAAAAGCATATTTTTGGCTCATAAACGGACGGTTCGGACAATAAGTGATGTAAGTTCACGAACCTCTTGTCGACCCCCGTTCGCGTGTCTGGGTATTTGGACATGGGCCTATCAATATATAATCCTTAGTCATTTCTTGTTAACAATATTAGCTTATTCCTAAGAATAAGGAGCTTTCACTCAGTTAATACAAGGTAGAAATCAAATCAGCATTTGGATAAACTTCACTAAATTTTGTGCAGGAGTTGTGCAGTATACTGCTGCATCTATTTTCAATAAGCTACCACAAGAATTCAAAAATCCTAACAGTAGCCCACGCGTTTTCAAATCGAAACTGAAGAGTGTCCTCATGGGTCACTGCTTCTATTCTGTCGAGGATTTCCTAGAAAAATTAAGCTGATTCTTGATGTATTGTTGACAGCATTACTTAAAGTAATAGCTTGAATTTGTTCAGGTTCATAAACGTTTTGTTTTTATCTGTTATTACTTTTACGTTGTAATTTCATGTACTTACACATTTCATGACCTTGAAGATTTGCTCCGCAATTTGGTACTAGGGAACTTGATGTATACATAAATAAATAAAATCAGATACAAACTTAAAGTTAAGATATTAATGACAGAATCCTAATAATGAAGAAGGAAGGTGGTGACTGGTATGTGTATCACTATGTCACTTATTTCATAAGTCGCCGTCATCAGGCCACCTCTTTACTAACACATATTTGCATAATACTGACTTGAATTGCCTGTGGATGAATGAAGCGTCTGACACAGAAGAAGATTTGTCTGCGTTCACTTATTGCGTAGTAAAGCGAGAGACATTGCTGTCTTTACGATTTATCTTAGAACAAGACCCTCTCCACCCCAGTTACATTAGTTTTAGATTTTAAAAAAGCTTTTTACAATGTTGCCTAGAAAGCACAATTTAAAATTCTCAAGTTTCAAGGACAAAATACGGTAAGGGAATGTTATCTACAACTTCGTGGGAACTGAGATTATATTTACCAGTGTCGAGAATATGAAAAGTAGGACGTAGTTGCGAAAAAAAATGAAATGGAATTGTAATTACCCAGCATGTTATTAAATATGTGCACTGAACGGGCAGTAAAAGAAATCAAAGAGAAAATGAGAAGAAAATGAATATTTAGTCGGACGAAAATATTTTAAGATTTGCTAATAGCTGTGAGGCACACGAATAACCTGATCAGGTGGTTAAATTGGATAGCGTCTACAAAATAAATTACAATAGAAACACGAACAAAAGTGGCAGTGATGAAGGAGCTACGTCTAGAAGTAAGATACTTGACGTATTATATGAGTTCAGATAGTAAGGCAACAAAACAACTGACAATGGCTGAATTAGGGAGAATGTAAAATATATACTAGCAAATCCCAGACAAGCATTTCTTAAAAATAGAACTATTTTAACATGTAAAATTTTTTGTGTTTGGAGGTCTTTTCTGAAATTATTTGTCTGGGGTGAAGTCTTGTGTTTAAGTGAAATGTGAATGATAAACAGGTGTGACGATACAATTGAAACTTTTTAAATACGATGATACCGGAGAATGCTAAAGATTATTTGGGTAGGTCGGATAACTAATGAAGTACTGAATCAAATTGGGGAGAAAATATGGCATATCTTGCGTAAAGGAAGCTATAGATTTATAAGAATTACCCTGAGGCTTCGAGATATAATTAATTTGATAATGACGGAAAGTTTGTGCGTATGAGAGTGGGAGCCTTGGGAATAGTTGTATTAGCTATGCACAGATGAAGAAACTTGCAGAGGACAGCTTAGAGTGAAGAAGTATATTAAAACAGTCGCATGACTAAAGACAACAGTAATATACAAGATTTTACAAAAAAAAATTTCAGTTTACATCTCTATTTTGCCTAAAACAGCGTCTACTCCAGAGGTGATACATTTATGATTGTATTAATTTAATCATTCGTGTGCTGATTGAGGATGGGGTGTGAAGGGCGAAACCAGCTGATAGCAATATGTTTATAAACGTTGTTGATTGAAACTGTGATTTTTAACTATATTGTTCACTGATTCCTCCGTCTAGAAGCAGCAGATGTTTAAATGGCGATAAGAAACAAAAAGCTTATAAATTCTAGCTTTAATTCACACTATACAGCATTATATATCAAGCATTACATTAATTTTTTTAGACTGATTTACGACTGTTACCAGGCAACCCTTACAATAGTCCTCTTCCTGTCTTCAGCTAGGCTTGCATACGTGCTCATAATACCGTCTTAGAGGCCAGCATTTGTTTCCCCAGCTGTTCACATAACAGTGTGTGCCTATACGTCTTCCCGTGATGTCACTACTAAAGGTACACTCTCTCCAGGAAAACTGTGAGGCAAATGACACGGGACTATTTTTATGTCTTTTATAGCAAGAAGTTTACATTATTTTGTAACTCTTGCGCCAAATGTCAGGAGAAATGGCTGAAATTTCATGTTTTTATGCAATTCGCTTAAGAAGAAGATGATTACTTGTTTTACGTGCTATTTTAATAAAATTTGAAAAATTCGATATCAGAGAAGGCGAATAAAACAGCTGCAGGTATTTTGGTAACAGTATTCATTTTGAAGATGTCACACTTCACAGCAAAGGAAAATACTGTTAAACTTAATAGACATTATCGACTGAAGACTTTGGAGGTTCTAGTGACTGACATGAACTATACACATTCTACACTAGCTTAATGTCAGAGGCCGGCCGGAGTGGCGGAGCGGTTCTAGGCACTTCAGTGTGGAACTGCGCGACCGTTACGGTCGTAGGTTCGAATCCTGCCAGGAACATGGGTGTGTGTGATGTCCTTAGGTTGGTTAGGTTTAAGTAGTTTCTAAGTCTAGGGGACTGGTGACCTCAGAATTTAAGTCCCATAGTGTTTAGAGCCAATTGAGCCGGTTTTAAACATCAAAGACGTAAATTTTCAACATTCCCTAAAACCAAAAGCTCAATGGCAATATAAGCAAGTCCTATACCTATTCTTCCAAACATTTCCCGACTGTTTTGAAGTCGGAGTAATATCAGCTTTCACAGTATCAAAACAGGCATGTGTTGCAATGAAGACCACCTAACGAAGACAACCTAGCTGCGGGAGAGTATTTCGACAGGTCGCCGCACGGAATCGACTCGCCAAAGGAAAGGTACTAGTACTAAACATAGATATTAAATTGTGAAATATATTTCTGAGAACGTACATCTGGAGTATAGCACTGTGCGGAGATTATTCCTAGTCTAGGAGCAAAACGGAAATGAGTGAAAAGTTGCAGAGAAAGAATGAGACTGGAATAAATACATCCAAATACATAAAGCTGGATGAATGAGAAAGTCCTGGTCGAAGAATGTGACGAAATTAATGAAATTTTAGTAGGCCACATCACACCTCTCAGACGACTAATGACATGAAGGAAGGGCTGTGTACGAAACTCTTATACTTCTCTTCCTGTTTCATTCACAGATGATTTAAGGAAAGAGAAACTGTGAGTACTTTACTGAAATTCTGAGATTAGGGTACAATGGTTTGCTTACTGGGTCTCCCACTGGAATTGTCGAGTGCATCTTTACTGCCCCTGTACTTGTAGCACAAAACTGTGACATAATACCGTAGCTTTTCTTCAAATCTTCTGTACCTCTTCCACTAACGTAACTCGGTAAGGACGAATAAATACTCAAGAACTAGGCTAACTGGAAACTAAACAGTTTTTTTTCAAGGAACTGGTTTAACAGAATATGCTTCTCTGAATTTTTCTCGTCAATTATGGCATATGCAATGTCCGAGAAAGCGAAAAAAGTCGTAAAATTACTATTCGAAACTGTATTGCTGTAGACGTATATGCACACAATTTTGGCGCTATAATAAAATATTCACGCAAAGAAGTGACGCTCTTTAAAGTGAATCCTGTCTCTTAAGGGGCCTACAATCTCTAATAAATATCTATGATCTGGTTTGAGTGCAAGGGTAATCAAACAATACATGGACTATATCTTTATGCAGTCAATGTGCGCACAAATTTGGAGAAACAAAAAGAAAAATTCTATTAGCAAGAGCAGTAGACACTCTTAAGTATCAAAGAAGGTCGTCTTGTAGGACGACCAAGCCACAGTTGAACACTGGAGCTTAATTCACCATTTCGGCGGAAGAGAACTGGTAAAATCAAAGGAAAGCAAGTCATCTACTCACGCAATCATGTCACCATAGCTTTCCGAAGTCATATACTTGCACATTACGCTAATTACTAAACATCAGGATTTTAATCAACCTACGTAAAAAATGGTGATCAATACTGACAGCGCAATGCTTCTACAGAATTTCTTATATACATAGCTGCTCAGTGTAACGCTAAAGAAATTATTTTTGGTGGTTTTATGAATTTCACCAGTGAATTATATAGGGGAACACAGTATGATTTCCAGGCATGGGGTAATTTTAAAGTGATTCGTGAGGACGCAGGAAACTATTTACTCTACTGGGTGAACCAGTTTAAGTCAACAAAATTATTACTTTTTAAACTAATAGTACATACATTTATTTGTAAATTATAAACCAAACGAGTGGCCAAATTTACAAGTCAAATATAATCCCTCTCCTGGAAACAGTACAGAGGCGACGCATTGCCGAAACATTGCGGTAACGCAGTTGCAGAGCACGCCTCTATCCACGTATTATGAGCGAAGCCCCCACGCATATACGTTTCCGTCTCCATAATAGTCGACCCCCTTCCTCAACCAATAAGCAGGTTTATCTGCCCATTACATTACTTTGTCCATGTCAGTTATAATCTACATCTACATCTACATTGATACTCCGCAAGCCACCCAACGGTGTGTGGCGGAGGGCACTTTACGTGCCACTGTCATTACCTCCCTTTCCTGTTCCAGTCGCGTATGGTTCGCGGGAAGAACGACTGTCTGAAAGCCTCCGTGCGCTCTCTAATCTCTCTAATTTTACATTCGTGATCTCCTCGGGAGGTATAAGTAGGGGGAAGCAATATATTCGATACCTCATCCAGAAACGCACCCTCTCGAAACCTGGCGAGCAAGCTACACCGCGATGCAGAGCGCCTCTCTTGCAGAGTCTGCCACTTGAGTTTATTAAACATCTCCGTAACACTATCGCGGTTACCAAATAACCCTGTGACGAAACGCGCCGCTCTTCTTTGGATCATCTCTATCTCCTCCGTCAGACCGATCTGGTACGGATCCCACACTGATGAGCAATACTCAAGTATAGGTCGAACGAGTGTTTTGTAAGCCACCTCCTTTGTTGATGGACTACATTTTCTAAGCACTCTCCCAATGAATCTCAACCTGGTACCCACCTTACCAACAATTAATTTTATATGATCATTCCACTTCAAATCGTTCCGCACGCATACTCCCAGATATTTTACAGAAGTAACTGCTACCAGTGTTTGTTCCGCTATCATATAATCATACGATAAAGGATCCTTCTTTCTATGTATTCGCAATACATTACATTTGTCTATGTTAAGGGTCAGTTGCCACTCCCTGCACCAATTGCCTATCCGCTGCAGATCTTCCTGCATTTCGCTACAATTTTCTAATGCTGCAACTTCTCTGTATACTACAGCATCATCCGCGAAAAGCCGCATGGAACTTCCGACACTATCTACTAAGTCATTTATATGTATTGTGAAAAGCAATGGTTCCATAACACTCCCCTGTGGCACGCCAGAGGTTACTTTAACGTCTGTAGACGTCTCTCCATTGATAACAACATGCTGTGTTCAGTTTCCTAAAAACTCTTCAATCCAGCCACACAGCTGGTCTGATATTCCGTATCGAACGCCTTCCGGAAGTCAAGAAAAATAGCATCTACCTGGGAGCCTGTATCTAATAATTTCTGGGTCTCATGAACAAATAAGGCTAGTTGGGTCTCACACGATCGCTGTTTCCGGAATCCATGTTGATTCCTACATAGTAGATTCTGGGTTTCCAGAAATGACATGATACGCGAGCAAAAAACATGTTCTAAAATTCTACAACAGATCGACGTAAGAGATATATGTCTATAGTTTTGCGCATCTGCTCGACGACCCTTCTTGAAGACTGGGACTATCTGTGCTCTTTTCCAATCATTTGGAACCCTCCGTTCCTCTAGAGACTTGCGGTACACGGCTGTTAGAAGGGGGGCAAGTTCTCTCGCGTACTCTGTGTAGAATCGAATTGGTATCCCGTCAGGTCCAGTGGACTTTCCTCTATTGAGTGATTCCAGTTGCTTTTCTATTCCTTGGACACTTATTTCGATGTCAGCCATTTTTTCGTTTGTGCGAGGATTTAGAGAAGGAACAGCAGTGCGGTCTTCCTCTGTGAAACAGCTTTGGAAAAATGCCTCTGACGTCATGAGAACACCATGGCGTTCAGTGTCTCGGGCGCGGCTCTACTTGTGCGCAGCCCATGAACTACTCCTACAGATAATGCACGTAGGATGTTTCATATTTATATTTACTAGAATAAACTGTATCTTGTGGTATTAACTCATTATACATAAACTAAAGGCATACACATTACAGAAAAATTGAAAATATGACAGATTTAGAACACTATAATGTATTATAATTAAAGCTCCGGTTTCAAACCGCTGGAAAAGAAGAACGGCTGCTCCGAATGACACCAAATTTAAAAGGAAAATAATGGATGAAGGTGGGAACCGTCTTGGAAACAAAAACAAATTACGAAAATTATCCCGCTAGTTGGAATTGTAGGCACCATAACGTAAATTATTGCAGTTACAAATGACAGATGTAGTGCAATACGACAGAGGGATAGAAGTTACGCTACCTTACCCGTTAATTGCTAATTCGCTATCGTCAATTTCTGACGTTGATCATCTTTGGTTTGTGATGGCTCTAGGCTTCATAGTATGTGCGTGTGTATGTGTGTGTGTTTGTGTGTGTGTGTGTGTGTGTGTATGTGTGTGTGTGTGTGTGTGTGTGTGTGTGTGAGTTATCTTTCGCAGTTTCTGTGGGAACCGAGGTTTTAAATTCGTTTGCGCAGCGGTAATTGCCTTGAAAATGGCAAGGTCCGCTCCCGTTGAAATATCGGCGTTTGTCGACGACATCACTCTCATGCATTCCCGTAAGTTATCTGAATATTCCGAATACTATATACGCCAGGAAAACTAAGGTCCCACATTTTTACCTCTTCGGGGAGGAAATGGATCGTCGCTTGCGAAGGCCGGATTAAGATCGCAGCAGTAAATAACACTGTTGTGTGGGTTTTTGTTTTTGCTGAGGTGTCATGATCAAAATGTTGTTACAACGTTTGCCAAAGTTGTGCATCATATTAATTCCCTGGCCCCAGTCGCACCAAGCAATGAGTTGGCCTAAATGTTGTTCGTGGAACGATCCAGTACACTCTCCGACAGTTGGATTTCTTTTCCCCAGAAATTGTTTCGGCTTCACTTAACGATCGCTTCTACAACTTCTACTTTTTCTGGGAATTGGCTCGGCGGTGCTTCATGGTCACAGTCTGACTGGAATTTTCATTTTGTAACTACCTGTCATTTCGCGAAGTCTGAACATTTCCGTGGCCCGCAGCTTAATTCTATTTTTCGAAGTACTGTGATAAATCTCACGGACAAAACTTTCGACGGTGCAGTTTGATCGGTGGAAGGGAAACGTTTTAAATTTAGCACCGACTCCCAAGCCTTTGGCAATGTTCGATTTTATTAGTTCTATTTAACAGGCTGTACATAAGCTACCTCACGATGTTGCAGACACACTGTCATGTATTGGCTGGAATACGTCCACCCAAGAGTAATATCGCAGAGGCTGAGGGAACTGCTTAACGTTCAGCCAGAGTTGATCCATGTACTTGTATTTTACTGCGTACAGGGTCAATGTTGTTTTGGACAAGCGGGATTACTTATAAAAGACGAAGTGTTTATAGCCTAATTCAACTTATCGCAGAATCGGTGCTGACCCCACAAAAAGAGCTGAGAGAAACACTGGCACCTTCCTAAGAACAATTCCATAAATCAGGAGACCATAAAGAGTTCCAATTCTTTTTGTGATGCTCTCCCAATGCTATATGACCTGCCGAAGGTCCACAAAATAGGGATTTCTCTTCGTCCGATTGTGGCGCTCCGACTTATGATGTAGCAAAACACCTTCCTACCCTGTTGAGCTCTATAGTAGGTCGGTGTGAGCACCACAATAAGGACTCGGCCGATTTCTTACGTAGATTAGATGGAATCCGTTTGAATGACTCTGATATTCTAGTAAATTTTGATGTGGGCTCTCTCTTTACTCGTGTTGCTCTGCCTGATTCGTTACGGTTTACTGATCTTAGGTTTAATGCTAAATTAACGAACGTATTTCGACACGTGTTGACTTCCACTCGCTTTTTGTTCAATGATCAGTACTACCAGCAGGCACAGAGTTGCAATTGGAAACTCTTTGTCATTTATTGTTGCCAGTTTCTTTATGAGAAATTTCGAGGAACATAACTTGGAGTCGGTGGCTTTGCAACCTGCTTGTTTTTTTCAGATCAGTACACGATACTTCTGTTGCAAAGAGAATTTGAAGACCCTGAATTCAGCCAATTCGAATATACGTTTCATAATAGAGGTGCAAAAAGATGGCTGTCTCCCCTTCCTTGATAAGTTGGTCAAGATGAAGGTGGTGGTACATTGGGATGTAGTGTTCATAGGAAGCCTACACACACTAACTTGTATCTGCAGGCTGACGGTTGTCACCATCTGTCTCAACGTGATGGGGGTTCGTCGTACCTTGGTTCACACGGCCTATGTCATCCCGGACCAAGAGGATTTGTTAACTGAGTTAGCCTTATCGAAGTCACCTTTCGTCACGGTGTGGGGCGGCGGTGGGGTCAGTTGACAGCTGCAGCCTATTGTGGGGTTGTGGACCACTAGTGGCTACGGCAGGACGAAGAGTCTCCGTCGTTTCTAGGATCCTGGTTTAATACACACATAGCATACATAAACCTTTCGTCAAAGCGGTTGTAGCCAAAAGCAAATTGGAAGTGCGTTGCGCTATCGAGAAACTGTGCGCAGAATGAGTGATAATAATAACGAGGTTGCACCAGAGCCTAAGGCCGTTTTAACTTACGTAGGGATAATGTCGAGAAGGACTGGCCTAATTCTGCGGAAATATAATGAGAAGTATATTTTTCGACCGTCATCTATATTCGCTTCATCATAAGAATAAACCTGATCTGAACAGACACAAACGCGATGATTGGTCCGAAGCCGTAGCACACGTACACTGGTGTTGTTACTTAGCTATATTAGCTATATTAGTACTACGTTACGTTAAATGAAACTTTAAGATAATCCAATGCATTAACAGTAATAAACGTTTTTCTTAATCATGTTATGTAGTTTTTATTTCGAAAATCGGGTACAGTCACAGCTTCTGCACTCCTGTGCTCTGATTGTCACGCTGTTAATAAGCAGTGTGAAAACAACTGAGGCTGCTTACCGTTCCGTAGTGAAGCACGCGTATGGAACACGGTTAAAAAGAGCCCAGAAATAGGATGGTATTAATATTCGTCATAAATTTACAGAGATAATCGGCGTTGAAGTTTTCCGAGCACCTATATTAGATACAGTTGAGACACAACAGCAGATGGGTGTGTAACGGAATCAGTCGGCCTATGGTTGAGGTGAGGGGCCCACGCCTTGTTTGCGTCTCGCCTGTTGTGCCGCTAGCGAGAGAGCGCTCATTTGTTTACATCCGCGTAGCGGCTTGTTTCAGAGTCCGACTGCATTGACCATCGTGGCGTTTTCTTACCACCACGCCACAGTTAAATTAATTTTTCCATTAGATGACGAACGACCGAAGGCGTATGGAGCTGAACGTTTTATACGTGATGATGTGCGTCTCCCGACGTTGTGCGGTGCCGCGCTACTGATCTCAAGTTTCCGTACTCTGCCGCACATACAGGGACTGCAGTGGTTGATCACGCTGGTTTTGGCCTCCGAATGTTGAGGGTTTCCGAACTCGCGTTTTAAGTATCGTTGGACGCCATGGTGGCCGCGTTTAAACGTTATGGCAATGTCGTCAAATGGCTCTGAACACTATGGGACTCAACACCTGAGGTCATCCGTCCCCTAGACTTAGAACTACTTAAACCTAACTAACCTAAGGACATCACACACAACCAAGCCCGAGGCAGGATTCGAACCTGCGACCGTAACAGCTGCGCGGCTCCGGACTGAAGCGCCTAGAACCGCTCGGCTACCTCGGCCGGCTGCAACGTCGTCAGTCACGTGGCTGAAACGTGGAAGACGTTCGAAACGTACCGTGTCCTCAATGGTGGCCGTCAGATAAGAATTGAACTACGGAAACACGTACCTTCGTACTTGTTTATTGCAGGCTGCAGGGCTGTCGTCATGTACGGCGGCTAGCTGCGCCAGCAAGCAGCGAAACTGGTCGATTGTTCCGCGTCCTGGTGTCGTGAGCATCTGCGAAAAGATTTTGAAGATCAGTGAAACCACAAATAGGTCACAAGGCGTTGGACGTCCACATCTTATCGTAGACTGTTGAGGTTCGAGGCTGTCGTGCAATAAAGCAGGATGGGTAGCGATGTATGGCACATTGTAGCCCGAAATATACACCGCACCAATGAACCAGACCCGTAGAGTCAGTATTACGCTAAGGGGGACATTCACCAGAGCTTCCGTGGAAGGTGGTGACAGAAAGCACTATGACAGATGTGGGATACGAGAACATCTGCATCCTAACATACTTGATGTCTTCTTCAACGGCGTTGGCATCTACCAGCATTACAACTGACCTATCACATAGCCAGAAACATGCTACTGTGGTTTGAAGAGCATGATAGTGAATACACGTTAACGTCTTTTCCACAAAATTCGGCTGATATTTATCCTATGTAACACATGTGGGCTGCTACCATGTGCTTGCTCCACAGCTACAAACCTTCAGCTGGTAGTTATGGGAACTACGTGACTCGCGCTTAGACATCTGGTGCCACAGTGCCATACATAAACGCTGTAAGCTCTAAAAAGTCCTGTTAACAGAACACAAGTAATTGATTTAAAAAGGCTAGTAAACGTTTGTCCATTTCATACTGTTGTTCCAGAAAAAAAGTTCATTTCGGGACAATATTTTTGGTAAAGTAGATTGTAAAGTAGACAATGGGCAGTGCAGCCGAATTAGAAGTGACTAGTGTAAACATTATGCGCAGCAGACTGAAAGACTTCGTTAAACAGGAGCAAAACACTACGGGGTACCTGCTCCGCCTACTACCTCAACACAGGTCCAGTTACGTAAGCAATCGGTACGTGTTATTTATCGCTGTGCCTATTGACATGGTGAGCGTTAATCGCAAACACATAGGCAACCAGGTCCTACGTGGCTGAGTCATTGTAGTACGACGATCAAAGATAGTCGCTGTTACCTGTGCACACGTTACTTCAACTCTGTTAAGCGTTAGGAAGGAAAGACAATTTGCTGCCGCTGAATTGTGCGATATTCATTTAACTTACGGCGAGTAAAAGATGTTGGAAGCTGTACGAATTTATCGAAAACAGTTCCCACAATGAAGACTTCCTTCATGATCGACATCTGTTAAGCTGTTACCAAAGGTTTATATTATTCTAATTCTTTACCTTTAATCAACTATTTTGCGGTTCATTCATCACAGAGAACGTTACTCCTTTTTACCTTTTCACATTTTATTCTGTGTGTGAAACGTATTTTTTCTGATATGGTTTAATTTGATTATTACGTAAGTCATGACAGAATACAAGTTACGAAAGCGGCTTTAACTTTCGTAGATGGAGAGATACTGACTCTTTACTGCCCCGTGCGAAAGCTAAAGGCCCACAACACGAAGAGCGTACAACGGAAACTGAGGAAACGATTCAGGACGGCATCCACGAAGATCCTGCACAGAGCACTAGAAGCATCGCCGCCTGGGTGCGTCGCACACTGTCGTCCGTCACACTCTGAAGCAGGAATGTTTGCGGCCTTACCACATCCAACGTGTACAAGCGTTGGAAGAGCAAGACTTTCCTTCGCGACGAGAGTTCTCAGAGTGGTTTCTCTTACAAAGAATGCAGCATGATTTTGTGCACAATATAGTCGTCACAGATGAAGCTTCGCCGGCCGGAGTGGCCGAGCGGTTAAAGGCGCTACAGTCTGGAACCGCACGACCGCTACGGCCGCAGGTTCGAATCCTGCCTCGGACATGGATGTGTGTGATGTCCTTAGGTTAGTTTGGTTTAAGTAGTTCTAAGTTCTAGGGGACTTATGACCACAGCAGTTGAGTCCCATAGTGCTCAGAGCCATTTGAACCATTTGAACAGATGAAGCTTGTTTCTCTCGCGACGGAATAACTTATACCCATGACAAGCACACGTACAGTGTACAAAACTTGCTTCGAGTAGTTGCAACACACTTTCATTGCCGCTTTCCCGTAAACATGTGGACGGATATGAACAATGATTACGTTATTTGGGCTTATATTTTACCTACATTTTTGATTACTACAATTACCGAAACTTTCCAGAGGAAACATTGCTACCACTTTATTGTAATATATTCCGTTAGCTGTACATCGTAACATGTGGTCCCTTCAAGACGGTGCTCCACCCCACACTGGTCACAGAGCACGAAGGTTTTTTGAATCGACGTTTTCCAGGACAATGGATAGCGAGTTTTGTCTACGTCGATGGCCAGCACGCATTTCTGATTTTATCAACTCGATTTTTGCTTTTGGGGCCGTATGAAGGAACATATTTTTGTCGAGGAAGTAAATACTTTGGACAAACTTACGCAGAAGATCTTCGGCACTGCCAGTACCATCAAGGCAAATTGCATTTGTGTAACGAGTGCGACGAAACTGGGTTCGCCATAATGAAGCATATGTCAATTCGAATGCTGGATATTTTGAACACTCATTGTAGTATTGATGTAAGAGCAAACAAAGTAATGTGGGTTTTACTTTCGTTGCCGTACTGTTGTACAAAAGGAGAGTAATCTTAATTTAATTTTCCTTGTGGTATTGTTGTGAAAAGAGGAGACAGCTCATTGTAGTTAACGAACAACGAATTGATTAATGGGCAACTAATAACGTGTTAACTTACTGATTTTGTACTACACTACTGGCGAAGTTCGGTGGCAGGAAGAACAAGACTTTTGGTCAGGTGAATACAGGGTTATAAACACAAAATCAAATAGGGGTAATGCAGGAGTAGGTTTAATAATGAATAACAAAATAGGTATGCGGGTAAGCTTCTACTAACAGCATAGTGAACGCATTATTGTGGCCAAGATAGACACGAAGCCCACGCCTACTACAGTAGTAGAAGTTTATATGCCAACTAGCTCTGCAGATGATGAAGAAATTGAAGAAATGTATGATGAAATAAAATAAATTATTCAGGTAGTGAAGGAAGACGAAAATTTAATATTCATGGGTGACTGGAATTCGAGAGTAGGAAATGGGAGAGAAGGAAACATAGTAGGTGAACATGGATTGGGGCTAAGTAATGAAAGAGGAAGCCGTCTGGTGGGGTTTTGCACAGAGCATAACTTAATCATAGCTAACACTTGGTTCAAGAATCATGAAAGAAGGTTGTATACATGGAAGAATCCTGGAGATACTAGAAGGTATCAGATAGATTATATAATGGTAAGACAGAGATTTAGGAACCAGGTTTTAAATTGTAAGACATTTCCAGGGGCAGATGTGGACTCTGACCACAATCTACTGGTTATAAACTGTACATTAAAACTGAAGAAACTGCAAAATGGTGGGAATTTAAGGAGATGGGACCTGGATAAACTGAAAGAACCAGAGGTTGTATAGAGTTTTTGGGAGAGCATAAGGAAACAATTGACAGGAATGGGGGAAAGAATTACAGTAGAAGAAGAGTGGGTAGCTCTGAGGGATGAAGTAGTGAAGGCAGCAAAGGATCAAGTAGGTAAAAAGACGAGGGCTAGTAGAACTCTTTGGGTAACAGAAGAAATATTGGACTTAATTGATGAAACGAGAAAATATAAAAATGCACTAAATGAAGCAGGCGAAAAGGAATACCGACGTCTCAAAAATGACATCGACAGGAACTGCAAAATGGCTAAGCAGGGATGTAGAGGCTTATCTACAGGAAAATTAAAGAGACCTTTGGAGAAAAGAGAACCACTTGTATGAATATCAAGAGCTCATATGGAAACCCAGTTCTAAGCAAAGAAGGGCAGAAAGGTGGAAGGAGTATTTAGAGGGTCTATACAAGGGCGATGTACTTGACAATATTATGGAAATGGAAGTGGGTGTAGATGAAGATGAAATGGGAGATACGATACTGCGTGAAGAGTTTGACAGAGCACTGAAAGACCTGAGTCGAAACAAGGCCCTGGGAGTAGAAAACATTCCATTAGAACTACTGACGGCCTTGGGAGAGCAAGTCCTGACAAAACTCTACCATCTGGTGAGCAAGATGTATGAGACAGGCGAGATACCCTCAGACTTCAAGAAGAATATAATAATTCCAATCCCAAAGAAAGCAGGTGTTGACAGATGTGAAAATTACCGAACTATCAGTTTAATAAGCCACAGCTGCAAAATACTAACGTGAATTCTTTGCAGACGAATGGAAAAACTCGAGGAAGATCAGTTTGGATTCCGTAGAAATGTTGGAACATGTGAGGCAATACTGACATTACGACTTATCTTAGAATATAGATTAAGGAAAGGCAAACCTGCGTTTCTAACACTTGTAGACTTAGAGAAAGATTTTGACAGTGCTGACTGGAACATTCTCTTTCAAATTCTAAAGGTGGCAGGGGTAAAATACAGAGAGCGAAAGGCTATTTACAACTTGTACAGAAACCAGATGGTAGTTATAAGAGTCGAGGGGCATGAAAGGGAAAAAGTGGTCGGGAAGGGAGTGAGACAGGGTTGTGGCCTCTCCCCGATATTATTCAATCTATATATAGAGCAAGCAGTAAAGGAAACAAAAGAAAAATTCGGAGTAGGTGTTAAAATCGATGGAGAAGAAATAAAAACTTTGAGGTTCCCCGATGACGTTGTAACTCTATCAGAGACAGCAAAGGACTTGGAAGAGCCGTTGACCGGAATGGACAGTGTCTTGAAAGGAGGATATAAGATGAACATCAACAAAAGCAAAACGAGGATAATGGAATGTGGTCGAATTAAGTCGGGTGATGCTGAGGGGATTAGATTAGGAAATGAGACATTTAAAGTGGTAAACGAGTTTTGCTGTTTGGGGAGCAAAATAACTGATGATGGTCGAAGTAGAGAAGATATATAATGTAGACTGGCAATGGCAAGGAAAGCATTTCTGAAGAAGAGAAATAAGTTAACATGGAGTATAGATTTAAGTGTCAGGAAGTCGTTTCTGAAAGTATTTGTATGGAGAGTAGCTATGTATGGAAGGCAAACGTGGACGATAAATAGTTTGGACAAGAAGAGAATAGAAGCTTTCGACATGTGGTGCTACAGAAGAATGTTGAAAATTAGAAGGGTAGATCACATAACTAATGATGAAGAATTGAATCGAACTGGGGAGAAGAGGAGTTTGTGGCACAACTTGACAAGAGGAAGGGACCGGTTGGTAGGACATGTTTTGAGGCATCAAAGGATCACAAATTTAGCATTGGAGGGCAGCGTGGAGGGTAAAAATCGTAGAGGAACACCAAGAGATGAATACACTAAGCAGATTCAGAAGGATATGGATTGCAGTAAGTACTGGGAGATGAAGAAGCTTGCACATGATAGGGTAGTACGGAAAGCTGCATCAAACCAGTCTCAGGACAGAAGACCACAACAACAACAACGACTGGCTATTAAAATTGCTACACCAAGAAGAAATGCAGATGATAAACGAGTATTCATTGGACCAATATATTATACTAGAACTGACATGTGATTACATTTTCACGCAATTTGGGTGCATAGATACGGCCTTGATACGCCTGGGTATTGAGTCAAACTGAGCATGGAGGGCGTGTGCAGGTACAGCTGCCCATGAAGCTTCAACACGATACCACAGTTCATTAGTGACTGGCGTATTGTGACGAGCCAGTTGCTCGGCCACCATTGACCAGACGTTTTCAATTGGTGAGAGATCTGGAGAATGTGCTGGCCAGGGCAGCAGTCGAACATTTTCTGTATCCATAAAGGCCCGTACAGGACATGCAACATGCGGTCGTGCATTATCCTGCTAAGATGTAGGGTTTCGCTGGGATCGAATGAAGGATAGACCCACGGGTCGTAACACATTTGAAATGTAACGTACCCTGTTCAATGTGCCGTTAATGCGAACAAGAGGTGACTGAGACGTGTAACCAATGGCTCCCCATACCATCACGCTGCGTTATACGCCAGTATGGCGATGACTAATACAAGCTTCCAATGTGCGGTCACCCCGATTTCGCCAAACACGGATGCGACCATCATTATGCTGTAAACAGAAACTGGATTCATCCGAAAAAATGACGTTTTGCCATTCGTGCACCCAGGTTCGTCGTTGAGTACACCATTGCAGGCGCTCCTGTCTCTGATGCAGCGTCAAGGTTTAACCGCAGCCGTGGTCTCCGAGCTGATAGTCCATGCTGCTGCAAACGTCTTCGAACTTTTCGTGTAGATGGTTGTTGTCTTGCTATCGTCCCCATCTGTTGACTAAGGGATCGAGACGTGGCTGCACGATCCGTTACAGCCATGCGGACAAGATGCCTGTCATCTCGATTTCTAGTGATACGCGGACGTTGGGATCCAGCACGGCGTTCCGTATTACCCTCCTGAACCCACCGATTCCATATTCTGCTAACAGCCATTGGATCTCGATCAACGCGAGCAGCAATGTCGCGACAAGATAAACCGAAATCACATTAGGCTACAATCCGACCTTTATCAAAGTCGGAAACATGATGGTACGCATTTCTCTTCCTTACAAGAGGCACCACAACAACGTTTCACCAGGCAACGCCGGTCAACTGCTGCTTGTGTATGAGAAATCGGTTGGAAACTTTCCTCATGTAAGCACGTTGTAGGTGCCGCCACCGGCGCCAACCTCGTGTGAATGCTCTGAAAAGCTAATCATTTGCATATCACAGCATCTTCTTCCTGTCGGTTAAATTTCTAGTCTGTAGCACGTCATCTTCGTGGTGTAGAAATTTTAAAGGCCAGTAATGTAATAGAACTACTTTTTTATATTAGCTTTTCTTTGCTAACAAGGTTTTCGTTATGATAATGTTGTAAAAGAGAAAACTTCAGGTTGTACTTATTCATTATTTACGTGAAGCGAATTACACAAACTTGTCAACCCAGCGACCGCTTAAATTGCTTCTTTGGATAGTACCTGACCGACGCACTGCATCGTTGCACAACGCCATTGTTTACATTGCTCTGGTTCGTCCGTTACCTTTCTCTGACCTCCGCGTCGATGTCTGCAGTGCACTTGAAGGTCGTATACCAGCTTTTCATGTTGACAATATAAACATACATCTATCCTCTGCCAGTCCTAAAAATATCTTTCTTTTAAGAAATATTTCATTAGACTCTTTCTTCCGAGGTGTACCGTCTGTATAATTTTGGTAGCTCATACCGCTTACACCCTATTTGTAGATATAGCAAGCTGAATAACTCATCTCTCCTGGTTATAGAAAAACCCTTTATCAAGCAAATGCTGCTTGGCTTGAAGTGGACATAGTGCGTTGTTTACTATTTTATCGTACATTGGTAGAGGAGATATGACTGTCAACGTCGTTATTTTAAATTAGGTTCTGCTAGGTTTGGTTATGCATGAGGATCCATTAATCAAGTAGTATCAGCAACAATGAACAGATACATTACGTGGTTGCTTTAGTGTACAGATAACATCGAATATAGGCGTCATTCCATTCACTGCATGCTTCATTTGCGACCCCATCACGATATTACTCCACTTGGCTTCCCTTGGCCATTATTAGAAACACGCGGTGACTTCAGTAAACAAGCAGTGGTAACTAAGGAAAACACATGGCACTGTGAATGATTTCAAGACAGTTTTTATTTACTATCAAGTCGTTCAGTATGTCCTCGTGAAATATCATGACAAAAGATGGTGATAAGCCAATCGAAGCGCTTTCAGTCCCATGTGAAACAATTTAGTGTTCGAATAATATTTTTCTGGTATATGGAGACCATCCGATGTACAACATATTCCACTCATTGCTAGTTTTTTTCTTTATCTGTTGCATGAAGACCATCAGTTTGTGGTTTCTGTCGTAACGAGTAAACGAAGCTTTCGTAAGGTTATCAGATCTATGTAGCGTTATATGCAAGAGCTGCGCAATTTGATATGGTATTTATTGACGTGAGAGGAGCAGTGCGATGTAACTTTACAAACATAATACAAACGTTGCAGGAAACAGGAAGCACCGATAACAAAAAAAGTAAGAGGCTTAAATTAGCAAACGACCAGCGACTTACAATTGACAACTTAGCAGCTGTGGAATACAGTCCACATGTTAGTGCAAGACAACTCGAACGTGAGGTTGCAATCAGTCATCGAAGTGCTCTCCGTAACTATATTCCACTAAATTTCGCTCATATCACTGTATCAGGAGCACAATGGTGATAACTTCCAGCGTGCGATGCAATTCTCCGAATGGATGCTACGGAAGCTGCAAACGGATGACATGTTCCTGAAGAAGATGTTATTTACAGATGAAGTATAATTTACAAACACGAGTACTTTAAACTTCGCAACATGCACTACCGTTCCTCTGAAAACCCATATTTGCTTAGAGAAATGGACAAACAAAGATCTTGCGCAATCCATATGTGGTGCGGTCTTGCAAATAATCGAATTATTAGTCCTTATTTTGTTGATGGAAACTTAAATAGTGTGAGGTATGTTGATTTCTTAACAGAGGTACTGCAACACAAGATAGCTTGCGCGTTTGCCAGACCTAACGGGTTTGGGCTTTTGTTTTTGAGTAAATTGCAACAAAAAGTTTTCAATGAAATTACAAACAATCGCGAAGTCACTGAAGATTGTATTACACCTGATATTTCTGCTATCAGCTCGAACCATATTCAACTCCAGTATTGTCCACATTCAATCGTTTTACTGCATGTACGACAACTAATGGCCATCATTTTGAACACGTGTTGTAACAAAGTTACGTTATGTCATTAATTTAATCACCGTTCATTTTATCCTAGTCTCACTGTACGCTCTGCAAATGCTATATGAAACAATTTCAGAGATTATAGTTTTCGAGACATGGCTTTACCATTTTACAGTCCGACGTCACCATAGTCATCGAGTAAGTGTGTCATTTAACCTAGAGGTAATTATTTAGCTCTGTTTGGGAACGTCAGACTTTTGAATCCATTGTTCTGTTCTCGGAAGTCTCTAATTGTAATCGTTTCAACTTCGTTCGGACTTCGTTTTTCGGCAAAGATTCAATATTTCAGTCTGGTGTGGGGGGGCGGGGGGCAGTGTCACTGCTTTCGCAGTAACTTAGCAATGTCCTAACTAAACTCACTGTCTTCTATGACACTGACGTACCTAGCATGTCGTATACAGATTTCCCAAACTGCTTTCTTAGATTATACGAATTCTCTTTCCAGGATCTGAATTCTTGAAATTCTGTGGTAGTTTTGAATCATGTGCTGTACTCGAATATCTCATCAAGCTTTTTTTTAATCCCCACCAGAGTTCACTAAATCTATAGGTCCCTTACGATATTTAATCCGCTTTTGAATCAAAAAGCTCGTACATGTTTGTTGCCAACATATATAAGATATTTTCCTCACGAGTGAATAACTTACCCGTTGCGCTACATAATTTTCGCATAAGGAATATCGTTCAGTTGAAACATGCATCTGTGTCTCCCTCATGTGATAAAGGCCTATGTCTCCCACCTTTTGCTAGTGTAGCACACAGGATTTTTTTTCTTATTGCCTTTGCATGCTCATACGTTTTAAGAATGACATTTTTCACACTGTCTCTTACAGGAGACATCAGACAAATCATTGCATTTTGCACCTGAAAATGACCACATTTTCACACTAGTCCGTAGTGTAAAATGAAACAATCACACAATTGAGTTTATATCCACTTTTCGATGCTTTTTATACGTGATTCTGGACAATTTTCTGTTCTCAGCATTAGGTGTATTCAACTTATAGGTGGGTGTAATGCTGAGGGCGTACCCGATTAAATCGCAGTTAAGTCGTATTACTTTCACTTTTATATTGAAATTGCAGCCACCTCCTACAACGTTCTTGGCCCTACAAAGGGGAAAGCATGATAGCCGCCCTGACTTCTGCACCACACGTAATATATACCATCCACTGTGAAGTATGAGTTGGTGGCGATGTAGGAAGTTAATTTTGCTATATAGAGAGATCTAGTTTTGCTGCGACGTAATCATTCTATGTTTGTGACGATGTTCCATATATTTCGAAATGCTTGTGCTTCTGTCACTGTATATAAACCTTAATGGACTCATTCTCATTGAACGTGTGAGCGTGCTGCAAACGATAAACCCACCAACAGCCTTGAACGTCGTCTCGACGTGAATCGTTACATCGTTCTTGATAAAAAAAAAGAAATACATTTTATCGAGTCCCGCGTTGCATCAAGCCCCACCATGACTCCATTACTCAACATCTGCGTTCAGTCTGTCAGATAAGAGTGCCAATGAAACTTTTATGTGACTATACCTACAGCGTTGCTTGCCGTAAAATGTAATCACATGTGTGGGCTGCCGCAAGAGTAGAGGTTGGTGCAACGAAAACCTGTAAAGATATGGCAGACGTATGTATATAAGTGAGCCACATATCCGTAGTTTACTCACATGTAGTCGGAACAATAGAGTCATCTACCCGTAAAAAATGTTCGTCGCTGGATGCTGATCGTCTGACCGATGTGGAAGGGCACTGAGCACAAGTTCTTGACAAGAGAGAACATCACGGAAGGGGACGTAAGACTATCATGTCTTCCACACTGATTATCTTTGAAAGCATTTAACCGCAATTTCTCTGGTTTGAGGAAATATTACGTTCTATGTTTGGGCGTAAAGAAATAACATCGGCGTGTTGGACGACATTTAAAATGCACACAAAGCGTGGTCATTGCACTGAAAGAGATATTTAGTTGGCAGACGTAGGAAAAGTGAGTAACAGCTGGCTAGCACTTTAGAAAATCGGCATCTTTTGCTGAGGATGATACGTCTGAACTTCTCGCTGAAGAGATAATTTATACACTCCGCAACGAATTTCCAAGAACATACGAATGCTTCCCGATCGAACCATTTTGAAATATCAGGAACAGTGTAATATATGTTTAGAAGCAAATATATCATTAATGATTTAGGAAAGCACCTCGCTGTTCCAAACACACAGTCCAGTGGTAGGAAAATAGATATGCTGCAAAAAATTGTAATATACCCCTCCCCCCCACAAAAGAGTCGTTGACACTGAAAATGAATATATATTTTTGGTTAACGCTTAGTATATCATATCTCTGATATGTTTACACCTAAAGATAAACATATATACCTTGAGCGAAGTTATGTAGTGTAGTGATACGTAAGTATCAGCATTAAACAACAACACTCAGCGATGTTCTACTCAGTTACGGAAACTGGGACCACAGGACTTGAAATTTATAGTACAGTGCAATGAACCACAAATATTAGAGCCAGAAAGCGTTGCTCAACATACTTACAGTAAAGTCACGTCCAAAAGTACAAGACATGGTTAAAATTAATTTGCAGTAATGCTTGTGGTCATTACAGAGATGTGAATGATGTGATTTAACTGCGGAGGGATTTGACAACCGGGCTGCAAACAACAGTACGTTATCTGTACCTGATCAGATGACGGAAAACGATAGTTGATACAAACTTGTTTCATCAGCAGATCTTGGCGATTCTCAAACATTACATATTCCCGTAATCTTCCATTATTGATACATTAATTTAATGTGGTCAAATTAACTTAAGAATAGTTATGGTATATATCGTAGTGTTCTCAACTAATAAATCGTCGTATTAATGAGAATCCACCGCCATCGACCAAAGGCACCACCCTCGGCAGATTCGATATTAGATTCTGAAGATAATACCGTTAAACATTTGTCAGAAGAGTTATTAGGACGTTTCAGGTGAGGCGTCTGACCATCATCCGTACAGTATATGCAGCGTGGAATATCTGACGAATATAAGCTGATAAATGAAAATCCCTTTTTAAATAAAACTGTATTAGAATTAAATCTTCGTCACTACTATGCAATGAACGCTTAAATGCTTAACAGAGGATTCCTACAACTATTTAACATATCTACCATTCCACTCTTGAATTTATATCTCTCCCTCCGAGCTCCGATTTCTCGTATTTTATTAGGGTGGTCATTTCTCGTTATAAGATGTCACCACGTAAAACCCTTTTATCTTAATGATAGCATCTTCAGATTACTTATTACGTCCGTAAAATTCTGTCTGCTTCTACACTTAAATATAAAACGAGTTTCCCTTCATTAAATCTCTTGTACCGTCTACCGTCAATAGTATATAGTAAGGATCCCATACTGCGCAGCAATACTTTAAAGGAGGGGGCCAATCGTACTGCAGGCAGTCTTCTCAGTAGATCTGTGGCACCTGCTTGGAGTTCTACCAACAAAATGCAATTTCTGTTCGCCTTCCCTATCATGTGAAGCCATGGTCGCACGCCGGTGGCGCTAGTATGGCTGATGCCAATTTCTTCCGAAATGGACGCCTTGATTTCCGTTAATTACCACTATATTTATCTGGCAGCGGACGTGTTGATTCCAGTTAGTCGCCGTCTTATTTTTCCTTGGCGTACGTGTTGATTCCCACAAGCTACCTACAGTGCCGTAACATCTCCCTTCTCATTTTACACATACTTATGACTGTCTACATGCGGTATGTATGGTTAAAATGTGTGGGCTTTTGATATTCTTATAATGCAGGTGCCGTACAAGCAAAGCTGTAACTGTCAGGCAAAAGTAATAACATTGTTAGTGGGAGAAGCTTGCAGTAGATGTTTCTGAATATATTCACACCGGATAATGCTTGAATTTGATGGCTTTTCTATTTGTTCATTTATGTAGATTTGTATGTCCCGTGATTTTTAAATTATTTTAATTTTAATTTTTCAAAAAAGAAAACAAGATGTTTATTGTTAGGTTTTTGGTTCATTAGGTCTTGGACGAAGCAATCTTCAACAAGGTCAGGACCATTAGAGATAGTCCAGACAAAATCTTCAGATTCCTTTGATTTGAAATCATTTGACAATCCCAATGACTGAATCTTTCACTATGATCTGTCCCAAAAATAAAATCTGCAGCGATTTATGTTTGTTTGGGGCCAACGTAAATATGTCTGCTGAATTTCCATCTCAAAATCAACACATATAATGCACCGATTGCTGTTATTTGCAATCAAGGACAAACTTTCTTATATATTTCATTTTTTTGTTTTTAAGGAAAAGACTCCAATGGCAATAATACTTTTCATGTACCCAATGAATTATAATTATTTAGTGGAACTGCTTAGGTCAAGTCTGTAAATAATGTTCTCGAATCTTTAAGAACATTCAAATTGTTTGGCATGAGACACCCACAACATTCCTTTAAGGTCGTTAACAAATATAAAAATTCTCCTCTGTTTGAGTGGGAAATGTTTCTCGCCTCTGCTTCATGCAGTTCTGGTCAGTACTGGGCAGCTTCGGAAGTTTGCGTAAAGACTAGCATTAATAGTGTTGCTACATCGAACCAACTGCTTTTAACTCACTGGAGACGTATAAAATTGGGGAGGAGGAGCTCACACACACTTTCTTCGGCCTTTCTTTCACAATCTTATTGACCTCCGCGGGTTTAATGTACCAGAGTCATCTTTTTCACGATTATGATCTATCAGTGAACTGACAATACAGTTTCAAAAATTTAATTTCGCAAAAAACATTTCTCCTCATACGCTAGTATCTATCAACTTCATCGACGAGACACTTACGAAAGCATAATTTATAACCCTGTATGATATGATCAGCAGTTTCCTGCCAGGTTCATTTGTCATTAGATCAGTCTCCAACGCTCACACACAGTTTATTGACGACTTACAATACTGACTGACCTGACTTCACGGCGGAGGGATGGAGTAGCGAAGCGCCACCAGCCGAATGTCAAGCAGAATCAACATGGATGTTATTGTTCAGCGAACTAATCATAAGTGGGAATCTGGTCGTTCAGTACTGGATCGCAGAGGGATACAACATGGCAGCAGCGGCTAGTATTGCGTTACGAGGCACACATACCTAGGTTTCCATGGAATCATTGGGAGTAATCGACGGTACCATGATCGCTGTGGACCCTAACGACGGCAGCATCTTCCAGTACTGTAACTTTGTCACAATGTCAAAAGTCGTGTTGTTGTGATTTGAGGAACATGATGGTGAACTCATGCCTAAGTCTTGCCTACTAAGCTCACCTAACTCATACGGGACACAGTATGGTGTCTCATAGAATCAATGGGTGCATAACTCGCGTGACCTGTACGTAGATATCTGACGATGTATAACTCCGGAAAAAAACAAGTACTTGCCGAATCCATTTCATGCACAAATGCTGCTGTACTGCGTTCCATAAGTAGACTATCACGCTATTAACCAAATGGTCCTCAGTGTATTTGCAAGTAAATACAAAAACTTAGATAAAATACAATAGTGTTGTGGTTTTATAATGCCATGTGTTCACGCTACTTGTGACGGTCATGTTAACATATAAGTAATACGTGGCCTAGTCTTCATAAAAGAACATATACTTGTGCTCAAAACCTCAGTAACTGATAAATAATACTTATCGTCGCGTTATCGTTACGTGTTATGTTACTTGCTAGGAAGCACACAGTTTTGCTCTGTTCTTTTAATGTTGTATGAATTTACATTTATGATACCGTAATTTGACATTACAAGCTCTGTAGACATAGGTCTACAGACAGAATCCTCCTGCCTTAGCTACATAAATGAACGAGCATCAGGGAAGATAACTAATATGAGAGATGAATATGTCCTTTAACAATTTTGTGGTTGTGGAAGCCAAAACGCCAGAAACTGGACGACCTACATCCTGAAACACCAGTAATGTTTTTTCTTAATTTTGACAACAACTTTTATATCCTAGACACCTTTTGCAACTGACTATTATATCTTCTCCCAAGATCTTCCCAATATAACAAAGGCATTTCCTGATACAATGAACTATTGTAGTAACTTCCTTTGTCGGAACTCAATGAATCTATAGGATGATTAGAAACAATCTGAAAACCTCACAAGAGGTTGCAGTGTAGTTTGCGCTGAGAAATAATTGTTAAGAAGGATAATTCGAAGCGTCACGCCGTCTCCGAGTTAATTAGCGTTGGAGTTAGCCAATCAGATCGCTAAGCGTGCAAATTCAAGCTGCTGGCAAGTCATGTACCTCGTTTAGTTTCCAAAAACCGAACAAGAGAGCGATACAAAATTGATCGTGGGGCGGTAGTAAGGGTCGAACCCGAACCAAAGGCTGAGCAATCTCGTGCGCTGTCAGCTCAAACCTACGCTATCAGAGGACAAACACTAATTTTATCTCGCGGGCCACTTGAACTTGCAGACGCAGAGGATTACAAGCATTGCAGATCGTTCGTGGTCATCCCGTACAACATTATTACGTTTCTCCCTTCACGTGACGATGGCACAGGATGATTTTTAGCCACTTGTGGGCATATCTAAGGTAAAAGTAATTCCGTTGTTTCCAAAGTCGTTGTAAAAGATGATGCCGATTTCGAATGGCAATTGTACGTAATAGACAATAACAAAAACTTTATTATTTTTGTTGTTCCCAGTGTCTTAGCAGAAAATTATTGTTTAATTGAAACTAATAAATAACAACAATAGAAATAAGAAGATGCGAGGAAATACTGATCCTATGACATCGTAGAAATCAGACCAAAATTGACTAAGAAATGGCACGTCTATGTTTATGACATTAATAGACTCAGAGATAGATTTTGTCAACGTTGACTACGATACAATATTTCAGATTCTTGAGGTAGCATGGATGAATTACAGCGAGCGAAAATTTGACTTCATCTTATACAGAACTAGCCTGCAGGTATGTGAATCTAAGGATATGAATCGGAAGCACTAGTTTACAAGGGGATAAGACAAGTCTGTCTGCCCCAAATGTTGTTTAACCTGATATGCAAACAGTAAAAGCAACCCAGGACAAATTGAGCACTGGAATTACTTGTCAGGGAGAAGATATAACAACGTTGTTAGCTGATGACTGAAATCATTGACGTATGCTGATGACATTGTAATTCTGTCAGCCACTGAAAAGTAATTCAGTTGAAAGAACGCCCTGATAAGACGTTGTATGATGAATATTTTTTTAATGTCATGAGTCTTCTGAATGGGGTTTGATGCAGCCCGCCACGAATTCTTCTCATGTGCCAGCTTTTCCATCTCAGTCTAGTACTAGAAACATATGTCCTCAATTATTTACCAGACGTATTCCAATCGCTGTTTTGCTTTACAGTTTTTCCCCCTATAGTTCCCTCTAGTACCATGGAAGTCATTCCCTGATGCCCTAACAATTGTCGTATCATCTTGACCCTTCTTCTTCTCAATGATCCCCATAAGTTCCTTTCGTCGTCGATTCTGCGGAGAAGCTCCACTTTCCATATCTTACGGGACCACATAATTCTCACCATTCTTCTGTAGAAACACATCTCTGGTGCTTCGATTCTTTTCTTTTCTTTTCCGATTTTCCGCTTAATGCATGTCCTTTACTTATTGGGTAATTCATTCCATTCAACATATCATCTAATTTTCATCATTACCTCTTCGATGTATGGATTGAGCAGTTGGGGCGAAAGACTACTTCCCTGTCGTAGAGCCTTATTAATCTTAGAACTTCGTTCTTCGTTATCGAATCTTACTGTTCGCTCTTGGTTCTTGTACATACTGTATATTACCCAATTTTCTCTATAGCCTACCCCAATTTTTCCCAAATTTTGGAACATCTTGCCCCATTTCACATTGCCGAAGACTTTTTGCATGTCGACAAATCCAATAAACGTGTCTTTTTTTCTTCATTCTTACTTCCATTATAAGTCGCAACGTCAGACTAGCCTCTCTGATGCCTTTACCTTTCCTATAGCCGTATTTATCGTCGTCTGACTAATCCTAATTTTTTTTCCTGTCTGATGTATATTATTTTTGTCAGCGACTTGAATTAATGGGCTGTTCAGCAGATTGTGCGATAGTTCTCGCACTTGTCGATTCTTTCAATCTTCGGAACTGTGTGGGTGATGTCCATCCGAAAGTCTAATGATACGAGGATTCTTCAGTCTCATACATTGTAGACATCGACTTGAATAGTCGTTTAATTGCCACTTCTTCCAATGGAACGAAATTCCGATGGAATTTTTCTAATCTTTCTCCCTTCTTTAATCTTAGGTCGTCCAAAGCTCTTTTAAATTATGACGGTGATACTCCATTCAATCGTCCCTGTAGGCTATTTCTTCGCCTATAAACTCATCGCACATGTTCTCCCTCTCATAGGAGTCTCCAATGTACTCTTTACACTATCCGCTCCCTTCTCTTCACTTAACAGTGGATGTGACAGGTATTAATGCCATTAAAGCAGCCTATTCTCAGATAATTCTATTAGGAAATGAACACTGAAATTAATAAACATGTTTGCGTCTTTGGACAGACAAATAACTAACCAAATTTGAAGCAGAAGCAATATAAATTGCACACTAGCAATCGGAAGAAGGATTTTCTGCGCGAATTTGTTAACTTCAAATATTGTCCTAATTTAGAGAGAACATGACAATAATAAGTAGTATAAGCAGTACGCAGAGATGAAGAGACTTACGATATAACGGGGACACGTGCAACAAACCCGTCTTCGTAACAAAGACCACAATAAACTCAAATGTAGTGAAGTAAGCGATCGCTCAATTTAAAGTCAGATAGTGGTTATTTCGTCGATCCAAAAATCGAGTTGTATATGAAGAACGGGCAGAAATTTTTCACTTCTAGAGTAAAAGTGATAGGTCAATAACATATAAAATAAAAACATTTGGCATGTTGCGTGATAGAAGCGAAACGGTCTGTCCTTTCCTTGCTGCATTTCCATCCACTTTGTTTGCAGAATTTTTTGCCAATTAAAGTTCTCATTAGCGGAAGGCATAATTTTAACACGCTGGCACACAAGCCGACTGTGTAGCTATCTCATGCTGCTCATACTGAATTTCAAAGCTAACGAAGCGACCGAATTGATAATTCTGTTAAATGTGCGATGACTTTCGTAATAAGTTAATAAAACCATGGAATGCTGCTTGTCCAGTTTATGTACACCACAGATGTGTTAAAGTAAAATAATATATCTCTCTCAAACTTGCATACACACACACACACACACACACACACACACACACACAAACACACACACACACACACACACGCACGAGTGCTCACCTGCACACGTACTCACATGCAGTCTCGCCTAACAAAATCAATATTTTTGAATGTTTTCAGGACAACGAAACAGCTACGATGCCATCAAGAAAGCAAGAAGGGAAAATACTGTACATTTTAGATTTGAAAGGGAGTAAGATGCCTGCAGTAAATTTTTCCAAGTACTGAGCAGTCTAAATCCATTTTTTTATTTCATCGTGTGACATTGCTTGGTTATCTCTTTTATACGTTACCCAAATGGCATATCTGTTTTCTGTAGTCCCATGGAACAAGAATATGCACAGTCCGACAATATTAATTTTACGTTATAACTAACATGCTGTCCCCTTAACTCCTAATCCAAGAATAATCTCTACAAGCGTCAATGCGTAGGCGTATGTACTCAAATCTGCCGCTGATGTAAAATATAGAATTTGTCTAACCCTTCCCCCTTCTTTAATCTTAGGTCGTCCAAAGCTCTTTTAAATTGTGACTGTGATACTCAATCCCATCGTCTCTGGTAGTGAATTCCAACCATGACGATCTACTCCTGAGAGATCTGGAAATGAAGGATCTATGTGACTCAGAGCGATTAACACCCAGACTTTTCGAATTATTCGGTATGAGATCCTCCCACACTCCCATAAAGAAATGGATTTTCGTGACAACCGCAGCTGGAACACTTTCTTGAAAGGCACTGTTGGTTCTGTCCCATACCTGATAACTTTAAATTTCCTAGAAACACACTTTGGTACGATTCCATTTTCAGTTAGTGAGAACAGTTACCTCTCTTCTGCTGGGAACTCGCATCATTAATTTCGTTTAATGCTCTGGAATATTTCTTATTAAAATCGCAAGGTTTTTCCTTGATTTTTATCGAGTGATGTTTGTACTTTCGTTCTCGCTCTGTTCATCAGTAGCGACCAGGTGCTATCAGCATTGGTGTGTTTCTTTAGTTGATAATCTTTCTGCGTTTACTTCAACCTACAATTTTCTTCGGTTGATGAACATAACAGTGCTAATGTAAATTAATTTCTTACGACATAAGCAGACTGATGATTTTACTTGATGATTCGTGAACTGCTTAGTCAGGCTTATCACCTTTAGTAATCAAATTACATTCTTGAAGTGTCTTTGTGACATTTTGGCTGCAGGATTTGCAACAGTTTCTCTTTTTCTGGGTAGTATATATCTGTGTGATGAACAAAGTAAAGATGTCATGGGCAAAGGCTAGTTTGCTGCGTAGAACAAGTGATTCTACGCAGTATGAAACCTAATGTGTTTGTAATATAATGGTATTTATGGGATTCATTAACTACATTAGGAAGACTCGGACACCGTCTCCTGTTACTCACAAGGGAACCTCCCCATCGCACTCCCCTCAGATTTGGTTATAAGTTGGCACAGTGGATAGGCCTTGATAAAGTGAACACAGATCAATTGAGAAAACAGGATGAATTTGTGTGGAACTGTGAAAAAATAAGCAAAACACACAAACTGAGTAGTCCATGGGCCACATAAGCAATACCATGGACAATGTGAGCTCAGGAGCACCGTGGTCCGCTGGTAGCGTGAGCAGCTGCAGAATGAGAGGTCCTTGGTTCAAGTCTTCTCTCAAGTGAAAATTTTACTTTCTTAATTTTTGCATAGTTATTATCTGTCCGTTCGTTCATTGACGTCTCTGTTCACTGTAATAAATTTAGTTTCTGTGTTTTGCGACCGCATCGCAAAACCGTGTGATTAGTAGACGAAAGGTTGTGCTTCTCCAATGGGAACCGACAACATTTGATCGCAAGGTCATAGGTCAACCGATTCCTCCACAGGAAAACACATCTGATATATTCTATACGACACTGGTGACGGCATGTGCATCACATGACAGGAATATGTTGTCGACCCACCAAACTTGTACACTTGGCGAATGGGTAGAAAGATTCTTCTACCTTGCCCGATTTAGGTTTTCTTGTGGATGTGATAATCACTCCCAAAAAAGTGATGAAAACATAAGAGTTTGTCACATAAACTGAAAATAAAAAGTTTAACTTTTCACTCGAAGGAGGATTTGAACCAAGGACCTTCCCTTCCGCAGCTGCTCACGTTACCACGAGACCACAGCGCTCCTGCGTTTCCAGTGTCCTTGATGTTGCTTATCTTCCCATGAACTACTCAGTTTGTATATTTTGTTTATTTTTTCACAGTTCCACACAACTTCTTCCTGTTTTCTCAATTGATCAGTGTTCAGTTTTTCAAGGCCTATCCACTGTGCCAACTTATAACTAAAACTGAGGGGGTGTGCGATGGGGAGGTTCCCTTGTCAGTAGTTCAATCACTTTCAGTAGTGCGGAGCTATGGTGTTGGAGAAAGATCTGACTTTGAGACACTAGGGTGCGTGTGATTATTCTAAGGTGACTGGAGGATTATTCTTCTCTTTATTTTCTCTCCCTGTTTTCACGTCCCTGCCTCTGACGTTATTCTCAATGATTCTCGTCTCCCTTTTTTTATTTAGATACGGTCATTATACAGTGATGCGACAAAAGTCATGGGATAGCGATAGCACAGATACAGAGAGCAGAAGTAAAGCGTCCACAAGGTACAAAAGAGCATTTTATTGGCGGAGCCGTCATTTGTACTCAGGTGATTCTTGTAACAAGGTGTCCGACGTGATTACGGCAGCACGATGGGGACTAACAGACTCTGAATGTGGAAAGGTATTTGGAGCTAGACACATTCCGCGATCCGCAGTGTCAATTGTGTGCCGAGAATATCAAATTTCGGGCATTACCTCCTACACGTACAACGCAGTGGAAGTCGGCCTTCATTTAACGGACGAGAGTAGCGGAGTCTGCGTAGAGTTGTCAGTGCAAATAGACAAACAACAGTGCGTGGAATAAAAGCAGAACTCTATGTTGGATGTACGACGAACGTATCCGTTAGGATAGTGCTGCGAAATTTGGCTTTAATGGGATATGGCAGCAAACGAACGTAGCGATAGCCTATGCTAACAGCGCGACATCGCCTGCAGCTCATCTCCTGTGGTCGCGACCATGTGAGGACATCGGTGTATAAGCTACTGATATCAAAGGAAGGTAGCTTGGCCTGCGGAGAACGTGTGACTGTTTTCAGCTTGATAATCTAATCTCATGAATTTTTAACGGATAAATTCTTTTGAAACACATACGCTTCTTTAAGATTTGTATGCAGAAACCTGGCTAACTATCGACAATGGGACGTGCTGAGTGTCCGTCTTTATGCTCCTTAAACTGGCTCCTCAAAACTGGTGGTATTGGCTTCATATAAGCGAAGCACACCAGGAAGCCTACTAGGAGGAACACAGCAAGTGGAAAAGAAAACGTGGAAATGGACAGGATGTTAATCAAGTAAGCTTGACCGGTGGAGCCGGCTACGTATGCAGGGTGTTATGAAAAGGCACGGCCAAACTTTCAGGAAACATTCCTCACACACAAAGAAAGAAAATATGTTATGTGGACATGTGGACGGAAACGCTTACTTTCCATTTTAGAGCTCATTTTATTACTTCTCCTCAAATCATATTAATCATGGAATGGAAACACACAGCAACAGAACGTACCAGCGTGACTTCAAACACTTTGTTACAGGAAATGTTCACAATGTCCTCCGTTAGCGAGGATACATGCATCCACCCTCCGTCGCATGGAATCCCTGATGCGATGATGCAGCCCTGGAGAATGGCGTATTGTATCACAGCCGTCCACAATACGAGCACGAAGAGTCTCTACATTTGGTACCGGGGTTGCGTAGACAAGAGCTTTCAAATGCCCCCATAAATGAAAGTCAATAGGGTTGAGGTGAGGAGAGCGTGGAGGCCATGGAATTCGTCCGCCTCTACCAATCCATCGGTCACCGAATCTGTTGTTGAGAAGCGTACGAACACTTGCAGGAGCTCCATCGTGCATGAACCACATGTTGTGTCGTACTTGTAAAGGCACATGTTCTAGCAGCGCAAGTAGAGTATCCCGTATGAAATCATGATAACGTGCTCCATTGAGCGTAGGTGCAAGAACATGGGGCCCAATCAAGACGTCACCAACAATGCCTGCCCAAACGTTCACAGAAAATCTGTATTGATGACGTGTTTGCATAATTGCTTGCGGATTCTCGTCAGCCCACACATGTTGATTGTGAAAATTTACAATTTGATCACGTTGGAATGAAGCGTCATCCGTAAAGAGAACATTTGCACTGAAATGAGGATTGACACATTGTTGGATGAACAATTCGCAGAAGTCTTCAATAAAATTCTTCAGGGTATCAGACCGCATCGTCATTATTTAAAATGCGCCAACGTTTCGGCCAGCGGTGCAGCTAGCCTTCATCAGGGCCTTACGTGAACTGCTAAATGAAACTTCCACGTCGAGAAAAGGCAGCACCCCATTCTTCTCTGTTTCCATTGTAAACTGAATTTTCCTATGCTGTTGGTTAAGGTGCTTGTGGAAGTTCTGTAACTCCTCTTCTCCGTGGGGCCAGATGACGAAAGTATCATCGACATAGCGAAGCCAACAATTTGGACGTCATGGTGCGGACTGGAGGGCTGTTTCCTCAAATGTCTCCATGAAAATTTCTGCTGTGATAGGCGATAGGGGTGAGCCCATAGCTACACCGTCAGTTTGTTCATAAAATTGACCTCTCCACTTGAAATAGGTGGTCGTCAGACAGTGGCGCACAATCTCACATATATCAGGTGCCACGCGTTCTTCTAGGATGTTCACAGTATCTGACACTGGGATTTGACGTCGAAACTAACCATCAGATCTCGGTCCGTAACACGCGTTTCCTTTAGGAGAGACACGAAGTGAGTGGAATCCTTAACGTAGGACTCGGTTTGATGCACTAGGTGTCGGAGCCTAGGTGCCAGTTCTTTCGCTAGGTAGTAGGTCGGCGAATTTGTACTGTTTACTATGGGCCTTAAGGGGAAGTCGGTTTTGTGTACCTTCGGTACACCATATATCCTTGGTGCCTGTGTCACTTGCGGGATGAATCTTCTGGCCTTGTCGAAGTTGATTCTAGAGTGCTTGAGCAGTGCCTGCGTCGTTTTGATTACCTTGGCCGTCGGATCTCCCTGAAGTTTCTTGTAGATAGGTTCTGCGAGAATATCTTCCATTCGTTTGTTGTAATCAGTTGTGTCCAAGATTACAGTGGCGTTGCCCTTATCTGCCTGTACCACTACTAAGTGGGGGTTGTCCCTGAGTTCCTTGATGGCATGGTATTCCTCAGCGTTGATGTTTTGCTTCGGTGGCTTTGCTTTATTCAGAACTCTGACCGTTTCCTGCCGGAGGAAACAGCCCTCCAGTCGCCACCATCACGTCCAAATTGTTGGCTTCGCTATGTCGATGATACTTTCGTCATCTGGCCCCACGGAGAAGAGGAGTTACAGAACTTCCACAAGCACCTTAACCAACAGCATAGGAAAATTCAGTTTACAATGGAAACAGAGAAGAATGGGGTGCTGCCTTTTCTCGACGTGGAAGTTTATCGAAAACCTGATGGTAAACTTGGCCACAAAGTGTACAGGAAACCAACCAATACGGACAGGTACCTTCACGCCTCCTCCCACCATCACCCCACGCAGAAGAAATCCGCCCTGCACACGCTAACGAAGAGAGCGTACAGGATAAGGGACGAAGAACATCTGAAGACAGAACTTGAACGCCTCAGGTCCATCTTCGGAACTAATGGCTATGGGAAGCAGATGATAGACAGCACCATGTCGACAAGGGAGAAGACTAATAGGGAAGAGGAGAAGGAGGCACAGAGCATTGCTGTGTTACCATATGTACAAGGGGTCACCGAACGTATTGGCAAAATTCTACGAAAAGCCGACCAATTTTCCGAAGCAGAAACAAAATATCAGACATGCTCGGTTCTACCAAGGATGCAGTTGACAAACTACACACAGCTGGCGTGTATGAAATTGGTTGTGCGTGTGGATTAGTCTACATAGGTGAGACGGGACGTCTGATTAGCACAAGGCTCTCGGAACATGAAGGATATATCCGCCTGAAACAACACACTAAGTCAGCAGTGGCGGAACACCGAGACGAGTGCGGGAAACCAATATTTTTTCAAGAAGCCCGCGTCCTGGCGAAACAGCCTCTCACTTTCAAAATAAAGATTAGAGAGGCGATAGAAATAGCCAAAAGACCCGTCAACATGAATAGAGAGGACGGGTACAAGCTTCCGAGATCTTGGCTGCCTGCAATAGCAGGGCTACGGAGCGGCGGCAGAGCCGTGGCGGCCCATGCAGACACGCGGAGAGCCGCAGTAGTGGTCGCGAGCACACAAAGCAATGGCACGCCGCAGCCGGCTTCTGGACAGCATGGAAACAGTGTGACGTCACAGCCATCACCTGTTCGCTATTTGTCCGTCTCCTCCAATGGGGTGGATTAATATAAAGACCAATAGAAAACAGCTATATCAGCCAATGACAGATAATAAAGGAAACACCAATAAAGCATACCTTTCACCCCTCCTCCTCCTCCTTTTACAGCCAATCAAGTAACGACACGGTTTTCTCGTGCAGCTATTTAAGGAACCAAGTGTGTTCATTTAGCAGTTAACGTAAGGCCCTGATGAAGGCTGGCTGCAACGCTGGCCGAAACGTTGGCTCATTTTAAATCATGACGTTGCGGTCTGATACCCTGAAGAATTTTATTGAAGAAGACAACGGCAGCGGAAGCCTACGCTTACAATTCGCAGAAGTGTACCCGTGGAGGCCAATCAGCTGCTGATAGTGCCTGCACAAGCTGTACATGGTACGGAAACAACTGGTTCTCCCGTAGCACTCTCCATACAGTGACGTGGTCAACGTTACCTTGTACAGCAGCAACTTCTCTGACGCTGACATTAGGGTTATCGTCAACTGCACGAATAATTGCCTGGTCCATTGCAGGTGCCCTCGTCGTTCTAGGTCTTCCCCAGTCGCGAGTCATAGGTTGGAGTGTTCCGTGCTCCCTAAGACGCCGATCAATTGCTTCGAACGCCTTCCTGTCGGGACACCTTCGTTCTGGAAATCTGTCTCGATACAAACGTACCGCGCCACGGCTATTGCCCCGTGATAATCCATGCATCAAATGGGCATCTGCCAAGTCCGCATTTGTAAACATTGCACTAACAGCAAAACCACGTTCGTGATGAACACTAACCTGTTGATGCTACGTACTGATGTGCTTGATGCTAGTACCCAGAGCAATGAGTCGCATGTCAACACAAGCACCGAAGTCAACATTACCTTCCTTCAATTGGGCCAACTGGCGGTGAATCGAGGAAGTACAGTATATACTGACGAAACTAAAATGAGCTCTAACATGGAAATTAAGCGTTTCCGGACACATGTCCACATAACATCTTTTCTTTATTTGTATGTGAGGAATTCATCTTGATAATCAAATCTCTTGAATTTTTAACGGATAAACTCTTTTCAAACACATATGCTTCTTTAAGATTTGTATGCCGAAACCTGGCTAACTATCGACAATGGGACAGACTGAGTGTCCGTCTTTATGCACCTTAAACTGGCTCCTCAAAACTGGTGGTTTGGGCTGCATATAAGCGAAGCACTTCAGGAAGCCTACTAGGAGGAACACAGAAAGTGGAAAAGAAAACGTGAAAATGGACAGGATGTTAACCAAGTAAGCTTGACCGGTGGAGCCGGCTACGTATATAAGTATGGACACTAAAATGTCGCTGGTTGCAGTTGTAATTAATGCCGGTCGCAAATCCGGCAACTTCCTCGTCAAACCACGCCGCCAGTTGTTGCCTCTGTGGCAGCACCGGTGGCGAAATTGCAGCCCAGACAGGCGACGCCGGCGCGCCGGCGGTGGACGTTTCAGCGGCGCTCATAACTCGGCGTAACGCCGCCGCCAGGAGCCGCGGCGCCGGAATGTGGGCCGCTTTAATTACGCCTCCAGGACGGCGGGAGTGGTCGGGGGCGGCGGGGGCTGGGGTGGGCGAGTGGGCGGCTGGCGCGGCCGCAAACCCGGCCCCCGGCCACTGGCGCCGACCACTCTTTTTCATTAACAGAAAAAAAGCGGTGACCTGTTGCAACATCCAGGAGGGCTTTCGCTCAGCGTTACAAATGACGCACTGTCCCTCTCGCGCACTTAGTTTACTCGGAGGCTTGTTCCACGGCTGGAAATGATCCCCGTCTGCTCGCTAGCAGTGCTACTCACTCAAATTGCCGGGAAATTAACGCACTACTGCAAATGACGCGCGGGAGACGTAAAACTGCTGTTCAGCGCGAGGCTAGAGGGAAATGCAGGGGGACGTGTTTGTTGTGGAGAAAACAGGGGATACATGGGACTGTCAGACATCCCGAGAGGACAAATCGTTAGTCCTTGTAACTGAAAGATGTCCATTATAATAGGGCAGCTCCCATATTTTCTTTTGTTTACCTTCCGTCTGGCGCGGCTATTCAAATTGAAGCACCTCGAGGTTTACTGTAAATTATTTGTCAACGAGTGGCAGCACTGACGCCTTATCGCTAGTAGCTATCCTTTGCCGAACGCTTGTCATTGTTGTGTGCTTCAGAGTCGATACGAATGCTCTCTTGTCGATATATGTGCTGACTGATCAGTTTTAAACACTGCGCCCGTTCGTCTTGTATTTCAACAATTCATTTCTTTGGCCATCAACATAACTTAGTAAGTATTACAATGTTAATATACAATGTGTAATGCACTTATTTTGATTTTGGACCGTTTAATCGTCAGTTAAGAATGTTTTGAGTATCAGCTATCAAATTGATACACTGCGCCGGACTGCGTTATTTTATAGGAATTTTATCATTTTAGGTGTGAGACACTTGGTCATGGCAGGCTACAGTAAGACGTACAACCACCTTAACCCAAATCATGTTGCTGAAATAGAAAAAATGTTGTTCGAAGAAAATAATGATGTAGTTCAAGAGGATTTTGAAGATGTAGTAGACACAAATTGTGATGACGCAGTTGAAGTTCGGCAGGAAGATTCAGAAACAGAGGAAAACGACAGTGAAAACGACGAGGAAGCACTTGAAGAAAGCCAGCATTATTGTACTGGAAGGGACAAAGATACAAAATGGAATAAAGTTCCACCATCGCAGAAAGTACGTTTCAGGGCCCACAATACTATTCGAAAGTTACCTGGTCGTATAGGTGCGGCGAAAGCATTGAGAACGCCTTTGGAATGTTGGAATTGCCTCATAGATGACGACATTTTGTCGATTATAGTTCTGTATACCAATCAGTATATTCAGAGCATCAAAGCTTCTTTTCAGCGAGAGAGAGACGTAAAACCTATAGATATTATTGAAGTAAAAGCTTTCATTGGTCTTCTGTTTTTGGCTGGCGTTAACAAAAGTAACAGACAAAGCTTAGAAGATATATGGGGAAGTGATGGGGATGGAATTGAAAAATTTCGTCTCGTTATGAACATAAAACGTTTCAAAGTCATCATGCGGTGCCTTGGATTTGACAATCGTGTGACTCGCGATGAAAGGAGAAAATTAGACAAGATAATAGCGATTCGGGAAATATTTTCTCTGTTTGTACAGAATTGCCAGAGATCCTACACCCTCGGAGACAACGTTACAGTAGATGAGGAACTTGAAGGATTCCGTGGAAGGTGCAGTTTTCGCCAATACATACCTAGCAAACCAAACAAGTATGGAATTAAGATATATGCTCTTGTGGAATCCCAAGTATTTTATCTCTATAATCTGGAAATATACGCTGGGCTGCAGCCAGAAGGATTTTACCACGTTAGCAATAAACCTTAAGATGTTGTTCTGCGACTATGTGAACCAATTTATCAGTCAGGTCGAAATGTGAGAGCAGACAATTGGTTTACTAATACTGGTTTGATAGAAGAGCTAAGAAGAAAAAATCTTTGTTTTGTTGGGACGATGAAGATAAACAAGAGTGAGATTCCTCTGGAGTTTGCCACCAGTAAAGGCAGGGCTGTCCATAGTTCACTTTGTGGCTTCAAGAAAGGCTGTACTCTAGTTTCCTACGTTCCTAAAAAGGGGAAGTGTGTTATCTTGGCATCAAGTTTGCGTGAAGATAATTCAGTAGCTGCTGACACTGGAGATAAACAGAAGCCATCCATTGTAACATTTTACAATAGCACCAAGGGTGGAGTCGACACTACAGATAAGTTGACCGCTTCATGCACTGTAGTAAGAAATGTGTGCCGTTGGCCCATGGTCATATTTTTTGCAATGATCAATATGAGTGGAATCAATTCACAAGTAATTTAATACGGCAACAACGAGAATTTTATCCGAAGAAAAGGATTCCTGAAGCAACTATCACATGCGTTAGTTCTACCTCACTTGGTTCGTAGATGCTTGGACACCTCAGGAATTCACAGAGGTCTACAACAATATAGGCCAGCGTGTGAAGAAGACGCAGAAGACACAAGCAGAAACGAAGAACAAGGGACTGGGATCAAGAGGAAAAGGTGTAATACCTGCACAGAAAAAAAAGACTGACTAAATATTGTTGCAAAATGTGTCAGAAGCCTATCTGTTTGATACAAATTGAATCTTTTTGCTCTGAATGCGGAAAAATTCCGCATTTGTTACCACAGTCAAAGAGTGACGATGAAACAAATGAATGAGTTGTAATAACATTGTTGTTCTGCTCCAGTGTCATAATAGCCTTTCTGTAAAGATAATTGTCATTTGTAATGTGTTTTATTAGTGAAATATAATAAAGAAGCAAATGAAAAAGCGACGTTTTTATCATTTGTTGCTAAAGCCCAACATTGACGATAAGAAATCTGAATAATGAATATTTCTACTGCAGTTGTGCTCGTATGTCATCTTTGTCTTTCTCTAAATATATTTGGCACCTATAATATATTTTGTGAACAGAATTTAATAAATGATCATGTGAATAAACGGTGTGATCAATTTGATACACCTCGCCCGATCTCGCTGCGACAAACACCGCGCCCGACAGAAGGTTTATGTACCTTCGTCTCCCGAACTATCTTTCGTACAATGATCGACTGCCGGTTATTCACGAGTATTTCATTTGCACGAGTGAGTCTACCAGAGGCCCTTGAAGCGAGTATGTTTTAGGCGAATGTCTGGAGAGGCCCAGTTCACCATAAATGGCTTGCCGGTTTGGCAGAAAAACAGGGCTTTCTGCTTCACTCTATTCCAGGGTCGACCACGGCGAGCCAAGCTTCACGCAGACACAAAGTGCGGACCACGTGAGGCCGAAGCTCGGCATGACTCGCCGCAACATTTCATATAACACTGCAGTGTGGAATTATTCGGTACGCACGATTTTGTTTAGTTGGCTTGAACCGTGTTGTTAGAGCTGTTTACCCTTAGCTACTTGTTCGACTTATGAAAGAAATTCGCAAGTCCAGAGGCTCTTTCCACAAAAAGAGACCGACTAGACATCTATCGTCAGAAGCCTTTAAAAATGAAGTGGTATCACAGAGGAGAAGCATGATAGTTCTCAGTATCTATTATGCAGTCGCATAGTCGTCAGGCACCGCAGGTTTATTATGCAGTGACAGTAGACTACATTGCAGAAATAATTTAAGGATTTAGTTGACGACGAAAGAGCAAAAAGTTACAATGATCGACAGGGGCGATTTATTGTTCAGTACATCAAGAAGCACTTTCTGTTAAATCTGCATGCATGTTGGACGTTTTGAAATTGGTGGTACGAATTGTATGTGTTCTGAAGTCGCATACGTTGTCATACTGTCACCAGGAACAGTTTGCGATGGAATGAACAGTGTGGAGACTTTATAAATTATTGTGATGTGCGTTGGTTGTTGGTTAAGTCAAGAGGCATGTCTGGAATGATTTTTCGATTTAAAACCCGTTATTGTCGAATTTATGAAGGAAAAAGAAAAGCAGGAACGAAAATTATAAATCCAGAATGGGTTCCGACCTCGCATTGTAGGTGGACTTGACTGCACATTACCCGCAGTAAGGAACTGGGAGATGAGAAAAAATTTATTTCTGATCTGATGGGGATGCGTTTAAAAAGAAAATCGCATTTTGGAATAGATCGATTATGTTGTAGCTAAATATGAAGAATGAAATCAAGTGATAAGCAATGCAACTGCATTGCCATTTCATTGTGGCACGTTCGCGGTTTTCCTCTCATCTCCCTCTCGACAGTGTGGTGTGTTGGTGGGGGAAGTGTGCATTCAGGCCAAGGAGCTATGACGCACAAGCCAGAGCCCTACGTGTTTCGTAGACGACTAAAGAGCAAAAATTTAGAATGATCGACAGGCGGGATTCACTGTTCTGTAAACCAAGAAGCATTTTCTGCTAAATTTGCGTACATGGTACATGTGACGAAATTAATGGTACGAACTGTAAGTGTTCTGAGGTTGCACATATTATTACACTGTCACTACCAGCAGTTTTCGATGGAACTACTGAACAGTACAAATTATTGCGACGTGCTGTTATAAAGTGTGTGGCTACATTAATTGATACTGAGAGAAAAAGAGGGAACCATACATGAAGATAGCAATGATCTTGCACTGAAGAAATAATAATAATGATCATATGCAGCACTCCTCTGTGCTTCTGTTCTGCAACACGGGGTAGTATTTTCTTCATTTGTCGTTCTTGCGAGCTACAATGGAATAGTGCCTATAGTGCCTCCGTTTAGGCAATGTTATCGAATGAGTAGCAGATTGGTACTCGCTGTTTCAATCAGTGCAGCCCAGATACCATTCTGTTTTCGTACCGCTTTTGATTGTTGATTGGTTGGTAAGCTGGTATGTCATTCACCAAAAGGGTTTTCGTTTAATATGTTTTCCATTTTTCAGATTTACATTATGGAATATGTAGTATCCAGTCAACTCGTCTAATATGGGGTACTGTGATATTCACAATTTTTGGCTTCATTAAAACAGAAAATAGTTAACACTTTCAGCCAGAAAGCAAATACTTGTTTATAAAGAATGATTAATGTATAATAAGATGTCGCTGGGCGACGGTGGAATATCCTAAATAATTTAATTCGTTGTCTTTGGGCGGTAATATAAACAGAAGAATACGGATCGAAATGCGATCCTTCACTATTTTGTTCGCTGGAGAACAAATGAAGCCCTGAGCACTATGCACTTTTACTCTTTTTCTTAAGTACGACGGACGCAGATTTGTGGTGGTCTGATCTAATTTTTACTAAACGTACAAAAACGTGTTCCGTCTAAGTTTGAGTGATGTGCAAAAAGAAGGACTGTTATAACTTATCGTGACGTCGCACGGGCGACTCAATATGACAATGGTTATATAAAAGGGCGCTCAATGGACATGAAACGGACATAAAAATCTACCGTCATTGTAGTCTTAAGCATAAGGTACGATATATGTTTTAGTTATAATAAATATTTGTTCTCGAAATACTGATTCATTTAGCAGTGCTCATTCATATCACCTTCTCGGTATTATTTTCATTTTAATTATGCATTTTGCTAAGATTACAGACACCGAGATCAGCAGTAAAATCTTCGTATTACATTGACAAAAAGAAAACTGTTTTATCGTCTTCTTGCATCAGCTTTGATATTGAATATCTCTTTTGTGTGATGTTACAGTTGCTCTTGTGCCCTTAAGAACTTTCTGCTCCCTTAGGAAATTGTTTTGTCATAACAATAACTTCTCGCCCGGTTATGATCGTATCTACGATCATGAAGTAATTAGAAAGACGATAGTACAATTCCTTAATCAATAGCACGCTAGCTGTGACTGCTTCAAGCCATGCGAAACTGCAAATAAATACTATTCACATTTCATAATGCAATATTTTATGACAATGGCCAATCCATGATTCTTACGCCGATTGTGATTGATAGAACAGTAAGCGAAATATCAAATTCCAACTTTTCCATTGAATAACAACATCAATTTTATTTTGTTACAACACACTTGGCGCCCGAACAGGGACTTGATCAAAAATTAGTTCAAATAGTTGGAAAATTTTCTATGTGCTTGTGTTAATAAATGTTCTCTCGTTTCATGTACACATCATCCCTCTGAGAGAAAGACGGAAAATATGCTGATCGAGATCGCAGTTTAATTACCGAGAGAAAGGAAAAGAAAAGAGACGCTAATTTGCTGAGATAACATAGCGGTAATGAAGCCATCAAATAGTAAGTCGGAATTTTGCAAACGCAGTGTAGTGCTTCAGTAGCGACGTTGCTTTTCCAAGTCGATCCACATGCTTTCTATCTCCTTCCCGCTTTAGAAAATCTGCTTTATTTTATCTTTCATAGTAAAATTCTTCGTAATCTGATAATAGAAATTATTTTTCTCCATTGTTAGAATAGCTGTATTAGATTTTCAACATGGTGGATATATTTTGTTACATCACAGTACCTAGAAAGCTGTTTTCTCGGATCGCTGAAAAACAATTCATATTAACGGAGTTCATTACTGTAACTTAAACTGACAGTATTCAACTTAACGTATTCGAAAAAGTGAATTACAAGCAAATGGCGACATGCATATAATCAATATGCTTCTGTATATACAATTTCAGTGCAAGCAAAACAATCCATTTTATAAGTCACTGCTGTAGCGTTTGTATGACGGCTAGCTTTCTACTCCCCGCGCCTAGGCTGAGCGCCCCTTATATTCTCTTCGTGCAGATGTCGCTCCTGTCGTGGTGTCGTCCTAGTCAGCGTACTATTGGCTTACGTCATCTAGCAGTGGTTTCTGCTGTAACGTTCCAGGCCGACGTGCCGGCGCTTGGTGTTACGCCGGAACAGAGTAGGTTATTACTGGTTGAGGACACAACGTAGGTCGTCTAACGTTAATCTGATTGTGCTGTGTAGAATCTCTGTGCTTTCTGTTATTAGATAACAAAAATAATAATCCTTAAGAAATCTCAGGTCTTTATTGTTATGTCGTTCTTTCGTCAACCTAATTACGCCAAATATTGCTTCCACGAGATAGTGGCACTGAACATTCAAGAGGCTTGCATTGATGGAATGTGCAGAGGTAATTACAGAACTGTCATCATGCTTTAAATCTTTCCATAGTTCAATTGGGATCCACTTCTGGTCTGAAAAATTTATTCAGACTTGAAGCATTCCTTAGAATTGGTAAATTATTTTCAAATCACAGAAGGTAAGTTTGAGTCGAGGGGCCCAGGGACTCCCTGTTCTGTCGTGCCTTTGTTATGCTTTATGGCAAAGCTGCATTACTAGATCATTGTCATCGAAAGTAGGCTATTTCCGTTGCCAGGAAAAGTTCCGTTGCTTTGTGCATGTATGTCTTGATAACTTATTACTGATACTAACCATACCGCAACAATAATGTTATTTCCTCACTTTGCTTGGAAGGTATCCTTAGTCAGGGCAGTTTCTAGTTGAACATTAATGTAAACTGCTACTTGTGAAGTTCTGTTTGAGGGTGTGCCGCAGCGTGTGTGCCAGTTACTGCGGCTCAGATATGAGTATATAAGCACCGACAGGCAGCCAAGGGGTTAGGGGGGTATTCCCATCCCTCCAAAGAACGTGCGCAAGTGTGGAAACGTCAACTATGGCAAGTTTATAGCAAATACATCCAAACAGGACCTACGTGCTGTTACTCTGCTTTTGTGTGCCAAATTGCAAACACTGATAGCCATCCACCGGAGAAAGAAGAATGTGTACTGGACATCATATCTGTCGAAACCCACCGTTGACCCATCCGAGAGGCCAGCCTCATCCATTACGTCAACTCAAGTGGGAGATACTCAAGAACCCGCCGTGTAGTCCTCATCTGTTCCAGGCGATTATGGTGCCTCCGGTCTCTTAAAAAAGCTCTTCAATCGTCGGATGGGAATATGTAGCAAGCAGTTTTGAACATGTTGGTGCAGCAGGACACAAGTACCTTCAACCCTCTGCGCCTGAATGCTCGTTGAGTCATTGGCATACCGATTCTGGGCTGTGCGGCCATCGAATGGAAAACTTATGATTGCCCCTTGTATGGAGTAGACCTGGAAACGGGCCAGGAAGCCTGCCTTGCTCGGGCAATACTCATGAATCGCCAGAGCTCACAGTTGCACGTCCTTCCGTATCTGTCTCCTACCATTCAAACATCACAATAGTTCTCAACCTAATGAATCGTTCCCGACACAGTCCCCTCGGCAGTGTCTTTTCTTCTGGGGATGCTATTCCCGCGACATATTCAAGAGAACTTCCGTGAAGTTTGGAAGGTAGAAGAGAGGCGAAGGCTCAACGGAAGATGTGAGGGTGGGTAGCACGGTGAGTAAGAGCACTGGCCGTGGAAGTCAGGCTTACAGGATCGTATCTCGGTCAGATAAGCAATTTTAATCTGCCAGGTCGTTTCAGAACGGCGCACGTTTCACTCCAGAGTGAAAGCTTAATTCTTATTAGTCCCTCTTTACAAGAACTTTTCTGAACCTTTCCACTGTACAATCATTTGCACTACAGTGAACTACCGTAAATCAAGACGACTTGATCGATTAGCAAACCTTGCTGTCACAAACCGTGAACAGTAATCAGCTATCGCTCACGCTGTATCTGACTCTGCGAAATACAGAGTGTTTCGAAAGAATTCATCGTATTTCACCAGAGTATGTCGTTTACATGGCAATACGGAAAAGTGAACTCACATATCGAGCCCGAACATTTGTCATTCCCAGTTGCCAGTTTACATGGCTGCCTGATAATCAGATCGGGGTAGATCGGGATTGTAGGGTGGCTGCCCGAGTGTCTCCCACTTGAATTTGATGGCCGCCTGCTTAGCTGGGTGGTAGCGTGCTCGCCTCCCATGCAAGCGGCTCCGGGTTCAATTCCCGGCCGGGTTGGAGATTTTCTCCGCTCGGGGACTGGGTGTTGTGTAGTCCTCATCATCATTTCATCCTCGTCACCGGCGCATAAGTCGCCCAATCTGGCGTTAAATGAAATAAGACTTGCACTCGGTGACTGAACTTCCCCGACTGGGGTCTCCCGGCCAACGATGCCATACGCTCATTTCCATTTACTTGAGTTTGCATAACTCCTTCGTTACGCTATTTGCGATATGGGGACGTGCCGTTATCATGGATCAGTAGGACCCTTTGGTGCACCAGTCCACAATGGTGGTTTTCGACAGACATTCTGCCCTGTATACATTCTTCATTATCCAATGGTGTTTGTCCTTCGGCAGCACGTTGGTCCTGTTTGGACGCATTTGGTAATAACGTCGCCATAGCTGACGTTCCCGCATTTACAGCACGCATGTGGAAACATACAAATGCCATACTAATCCCTTGGCTGCATCTCGCCGCTTATATACCCTCATCGGAATCGCGCTGCCTAGCATACGCCCTCGAACAGAAAATTTGTGAGCACCTCTTACATTTGTCAATATGGGTATCTGTTACAGTCACACTCAGCATCTTCAGATTGATCTCTTTTCGTGAATTAAACAAAGTAACCAAATAAAACATGTAACCTCTGGTATGATTTTTTTTAGTAATTTAATTGAAAGCTTTGTTGCTTTGGTAAAAATAAAATTGGTTCTTTTTGTCGTGACAGAATAAATTACTATTAATCACACGAGATTTGTCGGAGAACAGCAGCAACATGTGTAATTGATCCAGCTTTAAGAAATTCTATTACCTTTTAGCGGAAAATTCGTGCGGTACTCTCCGACGTTAGAAATGTCGTGGTGTTCCGTTCGGAGCAGGAGGCGGCTGCCTTTTCTCATTCGCGATATCGAAAATTCCAAAAAAATGATCAGAAATTTTTTTTCGGAGGAAGATCGCGCGGAGAAAACAGACAGAAGTTACACGAAAGAAACCTAAGGGACCAACTAATTGGATTTGTACGAACATATAAACGGAGCTGAAAGAACTTGGAATAAATACTATAGCGATGTCTTCACGACAGCCTCCTGTTCCGACAGAACACACGCTGGATCATAAGCTGCATAAATCTTTTAAACAGGAAAGATTATCACAAGTATAATTAATGAAAATAAGGTTGAGAGATTTTCTTTGCAATTAAATAAACTTCAAGGCTTCAAGTATTATATTATGGAACGGAAACTTACATTAACATGGCCACCCAATGTGGCGGTGGAGCGAATCTTCATGATACACATCTCGCTTGTTTGTGGCTACATATATTTTTAATCACTTAAACTCTTAAATTTACAATAAAATGATTATATCAGTATGGAGCACAATACTTTTGCGTCCGACTCGCAACACATTCACAGAAGAACAGCTAGAGAGCGGCGCGGCTCCCTGCAGAAGTAAATATTGGCAATTGTTATTTTGAAACATAGGTGCATCGTTTTTTTTTTTTTTTTACTGATCGATAGCAGCGTATAACAGTTTATAGCTATCGTGATATTCTGCGCTTTTCAGGAGCGCGGCAAAGATATCTGGTTACAACATTCATTGGTATATGTTAAAAGTTCACACATACTGACGCGAATACTGAAAAAAAACTTTTACATAATAAAAATCGCAGTGATAAAGGCTGTAATGTCACAAACCACGAATGGTATCGTCACATTAAAGTGTTGAAAAATGGTAAGCAGCCATGAGCCGTAAATCCCTCCAGGCCGCCAAACGCACGTGCCAGCGTGGATGGTTGAGGAAAGCACTGATTCCCTACGGTGTCCGTGAGTCCGTTACCCTGGATCCAGGCCACCTGCTACGACGGCGCCGTGCGTCCCATCAGCAGGCGAAGAAACGGGCGAGATCCACTCAGGGCCTCCGGAGTTAGACTGGCTACGCGCCCATGCGCTTTCTCGTATTCCCCATGTCTTGTGCATCGGTGCGATAGTTTTGACACTAGATGTTAAATGCCTAGCAACAATGGTCTCGGCCACTCCTCAGGGGTCGACTAGGACGGTGCCGATGTGGTCTAGGTGTCTAGGAGGTCGCAAGGGGTCACCTCCCCAACAATATAGTAGACACCTTGCAGTCTGTCAGCCGAGGGCCCCCAGAGCGCTGAAGCTAGCCCCACACGATCTCCTGGAGTCGGTGAAGTTTTCAACACCAACATCTCCCACTCCCCATGTGAAGCACGCCTCGGGCCAGAACTACACAAGTTGACAACGGGCAGGCAGCACCCATATCTTCAGCGCGAAAGCCTTAATCGATGTTTCCCGGAAACTCGTCACGAATAATAGCCTGAGACCATAGGTTCGATTATTTACTCACATATTGCTGCGCTTGTGACGCTACTTATTCGTGAGGGGGGCAGGGAGGGGAGGGGGGGGGGACGAGTGGGTTTATTTCTCAGTACTCGTCCTTCCAGCTTTCCCTGGCTCGCACCATGGCTCGAAAGCACGCACAGGCTGCTAGGTGCGATCGTGTTTGAAATGGACGAGGTTTCGGCAGCGTGAACGTCTTCGGAGTTACAAGATATTACTTAACTTCCAGTCACAATGCATTCCGACATTACATGTTCTATGCGCTACGCCCATGGACAATGTTGTAAACCCGCCTGCCCGGAGTGTCTGATGTAATGACAGCGGTACTCTGCAGAGGACTATTTGATTAGCACAATGTGTATAGCTGGCCTCTGATGCCTGGCAGCGACAGAAATAAGACTTTTATAAATTTTAACAGCTCTTGCACCGAAGTATTTCGGGACACAGCCACACAAACAAATGTTTTCGGTCACAGACTGTTGTGGTATTTATAAAATGTCATAACATTCGTTCGCTGTCAGCTTCTTATTGACTATATCACCCCTCATGATGTCTGGCGTGCTTTTCGCCAACGTTTGTGTTTCAGTTCTTGCAGGATCACTAACCACAAGCCGTTCATGATGGTTTTACACAACAACGTGAACTCAGTTTGGACCCAGAAATATAGGATACAAATTACATTTCAAGTTTAAGGTACACTTTCTACTAAAGTGGAAACATAAGCCTCCAGAAATTAAGAATATGGGGAACACAGTATTCAAATACCGCAGTCCAGCACAGAAGTGATCCCCCAACACTTTACTCCATATCCTGTTTCAGAAAATAAAGTTATTGGTTTCCTGGATATGTAGCAGCTCCTGTGCTTTCTACAATTGAGATTTTCCACAAGGAAAAGTTTCATTTTCCAATGGGACTTGTACCTGTAAGCAAGAGAAATTCTTAATAGTGAGCTGGAGCTACAACAGATCGCCCGTAAGGGACACACACCTCTCGTATTTGCATCATTGGTATGCAAGGTCACCTTGCGGTTTTTTTGGGGGGTGGGGGGAAGGGGGAAGGAGAGAAGGATATTGTGATAGCTTTTTTGCATGGTCCTCTCCTTTCAGAAACTATAGGTGATCTGAACCCCCAAACATCAACAGAATGGAACTCAGTAAAATAAGTGAAGCTCTAAAAGTGTGGGACGACTTCAACTATGTTCTGTATGAAACTCCCTCACATATTAAAACAGTGTCCCTGTCAAGAACTCCTACATTGGACCACTGTCAAGTGCTTCCCCTACTGATTTATCCAAGCACAAATCACGACATGCCCTCATAGATTTACGTCCGCCAGTACTTCGCCCCTTACTTTCACAAAAGTCCCTTGCATACATTGAGGGCATTGCTCTCCTGGAAGAAAGAAAGGTAGGAAAAATTTGGGAAACACGACAGTGGCTACGCTGGAAGAAAGGCTGTTAGTCGGTAAAGCAAATCCCCGCGAAAGGCAAGTGTTCAAGGTTCGAGACCTGGTTACGAACAAAGTTTCCATTTGCTAGGAAATTTCGCATTAGCTTACACGCTGTTGCAGAGAGAATATTCAGTCTGAAAACAATCGTCTAGGCTGCAGTTAAGGCACTTCTCCGTAATGTCTTTTCTTGCAGCAGTGTTACTCTCGTAAGACATACAGAAGAAGGAAGTCGGCGGAAATAAAGTTGCGAGCGGGGGTGTTGAGTCGTTCGTGTTGTAGAGCGCACACTAAACATTTCTAAACGGTCAATGTAAACTTTGAGCGTGACCGTAATTATACAAAAGACTCCTTTGTTTATGTCCCTTCATGTTATAGGGAAACGGTATTTTAGCCTTATGATTTTTTCGAAAAAAAAAAAACAATTTTGTAGTCCTATGTGTAAGTTACGATACACTCCAAGGTTATATCTTCATTTATGTCGATAACACAATTTTCTGAAATCATTCCATTGCCTCCTAGAATTCATATTTCCAGCTGCGTTGTGGGCAATCCATTCTCTTCCGCTGGGATGGTATATCTCTGGTATCTTGTCTTCATTAATGCCATTCGCATGGCCAAAGTACATCAGCAGTGTTTGTTGGATGTCTCCGCACGTCGTAGACTTCCCTGTCTACGGTCATCGTTTGTCGGATTGCGTCATTTGTTATCCTATCCACGACCTGAGTGTCTTTTTTTCTTTTTTTTTTTTGTTCAGGAGAAGAGCCACGATTTCTTCCATACAAAACTAAACTCTCTTCTTCGTTTCTTCGTAGTTCTTATCCTTTTGTTTACCTGAACACCGTTGACAGTGCTTGTAAGAGTTCGTCCTTTATTAATTCTATCGCAGCCACCTACATACTTTTCAAGTCGCTTTACGGTGTGTACCACTTTAACGCCCTCTTTTTAATGTTCCAATTGTACATGGTTCATGGGAAGATCGACTGTTGGTAAGCCTCCCTGTGGGCTCGAATCTCGGTAATTATATCTTCACAGTCGTTTCGCGACGAACACGTTCGAAGATAAAACACTTTGGTTGAATCTTCTCGCGACGCAGAACGCCTCTCTGGCAGTGTCTGCCACAGGATTTGACGTTTCCGCGATTGCTAAACCTCTAAAGGAAAGCGCTGCTCTTCTGTGGATCTACCCAATTCTCCCAATCCGGATGTAACGATTTCAACTAGAGATCGAATAAGAGTTCTGTCAGATACTTCCTTTGCACCATATTTTGAGGATTCTTCCAATGGGTCTCAGTCAGGCATCCGCCTTACCCGACGTTAATTTTAAGTGGTTGTTGAACTTCAAATCGACTCGTAAGCATACTGCTAGATATTTTACGGAACTAACTGTTTCCAGTGATTGTTCTTCAGTCGTGTAATCATTTAATAACTGGTATTTCTGTGTATATATTCGCAATACGTTATATTTGTTAATGTTGATGGTCAATTTCCACTCCCTGCACCAAGCGTCAATCCGGTGCAGGTCCTCTTGTATTTCCCTATAATTTATTAGTGCTGCAGCTTCCATGTATACAATAGCATAATGGAACTTCTGACGTTATCTACTATGTCATTTGTACATATTTTGAAAAGGAATGGACTTGAAACACTTCTTTGGGGAACTCCCGCAGTTACTCGTAAGTCTAAATACTTCTCTCCGTTCACAAAGACGTGTTCTGTTTGTTAGAAACTCTGAAGTCCCATCACATAGTTTTACTCATATCCCACACGCTCGTATTTTGTTCATTAGTGGCAGTGGGGAAGTGTGTGTAACGCTTTCCCGTAAATCGTACGGGTAGCCGCAATGGGATCTTTTGCTAATAGGTTTATCACCATGACACTATTTCAAATAGAGGCTACATTTTCTGTGGAGACTATTTGAGTTTCATTGGTACAATTTTTTCTGGTATCTTTTACATCTTCATGCCTCTAATCATTGCGGACTCTTCTGCCTGTGGCAGCTGTTCGTCATCAGAAGGACAAAACTGCACCCTAAATTTTACTCATTCTCCGATTTCTTTTGACAGAGCCATTGTCAGAGTAAAATGACTAATATACTGGAAGTCATGGGCAGCCGTTATTGAAATTATCTTACAAAATCTAAGTAGCAGATAAGATCGAATCTATGACTCAGAATGGTTTAAACTTTACACTACATCCAGACTACAATATCAGGTCATGGAATATAGCTATCGAACTGACACCTTACTGTGAACAAAAGACTGTTCTGTCGACAAATGCCATCAAATTTAGGCACAGTTGTTGAAAATGTTACATAATGACAGTTTACGTACAGAGTCAGTATAGATATATAAAGTTGTGGTGTGGAAAGAAACAAAAAATGTCAACCAATCTTCTGTCTAAATTTTAAAGCCTATACTTTTTCATACCAGAAGCAACATATAACGTTTTAAAACTAAGGTTAGAGAAACAAAGGACTTGCAATTAGGAACAATCTATCATTTTATTTGTCGATTGATTGCTGTGAATCTTGAAATATTGTAGGTGATACATTGATGCAAACTGTCACATTGTCACAGAGAGAGCAACATAGCTGTTCTGCTGGATACGGGACCAAAGTTCAGAGAGGAAACTGGTTCTAGGAGGCAGGTAGATGTCCATGTAGCATTACTACACTGGAGGCCATTAAATTTGCATCACGAATTTTAATGACAAGAAGTGTATTAATGTCGTTTTCCTCAACGACAAAAACAGGTTTCTTTTTGTCAGGCGTCGTGATCCAAGCAACATTTCAAAATTGATCTTACGGTTATTCTCGAGATGATCTACAACTTCCTTCTTTTCTGAAAGAATGTGTGTATGTAAGTAATACAGTAGGTAACATGTAGGAATGGGTGAGGAATGTACAGTTTCGTGTTTGCTTTAGCGTTGATAACACGAAGAACAGAAGAAAAGGAGATTCTGTCAGCCCCTGGAAAAACTCGGAGAGGAGTGCCGAACTTAGCGTCACAATCCGACAAACGAATGACCACCTAACCTTCCTCTGGCCTCATTCAGTGAAACGTTTCACTCGCTAGAGTGGAGACTCGTGTTCAGGAAGTGTAAACGTCTACCCACATTCCGCCTGACAATCCTCCTCCGTTCCCTATCACCACGATATATATGCCTTAAGGTAATTGGTTTCGAATGGATCGGACATAGTGCTCTTCACACAAGCCTTCTACCCTGTTGTTAATGATAGTTCCGGTTGTTGTGGCATCGCAGACAGTACTCTATGGTAGGATACGACCTCTTACTGCCATGTTTGATCGAATTAATCACAGTCCGTCGTGTAGTGCCTCTTGTTTCCCTTCCTACAATCTGTTTGCATAAAACTTAAATGAAATGAATCGTACCAGTGGATATATTTACTGTCCTAAAAAACATTCCGTACGTAGACATAATATTCAAATATCTTTAGACATGACATTAGTTGTCTACTTTCGCAATTATATCTACCTGGTTACGCAAATATATATCCTAGAGCTGCTCTGACCCTAATCAAATGTGCGCTGTCTGATGCGCGAGTACAACTTCTCCGTGTAATAGTATTGAGTAATATATGGTAGAGAACAGAAGTAACACATTCTGTGGGTATACAGTGTCCTTAGTCCGACAAGAACAACACCCGTGTGTCGTTAGTGTTAGTGTCTGAACTCTTTCGTTGTGAGTAATGCACCTATGTCCCAACAGGAGGAAATAAGTAGGAAACTATATTATTAGACCGACTCAGTTGTAAGACAGAAAATAATTTTTCTGGAGAAACAGCCTTTGCTGCCCTGCTGGGTTTGACGCGACTCATTAAAAATTGACTTTTGTCATGTATCAAGTAAGGATCATTAGAACGTACAATGTATGACACATTTTCAGAAGTATACGGTACAACGGTCAACATTACGATCGCTTTCAAGACAGAACAGCATATCCACTGCACCCTCTAATAATCATAACATTACACGCTTACAGTCCTGCCGATATCTGTTTTTGGGTATTATGTCGCAATATAGCGCACGTTTCTGTGTGTAGTTGCTATCAAGAAGACTGTACGATTTATCATAATTTACAAACCAGATATTTTCCGGAAGACGTACTGCTAGCGCGATTGATTACCCTACGTGTGGGACTGCCAAACAGCTACTTGTTGGAGAAACTCACATTTCCATTATAAGATTCTGCTCACTTTAGCGGAAAACTTAAAATCCCTCAGGTTGAGTCCAAGAGATGAGACTACTCTCATAAACGATCTCTTACATCAGCTTTCTTTCAGTGGGACAAAAATGCTTTGCAACAAAACACACGTATAGTGCAGCGCAGTAATTTGAAGAATCAACCCTTCGAACCGTGGAAAGGAAGTTCACTTGTGGATTTTGGTACTCTGACGTCTCAATCGTCATACAGTTTCATGCAGAAAACAAACCCTCGGGATTCGTAAATTTTTTGAATTTAGTCGAAAGATCACAATGCAGATAAGTCAAATTTTAGCTTTAAAAAAACTTTTTATTTACTGTCCAAAGTCTACGGAAAGCCCACCCACTAACACAGATACCTTCATAAACATTAAATCAAAATTTGGGGCAGAAAGAGGAATGAATAAAACGTTGGTGAATTGGAATTTGTGAGCCTCAGCACTTAGAGGATGAAGTCGACCATTTAAGATATAATTCCAGAAACAATAATTATTCTGGCAAATAGAGAAACAGAGTACCACACCCTGAAAACTGAAGATGTTTTAGTGAAGCAGAAACTGCTAAAAGCTGAGTTTCCCTACCATGCGTAGAAACAGTCACAAATCGCATCCTCAGAGGAAGATGGGTGAGTAACTGAAAACTGCAAAACATAGCCATAGCAGGAGTATTCGGACTCCCTTGAACATAAGATTAAGTGTGCTTACGATCTACTAAATGATGCATTGACACCAGGCTTAAGGACTACGAGAGGAACTGTCGACTGAGCAACACCGTGAACCTTCAGATTCGATTATTGAAGTTTCAATAAGTTCATGTAAATACTACACTAGGATGCACAGAGGGGATCACAGAATTTCAGAAATATACTCACACAAAATCAGAGAGAATAAAATGTGCTTAAAATCAACGATTTGTCTCTGTTAGCACTAAATAAGGCAAAGAGTAATAACTGTTTTCAGTACAAGGTTCATTATACACGTTGGTCCAATTCCACGAAATTTGAGAAAGTCATGAGTCGACAATTCAGAGGTTACGCATGTACTGTACAGTATGACATTCTGGTCTAGTTAAGTTTAAAAATAAGTGTAAGGTGTCAGGCAAATCCAACACCTTCCATGAAAACCCTGACATGATAAGCAAATCCAGTAGTATGTCACATAGCTCTGAATAAATCGTAACATTAAATTAACCAAAGTAATACGAGTAACGAGTGAGCAAATGGAATACCACACACTAACACAAGAATGCCTAAATACATGTCTTACCTTCCCACCGTGAAACAGACGCAGTTCCGAGGGGAGAAACGAGAACAGAAGCCGAGAGCATACCGTGTTAAGCTGGAAAGCCCTATGATAAGGGACGGACGGACACCCACGTCGCCAGCTAACCGCTAGGACCTCACCACCCGCAAGTTTCAGCGTGAGACTTTTTCGCGTCTTTGTTACGTCAGGACCACCCCCCAGCCCGCGTCAAAAGCTAAAGCCCTCCAGAAGAACAGTATAGATCTTACGATAACACAAAGAGGGCCACACCACCTGCAAGTTTTAGCGTGAGACTTTTTCGCGTCTCTGTTACGTTGCAAACTTTAAAAAACATTGCCCCACCACGAAAAGTATAACGTTTCTCATTGGATAGACAGAATTTTTGTAGGCGGAGCTTACGGTTAACATTGAGACCCTGACTGGTCAGATGAAAACACTGCCAGATAGTTTTTTTTTTAAACCAACTTCGGTAAATTGTAGTAAGGAGAAGTTAGGAGGGAGTTGCTTCTGAGACAGTGAGGTGAGCAGAGCTGTATTGTCCACCGCCCCCTGACGAACACCAACAAGGTAATGAACGCACGCGATGCCGCATTTTTGAGCGCATAAGGCTTCACTCAGAACTGCAGAAGTCTCATCTGTTACATCCCCTTTTTGCGTAATACTAGTGTCGATCGTCAATTAAAGCTCATGGTGTTCACATTTGCCACTTGAAGTAAAAATCTGAAACGCGATGATTTTCCTGTTATATAGTTATTGAGAAGCCACATCAGCCACTGTAATTTACGATAAGTTAGATAAGTAATTAAAGATAATTGAGGGTCACTGTATACCATTTTGATAGTTTTATCTTTGGTGAAACTTAATTTAAACCTAGATTATAGATGTGATATGGCATAGGTCATCCTCCGAACCATTGTAGAACTTGGAAACCCATTCAGGGAATATTCGTTCACATTTTTGTTGAACGCAGTCGGTAATTACCATCCTGTATTAAAACATTTCCTTTTATCAATAGTGCAATTTATAAACAATGTTTAGTGAGTAGAATAAAATTTCCAATGGTAAACTTAACTGCTTTTTCGACGTTATTTTACCACCTAACTAAAAATAGGAAAGCCTTGAACCCCTTCCACTAAATTTAGTTAGTATTAAGATTCTTTTACAGCGAATGCAGTGGAGCTGACGATGAAATCATTAAGTATTTGGTTATATCATCGCTAGTCTCACTGAACTCTTCTGAATTCTACATGTCATGTGTGGTCTTGCGTCTCCTTACCAGCAATAGGTCCTACGTTCAAACTAGTCGATTCCCTAAAAAACACACTCAGAGCGTTGTTGCGCGAAAGTGGTAGGGAGACACGATATAGAACAAACAGACACCACGCAGAATGTTAAAACGGTAGTCTTTTAATATGTATCCAACAATATGGGATGAAGCGTTAGCCACAGATACACGCTGTAGACCATGGCCTTGTTCCAGATAAAACGGTAATCGCCGAAGATACAAACAGTGGTGTTGTGCCCTGTCAGCATCTGAATTTAAGTTACCTCTTCTCAGTTATATACGTGCAGTTTCTGTATTCTGTACATTCGAGTAAATCATATAAGAAACTAAATAAAGTGTGAATAATGGATCACAGCGTTAGGCTTCTCTCACGTGATTGGGATACCAGGTTGTTCGCGACTTGTTTTCCCCGCTAGAGCGCAGTTCAGGCATCGTCGAATGGCTCTGAGCACTATGGTACTTAACATCTGAGGTCATCAGTCCCCATAGAACTTAAAACTACTCAAACCTAACTAACCTAAGGACATCACACTCATTCATGCCCGAGGCAGGATTCGAACATTCGACCGTAGGAGCAGCGCGGTACCGGACTAAAGCGCGAAGTAGAATCATTCGGCCACCGCGGCCGGCCAGGCATCGTCGATTCGTGTCATAGATATCCAGTACCCGAAAGGACGCAACATTCTGGTAGACAAAGTTTTCCGTTAAAAGATGGCTTTCGTTAAGTACACTACTGACCATTAAAATTGCTACACCAACAAGAAATGCAGATGATATACGGGTATTCATTGGACAAGTATATTATACTAGAACTGATATGTGATTACATTTTCACGCAATTTGGGTGCATAGATCCTGAGAAATCAGTACGCAGAACAACCACCTCTGGCCGTAATAACGGCCTTGATACGCCTGGGCATTGAGTCAAACAGAGCATGGATGGCGTGTACAGCTTCAACACGATGCCACAGTTCATCAAGAGTAGTGGTTGGCGTATTGTGACGAGCCGGTTGTTCGGCCACCATTGACCAGACGTTTTCAATTGGCGAGAGATTTGGAGGATGTGCTGACCAGGGCAGCACTCGAACATTTTCTGTATCCAGAAAGGCCCGTACAGGACCTGCAACATGCGGTCGTGCATTATCCTGCTGAAATGTAGTGTTTCGCAGGGATCGAATGAAGGGTAGAGCCACGGGTCGTAACACATCTGAAATGTAACGTCCACTGTTCAAAGTGCCGTCAGTGCGAACAAGAGGTGACCGAGACGTGTAAGCAATGACACCCCATACCATCACGCCGGATGCGACCATCATGATGCTGTAAACAGAACCTGGATTCATCCGAAAAAATGACGTTTTGCCATTCGTGCACACAGGTTCGTCGTTGAATACACCATCGCAGGCGCTCCTGTCTGTGATGCAGAGTCAAGAGTATAAGCAGCCATGGTCTCCGAGCTGATAGTCTATGTTGCTGCAAACGTCGTCGAACTGTTCGTGCAAATGGTTGTTGCCTTGCAAACGTCCCCATCTGTTGACTTAGGGATCGAGACGTGGCTGCACGACCCGTTACACCCATGCGGATAAGTTGCCTGTCACCTCAACTGCTAGTGATACGAGGCCGTTGGGATCCAGCACGGCGTTCCGTATTACCCTCCTGAACCCACTGATTCCATATTCTAATAACAGTCATTGGATCTCGACCAACGCGAGCAGCTATATCGCGACACGATAAACCGCAATCGCGGTAGGCTACAATCCATTTATCAACGTCGGAAGCGTGATGGTCCGCATTTCTCCTCCTTACACGAGGCATCACATTAACGTTTCACCACGCAACGTTGGTCAACTGCTGTTTGTGTATGAGAAGTCGGTTGGAAACTTTCCTCATGTCAGCACGTTGTAGGTGTCGTCACCGGCGCCAACCTTGTGTGAATGCTCTGAAAAGCTAATCATTTGCTTACCACAGAATCGTCTTCCTGTCGGTTAAATTTCGCGTCTGTAGCACGTCATCTTCGTGGTGTAGCAGTTTTAATGGCCAGTGGTGTAATAGGAAGGCGTGCGCACATGCCGCCAGCGACTTGGCCTTACGTCACCTTACGTCACGCCTTGCCTCAGCTAGGTTATTCCCCTCCGCCACTGACTCGGCATACTGCCGGAGATGGCACACGCAGACCGCCAGCCACGGCTGGTGCGTGGTACTGAATGGAAAGCATCAGTAAAATGTATTCCCCAGTTTAGTAAGAATTCTTGACTCAGTGCTCGCTGCGCTAGTGGAACTCTACTAGCCGCCATTGTTATCCCGCAGTTAGAACCGGCCAGCCCGTAAAAGTATTTTGTTTTCATTGTTGAAGTATTTGAAAATGTCTTTTATAGTAGCCGGGTATGGTTTTAGTTTTAAGGAATCTCTTTTTTTGACTCCTCTTTCAATTTTCTCTCCATCCTTGTTCAGTCTAATGAAATATGTGACAGCAGACTACATATTTCCTAGTACATTAACACAAGGATTATGGAAGTCATCTCTCCGAAAGGCTGTAAGTAAAGATTTCGTTGTGGCTGGTTAGGAAACTTTCTCAGAATATGCGAATGTATTACACACTGATAACATGTACTAATCACTCCATTCTACAGTTTTTGCTACGAACTGCAAAAGGTCTGCTCTGCTTTATCCACTTCAGACACCTGCTTTTTACTTCGCATAGTAGAAAGTTCTGTCTTTGAAGTTGTTGATCATTTAACTGAACATATCTTATTTTACAAACAATAAGATGAATGTTCTGTAATATTTTTTGCTTCTGTCTCAGTGTTCTATGGCGTTACATCTTCCCTTTCCATTAGTTACTCCACGACGAGATTGTGCATTAACAATGTCTAGAAACAATCTCCAGAAATCTTATTAGTGCCAGACGTCCTATACTTCCGCAAGAAATACTAAATTCACTTTTCCTGTTCATTTATTCTGTCCTAATCTTGTAAAAAATCTGTACTGAAATCGACCCACACAATCTACTGTTTCTTATTTTCTGATAACAACACATTGTCTGCTAAAAGACAGCTATACGTTTGCAAGTGAGAATAAGTACATCGTTGCAATCGTAACATACGCATCTCTCAGTAATAATTCAATACATGCTTTCTCTTTATGATTTGCAAAGAGACGTACTTGTTTCTGCATACCGAATGTTGTGTTCGGTTTTTACGTACGGTGGAATTACTTTTTTGTGTTATATTAGTTCTACGTGATGATGAAGCGAACGTATGATGACTTAGTTACCTTTAATACCCCAATGGCTGCACGCTGTATGTGAGTCCTGCCTATTACAGGACGAGCACATAAAACTGATTGAATCTTTGTCTAAAATAGAGAGACACAAGTAAATGATTGGAGACCAAATGGCAAAACATACAGCATTGTATTGTACAGGCCGTAAATGAGATGTTAGGAGAGAAGAAGAAAATAAGAAGTAAAGAGTGGCTTAGAATATTTAACTAAGTTATCAACAAAACCAGTTCAGGTAAAGCATCAGATAGTCGAAAACGGAATATTCGAAGCAATAATATAAAGTGAAAAGAAATAAAGTAAAAACCATTGTCAGGAAAACAAATGAAGAATCTTGAAATAACTTTGCAACCAGAATTGAACACGACATCCACGGCAGGCGGCCTGTAGCTTACAAATTGAAAAAAAATTTTAAAAAATTGAAAAAGAGACAACAAACCTAAATAATACCTGAATATAAATGGACTACACATGATTAACAGCTCTGTTTAATGAAAACCAAGAATTAGATGAGGACCCCCGTCCCCGTTTTTCTCCCGCCTGGAAGGCGGCGCTTAGGTCTGCTCCTGAAATCTGTAACATAGACCTAATGTAGGAAGCGAGTAGAAGTAGGTGAGGCAAAGCTTTCGGTACTGCAAGTAAAGTAAAAGTGGTTTTCCTACAGTCTAAAACAAAGTACACAACTGAATACGTAATTTGGTACAGATGAGCACGTGGGTGCGACGTCTTAGCCCCGTCGTAACTGATACAAAGTCTCTATAGCAAGCTAAGCTGAAGCGATATTTCCTGGCCGTCTGCACTTGATGAAATGCAGCAGAAAGTAGAGCGGCGCTCGTTGAGCTCCACAGCATCGGCTAGAGGGCGCTGTGGTCGGCGTAGTTCGCCCGCTCTCGTAGTGCCAACCTACGAGCGTTAACATACGCTGTGGCATCGGAACTACCGATACCACACCCTTGAAATGAATCAACCTTATGGCGGCAATCTCATAACTATCGAAGAATTAAACGAGGTCCTCAGTAAAACAAAGACTCGGTAAGTAACAGCACTAGACGGTATAAACGCAGAATTACCTAAAGACGGAGGACTCTTTTTAAAGCCAGAATAGGAAATAATCCAGTGCCTCTAACTTCATTTATAATATACAGGTAGACAAAGAAATCAAATCCCAAAGGGATGGACAGTTGCAGACGTCATATCAACGTTTAAGAAAGGTAAACGAGGTGAATACAATAATTATCGTTGTATAACATTAGCGAACATAGAGTATAAGATTTAAGCCGAGGTAATAAATCAACGTCTGCTAATTAACGCAGGAAATGTGTTTCAAAATGGTTTCAGAAAAGCATGATCGTTTATTGCTAATGTTTTCACACTTAAATAAATTATATAAAAATAAAGTTCAATATATTGTAATTACAGTCTTAGAGAAACCCTTATATCATGTAGGTAAGAAAATCTCAAGGAATACATTACACAAGAATGGATATCGTTCGCCAATAATAAAAGCGATGGAAACGCTTTATTGAGGCACAAAAATAAGAATAAAGACTAGTTATGCTATATGAGCTGACATACTGCAGCGGCGCGGTTCCTTCCGTCCCTTTACGACGTACCTGCACCTACCTGTGAACATTGTCTCAGCAGATCATCAGTAGGAAAGCCGAGTGAAACCTACTGTACTTAGCCGTGAACCAGTTTGCAATTTAAGTCACTGATTTACGTTTCGGGAGAAACACGAAATGAAAATTTGGAAATTTTGTCCTCAATTAATATAATCTGAAACTTAGGTGAACAAGTATCACTGCCAAGCCCGTGCTAGTCTTAACACAGTCCCTCACAATCCCTATCACTCACGTTAGCAAGTTTATGGTGTTGCATTTCCCGAAAACGTAATAGCTACCAAAATACTGATTGTTTTTGATTGATAATGCTCGCCAAATATTAAGTCTGTCGGTACCAAATACAGTCACAGTATTTAGCCACCGACCTGCTTAGTACGCCACTCGGAATATATGTCTTTTGTCGTCACAAAATGCACTTAAAAATTCCGAAATTTCTACACGCCCATCGGAATAATTATGCAGTCAGTTTACCACACTTCTGATGTATGGAACTACTACTACTGCACACGTCCGATCTCTTTCATGGCTAGGCTCCGACTGTTCTCAAGAATCACAATCTCTTCCAGCAGAGATAGGCGCGCGAAGAATATTGCTTTACCATTGGTCAGTTTACTTAACAGCCAATAGCAAAACAACATTCTCCCGCGTCAGTCCGCGCTTTTCATCCATAACCAATCGCAAAATAGTAAACCTCACGACTGCACTTTTTACCGACGTAATTATCTAACACACTGAAGTTTTGTTTATGCATAAAGTTATTTACTGTTGTTATTTATACCTGAATTAACTTTCCCTTTACCATAAACTTACTTTACAAATCTATTTTACAAAAATCCCCTTTGTCCATATCCATACTTCTTCGAAATGTTCCCACACTATATCCTACTACATAACTCCTTAAACAGTTATCTCCATATTAACCTTAAACCACACTCAAGCATAATTCATACTGCTAAAGCACATTTACAGCATTTTACATACATAAAAAGACATATAACACTTCATGAAAATACGAGAACAGTTTATGAAAAACATTCAATTACTTTAGTGCAGTCTAGTGGGCACAATCGAAACTAAAATCACAATCCCCCTATCCAATACTGTCCTCTATCGGCTGATACATAAACTTCGTGCGCATCCCGTCTCACGTCACCATCTGCCACTATCCAGCTCTGAGACACATCTCCCACTTAACCGCCTCCAAGGCAGGATCGTAATACGGCGCTACGCCTCAATACCGATAAGACAAGGGGTTCGACAGGTGTATAGATTATGACCCACACTTTTTAATGTATACATTGACGATATGGTTTGAAACATGGGAATTACATAACTGATCAGAACTTGAGATTACCACAGGACAAAGTTTTTAATACGACGCTTTTTGCAGACGACCTTGCACTTGTACAGGATAGGGAGACATCGAACAAGGATACGTCATTGGACTGAACTAACTTTCTAAAGATAATAATAGCAAAATATCAATTCTAAAGAGAAAAGTAATGGCTTTAAAATGGACAAAACGAGAGATGACTAACATGATTATAGGGACCACAACAACTTTTTAGTCACTTTAATTTCCTAGAAAATATTTTAAATTGAACATTGAGAAGAAAAGTGATAAAACGTCCAAAAGTGAAGTTTTGGAAGGTAATGGCCACTCCTACTTCGCTATTTGGAAGTGAGACAAATACAAAAATAGAAATAAAAAAAAACTGAATAGATTTCTAGCGGTAGACATGAAATTTCTAAGAAGGAGCTGTACCAGATTAGACTAAGAAACGAAGACGTGAGAGCAGAGCTTAGGACATCTGATATAAATAAGAACATCGAGTCTAATCGAGAAAGCTGGATAGAACATTTAAGAAGAATGTCGTAGTAAAGACTACCAAAACAAGCATTGGCTTGGCTCTGAGCACTATGGGACTTAACTTCTGAGGTCATCAGTCCCCTAGAACTTAGAACTACTTAAAGTAACTAACCTAAGGAGATCACACACATCCATGCGCGAGGCAGGATTCGAACCTGCGACCGTAGCGGTCACGCGGTTCCAGACTGTACTGCCTAGAACCGCTCGGCTACACGGCCGGCAAAACAAACATTAATTATCAGAGTTCTGGGTAGAAAATTCATACGAAGGCCAAGAAGAAGATGGCTTAATACCTGTCGAAAGAAGGAGAAAAGAAGAACATCCTACCAGATTAACACAAATCCCATGCTTCTTCGAATTATAGTTAAAAACGTATAGATACACACACACACACACACACACACACACACACAAACAAACAAACATTTACATACAGTGAGAGGAGAACTACGTGACAGCCAAATGATGTTGTAATATTCCGAAAGATAACCACTAAAGATACCTTGTTAAAAAGGTGAAACGCGCCTGGGACCACATATAAAACAAAAAAATTATTGTGGAGCATGCACGAGGTATTTTTCTTGTAAAGTACTGCAATTTATGCTCAGTTGCTGCAAAAAAATTGGCTCCGCAATGAAACCGTTCATCAACGATGACGTTAATGGAGATTACTGTAATCATCTTCAGTGCTAAGTCAACTAACATTGTGATATCTCAGAGATGTATTTAGAGAAACTAAAGGCGGATTATCTTTGTGGACTAAGTTAATGGTTAGCGAGGAAAGCTTTCTCGAACTCCTGGCTTATTTGAGTGAAGCTCGGTGCAGTTACACGGTGTGGGAAGGTCCCGCGGCTTGGCCGTAGTTGCCGCCCCTGCCCCCTGCCCCCTGCCTCAGCGCCGCCCGGCGCCTTCCGCCGCTGCCGCCGATATGCATTTGAATGGCTGCGGAATATGCATGCGGCTGCCCCGGACACACCGCAGCTGCCGTCAGTGGGACAGGCCGGCCACGCAGACGTCGCCGGCGCACACGCCCAGACCCTGCACCGGCTGAACCGTCTCCCTGCGCGCAGTCGCAAGGGTACTATGTTTCACTAACGCTCCTCCCAACTAAACAGCGCACCTAGAGAAGTTCACTCTCTCAGCAAATGAACACGAAATTCAACAGCATAAACTGGAACCTTCACAGCTATAGATACAAACTGCAAGATCGTATGAACAAAAAAATAGGTAGGGTCTTAACTTTTTTTATTATCACGAATTTAGGCAACAGTACATCACATTCATATCTATGATCTGTTCTTCTAAAGCAGATCACTGCAGTTTCCATCCCGAATTCCCTCTGGAGGAAGGATTCGAGAATTTTCTTATTAAGACTGTGTCTTTAAGCACCATTTTTAATTCCAGTTTATTACAATAACTTCTTGTTTCCTCGTGTAGTTCTTTAGTTGAGGTGAACTACATTATGGAAATATTTGTTGCTTTCTGAACCAACGATATGAGGAGAGAAAATATTTCATTCTTAGGAACTTAATAACACATCTCTTACCAGTTCTAATTTTCGTCGATTCCTGCATATAATAATACTAATCCACAACATTTCTGTAGCAAAATAAGTGTGAGTGATTGTCCTAGCAAATAATAGTTGTTGCATACGAAAACGTAATTACTTTTTGACTGTCGCACTCGGTTTTCTTGTTTCGCTCTACCTTGTACCTATGCGTATCCTTGGAACTGCTGCGTATTGTCTATTACTCTGAGGCTTAAATACCGTTGAAATTTGTATGAATCACTACCATACATGATCCTCAGTTCAGAATCTACCTTTCGGTAAATGGACGTAGTTTGGTGTAACTGTGATAGGTCATGCCTGAACACACAGACTGACGTTGTGTTTGTCGCCCCTTGCATCTCAGCACTGAGAGTTGTGGCAGTTGTTTTGAAGTGACTGACCATCATTCCAAGTGAAGGTTGGTGGTTGGTGTTTACAGTTAATTTTGAAAAACAAATATCTCGTGCCAGTTTAAACGTGGAAATACTTCTTGTTATGTCTGTGGAGTGTTAACTCTAGAAAAAAGGAGAAACGAGAGCCTGTATGTAAATGCTACGTGTTGTAAGCGACCAGCAATACAACCGCCACACCTCACCACCTCCCCGCCTCCACATAAGCTGCTTGTGAGGTAGTCCACTTCTGTAGTTCAATTCATTTATCTTGGCGGTTCGCGCATGCCCGCCCAGACGCGGGAGATTGCTGCGTTGCCAGTTGTACGCGCCAAGAGAAGCAGCGCCATAGTATAGTTCGCAAAGTTACGTTTAGGGGGGGAGCGCGCAGTTTATGAAGTAAAGCCACCACGGCCGCATTAACCCTTTCGCTGCTACAGAGACGTGCTCCCCGCATTCCGCGATGTGCGCGATTTTGTCATCAATGCACTGCTCGCCTGTGCAGACACGTGGTGTTTCGACTGCTTTGACACACTTTATCATTCGATTTCACATAAACTATTTGGCCCAAAAATTTGATTTTTACACATCTTCTTGACTGATACCTTTCCCCCATAAATGACTTAATTTTGTTTGGAAGTTCAACGCAGTTATTGTGCAGCATTAGATGTAGTAAACCATTGCACGAAATTTTGAATGTTTGCAGAGGTAAAAGTCCGTAGCGTATACTTTCTGTATAGTCGATTTTAGTTGTCACTAGAAATTTCACAAAATTACATTCAAACGAATGAAATTCATGATGTAAGGCACTTCGATATTGTTTCAAATAAAGAAAACATTAAGCACTGAACAAGGCTTGAACTAAGATGCTTTCAGTTAGCAGCGATACATGTTAACCACTACACTACCGTAGCTCATGATTCAGTTCACCTCCTGGAGGACTTTAAAATAACACGCAAAATACCGACAAACACTGTTCGTATGACTATGAATTATTCACGTTTCGTCGAAGTACAATAGGAAATAAACAATTACCGCTGTTCTTTATTGCGAAAAAGCGTTTTGTGAGAATGATACAGACACCTTTCCTTGCAATCGCCTGAATTAGGAGGCTTATTGCTTGTTTGGTTTAATTAATTAATAGAATATGAAGCAATTGGTATAAAGAATGCTTTTTCCAAACTTTCTATAAAAGAAAGTCTGCTATCAAGACACTGCTTTTGTTCAATTACTTTATTTATGACTGACCGTTTCTAAAACTGAAGGCACTCGTCCGTGCTCTGCTCTGCAATCGAACTCTGGCAACGTCGTTCTCTGTTCATTGGCTGACTGTCTTTTGTGACGTCAGATGCGCAGAACGAACCTAAACTCGGCCGCAGTCATAAATGATGCGCACTTTAGCAGGCCAGCTAGAAATTTGGAGTGAACGAAAGAATCACACAATTGACAGTAAATTTTTGATGATGAAAATTGATCCAATTAACCATGAAAACAGTGCTATATCTTATATTATCACCTGTTATGAATAAGGTCCGTGTGTCACATTTAAGAATATTCGATAAAAATGCCTCCTGAGAATGTGACAGTCACAAATGTTCAAATGTGTGTGAATTCCTAAGGGACCAAACTGCTGAGGTCACCGGTCCGTAGACTTACACACTACTTAAACTAACTTCTGCTACGAACAACACACGCACCCATGCCGGAGGGAGGACTCGAACCTCCGGCGGGAGGGGCCGCGCATTCCGTGATATGGCGCCTCTAACCGCGCCGCCACTCCACGCGGCTCAGTGACAAATATGCCGAAGTCACATAAGAAGGTACGATTATAGCCTCAGTTGTAAGCCATAACGTGGATGCTTATAATTTAGTAATTTTTATTGTTTTAGGATTCCGTATTTCAATGTGTGAAAACGGAACTTTATAGGATCGCTTTGCTGTCCGTCCTTTCGCCTGTTCGACTGTTAAAAATACTTTATCTCATTAATGAGTACCAAGTCAAAATTTACGTCTCATACTGAGGTCTATGGTCCCTTGGCGGTGTGAAACAGTGAAACTACGAAGTCAGTGTAACTACAAGATACGGTTATTTATGTCACATACCTTGAAGAGTCAAAGAAAATGGTACACCTGCCTAATATCGTGTACGGCCAACGCGAGCACGCAAAAGTGCCGCAACACTACGTGCCATGGACTTTGCTAATGTCTGAAGAAGTGCTCGAGGGCACTGACACCATGAATCCAGCAGGGCTGTCCATAAATCCGCTGAGATGTGGAAACTGGGATGGAAGGGGGCAACTGAAACCGTCTGTGAAGTAATTAGAGATTTCTGGGAGGAGGGAAGAATACCGGACGACTGGAAATCAGCCTCAATCCATCCTTTACATGAGGTGACAGGACGGACACCAAGAATTACCGAGGCACGTCTCTGCTTCCAATCACCTGCTAAATTATAACCAAAGCTCTACTGAATAAGACAGAACATCAAGCAGAGCACATGGTTGGCGAGTACCAAGCGGGGAACAGAAAAAGTAAATCGAGCCTAGAGCAAATTTCTAACTTGAAAACTATCCTCCAGATCAGAAGAATTCGGAATCTTAACACAGTTGTTACGTTCATTGTTTTCAAAAAAGCTTACGATTCTGTAGAGAGACAGACAGTATTCCCAACAGTGAAAGAAGCAGTTATCGGCAAAACCACCAGACACTTTGTCGAACACTCTCTCATAGAGCCGGCCGCTGTGGCCAAGCGGTTCTAGGCGCTTCAGTCCGGAACCGCGCTGCTGCTACGGTCTCAGGTTCGAATCCTGCTTCGGGCATAGATGTGTTTGATGTCCTTAGGTTAGTAAGGTTTAAGTAGTTCTAAGTCTAGGGGACTGATGACCTCCGATGTTAAGATACTTAGAGGCATTTGAACCATTAGAGAGATAGAGAGAAAAGGAGGGAGGAGATTTCTTTGGTGTTATTACTTGGATACGAAATTATTATACCAGAGTTCATCTGTATTAAGGAAATGTCCATGTCCAGAAACCTTTTCATGATTAAATAACAGCATTTTCCTAACCTTCCTCTCTATCTGTTACTCTGGCAAATTAATTACAGAACTTTTTCCATCTGTAACATTGTTCACATATTCAACGAATCGAGGCACGATACCAGTCATGGTTGTTTCGAATTAAATAATTTCTGGGACTAGGCGGTAACCCCAACCTGTAGTATAATTGACTGTTGGCACAACATGCGATAACAGGTACTGTTCTACAGTAGTTGTCAAACACAAATGTTTCCATCGGATTGCCAGAGTGTATAACGTGATTCATTACTTGTTTACAGTCATCCACCGTTCAGTGCAAAAGCCTTTTGCATCAGCTGAAGCCATGCTTCGCACTGACTGCAAAAATTTGTGGCAAACGGAGGGAAGATCGACCTTTGGTACCCCATTTTTCGTACCTTCCTGCGCACAATCTTTGTGCTAGCTCAACTCACGAGTGAGTCCTTCTGCTAATTTCATGCCCCGAACAACGCTCGGCTGTCCCCATCCGCATGGTCTTTGTTTAGCGATGGTTGTTCCTTTCGTTATCACATTACAATCACATCTCCAAAAATCGATCCGGTCAGCTACGGGAGGATTGAAAAGTCCCTGGTGATTTGTTACACACGTGACACCCTGTCACTGGTCCACATTAGAAGCAACTGAACTTTCCTGACCGATCTATTCTACTGATATTGCTTCTCTGTTGGCAACACAAAATACCCCGACTCCTTTTATACTGGCGTGTCTGCATTTTGTAATACCTAGTTGTCAGTTCCGCGTTACTCTGGTTTATCCTCTTACTTTTGAACAGATTGTGCGCGTGTGTTATATTTTTTACACGAATGGAAATACTCTCCATTAAAAGACTAAGTCTATACTGTAACTGTAAGCACTGTAACCATTCCTAGTTCCTAGTATGATTACCAATAAAGATTTAATTATATGCACAAAGATCAAGATATTATATGCTTCAGGCACCATATTATTAAATACTTATGAGTAACTTATTAACGGAAGTGGTAATTAAAATTAAAAATACTGCTTTACTACATCAGGCGCATATCTTAAGGAAGCGCAAATAATACAAACTATACAGTTCCAGTACACTCGGTACCAACAGGCAGTACCCCTTTATTTTCTTCTTAAAAGAAATAGTTGACCAGATGACTAGATAATCCCAGGATATCACGCGAAACTTCTCAGTAAAATGTTAGATTCACAAATTCGGAAAATGCCATACTGCAAACTATATCTGCGCAGTAACTTATAAGTAATATTAATGCAGCTTTGACAGGTTTATGCTCAACTGTGACAACTACCAAGATAGGAAGTATTCCACTACTTACTTCCACATCCCACCCATGAACCATGCACCTTGCCGTTGGTGGCGAGGCTTGCGTGCCTCAGCGATACAGATGGCCGTACCGTAAGGGCAACCACTACGGAGGGGTATCTGTTAGGAGGCCAGACAAACGTGCTGTTCCTGAAGAGGGGCAGCAGCATTTTCAGTACTTGCAGGGGCAACAATCTGGATGATTGATCTGGCCTTGTAACACTAACCAAAACGGCCTTGCTGTGCTGGTACTGTGAACGGCTGAAAGCCAGGGGAAACTACAGCCGTAATTTTTCCCGAGGACATGCAGCTTTACTGTATGGTTAAATGATGATGGCGTCCTCTTGGGTAAAATATTCCGGCGGTAAAATAGTCCCACATTCGGATCTCCGGGCGGGGACCACTCAAGAGGACATCGCTATCAGGAGAAAGAAAACTGGCGTTCTCAGGATCGGAGCGTGGATTGTCAGATCCCTTAAGCGGGTACGTAGGTTAGAAAATTTAAAAACGGAAATGGATAGGTTAGAGGTAGATATAGTGGGCATTAGTGAAGTTCGATAGCAGGGGAACAAGACTTCGGGATAGGTGAATACAGGATTATAAATACAAATCAAATAGCGATAATGCAGGAGTAGGTTTAATAATGAATAAAAAAATAGGAGTACGGGTAAGCTACTACAAACAGCATATTGAACGCATTATTGTGGCCAAGATAGACACGAAACCCACGCCTACCACAGTAGTACAAGGTTATATGCCAACCAGCTCGGCAGATGACGAAGAAATTGATGAAATGTATGATGAAATCAAAGAAATTATTATGGTAGTGAAGGGAGACGAAAAGTTAGTAGTCATGGGTGACTGGAATTCAGGAGTAGGAAAAGGGAGAGAAGGAAATTTAGTAGGTGAATATGGATAGGGGCTAAGAAATGAAAGAGGAAACCGCTTGGTAGAATTTTGTGCCGAGCATAATTTAATCATAGCTAACACTTTGTTCAAGAATCATAAAAGAAGGTTGTATACATCGAAGAATCCTGGAGATACTAGAAGGTAACACATAGATTATACAATGGTAAGACAGAGATTTAGGAACGAGGTTTTAAACTGTAAGACATTTCCAGGGGCAGATGTGGACTCTGACCACAATCTATTGGTTATGAACTGTACATTAAAACTGAAGAAACTGCGAAAAGATAGGAATTTAAGGAGATGGGACCTGGATAAACCGAAAGAACCAGAGGTTGTACAGAGTTTCAGGGAGAGCATAAGGGAACAATTGACAGGAATGGGGTAAAGAAATACAGTAGAAGAAGAATGGATAGCTCTGCGGGATGAAGCAGTGGAGGCAACATAGGGTCAAGTAGGTATAAAGACGAGGGCTAGTAGAAATTCTTGGGTAACAGAAGAAATATTGAATTTAATTGATGAAAGAAGAAAATATAAAAATGCAGTAAATGAAGCAGGAAAAAAGGAATCCAAACGTCTCAAAAATGAGGTCGACAGGTAGCGCAAAATGGCTAAGCAGCGATGGCTAGAGGACAAATGTCAGGATGTAGAGACTTATCTCACTAGGGGCAAGATAGATACAGCCTACAGGAATATTAAAGATACTGTTGGAGAAAAGAGAGCCACTTGTATGAATATCAAGAGCTCACATGGAAACCCAGTTCCAGGCAAAGATGGGAAAGACGAAAGATTGAAGGAGTATATAGAGGGTCTATACAAGGGCTATGTACTTAAGGACAATATTATGGAAATAGAAGAGGATGTAGATGAAGATGAAATGTGAGACACGATACTGCGAGAAGTTTGACAGGGCACTGAAAGACCTGTGTCAAAACAAGGCCCCGGGGGTAGACAACATTCCATTGGAACTACTGATAGCATTGGGAGAGCCAGTCCTGACAAAACTCTACCATCTGGTGAGCAAGATGTATGAGACAGGCGTAATACCCTCATACTTCAAGAAGAATATAATAATTCCAATCCCAAAGAAAGCAGGTGTTGACACATGTGAAAATTACCGAACTATCAGTTTAATAAGTCACAGCTGCAAAATACTAACGCGAATTCTTTACAGTCGAATGGAAAAACTGGTAGAAGCCGACCTCGGGGAAGATCAGTTTCGATTCCGTAGAAATGTTACAACACGTGAGGCTATACTGACCTTACGACTTACCTTAGAAGAAAGATTAAGGAAAGGAAAACCTACGATTCTAGCATTTGTAGACATAGAGAAAGCGTTTGACAATGATGCCGGAATACTCTCCATGAAATTCTAAAGGTGACAGGGGTAAAATACAGGGAGCGAAAGGCTATTTACAATTTGTACGGCCGCGCGGGATTAGCCGCGCGCTCTAAGGCGCTGCAGTCGTGGACTGTGCGGCTGGTCCCGGCGGAGGTTCGAGTCCTCCCTCGGGCATGGGTGTGTGTGTTTGTCCTTAGGATAATTTGGATTAAGTAGTGTGTAAGCTTAGGGACTGATGACCTTAGCAGTTAAGTCCCATAAGATTTCACACACATCTTTTGAATTTGTACGGAAACCAGATGGCAGTTATAAGATTGGAGGGGCACGAAAGGTTTCAAAATGGTTCAGTTGGCTCTGAGCACTATGGGACTTTTCAAAATGGTTCAGTTGGCTCTGAGCACTATGGGACTTAACTTCTGAGGTCATCAGTCCCCTATAACTTGGAACTACTTAAACCTAACTAACCTAAGGACATCACACACATCCATGCTCGAGGCAGGATTCGAACCTGCGACCGTAGCGGTCGCGCGGTTCCCAACTGTAGCGCCTAGAACCGCTCGCCCACCCCGGCCGGCGGCACGAAAGGGAAGCAGCGGTTGGGAAGGGAGTGAGAATGGGTTTTAGCCTCTCCCCGATGTTATTCAATCTGTATATTGAGCAAGCAGTGAAGGAAACAACAGAAAAATTCGGAGTAGGTATTAAAATCCATGGAGAAGAAATAAAAACTTGGAGGTTTGTCGACGACATTGTAATTCTGTCAGAGACATCAAAGGACTTGGAAGAGCAGGTGAACGGAATGGACAATAACTTGAAAGGAGGATATAAGACGAACAAAAGCAAAACGAGGATAATGGTATGTAGTCGATTTAAGTCGGGTGATGCTGAGGGAAATATGTTAGGAAGTTAGACGCTTAGAGTAGTAAAGGAGTTTTCCCATTTGGCGAGCAAAATAACTGATGATGATCGAAGTAGAGAGGATATAAAATGTAGACTGGCAATGGCAAGGAAAGCGTTTCTGAAGAAGAGAAATTTGTTAACATCAAGTATAGATTTAAGTGTCAGCAAGTCGTTTCTGAAAGTATTTGTATGGAGTGTAGCTATGTGTGGAAGTTTAGACAAGAAGAGAATAGAAGCTTTTGAAATGTGGTGCTACAGATGAATGCTGAAGATTAGATGGGTATATCACATAACTAATGAGGAGGTATTTAATAGAATTGGGGAGAAGAGGAGTTAGTGGCACAACATGACTAGATGGAGGGACTGGTTGGTAGGACATGTTTTGAGGCATCAGGGGATAACAAATTTAGCATGGGAGGGCAGTGTGGAGGGTAAAAATCGTAGAGGGAGACCAATAGATAAATACACTAAGCAGATTCAGAAGGATGTAGGTTGCAGTAAGTACTGGGAGATGAAGAAGCTTGCACAGGATAGAGTAGCATGGAGAGCTGCATCAAACCAGTCTCAAGACTGAAGACCACAACAACAACTTCCATGTATCATTTCACCTGCAACCATAGAGTGTATCACCATCTTTGAAGTTATCCCAGAGCTACAGGTAGTCATAATCTGAGCTACTATATAGGACACACTAAATAACACAAATGAGTACTGTCATGTTTTCCTCTCAAAGCTCCTAACTACTTGAACTGTCATCACTTACCGATAGGACTGATTTGCCATAGGTAAAAGGACAGCAGCGACAAAACATATGACACAGTATGTATGTAACTGTAATAATTGTGATGGGAGACGAAGGCGTGTGTATAGTGAGAAGGTAGCAGTAGCTATGCAGACTCGAAGAACCTTGCACAGGATAGATTAGAGATGTATTAAATGAGTTGTAGAACAGAAGACAATGACAACAACAAGATGTGAGAAACTGATGAGTCATTTCCGAAAGAATGATCAGCTTAGCTTGCAAAAATGGTGACTAAATGTGGGACTGTCGTAATCCCAAATTACTCGTATAATTCCATACAAGTAATAAGTGGATGATGGCTCATATGGTTCATATAGCTCTAAGCACTTTAGGACTCAACATTTGAGGTCATCAGTTCCCTGGACTTAGAACTACTTAAATCTAACCAACCTAAGGACATCACACACATCCGTGCCCGAGGCAGAATTCGAACTTGCGACCGTAGCAGCCGCATAGTTCCGGACTGAACCGCCTAGTGGATGGTAATACATGTGCTAAGAACCCACAGAATAACTTCCATAGTGCTGGATGCACTTTAATGTGTGAAAACTGCAGAAGAAGATATATTTGCAGTATGTCCAAGACGCTGTGTGTTAGGACTACTCTAAGCTGAAACGGTTGAAGGAGGAGTCACAAACCACCTCCCCCCCCACCCCTTCCCTCAATGAAAAGGAAAGTATCACCGTTCTTATAATAGACGGGAAATCAGGACGGACCGATCACCGTGTCATCATCTGCTAATGGCCTCATCGAAATGCAGTATGGAGGGACACAGGGAGCAGTTGATAGCTGTCCCGGCCGTTGTCCGGTTGGCAGGCCTCATTATCCCAGCAGCTTATCAGCTGTCATCACGAGGCTAAGTGTATCCCGTTCCAGTCCTTACAACAAGAAATATTTCCTGGTAGTACTAGGAATCGAACCCTGGTTTCGTACATGGCACTCAGTTTCGCTGAAAACTAGCTACGGAACGACACCCGGCCCTGCCCTCTGTAAAGGGACTTCCTCCTCTAACATTAGTTTTCAGTCGACAGTAGTAGTTGATACCAGTATTAATATTCGAATTTTAGAGAGGTCAATATAATTTCAATTGCTTTTCTGATAATTTTGATATAATTTTGTACACAATATGTTAAATTTCAAGCTAAGATTGATGAAAAAGAATTCCTTTTCAAAATATTTTAGTTTCGATGTTATAATCGATAAGTACTAGTTCTGAGTGGACAGTTAAAATTACTTTTTATAAAAACATTTGAAATTACGAATTATTGACACACTTCAAATTTCTATTAATAATTACACAAAACTGTACTGTTTACTACGTTTATTCCTGGATTCATATATGAAATGATAATCGAAATTATTAACGTATCCGAAACTAGTAGAAACTGATTTCTTAAGAAAAGTTGTAAACTCTTTGGAATATTTTAAGTATTTTCGCAGTGTGTGGGAGTCGAAAGCTTGCCTCTGATGTGATCGGACGTATTATTGTGCGAACAATGTATTTTCGGCTTTGTTAACGTGCAGAATCAAAATTCTGTATGATACACTAAAATGTGAGAAAACATACACTCCTGGAAATGGAAAAAAGAACACATTGACACCGGTGTGTCAGACCCACCATACTTGCTCCGGACACTGCGAGAGGGCTGTACAAGCAATGATCACACGCACGGCACAGCGGACACACCAGGAACCGCGGTGTTGGCCGTCGAATGGCGCTAGCTGCGCAGCATTTGTGCACCGCCGCCGTCAGTGTCAGCCAGTTTGCCGTGGCATACGGAGCTCCATCGCAGTCTTTAACACTGGTAGCATGCCGCGACAGCGTGGACGTGAACCGTATGTGCAGTTGACGGACTTTGAGCGAGGGCGTATAGTGGGCATGCGGGAGGCCGGGTGGACGTACCGCCGAATTGCTCAACACGTGGGGCGTGAGGTCTCCACAGTACATCGATGTTGTCGCCAGTGGTCGGCGGAAGGTGCACGTGCCCGTCGACCTGGGACCGGACCGCAGCGACGCACGGATGCACGCCAAGACCGTAGGATCCTACGCAGTGCCGTAGGGGACCACACCGCCACTTCCCAGCAAATTAGGGACACTGTTGCTCCTGGGGTATCGGCGAGGACAATTCGCCACCGTCTCCATGAAGCTGGGCTACGGTCCCGCACACCGTTAGGCCGTCTTCCGCTCACGCCCCAACATCGTGCAGCCCGCCTCCAGTGGCGTCGCGACAGGCGTGAATGGAGGGACGAATGGAGACGTGTCGTCTTCAGCGATGAGAGTCGCTTCTGCCTTGGTGCCAATGATGGTCGTATGCATGTTTGGCGCCGTGCAGGTGAGCGCCACAATCAGGACTGCATACGACCGAGGCACACAGGGCCAACACCCGGCATCATGGTGTGGGGAGCGATCTCCTACACTGGCCGTACACCACTGGTGATCGTCGAGGGGACACTGAATAGTGCACGGTACATCCAAACCGTTATCGAACCCATAGTTCTACCATTCCTAGACCGGCAAGGGAACTTGCTGTTCCAACAGGACAATGCACGTCCGCATGTATCCCGTGCCACCCGACGTGCTCTAGAAGGTGTAAGTCAACTACCCTGGCCAGCAAGATCTCCGGATCTGTCCCCCATTGAGCATGTTTGGGACTGGATGAAGCGTCGTCTCACGCGGTCTGCACGTCCAGCACGAACGCTGGTCCAACTGAGGCGCAAGGTGGAAATGGCATGGCAAGCCGTTCCACAGGACTACATCCAGCATCTCTACGATCGTCTCCATGGGAGAATAGCAGCCTGCATTGCTGCGAAAGGTGGATATACACTGTACTAGTGCCGACATTGTGCATGCTCTGTTGCCTGTGTCTATGTGCCTGTGGTTCTGTCAGTGTGATCATGTGATGTATCTGACCCCAGGAATGTGTCAATAAAGTTTCCCCTTCCTGGGACAATGAATTCACGGTGTTCTTATTTCAATTTCCAGGAGTGTATTTTTGTACAAAATTCTACAACAACAATCTTCAAATTTATTTACTTCAAACCAGCCTTGAGGACCTGATGTGAGATTTTCAGCTTCAAGTAACAGACCCATAGACAAAAAGAACTGGAGCCATGCCAACAGGAAAAGCTAAGTAAACTTGGAAGGTTATTGTAATCTTCGCTCCTCTCAAATCTTCATAAAAACTTATTACTTGTACTGGACATTGTTTAATGTGGACAATAGATGGAAGAAGGAAGGAGGGGGAGTTTACACTGCCCAGATGTTTATGAACTGAGATTCACAACGTAAAGTAACGCCTTGAATTTTCTTCACAATAATCAGCAGTAGCATAAGGGGAAACAGATTTAGAGCTAAAACATGTGTTTAATAGTCGCAAAATGTCATACTATAACTAATATTTCAGAATTTCCGTATCGTGTTTGTGCTGCATGGAAAAAACTGATTTCCTCTTATCTGCACTTTGTTTTTTGTCATGTTGCATTATACTCCGATTACTCAAGCTCAATTTTCGGTAAAGGCAGCACTTATTTTAATTAGTGGTGCTCAGTTTTCATAGACATGACTATGGTGAAACACAAAAGGATTCAAGTGCCTGTAGCACCTATGTTGGTGACACCTTTCCTTGAAATAAGATTCCTCTGATCTCACAGTTTATATCCTACATTTAAATCAAGTTACATTTGACGTACTTCCATCAGACGACATAATTTAATACTGACATTATATGAAAAAATTAAGCAATGTCACCACTATAGTGGCAAAAAGTGCTAAATACTGTCTGTAAATAACAACCAGTAGAGTGTAAACTAAAAGCAGCAGATATTCGTAGTCGATTTGGTGCAAATGACGGTAGTATTATCTGACTGCAGTGATTATATCCATGTGGTTGCCAGAGGCGTACCGCAGCCGACATTTTATGCAAAGCTGAAGGCACAATACATTGTTAATGATACTATACTTACTTTAATCATAAAAGCCTATATAGAAAAATTATCGATCAATAAATATTACCCTACTGCGCCACTTAAGCAGTAATCACACACGTCGTGGGTTTAAGAAAGAGGAAATACGTGTCACCCAATGCCTCCATTATTTAGTGTGGTTCCCAGGTAAAGTAACATACAGGAACTGTAATAGCTTCTCCCTTGTGAAACTGGTCATTAGTGGAGCAAGCTATCATTCAAAATTCGTGTTCGATTTTCCATACGATATATTGAAGTTTATAAAGTAAAAGTTAAATGGAAATGTGCCATTTCTACCCCTTTACTCAAACTCGATAGCAAAATTTGTATGTGAATGAAAACTCAGCGAGGGAGAATATCACGCCTTCGCTCCACATATGAGGTAAAATTTTCTTTACTCCTACCAGATCATTATAAACTGCTGGGAGGTGAAACATTTTTTCCATGGAAGTCAAATCAAAAATCCCTGATAGGTTTCGACCTGAGTTTAAAGAACTACGTTCATCGAACCCCGATGTTTGATTTAAAAGTAAATACGTTCGTCACTCATCCGAACATATTTTTTCCGTCCACAAAAATGACCGGCCCGGAGAAACATTATAGACGTCCTTTACCGGCTGTGCGCAGAGACAGCCTCTCGGGCTGCCCTTCACGTCTTCCGCCCTTTCGCCATCTCGACAACCGGGAACAGGGACACGTAATATCTGGGGCCGAGCCTAAGTGCAACTTCACTCAGCGAGAGCGCTGAGGATGCGACGGAAGTCACAGCCACTCTTGTCTTTAGCGATGCGCGGGCAGCCGGACCCTCCTAGCATCACTGACTACTGACAGCGCCACAGTCTGCACTTCAAAATGCTACCCCGCGCATTCATGCAACGCACGCTAAGCATGGCCGCCGCTAGGCAGCGCTGGGAAGAAGAGGGAGAGTGTGTAGAACTGTTACTAATATATGACTGTTAACTGAATGATATGTCATTAGCGTCCCGGCGCTCCACGGAATTTGACCATGATACCTCCACTCGTTTCTCCTTTACTCACGTAGCAGGCCACATCTGGAGGGACCCTACAAATTTAATATCCAGAAGTGGTTCTGGTACGCTGCTTTGCTGCCAGAATGACCTGCAGTCCTCCACCAGCCATGCACGTTGAACTCCAGAGGTGAAAAGTCGGCTATCGCCACCGCAGAGGTGCCATACCTGCACGTCAGCAGCCATCAACTTCTGTCACTATGCAGTGACCAATACTTGTTGACCTGTTTTCGGACCATGTTGAATAGAAAGGATCTCCATATGAACTTGAAAGTGACATCCTATAATCCACAGGAACCGGGAGACCTCTCACAGCTCCAGGGTAACATTAGCCGACGAGGTGCCCTTATTGCAGAGCATCAGGGCACGAACTACCGTGTGCTACGGCAGTGAAAGTAAAGCGTAAAATATGTACGATATTTTGGGCAGGAAGCGCAGCAGTGCATTGATTCCCGCTGGGCTACGATACGTATAGTGTAATGTTCCGCGTATTTAGGTGAGCTAATCGGCTCCGTAGAGATGACATGGGAAGAGATGAGTTTGTCTGTGAAGGTATATAGCCCCAGGGCCAAGGGCGGGCTGCGGCCGATCTAGCTAAGCGACCAGTATTGGCCAACCAGATGCCAAGAAAAGCTGTTGTTGCCAGAATCGGGGAAAATCACAGATGGGCAAGCTGGCCAGTGGCCGCTCGCTTAGCAGAATGCAACATGCACCAGCAAAGGTGTACTTTGAGATAATTTGAGAGATAGCTAACATGGTGCACTTATATGTTCGACTATAAATCACAGCCAAACAATAAAGCAAATCTGAATACATCAATGATATCAGAAAAATGCGGCACAACCAATGACACAAGAACATTTTCAGTATCCTATTATTACAGAAGCTAATGTTGTACTGTGGCAAAACATTTTCACAATGAAACTCTGAATTAACATTTTTTCAATGCTTCATGCGCTTTCAACAAACGATATCTCAGATGATAACACTGGACTATGGCTATCATCCCAGAAATCTGCGTATCTGTTTCAATTTTATTTCTTAATTCATTACGTTATTTACATCTATTCATTAGACAAATGTCGTCAGAACATCGTGTTCACCACAATAACATGGCAATGAATGCAGCATGGATTCATATCTTATCATACTTATAAAGTTGTTTCAGGAATGTTTTACTTTTTTGCCAGATATTTCTTTAACTATTGATTACATCATTGTCATTTAGGAAGTTGTTACTCACATGTCTTAGTTGACATCACTGTTGTCAAAAGTGCCAAAAGGCGCTTCTAGCAAGCAGGCTAAAATAATTGGTTAAACAATATTTAAAGACAATCTGCTGTCATTTAATGTGAGAGCACTTGCACAACAATGCTGACTTATTTTTTCATGAATAAACCTTTATTAAATTTTTTGTTGTGCGGTGTCTGAATATGACCACATGTTTATGAGATTTGTTTAATTAAGTACTGTTAGAATAAATTGTTTAATATCGGAAATGGTCAAGTTGAGTCAAACCATGTTTGAGTCAAATCATGTCTGTAGGACTTAAGAATGAAGGTACTTTTTGTGAGAATAACCATCAGCAAATGGGAAAGGAGCAGCACAGCAGCCGAGTGGAGAGAGAGTCATTTTTCGACTGATACACTCACTCCAGTGTTTCATGGCGCTTCTCATTTAGATCTTCAAGGAGACACTTTAATGTTTGTGCTTCAAGAGTGCAGACCTGCCTGTGGCAAAATGTGGATTTTTTATCATGTACGTGATTAGATTTGGGCGGTGAACGGCCACTACGAGGCTTTATACGCGAGTTCTTGAAGAATAAAGACCTACCAGTGGTGTATTAAGATATTCGGTCGTGTGGGCAGTGAACGGCAACTTCAATAATAGTTTTGATATTGCATTATAGAATGGGGAACACACAGAGCATGAGTTGCTTCTGTTTGTAAGTTATGTGTATTGTAAATCGAAATTATGATCTCTAAATTATTTGAGCTGGCGAATAGTTCGTCTATTGTGATCACGAAATGGTCTTAGTTCTCGCAAATCCTTGATGACTACGTAGTTTGGGGATTCTGCTAACATTCTCGTAAAGCTCTCTGCGCAACTTCACTACATTTGGATATTTTCTGTTTGTATGTTAAATGGATATCGTAGAATTACTTCACGTTCAGTTGAGTCATAATTACATGACTACAAATATTTCAACATAATTCTCTGTCATCTTCATCAGCTATAAATGTTAGATTAGAACCTTTTTTTATTAAATTATTAATTTCTATATTATTTTATTTTTTGTGTATTTATTAACTTACAATTCCAGACAATGCACTTACTATTTGGCTTCAAGATCACAGCTACAGATTATTACTTGCAGTGAGTTAGCTGCTGCACATGAAAGAAGACGTTCGCGGCTCGACCCTATGACTACGTCGAGCTATTTCTCTCAAACACAGCCGTGTGTAACCCAAGTACGAGGAACATTCGGAAAGTAAGGTCCGATTGGTTGCAACAGTTAGCCACACCTTGCAGCAACGTCTCTACATACTTACCTCTCCGTCTGAGACAATTGTCGTAGCGTTGTACCAACTTTCCAATACTCTCCTCACAGTAGGCAGCCGCCTGCGCCTTTTCGCCGATTCTCTACGCCGATCTGCAATTCGTTGTCTGTGCCAAGAAGTTGACTTTATAGCCATTAGTTTATGTCAGCAGAGATGAAAATCAGAGGGAGCGAAGTCCGGGCTATGTGAAGGGCGATTCCCATCGAAAACGCTGCATGGGTCCTCATTGCCCCTGCAGAGTGCTGCCGAGAATTGTCATGAAGAAGGAAATACGTGACAGTTAAGATGTGTGGGTTGCATCAGATCAGGCGGAAACTCTCACAGGCACTCATACTAGGCGGGAGACGCCGCTTTCTAGGCATCCTTACGTGCTCACTGTGCGCTCAGCACTGAAAAGACATGCGTGACGCGTTCATCGGGCCTACTAGAGACACTGTCCAACACACTTATGCAAAGCTTTATCGGATTCTCACTGTGGTTCCCATTTCGCGACCGATCGGACCTTACTTTCGGAATACGCCTCGTATCGAAGGTGCGAGCCGCATCCTGTAAAGACGGAATTGGTTTGGTCGTATGGGCTGCTGTTTAGAGAGCAACTGCTCAGCAGATAACCCTCAGGTAACGTCGTATTAGGGAAGTTAAATATAGGTGTCATTTCTTATTGACAGTGTCTCAAGATTGCTAGGTTACCTCTTATTCTGTGTTAGAAGTCTAAATGGAGGTTACACAACGACCAGAAACGCGTGCAGCAACTTTGAGTGAGACGGATGAAGTTTTGAAACGTCAGGCAGTGGCATTACTCCAGGACAAAACAGAACGAAACCGGGCTAGCGAATAAATGCGGGCAGAGCTGGCAGCATTACCTGCCGCGACTACTTCGACTAAATCGCACAGAGGGGATACCAAGACAGTAGTAAACGTACCTGTCCCATCCATCTATCCTAAGGCAGTTTCATTACGCCTTTTCTGGGAAAGCATCCGGGGATGTATCGGCCTTTCTAGATGATGTGAGGGAAACAGCTCGGTTAGGGATTTGGTCCGGTGGCCAGTACCATGGGAACTTTATAAAATGAAAATATTTGACGAACTAGCTGAAGGGCTTATCCAACGCAAAGTAGTTACAAGTAATTCAGAGGGATCAATAACAGAAACATGTCGGGTTAGTAGAGGCATTCTCTGACAGAATTAGTAAGGCAAATTCGCAGACTTAACGAACTGACACACAATGCAGAGTCGGATAGAGTAGTCTTGCAGGAAGCAGAGAACAGGGCCTTAGACTTATTAGAAAGGAATAGTTATGTGTATATGTCACGACAGGTGAGGGTGGGGAACCTAGCGATTTCTCCTCAGCTATTAAAATTGGCACACAGCTGGAGGAGACAGATATTGCGACTTAGAAACGGAAATACGGTGGTGTCTTCTTGTCTGATGTTAAATGTTGTAAGTGTGTGAGAGCGGACCTCGTGAAGAAGCAATATCGCCAGACACAATACATTTAAGATATTGAGGTTGTGCATAACGTGCGTGCTTGCAAAAGTAGGAACCACGATAAGACCAATAAGAAGGAGTTTAAACTCTTGGTGGGTACGGAGGCACATGTAGCGGTGGTCAGTAGGTAAGCACAGGACGACTTGGTGAACAGTTTGATGATTGGGAAGATGGAAGTATCAACTGCATACGTTCCGAAAATGCGGAGTCTGAGGCAGCTGTAATACCGAACAAAGTAAGTGCGCGCGTACTGAAGTAAATGGGAATATATGTAGCAACATGGGTGATACTGACTTAGGTGCAGCTGTATCTACGCCCTGGATGATACCGGTTGTTGTTTTCACGCCGTTGAGTCTGGGCCAGATGTAGCACTGACTTTTGCATCGTGCAGGCTCGAACTGCAGACGGTGATGTTAACGTACATACTAAGGATAATGCAAAAGAAACTACTGCTGATGTTAGTTGTGTTGCGAATGTTGTAGATAGGGAAGAAGTGCACACGATTTATTTCTGAAGGACGCAGGTTCGTCACTACTGGTTGGTGGAGCACCGCTTATTCTGAAGGGGATGAAGGTGAGGCAGAAAAAGGAGGAGGAAAAATGCTCATAAGGCTATTGGGATTGCCGATATTGAACCTTTGGAGGAATGTGTGCCAAGAGATCAGGGGGAATTTTGATATACTTGCGATGTTATATGCAGTGAGGGCAAGGGAAAACTTCGTGTAATATTTCTCTAAAGCACAGCGAAATTCATGGAAACATTGTTTCAGCTGATGGATACAGCTGCTAGTGAGAAATCGTTGCAAGTGTTTATTACCTCTGAAGTAGAACCGTTTAAATCTCACGCGCCAGCACCAGGATTTAGTGCTCACAGTAACGTGCCGAAGAGCACAAAAAAGTTGGTTTTGAAATGGGATGGTTTAAGAAAGCTGGCACTGTAGCGTGCAGTAAATATTTTAGCAACTGTAGGATATGAAAGGTAGTTGGAGCCATTATGCTGCAAGCACTTCTGCATGGAAAGATAGTTTTACGGATGTGTATTCTTAGCAAACATAAGGGAAACTTTTGTGTAAAATACAAAGTTCGAGATAATGTATCGAAACGGCAAGTTAGAAAAAGTTCATGAAGAGAATGACTAGGAATTATTGTGATAGTTTAAGTAGATTAATACTTATGAAATTTGCTTCAGTTATAAAGCGGAGTAATATTCCATGAAAGACGAATTAATTGAACATGTATAGTAGTTAGTGAAGTGTAAAAATTCGCGACTAATTTTATAGAGGCAGGAGGAATGTTGAGCGGCAGATTCATAGTGAAAAGAAGGACCAAAATTTGGTTGTAACTGGCTGGGATATCGCTACGTGGAACGTGTCCTTCAGGTATGCAAGGGTGGAGTGACCAATGTAAACATTCGAAAGAGTTCATACACAAACAGGCAGGGAACTTATTGCCTCATAGAGTGAGAGAGAGAATAGCAACCCCTGTTTAGCGCTTAGACAACAGTGCTGAGTAGACACAGCGCTGTTCTGGAATGAGGCTACATATAGTACCTCCATCAAGGGATTTTACAAGAATGCTTTCAGGCTGCAAACTTTAAGCGAAGGAACGCTCAGGAGCTGGGAATTTTAACATTAGGCCAGTCTCCGTGAACATAACCAACTCAGTCACCTGTACGGCGGGGGGGGGGGGGGGGGGGAGGGGGGGGGGGACATTGGGGAGAGGGGATATCAAGCCATTCATTGCTAGAAAACTCTCGCCTACCTTCCATTCAGTGTCAGAGTTAGCGCATATCAGTTGTATCACAGTCATCGATGTAAGGTCAGCCCTGCTACTTGCAGCATGCTCTGGTGAATATAACGAAGTGTCTACGGCCGCTGCCAACTGAGAATTCCTTACTAGGAACCCACAGCCATCAGGCTGTGGGGGCAATTTGAACTCTGCAAGCTGTACTCCTATCGATCAAACAGTGACGGAGTGAAGAGGAGCCTAGGTCGATGTACCGCGAATGAAGAACCGATCTGCTCGTCTGCTAGCTGTTCAGTTTGGGAGCAGGCTGCCTGTGCTGCCACTCTTGAGCAGTACAAGTACCAGCTTACTGGCTGCATGCTGGGAGCGCCTCTTGCGCTGTCCTCTGTGTCACTGTTGGGTCTTATGCATACACACCATCTCGAAAATTGACAACAGAGGGCACGCAGATTCCTGGGGTCGAGCCTAAGTGCAGCATCATCAGCGAGAGAGCTGAAGCTCTGAAATACGCCCACAGCCACACTGGCCTGTAGCGATGCGCCGGCCGCCACACCCTCCTACGATGAGGCCACAGCACTGGGCCCTGACAACATCAGAGGCCGCGCTCGAAAATTCACCGCCGGGAGCTGATGGGAACAACAGTTCGTTGGAACTGTTCTAACTGATATTCCATAAGGGAAGATATCGGTATTCCAACCAAGCGAGGTGGCGCAGTAGGAAGGCGGGAAGACGGTAATTCATATCTCCGTGAGCCTATGCGGATTTCCCTAAACCATTTAATGTCAGTGTCATGCTATTTCCTTTCACATCGTTACCCAACCGGTACATGCTCTTCGTCTGTAATGAGCTTCTTGTCGATGAGGCTATGAGACGTTAATTATTGATCTTCCTGTCATTCCTTCGTTCTTACGTTGAATACTAGTTCAGAAACAGAAACCGCTAGTCTGAATATGTTGCTCTGACCGAGAGACATATTTGTATTAGAGAATAGGTAAGACAGAATACTGTGCACATTGAAGAAGGTATAAAAGTTTGTCTCTGAGGCCTGTCTTTGATGTTATTCTTCAGCAGTTAACACGTCAGCACAGCCTGCGAGATTACCTTCCCCCGTATCGTAATCGTAAACAACACGATAGCGAGCTGGCTGTATCGCGTCAAATACTTTTTGCTGTGAATCACGATCCAAATTAATTGCCATATATATTTGGGTTATTTACGACAAGTTTATTTTCTCTCCTCCGCTGTAACAGCTCGGCGCCAGGAGTCTGTCCGTAGTGCAGTACCGCGGCTCGCTTCGCGCTGCGAGTGAAGGCTGTTATTAATGTCGGCAGTGATTTAGGGCGCGGCCAACGCCCTGTGCGGTCCGCATCTCCAGAAATAAATTTACTAACCGGTAATTAATTGCCTGTTATTAAGATTCCTAATTTACTGTCGCTTGTTGATGAAACTGCACCGTTGCATAATTACGAGTGTAAAGGACGGAAGCAGAAACAGTTGCACTCACAGCACAGGTTTCTGGTGTCGTTATCTGCTGTTAATAATGCTGATATACGGTCGTTGCTTATTACCTGCCTGTGGGGCTGTGCTTCTGTCCCTTTTATATGAACCAAAATAATAGTTCGGTACAGTATGAGAGCTCGTCGCACAACACAAATTTCTGGCTGGCCGTGGTTACGCAAAGAATCAAGACCGTGAAATACAAGTCCGCTAATAAACTCCAAGTCCCGCATACTGATTTGAAACATCCAGCCAAGTTTAAATACGAAACTCGATCTAGGCTCACAGTGTGCGTAGTCCGGTAGAGGAAAGCTGGCGCTTATTTTGTAAGCATGTAGCCTGAGTACAACACCGGCTCGTTGTCGCTGTGCGAGCAGCTTCAACCTGCACACCAAGGGATCACGCCACGAGATATGAAGGAGGAGAGCGTGGATTTGTCTTGTTGCACTGTATCAGTGCCTGTTTTGGGAGCGAGTGGATAATATCGCTATCCGAGTAGCTGTCTAGGGCACTGGGTTTGTCAGAAGGGTAGGTATTATGGAAGCTATCAGGAAACATGTTTGTCACGTGCTAAGTATGACATTGATAGTGGCCCTGGTCTGGTAATAAGAAAATAAAATACACTTCGTGAAAGAAGTAAAGGATCACTTTTACGAAATCCCGTAATAGCCACCAGTTACGAGACATAAGTTGGAAATTTCGCTCAATGATGCCTACAAACTTCCATTGTAAAGGTGCGAAAGTGTGGCGCCCAACGACATCACCCTCTGGCTCGTCGACGCTTCAGACAGCAAACTGTCGTCTCATGAGAAGAAAAAAGCCACAGTACAAAAGTTCATGTGAACTGTAAAGTGGGTTACTGATATCACATTGGCACCAAATCTCACCACAGTTCTGTCCAGCGCCACCGCTGAAGTGTCAAGTGACGAGAAGGTCGTGACAGCCACTTTTAGCCACATTTCACCCATTCTACTTATGTCTCTGCGATGGCGACACCCAGCCTTGAAATCACGCTGCTTTCTTATGGTTGGCTGAGAACAACTTTTCAGTGACAACGGTGCTCAAAATGGATACAAAATGGTCTCAAGAGGTGGCACGAAGAGTGTCAATGAAACCACCACCAACCTTACGGGCGTTGGTGGTCGCACATTCAGCGGTTCACAGCCTGATGAACAACAGGAAGATGTTCTTAACAATCTTTGACAGTGCTGAAACCCTCGGGCATTTCAAACCTTCTCTAAGGCGACTGAAGGATTGCATTCCCACTGAATATGATTCTACCCATTTGGAGTGCAGTGGACCACAATTTTGGCTCTTGGTACAGGTTGGAATCATGCGAGACCTCCAAAAACCATTCGATAAAATTTAAATGTGATCATAAGCATCAAAAGATTGTTACGTTTTTTCAGCCTTCTTATTTCCCATCCTCTTGTAGGTGTGAAATCATGACATATGCTTGGATGAAAAGACAACGAATCCCTCTATGACTCCTGAGTTTGGCAAAACCTTCTGTGCCATGCCTGTAAATCTTTGATCAAGTTCGGCAACAATTCAGAATGGCGGCAGCACTAGCACCTGAGGCTAGGCAAAGGCAGCGAACGTGTGTCTAACAGTTTGCCAGACCAGAAGGCGCAAGAGCAGTCGCCACGTTAAAAACAACGTTGCGTGGCCAACACCGAGGGTGTTGTAGAACTGAGAGGTCTCAGATGGACCATCTGCTGCTTTATTTAGCCAAATGCTGATGTTGCATTCCCACGTGATCATGTCTCAGGAGTGTCGAAAGCAGAAGGGTTGAAAAAGCATAAATACCCATTGAGGCTTCGAATTACGTGCAAATTCTATCGAATGGTTCTAAACAATCTCTAGTGGTTCCAAACTGTAATTTAGAGCAAAAATTACGGACGCATTTCGCTCCAAAGTAGCCAGATCACGTTTAATGAGAATGCAGACTCACAATGTTTTATTTTGAATAAAATAATAATTTTGCTGCGCCCCGCTACGATTCCTTCCCCCGTGTAGCACTTGCAACCTGAGGCCTCCATCATAGGTTGGATGTATTCCAGTTCCTATCGTCCTCTACAGTTTTTGCCCTCTACAGCTCCCTCTATTACCGTGGTAGTTTTTCCCTGATACTGAAACACATGTATTATCATCCTATCCCTTCTTCTTTTCAGTGTTTTCCATCTATTCCTTCACTGGCCGATTCTGCGTGGAACATTCCAATTTCTTATCTGTCCACTTAACTTTAAACGTCAGATGCTTCGATTCCCTTCCGTTCTGGTTTTCCCACAATACAAGTTTTACAGCCAAACTTTGCTCTTCTCCAAACATACTTTCTCAGAAATTGTTTCCTCAAATTAAGGCTTATGTTTGATATTAGTATACTTCTCTTGGTCAGGAATGTACTTCTCGGCTGTACTGGTCTGATTCCTACGTCGTCCTTGTTCTGTCCGTCTTGGATTCTTCTGTTGCCCAAGTAGCACAATTCCTTAACTTCAACTGCTCCGTGGCCACCAGTCCTAAAGTCAAGTTTCTCGCTGATATAATTTCTGCTACTATTCATTAATTTCTTCTTTCTACGTTTTACTCTCAATCCGTATTCTGTACCCAACAGATTGTTCATCCAATTCAACAGATCCTGTAATTCTTCACTTTCACTGGTTCAAAATGGTTCAAATGGCTCTCAGCACTATGGGACTTAACTTCTAAGGTCATCAGTCCCCTATAACTTAGAACTACTTAAAACTAACGAACCTAAGGACATCACACACATCCTTGCCCGAGGCAGGATTCGAACCTGCGACCGTAGCGGTCGCGCGGTTCCAGACTGTAGCGCCTATAACCGCTCCGCCACCTCGTCCGACCTTTCACTGGTAATAGAACTGTCAATAGGAAATCTTATCACGGATATGCTTTCATCTTGAATTTTAATCACACTCTTGAAACTTTATTATGTTTCCGTTATCGATTCTTCGATCTTTAGACTGGACAGTTGGGGCGAAAGACTACATCCCTCTCTTACAACCTTTTAATGCGAGCACTTCATCGTTAGCGTTCCACTCTTTTCGTCCCCGTTGGTGTTTTGTTGGCATATTATTTATCATAGGTCTTTCCCTACAGCTTTCCCCAATTTTGCACAGAATTTAGAACATCTTGCACCATTTGACATTGTCGAAGCCTTTCCCAGATTGACAAATCCTATAAACCTGCCTTGATTTTTCTTTGGTTGTGCGAGCACTTCATCCTTGGCCGTCCACTCTTTTTGTCCCCCTTGGTTTTTTGTTTGCATATTGCGTATCATAGGTCCTTCCCTACAGTTTACCTCAATTTTGCACAGAATTTCGAACAGCTTGCACCATTTGACATTGTCGAACCCTTTTCCCTGATTGAGACATCCTATGAACCTGCCTTGATTTTTCTTTGGTATTGCTTCCAAAATTAGCCGCAACATCATAACTACCTATCTAGTGTCTTTATCTTTCCTAAAACCAAACTGATTGTTATTTAACAGACCCTCAATTTTCGGTACCATTATACTGTATATTATTCTTGTGAGCAGATTGGCTGCATGAGCACCTAAGCTGTTAGTGTGATAACTGAACTACCTACTGAGCTATTGCTTGTCGCTTTATCTGTAGCCTCAGAGAACTTCAAGCGTATCTCTTCGTTCCTTAGTGCTTCCGTATCCCATTTCTTTCGGCAATGATTCTTCCTGACTCGTCTCTTATACTTCAGCGTACTCATCATCAGCACCAAATTTTGATTTGAGTCTATTGCCCCTGTGAACATCTTACAATACATTCTCTGATTTCGGAATCTCTGACTGGCCATTGATGTAATCTAACTGAAATCACCCAGAATCACCCGGCCTTTTCCAAGCACACCTCCTCTATTAATAACTGTAATTCATTGCAGAACTCAATTAGTCTTTCCCCTTTCTCATTCGTAATACCAGGCGCATATTCTCCTGTAAGCCTTTCTTCTACTCCTCCCCCAGCAACTGCATTCCAATTCCCCATAACTGTTAGACTTTCGTCTCCCTTTACGTAGAGAATTACTGATTCAGTATCCTCATACATTTTCCTTGTCTCTCTATCTTCGGATTGTGACGTTGGTATATATGTGTGAACTATTACCATAGGTGTTGGTTTGCTGTCGATTGTGATGAGAATATCCCTGCCACTGAAACGTTCAGTCACACCGTCTGCGCTATCTTCCTATTCATGACGAATTTTACTCCCGTTATACAATTTCCAGCTACTACTGGTATTACCCTATACTCATCTGACCAGAAATTCTTGTTTTCTTTCTGTTTCACTTGACTGAGGCTCGCTATATCCACACTGACTCGTAGAACGTCATCCTTTCGTTGATTATTCAGTTATTTTCTCGTGGTCACCTCTCCGTTGGCAGCACCTCCCTGAGATCCGAATGAGGGCTAATCTGGAATCGCTTACCAATAGAGAAATCACCATGACATTTTTCAGTTACATGTCGCATTCCTGTGGTTACACCTTATGTGTCTTTAATGCAGTGGTTTGCATAGCCTTCCATCTGTAAGGGCAGTTTTCCCACCGCAAATACAAAAGAGTGACTTCTGTCCACTCCTCTGACCCCTTTGACAATGCCGTTGGCTGAATGTGGGTGCCGCCACTATTGATGATATTTGCTCTAAAGGAGCCACAACGATTGTTAAGAGGTAGTGGGGGGAAGTGGCAGGGTTTGCAACCCGAGGCCTGACCATGACGTCTCCATCACCCGTGCAAACAGCTGTGTTCTGTTACGAAATGTGTAGCAGAGTTGGGAAAGTAGAAGAGCTCCAAGCGCTAATAGAAAACACCGATTCTCAACTCGTTATAGGCACTGAACGCTGGCCAAGAAGTTCATCACAAGATTTGCGAAGAACGTAACGGTGTTCCGAAAGGACAGGCTAAACATAGTTGGCGGTGGCGTGTTTGTTGCTGTCAGAAGTAGTTTACCTTGTAGCGAATTTGAAGCAGATAGTTCATGTGGGTTAGTATGAGCAGAGGTCATTCTTGGCTAGCGGAATCAAATGTTGGGAAATATACACGTTTAAATCGGGAGGCACGCATTAAACCTCATCTGAAATTGTTTTAAACTCATTATTTGAAAATTATTTCGAACAGTTAGTCAATGAGCCAACGCGAATAGAAAACGGTTGTCAAAACACACTTGGCCTCTTCGCAACAAATGATCCAGACCTAATAACGAGCATCATAGTGGACACAGGGATTACTGACCAAAGGGTGATTGTAGCGAGAATGAGTATTATAACCCCCAAATCCTCCATAAATAAACGAAAAATATACCTTTCCAGAAAAGTAGATAAAAATTCACTTGAAGCCTTGCTGAGAGACAATTACCACTATTTCCACATTAACATAGTAAGTGCAGACCAGACGTGGCTTCAATTCAAAGAAGTAGTCTCGACAGCAGTAGAGATATTTACACCAAATAAATTAACAAACGATGGAGCTGATCCCCCTTGGTACACAAAACGGTTCAGAATACTGTTGCAGAAACAATGAAAAAAACATGCCAAATCTAAGCAAACGCAAAATCTCCAATGCAGGCTAACTTTTACAGAAGCTAAAAATTTAGTTCGTACATCAGTGCGAGATGCTTATAATAGGTTCCACAACGAAACTTTACCTCGAAACCTGGCAGAAAATCCAGAGAGATTCTGGTCGTATGTAAAGTATGCTAGTGGCAAGACAGTCAATGCCTTCTCAGCGCAATAGCAGTGGAAATACTATCTATGACAGTGCTGCAAAAGCATAGTTCCTAAGTAAATCCTTTCGAAATCCCTTCTCCAAAGAAGACGAAATAAATATTCCATAAACCGAATCAAGAACTGCTGTCAACGTGAGTAACTTAGAAGTAAATATTCTCAGAGTAGTGAAGCAAATTAAATCTTTTATTAACAGCAAGTCTTCTGGTCCATACTGTATACTGATAAGGTTTTTTTGAAGATTATCCTGTTGAAATAGCTCCACATTTAACGATCATATACAACTGCTCGCCCCACGAAAGATCCATACTCAACGAGTAGAAAATTTCGCAGGTTACACCAATATCAAAGAAGGTAGCAGGAGTAATCCACTAAACTACAGGCCCGTACCATTAACGTCGATAAGCAGCAGGATTTTTTTGAATATATTGCGTTCGAACATTAACAATTATCTCGAAGAGGTCTACTGACACACAGACAACACGGATTCAGAAAGCATCTTTCTTGGAAACACAACTAGCTTTTTACACACACGAATTGTTGAGTGCTATTGACAAGGAATTTCAAACTGATTCAGTATTTCTACATTTAGGCTTTTAAGACACTGTACCACACAAGCGGCTTATAGTGAAATTGCATGCTTGTGGAATATCGTCCCAGTTATGTGTGCCGGCCGAAGTGGCCGTGCGGTTAAAGGCGCTGTAGTCTGGAACCGCAAGACCGCTACGGTCGCAGGTTCGAATCCTGCCTCGGGCATGGATGTTTGTGATGTCCTTAGGTTAGTTAGGTTAACTAGTTCTAAGTTCTAGGGGACTAATGACCTCAGCAGTTGAGTCCCATAGTGCTCAGAGCCAGCCAGTTATGTGACTGGATTCGTGATTTCCATTCAGAGGGGCACAGTTTGTGGTAACTGACAAAGTCTTCCAGCCAAATACAAATGATTTCTGGCGTTCCCCAAGGCAGTGTCGTAAGCCCTCTGCTGTACCTTATCTACATAGACGATTTACAGACAATCTGAGCGGCCGTCTTAGGTTGTTTGCAGATCATGCTGTCGTTTATTGTCTAATAAACTCATCAGAAGGTCAAAGCAAACTGCAAAACTATTTAGAACTAATATGTGAATGGTACGAAAATTGGCAGTTGACTCTAAAGAATGAAAATTGTTGGGTCCTCCACATTCCGGGCTAAAAGGTAGTCGCTAAACTTCGGTTAAATGATAAATCTGTCTCATGTAAAGGTTGTAAATTCAACTAAGTACATAGGAATTATAATTAAGAATAATTTAAATTGGAAAGAATGGATAGGAAATATTGTGGGGAAGGCAAACCAAAAGCTGCGTTTTATTGACAGAATACTTAGAAAATGTAACAGATCAACTAAAGAAAGTGCCTACACTACTTTAGTCCGTCCTCTTTTGGAATGCTGCTGCATGGTCTGGGGACATTACCAGATAACATTATAGGAGGACATCGAGCAAGTTCGAAGAAGAACAGCACGTTTTGTATTATCGCGAAACCGGGGAGAGAGTGCCATGGACGTGATACAGGATTTAGAAAGCACCATTAGAACAAAGGCTATTTTTCGTTGCGGCGGAGTCTTCTCACGAAATTTCGATCACCAGGTTTCTCCCCAGAATATGAAAATATTTTGTTGAGGCCGATCTACATAGGAAGAAACTATTATCATAATAAAATATGGGAAATCAGAACTCGCACGGAGAGATAAATGTGTTAGTTTCTTCCGCGCGCTATTCGAGAGTAGAATAACGAGGAATTATTGCGAAGGTGTTTCCATTAACCCTCGTCCAGGAACTTAAGTGTGATTTGCAGAGCATCCATGAAGACGTACATGTAGATAGAATATATTTTAATTTATTTCGTACTCTTATGAATGTTAATACGTATATAATTTCTTCGTCCCGGCTGTGCTCAATAAGGGTATGCTTCCCTAGCAATCAAGGTCCATGAACATTGTAAACGTGAAAGGGAACGTAAACTAAATAGGAGAAATAAAGGAGAAAACATGGAAGATAAGTTAGGAGATGTAGCGCGCACTTCTTCGAGCGCATCTCCCGCTCATTGGCCAAGACTTGGCTATTACATGGTACCGCTCCAAAAAAATGATGTCAGGCACGTCGAATGAGGGTGGGAGCTGGTAAATTACACTGTGTAAGTACGTAGAAAATTGATGGCGGTAGTATGACGTTCGTTCAAGAGCGGTGTGAGCATCTAAAACATGGTACCAAAAGTCAATCTGGGAGGGCGTCCCGTCGCTGAAGAGGTATGCAATTGTCAGGATCTTGAATCATGTTATAACCTGGTGCTTAGTAAGTGGAAAATGTGTGCTCTCATTCTCTTAGACCATGGTGGTAATTAAGAGTGGATTATTGACTACTACGGAGGGGCCTGTGCATACCGATGAGATTCATGTCAACCATCACCCCATACCCTAAACACCGAAGAGAGGCCGTAGTGCACCCTGCGACCAAGGCAACTATGTCGGTGTGAGAACTGATGCTATTGCAAAATGAGCCCAACGTGGAGCAACGTGTTAACATGATGTTTTGCTTCAAATTAGGGAAAATAGCGATGGTAAAACATTGAATGTTATTGTAAGACTTCATTGTTGAAGGGGAGAGTAGAAAGTTTGTGCCGTCCGTGTTGGTCTCGCGGTTCTAGGCGCGCAGTCCGGAACCGCGCGACTGCTGCGGTCGCAGGTTCGAATCCTGCCTCGAGCAAGGATGTGTGTGATGTCCATAGGTTAGTTAGGTTTAAGTAGTTCTAAGTTCTAGGGGACTGATGACCACAGCTGTTAAGTCCCGTAGTGCTCAGAGCCATTTGAACCATTTTTTTTTAGAAAGTTTGTGTTTGAGTGGTTTAAACGCTTACACACGGTAAGGAAGATGTCGACGATGAGTCTCGATTGGGCAGACCGTCAACAAGCACAAACCCAAACTACATAGACGAAGGTGAGGTGGTGGTGGTATGTAAGGGGCGTTCCATAGGACATCATCAGCGCTCGAACGAAGGCACCGGCTGCTTGCGTGTTATCGGCGGCCGTCTTTGAGAACGACAGCAGAAGAAGTGAAGATAAGCAGGAAGTGTAAGCACTATTGTTGAAGAACGTTTAAAAACACAGAAGATTTTTTCCGTGCTGGAAACACCTGGAGATTTCGTTGACAAGTTCTACGAGATTCAACAGTTTTCTGGAAACCGTCATTACAGCAGATGAGATCTAGTGTTACTAATACCATTCAGCGACTAAGCGACAGCCAGTGGCATGGGTTCATATTTCTCCGCACTCCCAAAAAACAGTCGGCAGGCTAAATCCAAGAATAAAGACTATGTTGATCGCCTTTTTCGACAACGAGCCCTTGAACCAACTGAATTTTTCTCCGAGGGTCATACTATTAATGCATAAGTACACGAAGGACTGTTAAAACGGCTGCTGAAATGTTTCTGGTGGGTACGGGCAGAAATGTACCGCAGAGGACAGGGAAATTTTCTCCACCACAATGCCTGTTCCCACACTGCGATCTGCGTTCTCAGTTTCTTCGTTTAACACTAAGTGACTGTTTTTCAGCACCTTGCTCATTATTCAGATTTGGAGCCGGCCGATATTTTTCTTTCCCCGCCTTTAATTAGCTCTGTAAGGCATACAAACTTTTGAGAATAACTGTCAAGGCGACAAAGATGGTGCGTCCAGAGATTCAACAAGAAGCATTTGCTGATATTTTCTGACAACTTTACAACCGAAGTGAGAAGTTTATTGTAGCTAGTGGTGATTACTTTCAACGCGAATAAAAGTATTTTGTTAGAAACTCTTGTTACCTTTATTTTCTGAGGCAGCTCACCGTACTTTTCATAACCTGGTATTAAAGACAGTATACAAAATAAATAAAATAAATAATCCACTTCGATTTAGAGAAACTGATGACAATAACACGAGTAGATGAGGTTGTATCAGCTCTGCATCTACACCGTACTAGGGAGAGCCACATTATGGTATGTTGTGTAGGGTGGTTCTGGTACTACTTTCTGATACCCCAACCCCTTTCCGCTTGCAAACGGCGCTTGGTTCAAAATGGTTCAAATGGCTCTGAGCACTATGGGACTCAACTGCTGAGGTCATTAGTCCCCTAGAACTTAGAACTAGTTAAACCTAACTAACCTAAGGACATCACAAACATCCATGCCCGAGGCAGGATTCGAACCTGCGACCGTAGCGGTTTTGCGGTTCCAGACTGCAGCGCCTTTAACCGCACGGCCACTTCGGCCGGCTTGGCGCTTGGGAAGAGTGTTTGAGGGTAAGCCTCTGTGTTGGCTCTAATTACTCGAATTTTATCGTCGTGGTCATTACGCGACATGTATATTTCTTCCTGGAAAGCGCTTTCCCGACATTTCAATAGTAAACATCTCCATGATCTACAGGACGCACCATGCATCTCTTGCAACGTCTGTAGACTTATTTGAGCATCGCGATGACGCTTTCGTGGCGTTTAAACAATCCCGTGCCGACATGCCACGCTCTTCGTTGTTTCTTCTCTATCTCTTCTATCAATTGTACCTGTTAAGGGTCCCAGATTGATAAACAATACTCAAGAATCGGTAGAACAAGTGTCTCATAAGCAACTTCCTTCGTGGATGAGCTACCTTTCCTTAAAATTCTTCCTACGATTCTCAGTCTGGCATCTGCTTTTTACCACTATATGTTCTATGTGGTCGTCCCATTTAAGGTCGCTTTGCATAGTCATTCCTAGATATTATACGGTATATACTGTTTAGAGCAGCTTCTCACCAATAGTTTGCTCTATATGTTACAATTATTTACGTTCAGGGTCAACTGCCAGAGCCTGCCTCAATTATCAGTCCTTCGTAGGACAATCGATGATCTTATGGCGCTGCTACTTCCTTACAGAGAAGCGCATCATCTGCGAGCAGAGCATCCGACGCTTTCTACTGTCATTTATAAGCGTTGTAAAAGGCAGCGCTCCTGTCACACATCCTTTAGGTACACCGGATCTTCACACCTCCCGATTTTGTTCCGTTAAGAGCTACGTTTTGAGTTCTGTCTGCAAGCAAGTCTTGTATCCAGTCACAATTCCCACTACTCGAGGAGCTCTTGTTTTTCACTAAATGTCAGTATCTGATAGTATCAAATGCCATACCGAGGTCAAGAATCATAGCGTCAATCTGCGCGTCGTCGTCTACGAAGCTATGGATCTCATGGAGAAAAAAAAAAAAAAAAAAAAAAAAAAAAAAAAAAAAAAAAAAAAAAAAGAAGCGAGCTGAGTTGCGGGATTAAAGTTGATTTTATGATTTTATAGAGGAGAGTTTTGCTCTCGAGAAACGTCATAATTCTTGGGTAAAAACACGTTCCATACCAGGTTGACGTCAACGATATACGTCTGTATGTTTATCTGCCTTACGACCCTTCTTGAAAACAGGAATGGCCTATATCTATTTTTCCAGTAGCTAGGTGCTATTCGTGGCTCCGGCGAACTACGATAGACTGCTGTTACAAGGGGAGAGAGTTCTTTCGCATTATCATTGTAAAAGCTTGTAAATATCACATCCGGTGCTGACACTAATACTCTACTGTAGATGCTTTTCTGTTCCGTGATCGGTGATCTCAGTATCTGCCATTCCGACGTTCGTATAAGGACGATGGAAAGGTGGGACTGTGTTATAGTCTTCGCGATCAAACAATTTCTGTAGACTGCTATAACTACAATGACAGTAACTGACGTTTCACACTTGGGAACTAAATGGTAGATTCGGCTTCAGTGTTTTGAGTCAATTTAATCTTCAAAGAGCAGTTTATTTTGGTTTGTAATTGTAAATGTATTTGTCTTTCACAATAAGATAGGTAAAATGTATAGGCTGAAAATACGCATCATATTTAGTGATATTACATTATTTAAATACACTGATAAAAAGTTACAGATAACCACACTGTATCTCGCTAAGTAATAAGCGAAATAACACCTCATCCGCCGTATCGACAAGTAGCAGCAGACGGCAATGCTCTAGAGCCTGGCGGGCTGCAAATCGACTTCTGGAAGGCGCTGCGTTACCCTCGGAGATTGGATGTGGCGAAATGTATGATTATTTTGCAACAAAAAGCACTTGTCAGTTAATCAATGAGTACACTGTAAGACAAATAACACGACGCACGACGATTGAATTAATCGAATATGACGGAAATCAGTAGATGTGATGTATACGTAACGGCAAAGTAATGATTAAAATTTCAAAATAAATGGCCCTGAGCACTATGGGACTCAACTGCTGAGGTCATTAGTCCCCTAGAGCTTAGAACTTGTTAAACCTAACTAACCTAAGGACATCACAAACATCCATGCCCGAGGCAGGATTCGAACCTGCGACCGTAGCGGTCTTGCGGTTCCAGACTGCAGCGCCTTTAACCGCACGGCCACTTCGGCCGGCGATTAAAATTTCAGGAAAATTTGATAATTTATTCAACAGAAGGAACATCACAAATTGAGAAAATCAAAAACGCGCTGGTCCACTTATGCCACTCATGCAAGCAGTGATTCAGCTGGCATTAATAGAGCTGCGGGATGTCCTGAGTATATTTGTGCCGAATTCTGTCTAAATAGCGTGTTAGCTCGTCAAAATCCCCAGCTAGTGGGATGTCTATGCCCATAATGTTCCAAACTTCCACAATTGAGGAGAGATCTGACGACCTTGTTGGCTACTTTACTGTTTGGCAAGCGTAAAGGCAATCAGTATAAACTGTCGCTGTGTGCGGGCGTGCACTATCTCGCTGAAATGTAGGCCCAGGATGGCTTGGCATCGCTGCTGGTTATTGGACAGTATGGTGGGTGGCAGTCATGCTGGTATCCCATCAATGTCCGGAGCGTCTCCCCATGAGTCTTCGCAGATCATCCGGGCTCGTTTCTGACCGGATCACGTCACTGTAGACATTTCTCCTCCAGTCAATGACATCCTAGGCCAATAGCAATCGGCGCATAGGGCCCCCTAAGCTCAGCCCACTTCTGTCAGCGGCCTGTTAGTGGTTCTTGAGGCCAATAAAGCATCCGATGAAACACGCGCTCTGTGTGACTCCCTCACGATTGCTCGGTCCCTACGTTCTGTCGTCTCTCTAGGTCGACCGCCAGCTTGACGCCGTTCTCGGACGAGGTTCTCCCATTCCTGCCAACGATATCGAATGTTCGCATCACTCATATTCAGATGCAGAGCGTTTCACCGATTACTCCAACTGGCTTCTTTGAGTCCAACTACATCTCCCTTCTCAAATGCTGACATCACCTACTATATCGTTCAGGCGCCTGTCTGCGAAGAGTAGTTACTGTTGAGTACACGGAATTAAACTGGCAAAGACTTTGTAACCTAGTACCCACTTATCGGCTTGTCCGTTTTTATAATCCTTTCCAGCTACGCTGTAATTTTTTTAATCGCTAGAAGATCATCATATTCCGCCATTCCGCTGCCCGCGCTAACAATTCCGTGCAAGACTCTTAGTCTCTTCATTACCACTAAAACCCATATCCATCTGAACCCGTTTACAGTATTCAACCCTTAATATCCAGTTCTTAGTTCCCGCCCTTTCTCACAATACCATATTAACGGCTCTTTCGTAGATTAGGAGGGTCCCACAAAAAGTTGTGAATTTCTTTTATTGCCTTTTCATTACAATAACTCCTCACTAGTTTCCCGGACCTCTCCATCAAAACTTCAGCATTCTTCTACAGCACCACGTTTCCAGTGCCTCTATTCGTGTTAGGTCTGTGCTACCCTTAGCCTACGTTCCTCTTCTGTACAGGACTTTAGAGAACGTCACCTAATATTTAAATGTATGTTTGATGTCAGAAAATTGCTAGTCCGCTTTTTATATAGTCTCTGTTTCAGCCATCGTCCTCGTATTTCGCTGCCTACATAGCTAACCTCATTAACTACTTTACTGCATCGTTTCCCGGTGTTATTCTACTTGTACCAGAATCATCTGATTTAATCAGACTATATTCCACTGACTTCCTCCTACATCTGTTGCTGGTCATCATCACTTTTACAAACATTGTTTATTTATTTCGGCTGTTCTTCCGAGTCGCTTTCCGTCTCTGTCAGATTTACGTCAGTGACAAACTTAATAATTTTTAATTCTTATGGCTTTTCCCTCCTCGCTTCCCCCTTCCGTTTACGTCTTCAATAATGTGCAGGTTATAGAACATTGTCCAGAGGCTACAACTCTCTCTCACTCCTCTCTCCTAAATTGCTTCCAATTCATGTACAAATGTGCAGTCTCGCTCTCCGTATTTTATCCCTGCCATCCAGAGAATTTCAGGTGGGTATTCCGTTCAACATTGTCAGAAGCTTTCTCTGAATCTACTCATACTATAAATGTTAGTTTGCTATTCTTCAACTTACAGCATTTGTCGTAAGGTCAGTGTTGCCGCACTTGTATGTGAAATGATTTTCGCTGAGGTCGGCTTCTACGTCTTTCATTTTTCTGTAAGTAATTCGTGTCCACATTTTTCAGCAATGAGTCAATCTCATAGTTGATTAATGTTCATACCTGTCAACAATTTCCTTCTTTGAAACAGGAATTATTTTTCTCAAAGTCTGAGAATATTTCGCCTTTCTTCCTTCGCTAGAGTATCAAACATATTGATGTACTTAATCCCAAGAACTTCAAATTACATGAAACGAATGAATGTGTATTCAAAACATAATAGACACAAATAATGGGTAAGGGTGAATGAACATCTGCAAAGTGCCTGTATCTTTCCAGGCGTTTCTCATCCGTAGATTCTAACTTCCATCAGAATTCTCCTTCCCTTTAACAACACTTTATTCTCTGCAGAGCTCCATGAGATCCAGATGGTAGTGGAGCAGACGAAACGTCTTCAGGGCTAACAGTTTCTCATTAGATTAGATTCACTTACTGCCCCGTAATCGCTGCGCCAGGTATACCCTTCAGAGAAATAGGTGCAGTTCACACAGGACCAATTGTCGTTCCTGCTGCGGCGGGCAAGAAAATATAGTTTTGCTTGGTACCAGGGCACTGTGAATTGGGGGATATGAACAGATCCATGCGGTAATGGGAGAAGGACTGGCAGGCGTTGACGGACAGTAAGTTGCGGCAAGTGGAACTTGTGAGTGTGGACATCGACATCCTAATGCTGGTCGCTCCAGCGCGGTGAAGTAGCCATGACCCACCTCCGCAATGCGCACTGTCGCCTCACAAATGGTTTTTACTCCGGCGAGAGGACCCCGCTGTCTGTGAGACATGCAGCACGCAAATCAGTGTACACCACATGTTAACTCTGGCTTAAGCCTTTAGGCTGAAGATTTTAATGTGTTGCGAAGTGGCTGCTTCACGCACGTTTCTTCAAGCGATCAGCCAGCCACAGGTTTGTGCTGTCTACGTTTAATGCATTCCACTACATTTTTCTCTTTTTTAAGTTGTGTTAGGCTTGATACTGTGATTTTTGTTACTTTAGGTGTGAGCGTGTTTGGTCAAGTTTTTCAAGATTTTGTCACTTTTTTCATTCGCTATTCTTATTTTAGCCATTTTATGATAGTGTTGACAATCGTCTCATTGTACTTCATTACGGGTGCTAAAGACCTTGCTGTAGTGCGCCCTCAAAACCTTATCGTTATCATCATCTGACTCCTTTCCATGTAATTCATCGAACCTCTTCTTTCGTTTAAACATATCATTGATGTTACAGGAACAAGTGTTGTCTTGCCAATAAAGCATAATATCCCTATTATTTGGTATTTATGAATAATCCTAATTAAAATTAGAGACGAAAGTCTCCAAACAAAGAAAAATCGTCATTAACTTAAAAAACTCCGCTTGCTAGCATGAATCTACCAGACATTCAACATTCCGCCTGCCCAGCCAAGTCGCTCTAAGAAGCCAACGTTACGTTAATTTATCTCCTGAATCCACACTATACTAAACTGTCTCTTAAACCCATCCAGCGCCAGTGTTGTCGGGAATTTATTGAATTGTTGCTAGCAAACAGAAAGATTATTCTGTCACCTATTTTAATGAACTTATTGTTGAATGGTATATAGACGCAGTAAAAGAAATTCGTTATTATTTTCTGGGTGAGGAAGCTTAATGACTTAATTTGACATAGCCAACAACAACCCACGAAACCTCACGAAACTTAATTACAACATCGCTCTAGATCAATATCCATCGTACACATATGCCAGCTTCTTTCAAAAGTGTCACCAATTTTATCAAATATACGAATACTCAAAATTTTCTCTTAATATACATTGTGTCCACCTAGCTGTGAGACTTCACATATTTCTGAAATGAAAAAAAAAAGAAAGGAAAATGGAACATGCAATGGGCCGGGCATGCAGCTATGTTAGGGCCCACACACAGGAATGCAGTGCCCTTGAAAGTAAACAAACACAAAGTTACATATATTTAAATAGCACATGTATTTTTTTCTATCGAAATGAAAACTAGAGGTACTCTTTACTAATAACACTGGGATCTCGTTTCTTAAACACAATTAATTGTGGCCTATAGCCCGGAGAAATTTCATTTTTGTGCATTATATTCAACACGTATAAAGACTCTCAGATAACCAGTAACGTCACGTCCGATGAAACTGCGTCACGTCAACGATGTTCGAAGTGAACATTCTTTGCATGAATACATATTCGGAGACGGTGAAGAAGCTGTAGTTTGTCCACCGATACTGCCGCACATGCAGCGAGAATAGCTTGTTCCGTATTCTCTGACATTTTTGAGAGTTTCTGATACATTGCATACAAGGAAGTCTAACGGCGTGAAGTCGGGGCAATCGGACTGGCCAGCTCACATGATCTCCGCCCCCGCCCCCCACCCACTCGTCCTATCCCCTTGTTTCCAATCATTGCCTCAACAACTTGTAACACCACAGCTCTTATGCTGTATGGATTCATTTTGCTTTATTTAATGTTACATTGTTGATCGCCTGTGAATGTGTTCAAATCGATAGCATAAAATTGTGTATTCTTTTCTTTGTCAAACCTTTGATGTCGTGATTTGATTCTATGCAAAGTAGTGTATCTGCAATTTGTATTCTTTGTCCCATTTGGAGGGAACAGAACTTATTGTATGTAATTGTAATTTTGTGTGAATAATTTTTTGTAGAAGTGTCAATATGTGAAAATGTTCTGTTTTATTTAATGTATTTGTTTGCTGTTATGTAAATTGCTGATCCTCACTTAGGGTTCTTAGTTAGTTTGTATGTAAATGGTGTAGTGGTTCCCCTCTGGAACGGAAATGCGTAGCACGCGCAAATTGTGGTTGGCATAGGTGGAAAAGGTGGAACTGATAGTCAGTCGGAGACGAGCCACCAGTCGGAAAGGAGCTACCAGTCTGTGCACTGTCAATGTAAAGGTGCATATCATGCTGATTCAGAGAGAGGCTTTTACTGCTTCTTTCCAATGCCTCGGATGGGTGGATAAATAGCTGGATCTATTCTGGAATTTGTATGAATCATCGCCATGAAGATACGATAAAGTCCGGCAATTCTACCTGTAATTCCACCTACCAACATGCAGTTGCCACCACATTGCGCAATCACTGTAACGTAATACTATAGTGATGTACAGTGAAGGATCAGCCTAATGGATGTGTTAGTGTGCTGAAATATAAGGTAATTCATATCGGAATTTATTTACCTACCTTGATTTTACTCCTCATCATAACACCTCTCAGGGTCCTCTCCGTTTGAAGTAAAGTGATTACCGAGTGTCCTTACTGAAAGTACGTTGAAGCCTAGAGCTTTGTTAAATAATGCCTCTTGAACTTATTAGAAAGATAGTTAAAGCTAATGTGGTAACAGAGTGAGTTAAAGCAAATGTTATTTGTCCAATAATAATTTTCCTATTGAAACTGTTATTTAAAGTGCTGTTACCAACTTCAAACTTTAGGCTGAGTCTTATAAAGTAAATGATCACGTTGTTGTCTGTAGTAAATTCTAAAAAGGAGAGTCAGTTCCTTGCAATTTTGTCAACATTGTGTTTCGTTGTAGTAAAAGTGAGAAAGCTGCAGTTGTGAAACGTTACATTCTCATGTATGCCAAGTGTTTGTCTCTCTTGTGTGCATATTAACAGTATAAAGACCACTCAGTTTGTGTAAACCCTGAAAGTGATAGTGTTTTTCTGTACCTGTTATAATTTTGAAAATAGTTCCTGCTGCTCTAACTGTTAGCTTCAATCTTAAAACATATGTGTGTTAGAGTTCATTGCACTCGCGTGTTGCTAAGTCTAGGTTGTGTCTGTTGTGTTGTCCATTATAGTTACTTATACCTACTTTCATAAACGAGAACGTTATTCTTTCTCTTGCCTAATTAGGCTGGCGACCGTTTCCCTTATTCTGTAAACAATATAGCTAGGCAAAATTTTGTTTGTTATTACTCCAAATTTTACGTAATTTTGACTTTCATTTCCGATAAGCCACCTCCGTTAGGAACGACACGGTCAACATAACAAAATTCCTCTCAGAGGGTAACACTGCTCTGTTGCTTTATACCATAACTGCTAAAACAAAATAATTCTGTTTTGCAAATTGCCTCCAGTTTTGAGGTTAGGGTAGAGTAGTAGCAGACGGGGAGTGTTATAAACTTACCCGTCCTCCATTAGAAGGGGTAGAGTGTCTTGAAGAAATGAAGCAAATCGCTGTCCGTTTAATGTTCGCTGAAAAAAATTGGTACCTATACAAGAACCAATGATACCGCTCCAAACACTGACACCTCACTGGTTTTGATGAGCAACTACTCAAAGCCAGTCGTGATTTTTCGTGTACCAGTAGTGCATGTTCTGCAGAATATCACGACCATAATCTGTGAACGAAGCTTCACCCGGAAACAACGTATCACTTAAGAATTCATGATTACCTAGCAACCGCTGAAATGCAAACAGACAGAATGAAAGGCGGGACTCAGTCATTTCTTCATACTTCTTGGCGGAGTAAGACATGAAACGGACGAAACGTATACCTATGAAAAGGTATCCAAAGATGCAGATCTGCGTGGATTCTGTCGTATACTCACCTGAGGATTATGCGCTACAGCAATCTGGACAGCAATTTCGTTACCACTGTTAGTTTCTGTGTTTGTAGGCTGATGCTTTCTGTGACCCCAACTGCGTGGTTCCATGAGACTTATTTATATATTGACTATGGTACGAGATGGACGCCGTCAATTTGGTTAGCGTTCAACGTAGGCGCTGCAGCTGTGATTGAGTTTTTATGACACCCTCCGTAAATAAATACAATTCCTGCTTTTCCTTCATTACTGAAGACCGGCACAACGACATGACGAAAGCAAATGTAACAAGCCACAGTAAAACAGTGAAAGCAATATCCCAATCATACGTGAAACGAGGCACAGTGTATTTCCCTGTTTGACACAGCAACATTGCAGCAGGCACGATCAAGAGACACTAGCAGACTGAACAGTGTAGGTAGAACGTGCTTTCTGATATTGGTCTGCTAACCCAAGGTGGCCGACCGCGGTGGCCGAGCGGTTCTAGGCGCTTCAGTCCGGAACCGCGCTGCTGCTACGGTCGCAGGTTCGAATCCTGCCTCGGGCATGGATGTGTGTGATGTCCTTAGGTTAGTTAGGTTTAAGTAGTTTCTAAGTCTAGGGCACTGATGACCTCAGATGTTAAGTCCCATAGTGCTTAGAGCCATTTTACCCCAGGTTGCAGGACAGTGCTGGCAACCTTTGGGAATTACGTCAGAAAATGTGATGCCGTTTTCATCCTTCAAAGTCCAAGTATTTCAGAACGTATGAGATTTTGAATAGTGAAACCAAATCTGCCGCTGCCAAGTGCACCTCTGTTTTTCATTTCGGTAGAAAAACATATGTGCCATTTAAATAAACATAACTTTGTGTTGAAAGTGATCTTTTGATACTTAATGGGTTTTGAATTCTAACCCATTGTGTTGCCCCTGGCATAGGTACATCACCAACGAATTAAATTTTTCACATTTTGTTTCATTTCGTTAACAGAGTAGAAATGGCTAGTTTGGATAATTTCAGACATTTTAATATTTTTCTCGAAATTCATGCAAGTGCTTGCGAGTATTAACACATACCTTTCTATGTACATGCCTAAGAAAGCTGTAGAAGTTTTATAAAATTATGATATCTACAAAGTAACTCACAATTCAGGCACCTGATTTAGGCGCAGAATTCTGAAAATAGAAAAAAGCAGGACATTTTGGATATATTGCGGAATCAATTTGAATGATACTAAATAAACCGAAAATGTCACGTCAACTTTACTTCATATCTAGACAATTACCTTCAGATAACAGTCATATCTAATTTTAAGCATAAAATATATAACAAATATTAATTTTTTCTAATATTCAAAAGTTTGCACAATTGCTTTGTTCCTTCTGTCGAAACACAATGCCCGTTGTGACGCGTTTTGCAACTTAGACACTGAATCCAATTCTCCATTTTGGAATAAAGTTCAGAAATTTATCTAATTTTGCAAAATCCACATTTATAGTCATCTTCAGACTTGCAGATCTGAAGTCTCCTACCTCATCGTCATTAAGTTCGCCCATCCTTAGCTTTTTTACTCACATCTTCCTGCTTTAGCTTGGTTCCGGATTACTGTTTCTTCTCTTGTCCAAGTACCTCTCTGTCTGTTTTGACTCTTTGTCAGCTTTCATTGATATTCTTCTTTAACAGTTTTGATATAGGGGTTCCGCAAGGTAGCATATTAGGACGAATACTATTCCTGATGAACATCAATGACTTTCCGACTAGTGTTACTCATGGTGAAAAAATTCTCTTCGCTGATGACTGCAATATTATAGTCACTGAGAAAACAAGAGAACTCCTTACCGAGAAAGCAAATGAAAATCTCAAGGAAGTTTATGATTGGGGAATAAGATATAAAGTGTCATTGAACAGGAAGAAAACTAATACCATGAATTTCAGTTTGAAAAGCAAAATTGACAATGTCAAATTAAATGTAGATGGCACCTCTATAGACTGTGTATCAAATGCAAAACTTCTGGGAATGAATATTGACTCTCAGTTGAAGTGGTATGAACACACAAGGGTATTTGCAAACAGAATGTCATCAGCATGTTAGGCCCTTAGAATATTATCATCAGTGAGTAACATGCAGTATATTTTAGTTACATATTATTCATATGTATACTCAATTCTTAGCTATGGCAATCTTTTTTGGGGAACAAACGCGCAAAATATGAACACTATTTTAAAACTCCAGAAAAGAGCCTTAAGAATAATAACCAAAAATACTACTCGTGCTCATTGCAAAGATCTGTTTAAAACACTGGGGATTTTAACTGTTACATGCGAATACATTTACCAGTCAGTTATACACATAATAAATAACATTGGGTTTCACTAACATAATTTACATCTCAATGTGTATCAACTCGGAAAATGGCCCGCACCTTTTGTCTCCATGTTGTCAACTTTTTATCATTGTTCATATCGCTCCACTATCCAAATTACCACTCCTTACTGTATATGGATCGCAGCATTGGGTGTGACACCTTGTATACACTAAAAATTTCTCCCACTCAAGGAACATGCGGTAGGTGACTTTCAAAGTATACTGTCGCACTTGCAATAATAATTAAATTTAACAAATCTCGAATTCATGTTCAGTTACGCAAACAATAAAACCAAAACTAGTTAATATAAAATATTCAATAGAATTAAGAAAAGACAGTCAAACACTGAAATTAATGAGTTAAAGAGTCGTTTAAATAGTAATGAATACTGGCAGCCTTTCAAACATCTTTTGCAGGACCTATTTACTTTCTTCCCGTTTGTCTTCGTACTTCTACAACAGACGTTCAGAGACTTTATTTACTGTCGTCATGTAGGCTGGTGAACAATACTGAAAATAAAAATTTAAACAGTAAATGTGTGAATTTTTTTGCCGAGAGCGACACTGATATCAGCAGAAGCATGTACAAGAGTTGCTTACATAAATGAAAACAGAGAGCATGTCCGCATTTCATACCAGTGCCAGCGAGATGTGGTTTCGTCTGTAAACTAAAAGTGCTCTTCAGTCTTATTTTCCAACTTTTGTAATCACTATCTCCTTTCCGTCAGTGTTAGGGAACTACTTCAGTAATTCTTTCTTTCATAATAATATTTAATTAGCATTATTTGAAATATTTAAGTCAAATTTTTAGTTGAAACGAAGTAAAATGACTAAGAACAATAAGTTATTAGAGAATAAAGCTGTAATATCACACGTTGTTTTTGCCTACATATGCATGTAACCATCACTTTTAGCTCATTACTATTCCTATTACTATTCCGTTTCCTGTTGAGATTCCTATCATGTGATTGCTATTATTCCTGTTGTTGCGAATGATAGTATTGTTGTGTGGAGAGAAGCACTGAAAATATACCAAGTAATCTTAAAAATTGTACCGATTATTTTACAGAAGTATTAGGAAATCGGAATAATTTTCATCACCAAAAGACGTAGTTTCAGGGACTCGAATTTCATTAAAGAGAGAGAGATGCTTAAATGAAACTATCAAGTGAAAAGTAAAAGGTGAAATTAACTAAGTATTACTGTAATCTATGCAAAAGTTACCAGTATCGGTGCCGACATTCAAATGTTAGTATAAAATTTCAATATTGGAGACTATTGGATTCTGTAGTCGGACGTAAGCTTTCTGCTAGATGGAACATTTTGACCAATGGTTGATGAATATTTATTGACCTATCTACGGAACAAAAAAATATGAAAGACAGTAAACTTTGCAGACCTACAGTTAAAAATCAGAGTCAATGGTTGTTTATGTTGTTGTGGTCTTCAGTCCTGAGACTGGTTTGATGCAGCTCTCCATGCTACTTTGTCCTGTGCAAGCTTCATCTCCCAATACCTACTGCAACCTACATCGTTCTGAATCTGCTTAGTGTATTCATCTCTTGGTCTCCCTCTACGATTATTTCTCTCCACGCTGCCGTCCAGTACTAAACTGGTGATCCCTTGATGCCTCAGAACATGCCCTACCAACCAATCCCTTCTTCCAGTCAAGTTGTGCCGCAAACGCATCTTCAAACCAATTCTACTCAATACCTCCTCTTTTGGTATGTGATCTACCCATCTAATCTTCAGCATTCTTCTGTAGCACCACATTTCGAAAGCTTCTATTCTCTTCTTGTCCAAACTATTTATCGTCCATGTTCCACTTTCATACATGGCTATGCCGGCCGCGGTGGTCTCGCGGTTCTAGGCGCTCAGTCCGGAACCGCGCGACTGCTACGGTCGCAGGTTCGAATCCTGCCTCGGGCATGGATGTGTGTGATGTCCTTAGGTTAGTTAGATTTAAGTAGTTCTAAGTTCTAGGGGACTGATGACCATAGCTGTTAAGTCCCATAGTGCTCAGAGCCATTTGAACATACATGGCTACACTCCACACAAATACTTTCAGAAACGATTTCCTGACATTTAAATCTATACTCGATGTTAACAAATTTCTTTTCTTCAGAATCGCTTTCCTTGCCATTGCCAGTCTACATTTTATATGCTCTCTACTTCGACCATCGTCAGTTATTTTGCTCCCCAAATAGCAAAACTCCTTTGAGGCAGCGTCTATGTCTGCGAGTTCGTCTTTATACCTCAACAATAATGATGCTGTTCTTCCAAAACGTATACCTGCAGGGCTCATATACAAATGTTTTACCAGTTATTTCAGAACAACGCATTAACTTTAATAAGCAGCCGTACATATTACAAATTAAAGTACCCCGCCTTTGTATCTGTCTCTATGTCGAGGCTAATATGAGGAAATATCAGAAGCTTTATAATACGTAATGCAACACACTTTTTTCTCGTCCAGCTTCTGGTGAAAAAATGCGGAATTTGTTGTGGCACTACGTGGAATAATCCCGCCTCACCCTCTAAGGTTTCACGTAGTTTCGACAGGTGGCGGCGCTATACCTAGCCTTCAAAATGGCGTCTGTAACGCAGGTGCGCTCCAAGAAGGGAGCTCATATCGAGTTTCTTTTGGCGAAAACCAGACCATCATTGGTATCCACAGGTACTTGCTGGATATCTATGGAGGCCTGGCAACGATGAAAAGGATGCGGAGTCATTTGGCGAGGCGTCTGTCTTCATCGCAATAAGATCGCGATAACCCGTCCGATCTCCCGCGTGACGTCCGACCACACCGCAATGTTGGAACGCGTGGACACTCTGATTCGAGATGCTCGATGGAGCACAAATAAACTCCTCACTACAAACTGGACATCTCCGTTTGTAGTGCTGACACTATTGTCCACCAGGGAGGGTAATAAAAGGTGTGTGCCTGCTGGGTTTCTCGGAGCCTAACAGAAGACTGTAAAGAGCAACGAAGGACCATGTGTACGGAATTGCCTGCGCATTATGAGGTTTTGGTCAAACATCGTCATTGGCGATAAAATAGGGGTTCATAACCTCGAACCGCAAACAAAACGGTAAGTGGCACCACATCCCCTCTCCACTGAAGAAAAAGTTCAAATCCACTCTCTCAGTCGGTAAAGTCACGGCGACGGTGTTCTGGGACTCTCAAGGGGTCACTCTGATGCCCTCCCTCACCGTGCAACTATCGACTCTGATGTGTATTTGCTACCCTCAGGAAACTGAAGAAACAACTTCATCGTGTACGTGGCCACAAAAATGCAAACGAACTCCTCCTCCTCTATGACATCGCATGACCTCACACAAGTCTGCGCGCGCGTAAGGAGGTCACAAAACTTCATTGGATCGTTCTTCTTCATCCACCCTACAGCTGGAATCTCGTACTTTCCATCTGTTTGGCCCAGTGAAGCAGTGCATGGGTGATGGGGAGGTTTCCTCTATGACCGGTTTCCACAGAGTCTAGCTGTGATCTTCGGATCCTCCGGACATAATGATACTATTATATATGACAGATTCTGTTAAATCCAGTCTTTAGAGAAATCAAAATTTTTCAACTCGGCATCTTGGCAGCAAAGATTTCTAATCATTACCAAATACCAGATCGATCCTTGTAACATGTGCGACTTATATGTGTGATGTTACTTGTCCTACACTATGTGATCAAAACTATCCGGAAACTACAAAAACATACGTTCTTCATTAGGTGCATTGTGTTGCCATCAACTTTAAGGTACTCCATACCAGCGACCTCAGTAGTCACTAGACATCGTGAGAGAGTAGAAAGGGGCGCCCTGCGGAACTTACGGACTTCGAACGTGGTCAGGTGATTGGGTGTCACTTGTGTCAATCGTCTGTACGCGGAATTTCCTCTCTCCTAAACATCCCTACGTCCACTGTTTCCGATGTGACAGTGAAGCGGAAACGTGAAGGGATACGTATAGCACAAAAGCGTGCATGACGACCTCCTCTGTTGACTGAGAGAGACCACAAACAGTTGAAGAGTGTCGTAATGTGTAATAGGCAGACATCTATCCAAACGATCACAAAGGAATTTCAAACTGCTTCAGGTCCACAGAAAATACCATGAAAGGCGGGAGGTGAGAAAACTTGGATTTCATGGTGGAGCGGCTGCTCATAAGCCACACATCGCGCTGGTAAATGCCAAACGACGCCTCGCTTGGTGTAAGGAGCGTAAACATTCAACGATTGAACAGTGGAAAAACGTTGTGTGGAATGAGGGAGGAATCGCGGTACACATTGTACAGGTCTCAGGGTTTTGGTAAGGCGAATGCCCGGTGAACGTTCTCTGCCTGCGTGTATAGTGCCAACAGTAAAATTCAGAGGCGGTGGTGTTGTGGTGTAGTAGTGTTTTACACGGAGGGGGCATGCACTTATTGTTGTTTTGCGTGGCACTATCACAGCACAGGTGTACATCGATGTTTTAAGCACCTTCTTGTTTCCTACTGTTCATGAGCAATGCGGGAATCGCGATTGTATCTTTCAACACGATCGAGCACCTGTTCATAATGCACGGCCTATGGCGGACTGGTTACACGACATTAAGTCTTGAGCTGAAGTTTACAGAACAGCTTTGGGATGATTTGGAACGCCGACTCCGTGCCAGGCCTCTCCGACCGACATAGATACCTCTCCTGAGTGCAGCAGTCTGTGAAGAATGAGCTGCCATTTCCCAAGAAATTTTCCAGCACCTGATTGACCGGTTGCCTTTGAGAGTGGAAGCTGTCATCTAGGCTAAGGTTGGGCCAACATCATACTGAATTCCAGGATTACCGATGGAGGGCGCCACGAGGTTGTAAACCATTTTCAGCCAGGCTTTTGATCATATAGTGTATATTTAATTGGGATTTGGAGTGTAATCTTGTAACAATGATGGAAGCTTCGTGCTGGTCACGTACAGAGGAGGCGCTATGTGATGGGAAAAAGCACTAAAGTGAACAGTCGCCGGAACTACAGGCAGCCAGAAATGAAGTATTTTTGGGGAGTCCGGAAGGCCGCCAGGTGAATCCCGATCGGACCACAAATTTTTCTATCTTCATTTTCACGTAGCATTATCCTCTTAGTAATTTGCAGATTCGACAGAAACGACACACGGTTCGGACTCCAAGTAAAACTGTCCGCCCTCTCCGCCCAGCTGGATAAATGCGGCAGATTGGACATACACATACGCACACGCACACACACACGAACACAGACACACACACGAACACAGACACACACACGAACACAGACACACACACGAACACAGACACACACACGAACACAGACACACACACGAACACACACACACACACACGAACTCGCAAAAGTGGCATCCAATTGGAAAACTTTCACCGTGCCGTCGAGCCACACGAAATTATTATCACCAGTACCCATAAATCTATATATACGTTCATCTTCTTTAGCTGTTATAAGGTCCGCCATAAGGTCTTTTGCTTGTGTGCTAATTTCCGGAATTTGTGTAAGAAATGTGATGCAGTTTTAACTAAGATAAACTGCTTCACAAGGAAGGTTCGTGTAGGAAATTTACTACCGTTTCACCAGCCATCCGGCCGCAAGTACTTAGTGGCACCCGTGCGAAGCTGGGGAAGGTCGCTAACGTATATTAAAACTATGCATTTTAAAGCTCTTTTCTGATCCTATCTCCGAACGTAGCGGGCGTCAACGAGAAGTATGACTATCGAGAAGAGAGACCGTGCGCTCTTAGCGAAACAGTTTTATCTGATCGGCTGCAATTACGTTTTCCAGGGATATATTCGGTTTGTACTTTATTACAAGGCCAGTATGCCGGAAGACGTTGCTCGGATCCCAGATGAAGTACTGCAAGAAACTGTTGATCTTGTCGTTTTACGGATGCAGCATCCCATCGACTTCTCTAAAAACGGTGTTTAATAATAAAATCAAAATTATGCCTTTTTCACTTGTTCCCCTTTTCTGCTTATCTCCAGTTCGTAACACATTACATACGGAAATATTTCTATATGTCTTTCTTGCATCCACAGCCCAAAATTTTTCACCCTGTGGCCTTAATTAGAATTAATTTTTTCCCGTATAAATCGGTTCCCCCTTAACGCATTAGCACATCTAAAACCTTCGCTGCCATACGACAACTAGAGCCCACCCTGGACCTTTGTGAGTAGTTGCAGTTTAATTATAACTACTTGGTATTTATCTCGAGTGTAGCCTTGTACGAAAGTGAAATGTGGACCATAAACACTACAGAGAAGAAGAGAATACGACATTTCAAATGTGGTGATGCAGAATAATGCTGAAGATTAGATGAATGGTTCGAATAACAAGCGAGGTGGTAGTAAGCTGAACTGAGGAAAAACGAAATTTATAGCACAACTTGATTAAAGAAGTGAGTTTTTGATAGGACACATCCAGAAGCGCCAGAGAATTGTTGATTTGGTTATGTTAGGACGTGCAAAGGGTAAAAAGGACAAACTGGAGTGGAGGACACCGTCCTGTCACTCTCCATATCACAACAAAAATAATAATTATTATTATATGGTAGTACGGTAATGTCTTATAATTTACATGTTAACGCTGTCACTACATATGTGGGAAAGACTGACCGTATTCTAGATACTACGTTTTTACTATAAAACATTCTGATATCTATAACACAGTTTACTAAAGTGTACAATATAGTACAGTGAGAGTACCGTTTCTATTGATTTTGGTTAGTTTTTACAGCCAATAATGTTTTATAGATTTCGTGACATGCTGTTTCTACGAGATTCTCAGTCTGTATCAAATACTAGTTACTGACACCTTTATAAAAGTGTAGAACACTAGTTAATTTGTGTTCCAGACTTGACGACGTCGTGTGATAAGCCAGGTACATCGTGACAGTGGAAGTGTAGTTGTTGTTGATGTGTAACACCTTGCTGATTTCTATATGCACAGTGATAAAAAGTCGTGTTCTACTTTTATAATTGTTGACACGTGGTATTCACTAAGACAAACTTTAAGATTGCAGAAGAGTGTTGTACATAAGGGATGATGTACCCAGGAAAACATGATGATGGTTTTTTGGTCGGTAATTCGGTGTAGTGACTGAGTTTACAATCACATGAAAGTATGCGCACTAGAGTCGGTGTAAGCAGCCCTTTGATACAGTTATTGGGCAGCGTTTGTGAAATTTCAACTTCTAAACATTTAAGTTGTATATAATATATTAAAACTATTTGTAACATATTGTTAAAACTTCAGCAACAGGTTGTTGTAACAAGAAAACTCTATATATATTTTAAAACTAGTTATGTAACGTACGGACGGAAAGTCATACTTCCTCAGTACTGCGTTACTTTGTGCCTCCAAACAGAAGGCGTTTACCCACTGTTGTGGGGTCGGGGTGTTGGACCCGGGACTCCAGATGGTCGCGCTGAAGCCGGGACCCACCGCGCCTTATTTTGTCAGAAAGCCTAGCAAGTTCAAAAGTATCGAGGTGCAGAGCAGATTGATACAGTGGTATTCGGAAACATTCGTTAATTCAGCTAATTTGCAGTACTTGATTGGTGAAGCGTAATGTCAGCTTGCCGCTGCACGCTGTCGTGCATTTCCAGCCGGCTCAGCAAACTCCTGGTAAGCCGACGCCGCTGCTGACATCATCAAGATCGCCCGTCGATGGAAGTCGGCCGCGCTCTTCCGGTCGCCGCCCGCTGGGGCGTTGTGACTGGCACCGCTCCACTTCCCGCGATTCCGGAGACTGCAGCAGTCCCTGGACCTCGCCGCCCTCCACGCCGTTTGGCCTGCTCTGTCACACCATGAGACGAAGGTGGGTTACTGGTCACCCGTGGCCTTCGGGCTGCTGCTGCTCCCAGGACAGGACGCTGTGCCGCAAATGGCCGCTACTGGTGCTTGCCGAATGGCAACACGCGCCGTCGTCTCTGGTGCTGTTGCAGTGTTGCTGCGCCTCCCACAGTGTAAGCCTCGCCCGGCTCAACGACGCCAGGTGGGAAGCGACCATGGCCCGTAGACTTGAGAGGTACCGAGCCCCTCCTGGACCCACTGCAGACTGCTGTCACTACCCTCCCTCAGGCAGACCCTGCGATCTCCAAGTCCCAGGCTTCCATTCCGTCCTGCCCCAGTGTTGTGTCCCCAGAGGTGGAATATAGCCAAAGGAGTACATAGAAGCAAAGTACGAGTTCATGCAGATTACTTATAACATTGCTGCCAGACTGGCCCCTGTAAGTGAAGACCAGTACAGCTCCTTCCCGACGCTCGACTGACCTGGCACACTCAGTCCCAAGCTAAAATTGCCCTTCTATTTATATTGGTTTCTTCCTCGCTTCTGATGTAATGTCAGAGAGAGACAGAAACTATGGCAGGGATAAATTCCCACAAGTCAGCCACCTATAAATCGTCACTCTTGGCTCTGGCCTCATACATCAAGAACTTAAAGCAGTTATGCAGTTTCCTGCCTTGTTGTTGCTCCACTCAAAACAAATCGTGCGTGCAATACCGTCCGTCATCACAACTACATGCCCGCGAGTGCCATGTTTACATTGCCTGGTCTGCTGGCTGTCGACTGTTACCATACTCTGTAAGCGGCCCCAGATTTCTTCGCCCAACCAAGCCTTCATTGAATTTTGATATAATTTCCCTTTCCCTTTCCCTTGACTATGACTGACGTAGCGCAGCACCACGGAGCATGTGATATCTCCAAATTAACTCGTTATTTTATCTGTCTTGAAACTGCATATTTGTGGTAGTTTTCAATAGCTTCAATATCAAAATGTATCTAATTTGTAACTGGTTTGACAAAATACCTGTTCTTAATTTGATTTCACGCATCGATGATTGGTGTATAGTAGAGTAATAATGTAACAGAGACAATGTTAAATACAGGTTTTCTCGAATGTAGCGCTTTTCCGTTTCAACATGTTTCCATAAAATATTTGTTCCTTGGTGCTTGACCAAGTTGTACCTTGGACTATGTTTTTACATTTAGAAGAACCTTGACACTCCTGAGACCTCTTTTTAAATTACAGAAAAAGGCAGCAACACATAAATAATGAATGCCATCACCTAAAACTGGAATAACTAGGTGGCTAAAGGTGGAAGTCTGATAGGACACTCTCCTCTTCTTATTTGGGTTTGCTGATTATCATAACGCAACTTCTTAACATAATTACACGATCAGAATTCGTACTGTGTTAACGTGCTACTGGATGATGACCTCATAGTTCAATGTAGTTAAAGAATGAAAACAAAGTTTTTTAGCGGCTTGTGTCGTTCGCTAAAGACAAATGTCCTTTTGAAAGCTGTGAAGGACGATTTTAAGATTTAACGATAATGCTATGGGTATTAGGCAGTGTGCTGGGATTGTTAACTACTTAATGCAGTTACTGACGTAATCATAGGATTTAATTATATAAGCTGCATTTAGATATCGAAATGAATCAATGAGAATTTGTGAAAATTCTTGCCGCAGCGGGACTCGAAACTGAACTTCCCATGTTATCGCGAGAGTCGCCTAAACCGCCTTGTCCATCCGAGCATACTTTCTATCCGACACAAGTTCCCAGCCTGTTAGACACACCTGAACTATCGTCACATACCAACGAGCACATTACTCACAGTTCCTGATTCCCGGCTTAACAGAAGGATTTCAGGGAGAATGGCTTCAAGAGTGTGTTCCAGAGTTCCAGCGAGGCTCGTCTGGAGTTAGTTCCTGTTCCAGTCCCAGTCTGAGTCACAGTCAGCACTGTGGCTCTAGTCATCGCAGCTCACCTAGATTAGATTAGATTAGATTAGTACTTGTTCCATAGATCATGAATACGACACTTCCTAATGATGTAGAACGTGTCAGGTTAATAAAAGGTGTCTACACAAGAAATAGCATTACACAAAATATTACATGACACTTAATATTTTCAATATTTTAGTGGGCGTTGGGGAAATTACCCACTTACTATATCCAAAAATTCATCTAATGAGTTGAAGGAGTTGCCATTAAGAAAATCTTTTAATTGCCTTTTAAATGCTATATGTCTATCTGTCAGACTATTGACGCTATTAGTTAAGTGACCGAAGACTTTTGTGGCAGCATAATTTACCCCCTTCTGAGCCAAAGTTAGATTTAACCTTGAGTAGTGAAGATCATCCGTTCTCCTAGTGTTGTAGCCATGTACACTGCTATTAATTTTGAATTAGTTCGGATTGTTAATAAAAATTCCATAAGTGAATATATGTACATATATTTTGTGAGGCTACAGTGAAGATCTCTAGCTCTTTAAATAAGTGTCTGCAGGGTGATTTGGGGTGAGCTCCAGCAATTATTCTGGTTACTCGCTTTTGTGCAATGAACACTCTTTTACTCAATGATGAGTTACCACAGAATATGATGCCACACGAAAGCAGAGAATGAAAATAGGCGTTTTAAGCTAATTTACTGAGATGTATATCGCCAAAATTTGCAATGACCCTAATAGCATAAGTAGCTGAACTCGAACGTTTCAGCAGATCTTCGTTGTGTTTTATTTCCAGTTCAACCCCTCATCAATGCATAAAACTAGATATTTTGAGTATTCTAACTTAGCTAATGTTTTCTGATCGAAGTCTATATTTATTAATGGTGTTATTCCACTTACTGCGTGGAAATGTATGTACTGTGTTTTGTCAAAGTTTAATGAGAGCCCATCTGCAGAGAACCGCTTAATGATTTTCTGTAAAATATCTTTTACAATTTCATCAGTTAATTCTTGTTTGTTGGGTGTGATAGCTATACTTGTATCATCGGTAAAAAGTACCAGCTTTGCATTTTCGATAATATAGTATGGAAACTCATTAATATATATTAAGAACAGGAGAGGACCCAAGACCGAACCTTGCGGCACCCCATTCTTGATTGTTCCCCAGTTTGAGAAATCACCAGTTATTTACATATTATGTGAACTGCTTATTTCAACTTTCTGCACTCTTCCAATTAGATGTGATTTTAACAATTTGAGCGCTGTCCCGTCCATACCACAGTACTTGAGCTTATCTGGAAGTATTCCATGATTTACACAATCAAAAACCTGTCCGAAGAGGATCCGCTTCTCTCCGACAGTTGAGCACGCTGGATGGACAGCTTATTGGACTTTGTCTCAGAGCAAGACTGGCCCATCCCACGTTGCCAACATCGTAAGTTGTCGACGAATTGTTGGTATAACAGTTACGTTACGCACGGGGAAGATATCCGCCCTGAAATCTTTACCTAATGACATCCCAAAGCAGATTTTATGGAGAACACGTGGGAGGAAGTTGCTCCTGGTGTTTGTGATCATATGGAATTGTGTCTACGATTGGGATATTTTAAACAGATAGGAGAGTTTTATGAACACTCATACGGTGTAGCTATTGGATCTTCTTTGTCGCCAAGAGTAGCTGATATTTTTATAGAAGATTTTGAGCAATAGGTATAAAGCAATGCAGCACTAAATATTTCTTGCTGGCTCCGTTACATGGTCACAGAGTAAAGAGGAACTTAACTGAATCCACAACTCGTTGTATGAGACTCACCTAGAAGTCAGTTTCACCTGCGAGGTAGAGTGTGAGGTCAGTCATCCTTTATTATATATGATGGTCTACACAAAATGTGACAATGCTGTGGGATACAAAGTAGAGCGCCTACAGTATACTACTTGTAATGTATAGACGAAACTGAGAGGATAGTAAGTGAACGTATTAAAGAGTACGTAAACGGTGCTGGATTAAAACGAAAAGTATGGGTCTCGCAAAATACTGTGGGCGACCCGCAGTGACCAGTTTTCATGCCAGGCGCTTGGCAAGTTCATTCGTTTGTCCAGAAGGGGGGACCGACAAGCGTTTGCCACCTTTCGACCGGTCGGCGATCACAGAGCCGACGGGCACCCCGTGAAATTTATCTCAAACGATTTTACGGGCGCTATTCGGTAAAAAATTTAGTTTTTGATTTTCTTGTTACTTTATATGTCACGTTCATTATGGGCTGCCCATCATTTCGTTAATGGTCATAGTTATTTCGATATGTATGTGGCAGTAAGACACTGCGAGAAATTGTAAAATGTTTGCAATGAAAAAAGGGGTCGCTATGATTTTGTGTTTCGTACGTATTACATAATATCTTACTGGATATGAAATTTAGGTATCATAATGAGTTTTTCTTAAGATTAAGGTGGAGGTCTGCATCTGGAACCAATCTCGAGAAAATTGATCTGACGTAGCGCCTGGTTGGTAGATACATATATAGCGTACAGGTTAATGTTACGATTGTGGATGGGACCGTAAACAGCTACTGTGAGTTGCACAATGAAACACACAACTTCATTTTTCTAAGTAACACTCATTTACATTTGCTTTAAAAGATCACAATTAGACAATACAGCTGAAGGCCTAGTTAAAGAAAACTTGACATGCTTTCTGGGCTGAAGCCCAAAACCACACCCAAAACAAGAACAGTTGAAGGCCTGGCTTAGAAATAAAAAGCAAATAACAATGGAAGGTTAGATGTAAAAAAAGTGCAATTGAAAACAATTGGCGGCTGAAGGCCTAAACTACACGTCTGAAGGACAAGTATAAATAAAACACCTTAATAAACAACTTTTCTCACCAAGAAATTTCTTTTTAAACTTACTACAGAACGCCCAAAGGCCTGATTAAAGAAATATTAATTTATTGCACGTCTGAAGGCCACAAACAAATCTGAAACAACGGCTGAAGGCCTGAACAACAAGTCATACAAACAATTTAAAATAAACCTCTTCCTTCTTATAAAAAAATTTCCTTTAAAGAATATACACAGCGGAAGGCTTCATTAAAAGCGGTTCACGTAAATGCTCTTCTGAAGGCCACACGTAACACATAGAACAACTAACGGTTTAGGGCCTGGATTACAAACAATTTCAGATAGAACAAATTTTAAGAAAAAAATTTGTTTAAAATAAAATCAATCTTCAAAATTTTAAGACGAGGATATGAACAGCACTACGTCTCAGAAATTTGTGTCTAAAAACAGCCAAGGGAACAATAATCACTCTAAGAAAATATGAACCAAACAACTTAAAAGGCTGTTTAACTACACACAGCATCAACGCGACGAGGAAAGGCACACTGCCGGAAAAGTACGCTAATGACCAGGGCAGGTAACTGGGGCGTTAACGAACACAGGGTGGAAAATACCGCTGGTGCACTTCACTGGAAAGTATCAGTCAATTTAGTAATTAATCACAATATAGGAAGACGGCTTCAAGATTTCGCCGTCTCCAACACATCATACATTCCTGCTGGCCCAAACGACCCAGGGAGCAACAACCCACAAGTGAACTAAGAGATGTCACAATAGTTGAGATTTCATAACAGGTTATCTGATCACTCAACTTCAGCGTCCAGGTTCCGTGGGCCACGAACTTCGTCGGTCTCGCAGCTAGCGCCTCATCATCCGACAGCGCCCGCGTGACGCCAGCGGTCCCAGGTCCCAGCCTGGCCACGCTCCACGGAGTCTTCCTCGCTGCACCATCCCAACCGACTGGCCACCATACTCGCCACCACCACCTGGAAATACTAGTGGTCACACCAAGGATAGTACGACAGTACTAGTATCGATAAGGGCTGCTGCTGTCACTCAAAGAGGCAAGTCAGGAACTTCGTTAGGCCAGTAAGTAAGGAAGAAACAAGACGCCACTTGATGCGACAAAATGCCAAAAGAATCAAACGGCTCATACTGTGTATGAAATTTAAGTAACATATTGAACTTTTCTTTAGATTGAGGTGGAGGTCTACATCTGTCACCAGCCTCGAGATAATTGATCTGACGCAGCGCACTCATTTGCGATCGCACCGCGCCGGCGATAAAGACAAAATGAAATATCCATATCATTCCTCATATTTCATGAACGTTTTGAGATATGGAAATGACATTTTGGCAGATGATAGCACGCAAAGAGGAGAGTATTTCTCCGTATGGTTATTACATAAAACTACATCATCTATCGTGTTATTCCACTTACTACAGACTTTTCCGGTGCAAGAATATAATTTTGAAGGGACGTCAGTAGCTGGTGAAACGAGAAATGCTATCGGTTTTGGAACAACGTAAGTCAATTCGTTACATGATAATTCTGCAAGGAGGAGGTGCTTTTTCATAAAATTCTGACCTTAATTTTCTTCAGTTCCTCACTTAATGAACTATGTAAACCATTGTCTCAGAATTCTTTCGCAATTGCGTCTGCGGAACATATTGTTGAGGTGAGACTGTGTAAACTCCACTAAGTTTTGGCCAAAGAAGCGAATTTTACATGACACCAAGAGACATGTGTAGGTTTTCCTTAAAATTCACCACGTGTGACAATTCCCTGGAACACATTAAATATATTTGCAATTGCGAATGATGACACCCAACAGCCGTAGAGTCCGCAGCTCGTGGTCGTGTGGTAGCGTTCTCGCTTCCTAATCCCGGGTTCCCGGGTTCGATTCCCGGCGGGGTCAGGGATTTTCTCTGCCCCGTGATGACTGGGTGTTGCGTGATGTCCTTAGGTTAGTTAGGTTTAAGTAGTTCTAAGTTCTAGGGAACTGATGACCATAGATGTTAAGTCCCATTGTGCTCAGAGCCATTTTTTTTTTTTTTGAACAGCCGTAGAATAGCTTGACAATGATAAAAATTTGTGCCAGACTGGGACACAAGCCCAGATTTCCCACCTATCGCAAGCAGTCGCCTTACCATTTGCCTATCCGTGTGCAGTGGAGGCCAGTCCCAAACTTCCATATGCCGTCAACCATGCATCTAAGACTTGGACTCATACGAGTCCGGGTCGTAGACGCTTGGTTCACGACATTTGGATAGTTGGGTCTGGCCGAGGGTCATACATGGACAGGCGACTGTTCGCAGAAAGCTGGATATCTGTGTTCGATTCAGAATCTGGTACAAATTTTCTCCATCGTCACTCCATTCTACAGCTAATTGTTGCCTTTATTCGCAGTTGTGAACACACTTAATGTATTTCATAATGGCTGTAGTCCCTGCATTGCCTGTTCCTTTGGATATGCATGCATGTCCAAGGGAACCTTGCATCATAATCAGAGTAACACAGACTCAATAATGTCGTACTTTTCTGAAAGTTACAAATGGTTAACAAAAACATGCGTAAATAAATCTCTGCACTTTTGTCAGAATTTGTTTTAGATACTAACCAATAAAAAGACGACAGACCTTTCTGAATGGTCATCTTGCAAGTGCGCACGTGAAGGGACGCTTCTTAAAGTTTACAAAAAATATGAGTTTAGGTTTCAGTTTAGAACGGCACTTGCCCTCCGGCCCTCGGCATTTCCCCTACGGCGCCTCCCCCCGCTCCCACCATTGCCGCTCTCCCCAAGTGTGCCCGCCTGCCGTCTGCGCATCTACTGGCCACTTAATTGTGCTTTCACTATAAAATGTGCTCTAAGGGAACACCGCGAAAGCTGTGGATAAGGTAAAGATCTCATCAACGAACTAGAGCCAGCAAAGGAAAGCAATATTACAGAACCCTAGTCCGCGAAGTGGTTTCTGCAAACAAATGTAATTTCAACTTAGAAATCACCTGTAGGTTTTTAGGTTCGTTACTGCTTGCTATCGAGAAAGTAAATACAAACCCTCAGTGTGTGAGTAATAGAAATAATAATCAAGAACCACCCTTACGGCAATATATTAGTAGTTGGATAAACACTGACTTCTCTTGATCTGCCTGTAACGCTGTCTGTCCAATAAAGATGGTGTGGTGTCACCGCCATACACCACACTTGCTAGGTGGTAGCTTTAAATCGGCCGCGGTCCATTAGTACATGTCGGACCCGCGTGTCGCCACTTTCAGTGATAGCAGACCGAGCGCCACCACACGGCAGGTCTAGAGAGACGTACTAGCACTCGCCCCAGTTGTACAGACGACGTAGCTAGCGATGCACACTGACGAAGCCTCGCTCATTTGCAGAGCAGATAGTTAGAATAGCCTTCAGCTAAGTCAATGGCTACGACCTAGCAAGGCGCCATTAGCCTTACATAGCTTGTATCTAAAGAGTCTCACTTGTATCGTCAAGAGCTATGCACCACAAGGATGGATTAAAGTTAAGTATTCCAGGAGCTAAGTACTTTTCTTTATAGCATTCATTACGTATCCTGTTTCAGACCTCACGCCCATCTGCGTGAGCTTAGCGCATGCCTTTCGGCTACTTCCGAGTGGCGTGGTTGTCTTGTTACGCCACAACAGTTGGCGACGAGAGTAAAAGCGGTCTTCTTCTTTATACTTGCTTTGCTTACAGTTGCTTGTGTCATGGCTTCGCCACATTCTCCGGATGCACTGTCCGAATTTTATCGCTTGCAGACTCAGCAGACGCAGGCGTTATTGGATGCCCTTGGACAGCTCGTCCAGGGTCAACGTGCACTGCAAAACGATGCGGCCGCCGCCGCTTCATCGCTACCGCAACCACAACACGCAGTTGCACCCCCATTCCGTAATTTTCAAGCGGACGTGGAAAGCTGGACGGAGTGGTCACGCCAATTTGGATTCCATCTCGCCGCCTACAGAATTCAAGGTAACCAGCGGCAACCTTTTTTATTGGCCTGTGTAGGTGTGTCCACCTACCGTGTGATAGTGAAATTGTTTCCCCGACGCGACGTAGCAACTCTATCCTACGAAGAAATTTTGTCGGCGTTAGATGCCTATTTCAAAGAAACCGTAAATGCCGTTGCAAAAAGGTATACGTTCTTTCGTACAAGACGTACAGCCGGTCAGACTAATAGGGAATGGGTTGCAACATTGCAAGGCCTTACTAGGGATTGTGCTTTTGAGTGTGAATGTGGACTCCCTTATTCAGATACAATGGTACGTGATGCAATTGCACAGAACGTTTCTGATGTTCGTATACGGGAACAGATTTTGAAACCCGTTAATCCCTCCCTTCAACAAGTGATAGACATATTAGATAGGTAAGACACACTTGACTTAGCACAGGCATCATTTGAACCTTCGCCAGCTGTGTGTCACATTAACCGGCCCGCCAGGCGCGCTGCACGGAACGATAAACAGCCCTCGTACTCGTCCGCGCAGCTGCCGCCTCGCTCTCCACGTGTGCCGCGTAAGCGAGCAAATGCAGTGAAATCATGCCCGCGGTGTGCGACTAGACATTCGCGTGAACATTGCCCGTCACGCCAAGCTATTTGCTTTTACTGTCATAAGAAAGGACATGTTCAAAGTGTTTGCCAGAAAAAGCTCCGATCGGCCGCTCACAACCATTCCAGGTCCTTTGCTTTGCGCCGGAATCGAACCAAGAATAATCAGGCTCGTGAACCTTCGCCCATGGACGTTCATGTAGTTAATTCCACTCCATCCAGTGCCACTTTCTCTAACAGTGACTGTGTTCGTCCCACAAAACCTGTGCGTCGCCGTCGACGGAAATCCCGTCAGGTCGCAAGTGCTTCTGTACCTGTATCAGTTCAAATTGCACGAGAAAGTCGCTCTTGTCGTCAGCAGGACAATAAACTTTTTGAAGACTTGGACTTTGAAGGCAAAGTGATACCATTCCAGCTCGATACCGGAGCTGCAGTTTCATTGATCAATCACGACACGTACAAACAACTGGGCAAACCTCCGTTGCGTGCTGCAAATGTTCAGCTCACTAGTTATTCAGGACAGCATCTCCCTGTGTTAGGACAGTGCAGCCTTCTTGCAACATACAAGGGACAAACAAAACTTGTCTTTTTACGTCCTTCGTTCTTCTTCTGGAGTGAACTTGTTTGATTCAGATTTATTTCAGTTGCTTAACTTGTCAATAGGCAATCAGGTCCTATCAGTGAATCAGACTGTGCCTTCCGCCAGTGTTTCTCGTCTATGTGACAAATTTGCAGACATTTTTGCACCGGGTCTTGGTTGCGCTACGAACTATGAAGCACATTTGGAACTGAAAGTAAACGCGCAACCGCAATTTTTCAAAGCGCGCAATGTTCCCCACGCATTGCGTGATGAGGTAGCAAGAACATTAAATGATTTGGAATCACAAGGTGTGATTGAATGTGCGCAATGCCTCTTCCATTTCAGCTCCGCTTCATCGCTTACGCCGTAAAGGTGTTCCGTTCGTCTGGACGACGGAATGCGAACGCGCCTTTTGTCAGTTGAAATCGGCGTTGCTTTCTAATACTTGCGTTACGCCATTCGATCCCCAGAAACCCCTTTTGTTGATGGTCGATGCATCAGATTTCGGGATCGGTGCTGTGCTTGCGCACAAAGATGGTTCGCATGATCGCCCTATTGCCTTTGCGTCCAAATTTCTCTCGTCAGCGCAAAGAAATTATTAACAGATAGAGAAAGAAGCTTTTGCTCCAGTCGACGTTGTATTCTATCGCAATTTTCGCGGATCACGGCGTTGGCTCGCAGGGCGCATTCTTCGCTGCCTCGGCCGCGTGACGTATTTGGTTTTGGGGGCCTCTGGTGAGGTGCGTCGGCATCTCAATCAGCTGCGCCTGTGTCGTCGCCTGGATTCTGCCGCTCCCCGTCTGCTTTCAGCGACGGTGCCGTCCGGTCAGCGCCCTGGGGACCCATCTACTGGCTCGCCTCATCCCCAGGTGTTACCGACGCTGCCTTCCATTTTGCCCCATGGCGACGCGCCGCCGCCGTCGCCGCCGCCGCCACCGCCGCCGCCGCCGCCGCCGCCTGTTCTCCCGCCGACGCCGCCCGCGGTGGACGCGTCGCTGCAGCCGCCAGGCGCCTCCCTGGGTCACGCGCCGCCGATCGCTTCCCGTGACCAGCAGTCCTCCGCCATGGAACTCTTGCCCGCTCCGGACCACATGGCGTCTTCGCGTGTCGGGTACCCCGACGCGATGGAGGTCGACCCTTCGGCCCCTCCTGTCTCTTTACGGGCGCATACACCGCATGTTGGCGTGCACCCTGGACTAGGTTTTCAGGCGTTTCCTAGCTCCCCTCTGACCGAATGGCCGGGTGTGGGTGGCACAGCCTCGCCTGTTGTTAGGCTCCCCACCTCATCGCATACGTCAACATGGGGTCCTCCCCACGGCGGGCGGAACCCTTATGACACGACCGTTCGCCGATTTGCGGGGGAGGAATGTGGTGTCACCGCCATACACCACACTTGCTAGGTGGTAGCTTTAAATCGGCCGCGGTCCATTAGTACATGTCGGACCCGCGTGTCACCACTTTCAGTGATAGCAGACCGAGCGCCACCACACGGCAGGTCTAGAGAGACGTACTAGCACTCGCCCCAGTTGTACAGACGACGTAGCTAGCGATGCACACTGACGAAGCCTCGCTCATTTGCAGAGCAGATAGTTAGAATAGCCTTCAGCTAAGTCAATGGCTACGACCTAGCAAGGCGCCATTAGCCTTACATAGCTTGTATCTAAAGAGTCTCACTTGTATCGTCTAGAGCTATGTACCACAAGGATGGATTAAAGTTAAGTATTCCAGGAGCTAAGTACTTTTCTTTATAGCATTTATTACGTATCCTGTTTCAGACCTCACGCCCATCTGCGTGAGCTTAGCGCGTGCCTTTCGGCTACTTCCGAGTGGCGTGGTTGTCTTGTTACGCCACAACAGATGGTCCGCCAATAGCACTTAGAAAAACATCAGCGAATAACGCGACTATCTTTGAATAGACGCGAGAAAAGTTCCTTCTGTAAGTGAACGAAACACTGTTCTTTGACAGTGTCAAACTGACTTGGAACACCAGAAGATCCTGAGAAAGATCTTAGAATTGGGGTCGAAATGTCGATTGTATAACGAGATATTGAAAACTAACATCGAGCACTTTAACAACCTACAAAATGTTACATTCATTGCCGACTGCTAAGATTGCCTAGCGGCTTACGTACACTCAGGGGACAGTGGGGAAACTGGAGCCATGTCGGAGAAAGATTTCAAAACACAAACTTATTGTCGAAAATGTGTATCTGTGTGGTCGTTTGTAAGCCTTTAAGTCATTTGTGTTTCATATGTATCATAGAGGAATCTAAGAAAATTAGCCGAAGTAAGTGACAAATTGAATAAAAGTAGTGACAGAATTCGCTCCCATTACCCCACACAGTGGGTAATGTGAGTCCAAAATTTTCCAACTGCATAGTGGGCACTCTTAGTATGAAATCAGCACTTTGGTTCAGCTGTAATAAGCTGTCTTATGAGAACTAAAGACATACCCAGATTGTCAAATGTTTCAAGCAATGGGATGAGCGTGGAGCGTTACTCAATATGGCTACACTCGTGTTATTCATTGTGGCCATTCCATATGCTTCTAGTTTGGCATGACTGTTGTGGTTGTTTATTATTAACAAGAATGGTTTTTCAGCAGAAGAATTATTTTATTTATTGCTATAACCATACGTCTACAATGAACCATCACGTGGCACAAAGGGAGTCGGCGCGCAGCCCGTGTGATCAAGCAGGCAAAAAAATTTGGAAATTTGTAGTAAGGACTATGCGTAAACAGCTGCGAGGTGTGCAGGAAGAGAGTCAGTGAGGTTCCGGAAGGTACTGACAGGAATGGGGAGCCATGAAGACTCTATTGCCATTGTCGGCTGCTCCAGATATCTCGGTTGAAAATTTACGCCGTGTACACACCGGTTGAGGTTGTCCCACAGATTCTCAATTCGGTTTAAATCTGTGGAGTCTGCGGGCCACGGGAGTACGGTATTCTTGCGTTGAAGTTAGAATCACGCACCTATACTGCCAGCTATGTGACGAGTTGCATTGACCAGCTGGCAAGTAGAAACAAACTCCATGTGTGGGTGGACATTGTCCTCAAGCACAGATGCATACTAGTGTTTCTCCATGTGCCGTGTCGCGAATAACGAGATCACCCAGGGAATGCCACGAAAACATTCCCCAGACCATAACGCTCCTCCCTACGTTCCGGACGCTTTGCTTTCAGACGCTTCATGCCGTACGCTCCGACTGCCGCCTTTCCGATGGGGGATAAGATGTTATTCATTTAGAAAGGCCGTATGTCCCCTATTAGTGGACTTCCAGTTGTGGTGCTGGCGGGCATATTCCAGCTTTCGTCGCCAATGAACAGCTGTCAGTAGCTGTGCATGAAACAGACACCTGTTGCTACCCATTTTCTGCAACGTTAGCTGAATCGTCGTTGAGGATACACTGTTACCAGGCCCTTGGTTTGTATGCGCGGTCAGGTGCTCAACAGTTGCACGTCGCCCATACAAATCTGCGCAGCGTTCATTCACCCCTGTCATTTATGGCCTGTGGCGCACTACAGTTATCCGTGCCGGATTTGGATAGCACCGTTTTGCCATACACCATGTGGTTTACCCACGGTGGCACGCGAACGTTTTACAATCTTAGCGGATTCGGAAATGCTTTCATCTTTGACTCGAAAGCCAGAGATAGTGCCATTTCTCTGGCGTCAGATAAATCGTGTTTCCGCATTACTACAACGACTGCACTGTATGCCACGTACCACCGACACGCTTTATATGTTCTCCACTGGATGTGCTGGCACATGTTATCTGTGAGAGGTTATTGCACATTGTCATCGAACGTCGGTGGTGGTCACATTAATGTGACGAGACAACATAAATTTTAGTGCTTCTAGGTAACCCACCGCTGTATTTGTCGCTTTGAAGTGAGTACATGTGGAGAAGAACTAATGCCATTATCAAATTTAGTGGTCGCTGCGTATTTTTTTATTGTATTATTTGAAGAAATGTCTTTCCTTTCGTGTGCATACTTTAAAACATTTTGTTTTAAGCATTTCTTTGCAGTGTATCGTAATTGCCAAGATTTTGTATTATCATAATAATGAGGTAATTATTATTTTCAGTTCATAGTTTAAAATGTAAAACAAAAATAAGTAAAATAAACAGTTTGAATGATAGTGAACGTCTAAGACTTTTAATTAGGTATGTTAAAAATACTCCAACGGCCCACAGTGTCAGGCTAACTTCCAAAAATCGTATTTCTAAAAGCAGCCTCATGACACGTGTATTTACGTTGTATGAAAGCTTCTGTAATTTAGGTTGTAACATAGGTTTTTATTTTTGAAAATTAGTTAATTTTGGTGAGGTATTTTGCAAATTTTCTGGTTATTGCTAAAGGTAATTACACAGTTTCCAAGAAAGTTAATTACATTTGACGTTCCATTTGAAACACAGTTCTTCTTTGTCATGGTTTCGAAAGTGATCCCTGTACACGTAATATGGCACTTTAGCTTTCAGGATGGGAAAAAATGAATAAATACGAATTGCATTAATTTGACCCTCTCCCTGCATAACCGCCAGGTTAAACCACCGAAATACCAGGGACGGTGGGGTAGGGGTTCATTGTGCCCACTTTGTGAAAATATTGTAATCTTATTATACTTCAAAATCTTCTAAAACCTGTTAATTGTTTTTAATGATTGGTTATAGCAGATCCCGTAATTGTTTTGAAATTTCCAACACAACTTAATCCAAAAACTGGAGTTTAGTAGTGAATGTGACATTTTGCGACCAAGGTCATAATCATACCATAGGTTCAGGATCCTTCTTACCCATCTACATAACTTTAAAAAGTATATTGTGAATGAAAATCAACTTCATTTAACGAATTATGTATTTTTTTAAATTTTTTGTGGTGGTCACAAAGTACCCCTCCACTCAGTGTGAACATCACAGAATATGCTTTTGTGTTGGTAAGATTGTGCTAAGAGAGATTTTCAGATTCTCTACCCTACTGATACATCAATACAAAGTTTTTTGTTGAAAGAACTGAAGCACATTTAACGAAATATTCTTTAGTTTTCTTCGGGGGTGGGCACAAAGTAACCTTCATATTAGGCGTTATGGAAAATCCGCTGGAATTCTTAGGATTAATCAAGAGCGTTTATTTACACTAGAGAATTTTCCCTGTCAGGGCTTCGTTGCATTTTGTTTCAGGTTCGTGATTAGGAGACGACCCTGGCCCCTTCCCCTGGAGCTCCCGACGTCGGCCGCGCACGTAGCCCGCGGCGGATGGACGCCCCTGGAGTGCCGTCCGGCGGCGGGCGGCTGCCCGGCTCCCCTGGCGGCAGTTACCGGACCGCCGCTCCCCTGATGGCCCCTCCGTCGGCCACTGGCTTCTTGCTAACCACCGCGCGAGGCCACCGCCGACCGTCACTCTGCTCCACCGGTTCTGTGGTCGCAGCTCCTGCCTTTGTTTCACGGCATCCACAAGTACGTCTGTACCCTGCAACCCACCGCAATGCAGAGTGCCGCCCGTGCAAGATTGGTTCTTAATGAGCCTGTTCACATTTTATTAAAAGTTGCTTCTGTTACTGGTAAGAACACGCAGTGTCACCATTCCAGTACCAGACCTTATAACTATTACACTGTGGCCGCTTCGGACTTCACTGCACTGTGTGGAACGGGTTCACCAACACCGCAGCACGAACTGGAGCAGTTAGTACTTCGTTTACTGACCTACACTCCTGGAAATTGAAATAAGAACACCACGAATTCATTGTCCCAGGAAGGGGAAACTTTATTGACACATTCCTGGGGTCAGATACATCACATGATCACACTGACAGAACCACAGGCACATAGACACAGGCAACAGAGCATGCAAAATGTCGGCACTAGTACAGTGTATATCCACCTTTTGCAGCAATGCAGGCTGCTATTCTCCCATGGAGACGATCGTAGAGATGCTGGATGTAGTCCTGTGGAACGGCTTGCCATGCCATTTCCACCTGGCGCCTCAGTTGGACCAGCGTTCGTGCTGGACGTGCAGACCGCGTGAGACGACGCATCATCTAGTCCCAAACATGCTCAATGGGGGACAGATCCGGAGATCTTGCTGGCCAGGGTAGTTGACTTACAACTTCTAGAGCACGTTGGGTGGCACGGGATACATGCGGACGTGCATTGTCCTGTTGGAACAGCAAGTTCCCTTGCCGGTCTAGGAATGGTAGAACGATGGATTCGATGACGGTTTGGATGTACCGTGCACTATTCAGTGTCCCCTCGACGATCACCTGTGGTGTACGGCCAGTGTAGGAGATCGCTCCCCACACCATGATGCCGGGTGTTGGTCCTGTGTGCCTCCGTCGTATGCATTCCTGATTGTGGCGCTCACCTGCACGGCGCCAAACACGCATACGACCATCATTGGCACCAAGGCAGAAGCGACTCTCATCGCTGAAGACGACACGTCTCCATTCGTCCCTCCATTCACGCCTGTCGCGACACCACTGGAGGCGGGCTGCACGATGTTGGGGCGTGAGCGGAAGACGGCCTACCGGTGCGCGGGACCGTAGCCCAGCTTCATGGAGACGGTTGCGAATGGTCCTCGCCGATACCCCAGGAGCAACAGTGTCCCTAATTTGCTGGGAAGTGGCGGTGCGGTCCCCTACGGCACTGCGTAGGATCCTACGGTCTTGGCGTGCATCAGTGCGTCGCTGCGATCCGGTCCCAGGTCGACGGGCACGTGCACCTTCCGCCGACCACTGGCGACAACATCGATGTACTGTGGAGACCTCATGCCCCACGTGTTGAGCAATTCGGCGGTACGTCCACCCGGCCTCCCGCATGCCCACTATACGCCCTCGCTCAAAGTCCGTCAACTGCACATACGGTTCACGTCCACGCTGTCGCGGCATGCTACCAGTGTTAAAGACTGCGATGGAGCTCCGTATGCCACGGCAAACTGGCTGACACTGACGGCGGCGGTGCATAAATGCTGCGCAGCTAGCGCCATTCGACGGCCAACACCGCGGTTCCAGGTGAGTCCGCTGTGCCGTGCGTGTGATCATTGCTTGTACAGCCCTCTCGCAGTGTCCGGAGCAAGTATGGTGGGTCTGACACACCGGTGTCAATGTGTTCTTTTTTCCATTTCCAGGAGTGTATAAATCGAAGCACGTATACAGTGGTTGCTGCCGGCGTCCCTTCGCCAACGCGTGCCGTCTATACGGCGGGATGCAGCTGCCGGCGTCGCACAGTGGAGTATTTGTTCAAAATGGTTCAAATGGCTCTGAGTACTATGCGACTTAACTTCTGAGGTCATCAGTCGCCTAGAACTTAGAACTAATTAAACCTAACTAACCTAAGGACATCACACACATCCACGCCCGAGGCGGGACTCGAACCTGCGACCGTAGCGGTCGCTCCGCTCCATACTGTACCGCCTAGAACCGCACGGCCACTCCGGCCGGCGGAGTATTTGTACCGAAATCGTGGTCAAAATTATTTTTCATAGTGTTAAGCGTCTGAAGGACTCCCGTTCACTTTTAACTTAATTGTAAGTATAAACAGCCCTAAATTACTTCATTGCCAGTGCCTGGGATAACGCAGTATGCATTTGTTACTTAGTCTGTATTTGTTTCTGTTTCTAGCACTGTACTTTACACAATTTCGAGTTTCTTGCCTTGAAACTTTCAATAAAGACTCATGAAATACTCGTAAATTTCTGTATGGATTCTGGTGACGTCTTCATCCTAGGACTGCTTCTACTACTGTAGCCAAATGTCTTGTCACTTACATGATTGTTTCGTACGTAGTTGCTGTCCCACAATTTCTCGTAATGATCTTTTAAAATATTGTCTCAAACCAATTCAGCAGTTGTATTTACACGTGCAATGATATTTCATGTAATTTGTTATACAGGGTGTAATGGCTATCAGGGCAAATATGCTCACATTTTGTAGACTAATATGTACACACATCACTGTGTTCATTATTATTTCTCTGCGTCGAACATTCTCTCCACGAACATCTCACAAACCTTACGACCTGATGTCTTCTGTGTGGACGTAACTGCAGCACAAAGTGTACTACGCCCACAGGTCCACACTTCAACAATTGACCTCCAGCACAGGGGGAAGACAAGGCATAATGTGTAGCTCTTATCACACATGCATGGAGACACTACCAAACCTAAAATGACATAAATATTGATGTATTGTTGTTCAGGGAGCCGGTCTCAGTCATCAATGATCGTTACAAGCTGTGTACACAGGGTGGTCCGTTGATAGTGACCGGGCCAAATATCTCACGAAATAAGCATCAAACGAAAAAACTACAAAGAACGAAACTCGTCTAGCTTGAAGGGGGAAACCAGATGGCGCTATGGTTGGCCCGCTAGATGGCGCTGCCATAGGCCAAACGGATATCAACTACGTTTTTTTAAAATAGAAACCTCCATTTTTATTACATATTAGTGTAGTACGTAAAGAAATATGAATGTTTTAGTTAGACCACTTTTCTCGCTTTGTGGTACATGGCGCTGTAATAGTCAAACGCATAATGACGTGTTATCACGTAACAACCTGCCATTGCGAACGGTATATACTTCGTGATACATTACCCGTGTTAAAATGGACCGTTTACCAATTACGGAAAAGGTCGATATCTTGCTGATGTATGGCTATTGTGATCAAAATGTCCCACGGGCGTGTGCTATGTGTGCTGCTCGGTATCCTGCATGACTTCATCCAAGTTTCCGGACCGTTCGCCTGATAGTTACGTTATTTAAGGAAACAGGGAGTGTTCAGCCACATGTGAAACGTCAACGACTGCAATAAATGATGATGCCCAAGTAGGTGTTTTAGCTGCTGTCACTGCTAATCTGCACATCAGTAGCAGACAAATTGCGCGAGAATCGGGAATCTCAAAAACGGCGGTGTTGAGAACGCTACATCAGCACCGATTGCACCCGTACGATATTTCTATGCACCAGGAATTGCATGGCTACGACTTTGAACGTCGTGTACAGTTCTGCCACTGGGCACAAGAGAAATTACTGGACGATGACAGATTTTTTGCACGCGTTCTATTTAGCGACAAAGTGTCATTCACCAACAGCACTAACGTAAACCAGCATAATATGCACTGATGGGCGACGGAAAATCCACGATGGCTGCGACAAGTGTAACATCAGCGACCTTTGCGGGTTAATGTATGGTGCGGCATTATGGGAGGAAGGGTACTTGGCCCCCAATTTATCGATGGAAATCTAAATGGTGCAGTGTATGCTTATTTCCTACCAATGTTCTACCGATGTTACTACAAGATGTTTCACTGGATGACAGAATCGTGATATATTTCCAACATGATGGATGTCCGGCATATAGCTCGCGTGCAGTTGAAGCGGTATTGAAGAGCATATTTCATGACAAGTGGATTGGTCGTCGAAGCACCATACCGTGGCCAACACGTTCACCGGATCTGACGACCCCGGATTTCTTTCTGTGGGGAAAGTTGAAGGATATTTGCAATGGTGATCCACCGACAACGCCTGACAAAATGAGTCAGCGCATTGTCAATGCATGTGCGAACATTACGGAAGGCGAACTACTCGCTGTTGAGAGGAATGTCGTTACACGTATTGCCAAACGCATTTGAAGTTGCACCCCATTTTGAGCATTTATTGCATTATTGTTGTATTTACAGGTAATCACGCTGTAACAGCATGCGTTCTCAGAAATGATAAGTTCGCAAAGTTAGATGTATCACATTGGAACAAGCGAAATAAAATTTTGAAACGTACCTACGTTCTGTATTTAAATTTAAAATTGTGAGCCACATGTTTGTGACCATTACAACGCCATGTGTCACAAAGCGAAAAAAGTCGTCCAACTAAAAAATTCATATTTCTTTACGTACTACACGAATATGTAATAAAAATGGGGGTTCCTATTTTAAAAAACGCAGTTGCTATCCACTTGACCTATGGCAGCGTGATCCAGCGGGTCAACCACAGCGCCATCTGGTTTCCCCCTTCAAGGTAGCAAGTTTCATTCTTTGTAGTTTTTAGTTTGGCACTTATTTCGTGAGATATTTGTCCCGGTCACTATCAATGGACCATCCTATATATATATATATATATATATATATATATATATATATATATATATATATATATATATATTGGTCGTGTATTTTAGGTTGTTGTGTCTCTTGCGTTCATTTGCTCTAATGATTCCGAACACAATAACACAATAGCCACATTTCCCGGAATTCTGCTCAAGATTTCTCAGTTTCAGCTCGCGATTTAGTTTACACACATGACTGCTAACTTTGAATGGGAAATTACGACGAATGCTTGTAAGTATTTACGTAATTGTGTTCTACCTGCCTGGTTAAACGTGGTTCCTATCAATTGTTAATGTACGCATTTCCGTGAGGCTCCTGGTTTGTAGATTCACTAGTATGAACATGTAAGTATTAGCTCATTATTTTTTAAAGTAAACTTTAACGTACGAAGTTAATTTAACTGAATGCTGTTCTAATGGAGAAGAAAATATTGTTTGATCTACAAGTGCAGTACAAACAAATGACGTTAGTTTAGGAATATATAATACTTTCATCTGCCGGCCCGAGTGGCTGAGCGGTTCAAGGCGCTATAGTCTGGAACCGCGCGATACGTACGGTCGCAGGTTCGAATCCTGCCTCGGGCATGGATGTGTGTGATGTCCTTAGGTTTTATGTTTAATTAGTTCTAAGTTCTAGGGGACTGATGACCTCAGAAATTAAGTCCCATAGTGCTCAGAGCCATTTGTACTATTTTTCTCTTTAATCTGTTTTGCAAACAAATGCATCTATTGATACATTTAGTCTTAGTATCAACAGTTTCAATCTAATTTCTCTGGATTCAGATTTTTGTCCTGTTCCTCAAATTCTTCATTCTCAGCACTCGCATATTGGCTTCCATCAGATCTCTCTGAAAGAAGAAGCTGCATGTATCATTCTCATAAAGCTTACCGCTTTCCGTTTGTCTTTTCCTAGAGCAGTTCGTATAAAAATCGCTAGTGAGAAGAAGCCTACCCAAGACAACCCTGGAGCAAATCTAGCTGTTAGTGTTTCTGCAGAAACGTCTGCGAACAGTCTCTAACGTTTACAACTAGAGTCAGCTGCTACTTCTGTTAGTTGACCATTTGGTACAACAGTTTCTTTAATTACAGCAGCTCAATAAAAATAATAAAAAAATTCCACGGTGGCAGTCATTGGATACCATCTGTGAAGGTCCACACAGAGTCTTCCTGTTTCACGAGAATATGCTTGAAACTTTTATAAACTGGACAGCAAAAGAAGTGGACCACTGCTGAGTAGAACTAATGGACCGTAGGTGTGTCGCAAGTCCTCAAAACTTCGAAAACCTGTAGTGCACAGTCATTTTACTTTACCCAACGGTTATCACAAGAGACTACAAGAAAACACTGCCATTATGACAGTCAGTCCAGATTTATGCTAATAACGTCATACAACAAACATTACAAAACACGTCATTAGAGATGACACAGTTCCAAACGCTATTAAAGTAAAATTCATTACAATGAGTGACACTTCAGAAGTCTTAACACAAGCACAAACGATATGAGGACTGTCTGTTCGTGTTCTGAATTTGAATCTACAGTTAACCAAACAAAGCTTGACGTCTTATCGAGACTCGAATAGGTATAAAGAGACGTGAAAAATCAAGTATTCACCAGCATCAGTTTCATACGCCGAATGTCGAAAACTGGAAATAAATGACGATATATTTAACATGGCACTGGGAACCCCATGAGGCTTAAATGGCCTCTGAGAAATAACCATAAATGGCCAGTAATGAAGAGCAATGCACAGGTGTGAAACGCCAAGAGATAAAGTTATGGTGACGGACGGGGAGCTGAAAGCAGAATCTGTATGAACAGCTAACTAATCACAATCAGATCTCAGATGTTAAATATGGTCACCAACAGTGTGATATGGGAACCTGAAACGACGACTCAAATGACTTTTTCTGGCAGACACTTGAAACTGCCATGTTTTACTGTTGTCCTGTACATACGAATATAAATGAAACATTTATTGTTTCTTCAGCAGCAGCGCGATGTGCAAACGTTCAGCTAATGCAACAAATAGTTACGTGTTGCCTGCAACTGCAGCCCCACGCATATCGTTGACGTCACACGAAAAGGTTTCACTTTCAAATTCCATTTCATTAGCAGTTAGCATTACACCGTTTGTAGACACCTGAGGAGTTCGTTATCGTGAGGAAGCAACGAAATGATGGGATAGTATCATCTCGAAGAGGTCAAATCCAGAGAAAAATGGGAATCAGGACTCGAAACCTAGTCCGCTGTCAATATTTTCAAAATTACAAGGTAACTTAAAATCAGAAATGAAGGTCGTATGACAGTACATGAGGTTCGGCTCGTGAATTAAAATGATATTACTAGGATCAGAAAGCTTACTAGAAGCAGAGTTTCCGTAAGCAGCGACTTCAGCCTTTGACAGAAAGAAGTAATGCAACTCTACTGCACTCAGTAGCGAATGGACATGATTAATGTCGATTTTCATAGTCCTGCGTTCTATAAGTGGCGTTACTATAGGTGAAGAAGGTATACTTGTGGCCGTTAAACCCAGCAGGAATCGAACCTTCACCTTCGTCATTAAAAGCTATCCTGAGTCCAACCAACCATCGAATATCACATGTGTTAGTATCATGTTTTCGTCAGAATGGGGTACGCTGCACACGGTACAAGACTATTGACTTCCACTTGAGCTGTTGCTGTGAGTAACCTACTGGTGGTCAAGTGGTCAATGTCATGTAGTGCGAACGTGTGGCCGTAACATGAAACCTATACTGTACCTTTCTTTCTTCAGCCGTATTCCGTTCGTCTGCTAAGAGCATTAGTCTGACAGTAGGATAGGGACAGTTTCGTTAATTTTCCAACCAGCCCATAATAGGAAAATCATGCGGAAACATTTCTGCGAAAAGGCTTATAGGTGTCTATCACAATAAGACAAATTTCAGTACCATCAGCCAGAGCCCCCTTGATACCGACCGGCGACGGCCAAAATGATCGCGATGCAGTGGACATATCTACCTTAGCAAGTATAGCATCACGCAACATTGAGAATGTTATTATGTTTCAGAACACTCCGTGGCGATTTTGTATTGCCTTTTCCTGTAAAGATATTTAACTATAGTCTTGTTTTGCTCAAGTTAGTACTGTAGCTCATGCCGAGACAACTTTAATATTTCTCATTTTTGACGTTATCAGGTGTTTCGTTTAAGTGTCAGAAAAAGAACTATAAAAAGGAGTAAAACTGTGACGTTTGTGACTGCGTTCTATTTACTTTTAATAAAATGGTGAAAGCAGTGGAGGGAATTCGAAACACCTATGTCCTATATGCAATGATTGCCATAGAGAAAGTCAAGTTGCATGTTTTTAAATACTATCGTGTTGAGACAAATTAATCACCACCTTCAGGAAGGCAAACCGACGTTGATGAAGGGCGTTTCTGCAATATACTACTATGATTATTGATAGTGTATCAGACAACTGCCACGTGTGGCAATCAATTAACCTTCGTGTGACACTTACCTTCGGTAGTCATATTGAGGTTGAAAGAAAGGAAGGAGAACTGCGGTGCAATGTCTCGTCGAAAACGAGATTAGAGGTGAATCGGAATCTCTAACTGGGAAGGATGGGGGACGAAGTCGCCTGTGCTCCTTCAAGGGATTGATCCTGGTATTTGCTTTAAGGACACCGTAGACCTAAATCTGTGATGCCTGATGATGATCTGGAGTACTGTATTAAAACTTTATGTGGAGAAAACTATGGGTAAGCCATAGCAAACATTATTTCAAATGATGACCTTTAAAATCCACAGAATGTATTGTTATTGATGCGCATCTGGTGTCACTGAGGTGTTTTGTATGACAAAAGGCTTCACAGACACTTTTCCTTCGCAGCTGACATTTGTTGCCAAAAATGAGATGCCTTGCAGTCGCGGAGTATGAGCTGGGACCTGGAGGACAGCACGAAGGAGCTTGGTTCTCAAACACACCTACAGCACGGCTTCTAATCTCGCACTCCGATGTGTTTATCTTCCTCGCCCCTTATCGATCAACCACCAAGAAAGTGAGTTATTGTTTTCTTTGTTTGTTGTTGTTGCTTTTGTTTTGGCGACTGCGCTTTAAACGTTGTTTAACTCAGAATCAGCTAATCTCTGATAACTATGTTTATTTTGTTCAGTAACATAACGGGAAACTCTATTAATCTGCATTACACTAATGCACACGGTGTCTCATCAATCCCATATAAAGAATAGGTATCATAATTACATGTGAAGTGTTTTGTTATACTGAAGGAACTTTACCGGATTACAACGTAAATGCGACAGTGTGACTGTGGGAGTAGTAGCTGAATGGTACACAGTTAAAGTATTCAGTGATACGATTTCTTAACAGGTCCGTGTATTTTCAGAAGCAGTTCTGCAGTATTCTATGTTTCTTACTACCAGATCTACTGGTTACCGAACGTAGCGAGACGTCTTATGATGCCAAAATGATTATAGTTCTCAGCTGGAAATAGCTTTTTGTAGCTCTGTCACAGAGGATGTTAACTGTCACCTTCGCGCCAGTTTGGAACTGCGACCTGAGCCTCTTACTGTTTTACAGTGCGTCGTCATTTCCATGAAGCAAGCGGCCAGCTGCGGCATTCATCGCCTCCTCATTGCCCTCGTAATGGCGGATACAGATAATGCGCAATGTAGACAACGAGATAAGTTGTGGTTGCTGCGAGAAAGTAATCTCAGTTGTCTGTGAAAATGTATTTCATTAGTTCATGACACACCAAAGTGCATTTCATTCAGAATCTTTGATTGGTATACCACGAACTTATTAAGTGAATCCTGAAAGATAATTTTCTGACATTTCTGGAAGTAACAAAACTATCAGAATGTCACCATACATGTTCCATTATGTGGTCATGACCCTACCACTGTCGTAGGCAATGTCTTTCCTGAGTGAGCTAACAATTTAGGGATAATTCTTGTGCATTAACGATGCAGCCGCTGAATTACCTTTACTAAGCTATCAGGAGGAGTAATCTAGTATTTATGTAGAAGGAGAAGAATGGAGAGTTCCACAGATCTTCGGAATACATACGACAGAAAATAAACGTAATCCACTGAGCTACAGGTCGATTTCATTGACATCGACATCGAGCACGACGTGTGGGCAAATACTTTATCCCAACGTCATCAAATATCACGAAATATGTTACTTAATGACATCAAACCATCTTGAATTCGGAAACAATCACCTTTGTGAGTCACAGCTGCCACTTTATTCACACTACGTACTGTTTACAAGGGCTCTCAAGGTGATATCGTATTTATAGAGCTCCAAAAAGGCTTTTGATATGATTCCCCATAAGGGGCTTCCAACTACCTACGTTTTCTGTGGTCTGTCGTCTCTGTTATGTGATTCGATTCTTTATTTCATGTCTGAAACGCGGCAATTCATAGTAACTCACAAGACACCATCTAGTTAAACGGAAGTGATGAGTGTGATTCAGCAGTTAAAGTGATGTAGACTTTCTGCTATTTCAAATTTATATAACCTATTTAGCAGACAATATCAACATTTCTCTTAGTTTTGTAGCAGGTAGTGCTGCAAGCTAGTTAACTCCTCGCAGGAGCAATGCGTGTGGCAAAGTGATGATGAAAATCCATCTTCATGTTGCGAAACTCGACAGTTGACAGTGAACGATCAAATGTGTGAGGTTCTTACATGATAAATCAGGGACATTCAAAGGACGTCGATTCAGCTAAATTTCTAGGAGCTACGATCACAAACAACTTAAATTGGAATTGTCATATGGAAAATTTTGTGAGGAAGGAAACCAAAAGATGGTTTTTATTGGTAAAATACGTAGAAGATGCAAAAATCAGTTAAAGTGATGGCTTACAAAATATTTGTCTCGTTCTCATCCAGAGTAGTCCTGCGCGGAATTTGATCATTGCGAGATAGGATTGACGGAAGACGAACAAAAAAGTTCAAAGAAGGAAGCTCTTTTTGTATTATCACGAAATAGGTGAGGTTGTGTCATAGACATGGTAAACAAGTTAGGATGAAAGTCATTGAAAAGTAGGCATTTTACAATGCGGCGAGATGTTTTCACTACATTTCAATTGCCAACCTCCTCCTCTGAATGCCACGATATTTTGTTTACCCCGACATACGTAGAACACGTGACTATTGTGACAAGGCACATCTGTGTTTGCACGGTAAAGTTTAGTTGTTCATTATTTCCACGCACTTTTGAAAGCTGAACGGTAGAGAAATAATGTAAAAGTGGTTCAGAGAACCTCCTACGAAGCACTTAATTCTGAACTGCAGAGTATTTGTGTAGATGTAGACGCAGATGTCAAGGGATGGGTAGCAGAAGGGAGGAAGGACTCTAGGAATGGATAAGAGTGCAGAAATATAAAATGAAAGAGTGAAAGGTTGAAAATTATTCCTTATTTAGACGTAGGCCACAGTTCAAGTTTTCAGAATGAAGAATGAATTATATGTAAGGGGATATAAAAGAATACAGTTTCGTAGGTTTTGAGAGAAGCGATAGAGAACAGTATAGAAAGCAGAATTTAAACTGGAATGTATAATTTCAGTGGAAAGGGCTGGATTTGTTTATAATGTTTTGCGGTAATAGAATACAAGGGCAAATGAGGTGATAATGTAAGAGAGGAGAGAGAAATTCAAAGAGAGAAATTCAGAGAGAGAATGGCGTAGAGATTATCAGTGAATCGTTTGCATTATTTTTGGAGGGCTGAAGGTGGATTCATGGATGGAGGGGGAGAGAGAGATGTATTTGAAATAACGCAAAATACTTTCAATGAGTCCATCTACACTTATTTCTTTGTAAGTATCTAGAAAGTGTGTAAATGATATAAAAGTAGAATATTTAAGAAACTGTGTATTCAAACGAAACTCACTTCAATTAAAAAGGGACATTGAAAGAATCTAACTCAAAATTTATTTTATCTGTTGCTAAGTGTTCTTCCACTGATTGTCCGGGAGGAATAATGACGAAAAAGACGACATAAAAAACGTTGTAAGGACTAATATTTTACCCAGAATCCCACATCATTTTGTACTTCTATCATGCATCTTGGCATACAATCTACAGGACGTACGTTACAACCTGAAGAAGCAACTTCCTGACAATCTTCAAGAAGCAGTCCCAAAGAAAATGAGCTGTAGTTGGTTGCCTTTGTGGCCAGTTCTCTGGTCGTGTACTGACGAACTCAGCCAAATGTTTTCTATATGGTTCATATCATCAGCCCGTCGCAGACAGTTCGTGACGTTGACACCAAATATGGAGAGCTGCTGCTGAACGAGCGCAGATTTGAGAACGGGAGAATAGACATCTTGCATTTTGGAAGTCCTCTTCTCAGTACAGCATTTACACTGACGGAAGCATCACATATTACGATATGAGGGTGTACTATTCGCTCTTGAGGGTTCCTTCTGTCCTGTGAAGAATTCCTGCTCTTCTCTCAGAAATCCTGCCCTAGCAGGAAACAGACAGCCGTCCACTAAATCTCGTCATAGTGACATATTGACGTCGATGGCGAATCCCCCCTATAGACGAGTCTTGGACCGTCTTTACTGGTGGAAAACACCTTGTCGTCAGTGAAAATGACGTTTTCCCAAGAAGCACACATATGGATCTTCGCAAAGCCAGCCAGTATAAAACATTGTGTTTACTGAGCTCTTGTTTCACGGCGGTCAATCGTTCACGCAGTCCAGCGTGTCTCTGGAGCTAAGGTAGTTGGTCTCGCGCCACAAATGTTTCACGCTCAGAAAGGGATTTACTCTTTTCTGAGACACTAACTGCATGCTGTGAGTTCAATCTTCCTGCCGGAGCCAGGAGCTCTGTGGTAGGGCCTCTTGCAACGTATATCCACCACCATCTCGTTGCAGTGGTATGTGGCCCGCCTTAGTTTCTGCCAGCTTCTCTGGTGGAACATCCACCCTCTTCAATAAGAGCGATGACTCTATCCAGAGTTGATCTCGCCCAGTGGGATCACTGGGCAAGATCAACTCGGGACCGACCACCTGATGTGCATTTCAGCTTACCGCTCTTATACTGATGCCGGGAGAGGTAGTAAACTTATTTTAGTCAAAAGTAGCGGCCAAGGCAGAGCCGTGCGCTGTGTCCGTGCTGGCCCATCCTGGGCGGGTGGTTGGCTGTTGACCTGCCACCTCTGGCTTGCTTCCTTCGGTCTCGCCTCGACACCATGCTGCAGCTCTCCGGCTACCACGTTAGCTGTGCAGCCTGATTGGACCACAGCTCGCTAGCCTCAGCTAGTGCAGGCCCATGCCGGAAAGCTGCTCTCGCCGCTTGAAGGATCGCACTTTTCGTTTACCATAACTAAATTTGTTGTTTAAACTAACGGAGCTAGAGCTATTTGGCTCTAACGTGAACAGGCACTTCTACTTTTGACATTTCATTCAAAGGTTTGATGGAAAGTAAGTCAAAATATACATTCCTGATAAATGTAGCTACCAAAAAATATTTCAACTAACTAGCAATAACTCGAAGCAGAAAACTGTTTCTCGTAAGCGCTCTACTTAAGCTTTCGCCTTAAGAAAATAAATATTCTACCATCATAACTAAGCGGATTTTGAAAGTAAACATTGTTTGGCGGCAACCTTGCCAAATGATTACTCATCTGTAGTCATTCACATTTTGAACACCTATAAATGTACTCGATGTCTTTGAAACAATAAGTGCTGCACCACGGAAATTACGTTCCACTGAGGCACTTTATTCACATTGCAATGATACACTATTATCCTATTAAGTCTTTCATAAATGGTTCACAGAAGCACTTAAATTTCTCGATCATTCCACTAATGTACGAAGCTCAGGAAAAACGAACACCAAAATCTTTATGTTTGAGTTCTAATTTCTCTTACGTTATTTCAGTTGTAATATCATCCATTGTAGGGTGACGGCAGCAAAAACTGTTCGCATTTAAAGGAGAAGGATGGTGGCTGAAATGTCGTGGAAATGCCGCGCCTCAGTGAAATAGCGTTTATGTTAATTCTGTGTCACCAACTCGTATCCCTACCCCTCCATCACTGACCTTAATGAAAAACGAAAAACGTCTGGCACACTTTCTCCCCTAATTCTCTCTGCTACAATTTCAGTTGCCTTCTTTCAACGTTTTTGATGTTTTCTCAATTAATCCCATCAGGTAATGATCGCACAGTGCTCAGAAATATTCCAGAACAGGTACAGCAACCATAGTGTAGGCAGCCAACAGTTGGCTCACCTTCGCCACAACATGTGATGTTTCACAGTTACGTTGTTTATATTTGTAACTCCGATGACTTTCGTTAGATATATAAGATTCAAATCTGTTTCATTCATCGATTTCTCGAAGCATGACGAAACCTTCATAGTAATCATGTGGACACCCTCACAAATTTTATTGTTTACGATCAGTTGCCAAGTTTTGCATCTTGATGACATATTTTCAAAATCACCTTGCAATTCGCTTTGCTCTTCTGTGGAGATTTCTAGAAGGCAGCAGTGTCTGCCACAAATCTAAGATAAATGCTATTATTGTCTGCTACATATATTATACACTACTGGCCATTAAAACTGCTACACCACGAAGATGACGTGCTACAGAGGCGAAATTTAACCAACAGGGAGAAGATGCTGTGATATGCAAATGATTAGCTTCTCAGAGCTTTCACACAAGTTTGGCGCCGGTGGCGACACCTACAACGTGCTGACATGAGGAAAGTTTCCAACCAATTTCTCATACACAAACAGCAGTTGACCGGCGTTGCCTGGTGAAACGTTGTTGTGATGCCTCGTGTAAGGAGGAGAAATGCGTACCATCACGTTTCCGACTTTGCTATAGGTCGGATTCTAGCCTACCACAACTGCGGTTTATCGTATCACGACATTGCTGCTCGCGTTGGTCGAGATCCCATGACTGTTAGCGGAATATGGAATCGGTGGGTTCAGGAGGGTAATACGTAACACCGTGCTGGATCCAAATGGCCTGGTATCACTAGCAGTCGAGATTACAGGTATGTTATCCACATGGCTGTACGGATCGTGCAGCCACGACTCGATACCTCAGTCAACAGATGCGGACGTTTGCAAGACAACCATCTGCACGAACTGTTCGACGACGTTTGCAGAAGCATGAACTGTCAGCTCGGAGACAATGGCTGGTTACCCTTGTCGCTGCACCACGCACAGGATCGCCAGCGACGGTGTACTCGACGACGAACCTGGGTGCACGAATGGCAAAACGTTATTTTTTTCGGATGTATCCAGGTTCTGTTTATAGCATCATGATGGTCGCATCCGTGTTTGGCGACATCGCGGTTAACGCACATTGGAAGCGTGTATTCGTTATCGCAGTACTGGCGTATTACCCGGCGTGATGGTATGGGGTGCCATTGGTTACACGTCGCGGTCACCTCTTGTTCGCATTGACGGCACTTTGAACAGTGGACGTTACATTTCAGATGTGTTACGACCCGTGGCTCTGCCCTTCATTCGATCCCTGCGAAACCATTCACTTCATCAGGATAATGCACCACCGCGTGTAGCAGGTCCTGTACGGGCCTTTATGGATACAGAAAATGTTCGTCTGCTGCCCTGACCAGCACATTCTCCAGATCTCTCACCAATTGAAAACGTCTGGTCAATGGTAGCCGAGCAACTGGCTCGTCACAATACGCCGGTCACTACTCTTGATTAACTGTGGTATCGTGTTGAAGCTGCATGGGCAGCTGTACCTGTACACGCCATCCATGCTCTGTTTGACTCAACGCCTAGGTGTATGAAGGCCGTTATTACGGCCAGAGGTGGTTGTTGTGGATTCTCAGGGTCTATGCACCCAAATTACGTGAAAATGTAATCACATGTCATTTCTAGTATTATATATTTGTCCAATGAATACCGGTTTATCACGTGCATTTCTTTTTCGTGTAGCAATTTTAATTGCCAGTAGTGTATATATTTCAAATAACAGGAGTTCTACATCACTTTACTTGAGGAATTACAATGATCACTTCCGTTTCACTAGCTGACGTGCCGTCATTTGCTGCGAACTGTGACCTTTCAGACATGAGATAACGAATCCAGTCTCACAACTGAAACGATAGTCCATAAGAAAGCAATGTGATTGGAGGCTGCTTATGAGGAATTATACCGAAAGACATTTTTAACCCCACAAATACAGAATCAATTTGAGAACCCCTGTACGCAGTATTTCATGCGCATAAATGGCAGCTGTGTCTCACAAGAGAGACACTTTTCAAATTCTAGATGGTCTGATGCCATTAGGTAAGATATTTCGATGTATTTCATGACGTTGGAGGAAAGTCAATGTCGGTGTCAATGAAATGGATCTGTATCTCAGTGGATTACGTTTATTTCATTTCGTATGTATTGCGGAGGGCTGTGCAACTTTTCATTCTTATCCATCGCCATAGATACTGGAATACACTTCATAATATCGTGGGAAACGTAACTAAGCAGCAGCATCGCTGATCACAAGATGTACTCTCAAATTGTTAGCCCACTCAAGAAAGATATAGGCTGTAGAGACATTTTCGCCATCCTGCCACAGCTACGATGGCATAATGACAACATAGTGGAACATGTGTAGTGACGCTGTGATAGAACTATTATTTCCTCGAATGACAGAGAACTATCTCACAAAATGCACTTATATGTTCGTGGTATAACAATCAAAGATTGTGAATGTGCCGGCCGGTGTGGCCGTGCGGTTAAAGGCGCTTCAGTCTAGAACCGCGTGACCGCTACGGTCGCAGGTTCGAATCCTGCCTCGGGCATGGATGTGTGTGATGTCCTTAGGTTAGTTAGGTTTAAGTAGTTCTAAGTTCTAGGGGACTGATGACCACAGATGTTAAGTCCCATAGTGCTCAGAGCCATTTGAACCATTGTGAATGAACTCCACTTTGATGTGTCATGAACTTACAAAACACATGTTTACAGACAAGGGAGATAATTTTCATACAGCAGCAACTACTGATCTCGTTTTCTACATTGCGAATTATCTGTATCAACCATGAAAATGTTGACGCACTGTAAAGAGTAAGTGGCAGTAGCCCTTATATCCAAACTGGCGTGAAGGTGACAGTTAACCTCTTCTGTGACAGAGCTATAAACAGCTATACCGAACTCGGAACGGAATCTTTGGAAATATTGGTATCATAAAACGTCTCGCTATGTTCAGTAACCAGTAGATACACAGTAAGAAACACAGATTACTGCGGAACTGCTACTGAAAATACACAGACCTGTTAAGAAATCGTATCATTGAATACTCTGTCAACTGAGCACCATGCAGCTACTATTCTCACAGTCACACTGTCGTATTTACATTGTAGTCCGGTAAAGTTACTTCAGTATAACAAAACGCTTCACATGTAATTATGATACCTATTCGATGTATGGTATTGATGAGGAACCGTGTGCATTAGTGTAATGCAGATTAATAGCGTTTCCCGTAATGTTACTCAACAAAATAGACACAGTTATCAGCCACACTGTCGTACACTCTGGTAATTCACATTTAATTACGATATCCATTCGTTGTATGATATTGATGAGACACTGAGGGTATTAGCGTAATGCAGATTAACAGCCTTTTCGGTTAGGTTATTGAACAAAGTAGACACAATTATCAGAGAAACTGTCTGCAAAATTGTCAACAATATATTACATTTTATTACTGGAAGTCTGATGAAGCGCAGATTGTTTTTTCATCCCATGCTTGTAGCGACTTGCATACTCTCAGCTAAACCAAGGTTAAAGCGCCGTCGCCAGAACCAAACCAACATAAACAAACAACGAAAGCGCTATCTAACTTACTTGGTCGTTGATCGATACGGGGCCAGAAAGGTAAACACATGGGGGTGCAAGATTAGAAGATGTGCACTAGGTGTGTTTGAGAACCAAGCTCCATCGCGCTGTCCTCCAGGTCCCAGTTGTTCCTCTGCGAAGGCAAGGCATCTCATTTGTTGGCAACAGATCTCAACTGCGAAGGAAAAATCTCTGCGAAGCATTTTGTCGTACAAAACACCTTTGTGCCACTAGTTGCGTAACAATAACAATAAATTTTGTGGATGTAGATAGCTCACCGTTTGATATAATGTTTACTACGGCTTACCCACTATTTTCTCCTAGTAAAGCTATAATACACTACTCCAAACCATCATCAGGCCTCACAGATTTAAGTTTACGGTACCTCCTTAAAACTACCCCTCGAAAGAGCACCGATGACTTCCTTCCATGTCGTTCCCACTTAGACGTTCTGCTTCGCCTCTAATCTCGTTTTCGACGAAACAATGCACAGCAGTTCTTTCCTTTCTTTTAACCTCAATATGACTACCGAAAGTAAGAGTCGCACGAAGGTTAATTGGTTGCCACACTTCCCAGTTGTCTGAGACACTATCAATAATCACAGTAGTAAATCTCAGAAACGTCCTCCATCAACGTCGGATTGTCTTACTGTATGTGGTGATTAATTTGTGTCAAAACGATCGTACTTGAAAAATATACAACTTGACTTTCTCTATGGCTATTCATCATTAGGATTTACAGTTCCTTATGTTGACCGTGTTTGCAGTTAAAGTTGTAAGATGTGAGGTACGCCAGTTATGCCAAACACCGTTTTTTCTCAGTACCCGATCATGTTTCAGCACTGTGCCATCTTCATTGGGTTTCCGCTTTTATTTATCCTTTAATAAGAATAGTTCGTTTCCTTACAGGTAAAGATATCAACTGAAAGAAACCTTTACAGGTAAAGCTATTAACAAAAAGAAACGAACTATTGTTTGAACTAAACATCTACATAATTTTGTAATAATTTAAAAAAGATTTTCATATCACAGAATAAATAAAAACGGAAACCCACTGATAATGGCACAGTGGTGCTGAAACATGTTTGGGTACTGAGAAAAAACTGTGTTTTCCATAACTGGCGGACCTCACAGCCGGCAACTGTGGCCGAGCGGTTCTAGGCGCTTCCGTCTGGAGCCGCGCGCAGCTACGGTCGCAGGTTGGAATCCTGCCTCGGGCGTGGATGTGTGTGATGTCCTTAGGTTAGTTACGTTTAAGTGGTTCTAAGTCTAGGGGACTCATGGACTGAGATGCTAAGTCCCATAGTGCTTAGAGTCATTTTCGAGCGGACCTCACATCCTAGAATTTTCTCTATGGCACTCACTTTATACAGGGTATAGGTGTTCGAATGGTCTCCACTGCTTTCACCCTTTTATGAAACACAAACAGAACACGATGTCATGAACTTTAGACTTTACTCCGTTATAGACTCCGTTCTCTAACGCGTGAACGACACTCCTCAGAACGACAAAAACGAGAAATATTAAAGTCATCTCAGCACGAACTATATTACAAACCTGAACAAAATAAGACCACAGTTAAACACACTTGTATCAACAAGTTATACAAAATTTCCACTGTGTATCCTGAACATACTGGGTAACATTATGTAATACGCAATGTTGCGTAATGCTCTAATTGATAACCCGTGTGCAGAAATGTGCGCTGGAGATCATAAGCTCTACGTCCGCTGCATTTGGATTACTTGGGCGAACGTCAGTCTGTTTCAACCGGGCGGTAGCTGATGCTGCTGAAATTTGTCTTACCATGTCAAAAACCTATGAGCCTTTCCACAAAAACGTTCCCGCATAATTTTTCTGTTACTGGCTGATTAGAAAATTAACGAAACTCTCTCTGACCTATTGTCAGATAATGTTCTAAGCAGACAAACGGGATATTGCTCAGGAAAGGAAGGAAACGTATAGGTTTCATGTTACGGCCTTACATTCGCACTACACGACATTCACTACTTGACCGCTACGGTCGCAGGTTCGAATCCTGCCTCGGGCATGGATGTGTGTGGTGTCCTGAGGTTAGTTAGGTTTAAGTAGTTCTAGGCGACTGATGGCCTCAGAAGTTAAGTCCCATAGTGCTCAGAGCCATTTGAAGCATTTTGAACTAGAAATAGGTTACTCACAGCAACAGCTGAAGTGGAAGTCAACATTCTTGTACCGTATGCAGCGTACCCTATTATGACGAAAACATGATATTAACACATATGAAATTCGATGGTTGATAGGTCTGAGGCTATCTTGTATGGAAAAGGTTTGGGTTCGAGTCCTGCTGGGGGTACCAGTGTTTAACAGCCACAAATATGCCCTCCGCACCTATAGTAACGCGAAGTATGCAACGCAGGACTGTACGTGGTTCCAAATCGACATTAAACATGTCCATTCGCTACTGAGTGGATGAGAGTTACGTGACATTTTTCTGTCAGAGGCGGAAGACTCTGCTTGCAGAAACTCTGCCTCTAGTAAGCTTTCTTACATTAGGAACTTTATTTTCATTCACGAGACAATCGCCCTGTACTGTCATATGCCCTTTTCTGATTTTAAGTGACCTTGTTGTTACGAAAATATTGACAGTGGACTGTGATTCGAGCCCCGACCCCAATTTTTATCGGCATTCGAACTCTTCGATATAATACTGCCCCAGCATTTCGTTGTTTCCTCACGATGTCTACGAGAAGTCTGATGCTAACTGCTAGTGAAAGGGAATTTGATAGCTGAAACCTTTTCGTGTGAGGTCAACGATACGCGTGGAGTTGCAGTTGCAGGCAACACATAACTATTTGTTGCATTACTTCTAGGTGAAACTTTGGGCATCTCGCTGCTGGTGAAGCAACAATAAATGTTTCATTTATATTCGTAGGTATAGGACCACAATGAAAGGTGATGCGTTCAAGTCCTTACCAGAACACAGTCATTTGTATCGTCGTTTCAGGTTCCAATATCAAGCTATTGGTTAACATATTTAATATCTGACATCTGATTGTGCTTTGTTAAGAACCAACCCAGATGCTTTATTATACCCCTGCCTGTCACCCCAACTTTACTTTCTACATCTCCATCTATGGCGTCTCATACTCATGCACTGCACATTATTGCATACCTTTCGAGTAACTTCTCAGGGGGAACGTAAGTCTCATGGGGTTTCCAGTGCAGTGCTAAATCGTCATATATTTCTAGGTTCTGACATCCAGCCTTGTAAACTGATACTGGTGAACAATTCGATATTTTACGTCTCTTTATGCCTAGTCGAGTCTCGACCAGGCACCCAAGCTGGTTAATTGTCGGTTCAAATTCGGATCGCGACCAACAACTCGTTATTTTATTTATTCACTGTGGTAAGACTTCTGCGGTGTCTGTTCTTGTAATGAAGTTGAATTTTCGAGCTTTGAGGACTATCTCATCTCTATTAATACGTTTTCAAGTGTTTGTTGTAAGGCTTACTGTCATAAAGGTCAATGTTGTCTAGTAGTCTCTTGCGATACCGAACGAGTAGAGTTAAACGACTGTACTGCACAAAGTTTAGAGGACCTACAACAAAGTTATGCTATGTCGGCTGCATACAGTCAGATGTGTCCTACACAGTAGAATTCAAGCGTGGCTCACTTTTAGGGCTTCCGGGTGTACATAAATGTGATCCTCATCAATAGCTCCTTCCTGTGTTCCTTCCCTCCCCCCCCCCCCCCCCCCCCAATGAACAGCGGACCTTGCCGTTGATGGGGAGGCTTGCGTGCCTCAGCGCCTCAGCAATACAGATAGGCGTACCGTAGGAGCAACCACAACGTAGGGGTATCTGTTGAGAGGCCAGACAAACGTGTCGTTCCTGAAGAGGGGCAGCAGCCTTTTCAGTAGTTGCAGGGGCAACAGCCTGGATGACTGACTGATGTGGCCTTGAAACACTAACCAAAACGGCCTTGCTGTGGTGGTACTGCGAAAGGCTGAAAGCAAGGGGAAACTACAGCCGTAATTTCTTCTGAGGGGATGCAGCTTGACTGTATGCTTAAATGATGATGACGTCCTCTTGGGTAAAATATTCCGGAGGTAAAGTAGTCCCCCATTTGGATCTCCGGGCTGGGACTACTCAGGTGAACATCATTATCAGGAGAAAGAAAACTTGTGGTCTATGGATCGGAGCGTGGAATGTCAGATCCCTTAATCGGGCAGGTAGGTTAGAAAATTTAAAAAGGGAAATGGATAGGTTAAAGTTAGATATAGTGGGAATCAGTGAAGTTCGGTGGCTGGAGGTGCAAGACTTTTGATCAGGTGAATACAGAGTTACAAACACAAAATCAAATAGAGGTAATGCAGGAGTAGGTTTAATAATGAATAAAGAAACAGGAGTGCGGGTAAACTACTACAAACAGCATTGTGAACGCATTATAGTGGCCAAGATAGATACGAAGGCCACGCCTACCGCAGTAGTACAAGTTTATATGCCAACTAGCCCCGCAGCTGACGAAGATATTGATGAAATGTATGATGAGATAAAAGAAATTATTCAGATAGTGAAGGGAGACGAAAATTTGATTGTCATGGGTGACTGGAACTCGATAGTAGGAAAATGAAGGGAAGAAAACGTAGTAGGTGAATATGGAATGGGGTTAAGAAATGAAAGAGGAAGCCGAATGGTAGAACTTTGCACAGAGCATAACTTAATCATAACTAACATTTGCTTCTAGAATCATAAAAGAAGGTTGTATACATGGAAGAAGCCTGGAGATCCTGGAAGGTCTCAGATAGATTATATAAAGGTAAGACAGAGATTCAGGAACCCGGTTTTCAATTATAAGAAATTTCCAGGGGCAAATGTGGACTCTGATCACAATCTATTGTTTATGAACTGTAGATTACAACTGAAGAATCTGTAAAAAGGTGGGAATTTGAGGAGATGGGACCTGGATAAACTGACTAAACCAGAGGTTGTGGAGTGCTTCAGGGAAAGTATTAGGGAATCATTGACAAGAATGGGGGAAAGAAATATAGTAGAGGAAGAATGGGTAGCTTTGAGAGATGATATAGTGAGTTAGCAGAGGATCAAGTAGTTAAAAAGACGAGGGCTAATAGAAATCCTTTAGTAACAGGTTGAGATTCATTGGGAGAGTCCTTAGAAAATGTAGTCCATCAACAAAGGAGGTGGCTTACAAAACACTCTTTCGACGTATACTTGAGTATTGCTCATCAGTGTGGGATCCGTACCAGATCGGGTTGACGGAGGAGATAGAGAAGATCCAAAGAAGAGAGACGCGTTTCATCACAGGGTTATTTGGTAAGAGTGATGGCGTTACGGAGATGTTTAGTAAACTCAACTGGCAGACTGTGCAGGAGAGGCGCTCTGCATCGCTGTGTAGCTTGCTGTCCAGGTTTCGCGAGGGTGCGTTTCTGGATGAGGTGTCGAATATATTGCTTCCCCTACTTATACCTACCGAGGAGTTCACGAATGTAAAATTAGAGAGATTCGAGCGCGCACTGAGGCTTTCCGGCAGTCGTTCTTCCCGCTAACCATACGCTACTGGAACAGGAAAGGAAGGTAATGACAATGGCACGTAAAATGCCCTCCGCTACACACCATTGGGTGGCTTGCGGAGTATAAACGTAGATGTAGATGTCGGATTTAATTGATGAAAGGAAAAAATATAAAATTGCAGTAAATGAAGCAGGCAAATGGGAATACAAACGTCTCAAATATGAGATGGACAGGAAGTGCAAAATGGCTAAGCAGCGACGGCTAGTAAGCAAATGTAAGGATGTAGAGGCACATATCATACTGATACATACTGCGTACAGGAAAATTAAAGAGACCTTTGGAGAAAAGAGAAGCACTTGCATGAATATCAACAGCTCAGATGGAAACCCAGTTCTAAGCAAAGAAGGGAAAGCAGAAAGATGGAAGGAGTGTATAGGGGGTCTATACAAGCGCGACGTTCTTGAGGACAATAATATAGAAGTGGAAGAGAATGTAGATGTAGATTAAATAGGAGATATGATACTGCGTGCAGAGTTTGACGAAGCACTGAACTACGTAAGTCAAAACAAGGCCTCGGGAATAGACAACATTCCATTAGAAATACTGACAGCATTAGGAGAGCCAGAGCTCACAAAACTCTACCATATAATGAGAAAGGTGTATGAGACAGGCGAAATACCCTCAGACTTCAAGAAAAGTATAATAATTCCAATCCCAAAGAAAGCCGGTGTTGACTGATGTGAAAATTACCGAACTATCAGTTTAATAAGCCACGGCTGCAAAATACTAACAGGAATTCTTTATAGACGCCCAGAACTTAGAACTAATTAAACATAACTCACCTATGGGAATCACACACATCCATGCCTGAGGCAGGATTCGAAACTGCGACCGTAGCGGTCGCTCGGCTCTAGACTGTAGCGCCTAGAACCGCACGGCCACTCCGGCCGGCCAAACTGGTAGAAGCCGACCTCGGAGAAGATCAGTTTGGATTCCGTAGAAATGTTGGAACACGTTAGGCAATACTGACCCTACGACATATCTTAGAAAATAGATTAAGAAACGGCAAACCTACGTTTCTAGCATTTGTAGACTTAGGGAAAGCTTTTGACAACGTTGACAGGAATACTCTCTTTCAAATTCTGAAGAGGCAGGGATAAAATACAGGGAACTAAAGGCTATTTACAATTTGTACCGAAACCAGGTGGCAGTTATAAGAGTCGAGGGGCATGAAAGGGAAGCAGAGGTTGGGAAGGGAGTGAGCAAGGTTGTAGCCTATCCCCGATATTATTCAACCTGTATATTGAGCAAGCAGTGAAGGAAACAAAAGAAAAATTCGGAGTAGGAATTAAAATCCATGGAGAAGAAATAAAAACTTTGAAGTTCGCCGATAACATTGTATTTCTGTCAGAGACAGCTAAGGACCTGGAAGAGCTGCAGAACGGAATGGATAGTCTCTTGAAAGGAGGATATAAGATGAACATCAACAAATGCAAAACGAGGATAGTGGAATGTAGTCGAATTGAATACAATGATGCTGCGGGAATCGGATTACGAAATGGGACCCTTGAAGTAGTAACTGAGTTTTGCTATTTGGGGAGCAAAATAAAAGAAGATGGTCGAAGTCGAGAGGATATAAAATGTAGACTGGCAATGGCAAGGGAAGCATTTCTGAAGAAGAGAATTTAGTTAACATCGAGTGTAGATTGATGTGTCAGGAAGTCATTTCTGAAAGTATTTGTATGGAGTGTAGCCACGTATGGAGGTGAAATGTGGACCATAAATAGTTTAGACAAGAAGAGAATAGAAGCTTTTGAAATGTGGTGCTACAGAAGAATGCTGAAGATTAGATGGGTAGATCACATAACTAATGAGGAGGTATTGAATAGAACTGGAGGGAAGAGGAGTTTGTGGCGCAACTTGACTAGAGGAAGGGATCGGTTGGTGGGGCATATTCTGAGACATCAAGGGATCACCAATTTAGTATTGGAGGGAAACCTGGTGGGTGAAAATCGTAGAGGGAGACCAAGAGATGAATACACTAAACAGATTCAGAAGGATGTAGGTTGCAGTAGGTACTGGGAGATGAAGAAGCTTGCACAGGATAGAGTAGCATGGAGAGCTGCATCAAACCAGAATCTGGACTGAAGACCACAACAACAACAAAGTTATTTTAAATTTGTTTAATCAACTGCAATTATCAAATTTGGAACGTCAGTATGTAGGACCATTTCTTCCCTGAATTTCCACTAAATGTCTTTCTTTGTGTCAACACAGTTATTTTCTCTTCTTCACCTCCCGCCTGCCACTTTCAAATTGTGATTTTATATGATAAGTATGTTCCTAATTTAAAGAAACATATGCGTGTGTACAACATTGTTTGCCCAACTTCAAATTTTCGTGGTTTTCTGCAAGAATTTTTTCTTTTACTTTATTGGAATCGTCTCACGAAAGGCTAAGTAATTGTCAGCAACAAAGTGAGTTTAATTTTTAAAATTTCTCCACCATATGGTATTTCTGTTTTATCGATCATGTTGATTGGCTCCTCAATTTATTGAATCTTCTGGTTTGTGTCGTCAGAAGTTGCATGTGCAAAACAGATGCACATTGTCCTACAGAAACTTATGGAGGAAGGGGATCAGGTTTGGCCATATGATTCTCTTTGTTCCATTAACTTTGGTTAGTATCTTCATGAATACACATGAACTTTGTAATATATTAGCCTCACATCACTGACGTTTTGCAGCTTTTGCTTAAATTGTGATTTCTGAGAACCATTGCAACCCCCATCTCGAGATTATTTGTAAGCTGTGCTTTTCTTCTGAATATCTACCTTTTAAGATTTCTTCTAAATACTTGCACAACCGTAATGTGCTGTCATTAAATAATCCTTGCAACATTATAACAGTGACAGAAATGAAGTCTTCTATTGGATAGTATCGTGTTTTCGTTTATTTGGCGAACGAGTAGCAAGGATATGAAACTTCGTGGCAGATTAAAGCTGTGTGCCGGACCGAGACTCGAATTCGAGAGGTTTGCCTTTCGCGGGCAAGTGCTCTACCATCCGAGCTACCCACGCACGATTCACGCCCCATTCTCACAGCTTCACTTCTGCCAGTATCTCGTATCTCTTTGTGTGAGGACGGGGCATGTGTCGAGCTTGGGTAGCTCAGATGGTAGAGCATTTACCCGCGAAAGGCAAAGGTCTCGAGTTCGGGTCTCGGTCCGGCAAAGAATTTTAATCTGCCATGAATTTTCGTATCAGCGCACACTCCACTGCAGAGTGAAAATGTCATTCTGAGTAGCAAGGCTTTTTTGCGCTCTGCATTATGTCATACTGCCCCTTGTTAGTAGTAGCTGTTCTTGTTGTGGTCTTCAGTCTAACGACTGGTTAGACGCAGCTCTCCATGCTACTCTATCCTGTGCAAGCCTTTCCTACTGCAACCTACCTTCTCCTGAATCTTCTTACTGTATACATCTCTTGGTATCACCCCACGATTTTTCTCATTCACGCCACCCCCCAGTGCTAAATTGGTGAACCCTTGATGTCTCAGAATGTGTCCTATCAACCGATCCCTTCTTCTAGTCAGGCTGTACACAAATTTCTTTTCTCCCTAGTTCTCTTTAGTACCTCCTCATCGCTATGTGATCTGCCTTTCTAATTTTCAGTATTCTTCTGTAGCACCTTATTTCAAAAGCTTCTATTCTCTTCTTGCGCCTGCACTGTTTGTCGTCCACGTTTCACTTCTATACATCGCTACACTCCAGAAAAAAACTTTCAGAAAAGACTTCCTCGCACTTAAATCTATACTCCACGCTAACAACTCTCTTACTCATCAACGCCTTCCTTGCCATTGCCAGTCTACATTTTACATTCTCTCTGCTTCGAACCTCATGAGTTCTTTTGCTGCCCAAATAGCAAATCTCATCCATTACTTCAAGTGTCTTATTTCCTAATGTAATTCCCTCAGCATCACCTCATTTAATTCGACTGCATTCCATTATCCATGTTTTGCTTTTGTCGATGTTCATCTTGTATTCTTCTTTCATGTCACGGTCCATACCGTTAAAGTACTCCTCCAAATCATGTCTCTAATAGAATTACAGTGTCATGGTAAACCTCAAAATTTTTATTTCTACTCCCTGGACTTTAATTCATACAAAAGTAGTTTTTTTTTTCATTTGCTTCCTTTACTGCTTGTTCAGTGTACAGACTGAATAACATCAGACAGGCTACAACCGTGTCTTACTTTCTTCTCAATCACTGTTTCCTTTTCATGCCCCTCGACTCGTATAACCGCCATGTAGTTCTGTATAAACTGTAAATAGGCCTCCTCCCCCTGCATTTTGCCTCTGCCACGTTTAGAATTAGAAATAGGGTGTTCAAGTCAACATCGTCATAAGCTTTCCCTGAGTTTACAAATGCTATAAACGTTAGTTTGCCTTTCCTTAATCTATCTTCTATGAGACGTTTCAGGGTCAGTTTGGCCTCACATGCACCTATATTTCTCCAGATTCCAAACTGATTTTCCCCGAGGTTTGTCCATTCTTCTATACAGAATTCATGTTAGTATTTTGCAACCGTGACTAATTAAACTGACAGTTCTGTACTTTTTACACCAGTCAGCACCTGCTTGCCCTGGTTTTGTAATTTTTATATTCTCCTTGAAGTGAGGGTATTTCACCCGTCTCATAAATCTTGCTCACCAGACTGAAAAGATTTGCCATGGCTGGCTCTCCTAAATCTATCAGTAGTTCGAACGAAATGTCTACTCCTGGGGCCTGGTTTCGACTAATGTTTTTCTGTGCTCTGTCAAATTCTTCACGCAGTATATTGTCATCCTTCTCATCTTTATCTACGCCTCTCCCATTTCCACATTATTGCCCTGAAGTACATCTCCTTTGTATAGACGCTCTATATACTCCTTCCCCTCTCCGTTTTCTCTTCTTTGCTTGGGACAGGTTTTCCACCTGAACTCTTGACATTCAAACGGGTGTTACCCTTTCCTCCTGAAGTATCTTCATTTTCCCTGTAGGCGGCGTCTATCTTTCCCCTAGTGATATATGCTTGTGAATTCTTACATTTGTCCTCTAAGCATTCCTCCTTAGCCATTTTGCACGTCTTGTGAACCTCATTTTTTAGACGTTTATATTCCCCTTTGCCTGCTTCATTTACTGCATTTTTATATTTTTCCATTCATCGGCTAAATTCACTATTTCTGGTGATACTCAAAGATTGCTACTAGCCCTCGTTTTTTTGCCTACTTGATACTGTGCTGCCTTCACTGTTTCATCTCTCAAAGCTACCCATTCTTCTTCTACTGCATTCCTTTCCCCTGATCTTCTCAATAGTTTCATAATGCTCTATCTGGGTCTTTCCACAACCTCTGGTTCTTTCAGGTTATTGAGGCTCCATCTCCTTAAATATCTATCATTTTGCAGCTTTTTCAGTTTTAATCTACAGTTCATAATTAATAAATTGTGGTCACAGTCCAAATCTGCCCCTGCAATTTGAAATCTTGTTCCGAAATCTGTCTTATCAATCTGAAACTATCCGGTGTCTCCAGATTTCTTCGACTTAGTCCTCTTTCATGATTCTTAAACCAAGTGTTAGCGATGTTTAAATTGTTCTCTGTGCAAAATTCTGCCGAGCTGGTTGCTTTTTAATTCCTTTCCACCGTGTATATTCACCTACTATTTTTCCTTCTCTTCCTTTTCCTACTGTCGAATTCCATTTCCTCATCACGGTTGAAGTCTTGCCTCTTTTAATCATGTGAATGATGTCTTATATCTCATTATATATTTCTTCAATCTCTTCGTCATCTGTGGGGCTAGTTGTCTTTGTGTGTATCTTGGCTACGATAATGTGTTCGCTATGCATATCATAGTAGCTCACCTGTGTTCCTATTTTCTTATTCGTTATTAAACCCACCGCTCCATTACCCCTAGCCGACTTTGTATTTGTAACCCTGTATTCACCTGAAACAGAACTTCACATCTAACCAACCTGCTCGATTAAGGGATCTAACATTTCACACTCCAAATCCGTAGAATGTCAGTTTTGTTTCTCTTGATGTCAATATCCTCCGCAGTAGTCCCTGACCGGTGTTCCGAATTGAAAACTACCTCAGTAATATTACAACCAAGAGGATGTAATCGTCATTTAATCATAGAGTAGACTATGTCCTCCGCAAAATTTACGGCTGAAGTGTCCCCTTGCTTTCGACCGGTCACAGTACTAGCATCCTAAGATCATTTTGGTTAATATTATGAGGTCAGATCAGTTTATCATCCAGCCTATTGCCGCTGCAGCTACTGAAAAGTCTGCTGCCCCTCTCCAGGAACCACACATATGTCTGGCCCCTCAACAGATACCCCTCCGTTGTGGTGGGACCTCCAGTGCCGCTATCTATATCGACGAGGCACACAAGCCACCCTACACGGCAGGATCCATGGTTCATGAGGCGAGCCCTGTTAGTTACACGTTAATAAAAGTAGCCAGTATATCATCAGGAGTAAGTTTCGTTACTTTCTTCTCCTTACGCAATGAAATCGCTTTCTTCATTTTAGTTTCCTTTGCAGGAGTCTGTATCATTTTAAATTTTGTCAGCTCTCTCGCTCATGGGGCCAGCAAATGTCGGTTTCTCGTGGGTGGAAAATCGTCATAGGTCTTCAGGTTTCCTCCTTTTGCTCCTTTCACTTGACTCACCGAAATCTTTCCGCCGGCGGCCTTGAGGGGTGATATGAAAGATAGATACTACCACATTCACCTCTACCAATCACCATTCATCGCCAGGAACCTCTTCTCATCATAATTTTTTGCAATCAACATTTTCTTAATTTCGAATTTGAAATATTCGACCGAACGATGTAGGGAACTTCTCTCAGCATTTGGGCACATCGTTACTTTAGCAACTGTACTTCCTAAGCTCTACAACTTCTCACTGATTGATCTAGCTGACGATTCCTTAGATGGTATAATGGTACACTAGAAAATATCTTTACGATTTTCAGTAGCTCATAACCGGAACAAAAGTGACCTGTAGAACAGCAGTAAAATTAGAACTTTCATTTATCGAATGCCGTGCCTCAAACACAGAACATTTGAATAATACCAAGGCCACTTTCAGAACAGTAAGAACTGATTTTTATGTTTGACGTTTTAGAAAAGAGTGTACAGGAATATCTTTACCTTTTAGTATTCAGTATCTAAAATATACAACCTGTGAAACACAGTCCAGTCTCATTAGTGGCGAAAACGGAACTTAAAAGGCACACAAATATGACAAACAAAGACATATAGCTTAAACGTGAAAGTAATAAGGAATTGCAATTTAAGAAAGTTAACAATCCCCAAGTTACGAAAAATATTCGTAGAAAATTAGTCTGTCTCCAGCAGCAATAACAGCGTAGATAATACGTGTGATGGCGGTTCAGAGCGAAAAGTTTCGCCTTGTGTACGCCAGGTAGCAGCACTGAAGACTACAAATATAGGCCAGTTTCATCTTTGAACAAAATTTCCATTACTGTTCTCCTTCTTCTCAGTATTATTTATTACCATTCACGTATGGGCCCAACAGGACCACACGACGTACAATCAATTAATGTCGCTTTTGATGGTTCGCCTTCCTTCGTGTCCAAATTAGTTTCATCCTTTCATAATAAACAATCTTTCTTTCATCAGACCGCGATGTTCCATTTCGTTTTCTAATATCCCTCTGACCAACTTACCAATAAAATAGCTTTTGGCTGGATGTTTTTCAATGTGTTACGTCAGCCAGAGTTATAATCGCCACTCTAATATCCTCCTTAATTGTAGCGATCCATTTAATTGGCTCAGTTTTGGCCTTACTTCTGTTTTCGTATAATTATACTGTTTGTTTCGTCAACCTAGTGGGTGCCGTTCTCTTCCCAGTATTGTTATAAAATCTTCGAGGTAGTTTCTTTAATGGTTACCTTTAATACTTAATTTTTATCTTTTCTTATTAAATACTCATTATTCATTGAGAAGACCACTAAATGTGAATATATAACGGTTTTTAGGTTCACACGAGTCACGAAGATAAGTTATTTATTTATAACGTCATCTGAAAACGAAAAACACTAGAATTTCTCCGTAAGATAAATAAACTTATAGGGGAAATATGAGTGATTTTTTTAATTTTTAATTTTTGTAACTGGTTCTCAGTACTGCACCAATCACGGCTATAGTTTAGAACAAGTCCGACAAGCTGCGACACACACCGATAAAGAAAGTGACAGACCAACTAAAACCTAGTTTAGTAAAAATTTTCTGTGTCTTTACTCTGATATAAATTAAAATATTAGATTAATTACATACACTCAGCATTTGAAGCTGACTGCAGTACAATTTTACTACCGCCAACTTATATTTCGCGGAAAGACCACAAAGATAAGATAAGAGATTAGGGCAGTCATTTTTCCCTCGTTCTGTTTGGGAGTGGAACAGGGAGAGAAGATGCTAGTTGTGGTACGAGATACCCTCCACCACGCACCGTATGGTGGATTGCGGAGTATGTATGTAGATCTAGATGTAGATACACTCCTTTATTGTATAGATCGGCCTTGGTTTAAAACAATCTTTTAGCGAGGCTACAAAAAAGAAATCAGAATCTGTGTGTCACACACGAGTACCAACCACCCCATCGGCGTCAAAGTTGTATTCAACAGAATTATGCTAAAACGTCAACCAAGAAAAAAGTCCCCCCCCCCCCCCCCCCCGGTAGAAAGCTTTTCTTCAGCTGTTGCTTGGGGCTAACAGGTGTGTGTCAGACACCTGAAAACAGAGTTATCAACCCAACACTTGCCGTAAAATATACGGCCACAATGGTTGGGCAAACTTTAATTTTTCGATTTAAGCCAGGATTTCCCTACAGATACGCTTTTCTTCAGCTTTTGCTTGGGGCTAACAGGTGTGTGTCAGACACCTGAAAACAGAGTTATCAACCCAACACTTGCTGTAAAATATACGGCCACAATGGTTGGGCAAACTTTAATTTTTCGATTTAGGCCAGGATTTCCCTACAGATACTCCACAGTGCGGCAGCGCCGTTGCTGGCCTAGTATTGTGTCAACCCCATAACGCAATAAAGGCAGTCGACGGAGTATGGAGTCTGCTGCCTGAGGCAGATGGCAGAAACTAACATGTGTGCAGAGTGGATCTCACAAGGGGCACCACAACCAATCGTCACAACCGACTCCATCCAAATATGTGGCACACGCACAGCTTTGTCAGAAATAAAAATGATGGATGTGGGAGCCTCAGACAGCCACGCATTTAGGAACGAATAGCAATTTTTGGTGCGGGTGGGGAGAGACATGAGCCTTTCAGGTTAGTGTGTTCCCCAGGTTAGGTTTGCGTAGCGAAAACGGTAATCCGAGTGTCTTGGTATTGAGTCCCTAAGTGGATTCCCTTTTCTTCTTCATTTTTATATTTTGTTTTTAAACAGAAAAAATTCTGAATATATTACAATTATTAACATTTTCACTAAAGGCCTGAAAAGAAAATGCAATGGAAATTTTATAATTGCAAATTAATTTCAGAGAGAGGAATTTTTGCGTACATGAGAACTTATTAAACTTAGATTTTTCTATTATTTCGCATTTGATGATTTACATGTGCTGCAGTGGTTTTCATCGTGAAAGTAGGAAAAGTTGTGTTCGCGTCCAGCTGGAGAGAGTAGTTTAAAGGTCAAAATGAAACTAACGCTTCTCCTGTACGCTTTAATTACAAATGCTGCTTGGGAAGTTATTTCCTAAGTTCGGCCGGCCGTAGTGGCCGAGCGGTTCTAGGCGCTTCAGTGTGGAACCGTGCAACCACTACGGTCGCAGGTTCAAATCCTGCCTCGGGCATGGATGTGTGTGATGTCCTGCCTTAGGTTAGTTAGGTTAAAGTAGTTCTAAGTTCTAGGGGACTGATGACGTCAGTTAAGTCCCATAGTACTCAGAGCCATTTGAACCATAGCTGAGTTCGCACGACGCTGTGAGTAAAATCCATTCTTAGAAACTATTTGCAAACACGAATTTTTCTTCATTTTTATCTGTTTTCCGTCTTTCCAATAGTTGCTCTATATTCTTGGAGGTATGTACCGTCTATGCATCTAAGTCAAGGCAGTTTGTTTGTTGCCATACGCGTTTCTCTTCTTTCATTTGGGAAGTATCATCAGTGGCCTGAAACACATGTTTACTTTCATACATACAATTAACGTATTTTGTGGTAGATCTAATATGCTGCTATATTACATTTTGTCGTGTTTTTCTCTTGCTTTTGTAGCACACGTTCCGTATTGTGAATGTGTACGGAACTTGTGCATAGATGGTACATACTTCCACGAATTTTTCTTTAGCCTTTCTTCTTCATGCTTTTTAGAAAGATATTAACAAATACTTTACATAGAAAATTAATTCCATGTATTTGCATTAGAAATAACGCCAAAAAGCACTTGCTCAATTGGAATCTCCATATCTGGCTCCGTGTCTGGCCATGTCCACGACATACCAAAAACTGGACGAAATCGGTGATGACGAGAAGGCGCTGTCCCCTTGTCAGCACACTCACCAGGAACCGCTTGAGTGCAGGGTTGTAATTCAGTTTAGAGTAGATCTTATTTGAGTGTCGTGTTAATAATTACGAAAAGAAAAATATAACCTGTTAGTGATTCACCATGTGCATCACGAGGGCTACAGAAAAAGAGTTTCCGGGGGAAGTTCTTATATCAACGTTCTATGGCTGTATGCATCACACTGCACATAATGGACTACGTCGACATTCAAGAAACGTTCAGAATCGACCATGTACTTGCGCCATGAACACCGAATGAAAAATGGGGCATCTCAGTGACCCAAAGCATTGCACCATCAAGATCGGTGCCGTGCGGAGTGTCCGCACGATTTCAGGGGTCGTTTCACAGATTACGCGGCTGCTCCCGCCGGAGGTCTGTGTCCTCCCTCGGGCCTGGGTGTTTGTGTTGTTCTTACCATAAGTTAGTTTAAGTAGTGTGTAGGTCTATGGACCGATGATCTCAGCAGTTTGGTCCCTTAGGAATTCACACATTCACATGAAGATCGAAGGGGATTACAAACCGGGCAGGACGTCAGCTAGGTGGATGCTCTTAATGAACGCTTATAGAATAATTTTTTATTTTTTTATTTTTGTAACAGGATGGTGAGAATGCAACCGAGTGCGATACTGTCTGTCGTGGAGCTTATCGTGAAACAATCAGGGCTCGCACAGAATATTTAGGGTCTCGTTTTTCCCGCACGCCGTTCGAGAGTTGAACGGTAGAGAGACAGCTTGAAGGTGGTTCATTGAACCCTCTGCCAGGCACTTTATAGTGTATAGCAGTGTAATCACGTAGATGTAGATGGTATCCTTTAAGGCTTAGCTATAGACAGTGCGATAACATGTTTTATAGGCACGGAGGAAATGAGTATCCAAAGGCTGAATTTGTCCATTGGTTTCAGGTAGTATGAAATGCAATGTTACGTGCTTTCCAGGAGGGATGGTTTTCTCTAAGGGAGTATGATTTTTATACGCAGACCTGGAATCAAGCAGAAATAAGCTAAATTTAGGGCAGCTATTGACCTAAAGAAGTGGCCTTTCTATAGTTGTAGTTCTCTTACGGCCATTTTGCCACTCTTGCTTGCTGTGATATAAGTATTCCCTTTTGCATGCCGTGCAACACCACTCACATGAGAAAGGATCGTAAGCAGTATAGCTTTTCCAGCTTCTCGCAGCACAACAAATAACTTCCCAGCCAATTTACCATCCAGATTGACAGTCGACATAGTTGTATATGAATACGTTAAGGCGTTGATTTTAGTAGATCTTACCACATCTCTCTCGGTACCTCTTACTTCCAGGGTTCCCCTCACATGCACTCTTCATCGAATTCCGATAGATCAGCGTTGAAAACAAATTCATTATTGAACAATAGGATAAGTTTGTTTATCTGATCTATGAATTTTCGGGCTGATTCCACAGTTTGCTGTGCATCGTAATGTTTACGCTTTGTTTGAAATTTCGTTGTCTTACGAGTTCAAATTCTGTAGCACTTTTTGAAGTGATTCACCCATCCACTTCTTCACTTGCAATCTCTGTAACCAATCTCACGCGAAATTTGATGTGCATGACGTAGTAGTTACTATCAAGCACATCCTGTAAATTTCATCGAGCATTCTTGACACGAGCAAACATCATTTTTTGTAACAAGTACGCATTGTCCTTGTTGTGTCGGTATCTGGGCCGACACTGTGAAGTTGAGATGGCTGAAAAGGCAAGCTAGACTAACGCAGACGGGCGTGAAGTACTGGAACAGGATACGTAATTAATGTTAGGAAGAAAAGTACGGAGCAGGTTTAATACTTAACTTTACTCAATCATGGTGGTACATCGATCTTGACGATACACAGGAGACTTTAAGTACAATCACTGTATGGCTAATGGCGCCTTGCTAGTTCGTAGCCATTAACTTAGCTGATGGCTATTCTGTCTCTCGGCTAATGAGAGAGAAAGGCTTCGTACATCTGGTCGGTAGCTAGGTTCTCGTACAACTGGGGCGAGTGCTCTCTCGTATCACGAGACCTGCCTTGGTGGTGGCGCTAGGTCTGCGATTACACAGTGGCGACACGCGGGTCCGACATGTACTAAATGGACCGCGGCCGATTTAAGCTACCACCTAGCAAGTGTGGTGTCTGGCGGTGACACCACAGTCCTCCCTTGAGTATCCATAGTTTTTGTTATGCACTACACGGTCGTGTTCCTACGGACTTATTCGAAATTTGTTGATTGTTTTTTTACTTTGCTGCGGATGATCTTCCATGTACGTAATTACGTATAGCATCCGCTCCTTGGACAAGGACTGTCATTTACTCTCTATCAGACAATGGTGGTAAACTGCGTGGCTCAACACTTGTCGCAGTATCACTTTCACTTGTTAAGGAACTATCGCCATCATTGCGATCCTCATGTACGCGTACCTTTCCCGCACTGTCAAGCTCATTCTACACCATACATTCCAGTGACACATGTTGCAGAAATGCCACTTCTTTGTCTGTGTGCGAAATTCCTTGGGTTCATCCTGAGGAAATGACAACTTCGGCTACTGTTGTTGTAGATATAATGCGATGTTTCCTTTGTTTGTCGTTGTTATTGCTCTGTTTTGTATCAAGGCTACTAGCACTGTAGCACTGTTGTGTTACCCGTCGACAAAGCAGTCCCATTACGCTCTGTTGCCTCATGATGTGCTTGCCATTGTTTTCCAGTCCCGACTCCTGTTACCATTAGAAGCCAATATTGTGGTGTATAGTTGGCAATATGTGGGGTGTTGTATGCCGTAAACATCAATGGCATTTTGCGACCTCGACTCAAGGGATTCCTTGTCAGAGGCCGGCTGATGTCATGCACTGGTAGCAACGAGCGGCCTCACCCTGGCGGATCGCAGTCGAAATAAGGAACAGTCAGCCCTGACTGTAGGTGGGAAGAATAGCGATTGTGGTTAATTTGATTTCATGGTAGGTGAACGCCATTGTAGACTTGCATCTATGAGTGTCTGGGAGATGCGGCAAAATAATTCCGGTTGTCACATAATTTTGCCAGTAGAGTTAGGAGTATATATACCCTGTCCAGCCAGGTGTGTTGTCACTGGAGGCAAGGTGCTGTCAGGTACGCGACTGTGGAAACGCCCCACTGTACTACAGCATGTGGCTACACAGGGCGCCACCAACGGTAGAAACCAGCGTCGCTGCTTTCCCGGTGGCCTGACGACAGCGCGCACCAGCAGTACTACAACGTCCGTTAGTGCCCGACCAGGTGACAAAAGACATGGGATACCTCCCAACATCGTGTGGGACTTCCTATTGATCCTGCGTAGTGCAACAACTCTATTAGTCATGGGCTCAACAAGTCGTATGTCCCCTGCAGAGTTACTGAGGCACGCTGCCTCTATAGCCGCCCATAGTTGCGAAAGTACTGCCGGTGCTGGATTTTGTGTACGAACTGACCTCTCGATTATGTCTCACAAATGTTCGATCGGATTCGTCTGAGAGACCAGAGCACTCCCTAGATTTGTCCAGGACGTTCTTCAAACCAGTCGCAAATAATTGTGGCCCCATGACACGGTGCATGGCCATCCATAAAAATTCCACCTTCGCTTGGGGACATGAAGTCTGTGAATGGCCGCAGATGATCTACAAGTAGCTGAACATAACCATTCCCTGTCAATCATCGCTTCAGTTGGACCAGAGGGCCCAGTCCATTACACGTTAACACGGCATTCACGATTAAGGAGCCATCACCAGTTTGCACAGCGCCTTGTGACGACTTGGGTCAGTGGCTTAGTGGAGTCAATATACTCGAGCCCTACCATCAAATCTTATCAACTGAAATCGAGACTCATCCTACCGGCCACGGTTTTCAAGTCGTCCAGGGTCCGACCGATATGGTAACGAGGCAAGGAGGGGTGCTGCAAGCGATGTCGTGCTGTTAGCAAAGACACTCGCGTCGGTCACCTGCTGTCGTAGCCCATTGATGCCAAATTTTGACGCACTGCCCCAACGGATACGTTCGCCGTACCTCCCACTTTGAATTCTGCTTTATTTCATCAGTGATACTTATCTGTTAGCACTGACAACCCTGTCGTTAAGTGAAGGCCATCGGCCACTGCACTGTCCGGGGTGATAAGGAATATCTGAAATGTTGTATTCTCTGCACATTCTTGACAGTGTGGATCTAGGAATTTTGAATTCCCTAACGATTTGGCAAATGGAATGTCCCCGGCGCCTAGCTCGAACTACCATTCCCCGGCGATAATAATGTCGGAAACCTCTTCATACGAATCACTTCAACACAAATGGCAGCGCCAATTCACTTCCCTTTTGTATCTTGTGCACACGAAACTACCACCATTTGTATGTGTGCATGAGTTCTGTCACCTCAGTGTACCTCTGCTGGCTTCTGAGACCAAAACGCAGCTTGGTCCTCAACATAAAATAGGGTTTGAAGCAAAATTCGAGACGGCTGGAAGGAAACTGGACGATTATTAAAAAGGAAACTGGAATATTATGAAAAATACAAGTTATGCCACAGTACAACTGTTTTCTCTAATCCTACAGGAATTATATTTCTTAACGGCAATATCTCATCTGAATAGCTGTGAATTGATACTATGCGCATGTGATAGTTAAGTTGTTAGAAACCTACGTTACATATTTTGCACCTCTTCTAAATGAGTACACTTGACAATTATTTTGTCATATTTACCCACCCATCCACCCCCCCTCCCACACTGGTGTCACACCACGTCTAGCCTTCATAATGGCTACAATTCGCTAAGCAAGACAGTCCAGATAAGCTCAGAGTACAAAAAGTTAGTCGATAAAGGGAGAACGCAGAGATGAAGTTTTAAGCCTTTACAGATGGCGAAGCGATAGAGTCACTTGGTCAACCGCGTGCGGACACTGCATCAAAATATGAGTAAATGCAATGACGGCAAAATCGGACAGTCGTGTTTCGCCGTGCTCATAGCCATACAGTATGTGAAGTTGCTGGAATTGTTGGTTTCTGTCATGAACTGTCGACAAGCAGTACTGTAAGGCACGTGGCCACGAAGCATGACGTCATTGTTGTGGTCGGAAGAAGTTCTGACTGAGACGAACAGGGAACGCATTTTATTGCTTCTGAAACAAAATGGCTTCCAAACCCGAGAGGAAATGCTGCAGGCATTGATTGACGGTCCATTGCATCTTGTTAGCGAGAGAATATTGCGACGGGAACTGCATGCAGTGAGCAACTGGAATCTGACACCTCGCACGACGCGTTGTTCACACAGGCACGTCAATAGTAAAGTTCATCGTTTTCTCAAATAAGTCAAGACACATTTTCTACTTGTCAAAATGTGAATGTTGCCGGTGAAAATGCACTGCCAAAAAGCATAGAGGAACAGATTCCAGACACTAATACATTATTATTGCAATTAATGCAACAAATGGAACAAAATCAGAGACAAATGGGACAAAGGCTTAAAAAAGTTAGGCACAATGGAACAAAATCTTCAAAAGTTAGACACAATGGAACAACACCAGAGACAAAAACAGCAACAGTTAGACACACTGGAACAAAATCTTCGGAAGTTAGACACCACGCTTGAACAAACACGTGAAGATTTAACTACTGAGTTACATAACATTGAATCGAAATGTCAAAAAGTCTGTAATGACGTAAAAACACAAATTTGTGAGCATTTTCAACCTATTTTTTCGCGGCATGAAAACGCATTACATAATCACGAAGCAGCCATAAAAGAACTGCAAACCATTGTTCATGAAGATCATGAGACCTTGTGGGCTAAATTTGACTCAGTTGCATCTACCGATTCGGTTACGCAACTTGCAAAAACTCAAGAAAACTTAAAGGACACAGTAGATACTCTGAAAATTGGTTCAGAAAGACACATGGAGGAAATTAGTTCATTATCAGAGAGGGTAGTTGAACTTTCGGATCAGCTAAATAATTTATCTATGAAGGTAGATGATAATCTGAATGACACAAAACCGGTACTCTTTAATGACACAGAAGAGAGCGAACAAATTTGGAAACTGAAACAAACTCTGAATCAAATTAATACGCAACACCAAAGAGAAATCCGGGAAGTACAAGATCAGCTGACACAGGTAATACAAAAATTACAAATTTCAGAGGACACTCGCGCTCCAACACGGGAAGAGGGACTTAGAAATACAGAAAAGCCGCAAAATAATAACACAGGGCATTTCGGAAATTATGAAAGAAATTGGCAATGTGCACCGAATTTTGAGATGGAACGGCCGACTCGACCTAACAATGACCGATACGCGACTCGCCGACATGATGATTTTGACTATAAGCTGTTCATTACTACACGTAAATTCTAAACATTTAAGAATTCTGGCAACGACATTCATCCACAAGCGTGGCTCCATCAATTCTCTCATTGTTTTCCTCCCAACTGGTCGTTAGAACACAGATTAGAATTTATGTGTGGCTACTTAGAGCATGAACCAGCTGTAAGAATGCGATCAGTCATTCACGATTGTCACAGAGAGGGAGAATTTTATCATGCCTTCTTCTCAGCGTATTGGTCTCAAGCTACACAAGACCGAGTAAAACATAGCATCATGATGAAACACTTTGAACAATCTGAATTTTCCAGTCTTAAGAAATATTTTGAAGACATGGTGCATAAGAATCAGTATCTTTCAAACCCATACAGCCCCTCAGAACTGATCCTCATTAGCTTAATCAAATTGCCTGAACATTTACGACATATTATTTTGGCTGGACATTGCAAAGACGACATTGAAGCTTTTCAGGGTCTGTTGCAAGAATTAGAAATTGACACAGACAGTCGCGGGATGCGATAACAGGAAAAGAATCACTACAGGTCACATCCGTCACAATTCCGTGACAACAGAAACAATAGCTGGACACGACAAGTCTATTCTTACAACGCAAATCGTGACCAAAACAGACACCACCCACATGACAACCACTGGCAGAGTAATAATTGTTACAGAGAAAGATCGCATTTCCGTAGTAATGACTATCACAGAGACAATCAGAGAAACAGACAATATGGGAACCAAAACAATTATTATCAAGGGAGGCAGAATAACTTCAGACGCAACAGTTCGGCGCACAGTTACGGTTCAGGGAGAAATTCTCCACCACGTGACGGACAAGGAAGAAACTACGGAATCTACCGACATGACGATAGTCGATATATTCGTAACGACAGACCTGAATTGCATCAGAACTGGCGGGATTCAAACAGGGCAGGGCCTTCTCGTCAGAGTGAATTTGTAGAAGTTAGTTCTCCTAATCCCAATAACGGCGCGCGCCAACAAAGAAACAGACAATGACTCGCACAGCAGGCAGCCGCGTGCGCCCGCTGGCTCTGAGAAAAATAACATAAGACGCTAGCCTTGAGAAAAATTTTAGCATTCTTTACCGATGTATACAACACGATAATTGCTTTGAAGTTGAAACTCTGTGCACTAGGAAGAGTAAAGGTTTACACCACATTTCACATGTAAAACCGTTTATTGAAAGACAATCTGCTTTTTAACTTTGTCTTTGCCATAAAACTTTTCACTTTACATTGCTAGTAGGCTTTGTCAGACTTAGAATCTGTTAATATGCAACAATGTTTGAAGTTAAATATCCAGTCAAGAACCAAGAGAACTTATTTCGACAGAAGTTATGAATGCATTGTTATAGTGAACAGACGACAAAATGTTGTTATTTGTACATTCTTGCTTGTTAGTTGCTCGATTATGTAACGACTATAAGGCTTACACACTTAGAACATATGCTGCTAATGAGATTTTAATGCAACATTTTGGTTTACTTGAAAAGACATTCCTTATTTGAAGTAGTTTGTGTGATATTAAAGATGACTTAGTATTTGGTTTCTGTGACAGCTACACGATTTTATCACGACGCTACTAATGAGTGACAATTTACAATGTTGCTTTTGCGGTGTATCTGTTTTATATCTGCACAGTTTTTTCTGAATTATTTTGGAAAGTAAAACATGTTTTAGTAGTAACTTTTGTGGTATAGCTACAATGAGACAGCGTTTTTCGTGGCACAACATTACGTTACTGTACAGTACTTCCTTCATCAGGCCAATAAGCATAATGACTATACACATGAGGTAAGTACATTGACTTCTGCAGAACTTAGCTTTCGGAGGACGATAACTACGACACTTCCACAGAGATTATCTTACAGCAAGACGCACATTTAGCACTACCGGACAGGTATGTGAGTGATTAATTTTGTACTTAAAACATTTATCTTTAAAGATATTTGAAGTACAATGATACAAATGTTTTCCGTGATACATTTCATTCCATTGCTGTAATCTGTAACACCTGAGGGTATAATTACATTAATCCTCAGGGGGGTATACACTTACTTTGTGTACCATGTGTTTGGCAAGCACAAGGAGCTTTAGCTAATATGGTATTTGCTTATACAATTTTACACATCGGTACCATATTTCTCTAACACAGAATTACACAGCTATCTGATCATTTAACAGGCAAAGAAACTTTTTTCTTTTACTACATCGGTGACAGATGTTTACGTAATTACACAGATGGATAACTTCACACTTATGAAATTGTATTGCTAGTTAGAGGTAGATGACACTATTGAAATGAGCAGAGAATTTTTTTAGGTTTTGACATTATTGGAGGAAGGTACGACGATTTTGAGATTTGACTGAGGTGTTATGATGTTATTATTATGATGATGATGTGTATTATGCTGTTGCGGTATGCTTATGATCAATAAGCTGATGCTATATGAGTTATTTGATTATGCTATGTATCTGTTATGATGAAATATTGAAGAAGTGTCGATGAATATTTATATGTGTAATAAGGTAAGGAGTAATGAATAGTGGTTAGGGACTCTGACTTGTGAAAAAGGATGTTGGAAACCAAGAATCGTACTTTAAGAGTTATGAAATGTGTGTAAATGTGTGAATGTATCACAATGCCAGCGAAAATTTTTTGGACACTGTTATATTCATAAGATTTGGTATCTACACATTTGCAACGCAAATTCTCGACCTCTGAAATTTTTTATATCAGACTGCCACTGTAGCGGAAACTGCTGTCATAAACATATCCGTAAGAAAGTTAAGTGACCACCTGCACGTAATGCGTCGTGGACACCCAGCTGTGTCAGACGCCTGGAGAAAAAGCCATTAGTGCATGCCTTTTCAGAGGCACAGGTAGAAAAATGAAAGGGAGGCCATAATCCTCGCTATTGACATTCCTTTGTAGAAAGCATCGCAAATACCACACGCTCAAACTTGAAAACATATGATGACACTGTGGAGCTCTTAATTTATGATATTTACTGAAATGTCTAATGAAATGACAAGAAATATTTTATGTCTATACACCTCATTATGACTACTGTCTTTTTAGTTGAGAGATTTTTTTTACTGCCTTATGAAATGCCATATGGCTAATGAATGATGTTTCATGCCTTCCTTTGTACATATTTGCTCATTTTCTTTAATATCTAGTTTCTAGCTGCACTGCAGCATTGGTTATTAAAAAATTCTATAGATGTACTAATAGAGATATTTTATGCCTACAGATCCAGTAAAAAAGAAAAGAAAAACTTTATGATTGATGTACTCCAAAAAATGAGGGAGCACAAAAAGACATTTCCACTTCACAGGAATTGCATACATAATTTTTGTCAGTGACTTGGTAACTTGTCTGCTAGAGCAAGTTACAGTGATGCATCACTATAGTGTTAAGACGTGACATAGGTATTAGCCATGGCCATTTTTAGTGTAATATTTTTTCTGCTTGAGCTTTGTCATGTTTAGGTATAAGTTGTTTCATTTTCTGCTGCTGGTTGCCAGGCATAGTACTACTGAATTTTAATTTGTGTTACTCTGCTAAGCCAGATTTATTTTTCTTGTTGCTGCACATTGGCTCATATTAGTTGTAATGTTGCATTGATGGTAATTTAGATTTACTGCAGCTTGCTTTGACGATTTCCATTTTTTTTATTGCTGTTTGTATTAATTGTTTTATGCTGCTGAATTGCCTTGTCCCTTAGTTCAGCATCTGAGCTCAGTAGATTTAAGTTAGCTTAAGAGGGGGTAGACAATATAAGAAACCGATTATGGACAATAGGGAAAAAATGCATTGAGAAGTTATACAAAAAATGTACAGAAAGTAGGTATAGGTAAGATTTTCTTGGAAAATAAATAATGAGGTAAGAAATATGTGAACATGTAAATACAGAAAGCAGGCTTGGATAGGATTTTTTGGTGGAAACAAATGTTGAAATAAGACGAAAGATCTATGGAATGAAGTTTTGGGTAGGACTGCAGTACCAAATGTTACCCTGAAAACGAACCCTGTCATTCCTTTTGTATTATTCCGCTATGTGTTTATGTATCCTTGTATATTTGTGTTCTTCCTGTCTTTATGAGTTTAGCTAATAAGAGTTATGTTGTAGAATTTTTCTAATAATATGTTATTTTCTTTGTAAAGATGTTTCAACATTTTTTGTTCTGTTTTGTTTCAATGCTCATGTGTGAAGTTGATGTTTCAAAATTTATTCTGATCTTTTATGTATCTACGTATCTCATAATTCCTGTAACATTGATGTATATGTTTATTTCTATTCTGTTGTAAACTCTGTGCTACAAATGTTATCTGTATTGTTATGTTCTTTAATGATGTATTTTGTACCTTTGTAATTGTATTTTTATGTTATAAAATTGTAGTTGATACCAGTTCATCATATTATTAACTTGTAAGTTACATTTCACTGCACACGTTTCTGTTGGTCATAGTATATGGACAATATGTGAGAAGTAGGGACTGTTAGTGTTTGCATGTGTGTTAATAATTCAGCAAGGGACTGGATAACAGCATTGCTGGTTCTAAGGACAATTCCAAAAACTTTGTGAGTGCACAAGTGGTGGTTGTGGACTTGCTATATTATCCACAAGACTCTCTAATGGTGATTGTGTACCTGCACAGTCACAACAGATCGCTGCTGGCCATCTCTACAAGGACTACAGTGGGTCTGCATCTTTGATGACCCACCAGTACCATTATTTCTACAGGAACTGCAGTGGGTCTGCACCTCTGGTGGCCCACCAATACCGTAATCTCTACCAGGACTACAGTGGGTCTACTCTGTGATGACCTGCCTACCAGTATTCTTCAAAACTCGACTGACTCCGCTGTGGGTTTGCTCTGTTGTGGCCCATGACCTGTCTGCATGTCGAGAGTCTGCACAGTCTTTCCTTTGGAAGGACAACACTAATTCTTCAAGACTAAATCCACTACTTCTGTGTGCATTTCTATTACTGCTCAGACTTTGAGAAAAACAGTGCTATTTTATTGTGATGAACGATCAGGACTGTCTTTATGGACTGTGAGAAAATTTTAACTCTTGACCAACATTGTATCAATAAGTGTGTGCATTTGATATCTTTGTTATTGTAATTATGAAAAATTTTATCAAATCATTATTGGCCACTGCCCAAAACAATTTGTGAAATTTTTGTGGGGAGCATGGGGGCTATGTAACTAGGGTGTTTAGGTTTTTTTTATTGGTAACGCCACCTCTGTATGAAAATCACTGGCTGTGCTGTGTGCAGTCTGTGGCTGCTTTGCATTGTTATAATACTCGCCACTGTAGTGTTAGGCAGCTGGATGCGAACAGCGCGTAGCGTTGCGCAGTTGGAGGTGAGCCGCCAGCAGTGATGGATGTGGGGAGAGAGATGGCGGAGTTTTGAAATTTGTAAGACTGTCATGAACTGCTATATATAATATGACTATTAAGGCAAATACATTGTTTGTTCTCTATTAAAATCTTTCATTTGCTAACTATGCCTATCAGTAGTTAGTGCCTTCCGTAGTTTGAATCTTTTATTTAGCTGGCAGTAGTGGCGCTCGCTTAATTGTAGTAGCTCGAGTAACCAAGATTTTTGTGAGGTAAGTGATTTGTGAAACGTATAGGTTAATGTTGGTCAGGGCCATTCTTTTGTAGGAATTTTTGAAAGTCAGATTGCGTTGCACTAAAAATATTGTGTGTCAGGTTAAGCACAGTCTTGTATAATTTTTCTAAGGGGACGTTTCACTGTGAGCTGCAACGACTGCTGCCTACGTCGTTCGCCGCCGAAACATAACAAAACTATCGTTTCTATCTGGATTCACCTTCGCCAATGCAACTCTCACTACGCCTTAATGAAATCAAGGACTCCTATCAGCCCCTTGTCTAACTATTGGCGTGGTACACCGGTCAGATAACCAATCCACCGCGATGCCACTCAGCGTTTGCTCGCAGGTGCTAACTAATACTCTGTCTGCGTTCACACCGCACATAAAGTGTCGCAGCCAACACAGTGAACAAATGCTTAATCACGATCGACTCAATATTAGTATCACTCCGATCGCTAGCGACAGAGGTGATCTCTCAATGCAGTACAGAGTATAAACTTTGCTCCTCGCTCTCTGTGTACATGCACGGGCGAACTCGATCCCAGTACATGTTCCCGCTACAAGAGCGTCACCAAAACGACTTCCCTCCATGCAAAAAGCGAAAGGGTATATCATCTGCTGTCTTTCTCTCACTCCTCCAGCTCATTGCGTCAGAAATAGTCCACTAATCAGCGTTACTCTTACAAATGGGAGAATGGCTAAGCCGACCAATCAAGATATATATAGCATCTGCGTTTGGCGTTTACTGTCCACTTGTGAGAAAACTGAAACTGCGCACTGGGTCCATCAAGAAATGCATATGCTGGGGATCTCGCAAACAATACAGCGGGTTTTGCTTTTAATATGAACACACAAGCCATTATCCCTTTTCTTTGGCAAAAACTGTTTTGGTCTATGGACGGTCGGCCGGCCACCGCAGCTGCTTGCTAATCCACCCTCCTATGGACTTCCCTGTGGGCTGGATGTCTCCGCCAAACAAAAACTCCTGTGGCCGTCGTGTCTTGAATGTTTGTGTACGCCACCCTCGATTTTTTAATCACGGTGCGCACTTGCGATTTATTTATTAGATTTGCATATCTTTAAATGGAAATATGTAAAATTGACTCTACCCTATCGAGTTTGAGCTCGAATGAAACGTCTTGATACGCAGAATACCATGGTGAGGTCGGAATATGTAAGAAATGAAGGTTAGAAGACCACACCTCCTTACAACATTATCTATGTCATCGTTCCTATTTAACTTACTCGTAATTCTAATCCTTAGCCCAGGCTGCTGCTACTACTACCTTTAGATCTGTCTGACTTACTGTGTAACTGATATATTTGAGGACTGTTTTTACTGCTCATGTGAACGATTTCATATGTTTCATGATTTAGAGTCAACTGCCACTTTCTTCACCATACAGATATCATATCGTTTTGATCTTATGATGACATTTGTTTTATTTACCGATGAATACTGAAATCATTTGTATGGCCTTATGCTCTGTAACGATTTTATTTATTTATTTATTTTGTATCGAGTTCTGCTGTCCTTCATTTTCGTGTCTGTGTGCATTGTAATGTGAACGTTTTTTCAACTGATCATTGCAAGTGGAAAGTTTACGTAAACGCTATCAGATGAAAGGTGTCGCTCCAACCATCTAAAATTGTGCAGCTGTGCTCAAATTAACTTCTGCGAAAAATAACTCAAAAATCTAAAACTGAATACCAAAGAGGCTCTCATGAGAAACTCTGTATTATACAGTGCATCGAGCAGTTCACAGTGTGTGGCGTCACAGTACATATCTTCAAATTCCAACACACGAAACTAACAGAGTAAATGAAACACAAACTCAGCTTTGAAAGCTTAAGTGCCCAAAATGCTTCCGTTAAAATGGTATCCAGATTTATGTTTACAAAATGAGCAAATAAAATTCCGAACACTGAATAAAACAAACGCGTACATGTAACTCGGCATTGAAGGAGTAAGAATGTCAGTCAAAGAAATGAAATCTGAACTTAATCTTAACTGAAATGATTCTGATGATAATTTGTAATGCAATTCATGACCGTAACAGTGTCCTAACAGTGATGTTGATGGTCTTTACAAACTTCCGTGACTTACTTAGCGGCTACGGAAACTCGGTTCTGCTCAGAAGTGGTAAATGAACGCGTACATGTAACTCGGCATTGAAGGAGTAAGAATGTCAGTCAAAGAAATGAAATCTGAACTTAACCTTAACTGAAATGATTCTGATGATAATTTGTAATGCAATTCATGACCGTAACAGTGTCCTAACAGTGATGTTGATGGTCTTTACAAACTTCCGTGACTTACTTTGCGGCTACGGAAACTCGGTTCTGCTCAGAAGTGGTAAATGAACAGAATGCAACGTAGCAGTATACCAGCTATGGAAAACTTTGCCCAAGTGCAATGCGAGGAGAAGTAAAAAAGCTAGGCAAATCATACTTTATACTTCAAGTAACTGTGCAATGCGGTTACATTCAATTAAAAATTAAAATTCTACTAAAGTGACGGCGAAAGAAAAAGTGATGGTGAAAGAAACTGAACCTGCTGAACGTCAGAAAGGACACTAGATCTAAGAAACTGTATTACGAAACTGGCTTTTAACGATTGGATTTATCTTCGCAGAATTCACTGCTTATGAAATAAATATAACTCTGCCATGCAGTTACTTACAAGTATAGTAAAGGAGTGGTGAATCTATGAGTCCAAGCCAAGTGAGCAGGTGATTTTGATTAATTTCGACAGTCAAACTAACCGCGTCTAATTAATAAAGAAATGCCATATAGAAAATTATCCTTCCTCAAGCCATCACCAATTACGAACGAGAAAGCAACGCAGCGGCAACGTTACTTGAATACTCTCACACTTCTAAAATCCACCTTTCCAAAACCGTATATCCACAAACGAACACCCTCCACGTCTGCGTCACTGTGTTCAACTCGCTATTTTCCCAAACCGCTCAGCAGCGTGGTACACACCAGATTCTATCAATTAATACTCGTGAATAATTGTACACGGAATCTCTGTGTCGTAAAATATCGACTATTAAGGCCATTTGTCTCAATAATTTCCAGTGTACTCATCGAATGAAAAGACAACACACATCACTTTCAAAGACAACTAAAAATAAGCTACAAAGTTTACAACTCTTTCGTCTCTGCATCTGCAGTTTGGCTGCTTAATTTTATGTGCTGTTCTGATCGTCGTAATTAATGCATTAAATAACTTACTAATCGACATTGTGATTGAGTGTCAAAATACAGTTAAAAGTGCCTTTCAATCATCTTCTGCAAATAGGAAATTTCTGTTTGAAAACTCTTTCCATGTACCAGGTGACCAAAAAGTCAGTATAAATTTGAAAGCTTAATAAACCACGGAATAATGTAGATAGAGAGGTAAAAATTGACACACATACTTGGAATGACATGGGGTTTTATTAAAACCACCCCATATTGCTAGACACGTGAAAGATCTCTTGCGTGCGTCGTTTGGTGATGATGGTGTGCTCAGCCGCCACTTTCGTCATGCTTGGCCTCCCAGGTCCCCAGACCTCAGTCCACGCAATTATTGGCGTTGGGGTTACCTGAAGTCGCAAGTGTATCGTGATCGACCGACATCTCTAAGGATGCTGAAAGACAACATCCGACGCCAATGCCTCACCGTAACTCCGGACATGCTTTGCAGGGCTGTTCACAACATTATTCCTCGACTACAGCTATTGTTGATGAAATGATGGTGGAGAGAATGAGCATTTCCTGCAAAAAACATCTTTGCTTTGTCTTACTTTGTTATGCTAACTATTGCTATTCTGATCAGATGAAGCGCCATTTGTCGGACATTTTTTGAACGTTTGTATTTTTTTTTTGGTTCTAATAAAACCACACGTCATTCCAAGCATGTGTGTCAATTTGTACCTCTCTATCTACATTATTCCGTGATCTATCCAGTTTTCAAATTTATACTGATTTTTTGATCACCCATACATACACTCCTGGAAATTGAAATAAGAACACCGTGAATTCATTGTCCCAGGAAGGGGAAACTTTATTCACACATTCCTGGGGTCAGATGCATCACATGATCACACTGACAGAACCACAGGCACATAGACACAGGCAACAGAGCATGCACAATCTCGGCACTAGTACAGTGTATATCCACCTTTCGCAGCAATGCAGGCTGCTATTCTCCCATGGAGACGATCGTAGAGATGCTGGATGTAGTCCTGTGGAACGGCTTGCCATGCCATTTCCACCTGGCGCCTCAGTTGGACCAGCGTTCGTGCTGGACGTGCAGACCGCGTGAGACGACGCTTCATCCAGTCCCAAACATGCTCAATGGGGGACAGATCCGGAGGTCTTGCTGGCCAGGGTAGTTGACTTACACCTTCTAGAGCACGTTGGGTGGCACGGGATACATGCGGACGTGCATTGTCCTGTTGGAACAGCAAGTTCCCTTGCCGGTCTAGGAATGGTAGAACGATGGGTTCGATGACGGTTTGGATGTACCGTGCACTATTCAGTGTCCCCTCGACGATCACCAGTGGTGTACGGCCAGTGTAGGAGATCGCTCCCCACACCACGATGCCGGGTGTTGGCCCTGTGTGCCTCGGTCGTATGCAGTCCTGATTGTGGCGCTCACCTGCACGGCGCCAAACACGCATACGACCATCATTGGCACCAAGGCAGAAGCGACTCTCATCGCTGAAGACGACACGTGTCCATTCGTCCCTCCATTCACGCCTGTCGCGACACCACTGGAGGCGGGCTGCACGATGTTGGGGCGTGAGCGGAAGACGGCCTAACGGTGTGCGGGACCGTAGCCCAGCTTCATGGAGACGGTTGCGAATGGTCCTCGCCGATACCCCAGGAGCAACAGTGTCCCTAATTTGCTGGGAAGTGGCGGTGCGGTCCCCTACGGCACTGCGTAGGATCCTACGGTCTTGGCGTGCATCCGTGCGTCGCTGCGGTCCGGTCCCAGGTCGACGGGCACGTGCACCTTCCGCCGACCACTGGCGACAACATCGATGTACTGTGGAGACCTAACGCCCCACGTGTTGAGCAATTCGGCGGTACGTCCACCCGGCCTCCCGCATGCTCACTATACGCCCTCGCTCAAAGTCCGTCAACTGCACATACGGTTCACGTCCACGCTGTCGCGGCATGCTACCAGTGTTAAAGACTGCGATGGAGCTCCGTATGCCACGGCAAACTGGCTGACACTGACGGCGGCGGTGCACAAATGCTGCGCAGCAAGCGCCATTCGACGGCCAACACCGCGGTTCCTGGTGTGTCCGCTGTGCCGTGCGTGTGATCATTGCTTGTACAGCCCTCTCGCAGTGTCCGGAGCAAGTATGGTGGGTCTGACACACCGGTGTCAATGTGTTCTTTTTTCCATTTCCAGGAGTGTATATCAACCAGGGAAGTGTGTGTGATATTATTTGTGGATTCTATGTCCGATAACCATAACCGCCAGTTAGTAAATTCCTATTACTTGCCTTACATGCAGGTAATTGAATAGTAACAGGCTGGAGTATTTATGGTTATTCATTTAGCCAGCTGTGTTTCTATCTTTGGTTCTTTTCTAATTTTACATGCGATATCCACAAAACTTGTGTCCTGTATGTAAGATGAATAAATAAATCAATTTAAGACTACAGGTCATATGCAATCTGGATAAGGAAGTGGAATGTTAAACTGGTGACATCTTTTCCGTTCTTACTGTCAGTGTTATTAAGGGGGTGAACTAATTTCTTGTATTCTCAATAAACTAGCAAAATCCCTTTCCTTTCGTTCTATCCTTTATTAGCAGCAGAGATTGAACGCTACATTTGTTCTGTGGAAACTCTAAGCCAATATCGCGCATCAAGAGCTGTCCATGTATATATGTCTTCAATTTCAAATTTTCAAAAAGTAAACAAAAATCAAGCCCAGGTATTGCTATTGTTTCGTTATGGCAGATGTGCGTGGCGGTGTTTATGTGATTGTAGCTTGGCGAGTATTGGGGAGAACGATGTCATTCATCAGCTTAACACTAATTCAGCGCGCCTGCTGTGAAGCAGCCGCTACATCGCAATTCTAAACCTGTCATTATTGAATGTTATGACACATGAATCCAATTTGTCCAACTGGATGAACGACACACATTTCTCATTTATATTGCATAATGCAATGTATTACAAACAGACTACCTACAGCGCTGTCATACTTTCTACGTTTTCAATGCGTACACGTTTTACTCTCGCCCTTGCTCTCTCCGTCCCTTGCATAGTGTACCTTTTCCCTCATTTATTAGCCTTTTTTGCACTCCTGTTAGATGTTTTCACTGCGATGTGAACTAGTACCCGTTTGGAGAGCTATATGCCTTTCATTAACTGTGATCGTGCTCATTACTTTCCTTATATATTCTCCCTTAATTGTTTAAGACTTTTGCAATAGTATTGTCCTAGAGACGCAACAGCCTACCCAACCACGACATTACTGCACTTAGTCTCCCTGTGATGTAACAGTAAACAAGTACAGCATTATGAATGATTTAAGAGAGCTGCACATATCCTATCAAGTGGTTCAGCGTGTCTTGGTGAAATATCATGACAAACAGTCGAAAACGCCGTCAATCACAGGTGTATAAATATTGTGATAATGCTTGCGTAGTGTTTACTTCCTCGCGCTAGATTTCTCACTCTTTACACTGAAGAAAATGAGGCAGGTCTAAATTCAAATGACCGAATTAATACCACAGCGGTAAAAGTAATCGGTGCAACCATAATTTACGTATTCAAAAGAAAAAATTGTTTTAACAGCTCTACTTACGATTGAAATGTGATTTCTTTGAACGTTAGATTACGATCAGTCGGATCGACTAGTACACCTGTAAACAACGCAAGCTAACATTTTTGATGAAACAACTATGTATTTACTTAATCAAAACCTCCAACACAGCCGAAACTGGGCACCGTCACGTCAGAGTGACATCACGAGGAAGTATCGCCACAGTGAACCATGGAGGTATTAATTCATTGAACCTAATCGTTGGGGCTATTTTAGATGGCGGATATCGGCTTCAAGTTTATGACGTAATGACAACTACCTTCTTTTTTTACGTCTAAGTGTGACACAATCCATATATTCTAGTACTCACGAATTAACTGTTGTGTGACATCCCTACTGTCCTGTTCCAGCTTTTGCACTAAAGCGACTAACTTCTTCATGGTATTCCTTACATGCGTCCTTTTTATCTACTGGTATATAGTAGTCTAACGTGTGGTTATATGCATCCTCTGAGTTAAATGTCATCGTACTACCACTTTTTGTAGAGTCATTATGAAGCAGGTCTCCTTATTACACCTGATGCCGAACGATAGACTGCTTTCCATGGATTGTTTCCAGAGCTGAACTACGAAATTAGTTGCATGATTGAAATTCATTTTTACGAATTGCCTCTGTATATTCTTTCTTCTGCTTGATGTACTCTTCTCTACGCTGAATCCTTAATGTATCCTCGTTCTTCGTTCTTTGGTACAATCGCCTATCAGAATTACTTGATACCTTTGGATTATTAATTCGGCTGTTCACCATGGGACTGATAGTCTTTCAGGCTCATAATGTAATGGTTCTTTTTCTATGAAGGCCTTTTTTCACGCCACGGCCATAGTAGTTTCGTTCTCTGTCACGAATCTGTCGACGTCCGTTTCTCTTTCCTACAACCTACACAGTTCGTGGCCATGCGTTTAAAAGTCATTGTGGCGGTTAGCTTTAGATACTTCTGTTCCACTTCCTATTTAATGTACTCTTGTAAATTATGTAATTTTTCCTCTTATGCTTTGTATTTAACAATGTCTAAATCGCTAACATTGTGATGTAGTGAGTGTGTATCTAGATTATATGTCATAATTCTGTGATCCTTCGAATTTTCTTCGTCGTAGCATTTCCAGACAGTCAATGAATGTACGAGGCAGTGGCTGAGTAGAGTTAGATCTCTATTACTTTTTTCCAGTACTGCTCTCGAATGTAGTAATGTCTCTGTCTTCATTCATAATAAAAAGATTACTAGCACTCAAGTATGCGTCCATATCTTTCCCCCTGTCATAATTACCTTCATCGTGCCACATTATTGACCTATTGTTACTGTTCACGGCAATTAGCAGTCTAATTCCGTTCTTAAATCTTCAAATACTTTCTACTTTAATGAAGTCAGTATTCATATGTCGTGTTATCCCGATGTGTATTCTGGCTGCGTGAAACTTTTTGATGCCATTTGGTTAGCTTCAGGGCCATGGTCTTCATTTGAAAATTGTTGCAGCATTACTTTGTAGGTATCGATCACTGCTGCTTGTTTTCGCTAACTGCCTAGGGTAAGATAATTTTTCATATACCAACTACATTATTGTTAAACCTGGGTGGGCAACCGGCGGCCTGTGGACCGCATCTGGCCTACAACTGATTTCAGCCCGAGGAAGAAATTTCGGGTGAACATAAAATGTGCGAATTCACTAGAACACTTGTTTTGAGACATGATTAGCTGAGCGGTCTAAGGCGGTGCAGTCATGGACTGTGCGGGTGATCATGGCGGAGGTTCGAGTCCTCCCTCGGGCATGGATGTGTGTGTTTGTCCTTAGGATAATTTAGGTTAAGTAGTGTGTAAGCTTATACATGATATGTTAGGGAATGAGTGTAAACACAGCTGTGAATTATCCCACCAACACCTACGTCACGGACGTTATAGTTCTGACATTACGCGCTAGGAATGATGGTGTCGGATTACGACACGTTGCCACTGAGCTTAAATGAGTATGTGAATCAGACCCGCAGGTAACCGAGAGTAGCCCGTACAAAGACTTGTTGTGGATGGTGTCAGAATGTGCCATGTTAAAACTCAGCGAGAACTTTCCAAATGATTTATTCTTTTCCACTAAAGAGCTTCGTTCACCTTGTTCCACGTCACAGGCCCCGCATTGCTGAGGAAGTACCCCCAGTGGCCTGTGCAACGCAACGCTGTGTCATGCCGCCCTTGTTCACCAGCTATTGAGTTCCGATTACGTCAGGATGGCTGCAACACCAGCCGATTCAGTGGCCACCGTCCCTGTTGACTCCGCGCTGCTCCACCAGGAGCTGTAGGCTGGCCCCGTGGCTGCTTCTTCCTTGGTTGACATAGCTGGGAACGCGGCGGCAACGACTGCCCCCGTTTTGGCGTCCAAACCTGCGGCCCTTCGCCACGAAAATCTCCAGCGTGTGTCGGGAGCCGAGACGACTGCCCGCGGTAGTGACCCGAAGAGTGGCATGCCCTGGCTGGCTGCAGACCCTCAGAGGGCCGAATCAACGACCAGCCATTGACTGGGACGCTGGCGCCCCATCTGCTGCAATATGTCGCTGGTAGTGTGACATGTCCCGCCATCCAGGAGAGCTGCCACACTTCAATGAATCTCGTTAGAAAACGGCAACTATTTATATTCGGCTGTGCGCCTCAGTTCCGCTAACATATCATTCTGAGTCACATACGCCCCACACCCACAGCTGCTCTAGTGGGCCCTCTCTATCCATAGCTTGCGACATGCGAACCGCTGCATTTACTCTTTTCAGCCTTTCGATGGCCCCTGTGGCCTCCATTCCACTTTGCAACCGCTGGTCAGCGTAACTTACTGCAATCTGGCCCGCACCTGGCTGTAACTTGTGAGCTCCGATATATTGCACCAAATCTAACTTCGCCATCTCAAACTGTGGTGCCGCTACATTATTCCCTTCTTTGAAAAGACCTTTAACTAACTCTTAAGCTTGTCTGGATTGGCACTTATGACATGCTTATTTACTACTAGGAAATGTGATCTAGTGCCCTTTTAAAACCATGACATGAAACTAAACGTAAAAATTCCTTACTGGACGACCACTGCTTTATCAACCCCGTACCTACTCGTCTCACGCCCTCGCTATCCAATCCACTGGGACTTGGGACTACCCTCGGATCCCTCTAGGAATTGGCTCTCCGCCTGATCAGAAAGAAAACAATACATAACAAAGTTAAGGCTGCGATGAGACTTGGCACAGAGGTGCTCAAAATGATCGTTAATTGCCGTTGCCTCTCCCTATGCTGGGCGACATGTTGGACAAGCTGTTCAGCTGATATGAGCCCCTCTTGCTCTATAATGAACTGGTTTACGGATCTCAACAAAACTGGCTCCAGAGTTTGATTTAACAAGGTCAAATACTGCCTTGGCAAAAACTCTAATATGGCTTCTGGCCAGTACAGCTGTGGCTACGTAACATTCAACTGTGTGACTCCTGAAATAGACACTGGCAGTGGAAGGTTGGTCCTATTATGTTACACTTAGTTCCACTGATTAAAATTCCACTTCCTTCGAGCTCTACACGTGTCGCTTCCGTAAACACTCATTGCCCAAAACAACTTGCTACTACTATCAAATTCTCGTACGTGGAGAAGATCCAATGCATCCCGCCCTGTCGCAAGATCAATTTTGGCTCCATGATGTCCTTGAAAAGTCTTTTCCTTTCCCCCTAGCCAAAAATAACTGTACCGTGCACGTGTACCATATTTGTAGCTTCACAGATTTTCTTCCAACGTTCACTACTTTTGATCCAAACTCAACACCGACTGTGTGACTACTTTTATCCTGAAACTTACACTATGTGAACTGGTTCAATAAACACGACTTTCCTGACCCAGCACTGTCAATAACTAAAATTTAAGAATAGTACGACTCAGACATCGTTCCACACATATTTAATACGACTTTGCCAATAAATTTACTCTGACGTATTTATTTCTTCTGAACTGCGTTTGACCTCACCTCCAACAACACTCCACATATGTTGGACGCTACACTTCCCTTTTCAGTGCCCTGAGAACAGAGATCACCATCACTCTTTCTCCCTCTTCAAAAAGACTGCTGCCCCTAGCAGACTCACAGTCCTCGAAACACATATAAAATACAACGCCTAATTAATCTACACAAACCCAATGTTACATAAGACGAAAACAAAAAAAAAGCTACAAATACTCTACTACTTTATAGATTGTAAAGCATACGGTACTTCAAGCGGTACTCTATCTTCCTGGTTTTCTCTGTGCCTAGCACCTCTCTTAAATCTCTCTATCTTCCTCTTTCCTCCCCGTGACACGCCTGGAATCACATCCGGGCAACCCTTAAATGGCCGTAATCACCCTACGTGTACTATCGTCGTTCTAGTTGGCAGCTGAGACTTAACATTAACGGAAGATGTGGTTTAAACATCTTGGTATGGCCCTTGATAAGTCGTGAGGACTTTCTGCGTTTTCCCTTTTTGCGTATAGGGGCTGTACAGCATTAACCATTTCCCCACCCTACACTGCGATAAACTTCTTTTCCGCCTTACTGCGTCTTCCAGATTTTCCAAAGCCTTTGTATTCGCCTTTTGTACTCGTTTCCAAATTCTGCGAATTGACATACAGATTCACTGGTGCTTCTTTTCTGTAGCTTCACTAAATCAAACGGTGACGGCATTTTTCGCCTGTACACTACCTCATATGGAGACAAACCGATATTTGTATTGACTTTTGCATTGTAAACGCATACAATATCCTTCAAATACTCGTCCCACTGATGGTGATGAGAATCCACATAAAAACTCATCATCTTCCCGATTGTTCTCTGTACCCGTTCAGTCCATCCGTTGGCCTGAGGATGCAACGCTCTCGTCCTCAACTTCTTTACGTTCAACAATGTACATAGTTCCTTCATTAAATCCGACATGAAGTTGGTCCCTTGGTAAGTAGTTATCGTCTCTGGTACACCAAACTTCAAAATCCAGTTATATACTATCGCTTGCGCGAACATTGCTGCCTGTTGATTTGGCATAGCCACCATCTCCACATACCTTGAAAAATGGTCTATTATTGTCAGAACGAGTCTGTTCCCCGATGGTGTTCGCCTAAAAGGTCCTAAGACATCAATCCCCAGAAAAGAGAATGGACGTATTGCTTCCGGTTTTCGTTGTAGCTGTATCTGTTTCCGACTCAAATCTGCTCTCTGCGCACATGGTATGCAATTCTTGACATACTGAACCACATCTCCTTTTCTACCTCTCCACGAATACCTCTCCGCTACTCTCCTGTTCGTCGCTCTACACCCTCCATGACTGGATAACACGTGGTCATGTGCTTCATTTAAAACCTCGTCCCTCAGTTTCGCTGGCACTACTACCCTTGGCCCTAACTTCGCTTCCCTGCACAGACGACCGTCGAACACATAAACTGTGGCTGTGTCCGATACAATTCACAATCATTGTCCGCGTCCTGTAATTGTTGCCATAATGCTAGGTCATAACCCATTACTTCTACTTTTGCCACCTTCCTTCTTAGTGCATCTGCATTACCGTGCTTCTTCCCAGGCTTGTGCACCACCTCGTTGTCGAATTCACTACGCCTCAGAGCCCATCTAGCGAGTCTTGTAGACGGGTCCTTCAACCCCAAGAGCCATTTCAATGCAGCATAATCTGTCACTACCCGATATCTTCTCCCATATAAATAACACTTAAAATAAGCGGTTCCATAGATTACGCCAAGCATCTCCCTCTCTGTTGTTGAGTAATTCTTCTCTGCTGCATTCAACTGCCTAGACGCATAGCCTACAGAATGTTCTTTCCCATCAATTTCCTGACTAAGAGCACACCCTAATGCTTGATTCGATGCATCGCATGATAGTATAAATTCCTTTTCAAAATCTGGAAACACAAGAAGCGGACTTGATGTTAACATTCTTCCAGTTTGTCAAACGGTGTCTGACACTCTTCTGACCACTCAAATTTCACACTCTTCCGTAACAATCGCGTCAACGGCTGTGCTAAATCTGCGAAACCCTTCACGAGCTTTCAATATAAATTGCAAAGTCCGATGAATGACTGCACTTCCTTAACTGTTTTCGGTTCCCGAAAATCCCTTACTGCCTGGACCAACCTCGGATCTGTTCGCACTCCGTCCTTACTGATAATATGACCCAAATATTTTACTTCTTCTAATGTGAAATGACACTTCTCCAGGCTCAATGTCAAAGGAGCTGCTCTTAACCTCATAAAAACTTCCCTCAACCGCTGTCTATTTTGTTCCACGCTACTTGAATACGATACAATGTATGCCGTGGTTTCATACCCCTCAAGACACTGTCTAGCAACCTCTGAAACGTTGCGGGAGCGTTTTTCAAACCAAATGACTTTCTAATGTACTGATAATGGCCTCCAGGTGTTGAGGAAGCAGTTTGTGGACGATCCTCTGGAGCCACCTCTAACTGATGATAACCACTTGTCAAATCCATCGTAGAAAAATACTGGCACTGTCCTAAGTGACGCAAAGTCTCCGATATGTTTGGAATGGGGTGAGCGTCTGTTACTGTCTTATTATTGAGGTATCGGTAGTCACAACAGAACCTGTATTTCTTAGTTCCATCCGCAGATTTTTTTAGGCATAACGACAATGCCTACTCCAAGCAACTAATACTATGCTCTATAATACCGTCAGCAAGCTGCTAATCAATGAAATTCTCCACAATCGGCTGCAAATACCTGGTTATTCTGTATGGTTTACGGTAAGCAGGTGCTTCATTCCCTGTTGGTATCCTATGCTGAACTAATGGAGTTGCTGGTAACGGCCCTTGTGGGGAAAAAAAACCTTAAATTCCCACGATAGTTCTTCCGTATGCTCTCTTTCTCCTCCTTTCAAATGCTTAATTTTATCGCGCAATGCAGTTCCATCGGCAGTTAGTGGTTGATCGCTTCGCCTACCTCTCGGACACCAGTCTTCGTCATCTGGCTCATCCATATTTGCTACTAAAACTTCTTTCCTCAAATTCGCGTCTACAGAGCTAAAATTATCCACGTTCACTGGGACTACTCGCCCCTTGTTCCCCTCCTGTAAGCTTACAACACTAAGTTTCACAAAAGAACCCAGTGAACTCAAATCTTCATTATCCTCCAATGGTTCAATAATACATATTGTGCCCACAGGTTGATTCGATTCCACACTTACCGAAAGCTACTTCCCGGTGCCTCTAGACACACACTCATGCGAATTAAGTCTTAACGCTAATGTACGCGGTTCAGTTGGTTTGTTCATTACGTTGAACAATCCTCACGACAGCTCCGCATGGACAACAGTTTACCCTCGTGGAAATAACATTCCACCAAGTTCCTCAGTTTATTGTGCAAGGTCAATTTTGGCATGATGTTGATGCAAGAAATCTACTCCTAGGATCATGTCGTAGCCCTCGCTCAATCATGTTACCACATCCACCCATGCTTTAAATCGGACTTTCCCTATGCGAAAGTCAACTGTCACTGACCCCAAAGGTGTGACCACATTATCCCCCATTCCACGAGCCTATAACGTGATGGGTCTAAATTCCTTCGTCCCATTATATTCTTAGTAGCCACTGATACTTGCGCCCCTGTGTCCAACAAAATCTTAAACTTTTTTAGTTCCTACGGATCCTACCACTGAACATTCCACCTCTGCATAGGTATTCGTAGCATTGAAATTAAACGGGAACTCCTTTAGGTGGGTCTTGGGCCCCATCTGTCGTTTAACGCCTGTCCACCTCTCCTATCTCCATTTCTCCATCCTCCACGCTGCTGATTTCCACCCCTTCCTCTATTCGTTGGTGACTGGGTACAGTGCCTCTGCACAAGTCCCGTACGACCACACTTATAACATTTCAAACCCGCTGCAAATACTGCTTGCCTCTCGCGTACCCCTGTTGCCTCATTTATTTCCTCACACTTAACTGCCAGCTGAATGGCCGAATACAAATCGTTTGGGGTTCCTTCACGCACTTTCCGTGATATATGCACCGGTAACCCTCTCAAAAATACAAGTGCCCTTTGTTCGGCCTCCTGCAACAGAACACTATTCGCTTCATCGCACTGACCAAACTCGTAATTGTACTCTGTAATTTTCCTTATCCTGTCTGGAAATTTCTCCACCGTCTCCCTCTGTCTCTTTGTGATTGTACTTAACCTCTCCCTAAAGTACCGAGCGCTGTTCTTTTTCTTGTACCTTTGTAAAAGCCCTTCCTTTAACTGCTTAAACTGTCCTGCCTTCCTTAAGGCCTCAGAACACCTTACATACGTTTTCGCTTCACCCTTTAGTCTAATCATGGCTACATGTAACAACTTCTCATCAGACCAACCATTAATCGCAGCTGAAATTTCCAAGTCCTCAACAAACAAACGCACATCCTCAGATGCCAGAAAACGGAATAATCAAACTCATGGCGGCTGGATCAATCTCCTGCTCCCTAGGGAACAACGACTGATCAGATGCAGTTTCCCGCTCACTTCTAGAGGTTAATTCATTTCTCAACCGCGTATTGTCCGCTATCAATTGTGCTATGTTTTCCATTAAAATCCAAACCGCTTCTGGTTCCGACACACCTTGCGTCCTTGACTTTGCCATGGTGTTGCTTTCGTTCTCAGTTAGTCGTTTTGTTTCGGGACTAAGTACAAGAATAATCTTATTTCCTACGACTCCGTATCATCATACTCAGTAACATCATACGCAAAGTAACACAAAAGTAGTCAAACGCCACAAACTAATGTTACTCCCTGAACATACGAAGACTTACTCTGACCAAATAAAATAATATGCATACGCAAAACATCTAAAATGTGGCTTTTGGCAAGCCATACTCAAAACACCAACAAGAAAGGAAACGTCCAACACTGAAAAGAACAATTTTGTCAGCACTCGCCACATCTTATGACTGTACTGTAGGCGGTGGGCTCGAAAGTCGTACTGGACAGACGACGTCCACTATTCTGACACCAAATGTTGTGGATGGTGTCAGAATGTGCCGTATTAAAACTTGGCGAGAACTTTCCAAATGATTTATTCGTTTCCACTACAGAGCTTCGTTCACCTCGGTCCGTGTCATGGGCCCCACATTGCTGAGGAAGGGCTCCCAGTGGCCTGTGCAATACAAAGTTGTGTCATGGCAGCCTTGTTCGTCAGCTGTAGTGTTCCGATTACGTCAGGATGGCCGCAACACCAGCCGACTCAGTGGCCATCATCCACGTTGATTCCGTGGTGATCCGCCGGGAGCTGTAGGCCAGCCCCCGGCTGCTCTTCCTCAGCTGGCGTAGATGGGAACGCGGCGACAACGACTGCCCCCGTTCCGGAGTCCAAGCCTGCGGCCCTTCGCCACGAAAATCTCTGACGTGTGTCGGGAGCCGAGACGACTGCCCGCGGTAGCGACCCGAAGAGTGGCCCACCCTGGCTGGCTGCGGACCCCGCATTGGCCTCAGAGGGTCGAATCAGCGACCCGCCATGGACTGGGACGCTCACACCCCATCTGCAGCCGTATGTCGCCGGTAGTGTGACATTCCCCGCCGTCCAGGAGAGCTGCCACACTTCAATGAATCTCGTTAGAAAACGGTAACTATTTATTCTCGTCTGTGCGCCTCAGTTTCGCTAACGTATCGCTCCGCGTCACATACGCCCCACACCCCAGTTGCGCCAGTGGGTCCCTTCTGCCCATAGCTAGCGACGTGTGAACCACTGCGTTTACTCTTTTCAGTGGTTCGATGGCCCCTGTGGCCTCCATTCCACTTCGCAACCTCTGGTCAGCGTAACTTACCGCAATCCTGCCCGCACCAGTCTGTAACTTGTTCGCTTCAAAATATTGCACCAAATCTAATTTCTCTACCTGAAACTGTGGTGCCGCTACAGACTTTAAGAAGTAGAGGTCTTGGAGAAATACGACGACAGTGCTGTATTGCCCGACAAGTTGCCTAAGATTCTGTTTGGCCGTTTGACACTGCTGAAAAGTTACTTGTACACATTTAATGTCTTAGGCAATAGTATCAGAATCAGTGCTACTCTTTCCATAAATGAAGGAGTTGTCCACGATAGAAAATGTTTTCACTTGAAATTCTTGGTACATCTAGTTATCGAGGGGTGTCAGCTTTATGCCAAAACTGGCAACTTCCTAACGTAAACATCTACAAAGTGGGGCACTCGACGAAACTTATCAGCGAGGTATTCTTTGAGTACAGAATTGATCAGTTACATTTAAAGTTAGTTAGTCACACAGTTATTTCAGAGTAAAGCTTTGTACGGATTCGAAGTGAAACGGCCATCCTATTTCCGTCTGAGTAAGCCTCTTGTAGACCCTCTAACGCAAAACCTTGCCCCGTAGTTGAAGAAAGCACAAGTCACATCCGTCTACAAGAAGGGTAGCAGAAGAGATACACGAAACTGCCGCTCTAAATGTTCAATATTCATTTATCGTCTTAGAACACATTCTGAACTCAATCGTAATTGGATGTACCGAAGAGAATCTCTTCCTCCATTCCTACCAGCATAGATTTCGAAAACACTGGCCATTTAAAATTCATCTCGCACTTTACCCAGATGCCATCCTGAAAGCCGTAGTATCAGGCAGCCAGGCGGATGCAGTATTTGTTGATAGGACTAAGTACCACATCGAAAGTACGGTCGTGAGATGCATCAAACGAAAATTGTGACTGAGCTCAGGTCTTCTTGGTAGGGAGGACGCAGCATGTTATCTTGGACCGAGTGTCACAGACAGTTGCACAAGCAACTTAACCTGAGGCCTAGGAAAGTGTGTTGGAACGCTAGGTGTTCATGTTGTATGTTAATGACCTCCCGGCAGAAAATATTAATTGCAGACTCAGACTTTTTCACTGATAATGCACTTATTTATTATGAAATACTGTCTGAAAATATCTGCAAAAATACGCAGTTGTATCTCTTTCAAAGTGGTGCTAATATTCGCAACTTACTTTAAATATTCTGAAATGTGAATTGATGCAGATGACAATACACGCATAGTATCCTATGGCTAAAATATCTATTCGTTATAAATGGAATCAGTGAACTCATTCAATTGCGTGAATGCAACTTTTTGAATGAATATAAAATGAAGCGACCACATAGTCTTATTTATAGGCAAAATGGGTGGTAGGTAGTTCGGTTCATTAATAGAAGACCAAAGAAATAGAGTCTTAAAAGAACTTTGCTTACAAAAGAGTGTGCTCTCCAAATGTGTGGGATCCGGTCCGAATAACACTAACATGCGGTACTGAACATATACAAAGAAGGGCAGCAATAATGGTAACAGGTCTGACCCACTGGGGAGTATCACGGAGATGCTGCAGAAACTGAACATGCTGGCACTTGAGGATGGACGCAAACACTCCCGAGAAAGCCTATATACAAAGTTTCAAGGCACAGGCTTGTAATCTAGGAATATATTACAGCTCATAATTATCGCGAACAGATTATTAGAGTAATTGCAGCGAGACAGAGGTTTTTAAAAAATCGTCTTTCCCAAGCTCCATAGGTAAACGAAATGGAAAGGAGCTGGATTAACGATACAGTGGGAAATACGCTCTGCTGCGCATTTCGCAGTGTGGTACTAGAGCTACACTGACCAGTCAGGACATTATGACCACCAACCTATTATCGATTTAAGGCCGTCCAGGTGATAGCAGCGTCAACTGGCAAGAAATGATTGCTCGTCAGACAGTCGCACGTAGCATGCAGTGTCATCGTGTGTGCTGTCCGTGTGTGGAATAAGGGAGACGCTCGAAGCTGTTTGACCGAGGGCAGATTCTGATGGTCCGGGGGCTCGGCACGAGCATTTCGGAAATAGCACCACTTGTCAGGTGTTCGTGGAGTGATGTGGTGTCTTCAGCACGTGGGGAAACCAAATTGAAACCAATTCCACAAGTCGTGGAGTTGGGGGCCATCTCTCATTACAGATTTCGGACGTCGTCGGCTGGACATACTGACAACACAGTACAGGCGGTAAACTGTGGCGGAACTATGATCAGACTTTAATGCTGGGCACACTACAAGTGTGTACGAACACATAGTGCACTGAATACTCCTAAAGATGGGCGTCCACAGCCGACGACCTTTAAGTGCGCCAATGTTAACGGCAAGACATCGACAACTACTACGGACATATGGACGTGACCAATGGCATTGCATGTTGGCACAGTGGCAGAACGTTGCGTTAATCCGGATACTTCCTTCATCATGCTGGTGGGAGACCGCGAATGCATCATCAAAGGGAATACTCTTTGACAGCTGTATTGCGGGAATCAGTGATCATAAGGCCGTTCAGCATCCCTGAATATGGATGTTAATAGGAGTATAAAAAAAGGGAGGAAGGTTTATCTGTTTAGCAAGACTAATAGAAGGCAGATTTCAGACTACCTAACAGATCAAAACGAAACTTTCTGTTCCGACACTGACAATGTTGAATGTTTATGGAAAAAGTTCAAGGCCATCGTAAAATGCGTTTTAGACAGGTACGTGCCGAGTAAAACTGTGAGGGACGGGAGAAACCCACCGTGGTACAACAACAAAGTTTGGAAACTACCGCGAAAGCAAAGAGAGCTTCACTCCAAGTTTAAACGCAGCCAAAACCTCTCAGACAAACAGAAGCTAAACCATGTCAAAGTTACCGTAAGGAGGGCTATGCGTGAAGCGTTCAGTGAATTCGAAAGTAAAATTCTATGTACCGACTTGACAGAAAATCGTAGGAAGTTCTGGTCTTACGTTAAATCAGTAAGTGGCTCGAAACAGCATATCCAGACACTCCGGGATGATGATGGCATTGAAACAGAGGATGACACGCGTAAATTTGAAACACTAAACACTTTTTTCCAAAGCTGTTTCACAGAGGAAGACCACACTGCAGTTCCTTCTCTAAATCCTCGCACAAACGAAAAAATGGCTGACATCGAAATAAGTGTCCAAGGAATAGAAATGCAACTGGAATCACTCAACATACGAAAGTCCACTGGACCTGAAGGGATACCAGTTCGATTCTACACAGAGTACGCGAAAGAACTTGCCCCCCTTCTAACAGCCGTGTACCGCAAGTCTCTAGAGTAACGGAAGGTTCCAAATGATTGGAAAAGAGCACAGGTAGTCCCAGTCTTCAAGAAGGGTCGTCGAGCAGATGCGCAAAACTATAGACCTATATCTCTGACTTCGGTCTGTTGTAGAATTTTAGAACATGTTTTTTGCTCGAGTATCATGTCGATTTTGGAAACCCAGAATCTACTATGTAGGAATCAACATGTATTCCGGAAACAGCAATCGTGTGAGACCCTACTCGCTTTATTTGTTCATGAGACCCAGAAAATATTAGATACGGGCTCCCAGGTAGATGCTATTTTTCTTGACTTCCGGAAGGCGTTCGATACAGTTCCGCACTGTCGCCTGATAAACAAAGTAAGAGCCAACGGAATATCAGATCAGCTGTGTGGCTGGTATGAAGAGTTTTTAGCAAACAGAACACAGCATGTTGTTATCAATGGAGAGACGTCTACAGACGTTAAAGGAACCTCTGGCGTGCCACAGGGGATGTAATGGGACCATTGCTTTTCACAATCTATATAAATCACCTAGTAGATAGTGTCGGAAGTTCCATGCGGCTTTTCGCGGATGATGCTGTAGTATACAGAGAAGTTGCAGCATTAGTAAATTGTAGCGAAATGCAGGAAGATCTGCAGCGGATAGGCACTAGGTGCAGGGAGTGGCAAATGACCCTTAACATAGACAAATGTAATGTATTGCGAATCCATAGAAAGAAGGATCCTTTACTGTATGATTATATGCTAGCGGAACAAACACTGGTAGCAGTTACCTCTGTAAAATATCTGGGAGTAGGCGTACGGAACGATTTGACGTGGAATGATCATATAAAATTAATTGTTGGTAAGGCGGGTACCAGTTTGAGATTCATTGGGAGAGTGCTTAGAAAATGTAGTCCATCAACAAAGGAGGTGGCTTACAAAACACTCGTTCGACCTATATTTGAGTATTGCTCATCAGTGTGGGATCTGTACCAGATCGGGTTGACGGAGGAGATACAGAAGATCCAAAGAAGAGCAGCGCGTTTGTCACAGGGTTATTTGGTAACCGTGATAGCGTTACGGAGATGTTTAACAAACTCTTGTGGCAGACTCTGCAAGAGAGGCGCTCTGCATCGCGGTGTAGCTTGCTCGCCAGGTTTCGAGAGGATGCGTTTCTGGATGAGGTATCGAATATATTGCTTCCCCCTACTTAAACCTCCCGAGGAGATCATGAATGTAAAATTAGAGAGATTAGAGCGCGCATGGAGGCTTTCAGACAGTCGTTCTTCCCGCGAACCATATGCGACTGGAACAGGAAAGGGAGGTAATGACAGTGGCACGTAAAGTGCCCTCCTCCACACACCGTTTGGTGGCTTGCGGAGTATAAATGTAGATGTAGAACTGGCGGTGGCTTCTTTCTGATCTGGCAGTCCATTGGAGCTCGTGGAAGGCACCATGATGGCCAAGAAGTATCGTAATCTGCTTGCAGAACGCATACCCCTTTCAGGACGGTGATGTTTCCCGACGGCAGTGGCACCTTTCGACAAGATAATGCACCATGTCATTTGGCCAGGAGTGTGATGGAGCGGTTTGAGTCGAGCAACACAGCGGCGAGATTCAATTGATATGCAATTCCCCCCCCCCCCCCCCCAATTCTCCAACTCTTTAGATCGGAATCCAATCTAACACATCTTGGATATGATTGAAAGCGGCGTCAGAGCTCATCATCCCCCTCCCTACAATTTACGGAAATTAATTGATTTGGGTGTGCAGATGTGGTGCCAACTCCCCCCAGCGTTGTACCAAGGCCTCATTGCTTCCATGCAACGACGTGTCGCCACCGTTACCTGTGCCAAGTAGAGCATACCGGCTATTAGTTAGGTGATCATAATGTTCTGGATTATCAGCGTAGGCAGGGTAATTTGTAGGTAAAGCAAATGACAGGCTTCGTTTCATTGGTAGGATACATGGAACCGCAGTTTGTCTACAGAACGGAATGCATAGAAAACGCTTATCATGCCAACACTCGAATACTGAGTAGAGTATGGAACCTGCGTTAGGTCGTACTAGCAGAGGATGTGAAGCGAATGCAAAGAAACTTTTTACTAAAAGTCACGGGCTCGTCTGAGCTGCGAGGTAAGGTAACAGAAGACTTGAAAATCTTACCGAAGGAAGAAGCGAAAAGCTGCTTAAAAACCTTCGACATCCGCCTGCAAGGGTAGAAGAAACCAATTTTCTTGAACCCATTACGTATTCACGCGCATAAAATTATGCAACTTACAATTCATCCAGAGATGTACACAAAGCTATCCCTCTAATGCTATATCCGCAAATGTAGTGTGAAGAATCCTTGATATATGGAACAATTAGAGATACTACCTGCCAGACACTCCGAAGTGATTTATTAAGTATTAATGTAGACATAAATGATCGCCTTCTACCACTGCGTCATTCAGCATCTCTCCCTCAACTGCGGCTATCAACAGTCACCAGCATAGTGTTCTATGCCTCATTCTGTATGTTCTCTTATGTTTCTCGTTGATATCCCCTTAGTTTTTCTCCTTTTTCAATCCCTTTGACCGTCTGTTTCCTTAGGTAATTTTGTTGATTATTTGACGAGTAACCCTTGCTCCATTTTGACTAAGCCGACCGAATTGGCTTCACATTAAGAATTGGGTAGTGAATTTATGTTATTGTAACTAACCAGGTCTTATTAGAGTTTCTCCATATTCATAAAGTAGTCTTGTTTCACCTGAAGATGGGCTTACAAGCGCCAGAGACCTGTGGTATTTCAACAAATAAATCTTTTACAACGGAAGCGGTTTGTTATCTGATTACACGATGTCCAGACGCAGATGTCTTCCCAAGCAAATTTTAGGCAGAAATAATTTAATTTATATTTCTGGAACATAATTTTGTCTCCCCATGTAGTTTCATGTTACGCAGCATCTACTGAAGCGTTCCTCTAGAGCAGGTGCGAGTTGGTGGTTCGCGACCACAGTAGCGCCATCGCAGTTCATTTCCGCCGCACCTGTGTCCCGGCACGTGATCCGGAAACAGAGCGACATCGCTAGATTAATGCTGGCCTCGCCGCTGACAGTATCGGTTTCCCTGTCATGGCACCCGCTTATGCCTTCGGACAATAAATGTTCTCGGCAACTGTGGCAGGAAAATAAGTTATTCATACTGTGTAGGAACGGAAATGGGCTTTTGATACAATTTCGGTTGTAACTGGACTTTTCTAGGAACGCTGTGAAACAGCAAATGTGCTTATTATAGTTTGAAAAAATAGCTAATTAGGATCAGCTTACGATGATGATTAGAAATGTGCCTTTACAGTAAATGTTTCAGAATTGAAATCAACAGCAACTGTTAGCGACACTATTATTTAGATAAATGCTTTTGCACTGACTCTCCGAGACGTCCAAGTAACTCTCTTGCCTTTTTAGTGTAAGGGAAACAGTAGATTTACTAATACCATCGCACTGAATCTGACGATTTGAACCGATGTTTGTGAATGAATTACCTTATAATTAACTCCTAGCCAGTATCGCCCAGATACATCTTTATTCCGATCGTCTATCAGTCAATATCCTCCCTTGCCGCCTCTTTCTATCCACCTCCTCCACCACACTGTATCCATGTCCTCCTACCGTGTCTTTGTCTGACTTCTACTCGCCCCTCTACAATTCCATCTCCTCCTCCATCCTCTCTATGTCTATTCCTCCTCCGCTCTGTCTCTCACCATTTTCTCCTTCCCCCTGCGTGTTCACCCTCACACCTTTACTTTCACCGTCTGTCTCCTCTTCTTCCATCTCTCCCCCTTCGCACTCTGTGCCCATCTCCTCCTCCTCCTCCTCCTATCTGTGCCTCTCATCTGTTTCCCTCTGTCTGTTCCCAACTGCTGCTTCCCCCTCCATGTCTTTCCATCTCGTCCTCCCCCTTTCACTCTCCACCTAAAAATTCACACCCAATAGGAGGTTGTGGTTTCTTACCCCACAGTATTTTTTTTTTTCCATTTCGTCATTAATAAGAGTACCAAGTTTGAATGGATTCGTTCCAGGAGCTTAGGGTGAGACTTTTATCCATGGATGCGGGCGCATATGTCAAATATATTAAACATACCAGGTGATCAAAAAGTCAGTGTAAATTTGAAAACTTAATAAACCACGGAATAATGTAGATAGAGAGGTAAAAATTGACACACATACTTGGAATGACATGGGGTTTTATTAAAACCACCCCATATTGCTAGACGAGTGAATGATCTCTTGCGGACGTCGTTTGGTGATGATCGTGTGCTCAGCCTCCACTTTCGTCATGCTTGGCCTCCCAGGTCCCCAGACCTCAGTTCGTGCGATTATTGGCTTTGGGGTTACATGAAGTCGCAAGTGTATCGTGTTCGACCGACATATCTAGGGATGCTGAAAGACAACATCCGACGCCAATGCCTCACCATAACTCCGGACATGTTTTACTGTGGTGTTTACATTATTCCTCGACTACAGCTATTGTTGAGGAATGAGGATTTCCTGTAAATAACATCATCTTTACATTGTCTTACTTTGTTATGCTAATTGTTGCTATTCTGATCAGATGAAGCGCCATCTTTCGGACATTTTTTGAACTTTTGTATTTTTTTTTTTTTTTTGTTCTAATAAAACCCCATGTCATTCCAAACATGTGTATCAATCTGTACCTCTCTATCTACATTATTCCGTGATTTATTCAGTTTTCAAATTTGACCACCCGGTATATTTAACATATTTTTACATATATTTCAGCGGTATCTCTAGTGAACTTCGTCCAGCATTTACATTTCCGCACAGCTCAGTATCTGTGACGTGGTATCTCAAGAACTACGTGCAGTATAATGTTATACATTTCCATGTAGATTCAGGAGAATATGTGGCTACTGTCTGTGAAATATGTTTCGAATAGAGTTGGTAGTAATGAATTAAGACGTCATATGTGATGTGACAGTTTTTCAGGAATCCCAATATCTGATGTATTATCTCCTAAGCTATGTCTCGTACAATGGTGTATTGTTGTACGCGCATTCAACGAAATAGGTGGATACCACCTGCGAAATGTGTTGCGAACATAGTAGTAAAGAAGTAATAAATTGAAAAGCCGTGCATAATGCTGCAGTTTTTCACGCATCTCATTATTCGAGCCTCATCTCATGTCGTCTTATCTCCTGAACTATTCGTCGTAAAGTAATATAATTTTACTGGTACATTAATTGTTATATGCAAATAAATCTGCAAGGCATGCCACGAATACTGTTAGTAGTGAAGAAATAATAAATTAAAACGTCACGCATCATGCGGTAGCTTTACTGATAGTAGGGCGAAAATATAGAAGGTAATAATAATTTTTTTTCCTTTCATAATTTCTTGGGGATTGTCAGAGAGAAAAAACTTCATAATAGTTCGAAATTAATTGCAATGTTTGTCTGAAGGCTCTAAGTGCCTCGATCAAGTAGTAGATGACTACATACGGGTATTACTATATCGTGGGAAAAAATGCTTTTTCACCCCCATCCCCATCCCTTTGATATGAAGGTGGTTCTTACCCAACAGTTATCTGTGTACCAAGTTTGGTTGAAATGGTTTTAGGTTGAGCTATTTTTTAAATATGTATGAATCACGTTGAACAGAAAGTTGCAGCCTGCTCTGCTTTGTTCGTAAAATTTCAAAATTCCGAATGTTACTCAAGAGTGATATTATCTGATGAGTGCGTAATAAATCGTAGTTCACGTGGTCTTGAGCATTGTGGGAAGTCCACATCCCTTGAAATTGCTCGAAAGAACCTTCTCACACGTTATGATACACTCCTGGAAATTGAAATAAGAACACTGTGAATTCATTGTCCCAGGAAGGGGAAACTTTATTGACACATTCCTAGGGTCAGATACATCACATGATCACACTGACAGAACCACAGGCACATAGACACAGGCAACAGAGCATGCACAATGTCGGCACTAGTACAGTGTATATCCACCCTTCGCAGCAATGCAGGCTGCTATTCTCCCATGGAGACGATCGTAGAGATGCTGGATGTAGTCCTGTGGAACGGCTTGCCATGCCATTTCCACCTGGCGCCTCAGTTGGACCAGCGTTCGTGCTGGACGTGCAGACCGCGTGAGACGACGCTTCATCCAGTCCCAAACATGCTCAATGGGGGACAGATCCGGAGATCTTGCTGGCCAGGGTTGTTGACTTACACCTTTTAGAGCACGTTGGGTGGCACGGGATACATGCGGACGTGCATTGTCCTGTTGGAACAGCAAGTTCCCTTGCCGGTCTAGGAATGGTAGAACGATGGGTTCGATGACGGTTTGGATGTACCGTGCACTATTCAGTGTCCCCTCGACGATCACCAGTGGTGTACGGCCAGAGTAGGAGATCGCTCCTCACACCATGATGCCGGGTGTTGGCCCTGTGTGCCTCGGTCGTATGCAGTCCTGATTGTGGCGCTCACCTGCACGGCGCCAAACACGCATACGACCATCATTGGCACCAAGGCAGAAGCGACTCTCATCGCTGAAGACGACACGTCTCCATTCGTCCCTCCATTCACGCCTGTCGCGACACCACTGGAGGCGGGCTGCACGATGTTGGGGCGTGAGCGGAAGACGGCCTAACGGTGTGCGGGACCGTAGCCCAGCTTCATGGAGACGGTTGCGAATGGTCCTCGCCGATACCCCAGGAGCAACAGTGTCCCTAATTTGCTGGGAAGTGGCGGTGCGGTCCCCTACGGCACTGCGTAGGATCCTACGGTCTTGGCGTGCATCCGTGCGTCGCTGCGGTCCGGTCCCAGGTCGACGGGCACGTGCACCTTCCGCCGACCACTGGCGACAACATCGATGTACTGTGGAGACCTCACGCCCCACGTGTTGAGCAATTCGGCGGTACGTCCACCCGGCCTCCCGCATGCCCACTATACGCCCTCGCTCAAAGTCCGTCAACTGCACATACGGTTCACGTCCACGCTGTCGCGGCATGCTACCAGTGTTAAAGACTGCGATGGAGCTCCGTATGCCACGGCAAACTGGCTGACACTGACGGCGGCGGTGCACAAATGCTGCGCAGCTAGCGCCATTCGACGGCCAACACCGCGGTTCCTGGTGTGTCCGCTGTGCCGTGCGTGTGATCATTGCTTGTACAGCCCTCTCGCAGTGTCCGGAGCAAGTATGGTAGGTCTGACACACCGGTGTCAATGTGTTCTTTTTTCCATTTCCAGGAGTGTATGAGCCGTGATGCCGTGATGATACTCGTATGAGAGTCTTTGCTAAATGCAAATTCGTATCTGGAGGTTTTGCAAATTTAGATAATACCTTATTACCAAGTGACTACTGCAATATAGTGTTCTAGTACAATTTGCTACTGAGGTGTGTGAGCTCCTTAATGAAAAATTGCGAGGACGTCGGAATAGAATGGTTGAGGCAACATCTCCTACAAAATCACCAGAAAGTCCGAAGCTTACCAAACTCGATGCTGATCACTGAAAATAATACACGCCGGTACAAGACTTATGAAGCATTCTGCAAAAGCGTTCACGAAGCCTTTCCAAGCATAACTTTTGAGATGCTCCTCACTGTATCAAGCAGGATATGGAGAGGCATTCATCCCTTTGTCAGGTGCACACAAAAACTTGTTCGATACATAGTTTTTATATGTAATTATTACGCTGTACAAAAGCCGACGGATACGTCTTATTATCACGTCGAGCCTCCTTTTTACCGACGTGGTCCAACAACTCGACGTGGCAAGAAGTCGTTGAAAGTCGCCTGGAGAAAAGTTGATCCAAGCTGCCTCTTAAGCCGTCCATAAATCGCGAAAGTGTTACCGGTTAAGATTTTATGCAGGAACTGATTCATAAATCTTCGATGGATGGCCAAATCATTCTCTCAAATTTTCCAGAATGCTCTTAAAATAACAGTGGCTCAATGACATGGCGCATCGTCATCCATAAAAATTAGATCATTGTTTGGGAACATGAAGTACATGTATTGTTGCAAATTCTATCCAAATAGCGGATCACAACCATTTTCTGTCTATGATCGTTTCATCTCCCCTTTTCAACCCACAACATTATGGAGCCAACCCCAGATTGCACAGTGCCTTGTTGCCAGTCTCGGGCTATAGTTCCGTCTCGTCTCCACCACACTAGATCACAGTCATCACCTCTTACCATCTGATCAGGCCACGGTTTTCCAAACGTCTATGCTGTGTCCAGTATGCTCAGGAGCCCTTAAGAGGCGCTGCAAGCGATGTCGTGCTGTTAGCAAACGTACTCACTTTGATCATCTGCTGCCATAGTCTATTAACGCCAAATTTCGCCGTACTCTCCAAACGGATACGGTCGCCGTACGTCCCACGATGACTTCTGCAGTTATTTCGCGCAAGAGTTACTTATTTGTCAGCACTGACAACTCTAAACAAAAGTCGCTGTTCTCGGTCGTTAAATGAAGACCGTCGGCGATTGCGTTGTCCGTGGCGAGAGGTAATGCCTGGAGTTTGGTATTCTCGACACACTCTTGACACTGTGGATCTCTGAATACTGAATTCCCTAAGGATTTCCGAAATACAATGCCCCTTGTCCAGCTCCAACTACTATTCCGCTTTTAAAGTATATTAATTTCCGCCCTGTAGTCATAATCACGTCGGACACCTTTCGCATGAATCACTTGAATACGGATGACAACTCTGCCAATCAACTGCTCTTTTATATATTGCTTACGCGATACTACTGCCATATGTATAGGTGCAAATCACTATCCTATCATTTTTGTCGCCTCAGTGTACTGTTTTAACCCAGGCTACGTACGTGACAAGTAACAAACTTAACTTACTTAATACAGGAAAGCCTTTCGCACCGCATTTACATTCCATTTGCGCATCTAACAGTGTACGTTGAGGAAACAACAAAATTTTTAAGAACCATATACAATGATTGTACCGACGGATGATTTGTTATTAAACAGGGTAAAATTGCTCAGTCCACACCGGTACACTAAAATTAAACACAAGCCGCTTGAACGTGCTTGCGCAGCGAAAGCCGCAGCCGACAAACAAGAGTCCTCCCTCTAATTTCTATCATCGGCGAACAAACTTAGAACACTAATGGCACTAACAAGGAAATTCGAGCAACGGTGCTGTCAGAGTCCCCTGTCTACGACTAGATCCGCTCTGAAATGTCTTAAGGTGCCATAGGACAATTTACAATTCTAATGGGTGATCTAGTCATTATTGGTCGAGCATTAGTGGAAAATAATTCCTACGAAGATAGCTGACACAACATGGTGATGAGCTGGACAATAGGATTTGAACGCCTCAAAGGGATGTCCTATCAACGCCATGCAAATCATGGACTGAGGAACCCAATGTCCAGCTTCCGCCAGGTGGAAGGAATAGATAATCTGACTGACTGTCTCGGTAGCCTCAGGGAATGTGTTTATGAAATTATCTCTATCTGTTAGTAATTAAAGATGGTTAATTAGAAACTACTTGTTATCAAATATAATACATAAGAGTCTAACGATCTTTATACGTGTTTGACATACTCTTTGCGACATCTTAATATTGATAATCACACATTATATCCTATAAGAGGCATTGAGATATAGGGAGAAAGTTTTAAAGCAGTAGCGATAAACACTCATATATGTCATTCTGTTCTGTAGTATTTAACAATGGAGGAAAGCGTGGATGGTAAAAATCGTAGACGGAGACCAAGAGATGAATATTGTAAGCAGACTGAGAAAGATATAGGTTGGAGTAGTTATTCGGAGATGAAGAGGCTAGCACAAGATAGAATAACATGGAGACCTGCATCAAACCAGTGTTCGGACTGAATGCTACAACAACAACAACAACAACAACAACAACAACAACAAAAACAAGAAACACAAACAACTCTGTAGTAAAACAACCGGTTGCCGCACCAAACTCTTTGTTATTCATATGAGGGTTTGAAAGCTATGTGGACCCTCAGGCGTTAGTTGTTTTACGTTGTCTTATTTTGTTTTCCTTTCTTATGCAAGTTAAACTTTAGACATAGAGCTAGGAGGGTGTTGTTCTACAGCCATGTTGTCCTGCGCATGCTACTCATTATATGAAGCGTTATTTGGTTGTACATCTACGTCTACATCTAAATTTACACTCCGCAAGCCACCCAACGGTGTGCGGAGCAGGGCACTTTACGTGCCACTGTCATTACCTCCATTTCCTGTTCCAGTCGCGTATGATTCGCGGGAAGAACGACTGCCAAAAAGCCTCCGTGAGCGCTCGAATCTCTCTAATTTTACATCCGTGATCTCCTCGGGAGGTATAAGTAGGAGGAAGCAGTATACTCGATACCTCATCCAGAAACGCACCCTCCCGAAAACTGGACAGCAAGCTACACCGCGATTCAGAGCTCCTCTCTTGCAGAGTCTGCCACAAGAGTTTGCTAAACATCTCCATAAAGCTATCACGCTTACCAAAGAACCCTGTGACGAACCGCTCCGCTCTTCTTTGGATCTTCTCTATCTCCTCTGTCAACTCGACCTGGTGCGGATCCCGCACTGATGAGCAATACTCAAGTATAGTTCGAACGAGTGTTTTTTAAGCTACCTCCTTTGTTGATGGACTGTATTTTCTAAGGACTCTCCCAATGAATCTCAACCTGGCACCCGCCTTGGCAACAATTAACTTTATATCATCATTCCACAGCATATCGTTCCGTACGCATACTCCCAGATATTTTACAGAAGTAATTGCTACCAGTGTTTGTTCCGCTAACATATAATCATACAATAAAGGATCCTTCTTTCTATGTATTTGTAACACTTTACATTTGTCTATGCTAAGGGTCAGTTGCCACTCCCTGCACCAAGTGCCTATCCGCTGCAGATCTTTCTGCATTTCGCTGGGACTGATGACCATAGATGTTAAGTCCAATAGTGCTCAGAGCCATTTTTGCATTTCGCTGCAATTATCTAATGCTGCAACAACTCTGTATACTACAGCATCATCCGCGAAAAGCCGCATGGAACGTCCGGCCTATCTACTAGGTCATATATATATATATATATATATATATATATATATATATATATATATATATAGTGAAAAGCAATGGTCCCATAACACTCCCCTGTGGCACGCCAGAGGTTACTTAAAAGTCTGTAGACGTCTCTCCATTGAGAACAACATGCTGTGTTCTGTTTACTAAAAACTCTTCATTCCAACCACACAGCTGGTCTCATATTCCGTGGTCTCTTACTTTGTTTATCAGGTGACAGTGCGGAACTGTATCGAACGCCTTCCGGAAGTCAAGGAAAATGGCATCTACCTGGGAGCCTGAATCTAATATTTTCTGGGTCTCATGAACAAATAAAGCGAGTTGGGTCTCACACGATCGCTGTTTCCGGAATCCATGTTGATTCGTACGGAGTAGATTCTGGGTTTCCAGAAATGACATGATACGTGAGCAAAAAACATGTTCTAAAATTCTACAACATATCGATGTCAGAGATATAAGTCTATAGTTTTTCGCATCTGCTCGACGACCCTTCTTGAAGACTAGGACTACCTGTGCGCTTTTCCAATCATTTGGAACCTTCCGTACCTCTAGAGCCTTGCGGTACACGGCTGTTAGAAGGGGGACAAATTCTTTCGCATACTCTGTGTAGAATCGAATTGGTATCCCGACAGGTCCAGTGGACTTTCCTTTGTTGAGTGATTTCAGTTGCTTTTCTGTTCCTTGGACACTTATTTCGATGTCATCCGCTTTATCGTTAGTGTGAGGATTTAGAGAAGGAACTGCAGTGCCGTCTTCCTCTGTGAAACAGCTTTGAAAGAAGGTGTTTAGTATTTCGGATTTACGTGTGTCATCCTCTGTTTAAATGCCATTATCATCCCAGAGCGTCTGGATATGTTGTTTCGATCCACTTACTGATTTAACAGAAGACCAGAGCTTCCTAGGATTTTCTGTCAAGGCGGTACATAGAATTTTACTTTCGAATTCACTGAACGCATAGCCCTCCTTACGGTAACTTTGACATGGTTTAGCTTCTGTTTTTCTGAGAGGTTGTCGCTGCGTTTAAATTTGCAGTGAAGCTCTCTTTGCTTTCCCGGTAGTTTCCTAACTTTGTTGAACCACGGTTTTTTTTCCCCATCCCCACAGTTTTACTCGGCACGTACCTGTCTAAAACGCATTTTACGATTGCCATGTACTTTTTCCATAAACACTCATCATTGTCAGTGACGGAACAGAAATTTTCGTTTCGTTCTGTTAGGTAGTCTGAAATCTGCCTCCTGTTATTCTTGCTAAGCAGATAAACCTTCCTCCCTTTTTTTATATTCCTATTTACTTCCATATTCAGGGATGCTCCAACGGCCTTATGATCACTGATTCCCTGTTCTGCGCTTACAGAGTCGATACGTTCGGGCCCTTTTGTTATCAGCAGGTCCAAGATGTTATCTTCACGAGTCGGTTCTCTGTTTAATTGCTCGAGGTAATTTTCGGATAGGGCACTCAGTATAATGTCACTCGATGCCTTGTCCCTACCACCCGTCCTAAGCAGCTGAGTGCCCCAGTCTATATCTGGTAAATTGAAATATCCACCTAAGACTATAACATTCTCAGTAAATTTATGTGAAATGTATTCCAGATTTTCTCTCAGTTGTTCTGCCACTAATGCTGCTGAGTCGGGAAGTCGGTAAAAGAAGCCAATTATTGACCCAGCTCGGTTGTTGAGTATAACCTCCTCCCATAATAATTTACAGGAACTATCCACTTCAATTTCACTACAGGATAAACTACTATTAACAGCCATAAACACACCACCACCGGTTTCGTGCAATCTATCCTTTCTAAACACCGTCTGTGTCTTTGTAAAAATTTCGGCCGAATTTATCTCTGGCTTCAGCCAGCTTTCCGCACCTATCACGATTTCAGCTTCGGTGCTTTCTATCAGCGCTTGAAGTTCCGGTACTTTACCTACGCAGGTTCGACAGTTTACAATTACAATACCGATTACTGCTTGTTCACGGCATGTGCTGACTTTCCCCCGCGCCATTTGAGGCTGTTTGAGTTCGTTTACTACCACTCTATCTTTCCTTAAAATTCCAGGCATGGGTATTAAGATAAAAATTATTTCAATTATAGTGTGCAGAGAGGATTTTGTTGTCATACACGTAAAGGTGTAGTGCCTCTACAGATTATAAATTGTGTCTTGGCCAAATCCTAATGCGATTTGTTTTGCAGTTAATTGGAGTATCCGTTCTGAGCAATATTTTGTGTTTAGTTCAAATGGCTCTTAACACTACGTGACTTAACATCTGAGGTCATCAGTCCCCTAGAACTTAGAACTACTTAAACCTAACAAACGTAAGGACATCACACACATCAATGCCCGAGGCAGGATTCGAACCTGCGACCGTAACAGGTGCTTTAGCGATACCTTGCCTACTCGTAATCAAAGTGGAATGTAGCGTATGCCGAAAGGTGTTGGAGGGCTACAAAGTCGAAGTCCTGAAGCTCGAAGGCAAGTTTATCGTCATCGATACGACGGTGGAGAAAGCGAAAGTCAGTCGTGACGTAATTTTTGTCTTACGTACTTTTTATTACTTTATTGATGTTGTCTTACATTTAAACGTTAAAAATTTATTTCAAACTAACGTATTAAAAAAATGTAACTGCGATTTAGAAGAACTCTGGCCCAGTCGGGGAAGTTTACTCGAGTCAAAGAATACGTTTGAAGCAAGGAGTACTGTCGCTGTTTGCGTAAACGCGGAGACTCGTAGAAGTCGGCGGCGAGGAGTTGCTAGCAACAGGTGATGAGGTGCAGACGCGGTGCGCGGAAGTGTAAGGAATAAGCTGCAAGGTTTTAATGTATGGCCAGGCATATTATGTGATGGTAAATGGCCACAGTACATAGTCATCAAGAACAATAAATGTTCAAGAAGAGTTTTCTGGGCCCAACATTGTTACATGGAGTGACGATAAAGAGGAGCATGCTGCCATACATTGTCGACGAATAATGCCCTAGATCGCCCCAGCAGAAACTCATAAAAGTAAGATCGGACCAGTTACATCTTTAGAGTGTACAAGGCTAGCCAGCCTAGTAGTTTTTCTCAAATGAATAACAAAGAGTTTGGTGCAGCAACCGTAATAATGTAAATATCCGATCACCATATTTGATTCAGGGAATACCACCATTGAAAAAAGAGGAAAATATATAAATTGACGAGGTTATATAATAACGGCAATGAAGGTAAGCAAGTTCAGTTTACGAAACTGAGAACTCTTCGAAAGTGTCCTTTATCAGCAGTGAATTTCGTGTGCATTGAAAACCCATGTTACGTAAAACTGTAGTGTAAAATTGTTTATCCTTCGCTACATGAAACATTGTGAAACTTCCAGAAATAACTTACGACAATAGAAAACAAGTATTTATGAACATTTACATTCGTAAATGAGTAACGTTTAGCACACAGTGAGCAACGCAAAGCTATTCATTGTGCGAACTAGTTTTCAAACAATTAACTATTACCTGGATCTCTTCAGTGCAAATTATTCTGCTGGTTTTATGATTAACTTTAATTCATCGTATTAACTGAGCTTTTTAATTTTCAGTTCGAGTCAGTGTCTTTGGTTCCACCTGATTACAGTTTAATGATTAGTTCATAATTATAGTTTATAAGCAATGAATAATAATACAGTAATTTTCACTCTAAAATTATATCTGATTCACATTATTTGTACCAAATATCAGTAACTATTTCTTATTTTTAAATATTATTTGTCAAAATTTCTTTCGATCGTTATTGTACAGAAGCATTCGTGCGGTAAAGATTCAGTAGTATCAAGATCTATAATTATCCGAATTTTCGTTATTCTTCGGAATAGATGCCTTTCCTGAGAAAAAGGGAATATTAGGTGCATGTCTCATTTAAAAATCATGATTAACCGGAAGTATAGGCCCATTATATACTTTTAAGCCACTATCTCGAAGTTCTCTGGAGCAGGAATCGGACACTAGAATAACCTCCAACACCATATTGGAGAACTGAACAACACTTCCTGACATATCTACCGAAGAAACAATAATGACTACCATTATCTCTCTACGCCCTCTTTTCCCCCGTATCTTCTATTTTCCAAACATTTGTTCCTCGTTTCCCAGTGTTCTTAGTGGGTACAGTCTCTTTACTTTCGCCAAAACTCACTGTATCGGAAAACATCTGTTATGTACACCTATAAAATCTTTTTATATGTGCCACCTTCATTGTTGGAATTTTTGTCATTATTACTATTATCATTATTAGTGCCAGTACTAAGTTTGTTTGTTCAAAGCCGTTGAACCGTGGATTTATTTTTAGAGAATATTCTTGAGAATTTAATCTACTTACTAGCGATTCATCAAGAACATTGACACATTTAATCACACTATGTGAGCGTGGAAGTAGTTGCCAGGGACTAACTGATGAAATCATAAGCTAATTCCTTTTTAACAAATGGTAATTTATTCACTCTAATGGTGCCTAAAGCATTTTTCAAAAGAAACAGATTTAAAATTATAACCAGAAAATACCCTCTAAATATCAAGTTACAATTTATTCAGATGCAGAAATAAACAAATTTCTGATTGTATGAGCTTGCAGGCTGAGAACCTAGCCGCTGCCTTTTGACACAGCCGTAGTTACGACCGCTCACAACAACCTCTGAAAGACTACACTAGTGCAAATCTGCAACAACCAAATTACTTTAAACTAAAAGTTTTAACTATTCACACAAGCACACAAACTATGTACCCCGTAGGAGGGATGGAAATGGTACGAAACACTAAAATTAAAATATTAACTTTGCCTCCGAAGGTGCAACTTCATTTTAACTTCTAAGAAAAGTCCTAGGGTAGAAAGGTGGCAAATTTACCTGTGAAATGACCATTTAAATAAAAGCCCATGAAATGCAATCTCATATAAAATTATACAAGGTTGTCCAAACAAGTTAACTTGCTCCACAGTACACAGATACCGCCTCTCAAGATGATAGGCAAGATCAAAACATATTACAGGAATACGGCCGTTACACTCCAAGCAATAAATTCGTTAACGCACCAAATCCGACAAACATGACAGAAGCAGCTACTAATGTACGGCAGATTGACAGGGACATCACCGAACAACCTGAATCGCGGGTTGTTCTAACCGACCCCTACTCCACAAGGGAAAAAGGGACCACTCAATAAATAACCACATTCCCGCGGGTGGGCAAACGGAGAACGGTGGGACGACCCCAAACCAAAGCGGCTGGTGACCTCACCAAGAAAACAAGTAGAATTTAACGAGTAAATGAAACAACATATCGCCAATCAATTAATTTCTAATAAACTGCGATTTATGGAGAAGACCTGGCGCAGCACCCCCACATCGCTCTCCCGAACCGTCCGCTGCCAGCCGCTTCAACGGACGCAGGAAAGCGCGCCGATCTCCCGTCTCACGGCGTCGCAGCTCGCACCGGCCAGACCGATGTCGTGGGTTGACTCCTGTTGCTCTCCTGTCGACCGCGAAGACAATACCCCTCGCTATATGGCGTGGCCCACTGGATTCACGTGGCGACCTCACATGCGCCGACGCTCAAGGCGGACAAGTCTTCTTGTGTCTCAGTGCACGACCGACCAACCGACAGATCCAACCGCCAAAGACCATTGCCTGAGCAACTCGAGCAGACTGGCGGCCTAACGTGCAGACTCAGATGCAGGAACTAAGCCCAGACCAGGCGACCTCTCGCTGAGTTCTCTTACTGGCGGAGTGGAAAGACTCTCACATATCCAGCTTTAAAGATTGATCCGAACGAAAGTCATACTAGCACTCTGGACGACAGACAGACTAACTACCTCACGAATTCGGACGAGAGACAGACTAGCAAGCTGGGGACGAGAGACTGACCCAGACTGACTGACTGGCGAGCTGATAGTGCCCCTTAAATACACGTGGACAGCAACCTTTCCCCCTTTCCCACGAGAGGGAGACACCAAAGCTGCGATTGCCCCAGCGGCGTCACTGACAGAAACGGAGGGCGACTGCTTCACACAACGCGCTTCTGCCCGCTCTTCAAAATAGCTATGTTTACGAAGGCACAACCTCCTCCCCCCAAACTAGAACAGGCGCCCGAACTCAGAGACTTCACCTGGTTCAAATGGACTAAATATTCCTTTTCGCTCTGATCATGTTTGACTAATAGGTTAACCGTCCCCAACACACGGAGCACTGTGCATGGAACTAGAAAGCGGGGTATGAACTTGCCTAATTACCCCCCCCCCCCCCCCCCCGCCATCATCCCTCGACCCTTATCATTCTTAATATAGACTTGATCCCCCGGATTTCCCTGATAAGGACGCCTATTGCGGTTGTACCACACGGCTTGACAATCAAGAGCAGCTGCTATATTGCGACGAGCCCGATTCCAGTTCCTTCTAATTAATCCGAGGGATATTCGCTCAGGAGGTAAGTCTTGGATGCTCCATAAGTTAGATAAAGGCGAATTGATAGGCTAGGCCAATAAGAGAGAGGCTGGAGTAGTGTTCAATGCCTCATGAACCGCAGTGTTAAACGCAGAATTAATCGCGGGCAAGTTAGTATCCCACTTACTCGGTTTAACTTGATGGTAAATTATTAAAGCTGATTTTACGTTGTGATTCACACGTTCAGCAAAGGACCCCTGAGGGGAATAGGGTGTTGTATTAATGTGCTTGTAGCCATTCCTGAAAGAAAAGGCCTTAAACTTATCTGAAACAAAAGCAGGGGCATTATCACTAACCAAGCTCTTAGGAGGCCCAAATATAGACAAGATGTTAGTAAGATGGGAAATAGTTACTTTGGTAGTACTACTTCTGGGATTAAGCCAAGTAAAGCGAGAAAAGGCATCAATTACCACCAAAATATACATATTCCCTCTACTGGAACGTGGCAACGGACCCACATAATTGATATATAGACGATCCATTGGATATTTTTCACGTTCCGAAGATAATAGACCTTATTGTAGGGCATTGCTGGTGTTGTGGCCACATGTAGTAAGTGTTGCTTCACGCAGTGGAGAATGGCAAAACAGAGGCGTTGCGAAATAAGCATGCACGGATAGCCTTACTGACAGAAGCAGTCTACCAACAGACTGATGCAAGGATGCACACAGACCGAGCACCGAGCGAAGCCTGGAGAGTGCTTAGTAAGGGGAAATGGGGCCAGCACACTAAGTTACGCTGCAATATACTGTGGGAGTAATAACAAAAAGCTACCACCGAGGGTAAAAAACGTCCTCCAGCCGGATGTAAATAGTGGAGGGCAGGCATCAACAGACAGAAGCCATTAGGAAGCAGTTCGGATCTGAGGACGGACGTGACGGAAGCCTGCTCCAGCTCACAGGAGTCATCCGTTCGCCGCCAGATGTGAACTTCAGCTCTGGAGGTTGGCCCAAGTTCAGTCGGCACCTTGGCCGATTCATTACAGCGAGACTTTCCAGCAGGACCGGCCGCAAGCGCGGTCTTGGTCACAGGCGCCGCTGTGTACTGACCACCAGACTTCACAGCAACCCGGCCACATGGCGCATGGTCCGTCCATGACGGGACCTCGCGGACATCGCGACTGATGGCTTCCCAGCCACCGGTGAAGGAGGCATTGGCAGCTGACTTCACGGCGACGCGGCGCCGTGGGCGTGCTGTACTGGGGCGCCAGGCGGCGACGAGTTCATCTCAACCACAGGGCATCCTGACTTCAGCGGAGCACTGGTAGCCTGAGGCTGCGAGTGCGATCAGCGGCGCGCCCATTGTCGGAGAATCTATACAGCAGCAACCACGCGGAGGGATCCAACGGGCTGGGCAGCGACGACGAGGGAGAAAATGTAAAGAAAGTTCAATAAAAAAATGGTTCAAATGGCTCTGAGCACTATGGGACTTAACGTCTACGGTCATCAGTCCCCCATAACTTAGAACTACTTACACCTAAGTAACCTAAGGACATCACACAACACCCAGTAAAATTCAATAAATAAAATTAAAAATCCACGCCGTCTCAGTCTTTGGCACAGCCACTCAAAGAAATGGCTCTGAGCCCTATGGGACTTAACATCTGTGGTCATCAGTCCCCTAGAACTTAGAACTACTTAAACCTAACTAACCTAAGGACATCACACACATCCATGCCCGAGGCAGGATTCGAACCAGCGACCGTAGCAGTCGCGCGGATCCGGACTGAGCGCCTAGAACCGCTAGACCACCGCGGCCGGCGGCACAGCCACTGTGTCTGCTGCTAACAAGTGGTGCAAAAGTCGTAACACTAGATTTCGCGGCCCAACACAAATGACAACCGGCTACTAATTTCTTAATGTCATGCTCAAGATGAAGCCAGGTCACATAATTTTAACACACCGAATCCAACAAACAAGACAGCAGCAGCTACTAATGTACGGCAGATTGATAGGGAGATTACCGAACAACTCGAACTGCAGGTTGGTCTAACCCGCCCCTACAACGCAAGGGAAATACGGACCATCCAGTTCATAAATAACCACCTTGCCGCGGGTGGGCAAACGGAGGAGAATGGTGGGACGACCCCAACACAAAGCGGCTGGTGACCTCACCAAGAAAACAAGTAGAATTTAACAAGTAAATGAAACAACATATCACCAATCGCTTAACTTCTAATAAACCGCTGCCAGCCGCTTCAACGGACGCAGGAAGGCACGCCGATCTCCCGTCTCACGGCGTCGCAGCTCGCACCGGCCAGACCGATGTCGTGGGTTGACTCCTGTTGCTCTCGTGTCAACCGCGAAGCCACTACCCCTCGCTATAGGGCGTGGCCCACTGGACTCACGTGGCGACCTCACATGCGCCGACGCTCAAGGCGGACAAGTCTTCTTGTGTCTCAGTGCACGACCGACCAACCGACAGATCCAACAGCCAATGACCATTGCCTGAACAACTCGAGCAGACTGGCGGCCTCACGCGCAGACCCAGATGCAGGAACTAAGCCCCGACCGGGCGACCACTCGATGAGATCTCTTACTGGCGGAGTGGAAAGACTCTCATATATCCGGCTTTAAAGATTGATCCAGACCAAAGACATACTAGCACTCCGGACGACAGACAGACACTAACTGCCTCACAAATTCGGACGAGAGACAGACTAGCAAGCTGGGGACGAGAGACTGACCCAGACTGACTGACTGACTGGCGAGCTGATGGCGCCCCTTAAAAGCACGTGAACAGGTAACCTTTCAGTCGTATTAGATCACAGACACTCAAATCACTTCAACGCAATTTGTCGTAATAAAATCATTGTTCCTTAGGTGTGTGAAACCCTGATTCGATGTAACAGAGACCCAGATGGCCCGACTCAGATCAGGTTAATTCGTACGCTGAGACGTCAAAGACACTTTTCTCGTTGTTATTTCAGGGTAGTGCACCGACGCGGATGTGGCAGGCAGTTGCGTATGTCGCCTGAAATGTACGGACTACCTTGCGTCATAATCAAATGTTCAAAAGTGTGTGAATATGTAAGGGACCAAACTGCTTACGTCTCGGCCCCTAGACTTACACACTACTTCACATAACTTGAACTAACTTATACTAAGAACAACATACACACACACACACACACACACACACAAACTTGAACTAACTTATACTAAGAACAACATACACACACACACACACACACACACACACACACACACACACATACACCCCCCCCCCCCCACACACACACACAGCCATGCCCAAGGGAGGACTCGAACCTCCAGCAGGAGGGGCCGCGCAGTCAGTGACGGGACGCCTCTAACCGCGCGGCCAATCCGCGCGGCGCTTCATAATCACACTGCCTAAGTTCAGCATACTATTCCTACATTCTCGGTATCACAATCTACAAATTTTATGGTCACTACGTCTATATAGTCTTGAAAGGTAAGTGTTGGCTACGTTGCATAAAACAGTTTGTGGGTATGTTAACTTTTTTTATTTTTCAATTAGACAATAAAAAGTATAAGTGCATGCAACTTTTCTATGTAGCCCTCTGCTTTTGAAACACGTTTTTCCAGTGAATATGTGACTTTTATACTACTTTCGTGGCAGAATGAAGCCGGTAGTATTCGCAGTTAATTATGCGTATTGATTTCATGCACAGTGGAAGAATGGGTTGGGTACTAAATCTGACGAGGTTCATTGGATTTTGTTTTGTTAATTTCCAACTTGGACAGAAGTAGGTAAAGCTCTCAAGGTTGACAGGCCCGTGAGTATCTTGTTGTTGCTACAATGTGAAAGCGTTTGTACCAAGCTGTGTGTAGTGGATCGTGCACGACATAAACTAGAGCTTACGGCCCCGGAAACTATCAACGCAGATCACAAGCACAGTCTTGGAAATATCTAAGTCCAGACGCTGACTCCCAGCGTAACAACAGGAACCCCATAAATGGAAATTTAGCACGTTCAATACAATTAAGGACGCAAAACAATTAGCACATATATCAAACGAGACTGTCCAACACAAAACAACATCAGTATTAAAATAGTTAACTCCAAAATATCAACGTCACAAGAAAATTTAATAAAATTTGTGAGACACTTCAAATCTCCAATAATAACTTTATGAAGAAATTATAAACTAATAACTCAACTAACAATACTGAAAGAATTTCTAAAATTCCCGAGGCAACCTCAAACAAAAACGGAAATAGGCTAAATTCCTCAAATAAGACAGTTAGGTGCTTAAAAGAAACACAACAAATATCAGCAAAAGTAATGTGAAACTTTTTATAACTCCCTTAAGCCTGAGTCGCACAGGCGAAAATATATCATTGCGCCAGCGCAGTACAGCCATACCCAACGCCACAAAGTAAGAGTTAGAGCTTATGAAGTAACGTCCTTAACTCCGGGCCATGTAAATTATATCTGCAGCCACCGTGCCAGCGTAAAATAGCCACACATAGCAAGCTATAATCTATTTAGAATAACAGGTCACCTTGGCGCCTCAACGGACTACCTCGTGTCATGATCACACTGGGTAAGTGTCGAACCGGGGAAGCTTAGTGGTCAGCGCGACAGAATATCAGTTCTAAGGGCCCAGGTTAGATTCCCAGCTGGTTCGGAGATTTTCTCCGCTCAGGGAATTGGTGTTGTGTTGTACTAATGATCATCATTTCATCCCCATCGACGCGCAAGTCGCCGAAGTGGCGTCAAATCGAAAGACTGGCAACCTGCGAAAGGTCTATCCGACGGGAAGCCCTAGTCACACGACATTCATTCATTCTCTGCCTAAGCACGGCATCCGTTAGTTGATGCGTGCCGTGGAATATTCGGAAGAAATGTATGCTGCTGGTTAAACACATTGAAAGCGGAAGTACCAAAAATTGATAAATACGATAGTACCACATACAACGCAAATTAAACATCTAACTACAGTGATGCACCACTAATAAGCTAGGCAAGGTTTAGTACAATTACTTTCGCCATGGTGCCACAGTGACTACCCATTACAGAAGAGGGAACAGTCAATAATAGACGAAGTCTAATTCCTTTCGAAACCCAATTCCACCCACGGAATCATGTGACCGTCTGACAAGATAATTCAAAATATTCCACACTAGAAGGTCCTCTGGCTCATAACACAACTGAAATCAAGCGATTGGACACGTTGGACTCACACAAACAAGAAACTACATAGCTATCAGATCGAGGGCGTGGAAAACATCAAGTTTTTAAGGAAGAATGCATGAAATGTATTCGCAATTGCGAATGTGCGCAATCATCAGATGTTTAATGGAACGATTCAATGAAAATTCATGCCAGACCGGGACTCGAATACGGATTAGGTAAGAAGGTGAACACAGCGCCGTAGTACTCGGCTCCATAAGCCAGTTACGTGAACAGCACTTGAACACAAGCGGAATCAACTGAAAACCACATAATCTCATTATTTCAATCAGATCTTAGTATGAAGCATAGCAGCGACATGAAGAACGCTATGTTTCACGGCTGTGTGCCCTTCATCTTGGAGCTGAGTGAAACGATAACTGATCCATAGTAGAAGTGAACTGCACATTTGACACATCACACAACGACCAACGACTGACGAGCTGCAAAACACACCAGCGGACACTCGCAAAAACAGCAGCATTCAACAAAAATTATGCTGGCCCGTAACATTTCTGTGACCTGGCAACAAACCTAACAAGCGACGGCATAATTCATCTATCAAACTCCAAACTCAGAGCTGCAAACCCGTCTTGGGGAACCGAACAACACTATTACTGCAGAGTCGCTAGACAAGCTGTTACTGCACTCACCACCTACCAGCCACTCAGGCTCTCATGCATCGTGACCTCACCGTACATCGGCAACCCTCTGATAGCAGCGCACAAAACACCGCTCACGAACATATGGAGAAACAGGCAGAGAAACTATTTCAGTCGATGGCTACGGTGAGAACTGAAAAGTGCCGAAGACAAACCAACCGGTGCAATCTAACAGTTTGTATGAGTGGACCAAACATGTGAAAGTTGCATGAACTTAGATCTTGTTTATAGGGAGGGCGTTCAAGCGATTCGCAGTTAAGTTGCTCAGAATTTTGTTTGGTCATGGCTGCGGAATAGATACTCTCGTTGTCTTGAGGTAAAATCAGTATTCTCATGGATACGTAACGTCATTTGCAGCAATTTTCCAGTCTAAACTTACTGGAAATTTCGAGGTAGCAAACAAGAAGATATGCAATAAGCCACGGAGGTGTAAGGAGAAAGTAGCCATGACCTTGCCAACTGACAGCCGTAACATTTTCACCGGGCTCCCCATTCTTGCTCCACTGCCTTATTCTTTCTTTTTATTTAAGATTGTAATAATGCATCCACGCTCCAATAACAGGCACGATTGTGGATCGGAAACATGTCTCCTACCCTCACAACCTTGGAAACAGTTCAGTTTCGATCAGTTGTGAAAATGGAAGAAACTCACCTGGCGCAATTGTTTCCAAAATCTGTGACGTTTGTAATAGCAGCAAAAGTTCTTCCATAGCTTACAGCTATGGCCAAGCGGTTTTAGGCACTTCAGTCTGGAACCGCGTGACCTCTACGGTCGCAGGTTCGAATCTTGCCTCGGGGATGGGTGTGTGTGATGTCCTTAGGTTAGTTAGGTTTAAGTAGTTCTAAGTTCTAGGAGACTGATGACCTCAGATGTTAAGTCCCGTAGAGCTCAGAGCCATTTGAACCATAGCTTACACAGCCCTTATCTGCAAGTTTAGTGACCGTAAAAAGCTTGTGACACTCAAGAAGCTTATAGACACAGCGAAACTTGTCTGTGATGGTTGGTGCGCCAACTCTCAGTGTGCCCACGACCCTCCCCCTATTTCTTGTTCCAAAAACGTTCAAAATCTTGAATGTGTCTCTTTCTCGAATTGTCCAACCGATACCCTGAGTATTTACACCTTCCCGAGCAAGGAAAAAAAAATGGTTCAAATGGCTCTGAGCACATCTGTGGTCATCAGTCCCCTAGAACTTAGAACGACTTAAACCTAACTAACCTAAGGATATTACACACATCCATGCCCGAGGCAGGATTCGAACCTGCGACCGTAGCAGTCGCGCGGTTCCGGACTGAGCGCTTAGAACCGCTAGACCACCGCGGGCGGCCCCGAGCAAGGAACTTGATAATAACGCACTGCACAACAGAGACAGTTACATCTTGCTTAGACATCGTCATGATGACAAATGATGGAAGTGAGAGACTGCTTCCCTTCCTCCTGACAACCCTTCCAAACACAGAGAAGAGCGGGAACCCTCACGTGTCAGTACTGCGCTCTCATGGCTAGAGGTCTCATTTATATTTGATTCGTCCGTGTACCGTGCGCTGCAGGATCGTAAACACTGCATGCGCGAAGGTGTGCCTTCCGGGACGCATTAGGTCACTGCTATTGAAAGTGCTCTAGGAGAGGAGCGCCATGGATTGAACTGGACTGAAGGAGTCGCTCCAGGTCAGCATCGAGGCCGTCTATCGTACCACTGACGCTGCTGATCTCTGTTTACCGCGTGAAAGCGCAGCGCTCCGCTGTCAGCCGGGTGATTAATACGTCTCCCTTTCCTGGAATTCTGTTAAATACTGGGAGCATCTCGTATAATTTGCAGTAACCTTCAGCGTGAAAGGCCCAAGCGACCGGAACACCGAGGCACGCGGCACATTAGTCAGAGCTCCATTGAAGCGGCGACAGAAGGTGACAGAAAGCACTGGGTACAGTTGTCAGACACCAGCGCCAGCGCAGCGATATTACATCCGGCTCCGCAAACCAGACGTGCTCTACCGACTTCACTGATGCGGGCAGTACCCGACAGGTCATTAACATGAATGATGAGAGTCATCATGACAGTAAATACTCTATGACAAACCTCTGGGAATTCCTTATTCCGAATTCTACAAGTGCGGCGTTCAAAAGAATTAGAGGAACACGTTTATCAACGGCAGACTCGTTATGTGTATTTTGATGCAGGCGGCACCTGTGACTTTATTGCGTGGCTTGAGGTCTTCGCAAAAATTGAAACCGTTCCCGATCTGTTGAGTGTTGTGCGTTACAGTGACAGGTGACGATTCAGAAAGTAGTGAGTAACGGAGTCCCCACGTTTACCAGTAAGGTACAGAGACGGCATTTGTCATTTGCGAACATTGTATTCAAGCAAGCACAGGCAAAGTTAAATTTTAATGCTGTGCAAGTTGCAAAGGAAGTCTGTTTGATCAAAAACAGATGGACATTCAGTCGTGTTGCCCCAGGTTGGGGACAGGTGAGCTCACAAGGTCAGTTGGACGAGGTCACCGACGCATTACAGCCCCCCATGAACTCCGATCCTGGCCCTCTCTGCGTTGTGGCATCGTACGGATACCGCCAGACCACTGCAAGGCGATCTTGAAAGGACAAATGAAGACTCTGTGTCCGATCAGTACTGTAAGGAACAGATTACAGGAAAGGACCTTACGACACAGGTGTCCTCTTCGAGTACGTCGCTTGTCACGACATCAGCTTGCAACTCGCCTTAGTTCTGAAGTTCCCATGTCGATTCACAACTTCGACTTCGAAGTTTGATTATACTGATCCGTTTTTGGTTAGTCAATGGTCGCGCGCGACATTTATTGAAAAAATATTTGTAAGCTTTTCAACAGAATCGCAAGGAACGTCGCGAGTGATCGCATTGTGATTTGTTGTATTCCGGGTGCGCTAAAGAAGTTGTAGCCTGGTACAATGCATCCTTTCAGTTCTCGAAGGTAAGGAGGCCGCAAATGTATTTGTTTGGTGACACAAATGTAGGGAAGTCTACTTTGATTGAAAAGATATTAGGTCGTAAACAAGAGGTGTATATGCCATATTGTTCTGAGTTTGGATTTGGAGGATACAATTCCTCTACACATTCTGTTATTTTGTTTGAGGAATTCAACTGGAGTTGGTGGAAGCCTTATGCAGGTATATCAAAGAGAATTGTTGAAGGTAGGCCTGTAACCGTCAATTGAGAAGAGTGCATCGTCTCTGGGTCAAAGGCCATTCCGAAATCAGCGGCAAAATGCTGTTGACGAATGAGCCATGAGTAACATGAAGGAATACGTTCCTTGATACGTCCACGTTACACAGACGCGGTAACCATCGTAACTTAAAGGCATTTTATGTAAGGTGCCGGTTCTGCGAAGCCTCTCTGTTGACGAAAGGCAAAACCTTGCACGAATTCAACAATATAGTCCCAAAAGCATGCGGCATTCAAACGAAAACCTTCTCGACGCCATACAAGGTCAATCATTACAATGCCAAATGGACAAGGGTATTACCCTACAGAATCATGGGTTTCGTCTTTCCATATTGCGAAGATAAACCCTCTTTAAGTATCGGATCGGAACCATCCTCTTCCAGCAGTACCCGTAACGCCGATCAGTGGGCCAATCTCTATAAGGTAACCGTCAAACTGGGAATTCCCGTAGCTATAAGTGTCGTGACCCTTGTCCGATAGCCAAAGGTCCATTTCCACATCGCAAGATGCTTTCAACAAATGGACATACATCTCTACATTCCAAGATGTGATAAACCCTATTAAATTGCCACAATTGAAAAGTAACTGGCACTTGCTAACATCCTCAGCACAAGAATAAGAACTTTTGTGTAATAACGCTACTTGCCGTAATTATAAATGAGTGAGAAAAAGTAACATGTACAGAAAATTCCCTATTAACATAGTAAACTTCATGTAATTTTCATATATATTACATAACAATATATAGTTAGTCAGCTAAACTCATTATAAACACAGTAAACGTTCAACAGCTCATTACCTGGAAGTTTATACTCTTAAGTTTTTGTGAGAATGACTACGTGACGCTCTTTGAGAAACAAAATTTAATCATTTTTTGCCTTCACCTTCCTCCAGTCCGGAAAACCGAGTGCGTTGGTCCCACGAACATCGGCTTGCATCCATCAAATTTCCTCTATTCCAGCGCTGAAATAACCGTCCTATGCAGAGGATGAAGAGATATAAATGGTATATAAGAATGTAGAGAGGGTAATTCAGTACGTAAGAGGTTATGATCTAATAGTGTTGGTGATTGGAGTGCGGTTGTACGGGAGAATGTAGAAGCAAGGCTAACGGGAGAATATGGGCTTGGTGGTAGGAATGTGAGAGAACAGAGTCTAAATGAGATCTGTAATAAATTTCAGCCAGTAACAGCTAATACTCTGTTCAAGAATCAGAAGAGGAGATGTACTTAGAAAAGCCAGGTAGATGCGGGAAGATTTCCTTAGACTACATCAAGGTCAGACAGGAATTCCGAAATCTGATACTGGAGTGTAAGGCGTACCCAGGAGCAGATATAGCCTAACGTCACACTGTAGCAGTGATAAAGTGTAGGCAGAAGTTTAAGAGATCAGTCAGGAAGAATCGCCACACAAAGAAAGGGAACACAGAATCCTTAAGGAATGACGAGATATGCTTCAAGTTCTCTAAGGCTACAGGTACAGCAATTAGGAATAGCTCAGTAGACATTGCAGTTGAAGACGAATGGACATCTCTAAAGAGGGCTATCAGAAAACTGCTAACAAAAACATAGATCAAAGAAGGTAGCTGCGAAGAAACCATTAGTATAAAAAGAAATATTTCTGCTGATAAAAGAAAGAAGGAGGAAATTCAGGAATACAGAAATAGAAGTCACGGAGGAACAAAATATAAGGAATGCCAGGGAAGGTAAGGCGAAATTGCTGAATGGAAAATGTGAAGAAATCGAAAAAGGAATGATTTTCTGAATGACTGAGTCAGCATATAGAAAATTTAAGACAAACTCCGCTGAAATTAAAATCAAAGACGGTAGCATTAAGTGTGAAACGGAAACTCCTCTATTAATTGTTGAGAAGAGAGTGGACAGGTGGAAAGAGTTCGTTGGAGGCCTCTGTGAGGGGAAGACTTGTCTGATAACGTGGTATCAGAAGAAACGGTAATCAATACACACTAGGACGCCAAAGAGACTGGTATAGGCATGATAATTCAAGTATAATGTAAACAGGCAGAATACGGCGCTGCGGGATAAGACAACAAGTGTCTCGTGCAGTTGTTTCATCGGTTACTGCTGCTACAATGGCAGGTTAGAAGGATTTAAGTGAGTTTGAACGTGGTGTTATAGTCGGTGCATGTGCGATGGGACACAGTATCTCCAAGGTAACGATGAAGTTGTAATTTTCCTGTACGATCATTTCACGACTGTACCATGAATATCAGGAATCCAGTAAAACATTAAATCTCCGACATCGCTGAGGTCGAAAATAATCATGCAAGAACGGGACCAACGACGACTGAAGAGAATTGTTCAGCGTGACGGAGGTGCAACCATTCAGCAAACTGCTGCTGACTTCAGTGCTAGACCAACAAGTGTCAGCGCGCGAACCATTCAGTGAAACATCTTGACACGAGTTTTCAAAGTCGAAGGTCCACTCGCGTACCCTTGATGACTGCATGACACACACCTTACCTGGAGCCATCAACGCCGACATTGGATGAATGGAAACATTTTGCTCGGTCGGACAAGTCTCATTTCAAATTGTACCTAGCGGATGGACGTGTACAGGTATGGAGACAACCTCATGTATCCATGGACACTGAATGTCGACAGCGAACTGTTCAAGCTGGTGGAGGCTCTGTAATGACGCGGAGTGTTTTCAATTTGATTGCGATGGGACCCTTGATACGTCTCAATACGACTCTGACAGGTGACACATACGTAAGCGTCCTCCCTGGTCATCTGCATCCATTTATGTCCATTGTGCATTCAGACGGACTTTGGCTATTCCAACAGCACAATGCGACACCATAAAAGTCCAGAACTACTACAGAGTGGCTCCAGGAACAATTTTCTGAGTCTAAACACTTCCGCTGGCTACCAACCACCTCAGAAATGAACATTATTGAGCGTATTTGGTGTGCCTTGCAACGTTCTATCCAGGAGAGATCTCCACCCCCTCATATTAGGATTTATCGATAGCGCTGCAGGATCCATGGTGTAATTTCCCTCCAGAACTACTTCAGACATCAGTCGAATCTATACAACGTGGTGTTCCGGTGCCTCTGCATGCTTGCCGGAGCACTACACGATATTAGGCAGGAGTACTAACTTCCTTGGTTGTTCAATGCAGAACTGGCAACGTAACAACCATTCACAAACGACTATTCACATAGGTGTGAAGAATATGAGTCTGGCGTAATAGCATCAGATTTTCGGAAAAACATCACCTAAACAATTCCGAAGATAGTAAGAGCCGATAAACGAAAGAATTACCTTACAATCACCTTAACAGGTTATGCATCCAAGTTGCTGACAAGAATGGAAAAGGAAATGAGGACGTGCTAGATGTCAATCAGTTTGTACGTTTGAGAGGTAAAAGCACCAGAGAGGCATATCGGATGCTGCTGCTGCTGATGGAAGCAAAAGGGAAGAAATATCAGAACACGTCCAAAGGACTCGTCGTCGTGGAAAAGAGCGTTCGACAGTGTCAAGGTGTGCACGATGTTCGAAATTCTGAGAAAGATGGGGTAAGCTATTGGAAATTACAGTAATATAGAACATGTGCAAGAGTCGAGAGGGAGCAATAAGTGTGCAAGACCAAGAACGAAGTTTTTGGATTGAGAAGGGGTAAGGCAGTTACGCAGTCTTTTGCTCCTATTGTTCTATCTGTACGTCTAAAAAGCAGTGACGGAAATGAAAGGAAGTTTCAAGGGTGGAATTAAAATTGAAGGTGAAAGTATATGAATGATGAAATTCGCTGGTGACATTGCTATTCTGAGTGAAAGTGAAGAGGAATTGCAGATCTGCTGGATGGAATGAACAGTCTAATCAGTACAAAATATTGATTGAAAGCAAATCGAAGAAAAATGAAAGCAATAGAAGCAATACAAATGACAACAGCGAGAAACTTAATATCAGGATTGAGCGTCACGAAGTAGATGAAGTTAAGGAATTCTGATACCTAGGCAGCAAGAAGCAATGACAAACGGAGCAAGGAGGGCATATGAAGCAGACTAGCACTGCCAAAAAGGGCATTCCTGGCCAAGAGAAATCTACTGGTATTAGATATAGGCCTTAATTCTGAAAAAAAAATGTATGGTAGTGGGAAACCGGAATAGAAGAGAATCTAAGCATTTGAGACGTGGTGCTACAGAAGAATGTTATAAATTAGGTGGAATGATAAGATGTACAACTATGACGTTCTCCACAGAATTTACGAGGAAGGAGTGTAGGGAATACACTGACAATAAGAAGGGACAGAATGATAGGGCATGTTTAAAACACCTTGGAGTAACTCCCATGGTACGAGATGGGTTTGTAGAGGAGGACAAAGATTACAATAGATAGTGCCAATAATTTAGGACTTAGGCTGTAAGTGGTACTCTGAGAGTTAACGTACTTGCCTACAAAGCTTCATCGCGGTGAAATTTCCGAATGCCGAAGCTCTTTAGAAAGTGGAGTGAAAATGACAATCTTACTTCACACGGTTACATCTTTCTTCAAAAAAGGGGAATTGAGCAGTTGCGATACGGAAAATACAGTGTATTGTGTTGCCCATACTGCCGCGTTCATATGACAGAAACAGTGTAATTCCGCTATATGCTTTTCAAAACATTGCGAGAAGTGTTATGATTATGTACACATATTTTGTAAGCCGATCGAATACGTTAAAAAACTGCTTCATTCTATTTAAGAAATTAAGGTCAATATTCACTTCAAAGAGTTGTAATATTGTAAAAAATGTATTCACAAATTCACACTGCATCAGTTATAGAAAGCCTTGTTTCTGCTCACAGAACTAATTGAAGTCATAGTTTAAACCCAGTATAAAATTGTTTTAGCAAAGGTGATCTGCAACTGTTAAAGTAATCATTGTGCTTGTTATTCTAGGAACAGGTGAAACAACACAGATCCCATTCCTGAATACCACAGGTGTATTCTGTTTGTAAGGTGACCTGCTGCATGAAAAATTTATATTACTGAATTGTTTATCAAATACATATTTTTCCGGAACGAAAAAGGCTGCTATCGTAGCACAAAAAAGAAGAAAATGGAGTATGTTCCGGGAAGAGTTAGGGAACTAGAATTCGACTTATATTTCAGCTTCCAATACAGTCAAATCAGAACATCTGAACATACGAGTGGCTTTTTTACTTTTTAGTGTACTAGCCAGGTCATGTAACGTGACGCATTGTGTCGAGGAAAGTAACATGATACGTGATGTCCTCTCTCTGGGAAAAAATCCATCCCCAGAAATTTTATCACCTCCCAGAAAATCTATTTATGTATTTACACGCATGCTATTAAGCCACAGGTATTATACATTTTTTTACTATGGCTGGGTATTCCTCCGGATTTTTGCTACACCGAGATCAGGAACTTTAGCTCATAAGTTGCAAGATGCAGGTGTGGCAATACCAGGCAGCTAATACAACTTACAGCGCTGATGAATAGGGTTAACTCGTAAAAAAGCTCGAATTTTATGTGAAGATATTTTGATCTGAATGTCCCCGAAGCTAACGGATCAAGTGAAAAGCTAGCCCTTTCTTTTCATCCATAATTCTGCCCAGGACATATTCGCCTTTTTTGTGCTACGAGAGGAGCATTTTTCAATCGGGTTCTCAACTTTACTGATATTTCGACTTTAGACCACCAGAGCTTGGTAACCCATGTACATATTTTCTTGACTCGGGCAGTGACTGATTCGGTATACCTGTAGCATATGTTATTGTCTTGTGTACCAAGTTGCTTGTATTGTGGCAACATATAAAGCTTTCACGAAGCAGCAGGACCATCAATAACTACATGTAATTGTCTAACGTCTTAGGAATTTGAACCGATTCCAACAGTTTCAGACATAGAAATGGCCCCCGTATAGAAACTCGCTATAAAGGTCTTTTTTGCACATAAATCCCATATGAAACTATATTTTTCTTTTCAATTTTATGGTATGAATGCATTCTTTGATTTACCTGAATCACTTTAAATAGGTTTCCCATTCAATTGAAGTAAGAATGAATTTTACGTTGTACATTTAACTCGACTTTCAGCTGTCGTACCTTGGCAGCGGATAAAAATTATTAGGTGAAAAAATTTCGTTTTGAATTATCCATTTATCTAGCTTAGTACAAAGTTGGAACCGATTCGTACAACTTTATAGCAGTCGTGCACTTCAAAAACCCCTCAGAGAAGCGTATTTGCTCATGAAATCCGACGGGTGCACATACAAATGGTGCCTTTAGCTGAGCATTCATTTCACGGGAAAACACTGACAAGAAGACGGGACAGGATGATAAGTCATATGTTAAGTCATTGGGTACTAACCACCACGGTACTACAAACAACGGTAGCTGGCAAATACTGCAGAAAACAGAGAGGTAAAAATAAGTCCGCCAAAAATGAGGTAGTAGAGTGCAAGTGCAACTCTGAAGGGAAGAGTTAGTGCACGGGAGGAATTCGTGGTGGGCCGTAGCAAACCAACCAGAGGACCGCCGACTCAAACGGGAAAAAAAGAGGAAAGAAAAGGTATAAACGAGGCATGATGTGACGAAACTACAAGTGATGAACATGATGGCAAGCTACGATGTTGAAATGTGTTCCATAATTTTTGACATTTGCGTAATTCTGAGGTTTCCATTTTTTATTTGCATGAATAGTACATGCTCACAAGTTTTGAATTCTGTGGCTGTAGCTGGTGTCGGTCTTTGAATCTCGTTATCTACCTGTCCTCTGGAGAAGCTGTGTTCTCTTTTTCTTCCCACCAGCAGCCATGCTAATTTTTAAACCTAGGCGCTGTTCTCACTGAGGCGATATAATGTGCAAAACGAAACGTAGTGCGAATCACGATACGGTGCAGAAGAAGCCAGCGTTAGAGTAATTTCATATCCACAGCTGTTGTCTCACAAAGTGAACTTGAAAAGTGTGATGCGCGGACGGTCCAGGAGGTTGATTTCTGAGAGGACGGTTTTTCGCGGAGCAGAATGAAACGCAAGTTAATGAACACAGACACTGGAATACATCGGTTATAACTTATTGTGTCGTAAACTAATAAGATGAATGCTATGGGTGGGACAGTGAAAAGACAGTTATGCCGACTGGTATGTTTTTGTCGCACGTGCCATAGAAACTCCTGAGGCCATGATGATGGAATTTCAGCAGTGACGCAAAGCGTAGGTACTACATCAAATATTTTAGTTCAACTTCTACATCTATACTTCGCAAGTCACCTTGCAGTGTGTAGCGGAAAATTCTTTGTATAACAGTGTTACTGGAGACTCCTGTTCCACTGGCATTTGGTTCACGGGAAAAACAATTTCAGGTAAACTTCCATGTGGGCTCCTAACACTCTATCATTATCTTGACGGTGTCTTCGCGAGATATGCGTAGGAGCTGGCAATGCATTTGTTGAATCTTCTGGGAACGTAATCTCTCTGTCTTTAACAGTACACCATACGGTGAAGCACAACGCCTCTCTTGCACTGTCTGCCACTGGAGTTGGCTGAACGTTTACGTCTGAACGCTTTCCGCCCAACGAGATGAATTAGTAACGAAACGTGCTGCTCTTTTTTGGATCTATTTCCTCGAACCTGTCTGGTATGGATCCCATACTGATGAGTAATATTTAAGTATTGGTCGAACGAGTATTCTGTAAGCTACGTCCTTCGTTTATGGACTACATTAACCCGGTGATTCTCCAACAGAATCTCAGTCTAGTATCTTACTCGTAACTAATTTCATGTGGTCATTCGACTTCAGATCGCTCAGTAAGCATACTTCCAGATATTTTATAAAAGGAATTTCTTCCAGTGATTATTCTGCAATAATGTAACCACACAAGAAACGGTCGTTCTCTCTATGTATTCGCAATAGTTTTCTACCGTCTCAACTCCTCTTTACCTATGTAACACTATAATACGGGAAAAGTCTCGTGGAACTTCCAACGTTATTTATCCTGTCATTTATGTTGATTGTTAAAATGACTGATTCTGAAACTCTCCGTTGGAGAACGCCTGAAATTACCTTTAAGTCTGAAGACTTCCCTTCTTTCAGAATGACCTGCTGCGTTCTGTTTGCTAGAAATTCTTCACTCCACTCACCCAGGTGGTCTGACATTCCGTACTCTCGTATGTAGTCCACTAGGTGGCAGAGAGTAACTGTGTCGAATACCTTCCGGATGTTACGGCACATGGCATCAACCTAGGCGACTATATATACTGCTTTCTGTACATCGTGTACTAACAGAGAGGGCTGGGTTTCACACGACCGTAGTTTTCGGATCCCATTTTGGTTCCTACACAGGAGATTTTCGATCTGCACCAGTGACATAATACGCCAGAGATTCTTATGCGTCTGTTTGACGACCCATCTTGAAAACAGGAATGGCCTGTGCTTTTTAAGGTTTCGTGCCATAAAGTGTAAAATAGGAACACGTATAGAGTCGCTTTGTTGTCCGTTCATCTATCTGTCTGTGTCTCTGTCTTCCCGTCGGTTAAGACCTCGTTTTCTCTTAAACAGCTTGGTGTGTCACATTCAAACTTACGTAACATACTAAGGTGCATGGTCCCTTGGCGGAGTACAGATTTTAAGCTTCTACGGCAATGGAATCGAAAGATATGGTCTTTTACGACACATAATTTAATATTCGAAAACTTATCAGAACTTGTAGGGTACTTCCCGTTAACCTTGAACCAGAGCACACGTAAACGGAGAATACCCTATCATTGTTAACTTGTAATTATATAGCACGAACAAACATTTTTTGTTAACTTTTATCCATTATTTATCAGCCCGTTTAGAAATTTCCCACTTGAACAGCTTGGCGAAGCAGCTAGAAAATTTTGTCACATACTAATGTCTGCTGTCCCATAGTGGCGCAAAAAATTTAGGCTTCTATGTCAATGATTTCAAAAGGTACAGCCATATGCGTTCTGATACTCGAAACCTCACTGTTCGAATTCTGAAGGTATTTCCCGTTGACGTAGAACAATGGAATTCGGCAATAAACGTGGTTTAACTGAACAAGTAAGTTAAAAAAATATGAAAATTGTTAAGTTATAACTGTAGCACACAAAAACAGCTTTGTCATTAGAACATAAATTACATTCACATCCGTCGATAGCGTAGTGGACAAACGTTACTACAAGTAAGCATTAAATGTGAGTTGTAGACATGTTTTAGTAATTAAATAAAATGTATTTTATTAAATCTTCTCTATCTACATACATAAACTGAAGTTCTCCGTCCGGTTCTTTTTCTCTGTGTGGACTAGACTCAGGAACTATTACGGATATTTTGAACTGGTTTTGGAATTTCCGGGATTGATATCATCAATATCGAAAGAAAAGGCAAAAATCGTTGAGCTTCTCTATTAGCAGGTAGGAGAACTATATATATATATATATATATATATATATATATATATATATATATATATACACTCAGTGCACAAGTCCTATATATATATATATATATATATACACTCAGTGCACAAGTCCTATGCGGACTTGGTCAATTTTTTTCCCAATCATCACGAGCACTTCACTCGTCTAGAGAAATACGGTGCACTGCTGGTAGAAGGGACGGAAATGGTATCCCGTGAGGTCCAGTGGACCTTCCGCTGCTGAACGATTTCAGATGTTTTCCTATCCCTCTGTCATTTATTTCGGTCTCTCTCATTTATCGTTCGTGCGACGATTTAAAGGAGGAAATACAGACCGATCCACCTCTGCGAAACAGTTGTGAGATATATCTGCAAACATGCGATTGTAGAAGAAAAGTAAAGGATAGTTACAGTATCGATGCACGTCAGTGGCGATGAGCTCACATTCCTCGCATTAAATGTAACAACATTTATGTATGTATGTATATTATACCACGACGCTGCTATTTTTTGAAGATTTATTCAAGAGCTGTACAGTTAGGCGATAAGCTTATTTCGGCTGCATTCCCATTTTCAAGTGATCTGCACATCTATCGCGCTTTTAGTATATGTAATTTTTACTTTGTAAATCAGATTGATCTTGCAACAGTGTCTTGAATACTTCCTTCCGTATTCATGTAGCGGTCAAATATTTGTACGTATTGCATTTCTATCGCAGATCGAGCTGGTTTCGTTTATATATGTTTTTTTCTCAACTGTAGAAGTTGATGCTGAGTAATTTTTGTTGGAATCATCGTTTTCTATAAATTTGACAGTTTTACTTGACGGAAGTCAATGATGTTGTATCGTTATATATCTATCTTTGTAATCTGAGGAATTGTGCGGAGGTAGCAGATTTTTTGTGTACTTTTGTATGAGTAGCCTTTCCTTATCATGTTATGTATTATCGTGTTCTAAGATTTCGACGAAATTTTCAATAAATTTTTATGCTTGGTTCAGTGTGTTCGTTTAGATTTTTGTCTGGGTATTTTTGTGTATTTGAGTATATTTGTATTTCCTCTAAAAGGGTCATTATTGGACCTTCAGGTATTATATGTAGGATTTTCTTTCCGTGATCGAACTGGTTTACGTTATGGCTTTCTGTTTTCAAATGGCGGAAAAATGTGGAGGGATTTGTGGCGCTCTTTCTGGGGTGTTCTCGGTATCTGATCAGCAAACTTCGTCATGTTAGGCTTATATAAAATTCTTCGTAGTAATTACAATTGGTTTTGCATACAATTCTGTACGTGTATGTTGGTGATTTTGTTTACTGGAATGGATTTGCGATTTTATGTCGTGTACGTTACACTAGGAAAAGCTCTGTGTAGTATTTTTTAACAATGAATTTAGTTTATCTGATATATTTTCTGAGCATGTTTGTTTTATATAACCAATTTTCACCTTTGTTCATGTTCCTCGTGTTACGTTTATGGTAGCATGAAATTGGGTATGTCTGTGATTTCTATATTTCTCCTATATTTGGTTGACTATATTTGGATTAGAATTGTTTTTTGCGCTATTTTCTGTAGAGCTGTTGTTGTAATGGCAGGTTATGTAATCTGTCAATAATTGTGCAACACAAATATATTTGTGCGTTTTTGGATGACATTAATTTGCATTAATAATATTAATTCTATAAGATAAATATATCTTTGATTTCTGTCAAGTAAAATAGCCACAATCATAGAAAACAAAAATTTCTACAAAAATTACTCAACAAGTAACATCGAAGCAACATCATCACTGTTGAGAAAAAATATATATGAAACAGAAACGGCGCTATTTTCACTGCAAATTCAATAAGCAGAAATATTTGACAACTACAACGACTACGACGAGATATGGAAGTAAGTATTACAAAAACCAATGAGGAATGTAACGTACAAGTTGAATATAGCTGTAGAGCGCTTGAAAACGGCAATGCAGCCGATATAAGCTTATCGACTAACGGAACAACTCTTGAATAACGTTTTAAAAATAGCAGCCTTATGGTATAACGTACATAAAATATCTTTACGAGATATGTACTGCGCTGCAAGCCGTGAGGAATAGTGAATGTAACTGGTGACATACTGACACAATAATAATTATAATATTTCTAGTTATGCTGCAGCAATTTTTGTGCTATTGTATTTACTGGAACGACTACCAATAGCACATCACTAGTAAAACAGAAATTACTGAGTAAGTTTATTGCGAACTGAGGACGACCAAGCTAAGGCGTAAAACCGAAGGCTATTAAGCCGTATAGTGGAAACGCACTAAGAGAAACAACGAGCTTCCCGTAACTGTTCAGCGAGATACACACGTGCAGTTCTAGAACATGCCCTCCATCTCTCTCTGACTGCCACCAATCATCGTGTGAGCTCGTCGGGGAGAGAACCGCCTCTCAGCAACGTCAAAGAGACGCTCCAGCTTCCGTACGACTGTAGCACTGCCGCACAAATGCACCACAGACATCAGCTGCGGAGACAGACCGTGGCTGCTGCTCGGATCGCATTAGTGCTGCCCACTAACGTGATGTAGCCACTCGCCCATATAGGCGGCGCTGATGATGGGTACAAAATACAGCACAAATCTGCCACCGTGAAGCACACTCGCCGTCGTCCGCCATCTCTGAAACGGAAACTAGTTTTCACTGATCTACCGACAATCCGCAATCGCTCATCGTATGCAAATGGGACAACACAGTCTGGATCGAGACATACCGTGATGGCCTCAATTTCTCTTTGACGGCAGGAGTTAAGCTGTAGAGCTGCTCTAGGCAATCTTCTGCTCTTGTAACTGACAGTTGTTGCTGTAATAGCCTATCACAAGCATTTAATATGCAAATGTACCCGACTCACCCAGGTTCGAGAGCATTATCCATCCGTTAACGGTAACGCAGTTTATTACCTTCTCCGAGTGAATGGGTCGTTAATACGAAGAGCAGTTGCTAATCGTTCAGCGCAGAATGCAGGACCTCATTAATTCCTGTTGTCCGTTCTCTTTACATTACGTCAAAAGGGAAGGAAGATAATAGTATACGCATTTGGCCACCAGTTTCGTTGTGTCAAACAAGAAAGCAAGTTTCACCTTTTTCTCTTTCCGTTCCTAGTTCAGTCACGCCACTACCTTTTCCTCCATCTTCCTCTAATTTTTTTTATCGCGTTTCTCTTTCTGCCCCCTCCCTGTATATTTCTATTGTTGTGTTTCTCATGGACGGGTATAAATATTGTTTTATTTTGTAATTGCATATGACATAGTAATTTCTAAATGGTAGATTCTGTTGTAGATGACTGATGCCACTAATCTTTACAAAATTAAATAAAAAGAAGTAAAGTTACTTCATTTAAGAGATTTTTATCTTGTGAAAATCACAAATTAAATTTTGGGTAGTATTTGAGGACGTACTACGCAGACTCTGCAAAGCCTGTGAAAACATTCATACCTCTGGTTACGTCTTTCTTAGACAGTATCATTTAAATATGAGTACTAGTAGATACGCCTACGGTCGTCACGTCCCGTTCATCATTATTTTCGTCGGCTTTAGTGTCATCCTGAACCCTTTCAGGGGTAAGATGGGCTATTAGTCTGACAGTGGAAGTCGAATAAGAAAGTACAGAGGTAGGGGTGTAAACGTGGAAGCGTCTGTGTAATGTGGAAACGTCTAGTATATGGCCTGCAGAGTGGTGCACTGTAGTGGGCAGCCAGAAATTGTTGCAATAGTTGCTATTTTTCACGGTAGAGGGTAAGAAGTCAGTTGAGCAATAGACGCCGTCACAGTGATGCAATTTACGTTCGCACATTTTCTAAACCTTTTTCGAGGTATATTGTGCTATTATATTTATCTATATACTTTGTAGTTATTTTTCTTTACGTCTGATAACTTATAAAGGGAGGTGCATAGAAGGTTTTAGCAGTCCTTTGTCAACCTTAAATGGATAGTTTCTTAATGTAATCTACCGAAATTTAAAATGGTCATTATGTAGGTAATGTGGAAGCATACATACGATGGCATTGTGGAAACGTTTCCACAATACCACCATCAAATACTTTACTTCTAATACGTTCTGCGCCTGTTTCTAGATGCCACGAAAGCTAACTGATCGGAAACCAAGAGCTATTGTGAAGAAGTAAGATACTGAAAACATGATTAAGGCTATAACAGCCTCAAGGGAAAGCTGGTGGGGTTAAGAAGAGCAGTAAAAGCTTTCAGTGTACCTCAGACGACACTTCAAAGGTTTGTACATAGTGATGTGTCACCTGAAGAATGTGTTTCTTTGAGACTTGGACGTAAGCTTGTACTACCTAATGCTATTGAGAAACAGTTGGTGCAGTATCTCATTGAACTGGATAAAACAGAAGGTCAACATCGTTGTCAAATGCCTCATCAAATACGTGGCTGTCTCCACAAAATATCATGTCAGTCCCTTCTCTAAAGAGGACGGTTTCCAACAGAGGACGTAAACTAGGTTCTTCAGCTGTTTTGACATCTTCGCCTTATAAAACACGCTTTGAAGACTCATTACTGAAGGGTAAACAGAAGCTTCCTAAGGCACCTGACCAAAGCAAGAAAAACGAGGAGCTCCTCCTAGAAAACCGTGCAAAAACGGGTTGAGATATCTGAGGGTTCAGGCGAAGAGCCCAATGCACCAACTGTCTCTTCAGGCAAGTAACATTAGGATCTCGCAGTTGGGGAAGAAAAACGTGCTGAAGAAGATGCAATCTGTATTTTTTGTGAAGGTGCATTTTCCAAAGACATTTGGGGAGAATTGTGGATTAAGTGTGTAGTGTGTGCGGAGTGGAATCACTCTTTGGATGCCGGAAATGAAGGAGATATTTACATACCCGATTTTTGCAAGTGAACTTCGCTTACGAAGCATTTATCTAACACAGTTGCGTTTCAAAACATTTCTTTATAATTTAAATTTGATATAAAATAAAATAGTTTCTAACATTTTCAATAGTTTTCGTTTGAAGTAGTTAGTTTCCCAAAATTTTAAGGCGTTTCCACATTACCCGCACTTCTTGAAAAATTTGTGAGTTGTTGTGCAAGCAGAAAATGTTTTTCAATTTTTAACGTATTTAGTTTTTGTGTTTCATAATATTACATTCAGTGCTAAAACATTATGAATTAGCTTTGGCTAATTTTTGAAGCTGAAAGAGAAGTAAACATTTCTTTTATACAGCAAAAACAAACTGGGTTTCCACATTCACACCCCTACCTCTACTATTTTCAGTGAAGAGTCAACAATGTTTACGGCAGGCAGCTGCTTCGTTTGACGAAGATGCGACCACAGGGTGTGACACGGACTCATAAAAGTTATTTATTGCTGAAGTTCAAACCAAACCATGTTTAATAACAAGACGACAAGACGTGGTTATGTCAGATTCATTTTACTTTTATACAAAATGAGGAAGTTAGGACAAGCCACATCAGACGTATCCACACTCAATAAATGCATCGATGTGCAGTTTTTCCCAAGTCATAACGAAAAAAGGGCGGAGTATGTCATGACGTCCAGGCAGTTCTTACAGTTTACGGTCACTGAAATATTACATCAACTTTTCTTTTTTCTGTGTCTTCCAATACCTGCTGCAACAGGATATCTAAAAAGAGGCACTCCCCATCGCATCTCACTAATATTTTTTGATGAAATGGCCCAGTTGGATAGTCTGTCAAAACCTGAACGCAGATCAGTTATGCAAACAGGAAGAAGGTGTACTGAACTGTGAAAAAGGAAGCAAAATCTAACCGCCCAAGTTCAAGATGTACAACATCGAGCGAGCAAGATGAATCGTGGCGTCGTGGCTGTGTGGTTACGGTGTTGCACATCATAGCGGGAGATCCGTGTCCAAACCTTCCGAGTGTCTTCTTTTTCACAAAATTATGAGCTATCCGTCCGGTCATTGACGTGTGTATTCTCCTTCTCTAGTCTTGGCAATAGTCATACTATACACTGGTTACAAAATACGAGTCATGTGACAAGAATATATTGCCGTCGCAGTTAAATGTGATGAACAGCAAGAGCAGGCGAGATGCGGCATAAACCTCTCACAGAAATAAAAACAACAAATGAACGGGTGTGAACTATTTTGCAAATGAAGTAACGCTAGAGTCAGAACTTCCAAAACGGAACGCCAGAATCATAGGACGTGGTACTTGTGACGAAGAAATAGATGGTGCGTAGGCCGGGAGGTCCCATTCTTACACCTTTCTGTTGGAAACGAACGGTACACCACGACACAGACACACATTTGAATATAGCAGACACGTTAGTGACCTGAGGGACAGTTCATAATTTTGTTAGAAAATATGTACATATATGGAGCATGAGAGAGATTTGAACCCAGATCTCCCTCTTCACACTCCAACAACGTGATAACATAACCACACGCCATTGCTATTCAATTTCGCTCTTGAGCTTGGGTTATTCACTGTTTCGAATTTGCTTGTTTTTTCACAGTTCATTACACCTTCTTCCTATATTCTTCCTTTATCTGTGTTGAGCTTTTGACAGGCTATCGATTGGGCCATCTTACCACTAAACCTGACGAGGGTGCGATGGGGAGTTCCCTTGTAAGAACTCGACATACTTGAGTGTATAAAGTTTCCCACCAACAAAACAGAGTCTTGAAAAACACGTACCAAACGTTGACAGACCAATAGCGTTGTATTTATCCATTTCTTTGGGTCAGCGTGGGGTTTCAATTTTCGATTAGTGTATATTGAGAATAATGACTTGCACATGGCTTGTAAACGATGCTTCTCCCTGAAACAAAATTTTACTTAAATATGTTGTGTCACTTTGCAATTTTAGTAGATAACATTCGGAAAACCGTAATAATTTTTCAAATAACTGCCGTGACGCTGTAAATGAAGCAAAATGTGGAGAGGATGAAATGAGATGATTGATATCTCTCTCCCAGGCTGCCTCTTAGTGACATTTGTATTGAGTGTTACAGCCGCTAAAGTGTTTGGTCTACCTTTTTGGTCAGCAGCTCTTCTGCTTTCTTGGTATATTTTATTCACCACACTTCCATTGTCTAGAACTTGTGTGTAATGGTCACAAAGACTAGTCGTGAGTGGTTGGTACAATCTGGATACTCTTGAGCATGCAACCGCAGTGCTGCTCTGATAGTTTGGAGACATGCACCATAAACATATTCATTTGTTCGGCTGTCGTATACATTGTGAAAGTACTAATATCTTCACGAGCAGGTTATTGGACTGCTAAAACAACAAAACACAGAGCGACGGGCTTAAACGCGTAGGCAAAAACAAGAATCACACGTGAGTTACGAATTTGTTCACGTTTGGTATAATAGGGCAGACGTTTGTGGAACCTCTCCTAATGAAGGCGGGACATTGGGTTGCGGGGCTGTTATCCTGGTACTATTTGATCAAATCCAATCATGTTATGTTACTGAAGTTCTCTTACATCCTTCTTTCGAATGCCACAGAAAAAACTGGATAGTTCCAATAGAAAGAAAAAAATCTGTGTCGTATTTCGTGGGATATTGCAGTACTGGAGAATGATGAGACACATTCACTAAGGATGGGTATAACGAGATCACGAACATCATATTAGACAATTCAGTTGAAAAAGAATGGATATCTCGAACAAGAACAGTTAAATATGTTGGACAGGCAGACGCAGTTGCAAGGAACGAGTGACGTAATGCCTATGTAAGCGAGTGATTTGGCCACCTAGAGGTAGTATAAGGGGGGGGGGGGGGAGAATTTTTCAGGGCGAGCCCCGGCAGCTCTGGCTAGGTGACCGATATGGGGGAGACCAGGTACAGTGGCAAGCAGCTTCACTAGAAAGGGTAGATCACAAAGCCATGGTAGCTGTTGGTAATGTGACGTTAGTGCAGATGCGCCACAAATGGTGGAGTGTCCGTCAAGGTGGAAGACGGCTTCTTGCAGCTTTTTGAGAATCTATAACAATTTGTAGTCAAGTATGAAAGCTAATCTGAATGCATTTACAATCTCAGAAAAATGTGGTGCAGACAATGAAACAATAACATTTTCCATATCTTTAATACCTCAGAAGTTAATATTTCAATGGCGAAAAATTTTCACAACTAAACTTTGAACTGACAACTTTTAAATACTTCCTATAATTTTAACAAATAATATTTCAGATGATGGTATTGGAGTATAGTTGTTATCTCACAAAGCCACGTACCTGTATTTATTTTATTTATTGAGTTACGATGCCTTGCACATATTTCTTATTACACACATGTTTGTCACAACATTCCACTCTACACAACTGCATTTCTTCTTGACATACTTGTGTAGCTATTTAACGAACTTTACTATTTTGCCAGGGACTTTATTTAAACGTTGATTGCAAGTGCTTTTAAAAACTGTGTTAATTTCTAAGCGGTTAATCATGTGTCTTAGCATATAGAGAACTATACGATGCTTGTCAAGCAGGTATACATAATTGTTTAAACGATATTTCATGGCAGTTCGTTTTCATATAATGTGAGCCCACTTGCGCTAGAATAACATCTTATTTATTAATTAACAAAAACTTTGTTTGTAATACTTGTGAATGATCTAAGTATTAGTGAATACTTATAACATTCTTTTATTTAAATGTTGTGGGGATATATTAGTTAGTCCAGGAAGTGTTCAAATTGGGTCAAATCACATCTGTAGAACTTAAAAGCAATGATTTTTGGTGGGGACTGCAGATAGCAGCGGAACACTTCGAGAGTCAAGTGGAGACTTCGACTTTTCGAATGAACAGCTCAATGGAGCGATTATGGGCACTTTTGCATTTGTACTTAAAGAAGGCAAACCTGCCTATGGTAACGAGTGGCATTCAATCGTGTGGTGATTGATTCTTGGCAGCAACGGGAACTACAAGTCTCTAACTTTTGAAAGGACTCTGTACTAGGTCTGAATGTGCTCTGGAGAGCTCTAACGATTTCCGCTGGCTTTACAGAACTGAGGAAAGACAGGTATGAGCTTCTATTCATCAGATTGCCAGTATTAATCCCTAAATAATTACATTGTACTCTGAACTGTTTTGAGCTGGTTAATATTTTGTGTATTATGATTATAAAATGGGCTCTGTTTTCACGTATCTTTGAAGACTTTTTAGTTTGGGGATTTTGCTATAATTCTCATAACGTTATCAACTTAACTCTGCTGCAATTGATAGGAGTATTTTCTGTCCCTATATTAACTGAATATCATAGGATCACTTCCGGTTCATTTTAGATGTCCTGTCTGGAGTAAACATTGTTCAACTTAATTCTTTGTCGTCTACACCAGTTACAGACATTACAATATAACACTTGTTACTAAATTATTCATTTTACTTTTATTTTGTGTTTCTCTAGATTTCAATATCTGGCAATTCTAGCCAGTTCATAGAGTAATTGATTGTAGCAGCACTGCTGCAGGTCATTATTTGCGGAAAATTAGCTGCAGTCGTGAAAACAAACATATGCGACTCGCCCCTATCACCATGTCGACCTGTTCTTTTTAAACAGAGTCGTGTGTAGCCCAGGTAATTGACGTACAAGTAACGATTGATAAAAACGTAGCTGGTTTGGTCGTAAGTGATGGTGTTTAGAAAAGCAACTCCCCTAGTGGTAACTGGTAGCTACAGTCGCACTTGGCATTTTCTCGTCCAGGATGTAAATCAAATCCCTTTACGGTTCCAAATAAACTTGTAATATATTACGATATTTGTTATCCAGGTCCGAAAAATCTATTGCATGATAGGCAGTATGCCCAGGGTCTCTGAGTATAAGAATTTACAGCCGTTGGCCTCGTAAGAATCGCTGGCAAAAGTTAGGTGTGGAAAAGTAAGTATTCCAAGAAAGAAGGCTATGCAGACTTCCAGTATGCAGCGGCCCGCAGTAGCGGAGACTTCCATGGCAACACGAGCGCCAATGGTGTCCATGGCAACGCAGGCTAGCGGTAGCGACTTGGAGTTCTTTAGCGGCGGCATCGGTAACAGCCACACAAAAAAAGCACCCAGCATGACCGATAGCTTAAGTAGATGCACCGGTAGCGTTAATTTGTGTGAATCTTCAGGGCCATCGGTAGTAATGGAGTCTATAACGAATGAACAACCACAATGTATTAGTGGTTCAGATAACACTAGTGCACCAGTTAGTCCAAACTCCGAATGCGGTAGTGTCGAAATAGAACTTATTGATGGGGTAGGTAGTCCTAAATCAGCGAATGGAAGCAACTTTCCAGACAATTCATTGTCATAACGAATGTAATTTTTTATATAATAATACCTTCAGCTGCTGACGGGTGTTGATATATATCAATGGGGACAGGTCAAAATGTGTTCCCCGACTCCTATTCTCAACTTATATTTTCACACACTACATTCCTAGTGTCCCTACCCAATACACTCATTACTCGTGGAAGACATTCTTATCAAGTCCTGTAAAGGTTCGGGTAATATGTATGCATCTGCACAGAAGAAGAAGGTCACGGCCGGTATTGCCAGAACTATATATGGTGTCGGTTCTTTCGGACATGTCCGAAAGGACAGGCACCATATCCATATAAGTATATAGTTCTGGCAACACCGGCAAAGACTTCCTCCTTCTGAGCGGATGTACACAAATTGCACGAACTCTTACAGAACTTGGTAAGAATGACTTCCACGAATAATGAGTGGGTTGCGTAGGGACACGACGAATGTAGTGTGTGAATATATAAGGTGAGAATGTGGGTCTCGCGGGAGACGTGTGCGGTGTAATCCCTGAACTCGCACAACCTTCTGTTCCATCGGTGGCTCAAATGGATAGAGCGTCTGACATATAAACGGGAGATCCCGGGATCGAATCGCGGTCGAGGCACATATTTTCATATTTTCAACAGTCCCAGTTGATATATGTCAACGAGCGTCAACAGTTGAAACTATTGATATATAATTATAATTTCGTTCTAGACGGCTGCAGATCTTGCCCGTAAGAAGAGACACCATATCGATATAAATGTAGTGTAAGTATTTGCTGACATACCGTGTAGTATAGAGTACAAAGACATGCAGTGTAGTATAGAGTACAAAAATGGAATAGGGAAATACTAATATCAACTCAAATACTGAAAATGCAAAATCTGAGGTGCAAAAATTAAATCAGATGTTGAAGGGCCTATTGATACAAAATTAAAAGCTATAATGGTAGACATGAGGATAATTTTTACGGATGTTGGCCTGCTAAATACCAGAGTTAATGCAGAAGATAAAGATTTCGGCGGAACAGTTGGGAAAGATCCAGAACGAGCTGGTCGGTGAAATTAAGAACTATGTGCTAAGGCAAAATGCACTTGGGAAAGTAACCACTAAATCTGTTAACATTATGTCAAGTACAATAGTAGAACGTGAAGAGTAAGTGCTTAAAAGTAGAGAAAAGTTTGACTGAAAATTAAGTAAAGGAACTGTGCAGCATGAACTGCTGATAAAAGACATGAGGGCCTAATTAAATTCTTTAGCAATGAATAAGGCAAGTACTGTGTTTGCTATTCCAGGACTTGGTTGAGGAACGAGAAAGTGTTTTACAAATGATGGAAAACACCACACATTTCATTTTCTTGCTGCATTTAGGGATGGTTTTCTGAGAGGAATGTCGGAAGAGGCCAAAATTAAGTCCTCTTAAGGACTTCTTAAGGGCAGTGGACAGTCATGAGCAGATTTGATGAGATCTTCATTTACCACCCATCAAGTGTTGGAGAGTCGTTTTCTGAAGAAGTTCAGGAGCGAACAGAGACAAACACGACTATAGAATAAGTTCCTAAACGGACAAGTTTCAGACACGGAATTGGGTCCATAGGGAATTGTGTGCGATAACTGGTAAAGGTGACGCAAATAAATCGTCCGCTTTGAGTGTTGACAGAGATTACAATGCTCAAAATACGACTACCGGATATCTTACAATGGGATCTTTTCCACAGTCTGACATATTCCAATGACGAGTTTTTAGATTTTATGGAGAAACTTCAACAGGCTTTGAAAATGAAGAACACTAGGCAGGGAAGTGTGTACCAGAGCAGGAATTATAATAGTCACCATTGTCACTACAGTTATAAGAATAATTTACAATGGCGAAACAGAAATAGGAATTCTCACAGCGTAAATTAAAATCGGGAACGAACATCTGAGTGGCAGGAGCCTTATGAAATGCAGCACCAGATTAAGAGCTTGAGAAACTAGAGATCGCTGCATCTCAAGTCCGGAGGTGTCGAAATAAACCAGCGTTGAAAAGGGCATGATGTTTTAAAAATTCTCTGTGTGTAGAAAATTCGGCAAACAAACTAACAATGATGGAGATGGAAGTTATAAGAAATAAAAATAAAATGAGGAAGAACTTTAAAGGGGGAAGCCATAAAGAGGAAGCAAGATATGTTGCTAAATGTTTAGAGATATTCGATAATGATGATATGGGGCTGAAAAATTTATTTACTGAAAGAGAAGTGAATGATGGAATGTATTTGTATAATTACTTTCTTTTATCCCGCCAATTACCACAAAACTTTAAGTCCTTGTACTATCGGTTTTTCACGGCAATAGCTATATTAAGGACTGTGTTACAACATGTCCTAATATAATATAGCCATAGTCACACCACCATAAGATGTCACTATGGCCAAATTGAATGGGATATGTTCTAAACCAGATATGAAGATGCTCTTTCCTGATGGAAATTGATAGTCTGAGTCTCAAAAGTCGTGTGATCATTGAAGGAAGGAGAGTATTATACACTTCCTGGATTACTGTCTAAATATGTGACCATGTCTCAACTTTTCAGTGTGCGTTTGATGGAAAACTCTGTGATCAGAAGAAAGCTTGAGGTGGCTCTAAATCTGGTGGAGGTAGAATGTATGACGAATTGTAATGACTCGTTAGTCAGTAGTAACAGTTACAGTAATGTAGGGGAAAGTAATGTACATGTTTTGTATCGAAAGAAGTAGATGAAGCTATCTGTGGAGGCGATGGAGCTGAAGTATCGTAACCTCAGAGTCATATATATTATAATTGTTATACAATATCTAGGAACATAATCATGTAATACACAGCTGTACTTATTGTATGATGACTGTAGGTTTTGATCACATTATGGCTATCCTCAGTCCATAGGAGACGTATTTGCTATGCATTCGTCTATCACAATAACTAATGATTCTCGAAATTTTGATATAACATGCGATAACACATAATGTATTTCTATTTTACCACTGTAAACTTCAGCGTACGCGCCACAACGTTGCTAACTTGCCTGCTGCTACAACTGAAACAGTCCTTATTGTCAGATAACATTACATACTTATGGTATTATATGCTATACCAAAATGGAGAATTTAAGCAATGATTATCACAGTTGTAGAATGCACACTCGAATACGCCTTGTACGCCATGATGATGTGCAGTATCTAATCGAAATCGGTAGCCACATTAGAAATCAGTACAGCTGTGTATTTCAGCTTCTAACCTTAATGAAAGCTGAAACTTCATGGTAGATTAAACTGTGTCCCGGACCGAGACTCGTACTCGGGACCTTTCTCTTTCGCGGGCAAGGGCTGTAACATCTGAGCTACCCAAGCACGACTCACGCTCCGTCCTCACAGCTGTACTTCTGCCAGTACCTGGTCTCCTACCTTCCCGAGTCCGAGTCTCGGTCGGGCACATAGCTTTGAATCTGCCGGGAAGTCATGTCAGCGCACACTTCGCTGCAGAATGAAAGCTATTCCTGTTATTCGACAGAAAGTAAATTCCACTCCCATGACGCTCGAGAAGAAAAACGTGTTACCTCGAAGCAAAGTTTGCTAGGAACCTATTTAAATACCACACATTGGTCGTGTCTAGTTGGACTCCGGCTTAAATCGTGTGTTGCAATATAATTTGGCCGACACTGGCGCAGTGGGCGGCTGCAGATGAAGCGGGCTTCCAGCCGTTTCTCACGTCGGTCGCCTGCGCAGCGTGCGGGGCTGCCTGCCCGCAATGCAGGGCCCCTCACAGCCACACCACTGCGCCACACACTGACCGGCTGGCTGGCAGCGTGCGCCGCTATCGCAGGCGCAGGGCTGGTCGTTCATCTCTCGACGACTCGCGCCACCACAAAGGCTGACGACCAAATATTTCTTTCGACCGCCGCATCTATCTGCCGGCACTCCGCGGCGCCATCGCGTTATCGCGAGGCTGCTGCTCTCCCCTCCCTCCTTTGCGAGGGCGGTGGCTCGCTACAGTCGTGCGGGAACCTAAGCAGAGAGACGACCTTGCCAAGACAGAGACATGCGGCAAGCACGACTTCAGCATTTCCGGTCAACCTTCAACTGCTAGCTGCTGTCAGATTCCTCTCCCACGTTCCTACTTTGTTTCTACTTTTCCCCATTACCATTCTCCATTTTTACTTGCATCTTTCTCTCAGACTCCCTCATACCTTTTTTCTTTATTGTTACTTCACTCCCTACGCCCCATATGGAGTGGGGGGGGGGGGGCGTGAGCTGTCAGCTCTTCAGCCAAGAGTTCATAGAAAGGCACAAAAGGTGATAAAAGAATAAAAATATGAGGACTGTTTACATTTTAAGTTAAGAATTAGTGACCAACAGCTAAAAGGACGAAGAATATACATAATTTGAAACACAGTTGCGATGAGGTGAAATTCTACTGTGAAAAACCACTGAAGCACTGCACTTACATTTAATACCTGAAGGACTTCCACAGTGTGAAAAAGTGTTCGGGGAGGAGCGAATATGTTCCACAGGGGAGGGGGGGAGGATGTGTGGCTAAGCAGATATTGGTCTGTTAGGAGGGGAAACTATGGAAATGATAGGTAGGGGATGAAGCAGATACTGGGAAGGACACAAGGTGAGGAGGAGCAATGGCATATGAGAGGGCAGTGGCACAAGAAGAAAGGTATATGGGTGGGTGTAAATGGAAAAGGATAGAGGAACTCTGATGTGAACTGGTGTAGGTGGAGAAGGATTTAAGTTGGTAGAAGGGGTAAATATAAGGATGGATTTCACTGGGAAAGGGACTTGGTTTAAGTTGCGTTCTGATAGGGTATGGAGTGTGTGGAGGTTGGTGATCAGAGGGAGGACAATGGGCTTATTGGAAACTAGTTAGCGGACAGAGTAGGAGACGCATAGGTGTTCAAAGTGAGTGAGGATGGGTGGGAATTTGATGAAATGATAGAGGGTCTGGTTGGGGGAAGCGAGACGGGTTGCTTGACGTTGGAGGATTTGGAGAGATTTATAGAATTTCCGTGGGGCAGAGATCCGTGCTATATTTTCATAACAAATGATGGGTCAGATGAGGGTTTTGCAGGTGTGGAGCATAATTTATGGATCTAAATTTGGCCTAATACTAGCTTTAGTAGCTTTAGTTTATTGTGCGCTGCCTTTTGGGTAGTTAATAGGTGGCGGTTACTCATTATATGCCGGTCGAGGGTTAGTCCAAGATATTTTAGGGCAATAGCTGTGGAGGACGGCTGTAAAAAGTAAGATAGAAGCCATTCCATCGTGCTCCCATCCTCTCTCTCTCTCTCTCTCTCTCTCTCTCTCTCTCTCTCTCTCTCTCTCCACCTTCGAACTCTCTTCATCCTCTTTTCAGATCTCTCTTGCATCAACACTTTTTACAAACCTATCTTCATAGAGCGTAAGGGGATGAGACAAAAATTGGCTAATAATTGCAAACGCCCTATCTCGCGGAATAATGCAAGGAAAGAGACAAAAGTTGACACACTCGCCTAAAATCAAATGTGATTTTATTGAAAGCAAAAACAAGTGCAAAATCTGGCCAAAAAATGGCGCTAGACAGCAACACCTCAGTGAACCCATATGAGAAACTGTACATATAATAAAACTGTAAGTAGTTGATGTCTGTATCAAGGAATATTTAAGAGAACTTAGTAAGAGGGATCTTTATAATAGCAACAGAAACCAAAAGAATTAATTTTACAATTTTTGTTTATTTCTTTATCTGTCAGGGTGTTTGTACGTCCCTGTTACAAGAAAATCGATGTGGTTTCCACAGCTGTATTGTTCGAGGCCTACCTTAAAATCTGCTACATATTTCACCTTGATGAGCCGCCTAGAAGCCGAATTATCTACACATGTAAAGTGTTTTCTTTAACTGCGTTATTACGAGGAAATCGGAATTAGTGGAAGATACAGGGCAACTGTCTTAGAAACCTTTCTAAAAATAATTTTACCATAACCAAATTTTTATTGAAGTGTGAGTTGCTTATCGAATTGAGTAAAATTGGTAAAACTTTTCTATGTGGATCAACTCAGCTCCGTGTGAGGATCATTTCATTACATTGGAAGAAAAAATCGGGATGGCAAAAGTTCTATAAAACTAAACTAAATAAACCGGGATTGCAATGATAATATCCGTAAAAAGTAGTAATTTGGAATGATTCATCACAGTAATAATAATTTTGACAGTTAAATCCAGATATCAATTGATATTCTTGACTTCATTTTTGAGTAGGTGTAACTGTTATAGTTGATCCGATTGTCGTATTACCATTGATAAGTTTGTTCAGTTGGTACCACAAATCTCTTATCGTCGATAAGGTTTTAGAGGTGACACTAGTAATCACTTTCGGCATTTTTTCAGGTGCTTTCATCGTCTCTTATCAATATAAGCGAAGTGATACGATTGTTGTGATTCATATCAGTGTCTCCGTTCATGTAACTTCTTCATTTTTGAATTCATTCTGCAATTAGTCTAACTATTATCGTTGATAAGTTTACGGAACAGTAATAATGCCTACTTGAAAACGGTGTAACCTTTCTTCTTTTTCTGCTGAAGCCACACGAACGCGAATGAAAAGATTAGCAGAAAGTGAGCCAGAGCGCGAAGAGTGTTTAGAATCGCTGTGTTCTAGAATTGCATCTTCTCGACCTGACGCAAGTTCGAGACCCACGCGGGCAAAGTCATGTGCGAAGGCTGGTCGTATATAAAAGGAACTATAGTGAGAGAAGGAGTCAGATCATCCCTAGACTGGGTGAGGAACACCTGCTGGAAGGTACGACTTTCACGCAAGATGGTGCTTCACCCCATACTGCTACACATGTGAAAGGTCTCTCGTGCATGTTGTTCGATGAAGATCACGTGCTGAGCCGCCACAATCGCCATGCTTGGCCTCCCAGGTCCCCAACCTCAATCCGTGTGATTATTGGTTGTTTGGTTGCCTGAAGTCGCAAGTCTACTGCGATCGCCCAACCTGATTAAGCGATACTAAAGAACAACATCCGACGGAAAATTCCCACGATATCCTGCACAGCGTTAATCACAACATCGTCCCTCGACTACATTTGGAGCACTTGTGGAACAGAACATCACCTCCGCTAAACTCAGTTCTTAAGGTAATTATTGTATTTGTACTATATGAAGCGTGATTTGTTAGTCATTTTGTGCACTTCTTTTGGTTTCAGTAATATCACATATCATTTCAAGAAATTGTGTCGATTTTTACCTCTCTACCTACATTAACCCGTGGAGTACTGAATTCGTCAAATGCTAACGGACTTTTGTGTCACCCTGTACTTGCCATAAATCTCAGGCACCATGCTAGAAGGTATATTTCTCGTCGTAACATTCATTCAACGTTTAGGTTAATTAAGCTGTTCTGGTGCCAGTTGCTTCCTCCCTCTTGCAGGTGGCACAACGAATCAGAAATAAAATAGGCCTAAGTTTGAAATGCAGTGCTAGTTTGAGCATGTGTCTATATGATATTTCGAAACAGATATCGAAGTGGATCATGATGTCAACGTCAGTTCATTTTATTTATCAACACTACGGCTGAAATCGGTGTCTTTTTATTACAGCATCAGTATCTCTTTAACTACTAAATTTATATCTTGATACTGCAAGGGTACATTTTCTTAGACTCTTGAAACGAAAATATATCGCTATTTTTGAAAACATTACTGGAGACATAAGTGATCCAAATATGATATCACAAAACACATTTATTGGACGGTAACCGGTCTATATGATATTTCGAAACAGATATCGAAGTGGATCATGATGTCAACGTCAGTTCATTTTATTTATCAACACTACGGCTGAAATCGGTGTCTTTTTATTACAGCATCAGTATCTCTTTAACTACTAAATTTATATCTTGATACTGCAAGGGTACATTTTCTTAGACTCTTGAAACGAAAATATATCGCTATTTTTGAAAACATTACTGGAGACATAAGTGATCCAAATATGATATCACAAAACACATTTATTGGACGGTAACCGGTTTTAATCATCAAATGATTATCTTCAGATCTACAGCCGTTTTGTTGGACAATGAATGTGCATGGAGCACGAACCTCTGAATGACGACATTTGAGCTCGACAAAAGTGTCACACACATAAATAGTAACAGCTCGATAATGTTTGTGAGTTACCAACAGGGTGATGTATTTTAATTTTGCATCTAACAATGAAAGCCATGATATGTTTTAAATATACAGTGTTCAGTTGCATTAATGTGACCATCTATATAAAGCCTTGTTAACTACGTTTTGCAGCGTAGATCACTGAGAGACATGCATGAAGAGAGTCAGTGAGGTACGGGAAATACCGACAGGGATGTGAATCAATGTTGACTCCAGTGCCGTGGGCAGCTTCACGAGGCTCCGCGGTTGTGGGTCCACGGTACGAACTCCCCGATCGAGACTGGACGATCTAGATTTTGAGTTCACGCCCGGTTATATGGTTGTCAGGGGGGTACGGTAAACCCATCCTGCTGCTGTTGTAACACTGCAAGCTGTGTCACGGGTTGCATTGTCCTGCCATCGTGCTGTGTAAAACCAAACTGGATGTAGAGTGGGCATGATCCACAAGGATAGATGCTTACTTGTATTGATAAAGTGCGACTTCCAGGAGGACGACTCATTCAAGGAATGCCCTCCAGCCTGGACCCTTCGGACGATTGTTGTAGGGAGTTTGCTTTTAGTTCCATGGCATACACACTGTGGCCATTTGTTCGATGGAGTGTAAACGTGATTCACATGAAAAAGCTACTTGTTGCCTCTCAGTGGTTGTCCAATTGCAGTAATGGCAAGGAAATTCCAGCCTTCGCTGCCGGGTTGTTGGGGATACACTACTGACAGCCCCTCGGTTCATCTGGACAGCCTCTTCAACAGCTGTACGTCCGTGTGCATGTACACCTCCTCAGCCGAAGTTCATCACTGTCGTATATGGCCTTTAGTGCACCACCTTCGCCTCAGTGACGGTTTTGGACAGCATCATTTGCCATGCATGGTATATTTTAATGACGGCGGCATATGAACGGTTTACAAACGCAGCTGTTTCGGAAGTGATTCCACTCTTGGTCCGAAAGTCAACGGTCATGCCCTTTTGGACGTCAGAAATAGCGCTCCGTTTCCGCATTACAATAGCAACTGCAGTGTTTTTCGTGTCTCCCAACACGCTCTATACACTGTCCACAGCTAATGCTGCTACCCGCCGTCTGTTACTGATTATTGCACATTGACGTCGGACATAAGCGATGGCCACATTAATGTGACTGTACCGTGTACGTCGTTGTGTGTTATGCCATGTCACAATAGAGTACACAGAGAGAGTGCATTGCCGTCAACAACGGGTCGTTAAAGTTCAAAGTGCAAGTGAAAGGTGTTCATTGTCACATACAGTAATGTAGAGTAGCTAGAATTCTCCGACGTGACTGAGGGCGCAATTTTCCGCATGGCAAAGCTGTATAACGTTGTAATTATCATGGTAGTGAAAAGAGCTCCTAGGTTGTCCCAGTTTACCATTTAAAGCCGCTGCAGAGCACAATTGCTTGTATTTAAGTATGTCGAAGGTCGAAAGTGTGTCGTTTGCTTTAAATAACTTCTGCTCACGGAGATCAAAAACTGCATGTTACTGCACGAGAATTACCAGATTTTCGACGACACAAGACTTTAATAATATTTGCGTATTAATGAATATTTGTTTATCTGAATTTTTATGTATCATCTGTATATCTGAAGTAGGATTTGTTTTATTATATTACTGTTTTGAAACCGTGACGCTGCTGTCACTAGGACACGGGCGTTTGGTAATTTTCTACGAGGAAGACAGGCGTTTAGTAGAAAACTTTGGTGCATCGCGTGTTGTTGTAACAAGTGATTAACGAATTCTAAATATTTTTAACGAAGAAAATACCTAGTGCGTTATCGTACTTTTGTGAATTTCAATTTTTGAATTTAATGAGTTACATTTTCACAGCTTTTAAACATTAAACCTGAATAATTATCGAAATTCAGCATTTTCATCTACTGCTTTAATAATTAGAACTGTTATAACAATACTATACACAGTTCCGACGTTTCCATACAAAGAATCACTTAACTGCGTTCAGTTACTAAATGAATGCTAAGTAAATTTTCTCACCCTAATAAATACGAAACAAAGATTTACAGGGCCAGATCTGTGACAAGTTTCCCGGTTTAAATCTCTCTTCATAGTTAAATCCCCTTCATGATGAGCCGGAAAAATTGCTCCACTTGTTCTACAAGGGGCTCAGATATTTACCTTAACAAACTACCATTGTCGTTACACTAGCAATTCACGGTGTTACGAGCATTGCAAGAAGCAAGAAACTCCAGCAGTTAAATCTGTGAAAGAAACTAACAGAGGACCGTTCATCTTGTGCTTGGTAGATTCGCGGCCACCTTGTTTCTCCAGTCTCGTCAAATTTTTCTAGATGACCGTAGAAAACACAAGGTTTACATATATTGCGATAGAAATTTCGACATACTGTAGTCAGATGCCTAATACATTCGCTCTTCTTCGTTACCGCCTGGAGTTTAGCTCTTGATATACGAAGTGAAGAATAATGCGCATAAGGAGGCTTCTTAACGTTATTCCTTGTATAATAACGATAAAAACATCAGTAATGTGCATCCACCCAATACAAATTGCACGTCAAACAATGGAAAATTGGTGCCACTGCAACAATGAGTACAACAGATACCTTTGTTCAGTACAATGGCCTTTTCCAGTTAGTGCGGTGAGTAGAATGTTGGAGGTATAATGGAAAACGGTAGAAGATATGGGAGGAGCACTCTCAAGTATGATGAATGTTTTCTTAAAAAAAAAAAAAACGCAATTACAATTTTAACTGCTCAAAGGTACTTGAGGAAGATATACATGAAACAGCACTACATGAAAGGAGATTATTGTTGAAGAAGGGTAATTGGACAGCAAGAAACGAGTAGCATTTTATCTGTTACTCAACAAGAAGATGTTGAAAGTTATGTGATCAGAAAATATAATATTAAATGATTATGCACTAGAAATAACAGTCAAGGGCACTATTCTACGAAAACCCCTATTCAGAATAAACATGTGATAAGGAGTTCAGGAGCAGGTAAAATTTCTAAGAATTAGGACATAAAATGTGAGGCAGATGCTCATAGAAAGCGTATGTGGCAAGAGCTGAGATTGTAGAAGTTTAGCAGCAGATGGTAATACGTTGTTGACAATATTAAGTTAGACGAAATTTTGTATATCATACGTGATGTCTACAAAACCTACATAAAAAGATCTTGAAATAATGGCTATACTCCAGATAACAACAGAAAATGATGCAATGGTGGAGATTGGTATCTCTCTTAACGTGGCTACAATAATGCCGTCTACAGGTACATGTAGCCTAATCTACTTTTATGTCATTTAAAATCCTTCATTCATGAGAAACAGGATTTTTTCTCATTTATTCAGAAAATAAAACATTTTGCTAATGATGTGTAAGTTGTCTGATAGTACACTCCTGGAAATTGAAATAAGAACACCGTGAATTCATTGTCCCAGGAAGGGGAAACTTTATTGACACATTCCTGGGGTCAGATACATCACATGATCACACTGACAGAACCACAGGCACATAGACACAGGCAACAGAGCATGCACAATGTCGGCACTAGTACAGTGTATATCCACCTTTCGCAGCAATGCAGGCTGCTATTCTCCCATGGAGACGATCGTAGAGATGCTGGATGTAGTCCTGTGGAACGGCTTGCCATGCCATTTCCACCTGGCGCCTCAGTTGGACCAGCGTTCGTGCTGGACGTGCAGACCGCGTGAGACGACGCTTCATCCAGTCCCAAACATGCTCAATGGGGGACAGATCCAGAGATCTTGCTGGCCAGGGTAGTTGACTTACACCTTCTAGAGCACGTTGGGTGGCACGGGATACATGCGGACGTGCATTGTCCTGTTGGAACAGCAAGTTCCCTTGCCGGTCTAGGAATGGTAGAACGATGGGTTCGATGACGGTTTGGATGTACCGTGCACTATTCAGTGTCCCCTCGATGATCACCAGTGGTGTACGGCAAGTGTAGGAGATCGCTCCCCACACCATGATGCCGGGTGTTGGCCTGTGTGCCTCGGTCGTATGCAGTCCTGATTGTGGCGCTCACCTGCACGGTGCCAAACACGCATACGACCATCATTGGCACCAAGGCAGAAGCGACTCTCATCGCTGAAGACGACACGTCTCCATTCGTCCCTCCATTCACGCCTGTCACGACACCACTGGAGGCGGGCTGCACGATGTTGGGGCGTGAGCGGAAGACGGCCCAACGGTGTGCGGGACTGTAGCCCAGCTTCATGGAGACGGTTGCGAATGGTCCTCGCCGATACCCCAGGAGCAACAGTGTCCCTAATTTGCTGGAAAGTGGCGGTGCGGTCCCCTACGGCACTGCGTAGGGTCCTACGGTCTTGGCGTGCATCCGTGCGTCGCTGCGGTCCGGTCCCAGGTCGACGGGCACGTGCACCTTCCGCCGACCACTGGCGACAACATCGATGTACTGTGAGACCTCACGCCCCACGTGTTGAGCAATTCGGCGGTACGTCCACCCGGCCTCCCGCATGCCCACTACACGCCCTCGCTCAAAGTCCGTCAACTGCACATATGGTTCACGTCCACGCTGTCGCGGCATGCTACCAGTGTTAACGACTGCGATGGAGCTCCGTATGCCACGGCAAACTGGCTGACACTGACGGCGGCGGTGCACAAATGCTGCGCAGCTAGCGCCATTCGACGGCCAACATCGCGGTTCCTGGTGTGTCCGCTGTGCCGTGCGTGTGATCATTGCTTGTGGAGCCCTCTCGCAGTGTCCGGAGCAAGTATGGTGGGTCTGACACACCGGTGTCAATGTGTTCTTTTTTCCATTTCCAGGAGTGTATAATTCATGTCTGTTACAAGTGATTCCAATTTTGGGATACTCGATGTTCTATTTACTTCAGATAATCACTTTCATGCCTATACGACAGTACATTTTGAAATTGTCAGTTGAACTATCATATGCACGGGACAACAAAAGCGATCAACCTAACGACGTGCTTTGTCCCATACTTGCAACCGTGGCGGTTAATAACGAGTGGCTAAGAAGTGTATTCGGCTCAGAGCAATTTTCCCCCGCTCTTGGAGCCGCAAAATATCGAGAAACTGCCAAACCTCAGATACGGTCCTGCACTTTGCGCCGCTAAATAGCTGAAATTTACTTTAATGCCTCCTCGTTGGACACATTTTCCTGCATATTGTGCAACATAGATGTTGATGATATTGGATGGTGCCTCATCCTAAATTCTTAGGTAAAACGAAGAATTCGTGTGAAAACCAGAAATGGAAATAAAATAAAAATGAACATTTTGTTTCACACTTGCGTTCCTAACGTCACCAGACAAACTTAAAAAGAATGCAAAGTTGCTCATTTTCTCGATGGATTCTACGTCAGTATTACTACAGTGGAAATTTATTGGTCATAGGAATCACTACAGTCTTTTTTCTACGTATTATTTTTTACAGAAACCTTGCATGCGTAGTCTAGGAATCAAAACATCCTCGGCCCCGGATTCGAACCGGACCATTGCTCAAATTTAGAATAAAAATCATCAGTAATGGTGACAGTATACTTCTTGTACGAGAAGTGAGTCTCATTCAGCCAATGGCCTTGTCAAAGCGGGAGGAGGAGCGCACAGAGGTTCAGGGTAATCTCTTGCCCGTGATGTGGGAAACGGCCGCTAGAGGTGTAAGAATCAGCAATGATCAACGGAATGAGGAAGTAGAAACCAATGGAAACTACTGCATTAAAGAGACATAATGTGTACCCACAGGACGTGTGGAATGTAATGGAAAAAGTGACACAATGATGTCTCCATTGGCAAAAGATTCCGGACTAGTCCCACATTCTGATCTCCAAAGTGGAGGATCTTATGAGCAAAAGATTGAATAACCAAAGAAAGGATAACTTTCTACCAGTCGGGGTGTGGAATGTCAGAAGCTTTAATGTGGTAGGGAAGCTACAAAATCTGAAAACGAAATTGCGAAGGCCCAATCTATCTATGGTACGGGTCAATGAAGTGACATAGAAAGAACAGAAGGATTTCTGGTCAGATGAGTACAGGACGATATCAATGGCAGCAGAAAATGGCCTAACGAGAGTGGGATTCGTTATGAATAGGAAGGTAGAACAGAGAGTATGTTACTGGAAACAGTTCAGTGTTAGGGTTACTCTCATCTGAATCGACTGGAAACCAACATCGACAACGATAGTTCAGGTATACATGCCGACGTCTCAAGCCGCAAATGAAGGGACACAAAAATTATATGAGGGTGGTGTACGTAAAGGAAGACGACAAACTAATACTGATGGAGGAATGAATTGCGCCGTTAGGTGAAGCAGTACAAGAAAGATTTGAGGCGGAATATAGGCTTGGTGAAAGAAATGAGAGAGAAGAAAAATTAATTGAGTTCTGCAGTAAGTTTCAGATTATAATAGCGAGTACCCTGTTCAAGAATCACAAGAGAAAGAGATAGACTAGGAAAAGGCAGGGAGATACAGGAAGGTTTTAATTAGATTACATCACGGTCAGCCAGAAATTCCGAAATCAGATATTTGATTATAAGGCATACTCAGGGGCAGATATAGATCGACGAAAGAAGGAATTACAGACATTTCCAGGGATATTCAAGACTAAGGAAATACAAGCCACTTACGAATGAAACAAATGTTAAATGCAGGGAAGCAAAGGCGAAATGGCTGCACGAAAATTGTGAAGAAATCGAAGAAGAAATTATTGTCGGATGAAGTGATTCGGAACGATGAAAATTCAAAACAACTTTCGGTGAAATGAGAAGCAAACGTGGGAAACTCAAAAGTGTAAGGGGATTCAACTGTGAAATGCAGATGAAAGAGCGGACAGGTTGAACGAATACATTGGAGGCCTCTATGAAGTGGATGACTTACCTGTTGATGCGACAGAGGAAAAATCAAACATCGATGGAGAAGAGAGAGAGGATGCAGTATTACAGTCAGCTTTTAGAAGAGTTTGTAAGGATAAAATCAGGTATCGCAGAAGGATATATAATATTTGACCAGAATTTCTAAAATCATTGGGGAAGTGGTTGCAGAACGATTATTCACTTAGATGTCCAGAGTGTATGAGATTGTCGATACACCATCTGACTTACGAAAAAGCATCACACACGCACACAACTGAAAAAATTGTAAGATCCAACAAGTGCTAAAATCGAGAGACTCGTCCGATCAGCAACATGTTTGCATTCATCAACAGTCGATGTCGGTGTTGACGGGCCCAGACGACGTGTACAGCTCTGTGTAGTGCTGTCATCAAGGGTACACGAGCACGCCTTTGTCCCCGAAAGAACATATTAATGATGTTTCGTTGAAAGGTTCGCAAGCTGACACTTGTTGACGCCCCATCATTGAAATCTGCTGCAATTTGCGGAAGGGTTGCACTTCTGTCACGTTGAACGATTCTATTCCGGCAGCAGCTATGTCGGACATTTGATGTTTCACCAGATTCCTGATATTCACGGTATACTCGTGAAATTGTCGTACGGGAAATTTCCCACTTCATTGCTACCCCGGAGATGTTGTGTCTCGTCGCTCGTGATCCGACTATAATACCACGTTAAAAGTCTCTTAAATCTTGATAACCTTGGGGTGGTTCTTTTATGTATTGGTATTTATAGATTACGAAAATTTGGAGTTAGTGAGATTCTGGCTGCTTTACAACTGGAAAATCATTTACGTCAATGACTCAGTTGTGGTACTTCTCGCAGTTAGTTTACCGGACACGATAGTTCGTCGAAGTTGCTATTAGATGAATGTACTCATTGTTAATAGGATTGGTTTTAGAAACTTATTTATACTGATATGAGAATGTTAAGCTTAGGAGATTCTCGCAATTCCATTTTAGTGAGGATTAAAAGAAGTTATAGAATTCACTTTACTCAGTTATGATTCAACATCGGAAAAACGGAATTCGTTTCCTGTTTCGAAGGAAGAACCGCTAATCAAGAGAATTTTACTACATTTACATTTATTTTTACTTATCAAAATTTGCAGATCTTAAGACTTTCATTACGACTCTATGACGTTATCATTTAGAACAATGGCACTGACCTCTGCACCAATGTTCCCCTATAAAATTTGCATAAATTATTGATATATATCATTTCATGTGTATAGGAGCTGTTACAGAAAAACATTAGCAACAGTTTTAAGTATTATTTGATTATATTGAAGCAAAATATTACATGAAACTTACACCGTGCCTCGTCACAGAATGGCTTCTTACACTAAGAAGAAACAAAACGGAAGAGAGAGCGATCTTTTTGTAAAAGACAATTGTTTACATTCGCAGATCACGTTAATTGATTTCAGTCTCTGTTATTTTTCTGCGATAATATTTATTGTGTTACGACGTCAGTTTCTGGTATATTTGCGAAGTTATTTTTACATCACTTTTGTCCCGTTATGTGGCGTACCGCCACAACCTGCTATTGTAGCATCAGTAAACGGCTTAACTGCACCAGAAACTTGTTGTCTTATACAGGCGTTGCCGACCGCAAGCCTTTATTCTGCCTGATTACATATATCTGTATTTGAATTCGCGTCCGACCCGATAGCTGCGTGGTCAGCGTGACGGATTGCCGTCCTACGGGCCCGGGTTCGATTCCCGGCGGGGTCGGGGTTTTCTCAGCTGAGGGACTGGGTGTTGTGTTGCCTTCATCATTATTTCATCCTCATCCGGCGCGCAGATCGCCCAATGTGGCGTCGCATGTAATAAGACCTGCAACAAGGCGGCCGCACCTGCCCCGGAGGGACCTCCGTGCCAATGACGACAAACGCTCATTTCCATTTGAATACGTTTGCCTACACCAGTTTCTTGGCCGCTTCAATGTGTGTGTGGTATGGGAATTGAAATAATCTCATAAGTTTTCTAACGAAGAAACGGGAACTAATATTTTCTTGTACTGAAACTGTCACTGGTTTCCAGCAGTCAGTCCAAATATACAAAAAAAAAAAAAAAAAAAAAAAAAAAAAAAAAAAAAAAAAAAAAAAAATTCGAGTGATGCGGATCCGGACTATGCACCTGGCTATATAGTATTCTTGTTACTATAGTACATCGAAAGTACGTATCATAAAAACTCTTTCTAAGGCATCGTAGGAACCTTGGTGGAGACGTTCATCACTTGTTCTATGCAAATACAAAATGAAATTACTGCTTCCGATTAAAACAATTATTTTAAATATTATGAACCTAATCGAAAGCGCAGGTTCACATAGGATCTTCCAGTAGCTTTGTGTTGCATTAAAAGATAAAATAAATTAAGATAGTTGCCATACATCATTCAATGTATAAGCAGTTTACGTAGATGTGGTGACAGTAATTTCGTCAGATATTTAACTGTAATAGGAATGTCAAACACTGTACTTAAGTATGGGCACAGGGCATTTCACGTGGTTCCGTGTCTACCTGAGTCAAATAATTCTTCGACACAGTTAAGGATTTATTTTATTTCGGTGGTTGACTCAATTTCTGCGTCTACGCTACCAGTTAAATCAAGATTAAGAGAATAATCAGGTTTGGTGCGAATACGAGATTTAGGTGAATTATTCTGTGCATACGTACGCACTTTAAACGTGCATGTGTAATGATTTCTGAGGCAGAGAAATTATCTCAGATCGTCGTTATCTACAATAGTACGAGGAAAAAAAGCGTACATCAATGTAATTACATACTTCAAGAACATTCGTCATTTACTGGCTCTTTCACATATTGAATTTCAAGGTAGATCATCGTGTGGTATCAAACTAAGGTGGTGTTCTTTAATTTCTTCTATGTCCTCTGGTGTATTATCTTGCTGAACATCAAATCATTCACTACGTTTTATCCCTCAAATTACAGTGAATAAAACTATGTTGCACTCGGCAGGCGAAGAACAAGTAAAACTGATATGGCTCGAGAAATACAATTAGTTCGGACATTATAAAGAGCCGGGTTCACTAACACACGCATTTCCTGTCACTCTTGACTCAGAGGATTAGAGTTCGAATACTGCTGTTGTAATAGTTCTCCCCGCCCGTATTTGGTCGGCAAGAGAAGGAGAAATGGTGACGCAAAGTACTGACGCCAACGATCTGGCTTAAAATTGAAACATTTCCATAGTGACCCATAAATAGGATACAGAAAATTGTTAAGACGTGAGTCTAATTTCATGTATAACTAGTCCATTTTTACGTCTGACTGACAAAATATTGTCTTTACACTCTTTCTCACGGTTGTTGTTTTCTCTTTGCTGGTCTCTCAGATATATTTGTATTACCACACACACACACACACACATATATATATATATATATATATATATATATATATATATATATATATATATATTACTGCACCCGTTTTCTTCAGCATTCAAAGTTTCTTCCTGTTTACCCAGAAGCACCACGAGATCTGCTAAGGTTTGCAATTATATTAGTTCTATTCATATATGAAAGTATGCATTTCTTTTGATCTTTGACGTTAGTTACATATTCACAGAGTTCACATATGAAACACTTACCGGCAATTTGATAAGCTATCCAAAAATATTAAATCAATTCTGGTATACAAATACAAGGTTTACGAAGTCACAAGACAGGAACTTTATCGTAAGGAACTAGTTCGAAAGCAATAAAGAAACCAAATTATCTACAAAGAAGGAATTCTGGAAAAATCAGATGGTAATCTAGCTGCACATTACCAAAGTGGATACTTCTTTAGAGAAGATTCAAAACTAACTAAATGAGTGAATATCACAGTCGTTATCTGGGGTTTATGTTATTGTCTTAGCTATTCTGATTGATTCAGGGAAAGTTGTTTCGAAACTCATTATCTGAATCCAAATGGATAGCCTAAAATATCGGGTCTAGGTTACGACGCAATACTCCAGTCAGTTAAATAATATTTCCGTTTATTGTATTCTTATAACGTGATCCCGATTGTGGACTAAGAGGAGATTAATGTAAGGCTGCTGCAAGTGTTAAATGGATGAAACGAAAAATTTATAGGATCTCGATTCTGATACAGAATTAACCACGCTAACACTTAATACTATTAGTACTACTGGATGGCTAACATGACAGTTTCTCCTATTACACGCTATTTCAATAACGTTAACAAACGGCGTTTCATGGAGACTTTTCTAAGTAGCATGAAAATAGTTTTGTGATCTGCGTAAATAATTGCTTCAGTAACTTGGTAAGCTAGTTATAAATCAAAATCAATATAATTATTGATGTCCACTGTTAATTCTCTTCGTTAACCTAACTTAGGCTTAAAAGGTCATCATTAGACATTACCTGACTATCGTCATTAAAGAGGGCATAATTGTCTGTAACCACATCGAAAAAGAAGTTAGACAACGCGAGATATGACAAAAGATTAAATTCTAAATTTGACAGTACAAGGAATACGCAATTAAAATGTTGATGTGAAATATGAAATTAATCTAAAGGAAACAAATCAGAAAAATATTAACATTAAAACAGCAGCTACAGACGCAGTAATACCTCATTGTCACAAAACCCAATAGCACACAAATAAGCACTTTTCCACTCAGTGATACAGCATGTCCAGAGAAATTTCAAGACAGAGTTAGTCACAATACAGTTTCTTTCTCATACAGTGGCTCTAACCTTGCCCTGACTGAACCAAAATTATATCCCTTCTCTAACCACCCTCTGCTGTTCCTTCCAATCTTGGCCGGAACTTGGGTACAATCCCATCCCTAGGACAGGTATCACAGTGTATAGGCAAAAACACTGAAATCTGTCAGGAGTAAGGATTCCGTGCAAATTGTTAAACACAGCAGTAAAGACACTACCGATCAAGGGAACTTACAAAACTACTTTTCTAGAGCGCGGTAACTGTTATATTGATCACTCAGATAAAGACATAGCAACTAGGATGGATGAAAATGATCGCAGATGGAGGATGGAGAATTATGATTCCGCGTATGCAGAGCATATAAAAGTGCGGGATACAGCTGCAAGACAAGTAACCACTACCATTCGTTGTTTCATTGTTCCATGTCCTCCAATCACCAAGCAAAGGCCGAAACCTTAATGTCTCAGAAGCCCTCAAAATCAACGAACATCTGGCCCATAGTCCCTATTTAATATTAAATGACGGAACACATCTCCTACTTTGTCTCTTCTAATGTTAACCCCCATAGTTCCTCAGTGTTTACCACGCTGCTTGTTCCATTGTATGCCTCCATTGTCCTGTATATTTAATTTTATTGTAAACTGTCTATGCACTCCGTGTACTCTCTTGTTATAATTGTCAGTTCTATCTTTCACTCTCTTCCTGTATGACTTTTCATATGTAGTACCTTCCCAAGCTATTTGTAAGTAGACTGTTTAGGTTTTTTTATTGGTAACGCCACCTCTATATGAAAATCACTGGCTGTGCTGTGTGCAGTCTGCGGCTGCTTTGCATTGTTGTAATATTCGCCATTGTAGTGTTAGGCAGCTGGCTGTGAACAGCGCGTAGCGTTACGCAGTTGGAGGTGAGCCGCCAGCAGTGGTGGATGTGGGGAGAGAGATGGCGGAGTTTTGAAATTTGTAAGACTGTCATGAAGTCCTATATATATTATGACTTTTGATGATATTAAGGTAAATACATTGTTTGTTCTCTATTAATATCTTTCATTTGCTAACTATCCCTATCAGTAGTTAGTGCCTTCCATAGTTTGAATCTTTTATTTAGCTGGGAGTAGTGGCGCCTGCTGTATTGCAGTAGTTTGAATAACCAAGATTTTTGTGAGGTAAGCGATTTGTGAAAGGCATAGGTTAATGTTAGTCAGGGCCATTTTTCGTAGGGATTTTTTTGAAAGTCAGATTGCGTTGCGCCAAAAATATTGTGTGTCAGGTTAAACACAGTCCTGTATAATTGTTCTAAGGGGACGTTTCATATGTCGACCCTTAGCCGAGGATACCTCACTGGAATCTTCTGATTTTTTTCTTGTAGTTTGTGTAATTAGTGTAGCTTTTGTTTATTGCCACCGCGTAATTATAGAGAGAATTTCCATTGTAGTTGTAGTTTTTCATTGTTGTACAGTAAAATATTTGTGGCATGCATGTAGATTTGCACCAAGTATTTCGCAGCTGCACTTGCAATTAGCTATATATTATTTTCAGTGCTATGTTAATGTGTTCTCTTATTTTTGCTCTTCAAATTGTGCTTTTCTGTGTTATCGTGTGAAATATTGTGACAATAATGGTGTGTGAAAAACGTAACACTAGGCTCCAAAGTAAACTGAGAAATAATAGCGACGACGAGCGTAGCTTGCCAGCACCACTGTGTAATGAATTAACAGACGTTCAAAGTAGTAATTTGGTAACTGTGCATAGGGAAATGGAGCGGGCTGCAAACAATGGCGTGGACAGTGAAACAGGTAGTGAACAGGGAAGCATTATCGATCGATCGCTCGGCAACAGCTCGCCTCAGGAATACGAAATGACAGGACACAATCTTGCAAATACTGCAGATTCAGGTTTTGGGTCCTCACCGTTCTCTCAAATAAGTCAAGACACATTTTCTGTTTGTCAAAATGTGAATGTTGCCGGTGAAAATTCACTGCCGGAAAGCACTGAGGAACATGTTTCAGACACCAGTGCATTGTTATTACAATTAATGCAACAAATGGGACAAAAGCTTGAAAAGTTAGACTCAATGGAACAAAATCATAGACAAACACAGCAACAGTTAGACACAATGGAACAAAATCAGAGACAAACACAGCAAAAGCTACAAAAGTTAGACAGAATGGAAAAAAATCTTCAATAGTTAGACACAATGGAACAACACCAGAGACAAACACAGCAACAGTTAGACGCAACGGAACAAAACCTTCACACCACGCTTGAACAAACACGTGAAGATTTAACTACTGAGTTACATAACATTGAATCGAAATGTCAAAGAGTCTGTAATGACGTAAAAACTCAAATTTAAGAGAATTTTCAACCTATTTTTTCACGGCATGAAAATGCATTACAGAATCACGAAGCAGCCATAAACGAACTGCAAACTATTGTTTATGAAAATCATGAGACGTTGCTAGCTAAAATTGACTCAGTTGCGTCTACCGATTCGGTTACGCAACTTGCAAAAACTCAGGAAAACTTGAAGGACACAGTAGAAAGACACATGGGGGAAATTAGTACATTATCAGAGAAAGTAGTTGAACTTTCGGATCAGCTAAATAATTTATCTACGAAGGTAGATGATAATCTGAATGACACAAAACCGGTAGTCTTTAATGACACAGAAGAGTGCGGACAAATTAGGAAATTCAAACAAAATCAGAATCAAATTAATACGCAACACCAAAGAGAAATCCGCGAAGTACAAGATCAGCTGACACAGGTAATACAAGAATTACGTATTTCAGAGGACATTCGCTCCCCAATACGTGAAGAGGGACATAGAAATACGGAAGAGCCACAAAATAATAACACAGAGCATTTCGGTAATTATGAAAGAAATTGGCAAGGTGCACCGAATTTTGAAATGGAACCGCCGAAACGACGTAACAATGACCGATATGCGACTCGCCGACATGATGACTTTGACTATAAGCTGTTCATTACTACATGTAAATTCAAAACATTTAAGATTTCTGGCAACGACATTCATCCACAAGCAAGGCTCCATCAATTCTCTCATTGTTTTCGTCCCAACTGGTCGTTAGAACACAGATTAGAATTTATGTGTGGCTATTTAGAGAATGAACCAACTGTAAGAATGCGATCGGTCATTCACGATTGTCACAGTGAAGGAGAATTTTACCATGCCTTCCTCTCAGCATATTGGGCTACACAAGACCGAGTAAAACATAGCATCATGATGATGAAACACTTTGAACAATCTGAATTTTCCAGTCTTGTCAAATATTTTGAAGACATGTTGCATAAGAATCAGCATCTTTCAAACCTATACAGCCCCTCAGAACTCATCCGCATTTGCTTACTCAAATTGCCTGAACATTTACGACATATTATTTTAGCAGGACGTTGCAAAGACGACATTGAAGCTTTTCAGGGACTGTTACAAGAACTGGAAGTTGACACTGACAATCACGGAACGCGAAAACAGGAGCACAACAATTACAGGTCACATCTGTCACAATTCCGCGATGGCAGAAATAATACACGACAAGGCTATTCTTATAACGTAAATCGTGACCAAAACAGACACCACCCGTATGACAACCACTGGCAGAGTAATAGTTACAGAGAAAGATCGCATTTCCGTAGTAATGAATATGACAGAGACAATCATTGAAACAGACAATTTGGCAACCAGAACTTTTATTATCACGGGAGACAGAATAACTTTAGACGCAACGGTCCAGCACGCAGTTACGATTCAGGGAGAAATTCTCCACCACTTAACCGACAAGAAAGAAACTGCAGGAACTACCGACATGACGACAGACGATGTGATCGTAACGACAGACCTGAATTGCATCAGAACTGGCGGGATTTAAACAGGGCAGGGCCCTCTCGTCACAGTGATTTGTTGAAGTTAGGTTTCCTAATCCCAATAACGGCGCGCGTCAACAAAGAGACAGACAATGACTCGCACCGCAGGGAGCCGCGTGCGCCGGCTGGCTCAGAGAAAAATAACATAGACGCTAACATTAAGAAAAATTCCAGTATTCTTTACCGACGTATACCACATGATAATTGCGTCGAAGTTGAAACACTGCGTACTAGGAAGAGTAAAGGTTTACACCACATTTCACATGTAAAACCATTTATTGAAAGATAATTTGCTTTTTAACTTAGTCTTTGCTATAAAACTTTTCGCTTCACATTTCTAGTATGCATTGCCAGACTTAGAAACTGTTACCATGCAACAATGTTTGAAGTTAAATATCCAGTCAAGAACCAAGAGAACTTATTTAAACAGAAATTACGAATGCATTGTTATTGTGACAGACGACACAGTGTTATTGTGTGTGTACATTCTTCTCAGACTTCAAGAAGAATATAATAATTCCAATCCCAAAGAAAGCAGGTGTTGACAGATGTGAAAATTACCGAACTATCAGCTTAATATGTCACAGCTGCAAAATACTAACACGAATTCTTTACAGACGAATGGAAAAACTAGTAGAAGCCAACCTTGGGGAAGATCAGTTTGGATTCCGTAGAAACACTGGAACACGTGAGGCAATACTGACCTTACGACTTATCTTAGAAGAAAGATTAAGGAAAGGCAAACCTACGTTTCTAGCATTTGTATACTTAGAGAAAGCTTTTGACAATGTTGACTGGAATACTCTCTTTCAAATTCTAAAGGTGGCAGGGGTAAAATACAGGGAGCGAAAGGCTATTTACAATTTGTACAGAAACCAGATGGCAGTTATAAGAGTCGAGGGACATGAAAGGGAAGCAGTGGTTGGGAAGGGAGTAAGACAGGGTTGTAGCCTCTCCCCGATGTTGTACAATCTGTATATTGAGCAAGCAGTAAAGGAAACAAAAGAAAAATTCGGAGTAGGTATTAAAATTCATGGAGAAGAAATAAAAACTTTGAGGTTCGCCGATGACATTGTAATTCTGTCAGAGACAGCAAAGGACTTGGAAGAGCAGTTGAATGGAATGGACAGTGTCTTGAAAGGAGGATATAAGATGAACATCAACAAAAGCAAAACAAGGATAATGGAATGTAGTCTAATTAAGTCGGGTGATGCTGAGGGAATTAGATTAGGAAATGAGGCACTTAAAGTAGTAAAGGAGTTTTGCTATTTGGGGAGCAAAATAACTGATGATGGTCGAAGTAGAGAGGATATAAAATGTAGGCTGGCAATGGCAAGGAAAGCGTTTCTGAAGAAGAGAAATTTGTTAACATCCAGTATAGATTTAAGTGTCAGGAAGTCATTTCTGAAAGTATTCGTATGGAGTGTAGCCATGTATGGAAGTGAAACATGGACGATAAATAGTTTGGACAAGAAGAGAATAGAAGCTTTCGAAATGTGGTGCTACAGAAGAATGCTGAAGATTAGATGGGTAGATCACATAACTAATGAGGAAGTATTGAATAGGATTGGGGAGAAGAGAAGTTTGTGGCACAACTTGACCAGAAGAAGGGATCGGTTGGTAGCACATGTTCTGAGGCATCAAGGGATCACCAATTTAGTATTGGAGGGCAGCGTGGAGGGTAAAAATCGTAGAGGGAGACCAAGAGACGAATACACTAAGCAGATTCAGAAGGATGTAGGTTGCAGTAGGTACTGGGAGATGAAAAAGCTTGCACAGGATAGAGTAGCATGGAGAGCTGCACCAAACCAGTCTCAGAACTGAAGACCACAACAACAACAACAACAACATTCTTGCTTGTTAGTTGCACGATTACGTAACGACTATAAGGCTCACATACTTAGAACATTTATCAGTACTGCTAATGAGATTTTAATGCAACATTTTGGTTTACTTGAAATTTGGTGTATCATGAGGTAAGTACATTGGCTTCTGCAGAACTTAGCTTTCGGAGGACGATAACTACGACACTTCCACAGACATTATCTTACAGCAAGACGCACATTTAGCGCTACAGGACACGTATTTGAGTGATTAATTTTGTACTTAAATCATTTATTTTTTATGATATTTGAAGTACAATGATACAAACGTTTTCCGTGATACATTTTATTCCATTGCTGTAATCTGTAACACCTGAGGGTATAATTAAATTAATACTCAGGGGGGTACACGCTTACTTTGTGCACCATGTGTGTGGCAAGCACAAGGAGCCCTAGCTAATGTGGTATTTGCTTATACAACTTTACACATCGGTACCATATTTCTCTAACACAGAGCTACACAGCTATCTGATCATTTAACTGAGAGAGACAAATATTTATTTTGCCATATCAGTGACAGATGTTTACGTAATTACACAGTTGGATAACTTCACACTTCTGAAATTGTATTTTGTCTGTACTTTGTGAAATGCTCATATTTTTCGGGAACTATTGTGATACTATGAGAGCATTGAATGATGTATTTGGTAAGGGAGCATGATTTTAAAGTACGTTTGAGGTAGATGACACTATTGACATTAGCAGAGAATTTTTTTTAGGTTTTGAAATTATTGGAGGAAGCTACGACGATTTTGAGAGTTGACTGAGGTGTTATGATATTATTACGATGACTATGTATATTATGCTGTTGCAGTATGTTTATGATCAATAAGCTGATGCTATATGAGGAATTTGATTATGCTATGTATTTCTTATGATGAAATACTGAAGAAGTGTCGACAAATATGTATATATATAAGAAGGTAAGGAATAATGAGCAGTGGTTAGGGACTCTGATTTGTGGAAAAGGATGTTGGAAACCAAGAATCGTACTTTAAGAATTATGAAATGTGTGTACATGCGTGAATGTATTACAATGCCACTGAAAATTTTTTGGACTCTGTTATATTTACAGGATTTTGTTTCTACACATTTGTAACGCAAATTTTCGACCTGTGAAATTTTTATATGAGACTCACTGTAGCGAAAACTGCTGTCGTAAATATTTCGGTAAGAAAGGTAAGTGACTGTGACGTAATTCGTTGTGAGCGGCCAGGTGTGCCAGCCGCCTTGAGAAAAAGCCATTAGGTGGTAGAAAAAAAAAGGGAGGCCAACACCCTCGCTATTGACATTCCTTTGTAGAAAGCATCGTAAATACGACACCCTCAAACTAGAAAACATGATTACACTATAGAGTTCTTAATTTATGATATTTACTGAAATGAAATGATGAGAAATACTTTATGTCTATTGTCTTGCTAGTTGAAAGATTGTTTACTGCATTATGAAATGACATATGGCTAGTGAATGACGTTTGACGCCTTGCTTTGCCTATTTTGTTTAATATTTAGTTCCTAGCTGCACTGCAGCATTGGTTAAAATAAAATTTTATAGATGTACTAATATAAATATTTTCTGTCTACAGATTGAGTAAATAATAATTTTTTTCGAAAAAATGAGGGAGCACAAAAAGACATTTACCTTCACAGGAACTGCATTCATAATTTTCTTTTCAAGTACTTGGTAATTTCTTTTGTAGAAATAGTTGTGGTGCACCACTTTAATTACATAGACATTAAGATGTGAATAGACATTTCCTTGTCTGCATTATTGTCTTTAGTGTAATATTTTTTCTGCTTGATCTTTGCCATGCTTAGGTATTAGTTACAGCATTTGCTACTGCTGTTTGCTAGGCGTAGTGCTACTCAATTTCACTTTGTATTACTCTGTTAAGCCAGTTTTACTACGAATTTATTTTTCTTGTTTGCTGCGCATTGCCTTATATTAGTTGTAATATTGCATTTGCTTTGCTAATTTATGCTGCTTGCTTTGCCTTTTGTATTTTTTATTATTGCTGTTTGTGTTAATTGTTTTGTGCTGCTGCATTGCCTCGTCCCTTAGTTTAGCATCTGAGCTCAGTAGATTTAAGTTAGCTTAGGAGGGGTAGACTATATAAGAGAACGAGTTGTGATGAATTGGAAGAAATGCATTGAGAAGCTATAAGAAAATAATTTGGCCAAAAAAAAAGTATTTTCAAAGAGGATATGAACAAAAAAGTAAGGTTTAGAGACAACAAGTTTAGGTAGGATTTTCTTGGAAATAAATGAGGTAAGATAATGGAAAATAAATAATGAGGTAAGAAATATGTGAACATATAAATACAGAAAGCATGCTTTAATAGGATTTTTTTGGTCGAAACAAATGTTGAAATAAGACAAAAGATCTATGGAATGAAGTTTTGGGGTGGACTGCAGTACCAAATGTCACACTGAAAACGAACCCTGCCCTTTCCATTGTGTTATCCCCCTATGTGTTTGTGTACCCTTGTGTATTTGTTTTCTTCCTGTCTCTGTGTAGTTTCATAGAATTTTTTTTTCTTCTAATACTAAGCTACATTCACTATGATGGGGAATACTGTTATCCTCAAATATAATTGGCATTAATAATATGTTATTTACCTTGTAAAGATGTTTAGACATTATTTATTCTGTTTTGTTTCAATGCTCATGTGTGAAGTTGATGTTTCGAAAGTTATTCTGATCTTTTATGTATGTACTCATGTCATAATTCCTGTAACACTGATGTATAGGTATATTTTTATTCTTTTGTGAAGCCTGTATTACTACAAATGTTATCTGTATTGCTATGTTTTTAATGATGTTATCTGTATCTTTGTAATTGTATTCTCATGTTATAAAATTGTAATTGTCACCAGTTCATCATATGATTAACTTGTAAGTTACATTTCACTGCACACATTTCTGTTGGTCATAGTATATGGACAATATGTGAGAAGTAGGGACTGTTAGTGTTTGCACGTGTGTTAATAATTCAGTAAGGGACTGGATAACAGCATTGCTGGTTCTAAGGACAATTCCAAAAACTTTGTGAGTGGACAAGTGGTGGTTATGGACTTGCTATATTATCCGCAAGACTCTTCAATGGTGATTGTGCACCTGCACAGTCACAACAGATGGCTGCTGGCCATTTCTGCAAGGACTACAGTGGGTCTACACCTTTGCTGACTCACCAGCACCATTATTTCTACAAGGACTGCAGTGGGTCTGCACCTCTGATGGCCCACCAGTACCGTAATCTCTACCAGGACTGCAGTGGGTCTACTCTGTGATGACCTACACACCAATATTCTTCAAAACGTCGAATGACTCTGCTGTGGGTTTCCTCTGTTGTGGTCCATTACCTGTCTGCACGTCGAGAGTCAGCACCCTCTTTCCGTTGGAAGAACAACACTACTTCTTCAAGACTGCATGGAAATCCACTACTTCCTCGTGCATTTTCCTTTACTGCTCAGACTTTGAGAAAAACACTGCAATGTTACTGTGATGAATGATCAGGACTGTCTTTATGGACTGTGAGAAAATTTTAACTTTTGACCAACATTGTATCAATAAGTGTGTGCCTTTGATTTCTTTGTAATCGTAATTATGAAAAATTTTATCAAATCATTATTGGCCACTGCCCAAAACAATTTGTAAAATTTTTTGTGGGGAGCATGGGGGCTATGTAAATAGGCTGTTTAGGTTTTTTTATTGGTAACGCAACCTCTGTATGAAAATCACTGGCTGTGCTGTGTGCAGTTTGTGGCTGCTTTGCATTGTTGTAATATTCGCCATTGTAGTGTTAGGCAGCTGGCTGTGAACAGCGCATAGCGTTACGCAGTTGGAGGTGAGCCGCCAGCGGTGTTGGCTGTGGGGAGAGAGATGGCGGAGTTTTGAAATTTGTAAGACTCTCATGAACTCCTATATATATTATGACTTTTGATGATATTAAGGTAAATACATTGTTTGTTCTCTATTAATATCTTTCATTTGCTAACTATGCCTATCAGTAGTTAGTGCCTTCCATAGTTTGAATCTTTTATTTAGCTGGCAGTAGTGGCGCCTGCTGTATTGCAGTAGTTCGAGTAACCAAGATTTTTGTGAGGTAAGCCATTTGTGAAACGCATAGGTTAGTTTTAGTCAGGGCCATTATTTCGTAGGGATTTTTTTGAAAGTCAAATTGCGTTGCGCTAAAAATATTGTGCGTCAGGTTAAGCACAGTCCTGTATAATTTTTCTAAGGGGAAGTTTCATATTCTTTAGTTCTCTTCTCTTGCATTAATTTCATTTTATTTTGATGATTAATTTAATTTAAATTGTTATATAGCCACTTATTTTTCGAGATTTTATGTTAATCTTTTTCTGGTTTGTTCCTTTTATGATTATTTAATGTGAAAGATGGGGATGAAATGATGATGATAAGGACAACATGTAAGTGGGCTGCATCTGTGTTGGCAGCGCTGTGTGGCACTTCGGATTGAATCACTCTGTGGCTGGTTGGACTCGATGTTTGAAGTTAACCATCAGTGCCCTCACTAATTTTTGCAATGTTCTTAGAACCAACAATGCTGTTAACCAGTCTCTTGCTGTATATCAACAAATGTACAAACGCTAACACAGTCATGTAGCCTCTGAGATCTTACACATTCAGTATGACCAACAGAAATCCATGCAGTAAAATGAATCCCTAGTATTTGTTTACTTTGACGAACTGGTGTCTTTACAATTTACAATTTTATGGCATAAAAATACAATTGCAAAGGTACAGAAAACATCAGTAAAAGCATGATAATGCCCATAACATTTGTAGTAATACAGGCTTTACAAAGGAATAGAAATAAGCAAATACATGAGTATTCCAGGACTTGTGACATTAAGTAAATAAATGAAAAATGAGAATATCCATTGAAATATTAGCTTGACACATGAGAATTAAAGGAAAACAGAACAGAAAAAATAATGTCTAAACATCTTTCCAAAGTAATGAATATTTTAGATTTTAGGGTGACAGTATTCCTCATCATAGTAAATGCAGCTTACTACTAGAAGAGAAAAATTCAATTAATCAGGTAAATACAAAAAGACAGGAAGAACACAGATTCACAAGGATACACATAAACCCATAGCGGAATAACACAAAGGGAAAGGCTAGGGTCTGTTTCCAGTGTAACGTTTGCTACTGCAGTACTTGTGATACTTGATTTCCAATCAGAACTTCGTTATCCCACAAATCTTTTCTTCTTATTTCAACACTTGTTCGAACAAAGAAAAATCCTAAAAAGTTTGACACAACGCTCGAACAAACATGTGAAAGTTTCACTGGTGAGTTACTTAAAATCGAATCTAAATGTCGAAAAGTTTGGAAAGACGTAAAAAGGCAAATTTGTGAGAATTATCAGCCTATTTTTTCGCGAAATGAGTACACATTACACGGTCATGAATCAGCCACAAAAGAACCGCAGACTATTGTTCACGAAAATCACGGCACCTTACAGTCTAAAACTGATTCTGTTGCGTCTGCCTATGGGTTCATGCAACTTCTACAAAATCAGGAAAACCTAAAGGACACAGTAGATACGATTTCGACACAATTGGACACGCTGACTGAAACTCGGTTCAGAATAACACACAGAGGAAATCAGTACATTATCGGAAAAAGTAGTCGAACTTTTGGACCAACTTACTAATTTATCTATGAAGGTAGATGATGATCTAAATGATACAATACCGGTAACCTTTACTGACACAGAAGAGTACGAACCAATTAGGAAATTCAAAGAAACTCAGAATCAAATCAATACGCAGTACAAAAGAGAAATGCGGGAAGAACAAGATCAATTGGCACAGGTAATACAAGAATTACACATTTCAGAGGACACTTGCACTCCAACACGAGAATCTAAATTTTCTAGACCTGTAAAATATTTCGAAGATACGTGGCACAAAAATCAGTATTTGTCAAACCCGTACATCGAATCAGGACTAATCCGTATTTGATTAATTAAATTACCTGAAGATTTGAGACATGTTATCTTGGCAGGACGTTCCATTGAGGCCTTTCAGGGGCTTTTACAAGAATTGGAAATCGGCACAGACTGTCACTGAATCCAAAAACAGGAAAACAATAACTACAGGTCGCATCTGTCACAATTCAGTGACCACTGAAATAATAACCGGACACAACAAGACTACTTTTTTAACGCAAATCATGACCAAAATAGACACCACCCGTATGACAACTGTTGGCAGAATAACAATAGTTACAAGGAAAGATCACCTCTCCGTGGTAGTGATTATGACAGAGACAATCTTAGAAACAGGTAATATGGGCACCAGAGTAATTATCAATAAGGGAGAGAGAATAACTTCAGACGCAACGGTCCACCTCGGAGTTACGATTCAGAGAGAAATTCTCCACCACCTAACCGACAAGAAAGAAGCTACAGAAACTACCGACGTACTGACAGACGTTATAATCATGACGACAGACCTGAATTTAATCAGAACTGGCGAGATTCAAACAAGGCAGGGCCCTCTCGACAAGTTGAAATTGTGGAAGTTACATCTCCAAATCCCAGTAACGACACGCTACAACAAAGAGATAATAGACAATGACTCACACCACTGGCAGCTACGAAACATACTTATGAAGCTGCCGACTTAGTTGCCGTGGATTTTAATTACGTGAAAATGCAAGACATTAGGGACATCTAACTCCAAGAACATGACATAAAACAGAATAATATTGCATATCCTGTACTTCACATCACAGCAAATGACATAAAATTTGTGGCAGTACTTGACTCTGGCAGTCCTATCTCAGTAATTAGTGATACAGCTTTTGGTAAAAGCAACTGATTGAACAAAAGTCCCACACTTCCTTTATGTAAGATTAAATTACAAGGTGAAACTTTTGGAAAAAGTGTAGTTTTACACCAACAGACTAACGTACAATTCTTTTGTCAAACCCACAGATTTACTATAAGTTTTCTTATTGCTCCATTATTTTCGACGTAAATTCTATTGGTGTAGACTTTCTGAATGAATATAAAGCAGTTTGGAAGTTTCACAATGCTGAATTTAGAGAAAGAAGGTAAGTCAATAGCTTTGAAATTCGAGCATTGGCTCTCAAACCATGACGAGGAAATCAATCGGTTTTATCTCTTGTTAGACCACAGTTCGGAACAATCGATGGAGTTTATCTTTATTAATCACTTGGGTATTAATGACAGGGATAATATTGATGACATAATAGATACCAACGATTTAGTTCAGAATAAAACTCAAACAATTGAGAATTGTAATGACACTCATAAGCAGGACCTTTTTGACATTTTACAAGCACATTCCACAGTTTTTACTCACAAAACAGGAACAATTAAAGGATTTCAATACCAATTTCGTGTTTGTGAGCATACTAAATTTTGCGTCAGACCTTACGTAATTCCGTCACATTATAGGGACTGTGTTAGAACAGAAATACAATCTATGATTGACGAGGGCATTATTGAGCCTGCAGTAACCTCATGCAATTATCCATTACAAGTTGTTCAGAAGAAAAACGAATCAATCACGTTTGTCTTACATTCGAGACAAATAAATACCATTATCATTCCTGAAACAGACAGGCCGCAAACGTTGGAAGAACTCCGTCAAAATTTCAGTGGTGTAAAAGAGTTGTCTTCTATTGATCTTAGCTTCTATCAGACTGAAATTCATCCAGAGTGTAGAAAATATACAGCTTTTCTTTGCTTCGGCTTTTGTTATCAATTTCGGTTACTTCCTTTTGGTCTGACATTTCTTCTGCAGCATTCATTTGTGGGCTAAATTCCATATTACCTGAGTTATTAAAACGTCACATCTCCTCATACGTGGGCAATATTTTAATACCAGAAGCCTCTTAAGAACAAGATAATTGTATCCTCAACAGTGTGTTACGTATTTTTGCAGAATCTGGAATCACAGTTAACTTTGAAAAGTCTGAATTCGTTGGGAGAAAGGTGAAATTTAGGGGCACATTATTTCTTCTGAATGCATTCAGTTGGATTCTGAAAAGTTAGAAGCTATCAGAGCCATTCCAGTTCCATCCACAAAAAAATATGTCGGCATTTTTCTAGGTCTCGTGAACTTTTACCGCCGTTTTCTGAATATGCAAATTATAGTAACACCAAAACTTTATCCTCCCACTGCGAAAAATACTATTTGGAACTGGGACGAACAGGCACAGTTGGAATTTGATTCTTTGAAAGAAGTGCCACTTAACGCGCCAATCTTAGCACACTCAAATCTGGCACAAGATTTCTGCCTTAGCACGGATTCTTCAAAAATTGGTCTAGGTGCCCTTTTATTTCAAGAAGTCATAGAAAATAACATTGCTGTTCATAAGACCATCGCTTTTGCTGGCCACCTGCTAACAAAATCTGAAAAGAATTATTCCGTCACTATCTCTACAAGGATTACAGTGGGTCTGCACTCTTGGTAGCCCACTGCTACCATAATCTCTACAAGACATAATGTTGATCTGCTCTGTGGTGACCTACTAATTCTACCAATATTCTTCAAGACTTCGACTGACTTTGCTGTGGGTTTACTCTGTTGTGACCCATAACCAATATTCATGTCAAGAGTGTTTACGTTGGGAGGACAACACTTCAAGACTGAATAAAGATCCACTACTTGCCTGTGCATTTTATTTTACTGCTCAGACTTTGGTCATAAAACTGTAATAGACCACTACTCTGATATATGACTAGGACTGTATTTAGGGACTGTGAGGACGATATTAGCTTTTGACCAATTGTGTGCATTTGATATATTTGATATTGTTAATATAAAAAAATTGTTCAAATTGATCAAGGCCACAGCCCAAAATAATTTTTTGTGGGGAGTAGGAGGTATATGTAAGTGAGCTGCTTCTGTGTTGGCAGCGGTGTGTGGCACTTTGCATTGGATCTCTGACTGCGCTTTCTTTGTAAGAGACTCTGTGGCTGGTTGGGCTCGTTTTTGGAAGTTGATCACCAGTAGTATTGTGCAGTTGGAAGTTAGTCGCCATTAGTGGTGGAAGTACTGATGGGCAGTTGGCGGTGAACAGCCAGCAGTGATGGATATTACATGGGAGAAGTTAGCACTGATGGAGGGTAGAGGTCTGAAGTGGTAGCGTAGGCTAACGATCTGCAAATGTTCGATTTGGAGAATGAATATTATTCATTGTTACATACCTTTGTACTAGATATCAATGAATATTTATATTCGTGTTTGAACTGGATGTCACATTATTAAATTGAAAAAATACATTAATTGGTTTGCAACAAAATCTTTCCCTTGCTAACCACATGCCTCTTAGTTGTTAGTGGGTTTAGTAGTTAGAATGTCCTATTTAGCTGGCAGTATTGACGCTCGCTGTATTGCAGTAGTTCGCGTAATGAAGATTTTTGTGAGGTAAGTGCTTTTTATTCACAGGCCATTCTTTTGAATTAAATATTTAAAGTCAGTCTGTAACTTTTTTGAGCAGTCAGGTTGCGTTGCGCTAGGATATTGTGGGTCTCAGTCATTCAGCAATTTAAGTACAGCCACACTCATTTAAATAAATAAGTTTCAAACTCAACACCCAGACCCTCAGCGGAGAAAATCTCCGACCCAGACGGGGATCGAACCCTGGCCGTTAGGTATTACATTCCGTCGCGCTGATCACTAAGCTAGCAGGGGCGGACATCCTCTTAAAGTTAAGTCTGATGATTGCCTCGTATGTCGAAGTTCGGTTAACAAAAAATATTGTAGAACAATGTTGTACTTGGGATTTATAATTATGAAGCCGTTTTACGGAAAAGCGACGGAAGAGTCAGTTAACTTAGTAAGTTAAAACGATAAGAACTTTAACTATATAAAAAATTGGATGTTGACTTCTTTGTGAAATAAAAGGCGTATGTACGTTTTTAGAATATATAAGCGTTTGGGATTCAGCAACAATTAAACGCAGAGCAAACGCTACTGAGATTTTTGAGAACTGGGTCTTTATGTCACCCTCGGTAACAGCATACGTGGTTATTTGAAACTACAACTTGCATTCATGTTATCGAACAGTAGATCACTCTACCGTGTGATGGTGAGAGATAATCGCAGATGCTACAAACCTGTCTTATAACCCTACATAAACCTTTCCTTAATGTAGTGTACAAGCTGCCCGAACGGTTACCTGTTAGCACGAGAGACGTACTGCCGTTGGTTTCGAAATGCGTGTCTAGTCATTAGCGCTCACGTGTGTTTATCTCAACCCAGTAATCCTGAATGGAGCTTATAACGGCTGTGATACTGGTCACAGTCATATGTCAGGACAGCGATGGCTCCATAACGGCAGTGTTTTTGGCGTTTGTGTAGGGCGGTGCGGTTTTTGTTGTCGAATTTTGAAGTGGTGGATTATTTACTTCAATGAGCCTTCTCCATCCACTGCTACAGTAAAATAACAGTCGGTAGCAACCGATGTCACCAATATGGCGGTATCCATGGCTACAGATCCTGACAGCACTGTTTTTTCAATGTAGCCACGACAAATCTAGCAGTGTGGCTGGCACGAGATTCACTCTCCAGAGAAGTTCTGCAGTTTACTGCGATCGGCAGGACACTGACGCTATACGTCGTGGTTAGCACAGCAGTGTCAATAAATTACACAACAACAAATTTAGAATGTGGCGTGCACACAATCTATTATTCGTAATTTGGAAGCGAATCCACTTCGCGTTAAGTATTAATTTCCACTGAATTAGTAACGATTCCATTGACTGTAATATTTAACAACGACGGTTACTAAATCAACGGGAGTTCACGGTATGGCATGAGAGTTTTTTTTTCTCCCGGAGCACTGCACCTCGGATGTACCAAATTTTTCATAAAATTTCTAACATTATCTGACAGAAAGTACCGTTTTGTTTTGCCATCTGCTTCTCCTGAATTTCAGACCAGATTTCTATCACCGACTTTCTTTACATAGAATGTATGCAGATGGCCGTTGAATATCTGACATCACGCAGAGGGCAGCCAAAGAACCTGAAACTGGCGTGTAGTTTACACATTCGCGGATCAACAAATGCTTACCGATTCTGTGTAGCCACATGAGCATGAAAGAGTAACGCCGTCAGTTCTGTCCAGTCACAGTAATTTGAGCACCTGTCAAAAGTGTGTACAACCACCTTCTGCAGCGCGTCCCGCTGCGAGACGTGCAGAGGGAAAGTCTATTAAGTTGTGGATCGTACTGTTAGAGATTCGGGGTCATGCGGACTTCAGTGCCGTGTCCACATTCGCTAGATTTCTCGGTCGAGGATCCATGGCACTAAGAGCCCAATAGAAGTGGTCCACACATTCAAGATTCAGCATAGATTGGTGACCATGGCAGCCCGGTATATTCATCCAGGTGTTTGTAGAACCGCGCATCTACACTGCGAGCTGTGTGTGACTCTACACTGTCCTGTTGGCAGATGCCATGCTGCCTAGGAAAACCAAACTGCATGTAGTCGTGGAACGGTCCCTAAGGATAGATGCATCCTTGTGTTGACGCAATGTGCAAGTGGAACTGACGGATGACATCGAAAAAGTACAAAGAAGGGCAGCTCGTGTTGTATTATCGTGAAATAGGGGAGACAGTGTCACAGACAGGACATGTGAACTGGAGTGGCAATCATTGAAACAAAGGCGTTTTTCGTTGGACGAGATCTTCTCATGAAATTTCAATCACAAGTTTTCTCCTTCGATTGTGAAAACATTCTGTTGGCACCCAGCTACGTAGGGAGAAATGATCATCACGATAAAATAAGAGAAATCAGGGCTCGCACGGAAAAATTTAAGTGCTCGTTTTTCCCGAGTGGCATTCGAGAATGGAACGGTAGAGAGACAGCATGATGGTGGTTCATTCAAACCCACTGCCAGGCACTTTATTGTGAATAGCAGAGTAATCACGTAGATGTAGATGTAGATGCCTTCCAAAATGACGACACCGGTGCGCGTTGAATATATTTTGCAGACCATAACACTCCCTCTTCTTGCCCGGACCCTGTGCTTTCACACATTTCATGTCGTTGGCACCAACGGAGCATAAAACGTGGTTCGTCTGAAAAGGCCACCTGTCATCATTCAGTGGACGTATAGTTGCGGTCTTGGCGTGAAAGTTCCAGTCTTTAACGTCGATGAACAACAGTCAGCAATGATACATGAACCAGACTCCTGCTGCGGAAACTGTCCGTAGCAATGCTCACTGAACGGTCGTTAAGGAAACAGTGGTGGTAGCTCGTACTCATTTCTGGAGTCGTCGTTCACACCTGTCAACAAAGGCCCGTGGTATATCACAATTACCTCGACTCCGGTTTTGGATAGCATAATTTTATGTTCAAACAGTTTACAAACTGCCGTTAAAGACTTGCTTCCACCCTTCGTCAGAAAGTCGATGAACATGCCCATCTTCCTATTTGTACGTAAAGAATGGCAGTGCTCGAAAAACTCTTACGTTATTTGATTTTCAAAGAGTTGAGCAAAACTCAGAAAAACTCAGACAGTTTTCTCTTTACTTATTCTGATCATCACTAAACTGACACACAATATTTTAGCGGAACGAAATCTAACTTTCCATAATCCCTACAAAAGAATGGCCTTGACTAACAATAATCTATACTTTACATGAATTACTTACAAAAATCTAGTTACTCGAACTACTGCAATACAGCGAGTGCCAATACTTCCAGCTAAAAAAAAGATTCTAACTACTGAAGGCACTAACTTCAGATAGGCATATTAGCAAATGAAAGATTTTGAATTTACCTTAATAGTGTTCAAAAGTCATTATATATATAAGTTCATGACATCCAGTCTTACAAATGTACTTTTTCTGACGGACACAGGTCCAGATCGTCCGCTCATAGTAACCTATCAAAACTCTGACATCTGTCTCCGCACATCCACCACTGCTGGTGGCTCGCCTCCAACTGCCCAACGCTACGCGCTGTTCACATCCAACTGCCCAACACTACACTAGCGAATATTCCAACAATGACGCCAACCAGCCGTACTGCACACAGCGCAGTCAGCGATTTTCATACAGAGCACTACGTGGCGTTATCAACATGAAAACCTAAACAGCCTACTTACATGTTGGACATCAGCTACATCGCTCCGTTTGCATTCCAGAACAACGACTGGACTGTTATCCGCATTTCCCGTTACGCTTTGTCTACCCTCCACAGCTAGTGCTGTCGTCTGTCAGTGTCAATTGCGCCTTGAAGTCGAACGTAGGTGGCGGTCACATTAATGGACTGGACCGTCAACTATCTCCATGAAAGGGTTTTTTCTTTATTTTTTAGTAAGGAGATCGCGTTATCTCTCGCATAATAAAGAGAAACTTCTTTCAGCACTTTTCAGCATTCGACGTCGCTGGGAGGGTGGTCCGTGGAAAGCGTGTTTTATCGTTCCGCGATACTGCTGAACACGTTGGTCGTGATCCGACAACAGTCATCCGAATATGGAGACGATAATTTGACTTTGGGCATACTCAACGCCATGCACAATCTACGTGGCTCAGCAAGATTGAAAGGACAGACGTAGTGTTTGCTCAATAACACAGGACTCTAAAGCCCTCTCAGTTACGCTCATTGGAGAAAAAAGTTTGATCTCAGTGCACACCCACCGATGAATCGTTAATCGTGTACATACGGCACATTGCTGAATTGTGCACATACTGCCTCTATGTAACCACAAGGCATTTTCGATCAGTGAGACATTTATATTTCAGGCGAAAATTGCAGGTAACGATGGATGGCAGAGTGACAGAAAGAGGCAATCGTGTTTTGCCCTCTTACATATCAGTGAGTTATGTGCCAACAAGATAAATAAAGACCTAAATTTTCCCGTACTTTCTTGTTTACCGACTGAAAACATCTCGTCACAAAATGGCTACTTACGCTACAGAGATTTCAGTTACATTATCAGATCATATTAATTGATTACAGAGTCTTTGCTACTTTTCTGACATAACTTTATGTTTCGTTACGTCAGTTTTGGTATATTTGCGACATTATTAAATATAATTTTTATCGCGTTATGTGGCGTTCCGCCACATGGTTTTCTGCAAAAAAAAAAAAAAAAAAAAGTGAGAAAGCAGCTCTGTGCCTGCTGCTGGAACGCATTTCCATTACAGATGCCATTTGGAAGACAATGTGTAGCGCTGCCACCTATTGAAACCTCATGAAGATACAGGGGTTGAAGCGGGAATATTCAACGATGTCGCACAACAAAGTCCGCGTTTTTCAACCGAAACTGGCCGACAAGTTTTTTTCCGTTACTTGTTTAACACCGCTCATATATGCCACTCATGACATCAACGTTTAATCGCAAAGTACACTATTCGGCAGAGTGATATCTGTTGACAGCCACTTCCACACACACAACTCGGCGAGACAAGAGGAACTCGCAGACTCACCAGAGTCCGTCTCCCGCCCCCGTAAAACAGCCGACAGTGCTCGCTCTAATGTAAACAGCGCTCCTCACAAAAGGAGGCGGGAGTTCAAATCGTCAGGAATGATATTTACCCGGCTCACGACTACATGAATTTCATTCTTATTCCAGATACTTGTTAGACGCTGAGGAAAGTTTAGGAGCATCCACACCCCCTCCCGAACTCCTCTCAAACATTCAATATGAGATTAAGTTCATGAGGTAGAGCAAACTGCAACTTGCACAAAATTAGTTACTGTTATCAGCTTTCAACGCAAGATGACCTCTGCAGGGTCTCACATAGTCACCTTATGTGAAAGCTTCATCTAATGCATCATTTAAAGGGCACGGTTGTCTAGTGGTAAAGCGTGTGTCGGGAAAGTGAGAGGTCGTGGCATCGAATGCCGGTTTGAAACGTCTCTGTTTGATTAGTTTCACACTATTTAAATTGTAGTTCGTGCTGTCAGCTCCATTCTTTCTAATTTAGTTTAGTACCTTCTGTTTGCCTCCATTCAAAGGTACACAGTTACATTAAAGTATCAATTTTTAAGTACGCATCTAATGCTATGTACAATACTTACATTTTGTGTTCCCACATTTTCGTTCTCCCTTTACCATTTGAGTAATTGGGTGTCAACGTTGAATTGGTCTTATATATGGTAGCAGTGAGGCATCTGGCTGTCTGCTGTGGTAGCAACAGTATAGCCAAGGTAGCTTTCTCAGTCGAGGCAAAGAGATTTGTACCCTTTGGGTAGTCATTCGATAGTAGTTAAGCTGATGGCGGAAAGAACCCCTGTAGTCTCCTAATGGATACCTGGGGAAAGTTAGTTATGCTTATTGGTTCAGTGATTAATTCAGTTCTTATATTTAATTCTCTGATTTAATTAAATTGGGTGGTCAACTAGAAAATTTTTGTGCCGCACGAAACTTACAGAAGGTTACAGAGCCCCACATTGTGCAATTTTCCCCAGTTTCTGTTTCTACATCACTTTTCAGATAACCAATCATCCGTTAGTAAGCATTTATATGGCGACCCGGCATCTGAAACTAACTGGAGCTGTAGAGAACCAGTTAGTAAGCAGGATGTATTAATTGCAACTGTTTTTCCTTTAGCGCTCTAACAACTTACACGTTGTTCCGAGAGGATTTCTTCTCGTGATTTTACGGTGTTATTCTTGACTCGGAGTGGCGTTGCTCTGTGTCGTGTATATGTGTATTTTGTTAGTTTTGGAACTTATTGTGTGTGCGGAATTTAAGGGGCAGATCAAAATTCTCGAGCAGCTGTTTACATGTTGGAAGAGGTGCAATCGCACGCTAGCAGGCAACTTAAGCTGCAGTCAGAGCGTCTTACGGGGTATTTTTGCGCGCTAGCTGAGTCGCGTAAGCTCGAACACGCGGAGCTGCCGTCGCTTGTGCGAAGTCTTGCTGACATAGGTAACGGAGCCCACTAGTTGCCAGGTGGACGCTAATAGCTAAGCGATCCCACATTGGAAGCCGAGGTCGCAAGCAGGGCCAGAAAGTTGGGGTATTTGTTCATTAGCGGAAATTGCGACAATAATGCACCGATCAGCGTAGCAGAGAAAATAGGGAGGAGATCACAACTTGAAAAGTCAACGGGGTCACTGGAAAGTAAATATACAACATAGGGACATTACGACAGAATTGCTAGAGTAGGTAGTGCACTTAGAGAATGTTGGGTATCAAACAGCGGCTAGCAAACGTGTCTGTAAATCCACATGGGAGAGTACAGATCGATATTCTGGACACGGTGCTGATTCAGACGAGGACAGGGGCAGACGAAAGCGAAATGGGAGCGCTAGAGAGCGATCTTCAAGAGAGGAAATAGACAGATTTGGTTTTAAACATTTCCTCCCGGTGAGAAACTTCGAAGTATTTGGAACGCTTCAGACGGGATTCATACCAGGGCCTGGTTACTACAGTTTCAATTTTCCCTTCCTCTTGTAATATTAAATACATGTGTAGGTATCTCGAGAGTGAGCCAGCTTGAAACGTTCCCTTTGAAAAATTATAAATTACTGTGCTGGTAAACTTCTACGTTATTTGATACAGAGACAGCTGAGTAAAACTGAACGTAGTCAGACAGTTCTCTCTTTACTTATTCTGATAATCACTGAACTGACACACAGTATTTTTTTAGCGCAACGCAAACGGACTTTCAATAATAACTACAAAAGAATGGCCTTGACTAACAATAACGTATACCTTTCATGAATCACTCACCTCACAAAAATCTTCGTTAACTGAACTTCTGCAATACAGCGAGTGCCAATACCGCCAGCTAAATAAAAAATTCTAACTACGGAAGGCACTAACTACTGACAGGCATAGTTAGCAAAAGAAAGATTTTGATAGAGAACAAACAATGTGTATATATATATATATATATATATATATATATATATATATATATATATTATTATTATTATTATTATTATTAGTCGTAAAGCTCCCAACATGGAAGACGCTAAGTAAAGATGGTTCACTTCTGCGGCTTCTTATTCTTCTTGTTGCCCACCAGGTCTTCATTCTTTGCGAGAATTCAGCTTTTCTTTCTTCGCTCCATTTTGTTCCAGTTCTCGGCGCTCTTGTCTCTGGTTTGACCTCCCATTTGTCAACTTTAAGTTTGAAATTATTTCTTTTGTTCATGTCTTCAGTAGTAATGTTGGCCAATTCCAGATCTTTCTTTACATTTTTGATCCATTCTCCTCCATTAACAAGGGATGCTACGTATCTTACTATTTTTTTTGTAAGTCTGTGATCGGGAAGTCTCATTATGTGGCCATAGAATTTTAGACGCCTCTTCCTCATGTCTATCTCTATGTTAGAATATTCTTCAATTTTAGAATTTTTCTGTAATCTATACCCCTCTTTGGTCCATCTTGGTCCCAGAATTTTCCTAATGATTTTCCTTTCCTCTTTCTTCAGGTTTTCCATATCTGTTTTCCTTTTAAGTGTCAAGGTTTCGCTGGCATATAGCATTATTGGTTTAATTACCGACTTATAATGTTTAATTTTTGTATTTATAGATAGACATTTTTTATTGTAAATGTTTTGGACCAGCCCTAGAACCCTACGAGCTTTTAATATTCTTCCTTGTTGTGAGTATTTTTCAGAAATTATCTCTCCTAAATATTTAAAGTATGGTACCCTCTTAATTTCTCCATATTTGGTTTGTAACTTAGAAATTTCTAGATCTGTTGTTGTAAACACCGTTTTCTCAAAAGATATTTGTAGGCCAACTTTTCCTGCACACTCTTTTAAGGTTTCTATCTGTTTGACTGCCATTTCACTAGAATCTGCCATTATTGCAAGATCGTCTGCGTAGGCTAAGTAGGGGATTTGTAGGTCATCTTTTTTGGTTCCCAGTGATATTGGTTTCCAGTACTTTTCTTTTTTGAGTTCTTTTTCCCATTCTGCCATGACTCTATCCAGAACTAAGTTAAATAACAGAGGTGTTAATCCATCACCTTGTCTAACCCCAGTTTTTATCTCAAATGATTTTGAAAGTTTTCCCATGAATTTCACTATGCATTTTGTATTTGTTAATGTCTGCTCTATGATGTTCCGTGTCTTCTTATCCAGTCCTTGTTCTGCAAGAATTTTAAATAGTGTGGGTCTGTGAATTGAATCATATGCCTTTTTAAAGTCGACAAAGACATATACTGTAGGCTTCCTTCGCATTTGTCTCATCCTTGTAATCAATTTCAAGTTTAAAATTTGTTCTGGACATGATCTGTTTGGTCTGAAACCAGCTTGGAAATCTGAGATTTTGGGTTCTAGCAGTTTTTGTGTTCTTTCAAGAAGACAAGCTGATAATATCTTGTATGTGGCGGCAAGTAAGGAGATTCCTCTATAGTTGTTCACATCCGATTTATCCCTTTTTTTATGTAACGGATGTATTAGGGCACATTTCCAATCTTCTGGTATTTCTTCAGTAACCCATATGTTTTGAATACTTTTAACTAGCTCATTTCTTGAGTTAGACCCTAGACGTTTGAGAAATTCGGCTACAATTCCATCTTCTCCTGATGCTTTGTTATTTTTGAGTTTGTTTATGTGTTTGATAATTTCTTCTTCAGTTGGCGGTACAGAGTCTTGCTGTTGCGGGGCTTTAGTGCTGGATATTGGAAGAGCTTCTGTTGGTTCTGGACAGTTTAGTAGCGTTTCAAAATATTTGGCTAATTCTTCACAGTTTTCTTCGTCGCTTAGTGCCAGATTCCCATCTGATTTCCGAAAACAGACATTTTGAGGGATATACCCTTTAATTTGGTTTGCAAAAGTTTTGTAGAATCCATGTGTATTACAATTTTTAAAATCTGCTTCTATTGATTCCAGTTGCTGAGTTACATACTTTCTCTTCTCTTGTCTCATAAGTTTATTTGAGAGTTTCCGTGTTTCTAAAACGTTTTGAAGAGTTTTCTCATTTTTATTTGAACTGTACTTCGCAAAGGCTTCTGTACCTACTTGAATTGCCTTTTCGCATTCCATATTCCACCATGGATGTTTGTGCTTCTTCTTCAGTGGTATTTGCTCCTTCGCTATTTTTGTGATTTTTTCCTTGAATGTTTCCCAGTTGTTTGCGGGAGAATTTTCCCATTTTTTAATTGTTTCTGATTCTGTTAGTTATTGTAGGTCAAATTTTGGGATTGCTGGTGGAATTCTTGGTGTTTTCCTTCTTGGGGTGAATTGGACCCGAACTCTTGTGAGATAATGATCTGAGTCAATATTTGCACCTCTCCTAACCTGGATATCTCTGATCCCTTTTTGGAAGTTATAAGAGATGGCCACATGGTCAATTTGAAATTCTACCAATTGTCTTATAGGGGATCTCCAGGTCTTCTGTTTTCTTGGTTTCTTATTGAACAACGTTGAGCTGATTTTCATGTTGAATTGTTGACAAAGTTGGATTAGTTGCATGCCATTTTTGTTGGTCAATTTGTGTGCTGGGTATAGCCCAACCGTCTTCCTGTATTTCTTTTCTCTGCCAATCTGTGCATTGAAATCTCCAAGAAGTATTTTGACATCATTCCTCGGTATCTTTGACATTTCAAGTTCTAATCGTTCCCAAAATTTATCCACATTGTCTAGGTCCTTTCTATTGTCAACGTTGCAGGGTGCGTGAACATTAATTAGGGTGTAATATTTATTCTTGTGTTTCAACCTAAGAAACATTAGTCTATTGCTAATAGTTTTTACAGATTTTACAAATTTAACTGAGGATTTTTCGACCATAAAGGCCTTACCAAGCATGTTTGCCCCTTTACCTAATATTCTGTCCGTTCCACTTTTGAAAATTCTGAAGCCATTGTAGTCAGTGATTTGATTATCAGGAAATCTGGTCTCTTGTACTGCTAGGATTTGGATTTTCAGCTTCTTTAATTCTTCTGTTAATGTGTATAACTTTCCGGTTTGTATTAGTGTCCATATGTTTACTGTTCCTATCTAATCTTCATTTTTGGGAAGTTTTCCAGAGTGCTCCGATCCGCTCACAAGTCGTGTAGGTCCGGTCTCCCCAGAATGCGATAGACCGGTTACCACCTTTCTGCTAGGTGGGTGGATTTCACCACCTGGGGTACTTTTGTTATTACATACACGAACCATGATTTTACTTGTAATTGTATTTTGGTCTGACATGTGCCAGTTGGTAGGATCAAGGTTGTGAAGCCTTGAAACACAAATCAGCCGCCACTAACATGTGGAACAGACGCTGTCGGGAAACCGCCACTGACATGTGGAACCGTAGTGCCCTAGTTTGCTAGTTTTGGTCCACCCCGGGTATTTTATTTCCCCGGTACCCACCATATCCGGTGAGCATTCCCCTATCCGCCACCTGGGGAGGCGCCTGGTAGGAGACTAGCAACTCCCCCAGGTATATATATATATATATATATATATATATATATATATATATATATATATATATATATATGTTCATGATATCCAGTCTTACAAATTTCCTCTTTCTGACGGACACACGTCTACATCTACATCTACATCCATACTCCGCAAGCCACCTGACGATGTGTGGCGGAGGGTACCTTGAGTACCTCTATCGGTTCTCCCTTCTATTCCAGTCTCGTATTGTTCGTGGAAAGAAGGATTGTCGGCATGCTTCTGTGTGGGCTGTAATCTCTCTGATTTTATCCTCACGGTCTCTGCGCGAGATATACGTAGGAGGGAGCAATATACTGCTTGACTCTTCGGTGAGGGTATGTTGTCGAAACTTTAAGAAAAGCCCGTACCGAGCTACTGAGCGTCTCTCCTGCAGAGTTTCCACTGGAGTTTATCTGTCATTTCCGTAACGCTTTCGCGATTACTAAATGATCCTGTAACGAAGCACGCTGCTCTCCGTTGCATCTTCTCTATCTCTTTTATCAACCCTATCTGGTACGGATCCCACACTGCTGAGCAGTACTCAAGCAGTGGGCGAACAAGCGTACTGTAACCTACTTCCTTTGTTTTCGGATTGCATTTCCTTAGGATTCTTCCAATGAATCTCAGTCTGGTATCTGCTTTACCAACGATCAACTTTATATGATCATTCCATTTTAAATCACTCCTAATGCGTACTCCCAGATAATTTATGGAATTAACTGTTTCCAGCTAAATGATAAGGGATCTATCTTTCTATGTATTCGCAGCACATCACACTTGTCTACATTGAGATTCAATTGCCATTCCCTGCACCATGCGTCAATTCGCTGCAGATCCTCCTGCATTTAAGTACAATTTTCCAGTGTTACAACCCCTCGATACACCACAGCATCATCTGCAAAAAGCCTCAGTGAACTTCCGATGTCATCCACAAGGTCATTTATGTATATTGTGAATAGCAACGGTCCTATGACACTCCCCTGCGGCACACCTGAAATCACTGTTACTTCGGAAGACTTCTCTCCATTGAGAATGACATGCAACATGCAACATCGTCCGTTCTCAAAACTTTGGCATCTCTGTCCTCATATCCATCTCTGCTGTCGGCTCACCTCCAACTGCGCAACGCTACGCCCTGATCATATCCAACTGCCGAACACTACGATAGCGAATATTCCAACAATGCCGACAAGCCACTGACTGCACACAGCACAGTCAGTGATTTTCATACAGCTCGCTCCGTGGCGTTACCAACATAAAAAACACAACAGCCTGCTTGCAAGCTATACGCATGAGGGCGGAAGCAGACGACTGCAACTCAGTCAAGGAGGTAGAAGGATTTTTCTGTCAGCTTACTGGTCTGAGGCACTCCAGGGGCGTGTTAAACACGGAACAATTATGATGTGTACTTGCATCATTCAGGCTTTTCAAGCCCGATTGAGGTATTCCAAGACATGCTATACAAAAATCAGTTGTTGTACGATCCTTACGGACCGGCAGAAATAATTAGCATTTTTCGTTATGATTTTACCAATGAATTTGCATCATATCATCGTCGCAGGAAGATGTGAATATGACATAGAGGTATTTGGAACCATGTTACGGGAACTGCAGTACGATGCAGGTGATGGTGCACAGTACAGAGGATCATATGCGTGTGGACGGAGGCGTCGCGAACGTAGTAGTCACGGCCGCAGCGGAAATGGGAGAAGGGACCGCACGCTAAAGCCTGACCGATATGAGAATGAAACACATTAGCTCAATCAGAACTAGTCTAATAATTACAGGGAACACTGTTATAGTTATGGTAATCGACAATATTACGGTAACCAACAAAATTACTATAACAGACAGCATTTCGGGAAACGACCAAATTACGGGTACTTTGAGTATCAGAGGAGTCATAACGAACATAGTCACCATGATAACCGCAGTAGATCTCGAGCAGAAAGGCGTACGAACGATGGTGTACCAGATCGTCCTCTTGGAGTCGAGACCAGGCCAGCAAATCCCAGACAGAATCAGGAGAGCAGTAGTGGATGGACTTAGCGATAGTTATCAGATACTGAGGGCGAGACACTTGATTTAGCTTTCCCATGATTTCCCTAAATCCCTTCAGGCAACTGCCGGAATGGTTCCTTTGAAAGGGGCAAGGCCGACTTCCTTGCCTAACCGTCCCTAATCCGCCGGGAGCTATGCTCTCGCTGTTTGGTCGTCGTCCCCCCCCCCCCCCCCCCAAGCCATCCAACCATCAAGCAACCGGTTTCGAACTTGGAAATTGCGACAGCGGCCTCTCCTAAAGAGGACAGTACCACCAACAACTGACCGTCGTATTCGCTATCTAGTTCACGTCTAAGCTGTGCATGTATTTCGGTATCTGTGTCTGTGTTATAAGGAAACAGGGCAGTTAGTAGATATTTTTCTCCCTCCATCCAGCCATCATTGACCCATCCTCCTTATGAATTGTGGACGTGATAGCAGGTCCCTTAATCTTTTCAGTCAACAGTTTACACCGACTTCCCCATACGTCAAATTGTAGCGTCATTCGTAGAAATTTCTTCCAGTGCATGTTTTGTTTAAAAAATGGTTCAAATGGCTCTGAGCACTATGGGACTTGGAGGTTATCAGGCCCCTAGAACTTAGAACAACTTAAACCTAACCAACCTAAGGTCACCACACACATCCATGCCCGAGGCAGGATTCGAACCTGCGACCGTAGCAGTCACGCAATTCCGGACAGAAATGCCTTGAACTTCTCGGCCACCGAGGCCGGCTTTTAGTTTTCTGAAGCAATGTTTTGTAGCGCATCTTATTTACTCTGTATTCATGGAGCCTGTAGTAAGCTCTGATTGCCCTAGAGCACGTTGATAATCTCTTTACTTCATCTTACCCTTCGCCTTGTCGTGGAAAAATGTGGGTTGCAAGGGACTGTAATCTGATTGTTTACCTTTTTCTTAGGAAGAGTTATGTTAGTAGCTGTGCACCAAAGTCTACATGTACCGGAAGCGGTTACACTGGAAATCCTACAATGTATTCAACTATGCCATCCCCATCCGTTTTCTGCTTCTGTCCATGTGTTATTGTCACCCCTTCGATGATAATTGCATTATGGTCACTGGATATTAGATACTTGAGCAATTGCCAGTTATCAGTCTCAGCTGTTGCCATGCGCTCTGCTAAACTGAAACCTGCTCATTCGTCGAATGTCCTCGGCTGGCCTCTAACACCAAAACAATGAGATCCGGTTCCTGTATTGCGTCCTCTAGTACCTCACCTTGTTCGTCAAATTGCCTAAGCCTGTTGCGACAAGGAGACACACACCTCATCGATGTTGGGCAATGAGTTTATCTACATAAGGTACGATGCGAGAATACTGCACGTATATGCTTACTACAACCCATTTTGTCTGCAGGTCCTTCAGTTGTATTGTAACGATGTACTTGTCACACAGCTGTGCCACCTTTGTCACAGTACATTTTCTACTTGTAAGGATAATGGCGTACATTATCTCATCGTAACCAGGAACCGTTACCATGGGTGCGTATTGTTCTGCAGTATAATTCTTGCAAACAGACTATATCAACGTTCAACTTGTCAATTTGTTTTCATAATTCACTCATTGGAGCAGCATTTATCTGTAGTCTCTTTATCCTTTTACGTGTTTCGAGTGTTAACGAATAACTTTGGAAAATGAAGGGCTGCATATGACCATACGCTTTTACAAAACCCACGTATAAATGTTCAATGTTGAATGGTTCATTTCTTCTCGTGAACGCATGCTGAAGGAGGCCACATAATGGTTTAAACTCTGATGGTAAATTATCTGCTCTCAAAAGAATCCTGTCTAATACTGTACGGCTTGCTCTGTGTTTGGCTTCCGTGCCTCACCTGAGATGGCCTACGAAACCTGGCGATAAACTTATACATTTACATGGAAGATCTGAAGCAAGTTGCTTAGTATTTGTGTGAAACAGGTGCACAAAGCTCTTCTGTAGATTGCGTTCCTGAGCATGAATTTGGCACTCCTCGTTTCCTAGATTTCTTTAAGTTTTCCGCGTTCTAAGAACCAAATAACGAATGTGTCGACGACGTAGCGATAATAGTAGTCATTCTTTGCTGGAGCCCTGCCCAAGGCAATATCCTCAAAGTGCAGAAATAAAAAAAATGATTTGCTGCTGCTGGTCGAAGTATTTATCTCCACATCAGAAATACGATTACGTCAAGGTGTACTTCAACAGTCCGGTAATAGTAACATTAATTTAAAGAGAAAGGGGTTGTATACAATCTTCGACCTTAAAACTGCAGAGCTGCCATAAGCCGCAAGTAAATTTTTCTTTAATTTGACATGATTCACTTGACCAACGCGAACGTCTCCAGGGATTACGTAGCCATAGACCACGTTAGAAACATCGGGATATGTATATAATTCATTTTTCACGTCATACAAATGTCTGCCCCGATAGCTGAGTGATCAGCGCGGCGGTATGTCACGCCAAGGGGCCCGGGCTTTATTCCCGGTTGGGTCGAAGATTTTCTCCTCTTAGGGACTGGGTGTTGTGTTGTCCTCATAATCGTTTAATCATCGCTAGTGTTGTCCTCATTATCATTTCATCATCACCAGTGTGAGGCAACGGGAAACCACCACTGGAATCACTTCCCTAGATGCTCATGCATAGACGTCTCTGACGAGGGTTCCCCCACGACAAGATCAGCCGTAAGGCAGAACACAAAGTTAAGTCATACAAATGCATTATGTACGATAGCGGCCCTACACACAGCTCGATATTAACGTGTGGCGGTCAGCTCAGTTTTATAATTCCTGAAGATGCTTGCACTGGTCGAATGAAACATTTCAAAAGATAGTAAAAGTTAAATGCGACTTTTAACTATTCTGCAGTTTTAATTTCCAACCGTCGCTGATCCCCTGCAGGCAATGCTCGCGGTCGTTAAATCTTTGACGTGAATACGATCTCCACGCTTGAGCTGCACCAGAAAAAATACATTGTGAAATGTCGAAAATCTCCCAGAGAATGAATGATAGATTCATGACGAATTCTATAAACGATTAGCAATTTTAGAGTGAGCTTTCTTGTTGGTGACATTTCACTGAATATATTTTTTTTTTCAGAAAGAAGTAAAATAATACCAGTCTGAAAGACAAACTTGTTCTACGTTTGTTAGTACCTGCTTTTACGAACCAACGTTTCTTTCTTCTCTAAGACTTCAGCTTCTCTTCCTTCCATCTTACTAATGAAATATCCACCATTTTCCATCTTTTACGGATATTGCGCACAAAATCCTCTACTGAAGCGACAAAAAAGGATCCTGAAAAAATACCGATATATTTCGTCGAACGATAATTATTTTTGGACTGGCCAGATAGTTACGAAATTTGAAATATATTGGTCTGTAAAACAAAGAAAATATCAGCTGGAAAAATATATTTGTATGTTAGCACGAGAAATGCATGGGTCTAAGAGATCATCACACCCCATTATGGATTTTGACAGAAACAGAGATAGGCTGCGGTTTCCACTAGAAATTACTAGCACAAGCATTATTTCTCCAGACTATGTATTGTATTTGTTCTCATCGTTGTATTTCTAATTCCACATCGTGATAGAAAGAGCGAAAGTAGTTAACATGTCTTCGAAGAATATCGTTATTTCTACCGCTTTTTCTTGTTACTTCCGATGCAGTCGAGCATTTTACACATTTCGTTTGGAAAATGGAAGGCAGATGACGTCCTTCTCATTTGACCCGGAAAGCTGGCACGTCTGAGAAAATGCAGACTAACTTGAAACTGACGCCTGTCTTTGAAACAATATCACCACTAGTACCATTCTACCATTATTATGTAAAATAGGTAAAACAGTACCTCTTCAATTACGTTGGTAGAGGTAGTATTTAATGGAGTGTGAACCATTTGCTATTGAGGTAAGGCTTCGGTGTTCAGTGAAGAACAGAAAGTAAATTCTACAATAAAGTATGAATTAGAAACATGCACCGGTATCTATGATTTCAACTCGAGGAAAGACGCGTGGCTCGAACTTTGCTCGTTCCCTCAAGAGAGACCTTGTTAAGTCTAAGGGCGACCTTCAAAGGAATACTAAAGCCTTTGAGACTAGGAGAAGTTCGCCGTAACGAGTATGCAGTGCTGACCCTAAGGACTTGGTCTTCTGGCACACGTACATGGCTATCCTACCCGACACAAAATTTCTCCTAAGAGAAGTTTGGACACTTCGTGCCGAGCCCTGCAATATGCAAATGAGACGGTTGCAGACACGACACTTCTATGGGGCGAACCATTATCGTGAAATGAAACAGCGCAGCAACTGAAGTCTTTCTCTGGTTGTGTTGAGCTGCAAGAGAATTAAAACCCGAGGACCTCCTCCGGTCTAATTGGACAGACGGTGCTAGAAAATATTTAACCTTCAGCTTTTAAGAAATACGAGATTACTTCGTCATACCGTTGTGGATTAGGTACACTGTATGTACTGTCTCTCACTATATAATTTATTTCTTTTTTTTTTTGTTGTGCAAGATTATACGACTTGTAACTTTGCTACTATGTTGCATTAATGTGAGGCGTTTCTGTCGATGATAACGAAATACGTTCACTGAAACTCAGGAGAGCTGGCACCTCAGAATCTCAGATTCATTGTTATGACAAATTTTTCACTGTTTAGCGTTAGGTCTATAGCTCTATGAGTAACAGTATGTCTCAGACAATATGTCCTCCTGCTTAGCTGGGTTGTAAAGTGCTCGCTTCCCATTTGAGCGGACACGGGTTCGATTCTCGGCTGCGTTGCAGATTTTTCTCCGGTTGGGGACTGGGTGCTGTGTTGTCCTCATCATTATTTCACTCTCATCACCTGCGCGCAAGTCGCCCAATATGGAGGCAACTGAAACAAAACTTGCACGCTGCGGCCTATCTTCCCCGGATGGGACCTCCCGAACAACGATGCCATATGCTCATTTCATAACATTTTCAGGCACCACGTCCTGTTAATTGTGATTGTACACTGTATAGTTACCGAATTTGTATTTTCGTAGAATGAATGGTGATTTGGGATGAATTGTATCTAGAGAAATAACGGAAAAGCTGCGTCTGTGTGGTCGAAGGGGCGACATCTGGTCCAGTGTTGTCAGACACGTATTACACCGTAAAATGAGTAGGAATTAATCTTTTACTAAACTGATATCGGGGCACTTGCTTTTATTGCTTTCATAAATATTTGTCGAAGATTTTTCGCAGTATAAAAGGCGCTTTTATTTTTTTTAGTCATCATTGAATAACATTTGCAACTTATGTCCTCAACTATTGGTCTTGCTCTACAGTTTTCACCCTCTACAGCTCCCTCTAGTACCATGGAAGTTGTTTCCTGATGTTTTAACAGCTGCCTACCAATCCTGTCCCTATTTCTTGTCATTATTTTCCATACATTTCCTTTCCTCCCCTATTCTTAGCAGTCCATCTAATTTTCAACATTCCTCTGCAGCACCACATCTACATCTGCATCTACATGGATACTCTGCAAACCTCTTGTAAGTACCTTGCAAAGGGTTCATCAAATCACCATCATAATTCTGTATTATTCCACTCTCGAGCAGTGCGCGGAAAAGACGAGCATCTATATTTTTCCCGTTTGAGCTCTGATTTCCCTTATTTTATTGTGATGATCATCTCTTTCTATGTAGGTCAGTGGCAAGAAAATATTTTGGCGTTCTAAGGTGGAAGTTGGTGATAGAAATTTCGTGAGAAAATCCCACCACAACGAGAAACGCGTGTGTTTTGACGATGTCCACCCCCACTCGCATAACTCAGACTTTATTCCTCAAGCACGGAATTTTGTCCGCTTGTAAGGTATGGCATCGGAAGCCTTCTGGAAATCTAGAAATACGGAATCCGTTTCAAATCTCTTGTTGATAGTACCCAGCACATCTGAAATGCTTCGTTTCTCTACTGATCTGGTTTTCCCGCAATTCTTGTATCACGACCATATAATTCTGTACTCCAAACGTACTTTCTCAGAAATTTCTTTGACACCTGATAACAGAGGCAAAGGTCCCGAGTTCGTGTCTCGGTCGGGCACACAGTTTTAATCTGCCAGGAAGTTTCATATCAGCGCACACTCCACCGCAGAGTGAAAATCTCATTCTGGAAACTTCCCCCAGGCTGTGGCCAAGCCATGTCTCCGCAATATCCTTTCTTTTAGGAGGACTAGTTCTGCAAGGTTCGCAGAAGAGCTTCTGTAAAGTTTGGAAGGTTGGAGACGAGATACTGGCAGAAGTAAAGCTGTGAGACCGGGCGTGAGCCGTCCTTCGCTGGCTCAGATGGTAGAGCACTTGCCCGCGAAAGGCAAAGGTCCCGAGTTCGAGTCTCGGTCGGGCACACAGTTTTAATCTGCCAGGAAGTTTCATATCAGCGCACACTCCGCTGCAGAGTGAAATCTCATTCTGGGAACAATTCTGATGTTAAGTTCGTTCGCTGTTGCCTTTTCTGCTACTCTTCATTACTTTTGTCTTCCTCCAATTTAATCTCAAGCCATGTTCTGTACTCATTAGATTTTTCTCTCCATTGAGCAATTCCTCTAATTGTCCTTCACTTTCACTGAGGATAGCAACGTCGTAAAGAATTTCATCATAGATACCCTTTCACCTTGAATTTTAATTCCTCTCTTCCCCTCTAGAGCCTTCCTTTTCCTTCCGTCGTTACTTCTTCAATGTACAGGTTGTACAGCAGGAGCGAAAGAGTACATCCTTACCTCACACCCGTTTTAATCCGTGTACTTACTTCTTCGTCTTCCACTCTTATTGTTCACTCTTGGTTCTTGCACATACTGTACATAATCCGACTTCCCCTATAGCTACGTCCATTTTTCTCAGAATGTCAAACGTCTTGCACCATTCGACATCGTCGAACGCCTTTCCCAGGTCGACAAATCCTATGAATGTGTCTTGATTAATTTTTTACATCTTGCTTCTAATATCAGCCGCAACGTCATAAATGCCTCCCTCGTGCATTTAACTTTCTGCCTTTACTTTTCCTAAAGCCAAAGAGATAGTCAATTATCATATCCTCAGTTTTATTTTACGATCTGCTGTGTATTCTTGTCAGTAACTTGAATGCATGAGCTGCTAAGCTGCTTGTGCGATACTTCTCGCATCTTTCAGCTGTTGCGGTGTTCGGAACTGGGTAGACGATGTTTCTTCGAAAGTCTGATGCTGTACCGCCAGTCTCATACATTGTGATCACGAACCTGAATAGCCGTTTTCTTGCCAAATCCCCCAATTATTTTAGAAATTCTGACGGAATGTTGTCTTCCATTCCTCTTTTAAATTCTCATTGTAATAATGGATCTCTTATCCCCGCTATATAGAATCCTCTTTCTTTTTCTATCACGTCAAGAGACAAGTCTCAACCCTTATTAAGGCCTTCAACGTACTCTTTCCACCTATATGCTCTGCATTTAATGCATTTAACAAAGGAATTGTCATGACACTCTTAGTGTTCAATTCCTTGCATTTAATTCCACTGAAGATTGTTTTGACTTTGCTATGTGATCAGTCCTTACGACAATCTTTCCATTTTCGATTTCTTAATATTTTTCTTGCAACCATTTCGCCTTAGCCTCCCTGCACATCCGATTTATTTCACTCCTAAGTAATTTGTATTTCTGTACACCTGAATATTCCTGAACATTTTGTACTCCCATCTTCCATCGATAAAGTGAAGTATTTTTTTTTTTTCTGTTATCCATGGTTTCTTCGCAGCTGTGTTTCTTATCCCTATGGTTTCCTATCCAACTTCTGTGATAAACCTTTTCAGAGATGTAAATTCCTTTCCAACTGAAATGCCTTCTGAGCTACTGTTTATCGCAATATCTGTAGCCTTAGAGAACTTCATGCGTACCTCCTCGTTTCTTATTACTTCAGTATCCCACTTCTTTGCACATTGACTTAAACTTCATCACACTCTTCACCAATGAAAATTGTGATCTGAATCTATATCTGCTCCTAGGTATGAGTTACCATCCAGTATCAGATTTCGGAGTCTCTGGCTGACCATGATGTAATCTAACTGAAATATTCCCGTATCTCTGGGCGTCTTCCAAGTGTACCTCCTCCTCTTGTGATTCTTGAACAGAATATTCGATATTACTAGCTGAAGTTTATTGCAGAACTCGACTAGTTTTTCTCGTCTATCATTCCCAGTATCAGGCCCACATTTTCCTATAACCTTTTCTTCTACTCCTTCCCCTACAACCGCATACCGGTCCCCCGAGACTATTATAATTTCATCTCCATTTATTAATTACCCGTTCAATATCCTCATACACTTTCTCAGTTCCTTCATTTTCAGCTAGCGACGTCGGCATGTTTCCCTGCATTATCGTTGCCGGTGCTGGAAGAGAACAACCGCATCACTGCATTACCTGATCGATTACGGAAGTTGTAGCTATACTGGCCAAAGAGAGCAAGAAATCCTTAATTTGGAGAAATTGTGATGATGCGGTAAAGCACTTTTTTGTTTTACGAGACTTCAGTCGTACAACTACCAACGGAAGGAACTGTCCTTTCGGAGCACAAGAAATGCGATTACGTTCCTGTTTCCTTAAATAGCTCTGAAAGTAAACTAGGGTACCAGCTGCCTGATTCTGCCTTCCTCAACACCTTTAAAAACTTTCACAAAATCTTGCATCTGAACATATTCGTGCATTTCTAACTCGCAAACTACTGCAAATTTCAGAAGCTCTCCTAACCGCAACTTACTCACACCAGCTATTCCATCGCTGTAAGTCACTCATACCCATCCACTCCCAGTTACCTCTTTCTCACTCACTCATTCAGCCCACCTCATTCTCTTTATCTGCTTGTGTCTTTCTTTCACTTTCTCCTGTGTCACAGCCACAATCTTCTTCCTCTCTCTTCCTTCTAATTTCCGATTTCTTCCTTCCTCCTCCAGCTGTCTCTTCTCACTGTCACCACTCACTATCACTTGCTCTCTCCCACTTCCAGTTTGTCTTTCCCTTTCTCATTTTCTCTACCCCCCCCCCCTCCCCTCCAAACTGTCAGCTTAACTCCTTTCCTAGCTCTGGTCTGTCACGGTCAACTATGTTTCACTTCATCTGTGTCTCTCTCTGTCTCTCATACTAGCATTGTCTTCCTCGCCCTTTCTATAATACATCTACTATTCACTACGTTCCATTATTTATTATTTTTCCGTCTCTTTGCCACTGTCACTGTCTTCTTCTCTCCTGATATAAAACAAGCGCGAATATGTTCGCATGACAAAGTTTTTGGGAAAATGTTTTAAGATGCTAGGGAACATAGAATGAGGCGGCTGGTACCCCTGTAAGGAGTATGCTTCGCCGGCGATGGGCGAAGCATGACAGAATCTCTGACCAAACTGTAGTTTATTGTTAGTTGTTGCTTGTCGCGAGTCTGCACTTGTCTGCGCGAGTCGACAGTAGTAGTCGGTCGGATACAGTAGCGAGTGTACAGTAGTAGTCTGCGGGAGTCGTCATGCCTCGGCTGTGTGCTCTGCGCGCGACTCTGGTCAGGGTTCCGGAGGATAAGTATTGTTGTAGAAGGTAAAGAAGCAGCCTTGCGCATAATTAATAATGTATGTTAATTGTAATTTAATTTGTTCAGAAAAAATGCCCCAATAATAATTTTTATAATATAAAGTAACTCTTTTGGAGAAAAGCATTCATTTCAATCTCCAATGCATTATCATTACTTCCAAGAATAAAAAAATATATATACGCCAGCATTGCACGAAACTGTGTCGAAGAATGTATAATTAAGAGCAGATATATTTGCAGTCTTTTATTGAGGTAAGAATTTTTGCTTTTTTATTCAGAATACAGGGCTGAAGGTCAGCGCTGCAGTCCTTATAAAATTTACCAGATATTATTATTTCTGTTAGGAGATTACACTGCAATCATGGTTCATTATTTAATCAATATTATTGCGACGTTTATGGTCAATTATCATTTATTTAATGTTTGTGGGGAGGTTACGCTTGGCTCGATTTCCATTTAACAATATCTGCTGGGAGGTTACACTTGGCGACATCCGGCCAGGATGGTATTCCTTTGTGAATCTTCTGATAAGTAGTCATATATCTGCTCTTATTTACTTAAATGTAATTAGCATTTGGCGCAACGCATTTACTAATTTGTCACTTTTTCTTCCACAGATCATCGGCAATTTGTTGCTCTTTGTTATAATTGTGTTTGTTGCATTTTGCATTATCTTTGTTTCATTTGTGAATAATTTTGTTTTGTGAAAAATGCCGAGAAAAACTGTTAATAGCACATCGCGATGTATAATGAGCGAAATAACCGACTGTAATAATTTGACCGATAATATTTGCGATACTCAGTGTAATGATGACAATATTCCATTTACAGACAATCAGTGCGTACCGACCACCTATATTGATTTTTATCTTATTGATGAACAAACGAATTCAATTGTGTCCTGTGTTAATTCGACGACAATTGATGACGCGGGATGTTCTGTTGCAATGAACGCTGCCCAGCTCGACACACACGGTTTGCAAAATTTACGTAACGAACAGACAATTTTTTCTAACGAAAATGAACAGTGTACTCAAAGTAAGGCAGATTTATTTGATTCCGAGGTAGTGACTAACAGTGCACATCCGATTGGGAAACCTTTTCGAGAACCACAGAATGACCAAATGGTTACACAAAACGTGACAATTGCAGGTACGCCATCAAACAGCACAGAGAATAGAATAGGTAATATTGGGTTGGATCAAATTATGGCACTATTGCTACAACATAGTGCAAATTTCAAACAACTTAATGAAAATTCCAAACAACAGTATGAAAGACAAGAGAACAATCACAAACAACTTAATGAAAAATTAGACAACAATTCGAAACAACTTAGAGAACAGATCAAACAACTTAATGAAAAACATGACAACCTTAATGAAAAATTAGACAACAATTGCAGACAGCTTAGTGAACAAATTACAGCGTTGCCGCGCAGTGTCATGATACTAAAGAACAATTACGTGAGGAAATTGAGGCTTGTGCTAGGAAAAGTAGAAATTAGATCTGTTGCTCAAGAATTAAGGGATATGCAAACAGCTACAACAGAATCACTTAGAGGGGAAATTAGTGCAGTCGGTAAACAATGCTCTGAAAAAGCAGCACAGTTACGCGACGAGTTTAAATTAATGACAGTAGAACTTTCGCGCACACTGGATCCAAAAATAGACGCGAAATTCGACCAACAGAACAGTCAAATTGACGAACGCTTTAATCACCACCTACAAGACAGTGAAACGCGTTACCGTAAATTCCTACAGGAACAAAATAAAGTAAAACGACAAGTCATGGAAACAATTACCACACAGAGACAGGAAGATAAATGTAAATTGTTTACGAAAGCAAAAACATACGTAGACAATAATATTGCTACAGTATCAGACGAAATTAACACTATCAAACAGTTGAACACCGAATTGCGTGATGAAATTTCCGATCTAAAATCAAAAACAGATACACACACAGTTGACTTTCAGACGGTGACTGACAGACTTGAACATTTAGAACTAACACAGGATTCCGATGTCATTAAAGCTGACGTTAAAAAATTGAACGAAACCTCAAGTAAAATACAAAAACAAATTAATGCTTCTGACACTAAAAACGATGATCAGGTAAATATACTGACTGAAAAATATGATGAATTGGCCAGTCGTGTTGACGTTATTGAAAGTAATAATGACAGCAAATCAGACGATACTTCACCGATTTCGTTTAATCAAACACCTGAATTGCAACATCTACAGCAGACAATCAGTGAGATAGATTCATCTAATAATACATTACGTAGAAAATTGTCAACTTTACAGCAATAGGTGACAGAGATAAAAAATATTTCAGTCAATAGCACGTCACAGCATACGGCACATTCCCAACATTTGTCACATTCACACAGCCAGTGTAACTTAGGCAATTTACAGAGACTACGCGACTTAAAATCCGAAAAGACACAGAAAAACAGATTCTTATGCAATCGTGAACCTGTTCACACATTCAGAGACGATAACGTTGATTACGAGCAAATATTATCTGTAAGAAAATCTAAGGAATTTAAAAATGACAGAGCACAGGTATACGCTTTGAACTGGGTATGTCGATTTATTTTTGTACTTTCACCAGCTTGGCCTGTAAGGCAGAAACTAGAATTAGCATCGATACAACAATTTGTTTTTGAATTTTCACCCGCATTCCCTGTAACGCAGAAGCTAAAATTTATTTGCAGCGCGTAATAAACCTCAGGGGATTCATTACGCTTTAATGAATATGTGCCGTAGCGTACACAGGGCCCCAAGCCGTAGTAGTGCTGTTTCATCTTTAGTTTTCTGCACTGCTGCCTTCTCTTCTACTATCCTTTATATCTATCAGAACAGCTCTTCAACTATCGCCCTATCTATGTGTAAGAATGTGTAAAGAAAACCCGATAAGACAACTTTTACCGAAAGTGACATTTTTCATTGGACGCTCTAGAAATGACAACCACGAGAAGTTTAATAACAGACAAATATTTTATCATCAGTATGTGTAAAATTTTCAGCAGTCGCAAACACATTTTGGTAACAATAGAGGTTTTTCTCCGCAACAGCAACAAAGCTAGCCGGTTAGCATACCTAACCAACAATGTAATCTACAAGGTCAAATAAGCTTTAATGTTTCGCCGCCTGCACGTATAGCGTCAGCTCCAACAAATAGTAACGCACAGCAACAAGGAAATAGCTACGTACAGAAAACACGCCATTTCAATTCCTATCGCAATGCGCCGTATCGAAATGACTATCATGACAGACGTAAAAATAATGGTCACAATTTTCAGCGGACGTTTAATAACAATCGGTCTTACCAGCAGCAGAATGATCCGCAACAACAAATTATCATGAATGAACCAGTCAGTAGATATCATCCCGAACGTAATACGTCAGGAAAAAATAACAGAACAGTACAAATAGTGGAAATGCCACAGCATCCTACTGAAAATAATAGCGCGTCAGATAGAATTTGACTACATACAGTACAGGTTGCATCTTCTAGTAACGCAAGCAATACTTTTGACACAGAGAATTTTGTACACTAAAATGTTATTTCTTTTGACGACATCTGAGACATACTTTTACATTAGAAAACCAATAGTCTGAATTAGTCAATCTGAAACATGCTTTGTTGAATGCACCACTTTTATCGCACCCAGATCTTACCAGAAATTTTTCCATTGCCATCGACAGTTCTAACACCGCTTTAGGCGTACATATTTTTCTGGAAATTGAAGAAGATGATTGTACAGTAATTAAAAACATCGCTTTTGCAAGTCGCATTCTGTCACCTGCTGAACGAAATTATTCTGTTACAGAACTTGAAACATTATGTGTTGTATGGGCTTTTAGCAGATTTAGGCATTTTCTTAATGGAAGACACACTACAGTTTATACAGACCATAGAGCGATACAGTTTTTACTTTTGGCTAAATTTACACACGACAGATTAAGTAGATGGAAACTTTATTTACAAGAATTTAATTTTATAGTTGTCCACATTCCCGAAACACAAAATATAGTAGCAGACGCACTATCCCGTTCTCTCAGCAACAATCAGCAAGACATCGCAACCTACTTCTGCAAAGCAAATTTCAGCGTCATGTACATTCAACAAGTTGCATTTGAAAACTTCATTTCGTCGTCATTACAAGACATAGCACAAGAGCAGAGTATAGACAACGTGTGGAAAGAAATTAAGCACTGTACGCAATGACATTCTGTTTCGGCGCTCTCATACTGACAGCAAGAATTGGTTATTATGCATTCCTGACGAACTTGATAACAAATTAATCTGGTATACTCATTTAAGTTACGCACATTACGGAGCCAGAAAATGTTTTCTTATACTGAGACAGAACTGTTATTTTACCAACATGGAGAAACGTATTCGATGAGTTTTAGCGTCTTGGAAAATCTGCCAGAAAGCTAAATCAGATACGACTTCACATATTCCTCCATTACATCCCATTGTTCCTGTTAAATTAAGACACATGGCCGCTGTGGAATTTTTGGTCCAATTCCCAAAACAAATAGAGGTTTTTGCTACATCTTTGTCCCTGTTGAACTCACTTCAAAATTTGTTACCTTCACTCCGTTACGCAAAGCTACTGCTAAAACTGTTTCGAAAGCATTTGTAAATCATTTTCCATTTCATGTAGGGCATGTGCTGAAAGTAATTTCCAAGAATCGACCACAGTTTCGATTTGCTATATGGACACGTATGTTACGAGCTAGAAACATTTCTCCGGTCTATATATCCAGGTACCATGCTTCTTCGAACCCTTCTGAACGATTAATGAAAGAAATTGGTAAACTGTGTAGAATTTACTGCAATAAAAACATATTGATTGGGACATATACATACTCTCATTCCAAGATGTAATTAATTCCATACCAAATGAATCTACTATGCTATCTCCGTCTGTTATACTGAAAAATGTTGAACCACTTAACAAAATTAAAGAATTAGTAACATTTTCTACATCTCGTCGACTACGACACCATGAAATAATTGACATTGCGCTGAATAACATCAAACGTGCCGCAGAGCGCCGGAGAAGACAGCAAAAACAGGTTTGTACACGCCGTGACTTTCACATTGGACAGAAGATATTAGTACGTACACACTATTTATCCAACAAAGGAAAGAGTAGATGCAGTAAATTTGAGCTTCTATACGCAGGTCCTTATCGGATTCGCAGCATTCCTCACCCCAATGTAGTACACGTCGAAACTTTGAGAACCATAAAAACCAAAGGGAACCACCACGTGTCGAACGTCAAACCTTTTATTGAATGAAGATACTTTATGATTTATCACACTGTAATGCCATTTCCTAACTTTTTATGACCGCTTATGCAATTATATTCACATGAACACCTACTGATGATTATCGTAATTTTTTCTTGGCAAGTGCCCGGCAAGGTAAGGTTAGCAGGTCGCTCTTCTTGTCGTTACACATCAGACCGTGCGTATTTTTCCATTTTTTTATGTATGTATGATTGTTTTCCTGTTTTGTTTGTATGCACTATGAAATATTTAAGATATAACAAATACCAGTTGACTTTAACATTTTTGCCTTATGATGTCTCAACATTGTGATACACTGTGTACATTTTTGCTTGTGCACACTGTCGATGTTTTTGACATATTACATTTTCTGTCATGCTATGCTGTATGCTCAATTATGTTACTATAAACCAGTTTTTATCTAATGGGTATATGAATTAAATGCAAGACATTAATCCTTGTTCATCATTTTCAGAAGGAAATAACGTGTAAACGAAATAAATTAAGCAGAAATGGGAATTTCACCTTCGGAATGAACGAAAGATGATGCAATACCTCGTGATGAAGAGTAAATGGATCAGAATTAACAAGCATTAACAAAAATATACTATACACATCGTATGATAGCAGTCTTAACTGATTTTTTCTTTCAGAATACGAGGCGATTCATGCAGGCTGTCAGACAGTGATGAAATATGCTAGAAATAAGGAATAGTTGTATAATGAATAATGAAGTGATTTTTTTTTGCAGATGATAATGAATGGTGATGAATAATGATGAATAATATGCTACTATGGATAATGAAGTTTTTCTTTACAGGTGATGATAATAATGGAGTTATGGTGATAGGGATAATGAAGTTTCTCTTTGCAGATGAAAATACTGATGAAGTTTATATATTTACTGTTAGTTAAGATGTGCTATGTAGTTATTTAAGTATTTGTTGCAGTTCGTTTTGACAGTATGTCTTATATCGCATGGTATGATGACTGAAGGTTTTGGAAAGGACAGCTAGAGAACATATATACTTTTATACACATTTCACTACCTGTTAATTCGAAGTTCACTACATTTCATCATAATATGCGTTTCTTCTTTCAGTTTCATAATCCATTTTGTATATTTTGCAGGAGAAATTATTCATGAGATTAATGTGGTATAAATAGTTGTTTATTAAACCTATGTCGTTTATGAATGTGATCACATATATTCTACTTGTTTCATAACCTTGCTACAGCTGAGTCATGACGAATGACATTACACATCTTCATTTGCAGCAATAACTCAAAAGCAAACAGAGTAATTACCAGTCCCTAATAATGCTACTAGTTTAAGAGGGTTCTGAGTATTACTGATCAGCTCTGAATAGTATTCAATAATGACTTCTGATTAATACGTACAAAAAAAAGTTTTGTAACTGGCCAATGAATGCCACCGATTATTGTAATAAGATGACCTATGATGCCTATGATTACTATAATTAGATTAATTATGTATAAATGCTATGTCAATAATTAACTCATTTTGAATAATGACTTCTAAAGAATGCAAAAAAAAATGCTTTGTAACTGGCCAATGAATGCCATTGATTATTGTAATAAGATGACCTATGATGCCAATGATTACTATAATTAGATTAATTATGTATAAATGGTATGCCAATAATTAACTCATATTGAATAATGACTTCTGAAAAATAAAAAAAAATACTTTGTAGCTGGCCAATGAATGCCACTGATTACTGTAATAAGATGACCTATGATGCCAATGATTACTATAATTAAGTGAATTATGTTAATACTATGCCATTCATTAGCTTCTGTTTTGAATGATGACTTCTGATGGTTTGTAACTGGGCAATGAGTGCCAATAATTACTATATTCAGATAATTTATGTACATTATTCTGTAATACTACATATATGGTACAGAAATGTTCAGTAACTGGGAGATGAGTGCCACCAATTACTCAAATCAGTCGTTAGACTAGTGTAATTCTAAATGAAGACTACTATGTGACTTAATGTCCTTCACCTTCTGACCTACTTACCAGAAATTACTGCAATATCCATTTCTCCTGTGTATCCTCATGATCATGGAGCACCATATTTGGTTTTTGCACTAATTCTATGTTGGTCTACTTTACAAGAACATGGTGTTGACACGACATGCTGTCCACCACCTTGAGCGATGGAGATGGTATTATGGTCCCACTGAGTGGTGTACCTAGTGTACTACCAAAATGATAGTATGGAATATTATTACGACATTTCAGTGTCTTGGCTACACTGATTAATACTTCAAGGAAAAGAGCTTCAGATTGTCTCACTTGGTGTTGTGCTTCTGTAGAAAGATATGGACTTTCAGTGCAGCTTCATGCAACCTAAAGTGCTACAACCATGACGCAATCCTTCCCATTCCTTTCCTCATTCTTGTAAAATGATAAAGACGTATACAGTGAGTGTGCACTCTATGCCATTTGTTAATATGATTTGTACTCATTACGTATACATTTTTTTTTTGTGATTCCCAGATATGTTCTGTATTACAGTGCGTGTGCCCTTTCGTCATTTTGTTAACATGATTTGTATTCATTGGATATATATTTTTGTGATTTGCTGATATGTTCTGAACTTCAGTGCGTGTGCACTTTTGTCATTTGTCAATATGATTTGTACTCATTATGTTTATTTGTTGTAACAATATTAAAGAGTTTTACAGTGCGTGCGCACTTTATGCCATTTGTACTCATTACGTATACATTTTTTGTGATTCCCAGATATGTTCTGTATTACAGTGCGTGTGCACTTTTGCCATTTGTTAATATGTTTTGTACTCATTGTGTATACATTTTGTCGTTGCTTGATATGTCTGTACTCAGTGCATGTGCACTATATTTTATTTCATGTTCTGCACCTATATATATATGTATATATTCTGTGATTTTAAAGTTAGTTAATTATGAAAAATTTGTTGCTCATGGCAAGTCCAATTGACTCACCATCGCTGCCAAAATTTTGCCCCCCCAGTGGAGGGTTATGTAAGGAGTATGCTTCGCCGGCGATGGGCGAAGCATGACAGAGTCTCTGACCAGACAGTAGTTTATTGTTAGTTGTTGCTTGTCGCGAGTCTGCGCTTATCTGCGCGAGTAAACAGTAGTAGTCGGTCGGATACAGTAGCGAGTGTACAGTAGTAGACTGTGGGAGTCATCATGCATCGGCTGTGTGCTCTGCGTGTGACTCTGGTCAGGGTTCTGGAGGATAAGTATTGTTGTAGAAGGTAAAGAAGCAGCCTTGCGCATAATTAATAATGTATGTTAATTGTTATTTAATTTGTTCAGAAAAAATGCCCCAATAATAAATTTTATAATATAAAGTAACTCTTTTAAAGAAAAGCATTCATTTCAATCTCTAATGCATTATCATTACTTCCAAAAATCAAAAAATATATATACGCCAGCATTGCACGAAGCTGTGTCGAAGAATGTATAATTAAGAGCAGATATATTTGCAGTCTTTTATTGAGGTAAGAATTTTTGCTTTTTTATTCAGAATACAGGGCTGAAGGTCAGCGCTGCTGTCCTTATAAAATTTACCAGATATTATTATATCTGTTAGGAGATTACATTTGATTCATGGTTCATTATTTAATCAATATTATTGTGAGGTTTATGGTCAATTTTTTTAAATGTTTGTGGGGAGGTTACGCTTGGCTCGATTTCCATTTAACAATATCTGCTGGGAGTTTACACCCCTGTTCAGTCAATCTTTTAAATAAACAGGAACACTCCGATTGGAGTGTTTTTCAGCTGGTTCCCTTCTTTACCCTGCTGCAGCATGGCTTGTAACTCATATGGAAAGAAATGTATTGGCCAGTTTGCTTTTGTTACATTGAAACAACGCAAATCTAATTTTACTGCTCAGACCGGATTTTACGTTCAAAAACTTTTTGCATGTGCTTCAGTGCCATAACATGAGGTTCCCAGATTATAACGGTGAAACTTTACGGCATATTTCTGTGTTTTATGTCACTTTATAAGCTACGTTTCCGCGAAACACCGCTTCTTAGGCATATATTTCACGTGTACATATACCACTGTTTCTTGGAAGCGGATGAAAATATGTTCCAGATAGCGGTCTTAGTAATACATCGTAAAAATTTCAGTAATCTGCGTACGTAGCCGTCTTTAAATCTGTGACTAGGTTCTTGTACCCAAGAAACAAGTGTTTAGGATGTGTCTCAATTACTGATAAAGATTTTTCAAAACTTGAAGGTGGCTTTGCTAGACAAATGCCAAGAGAATATACCGTCATAATTGGAGCAGTTTACTGCGGTTTTTTATTATTTATATTTTGCCCCATACCGAATATACCGGATTTTACATGTAGAAGTAGGGTAAATTTGAACCTCAGTATATTGGAAACGGATAAAGACAGCAAGAAAATTATGTAGGTTGTTCGAGATCGGGATCTTAGGAATACATTGTAACATTTTCAGTCATTTTCTGCGCATATCCGTCTTGGAATCCTCGTCTGGGTTTTGGTTCGCTGATGACGGAGAAAATATTGTAAAGAACCCTGTTTGTGAGAATTTTCGAGGAACCACACATGAACTATTGGTACCTCCATAAGTTCCATCAAGCCGCGCGGAGTCGCCGCCCAGTTTAAGGCACCATGTCCCGGATTACGCTGTCTCTCCCACCGGAGGTTCAAGTCCTCCCTCAGGCATGGGTGTCTGTGTTGTCCTTAGCCAAAGATAGTTTAAGCTGGTTTAAGTAGTGTGTAAGTCTAGGGACCGACGACATCAACAGTTTGGTCCCTTAGGAATTCACACACACACAGTTCCATCAGCCCACCGTAGACCACATCAAATGCAGAAACAACGAACCGATTTGCTCTATTTGCCTAAGGTAGAGGAAGTGTGAAAAATGCATACTTTGACCACGTACTGTGGGACAGTGACACTAGGACGACCCTTCTGTTTGGTACGCAAATAGCCCCTAGCCGAAGTGGAATCCAAAACACTTGCCCTACCATTTTATCGGCACTAACCGAGGTAGGAGCACCGATAAATCCCGTTTTTATTCTTGGCGTTTTGGAGCATATTAGTTACGCATAGTCGCATGCGTACCGATAACGGAGGAAGGGGTTAGCAGTATCGTCAAATCTATACTACCTGACAAAGAAGTGAAGCATCCACATGATATTGGTGAATGTCAATATAACTACATACGCGTACGCACCATCGATTGGTATGAAAGCGATCAGACATAAAGGCTACTGGAGTGCATTAATACTGATCGTATTTAGTCTCGTAACCAGAACTGGTAGGGTATATTGGATGCGTGAACAGCGTCAGATATTAATTACTTTGAAGTACACGGAGGTGCCACGTACTCGTGTGAGACAGAGTTTGAAAGGCTATTCATTGTGGGTTTCTATTTGGTTGGATGATCGAATCGTGCAAGATGCAGAATTTCGGGTCCGTCAGATGTCAGTACCAAGGTATTGCTTTGCACGGGAATCTGACACCAGGTATACTTGTCATCAAGGTCCTGATCGACCATGTCTGACCACGACAGGAAGGATCGCTGTGTTTTGCACCAAGAACGTCGTAACGTCTTCACATTTCCACCTGCAGTGTGTCATCTTAACCCAATGATCGGAAGCTGGCAGAACCCTGGCTTGGGCATTAGAGACCCATGGATAGGGTGCCGTTAACACTACAACACAATCAGCTGCGTCTGATGTGGTACCGTGATTGGGAAGCGTGGACTGCTGACGAATGAAGTCGCGTTTGTTATGAATGGCGGTTTTGCACTACCTTGCAAGACTTTCATCAGTTAGTATGACAGGCCCTGGGATGGAGCCACATTCTAATGATGTTTTGGAGAAGCACAGTAATATTAATATTGGCCACATGGTGTAGGAAGCCATCGGGTATAACTTCAGGTCACGTGTGAGGAGACCGCACGAAGGTAAGCAAAGGACATCCTATATCCTCATTTGATATCCAGAATGTGGCAGTATCGTGGTGCAGCTATGAATGAGGCAGTACTCGTCCACAAAAGAATGGTTCAAATGGCTCTGAGCACTATGGGACTTAACATCTATGGTCATCGGTCCCATAGAACATAGAACTACTTAAACCTAACTAATCTAAGAACGTCACACACATCCATGCCCGAGGCAGGATTCGAACCTGCGACCGTAGCGGTCACGCGGTTCCAGACTGAAGCGCCTAGAACCGCACGCCCACACCGGCCGGCACTCGTCCACACATGCAACTTGTAACTCTGAATTGCCTATGTTATGTTGAGGTACTTCGTTGACCAACAAGTTCAACATATCTGACCCCGATAGAGCATGTGTGGAACCAACTCTGACGTCAACTTCTACCCAGTGCAAATACCCGGGATGTCAAGGACCATCACAGTTGTTGTGGGCCAGCTTGCCTCAGGAGAGAATTGAGTGGCATTGTGACTGAATCAGTGCAAACGTAAAGGCGAGAGGGGCTTAACGTCATTTTGATAAGTGCTTTCGCACTGCCCAATTTTCAGTGCCAGCATACAAGCGAGAGGGGCTAAACATACTTTTGATAAGTGCTTTCGTACTGTCAGGTTTTTTTTTAATGAATTGCTCTCTATTTTGTTATCTCTGAAATCCTAACATATAGGCTCTCAAACCACGCAGTTTCATTTCGCCTCCTTTCCTCTTGCTGGGTGCAGCTCTTTTTTGTCAGGCAGTCTGGCTAAAAATAGAGTCCAATGTAACCTTACTCCGATCTACAATTCTGAAGATGGTGAGACTCTCTTTCCTTCTGGCTAGCACCATTTTCTCACGTTCGTGACGTTAATATTACTAAGTGCATTCAAGTTAATTTTCTCTGTTGTAAAAGCAAACTGTGAGGCCAATTCATCCTTCAACAAAAAGCTCTGTGTTTTTACTTTTAGCGAAAATGAGGACGCTAAATGCGAGCCTTGTACTTTCTTATGCATTAAAAACATATTGTGTTCTATCCCTGTCATAAATATTAGAGTATAATTGCGACAAGTCTTAATCTTACTTAAAATTTCTCTTGTCGCTGATTTTTCCTTCCCCATTTCGATTTCCTATGACTCCAACTTTCCTTCTTGCATATAAATGTGAACCATTCCCCTCTCTCTGCTATTTGTGCCAAACCTTCTAAATATGCCTATTACCTTATTATGTCTAATGTCTATCAAAACTCTGCCTACGCCTACAAATGCAATGATAGTAACCAGGACTGTCTAAGCCGTATTATCTGTCTCTTCACATTACTCGATTTTACGTTTTCTTCTCCACACTACCCATTAATTTTATTTCTCCAGTTGTTACGGTCCTTAATCCGAGGACTGCCATAATTTCATAGTTGCTTCCACTACACTAATTGTACCTACTTACTGTAGTAATGTCTTGGTAACCATTTATAATTTACATCCCTGTACACGTATCTCCATTACGAAAGTGGCAAATTTTTGATGCCTCAGAGTTTGTTCAGTCAAACTATTCCTACTCTTGATCAAAGTATTCCGTGAATTTCTTATTTTTCTGTAATTCAAGTCACTACCAATTGATTACTTATCCTATATACCCATCGCAGCTTTAAAATTCTCCTACGAAAGCAAATTTCAAAAGACTCTATTCTCTTCTTGTCCCTAAGTTTTATCATTGACGTTTCCTTCAATGCATAGTAACACTTTAACCAAAACCGTCTGCAAAAAACTTCCTAAAACTTAAATTCAGTTCGAAGTTAACAAATCTCACTTCTTCAGACTTTTCTATTTGGCTTTTGCCGACATTCATATTATATTCTGTCGTCTTCTGCTACTGTCAGTTATATTACTGTTCAAATAAAAAAACTTAATAACTAATTTTAGTGTCTCATTTCTTCACCATCGAAGGATTTATTTCGACAACATTGTTTTAAATATAAATAATTTAAGTATTGGGATGGCTTTTCTGAAGGTGTTTATTGGATTGTAGCCTACTTCAGAAGTGAAACGTGAACGACTAGCAATTTAGCCAGAAAGAGAATAGAATTCTCCGATTCCCAAACCGCCAGTTAATTCGAACGTCCGGTTCGTCTACGCCCGTGTGGAAAGAGAACCTCTCCTTATTCCTTTAGTACGTCGATACTCGCGAAGAGCAGCAGTATTACTACTGTTGTTTTGATAAAACAGCTATACCAATAAAGCCAAGCTCACCTTGTCCAAGTTACGTTCACTGTCTGAAACTGTTAAATCCCTTTCCAAGTTTCTCCTTGGCCTCATTCATAGCTTGGTCCATCTTAAGATAAAATAACTTTACGCATATGTTATAAACGCGTCCCAATCCTTTCTCAAGCACTTTTTCTTTTCTTGGAATCCCATAACAGCGTTCTGGACCTGTACGCATAATTTTCAGCAAATAAATTCCTTGGAATGGCAATTATTATATTCTTCTTGCAGTCTTAGGACACTTCGCCTGTCGTATACTTTCGCATCCCATGTAGAACAGTTGTATAATGAGAAGGTCTCCCTAAATTCTCCATAGTTCTGAGGGAACGTAATACGGCCTAGGGGTAACGTAATCAAAACGACCTGGATCCCGGGTCGAAACCTCGCCATTGCTTCAGTTTTGAATGAATCTGTATAATCAGCCATCGCGACTGAAGACGTCTGGCATAAGATGTCGCCTTCGTTCTACCAACGGACTTGTGAAAGAGGGCGGAGGAGCGGACTGATTTTCAGCGCACTCTCTTGCCCCTGGGGTCGAAACTGCCTCTAGAAATTGGAACACCCAGCAATGATCAACGCCACGAGGGTGCAGAAGGCAATGAAAACCACTGTATTAATGACACATAGCCTGTATGAACTGGAGATGCGGCCTGTAATTGGAAAAGTCTCATGATGGTCTCTCCATCGTCAAAAGATCCGGACTAGTCCCCCATTCGGTTTATTGGGAAGGGATTGCCAAGGAGGAGGTGACTATGAGAAAAAGATTGAGTAACGAAGAAAAAGGGTAACTTTCAACTAGACGGGACGTGTGTTCGGCCTCAGTCGACGTATACTGGGAAGCAGTCAAGTGTAATGGAAAGAAGACGAGGATTTCTGGTCAGACGAGTATAGGATAATATCAACAGCAGCAGAAAAATGTATAATGAGAATAAGATTCGTTGTGAATAACAAGATAGCACACGGAATTAGTTACTGCGAACAGTTCAGAGATAGGATCGATCTCATCAGAATTGACAACAAATCCTAAGAACTGTAATTCAGATATACATACCGACGTCCGGAACAGGAGATGAAGAGAGAGACAGACAGAGAAAGAGCGAGAGAGAGAGAGTAGATGAGGATATCGAACAGTTACATCATTGCGTAAAGGAATATGGAAATCTAATAGTCATGAGACTTTGGACTGCGGTTGTAGGAGAAGGAGCATGAGAAAGGGTTAAAGGAGAAATGGTGTTGATAGGGGGAATGTAAGAGGGAAAAGACTAATTGAGTTCTGCAATAAATTTTTGCCAGTAACAACGAATTCTTTGTTCAAGGATCACACCTGAATGAGGTATGCTATGGGAAAGGCCCGGAGATATAGGAAGAATCCTGTTAGAATACATCTTGGTCAGGTACAGATTCCAGTATCAGCTACTGAACTGTAAGGCGCACCCAGGAACAGATAAAACCTCAGGTCACAATTTAGTAATGATGAAGATTAGATTGGAGTTCAAGAGACTACTTATGAAGAATCAGTGTGGAAGAAATGGGATACTGAAGTACTAAGATATGAAAAGATATGCTTTACGTTCTCTGAGGTTGTGCATACGGTGATAGTGAGTAGCAAAGCCGACAGTTCAGTTGAAGAGGAATGGACATCTCTAAAGGGGCAATTCTGAAGTTGGAAAGGGTATCAGGGAAGGTATCTGGGAAGAAGCAGTGTGTAACAAAAAAAAATAATTTAGTTGATCGACGAAAGAAGGAAGTGCAAATAACTCCAGGGAACTTTAGGAAGACAGAAATAAAAGTCACTTAGGAATAAAGTAAATAGGAAGTGGAGGGAAGCTAAGGCGAAATACCTACATGAAGAAGGTGAAGAAATCGATAAAAGAATGAGCGTCGGAAGGACTGATTCAGCATACAGAAACGTCAATCGGAAGGACTGATTCAGCATACAGAAACGTCAAAACAACTTTTGGAGAAATTAAATGCATAAGTGCGAATATCACTGTTAGTACAGACGAGAGAGCGGATTGGAGGAAATGGTGAACTGAAGACCTCTATGATGGGGAGAACTTTTCTGATGACGTGAAGGGAGAAAAAACGGGAATCGACTGGGAAGAAACAGACAATTCAGTTTTAGAATCCGAATTTAAAAGAGATTTCTGTTACTTAAGACCAAATAAGACAGAAGAGATAGATAACATTCCATCTGAATTTCTATAATCGTTTTGGGAGGTGGCAGCAAAACAACTATTGATATTAGTGTGTAGAATGTATCAGATTGGCAACATACAATCAGACTTTCAGAAAAACTTCATCCACACAGTTTCTAAGATTGCAGGAGCCAACAAGTGCGAGAAGTGTAGCACATTCAGTTTAACAGCTCATGGATCATCTGTTAGATGACGATCAGTTAGACTTTAGCAAGAGATGAAGGCACCAGAGAGAGAGTTCTGACTTTTGTGACGTTTTGGTTGATAGTGTAAGCAAGATTGAAGAAAGATCAAGACACCTTTATATGATATGTACACATATAAGAAACGTTCCACAATCTACAATGGAGCAAGATGTTCGAAATTCTGTGAAAAATTCAACCCTGTAATTCAATCTATGCGTTGAAGAAGCAATTACGGACATAAAGGGAGACTGAAGAACGGGATTAATATACAAGGCGAAATAATATCTGTGACAAGATACACTGATGATATTGCTATTCTCAATGAATGTGTAGGAATTGCAGGATATGTTGATTGAAATGACTAGTTTAATGCCGGCCGTAGTGGCCGAGCGGTTCTAGGCGCTACAGTCTGAAACCGCACGACCGCTACGGTCGCAGGTTCGAATCCTGCCTCGGGCATGGATGTGTGTGATGTCCTTAGGTTATTTAGGTTTAAGTAGTTCTAAGTTCTAGGGGACTGATGACCTTAGAATTTAAGTCCCATAGTGCTCAGAGCCATTTGACTAGTTTAATAAACACACAATAAAGTTTTATAGTAAATCGAAGAAAGACGAAAGTAATGAGATTTAGCAGAAATGACAACCGCGAGAAACTTAATATCAGAATTGCTGATCATGAATTGAACCAAATTAAGGTAGTGTGTTACCAAGGCAGAAAAAGAACCCATGATGGGCCGAACAAGGCAACATGAAAAGCAGACTAACACTGACAAAAGAGCGTTGGTGGGCAAGAGAAGCCTACTAGCCTCAAACACAGGTCTTAATTCGCGAAGGAAATTTCGGCGAATGTACGTTTTGAGCACACCATTGCATGGCAGTGAGCCGTGGACTGTGTGAAAACCAGAACAGTAGAGAATCGAGGCATCTGGGATGTGGTGCCACAGAAGAACGTTGAAAACGTGAACTGGACTGGTACGAGGACGTTATCTGTAGAATAGAGGAGGAAAGGAATATAAGGAAAACACTGATAAGAGGAAGGGACCAGGTGACAGGGTATCTCTTAAGAAATCAGGGAATAGCTTACACGTCAGTGAAATAGGGCGGAAGAGGGTAAAACCCGTTGAGGAAAAGGAGATTGGAATACATCCAGCAATAATTTAGGATGTAGGTGATAACCACTACTCTGAGATGAAGAGGTGGGCACAGGAGAGGAAATCGTACCAGATCGCATCACACCAATGCATGACTGCTAGACTAACGACGATCCGAACCACTCACCCACCCCACCCCACCTGCTACACACACACACACACACATACACACACACACACACACACACACACACACACACACACACAGAAATAATCCCGACAGTTTTAAATATCTTATCTCGTACATTACTTCTTATACATGCATAATGTCAATATCAGGTCTCTTTACTTTGTATGGACATTCTATGTATCTCTTTTAGCTTCCAGCCTTCCCTTTAATGTTTACAACTGGCACCCTTAGCTCTTAATACTGAAGCAGCGGCTTCTTTTTTTTCGGGTTCTATCACGGTATAAGTGTATATTTTTATTTTTATAATTATATATTTTATGATTTTGGTTGGGGTGGCTTTAAATATTGTGGGCTAGCATAAGACTTTTAATTCACTTATACCGCCATAGCACTCGTACGGGCATTGGCTGCCCCGAAGTAGGTACGATATAATAGTTTTTAAACACAGCGCGCGTCCCATCGCCTTCTAATAAATAGTTTGCGTGAGCGCTGCTATTTAGAAAAGAAAATATGCGTATTCTTACGCAAACTGTAACTATTTATATGGGTCTCAGGGGCTACTGGTTATTTATGTACCAAATTACACAAAGATTAACTGAGATATTGCGGAATGTAATGCTGTTCAATATTTCTTGTTCAATAATTGCAATGCAAAACTGGAGAGAATCTCGTCTGCCCTTAGGCGGTCAAAATGAAACATACTGAACTCACTCAGTATTCTACATATTAATAAACGAAATGTATTTTGACTCTTCTTAACTTTGAAATTAATGAAAGATCAAAATTGAGAAGTCTCTCGCATTTACATTTAATATTATGGCATGATATTTTAATTAAATAGTACAGTCAGCGTAATGGCCGACTAAATCCTGCTGGGGGAGATGAGCTCCCTGCACTGCGAAGTTCTGTACAACATTGTTAATTATAATTAATGGTTGCGATCATGCGAGGTGACAACTAAGTCAATAATACACACTTTCTAATAACAATTTCTATTGTACTTTTCAAAAATATAGATAAAATGTTCGTTAATTATCAGACAGTACTACAGTGGGGGCCCACCGCTAGATGAAAGAAAACAGGAGAGCTCGTTCAATCAAAGGATTGTCTCTGATCTTCATGGCCTATGTTACGCAGAGATTATACCAAAAATACTGTATTTTGTTAATTACATCGATGTTTGTGTTTTGATAATAATAACTTACGTTCTTTACTATTTGTTATACATCGCGCACACGTACACAGTCTTGAAATAAATTATTATTCACACGTCACATAACAAAAACTTCCTTTCCCTTTCTCCAAATGTCCATTTATGTGACGTACCATCACATGGGCCCCCTAGTGAGGGTGTACTTAATGAGGTTTACTATTTTATGTACCGCCTCACTGCTGTCTTACGTCATTATTTAGGAGTTCATGTTTGCATGAGTAAGATAGGTACATTTGTGTTCAAGTCATAGTTAAATGTATGGTTATATTCGTACTATATCGTTCGTATGTTTTAGATATGTTTCGATCTCATTTTTACAGGTGAGTTAATCTACTCGTTCCAACTCTCTTTTTCATCAGGAATGTGAACAATCCGTAATCCTACAGGCCCGATACAAATTTGCTTACGATCCCCCATTTGGGTCACAGGCGTGAGGAAAAACAGGTCAAAAACCTCGCCCGGAGCCTTTGGATTGTTAACATTCAGTCTCTATCTTATTTATGCTGATAATACGTCCATTGAATTAATCAACAAAGAAAACTATCTATCTATATATCCATACAATAAGAAACAGATGTTAATTGAAATTACGTACACAGTACGTTTGTCTTCAACTATTAAGTTATCTTTGTGCAAAATGTCTGTCTCTGCATTCACGTACACATATAGTCACTGCAATTAATTTCTGTGTCCTTTGCACATTATGTCTGTTACAAATTTACAATGTAGCCGGTGTTTATTAATACGTCGTCAACCATAAATACATTTTGAAATTGCATAGAAGTAAGAGTTGTCGACGCTGGTGTAATGTTTGAGCTGTCGGCGAATCGTTGTTGGCGACGACAGAAGCGTGTGGGGCAGTCTGCCACAGTTAGCGACTGTTCGTTGACATGCGCTGTGACGTCAGCGCAGACAGCTGATGATCAGTCGACAGGCAAGGCGCATCAGCTGTGCAGCAGGAACATCTGCCGGCCGCTCGCCTCGCCCAACATGCAAATATTCGACCGCGTATCGGTTCATCAGCAAAATAAGTCAAATACACATATCACTGGTGATCAAAGAAATTTTATTAGTTTTCAAGCACTCCACAGTCATTCGTGTTTACTGTTTTTGTATGCATTGGTATAATGTACGAACGTACGAGGTCCTGTTCTCTAAATAAGTTTCTGGCTCGAACTCACACTTTTCGCTACTCGGATTTAATCATCGTTTTTTGTTAAGTAATCACTAATCAGCATTACACACTGTCACTGTGGTGAGTGTTCATGCGAGTACCTTGCTGTGACACTTTTCACTTCACTATATTTGGCCTGCGTCGCTTCTAGCGAGCGTTTGTCGGCCCCGGAATCTGCAGTTCGCTGTGCGCTACCCGTAGCGTCCATTCACAGTCCACTGAGGGTATTCCGTTCACAGAAACATTTTTCCACACTATGGATATCAGTATTATTTCGCATATTAAATTGTTTCTTGCGGAAGGCACCACGATGTTTACTGTTAATTTTATTTATCTTAGTTCACTGTACTCAAACAGTATTTCACTGCTAAATACAATCAACACTCAGTGTGTTATCACACAGTTTACTGTTCACTTCTTCCATCACATTCCAATTAGTGATTCAGTTTATCCATATTGCACTAACTAAGCGTCTGGATAGTCTCACTTGTAAATTGGAACATATTTTAACACCTATCACTTGACCTACCTAAGAAATATGGGTCTCACATTACACAATCGTGTATCATACGTGACACAAATCAGAGTTCCTTTTCGATATGTCTTATCACTCTGTACTGATTAATCTAGTTGGCGCCTCTTATTTAAAGTGTCGACGAATTGGTCTTTCTGGACTCGTGAGTTCAGTAGGTTTTTTACATATATTCTTTATTTTCATTCAACACTGATGCATTGCTTTTATTGTTGCTGCGTTTGCTATTGCCTTGCTTGTACGGGTGTAGCTGCAAGCGCTTCTAAGCTGGGATCTGTGCTGATGTTAATTATCTGCCATACCTTCAGGTATTATACTGTTCAGAGTATACGTCATACAATTTCTCGCATTCGGTAAATGACTCGCTGCTAGTACGCGTTTCCGACAACCATGCACAATGCCTCTCTCTCATTTCTACCCTGTGCAAAGTGCAATTACGCGGATGCATTTACTAATACTTTGTTTGATTGCACTCATTTAAACGCATGACCTTCACTCACAAGCTACTCACTCATACACATACTTTAAAACTACCACATATATAAGAAGACTGTACACAAAATTAAACATAAATGAAAAAATCTTAATTGACTATGCATTTACACCTTTCCTACGGTCGGCCTTTTAGACCACAGTATAGAGTAGGTAGCACGACAGAATATTTATGGGACTTAACCTGCATATCAAATTTATATCCTTAATGATTCCTGGTTTCTCTGGGAACACTTTGGCAAACTGATTTCATACTTTACTTAAGTCAGCTTGTTGTGACAGGCTTAAGTAAGATGATTCGGCAACTTTTTCTTCAGTTTGTTGTTGATAGTGACAGCTTCCGACTCCCAATTGGGTTCCTGTTCATTACTGGTTTGATTAATGATACAGTGATTGATATTCAATGTATCTGGATCATTTACAGTTACTCGGACAGTCCGGCAGTAGTTTATATATACGTCCGGAGTCCTTATCAGTGCCAGGTCAATTTGCCGATTGCGATAGGATAAAGTGCAGTTGGCCCGGGAGAGGTCAATTCTAGCCTTCATTTCCCGCAGCGCATCAAGTCCCACGATGCAAGGTCCTGTAAGATTCTTAACCACAAGGAATGAGCATGATATGGCTTCTTTTCCCATGGCAATCTCAGCCTGCACCTGATTCCTTATCACTTGCACTCTGCCCCGTAGAGTAGCTACAACCTCACAATTTTCCACTGGCAAACCGTGTAACTTCTTTACACGATCTATACATTTAAATAACTGCTCATCTATCCAAGAGGCACTGGCCCCAGTATCAAGAATTACTGTCACCTCTTTGCCATTTGTTTTTGCTCTGAATGCAGCCTGTAGATGCTCTACCTCCTGTTGATCCGCAGATCGCGGATCAACTAGTAATTCTTCCCTCATATCGCATCCGTCATTATAACGGAGTAAATGCACACCTAGATTCTGCCTGCTCCACTCTTTAACTTTGGCGACAGAGTTTGACGGTCTGCCGCACCCTGCCGATACTCGGTCTGTCACGACTGTGATTGACACCCCGTCAGTCCCAGTTTGCGATGTACCATGCGCGACATACTCATGTGGCTGACTATTCGGTGGCTGAGGTGGGGTCGGTGGCATCGGAATAACGTTAATATGATTGACAGGCACATGACCTGTTGGCATGGCTTGTTGTGTCTGCCAATTCGCTGGCCCAGTCCGTTGCCACTGCTCATTGTTTGTTCTCATATTTTTGTTTACGGAGTGGGAGTTTCCTCCCCCTTCATTTCGTCTCTTTCGGTTGTAATTGTCTCCCCCTCCCTTTTTGGTGGAGACTGGTTCATGCTGGCATACTGGTTCGCATTATAACCATTGCTACTCCAGTTGTTATTCGCAGGCGGCCCATTATTCATTCAGATTGCCTTCTTATAGAGGTTCTCTCCATGCGAATATTCGTTATTTTTGCCATAACCATTTATACGAGGGATATCATTACCCTGATTTCTTGCCTTATTATTACCTTGACCGTTATTTGAGTTCCCCTACTCATTCTGCCGGGCATCCTCATGTATTAAGTCCAAAGAATCTATTGTTGCCATGAACACTTCCAGGTCGGTATCAGGTACGTGCACTAATTTTCCCTAATCGCTATTGGTAATTTGCCTTTTAGTATTCGTAAAACATGTCTCGCGGGCATGGGTTCATCCCAAAACCTCGTCCTGTTCAAATATCGTTCAAAGTATTTCCTTAGATTACTGCAGCGGGGGTTAAAGGGTTCAGGGTTGTAGACCTGTTTACGTAGCCTCTCCTGTACAGATCTAGACCATTACCTGGCTAGGAATTTGCTTTCAAATTCCGAGAACGTCGGACACTGTTCCGCGATCTCCATCGCCCACAGTGCTGCGTCTCCCCTAATAAATGAAATCAGGAACTGAATTTTTTTTATGTTCAGTCCATGACACAGGTAACACGTTTCTAAAACTGTTTACGAAAATTACGGGATGTACGATTTTCTTTTCATCGTTAATTGTTTGAAATTGCCAGTGTTTGATTAACGATTCTTCATGTTTTACTTGTGCTACGATTGGTAGTATTCCAGCCTCGTTTGAAGCGACAATACCTGTATAATTCATCGGCGAGAACGGTTTCATTCTTTCGCAGTCTGATTTTTCTACCCCTCATATATTAAATGGTACATTTCGATCCTACGTTTTCCTACTACATGTCGCGCCAATCGATGACTCTGCCTCGAGCTCCAGTCGGGTCACAGCCTGTGTGACACAATCATCGACCTTTCGATCTAAATAGTTTGACAAATGTTCGACTGTTTCCTGGATGTTTTTTACTTCATTTTGTATGACGCACTGCACCTTGTCTAACTGATCTACGCGTTCATCTACTTGTGTTACCTTTTGCGGAATGTCTTTGTTTTGTTCAACCAATTCTGCGACTTGTTGTTTTACCACATCGATCTCCTGTGACAAATATGACACTATCGCCCTGTCACGTTACTCGAACATTTCATTCATTTTGCCAGGAACTGAGCGTCACGCTCCTGTTCCCTGCGATCGCGTTCAAGGCTTTCCTGTCTTTCCTCTTCCTCACGTTGCTACTCCCTTACATCTAATTGTGCCATAAGTACAGTCAAGAAATCAGCTGTTCGTGCAGGTACTTGAACAACATTAGCTGTTAATGCAGTAGCATCATCTTTCCTTGTCCCAGCAGCTGAGTGAATTTGCTCACCTGAGCCTGATCCTCAACATTGCCTGATACGTTATGTGTCACAGGCTGCTCACCTTCCTGTCCAGGAATTTGAGAGCCCGACATTTCAAGTGGATTCTTTACTGTAAATTCCTGTACTTTATCATCTGTATCATACACATATTCTCGCTCTCTACTAGTTTTTCTCTCAGTGTCTTAACCATGTTTGCATAAATTTACACTCACTAACTGGAGACAAATATACACTGAAATATGTTTCCCCCAAAATGTCACACACACAAGAAATACACTAAATATACAAAACACACACAAAAATACTGAAATAATGTAATGAACTCTTACTAATCACTACAAGTGAAGCTATCACCTATCCTTTTACATTCACTTTATGGCGTAATCCTTTCCAATACTTCTTGTGTAGTGCAAAAATCTATCTCTACTGAAATATTGTTTTGGTGTCAGTACACACACAAGTGAACCTATCGTTAAATGCAAATGAGATTATCTGAAATCCACACAGCCCATTGTGTGACCTCTGTTTCAAATACAATTCGCTGTCTAGCAAATTCTATCACTGATTCACTCACTAGTACTAAATTATAGTAAATGAATCTGACCAAAATTTCCCTGTGGTAAATGAATGCAATTAACAATTGTGACAAATTTGTGCCAAGAAAGTTAGCACAGTGCATGGCCCCTGGATTCCTTCCTCTTCTCGATTCCAGCCCAGAGGCACATGCTGTTATACCCTTACCTGTAGTAATTTTATTGCTTGCTGCTGAATATATCTTGGCTGAGACAATTTTATGAATTGATTCAGCTTGAGTCCATAAATCTTCACTGCCTCAGTCTCGTACAGGTGAAAGTTTTTTTATTGGTTACATGGAACAATGTTACATATATGGTATTAGTTCTTGCATCATACACACTACATACATGTAAATATTTACTACTATTTTTGTAATTTTTTTTATAAATACGACTGTACCTCAGTTAATTTTATGTACTCAATATTTCTGTATATAGCGTTGGTACATAAAAATTCGAGCCCCGCGATCTTGGGCGCCACTTATCACGGTATAAGTATAAAATAAATACAAAATCAAATAGGGGTATTGCAGGAGTCGGTTTAATAACGAATAAAAAAATAGGAGTGCGGGTAAGCTACTACAAACAGCATAGTGAATGCATTATTGTGCCCAAGATAGACACGAAGCCCACGCCTACTACAGTAGTACAAGTTTATATGCCAACTAGCTCTGCAAATGACGAAGTAATTGAAGAAATGTATGATGAAATAAAAGAAATTATTCACATAGTGAAGGGAGACGAAAATTTAATAGTCATGGGTGAATAGAATTCGGTAGTAGGAAAAGGGAGAGAAGGAAATGTAGTAGGTGAATATGGATTGGGGCTAAGAAATGAAAGAGGAACCCGCCTGATAGAATTTTACACAGAGCACAACTTAATAATAGCTAACATTTGGTTCAAGAATCATAAAAGAATCATTAGTTGTATGATCTACCCATCTAACCTTCAGCATTCTTCTGTAGCACCACATTTCGAAAGATTCTATTCTCTTCTTGTCGAAGCTAGTTATAGTCCATGTTTCTCAACCATACATAGCTACGCTCCATACAAATACAATCAGAAACGACTTCCTGACACATAAATCAATACCCGAAGTTAACAAATTTCTCTTCTTCAGAAACGCTTTCCTTGCCATTGCCAGTCTACATTTGATATCCTCTCTACTTCGTCCATCATCAGTAATTTTGCTCCCCGAATAGCAAAACTCCTTTACTATTTTAAGTGTCTCATTTCCTAATATATTTCCCTCAGCATCCCCCGACTTAATTCGACTACATTCCATTATTCTCGTTTTGCTTTTGTTGATGTTCATCTTATATCCTCCTTTCATGACACTGTCCATTCCGCTCAACTGCTCTTCCAAGTCCTTTGCTGTCTCTGACAGAATTACAATGTCATCGGCGAACCTCAAAGTTTTCATTTCTTCTCCATGGATTTTAATACCTACTCCGAATTTTTCTTTTGTTTCTTTCACTGCTTGCTCAAAATACAGATTGAATAACATCGGGGATACGCTACAACCCTGTCTCACTCCGTTCCCGAACACTGCTTCCCTTTCGTGCTGGGCGCTGATGACCACGCTGTTTAGCGCCCGAAAACCTCAAACCACATACACTCTTTCGTTCCCCTCGACTCTTATAACTGCCATCTGGTTTCTGTACAAATTGTAAATAGCTTTTCGCTCCCTGTACTTTACCCCTGCCACCTTCAGAATTTGAAAGAGAGTATTCCAGTCAACATTGTGAAAAGCTTTCCCTAAGTCTACAAATGCTAGAATCGTAGGTTTGCCTTTCCTTAATCTAGCTTCTAATATAAGTCATAGGGTCAGTATTGCCTCACGTGTTCCACCATTTCTACGGAATCCAAACTGATCTTCCCTGAGGTCAGCTTCTACCAGTTTTTCCAATCGTCTGTAGAGAATACGCATTAGTATTTTGCATCCGTGACTTTTTAAGCTGATTGTTCGGTAATTTTCACATCTGTCAGCTCCTGCTTTCTTTGGGATCGGAATTATTATATTCTTCTTGAAGTCTGAAGGTATTTCGCCTGTCTCATACATCTTGCTCACCAGATGGTTGAGTTTTGTCAGGACTGTCTCTCCCGAGGCCGCCAGTAGTTCTAATGGAATGTTGTCTACTCCCGGGGCCTTGTTTTGACTCAGGTCATTCAGTGCTCTGTCAAACTCTTCACGCAGTATCGTATCTCCCATTTCATCTTCATCTACATCCTCTTCCATTTCCATAATATTGTCCTCAAGTACACTGCCCTTGTATAGGCCCTCTATATACTCCCTCCACCTTTCTGCTTTCCCTTCTTTGCTTAGAACTGGGTTTCTATCTGAGCTCTTGATATTCATACAATGGTACCCTGTCCTCCAAAGGTCTCTTTAACTTTCCTATAGGCAGTATCTATCTTACCCCTAGTGAGATAACCCCCTACGTCCCTACATTAGTCCTCTTGCAATCCCTGCTTAGCCATTTTGCACTTCCTGTCAATCTTGTTTTTCAGACCTTTGTATTCCCTTTTGCCTGCTTCATTTACTGCATTTTTATATTTTCTCCTTTCATCAATTAAATTCAGTATTTCTTCTGGTACCCAAGGATTTCTGCTAGCCCTCGTCTTTTTACCTACTAGGTCCTCTGCTGCCTTCATTACTTCATCTCTCAAAGCTACCCATTCTTCATCTGCTGTATTTCTTTCCCCCATTCCTGTCAATTGTTCCCTTATGCTCTCCCTGAAACTCTGTACAACCTTTGGTTCTTTCAGTTTATCCAGGTCCCATCTCCTTAAATTCCCACCTTTTAGCAGTTTCTTCAGTTGTAATCTACAGTTCATAACCAAATTAGTGTGATCAGAGTTTACATCTGCTCCTGGAAATGTCTTACAATTTAAAACCTGGTTCCTAAATCTCTGTCTTACCATTATGTAATCTTTCTGAAACCTGTCAGTATCTCCATGCGTCTTCCATGTATACAACTTAACTAGAAGAAGGGATTGGTTGGTGGGACATGTTCTGAGGCATCAAGGGATTACCAATTTAGTATTGGAGGGCAGCGTGGAGGATAAAAATCGTAGAGGGAGACCAAGAGATGAATACAATAAACAGATTCCGAAGGATGTAGGTTGCAGTAGGTACTGGGAGATGAAGAAGCTTGCACAGGATAGAACAGCATGGAGAGCTGCATCAACCCAGTCTCAGGACTGAAGACCACAACAACAACAAGTATATATTTTTATTTTTATAATTACATATTTTATGATTTTGTTTGGGGTGGCTTTAAATATTGTATGCTAGCATGAGACTTTTAATTAACTTATACCGCGATAACACTCGTACGGACCTCGGCTGCCCCGAAGTACGTACGATATATTATTTTTTAAACACAGCGCGCGACTCACTGCCTTCTAATAAATAGTTTGCGTGAGCGCTGCTATTTAGAAAAGAAAATATGCGTATTCTTACGCAAACTGTAATTATTTATATGGGTCTCAGGGGCTACTGGTTATTTATGTACCAAATGACACAAAGATTAACTGAGATACTGCGTAATGTAATGCTGTTCAATATTTCTTGTTCAATAATTGCAAGGCAAAACTGGGAGAGAATCTAGTCTTCCGTTAAGGGGTCCAAATGAAACATACTGAACTCACTCAGTATTCTACATATTAATAAACGAAATGTATTTTGACTCTTCTTAACTTTGAAATTAATGAAAGATCAAAATTGAGAAGTCTCTCGCATTTACATTTAATATGTTGACATGATATTTTAATTAAATAATACAGTCAGCGTAATGGCCGACTAAATCCTGCTGGGGGGAGATGAGCTCCCTGCACTGCAAAGTTCTGTAAAACTTTGTTAATTATAATTAATGGTTGCAATCATGCGAGGTGACAACTAAGTCAATAATACACGCTTTCTAATAACAATTTCTATTGCATTTTTCAAAAATACAGATAAAATTTACGTTAATTGTCAGACAGTACTACAATGGGGGCCTACCGCTAGATGAAAGAAAACAGAAGAGCTCGTTCAATCAAAGGATTGTCCCTGATCTTCATGGCCTATGTCACGCAGAGATTATACTAAAAATACTGTATTTTGTTAATTACATCGATGTTTGTGTTTTGATAACAATAACTTACGTTCTTTACTATTTGTTATACATCGCGCACACGTACACAGTCTTGAAATAATTTATAATACACAGGTCTCATAACAAAAACGTCCTTTCTTTTTCTCCAAATGTCCATTTATGTGACGCACTGTCACTCTCCCCATTGCAAAATTTTCTTCTTTAACGAAATTAATATCATAATTAATATCATATTACATTCCTTCACGCTTCTACTTACTTATGGATATGGTGGGTCTTCGATCTTAGCTACGATAACACTTTCATATTGCTGTTCGTAATAGTTAACCGAGACCATTTTCTTTGTCATCCATTATTAGATCTTCTGTTTCACTATTTTGTGTTAGTGAACATGGACTCGGATGAACAGTAATCCTGTTCTTTCTGCTACTGAACTGCACTGATTCCTATTATACATAACTTAACTTATCAATATCACATTTCTCGCACTGTAACCCATTTCTCGGAGATCATTCATGTAGATGAAAACCTAATGATCTAACGCATAATTCATCATTAACTCCTAATCTAGCTTTAAAATCGTATTGGTTGCAAATATAAAATCTTATACTTGTATTCTACAGTTTTCCGGCATTTATCCATTGTATTGAGGTCCTATATATTCCTTTCACCTTTCAGTCTTCTCTTCAGTGCTTACAGCTGACACACATTAAATTTTACGAGTGGAAACTGATGTTAAAATATCTTGAAAATCTAAAGTGAATGCATAGTTTCTGCAGAGTACACAGTCTGAAATTATACTCTGTTGACGTTCTTGTACGGTTCTAATTCATTAACTTAAGACATTACCAATTACCTATGTTTACATGATTCATATTTGGAGGATGCGTCTATTTGCAAGATGGCTATTGATGAGGACCAGATTCGGTTAACATAAAGGGAATTTACACTCTCTGTCTTTGGTAAATTGCAGCGGCACTAAAAATTCGAATTACTGCCTTAAATCAAATGCAATATTTTGCCTTTTTTGAGGCAGTGTTATTAAATACGTTAGCGTTTTGTAGTGTGAAGCTCACGATCTTAGATTTTCAGCTAGGAGTCTCCTTTATGGAACGTTGGAGATATGAAGCTGTTCGCGCCATGAAGAAATGATTCTGGCTTTTAGAAAAAGACGACAACTAGCAATTAAAATTTCAGCTCGTGGACGCTGTTTAATCGTTGAGCTGAGGCCGATGTCACGCACGTGTTGTTCGGGCTGTATCCACGTGGGCCGTTTACGCCACGTGCCGCCGCGATTAGCTTCCTGAATTCCAAAAAGGCCTCCGCGTTCTCGTCTTCTCATTATGACCCAAATCCATACGCCATCAGAAATTAAAATCTGCTCTTACACTAATTCTAAATATGAGCAATATGTAAGCTCCTGCGGAACTGGAAATGTGCTGCTTTTTTCTCGTATTTTTCTGTTATACGTATGAATTTTTTTCATGTTTTTGCCACGTGCTTTCCTTCGTTCTCATGAAACTATAATTAACTGTAGAGTTTACCTTCTCACTAAACTGTTAAAGTATTGCTGAAGTATTTTTACTACAGGAGAGAGTTGTTTATAATGTACCATTCTTAATTCGTACCACTACCATAACATTCGTGCCATTTATACTGTCTGACAATTAGAGAAGTCAGTGAAAGCTATGTGCTTCATGGAACCATAGTCAACTGTGTAATCTGTTTTGAGTAATAGATTCTCTGAAGACAGCGTTGATTTTGTTGAAGTTCTTATCTAATATTTTGTTTACATGGCGAAGAGAATTTCTATTACAAATTAAGCGGCAATATTACGGGGATGAATATACACGAAAAACCTTACTATTTAGACTTTCGCTAGTCTATTTTGGTTGTAATCTCCTTGTATGGAACCCACAAAGAGAAAATGGCGACATTGTCTATAGTGTATTGCTATATGTCTCCGATATTATACCAGCACAGTATAAGAAACTTACTGAGCTTTAGAAACTGAGTGTAGCATTTGGAGCGTAACATAATGCTTAGAAAGAAAATAGTGCAGTTTCTAATGCGTTTACTGTCTTAAGTTAGTAATTCAATAAATATTTATTTTTAAGTCAATAATTAGTTAATTTTACAGTATGGCAACAGAAACGTGTTACGGAAAGTGGAACACAGAAGAAGTCAATTAGACTGTGTCGCTATATCTAGATGGGGGTCATGGGAGAAAAGAATGTCTATGAACATAAAATTTGCCTAAACCAACAATTAAAAGGCGTGCTGAAAACAAAAATAAGAATGTAAATAGGGATAGGAAAGTTTTTAGACACAAAACAGTGTTTCTACAACCAAATAGAAAATTAATTGGAAGTGCAATTCCTACATTTGAGGTGATTATATTCTGTTGATACATGTTGGACGTAAGAAAATTAGCTTTCGACACTGCAAAAAGAAACGGAGTGTGCCATAATGTGAATGCACAAGAGGCCGCGGCATGCAAAATGTAGCCTAAAGGCGTCCATCCTAGATACAACTCCGAGCGAAGTGAAATCGCCAAGCAAAACTTTGACGTTTAGAGAGGGAGCCTGTGTGCTAACGAGTAGCTTATGCAAAAGAAAGGTAACTGAATCAAAGAGCAAGGAATCTACGACAACAGCTGTATCTGTGAAAAAGATGTGTCCCCGAGACTCTACGCGGAAACTAAGACAAGAACTCATCCCCTAACACAGGAGAATTATAGCGTGAGTTGTGCGAGGAAGATCGTATGAAAGAGAGTGGACAAATATGAGTAGGCAAGGAAAGCAGCAAGTGCCTAAAACTACAATATGATGAAGGAAGAAAAAAGTGCAAAAAGTGTTCTTTCCACGTCGGCAGTTTTATTTCGTACGTGTCATTCTCAAGCACTTCAAAGTAGATTTTCTCAGTTCGTATATTTACAATACTGTTTCCCTGGCAACATTTTATACAATGCACGAACCACTGTAAAATTTCCGGAGGATACACTCCTAATCATGGGCTACAACAATTTCTGCCGAACACTAAAATTTTTAAAGTTATGAATATTTAATAGACTTAAAAATTCTACAAAATGTGGTTAACAAATTGAATTTATTATACAACAATTTCCACGTGGAGTGATTTGACCAACCTAGTGAATATTCTGTCTATGTATAATTGCTATAGAATCAAATGTAAATAAATACATAATGTTTATAAGATGTTGAGATATCAAAGGTATCAAGGAAGTCAATATTGTAGCAAGGCTAAAACTGACTTGATAATTAAGACGTCTGCCATATAGTTATTTATCCATTTGTCAGTCTTTCTCGTTCCTGTTTGCATACTTCTTTACACAATAAATTATAATTTTTGAGGAATAAAAAGTAAAGTTTGATTGGGCCTTAACTCTACTCTGCGACGATTGTATCTGCCACCTTAAGATGCGCCTTTACTCCATAATAAACACTTGAAATTATTTACGAGTGCATGACTGTCTGCTCTGCTCTATCCACATCTTACATGTGAATCTTTTCCTAGTAAAAGAGGACTGCTACGCGCTGTGTGTGGCAGCTCTAGTCCCGTTTATTTATTAGTCATTGCGTATGAAATACAAAGAGTCAGCATTGGTTTTAAGTTCAGTTAACGCTTGAAGGGAGGGCATCACAATTCGATGAGACTTCACCCCAAAACACTAACAGGAGATGCTGAAATAAGCGAGTAACTAGAGGCCTTGCACCACTTCTGGAATGCATACGTTTGATTTGTTTCCATTATTAAAGTTCATAAAAGCAACATATTGTCTCGACTTGCACCAGAGACAATCGTCCCAGATTACGTCTTTAGCTGAGCTTCACCACGCGTGCAGCAAAGCTAAATTCCGATCCGAAGTCCAGATTTTCTTAGTACGTTACGCACGAACAGTGTGTGGAGAACTAATGATCCTCAATAAACAGTGAGGACCTGTCTCGACCCACAGGCCGCACAAGATGGATGTCATTTCAGCGTTATACACTACTGCCAAGACACAAATAAGATGTCTTCTAGTAACAGGTACCAATACTCATTCTGTGAATGCACCATTCCTATTGCAATTAAAGCATCAATATCCAAATACTAGTAAGTGCCCACACCACGCTTCTTCGTCAGGTTATGTCAGTGATACGGGTTAGTTTTTACGAAAAAAAGAGAACAAGCAACCAACCACAGATAATAAAGGTATATATTAAGAACAAATAGCGCCATTATCAGTTTCTAATAAAAAATTCACCTCCCGAAGGGTGTTCTGATTAAAAGTAGATTAGGTAATACTATAATCGCCGTGTTTCGCTGGGACGTTAGAGTGATGGTCCCATTGAAAATCTATAGATTGGAACAACAGTTGGCGAAGAAGTCAAGAGATTTAACAGTGAATAAATGTGAAGATGACAAGGAATGTAATGACACATACAGGAATACCCAAGAACATTTACATGAAAAGTGTTACATCTGAATATCAGATATAGTGAGAAAATATGGCAAAGAGAAAATTTAAACATGAAGGGGGTTAGACAGTATATTTGTCGTGGAGAAAATACACACTACCAGTTGGATCATTGCATGAACGTTAAACAAATGTTCTGAGAATGTCTATTGAAATTTATTTTATTGTTTCACCAGAGAAGTGTGAACGTGAGTTAGTGGAAGTGTGTGAGCGAACACGTTACTCGGGCACAGACAGATGAAGCTGAAAGAATTATTCGATGAAAAGAAAAAAAAATGAGAATGGGGAGATTATTTTGTAACCGAAGAACGGCTTGATGAGAGACACAAAGTGTACTGGATATTCGAGTCAATACTACTTACTTCGCAGTGACTAATATTATTTTTTGCATGATTCTATTCTTAAATAAATGAACTGGTAGGAGGAAATATATCCATTAATAGATTTCGTACGAACTGCATTTGACTTATGGAAGAAATATTTGCATAGCTGAAGAATTTTGTGAAAGATTGCTTGTCTCCCTGAATAAATTCGAGAAACAATACAGTCCGATTACAGTGGTATATAAACTATAATATGGAAGGAATACAATTTAACAATGCGTTATGGAGGTCATGTACGAGTACAAAAGTCAACCGGGAATGAACCTTAAACGAGCCAGGATAAACCTTAAGAGTATGCATGTTATCACTATGCCATCGACGAAAAATTTAACAATTGCTGTTACCCAATGAAACCTAATCTGCAGGCAGAGAGACACGAACCTCATTGTGCAATACATTACAACCTTAGAACAGCGAAATTTCGACGAAAGAACTAACGGATAACAACAAGAGAGGATACAGAGACGGAAATACAACTCGAGACATGAGGAAAAAAGACGTTGGATTCAAATGGTTCAAATGGCTCTGAGCACTATGGGTCTTAACTTCTGAGGTCATCAGTCCCCTAGGACGTAGAACTACTTAAACCTAACCACACTAAGGACATCACACACATCCATGCCCGAGGTAGGATTCGAACCGGCGACCGTAGCGGTCGCGCGGTTCCAGACTGTAGCGCCTAGAACCGCTCGGCCACCCCGGCCGGCAAAGACGTTGGAAGTTGTGAGTTACATTTGCAATTCTGCCTACTTTCCTCTCATGTGACGATTCTGGACAAAATGTAACAATTTTGTATTTGCTGAATGCGTCTGAGCCTTCTTGGTTTGTCGAAATCTGTCTGGAATGCGATTCTGTGGAATAATTCCCGATCAGTTCATGAGTTGCGTATATCCCGCGATGGAGTTAGCAAGTTAGTACTTGTACTCACACAATAGACTGTCTCTTCCATTACATTTTTAATGTGCGCTGAAGAACTACAGTCCGTAGGGAAGTGCCAGTGGCAGCATGTATTTCAAGTCACTGTAACGGATTTGTACGCTGGAGATGTTGATGTATGTGGCACAATAACAATGCATGTCAACGTAATTCTTATGCCCTTCATTTTAAATGCATACAATTCACATGTTCAGTTAGATGAGGTACCATTCTTGTTGGATGTTACGCATACGAGCTAATATGAAGCCTTGTGTGACTGCTTTGTGCGGAATTAACTGGACCGAATACTTTTCGGCCAATTCAATTTGTGTTTTATTCAGAATCATCTTGCTCATAGAGAATACTCATGTAAGCTGAAGAGGCAATCGTCGATACTGTCAAGTAGAAGAAGGTGTAATTAGATGAATGACGAACACTAACTTCACTTAACGAAAGTTTATTCAGCACTTGCACATTCAAGAGCGCGGAGCGAACTGCCTGCGGCCAAAACACATACAGTACATACACAGTCACAGAACATTGCAATATAATCATTCTTGACATTTGTGGATACTTCTAGAATGTACTCGAACCTAATATAGAAATTAAAACAATATAGTCTAGGTGAGTTCTGAACTCACGACCCTCCACGCCACAGTTTCATAACCACTATACCACAGCGCTACAAAGCTTCTTGTGCGACAATGTCATAGACGGTACAGTTGTTCCCATGATGTTTATGCTATACATTACCCGTTTTATACTGCGTTGCTATCATCAGACAATGGCTTTGGGGGCCGAAATCGATGACGGTTTAAAATAAACAGGAAAGTGGAACTAGGGCTGACGTTTCCTTCTAAATAAAAATGATAAAATTTTTGACAGCCAAATGTAGAACGTTGTTATTCAGTGACACAAGGGGTTTCCTGAGTCAGGGTTTCCATGAACAAGTAATTTAAAAGAAACGTCTCCTCATTGTTCTCACACGACTTCTTTTTATTTTATATCTGCCTTAAGGAGACTACTTTAAGTGCTCCCCCTAGCGCTATTTCCGATCTATAAAGAAACACTGAATGATGTATCAGTGCAGTTACTCAACAGACACTGTGACATGTATTTAAGAACATGTAGCATGTTGATCAGTTATGTCTTTCGAAAGATGGGGGCCACCTTTAATATCTTTGGTAACTTGGGCAGTATTCTGCGTTATGAAGTACTCCATGTAGTCTTGATCAGATTGATAAAATTAATAATGGAGGTGATGCATTGATTAGCGTAGTGTCGCCTTGCGCGTTGAGAGAGCAGGTTGTCGTTAACTTCCGCCTGTGCCGCAGCGCCGCTTGTGTCGAAGCTACTGTCTTATTGGTGTATCGGCCGGAGTCACATAGTAGTTGGGTAGCAGAGTTTGTTGTCGTTTTCCTCTTGGCGGCGGTGTTTTCTGCCCGCACCATGGTGTCTGTCGCGTCTTCTAAATCTGTTCCTCGTCGATTACTGTTCGTTTCAGTTTTGACAAGAGTACGCGTCGTGTTCAACCTGGCTCCTTAGGAATTCACGATTGGTTGGCCAATATTATCCGTCTTACACCTGATCAGGTAGATACTGCTTGCTTTGATTCTGATTTGTATGCATTCTTTGCGAAGTTTTATGATCCACTTCACGTAGAAAGACTTCTCTCCAGGGTTGATTCTAAAGTGTTGTTTACACACCGCGATGGTTCCGTTAGTCAAGTCCTCCTTGAAAATGCGGCACTCGAGTATTCTCCGGTTAGAATTTATGATCTTCCTCCTGTTGCTTCCGTTTAGAGTCATACGGCATATCCGATGGGAACGCTGGTCAGCACAACATCGCTTCCAGTGTTATAATGGTATCCGGACTGTGGACATGTGCGTTAAAAAGAATATCCCTTCCCACTTAACTGTTTGTTGTTGCCGAATTCATGTTACGTATACTGGGCAAGAACGAACTTGTTCTCTCTGTAACGAAAGCGGTCTTATCAGATCTGATTGCCCACGCCGTGGTACTGTTCTGACGTCTTATTAAAAACGTCTTCCTTTAACGTTAGCAGACATAGTAACTTCGCAGTGAGCTGTCTGTCAGTCTTCAGCTTTAAGCGATGTAGGGGCAATATTACGCCCTACTCCTCGCGAATTTCCACCGTTACCGACGCGTAGCAGTGCGGCCTTTGTCCACGAGGGGACGACGGCTCCTGCAGCGCAAGTCAAAGGCCGGCGGACTGAGGACGGTACAGATTTCGAGGACGCCCCACTCCAGTCTCGTTCTTCTGACACGGCGTAGCCAGAGGGTGCACCTCCTGGCGGTAATGAGTTGTCTACTGATGTTAATGGTGATTCCAGTATTACTAGAAAGGATGTAGCTGCTTCTGTTGATGTTGAAATGTGTGTTCAATCTGCGTCCGCCACTTCACCCGTCGACGTGACGGTTCCCGAGGGTTCCGTTGTTCCCGCAGAGACGCCGCCTGCTGGCCAGTCTTTTCAGTGTTCTAGTGCTATACCACCAATCCTCCTCGCTTATACGATCGAGCAGCAGGATTCTACGCGTTCTCTTCCTGATGTTCAGGAGATGCCACTCGACACCGGCACTGCATTACCTGTCTCTTCTGTACCTGGTGTTGCTGTTGGTCGTTCTGAGTTGTGATCCCAGATTTCCGATAAGTGCGGTGACGTTGGCTCCCCTGTCAAATCGGAGCTTGACGTGCCCCCAATCCCTCCACATCAAAAGTGTATGTTTTCACAGAGTGGTGTGAAACAGCGTTTTCAACCTGCCCGTGCCGCGGCGCGTCGCAAAAAGAAAAACGAGGATTCCTCGGTGTCAGGTGGGGAGGACTAGCATTATACCTTCCTTTCCCGGCCTCCGGACGTTGGGGAGAGACGGACGTGACAGTGCTTTTTCCTTAATGTTGTTTTATTGGCCTTACATGTGTTAACGGATGCAGGTTTATACATTTCTATCCCTCAATGTTAATAGGATACGTTCCCAATTACGGCTTGCTGCATTACGCCAGTTTATGTACGATTCCCCAGCCGATATCGTGTGTTTACAAGAGGTATTATTTGATGTGTTTTGTCTTCCTGCATATTCTATGTTTTTCAATGTCGCGCTTGAAAATTCTACCGGTATGGCTTTGCTTTATCGAGATGGAATCCCGCTGAGGGACTTTGAAACGCTAGATGATGGTCGCGTTATAGGCTGTAGTTTTTATTACCTCACCTTATTTTTTCTTTACGCTCCGTCTGGATCTGGTCGTTCATCCGATTGCGCGAGGTTTTATCAGAAAGAAGTTGTTTATTTACTTCGACGGAACCCGCACAAGGTTTTGCTAGGGGACGATTTTAACTGCGTCTTACTCCGTGTATATCAGACCCCCAATTATACATTTTGTCGTGAACTTAATGATCTGGTGACGTCCTTGCATCTACAGGATGCTTGGGTTTGCAGATTTCCTATATTGGTGTGGTTTACGTTTTTTACAGGTACTTGAAGTAGCCGATTGGACCGCTTGTATTTGTCTTCCCCCATATGTGGTCAGATTCTAACGATTGATGTAATTCCTGCCAGTTTCACTGATCACTTTGCTGTTTCAATGACTTTTAACCATGTCCACCAGCGGGTCCATCTTTCACGCCTTTTACGGAAGCTGAACACTCTGCATCTCACGGACGCCTCTCTGGAAGGCATCATCGCAGACGTATGGCGGCGGAGAACCCAGTCCCAGACGCGTTATTCCTCACTTCTAGAATGGTTGTTAACCTTTGCTAAACCCCGGATTCGAAATACACTCAAGCATTTAAGCGCTGAAAAAGCGGCTGAAATAAGGCGCACTAGTGAATTTTATTATGCAGTCCTTCGCGATCCTTACGATAATGCTTGTGATGACCCCTTAAGGGTCGTCGACGTCCACCGTGTGAAAGAAAAACCTCTCCAACTCAAATGTAGGCAAATGGATGGTGTCCGATTTCGTTCCCAGCCTCGTTCAATCGTACAGGATGAGCTGACCTGTATCACCTTCTCCGGCTTCAATATCGATCTCAAAGGACGTGTCTTTCTACCATTCGTTCTCTAGATGGGCGTGAGTGGTCGTCCCAATCTGATATCATGCGTGAACTTTACCAGTACTATTCCGAGCTTTATGCTGAAGTGGATTCAGACGGTCCACCGTCTGTTGATTTAACCTCCCTCCTTGATCGTGTTAATACACCAACTCTCCAGGACGAGTTTTTCTCTGTATTCCATCGCGATGATTTACTTGATATTGTGGCTCGTTCTCCCTCCCACGAATCACTTGGCCCCGATGGCCTTCCCAAAGAATTTTATGTTCGATTTTGGCCCCTAATAGAAGATACGGCAACTTCCTTGGTGAATGAAGTTTTCCACGGAGGCCTTCTCCCGCCCAGATTTAAGGTTGCTGAAATAGTCCTCGTCCCCAAAAATTCGGGACGTTTGCGTGTGGATCAGGTCCGCCCGATAACCCTCTTCTACTATGATTAAAAAATAGTGGCGCAAGCGGTAAATAACCTTGTATTGGTATTGCTGTCTACAATCATCGCGAGGCATCATAGTTGTCTTCCGGGTCGCACTCTCCTGACTCCCGTTGCTGAATGCCGTGATTTAATTACGATTGCTTCCTCCATTCCCGTGCCAAGCGCTTTGCTTTTCATTGATTTTCACCAAGCGTTCGACAGCGTCAATCATGAATTCCTTATGCGAGTATTGACGACTGTTGGTTTTTAACGATGCTGCATGACGGCCGTTTAGTTCTCTAATCACTGGTATTCTGGTTTCCACTGACGTAAATGGCCTTCTTACTTCCCCCATCGCGGTGTGTCAGTGCGTCCTTCAAGGGAGTCCATTATCTATGTCGCTCTACGTGCTGTTTCTGGAACCATTATTGCAAACTATAGCTGCTCGTTTGAGTGGCTGGTCGCTGCTGGGAGAAAGGTTTACCGTTTGTGAATATGCTGATGTCGTTATGGTTCTTCTCCGTACCCATGATGATATACCACTGCTGAAGGAAGTTTTAAATGCCTTTTGTCGTCTTACGGGAGCGCGGATTAATGACCAGAAATGTCGTTTACTCAGTTTACAAGGATTTGACACTGTTGAAATTCCATGGGCTTTGAAGGACACTCGATATCGATCGTTGGGCGTTATAATTGACAGTTGTCCGCTAAAGATGGCTACGATAAACTGGAAGTCTGTCGCGGATAAGACTCAGGGTGTAATCATTGAACACGAGCGTCGCCCCCTCTCACTTCTTCATAAGGTTCGAGCCATGGAAACGTATATGTCAAGTAAGGCTTATTTTATTGCACAAATCTTTCCACTTCCTGCGATGATGTCCCGCAAGTTGTAAAGTTTACGTGGCAGGTTTATCTGGTGCCACTCTGTATTTCGGGTGCGTTATGGGGTCATGGCGCGGCCCCGTTTACAGGGAGGTTTGGGCCTCCCTGACATTCGGGTTAAGGCTTCTGCGTTATTCATCCGTTGCACCGTGTTAAGGTGTCAACGCGCCCCCCTCCCCCCCCCCCCCCAGTCACTTACAGCTCCCCTTTGTGACTGTATCCGACCGGCGAGTTTAACACCTCCAGTAGATATTGGTAGGACTGGTTATAAATTACGGCACGTTAAGGATTTTTCCTTGAGGTCAGTTATTTAGGAGTAAATATCCTTTCCCAAGCAAATCTCTCCCTCAAAATGCTGTTAAGCCACTGGACAGTTCCTCATAGTATTCCCTCTGTGGAAGCCCTGTCGCCAGAAACGAACTAGAAGATTGTTTGGTGTAACATCAGCCTCCCGATTTTCCCGATGGAAGTGGCGTCCTCATGGTACCAAGTTGTTAATGATATTGTATTTACCAACGTGTGACTTTTTCGTATTGGCCTCAGTGTAACGGAACGCTGCAATCGTTGCCATGAAACTGCTACATTATCTCATCGGAGATGGCTTCGCTGATAACTGGCTTTTCTCCTCAGGACGTCGGAGGCGGCTATCTCGGGGGAGATTCTCTTGCGTCCAGACTCAACCTTCTTTCCTCGATCGAAGAACAATACCATCACGTGGCTTGTTGGTAATTATGCCCACTACGTGATGGTGAGTGCATATGACGCAGATCCACGTGCCTTTTCCCAATATATGGCCACCGCACATTGGACGTAGCTCAGGATGCCCCGTTATCGTGAATTTATTTCAAATATGTTGTATCTTGTTTTTCATCGACAAGGCTTTGAATGAGTTGCTACGCCCAACTTTTTATTTTATTTTTTATTTTTGTGGACACTTCAATGGATTTAGATGTACCACGATGTTGAAGTGACGGAAGAATACGTTTATCTGATTTCACCCTTTTGTTTATGTCGAAATGACTTCTTTTGTTTTCTTTTGATTGCCTTCAATAAGTGCTTTGGAAGAAAAATATTTTCCTTTTTTGAAGGAATACACTGCCATTTAAGTGTAAAAATGTAAAAAAAAGAAAAAAAAATGATGCAATTGTTTTATTAAAAAAGGGGTTAGTGCGATAGAATGTCAATCCTAAGGGCCCGGGATCGATTCCGGTTGGGTCGGTGATTTTCTCCGCTCAAGGACTGGCTATAAAAAACAAAAAACAAAAACGAAATTAGCACGCTGGACTCGCATACGGGAGGAGGACGGTTCAAACCCGCGTCCGGCCGTCGTGATTTTGTTTTGAGTGATATCCTTAAATCACTTCAAGCCAATATCGGGGTGGTTCCTTTTAAAGGGCACGGATGACTTTCTTCCCCATCCTTCCCTAATCCAAAGGGACCGATGGCCTTACTGTTTCGTCCCTCTCCCGAATCAGCCAACCAACGAGATATAATTTTGTGAACGTTTTGCCGTATCACAGAGCTCTCTGTACATTTCGACGCATCGAAACCAGTAACGCATAGAGAGATTTATCAGAGGAGGGTGTAACTTCTTTTACGACGGCGGAATTCGACTCACGTAAACAATTGGCGCCTGTGCAGCCCCCCCGCCCCTCCTAGGCGCTGACTTGGGATAAACAGATGAAGGAATACCGGGGAGCAGGGCGGGCCCTTTTGAAATTCAGCAGCTGTCGCTGGAACAGATGAAAGCGGACAGATAAGGGCCGTAAGTGAGAAGGCGCGCCGGATCGATGCGGATTGTCCCCGTTTCCTGCTCGCTTCGGCCCGGCTCTCCCGACCTCGCGTCGGATTCGTTGGCCCACTTCCGATTGCTCCTGTGGGGGCTGGCCACGTCGCGGCGCGGCGCTCTGTTTTTTATGGTGCGTCCCGCGAGCCTGCACGTAGCGCGCCTACAGCGGGGAACTGATTCGACTTACTTCCCTCACGATTTCAGTCAACCAGTATAAAGTAAACACTGAGTACTGAGCGACGGCAGCTTTCATGGAGATTTTCAGTTCGTCAAGAGAGAAAAATTCGAACGAAGCCTTGCTCTAAAGGAAACAGAGCTTGTTTATAATTTCACGTCTTAAAAAAACCGCCGGCGAGTGTGTACGTTTGTTTGGAGTTTACGGCCTCTCAAAGGCCGAGGATATAAGTGCCCTTACAAACATTAAAAGAAATGAATGTTTGTGAAAAAGTTGAATGATCGTATGGCGTTGATGGCCGGAGTTCCCCACCTGGGGATGTTCGGCCACCGAGTTGCAAGTCTTTTCAGTTGACTACATTGAGAGACTTCCGTGTCGATGATGATGATATGATAATGAGGAAACAAAACAGTCCGTCGCCGAGCAAAGAAAATTTCCGTCCCTGCTGGCAATGGGACCCGGGCCCGTTGCATTGCAGTCGGACGCGCTGACTACTGAGCTAAGTAGAGGGCCATGAATATTGGTAAAGTGGCTAAAATATTTTTCACCATAAGGAGCAGGAGTACAAAATGCCACTCACTGACTTACTCCCACACCACTCGCGATGACCGACACAATAATTTTATCTCACACGCCATAAGACAATGGAGAGAAGGTGAAAGGTGCTACATCTGGGACTGAAACACTAAGGAAAGGACAACGGAGTGAAATAACAGCACAAGGATATATGAGTGGCTGACCATTAAAAAAAAAAGGTACATGAAGTTTATTCGCAATTACGGACCAATTGTGTAAGAGAATACCGACAGTGAACATTGGCGCCGGGTCTGGACTAGTACCCGGATTTCCCACTTTACGCGAGTGGTCACCTTAACCTCTTCGGCTATCCGTGCACGACTCAAGGCCAGAACCCAATTTCTATATGACATCGTTCCCGCGTCACTACCTGTACTCGTACACACATTATGTGGTCTCCGTACAGGGGAGGACATTTTAAACTGAAAGTCGCTGACGGTACCTGTGGATAAATTCGACATTGCAATGCCTGTTTGGTTAAGATTAATGCTGCTAATGTTTCTCTCTGCCCATCCATGAGTGTGGCACGGGTAGGCAAAGCGGTTAAGGCAACCACTCCTTTAAAGCAGAAAATCCGGATTCGAGTCCCAAATTCGCGTAAGTCCTGAAGGAGTATGTCACTGCCGCGTTTTTGGCTTGACTAGACGCACATTATTGTCCGCACGCACGTCAGAAGGAATACTGCAACGTTATTCTTAACAATGCATTCACTGCAATGTGATACCGTACAAAATACAAAGTTGGGCCAGACTGGAAAATATCTTAAAAGTGCTAAAACTGAAAAGAAAACAAGAAATACGCAATATGAGTATAAATAACGGGTTAAGAATATTCGACTGGCCGGCCATTTACAGAAAACTTGTGTGAGGCGGTCACGTGGTCCACACATTATGAACATTTGGCAAATCTATTACGAAACAAGTTGGAGAACTCAAAAAACGGTAAATCTCTAACCACATTCGATTACTCTCACTTAAAATAGGTCTGTCGGCAGATCTACTGATGCGCTCTGGTCCGAAACTAAAACGCAGTCTAGTAAAATGGCGCACAGTGATCTGTACGGCACAATCACCACATTTTGCAGGGTCCTCTCGCCGGAGCACAGTGATCTGTACGGCACAATCACCACATTTTGCAGGGTCCTCTCGCCGGAGTAAGAACCATTCCCTCATACACTACTGGCCACTAAAATTACTACTCCAAGAAGAAATGCAGATGATAAATGGGTATTCATTGGATCAATATATTATACTAGAACTGACATATGATTACATTTTCACGCAGTTAGGGTGTATAGATCCTGAGAAATCAGTACCCAGAACAACCACCTGTAGCCGCAATACGCCTGGGAATTGAATCAAACAGAGCTTGGATGGCGTGTACAGGTACAGCTGTCCATGCAGCTTCAACAAGATACCACAGTTCATCAAGAGTAATGACTGGGGTATTGTGACGAGCCCGTTGCTCGGCCACCATTGGCCAGACGTTTTCAGTTGGTGAGAGATCTGGAGAATGTGCTGCCCAGGGCAGCAGTCGAACATTTTCTGTATCCAGAAAGGCGCGTACAGGACCTGCAACATGTGATTGTGCATTATGCTGCTGAAATGTAGGGTTTCGCAGGGATCGAATGAAGGCTAGAGCCACGGGTCCTAACACATCTGAAATGAAACGTCAGCTTTTCAAAGTGCCGTCAATGCAAACAAGAGGTGACCGACACGTGTAACGGATGGCACCTCATACCATCACGACGGGTGTTACGCCTGTATGGCAGTATGGCGACGGCGAATACACGCTTACCATGTGCGTTCATCGCGATGTCGCCAAACACGGATGCGACCATCATGATGCTGTAAACAGAACCTGGATTCATCCGAAAAAATTACGTTTTGCCATTCGTGCACCCAGGTTCGTCGTCAAGTACACCATCGCAGGCGATCCTGTCTGTGATGCAGCGTCGAGGTTAACCGCAGCCGTGGTCTCTGAGCTGACAGTCCATGCTGCTGCAAACGTTGTCGAACTGTTCGTGGAGATGGTTGTTGTCTTGCAAACGTCCCCATCTGTTGAGTCAGGGATCGAGACGTGGTTGCACGATCCGTTACAGCCATGCGGATAAGATGCCTGTCATCTCGACTGCTAGTGGTACGAGGCCGTTGGGATCCAGCTCGGCGTTCCGTATTACTCTCCTGCACCCACCGATTCCGAATTCTGCTAACAGTCATAGGATCTCTACCAACGCGAGCAGCAATGTGGCGATACGATAAACCGCAATCGCGATAGGCTACAATCCGACTTTTATCAAAGTCTGAAACGTAATGACACGCATATCTCCTCCTTACACGATGCATCACAACAACGTTTCACCAGGCAACGCCGGTCAATTGCTTTCTGTGTATGAGAAATCGGTTGGAAACTTTCCTCATGTCAGAACTTTGTACGTGTCGCCACCGGCGCCAATCTTGTGTGAATGCTCTCAAAAGCTAATCATTTGGATATCACAGCATCTTCTTTCTGTCAGTTAAATTTCGCGTCTGTAGCACGTCATCTTCGTGGTGTAGCAATTTTAATGGCAAGTAGTGTAGTTTTATGAAGCTTAGTTAAACTTTTCTTTGTTCTCTTTTATCAGTCGTTATTAGTTCCCCGTTGTCAGTTACTTTCACGACTGTGCCTGCGTACCTGCACTGCACATCGCGAGTTGTGTACTAAGAAGCACTGTTATAAAAACTTTTAATATACCGCATTGCATTGCACATGACAACTACGGAAGATTAAATTAAATTTTTTACTGTCTCATATTACCCTGACAGTGACAGGTTCCAGAGTAGACGGCGTTCCGTGCGCAAAGGTGGGCCAACAAATTTAATTGCAATCAATGTTCATATCCAATGTAAGGCACAGAGGTTGTTAGACTGTATCTGTGACAATAATATCAATATCAATTCATAGGCTTAATACCAGTAGAAAATTTCAGTAAAGTTCTGTCTTCTAAGGTTTCAAGAACTTTAAACGGAAAGTCGGATGCGTTTGGCAATCAATTAGCACATCTAAAAACATTGAAAAGAAACTGCTTCTCGCAGACGAATTGATTGATGTGCAGGCTGGTTTAGATTTCGCCTTACGTAGCATGGTTTCCATACATTTATGTTCAAAATGAAAATTTCATAGTTATATTGTCCTGCGCGAAAATTTACACATTTCGATATCAAAATAAGTTTCACAAATTTTTTAGATACCGACTTGACACTTACGATCATGAATTCAAGTATTCCACACTGCTTTTACATGTTCTCTGGCACCCAGCAGAAACACATTTGCTTCCCTTGCCTTTGGAAGTAGTGAAAGGTGTTCTAAATATCCTGTACTACTTCATCCACTTGATATAAAGCGTTGCCGAGATCTGAGGGCATTTAGGGAGTCGCAATACACCAGGAATTTAGCAGACATGACACATCTCATCTGCTCCAGCACCCTCAAAATTGCGGTTAATCGTCTACGAGAAGCGCCTCCGTTTTAAAGACTGGTGAATCCTTATGAACATTGCTAAGAGCGTATTGTTGGCGTGTACACGGTAGTGCAGCCTGGCATGGATGCATAAGTCTTTGGTAAGTTTCGGAAGGCATGCGGCAGGATTTGTTTACGTACGTTTTATGCAATTCCTAAAAATTACAGGTAGGTAGTTCGTGTGCGCAGAGCGGGCGCAGGATAGCACCGTAGATATATTCCATCGGGTTCACATCAGACAAATTTTGTGGTCAAAACATTACCGCGAACTCACTGTCTTGCTCTTCAAACCACTGTAGCACGATTCCACCACCCTTGGCAGCTCCCGTGCGGGAAAATACCGTCGACTTTAGGGAAGACTTCAAGGCATTAAGTGGTGCAGCTGGTCCGCAATAGTGTCCACTGTTAAAGGACCTTCGATTATTTCCATACGTCCAATGGAAGCCCATCCTGATAAAGCTCCACTTCCCATAGAATAGCACTGCCGTCACTGCCCTGTGTCCCAATGTGGTATATGTTGAAAGCAGCCGTTCGCTTAGAGGGCGGCTTGTTCCGTCTCGGCCATCGACTTGCTGTAACAGGAAATATGATTCATCCAACCACGCAAAACATTTCCATTGACTCTAGTACCATATTGACGCTCCTAAGCTCACTGTAATCGCCACAGAAAATGTTTTGGCTCAAAATGGGCAACGCAGGGTTCATCCACAGCAGAGCTTCGAAGTAATTACCCCTCTACCAGAAGAGCATTCTGTCGTCAGATTAGCCAATAAAGCTGCCTTTTCTGCTTTGCAGTGAGGGTATCCCTGCAGCCCGCTCGTTCAGGGGTGAGGCGTGGACATCACAACCTTGTGGCCTGCTCATGTTTTCAACGTCCGACGGACGACTTCTGTAAATGCTCACAACAGCAGCCGTATCCGTAATGGTTGTTTCCAAGCAAAGAGCCGTAATAATCTTGACTTTGTTGTAGTCACTTACGTCAGTGGAATTCCCTATTTGCGGCTCTTATCGTCGCTAGAACTATTACATCATTCATCTCTGCTCAGCTTATGTACAGTAGTTTATGTACTTTACATACCATGTCACGTGCCCACATTACCACCAGTTGGCAATGAATTTCGCGTTACGCAGTAGCCAACTTCTTTACAGCCAAGACAGTTTTTTTGAAAAATAGCCAACATGGATTCAGAAAATACCGTTCTTGTGAAACACCACTAGCTCTTTATTCTCTGAAAGTAATGAATGTTATCGACAGCGGGCGGCAAGTGGGTTTCAAATTTTAGATTTCCAGTAGGCTTTTGACACCGTTCCTCACAAGCGATTTCTAATTAACTCGCGTGCCTACGCAGTAATGCCACAATTATGTGACTGGATTCCCCATTTCCTGTCAGAAAGATAACAGTTCGTAGTAACTAAAGGAAAGTCGTCCAGTAAAAGAGAAGTAATATCCGGCGTTTTCCAAGAAAGTGTTATAGACCCTCTAGTTTTCATGATGTGCTTAAATGATGTAGGAGACAATATGAGCAGCCCTCTTGGATTACCAGCTTATAATGCTGTCATTTGCCATTATGTTAAGTCATTATTTAATCAAAACCAGTTACAAAATGACTTAGACAAGATATGGCGCAAAGAGTAACAATTGACACTGAATGATGAAAATTGTGAAGTCGTCCAAACCAGCACAAAAAATGCGTTAAATTTCTTTTACACGATAAATCACAAAAATCTGAAGGCTTGAGACTCAACTAAACACTTAGGAACTACAGTTATGAATATCTCAAATTGGAAATATCACATAGATAATGTTGTGGGGAAAGAAAACTGAAGACTGCAATTTCATGAAACAACACAGAAATGTAACAGGTTTACGAAGTTCTCATGAAATTTCAGTCACCAACTTTCTCCGTACAGTGCGAAAACATTTTGTTGGCACCCACCTACGCAATTAAATGAATTGGAGCTCATACTAAAAGATTTAAGTGTTCGTTTTTGTCACTCAGTATTCGAGAGTGGAACGATAGAGAAACAGCTTAAAGGTAGTTCGATGAACTCTGTCCCAGCACTAAACAGTCAGTTGTAGAAGAATTATTTAGATATTGATGTAGATGTAGAACACCGATTCACGCTGCTCTATCTTCATAGTTAACAATTTTCTCATTTGTCTTTGGGAGATTCGCATAGTTCGTACGTTGCTGGAGATCTGTCACTGAAATTGTAGGCAGACGGCCTTCCTAGCGATGTCTCTCAAGTAATTCTTTCACCAGCTGCGACATAGTCGCGTATATAAACTGTGATCCAATACTGTCGAATGTTTTTTAATCCAGTCTTTGATCACACAATCAATTCTTTTGACGATGACTGGTTTCAGTCAGTAATAACCATCCTAAGATCTTTTCTACTCATGGTGTGGGAAATATCTGAGGATGATCATTACTGACACATGGTGTAGAAAAGATCTGAGAATGTTCATTACTGAATGAAACCGGTCGTCATCAAAAGAATTGATATTGTGATCAAAGACTGTAATAAAAATATTTGAATTAGTTCTTTGACCTTCTGGAATCATTCATTCGTTCTAACCGGCCATGATATAGTAACTTCTATCTTTCAACAATCCATTCTTTCAGTAATCTCCATAACGTTCCCTTGCACCTCCGTGAACTTTCTAATTGCTTCATTTCTCATGTAACATATTAATGAGGCTCCTGTTATGAATGTGATTAAGCCCACATTCCGGTATCTTGCTCCTTTTCCATGGACAACAGCTTCTTGTCTTACACATATGTATGACCTTGAAAGGGATCTGTTTAAATTTGTTTTACCGAGAGTGGCTCTGAAATGTTGGTTGTGTTTTTAATTCTGACTTGTCCGCTAGATGCTAGGCTTTGGGCTTTGTGTTTTTAATGGTGTAAATATCAAACTTAAAGGCTTTTGTATGACCTTGAAAGGGATCTGTTTAAATTTGTTTTACCGAGAGTGGACCTGTAATGTTGGTTGCGTTTTTAATTCTGACTTGTCCGCTAGATGCTAAGCTTTGGGCTTCGTGTTTTTAATGGTGTACATATCAAACTTAAAGACTTACAGTATGTGTAACACTAAATGTTGGTGATTTCAAGATTGCACAGAGAAATATAGCTGCGTGAGTTCTAAGACAATCACTCCCTGTCTGAAACGTATTGTTATTACAAAATCGAACTATGAACTTTGCTTGCTCCTTGAATTACGAAAGTGCTATTTTTGAGGATAAAAATTCGTATTTTGTTGCTGGTCGTACTTTGGAGGTCTACTGAAAATGTTATATCCCTGATAGTGCTTTTGGTACTCTTGTTTGTTCCCGTGTCTTCTCTCTCTGATGACATAGAATTATCTGGTTTGTACCCTATTCAGATTGTCATCGTAATAGGTGTTGCTCTGATAAACCTCCCTGTTTTTGTACGTACAGGTAGATTCTTCAACATCAAGCAATTGTAAAACGTCACGGAATGCACTGATGTCTTCTTTCCGGTGTCCTCTTAGCAAACATTAGCAAAGAAACACGCAAGGATCTTGGAAGCTTAGAAATACGAAGCTGGATTAAGGGGGGATGTAATGGATTTTGGTCCAAGAAATCGATTTTTCAAAAATATAATTTTGTGGATCTACACAGTTTAAACTATATTGTAAGTGAATTTAATCGTGATAGCAGCTTTAGATATCTCTTTAAAATCTTAAACTGAGTAACATTGCACTGGCGGCCACTCCCACCTTTTCCGACATTTGAGAAACTGCTAGCTTCAGCAGAATTTTTGTGAGTGTGAAGGCTATTTTCTTTCGATATCTTTGGCTGATATTTATATCTCTTGCTGACATGTGTATCTTTGCCTGAAAACTTTGTTGCATGTGGTTTACGTTTTGACAATACTAACACAGATTAGTAGGTGGAAGGTTGAATTCGCAAACCAAAAGAGGAAGTAGCTCGAAATGAAGAGCATAACCTCTCGGCATCAGCATCGAAACTTGGAACAGGAGAATCGTATATGCGTGAATGATGTAGATATGGATTCCAATGGATTCAGACTTATTGATTTAGAACTTCTCTGACAGGCTATAAAGTTTTCATGTTCATGTGTTCGCTGTAAATATTCGGAATGCATGACTGTTGTTGAAGAAAGTAGAATGGGAATAGCTTGTGATTTTATATTAATTTGTAATTCATGTGGCTGTTAATTTTCATTTTCCGCCTCCAAAAATGTGACACTGGTACCTATGAAAGTAATGTCAGGTTATCATATGCTCTGAGATGCTTTAGATAGCGCAGGGAGGGATGTAATTTATTGTGTGGTTTTCTGAACATGCCACCACCTTGTGCTAGGTTTGAAAAAAGTTTCTATGAAGAAAGCAGCGAAGGAATTTATGGAAATAAACCAAAAAGAAATAGATCCTGGGGTAGAGATTCATGACAGTGAATCTCCTACAAATGTTACTGACCCGCGTGTATCTGTATGTGGGACCTGGATGAAAAGGGCCACACATCTCTGTATGGAGTTGCATATGTTATTGCACTGACGCAGGTAAAGTTTTAGATGTAGAAATCATGTCTGCATATTGCCACCACTGTGCAACAAGAAAAACGTCCAAGAACAAAGTCAGTGAGAAACTGTGGCAAGAAATGCACGCTGTAGCATTCATTAAAAATTAATGTGGCTCAGGTGGAGGCAGGAAGGCTGCTGCAGTTGTGAGGATGTTCTTCCGATATGAGGACCGGTATGGTGTTATATTATATACCTTGGAGATGGGGACTCCTCTTCGGTCAAAGCTGTAACAGATAAAAACCTGTGCAATACAACAATAGAGATGTTGGAACGTGTTGGCCATATCCAAGCGAGGCTTGGTGGTAGGCTTCGTCGTTTGCTGAAAGAGCAAAAAGGTGAAATACTTGAGGATGGAAAAGCACTAGCATCAAAAGGCAGGCTCACTCTGAAAGAAACTGATTCTCTTGAGTTATTTTATGGGAGAGCTCTAAGGAAAACACACATAATTTAGAGGCGTGCTGAGTGGACATTTTTCCACGAACTATCCCCTGACCAAACACCAGTGCAAAATCTGTGTCCGAAAGACGATTGGTGTAAGTTCAACAACAGAAATGAGGCGTAATCATTTGGATAAAGTTTAAGGGATGTAAATAGCTGATGCCATTGTGAATTACTTTAGGCTTTCTAACCGATAAAAATATTTGCAATCAAACCCATCGTGTCATGTTAACTCATGAAAGTTCTGTCGGTAGAAACACGTGTATGAATGTTCGCGTTTATTTTCAAAGTCTCTTTCAAGTGTAAGTCGGCCAAAATGTTGTTCTTGCACGAAATCTTTTCTCGTCCGTGAAAGCTCTAATTTCAATCACATGTAATTTGGTTCTTGTGTCCAATGCTTTTCGATGTCAGCCAGACGCGTGTGTAACCAATTGATTCCTTGTTTGTACTGGATTTTTTTTAATTTTTTTCCTTTATCTGTCGTCCTTTAAAGTACTCTAGGGACTGAAATTCTTCGGTCTCTCCAAACTTTATTGGTTGTTTGTCTACTGAGTGATCGTCGTGTGTTTATTTCGATCGCCTCAGTTTTCTTTGAAAGTTTATCAATTTGTGCTTTCAGTGTTTCAAATTTTTCTTTTCCTCTGGTTTCAATTTTATTTGTTTCTATTTCTAGATTCTGTACATGTTCCAAATGCTTTTGTGGTTTGTTCTGCTATTTTGAGACTGCATCACTAGGAACTACTATATTAACTTTCTCAACAACTAAAGCTTATGGTATGCATCTGTAATTCCTTTAAGTTTTTGCCTCTGAGAATACAGACGCTGTAACTGTGTGTTTCTAAAATTTCTTCCCTTTTTGTAGAGATTTAGTTTAATTCTGTTTTATTGCTAAGAATTCCTGTTTATTGCTGTGTGATGACATGAGCGCTCGTCTGTCTTCGTTCACTGCTGCGTATAACCAAAAATTTAGCATCGTCTGTGTGGTGGTACCGTCAAACTGCATGGAATGTAAGACTTAAAACCTCGAGTCTTGCATCCCGTCGTGTAAAGAAATATTGTAGGTTCGCTAAAATACTGCCGTTGGAATTCTGTGTACTGTACATATTCCTCGTAACCGGCCCATCTGGAAGGAATGCACCTACTTCAACCACAGTTGTGTCTAAATTAGTCTCTGTAGCAGTAATAAGTCGTTAATCAGAAATTAAGACGTTGTACTCACTTGTATTGTTGCGTATTGGTTGTCTGAGAACGATTGTTGCGCGGCTTGCTATTTACTGCGTTGCGCAGCATAGTAATTATGACAGCAGAAATAAATATTCGAAATAAATCAAGAACTTTGCAGAAATTATCCCAGACAGCTGTAAGAAGACACATATGATTAGGAAATAGCCCAGCAGGAAAACAAAACTACAATTGAAGTACGATTGAGAACAGTGCAGTTTATCTGACTACGTCGGAAAAAAAATCTCCGGAAATTCCCCGACGTACGAAACGAAAAGGAATGTCACCAAGTGAAAGTTACCTGTTTAAATTTATTTTAGTGAAAGGGAATCTGTAATGTTGATCGTGTTTCTAATATTAAATTGATTATCAGATTTGTACTTGTTGTTTTGAATGGTGCGCACACCGGGTCTTAAAGTTAGCTGCCGTAACGCTAGCTGTTGGTGACAAATTTGAGCTGTGAGAATGCTTAGAGAAATAACTGCGAAAGTGCTAAGGAAAACAAGCCTGTCAAACTTATTGTCATCACAATGTGAAAGTGATTACTTAGATATTAAAGTTGGTCCCTGTGAAATTTAAGTAAAGAATCTGTTTTCTACACTATTCGGCTTACTTGGGTGGCACTGGATAACGCCGTGCAAACTGTTTTCATAGCTGCAGCATGTCTCGATACGAGCTGCAAAATCTAGCTGCCGAGATCCGGAGAAGTGCAATGCGTTCTCCAGAAACATTGCTGCCATTCCTAGTTGTTAATTTTGAATAATGGTTTTAAGTAATTGAAAATTAATTGGCCCTTGGGATGTGGACAATGAGTCTGGGTTACATGAATCAAAGCTATCTCATAGCATTTGACTTAATAACGTTTAGTGAAGCTTCAGTAACAGTTAAGCTTCCTCTCAAATCACGCAACTATAATACAAAAACTACATAAATTGAGTTTCACAGCTATAATTCGAAAATCTAATCATAAATCCATTTTTCTCAAAATGATCGATAATTTCCAAACAAGAAAATGGTAAGCAAAACGATTCCTGATAGGAGTGTCTAATTAACCATGAATGCTGCATCATCAAACCACTGCCGCAAATATAACAAAATTTAATCATCATCTGTAATGCATTTTCACATAGAGTATAATCTTACCAATGTAAAATCAATTCTATTTCTCTCCAGAATAAATATTTCATCAATCGACAATAATCAATAGGACCGCGCGAGATACAACTAGTCAATCTCGCTTTTGATGATTGGTCTTTCTTTGATGATTGGCCCAAATCTATTCCATCCTTTCAGAATGAAATCTCTTTCTTTCATCAGACGACAGTGTTCCAGTCCGTTTTCTAATTTCCCTCTGACCAACTTTCCAATCACAGATCTTTTATCCGAATGTGGTTCTATCTGTTACGTCTGCCTGCTTATACCGGCTACTTTAAGATCCTCATTAATCGCAGTGATCTATTTAATTGGCTCAAATTTGGAAAAACTTCCGTTTTCGTATAATTCCACTACTTATTTTGTCAACCTAGTGAGTGCCGTTCTTTTAATCTGCCCTTAAAATTTATGTTCAAATGGTTCTGAGCACTATGGGACTTAACATCTGAGGCCATCAGTCCCCTAGAACTTAGAATTACTTAAACCTAACTAACCTAAGGTCATCACCGACATCCATGCCCGAGGCAGGATTCGAACCTGCGACCGTAGCGGTCGCGCGGTTCCAGACTGAAGCGCCTAGAACAGCTCGGCCACCACGGCCGGAGAAATTTAAGTCTTCGTTTTCTCATATGTATGTTTGTGTATTCTTCTATTTCCCTATACTTTTCAGCCTATAAGTTTTTCCATCAGTAATTTTGGGGCCCAATCCTTTATTAATAAATTATATAAATCTCCAAAATCTCTAATGATTGGTGCTTACGGCTGCTAAACTAAACGTCGGTTGTTCACTTATAAGAGCAACGATCAACTGTCTCCTACCCTCTTGTCTCCTCGCGATCAACAGATATATCTTTGGTGCTTCTTCGCAGTGATCACCCATAACTCATCTCTGTGTACTGCAGCTTATCTGCTAAGACTGCGCGCGTATCTAAGCTGTTCAAACCCTTTGAGTACGATTCCAGAAATCAAAAACAAGAAAAATTCCTACGAAAAACTCCTCACACATCTTTCAAGCAATAAATGCGTATGCATTCAGGTATTATCTCTAATACAATCTTTCAAGTACTATTAGCGATCTTAATACGCGTAATGACTGATTTTCATCATCGAATTTCATTTTCAGTACTTGTACCACTGTTTCTATTCGCTGGAATTAGAAAAACAACATTTTAACCTAAAATTTGCAACTTCTGTATCATACTGTTCGCTACTATCCGTTACCATACACTTTTCTTCGAAGATTTTTTTAAATATAATTTTCAAACATCTTCTTCGACATATAGCTCGAGTAATCACTATCCTCGCCATTTATCTCTTGGCCACCAGTTAGTATGGAAGAGTTCGAGTCTCGATCCACCACGCAGATTCAATGTGCCAGAAAGTTTCAAATCAGTGCAGATCTTCCTGCAGAGTGAAAATTTCATTCACGAAAGAGTAAACTTTGTCATCTGTTACTGAAGTGTCCATTGTAATAGGTTCAGTTCTCCGTATTGAATATTTCCTCTTGGTATATTCTAAGCAACGACGGACACTCAATTGACACTGAAAATTGGTAAAAAGAGTTCCTATTATGTTTTTATTACAGTAGGTGGAAGGTGCTCCCTCGTCAAAATCAAATCAATCAAAAAGAAATTATATCAAGTTGTCTAAACTAATGTATGAAGTAAAACATACATTACTAAATAAAATTTCAAGATTATATACGAATAAAACACTTGCCTTATTCCAGAGCTTCATTATTAAATAAAAATGTTAATACATAGAAAATATCCACAACATAGTCTCACATCTCATATTAATCTCTCCTTTCTTTCGCTAAAGAACATACTCCGAGTGCGAGGGCTATTCGTTTCTCAAGATCCGATCGATCATGAAAGAAAGAGAACAGCAAAAATCCGATGAAGCTTTGCGCCGATGTGTGAGGCAGTGTCTCTAGCGTGCCCGGCAGTCGGTTCAATTCTTTTCTGAGTGATCAGGAGAACGGAAAGATGCCTAGAAAGTAGTGTCTCCAGTTAAATGTGGGTATTAATGAGAGATTTCGCCTACTATCATGTAGTTCACATGACGTAATTATAAAGCATTTCGTTCTTCATGACAGTTTTCCACCGCAAACTGCACGGTCAACGGAGCGTTTTAGACAGGAACTGTTTGATCAACCACCATACAGCCCGGAATTGATTTTCATGTCTGCTCACTTGAAATGCTGGCTATTGAGATATTGTGGCACAGACAAGGACCAGCATATCAGCTTAAAGAATAGGCAGAAAACACAGATGTCGGCCTTCTACGATGATGGTGTTAAAAAACTGAACAATGCTACGAAAAACTTCTAAGTAGAAGCGGCGATTATTTAGACAAGTAGCGAGAACATTTTTGATTTCCACTGCAGCTTCCACTTCAAACCGATAGGACGTTAAACGAAGTGCCCTCGTATATTCTGAACTAATAATGCTTATAATAATTACGATCCACCTTCAATTTTTCCTTCTTTATCTACTGTCTCACCTAAATCCTAACCACAGTTAGTTGTACTCCCACAGCACCAACTCTTTTCTTCACCATTACTGGGCAAGGTTAATGCTCTAGGAAGTCCTCTGATCACTGTAAAAAGATCGGGCGAAATGACGCTCTGGTCAGTAGCTGCATCCATTACCACACTGGTTCGACTCCCTCCAGACTGAAGGGGGATCTCTGGTGCGTTTTCGTTGGTTAAACCAGCAGATTATTTTCCATTAATACCTCATCATTGTATCTAATCAACCGTACTTTCGGGTACACGGTCCTAATTGCTAAGTGGACGGTCAGTCCAAGACTCTCCCAGCCATCACTATGATTTCAAGCCCCACCTTACATTCACATCTGATTTCGAGTTTATTCAGTTTCCCGTCCACGTCTGTTTCGCTGTCCATTCGTGGTTTCCCTTCTCATTCGCTACCTCCGTTTGTCCTGGTCTCAGCTGCGACCGCTGATTGGATGGTCATACCCACTGTAATTAGCATCCCGCTCAGATAGCTCATCAAAGAGCTCCAGTGCGCCACGATTAGACGCTTGTTACCGTCCCCGCACGTGCGTGCTGCTGATGCGTGGCCATAATCTCTATTTCGGCGTTAAATATACTTAGCACAACCGATATTCTTTGACATCTGAAATGGTATACTGTAGTTAACTGAGGAAATTTCTCATCACTCAATCTAACTTTTGATCCCATAAGCATAATCTACACTGCAGCTAGTGAGAAAGACAAGTATCGTATTAGTGGAGTCAATTGTAGAATACAACATTTGACTGTTCATGTCTGGTAATCAGTTGTTCCCACAGAACATTGTGTCAAGACGGTGAAAAAACTGCTGGTGTGGAATTAAAGAGGCAAACTCACTTTCTGGATTCTGAGAACAAATACGAGTAATTAGAGTAATATAAAACCTTTCTGCCTTTACGTATGATGTGACTAGTTGTTCTCGTCGCACTAATAATGCTTCTGAAGGCCAAAAATCATATCCTCTTTTATTCCTGCCCAAGGCATTAGTGCAAGACCTCACAGTTACTGACTAACACCATCATGAAAAATATATTGTACTTAATCAAACTGATGCAATGAACAAAATGTCAACAAAGGTAACAGATTCTCTTCTGATCTGTGATTATTAAATCACAAAGAACTCAGATCATCATCCTCTTCCAGGGCCTTTGTCCCACTTCAACACGGGATTGGCCTTGTTACTATGGATTTGGCGATGTTTGTTTCAGAGGATGGCTAGATGCCCATTCTGTTGCCATCCCATACCCCTCCTCCCCCCCCCCCCCCCCGGATGGAATTAGGGTACCCCAGCTGTCTGCGTCTAGTGTAAGACAAGAAATAGTGTGTCTCTGCGAGTCGTGTAACTGAGGTGGGACGTGGGGACCAGCCCGGTAATCAGCTGGATGGAAGTGGAAAACCGCCTAAAAGCCACACCATGGCTGGACAGCATACTGGCCTTCGTCGTTAATCTGCCGGTCAGATTCGACCAGGGCCGGCGCGCCTGCCTGATTCCAGGAAGCAGCCCATTAGCGCCCTCGGCTTACCTGGCGTGTATATTACATAGAATTCAGATATTTCATATAGAAACAATAAGAATATTACAACATCTGCTACGTGGTACACATTTCACTTGCAAACACGTACCTGCTCTTCGGGGTGGCCGTCACAAGTACAAAGTGCAACAAGCCTTTAGGGAATGAAATATCTGCTTGTTAAACTCGACAGCGGTCAAATACAGCATGAGAACAGAACAGAAACTACTCCACATTAACCCTAACCACGAATAATATTCTGCTAATCATTCTGCTTTAGTAACCATGGAATATTACTTTTCCAAGATGGCTCACCAAGTTCGTATACGGAGAAAAATATCACCTAATGTTCTAGAGTATGGGCACACCATACCACGCGCAAGTAGAAGCACATCCTGACTCCAACATATAGTTGAACGGAAAAGACAAAGTAAAAGGCTTTGTTCCGCTTGAAATTTGGAGGCCACATATGTCGTAACACCGGCCTGAATCACTGATGGGGATTACATCTCTCGATGTAAAAGTCTAAATGAAAATTAAGCAGTACAGGAAAAGTAGCCATGTGTATACGGAAAAGCGAGCAAAGGTCGCAGATTTGGCAGCAAAGACTGCTTGCGACTAGCATACATGTAAAACATACACATGTCATCAAAAGTATCCGGACACAAAGCTGAAAATGACTTATAATTCGTGGCGCCCTCCATCAGTAATGCTGGAATTCAATATGGTGTTGGCACACCCTTCGCCTTGATGAGACGTTTCTTGGGGAATGGCAGTCCGTTCTTTGTAGAGTGCTGCACTGAGGAGTGGCGACGCCTGGTACAATGTTGGCGTTCCAAAACATCCCAAAGGTATTCTATAGGACACAGGTCAAGCCTCTGTGCAGGCCAGTCAATTACAGGGATGTTACTGTCGTGTATCCACTCCGCCACAGGCCGTGCATTATGAACAGGTGCTCGATCGTGTTGAAAGATGCAATCGCCATCCCCGAACTGCTCTTCAACAGTGGGAAGCAAGACGGTGCTTAAAACATCGATGTAGCCCTGTGCTGTGATAATGCCAAGCAAAACAAGGCGTGCAAGCCCCCTCCTTGAAAAGCACGACTACACCATAACACCACCGCCTCCGAATTTTACTGTTGGCACTTCACAAGCTGGCAGATGACGTTCGCCGAGCATTCGCCATACCCACACCCTGCTATCGGATAGCCACATTGTGTACCGTGATTCGTAGATCCACACAACATTTTGAAACTGTTCAGTCTTCCAGTTTCTACTCTCCTCACCCAAAGCGAGGCGTCATTTGGCTTTTACCAGCGTGATGTGTGTCTTAGAGCACCCGCTTAACCATGAAATCCGAGTTTTCTCACCTCCCGCCTAACTTTCATAGTACTTGCTGTGGATCCTGATGCAGTCTGGAATATCTTTGTGATGATCTGGATAGATGCCTGCCTATTACACATTACGACCATCTTCAACTGTCGGCGGTCTCTGTCAGTCAATAGACGAGGTCAGCCCTTATGATTTTGTGCTGTACCTGTACCTTCACGTTTCCACTTCACTATCATATCGGAAATATTGGACTTACGGATGTTCGGGAGTGTGGAAATCTGGCGTACAGACGTATGACGCAAGTGACACCTGATCACCTGACCACGTTCGAGGTCCGTGACTTTCGCGGAGCGCCCCATTCGGCCCTCTCACGATGTCTAATGACTACTGAAGTCGCTGATATGGAGTACCTGGCAGTAAGTGGCAGGACAATGCACCTAATACGAAAAACGTTTGTTTTTGGAAGTGTCCGGATACTTTTGATCACAAAGTGTAATTTACGGACGTTGGCAAATTATAACAGACAACTATCAGCTTCTGTGAGTCTGGAGACATACTGTCAGACTTCACGAAAAATATCACTAGCACAATCACGAAGACAGTAAAGGCAAATAAGTGTAAGAACTATCGTACAATCAATTGACAGCTCATGCACCCTAGTTTCTGCGAAAAATAATAGATAAATGAAAATAAAAGACTGAGGGACTTTTAGATGGCTATCACTTTAGCTTCAGGCATGTTAAGGAAACGGAGGGGCAGTGGCGTTCCCCTTGACAATGGAAGCAACCTTTAAGAAAAATCAAGACAGCTTCAAGTGACTTGTCGACCTAGAAACAGTACTCGACAATGTAAACTGTTGCAAGGCGTTCAAAATTCTCAGGGAAATAAGTGCAATCTATGGGAGAAGACTGGTTATATTCAATATCTGCAAGAAACAAGAAGAAATATTAGAGATGGTTGAACAAGAAAGACATCCTCAGACTGAAAAGAGGTAAGGTTACGATGCATACTTTCTGCTCCACACTTCAACGTGTACCACAGAGAAGTAATGACGGCATTGAAAGGAAGCTTTAGCAATGTATATTCTGAAAGATATTAAAATTCTGGGTGAAAGGACAACAATGATAAGATTTGCTGATGATGTACCTATTCTCACTGAGGAAGCATTGCAGAATCTCTTGAATGAAATAGACGGGCTAATGAGGACTTACTATTTAGAGAAAAGTGAAGGAAAGCTGAAGAAATGAGGAGTGTTATAAATGAGATTGGAGACAAAACTTTGCACCAAAATTAGGGACCACAAATATTTTGAAGTGAAAGAATTCTGCTACCTTCGAAGCAAAATTACACATGACGGACAAAGCGAGGAAGACTTAAAAAGAAGTCCAGAAGAAGGAAAGAGGTCGCACATGGTCGACAGGATTCAACTAATGTCAAACATTGGCCTTAATATGAGGACGAAATTTGGTGCGCAGCATTGTACGGAGGTAAATGATGGATTGTGGGGAAATCGGAAATCAAGCGAATCGAGTCACTGAGATGATATGCAATAGAAGGATGTCAAAACCAAGTGGGCTGATAGATAACAAATGTGGGAGTTTCCACTGAATCATCAAGGCACCAAGGAAATACTTGTTTGGCACTTCGGGAAAACGAGAATGGTAAAAGGGAAAGAGATGAAAGATACTACAATTCGCCAAACAAGTAATTGTAAACGTTGGATGCGTGTTGTATACTGAGACGAAGGAGAGGTAGGCATGGCGGGCAGCAGAAAACCAGTCAAAAGAATGAAGATCATAAGATAAATATTTTAGTTTTTGATCAGATATTTCTCGAAATACCTGAATATACTGTCAGACCAGTAAATGTGACATACTGGATACTGAACATTATTGTGCCATCACATCTCGATGCCCAACAGTCAATAATTCTCCAGGATACCCTGCTCGAAGACAGCATGAACAGGCTACTAAAGGGCATTTCAGTCTTCATTCTAGCTCGTGGGAGGGAGCCTCTGGTTTAATAAAGACGGAAGGATGTATACTATGCCACTCTGGTTTGATGTATTGGCACGCTTTCCTCAACTACAACTCGAGGTACTAACTTCTCAGCCCCTTGCGATTTCCCATTAGCTTGCCCCTTCTCAGTGTCTTATACTTCAGCTTATCAAATTTTACTTGCAGCTACGTGGTTCTTTCAGAGTCTAAATGTGAATTTGAAGTGCGGGGTTTAAAAACAGATGTAGTTTGGACTACTGTAAAAACTCCTTGACGTGACTGACTTCCAAACGCGCAGCTAATACGTCCACCACTAATTACACCTTTACGTGCTCAAAAGCAGCTTATGATTTTTCAAACTGACTCTTTATTATTGATTTACACTGAGAAATAATGTCTACAATGCACAGAGTACAAATGACGAGGTTCCTGCAATTAAGCTATAGGGAAAAGGGGGTTGCTGGAGCTCGAATTTTATTGACCCAGAGAGAGACTAGGAGAAAGGCGATGTTTCCCGTCATTTTAGGTTACGCCGTTGCCAAAGAGGTTGGGGCGGACGTGGGTGACCTTGACATGTGCCGGCTTCAGTTGCCAGTTGCATAGTTGCACTAGATGTCGTGATTCCCTGGAGGGAGAGACCTACATCTACATCTACATTTGTACTCCGCAAGCCACCCAACGGTGTGTGGCGGAGGGCACTTTACGTGCCACTGTCATTACCTCCCTTTCCTATTCTAGTAGCGTATGGTTCGCGGGAAAGCCTCCGTGCGCGCTCTAATCTCTCTACTTTTACATTCGTGATCTCCTCGGGAGGTATAAGTAGAGGGAAGCAATATATTCGATACCTCATCCAGAAACGCACCCTCTCGAAACCTGGCGAGCAAGCTACACCGCTATGCAGAGCGCCTCTCTTGCAGAATCTGCCACTTGAGTTTGTTAAACATCTCCGTAACGCTATCACGGTTACCAAATAACCCTGTGACGAAACGCGCCGCTCTTCTTTGGATCTTCTCCATCTCCTCCGTCAACCCGATCTGGTACGGATCCCACACTGATGAGCAATACTCAAGTACAGGTCGAACGAGTGTTCTGTAAGCCACCTCCTTTGTTGATGGACTACATTTTCTAAGGACTCTCCCAATGAATAACCTGGTACCCGCCTGGAGTGTGGAAGTCGCTGGAAGTCTGATCATGGAAAGTTTCCTTCAGATGAGATCGTTATCCGTCACAGAAATGGTCATCATATCCTAACGGCGACTGCCCAGAGATGACACTCTTCACCCACTGAATGGAAATTTTTACAGTTGCTTTCCACTGTAAAATATTGGCACATTACCTCTGCTGGCACAAATCGGCCTCAAAATCAATGTCTCATTCCTCTTAGCTCTAGATTTCCTAGGCCTGTGATATCATCAGGTAACTAATTAAAGGCGCTACGTTCAGCATGTTACTCTACATTATTCCGATTATTTCTTCACTATATATTTCAAATAACATAATTTGTCGTTATAAAGGTCGTGTGTCAACTCACTGGATAGCTCTTAGTATTTCAATTATAGTCTTATTCCTTGAAAGTCTTTTCGGGTTTGCTGCCGGATCCTAAAATCAACTTGACTCGATATTTCGGCGATCCAACTGTTCGCCATCTTCAGGAAATGCTGCTTCCGCTGATGAGTCCCGCTGAGAACTGACACAAGATTGCAATTCGACGTCCTATATAGGCCACCGTTCAGTACACGGCGCATGCGCCGCCCATCACGGTTTCTGACTTCCAAAACAGGGAGGTGGCGCCGCCCTTAGTGAAACACTGCTGGCAACGATATACCGCAATCAAGGCTGCACCGAACAACGTTCTGTTTTGATGCGAGATAATACAGGATTCCACGTTTTGCTAAGAGGAAACCCATTGTCCCTGTTGATTAAATTATCAGCCAACCTAATTTCGATCGCCTCTTTGTACACACTTTTCCAAAAACCGGAAATGTTGGCAATTACAACAGTTTCCTCAAATTTCATTTTGTGTCTCTCATTCAGACAGTGTTCTGCTACGGCCGATTTTTCCGGCTGTTGTAGCCTCGTGTGACGGCGATGTTCCACACACCTGTCATTCACTGTGCGAATAGAACGACCAACGTAAGCTTTCCCACATTGACACGGGATTTTGTACACCCCGGGTTTTCTAAGTCCCAAATCATCCTTCACAGAGCCGAGCAGAGCCCTAATCTTAGAGGGTGGACGGAACACACTCTTAATGCTGGCGGCTTATCGTTTAAGATTGGACGAATTTTAAGGAGTTTTAACATTAAGAGTGTGTTCCGTCCACCCTCTAAGATTAGGGCTCTGCTCGGCTCTGTGAAGGATGATTTGGGACTTAGAAAACCCGGGGTGTACAAAATCCCGTGTCAATGTGGGAAAGCTTACGTTGGTCGTTCTATTCGCACAGTGAATGACAGGTGTGTGGAACATCGCCGTCACACGAGGCTACAACAGCCGGAAAAATCGGCCGTAGCAGAACACTGTCTGAATGAGAGACACAAAATGAAATTTGAGGAAACTGTTGTAATTGCCAACATTTCCGGTTTTTGGAATAGTGTGTATAAAGAGGCGATCGAAATTAGGTTGGCTGATAATTTAATCAACAGGGACAATGGGTTTCCTCTTAGCAAAACGTGGAATCCTGTATTATCTCGCATCAAAACAGAACGTTGTTCGGTGCGGCCTTGATTGCGATATATCGTTGCCAGCAGTGTTTCACTAAGGGCGGCGCCACCTCCCTGTTTTGGAAGTCAGAAACCGTGATGGGCGGCGCATGCGCCGTGTACTGAACGGTGGCCAACATAGGACGTCGAATTGCAAACTTGCGTCAGTTCTCAGCGGGACTCATCAGCAGAAGCAGCATTCCCTGAAGATGGCGAACAGTTGGATCGCCGAAATATCGAGTCAAGTTGATTTTAGGATCCGGTAGCAAACCCGAAAAGACTTTCAAGACTTATTACGCCGGGAAAGCCTACGTAGTTACATCAAGTACCTCTACGGGGAGGAGATGGTGAAGGTTGTACAGAAGTTAGATAAACTTCGGAGGAAGAAAGGAAAGCTGTTGAGTACACTCGCCTTCTTGCTGAGATGCCATGACGAAGGTATTATTCCTAAGTTCGCCAGATTCATTCATTTTATTAACAGTAAGAGAGCTAATAGGATTAAGGAACGTGCAAGCCAAGCACTTTTAAGAGAACGCATTCGTTTTACTCGTAGACAGCTGGATATTGTTTCCAAAGATTTATTTTATTTACATTTGAACTTGTCATCGCAGTTTTCAAGGGATGTTTGGCAGTGGGTTGATGAATCCACGTGGGCGCTATCAGATTGGACACATAGGAGCGCCGTTACCAGACAATCCTCGAAATTTGAACGGCTTCTTTCTCGTTCTACAGCATCAGAAGTGGATAAACGTCGGCGTACTGTGATTAATCTCTCTAACAAGGCGTTGGATGAGCCCACAGTGTCGAAATTGGAGAAAGGTTTAAATTTTTCTCCCACTCTCAAGAGACTTCCTATCACAGAGTTCATTTGCTCTGTAGAACAAGCAGTACACAGCCTACCCGAGGATCAAGCAGAGGAAATAAGGCAAGAAGTGTCGCACACATTACGTCGGGCTCGACCACCGCGGGATAACATCTCTTCCACAGAGAGGGCTGCCATTCGTTCCCTTAAGAATGATGAAGTAGTAATTTTACCAGCTGACAAGGGGAATGCCACGGTTGTAAAGACGCAGGATGATTATGTCCTAAAAATGGATTTACTTCTCAACGACCCGGCGTACAGAAGACTATCTAATGACCCCACAGAAAGGATCAAACGTAAGACACTTTCACTGCTGAAAAAGAGTTCGTTGTCAGATGATTTACGTAAGAAACTTCATCCTGGTGCTGCCGTTCCGCCTAGGTTGTATGGTTTGCCTAAGTTGCATAAGGAAGGGGTTCCTCTACGCCCTATTGTTAGTAATTTGGGTGCACTGACCTATAACCTGGCAAAGTACTTATCATCTGCTCTCAGTCCATTTGTTGGCAAATGTGAACGCCATATATCCAGTTCGGTGGATTTTATTCGACGATTGGGATCTTTGAAGTTGAGTCCTTCAGATCTGTTAGTGAGTTTCGATGTGGTATCCCGATTTACACGAGTTCCTCTGGAAGAGTCCCTTAGTTTGATCAGTGAAAAACTGGATGAAGAGCGGGTGAAGCTTTGTCGTCATGTGCTGACCTCTACGCATTTTTTATTTAACGTTAACATTTTTGAACAGAATGACGGAGTGGCTATGGGTAGTCCTTTGTCACCCATTGTCGCCAATTTATTTATGGAGGACTTCGAGGCTATGGCACTGAGGACTTCAGCTTTGCAACCAACGTGCTTCTGGAGATACGTGGACGATACCTTCTTCGTATGGCCGCATAGACGTGATGCTCTTAACAGGTTTTTGGACCACTTCAACTGTCTTCATCCCCGTATCAAATTTACTATGGTGGTTGAAAATGATGGGATGCTTCCATTTTTAGACGTAATGGTTTATAAAAAACCAGATGGAACTTTGGGACACAGCGTTCACCGAAAGCCGACACACACAGATTTGTATCTGCACCCTAAGAGTTGTCATCCACCACACCAACGTAGTGGCGTCCTTAGGACTTTGGTACGGAGAGCATATGCCATTTCCGACGCAGACAGCTTAACCCAAGAACTTGAGCATTTGATGACTGTTTTTAAGGAAAATGGATACACCGAGAATCAGATTCGTCGGGCTATGGAATTTGGACCGTCTCCGGAGGTGTCCGAAGAGGAACATAGATCTGTGGCCTTTCTTCCTTATCCTGGAGGCTTATCGTTTAAGATTGGACGAATTTTAAGGAGTTTTAACATTAAGAGTGTGTTCCGTCCACCCTCTAAGATTAGGGCTCTGCTCGGCACTGTGAAGGATGATTTGGGACTTAGAAAACCCGGGGTGTACAAAATCCCGTGTCAATTTGGGAAAGCTTACGTTGGTCGTTCTATTCGCACAGTGAATGACAGGTGTGTGGAACATCGCCGTCACACGAAGCTACAACAGCCGGAAAAATCGGCCGTAGCGGAACACTGTCTGAATGAGAGACACAAAATGAAATTTGAGGAAACTGTTGTAATTGCCAACATTTCCGGTTTTTTGGAATAGTGTGTACAAAGAGGCGATCGAAATTAGGTTGGCTGATAATTTAATCAACAGGGACAATGGGTTTCCTCTTAGCAAAACGTGGAATCCTGTATTATCTCGCATCAAAACAGAACGTTCTTCGGTGTGGCCTTGATTGCGATATATCGTTGCCAGCAGTGTTTCACTAAGGGCGGCGCCACCTCCCTCTTTTGGAAGTCAGAAACCGTGATGGGCGGCGCATGCGCCGTGTACTGAACGGTGGCCTATATAGGACGTCGAATTGCAATCTTGCGTCAGTTCTCTGCGGGACTCATCAGCAGAAGCAGCATTCCCTGAAGATGGCGAACAGTTGGATCGCCGAAATATCGAGTCAAGTTGATTTTAGGATCCGGCAGCAAACCCGAAAAGACTTTCAAGACTTATTACGCCGGGAAAGCCTACGTAGTTACATAGTCTTATTCCCATTGTGAATGCACTGTGCCCATTTAGTTCCTTGATGTCGCATATTCCTTCTAAATTAATTTCGGTCTCATAAGATAAACGTTGTGATAACTCTTGCAAAAATCAACAAATGACGCCAAACAGTGTTCGTCACACTTTCTGTACTGTGATCTTCTAACTCAAAGCAGTAGAAGTTTCTCGATGTATAATGCATTCCGAAGTACATACATTAAAAGTTTTATTCACTTTGTAAGTAGGCTGTTTAGGTTTTTTTATTGGTAACACCACGTAGCGCTCTGTATGATAATCACTGGCTGTGCTGTGTGCAGTCTGTGGCTAGTTTGCATTGTTGTCTGCCATTGTAGTGTTGGACAGCTGGATGTTAACAGCGCGTAGCGTTGCGCAGTTGGAGGTGAGCCGCCAGCAGTGGTGGATGTGGGGAGAGAAATGGCGGAGTTTTGAAATTTGTAAGACTGAATGTGATGAACTGCTATGTATGTTATGATTTTTCAATACTATTAAGGTAAATACATTGTTTGCTCTCTATTAAAATCTTTCATTTGCTAACTATGCCTATCAGTAGTTAGTGCCTTCCGTAGTTTGAATCTATTATGTAGCTGGCAGTAGTGGCGCTCGCTTAATTGCAGTAGCTCGAGTAACCAAGATTTTGGTGAGGTAAGTGATTTGTGAAAGGTATAGGTTAATGTTAGCCAGGGCCATTCTTTTGTAGGGATTTTTGAAAGTCAGATTGCGTTGCGCAAAAAATATTGTGTGTCAGTTTAAGCACAGGCATATATAATTGTTCTAAGGGGAAGTTTCATATGTCGACGCTTAGCCGAGGATACCTGACTGGAATCTTCTGATTTTTTCTTGTAGTTAGTGTAATTAGTGTAGATTTTGTTTCTTGCTAGCGCGTAATTGTAGAGAGAATCTCCTTTGTAATTGCAGTCTTTCATTCTTGTACAGTAAAACAGTTGTGGCATGCATGTAGATTTGCCCTAAGTATTTCGCTGCTGCGCTTGCAATTAACTAGATATTATTTTCAGTGCTATGTTAATGTGTTTTCTTATTTATCTCTTCAAATTGTGCTTACCTGTGTTGTTGTGTGAAATATTGTGACAATAATGGCATGTGAAAACGTAATACTAGGCTCCAAAGTAAACTGAGTAATGACAGTGAAGACGAAAGCAGTGTGTAAGCGCCACAGTGTAATGAATTAACTAATGTTCAACATAGTAATTTGGTAATCGTGCATAGGGAAATGGAGCGGGGGGCAAACAATGGTGTAGACAGTGAAACTATTAGTGAACAGGGTAGCATTATCGATCGATCGGTCGGCAACAGCCCGCCTCAGGAATCGGGAATGACAGGACATAATCTTGCAAATACTGCAGATTCGGGTTTTGGGTCCTCACCGTTTTCTCAAATAAGTCAAGACACATTTTCTGCTTGTCAGAATGTGAATGTTGCCGGTGCAACTTCACTGCCGAAAAGCACTGAGGAACATGTTTCAGACACCAGTGCATTGTTATTACAGTTAATGCAACAAATGGGACAAAGGCTGCAAAAGTTAGACACAACGCTTGAACAAAATCAGACACAAATGGGACAAAATCTTCAAAACTTAGACACAATGGAACAATTCCAGAGACAAACACAGCAACAGTTAGACACAATGGTACAAAATCAGAGACAAACACAGCAAAAGCTTCAAAAGTCAGACACCACACTTGAACAAACACGAGAAAATTTAACTACTGAGTTACATAACATTGAATCGAAATGTCAAAAAGTCTCTAATTACGTAAAAAAACAAATTTGTGAGCATTTCCAACCTATTTTTTCGCGTCATGGAAATGCATTACAGAATTACGAAGCAGCATTAAAAGAACTGCAAACTATTGTTCATGAAAATCACGACACCTTGCAAGCCAAAATTGACTCAGTTGCATGTACCGATTCGGTTACGCAACTTGCAAAATCTCAGGAATACTTAAAGGACACAGTAGATACGATTTCAACACAAACGGACACTCTGAAACTTGGTTCAGAAAAACACACAGAGGAAATAATTTCACTATCGGATAAAGTAGCCGAACTTTCAGATCAGGTCACTAACTTATCTACAAAGGTAGATAATGATCTGAATGACACAAGACCTGTAGCCTTCACGGACACTGAGGAGTATGAACAAATTAGAAAATTCAAACAAAATCAAAATCAAATCAATACACAGTACAAAAGAGATATCCGGGAAGTACAAGATCAGTTGGCACAAGTAATGAAAGAATTACATATTTCAGAGGACACTCGCGCTCCAGTACAGGAAGAGGGACATAGAAATATGGAACAACCACAAAATAATAACACAGGACACTTCGGAAATTATGAAAGAAATTGGCAAGGCGCATTGGATTTTAAGATGGAACCGCCGAAACGAAGTAACAATGAGCGAAGTGCGACTCGCCGACACGATGATTTTGACTATAAGCTGTTCATTACTACACGTAAATTCAAAACATTTAAGAATTCTGACAACGACATTCATCCACAAGCATGGCTTCATCAATTCTCTCATTGTTTTCCTCCCAACTCGTCATTGGAGCACAGGTTAGAATTTATGTGTGGCTACTTGGAGAATGAACCAGCTGTAAGAATGCGATCGGTCATTCACGATTGTCACAGTGAAGGAGAATTTTATCATGCCTTCCTCTCAGCGTATTGGTCTCAAGCTACACAAGACCGACTAAAACATAGCATCATAATGATGAAACGTTTCGAACAATCTGAATTTTCCAGTCTTATCAAATATTTTGAAGACATGTTGCATAAGAATCAGTATCTTTCACACCCATACAGCCCCTCAGAACTCATCCGCATTTGCTTAATCAAACTGCCTGAACATTTACGACATATTATTTTAGCAGGCCGTTGCAATGACGACATTGAAGCTTTTCAGGGACTGTTACAAGAACTGGAAATTGACACTGACAATCGCGGAACGCGAAAACAGGAGCACAACAATTACAGGTCACATCTGTCACAATTCCGCGATGACAGAAATAATACACGACAAGGCTATACTTACAACGTAAATCGTGACCAAAACAGACATCATCCATATGACAACCGTTGGCAGAGTAGTAATAATTACAGGGAAAGATCACCTCTCCGTGGTAATGACTATCATAGAGACAATCAGAGAAACATACAATATGGGAACCAAAATAATTATTATCAAGGGAGACAGAATAACTATAGATGCAACGGTCCAGCGCGCCGTTACGATTCAGGGAGAAATTCTCCACCACGTGACCGACAAGAAAGAAACTATGGAATCTACCGACATGACGACAGACGATATGATCGTAACGACAGAGCTGAATTGCATCAGAACTGGCGGGATTCAAACAGAGCAGGGCCCTCTCGACAAGGTAAATTTGTAGAAGTTAGGTCTCCAAATCCCAATAACGACACGCGTCAACACCTGCGCCGGCTGGCTCAGAGAAAAATAGCATACACGCTAACCTTGAGAAAAATTTTAGCATTCCTTAACTACGTATAGAACATGATAATTACTTTGAAGTTGAAACTCTGCGCACTATAATGGGTAAAAGATTGCACCACATTTCACATGTAAAACTGTTTATTGAAAGATAATCTGCTTTTTAACTTAGTCTTTGTCATAAAAGTTTTCACTTCACGCTACTAGTACGCATTGTCATACTTAGAAACTGTTAACATGCAACAATGCTTGAAGTTAAAAATCTAATCAAGAACCAGGTGAACTTATTTAAACAGAAATTACCACTGCATTGTAATAGTGAACAGAGGACACAGTGTTACTGTGTGTGTACATTCTGGCTTGTTAGTTGCACCATTACGTAACGACTATAAGGCTTACATACTTAGAACATATACTGCTAATGAGATTTTAATGCAACATTTTGGTTTACTTGAAAAGACATTCCTTATTTGAAGTAGTTTTTGTGAGATTAAAGATGACTTAGTATTTGGTTTCTTTGACAGCTACACGATTATATCACGACGCAACTAATGTGTGAGACAATTTACATTGTTGCTTTTGCGGTGTTTCTGTTTTATATCTGCACAGTTTTTCTGAATTACTCTGGAAAGTAAAACATGTTTTAGTAGTAACTTTTGTGGTATAGCTACAATGAGACAGCCTTTTATGTGGCACAACAATATGTTACATTATAGTACTTTCATGATCACGGTAAGGTATGTAATAACTACGATATCTATATGCAAAGCATTTCACTATCGTTTATGATGAGGTAAGTACATTGACTTCAGCAGATCTTTGCTTACAGAGGACGATAACTATGACACTTCCACAGAGATTATCTTACAACAAGACTCACAGTTTAGCCCTACAGTACATGTATTTGAGTGAATAATTTTGTACTTAAAATATTTATTTTTAAAGATTTTTGAATTACAAAGATACAAAGGTTTTCTGTGATACATTTCATTCCATTGCTGTAAACTGTAACACCTGAAGGTTGTTGCCTCGTCCCTTAGTGTAGCAGCTGTGCTCAGTAGATTTAAGTTAGCTTAAGATGGGGTAGGCCATATAAGAGACCAAGTTGTGATGAATTGGAAGAAATGCATTGAGAAGCTATAAGAAAATGGTTTGGCCAAAAAAGTATTTTGAAAGAGGATATGAACCAAAAAAGTAGGGTTTAGGGACAACTGGTTTAGGTAGGATTTTCTTGGAAATAAATGATGAGGTAAGATAATGGAAAATAAATAATGAGGTAAGAAATGTGTGAACATATAAATACAGAAAGCATGCTTGGATAGAAAGTTTTTGGTGGAAACAAATGTTGAAATAAGAGGAAAGATATATGGAATGAGGTTTTGGGGTGGACTGCAGTACCAAATGTCACACTGAAAACAAACCCTGTCCTGTATTTTTGTGTTATTACAGTATGTGAATTTGTGTTTTTCCTGTCTTAATGTGTTTAGCTAATAAGAGTTATGTTGTAGAATTTTTCTGATAATATGTTATTTACTTTGTAAAGATGTTTAGACATTATTTATTCTGTATTGTTTTAATGCTCATGTGTGAAGTTGATGTTTCGAAAGTTATTCTGATCTTTTATGTATGTACTCATTATTTTATATATTTACTTATGTCATAATTTTTATAACACTGATCTACATGTTTATTTCTATTCTTTTGTACAGTCTGTGTTACCACAAATGTTATCTGTACTGTTATGTTCTTTAATGATGTAATTTGTACCTTTGTTATTGTATTCTTATGTATAAAATTGTAATTGACACCAGTTCATCAAATTAAGTATCATTTCACTGCACACATTTCCGTTGGTCATAGTATATGGACAATATGTGAGAAGTAGGTACTGATATTGTTTGCACGTGTGTTAATAATTCAGCAAGGGACTGGATAACAGCATTGCTGATTCTAAGGTCACTACCAAAAAAATTTTTTTTGCGTGCACAAGTGGTGGTGTATGGACTTGCTATATTCTCTGCAAGAATCTTCGATGGTGATTGTGCACCTGCACAGTCGCAACGGATGGCTGCTAGCCATCTCTACAACGACTACAGTGGGCCTACACCTTTGATGACTCACCAATACCATTATTTCTACAAGGACTGCAGTGGGTCTGCACCTCTGGTGGCCCACCAATACCATACTCTCTACCAAGACTATAGTGGGTCTGCTCTGTGATGACCTACCTACCAATATTCTTCAAAACTTCGACTGACTCTGCTGTGGGTTTGCTCTGTTGTGGCCCATTTCCTGTCTGCATTTCGAGAGTCAGTTCTGTCTTTCCGTTGGAAGGTCAACACTACTTCTTCAAGACTGCATGGAAATCCACTACTTCCGTGTGCATTTTCTTTTACTGCTCAGCCTTTGAGAAATACACTGCACTTTTACTGTGATGAATGATCAGGACTGTCTTTATGGACTGTGAGAAAATTTTAGCTGTTGACCAACATTGTATCAGTAAGTGTGTGCATTTGATATCTTTGTTATTGTAACTATGAAAAATTTTTTCATATCTGTATTGGCCACTGCCCAAAACAATTTGTAAATATTTTTGTGGGGAGCATGGGGGCTATGTAAGTAGGTTGTTTAGGTTTTTTTATTGGTAACGCCACGTAGCGATCTGTATGAAAATCACTGGCTGTGCTGTGTGCAGTCTGTGGCTAGTTTGCACTGTTGTCTGCCATTGTGGTGTTGGACAGCTGGATGTTAACAGCGCATAGCGTTGCGCAGTTGGAGGTGAGCCGCCAGCAGTGGTGGATGTGGGGCGAGAAATGGCGGAATTTTGAAATTTGTAAGACTGGATGTCATGAACAGCTACACTCCTGGAAATTGAAATAAGAACACCGTGAATTCATTGTCCCAGGAAGGGGAAACTTTATTGACACATTCCTGGGGTCAGATACATCACATGATCACACTGACAGAACCACAGGCACATAGACACAGGCAACAGAGCATGCACAATGTCGGCACTAGTACAGTGTATATCCACCTTTCGCAGCAATGCAGGCTGCTATTCTCCCATGGAGACGATCGTAGAGATGCTGGATGTAGTCCTGTGGAACGGCTTGCCATGGCATTTCCACCTGGCGCCTCAGTTGGACCAGCGTTCGTGCTGGACGTGCAGAACGCGTGAGACGACGCTTCATCCAGTCCCAAACATGCTCAATGGGGGACAGATCCGGAGATCTTGCTGGCCAGGGTAGTTGACTTACACCTTCTAGAGCACGTTGGGTGGCACGGGATACATGCGGACGTGCATTGTCCTGTTGGAACAGCAAGTTCCCTTGCCGGTCTAGGAATGGTAGAACGATGGGTTCGATGACGGTTTGGATGTACCGTGCACTATTCAGTGTCCCCTCGACGATCACCAGTGGTGTACGGCCAGTGTAGGAGATCGCTCCCCACACCATGATGCCGGGTGTTGGCCCTGTGTGCCTCGGTCGTATGCAGTCCTGATTGTGGCGCTCACCTGCACGGCGCCAAACACGCATACGACCATCATTGGCACCAAGGCAGAAGCGACTCTCATCGCTGAAGACGACACGTCTCCATTCGTCCCTCCATTCACGCCTCTCGCGACACCACTGGAGGCGGGCTGCACGATGTTGGGGCGTGAGCGGAAGACGGCCTAACGGTGCGCGGGACCGTAGCCCAGCTTCATGGAGACGGTTGCGAATGGTCCTCGCCGATACCCCAGGAGCAACAGTGTCCCTAATTTGCTGGGAAGTGGCGGTGCGGTCCCCTACGGCACTGCGTAGGATCCTACGGTCTTGGCGTGCATCCGTGCGTCGCTGCGGTCCGGTCCCAGGTCGACGGGCACGTGAACCTTCCGCCGACCACTGGCGACAACATCGATGTACTGTGGAGACCTCACGCCCCACGTGTTGAGCAATTCGGCGGTACGTCCACGCGGCCTCTCGCATGCCCACTATACGCCCTCGCTCAAAGTCCGTCAACTGCACATACGGTTCACGTCCACGCTGTCGCGGCATGCTACCAGTGTTAAAGACTGCGATGGAGCTCCGTATGCCACGGCAAACTGGCTGACACTGACGGCGGCGGTGCACAAATGCTGCGCAGCTAGCGCCATTCGACGGCCAACACCGCGGTTCCTGGTGTGTCCGCTGTGCCGTGCGTGTGATCATTGCTTGTACAGCCCTCTCGCAGTGTCCGGAGCAAGTATGGTGGGTCTGACACACCGGTGTCAATGTGTTCTTTTTTCCATTTCCAGGAGTGTATATATATTATGACTTTTGATGACATTGTTTGTTCTCTATTAAAATCTTTCATTTGCTAACTATGCCTATGAGTAGTTAGTGCCTTCCATAGTTTGAATCTTTTATGTAGCTGGCAGTAGTGGCGCCCGCTGTGTTGCAATAGTTCGAGTAACCAAGATTTTTGTGAGGTAAGTGATTTGTGAAACGTATAGGTTAATGTTAGTCAGGGCCATTCTTTTGTAGGGGTTTTTGAAAGTCTGATTGTGTTGCGCCAAAAATATTGTTTGTCAGTAGTTATTCTCAGGGGACGTTTTATAACTTGAATAACAATAGAATATCTAGGCCTCTGTATTTCGGTTTCATTTGCATTGAAATATTGACTGAATGGAATAAAATACGCGATGTTTTCCTCTGCCGTGTCCCTGTATATTTTGGCTGTTATTGTCTGTTTTACAGAATTAATTAAAATATCGCGCTATAAATAAAACACTTAAAACACTCATCACTCGAATTAGGGGTTGTCATGGGATCCCATCATTAAACACCACTCCAATATTACTTAGGTGACTTACTTATTCAAACAAAATCATATTCACTGGAAGAGTTGAACAAGTGGGAAAAGCTTTGAGAATGTCAGAATACGTAATATTTTTGCTTCTGCTCATGTGGTCGATGTTAGACTGAGTCTACAACACCCCTGTTATTGAAACTATCATTTCATTTTACACGTTATGCTGAAAACTATATCTACGTGATCGCCATCAACATGAACAGCATAGGGATGTGAAAGAATGTATTGAAACACGTATGTAACGTAGCAGCGATGGCGAGGCATGATAAAATCTTTGACCAGAGAGCCATTTATCATGGTTAGTCTGCGCTTGACCGCGCGAGTGTTGTGAGCAGTGGAGTCTGTCAGTCAGTAGTCGTTGTGCAGTACTCTGTCAGTAGTCGTGCAGTACAGTTGCGAGCAGTCTGTTAGTGGGCAGTCTGTGAGCAGTGCAGTTGTGTGTGAGGAGTCGGTGGGCGTCGACATGGCATTCTGGTCAAGATTCAGGATGAGGTATATTATTTTTAAATGCGCTCAGCTAATAATGTAAATCAACTGTAACTAATTTGTGCATTAATCGCCCCAATAATAATTTTGATTTCAAAGCAATTTTTAATAAAAAAACCATTTAATTGAACCAACGATTTCCTTCCATTTCCCTTAAAGAAAAGTTTCAGTTAAATTTCAAAAAAAAAATTTATTATTTGCAATGCATTTCCTCCAAGCCGTGGCCAACAATAAGAGCAGAACTTTGACATGCAGTTATACTGAGGTAAGAAATTAATTCTGATTTTTGCACAGGGCCAAAGACCGACATTTCGGTCCAATTGAGTTATCATTATCACTGAGATTTTCTTATCACAGAATTGACTTTCATTTTTTTTTTGTGAGGAACTTATACTTGAGTCAGATTGCGATTCTCATTTTCTATTGTCATTAAATTTAATTGCTAGGGAGGTTACGCTTGGCTCCATTTCTATTAAATATTGTCTTTTCTTCAAATTTTTGTGGGGAGGTTACACTTGGCGACCCTGCCAGGATCGTATTTCGTTGAGAATCTTTTGAACAACAGTCAGATATCTGCTCTTATTTGCTTAAATATAATTAGGATTTAGCGCTACGCTTTTACTAACTTGTGACTTTCTTTCTACAGGTCAACGGCAATTCGTTGCTCTGTTGTATTTGTGTGTTGTTTTTGCATTGTGCTTATTTGTTTTGTGAATAATTGTGACTATTGCAAAAATGCCGCAGAAGACTGTGAATAGTGTATCGCGAGGTATTATGAATGAAATTACCGACTCAAACAACTTTACCGATAGGACTTGTGACATGCAGTGCAATGATGACAATCCTGCGTTCACTAACAATCAGTGCATTCCAACCATTAATGATGACTTTTATCTTAATGATGAACAAACGAACTCAATTGTCTCGTCTGTTAATTTGACGACAATTGATGACGCGGAGCGGTCTATCGTAATGAGCGCTGCCCAGCATAACACACCCGGTTTGGAAAATTCAAGTAACGTACAGACAAATTTGTCTAATGAAAATGAACAGGATACACAAAGTACGACGGATTTATTTAATTCCGAAATAATGTCTGACAGTGTACATCCCACTGACAAACCTTTTTGTGAATCTCAGAATAACCAAATGGTTACGGAAAGCGAGACAATTCCAGGTACACCACTAAACAACACGAAAAATAGAAATGATAATTTTGTGTCGGATCCAATCAGGGCATTATTGCTACAAATTCTTGAATCAAACAAACAACAGATTGAAGATTTGAAACAACAATTTAGTGAACAGGACGAAAAATTTAATAAAATTAATGAAAAACTAGACAATATTGATGTAAATTCCAAACAACAGAGTGAAGATCTCAGACAACTTAATGAACAGTTCAAACAACAGAGTGTAGATAACAAACAAGATAACGAAAAACTCAAACAATACCTAAATGAAAAATTAGACAACAGTTCCAAACAGTTAAATGAAAAATTAGACAACAGTTCCAGACAGTTAAATGAAAAATTAGACAACAGTTCTAGACAGCTTAGTGAACAAATTAGAGACGTTGCCGCACAGTGTCATGACACTAAGGAACAACTGCGCGAGGAAATTGACACTTGTTCAAGAAAAAGTAGCGAAGAAATTAAGTCTGTTGCTCAGGAATTAAGGGAATTGCAAACAGCTGCAACAGAAACACTCAGAGACGAAAATAGCGGAGTTGCTAAACAATGCTCTGAAAAAGCTACACAACTACGGGACGAGTTTAAAGCAATGACGGTATAACTTTCGCGCACAATGGACGCAAAGATAGACTCGAAATTCGAACAGCAGAACACTCAGATTGGCGAACGCTTTAATCTTCACATACAAAACAGTGATACGCGTTTCCGCAAATTTATTCAGGATCAAAATAAAGTCAAACGTCAAGTCATGGAAACAATCACTGCTCAGAGACAAGAAGACAAACGTAAAATGTTCGCGAAAGCGAAGACATACGTAGACAACAATATTGCCACAGTGTCCGGCGAAATTAATTCCATCAAACAGTCGAACACAGAATTACGTGACGAAATTTCTGATCTTAAATCGAAAACAGACACATACACAATCGATTTTCAAACAGTGACCGACAGACTCGAACAATTAGAACTAACACAGGATTCCAATGTCGTCAAAACTGACGTTAAAAAACTGAACGAAACAACACGTAAATTGCAAAAACAGATTAATGCCTCTGACACTAAGTCTGATGAGCAGGTAAAAATACTGACTGAAAAATATGATGAATTGGCCAGTCGTATTGATGTTATAGAAAGTAGTAATGACAACAAATCAGACGATACTTCACCGGTTTCATTTAATCAAACACCCGAATTTCAAAATTTACAGCAGACAATTAATGAGATCGATTCATCTAACAACACCTTGCGTAGAAAATTGTCAAGCTTACAGCAAGAGGTAACAGAAATGAAAAGTATTTCAGTTAATAACACATCACAGCAGACGCCACTTTGCGAACATTTGTCAGACTCGCGCAACGCGTATAATTTCAGTAATCTACAGAGAGTACGGGACTTAGATTCCGAACAATCACAGTTCAATAGATTCTCTTACGATCCTGAACCTGTTCCATCACACAGAGATGATAATTTCGATTACAAACATTTTCTGTCAGTGAGAAAGTTTAAAGTATTTAAAAACGATAGAACGCAGATTCACCCACTGGATTGGATTCAACAATTTAGCTTTGCTCTTCCACCGACTTGGCCCGTTACGCATAAACTTGAATTTATTTCCAGTTTTTTGGAAGGCGAACCGGCAGCTCGTATGAGACCGATCGCGAGACAATGCTATTCGGTAGAAGAATTCCAGAATGCATTTCTGTCAGCGTATTGGTCGAAAACGACACAGCGCGGAATTAAAGACCAGTTAATTAGCTTACCAAATTATGAGAACACAAATTTTCCCAGTGTCACGCAATTTTTTGAGCATATGGTCCAACAAAACTAGTACTTTAGTGAACCGTACAGTGAATCTGCACTTCTTCAATTATGTATCTCTAAATTACCACGGTCATTAAGAGTGTCACTTTTAACAGGTCAGCAAAAAGAAAATATTTCAGCATTCAGAGATTTGTTACAGCTCTTGGAAGTACGACAATCTGATTATTCTTTTGTAAACAAAAACTTTTCGTATAATAACCGAGGTCAACAAACTTACAGTAATTATGATCAGGGACGTAATTTCAATAGGAAAAGTAACAGACGCTTTAGGAACGACAACTACCAGAACTTAAATCACAGACAGAATTCTGATTATCAATATCGTCAAAATCATCAGCAACAGGAACCACATTTTGGTAATAATAGAAGTTTTCCACCGCAACAGCATGAAAGTCAACCGGTTAGCATACGTAACCAACAATGTAATGCACAAGGTCAACCAGGCTTTAATGTTCAGCCGCGTGCACGTATAGTCCCAGATCCCACAAATAGTAACGCACGACAGAAAGGAAACAACTACGTACAAAGAAGACAGTATTTCAATTCCTATCGCAATGCACCGTATAGGAATGACTATCACGACAGACGTAAAAACGATGAGCACAATTATCAGCGTACATATAATAACAGTCGGTCTCACCAACAGCAAAATCATACGCAAGAACATATTCTCATGAATGAACCCGACAGTAGGTACCATCCAGAACGTAATACGTCTGGAAGAAGTAATAGAACAGTTCAAATAGTAGAAAAGCCACAACATCCAGCTGAAAATAGTAACACATCAGATAGAATCTGACTAGATACTGTACAGGTCGCATCTTCCAATAATACAAGTACTACTTTAGACACACAGAATCTTATTCACGAAAATGTAATTACTTTTGACGATATCAGAGACACTCTCTTGCAGGAAAGACCATTTGTTCAGAAATCTATTTCACATCCTGTTATCGAAATTAAAATTGGTTCATCGAAATTCTCAGCAGTAATTGATTCCGGATCACCTATATCAGTAATAAATGAAGAAACTTTTAACGAGTGCAACAAAGCGAATACTTATCCCACATTACCTTTAGGCAAGACGAAAGTAAAAGGAGCAGTATCGAGTAAAGGAGTAGACGTTAAATTACAGACGCATTTATCATTTTGTATTGGAGGTCATACTTTCCACTCAAATTTTTGGATTGTTCCTTTATTGACAACAGACGTTATTTTAGGTACGAATTTTCTGGTACAACACGACGCAGTCATTGATTTTCAGAATTCTTATTTAATGTTAAAGAATGAAAATGTACAACTTGCTTTAGAATTTCAGCACTCTTTATCTGCGGAAGAACAAACAATTAATCGCACAGAGGTCATTTCTGCAACACGTAACATTGATTGTAATTCCACATTGTTCACGGATACGCATGTACACAACTGTAACACTCCAGACGAAGCTGACTACGACGTAATGCAGATGATTTCTGATAAGGTTAAAGAGAGCAGTGCAAATACAGACGACGAACGCACGCAGTTACACAAAATTCTTTTACAGCAAGCTCCAGTTTTCGACAACATTCCTGGTACTAGGTCCGGTTTTATGTATGAATTTCAAGTCAAACAGCACGACACATTTAAAGCAAAGCATTATCCCATTCCATATATCCACAGAGAACAGGTTAAAAAGGAATTGCAGGATATGCTTGACCAAGGAATTATTGAACCAGCAGTTAGTCCGTACATAAACCCGCTGCATATTGTTAAGAAAAAAGATGGCTCACTTCGCCTCGTACATGATTCACGTCACATTAATGACATAATTATTAATGAAACAAATCGACCACAGACATTAGAGGAACTTCTACAGAAATTTCACGGTAGTGCTATTTATTCTACATTAGATTTGAAATCGGGATTTTGGCAAATTCAACTTCATCCGAATTGCAGAAAGTACACAGCTTTTCTCTGTTTTGGTGACTGTTATCAATTTTGTAAATTACCATTCGGCTTAACTATTTCTTCAGCAGCTTTTATTCGCGGTTTAAGCACTATACTTCCGACAGAACTTAAGGACAGAATCACGACGTACGTAGACGATATTCTTATCGCAGAAGCTAACTGGTCTGAACACAATATGATTCTTGAACAACTGTTGCAAACTTTTCATGCACAAGGACTCACAGTTAACCTCAGTAAATCGCACTTTGGCAAAACTTCCATAAAATTTCTTGGACACGTAATTTCAGCAGAAGGCATTGTGCCTGATTCGGAAAAACTTCAAGCTCTACGTGACATTACTGTTCCTACGACGAAGAAACAACTACGCAGTTTTTTGGGCTTAATTAATTTTTTCGTAAATTTATTCATCATTCTGCTTTAGACACACCTAGATTATGCCAATTAACAGGTAAAAACAGTATTTGGTCTTGGGATAAGCAAGCACATTCTGAATTCATGAACCTGAAACATGCTTTGTTGAATGCACCACTTTTATCGCACCCAGATCTTACCAGAAAAATATCCATTGCCACCGACAGTTCCAATACCGCTTTAGGCGTACACATTTTCCAGCAAATTGAAGAAGAAGGCTCAACAGTAATTAAAAACATCGCATTTGCAAGCCACATTCTGTCACCTGCTGAGCGAAATTATTCTGTTACAGAACTGGAAACATTATGTGTTGTATGGGCTTTCACGAGATTTCGGCATTTTCTTTATGGCAGACATACCACCGTTTACACAGACCACAGAGCGATACAATATTTACTTTCGGCTAAATTCACTCACGATAGATTAAGTAGATGGAAACTGTATTTACAGGAATTTAATTTTACGATTGTTCACATTCCCGGCACACAAAATGTTATAGCAGACGCACTATCGCGTTCTCTGAGTAACAATCAGCAAGACGTAGAAACCAACTTCTGCAAGGCAAATTTCAGTGTCATGTACATTCAGCAAGTTGCATTTGAAAACTTTATTTCATCGTCCTTACAGGACATAGCACAAGAGCAAAATAAAGACAACGTGTGGAAAGAAATTAAACACCTTTGGCAAGATAAGAATAATGTTACGATTAGAAACCATTACACTGTACGCAATGACATTTTGTTTCGCCGCTCTCATCCTGACAGCAACAATTGGTTATTATGCATTCCTGACGAACTGGTTAACAGATTAATCTGGTACACTCATATAAGCTACGCACATTACGGAGCACGAAAATGTTTTCTTATACTGAGACAGAACTATTATTTTACCAACATGGAGAAACGTATACGACGAGTTTTAGCGTCTTGTAAAATTTGCCAGAAAGCTAAATCAGACACCACTTCACATATTCCTCCTTTATATTCCATTGTACCTGTTAAATTAAGACACATGGTCGCTGTAGACATTTTTGGTCCTATTCCGAGAACTAACAGAGGTTATTGCTACATCTTTGTCGCTGTTGAGCTCACTTCAAAATTTGTTACTTTCACTCCGTTACGCAAAGCTACAGCTAAAACTGGTTCGAAAGCATTTGTAAAACATTTTCTATTTCATGTAGGGCATGTGATGAAAGTAATTTCTGACAATGGATCACAATTTCGTTCTGCCATATGGACACGTATGTTACGAGCTAGAAACATTTCTCCGATCTATATATCCAAGTACCATGCTTCTTTGAACCCCTGTGAAAGATTAATGAAGGAAATTGGTAAGCTGTGCCGAATATACTGCCACAAAAGACATATTGATTGGGATACACACATACTCTCATTCCAAGATGTAATTAATTCCATTCCAAATGAATCCACTATGCTAACTCCGTCCGTTATACTGAAAAACGTTGAACCACCAAACAAAATTAAAGAATTAGTAAACTTCCCTAAATGTCGTCGACTAAGACACCACGAAATAATTGACATTGCGCTGAACAACATCAAACGTGCCGCAGAGCGCCGGAGAAGACAGCAAAAACAGGTTTGTACACGCCGCGACTTTCACGTTGGACAGAACATATAAGTACGTACACACTATTTATCCAGCAAAATAAAAGGTAAGTGCAGTAAATTTGAACTTCTATACGCAGGTCCATATCGGATTCGCAGCATCCCTCACCCCAATGTTGTACACGTCGAAACTTTGAGAACCAGAAAATCGAAAGGCAACCACCATTGGTCAAATATTAAACCCTTTATTGAATGAAGACACTGTATGATTCAACACACTATGATGCCATTTACTAATGCAATTATATTCACATGACTAATTATTGATGATTATCGTATTTTTTCTTGGCAAGTGCCCGGCAAGGTAAGGTTAGCAGGTCGCTTTTCTTGTCGTTACACATCAGACCGTGCATATTTTTCCAGATGAACTTACGAATTTTATGAATAATTATGCAATTCTATGTAGTGACGTATTAATTTTATCAAATTCTCTCTCCATTAAAGTCTTTAATTCTCGCCTCTATTAACTACAGTACATACAAGCTGAACACAACGAACGTCACATTTTGTCTTTTTATGTATGATTGTTTTCAAGTTTTGTTTATATGCACAGTGAAATAATTAAGGTATAACACACCAGTTGATTTTGACATTCTTTTTGCCCTATGACATCTCAAGGTTGTGACTGTTTTACATTTTTTTTTGCTGCTGCATTGTATTATTCTGTGTACATTTTTGCATCTGAACACTGTCAATGTCTTTGACATATTACGTTTTCTGTCATGTTATGCTGTATGGTTAATTATGTCACCATAAACCAGTCATTATTTAGTGGGTATATGATTTAAATGCAAGTCATTAATCTTTGTTCATCAATTTCAGAAATTATTATTGGGGCGATTATTGCACAAATTAGTTACAGTTGATTTACATTATTAGCTGAGCATCGCTGATTCATTACCTTGTTTAAAAAATAATATACCTCGTCCTGAATCTTGACCAGAATGCCATGTCGATGCCTGCCGACTCCTCACACACAACTGCACTGGGCTGCTACTACCGACATACTGCTCTGCTCACAGACTGCCCACTGACTACTGCTCGCAACTGAACTGCACGACGACTACTAACAGACTGAACTGCTGCTCGCAACACTCGCGCGGTCAAGCGCAGACTAACCACGATAAATGGCTCTCTGGTCAAAGATTTTATCATGCCTCACCATCGCTGTTGCGTTACATACGTGTTTCAATGGGAACAAAAGACGGTAAAAGAAATTTGAAAATGTGAACTTCTAAACAAAATATGCTGTTCCATAACTCTTTCATTCCTTTATCTGTCTAAACTATACTGTATTTTGAATTCATTTTACTGTTTTTTGAACTAAATTCTTGCCTTAGTTTTACATAGCATTTACCTACTACTTAACCCTCTGCTTACCAGAAAATCTGCGTAGCGTTGCGTTCCTACCAGTCAAGCCTCTCAGGCCCGTGCTGTTTAAATTGACGTAAATTGACACTAATTTGACCACTTACCACGTGAACGACTTCTGAGGTATAAATACGTGTAAAACAATTTCATTTATTTAAAGTTTACAGTTTCAAAATACAATTTTTATACTTTTACTGGTGCCTTTAATTCTATTCCTAATTTGTGTATGGTCTACGGACAATAGCAGCATTTTCCGAGGATACAGATTTGGTGCACTTATAACACGTAATAGGACTTTCTCTGTCTTTCATCTCCACACAATAAACACATCTTCTCCTTTTCTGGTGATTTCATTGCTCTTCCCGGAGCCGGTGCTACTAATGATTTCGACTTCTTTAGCCCTGCTAGATGCTTTCCCAAACTGATGATAACAGTCCGACGTCTTTCTTTTTTTTTTATTGGAAGTTAGCATCATCCTAATTATTTATGCATGCATTACGCTTAAATCGAAAATGTTGAACACCACCATTAACCAGAATAGCATAGAAGCGGCTGCGAGACACTGTTTCATTGAACACTGGTGGCCAATTTCACCACTCCAAAGCCTACTGATATCTTTACGTCTAGACTTCTAGTCAGGACAAGAAGACCAAGAAACATTTTCATTTCATGCATATCTGTATCCATGCTGTCCTCGTAAGCCATTCGGCTTTCTTTGTTAGTCCACATACATACTTTGTCATTGAGAGACACATGAAAGAACAACGTAAAACAAATCCTTCATTATCATAGTTCCTAATCAAATAACTTGCAGGTCCCTGGTCTTCTTTCAATACGACCTATTTGTTCCGCCTACCAGATATTCGAGCTTGAGGAGCTGTAGCCAGTGTTTCATTCCCATTACGAGAACACAATGTGTCACACTCAATAGAATTTGCACTAAATAGTTCTTTTCTATCTTCTTAAAGGAATTCTTCATGATCATCACGCTTGTGGAGTACTGAGTTTTCAGCGACATCGACCTCATTATTATCATCACGGGAAGATTCACTGTCACTAGGTGGGGTTAAGAGTCAGAAGACTGCTCCAGCAATTGCCTTATCTCCTCATCTCCGTAACATTTTCCCTAGTTGAAAGAAAAGGTATAAATCATACAGAACCGGCAAATGTAACAAAAGACAGTACATCTAAAGAAAATAAATTATGGGAAAAATAAAACATAGAAATAAGATAACCCAAATAAGGACCTAAAACAACAACAGTAACTGTTAAATATATGAAATAATAAGGTAAAGCAATCACATGAGGAATAGGAATAATTAATCAAGACAAACAGCTTGCAGAATAGACAATTATGAGCTAATGCAACTAAATAAACACGTGCTTATCACATGGAGGACTGTTGAAAACTGAAAAAATAACAATGGCAAATGCTGTAACAGATGCAGCACAGAGAGACATCTGGTTGTCACAGAAAGAATAACAGCGAGAGTAAACAATGGCAAATTACGTAACACACGCAGTGCACAGATGCAGCTGGTTGTTAAAAAATTGACACTAGTTCCGTGCGGGAGATAACATCCGCTGACACTTTAACACAAAATCATATGCAAATATTTAAAATTTTCTTGCGATATTGTGACTAACTTGCCAGATAAGGAAAATCCATAGAATTTCATTAAAATAAAATGTATACCTACTAATAGAGAAATTATAAAACAGGTCAGATGACAGCTAAAGTGTTCATTGCCAAAAATGCCGCTATCATAAGCACATACTGATAATACGACGGCTACCTAATACGTAGTTCACGGCCATGCTGATGTCTGTCCCTCCGCATTGTTTCGAAGCTGGTTGTTACGATCCGACGCTGTGTTTCGTCAACGAACTGGAGGAGGCACAATGCCAAAGCTACGCCCGACGCTGATAGGACCGCCCCAATTACAAGGGGCCAGCGAGGAGACAGTGCGCCGCGCTCTGTGGCGAGTGTTGGGCCTTATCAGCCGCGGCAGCCACTACATGTCCACCATCGACCTCCGCGTCAATGACGTCATACTTGTGGTACCACAAGAGAGGAGACACTATCCGACAATGAAAGGTAGTAGTACGAGGAGGAAACACATAAACCGTCAGAGCAGTAACTCTAGGTTAACAGTAACTATCGTAGGATTCTGTGAGTGTATGACGAGGTCACAGGAACAGAACAGATGAAATAACTTAGTAACGCAATGTAAACTTTTACATCGAAAAGTTAATTAACAAACAAAAAAAAGGAAAGGGAAACGACTATACGCATATTAATTTAGTAAACTATCGATTTTGAGATTTTAGTAATTGGGGGTGGAGAGCAGGGATTTTAGCAGCTGACGAGAAGCAACTGAACAGCATTTGTTGAAGAATTAATTTGCGACAGTAATACTAGAGGCCACAGTGGAGACTCCGCGGTGGTTGTGGAACCAACAACTTGGGAGGTCTCATCAGGCACCACTGATGCCCCACTAATGAGCAACAGAAGTCTTCCTGTAGTTGAGATCAGTGTAAGTACCAGGGGGCACTTACAATATTAACACGCTTCGAATAAAACTGACAATATCAAAAAATATCAAAGTTATTTTTAAAAGGCATTGCTCCAGAAAGTACATAAATGCGATATTAAAGGATTTATACCACGTTTAGCGGACTACACCAGCTTTACCCCACATTCAACAACTAATGAACCTCTGGTCACCAATCACCACCCTAGGTCACCGTGTAAAAGTGAAAGACGCTGGGGTACATCTACAAGTGCGGCATAAAACTGTTCGTAGCTAAAAGGCTGATGGTTGTGCCAGGTACAATGGATAGATGGGCACTGTCAGAGACAGCATGCCACTTATTAAAGGGAGCCTGGTAGAGTGCTGAAGAAGGAGTTCTCTACATCTACATCTACGTGATTTCTCTGCTATTTACAGTACAGTGCCTGGCAGAGGGTTCAATGAACCACCTTCAAGGTGTCTCCCTACCGTTCCACTCTCAAGCGGCACTCGGGAAAAACGAGCACTTAAATTTTAAAATTTTTCTCTGCGAGCTCTGATTTCTCTTATTCTATAGTGATGATCATTTCTCCCTATGTAGGTGGGTGGCAACAGAATGTTTTCGCAATCGGAGGAGAAAACTGGTGATTGAAATTTCATGAGAAGATCCCGTCGCAACGAAAAACTCCATTATTTAATGATTGCCACTCAAATTCACGTATCATGTCTGTGACACTATCTCCCCAAAATACAAAACGAGCTGCCCTTCTTTGTACTTTTTCGATGTCATCCGTCAGTCTCATCTGATGCGGATCCCACGCCACACAGCAATACTCCAGAATAGGGCGGACAAGCATGGTGTAAGAAGTCTCTCTAGTAGACCTGTGACGCCGTCTAAGTGTTCTACCAATAAATCGCAGTCTTTGGTTTGCTCTGCCCACAATATTATCTATGTGATCGTTCCAATTTAGCTTATTTGTAATTGTAATCCCTAAGTATTTAGTTGAATTTACCACCTTCAGATTTGTGTGACTTATCGCGTAATCGAAATTTAGCTGATTTCTTTTAGTACTCATGTGAATAACTTCACACTTTTCTTTATTCAGGGTCAATTGCCACTTTTCGCACCATACTGAATCTTATCTAAATCATTTTGCAAGTTTTTTTGGTTTGTGGACTTCTACTGTTTGTAGGAGCGTAAAGAATGCTTTCAAAACAGAGACAGCTCAGTAAGGGTATGAGAAACAACTCACACTCAAAGCGGTAATAATCTGTGGACTCAAACAACAACAGCAGCGCTACGTATTTAAATTTTGTAAAAGAGTTGCGTGTTGGTTTACCACGATTATTTTCGTGGCGGGGAGGACGACTGCAGAGTACATATACGCAGCTCTTGCCATTGGCTGACTTGTGAAGCTGCTCTCGTGGTGAGAGAGAAGGTCTGCTTTCTGCCCCACTCTAAGGGAGAAACGTGTAAATGTGTATTAATGGAGAATCACCGCAGATTCTACAGGGTGTTACAAAAAGGTACGGCCAAACTTTCAGGAAACATTCCTCACACACAAAGAAAGAAAATATGTTATGGGGGAAATGTGTCCGGAAACGCTTACTTTCCATGTTAGAGTTCATTTTATTAATTCTCTTCAAATCACATTAATCATGGAATGGAAACACACAGCAACAGAACGTACCAGCGTGACTTCAAACACTTTGTTACAGGAAATGTTCAAAATGTCCTCCGTTAGCGAGGATACATGCATCCACCGTCCGTGGCATGGAATCCCTGATGCGCTGATACAGCCCTGGATAATGGCGTATTTGTATCACAGCCGTCCACAATACGAGCACGAAGAGTCTCTACATTTGGTACCGGGGCTGCGTAGACAAGAGCTTTCGATTGCCCCCATAAATGAAAGTCAAGAGGGTTGAGGTCAGGAGAGCGTGGAGGCCATGGAATTGGTCCGCCTCTTCCAATCCATCGGTCACCGAATCTGTTGTTGAGAAGCGTACGAACACTTCGACTGAAATGTGCAGGAGCTCTATCGTGCATGAACCACATGTTGTGTCCTACTTGTAAAGGCACATGTTCTAGCAACACAGGTAGAGTATCCGTGTGAAATCATGATAACGTGCTCCATTGAGCGTAGGTGGAAGAACATGGGGCCCAATCAAGACATCATAAATAATGTCTGCCCAAACGTTCACAGAAAATCTGTGTTGATGACGTGATTGCACAACTGCGTGCGGATTCTCGTCAACCCACACATGTTGATTGTGAAAATTTACAATTTGATCACGTTGGAATGAAGCTTCATCCGTAAGAAGAACATTTGCACTGAAATGAGGATTGTCACATTGTTGAATGAACCATTCGCAGATGTGTACCCGTGGAGGCCAATCAGCTGCTGATAGTGCCCGCACACGCTGTACATGGTGCGGAAAAAACTGGTTCTCCAGTAGCATTCTCCACACAGTGACGTGGTCTGCGTTACCTTGTACAGCAGCAACTTCTCTGACGGTGACATTAGGGTTATCGTCAACTGTACGAATAATTTCCTCGTCCATTGCAGGTGTCCTCGTCGTTCTAGGTCTTCCCCAGTCGCGAGTCATGGGCTGGAATGTTCCGTGTTCCCTAAGACGCTGATCAATTGCTTCGAACGTCTTACTGTTGGGACACCTTCGTTGTGGAAATCTGTCTCGATACAAACGTATTGCGCCACGGCTATTGCCCCGTGCTAATCCATACATCAAATGGGCATCTGCCAACTCCGCATTTGTAAACAAACATTGCACAGACTGCAAAACTACGTTCGTAGTGAACACTAACCTGTTGATGCTACGTACTGATGTGCTTGATGCTAGTACTGTAGAGCAATGAGTCGCATGTCAACACAAGCACCGAAGTCAACATTACCTTCCTTCAATTGGGCCAACTGGCGGTGAACGAGGAAGTACAGTACATACCGGCGAAACTAAAATGAGATCGAACATGGAAATTAAGCGTTTCCGCACACATGTCCACATAACATCTTTTCTTTATTTGTGGGTGAGGAATGTTTCCTGAAAGTTTGGCCGTACATTTTTGTAACACCCTGTATAAGAGAAGTTAATTGTTGCTAATGTTATCAATTTTTCATTGATCACAACTCGGAAAGTCTGTCACAACTATCTAACAAGAATCTGGTTCTGGCAAAACCAGCAAGATTTTGGGTAGAAAAGCAGATAAACACTCTGCATTAGATAATCAGACTTGAAACTTCTTCATCTTGGACCGTCAGAGTGGGAGAGATGTCTTCACTGATGAAATGCAGAGAGGGAGGACGTCGTCCTAAGGCCGATGATAGGGGCTAGATGGGGCTGAACTCCTTGCCACCACTACGACCATCACCTTCATCTGAGTTTTAGAATAATGGTAAACATGTCAAATGGTACAGGATGTCCAGAACTCTGAGATAAATCGCGGTAAGTTACACAAGGGCAAGATGTAATTGTAAGAGTGGAACACCAGTAATGTAAGTGCTCATATTAAAAAGGATGTAAGACGGGATGTAGTCCTTCGCCCTTACTGTCCAGTCTATTCGTCGAAGAAGCAATTGTGGATACAAAATAAAAGTTCAGGAGAGGAATTAAAATTGAATGTGAAAGGATAGCAATGATACGATTCGCTGATGACATTGCTATCCTCAGTGAAAGTCAAGAAGAGTTACACAATCTGCTGAATGAAACGAACAGTCTGATGAATACAGAATATGGACTGAGAGCAGTTCCGAGAAAGGCGAAAGTAATGAGAAGTATCAGAAATGAGAACAGCAAGAAACTTAACATCAGGATTGATGGTCAGGAAGCAGATGAGCAAAATAATCAGTGACAGACGGAGGAAGGGAGACATCAACAACAGACTAGCACTAGCAAAAAGGGCATTCTTCACCAAGAAATGTCTACTGGTATGTAACATAAGCCTTAATTTGATGAAGAAATTTCTGAGAATGTATGTTTCGAGCATAGTATGGTATGGCAGTGAAACACGGGCTGTGGGGAAACCAGAACAGAAGAAAATCTGCGCATTTGAGATGTGGTGCTACAGACTCGGGGAGGAAAGAAATATGTGGAAAATATTAACAAGGATAAGGTACAGGATGATTGGACATCTGTTAAGACATCAGGGAATAACTTCCATGGTACTAGAAGGAGCTATAGAGAGCTACACTGTAGAAGAAGACAGAGACTGGAATACGTCCATTAAACAACTGAGGACGTAAATTGTAAGTGCTACTCTGAGATGAAGAGGTTGGCACATGAGAGGAATTCATGGGGGCCGCAGCACAAGCCGCGTTTTGCAAATCATGATTAGGGATCTGCTAGCTCGTTTGTTTGAAATAGTGCTTTAATAGATTAATTAATACAGTCAGCTCGTTAAGCTCAATGTACACATAGGCAAGGGAAAATGCTTATAGGTACTTTTCTATGTATTTCATAACATCTGTTGTTTAATTCAGCAGTAAATGGGTGTTTACATGGAAACAGCAAACTGTGTCTTTTCATTCAAAGTCTACCCACCTGTGGCTAAAACTTATTAGGTTTCCTTTTCAGTTCACTTCAACCTTCGTTCGTTTTACAGTTATTTGTCTTCTATACTCAATGACTGTAAACTAGTTTATGAATCTCAGTAATAAACTGGATTTCATTAAGGTCTTTGGTTTCCTTTCGTAGTTTAATGGAACCACTCCCTTCTTTTAACTATGTGAGCTACGGCACCTATATTTCATGTGTAACTGGACAACCTCTGTTTAAATTCAGATGTCTATTAGTATCCGTTGAGAAGCTTTGTCTAATATTTCACAAGATCTTATGACGAGTGGTTTGTTCACTATATAGGTGACCGTATTCAGATGCTTTCAGCATCTTGAAATGCTCAATCGTAGTCTTGCATACAAAGCTGGCGACTCCTTGCCAATATCATTTGTCAAATGCTGGTTATTTTCTGTTATCTGCAATCGTCTTATGGTAAACTAAATTAAAAGTTTCGCCGATACTGGCGACTGTCTGATGATGAGTTGTCCACAGATTACCGTTTAATGTTCCATCCCAATTTCAAAAAAGAACATGAGTGCATCAACTTCACGCAACTAAAGTAACAAAATTGACAGCGCCATGCTAATTTGCACTTTTCTTGTAGCAAGAAAAGTTTTCGAAGGATTTATTGGTGTTTTTAGCTTTGGAAGAGTTTCAGTGTGTTTCGTTGTGTAACTAGTGTAGTGAGAAGCGTTTTATTGTTTGTGTCAGTATCAGGGCATGTTGAACGTCATCTGTGCTCATGCACATGTTTTATGTGGTCCATAAAGTAGTATCCTTTCATTCAGAAAACACAGATGCTCAGTTGGCTATGGATTTACAGCAGGATAGTACACAATATCGTGAGGCTACGGAAACTCAAAATGATCAGCTGAGAATCAGTTATTACAGACAGTGAATTGAGTAATATACAGGAAATTGGGGACCAGTTGGAAACTGAGTCAGTGAATGAGAAAACGCGACAATATCACAGACGACAGAAAACTCCGAAGCCCCTGAACACGAGGAAGTAACGTACTGTGTTCTCACACACTGGCGCCGTTTCATCTTCAGTCTTTGCTGACTGACATGGCAATGCAAAATAAAAAGCACTTACAAAAAGTAGACAAACAGGTAGAAGAAAATTTTTCAAAATAACGTAACGAGAAAAACGATGTCCACTGCAAAAAAAAAAAAAAAAAAAAAAAAAAAAAAAAAAAAAAAAAAAAAAAAAAAAAAAAAAAAACAGAAGACAATTTCGCAGCCATAGCAAAAGAAAATGAACAGTGGTACAAGAAGAGCAATGAACTTTTGAAGAAAATAAGGGAAGTATCTGAATTCAGAGCAGAAACTAGCGGAAAAAGCAAGTAACGTTATGATTTGATCTACAAACTACGTAGGACAATTGAAGAGGCATAAAAAATTTCAAAAGCTAAGTTAACTCAAATAATTAATGGAACACTAAGATAGGTATAAAGTCATAAGAAGCGAAAGGTACAACAAAATCAGAGAGAGGAAATGTGAAGTACAGAAGAAGTAATTAAGACCAAGAGACAACTCGAACAGGCGACACAGGATCAGACAGGACAGCGCCAGTTAATTTAAAACAGCAGGAAGATATCTTGGTACTATTCCAGTTTATAGAAATTCAAGGGGACGGCAATTACGGAAACTGTGAAGCTTTGGTGGAGTTACTTGATGAAAGGGAACGAATAATGGGTCAAGGAATAGCAACAAAAAAGATATCTATCCACACATGAGTGAAGATGAAAGGAGATGACTAACCGACTTTGTTGTATAATCGGCGAGCCGGATCAATGATCTCCACCCGTACAGCTAGCAATGCCAATAAGCATGGAGTATCAGGAGGCTGATGAAGATGAGGTACGCAAGTACTTTGTCTATATGCAAACATACGCGCTATTCCAGAAACATTGAAAGATTTGGGTTGAATTATTACAAGACGGACTGCTTAGGACATGGTCTGCAGGATTCAAGATAAATTTTATTTCTGCGCATCTCAGAAGAACCAGAAATAGCTAAGCGAGTAACTGCTGTCAAGTGCAAAACGTATGAGGAATTTAAAAGGTTACTGAGCACAAAATAAACAAGATCACATTAAAAAAAATGGTTCAAATGGCTCTGAGCACTATTGGAGTCAACTGCTGTGGTCATAAGTCCCCTAGAACTTAGAACTACTTAAACCTAACTAACCTAAGGACATCACACACATCCATTCCCGAGGCAGGATTCGAACCTGCAACCGTAGCGGTCACGCGATTCCAGACTGAAGCGCCTAGAACCGCTCGGCCACTCCGGCCGGCGATCAGATAAAAGTGGGCACTTTAATGATAGAACCAATTCCTGAATCGCAGTAACGAGATCCAGTGCAGCATATTAGAAAGATGGTGAACTGTAATCTGCCTCTGAAGACGCCTTATCAGTAGAAATATTTGATAAAAGTCTGCCAGACGAAATTATTGTACACGATACAGAGAGACAGCGTGACTGCAAGACGTGGTAAAACGACATTAGTGCAGTCTAGTAGTTATTATGTGAACCTTGGTTCGGTCTCAGGGCAGGAGTGAGAGAGTCTGTATATCTTGTACAAACTCACTTCGAGTCAGAAAAATATGCCTCAAGTATTTCGAACTGGTAGATGAGACACCCACCCCACAATAATAAGTGGAATAGAAGCAATGATCGTAGACCATGGGAGCTATTGTACAGACGAGATTACATATGCAATAACGGAGGAAGCAATGATTAGCATAGAGAAGCAGTTGAGACTATTGTAGTCCATGGTCTTGATCTGTGAATTTATCAAGTGAACGTTGATGGAGACAGCAATAGTCAGAGTGACTGAGTAGCAGCTGAAGCATTGCCTTTGCTTTTAGGCGACGTACAGCCAACCAAAGCATTACTTTTTAATTCTGATGAATTAAAAAGGAGCTTGTCGGAAAATGATACGATGTTCTGCAACTAGACAGACGATATTTCATATCACAATGTCGAAGCGACGATGGGTGGTATAATAGTACCATGAATTTTAGACTCAAGCAGTCAAATTTCAGTCATAGATTACTATGTTCATGGGAGATGACATAGGAAAATTTAGTGGTTGATGTTCAGAATGCATGGTGCAGCATATGTGATGTGCACAGAAGGCAAAGAGCCTATCAGTACCAATTTTGAATGTTAATCTTACATTCTTACTGCAAATGTGTTGGTCATATGGAAGCTGCCAGCGACACTATTCTAAGTATCGACTTTGTGAAGCTCTACTTATTAGTACTGCAACCGAAACGAAGGTATGCAGTGGTACTCTTGCATGGAAAAAATTAAACTATAATTGAGACACAGTTTAGAGGTTTCATCACAAGAGAATTTCGACGTGTTAGGGACTGTGCTCGCTGGTGAATTAAAATGCAACCAGAATGCCTGCACTGCAGTTAATGGATGACCAAGGAAGAGTTTCACCAAGATGGAAAAGAAAGTAACGCAGTCGATTCATCCCCAAGTTGGAGGGTAAAATAAAGTTAACAAAAAAGCTCAAGTACTAAGACGCTACAAAATTGTTAAACGACTGTGGCATTGCTCATTAACAGAATATCCGATATCATCAATGGAGTACACTTACCAACTGCACAAATAGCTTAAGGCCCAATAATCACTGTCTTTCATGGCGAAACCTAAATATTTTAAGGTCTTAAGTATCCGCAGTATAAGTGTTCAAGAAAGAATTACAAGTCAAGACCAATCAGTAATTATTCTTAGCAATTAAACAAAAGGCTTAGGGCCGAATGACAGTTGTCTACCACAGTGAAACCATTTAAAGTAACACAGTTCTACACACTATTTTCATTAAGCAAGACGTTTCCTCGGACGTACGACCAGTTTATCAGCAACATCTCCCAAACGTAAGTGAAAAGAATTACACTTGAACGAACCCTGATAGCATTTACGACCAACACAGGGATAACAGAATTACTTACCAGTAGCAGTGTAACAACTTTACAGTTGGTGAAGGTGATTCGCGATTTACAGGAATTTGTAACTATTTTGGAGACTCATAACAACACAGACAGTCATACAGTTCAATGGCTGTGTGAAACATCAGATTAAAATATACAAAATCCTGCATGTAGACGGTGTCTTTTAGATTTACTCAGAAGGGATTTAGATGAATTCAGTTCCATTAAATCATCTAAAGCTGAAATATAAATCACCCAAGCAAGCGAAATGACTAAAATAAGATGTTACAGGAAAATAAACAGTGGCAACAGCCGACCAATTATACAGGCACAAGCCCCTGGGCAGAAATGTCTAATAAACATAAGACAAGATGATTATCACACAGACAGCTAGTTCGGGAAATATCAAATGGCACGCAATACAAATTTGATGTAATCATCTAGTCAGATACGTTACCAAAATGGATACATTTTCCAGAGATATATTACGAAATAGGTTGGTGAATGTCACAAGATCTACCAAAGCAGACAAAGAGGTTGGTTGGTTGATGTGCGGCCGGAAGCAAAATGTGAGGTCATTGTTCTCATCGGATTAGGGAAGGATAGGAAAGGGAGTCGGCCGTGGTCTTTCAAAGGAACCATACCGGCATTTTCATGAAGCAATTTAGGGAAGCCACGGAAACTTAAGCCAGGACGGCCAGATGCGGGTTAGAAATGTCACCCTCCCGAATGCGAGCTCGCCGTTCTAACCACTGCGCCACCTCGCTGGGTACAATGAGGTCCCTGATAAATATTACCTTAAATAATGGCTAATCTGTCCTGTGACACATACACACACACACACACACACACACACACACACACACACACACACACACACATAGGCAGAATTAAACACTGTTGCGGTTAAATATAAAACCAATGCATAAAATAAATTTGATAAGCATTGAAAGCTTTAACCAGTATTCGAATTAAATAGAGGAGGACAATAAATAAAGTCAACTTGGCAAGCACGAAATGCTAAACACAACTGTAATAAAAGGCCAGAACCGTCAACCACTGTATTCATAAGACATAATATACTAGGTAATATATGAGGCAGTTAGTTTTACAATTATCTTTAACAATACCTTAAACACAACCGTAATAAAGTACTGACACTTTAAAGAAGGTTAATGAAATGTCACCTTTCAATGGCGCTTTGGAAATTGTTACATAGCTTGAAGTGAAATCATCTCAGAATACATTAGATGAAACTTTGATGGAACTCAAAGCCTATGATTATGTTATAACACAAATCGGTAATGCATAAGAGGGGCAATCCTACAGAAAACAGACAATGCTAGACACGCTGTCATCTGTTATTACTACAGGTGGTGAAAATATTTATCTCACATTACAGGACAAGAACTTAACTAACAAAACACGTAGGTCTGTCAATCAAGCATATATCATACAGCGTGGGCGCAGTGCCGTATTTATAGTCAATTTTTAACGTGAATGCCTATGATGATGAATTGATTCAGATGTTCACAAACAATATGAATAATAAGATTAACAACAATACGGACACGCTGTCATCTGTTATTACTACAGGTGGTGAAAATATTTATCTCACATTACAGGACAAGAACTTAACTAACAAAACACGTAGCTCTGTCAATCAAGCATATATCATACAGCGTGGGCGCAGTGCCGTATTTATAGTCAATTTTTAACGTGAATGCCTATGATGATGAATTGATTCAGATGTTCACAAACAATATGAACAATAAGATTAACAACAATACGGACGTGGCTCATTTCTTTCCAGTAAAAGTGAAATTTTACAGTCATGGCATGTTGTAAGAAGATAGCAACAATCCCGTGATACAGATCATTATGCTGCAACTATGCCATCCTCTGAGTGCCTAAAGTGGTCCTCTGGGTCTCATTAAACTGAGCGGAGGTGGTAACAAACAACAAATCAGTTACCATCGTACTGGGCTAATGCAATGCCAGGATTTAGACACATGCAGTAAACGGAACATACACAAGACGCTTTTACGTGGAGTTTTAGTACTACGCTGCACACTTAATACATGAAAAATGAAGAAATCCACCATAAAAATTGTTCAGGTGGTGAAAGAGCTATGCCCGATGACATTAAAAATAATTAGAATACTTCAAATAGTAAGCTATGGTGTGACCGGGAGCAACAATAAGTAATACAGAAAATCTGTTACTAGGACAAAGAACAGATCATTTTAAAAGCTGTTTTCAGAGTAAATACAATGTCCAAACCACTGTACATGCTTCTGTAGGAAAGACCATGATTATGATTTTACTAGAAATTGGTGCTGTGGTGAATTTTGTTATCCAATATCTTCAATGTGATTTTTTAGGTCACAAATGTACTGATACATGCAGTACAAAACTGTGAAGCCCTAGGTGCTATAGGTGTTAAATCGCACAGTATCGAGATGCAAATCACTTGGGAGTTAAAATAGGTAACGCAAAAATAAAATCCCATTCCAAGCTACATGTTAATTGATAGTAGAATGCACATTTGCCACTGGTTTCATAACAGAGAAAGATGCAGAACTCGACTCCTCTTTGGGCACATACATTCTAAATGTCGGCAGACAAAGGGTTGATGTCGTGAAAACAGGAGTAGAGCATGAAAAAGAACACACATCAGTATTACACGTTGAGACTCTATACAGGCTGAAAATATTGAAAATCAAGTAACAGCTAAAATCGTTGACACTACTACTATTAAGTCACTGCGACAAGCAGAAATAATATGTGCTATTAAAGTATTATATGTACAGGGAAACATGCCTCGCATTATCAACCCACATTTAAACCAAGAGAGCTGCAGTCATTAATCAGGTAATGTAAATAGAGTACATTAAATTGTTTAAAAATGTACTGTAACAGGTCCAATCATTAAAAGAATAGTAAACAATTGCAGTCAACAGCTAGCAAACCTGCTGTCTTACTGTCAGGCAAAGCATCATATTTCACTTGTTGAACGTGGAAAACATTTTACATGAATAGGGCATTAAATAGATACTGATTTCAGGTTTTCGTCCTGAGGGAAATCTCAGTAAATGTATCTTTTGAGAATTTCACCGTTTCATCAGAACCTATGCCCACAGTAATCAAACAAAAAGAGTAGAATAATCTTAGCTTCTTGAACAGGTTGTGAACAATTTGCTACTGTTGAACACACAATTCACTACAGCTACTGCATATAAGAACTGGAAATGGCAATTTTGTACAAGAGACCTAAAAAAAATAGTGAGGAGTGCACACGAAGGAAGTTATCTCTGGGCGTATCCTAAAACCAACAGAATTAAGGGAGATCATGCCCACCGGGAAGGTATACTTGCATAAATGATTGGCCCTATTTATTTTTATGCAAAGCTCTATATTTAATTATAATTATTGATGTTGATCTGGAACTGACAGTACTGTGAAACACACGACCTAACTGCTGTGGCTGTCAGTGAGAGAAATACATTGAAAAGAAATATATTGGCTTATGGACAGAATGAGAACTGCTAGTTCTGATTACTAGGTTAAAAGGAGATCATACTATCCCATACGGGATAGGCTTGTTCGTGTTCAGGGAGGAAAACGAAGACACAGTGGAATTAAATAGTACACCCACCACAACAGGTCCATGGGATGGTTCCATACAAAAATAATTAATGTTAACTCATTTGTCCCAATGGAGACGAGACGATCAGTTGTTGTTTCGTAGAAGGTGGTCGGCCGAGGACGGATCTACTCCCATACCTACTCTTGCACTTCCTTGTCTCACAGACGTTCACCTCCGTCTTTCTTCAGGTCACCAAACATATGAAAGATCAGGGCTGTATATAGGATGTTGCAGTGTTTCGCACCCAACCAATTGATGCATAGCCTTCATCCGATAGGCAGTGTGTGAACGGGTGTTATAGTGCAACAGGATTATTCCGTCCAACAGCGTTTAGACAGCCCGAGGGCAAACGGCAAAGCCTACAGTGGAAACATCTCACACCTCAACCGCCAAAGAAATTCAAAGCTTTTGACTTAAGTTCGGTTAAGTTTATGATGACTTCCTTCTTCAACTGCAGGGGCCCACTGCTCGTCGAGTACCTTGAGCATGGGACCACTACCAGTGCACAGCACTACGAAGACACTCTGCAGAAATTGTGACGTGTCATAAAGACAAAACGCCCAGAAATTTCCGTCGGACAGAATCGTCCTGTTGCACGATAACTGTCACATCTTTGGCGACCTGAAGAAAGCCGTGCGTGATCGTCGGTTTCAATGGGAAGAGGAAGTGCGATATTGGGTGGAATTGTGGATCCATCAGAAGCCGACTGCGTTCTACGGAGCGGGGACTGATCGTCTCATTTCCCAGTGCGATGAATGTCTTAACACTTGTGGTGATTATTTTGAATGGAATCATTCCACGATCCTGTTGTGGTAGGTGTTCGGTTTTATTTTAAGTGTCCCTTATATTTGTATGAGCTAACTCTCCATAGCGTGAACAGTCTACAGTAATATTTTGCAGTACCAAATAATTAGCTGCATAGCATATAGCTACACATAATTCTGGATCAAGAAGAGAAAAACTTAGCACAAGTTGGAAGAACTGCCAATGTTCTGTCCTGTTGCTACAAGGTAGCGTTATGTGATTGGCTTAGTATTAGTGTTATTCAAAGTGATGTAAATATTAATCTTATAATGCAAGCCAGCTGTGAATGAGAACAGTTTTTCTAGCTCCTTACGATTTATGTGCTCTGCTCAAGTTTCAGCAAAAGTTTTTTTATGCTTTCACCTTCCTTTCCCGAATTCCATATATGGATTTGGTTTAACACTCTGTGCAAGTGGTGAATTTTGTCCTTTATACAGACACTGTTGTCATGGCCCACAAAATGTGATTCTTGCGCAGAGTAGCAGTGGCTACAGACAGGGCAGAGAAGTGACAGAAAAGATATCCGATGATAGTAAGCCTAATGCATACGACGGGATGCACACGTTTGTTTTGTAACCATTTTACGTAGTTGTATTTTACTATGAGCACATGAGAGCCCTTGGGGAGACACATATGCAGGGACTGTAAATAGTAGACTAATGAACTGGAACTTTGAGCAATTCCTGAAGAAAAGGATACTGTTGAATGAATACAGAACGAGGTTATGGGACAGTTATGAATACACATTGAGAACAGTTACAGAACAATCAAACCAACACAATGTTAGGGCGTGTTGCCTTCGACTACAAAACTAAAACGCTACTGCATGCTCTACCATGAATTTTACATTTACCAGAGGAAGCATCAGCCATTGGTATCCACTACTGGTGAAGTGTAGAATTATGAGTTTTCCGAGTGTGAAAGGCGACGCATGTTCACACGTTTTGCAAAGACTCACACCAAGGGATTTAGACTCCCTGCGAATCGGGATTGACTGCTGTTGTAAATGATCGGTGTAGTGTCCTTATAGAGCTGAAATATGTATTTGAAACAATAAAAGTTGTCCATCAGAGACACTCACATTGTGCATGTTGTGGACATTAATTACAAAAGTGATTTCGATTTAATGAACTCATGAATCTCAAACTTTCGTAGCTTAAATCACTATGGAATGAACAGTGAAAAATACGTAACAAATGAATCAAGAAAAGATTGCCCATGGTAAACACGGATCCATCTAGTATACCAAAGTTACACCTTCCTTTTTTATAATTAAAAAAATTTACTTAAGTCCCAACAAGAATTTCTTTCTGTGTAATCTGTAAACGCCGTACATAACGTTGTAGTAATTTAAATGTATCGCTGTTTCATGTAACTTGGTAATGGTGAACTAACTGAAGCAACTTTCAGATGCAAGGAGAGTTGATCTGATATTTCCCGCCTACTGTTCCGATCGATGACCTTACTATTCATAAATTTGTCACTAAGATGTACGCTACTGTAAGATTCTCATATGTTTTCTGATGTTGTAACTAATTCAGCTTTACTGTACTAGAACAAAGATGAATGAGCGCATTGCATGAGTAGGGAATAAGATTCTTCATTCTGTAGATGACATGCAAGTCTATCAGTTCTGCAAGAGCTGGAGCATTCTTATTCGAGGGAAACGTACAGTTTTTCAGAGAATGAGATGTGTTATTTGCAAATGGGGATAAGTATCCGGAATACTTCATTTTGGAAATGAAAACTCGTTTGTCACATTTTCTCATTCTTTTTATTGATGGAGAAGATTTACGAGGAATTTTAAAAGTAACAAAGGCGTGTGCAGGAATGAAATGTTTGGTTGTCATACTATAAATTGAAGAAAATTCTTGCCACTCAGATATCTGATAACTTTTAAGATTAGTGTTAATTTGGTCACTTTGTTTCCATTATGTCACAAATTATGCAATTGATTGAAATGTCTGTAATTTTTGTACTGTGATATAATTATGTAATTGTTAGTCGTCTTATGCTGTTCAGTGCATTTTATCTATGAAAAAGAGTTTAATTTTCTAGGAACGACTTTCTTCAAACTAAACCCCATCTCCGTGATTCATAAAAATGCTCTGAATACTTTATCGTGTGTGTTTTGCACCTCACGCCACCTGAAGTCACAGATTGTTTTTCACAAACAAAATGAAACAAATTAATAATGAGTAGTTTACTTTTCCTTTAGGTACTGCATCTGCTGATTTGTATTTGCTTTCAAGAACGTCAGTAAGGCAGACTCAAAAACAGCATGATGAACATGAGGTAAGTCACTTTTATTTTAGGCAGATGTCACCTTTTATTCTTCAGCAATCAATATGTAGTCAGCATTCTCACGTGTCGTGCTACCAATGAACTCCATCCGTCATTTGAAACTGATATCTTCTACCGAACAGAGCAGTAATTTATTTTCGTGAATTTTCCAAAGTGTAATGTACCTCGGTGCTGAGTTTTATTTATAGTATTTTTAATGGGAACACTATTAGTTTCTTTAGGCATTTAATTAGGCTCATTTTCTTTACTTCAAATTTTGTGTACAATGAAGTGTTATTTCACGACTCTGTTCAGATGCGCAACACAGTGCCAACCAACTGTCAGGTTTGCTCACCAATTGAAGACGATACCTAAATGACTGGTCAGGTTAGGAGAAAATTTTTGAAATCAATACATTCAGCAGATTCAGAAGGATGTAGGTTGCAGTAGGCACTGGGAGATGAAGAAGCTTGCACAGGATAGAGTAGCATGGAGAGCTGCATCTAACCAGTCTCTGGACTGAATACCAAAACACATTCAGTTTTATCACACAGAGATAATTTTTCTAGAAAACTGACAATGTTGTTTGCACCTTAATCTTGGATATAACACCTGATAATCCCTTACCACAACATGCAATCACTTCTACAATCAAGCATGTAATGAACCGTAACGCCTACTTTTCGACAAACCAAAGCACTGCTAACAGGATGAATCTGCATGTTACTGTGGCCTACATTTGCAACGAACCAATACTGATTTTGTGTGTATCTTTTGACAGTGACACTATGGTTTCATTATACACTACTGGCCATTACAATTTCTGCACCACGAAGAAATGCAGATGATAAAAGGGTAATTCATTGGACAAATACATTATACTAGAACTGACATGAGATTACATTTTTGGCGGCCGGGGTGGCCGAGCGGTTCTAGGCGCCACAGTCTGGAACAGCGCGACCGCTACGGTCGCAGGTTCGAATCCTGCCTCGAGTATGGATGTGTGTGATGTCCTTGGGTTAGTTAGGTTTAAGTAGTTCTAAGTTCTAGGGGACTGATGACCTTAGAAGTTAACTCCCATAGTGCTCAGAGCCATTTTTTTAATTACATTATCACGCAATTTGGGTGCATAGATCCTGAGAAACTAGTACCCAGAACAACCACCACTGGCCGTAATAACGGCCTTTATAAGCCTGGGTATGGTGTGAAACAGACCTTGGATGGCGTGTACAGGTACAGCTGCCCATGTAGCTTCAACACGATACCACAGTTCAGCGAGAGTAATGACTGGCGTAGTGTGACGAGCCAGTTGCGCGGCCACCATTGAGCACACGTTTTCAATTGGTGAGAGATCTGGTGAATGTGCTGGTCAGGGCAGCAGTGGAACATTTTCTGTATCCAGAAAGGCCTGTACAGGACCTGCAACATGCAATCGTGCATTGTCCTGCTGAAATGGAGGGTTTCGCAGGGATCGAATGAAGGGTAGAGCCACAGGTCGTAGCACATCTGATATGTAACGTCCACTGTTCCAAGTACCGTCAATGCGAACAAGAGGTAACCGAGGTAACCAATGGCACCCCATACCACCATGCCAGGTGATACTCCAGTATGGTGATAACGAATACACGCTTCCAATGTGCATTCACCGCGATGTCGCCAAACACGGATGCGACCATCATGATGCTGTAAACAGAACCTGGATTCATCCAAAAAAATGACGTTTTGCAATTCGTGCCCCCTCGTTCGTCGTTGAGTACACCATCGCAGGCGCTCCTGTTTGTGATGCAGCGTCAAGGGTAACCGCAGCCATGGTCTCCGAGCTGATAGTCCATGCTGCTGAAAACGTCGTCGAAGTGTTGTTGTCTAGCAAACGTCCCCATCTGTTGACTCAGGGATCGAGACGTGGCTGCACGATCCGTTACAGCCATGCTCATACGATGCCTGTCATCTAGACTGCTAGTGATACGAGATCGTTGGGATCCAGCACGGTGTTCCGTATTAATCTCCTGAACCCACCGATTCCATATTCTGCTTACAGTCACTGGATCTCGATCAACGCGAGCATCAGTGTCGCGATACGATAAACCAAAATCGCGATAGACTACAAACTGACCTTTATCAAAGTCGGAAACGTGATGGTACTCATTTCTCCTCTTTCCACGAGGCATCTCAACAAAGTTTCACCAGGCAACGCCGGTCAACTGCTATTTGTGTATGCGAAATCGGTTGGAAACTTTCCTCATGTCAGCGTGTTGTAGTTGTCGCTGCTGGAGCCAACCTTGCGTGAATGCTCTGAAAATCTAATCATTTGCGTATCACAGCATCTTCTTCCTGTCGATTAAATTTCGCGTCTGTAACACGTTATCTTCGTGGTGTAGCAATTTTAATGGCCAGTAGTGTATTAATAAATACTGTAAAACAGATCTCGAGATGGTCATCGCTGATCTACGGACCTACGGACCTACTTATTCTACATGTCCTTTATCGATGTTTTAATCAGCGAGTATGCCACAGCTTTTGAAGCGGAATGTATGAAAATGGCTTGTATGTATATTTTATATAAGAATGCTTTTATTATGGTCTTTTAGTGACACAAATATGGCAGTTTTATCTTTGGGCTTTAATGATTAATATTTATGCTGTCCACGGATGGTTAACTTTAGAGTCAACTGTATCACTGAAAGAGGTGCATTTGTTTCTGCTGTGGGAGAGATGCGAATAGTATTTGTGTTTAACACTCCTGTATTTCTTCAAGTGAAAGCTACATCATTCTACATCAGAGACATCGACACCAGAGAGCTCACCATGCTTCGGAGTTTTCCGCCTTCGAAAAGCGAGGGTTTTGCGTCAGGTTTGCCAAATCTCGGGAGACCGCCTTATTTCCTCGGCTAAAACACTGCTAAAGGAGCGTGCTACGTCTGATCTCACCCTCCCATCCCCCCACCACTTCCTCCCACCCACCCCTCGCCGTCCCCCTTTCGCCTGAGACCCGTTCCAGCGCTCTGCCCGGTGCCAACAAATCAAGCGTGGAACCGAATTCAATTAGGGGATGAACGGCGCCACCGCTTGGCCTGTCTGTTTATCTTGGACGCCTCCCACAGATTTAGACTCTGCCCTGGGGCCCACGCCGCGCCGCTCTGGCGTCTGACTGCTGCCGCTTTCTTATTTACGCACGGATCAGCGACTGAACAAAGTCGCGCGCTGTTGTTTCATTTTTGAATTCATATTTCAGATATAGAACAGCATTTTTATTTTAGGTAGGAAGATAAACAAACTTGATCTGTAGCAGATCCAATTATAGAGAACTTTTACCAAGAATTCCAATCTACCGATACCTGCTTCCCTTCTTGGGTAAGAGATGCAGGTCAGGCAGTTAGCGAAGTTCCTACGAGACTAATGTCAATTTCAGGGCAAAACTTTCACTCATTAAGCTTCTGATACGGCTGAAGGTATGTATAACTATACTGACCGTCTTTTGCTACAGTTAAGGATTTTCAGTGGATATTACATTTACGTAGGTGACGTAGGCAAGCTCTGCTCCAAGATCAAGACAGACGTCAAACCCACTGCAGATGAAGTGCTGAAACCATTGGAGAGAAGAAGAAGGAGAAGCGGGTAACATATTATGGCTGATAAACGAACAAGGTGAAAAAAATGAGGTTGAGATATATGGAGGCAGCTAGACAAGCAAGAAATGTCCTCCGAACAGAAAAGGAAGAGTGTATAAACAGCCAGATAACACCAGCAGAAAAGCATAGAACAGTTTAAAATACAAGAGACTGTTATAAGACATTCAGGTTCTCTAAGAAAGGATGTAACGCAAGGACTACCGTGATGAAAGATCGAGCACTACAAATGATAACAGATGTAAAGAAAGCAATGGAGGAATGGAAAAACTATTTCGAAAATCTCCTTAATGTGGACGACACCATCAACAGCGTTGCGACAGTAGCATCAGATGAAGAAGGAGAAGAGAAAGAAGGTTACAGAGAATATAGATCAACAGTACCAACAGCAGAGAATAAACTGTCACTCATGGATGAAGAAGAAGAAGCCATAAAATGCCGAAGAGAGGGATTGATGGCATATTTGCAAAAGAGGGAAGAGAGATCCTACAGGAGAGAATGTACGACCTAACCTGTGTAATTTGGAGGAGAGAAATAATTCCGGCAGAACTGAAGCAGTCTCATCTGTCCAAGACTGAAGAAGGGGGACCCAGTGAGATGCAACATCGATAGCGAGGAGGTACTTGGATTCCAACCAGCCCTGTTTAGAAAGGGAAAATCAACCGTAGACCAGTTACATATGATAAGGTAAATATTATGAAACAGCTGGGAATTTGGCAGAGGTGTTGACTGTCTTTTTGTGGTCTTCCAAAAGGCGTATGTTAGTGTGCAAGGGCAAGTAATGTGGCAAGAACTACCACCTCTACAGGTACCCGGAAAAATAATAAAACTAACACAATCATATGTATAGGAGACAACATACACAGTAAAAGTGAGTGTGAAGAAGTCAGAAGAATTCTAGATGAAGACTGGAATGCGAGTGCGAGACTGACTCTCCCCCCTCCTGGTTAAACTGGTTCTACAGGTTGTTTCAGAAATGACCGGTATATTTGAAACGGCAATAAAAACTAAACGAGCAGCGATAGAAATACACCGTTTGTTGCAATATGCTTGGGACAACATTACATTTTCAGGCGGACAAACTTTCGAAATTACAGTAGTTACAATTTTCAACAACAGATGGCGCTGCAAGTGATGTGAAAGATATAGAAGACAACGCAGTCTGTGGGTGCGCCATTCTGTACGTCGTCTTTCTGCTGTAAGCGTGTGCTGTTCACAACGTGCAAGTGTGCTGTAGACAACATGGTTTATTCCTTAGAACAGAGGATTTTTCTGGTGTTGGAATTCCACCGCCTAGAACACAGTGTTGTTGCAACAAGACGAAGTTTTCAACGGAGGTTTAATGTAACCAAAGGACCGAAAAGCGATACAATAAAGGATCTGTTTGAAAAATTTCAACGGACTGGGAACGTGACGGATGAACGTGCTGGAAAGGTAGGGCGACCGCGTACGGCAACCACAGAGGGCAAAGCGCAGCTAGTGCAGCAGGTGATCCTACAGCGGCCTCGGGTTTCCGTTCGCCGTGTTGCAGCTGCGGTCCAAAAGACGCCAACGTCCACGTATCGTCTCATGCGCCAGAGTTTACACCTCTATCCATACAAAATTCAAACGCGGCAACCCCTCAGCGCCGCTACCATTGCTGCACGAGAGACATTCGCTAACGATATAGTGCACAGGATTGATGACGGCGATATGCATGTGGACAGCATTTGGTTTACTGACGAAGCTTATTTGTACCTGGACGGCTTCGTCAATAAACAGAACTGGCGCATATGGGGAACCGAAAAGCCCCTTGTTGCAGTCCCATCGTCCCTGCATCCTCAAAAAGTACTGGTCTGGGCCGCCATGTCTTCCAAAGGAATCATTGGCCCATTTTTCAGATCCAAAACGATTACTGCATCACGCTATCTGGACATTCTTCGTGAATTTGTGGCGGTACAAACTGCCTTAGACGACACTGCGAACACCTCGTGGTTTATGCAAGATGGTGCCCGGCCACATCGCACGGCCGACGTCTTTAATTTCCTGAATGAATATTTCGATGATCGTGTGATTGCTTTGGGCTATCCGAAACATACAGGAGGCGGCGTGGATTGGCCTCCCTATTCCCCAGACATGAACCCCTGTGACTTCTTTCTGTGGGGACACTTGAAAGACCAGGTGTACCGCCAGAATCCAGAAACAATTGAACAGCTGAAGCAGTACATCTCATCTGCATGTGAAGCCATTCCGCCAGACACGTTGTCAAAGGTTTCAGGTAATTTCATTCAGAGACTACGCCATATTATTGCTACGCATGGTGGATATGTGGAAAATATCGTACTATAGAATTTCCCAGACCGCAGCGCCATCTGTTGTTGAAAATTGTAACTACTGTAATTTCGAAAGTTTGTCTGCCTAAAAATGTACTGTTGTCCCAAGCATATTGCAACAAACCGTGTATTTCTATCGCTGCTCGTTTAGTTTTTGTTGCCGTTTCAAATATACCGGTCATTTTTGAAACACCCTGTACAAGGAGCACTGACAATGATAAGCCAAGAAACAGGAATGCAACTGGGTAGAAGGATCAACACTCTGGCCTATGCGGAAGATGCAGTTTTAAAAGCACAAAATCGCCAGGATCTGGTTCAGGTTGCAAGAGTGTTAAGAGACAATGAGAGCAGGGTTCAAGATGAATGTGGATGAAACCTCGTAGTGCGCAGAGAGAACGGTAACCGACCTTTAAATGTAGTTGGTAAAATGTTTAAGAGGGTAAAATAATTAAGATATTTTGGGGCAGTACTCAGTGAAAGGAATGAGATAGACGAGGAAATAACGGAAAGAATCCAGGCAGAAAACTGGTCAACGTTTGCACTCGGGAAGCTCATGAAATGCCGGCTTCTCTCAGATCCAGGAAGATTAGGATCTACAGGACAGTATTAAAACCTGTCTTCATATGCGAAGTAGAGCCCTGGACTGTGACAAGAAAGACAGCAAACTCCTACTGCTATTTTGAGACAGATTTTTGTGCCAGTGAGGTATGTAGACAACTGGAGAAACAGGAAAAACCGCGAAGTTGTACAAGTCGCTGGACGCTGTGGCTGCGGTTGGAGGTGGTATGAACACGTAATGCGTTGAGGCGGCTGAATTACCAGGAATGTGGTGGAAGAAGACTTCAGAAGCAATGAACAAAGAGGACAACCACAACTGAGACGCAATGATGGTTCACAGAAGATGTGAGGATGGTGGAGCTAATTAGAGAAGAATCCTTGGAACGGAAAACATGGAGGAGGCTGATTGGCGAGGATAAAAACTGACGGCGGCTTGTGTGGCCAACCCAGTAACTAGTAAGAATTAGTAACACATCTACGTTTGATTAATTTTCTCCAAAACAATGAGTACGAGCACATGATCACTTTCGGGACTGAAGTTCGGAAAGTTCACTCGACATGAATTTCGTTACATAGCAGTCATCTTTCTTTTAGATGATTTTTAAACTATCGTCTTACTTCTTTCTCCTACCATGGTGTGGTGACAGTAGCACTATATTCAGAAATCGTGCAGACTATGTACAATAGTGCAAATGATGTGTAATAAATGAGTGAAACATACGAAATAGAAAAGTAGCTCTCAGCTTCGTCTTTGGAAACATATCGTGATAAAGTGGGAATTGGTGGTAAAACCAAAATAAGTGAAAAAATTTAAAAAACATATTTTAGAGCCTCAGAATTATAAAAAAAACAAGGGCTCCATTCACTGGTAGGAGAACCCCACCTAAGGGGTGTCGATGGGGTTGCCTAACCCTCAAGCACTAGAGCAGCCCCAGACGGAATTGGTATGGAAGTTTGCAACGCGCTCAGCAATAGTGTGGGAGTCCCACCGAAGGTGTTGCAGAACTTGGGAGTCCTGGAGGGGAGTTTTGTGGTTTCATTCACACACATGTATATGTTGCAATCCCAAGTGATCACGCCTTAGGAGGGTGCAAACAGGAGCATAAGCCCTCTTTGCTGCTTCGCATGACGTTCTAATTACATCGAATGTTTTTGTGCTGTCCCTAGTTACTCCGCCTTGTACACCAGAGCAAGATTTTCGGTCACACCACACTACAAAGGCGCCAGATCCAATAATTTTGCAGTCTCAGCCCTTACAGCAGCCTTGAAATACCTTTTGCCGAAAGTTACCCTGTAGCTTGTCGCACTGCGAACTGTTGTTTTCTATCGCGAAATGTGTATAGAAATCAACGCCCCGATGGAAGAGGTAGTTTAATTGACGCCAATTGTACCCCCCGCCCCCCATGTGGCGTTTTCGTGTCAGTTCTGAGCGCCGCAAGATTGAAATATTTTACCGGTCCACCAATAAAACAGCGCATGATTTCAAAGCTGTGTCTCGTCGTTCTGACCCCCATCGCAGAGATGAGGGTAAGAGGGGGGGGGGGGGCTGTCGACCATACCATCGTGTGACCTCGGACGCAGTACCGTTGGGCAGAAACGAAGTAAAATTTGCTGCCATTGTGACATCATTAACCCACCGTACAGATCACATGAACTTCTGAGCTGCAAAGTTTTTTTTCTTTTCGTATATGTCGACACCTTGCTCTTTGAAGCGTAGCCAAGGCAGAGGGTGAGATTAGGAGGCACCAAGCTATGGCATCCTTACGTAAGAAGTTTGTGGACACTTTTGAAGCAATTTTCAAAATAATGCATCGCAGTAGGGCACAATTACGGAGTTTCGAAAAAGTAATCCTTTAACTTTGTTTTGCATTGTAGAGAAGATAAAGAAGATCCAACCAAAAGAGGGTTTACTCCGTGAGCGTGTTACCCACCCCGGGGCGTCGTTCTCCACAGAGAGGAGTTTTGAATTTCTGAGTGCGTTCTTTTAAAGACGACTTGGTGAATATATTAATTAGTCCCAAAAACGTCTAGCAAATTGATGACGAAGAATTTATCAGAGAAGTTAGAGTTCATGCTAGGTTTTTTCCGAATTAGCTGTTATTGCTTCTTGCCGCTGTTGCCCGTATTTTGCAGGACACTTTATTTTAAGATTTGACCGATTTCCATTCCTTTCTTTCTGTAACATCAGATTACGCTCAGTTCATAATGTCGTGGTTGTCATCGTTACTATAAAACGTAATCTTCTTTCTTCATGAGTTGGATATTTTTTAGTTTTGAATATGTATTCATCGATCTATACGTACAGTCGTCTTTTGCTTCTACAGTTTTGTTGTGCAAGGTATTGCTTACCTTGTTCACTTTTATCCAGTGACAAAATGTAGATTCATAATATTATAAGTCAAGATATTTGATGTAAAATATTTTATTTCATGAGATGTTTTGACAGTAACCAGCTGACATCCTCATCTTCTCAGATCACTCAGAAATGTAACTATACCCTAGGTTCGTCGATATTCTGAGAAACATCCTCTCGGTGTTCTGAGGAGCCTAATGAGAAATTACATTTCTGAGAGATCTCAGACTCTTAGGGAGACAGCTAGTAACTGTCCAAACTGGTCATTAAATAAACTATTTCACATCAAGCGATCTTGACTAATAATATTGTTAATTACATCGCTAGATCGCCTTAAGAACATGCGTAAATCATGAAAGTGTAGAAATATGGTTCAAATGGCTCTGAGCACTATACGACTTAACTTCTGAGGTCATCAGTCGCCTATAACTTAGAACTAATTAAACCTGACTAACCTAAGTACATCACACACATCCATGCCCGAGGCAGGATTCGAACCTGCGACCGTAGCGGTCGTTCGTTTCCAGACTGTAGCGCCTAGAACCGCACGGCCACTCCGGCCGGCGTGTAGAACTATATTATGTGCCTAACATGAGTAGATATTGTCTAGGTTTTAATTATAACACGATCGGAAAACATAACTCCGTATGTAATGTAGTGCTGCGATTTAGTTACAGATTTACAGGGTGTCTCAGGAGGAATGGTCAGTATTCAGGGTTGCGATTGGAACGATCATTCGAAATAAATAAGACCATTAAACGTGGATCCTAAAATGTGCAACTTAGAGCTATGAGCACTTCTCCATCTTCGATGTTATGAAACAAATCTTTCTACTGCCAGCTGTTCGGTTTCCATATTTTCAGATGAGGCAGTATGGAAGAAAACAAGAAAAAATTGTCTAGTAAATATGGGGTATAAAACGCGTAGCCGAAGAGCTACGAGCACTTGTTCAACAGAAGAAACGTGTTTCACCCTAGGGGACACAAGGCATGTTTTACAGGCATGTATTTTGGAGCCCACTTTTATTAAACTTTAGACTCCAAATGATCATTTCTGTCGTATTGAGCATTCCAATTTAGACACCCTGCAATTTATCTAAGTAGAATGTTGTCAAAATTAAGGATGTTTTAATACTGAAACAACAGCATGTGACTGGCCACGCCATGAGCAACAAATGCGCTGTGTGGAGATGTTAGTCTTATTGTCGAAAATTTTCGTAACTTATTTGAGCTCGGATTGTGAGGACGACGTGGAGGTTGGGGAGGGGGGACTACGGGTCGCATACTGCTATCAGCTTTTTTGGGATGACAAAACTTGCCGGGTTCAGTGTCAGGTGTTGTACAAAAAATTTTTTCTTTCATCGTTACATTCCTGACACGTATTGGGTCAAGAGGTTGATTACAGATCCCATGGACCAGACGTGACTCCTCGGCATACAAACGTGAATTTTTCCTCTAAAGTAGCGTTTAAACAAAAGCTATTCACACGCTGTACATGGGACAGTGATGTGAATGACCGTAATTTTACACATGTATATTTTGTGCTGTGACCATTGTTAATAAAGATTCTGTGTCACTAAACAGTTTTTACGATTTCGAGGTGTTGTGAATATTTCCATGCTGTTATTATTTTGTGGCAAGCAGAGATTGAAGAAAGTTAAATAAAAATAATGAGCATATAGCTTTGGTGGCCGGGAGACCCCTCCCGAGGCAGTTCGGCCGCCGCTCAACAAGTTCTTCAACGCCACTACGGCGACTTGCGAGTGAATGAGGATAAAATGATGATGAAAGACACACAACACCCAGTCATCTCGAGGCAGGGAAAATCCCCAACCCCGCTGGGAATAGAACCCGGGACTCCGTGCGCGGAAAGCGAGAACGCTACCGCAAAACCACGAGCCGTGGACAGTAAAAAATGAAAACTGATGTCTGTTAGCGAAGGTTCTGCAATAGTTAAAAATAACTGAGTTTGTGAGTGTAGGAGATCTCCGGTTCAGGGTCTCATGGATTCAAAAATTGTTTTTTCGTAAAATGTGCACCTGTATCGACGTACGTATATTATAGTTTCCTTCAAGCTCGGGTTCTGTAGTGGGCCGAATGTGTTTACAACAAAGACACAGCTGTTATGTTAGTAAAATAATGTAGCTGCGATAGCACGGTCTTGAATACGGCGCTCTTTGCTGACCCGCTTTACAGCTTTTAACTATGTGATGCAAGTAGATAAGTACTCCCTGCGGATCAGAATGACTCCAGAGAATTTCCTTTCCCACTTTCTGAATCTTAATACTACATTTTTCTTTTCTTTTCTTGGCTCTATGTTTGGAATAGCGTTATCGGATTCATTGTTGGTGTTACTGATTCGCGTTCAACGGCATCTATCGCACGAAGCCGACAACAGCGTTCTCTGAGGCAAGATATAATCTACAGAATATAGAATAAAACATTCATTCACTTTCTGTAAGTAAACAGAAGTATTTACGAATATTTTTATATAATTTTTCTTCTCTCGGACATGAGGTAGGTGACAAGGACTTTTTTTCGTGTCATCAGTATTCTGACTAGTTTGATGCGACCCCCCACGAATTTTTCTCCTGTGACAACCTCCTCATCTCAGAGTAGCAACCTCCGTCCTCATTTATTCGTTAGATGTATTCTAATCCCTGTATTCCTCTACAGTTTTTACCATATGAAGTCCCCTTTTATACCGCCGTCCAAAGTGGCCGTGCGGTTCTACGCGCTACAGTCTGGAACAGAGCGACCGCTACGGTCGCAGGTTCGAATCCTGCCTCGGGCATGGATGTGTGTGATGTCCTTAGGTTGGTTAGGTTTAATTAGTTCTAAGTCCTAGGCGACTGATGACCTCAGAAGTTAAGTCGCACAGTGCTCAGAGCCATTTGAACCTTTTGAACCTTTTATACCATGGAAGTTGTTGCTTCATGTCCTAACAAATGTCATATCATACTCTCCCTTCCACATTTCAGTGTTTTGCAAATATGATTCCCTGATCGATTCTGCGGAGAACCTTCTAATGCATTACCTTATCCGTCTACCTAATTTTCAACATTATCCTTTAACCCCACATCTCAAACGCTTCATTTCTCTTCTATTCTGGTTTTATCCCAGTCCGTGTTTCACTACCATTCAATACTGTGCTACAAACGAAAATTCACAGAAATTTTTCCTCAAGTTAAGGACTATGTTTTATATTACTGGACCTCTCTGGGTTAGAAATACCCTTTTTTCCTAGTGCTATTCTCCATTTTCTGTCTACCTTGCTCGTGGGTTATCTTTCTGCCTAGGTATCGAAATTCCTTACCTTATCTACTTTGCGTTCAGCAATCTTGGAGTATCTCACTGTTCTTATTTCTGGTACTTTTCATTACTTTCGTAATTCTTCTATTTAGTCTCACACCATACAGTACACTCATTAGACTGTTCATTCCATTCAGGTTATCCTGAAATTTTCTTCAATTTGACTGAGGATAGTAATGTCATCAGCGAATCCTATCACTGATATCTTTGCTCCATGAATTTTAATCCCACTCTTGAACCTTTCTTTCATTTCCGTCACTGCTTCTCAGACTTATATATCGGACAATGAGGGTTAAAGACTGCATCCCTGTCTTACACCCTTTTTAAGACCAGCACTTTGATCTAGGTCTTCCAGCCTTTTAGTTCTTTCTTGTCTCTTGTACGCATTGTTCTACCCGTCTTTACCTATAGCGTACCCAGGTTGTCGAACGTTCATCCAGGTCGCCAAATCCTATGAACGTGTCTTGGTTTTCGCTTAGTTTAGCTTCCATTATTAATGATAATTGCGTGTCTGGTATCTTCTCCTTTCCTAAAGTCAAACTGATCGTCATCTCACACAACTCCCATTTTATTTCTTATTCGTCTGTCTTCTCAGCAGTTTGAATGAATGAGGTGTTTCGCTGATTGTGGGATGATTCTCGCACTTGTCGGCTCTTGCAGTCTTCGAAATTGTTTGAATGATCTTTCTCAAATGTCAGATGGTTTATCACATTCTAGACACCAACATGAATAGTCGTTTGGTGGCACCGTCCCAATGATTTAAGAAATTCTGATCGAATGTTATCTATCCCTTGTGCGTTATTCGATTTTAGGGTTTCCATAGCTATTTCTGATTCTAATTCTCTCTTCTCTATCGATTCTGTCTCTTCTTCTAACATGTCTTGAGACCAGTCCCTCCACCCCCACCCCCATTTAGGCCTTCAGCATACTCTTTCCACCTACCAGTTCTCTCCTGTAAATTTAACATTTTTATTCCCATTGCACACTTAATCTTATATCCTTTGCTTTTAATGTCACCAAAGCACTGAATGTATTGCAGAATTATTTCTTGTACTCGTCTGGCTCCACAAGTCATTATACAAGCAAGTGCGATTATTTCGTGTTATTTGTAAAATGCATCACTTATGTTTATATATATCTAATACCTTTCAACTGTAACATGGAATTCAAAGACTTAATGCATAGTATGATAGATAAGAGAACGTAGTGAGGGTGTGTATGTGTGTGTGCTAGAGTTACCCTTGTGTATGATACAAAGAGAATGAATACAGCATTTTTATAGAAAATTTTTTTAGTGACGGAAAATGGTGCTACTCGCCTTCTGCCAGAAAATAATTATAATAGAATTATATTTCCTTCCCCTCCACGCTCCGAGCAGATTATACAGAATGTTTTGTGAGTTAATGAGCGAGTGTAACGACGGATTTCGTTTGTCTATACAATGCCTGATGGTTATTAATTGTTTGTAGCTTAGTTATACGGATGTCAAATATATCATTTACGTGGCAACATCCATTATTCGAAGAGTTCTCACAGTTTCTTAGATTGACTCTCGAATGCGCACAACATTCGTTTTCATGTTCTCCTCTGTTACGGACAGTAGTATTTCCAGTATACGTCTATTAAAGTAGAGCCCAGTATCGGTAAATCTTTTCGCTTTGGTAGCTTATAAAAGATACAAACGGAGCATCGTTATTTTTCGTCAGTTTAGCGTAAAAATATCGCAATATGAGTAAAGCATTTTCTTTTTTAGCGGATGCTAACTTCTAGATTTCGGCTGCTATGTGTACACGATATCGCCTAACTAAACTGTGTCAAACGTTCTCCGCGTCCGAGTGAAACTTTAATTTCTTTGTTTCATTATACACACATTCCACGTCTCTCAGCACTGAAATGCACAATTATGACTGAGCGTCAGTGTCATGCCGCTTGTGGGAATGTAATAAAATAGAACAGTTTAATATATTCATGTGGCTATTGAAATCTGGCTTCGCAGGACAGAGCGGATCAGGTTGTGGAAAGGGGTCAAGGTCAATTACCGTTAGTTACACAAGAAAACACACACAGATATTTATTGCTCATACCAATGCACAATTTTCTCCTTGAAACAACAAGGATAAGTTCACGGTATAGGGCCCAAATAACTTCTCCACAATAAGTTTGAATGACTGCTTTTAAAACATCAGGATTTAAAGTAACGGCTGAAGGCCTTACTTAAGCAAAATTACAATATCTTCTCGGCTAAAGGCCGAAATAATATTTCAGATCAGCTAAGGAATTCTTTAAAAACCAAGCATTTACATATTTATAAAACTTCAAGTTAATTCTTCAGCTGAAGGTCCAATAAAACAAAAATTCTTTATATAATAAATGAGAGGCTTTAAAGATAAGCCTTTACAGAGTACAACAGAAAAACATCTTAAGAAAACTTGAAGTATCTTATCGAATCAACACCCAAACAATTAGTCAAAAACAAATAAAGGCAACGTTAAGACAAGCATTTACAGAACACGGCTGAAGGCTGTTTCATGAATTCAAGATAACCAGAGGGAAAACTTACAGACAGAGATTTACATACTAAAGCCATAGATTCTGAAACAAACTCGGCTGAAGGCCTAAATACAGAGCAACAAGAATTGTAACTGAAACATGGCTGAAGGCCTAATCTTGAAGTTGTTGTGAAGTTCGGCTGGAGGCCATATACTAAACATATAAGACACGATATTAATACACGGCTGAAGGCCTGCCACAGTACCTGCGACCAAAGAAAATGACAATTACAAACAACAAACAGTGGTGCACAGCAGTTTTCCAAGGGTCGGTGCGGGGAGGAAGCTCTAACCACAGTTTAGGTGAGACGGACAGCCAAGCATAACACTAAACAATCGGGTCGCAGCACGACCGATGGACAGCTGACGCACCAACCATTCGCCTAATCAATTCCGTTCCACCCGACCAACAGCAAGACAACCTAAAGTACCAGCAAAGAAGAGGATCGCAGCAGCATTATGTCTTGATAATTGGCGTATAAACACGGTCATGGCACAACAAACATTTGAAGAGAAAAGGAGAACAACACCAAGCTGTCGAACTACACGCCGTGCCGGATAGCATCAACATGGCGAGGAATACACACTGCCACAAAACTACGCTAACGACCAGGGCAGGTAACCGGATGTTAGTGGCCACAAGGCAGAAGAGACCTCTGGTGCACCTCACTGATAAATTATAATCATTTCAAAGATTAAACACCACACAGGGCTGCAAAATCTTGCCGACTCCAACACGCCATCACGTTGCTGCTTGCGTTGGGACAACTCAGGATGCAACAGCCAGAAATAACGAAGAGATGCCACAGCGGTTGAGCTTTCATGACCGGCTCACTGATTACTCAACTCCAGTATGCAAGTGCAGTGGGCGACGAACTTAGCAGTTCTTGCGGCTAGTTCCACACAATTCCAATTGTGCGTTCATGCCACCAGCGACCCTGGCCTGATCACACGCCACAGAGACTTCCGCGCTGCTCCACCACCATCACCGACCAACTCCACACACACCCTAACACGGAAATATAATTGCCACGCCAAAGAAGTTACAGCAGTACTAGTATCGATAAACGCTGCTGCTACCACTGACAGAGGTAAGTGAACAACTCGTTCAGATAGTAAATGAGGGAGGAATAAGACGCCACTCGATGATGACAAAATGCCCAAAAGGAAAAACGGCATTAACGCAAGCCGACTATGGCTTAACCTCGACCCCCCCTCAAAAACCAACCTGGGGGGGGGGGGGGGGGGTTAACTCCACAAACGGATTAAACAAATTTAACTTGGCTAAGGTGGACCCCGTACTGTTTACTGGTGCGGTTATCCTTAATCAGCAGGTTCACCGGGTCCAAAATACGCACAACAGTGCAAGGCCCCAAACAACGGGGAGTGAATTTACTAAGATTTCCAACACACCCCTGTCTCTCGGGAAAAGTATGGACGTAGACCTGATCTCCTGACCTTCCCCTGAAAGCTTGCCGATTACGATTATGACGCTGAACTTATTTATTATGGGCCTTAAGTATTTTACACCTGGCATGGTTCCAGTTTTCCCTGACGACTTGAGGGGTGATATCCGCCGGATTCAAATCTTGAATTCCCCCCAAGTTCGAAAGAGGGAAATTGACAAGACAGGCAACAATCAAGGAGGCTGGAGTGGCTTTTAAGGTCTCATGGTTGGCGGTACTGAAGGCTAAACTAAGCCAAGGCCAATTAGAGACCCACTTACTAGGCGTCTTCTGACGTAAATAATCAAAGCGGATTTAAGATTTCGATTGACCCTCTCCGCAAAGGATCCCTGTGGATAATACGGCGTACATTCCGAAAACAGAAGGCCTTGAAGAAAGCCGAAAGAAAGGTGGGCGCATTCTAAACATACTGCGTGGTGTCTGTTTGTTCTATATCGTGTCTCCCTACCACTTTCGCGCAACGACGCTCTGAGCGTGTTTTTTAGGGAATTGACTAGTTTGATCCTGGGACCTGTTGCTGGTAAGGAGACGCCAGACCACACATGACATGTAGAATTCAGAAGAGTTCAGTGAGACTAGCGATGATATAACCAAATACTTAATGATTTCAGCGTCAGCTCCACCGCACTCCCTGTAATAGAATCTTAATACTAACTAAATTTAGTGGAAGGGGTTCAAGGCTTTCCTATTTTTAGTTAGCTGGTAAAATAACGTCGAAAAAGCAGTTAACTTTACCATTGGAAATTTTATTCTACTCACAAAACATCGTTTATAAATTGCACTATTGATTAAAGGAAATGTTTTAATACAGGATGGTAAAAACCAACTGCGTTCAACAAAAATGTGAACGAATATTCCCTGAATGGGTTTCCAAGTTCTACAATGGATTGAAGGATGACCTATGCCATATCACATATATAATCTAGGTTTAAATTAAGTTTCACAAAAGAGAAAGCTATCAAAATGGTCTACCGTGACCCTCAATTATCTTTAATTACTTATCTAACTTGTCGTAAATTACAGTGGCTGATGTGGCTTCTCAATAACTATATAACAGAAAAATCATCGCGTTTCAGATTTTTACTTCAAGTGGCAAATGTGAACACCATGAGCTTTAATTGACGATCGACACTAGTTTTACGCAAAAAGGGGGTGTAACAGATGAGACTTCTGCAGTTCTGAGTGAAGCTTTATGCACTGTTATGCGGGATCGCGTGCATTCATTACCTTGTCAGTGTTCGTCAGGGAGCGACGGCTGGCGCAGCTCCGCTAACCTCGCCGTCCCCAAAGCAACTCTCTTCTACCTTCTCCTTACTACAATTTACCGAAGTTGGTTTAAAAAATCTATCTGGCTGTTAACCTTAAGCTCCGCCTACAAAAACTCTGTCTATCCAATGAGAAACGTTATACTTTTCGTGGTGGGGCAATGTTTTTAAAGTTTGCAACGTAACAGAGAAGCGAAAAAGTCTCACGCTAAAACTTGTAGCTTGTGTGGTCCTTTTAGCGTTATCGTAAGATCTATACTGTTCTTCTGGAGGGCTCTATCTTTTAACATGGGCTGGGTGGTGGTCCTAACGTAACAGAGACGCGAAAGAGTCTCACGCTAAAACTTGCGGGTGGTGTAGCCCTTTTTGTGTTATCGTAAGATCTATACTGTTCTTCTGGAGGGCTCTAGCTTTTAAAATGGGCTGGGGGGTGGTCCTAACGTAACAGAGACACGAGAAAGTCTCACGCTAAATCTTGCGGGTGGTGTTGTCGTAGCGGTTAGCTGGCGACGTGAGTGTCCGTCCCTTATCGTAGGGCCTTCTCGCTTAACACGGTTCTGCTTTCGGCTTCTTTTCTCGTTTCTCCCCTCGGAACTGCGCCTGTCTCACGGTGGGAAGGTATGACATGCATTTAGGCATTCTTGTGTTAGTCTTTGGTATTCCATTTGCTCACTCGTTACTCGTATTACTTTGGTTAATTTAATGTCACGATTTATTCGGAGCTATGTGACATACTACTGGATTTGCTTATCGTGTCAGGGTTTTCATGGAAGGTGTTGGATATGCCTGACACCTTACAGCATTATCACTGCCTATGTATTTTGGTGGGTCAAAAACCACTGAATAGTTAAGTGCGAGGTAGTAGTGGTGTAATTCACGTTATAGCTCGGAAGGAGCCAGGTAAATCTAGAAAACGCATCGATAACAACGAATACGTACCGATTACCCCTCTTTGTACGAAGTAAGGGCCCTACATAATTGATATAGAGTTTTGAAAGGACAGGTTTCGCGCTCGGAACTAAACAGACCCTGTTGAAAAGAATTCTTAGGTTTTCGCCACATTACACATGCTACACCGAGAAACCATCTCTCTTATGGCGCGGTCCATGGAGGGCCAGATCAGATGCTTTTTAATTTTTTGCCGGGTGTTATAAGTTCCAAGGGTTCACCTACCAATGAATCATGAAAATAAAGGAAAAACGGGCGCATCAGAACTAATGGCAAACAGATTTTAAATTGTCTAGCACATCCCACTTTCAACGAAATATGCCCTGCTTGATAACGTAGACATCCGACTGTTCCCCAGCCCAGAGGCTGCCCAAGCAGGATGCCCAAGCAGGATCCTGGTCCTGATGTTGAGCAACATCATCGAATACAAGGGGAGTCTCACTTAATAAGCTACAACTGAGACTGCCTGCCTGTGCCTCCGCGATGTGCTCACTAGGTGTAGACTCAGTGAAATTGTGGCTGAGGACATCTGCCAGGACATTTTCAGTAACTTTCACATGTTGAAATTGTAAAACAGAAATGGGAAGTGCCCACCTGGCAATACAGCCAGTCTTAAATGGCCTAGCTAACACCCAACTCAACGCCTGATTGTCGGTTTCTAGCTGAAAAACCCGATGGTCAAAGTAGAAGAGGTACTTCTCCAGTTTGAACAAAAGAGGCAACGCCTCGGACTCGTAGACGTAATATTTGAGTTGGGGACCAGTCAACCGATGAGACGCGTAGGCGTATGGCTACCTCTGACCCTCGAACCCCTGGAGGAATATAGCTGAAATACCGGCATTAGATGCGTCAGTTTGGACAGTAAACTTTTTATTAAAGTCCGGTACTCCGAGAATGGAAGGGTTGGCTATAGCTGTCTCAATGTGCTCAAATGCGGCCTCCTGGGCGGGTCCCCATTGCATTGAAAACGCACTCCTTTCAGATGCAATTCATTTAAGGGGGCCGGCAACTGAGCAAAATTAGGGACAAAACGAATAAAATAGTTTGCCATGCCTATGAACCCACAAATTCCACGTTTATCAGAGGGCGGAGGCAGAGCTCGTAATGCTTTAGTTCGCTCCTGGTCGAAGTCCCCAAAAGTATTAGCCAACAAACGAGTAAGAACGGCTGCACTGGCAGCCAAACCAATGGGAACCCTTTTAAACTCAAACAGATTCCAATCTGTAGAAAATGAAGTAGCATGTTTACATTACTCAGCTAATTGAATCTGATAATAGGCTTGGTTCAAATCAAGAGCAGTAAACCAATTAGCACCAGCAAATCACGTAAAGGAATTATGATCAGGTACATGAACAAACTCCAAGAGAAGCTTAGCAATCAGGTGTCGGTAGTCAACAAGAGGCCTGAAATCTCGCCCCTGATCTTTAGGGACAAGGAATGTGGGTGAAGCATAGGCAGATGTCGAAGGCCTAATAACCCCTTGCTCAAGAATTATGGATATTTTAGATCTCAGTATCTTCATCTTAGGGGGTGGGGGGCGATATTGGGACTGCCTAACAGGAATATCGTCAGATAGACGGATATAATAATTAAGAACATTAGTAACCTCCAGCCTATCACGAAGAAGCTCCGGGAACCTCTGCAGAAAATTATGTAACAGGCCTGACGTGGCGAGAGACGGGCAAGATCGAACTCATAAGGCACAGCCTCAACTGGCAGGATGCCGTCATCTCGATGCACAGAACGTTTAGCATATTCACAAAAACCAAACCGCTCCGGGGGAGCAAACTTAATGAAGAAGGTGTGTCCAGAATAATCCTAGACTAACCCAGCTGGATCGATGAAATCACACCCCAAAATTAAATCGACCGGCAACTTCTTGACCAAGACTAATGCTAAAGGCCAGGAAAAATCGCCAACCGATACACTACCTCGGACGCAACCATGCAGAGGCAACACCTGGCCATTGGCCACCCGACATCTCTGAACCGGAGAAGGGACCGACCGAAGTTTCGTAAGATGTCCAAATTCAAAATGTTCAAATGTGTGTGAAATCTTATGGGACTTAACTGCTAAGGTCATCAGTCCTTAAGCTTACGCACTACTTTACCTAAATTATCGTAAGTACAAACAACCCATACCCGAGGGAGGACTCGAACCTCCACCGGGATCAGCCGCGCAGTGCATGACTGCAGCGCCTCAGACCGCTCGGCTAATTCCGCGCGGCCCCAAATTCAAGAAACCATTGGAAGCCTAATAGTGAAAGGGAGCTAGCTACCAGAATCCAAAAGCGCGCAAATAGGTTCCCCACCTACTCGAGAACAAATATAAGGCAAGCGCCGTGATGAGGGAGCGACAACACGGGTACAACAAGGTATAAAGGCTCGATCCCGAGGTCGCTGGCCAGCCTTGCGACTCTTATTGGCTCTAGGCGCGCAAGGTTGAACGCAAGAGTGTACGAAATGAGCCGTGCTACGGTATCTGAAGCACCGCCGGGGTTCCCTGTCAACAACCGTAGCCGATTTAGTCAATTCGGAATCTCCCTTGACAATGCCCGTGGCCTGACCCTCAACTTCACGACAGACGTTGTCCGCAAACGGCAGCGCAGATATCGCTATAACAGTGGCACGGAGCTCTTCCCAGATTGAAGGACAAAGAGCGACTTGTCCGCCTCCCGTATTCCCCTAAGAGCAATAGACACCAATTCTCGTTCTGGCAAATCCATCAACAAGGCCAAGCAGGCCGTCTGAACTCTGTCGATATACTGATGTAATTGCTCTTTATCCTGCTGCGCCTTCCAGATGTAACGAAACTCAAGCTATTTCCGAACTCCGGTGGTCGATCTCTGCCTAATGGCGAGCTCCCTCAATTACTGTAAGGAGAACCCTTCCGTCATGGCTCGGGACAGGAGGTACCGCAACACACCTCTAGCTAACGGATACACATTGACAAAACTACTTGGCGCGGCACACGAAAGGCAGCAGCATATTCTTCAGCCCTCCTGCCATCAAATTCCAGACGTCTAAGCTTAAACTACAACGCATTGACCAAAGACCCCCAACTCGAAGGTTAATTTCTTATCATGATCTTCCATACCCAACAAGGCCAAATCCGCTGATTGTTTAAATGCGATAACTGTGCCCTCACCCTATCCAATTGACTGTTACTAGGTCGAGTGTCTACCAAAACACCACTGATATCCTCAAGACCCTAACCACCTCAAACAAATACTCCGAGGCTGCTTCTGTCTCACCCACCACCACAGGTGTAACGTTAACCGGTTGGAGAACGGTAACACGCAAGCGGGCCACTAAGTCCGGTACATTACCCTCAATAGGCTGACGCCTCATCGCCAACTCATAAATTTGGTGGTCCTTCCTCAACAGGCCCATCCCCGAACACAGCCTGACCGCCATTTAATACGTCACCTGAAACAATGAACAACCGAAACAATATTGTGCAACACTGACAGAAATACAATTCCAAGTAACAGTAACTGACATGGGAGTGTCACAAACGTAACCATGCTCTGATATCAGTTGAAATCTGGTTTCACAGGACAGAGCGGATCAAGTTGTGGAAAGGGGCCAAGGTCAGTTACTGTTAGTTATACCAGAACAGACACAAATTTATTCCTCAAATCAATGCACAGTTTACTCCTTAAAACAACAAGGTTCATTTCACGACTGAGGGCCCAAGTAACTTTGAAGTTCGAATGATTGCTTCTAAAACACCAGGAATTAAAGTAAAGCCTGAAGGCCTTACTCAAGCAAAATTACATTATCTTCTCGGCTAAAGGCCGAAATAATATTTCAGATCAGCTAAGGAATTCTTTAAAAGCCAAGCATTTACAAATTCCGGCTAAAGGTCAATTTAAGGAAAATTCGAGTAAATTCTTCGGCTGAAGGCCCAATAATAAACATTCTTTACATAATAAAAGAGACGGTTTAAAGATATGCTTTTACAGTTTACACAGCACAACATCTTAATACAACTTGAAGTACAACAGAAAAACATCTTAAAGGATCTTGAAGTATCTTATCGGATCCAGGCCCAAACAATTGCTCAAGAAATAAAGACAACCTTAAGACAAGCATTTACATAACACGGCCGAAGACCGTTTCAAGAATTCAAGATAATCAGAGGGAAACCTTACAGACATTGATTTACGTATTAAAGTCACAGATTCTGAAACGAACTCGGCTGAAAGCCTAAATATAGATTAACAAGTATTTTTAATGAAACACGGCTGAAGGCCTAATCTTGAAGCTGTTATGAACTTCGGTTGAAGACCACATACTAAACATAAGACACACAACATTAAGACACCGCTGAAGACCTGGCACAGTACCTGCGACCAAATAAAATGATAATCACAAACAACAAACAGGGGTGCTCAGAAATGTTCCAAGGGTCTGCCTGGGGAGGAAACTCTAACCCAGTTTAGGTGAGACAGACAGCCAAGCGTAACACTAAACACTCGGCTTGCAGCACGACCTACGGACAGCTGATGAACCAACGAATCGACTAATCAATTCCGTTCCACCCGGCCAACTGCACGACAACCAAAGTACCACCAAAGACGGGGTTCACAGCAAGATTATGTTTAATAATTGGCGTATAAACACAGTCAAGGCACAATAAACACTTGAAGGGAAGCTGTCGAACTACACGCCGTGCCAGAGAGCATCAACACAGTGAGGAATACACACTGCCAAAAAACTATGCTAACGACCAGGGCAAGTAGCTGGAAGAGACTTCCTCGCTGCTCCGCCACAACCGACCAACTCCACATACACCATGACACGGAAATGTGTCACACCAAAGAAGCTACAGCAGTACTAGTATCGATAAACGCCGCTGCTACCACTGACGGAGGCAAGTGAAGAATTCGCTCAGATAGTAACTGAGGGAGGAATAAGACGCCACTCGCTGGTGACAAAATGCATAAATCGAAAAACGCATCAACGCGAGCCGACCACGGCTCAGCTATCACCGGTTCATGTGCATGTCTAGGAGAATAAAATTGGACACAAGGTTTCCAGGAGCTACGAAAGGTTGTCCACTTGACACTTGCTATTTCATTGTACACCATTTGCGAGGCTAATTTACTTCCTGGAGATTCAGCTTCGACAAAAAATGACATTTCATTTTTGTTCCTTTCAATTAGTCTTTGGCAAATGGAATCGCCGTAAAAACGAAACAGAGGGGCACGCCGGAATGTGAAGTTGTTTTTCCATTTCTGGCTTCCTAACTTTACAGTCATCATTTGGTCAACTGAATTCTCCATAGTACCACGACTCGCTGAAAAGCAATGCCTCAAAATTTTTATGTGAAAGTTGTTAAAGCTTTTTAAATAAAACAAACGTTAAATTTCCTCGTATTTATTATTTATGTGTACACAGTACTTTGTGTCAATCTGATTTTCAGCTGTTTCCATAACCTTAAGAACACCTTCGAGGACTTCACTTTGACAGTGATGAAGCGGTGTAAGAAGAGATGAGGTTGCGGCTTCGTCAACAGTCAAACACTCCACAGTGACGGTGTTAAGAAACTGGTCTTTCACTGAGACGAGGATGTCGGTCGCCAGGGTGGCTAGCTTGAGACATAAGTATGCAGACATGAAGAATAAAGAAGTATAATGTTGATAATGTTTGCTTCATTTAAAATGCGTTAATAGTTATCACATGAAACATTCGGAGTCATAACTTTTCAGCGTACTCTCGTAAGTTACCGAATTTCCCAGAAGATTAAGGGCCCGAGGATCACGTAAATAGATAAGTTACATGGGAAAGAAGTCAACAAGAAGCTCGTTAGAGACAGAGCAGAAACACAGATTGTTTCAAGGATGGGGTAAGCAAATCGGTGGCGCCTTTTCAAAGGAAACATTACGCCATTTGCTTGGAGCGATTTTGGGCAAATTCAGAAAAGTAGATGGATAACTTACATCCGCCTAATTACACTTCAGCTCCATCAGATAAAATTTTCTGTGGTAAATTCCTACTTGTTTTGATCAACGAGGCTTTGTGGTCTCGCCCTTCAGGCGAAAATAAATCGCTGCACTTTCGGCGTTTTTTTTTATTTTTAGGTACTTGCCAAAGCAGAGGTGACAGGTCTTTTTGAATGGCTACCAAGTAACTTTGGCTGTGGGCATGCTGCATTTCCACTACAGCGCCTGTCCGTAGCCCCATCACTGTGGACCTCCCCAAGCATGCCGTGCTGTCTGCGCGTCTAACGGCCATGGTATTATGGACGGTCTTTACCTGCCACGCTGGGCAGTTCCTTCAATTACAGACGCCGCGTAGTGCACCAGTGCTTTGCATTTCACCAACATCAGTACTTCATTTTAATTATTTGACTTATGGTTCAAATGGCTCTAAGCACTATGTTACTTCACATCTGAGGTCATCAGTCCCCTAGACTTAGAACTATGTAAACCTAACTAACCTAAAGACATCACACACATCCATGCCCGAGGCAGCATTCGAACCTGCGACCGTTGCGGTCTCGCGGTTCCTGACTGTAGCACCTAGAAACGCTCGGACACCCCAACCGGCTGCTATATCCACATCAATGTTCTGCTAACATCTGTGAAGTGCACGGCGGAAGGTACGTCCTACTGTACTAACTACTGTGGCTATTCCTCCTTCCATTCACGTGAGGATCGTGGGAAGAATTATTGCTTAAATGTCGCTATGTGTACTGTAACTAGCCTGCTCTTCGAGAACCAATCAGAGCGAAAACAAGGAGTTGTAACATGTTTCTGGATTCATCGTGTACAGCTAGATCTAGAAATTTTCTAAGTACTTTCGCGGTATAGTTTGCCTGTGTCATCAGGTGTCTGCCAATCTAGTTCTGTCAGCATCTTCACGACACACTTTTTTGGATCAGGCAAACCCGTGACCATCCGTGCTGCCATTCTTTGTTTCCATTCCGTTGCCCAATATTCTAGCATGGCTCGAACACGTGTTTCGTTTACGGTATACTTTGTCTACTATATTTCCTCAGTATTCAATAATTAATTGCCGTCTACCACCCAATTTACCTACGGCGGAGATTATGATGGTTCCTTTTTGTTCGATCCCTAAGAATTGTTAGGCCCAGGTATTTGGATGAATTGACAGATACCACAGTTCTATTGTAGTCACTGAATACTAAATTCTTTTCGTTTTGTGGAGTGCACACTTTTATTTTCCTGACATTTAAAGCAAGGCTGCAATCTTTACACCACTTTGATATCTTGTCAAGTTATGACTGAATATTTGTACATCTTCTTTCAGATAGTACATCGTTATAGACAACTACATCGTCTGCGAAAACTCTGAGGTTACTGTTAATATCTTCTACAATACCACTAACATACAACGTGGACAATAAGGTCCCCAACACCCATCCCTGAGGCACTCCCAAAGTTACTTCGGTCAACGACTCTCAATCCAGTATTTCACGTTGCATCATCTCAACCAAAAAATCCTCAGTCCAATAACAAATATAGCTTCATAACCAATACGATGGTACTTTTGATAATAAGTGATAATGTCACAGTACGTAAGTGCTTTTTGGGAATCGAGGAATACTGCATCTAGTATGTCATATGAGAAAAATGCGAGGTGCTTTTCACATGAGCTACATTTTCGGAATCTATGATGGCTGGTATGGAGGAGGTCGTCTTGTTCAAGATACCTTATTACGTTTTTCAGAATATGTTTCAGATCCTATGAGAAACGGGTTTCAAGGATATAGATCGGTAGGTCTGAGAACCACTTTGCTACCCTATTTGTAGTCAGGTATGATCCGTGCTCTCTTCCTAGGATACCCTTTTGTCTTTGCGGGATCTGCAATAAATTATAATAAAAGACCAGCTAACTCAGCCATAAACTCAGTACAGATATTGACATTGAATCCATAAGGCCCTGGATCCTTGTTCAGTTTTAACGATTTCAGCTATACCTGAATGCTACTGATACTAATATCTATTTCACTTATTTTCCTAGTGTACGAAAATAAAATTGTGAAAAATCTCCAGAGTTTTCCTTTGTAAAATAACATCTGAAGCCGGAGTTCTGCATTTCTTCTTTTACTTTGCTACCCCGAAAAGGATGTAGATGAAGATGAAATGGGAGATACGATACTACGTGAAGAGTTTGAACAGAGCACCGAAAGACCTGAGTCGAAACAAGGCCCCGGTAGTAGACAACATTCCATTGGAACTACTGACGGCCTTGGGAGAGCCAGTCCTGACAAAACTCTACCATCCGGTGAGCAAGATGTATGAGACAGGCGAAATACCCTCAGATTCCAAGAAGAATGTAATAATTCCAATCCCAAAGAAAGCAGGTGTTGACAAATGTGAAAATTACCGAACTATCAGTTTAGTAAGTCATAGCTGCAAAATACTAACGCGAATTCTTTACAGACGAATGAAAAACTGGTAGAAGCCGATCTCAGGGAAGATCGGTTTGGATTCCGTAGAACTATTGGAACACGTGAGGCAATACTGACCCTAGGACTTATCTTAGAAAATAGATTAAGTAAAGGCAAACCTACATTTCTAGCATTTGTCGACTTAGAGAAAGCTTTTGACAATGTTGACTGGAATACTCTCTTTCAAATTCTAAAGGTGGCAGGGGTAAAATACAGGGAGCGAAAAGCTATTTACAATTTGTACAGAAACCAGATGGCAGTTATAAGAGTCGAGGGGCATGAAAGAGATGCAGCGGTTGGGAAGACAGGGTTGTAGCCCCTCCCCGATGTTATTCAATCTATATATTGAGCAAGCAGTAAAGGAAACAAAAGAAAAATTCGGAGTAGGTATTAAAGTCCATGGAGAAGAATTAAAAACATTGAGGTTCGCCGATGACATAGCAATTCTGTCAGAGACAGCTAAGGACTTGGAAGAGCAGTTGAACGGAATGACAGTGTCCTGAAAGAAGGATATAAAATGAACATCAACAAAAGCAAAACGAGGATAATGGAATGTAGTCGTATTAAGTCGGGTGATGCTGAGGGAATTAGATAAGGAAAAGAGACACTTAAAGTAGTTAAGGAGTTTTGCTATTTGGGGAGCAAAATAACTGATGATGGTCGAAGTAGAGAGGATAGAAAATGTAGATTGGCTATGGCAAGGAAAGCGTTTCTGAAGAAGAGAAATTTGTTAAAATCGAGTAGAGATTTAAGTGTCAGGAAGTCGTTTCTGAAAGTATTTGTATGGAGTGTACCCATGTATGGAAGTGAAACATGGACGATAAATAGTTTGGACAAGAAGAGAATAGAAGCTTTCAAAATGTGGTGCTACAGAAAAATGCTGAAGATTAGATGGGTAGACCACATAACTAATGAGGAGGTATTGAATAGAATTGGGGAGAAGATGAGTTTGTGGTACAACTTGACAAGAAGAAGGGACCGGTTGGTAGGACATGTTCTGAAACATCAAGAGATCACAAATTTAGCATTGGAGGGCAGCGTGGAGGGTAAAAGTCGTAGATGGAGACCAAGAGATGAATACACTAAGCAGATTCAGAAGGATGTAGGTTGCAGTAAGTACTGGGAGATGAAGAAGCTTGCACAAGATAGAGTATCATGGAGAGCTGCATCAAACCAGTCTCAGGACTGAAGACAACAACAACAACAACAACAACAACAACCCCAATTACAGTTTCTGTCCCTTCTGTGGGTGATTCGAAACTAACTTTTATGTCAATAACTACCTTTAAGTAGGACCAGAACTTTTTTCGGTTTTGTAAAAGATTTTTCGACATTATTACGACAGCCAATGAAAGCTTCACTCATTTCTCTTTTCATAGCCACACCGTTTCATTCAACATGTCTCTATCAGTAGCCCTCTGCTTTGTTTTATACATCTATCCATTTCGTAGTCAACTATTCCTTTAAAGTCGTGCCGTAGTTCGTCTGCAAGCTCTCGTTCTGAGTTAATAGTTTCAAGTTCCTCATTGAGAGATCGCACCACTTCTGCTTTATCTGTACCGAACATAAATGACGGCGCAAAAGGAACAAATGAATTTCAAACTGAGACGATAAGGTTTATGTTGCATTGACACCAATACAATCTGTAAGTTAACCAGTTTAAGAATTACAAATATTTATCAAAGAAAACATCGTAAAGACGGCATCCACCTAAGTCCACATACATTGAAAGTATTTTTTTTTTTAATTCTGCATAGCTTTTGTAAAAATGTCCTCTGCAACACTAGCAACTTAGTCACGTATTGCAACCTTCAGATCGTTGAATGAACGGGATTTGTGGCAGTAAGCTTTGCATTTCAAATGATCACTTAGGAAGAAGTCACAAACCGACAGATCTGAAGAGCGTGCAGACCAGCGGCGATAGCTGAAACGTGAGGTCAAGTGTTAAGGAAACATTTCTGGCACAGCTCCCATGGATGCATCACTGTGGCTCCAAATTGCTGCAACCACATTTCTGCCATTCTGTTCCCCAAAGCCTAAATATGTCGTAACAACAAACTGCTTAAGATTGCAGCATATCGTTTAGAAATTACTGTTACACTAACGCCACCCCCTTCAAAATATTGAGTCCCAGCGATCCCCTCTTTGTGAGTTCCACACCACGCGGTGACTTAAGCAGTGTAGAGTGGTTAATGAAGCAATTTATTTCGGCTGTCTGCTGACCAGTAGCGACAGTTTTGTTTGTTTACAAAACCGTCCAACTGAAAGCGAGCTTCATCGCTCATTATTAACAAAACATCGCGTATAACTAGAAGACCAAGCATCTCTCGCAAAACGGTCTCCGTTCGTCAAAACCACTCTTGATAAGCTTCTTTACGATCATAATGTTATAAACATGGAATTGTAACTCACAGTCCAGGACGTGCTGTAGCGATCGACGAGAAGTGTTTAGATACGGATCACGCCACCTAGTGGATCACTGAGGCCTTTGAAAAGTGGATCAACAAGGGCTTCAAATAGGGAAGCAACGGGGAATTTTAAAAGCTGTTAATCGGTGGTTATAGATTCATTACGTTTGAAATAATGTTCAGCAGTGGAAACACGATTCTGAACGGGTCAATGCGCCATTGTTACTGAAACTGGACACCTTAACCAACAAATTAGTAGCGCTCCTTCTTGATTCACCGCTCCCCTCTACTACTGCTACGCAACTCAAGTCCATGTGTTCATTTTGGCCGGCCGGGTGGCAGCGCGGTTCTAAGCACTATAGTCTGGAACTGCGGAACCGCTACGGTTGCAGGTTCGAATCCTGCCTCGGGCATGGATGTGTGTGATGTCCTTAGGTTAGTTTGGTTTAAGTAGTTCTAAGTTCTAGGGGACTGATAACCTCAGAAGTTAAGTCTCATAGTGCTCAGAGCCATTTGAACCATTTTTGTTCGTTTTGCGCCACCCTGTATACGAAGATAGGTATTTCTACTTATTTCTGCTGTCCTTTGTACTTTAATCACTGCCGTCACAACTACGTCATGACCATTGATTCATCCTCAAAGAGGCCAGGTCTACTCGTTGCCATTATACAATGCATTTAATGTATCTAATACATCTTCAACGTTAGTGGGTTCCCAAACCATCTTTGCTAGGTAATTTTCAGAGAAGGTATTTAGCAATATTACACAGTATTTCTTAACACGTACACCACTACTTAAACGTTAATTGTCCCATTTCATTGTTGAATGATTAAAGTTTCTTCCGATTATTATTGAGAGGGAATTTGCAAAGCTGATCGGTCCTTTCCGCCATTGTTAATGAAACTGGACAGTCTAACTGACAAAATGATAGTGAAGTTTTGTACAAGTGAAGGCCTACACAAGAGGTGGCCAAGTACTGTCACACAGGCCTTTTGCATTAGAGCGACACAATAATCAATTGTTGGAAGACGTGTATGACATTTTAGCTCGTTTAATTCACATTAATGGAAGAGTGAGGACTCCAGAGATTTAGATCAATCCAGTCAATAGTTACTGAGAAATTGCAATCTTGAAGAGCCTGGAAAAGAAGCTACAAACTTAAAATTACCTTTACAGGTGTAATTAAATGTGAAACTATTGTCCTGAAAGTAGTACAAGACATTAACTATCCCATTAGTGCAATATAAATCATAGAAATTTCGGCTTATCTTTGGAACTGTGATACTCTGAAGTACAGTGCTCTTCAAACATGAGGGGCTAGATTATTAACAGATAGTTTATAAAATTCTTGTATCTGCATTTATGAGGTAGATATTCAAGTTTGTACCACCTACACTGGACAGCCGCATTCGAAAAGGACAAAAATCGGATTCAGAGAAAGTTCTGAAACTTTTTAGGTACGGTAAAGATCGTTTCTAGTCTCTAACCGTGTGATAGTGACTGCTGCTCTCTATTCCGACAGCTCCACAAACTTTGTTCTGATAGTTCATGGGTAGCAGAGCAGTATTAAAGGAATCCTGGGTCGCCAAGAGCTAATCGCGATAATTACAGCAGTGTGATGCAGCTGGTGTTTCACGTCATCCGCCCATTTTGTGAATTTGTGATCGTGTGTCTCGGGTGACTCCGTCAGTGAAATGCTGAAACGCAAACAAAGATCTTGGATGGTTTTCGTAAGGAACTTTTTGTATGAATTCTAAATGAGACTTGAAGTGACGTACTCCAGATCTCGATCCTTTGAAACTTCCTGGCAAATTAAAACTGTGTGCCAGACTGAGACTCGAACTCGGGACCTTCGCCTTTCGCGGGCTCTAGCAACTGAGCGACACAAGCACGACTCACGCCCCGTCCTCACAACTTTAATTCCACCAGTACTTCGTCTCCTACCTTCCAAACCTTACAAAAGCTCTCCTGCCTGGAGAAGACGGGGCGTGAGTCGTGCCTGGGTAGCCCAGATGATAGAGCACTTGCCCGCGAAAGGCAAAGATCTCGAGTTCGAGTCTCGGTCCGGCACACAGTTTTAATCTGCCAGGGAGTTTCATATCAGCGAACACTCCGCTGTAGAGTGAAAATTTCATTCTATTTCGATATTTTGCCTGATACTGTCGTGTGTCGCCTGCTTGATATATCATGCGACATGTGGAATACTACAAATACTTTGCACTTTTGGGCGAACCAAAATTACACTTATCCGACTGGCCTACAGAGGAGATTCTTAGTGATGATCTGTACATCCAAACTTCCGAAACGCAAATGTACTAGGTAAAGGGAGAAAGAAATGCTGAAAAACCATGTGTTCAGCATGGATGTTGTATTTATAAATATGCCACCGGAAAAGAATTATTACACCCTTTTGGAGGGTTCCATTTGACTCAAGATTTATTTTTGGACCACCGCATAAGGAGTACATGTACATTAAATGATTACATTCACAGATCAGTATCACAAGCCGTTCACAGATACCAACATTGGTACATCATCTAGCGTCTGCGAGCGGCAATGCAGGTGCTAATTCTGGCATTCGGTCGATAGTACAGATGGTGAATATTGTCCCACATTCAGGCCTGCTCTATCTGTTCACGTAGTTCTGTAAGAGTTGTTGGGTGACGAGTCGCACGATTCCCTTCTGTCCTAGCGTATTCCACACGAGCTCGATTCCCGACATGTTTGAAGATCATGCTGGCCAGAGAAGTTTCTACACGTCTTGCAGAGCACATTGAGTTTTACGCGGAATGTGTGTTCGGGCATTACCCTTTTGGATCTACGCATCAGCTTCCTGTTATCAGATCGGCAAGAAACAGTTCTAACAACATTCAGCGCGTACCGACCACTGATTAGCATCCCCTCCAGAAACACCGAAAATGAACGAGAGTTGTAGCTTGTTGCACCCCAGACCATGAGGCCTGGGTGGGGCCAGTGTGCCTTAGACGAACGCACCCTACGAGACACTGCCCACCAGGTCTATGTTGCAAGCGCAAATGACCATCACTTGCGTGCAAGGCAGAATTCATTGCTGAAAACCTCGGGCGCCGTCTTCCAAAAAAATGTGTGTGAATTCTTATGGGACTTAACTGCTAAGGTCATCAGTCCCTAAGCTTACTCACTACTTAACCTAAATTATCCTAAGGACAAACACAGACATCCATGCCCGAGGGAGGACTCGAACCTCCGCCGGGACCAGCCGCACAGTGCATGACTGCAGCGCCGTCTTCCAGGCGATCGTCGGACGGCACCAGTCGAGTCATGCACGTCGATTCTGTGTCGTGAGTGTCGTGAGTGTAAGACAGGCTATAGGTGTGCGTGCCCGTAGTCGGATGGTAATAACCAGCTCGCAAGAGACCGTGTTGATAAATCTGGTCTTACATGCCCTCTTATTTGCGCTGTGGTTGCTGTTCATCTGCCACTGCTGTCATTACACTACAACGATCTAGGCGGGCGTCTGTGCTGCGTGGACGTACAGAACATCGTCTACGGTTGTGATAATATTAACGTGACCACTGCTACCTGCATAGTTGCAAAACTAAAGCAGCACGTCGAACTACTGTGGAAATTCTCCGAAAGCACCATCGCACCAATAGGAAGGCCGCAATGTGACCCTTTCAGAGTCGCTCAATTGGCTGTAGGAAGCACGAGTGCATCTCCACGGCGTGGTTGCCTGTTTGCTTCAGTCATTTGCACCACACCGAGGCTACTGGATGTGAGTATTCACTACTGAAGGACAGATACAGAATCTCTGACATACGCTATCTGTTGGTGGACGACGTTGAAACTAGTATTTGTACATTTAATACCCCCCAGGCCGTCATCAGATCTACATCTACATCTACATCCTTACTCCGAAAGCCACCTGATGGTGTGTGGCTGAGGGTACTTTGAGTACCTCTATCAGATCTCCCTTCTATTCCAGTCTCGTATTGTTCGTGGAAAGAAAGATTGTCGGTGTGCCCCTGTGTGGGCTCTATTCACTCTGATTTTATCCTCATGGTCTCTTCGCAAGATGTACTTAGGAGGGAGCAATAAACTGCTTGACTCCTCGGTGAAGGTATGTTCTCGAAACTTCAACAAAAGCCCGTACCGAGCTACTGAGCGTCTCTCCTGCAGAGTCTTCCACTGGAGTTTATCTATAACTTCCGTAACGCTTTCGCGGTTACTAAATGATCCTGTAACGAAGGGCGCTGCTCTTCGTTGGATCTTCTCTGTCTCTTATATCAGCCCTATCTGGTACGGATCAGAATCAACGTCGTCTTTGCGGGTGGCTTTTTTTTTTTCTCCACAACTTTCAAATACAGAAACGTCCAGGTTGTGCAGTTCTGTATTAAGCGTTATGGGTTTTCAAATTTCGCCTGTACACTGAAACTGTAGAATATGCGTACAAGAAAGACACCGATATAAAATATGTACTCTATGTGATCAAAAGTATCCGGACACCTGGCTGAAAATGATTTACACGCTCGTGGCGCCATCCATCGGTAATTCTGGAATTCACTATGGTGCTGGCCCATTCTTAGCGTTGATGACAGCTTCCACTCTCGCAGGCATATGCTGGTAGGTTTCGTGGGGAGTGACAGCCCATTCGTCACGGAGTGTTGAACTCAGGAGAGGTATCGATGACGGTTGGTGAAGCCTGGCACAAAGTCGGCGTTCCATAGCATCCCAAAGGTGTTCTGTAGGATTCAGGTCAGGCCTCTGTGCAGGCCAGTCCATTACAGGAATGTAACCATTCCGCCACGGGACGTGCATTATGAACAATTGCTCAATTGTGTTGAAAGATGCAATCGCCATCCCCGAATTGCTCTTCAACAGTGGAAAGCAAGAGGGTGCTTAAAACATCAATGTAGGCCTGTGATGTGATAGTGCTACGCAAAACAACATGGGGTGCAAGCCTCCTCCTTGAAAAACATGACAACTCCATAACACCACCGTCCCGGGATTTTAATGTTGGCACTACACACGCTGGCAGTTGACGTTCACCGGGCATTGGCCATACCCACAACCTGCCATCGGATCCATACACTCTGTACTGTGATGCGTCACTCCACACAACTTTTTTCCACTGTTCAAATGTCCAATGCTTACGCTCCTTACACCAAGCGACGCATCGTTAGGCATTTACCAGCGTGATGTGTGGCTTATAAGCAGCAGCTCTACAATGGAATTCAAGTTTTCTCACCACACGCCTAACTGTCACAGTACTTGCAGTGGATCCTGATGCAGATTGGAACTCTTGTGTGATGGCCAGGATAGATGTCGGCCTATTACACATTACGACCCTCATCAACTGTCGGCAGTCTCACGTCAGTCAACAGACGAGGTCGGCCGTACGTTTTTGTGCTGTACGTGTCCCTTCACGTTTCCACTTCACTATCACATGGGTAACAGGGGACCTAGGGATATTTAGGACTGTGGAAATGTCGAGTGCAGACGTATGACACAAGTGACCTCGAATCATCTCACCACGTTCGAAGTCCGTGAGTTTCACCGAGCTCCTCATTCTGCTCTCCCACGATGTCTAATGACTACTGAGGTCGCTGATATGGAGTAACTGGCAGTAGGTGGCAGCGCAGTGCACCTGATATGAAAAATGTATGTTTTTGGGGGTGTCCGGATGTGTGTGATGTCCTTAGGTTTAAGTAGATCCAAGCTCTAGGGGACTGCCGACCTCAGAAGTTAAGTCCCGTAGTGCTCAGAGCCATTTGGATGTGGCACTGGTACGTCTAGCACTTTCTGTACACGTAATAGGTTTAGATCTGGGAAGCGAGAGGAAAACGTACGTAATCCTCTACCAGCACCACATTTCAAGGAGCGGAAGCACTTCAAAATATATACAATATAGATACACTGAAGCGCCAAAGAAACTGATATAGACATGAATTTTCAAATACAGTGATGTGTAAACAGGCAGAATACGGCGCTGCGGTCGGCAAAGGTCTGGCGCAGTTGTTAAATCAGTCACTGCTGCTACAATGGCAGGTTATCAAGATTTAATTGAATTTGAACGTGCTGTGATAGTCAGCGCACGAGCGATACGACACATCTTCGAAGTAGCTACCATTTCAAAACAGTACCGTGAATATCAAAAATTCGGTAAAACATCAAATCTCTGGCATTGCTGCGACCGGATAAAGGTCCTGCAAGAACGGGACAAACGATGGCTGAAGAGAATCGCCCAACGTGACAGAAGTGCAACCCTTTAGCAAATTTCAATGCTGGGCTAGCAATAAGTGTCAGCATACGAACCATTCAACGAAATATAATCGCTATGTGCTTTCGAAACTCGTGTACCCTTGAAAACTGCACGACACAATGTTTACGCCTCACCCGGCCCCGTCAACACCAGTGGACTGTTGATGACTGGAAACATGTCGCCTGGTCTGATGAGTATAGTTTGAAATATCATCGAACAGATGGACGTGTACGGGTATGGAGACAATCTCATGAATCCATGGATCCTGCATGTCAGCAGGGGACTGTTCAAGCTGTTGGAGGCTCTGTAATGATGTGGGCTGTGAACAGTTGCAGTGATACGCGACCCCTGATACGTCTAGATACGAGTCGGACAGATAATACGGACGTAAGCACCCTGTCTGACCACCTGCATCCATTCATGTCTATTGTGCATTGCGAAGGAGTTGGGCAATTCCAGCAGGACGATGCGACACCCCACACGTCCAGAATTGCTACAGAGTGGCTCCAGGAACACTATTTTGAAGTTAAGCACTTCCACTGGCCACCAAACTCTCGAGACATGTTGAGCATATCTGAGATGATTGCAACTTGTTGTTCAGAAGAGATCTCCACTCCGTCGTACTCTTACAGATTTATGGACAGCCCTGCACTATTCATGCTATCATATCCCTCCAGCACTACTTCAGACATTAGTCGAGTACATGCCACGTTGTGTTGCGGAACTTCTGCGTACCCACGTGGGTCCTGCACGAAATTAGGAAGGCGTACCAATTGTGGTCGCTGTTCATTGTATAATAGTACTTTAAGTATTGACAATGGACTATAAGGGTTTTAAGATAGTTCTCATTTATTGTTTCGTCCCAACAGCACATTTTCTAAGCTGCAGAATCATCTTCAGATCTAAACCAAAGTGAAACCAAAGGTGTACCATCAAATATTTTATAATACGAAGAAAAGGAAATATCTCTCAATAAATGTAGAATTTACCTCTGTTGTTGCGTCCGCGGTTCGTCTTGCCTACTGAGAACCACATAACAGAGCACTGTGTTTTACAACTGCCATAAATGTTTTAAATAGGTATATGTAGGAGGTAGGGAAGAGCCGGGAAGAAGAAAAAAGACGTGTGAGGCTGACTGGAAGAGGTGAAAGAAAGCAGGGAAAGTCCTGGGGTGGGATATCATGAGTTTAACAAGAGGGGTAGCGCTAAAATAATAGATCGTATAATTATGTAAAACTTGTTGTTAAAATACCAGTAGTGTAGAGCAATGGGTATATGAAATGCAAACGGAATAAAATAGCAAAATTTTATAATGGAGCGAGAAGCAGGCAAATAAGTCAATTACGTAGAAGACCTGTTTTTAAGAATACTATAATGGATAAGCAAAACTGTAAAGGGAAAAAAATAGATTATAAAATAGGAAATAAAGTACCGAAGAATCTTAAGATATTCAAAGTGCAAAATTAGAAATTAGGAACAGTGATAGAACAAGAAATGAGAATCACCTTAAATATCAGTACCGCGGCTGAAATTCTCAAGACAAAATATATGTCGGAAATATGGATATTTCCGTGTAGCTTATAAAGGCCTTAAGCAGTCATAATCAGAAAAGTATCAACTGAGCGCGATTTAACAGCATTGCTTAAAACAGCTTTAGAATTTCTGCAAAGGCGATAGAGTTTGAGTTAGAAGCGGGATGTTGATCCTCAGAGTTAAGCAAATTAATTGCATGGCAATATATTGTGCGTCAGTTTTAGATAACAGACTGATATCCCTTTTGTAGACATTTCATCCGAAACTGTTGTATTACAACATATTTCTCGAAGGTGGCACTCCACATCTCATATCCTCGCAATGTTTAAAACAGATATTAGTAAGTAATGCTAATCTGGAGCATTCCCTGAATAAGACACAAATAACCGAACCACTGAGAATCTGGTAAAATTCTAGCCCTCAGTCGTATGTAACACTATAGTAGCGTTGAGTTTAATGTAATTTTTATTATTTATAAAACACATATGCGAAAGCCTTTTTTATAAAATACTGTCTGCTAAACAAGCAATAAGGTACTGGCATTTTTAACAGATCAGAGCAGTCAGCAGGCAAGATTACGTCCCTTAGGACGTTCATGTGTGTACCTGCTATGGTAACACAATGATGGAATAAAAACCGAAACACCAAGAAGGAGTTGTGCAACAAACGGAGGTTGGTAGGCTTTTTTCTGCATCTGAAAGATGATGTTTGTTCAAAGTTCGCGCCAATCGCATAAAAGTGTCGCAATCAGCAGTTCTATGAGGATGTAAATCAGGCTGGCTTTAAATACGTGTTTTAATGGTCGTGAGCATTAATTACATTTGAGATTAGATGCCGTGAACTAATGTTTGTCAAGAATGACTTTAAGGCGACAAGTAGCCATTCTCAGCAGCACATTGACTTCGATCGAGTTCATGTAATAGGGCTATGAGAAGCTGCATTCATTACACATTCTAATCGTTCTGGTTTTCCCTTCTCTATGTGTCATGCTGTGTGATCCTTGTTTCTCTTTCTTCTTAGCCACTTCCAAATCTCCTCCTTTTGTGATTATTATCCACATTATTTTCCATCTCACTGTCGACCTTCACTATATGGCCAGCCAAGTTTTCGATTTGTGTGGCTATGTCTCCTCCCGCTCTGCTCTTTACATTAGACCAGAATATTTTGGCTGCGTCCCACTTTCTTTTCGAGGGAGGTTTCTGTGTCCTACCAAGTTTACACTTAATTTTTTAGACCGTTTCATCACAGTGATAGGGATTAATAGCTCTTTTCCTGTGCAGTGTTTCATCTTCTTCGACTGTCAACGTGATATTTATTACGTTTTTATGTTTTGGTGTAGTACTCGAATCAGTTTACTCAATGATTCAGAATCCATATTCCATTCATCGAATTTTCGCTACAAGAACATTTCGTGCGTTGCAGAGTCTTTATCTCGTTGACTGCATAGTTTCTTTCTTTCCGTGCATGGAATGCTCACTGAAGCTCACCTGCAATTTTAAGTCGTTTTTCTCAGATTCTTAGTTTCTCCTCAGAGCATATCGGTCTGTTCTCCTTACAGTACTTTTAAATGTGTCCATAGTCGTGGCGCAGTTAAAAGCTCTTATAGGGGGTTGCGCAGATAAAAGAAGCCTGCTTCCACTTCGAATGCGAATGCACTATTTCACCTATGAAACAGAATAAACAGCTGCAATAATGGACAATGTAAACAATAATCGATTACTAGCATTTTCTGTCAGCATTTCAGTTCATTTCATCAGTGAAGTTGGAAATTTCTCTTTGCAGTCTAAGAAATGACTTTCTAGATGGAAGAAGGAACTGATATTGTGGAAGTATCTGTGAAAACAGGTTCAACGATCAAGGAAAATCACGATGTTTTCGGGGTCAAGTACCCGGAAAGAGGACTACCAACTAACAGAGCACTACAAAGTCCGTATAAAAATTAGCGCAACTACGGATCTGTGGAGAATGTGATGCACCTGTTTTCTGTACTGTAGCAGAACCGTGTCTGCGGAATCCCAAAACGCGTCTCTTCCGACAATGCGTTACTATTTTTGCCCAATCGTCTTAGCGTGGGGCGACATGTGTAACTTTCTAAAGTCCCTACGAACAATTTGAAAGGAACCTAAACTCTACCTGAGTTATGAATGGACTTTTACAGCTTCTTGCATGACTCCCTCTTCTTTTCCTTGTGTTTTTGCCCCACATCGGCGCAGGATAGGTATGTCCATTGACGGGTTGCATATGATTAATTTGACGGGTCGCCGGATTCGCTTCCAGTTGCCGACCTGTTACCCCTGGGGTGGAATTTGTGTGCCCCAAATGTCTGTTTGCAGCGGCATTCGTGTGGAAGTGGACGAAAGTTTTCTATTATCGAGTCGTGTAACTAAGGTGGGCTGCCAACTCGTCCAGCCGCGTGGTCTAGTTAAGCTGCTTCTCGAGGGAAGCATCCTGTGGATGGTTTCTAAGGCGGTTTCCCATCTGCCTCGGCGGATGTGGGCTGGTTCCTCTGATTCCGGCTCAGTTACACAATGTCGGCGATTGATGCTCGAACACTGTCTCCACGTACGTGTACACCATAATTACTCTACCACGCAAACATTTGGGTTACATTCGTCTGGCAGGAGACGTTCCCAAACCGCACAATAGCTCTGGGTACGGCGTGGGGCGGCGGTTTGGTTTGTGGACTGCTGTGGCCTGTTGTGGGGTTGTGAACCACCGAGGGCTACGGCGGGACGAAGCCTCTGCATCGTTTTTAGGTCCCCGCTTCAATACAAAATACGCGATATACAAGGTGGGGCTTCGGTACCAGCCAGCTATTCATCTACTGGGATGTGGGAAACCACCTGAAAACCACGTCCAAGCAGGCCGACACACCGATCATCAGCTCTCCTTGCTGCTGCAGTGGCGATGCGGATTTTGCTGCAGCATTTTCGATGGGAAGTGCTCTATCACCCAGCATATAAACCTGACTTGGTTTCCTCTGATTTTCTTGCCTGCTCACATGGACCGCTGGATATTAAGACTATACTCAGGCACAGACAACATGCTGCAGATTAGCGTAGAGAGTTGGCTGAAAGAACAAGCGGCTCTGTTCTACGATGAGGGATAGGAAAGTTGGTACATGTGACGCCAAAAGTCCTATTCGGAGTGGCCTCTTTGTAGAGAAGTAGCTGGAACTTGTAGCTAACAGTTACAAATAAAACGTTTTTTTATTTTCGCTGTGGTTTCCATTTCGCGGCCGATATGAGCCCCACTTTCCGATCAGCCCTCGTACATAACGTCACGAACACAATGGTTTGGATCTTAGGATTCAGGATCTCTGATGTAGGGTCACGTGACAAGACGGCCTGCGAACTTGAGGAAGCTTGAGAATCAGTCCGTGGGTCACCAAAGTTTTTCCATGTCTCTAGTAACCTCAAAAATGTGGGCGCCAATACATGACACACAACAGTGTATGTCGTCACCGAATATGGAGCAAAACTGTGGACTGCATCATATTTACGTTGGCAATGCCAAAGCGTGTTGTGGTTGCTCCTCTGTCGCCAATTACACACGGCGCGTTCCGCCAGAGCGACTGGTCCCGCGGCGGTGCGCCGCAGTCACGTGGCCACCACGTCACAGCCACTGTGCGCTGCGCGTGGCGCAGGCCGACCGCAGCGACCGCGGAGCCACGATTTGATTTGCCTCTGGATTTCCGTGTCACGCGCGGCCAGTGCTGCTTCCCTGATTTTTGACGCACGCTGTCGGACTAATCAAGAAAGATGACAGCTGCCCCGTATAACGTACGGCCGTCGCAGTCTGTCCGCTGCTGCGGACGTTCCGACCGGACTTTATTGTTCCACGCGCCTACTCCTGTTGAAACATTATTCTTCGACACAGGAAGCGTTCCTTCCCGCCTTACCTTACATAGTAATAGGAAATTCCTGCAACAGCATTTTTTGAAGCTCTGGTTTAGTATTCTAATTCTCACTCCGTAATTCCAGAAGGTTCAAAATTATGAACCGAAATATTACCAGTGAATTTTCTGATCAGTATACAGCTAGGCTGGCTGATTCACTTGTCGCAACTTATTTTATTCAATTATTTGAACAACATTAGAAGAATACCATGCACTGCAGTGGCGGAAGTCATGGGATAGCGATATACACATACACAGATGGCGGTATTATTGCATACAAATGGTTGAAATGGCTCTGAGCACTGTGGGACTTAACATCTGTGGTCATCAGTCCCCTAGAACTTAGAACTACTTAAACCTAACTAACCTAAGGATATCACACATATCAATACCCGAGGCAGGATTCGAACCCGCGACCGTAGCGGTCACGCGGTTCCAGACTGAAGCTCCTAGAACCGCACGGCCAAACCGGCCGGCTATTATTGCATACACATTGCATGAAAGGACAGTACATTAGCGAAGCTGTCATTTTTACTCAGGTGATTCATGTGAAGAGACGTTCGACATGAGTATGGCCGCACGACGAGAGTAATAGACTTAGAACAAGAAATGGTAACTGGGGCTACATGTATGAGACATTCCATTTCGGATATCGTTAGAGAATTCAGTACACCGAGATACACAGATTCAAGAGAGAGCCGAGAATACCAAATTTCAGGCAATATCTCTCACCTCGGACAGTGCAGTGGTCGACTACCCTCACTTAACACCTAATAACAGCATCACTTGCTTAGAGTTGCCAGTGCTAACAGAGAAGCAGCACTGCGAAAAATAACTGCAGGTATCAGTGTGGGACGTACAACTAACGTATCCGATAACACAGAGCGCCGAAATTTGGCGTTAATGACCTATGGCAGCAGACGACCGACGCGAGTACCTTTTCTAAAAGCACGACATGGTTCAAATGGCTCTGAGCACTATGGGACTTAACTTCTGATGTCAACAGTCCCTCAGAACTTAGCAGTACTTAAAACTAACTAACCTAAAGACATCACACTCATCCATGCCCAAGGCAGGATTCGAACCTGCGACCGTAGCGGTCGTGAGGTTCCAGACTGTAACGCCTAGAAACGCTCGGTCACCCAGGCCGGCTAACAGCACGATATCATCTGCCGCTCCTCTCCTGGGATCGTGACCATATCGGTTGGACCCAGGACAGGAAAACAACCATCTTCCCGGATGAATCCCGATTTCAGGTTGAAGGTAGGTTTCTAATATTGTGTTGACCTCACGAAGCCATGACCCAAGTTGTCAATAAGGCGCTGTGCAAGCTAGTGATAGCTCCTTAATGATGTTGGCTGTATTTCCAAGGAGTCAATTGGGTCCTCCAGCCCAAAAAAATGGTTCAAATGGCTCTGTGCACTATGGGACTTAACATCTATGGTCATCAGTCCCCTAGAATTTACAACTACTTAAACCTAACTAACCTAAGGACATCACACAACACCCAGTCATCACGAGGTATAGAAAATCCCTGACCCCGCCGGGAATCGAACCCGGGAACCCAGGCCTCCAGTCCAACTGAACCGATCATTGACTGGAAATGGCTGTGTTCGGCTACTTCGAGTTGATTTGTAGCCTTCCCAAAAAGATAATGAAATTTTTTGGATCAGAATGCGCCATTTAACCAGGCCAAAACTGTTCTCAATTGGTTTGAAGAACATTATGGATAATTGGAGCGAATGATTTGGCCATCCAGATTGCTGACATTAATTACATCGAACATTTGTGGGACATAATCGAGATGACAGATCGTGCACAAAATCTTGCGCCTGCAACACTTTTATTATGAACAGCTATAGAGATAGCCTGGCTCAATATTTGTGGATGGGACTTCCACCAACTTGTTGAGTGCATGTCACGTCGAGCTGCTGCAGTACGTCGGGCAAAAAGTAGGGTCGACACGACAGTAGGAGGTATCTTACGGCTTTTGTCACCTCTATTTGTAAGGTGAATGTTCAACAGGAACTAAGCTCTTATTCTCTGCTATTCAACGGCAGAATCTGTTCGTCCTGTTTGGCTCAGTTCGACAGAAGAAATAATACGCACCCAACACGCAAAATAAATCTGCCTGCAAAAACATTAAAGCTAACGTTGAAGAAAAGACCCTGCGTAGCAACTTAGAAATGCACAGCAGTTGAGACAACTGTAGCGTAATAGTTAAAATTGATACCCACGAGAATCCTATTACCTCACAGCACATGAACATCTCCTTTATTCTATCGGTTGACGAGTATTCATTTCGCTGGTTTGAGTTAAACATAACTTTCTCGTTAACATTCAAAAATAAAAATGCACCATATATGATACTGCACCAAAATAGTGCATGCCAGTCTCACTGATAAAACACCTTATGATTATACAAAATATAAATTATAAATCATTGTCTTTAATCCTGCCAGAAATAATTAATATTCCTATGTTACTGAATAGGCACTCGATTGCTCAAATTCTAATTAGATTAAATGTCTATTGATTTTACTGAACGAAGTCTCTGCATAAAAGTGATCTCGTATAAAACCACAGAACTGCAAACTGTCAAAATAATAGTTTGGTTAATGGAGTTCATTAATTTTAATATAGACTTTGAACGAATCTCGGAACATAATTTGGAATTAGGCACATCATATTACAATCAGAGAAATGAATCATTTGGACTGTCATTCAGTTCCACTGTCTCCTTAAACCGTTATTCTTCTGCAGTCATCTCAACGATCCGAATAATTTCTTCTGTGGCGTCGACTGGCTAAAGACGACAACCCTCAAACGGAATCTTCCACTCCCCTAATTCTGCCTCAAGTCACAGGCGCACGCTAACTTTTCCTTCCGTTGCCATAATATCTGATTCTTTGTATTTGGCGAAATGCCAAGGTAGCGAAAGTTTAGAAAACTTCGCGATATAATTTCTGATATGTACTTACGGATGTTGTAGCTACTGTCTGATCATGATATTCAAGAGCGGAGGGGTTCTGGAACAGGCCGTTGTCGCGTCCTGCAGAGAGAGCTGGAAACAGGACAATTACCTGCGACTGTGGAGTGATGTGGAGAGCTAAAGGACCAATAAGGAGCTCCTAAATATCCCAAAAAGGAACACAATAGTCAACTATTGATAGAGTTTCGTCAATTAAGGAACTCCGCAGGTTACAGGAAAGGTATGGAAATAAAAGTATTACAGGAAGACCATCTGAGACTTTAGTGAATTACTACTAGAACTTACTCCTGTTCCATCACACAGTGGGGTCTCTTCCACAATCTTCGGTACCCAATAATCGTGACAAGACGACCGACGGACTTCAAACGACTCCGGTTCCGAATGACTCTGACTTACCCCTTAAGTGCTACAACGCCCAGTATAAATACTCTCAATTGACTTGCGCCTCGTGCATCACCTCATAGAACACACACCCTTATTTTTCTTCGAGAACATTCCACTGCATTTTCGGATGACAAGTATGTGGTCGTGTGATCTCAGGACTTCCGCTCTTGTTCGTCGCGGCGCACATGTCTGTGAACTCTTGCCTTCCAGAGAGCAGTATGCCGTTGTCGAAAGACTCACTTGTCCGTATCCGCTTCCTTGTACACCTCCCTCCCCGGGGGCGCCAGCAGATACACATTCCCGTCTCGGTGTCCTCTACTTGCTTAATGGATTGGCTATTCCTTCATAAAATTACTTTTAATCGTTTTCGCCTGCTTTGGTTTTCTATTCACAATGCTGTCCATTGTCTAATGCTGTACATATGTCTTCGTTTTTTTAAATGTCTTTTAACAGTAGTTTGGAAAAAATTCTGCTCCTCTCATTACAGTAGAGTACACTCTGCAGTTGAGTCCCATAGTGCTCAGAGCCATTTGAACCATTTGAACCATGCCCGACGCAGGATCGAACCTGCGACTGCAGTGGTCGAGCGGTTCCAGACTGTCGTGCCTAGAACCGCTCGGCCACACCACCCGGCACCAAGTTATTCAAAGATTAAATGTGAGGGTGTATTAGCCACGCACTGTGGGATGAAGGCATTTTAATTTGCCCCTTCAGGCCTCAATTACTACTGATTAAAAAAAATGGCAGCAAAATAGCACAAAAGGTACTAATATAGGCCATGGCCCCACCAGTAAGGTAGCCCAATCACTCTAGTCTGCAGGCGACATATCGTGGCGCACCGTATATAACAGACTACTGGCTGCAGAAATCCACTGGCGGCAGAAATCCAAGAAATCATATATATATATATATATATATATATATATATATATATATATATATATATATAACAGGCTAAGATTGTCCATAAGCAAGCGGTAACATAATAGATAAAATTCAGATACGGACATACATAACAAGACAACAGATTTATTCGATTTTGGTGGGTACCTAAGAAAATCCAGGGCGTGAGCGGACACAAGCCTTAAGCGAGCGCAGCCATGCGGCAGCTGGTCATGCAGCCAACCAGCAGGCAGTCACGACACGAGTACACAGTCGCAGCGTAATAGCCCAAGAGCGTAAGTAAGTATACCGGGCAAGCTAGTATAGGAGAGGAAAGACCTCAGAGTCACTTGCAACCCAATGCCGGAATAAAAAAAAAATTAATAAATTTTAGATTAAAACACTCGAATTCACTCTTTCCATTCATAAAACAACGCTTTCAGGCAAACCAGCCAGACCTCTGGTAAGAATTCGTCATTCATGACGACTCCCTAATTTGTTAAACAGTCTTTAGTTGCAAGTCATACCCTTATTCATGCTGCCTACCTGACCCTTTTGTAACTGCCAGAAAGTTTAATTCATTCATAGGATAGCTACGCAACGGCGAGGACATTCATCAGCGGCTGTTAATTCAACGAATTAACACAGATACCACAGGCACTGACCACCATAGTTTAGCACATAGAGTTCAGTTCCAATTAGGAAGAAGATAGTGAGCTGCAGCACGTGATCACATTAGAGACAAAATATGGCAAGTTTAGAAACAGAATGGGTGAGGGTGATATGTACATGTGTATAATTAATCTCTTCCCTCAGAAGTATTTCTTTTCTTCATACCTCCTCTGTGTCACCACAGATAACGTATCACTGACCTGATTTGCACTGTAGTACACGCAAGGTGACTATTTTCTTCCTTCGCCCAGAGTGGAATGCCTAAGGTCTAATGTAAGTTCACCAACCGGCAGTCTTCTATAGTTGTCAAATGGTTCAAATGGCTCTGAGCGCTATGGGACTTAACATCTGAGGTCATCAGTTCGATAGAACTTAGAACTACTTAAATCGAACTGACCTAAGGACAGCACACACATCCATGTCCTAGACATGATTCGAACCTGCGACTGTAGCGGTCGCGCTGTTCCAGACTGAAGCTTCTAGAACCGCTCGACAACGGCGCCCGGCTAGTTGTCGTCCACAGTGCAGAAAACAGCACGTAGGCCGTGCCGTAATCTTGAGGCCATAAGAAATGATTACTTTCCAATCAGTTTGTTTCTATAGGATGCCACTAGCTTTTTATTACCAGAACACGAGAAACTGCACAATTACATTCCATTTTAGTGTTACAAAAGATTTCTATTCTTCAACAAATTAATGAACTGCATATTTCCGTTATTAACATCGAAATGTTCTCAAATGCATGTCTGTCTTCGGACACCGCCGAACCTCCTCTGATCTTACACATTAGACATTGCTAACTAAGTTTTAACTGATACCACGGCGGACAAAGTGTCCGTCCTCAGAGACTGCCGAACGAGCTCTCTTCATAAATTAGAGATTGCAATTTAAGTCTTAACTGATACCGAGCCGGATAACGTGTCCGTCCTCAAAGGTTGCCGAACGAGCTCTGACCTTACAGCCGAACCACTTTGCCCGCCATCTAAGTTAGGTTCGATCCGAAGATCACCGTAGTTCTTCGTCCGCCTTTTCGTTTTGCAGTTTTTTTTATTCTACTGGTTATTAATACTTACGAAATAATGGAATGATAGCACGCTATTGAGAGATGCTTTAATTTGATATTAAAGTAAATACGCTGTTTAATTTTTCAAATATTAATAATAATTTTCGATATAAGAAGCGATGTGATTGGGATTACACAAGGCATTGCACTCACCAGTACTGCATCTAGCTACATTTGGTCGACAACATAATGTTCTTCTAACACCTCCATCCGATGATGAGCCGCCTGTAGCTCTAAAACATGTTTGAGCTGTGGAGACTGGCGCTAGTTATTTTCCACTTGCATCGATGATATCGACACTCGTCTGGTCTTCTATCTCTCACTGTTCCGCCTTTGATTTTTCTGGCTTGGCGTGTGGCCGAGCTCTTTCTCCGGTCGGCGTTCAACAAGGCAACATGTTTTGAAGGCAGGTCCTCGTCTCTATCCGCTGTGCCTGGGGCTCGCCGTCCTCGCCGTCCTTGCCATTTTGCCGCGCCGGGTGTACGGTGCTAATTAGTCGACGAGTTTGCGTGCAAAACGGTGGCGGGTCCGTCATCTCAGGCTGGACATCTCGTCGCGTAACTGGATGCATTAAGTTACGTATGATTCATGTGTTGCTGTTAACCTTTGAAGATTTGTGAAACTTATGGTGGCATGTTGTATCTCCCGAAGATCAGTTAAGGATGTTTCTGAATAATAGAGTGTTACAATGAACTCACGAAGTCTAAGGCTTCCAAGTGTTGTTTCCGCGGAGCGGAGTCTAATTGTTTCGACAAATGCTAAATGGAATGGAGTTTTACTGTTTGTTATGAAGTTTCCTTGCAGTGTTAATTTGATCTAGTATGTTAATTAGTGTGCTCTTCACCCAGTTTTGGTTTAAGTCTTTTTTTTAATATAAAGGGCAGAGCTTTGTAAAGTCAGTGTAATTTTATTTTTTCTTTTATTCGGTAAATGTCTGAGTTTGGTTTTCAGTTATGTTACAGATAGTCACGTAGTTAGTGAGCCTTGCATGGTCTTGAAAAGGTTGAATCACGACTTCAATTTGTCTGCCGCGTGAATTATTTGCTGTTGCAGAAATGGTCTGGTACGTAGGGCAGATGGGGTTTGTCGAATTGGCGTGCAGTCTGAGATCGTGTGTGTGTTCGGGCGGGGGGTGGGGGGGGGTTCTGACCTTGTTCCGAGTACCATTGCGTATAAGCCGCACTCCCATCGTTTAGTTAAATATATGGCCTGTCCGCCGGGACGGACGAGATCTTTTATAGGTAACTCAAGGTGAATCATTAGTGTTGTGTAAATTTTGGTTACGTAAGCAATGAACCGGCCAGTGTGCTTTTTGTGTTGACTGTCTGTGATCCTTTTGCTATCAGATCTAATTTTTATCTTTAAAATACTGTTTCTTATATTAGTTCATGATCTAATCACATAGTTTTTTTAAGTTTGGTGAGGGACAAACGTCCGAAATTCAAAACTTCACCCTTGGTAATTACATTTGTATTTTTTTTAAGGGAAAGACGGTAAAAGTCAGTTGTATATTTTCTTAATAGGCCAAAGGTCCGAATTAAATTCTTATATTGTTATCCTGATTCTGTAATTCTTTGATAATAAAATTCGTTCTTCAGTCAAAATTAAATTTATGTCTGAACCACAAGTTTGTCCATCAGCAAAGATCCCTAGCTTCCTATCACCTTTGAGTAGCTGTGATCAAATTGCAATTATGGTTTGTCTAGCGCGTAACTTGAGCCGTCACACAGCTCAATGTTCAAGGTTGAATAACTCGTAAAAAAGTGACTGGTAGCATTTTTATTACGAGATAAATCGCCAACACTGTACGTTACTGACTGTATTGTGAAAAATGGAAGTCTGCCTCGTAAGGAAATTCGTGTTCTATATTAATTTTACAATGGTACGTACTTTTACCAGTTGCCCTATTTCCCGCCGTCATTTGGGTTCTACAATGACATGGTCGACAGTGGCCAAAGATGCGACAATACCTTAGGTTGGTGGCCTCCCAGTGTTTTTCTTCTCAATTTCTATTGACGACAGCTTAAAGAGAGGAGTCTTAATCTTATCAACTTTTGGTTTAATTAGTCTTTTCAGCTATTTTGTCTTCGCATTGTCTTGGAAGAACAACATACAAGCGCATGCGAAGGGAGTGGATGCTTTGAACATATTACCATAACGACTTTGTCACGAGAGATGTCCTGGCCAGTACAGTGGCATTCCACTTTGCGATAAAAAAAATAAAAAATAAAAATTAAAAAAAACTAGTCCGAACTATCGCAAGTTTCGAATTATTGAAGTTCGAAAAAGTAAGGGTTTGCTATATTAAAACTTACATTTAGCCACTGAACTGTAGATTTACACTACAAGAATATCAGTTCCACATGCTGGAGTGAACAAGGCAACGATTTGAGATTGCGCTACGGAGGAAAGTGTTGCTACATGAAACGAGATGATACGAGAAGCGACTAAGATAGAGCTTTAGAGAAGTTGTATCCCGCTGCTTTCGGCAGCAGGAACTCCGTCGCAACTGTTCTTTAGTAGATGTATCTCATTCGCCGGCACTCAGTGACACGCCATAACATCCCACCAAACCTGCCAATAGGCCATTCAAGCACTTGTTTTGTCTCGTTTCGACAATGGCTCTCATTTAAAGCTACCTCCAGAATTGCCAGCTATTGTCAGGCAGCATTGTGCTCTCACATTCTTAGACGAATCAAAGATACTAAACCATTACAAAGCCATTAGGCGATACAGGTTTTATGAAAAGGCTGCAAGTAACGTATTGCGGCGACAAGAGTTAGATCGCAGTCATTTATTTCAACATAAAATTTAATGATATACCGTAAGTAAACTGATACTTAATTATTTCCCAAGTGTGACGGATTCTGAAAATGGTAATTCACTTATAATCAACCACTTTAAATCCAGAGTGATTCTGCTTGACTTCTCCTTGCGTTACGGATTTCGTATGCATGCTTGCGCTCTCTCTCTCTCTCTCTCTCTCTCTCTCTCTCTCTCTCTCACGCACACACACACACACACACGCACGCGCACACATCAACGCTGCCCCTGTATGTTTTCTGTCATTTGTCCACCATACCTTAAGTCGTCGCCTCGTGTATTTCTTATCACTTGAGACACAGCATAAACACTTCGTAGATCCAAGAACTTATTCGCAATACCACCGGTTCTACCACCTCCAGTTCTTTTTCTCTGGAACACAATTACCTCTGCACAACTGCAGTCTCTGTCTCTCTGTCTCTCTCTCTCTCTCTCTCTCTCTCTCTCCATCCTAGAGTTTGTCTCGTCATAGGGATTCAGGTTGTCTAATGATTCAGCAAATTTATCATTTTTATTTAACCTTTTGGTCGATCCCTCCACAGTTCTCAGTTAACACTAGCGAAGTCGGATGCGTCATTTGTCCGTAAACCTTGAAAATTTTGTTCTGTACGTTATCATATTCGTGTTTTATCTGTCTGTGAAGACGCAAATTAACGATTTCAGATACTGTTCGTGACGAAACTCTAAAATCTGGCAGCTTCCTTTGTTTCCGTAATTACTCTTGAAAGCTACTCACATGATAACTCTCTACTCTAAACTCACATTACAAATTTTTTCAATCCCTAGCTGCAGAAAGATTTTTACGAACTGTTTTATCATTCTTTTTCCAATCAGTACTGTTTCAAAAAGAGGAAACATTCCAAAATGAAGATAAAAATCTACAAAATTCGATTAATAACTATAAAGTTCTCAGTATCAGTAGTATGTGTCTTGTGGTCTTGTGGTTCTCTGATCGCCAATATTTGCTACTTCATTTAGCTTTATGCCACTTAATCCAAATGTCGTTGCTTTACTTGTAATAGCGAGATTCAGAGTACCAAAACACAAATCTCGTTCAATCAAAGTGAAACGAGAACTTAGAAACCTGGAACAAAAGCCACATAGGCCTAAGAATTTCGTCCCTTCACTTGTGAAGAAATCTCAACAACACTTAAACATGAGAAGTCAGGATAAAGTCTAGTATTTGACAGTATCCACCCTGAGTGGAAACACTGGCCAATACATATCAATATGAATGGTTCGCTTCTTCACAGACGTTGCGCAAACCCGCAATACACCACAAGAATTTACATACTCGAAGGTAATGGCTATATGACCCAGCTATCCGTGACGTAAAAGAAAACAGAACGGATAATCAGTAATATAACCCAGTCGAACCAGCAGGCTTCGGTACAAAATGAATCTGCACTGATTAAGTTCTGCCACTCACTGTCTACATCGAGGCTGAATTTCAAAGACAATTTAAACCACAGCTACATTTATGGACTTTTCAGCGGCAAATGATTCATTGAGGATAGTTCCTTGCAAAAAGCAATCGCTCGCCTAGTTTACAATACGCTAAATGACTGGTTGTTAAATTTGGTCATGGGATCCAAAATCAGCTCCCCAAGAAAATTAAAAAAAAAAAAACGTTGTCTGTCACAGAGATTATTCCTTGCTCCACTTCTCTAGAGCTTGTTCATTGCAGACGACAGAAACAACAGCAAGGAAGTTGGCTTACGTCGATGACTTGGTACTTGCAACAAGTTGTACTTCAACAGAAGTCTGATACGAAAACAAGTTCCCAAATGAAACAAAAAACACATAAAAATTTAGTAATTTACTCAAAAAGTACAGAACTAAAACTTAATCAATATATGTTACAAAAGTAAGTGAACAACGTGCGGGCCGCTAAAACTAAGAAACGATTCGTAGTAAGATCAAGAGAACTACGTGGTGTGGTAGCCCTCTGCCCCCCACCCATGAAGAAGCTTCCCGCTTTTACGAGCTTTTGAGGATATAAGAACTGGGAATCTCCCCCTCTTGAAATAGCTAGATCATTTCCGAACATATGAGATTATTCGAGATAATTCCAGTACGTTCTAGATCATTCGAGAGCATTTCAGAATGTTTCGAAGAAAAAAAAATAAAGCTACTTGTGAGCAGTCAAAGAGACGCAGTGACTGAATACAAATCGCAAATAAAATGTGAAAAGCGTGTTAAGTGTATTTAATGTATTTGTTAGTAAAAAGTTGTTTTGCTATACATTTTAGACAACGCCCAAATGTAAAAGAGGAGATCTTGCCAGTTCTGCAGAAAAACGGCCAAAAAAAATGATAAACGAAAAATCGAAACAGATGAAAAGCGTGAAGAACGTTTAAGTTCCCAACAAAGGAGAAAGAGATGAGCACCGTGAGAAGCAGAGAAACGGAAGAAGAACGAAATGAACTGATTGAAGAATCAAGAATTGCGACGCAATCTTATAATAAAAGACTGCAAACACAAGCCAGCCCGGAAAATATCAGCCGGCCGCTGTGGCTGAGGGGTTCTAAGTTCTTCAGTCCGGAACCGCGCTGCTGCTTCTGTCGCAGGTTCGAATCCTGCCTCGGGCATGGCTGTGTGTGATGTCTTTAGGTTAGTTAGGTTTAAGTAGTTATAAATCTAGGGGACTGATGACCTAAGATCGTATAGTGCTTAGAGCCATTTGAATCATTTTTTGAAAATATCACCATACGAGAAGCGCGGATGAGGAGAAGTAAACGTACAACCCTATAAATGAAGCATTCCACTACGACCCGAAGAAAGAATATAACAAACCCCGACGTGATCGAAAAAAATGGAAAAAATCTGCCAATTTTGCAACACCAAAACAATTCAGTAGTGAAACAGCTGGATTCTGTTGCATGAATGGAAAAATTCGATTACCACCACTGGAATCAACTCCGCAGGAATGTTTATATTTCATGACAGGGGAATCTGTAGAATGAAGACGCTTTCTTCAAAATATAAAAGCACAAAACACCTTGTTCCAGAATGCAATCTTTCGGTGTCACTTATATTAATAGTAACAGATATGAAATCGATTATGGTTTTGCCATCCAAGGACAAATCAATCTCAACACGGGATCATTAATGCCACCTCCTAACAAAGAACGTAAATTTCTCCTAGTTTATTTCATCGGAAATGAAGAAACAGAAACTGATCAAAGATACACAAATATGAGTGATTTTAGACGAAAAGTAGTCCAGGATGTAAAATAAGAAAACAGAAACTGATCAATGAAGCTATAATATCAGTGGACTGAGATGAAAAGTAGTCCAAGTTGTACGGAGGATATTCCAGAAATACTATCAACTGATGTTCAGGACACCAGAAGACCGACTGTTTTCTTAAGACTATAAAGTTATAATTCGAGCCGACAAGACTACCTGGAGAACACGAATGTCGATTTGATGCACCTCAGACAGAGTTGCCATCTTCATTCTTGACAGTGAAAACACAAGTTGTGGCATACCTCTACAATGAAGAAGAGAAGGATACAATGCACTACAGAGACACACTATTTTTATGATTCTCTACAACTTGCATTAACATTTTCCACATTTTAATGTGGAACAGATCAAACATGAAACAGACGTAGAAAGAAACAAGCAAGTCACTTCCAAGGATTTCTATTCTTACCGCTTAATGATCAGGGATAAAGAGACGTACAATCACATTCTTAACACTCATCGTTAATTCGAACAATTCCTGGTAGATACGCATGAAAAAAAAATGAGAAGCGGAACGGATGCTTTCCATAAAACTGCATCAGAAGGGAGCACGCACGTATACATTCGCTTTCGAGACGCAATCATAAATGACGGAAACACTGCCGACATTGGAATAATGGTAATCTCATCCTCGTCGTAAATAGGAAGTCTGATAAACATGCACGAATACACACAAGACAACGTGACCTACTTAAGAAAATATGGACGACCTGACGTCTTCATAACACTCACATGCAACTTGCCGTGTCCAGAAATCAAAGAACAACTAAGATTCGGACAAACCCTTATGCATCGACACGACCTAATAGCTCCAGTTTTCCGACCAAAACAAAGGAGATTTATTGAAGTCACCACGACATCTTTCAAACCGTTAGATGTAGGCTGTTCACAATCGAATTGTCTCACTCAAACAATCTCATATGGCTACACGACAGAATTCATCCCAAGGATGTCGACAAAATCATACGAGCTGAATTTTCCGATCCACAAGACGATCCGAAACTATACGACATAGTAGTGAAACCATGATCCACGGACCATGATCGTCATTAGACCTAATTCGCCATGTATGAATGATGGAAAATGTACAAAACAATGCCCAAAACAGTGCTTAGAAGACACACAAACCCCAGTTGATGCCTACCCCACATACAGAAGACGATTACCCAAAAACACACAGCAAATACCCGAATATGACGCAGCGACGAATTGGAAGCAGATAATCAATAGGTGGTATCACACAACACACCTTCCAAAATGTTCCATGCACACAGTAGATTTTCGGTTTTCTCGTACACGAACGCGAACCATCTGTGCCACATCTAGCAGTACTTTTGGAGAACGGACAGAGTTCACTTCACAGAAGACTTCGACAGAAAAATTGCAAATGAACCACCTAAAAACACAATATTTACAGCTTTTTACCAACTGTGCCAAACGAATCCATTCACTGAAACATTACTATATGTCGACATCCCTAACTACTATACGTGGAACACAACAAGAAAGATCTTTCAACTACGAAAACAAAAAATTCCAGTACAAGGTTATCCACGAATCATGAAAACTGTAGCACTGGGCCGAGTACACACCGTGCATCGGAGCAACGGCGAATATTTCTACCTGTGGGTGATGCTGCACGAAATACAGGACCAACAAGTTTCACAGATCCCAAGACTGTTGACGGTTACGTATGCTAGACATAGAGAGAAGCATGCCAACGCTTACGATTACTGAAAGACTACTAAAACTGGGCATTAACACTACAAGAAGCATCACTCACAGCCTAAGCTGAACATATGAGAAACTTGTTCGGCTTAGTTCTAACAACATGTAACCCATCAAATCCGAAACAGCTATTGGACTCCTTCAAAGAGAGCATGAGTGGTGATATACCGTACCAAATTCGACAATTTCATTCTGAACTGATCATGGAATTCAACGACGACATCTTCAAAGAAACAGTCATTTGTCTAGAAGATAGATGTGCAGCAACAAACAATCAAATCTTAGTAGAACTTGGGATACAAGCAGCACGGAAACATGCTATCAGTGCACTAAATTTCGAAATTACAAAGGAGAAAAGGTACAACACGACGAGCTACTTAAATACATTGTTCACAACAATACAACCTCAGTGACAATCAAAATGTAGTTTACAACGTTATCATGGACCGGTTAGACAACGACAGTGGCAGAATTACACTACTGGCCATTAAAATTGATACACCACGAAGATGACGTGCTACAGACGCGAAATTTAACCGACAAGAAGAAGATGCTGTGATATGCCAACGATTAGCTTTTCCTAACATTCACACAAGGATGTCAACGGTGGCGATACCTAGAGCGTGCTGACATGAGGAAAGTCTCCAACCGATTTCTCATACACAAACAGCAGTTGATCGGCGTTGCCTGGTGAAACGTTGTTGTGAAGCTTCGTGTAAGGAGGAGTAATGCGTACCATCACGTTTCCGACTTTGATAAAGGTCGGATTGTAGCCTATCGCGATTGGGGTTTGTCGTATCGCAATATTGCTGCTCACGTTAGTCGAGATCCAATGACTGTTAGCAGAATATGGAATCGGTGGGTTCAGGAGGGTAATACGAAACGCCGTGCTGGATCCCAACGGCCTCGTATCACTAGCAGTCAAGATGACAGTCATCTTATCCGCATGGCTGTAACGGATCGTACAGCCACGTCTCGATCCCTGAGTCAACAGATGGGGACGTTTGCAAGACAACAACCATCTGCACGAACAGTTCGACGACGTTTTCAGCAGCATGGACTATCAGCTCGGAGACCATGGCTGCCGTTACCCTTGACGCTGCATCGCAGACAGTAGCGCCTGCGATGGTGTACTCGAAGACGAACCTGGGTGCATGAATGGGAAATGTCACTTTTTCGGATGCATCCAGGTTCTGTTTATAGCATCATGATGGTCGCATCCTTGTTTGGCCACATCGCGGTGAACGCACATTGAAGCGTGTGTTCGTCGTCGCCATACTGGCGTATCACCCGGCGTGATAGTGTGGGGTGCCATTGGTTACACGTGTCGGTCACCTATTATTCGCATTGACGGCACTTTGAACAGTGGACGTTACATTTCAGATTGTTACGACCCGTGGCTCTACCCTTCATTCGGTCCCAGCGAAACCCATTCGTTTCAGCAGGATAATGCACGATCGCATGTTGCCGGTCCTGTACGGGCCCTTCTGGATACAGAAAATTTTCGACTGCTCTCCTGGCCAGCACATTGTCCAGATCTCTCACCAATTGAAAACATCTGGTCAATGGTGGCTGAGCAACTGCCTCGTCGCAATACTCCAGTCTCTACTCTTGATGAACTGTGGTATCGTGTTGAAGCTGCATGGGCAGCTGTACCTGTACACGCCATCCAAGCTCTGTTTGACTCAATGCCCACGCGTATCAAGGCCGTTATTACGCCCAGAGGTGGTTGTTCTGGGTACTGACTTCTCAGGGTCTACGCACCCAAATTGCGTGAAAATGTAATCACATGTCAGTTCTGGTATAATCTATTTGTCCAATGAATACCCGTTTATCATCGGCATTTCTTCTTGGTGTAGCAATTTTAATGTCCAGTAGAGTATTTACTTGGACGCACCATGCGGCGCAGGGATAACCGTTCTAATAGATCTACTGCTGGCGGAAATGCATGCTAAACAACGCATCACACATGCACTGACATCATCAGGCACTGCAGCCACCGAGTACAGATGGAAAATACCTATATCTGCTCCAGTTTGGCTTGTATGGTTCCTCTGATATTGACGCTGTAGGCACCCTGATCTGTAAGCACCCAAATTCTCATTTCTTACAATCGAACTGATCGGTAAACATGTTCGCCCTGCAAGTAGACAATGCCAGTTCAAAAATCAAAGCTGCTCCTGCTGAAGGCCTGTATGGAAACATTTGTGTGAAGACGAGTAGGCTGCTTACGTATTTTATTTTTATCTGCGAAAGAAGTTTACTATTCTTTCAATACCTACAACACTATTTTAAATTGTCTCTTGTTGAGTGAGATCTGGAGGAGCACCGAACACCTACTACCTACCTGCTCTAACACCAATTGTGTTTTGTCTTTCTTTTGTCATCGCACTTCTTACAACAGTGTTTGCTATAGCTTGCTGTCATCCAGTACTGCAACAGAATGTATTCCTAGGAAATAAGATCTAAATGTAGAGTATCGAGTGTTGTGCCTTCATTTTCCAATTGTCATCACGTAATGGTAATGTTCTGAAGCGAGATAGCAAGTTAATTCAGAAGTTACAAGTGCTAATTGCCTACGGGTCATTAGGAACTGGTCCGTAGGCAATTTATACTCCTCACAGGACGTGGGAGCGCGCAGCTGGCTAGCGGCAGCGCAAACGTGGTGCTTTAATCTCTCTTCGAGTTTAATGTGTAATTAAACACGAACTCGCCTCCCACCCAGGAACAGCTACATTAGACAAAGACCTTGGCGACTTTATACTTTGAATGAGCTCACATCTCGTACCTGTCTGACCTTTTGTGCATTTCAGTTACTAGGGGGTAGTTACCATCAACAGACATGATTTAGACATACGTCTCCATCATTAAGTGGAAGCTAAGTTACGATGACAATGCCAATCAAAAATAACGTTGAAAGGGGTGACATATTAACTAAGATATTTAAGATCGAAATTACAAAAGAAAACAATGATTTAAGAGATGCTATTACCATTATATGTGCTACGGGACTTGAGACACCTTTATCTTATATATCGTGATATTTCGTCTACAGGATGCCTCATTCCTTAGGGTCGAAATCACACAAAGCATACGAAACTTATACTCAGTTTATTTTTCATAAAAACAACCCACACCTGGAATCAACCGTTTAAGCTCAGAGAAATTTTTGAAAGTGACGTAAGCCAGTCTCGGTGTACATTTCAACTTAATTCATTGGCAGAGCACAGCTCATGGTACGAAAGCGTCCATTGTTTACACATGTAATTTAGGCTAGGGTGGCAACTTCTACTCTACTGGTACCCCTACTCTCCACAATTCAGTTCTTGAAGTGTCCAGTTCAAGTAGGCAGATGTTTAATTAATAGTCTTCTCCCACAACTTCCAACAAAAGTTTCTGATATTTTACTGTTCTCTGCGACGATAGATGTTGTTTGAACAACTATATTTATAAAACCTTTCTATCATCGGCTATACATTTGTTTCAGTTTGGATGACGCTTTTTCTGCATCCACTCTTTCGATTTTCGGTATGCAATATCCATCTAAATTATGCTTTAAATGGGTGTTGGCACTTAATGCATCGAAAGTTTATGACAACCGTCCATGAACTGTAAACAGTGGTAAATTCATCAGTTTCAGTCTATAGGTTAAGACAGATGTTGACGTATACTATCATTAGCTCAAAAAGACTTTGTTATGCCACAACCATTTCCCCCATCCACATTTTTTTCTCAAGGAATTTAGCGTTTGTAGTGTAATATTGTAAACCGCGTTACAAACCTGGTTAAAGCTGTGGAAGCCACTGTGCTTGGTGTATGGCTCAATATCCAGTCCTAAAACAGTGGTAAACTACAAAATGGACGTATTGCTTTCGACTTTGTACTGTACTGGAAAACTTTATATTACACGCTTCACTCTGTACCAAAATGTTATGTCTCATATATATATATATATGTATATATATATATATATATATATATATATATATATATATATATATATATGAGACATATATATATGAGACATGAGACGTATATATATATATATATATATATATATATATATATATATATACACACCAATAATTAAATTTAAGAGGATTTACCTTGTGAAATGAATCATTATTATAATTAATTAGTCTGAAGTTAGATTTTGCTTAAGAAGTTCGGTTAATTCATTGGTCTGCGTGGAAAGCTGGTGACTAAATGCTAAATAAAATATGTTGCAGGGTGCATTCAGTTCAGACGGAGGGATGACAGGATTTGAAATGGAAGTAATGGATGTCAGGCAATGGAACGCTTACTTTGGCATGTTTGCGTTTTGAACCATTGCAAGTTAGTGCAATCAACATGGCTTGAATTTTATTAGCAAATTTTTGATTGAGAATAACAAATACTGAATGCACAGATAGATAAATCCAGGGTGTTTTAGCTGGGTAACACTAACGGCACTAATTCTTGTGTGTAAGAAATGGTCACGATTACCAACTCCTAAACAACAGGACTATCCGCCAAACAGAGCGCGTATTGGCGAGATATTGTTCGGAAGGCTATGGAAGTACAAGATACCTGTACTGTTAAAATATTTCCCATGACTACTTTCATCCTCCCCTGTGGTCTCATAGGGTGTTGGGCTCCTCAACTTATGTGATAAATTTTTTAGGTACATTGGAAACATTAGAAGTCCCACTTCGCTTCCTAGAGCCACAGTCAATATTAATTTTTTGTTCCTGGAAAGTTTGCTGTCAGTATTACGCATTGGATTCCATTTGTCAAACATTCCTCTAGCGAATCACATTGAAATCTTCGGGAACAGAGCAAATATTGGTACTGCTCGTGGAAAGCGAAGCCCCAGTTAACACATCATTCATCATTTTTCCCAATCTGAATTTAATTTTTCTTAAGGAGGTTATTACAATCGAAAAAGGTCTAACTTGCCCCAAAGAATTCGGACAGTTGTAAAACAGTTAATGACACTCCAAGCTCAAATACTGTGCTTCACAAAACAAGTTTCCTTTAACAAAAAAAAGAATTAAAAAAAGACAGCGCACAAAAAATTTAAAATTCTTAGTTGAAGCAGTGCTGAATGTCAGTTAGAACTAGAATTAACATACAAGGCGCTGGGCATATATTGAGAACTGAATAACTTGTGAATTTAGCAAAACCAAGCAGGTAAGAAAACCATTTATTTAAATCAATTCCAACCTAACAGTGGGCGCCGAAACAATAACAGAAAAACAACCCTTAAAAAAGATCCCTTGTAAGAGAATCAATACAACGGAATAACAAGTGTTTGAGTAAAGGACAGTATGCCCTTAATATCACACAATTGTGCCGCTAGTAACCATCATGGGGCTATACAGAATCTCAGTACCTTAGGCACAGAGGAACAAGCGGCTACATGTTCTAGAAGAGAAGGCAAACTCAAAGTAGGGGGCTGACGAAACGGCATGAAAGCTGCCCGCGTATGTAAGTGACGGAGTCAGACCTCGCGCTGCCCGACGAACAGCAGGCCGGAGGCGCGCGGCAACACACAGTCACTGCTGCACAGGGTCCCCCCACCCCTCTCGCGGCAAGGTCCATCAGCCAAGGCGAGAAGTGCTGACAAGCAGGAAATAGCGCAGCGAAGTAATCTCCTACAACCGCCTAAGTAAGACTGGTCAAAATCAAACAATAATACAGGCACAACAGCCCGTCACCAAAGGAATCGAAAGATAGACACCTACGCCCCTTCAATTAAGTGCAATTAAATGACAAATTTTTAAAAAATAACTAATCAACCTTTTGGCCATTCAGCTAGAATCTGAGTATCCATTAGGTTATGTATTAAACAAACTCATTTCTAAAAGCTCTAAAAGAAAAAAAAAAGAAATTTCATACAAATTGCAACATCAATTAATTAAATCGGAAATAGCTACACTTAGTTGCCTTCAGGAATAGACAGAAGAGTCAAACAGCACCTCCAAAATTTTTGGGTGTTGACACATGAATGTAAGACTCAAGACGGGTGCAGTCAAGTAAGAAAAGCCAAAAAAGACTTCACCTCAAAAAAAGACACGGTAATGGCTACCTACTAACCAATTTCTCCTCGTTAACGGACTCAATAAACCATCTGAGGACCTGACCAGGCCATGCATCTAAAACATAACTAAAATCAATATATATTACAACATGAATACACACCAATTGAATAACCGTGATTAAGCACAAATGAGCAGAAACTCGTATGATACTGGCACCGCAGGAGGGAAGAACATTAAACAACAGTGACGTGCCTCGAAACCCTTAGCTCAATACAATAACGTTAATCACACTATGGCCTCTCTATGGAGAGTGTTGATCAGACTTGGAGAGGAATTATTACAAACAATTTGATTAGAGTCACAAAGAACTATACAGGGAAACCGTTACGAATGCAACACGTTAAGGCTATGTTGAAACAAAGACACTTACAGTAACAGTAATGAAATGCCGGAGTGAACACAACGCAAGAGGAAGACAGAAGCGGCCAGTCCCAATACAAATTGCGGCATCAGTAATCATGCAATTGAGAGTCTCGTCAACTGCATGAGGAAAGTGTAGACACTCACAGGAGACGCATGGCGTCCAAGTGAATGCAGCATACGTCCCTGGAATGCGGTGGGCTGACCCACTTAGTCCATGAATGGAATGCACCAGAAAAACACCCAAACACGAACGGGTCTGGCGTACTGGGCAACACTTTATTTTAGCACGGTCCGCTCTTTGTCTCCCCTCCCCCTCCCCCCGGGAGAAACCGCTCTTGCAGTCCATTTAGAGATCACTGCAAAACTCGAACCGCCTCGTCAGAACAGTGAGGTCACGTCACTAATGTTCGAAGTAGAAATCGTTAGGGGCCAGCATGGCTCACATAAATCTCGATTCGTCGATTTGGTACAGTATACGATGCCTTATGGAAATCTGGGAGGATGAAATGTGCATGTTCACTTGCATCTACTGTTTGCAAGAAATCGTTTATTAATGAAGCAAGATGGACTGCACACATGTTGTTTTCCTTGAACACGGGCTAATTCTTTGAGAGTGTACCGTTCCAGAAATTTCTCTGCCTATCGATGTCAGAGAAGTCTTATTGTGAGTGCTCAGAGGGTGGTGTTATCTTTGGCTAAGCAGGAAGCTGAAGCACCGTATGTTAGTGAATGTGCCTCTGGTACAAGCGAGGGACTTGTTTTGATTGCCGAGAGTCTTCCTCGTTCATTCCATGTTTAAAATTAGCATTAAATTTGCCCTTGCTTATTTATTACATGTGTTGCTTCTCTGTTTGTTTAAGGCAATGTTAAGGATTGTCATGTTTCACTGATTTTATTTATGAATGTTGTCGCATTGTATAACAGACAGTGGAAAATACACTGACCAGCCAGAACTTTATGACCACCGACTTACTATCGATATAAGCCCATCCAAGCGACAGCATTGTCACCTGGTGAGGAATGCCTGCCAGTCAGACACCCGCACTGTGCATTTAGTATCAGTGAGCGTCCTGTCCGTCTGCGGAATGGGAAGGGTGCGTAACTATCTGAGTTTGACCGAGGGCAGATGTGATGACCCAAAGGTTCGCCACGAGCATTTCTGAAGCTGCACGGCTCGCCAAGTGTTCGAGGAGTGCTGTGGTGAGTGTCTTCAACACATGGCAAAATGGAGGTGAAACCACGCCCAGACGTCGTGGGATTGGGCGGCCAACCCTCTTCACAGATGGACATCGTAGGTAGACGGGGCAGACTGTTAAAAGAGGAAATATTTGCTGCTTCGCAGTACCTGGCTTGGGTTCGTATTTTTACGACCGTGAGTATTTGTAATATTTCAAGTGCGCGAGTTTTACTCACGCTAGGCAGTCGGGCTTCGTTAATTAAATGGTACCTAGGTTCTAAGCAGTTACCACATTTCGTAGTTACCTCTGTGAGATGACAGCAGTGGAGGCTAAACAGATGTTGCCCAAACTCACACAATAAGACTCACTACACTTCCACCTAGTAGCCTGTCCATAACGTACTGAAACTTATTAATGAGACATGTGGTATAACATGAAAGAACATACGTTAATGGTTGAACGAAAATGAGTAATCAGTCTGACTTATAGGAACTACCTCGATACAAACATCTTAACAGGTCATGGCTAGGAGGAGGAAATGTAACTATGGAAGTGACAAAAGGAGTATGTCAGACAAAAGTGGAGACTGTTTTACAAAGATAACGTACTTACGAGGCTTATGCTTCAAAAATTAATGTATGTTTTATAAGTAAGTGTCTCCTCTACATCGCCAAGAGCACAGTTCACAACTAACCCATAACATTCGCCCGTACAAATAAGTAAATTAGCTGAAAAAGGTACTAGTCATCGCTATAAAGCGAAATGCATATTTGCATCGACCTGTACAAAGAAATCAGCTGTGAAGTTTCCAACATGTTGCGCTCCTTCATATAAAGATGTGGCCTCCAATTACGACAGTACGCCATGACTGAAGAGTGTTATTACGTCTTAACAATCACTATGTAACACATTTTACTACTGACAGCAAATAACACTACTCCAGTGTACGGTATTCATGAACTTAGGTGATACATATGGACACTCTCAGGTCCACTATATACGTTAATTTCAGTGACTAAGAATGACTTCTATTTTATGTGACAATCCGTATTGTTGTTCTTATGTAGGGTCTTGTAGATAACTGAGTAAGTGATAATGTGTTTTGACATTTCTCGTGAGCAAATACACCATACAGCAGTGTACTGACAGTCAATGAAGATAGAGTCGGTCGTCACTACAAAAATTTCTAGTTACCGGGGGTTGAAGTTCGACGTTTTGAAAACATACAGCCATCTGAAATTATTCTCATTTCTCGACCGACATCTCTATCATTTAGAATCCACTTTTCTTTTAGAGTTTTTGCTTGTTTCACTCACAAATTCCAGTAACTATAATGTATAAGGCCATGTTGTGCCATCCATTATTTTCCTACACACCACTAGTGCACAAGATGGAGAATTAGCTATTGCACCACAGGAAGATTCTCAACATATGGCTCGCAAGTATACAAAATGGCTTAAAATTGACAGAAGAGTTTGGGGGTGCCCTGCATTGCAACACACTAACATCTACCATGTTACCAGAGCAGTGGCCTATTTAGCACATGCACTGAAACTTACGGGTAATACAATGATGGAGACTAATAAACTACCTGATCAATGATGATAATAACGCTAGAAACAGTTTTAGGTTGTTTGATGCAGCTGCGTAAACGTTCGCTGGAAATACTGGGAAGGAAATTTAGCACAAAATTATGCCATAGGAATGGCTATTTTCTTTGTCCCCGATTTCGATACATCTGGAACCCGTGAAGAAACTGTTACGTTTATTTAGTTGCGTATTTTACCTGGCGCGGTTAGGGCCTGAAGACCTTCTCTTACATCTAACCAGAACTTTATCATTTGCAGAGTGTATGAACGTTATGTGGCAATAAGAAAAATAAACAACATGGTTACCATAATGAGAAAGGCTAGTACAATATTTTCAGGGTTATTAACGTTTTGTTAAGTTCGTGGTCTTAACCTACGTTTATGCTGAATTGGCGTAATGACATACCGGCCGCTGGTGGCCCAGCAGTTCTAGGCGCTTCAGTCTGGAACCGCGCGACCGCTACGGTCGCAGGTTCGAATCCTGCCTCGGTTATGGATGTGTGTGCTGTAGTAGTTTAAGTAGTTCGAAGTTCTAGGGGACTGATGACCTCAGGTGTTAAGTCCCATAGTGCTCAGGGCCATTTGAACCATTTCGTAATGACATACCAACGAAAATGGCAGCAGTACGGAAGGAATCTCATATAGAGGAGAAATCGGGCGCTCAGAGAGAGAACGATAAACAATAGGTTAATGTTTCTGAATAAATTAAAAAAAAGGGCGGAGGGAGATAAGGATGATGACAGCTGATAACACGACTGCTGCTCGCTGCTGGAAAGAAGGAAGATAGGTGCGATAAGCCGATAGGAAAATTAAGCCTATGACATGAGACCTATTTTAATCACCTCTCCCGCGTAGCGTGGTTTTGTGTCACATGTCGAAACCTGGATGGTTCGTATGGCCGTAATGTAAAAGGAGACGAAGATTTAGTGCAAAGAATAGGTAAAGCCTAGATGCTGGATTTATCATATTTTGTATTTACGAAAATCTTGAATGCTGTTTAAAGGGTTGTCTGCCTGTGGAGTTAAGTGTACACAAGACAATAATTTCCTCAAATTTTAGCTGGATTTACAGAATACTGTGAAATAAGAACATATGATTTCATGGTTTGGGCATTAATAGCTTAGATACATGATAGGAATATTTTAACTTCTTTAAATCACCTGTTAAAATCTTCTAAAAAGGTTTTGCTAGCCGTGTAATTTCTTAGAAATTCTTTTATTTCAGGATCATAGACAACAGGTTTCGCGATGATTTAATGACACCCTCTGGTTTACACATCCATGAAAAAATGTAATATAAACTAAGAGGCATAATAACCGAAACAATGAGGCCCTTAACAAGGAAAACAGGGGAACAAGTACATATAACTAAATTAACAATGGTGTGTTAAAAATAAGTGGCCTTCCATCGCTCAAATGGCGTTCGAATTGCCAGAACAGCTTGGTTATGACTATGGTGCGGTGGCATTTCTCCATTTAATAGTCCCCTGACGGGTTTTGTTACAGTTTTACGCATTGTGAAATTTCAAATTACTCTCGTTATACTTTATGACGTTTTAGTTTCCTTCCACAGCCCACCCACGAAGATATTTGTACTACTCACGTGTAGTACTATTTTTTTTTTTACTATGGAAAGGTTACTTGTCTCCATTTTAATATGTTCCCCTAATGGATTTTGCTACAATTGTAGCTAATGTTATAAGTCATTCAGCAATCTTTATGTTACTAATGCTTTATCACAGGAAATTTTTGTTAGGTACTTTTCATTTTATATTAGAGGCTTTACCGCGTTCCCGGTAATTGTCCTTTACGAATTTGTAATGTTGCTCACTGTCTTGTTCCTCCTTAGTCTGTTTTGTAACTCTTACCAGCTTTCGGTTGGTACGAAATCATGTTTCTTCTGTCTCCATCATCGAAATCTCTAGCGGCATATTTCCATACTTCTCGCTGGCCGCTTCTCTCGTCCATTCTGCACGCCGCGGTTTCAGTAACATTGCGTCAACTGAGCTTTTACGCTGTCTCGTCTCCCTAGTTCAGGCATAGTCACGTCTCCGCCATGTGGCTTTGTTGCTTTTTTGATACTGGTAAGTCTTTACATTTTTCTATGGAGACACAGGTTTTCCGTATGGTTTACCTCAAGAGTCTTATTTCAACGCTTATTTAGGTCCATATCTGCGGCTCGCAATGCTCATGAACACTGATTGCACCTGCTGCCCTTCGGAATTTTATATGTTTCGTCTCGTAACCATCCAATGTAGGCGGTTCTCGCAATTCTAAGGCCGTCCAAACGTTGGGAAACCGTATATTTTTAACAAATCAATGTTAAATTATTTACGTGAGTATTTGTTCATCTACCTTCTAGTTAACTGCCTTATTTTTATCATTACTATGTCTCATTTTTTTCATGGATGTGTGCACCTGAGGATGCGATTAAATCGTAACGCAACCGGTTGTGTATGAATCTCTAATAAAGAAACTACTAATAGCTAATGCAGCTACCAAATGGTTTCAAAAGATTTTAAACGTTTTAATTTTTATAAATACTTGTAAAATATAGATTTTCAAAAATTAAGCAATCATTTATTTATAATTACAGAATTTGTAACGTGCAAAGTGGATCGACTGACAATAGTAACATATTGAGCTTATACAACATGTTACAAGTCCTTGAAAAATAAAGCATGAAGAAATGCAAGTAGTCAGTACTGGAGTGTGTGAGGTAGAAGTGTTGAAACTTAAAATATAACTATGTAGAAATTCATTTAAAAGTAATACATTTTTTGCGAACAGTCATATGAGAGTAAAAATAAATACTCATCTACGCACTGATGGAAGGTCAGGAATTCATTCCTGTATTTTGTGCTATTTCTGATCAGCACAGGTAAAACGTGGTTTCTTCTCCATGCAGCCAGCCAGGGGTAGTGGATACAACGCGCCAGTAAACGCACGGTTTGCAGTGGGTTGCACATGCGGGGAAATAGGAACTTTTAATTATTCAGGTAGTTTGCGGTCAGACTTTTATCTCCTCGCTGCAGACGCGCTAGAGGGAGGCGGCGGTCCAGACACAGAGCACAGTGCTGCCTAAAGTTCACGTGAGGTATTTTCTGCTAAACAAAGGACTCGCTGCTTCTAGCGCTCTTGGTACTCTTCATTCAGGTCAAATCTCTTGTGTTGCCACTACACGTAATTAACACAACAATTAGCCAAAGAGTAGGAAGGTAAATTCTGTGAAGACTATGAAGGACTAGGTAATGTAGCACTCAGCGTATGTCTCATTTATGAGCACGAAACAAACACGTATACCTCATTCGCATCTTTACAGCCACATGAATATTTCAAGAGTACGTTACTGTAGTTCCCTGCTGAGAGATGTGTCTGCGGCTACTAAAATTGTGCACCTGGCCTGCGCTCACTATTACAAAATGTTCAGGATATCCGTTCTGTCATTAGAAGCAGTTTTTAAGAGAATATGCTTCTAAAGAACACATAGTAAAACAACATAACTTACAAAAAATGTAGCATTTTCCTTCTTTATACAAATATACTGTCCTCTTTTGCAGTTCAACGTTTATTTGTGTATTTGATGAGAAATAGCAGTGTCCTACAAAATCGAAGAGCCTCCTCAGGAACTGAAAACGTTGCTTGGAAACAATGAGAAACAGAGGTTATCTAAAATTAGAAAACTGCTTAAGAGATGCTGTGAATATTACAACCAATTCAATACGCTCCACTGGATGCTAAATGTGTGCTGTTGGATATACTGAATCTTGATGGGAGACATTTAGCAACTCAGGAAAGGAGACAATATTTCCCATAATAGGAAACGGAATGGATACGAATGCCTCTCAATGGAATATAAACGGAATTAATGATATTGTATGTAGATTTTTGTTGCAACCTGTACTGTACCTTCGAATTAAGTTGATTTATTTTATGTTTTGTGTATGATATCAATCAAATTAGCAGTTATATTGTACTTTTTCTCAAAAATACTTATTATCGTATTTATTTCTGTGTATATTCCATCACAGTTTCGAAGATTGCAATGAAGAATGTTCTGTGACTCCCACTGATATAAATTTCCGTGGTGTTCGCATCGTCCTTACATAACAAACGTGCTCATTATGACGAATCTATGACTTTGAAACGAACACTTTCACAGTGAAAACGCTGTTAAAAGACAATTGACGGATTATGTTATACATAATGTGCCATACCTTAGCGCTTGTAAACACTCAAAGCGCTACTTAAAAGTGATGTCAGGACATGCTGTAAGCCTAAAATATGGGTTCTTTAATATTTCTTGTACTTTATTCCCAGAATCTGAACGTCCAATACTATCGTTGCTACCTTCCCTTAATTTATCGATGATGTGCTTACTGGACCAATCAGGGCTCAATAGGAGATGTTCCATTTCCTGACATCCGGCAAAGTCACGTCCGTCGTCATATTCACCTGTAGGCCCAAAGCGATTAGGTATGACTTCACTGGCATGCAGTCCAGACCTCCAAATCTTTCACCACATGTTGTCGGCGTTGGGCATCTCCTGTAGCGGTGGGTAGTCGAGGAACTAGGTAAGTCCTTCGTTAAAGAGCCTCTTGCAGGAATTAAGTCTTCCAGATTCACAGGAAGTTCCAAGTACGGAGTAGCGTTGATCGAAGCTATGCTTAAGTATGATTTTGACGGCTCTTTGGGTGTTGGAGTACGTAAGCCCCCTTCCGCTTTGTCTAGTTCAGCATTACTTAATCTTTTAGATAAATAGAATCCATTTTAGTGTCTGCTTTTATCGTGGATCCTCTTATTTGCTTCTACAGTTTCATTTTATTTTATTTTACCTTTTTATTTAGTAAACTATTTTATTTGAAACAAACATTCTGATGCGAGTTTCACAAACACCTTCCTTCTATTTATGGTCAAGTGCATAAAATTGCACCATGCTGATATTAGAACTGTAGATTTCTAAATCAGACAACTGCAGAGGCAAGTACAAAAGTTATTACGTTTCACCTAGTTGATAGTAGACGAGAGATTGATGGACTGCCGAATGAGTGTGCGCTGGGAGATGGACGATGTTACCTCTTTTAATTACCTTGTTATCGAAATCCCTGAGCTACCAGGACAGAACGGATGCGGTTATATTTGTGGAAAGGAGCTAAAATAAGTTACTGTCAGTTGCACTCAACATACAAACTTTATTTGTTAAAACACACAACCACACAAGCAAGAATCAAAACTCAAGGTTTTAACGAAAGACCGCCTTTGATTTAATTTAGATCGATAATCCAAGGCACAAGGTCTAAGCAAGGAACTGAGGTACAGGAGTTCATCTGGAGGTTTCACTTCTTTAGAAAAGAAATTATCTTCAACATAAATAGGAAATTACTATGTAAAACACAAAGAGCGGCGCTCAGAAGGTTCCAAGGGTCAGCCTGGGAAGGTAACACTAACGTACGTTTAGGTGAGACAGGCTACCAGACCGAAAACCGCAACCCAACGGAAAGCCAGCCGACGAACCAACCTACAAGATCAGTTCTGGTCCACCCGACCAGCAAAACGACAGCAAGATATCGATAGCGCAACGTTCTGGTCACTGGTACCCAATCCAGCCAAGTCAGAATAAACGCCCAAAAGTATCAATAACACTTCAACTGTGGAACTACTCGCCGTGCTGGACAGCATCATGACGACGAGGAAAATACACTGCCGAAAACTACGTCAACGACCAGGGCAGGTCACCGGAACGTCAACAGCCACAAGGCAGAAGATACCGCTGGTACACTTCATTAATCACGGAATGAATTAAATTAAGTTAAACACGACACCGGAAAATGGCTGCTATTCTAGCCGACTTCAATACACACACGTTGTTTGCTCGCGGGAATCTCTCAGAAACCGACAACCAGAATCAAACAAAGAGATGTGATAGCAGTTGAGGCTTGATAATAGGTTAAGTGAGCACTCAACTTTAGTGTCCAGGATCGGTGGGCGACGAACTTCGTAACCCTCGCAAGAAGCGCCTCACAGCTCCAACCACACGTGCACGCCACCAGCGGCTCCGGCCTGAATACGCGCCACGGAGACTTCCTCGCTGCTTTGCCCCAACCGATCGATTGCCACACACACGGAAACGGTCAAAAGATCAAATACACGTCAGGCCATGAGACGACCGATCGTACGTCTAAACAACGGTCGTTCCCGCTCCAGTCTTCTTCCGTCGGATAGTGCATGTGTGTCCCCAGCGGTCAGTAAGTACTGTCTGTCAGCACCTCACTGGCGCTCCGTCCCCGACGCTGCTCCGTGCCCGACTGCACTCCTGGTCCGTTTCCAACTGACTTCCAGACACACGACGACCCGGAAATACTATCGGTCGCTCCAGAGAGGGAACGACAGTGCTCTTATCGATAAGCGCTGCTGCTGCCACTCACGGGCAATTAAGGCAGAAGATAGTAACGCCAGTCAACGAAATAAGAAAACGAGGCAGTACCGCAAAAGAAGATGACAAACAATACATGGCATTAACACGAGCGGCGCACGGCTCAGTTATAACATTTTACTTTACTTAATAGAAGTACTATATCAACTGCTTTTCAATTTGATTCTTGAATATGAAAGAGGTGTGTGTGTGTGTGTGTTAAAAAAGGAGACTACTCCTAAATTTTGTGATAATCAAGCCCCGACACATTCAAGATATGCAAAATCTATAGTTCCAGCGCCCCAGTGAATTTAGGAACAGTGTCCAACTCCCAATTTTGAATAGAAATAGTGACACAAACGTGACCATTCATAAATTAAGTTCAACGGAAGAAATTGGGCTGCATTTCTTATACAGGGGATGGACAAAAATAGGAAATACCGAGGGAAATGCCTTCCTCAACGTAGAACGCAGACGGAGACGCTAGCCAAACTCACAGATGACGCGAGCACTTGTGTAACGCACTCAAGACGTTGGAAGCGTCAGTCGTGAACAGGAAAGTGTTCCTTGTAGCTGTGAGTGCATTACGTAAGAGCTAATTAAATTAGAACCTGGGCTAATTGTTCGTGCTATTTTGTCGGATACATCAGTAACCACGACAGCCGACGTGTTTTCTGTTTCAAGAGCCGCCTTTTGACGTGGGCAGCGATGTCGTAATACTACAAGGGCCTCAAAGTTACTCTGGAAGATCTCATTACTGCCAAGGGTTTTGTGAGCATTTTGGATCATCCGTTTCCATCGCAAGGTACAATATTTGTTTCCTAATCGTAATGCTGTGTTCCAAGACGACAAGGCCTCTGCTCACATAGCTCTCACGTCCAGGACCGTTTTGTGAGCACAGGGTCGAATTGTCGCACCTTCTCTGGCCACCACATATAATATCTACTATTAGACCTTTGTGATCTAATTTGACAGAGGAGTTCTTCATCGGTATCTGTTGTGGATTGGCAAGACAGCCAACCCACTATAAAGAGGCCCAAAGGCACGCGTTTAAGCTCACGCACGCTGGCGTGAGGTCTGGAACAGGACAAGGAATTTATAGTAGCAAAGAACGTACGTAACTACTGGAATACTTAACTTTAATTCACAATTGGTGAACATCGCTCTTGACGGTACGTGTTTTACAGCATCAATAGTAACCGGTAATTGCGCCTTGCTAGGTCGTAGCAAATGACGTAGCTGAAGGCTATGCTAACTATCGTCTCGGCAAATGAGAGCGTAATTTGTCAGTGAACCATCGCTAGCAAAGTCGGCTGTACAACTGGGGCGAGTGCTAGGAAGTCTCTCTAGACCTGCCATGTGCGGCGCTCGGTCTGCAATCACTGATAGTGGCGACACGCGGGTCCGACGTATACTAGTGGACCGCGGCCGATTTAAAGGCTACCACCTAGCAAGTGTGGTGTCTGGCGGTGACACCATAGGATCTGCCATCCTCGTTACCTGAGCTTACCTGTATTTTGTAGGAATAATGGTATCAGATTATTTTGAAAACCATACAAACTCTTATTTATCCATTCACAGACAACTGGAAGTTGTTTTGAACATCAACGGTTTTCCTACACCGTATTAGTCAGGGTAGCGGTCGTGATGTCGGTGTTTCGACATCTTTGTCCACCACCTGTACTTGTCTACTGCGTAGGAAGTTCCTATAGTCGATTAACGACATAGAACTTGTGCAGTCTTTCTACTTACTGCGCCCAGTTGCGCAAAGAGGATATATTCGTAAACTTTTAATGTTATATTTACTATGCGAAATAGTTAGATAAAGTAAGTGAGCATCTACAACCATAATCTCATTCCTACATAGCACCGCAGTAGTGGGTGGAATTACACGTAGCACAATGATTAGCAAACAGCAATCGGCAGAACAGCGTGGGTGCATCTACGTTTATCACAAGTTGAGTATTAATAACAAGCAAAGAAACAGTGCTAATTGTCTTTCTCTTCCTGGATCTGAATTCACTGATTAATTTACGATAATCCCTGAGTGATTGTGGACAGTGAAGTGGTGGTACAAGGTACCGCCCCAGAAACGTGGCACTTTGTGGCGGTCAATGTAACGGATGATGAAAGATTTTAGCAATAACTAAGAAAGTAGCAGGTTGATGAGCAGTTGTACTGCGGCTAAATGTAAGGTTATGAAATTACTACCCATCAGGGCTACTCAAACAAACAATTACAAGATTTAGGTTTGTAACGAGGAATAGAAACAATGTATTCACCCGGCAGAGTTCTCATGTAACTTGAAACTGTGTTATACTTAAGTAAATGACAATACTATTTATTTTACAGTATGACGAACCGAAAAAGTAACGTAAGACGCTATAATCATCTTCTATTCCATTAAGTATTAGCGACCTATGAGTTCCCGGTTTACTGGGCATACGCACACAACCCGATCCTGCAGAATGGAGTGATCGCTCTTAGCTATACCCGAGACAAATAAACTGTAACTGTCTCATCCGATTGTTTATTCAATGGGGAATCTGCGCGGCAACAAGGAGCTCCACCAGACAATAGCAATCTTCTCCGCAGATACGGCTGTGTCCCATAAGCTTACCATTGACCCGAAACATTACATACGTAGACCCGAACATAACTCATTAAGGGTTTATTCTCTTTCAAACGAGGAGGACGACAAGGGCAGGAACCTGCGAATCATTTCCACTGATCGGAAGCAAACAGTCTCGCCAAAGACGTAAATCTGCATCTGTGAATAAGGAATGAGGTTATTACAGTGCTTGTACCGACTAATCGGAAGTTATTGTAACAGACTCGTTTTAAATGTGACAAAGATAAATATCGCTATCGCGGTGAAGTACAAACGAAATACAGGAGTTAATTTTCCAAGTAAATAGGCATTTTAGAAATGTGATGAACAAAATGGCGGATCAGTTTCTCAATACCCTCCAGTAATCTCCACAGAAACAGTTTCAGAAAGTTTTAGGTTGTTCATCGAGCTGCATGGGGGTAATCATGCTACCAGTTATTTGTTGTAATCGTGACGCACGATTTTGATGGAAGTGCAGTTTAACTGGATGTTCTACAAGTGTGGACACTTAAGTCACTACAATTTAATTGTATCAACAGTAAGAACCCTACAGTTACCAGAGAGCGCAAATGAGACTAAAAGAATGCTACTCCGTACAGCCTACAAAAACGCGCTCTAGTCATCAAGGTAGCACAAGAACACTCCACTGTGACCAAAGCACAGAGAAAAGAACTCGACTCATTAATAACTTGTCACCAAAATACGGCGCCTCATATAATCGTTTGCTTTACAATATTCAAGCCCCATACATCCTCACCATGTTTAATTAAAATACAGTACACCTATACAAAGCACTGCTCTTCAAATTGCAGTTCAAATAGTGACCCATCCGTTTCCTCAGTTTAAAATCTCGGCTATCTAATATCACCACCAACTGAAAAGTCATCCCAACATAGTGGCACAGGCCACTACTATGAACAGTCTTCCACTCTTAGTTACGCAAATCAACCTGACGCCAAAACTTCTTGACTCCCAGTTGCCGCATTCTATGGACATACGGAGTGTTGATGGTCCGGGAATCCCCTGCATTTCAAACTCCACGCTATCCGCTCTGACTTGAAATAGTTTGAGCTTTCCCTGCATAAATTCGCTCTCGACATCTGATTCCAACTGCCAACCGACTCATCCGTATACACCGAACAACGTGCAACATAGCAATGACATGGGCCAGCCAAGCCTATGCAAAACAATTTCTACCGACGCGTCGAGCGTGGTCCTCAACCGCGCTCTCCAAGTCGGCCGTAGCCCGTGGCTCAGTTCTGTGGCTCCAAGTCGGCCGTAGCCCATTGCTCAGTGCTGGATCTCGTTTCAAGATGTCACTGTAATCCCGCATTTCCCACTGTCTTTTGCTCTCCCGAACCGCCACAGTTACCTTCCGTGTGGCATTCCGTCCGCCAGCCCAGCAGTACCCACGCTCCATGGAGCCACTGGAGAGCACCTCTATCTGGGCGAGGCGGAAATTCGTATGTGCCCCAAAATAGCTTATTCATGGCACAAAACGTTTCTTTTAAGGTTAAGTTAATCTTTTTGGCATATACAGATGTGGTCCACACAGGGATAGCTTATTGCGCCTCGGAGAAACACAACGCCTGGGTTACGCTTCTCAGCATGTTTTGTCTAGCTCTCAGTTTGCTACTAGTTAATTTTTTTAGTACGTCATTTCATGCTGCAACTTTATGATGAATCTTCTGACAGCGGTGTTTTCATGCAAATGGCTGTCCAGTGTATAACGAAATAAGTTGGTTTGTATGTGTGTTTCAATGTGATGGCAGACTACGTTACAGTCAGCTTTCGTTTTACTTGTTTTGGAGGAAGTTTTAAGGTTCTGACATGTGTTTATAAGGGATTTACCTTCGTAAATTTCCATACTTAGACTAAATCTCAAGTTACTTAATGCGATTTCTTGCAACCAGATCAGTGAGCTACAGAAAGCGTTTTCTATACTTGTGTCTTGGTTGATTATTAGTATATATGTTCTACATCTGTGCTGATAAGCCAAATCATTATGGCCGTTGCCCATCGCGAATTTGCATGCCGCCTGGTGGCGTTGTGGGCACGTGACGCAGTAACAAAAATGTATAACAGACTCTGACAGAGGAAGATACGTAATGCAAATGGGGATATCGATGAGAGAAGTGACTTTGACAAGGTGTAGATTATTATCAAGCAGAGCCTGTGAACGAATAACTCGAAAACGGGGAAAGTGGTCGAATGTTCACCTGCAACTGTCTTGGTCATCTACGGAAAGAGGTTCGCAGTCAGTGAAACAGCCATTAGGCGCTAAATGGTTGGACGTCTCCAACTCATCACAGAACATCGGGTTCGGAGACTTGTCACCTGTGTAAAGTAGGATAGATGGTGATCTCTTGTATCTCTGCCGAAAGAGCGCAATGTTGGAGCAAGTATAAGTGCTTGGAGCACATCGTTCATCGTACATTGTCGAACATGGAGCTCCGCAGCAGACCAACCATAAGTGTTCACATTTTGACCCAACGATATCGTCAATTATGAGTGCAGTGAGCACGGGATTATCGGGATTAGACCGTCGATCGATGGAAACACATTTCTTGCAACACTAGATCGATGGTCTTCTCCACAAACACTGCCATGGAGGTGAACGGCGGCTGAAAACGTGCAGCGCGCCATGGACGCAGGCTCCTGGGAGCAATATTATGCTACGGGGGACGTTCTCCTGCACTTGCATGATACCTGTGGTAGTAATCGAAGACACACTGACGGAAGCGAACCACCTGCGTCTCATCATGCTTGATGTCTTCTCCGACGGCGATGACATCTTTCAGCAGTATAACTGTCCATGTCTTGGAGTCAGAATCGTCATACAGTGGTTCGGCGAGGGGGATAGTGAACTCACACAGATATCTCGGCGACCAGATTCACCTGATGTAAGTCTTATGGAACTCATCGAGCGCAATTATCGCGTACGCAGATCAGTGGCACGTTACGTGACCTGTGCATAGACATCTAACGTCACATATCTTCATAAACCCACTAACAATCTGTTGGAACCACTAAACGCAGAATCGGTGGTATATTTCGTTACAAAGACGGACAAACAACCTTCTGTGGTGATAGCGTTTCCACTGATTAATGTACATCGTACTCTGCCAGCCACCTAACAGTTTTTGACGTAGGGTACCTCTGATAACATTAAGTGATCCCCCTTTCCCTGTTCTACTCGCGCAAGGCACGCGAGCAGAATAAGTATCGATAATACTCAGTATTAGCTCTAGTTTCTCGGATTTTGTCGACATGTTCTTTTCGCGAGATGTATATTAGAGGAATAATATGTTGTCCGGCTCTTCCTGGAAATTGCTCTCTCGAGATTTCAATAATAAGCCTCTCCGTGATGCACTACAACTCACTTGCAGAGTCTGCCAGTGGGGTCTGTTGAGCATTTCTGTGTCACTGTCCCGCCAAATAAACGATCGTGTGACAGAACTCGTCGCTCGTTGTTGGATATTCTCTATCTTCTATCAATCCTACCTGGTAGCACTAATGAACAATGAAGAATCAGTCGAGCAAGCTCCTTGTAAGACACTTCCTTCGTGGATGAGTTAAATTTCCTTAAGATATTTCCTACGAATCTCAGTCTGACATTCGCTTTTCCTACTATTCGTTTTATGTGGTCATTCTGCTTAAGGCCACTATGGATAGTTATTCGTAGACATTTTTCGGTACATACTGTTTCCAGCAATTTGTCATCAACAGTGAAGTTGTACAGTAGTGGATCTCTTTTCCTATGCATAAGAATTATGATACATTTATGTACCGCACGGGGTCAACTGCCAGAGCCTGCACTACTCATCACTCCTCTGCAAATCCACTCTGCCCTCTGGAATTGCTACTATCTTATAGACAGTTGTGTCATATTCAAACAGTTTTACTGAAGTTGTATAAATTGTTAACAGGAACGGTTTTATTACACTTCGTTGGATTACTTAGAAAATTACTTTTACATCAGTCGATTTTGTTCCTTTAAGAGCGACATGTTGAGTTCTATCTGCAAGGAATCCTTGAATCCAGTGGCAGATCTGGTCCGATTTTCGGTACCCTCGTATTTTATGTAGTCAGCAATTTTCTGAACTGCCCGCAGATGAAGGAACTGCAACGAAGAGAAAATTAGAAACCAATATTCCCTCATTTATTAATCCACTTTTGTACGTTTTGGCGTTAGTCATCATCAGAATCCTGGTTCAGATAAAAACTAGAGGATTACATAGTTACATGGTTAACGGGCACTGAACATGCTCATATTCGTAGCAAGTCAATCACGGGTAACTGCGTGGTTCTCTGGTTTTTCTCTAGACCGGTATTTTGATGAAGGCTAACGCCAAAACGCGTAAAAATGGATTAATAAATGAAGGAATACTGGTTATCATATTTCTCTGCACTATAATTCTTTCATCTCCGATTGGCTCAGAAAATTGCAGACAACGTAAATTATTCACCGTTTTCGCTTCCCTACTGGGAGCTCTTATGGCGCACTTACGAAGCTCGTATATTTACCTAACCGGCATTGCAGGACGGTGTCAAGTCAAGGAACAAGCCGTCAATCTGAGAGCCATTGAATTAAAGGTCTATGGATATTATGGAGGAACGGAGCGATCTGAGTTTCGAAAATTGTATAATTTTCGGAATCAGTGTTGATTTTTGTAGAGGAGATTTTCGTTCTCCAAAACCGTCATAATTCTTGGTCATAAATAATGTTTCATAATTCTGTAAAGCTGACATCAACGACATAGGCCTATAATTACTTACGTCGGCCCTACGACCATTCTTGAAGACGTCAATCACCTATCCTTGTTTCCAGTCGCTATACACCTTTCTGTATCTCAGCGATCTACTATAAACTACAGAAGGAGGGGATCAGGCTTTTTGGCATGATCTTTGTAGAATCTAATAGGTAATTCATCTGGTTCTGACCTCTTGCCACTACTAACCCTTTGGACTTACTTCTCTGTTTCACTATCGGTTATCGCAATATCTGTTATTCAGACGTTCGTACGACGATAGAAAGGAGGGACCGTGAGTCAGTCTCCTGTAATGATCAGTTTCTGAATACCAAACTAAGTATTTCTGCCTTCTCTCTGTTATCTTCCTTTTCGGTGACGGTATGGTGACTGACTGAACGAATAGGGGGACTCGAACCACTTACTAACTTTATGTAAGAACGAAACCGCTTAGGATTTTTACTTTCAAAGTCGCTAAGCGCTTCTCTTTATGCTCATTTTCGCTTCTTACGGTTTACCTAACTTTTCATTTCTCTTGAATGTGTGATCGAGCTCTCATGGATCACGTAGTTTTGTCAAACGGCTGCTACACACGTTGGGTCTTATACTTGTGTAAGGCATGCTGAACCATGCTTTGGTGCTTTTCCCTTTATGCTCAACATCTTCGTTCTCAGCAACGAATATATAATGCTGACCACTCAGATACTCCGCAGTTTGCATTCTGTCACTTTTGCTAAGGTGGAATAATTTTCTACCTTTGTTATCACTTCTTGTAAAATCCGTAGTAATAGTTAGTTGGAAGTAGGGAAGACGCTACCTTGGGCGAGCTCATTATTCTGACGCCGCCATTGGTCCTTTCTGCCGTCCACTGAGCCACAGAACATTCAGTTTTGCAGAGGTGATGGAGTATGTGATGATATAAACGATGAATAACAACAGTCAGATTGAAAGGTATTACCGGACTGAGACCTGCTACGAAATGCAGAAAAATAATCCGCAGAGGTGGTTACATGGAGCATCACAGGTACTGGGGCGAACAATGCTGCTTCTTCCTGGAGACCAAGCCGGTCGGGGTGGCCGAGCTGTTCTAGGCGCTACAGTCTGGAACTGCGTGACCGCTACGGTCGCAGGTTCGAATCCTGCCTCGGGCATGGATGTGTGTGATGTCCTTAGGTTAGTTAGGTTTAAATAGTTCTACGTTCTAGGGGACTGATGACCTCAGAAGTCCCATAGTGCTCAGAGCCATTCGAACCATTTGAAGCTGGTGACCAAGTATACTCCAGTCAGCCAGACTTTTCTTAACAGCACATTCCTGGTCGGCGAGCGAGCCTTTCACAAGAGCATTGTGCGCGGAGCACAGGGCGGGGTTGCGCGCAGTGAGGTGGGGTGGCGTCTGTTGGGTGCCTGGCCTCCAAGTTTTAATTATTGAGCGCGCTCCAGCTGCGGCCACGGGCACGGCTACCGTAGCAGCCCGGCGCCTCCCGCCTGGCTGGCCTTCCTCGGGCGCTGCGCGTATGAATATTAACGCCAGCCAGAGATGAGGCAGAGCGGCGGGATTCCGCCGCAAATATAATTAGCCGGGCTTAGTCTTCACACCGTCGCGTGCGTGAGAGCGGCGTAAGCACAGCGGCCGAGCACGCAGCACGCGGGCCGCCCGCCATACCACGCGCCTTACCGGCTCTCTCAGTCGTGGCCGTCCTTAATTAGCGATTCCGCATAACCGTAAGCACGAGAAGCCATACAGGTATTCAACTAAAACTAACGTTGTACAAAGATAAAGGCGTGTGACTTAGTTAACTCGGTAGACACCCCCAGCAGGGTTTCAGCAACATAATGAGAGAGAATTTAATCTTCTGGCGCGTTGGAAATCGTTCCTGATATGAAGGGTCGCTCCGGGGCTTGGGTCAGGAGGAAAGTCGAGGTTTATTACTCTCTCACTGCTCCCGTTTTCCACCCCACTGCCCCAGATAGGTTGTAATGTCACTTCCATTTTCGTGCGACGTGTTCTGTGATTTTAATAACAATGGTAGAAAGTGCTCTAAACTGGACTCTCCTCCCCAACATCTCCACGCTCTAAAGATTTAGTGCAACGTGTGATAATAATAATGATAGTGTCCCAAACTAGATTCTCCTCCCGAACACCTGCACCCTCTAAGGTGGACCAAATAGTTTCTCATCTCAAAATGGTCCTACAATCTTTAGAGGCCAAGTGTAAACAGCAATTTTGGCATCCTAAATAATAATTTAGATTTCTAGCGCTCCGTAGCGGAGTTCACAAGTCGCCCGCTTAACTTGTTGCTTACCAGTTCACCATTGCAAGTTTTGACAATGGAAAATGTTTTTACATTGCGTCCCATATCTTGTTATTTGACTTAGACATTGGCATGCAGGTCTTTCAATTTATATGTGTTCTTGAATAGTAAGGTTTAAGATTAATCTTTATGACCAAACCGTTTCATTTATACGTGTTGTTAAGAACTTATTTAGTTAATGTAGCTGCGTTAACTGAACCCCTTTCAGTTCCTTAAAACAGACTCCTTACTTTTTCATGTTTAAAGGCCGCCTGCATTAGTAAACACTCTTATCCTCTTGGATTAATATTGCACATCTCAAGGGTATAAAGGGAAAGGTTCACCGAAGAAAGAAGAGTGTGTCCAAAACGACTAAATCTGTTGATGTTCTTCAGAAATACAAATGGGTTGGAAAAAGGCAGGTTAACAGTTTAATGCTGTTATATAACTGTTCAACATCAAGTACGGTACACCTAAGAATGCAGAAAACATGAGGAGGCAAACTTCCAATTTGCGACAAAGACCTTAAAGACGAGTTGGTGGAATACTGTTTTGGTATGGAAGACGACGTTGCTATCCTCACAGAAGTGAAGAAGGGTTATAGGACCTGTTCAACAGAACAGACAGTCCATGAAGTACAGAATATAGGTTGAGAGTAAGTCGAAGAAAAATGGAAGTAATGACAAGCAGCATATAAGAGAACAGCGAGAAGCCTAACAACATAACGGGTGACCACGAAGAACATGAAATCAAGGAACTGTGCTACTTCTTTTTTCTTCTAATTTTTTTAATCATCAGTGTTTTTTCTGACCGTTTACTTGCGGCACGCCACTAGTTCCTCTGCTGTGAAAATCTCATCATCTCAGAGTAGCACTTGCAAAATACATCCTCAGTAACTTGCCTAATGTACTCCAATCTCTTACAGTTCTTACTCTCTACAGCTCCCTCTAATACCATGGAAGTTATTCCCTGATGTCTTAACACATATCCTACCATCCTGTTCCTTCATCTTGTTAGTGTTTACCACGTATTCCCCTCCTCCCAGATTTTCTGGAAACGTCCTCAGTTACCTTACCAGTCCATCTAGTTTTCAACATTCTTCTGTAGCACCACTTTTCACATGCTACGAATCTCTTCTTTTCCTGTTTTCCCAAAGTTTATGTTTCACTGCCATACAGCGCTGTGCTCCAAACATACATTCTCAGAAATTTCTTACTCGAATTGAGGTCTATATTTGATACTAGTATACTTCTCTTGGCTAGGAATTCCCCCTTTGCCATTGCTAGTCTGCTTCTTATGTCCCTCATGCTCCATCCGTTACGATTTACATTGCTGCCTACATAGCATAATTCCTTAATTTCATCTACTTCGTGATTACCAGTTCCGAGGATAAGTTTCTCTCAGTTCTCATTTCTTAACTTTCGTCTTTCTTCGATTTACACTCAGTCTCTATTCTGATTTCATTAGACTGTTAATTCCCTTCAGCAGATCCCGTTATTGTCCTTTCCTTTCACTGAGGATACGACTGTTATCAGTGAACCTTATCACTGACATCGTTTCACCTTGAATTTTAATTCCACTCTTGAATCTTCTTGGATCTATAGTGCGAAGAGTTGTGGCGAAAGACACATCCCTATCTCACACAATTTCTAATCGGAGCATCTCGTTCTTGGACTTTCATTTTTATTTTTCCCTCTTCGTTCTTGAACATATTGTATATTCCCGTCTTTCCCTGTAGCTTACTACCATTTTTCTAAGGATTTTGAACAGCTTGCCACATCTGACGTTATCGGAAGCCTTTTGCAATTCGACAATTCCTATGAACGTGTCTTGATTTTCTTTAGTCTTTCTTCCAGTAACAACCGTAACGTTAGGAATGCCTCTCTGGTGCCACTACCCTACCGTCATCTAACACATCCTCAACTTCTTGTGAATTCTGTGGATGATTGTTCTCCGAAAGTCTAATGGTATATGCGAGTCTCATACATTTCACACACCAACGTGAGTAGTCGTTTTCTTAATGCTTCCCTCAAATATTTTAGAAATTCTAATGGTGTGTTATCTATTCCTACTGCCTTATTAGATCTTCAGTCTTCCAAAGCCCTTTTAAATTCAGATTATAATACTGAATGCTCTAAATCTTCTATACCGTCTCATGTTTCGCCGTCTATAACGTCATCAAGCAAGTCTTCCCCTCATAGAAGCCTTCAGTATACACTTTCCACCTGCCCGCATACCCCTCTGCATTTAACAGTGGAATTACCATTCCACTCTTAATGTCTCTACTCTTGCTTTTAATTCCACCGAAGGTTCTTTTTACTTTCCTGTATGCTCAGCCAGTCCTTCCGACACTCATTTCTTTCTCGATTTCTTCACATTTCACCTCAGCTTCTCTGTACTCCCCATGTAGTTCATTCCTAAGTTATTTGTGTTTCTGTATTCCCGAATATTCCGTAAAATGTTTGTATTTTCTTCTTTCGTCGATCAACTGAAGTATTTCGTCTATTACCCAAGGTTTCTTAACAGTCACCTTCTTTTTGCCTACGTTTATCTTCCCAAACTCTCTGACTGCCTTTTTTAGAAATGTCAATACCTCTTCAACTGCACTGCATACTGATCTATTCCTTATCACACCATCTGTAGCCAGAGAGAATTTCAAGACTACCTCTTAATTCCTTAGCGCTTGCGTATCCCATTTCTTTGCGCATAGATACTTCGTAACTAGTCTCTTAAACTTCTGGCTACTCTTCGGCACTTCTACATTGTGATCTGAGTCTATATCTACTCCTGGGTAATCCTTACAATCCAATGTCTTATTTCGGAATCTCTGCCTGACCATGATGTAATCTAACTGAAATCTTCCCATATCTCTCATCCTTTACCAAATACAGCTCTTCCTTTCGTGACTCCCGAATAGAGTATTCTCTATTACTAGCGTAAATTTCTTGCAAAACTCAAGTACTCATTCTGCTCTCTCATTCCTAGTACCAAGCCCATATTCTGCTGTAATTATGTCTGCTATTCCTTCCACTATAACCGCATTCCAATCCCCCATGACTATCAGATTTTCATCTGCCTTTACGTGTAGAATTACCCATTCAATATCATCATATACTTTCTCTATCTCCTCATCTTCGCTTGCGAAGTCGGCCTGTACACCCACACTATCACCGTCGGTGTTGATTTGCTGTCGATTTTGATGACTACAACCGTATCACTGAACTATTCTCGGTGACTCTTGGTCCTACCTTCCTATTCGTGTCTGATTCTACTTCCGTTTTACCATTATGCTATAGCTGATATTGCCCTTTACACATCTGATCAGAAAACCTTGCCCTATTTACATTTCACATCGCTGACGCCCACTGTGTCTTGACTGAGCCTTAGCATTCCCCTTATCATATTTTATAGGTTCCCTATCAGTTTCAACAAGTCCGAAGGAACGTACACTGTTGCGACTAGAAGCGTTATGAAACACATGAAACATATTAGCAGTTGCTAATGTGGACAACCATCAGCTACATAATGGAATGACAACAATGAAAATGTGTGCCGGAACGGGACTCGAACCCGGATTTCCCGCTTATGATGTGCGGCCGCCATACCTCTTTTTTTTCTTTTTTACCGATGGAGGCATGGAAGGGAGGGCTGAGAGGGCAGAGTGGGCAGCTGTCGTAACCCGAGGCCTGGCCACAGTGCCCTCTCGCCCAGCAAGGTATCAGGGATAGTCAGAGGAAATCAATTGTGGGATTTCTTTATTTATTTTAATATATTCGTAATTTGTATTCACTTTATACCACAACAAAAATAAATTTACCTAGCTCCACATCCTGCTCTGACTTAACAAAACGATGTCTCGGTACTTTCCTACATCGAGGTAATATACACACATCAAAAAAAAAAGAAAAGAAAAAAATTACATCACTCCACGTATAAGAACTCCTGGAGATAGACGTCGACTGTGGATATTGTACCACAGACTCAGTGCATTTGACTGCTCAGAGACGTCACTAAACCCGCCGAAATAAGTAAGCAACCATACATGAGCAGCGCCTATTAGACAGAGGGGATCCGACAGCCGATCAGTTCCACTCATTCCACCAGGAAGGAGGTACACGGCTAGTGTTGTCTGTAGTTCAACCATGCCTAGACCGTCAATACCGCGGTTCGATAGTGTTCGCATTGATACTTTGTGCCTGGAAGGGCTCTCAACAAGGGAAGTGTCCAGGCGTCTCGGAGTGAATTAAAGTGATGTTGTTTGGACATTGAGGAGATACAGAGAGATACGAACTGTCGATGACATGCCTCGCTCAGGCAGCCGAAGGGCTACTAATGCAGTGGATAGCCGCTACCTATGGATTATGGCTCGGAGGAACCCTGACACCAAGGCCACCATGTAGGATAATGCTTTACTTGCAGCCACAAGACGTCGTGTTACTACTCAAACTGAGCGCAATAGGCTGCATGATGCGCAACTTCACTCCCGACGTCCATGCCTATGTCCATCTTTGCTACCACGACAACATGCAGCGCGGTACATATGGGCCCAAAAACATGTCGAATGGACCGCTCAGGATTGGCATCATGTTCTCTTCACCAATGAGTGTCGTATATGCCTTCAACCGGACAATCGTCGGAGTCGTGTTTGGAGGTAACCCGGTCAGGCTGTCAAGGGAGTACAGCAAAGTTGAGGTTCCGTGATGTTTTAGGGTGGCATTATGTGGGGCCGACGTACGCAGCTGGTGGTCATGGAAGGCATATCGGCAGCATATTGGTGAGGCATTCGTCTTCATGGACGGCAATTCGCGCTTCCATCGTGCGCATCTTATTAATGACTTCCTTCAGGATAACGACATTGCTCTACTTGAGTGGGCAGCACTTTCTCCAGACTTGTATCCTATTGAACATGCCTGGGATAGATCGAAAAGGGCTGTTTATGAACGACGTACCCCCCTACCACTCTGATGGATCTGCGCTGAATTGCCGTTGAGGAGTGGGCAATCTGGACAAACAGAGTCTTGATGAACTTGTGGATAGTATGGCACGACGAATACAGACATGCATTAATGTAAGGGGACGTGCTACTGGGTATTAGAAGGCATCGATCCTTAGACTTACACACTACTGAAACAACCTTACGCCAGGAACAACACACACACACACCGATGCCCGCGGGAGGACTCGAACCTCCAGTGGGAGGGGCCGCGCAGTCCGTTACGTGGTGCCTCAAACCGCACAGTTACTCCACGCGGCAGTGAGGAGTTGTCATACGGAAATTCTCTTGTGGCGTGCAGGCGAAGCTTCTTGTTATCCCCTAAAATGATGCATATGATACCAACCTGTCGTGTTACGTGCAAGCGGTGGGTGAAAACCACCCATTATAGTTTCGAACGAAAAAACAGAATGGCTTGTGCAATGAATGATTGCTATGACACATTTGCATACAAAAATTCCTGTCATAAGTAACAGACGATTACGTTTTTCCGTAATTTCTTTTTACTGTGTTCAGGGATATCAAGGTAAATTAGGACCAAACATTAAAAAAAAGAGCTGTTAAGTTGGGAAAATTATGTAAACTTTGTTGATAGATCTGGAAAAGTGGGATAGGACAATGTTTAGTGTTACATCTGAAAAGATTTCCTACCATTTGCAGAAAACAACTCATTTATTTAGTCCGAATTTTGCTTCGACATAACGGTATCTTTGTCATTAGGAGGACGACTAAAAGACTGTTTATATTATTGGGATTCCAACTAGAGCTAAAAGTGTGATTGAGCCCGACGATGAAAATAATTTTCAACAGTGTAAAGCTCTGCTCAAAAAATTGTCGGACATTATTATTTTCTATAGTTCTTCCCGATTTCTAATTTATCAGAGGAATATCATTGCAAATCTTCAGTCACTTCTGCATTGTGGGTTTGCACCACGACATGTTACGAATCCGATCAAACATACCTGCTACACAGAACAATAAGTAGAACAGTGGCCGCGAGCATTTCTTACTCCACTCCAGTGCTGTCTAAATAAAATTACTAATTGCTATGAATTGTCTGAAAGCAGTAGTTTATCTTTTATCGGGTGTGCATCGTGTAAGGAAATTTTTTTTTTCGTCATCCAATAGAGATTTCGTTTTCTTGAGACGACTACCGAGAATTATCAAAGAATTGTTTCGTTGTTTGCCAGATTTATACTACTCGAAAATTATCATGAGAACTGCGGTACAGGAATTGTTATAAAATAATTTATGTCAGCAAATTAAAGTTCCGATTGATGGAAGTCATCAGTAGTCTAACATCATACTATATCTCGATTTTCTTTTCTCTGCTAGTCACTCGTGTAACAATTACATCTGCAACAGTTTTGCTGTCGCAATGCAATGAAATTCATTCGAACATTTAATGATTTGAGACATTTTTGATGTGGTTTAAGAGCTTAAATTTCGCGTGTGTGCACTGTGGACATTGCACTACGCAGCGCTGTCCTCTTCTGTGACGGCGGCGTGTGCTTATTCATCGACGTGCGCGCAAGTCAAGATTTCCTCTACAGACCTCAGTTCTAAGCGCTTCTTCATGTGGTGGAAATTAATAGTATACCATATATTTAAACATGCTGGCAGTGGGCCTCAGGAGCTAAAGTTTCGACAGTGCATTTCTTTCGTGTTTTCTTCTCGTGCGAAAAATTTCGAGATTCGTTTCCACATGCCGTAGTGAACTATTCACTTGTAAGAATACAACTATTGCTTCAATATCAAAATAATTATCTGTGTTCATTTCTATGTTGTTCTGTTAAAAAAATATCCGAAAAGCATATATTAGTCATTTTCCTTCTTCCTCCTCGAGCTGAAGTATCCTTTAAATGATGTGAATTGGTAAATTTTATTTAATTTACTTGAATCTAAATTTAGTAGTATTTGTATACTCCTGTTTTCATTAATGATAAAGACTTTTGTACATTTTTCAGCATTTCTTTGGAATTGGTTAATTTGAGACTCAAAGATCGCGTGCCATAAGCAAGCTATCGCTTTCAATGCTTGCAAGTAGAGCTTGCAATCTACGTTCTTAACGAAGTCCGGCCATTATTGTTATTACAATGCAAATAATTTCTTTGCATTGAATTCTGACAGTACGACGTTCCTGCTTCACGAAGCTCGCTGACCTCAGACCACGGCATCGGCGCCTGTGGCTGTTAGGAGGGTGGATAAAAGAAAAGGTACTTCGAAGAACTTCTTATGTAAAAATGAGAGAAAAGGAATTCACAGCTTCTTTTAAATTCTCAATTACATATTCGCACTCTATCTTCCTCATTCGCCATTTTATCTCCTTACTTAAATGTGAAATACCAACACTGAAAGGAGGGAGTTAGCATTAAAACTGAAATTCATGTATATTGAATTACAGGTCGAAATGGTTTGGTTCCCGCAGCCAGCTGGCCCCCTTCCTTCCGCTCAACTGTAAATTCAGAGAATGGTATGTTGTCGTCCATCTCTATCTTGACGGCACATTTGAAGTCCGACACTGTTGATATAGTCGACGAAGAGATGTTCAGCACGTTCTCAGTGAGGCTTCGTCAAGCAGGTGTCGTCAGCGAACTGCAGGAAGCAAGAGGGACGCTGCGTCGCAGAGTTCAGAGCTTGTTCCACAAAAATCTCCATGCAGAAGTTTGCAATTGCCTATGAGAGTGCGGATCCCATCGCTGTTCAATCTCAAAATATTCCGCGCGGAACAGAAAGCACGTTCGCGTTGACGTATTGCGAAACAACGAGGCGACTCCCGCTGGAAACTATCCGGCTAGAAGATCCATCAAGTCTTCCTCAAGCATCCTCGTAAATGGGACGTATGCTATGACATAATATAACACTATATAAAAAGCATCTACAGTCTGGCAGTTTTTCACATTATGTTGTAAATATCTATAAAATACGTAAACTCTGTGATGACAATTTCGATGTCATTTAATTTAAAAAACAATTGCTGAGTCTTGGTCAGCTTCCTGTAACACACTTACCAGTTGTCCCCTTTTCAGTCTGAAGATGTAGCGAAAGATAGTTTCGTTTGTGTCTCTGTATCACTTCGACTGGTAAAATATGCTTGAAGCCTACATTAATTTTACTTAATATTATCATTATTCCTCGTCTAACTTTCATTTCTGCAGCCTTGAATGCACATCATATGGTTATTAAAAGACCATTTATTCTAAATTCATATTACGAAGTCCGATACTTTTGCAATGCAAAACAAATATTGGGAGCGAATTTATGAAATTTCTTCTCGTGTTCATGTGCCACCCTGTTAGCAACGAGCCGACCATTAGCTACAATTTGCATGAAAATACTGTGCGGGAATTTGGATGCACTTTTGATAACTTATCTTATGTCTTGACCACACTTTTATTTATCAGCAATAAATTACGCGTTTCAATCACGAAACAAGGGCAAACTGCTAGCAGTTTTCCTTGTGATTGGGAATGGTGACGTGATACAATGTATCTATTGAACAGTTTTATATAACTGACGTAGCACTGCCTTGACGTAAAGTTGACACGCATAAGGTGTTGCTGAAAAATTAAACTGTGGTCAAAGCACAAGAAAAGTTGTTAAAAGGGCCGACAGTCATTGGTCACCCGATTTCTGTCTCAGCTGCCATAATTAACATAATTTCTCTTTCTCTCCTCGCTACTAATGAATCCAAGTTTAGTATATGCTATCACTTAGTTCTGTTTTCATTCTCCTGAGTACTGCATCAAATGGTGAGAGCATGAAAACATTATATTCATGCATGCTACAGTAGAAGACTCTGTGAGCGAATTTGTGGAAATTCGGAGAGCATTCTCTAGTTGAGATCCTCAAACGCTGTAAACGTATACTTGTCTAAATCTGATACTCTCGATGCTATTTTTTGTGACTGAATTCAAGCAAACTTCCACGTAATTCTTCACTTAAATGACGTGCGGCAGACCTGTTGACTGTCTTGCGCAAGTACATTAATGGAGGCGCCGTTATTGCGTCTAGACTCCACCTCGTTTCTTTTGCTCGCCCGATGCGTGGCAGACAGGTGGAGCTCATTTGATGCCTGCTAGGTGTTTGGGATGGAGGGAAGGGGTAGAGGAACGTTGCAGGTAGGAGCAGGAAGCCCGGTGCTTATACCAGGGTGGGTGGCCAGGTGGTGGCTCCCACGAGCCGGCTGTGATGTCCCCTCTGCCTGAGTTCGCTCCGAGCTGCGCTGTGAAACGCATGCAAAGGCCGAGGTAACGCAGCTAAAACGTGTTTCACTTTACGCTCTGTTTCGCTTCTCGCTCTCTTCGTCCTCGTCTGCTACGTATTTCGACGCTAGCATCGTCTTCCTCTGCTCTCTCTCTATCTCTCTCTCTGTGTGTGTGTAATCCGAAGATGGGCTTTACACTGCTGTTCATTGTAGGGAAAGCAAGAGTGACTAGTAAGCTTCTGATGGGATTTTGACGATCATTCAGCGTAAGCAAACTACCGAATAGCCTTACGTTGCGGAAATGATCTCGGATTTTGTATGAGAACTGCCAGACTGCGTCCTCCTCAGCAAAGTATGTTCAGTAAATTTGGAGAACGACTATCTCACAATGCCTCTCTAGTTGATCATGCTGAAGACGTTGATTTATTGTGATACTAAGATCATTTAGTCAGAATGAATAACAGGAAAAAGGCTCGTAAAGAGGAGCCAAAAATGGCCAAGAAAGAGAAATCTAAAATCTATGTCTGGGAGGCCATTTTGCTACACACATGGCATCTACATGGACAGCCCCTGCTGTAAGGACACTGATTACACAGCGGTCTCTAAACATTTCATTTCCCTTTGAGACCATAATGGAAATGCGTTGTATTGTTTCGGGAGGTTCAGGTGGTTTTGAACTATGTTCTCCATCCTATGTTCTTTAGAGACACGGCGGTAGAGTTTGTGGGTTGCTCCGAAGGGTACAAACAAGCTTTTGTCTATGGAAGTGGGTTAATTGGACTACATGGTCCACGCGCTTTTGTATTAAAACTCTTTTTTGTTATGGACTGCAGTCCGAAGACTGGTTTTACGCAACTCTCCACGCTATTCTGGCCTGTAGAGGCCTCCTCATCTCTGCGTAACTACTGCACCTTGCATCCGTTTGAATCTGCTTATCTACTGTAGTCAAGCCTTGTTTTCCCACTGAACATTTAATCCTCTCACACTTATCTCCATTACCAAACTGAAGATCCATTTGTCAATTGCGACTTGGCCTATCAACCGATCTCTTCCTTGAGTCAAGACATGGCAAAATGGTTCAAATGCCTCTGAGCACTATGGGACTTAACTTCTGAAGACATCAGTCCCCTACAACTTAGAACCACCTAAACCTAACTAACCTAAGGACATCACACACACCCATGCCCGAGGCAGGATTCGAACCTGCGACCGTAGCGGTCGCGCGGTTCCAGACTGTAGCGCCTAGAACCGCTCGGGCACCACGGCCGGCCAAGACGTGGATTTTTTTTTTCCAGTTCGATTCAGTTCCTGCCTGTTATTTATCTGATCATCCCATCTAATCTTCAGCGTCTTTTTGTAGCATAACATTTCAAAGCCATGTATGCACTTTTTGTCTGAACTATTAATCATCCAGTTCTCACTTGTGTACAAGGCCACTGCATATAAAAATACCTCCAGAAAAGCATTGTAACATTTAAATTTCTGTTACATGTTAACTAATGCCGCTTCCACAGAAATGCTACTCTTGCTGTTGACTGTTTGCATTTTATATCCTCTCTACTTCGTCCACTGCCAATTATTATTCTGCACAAATAGGAAAACCCATCGATTACTTCTGCTATCTCGGTTCATAATCTGAAACTACCATCAACAAGTCATTTAATTCGATTTCATTCCATTATGTTTGTTTTACCTTTTATCATATTCATAACTTTGTTTGAAAGCACAATCAATTCCTATCAAAAGTTCTTGCAAGTCCTTTACCGTGTGTTGCTGAGCTACAAGGCTACTGTCAAACCGCAGAGATTATATTTCTCCTCTATCAACTACAAATTTATAGAATGAATAATGTCTGCTACTGCTTCCCTTGCATGCCCTTCCACTTTTAAAACTGCAGTCTGCTTTCTGTACAAGATGTAGTTAGTCAGTACACAAGTTCGGACTGAGGGTGATACCTTTTCGAAAGTGCGAACCTGGGAACTGACTGAAGCACTTTAGAAAAACGACGACAAATGCACAGGGGATGGACAAAAATACGAAAACACCACAAACGTAAAACATTACCATGCCTAATACGGTGTACGAAATGAAATGGCATTCAAAAGAGCTTCCAGTTGTCTAGGTGCGGATAAATGCAGTCCTGCAGGATTTTCAAGACAATCTTATACCATATTCATGGATAATGGTGACATGTTCATGTAACAACGATCGGGCTGAATAGCGATCACGCACCGTTCTCATCAAAGTACACCACAAAGACTCAATAATATCGCAATATGGTGACCGTGCTGGGCAGGAGAGATGTGAAAATTCAAACCTCATGCAGAAAAGACCAGTCCTGGACGATGCGAGGTTTGTGAATAGGGGCCCTGCCGTCAGGAAACACACCTTCACCGCAGGAGGAGAAATATTATGGGATTGATGCGATGCGCCACAGTTGTCACATAATCCTCGGCAGTAACGGGACTTAGCAGATTAACCATGGGACCGACATCGATGCCCATATCTTCAATGGACCCCCGCCATGTTTAACTCTTGAAAAACGGCAAGAAGCTGGAAAAGTGTGAAACAAGTCTCGTTCAACAAAACGACATTCCTCCATTGCTCCATAACAGAGGTTTAATTACTCCGGCGCCACGTGTCTCTGTTACGAACTTTACATCACTGATGTAAGATTTCCTGCTTGTGGAGCTACCATGTATTGTTTGGGTACTGACAGGGTTGGCGAGGGCTGCATGCAGTTCCGCAGTTGTCGTCATCGTATTTTCCATCACAGTCTTCTTCAATAACCGTCCGTCACGATCACTTAGCACAAATTTGTGACTTAGCGGATGATGTTTACCGCTTTCCCTGCAAGCGGTGTAGCCAGCCGTTGTGGCCGAGCGGTTCTAGGCGCTTCAATTGGGATCCGCGCTGCTGCTACTGTCGCAGGTTCGAATCCTGCCACGATCATGGATGTGTGTGATGTCCTTAGGTTAGTTAGGTTCAAGTAGTTCTAAGTCTAGGGGACTGATGACCTCAGATTTTAAGTCCCGTAGTACTCAGAGCCATTTGCAAGCGGTGTAAATCCTCGATACGGTGCCTCTCGAAACACTGGTTACAAAAGGAGCACCAATTACTTGCCAACTTTGGAATTCGCTTATCTCCGACATGATGTACTCACAAGTACATGGAGTGCTTTTCTGACCGCGACTGACACTTGCAACGTTTCGAGGGCATTGCACAGGTGCCGTTCTTGGTCAAAAACAACAGCGCAACCTCATGCTTGGCTAGCATATGCTATTACGTTCACGTATGGATCTGCCGCGATGTTCCCTTATTTTTGTACAATCTCTGTAAATCTGAATGTCCACCCGGGGACTGTCATCATCTGGATCACGAGTCCATCACACCACTTTTTTCAGTCTGAAAATTACAAATGTATATAACCAGATTCTAGCACGCCTTAATGACAGTCACGCACGTTCTTTCCCGCACAGTACTAAGGCACTTGAAAAACTCCAGGGAGAATCACGTGTTCTCTCCAACGTTACTCCCTCCTAAGTAAACAATAATGCTAAACTATCACAGTCTGCCTCCTTTTTTTAACTCTACTGAAAATTGCTGTTTAAATTTGTGTTAAAGGCGTAGTGACGCAGTATCTGCACTCTCGGAACCAATCCAGCAATTGAAAAGAACTACTGCTTACGAGAATCAGTCGAAGCCAGCTTCGTCTAGGCAGATGCTCGGAGAGAGGCATTCCGTACAGGATATCGTACTGCTGACAAGTTGTTGATCATGAAATAGTTCTTGTTAAATAAAGGACGGTATTACACCGAAGTCCAAACTTCGCTGTTCCCCAACTTCGTGTAACGCTCGAAGCAACTTTCACAACGAACGGAAATATCAATTTTGACGTCACTATAAGCGATCGCTTTGTGTGTGAGATCTGTGTTTCCATCTGAACTAATGTTGGGATGGTTATATAGCAATTGGCCACAAAAACCCATGAAGTACATTTTCCAATATGAAATCCTGGGACCAAATTTGTTGTTACCCGAAGGGATTGTTTCATCTGTGGGATACACATACGTAAAAATCACTTAGGATTGTGATTGTTATACACCTAGGGCAATCCAGTCCCTCAATGCCTCCATGTTCACTGGGATCTCATCCTATATACAAATTACCTATAATGTTACTAGAAAATCAATTTCCAATACTAGACTATCTTCAAGAATATGTGTATGATTACGCATAAGAACCGATTAAAATGCGTATTTAACTATACGAAATCTATTCCATTAGTATAAAAGAGTGTGACTGCTATTTCTAAGAAGACAAATGATCTGAGAGGAAGCTAATTTTTCCCCGTTGTTGAGTTTCCTGCATAATTTCACCCCATTCCGTAAGGAGAGAAGTACTCGTGTTCTGCAACTCCTGCCAAACTCCTTTAACTGGGCATGCGATCGAATGTTTGCTGAAGCGGAAACCTTTACACTTATTAATTGGCTTTCTTTGAGTTCTGGGTGTCTTGGTTTCTTACGTTATCGGCAAAAGTTTCTGATGGCCGAGGGGATGAGGAACGCACTTGTGAAAAAGGACGTCCTCGGAGTTTCAGCCTTAACCTTTCTGATAGCCCAGCATTAAATTTTTCAGTTGCTGTGAAAGAGCTCTAACTGTGGTGGCGTGCGGTCCTCTGGGCCTGATCTACATCTACATCTACATTTATACTCCACAAGCCATCCAACGGCGTGTAGCGGAGGGCACTTTACGTGCCACTGTCATTACCTCCCTTTCCTGTTCCAGTCGCGTATGGTTCGCGGGAAGAACGACTGTCTGAAAGCCTCCGTGCGCACTCTAATCTCTCCCATTCGTGATCTCCTCTGGAGGTATAAGTAGGGGGAAGCAATATATTCGATACCTCATCCAGAAACTCACCCTCTCGAAACCTGGCGAGCAAGCTACACCGCGATGCAGAGCGCCTCTCTTGCAGAGTCTGCCACTTGAGTTTGCTAAACATCTCCGTAACGCTATCACGGTTACCAAATAACCCTGTGACGAAACGCGCCGCTCTTCTTTGGATCTTCTCTATCTCCTCCGTCAACCCGATCTGGTACGGATCCCACACAGATGAGCAATACTCAAGTATAGGTCGAACGAGTGTTTTGTAAGCCACCTCCTTTGTTGATGGACTACATTTTCTAAGGACTCTCCCAATGAATCTCAACCTGGTACCCGCTTTACCAACAATTAATTTTATATGATTGTTCCACTTCAAATCGTTCCGCAAGCATACTCCCAGATATTTTACAGAAGTAACTGCTACCAGTGTTTGTTCCGCTAGCATATAATCATACTGTAAAGGATCCTTCTCTCTATGTATTCGCAATACATTACATTTTTCAATGTTAAGGGTCAGTAGCCACTCCCTGCACCAAGTGCCTAGCCGCTGCAGATCTTCCTGCATTTCGCTACAATTTTCTAATGTTGCAACTTCTCTGTATACTACAGCATCATCCGCGAAAAGCCGCATGGGACTTCCGACACTGTCTACTAGGTCATTTATATATATTGTGAAAAGCAATGGTCCCATAACACTCCCCTGTGGCACGCCAGAGGTTACTTTAACGTCTGTAGACGTCTCTCCATTGATAACAACATGCTGTGTTCTGTTTGTTAAAAACCCTTCAATCCAGCCACACAGCTGGTCTGATATTCCGTAGGCTCTTACTTTGTTTATCAGGCGACAGTACGGAACTGTATCGAACGCCTTCCGGAAGTCAAGAAAAATAGCATCTACCTGGGAGCCTGTATCTAATATTTTCTGAGTCTCATAAACAAATAAAGCGAGTTGGATCTCACACGATTGGTGTTTCCGGAATCCATGTTGATTCCTACATAGTAGATTCTGGGTTTCCAAAAATGACATGATACTCGAGCAAAAAACATGTTCTAAAATTCTACAACAGATCGACGTCAGAGATATAGGTCTATAGTTTTGCGCATCTGCTCGACGACCCTTCTTGAAGACTGGGACTACCTGTGCTCTTTTCCAATCATTTGGAACCTTCCGTTCCTCTGGAGACGTGCGGTACACGGCTGTTAGAAGGGGGGCAAGTTCTTTCGCGTACTCTGTGTAGAATCGAATTGGTATCCCGTCAGGTCCAGTGGACTTTCCTCTGTTGAGTGATTCCAGTTGCTTTTCTATTCCTTGGACACTTATTTCGATGTCAGCCATTTTTTCGTTTGTGCGAGGATTTAGAGAAGGAACTGCAGTGCGGTCTTCCTCTGTGAAAGAGCTTTGGAAAAAGGTGTTTAGTATTTCAGCTTTACGCGTGTCAACCTCTGTTTCAATGCCATCATCATCCCGGAGTGTCTGGATATGCTGTTTCGAGCCACTTACTGATTTAACGTATGACCAGAACTTCCTAGGATTTTCTGTCAAGTCGGTACATAGAATTTTACTTTCGAATTCACTGAACGCTTCACGCATAGCCCTCCTTACGCTTTGACATCGTTTAGCTTCTGTTTGTCTGAGAGGTTTTGGCTGCGTTTAAACTTAGAGTGAAGCTCTCTTTGCTTTCGCAGTAGTTCCCTAACTTTGCTGCTGTACCACGGTGGGTTTTTCCCGTCCCTCACAGTTTTACTCGTCACGTACCTGTCTAAAACGCATTTTACGATTGCCTTGAACTTTTTCCATAAACACTCAACATTGTCAGTGTCGAAACAGAAATTTTCGTTTTGATCTGTTAGGTAGTGTGAAATCTGCCTTCTATTACTCTTACTAAACAGATAAACCTTCCTCCCTTTTTTATATTCCTACTAACTTCCATATTCAGGGATGCTGCAACGGCCTTATGATCACTGATTCCCTGTTCTGCGCTTACAGAATCGAAAAGTTCGGGTCTGTTTGTTATCAGTGGGTCCAAGATGTTATCTCCACGAGTCGGTTCTCTGTTTAATTGCTCGAGGTAATTTTCGGATAGTGCACTCAGTATAATGTCACTCGATGCACTGTCCCTACCACCCGTCCTAAACATCTGAGTGTCCCAGTCTATATCTGGTAAATTGAAATCTCCACCTAAGACTATAACATGCTGAGAAAATTTATGTGAAATGTATTCCAAATTTTCTCTCAGTTGTTCTGCCACTAATGCTGCTGAGTCGGGAGGTCGGTAAAAGGAGCCAATTATTAACCTAGCTCGGTTGTTGAGTGTAACCTCCACCCATAATAATTCACAGGAACTATCCACTTCTATTTCACTACAGGATAAACTACTACTAACAGCGACGAACACTCCACCACCGGTTGCATGCAATCTATCCTTTCTAAGCACCGTCTGTACCTTTGTAAAAATATCGGCAGAATTTATCTCTGGCTTCAACCAGCTTTCTGTACCTATAACGATTTCGGCTTCGGTGCTTTCTACCAGCGCTTGAAGTTCCGGTACTTTACCAACGCAGCTTCGACAGTTTACAATTACAATACCGATTGCTGCTAGGTCCCCGCATGTCCTGACTTTGCCCTGCACCCGTTGACGCTGTTGCCCTTTCTGTACTTGTTCAAGGCCATCTAACCTAAAAAACCGCCCAGCCCACGCCACACAACCCCTGCTACCCGTGTAGACGCTTGTTGCGTGTAGTGGACTCCTGACCTATCCAGCGGAACCCGAAACCCCACCACCCTATGGCGCAAGTCGAGGAATCTGCAGCCCACACGGTCGCAGAACCGTCTCAACCTCTGATTCAGACCCTCCACTCGGCTCTGTACCAAAGATCCGCAGTCAGTCCTGTCGACGATGCTGCAGATGGTGAGCTCTGCTTTTATCCCGCTAGCGAGACTGGCAGTCTTCACCAAACCAGATAGCCGCCGGAAGCCAGAGAGGATTTCCTCGGATCCATAGCGACACACATCATTGGTGCCGACATGAGCGACCACCTGCAGATGGGTGCACCCTGTACCCTTCATGGCATCCGGAAGGACCCTTTCCACATCTGGAATGACTCCCCCCGGTATGCACACGGAGTGCACATTGGTTTTCTTCCCCTCTCTTGCTGCCATATCCCTAAGGGGCCCCATTACGCGCCTGACGTTGGAGCTCCCAACTACCAGTGAGCCCACCCTCTGCGACCGCCCGGATCTTGCAGACTGAGGGGCCACCTCTGGAACAGGACAAATGTTGTGGACTGACAAGACAGCCAATCCACAGTGACGGGTAACCGAAAGGCACGCGCTTATACTCAGGCAAGCTGGCGTGAGGTCTGAAACAGGATACGTAATGAATGCTATAAAGAAAAGTACGTAGCTGCTGGAATACTTAACTTTAATCCACAATTGGTGAACATTGGTCTTGTTACTGTACACGCTTCATTAGATACATAGCAAAGGATAACTGGCGCCTTGCTAGGTCGTAGCAATTGACTTAGTTGAAGGCTATGCTAACTATCGTCTTGGCAAATGAGAGCGTAATTCTCCGTGAACCTTTCCTAGCAACGTCGGCTGTACAACTGGGGCGAGTGCTAGTAAGTCTCTCTAGATCTGCCCTGTGGCGGCGCTTGATCTGCAATTACTGATAGTGGCGAGACGCGGGTCCGACGTATACTAGCGGACCGCGGCCGATTTAAAAGGCTACCACCTAGCAAGTGTGGTGTCTGGCGGTGACACCACAACAAGCAGCCATGTCAGGCCGAAGATCAGTATCAGCCTGAGACAGAGCCTGAAACCGGTTCGTCAAACTGGAGAGGCCTTCCGTTCAGCCCTCCGGAATGTCTTTCGCCCCCTGCCACACCTTGAGACGACCTCCCACTCTACCACAGGTGAGGGATCAGCCTCAATGCGGGCAGTATCCCGGGCAACCACAGTCGTAGTCCGATCGGGGGATGCGTGGGACGAGCTGGCCGTCCCCGACAAACCCCCATCCGGAACCCCACAGTGGTGCCCATTGGCAACAGCCTCAAGCTGTGTGACCGAAGCCAACACTGCCTGAAGCTGGGAGCGAAGGGATGCCAACTCAGCCTGCATCCGAAGACAGCAGTTGCAGTCCCTATCCATGCTAAAAACTGTTGTGCAAAGAACGTCTGAACTAATCTACAGAGAGCGCAAACAAATCGACACAAAATTTAAACTGTTATTAAAATAGAAGGTTGCCTAGTAAATGCAGTAATGCTACTACTTGCGCACTGCTGACACACTGCTCGGCGGCGGAAGGAGAGTACGCGATTTTACACTATTCAGGTACTAAAACGCGATGCTACAACTCTCAAATACTATAATACGCCCGAAATTTATGAATTAAACAATGCAAGTACCAAAAACACGCAAAGAAATTAAGAATTAAACTATGTAACAAATGAGTGAGCTAGGAGTGTACGACTTGCTGCTGCAGCTGCTTATCCAACGACGGCAGGCAGCACACTGACTGTGACCAATCGACACTGGCCGTTCAAAACAAAAACGGAAGACAAACGACTACGCGAATTTACACTATTCAGGTACTAAAACGCGATGCTACAACTCTCAAATACTATAATACGCCAGAAATTTATGAATTAGACAATGCAAGTACCAAAAACACGCAAAGAAATTAAGAATTAAACTATGTAACAAATGAGTGAGCCAGGAGTATACGACTTGCTGCTGCATCTGCTTATTCAACGACGACAGGGAAGAATGATCGCGTGAAGAATGAAGAAGAAGAAGCGTTTCTGTGAAAGAACGCTATTAAATGGTCTCCAACGGCTGTTAATCATGAGTTTAAGTCCGTATTTAACTGAAAACAAACCGTAGATGTGGATTTCCTGTGCCACCAGATAAGACTCTACTCGTAAAATTTACCATCAGGCAGAATGATATCTCCACACACATGATGAGAAATCTTGAAATTATGCCTTTGATACGGGAACTATGCTGAACGCTACAGGTTTAATTTTTTTTCCCCCATCTGTGTATCAACAAATTCACAGGACGACAGCATTTCAGCCACCGGTTGTAAGTTTAAATGACCACTTTATTGTACTCTGCTGTTCAGAGCTCACTAAAATATTGGTTTAATTTAAGAGCCTTGTGGAGATGCTGTCGTTATTTGAACACTAATATTTCTTTAAGGTGTAACTTGAAGTAAATGAGCTAAACGCAAAACTTAGCATACGTTGGTGCGACTTCGCGATCTTAGACAGCTGTCTGATGACGTCAGGAAACGACTGTTGCATGGACACACACACAAACTGTTCGGCTTGCAGATGAAGTCTCCAGAAATGGAAGACAAATGTTAGGCAGAGAATTATACCTTGGAGCACAGCCATAAATCAGATAGCAGCAACATTAGCATAACTTATTTCACGTTTTAATTAGACAAGCAAAAAAATGGTCCTATTAGTAAAGTAAATAAACTCGATATATTTATCGAAGCGCTGTACGACAGTACAATCGAATGTTCTCAGTCGTGCTCCCCAACTGTTCTTGTTCCGGAGGTATTCCATTAGAATTCTGCTGTTGAAAGAAATAGTTCGTAACAATGTTTATCCAGCACAACGACGGCTGATGACGACCTGTATTTCTCGAAAATAGTACAAGGTGCCAACGTTCTGATATGAACTGACTGTTTCCTGCTGAGGGCACGAGAATGTGTACATCGATTTGTTACCCGTATGAAGTCCATTCACCTCCTTTTCTCTTCGAGATCTGGACATTTGATCAATTCCGCTCTCTCTCTCCATTGCTGTCTAACGAACGTTTCTTCTACCAGATTCGTAGGATTTCAATATCCTTGGTATCTGGTATATTAAATTCAGGGATGCTGTTTTCATATATAACATCGACATACTAATATCAAACCATTGACTTTTGTACTCTTTGAAAGATTTTAAATGGTTTTTGGAGATGGTAAATGCTGCTTTCTCAAACTGACGAGCTACTAGATTGTGAAGTAGCGGTTCCGGTCGCGGAATCTGACATACGGCCGAGAGAACGGTGTGCTGAGCACATGCCCCACCATACCCGCATACGGTGACGCCTGTGGGCCGAAGATGACGCGGCGGCCGGTCGGTACCCCTGGGTCCACCAGGGCCTGTGGGCGGAGTTTACGTTTACATTTGCTGCTTTGATCTCTTCCTTAGATACAGACTGTACTTATATATTTAAAATGTTGATACTTCGATAGGACATCAAAGATGGATCTCTTCGGGCGATGTTTTTCTGGGTTTTTCTTCTTGTCATTACTCCCGTCAGAAAGGGTATCACATACGAAATACAAGAGATATGATAACAGTTTCTAAAATTCCCGTCTTTAAAAATTATTCTTCTGAATGTCGCCCTGTATGTACAGTTAGTGATTTCTAGTAGTAGATATTTTAAAGTTGAATTAGACGCGATTATAGACGAACGTAAAAAAAAAAAAAAATCTCAGCACAAAGATGAAGTTCTGCGACATAAGCGGAGGTTCAAAGGCGTGTTTCTACACCTGAAAGATGATGTCTATCCAAATTTAGCCCCAGTCACTATGAGCATGCAATTGAAGTTTGCTTTAAATATCTGCATCTACATCTACATGGATTGCAAATCACATTTAAGTACCTGGCAGAGGGTTCATCGAACCACCTTCACAATTCTCTATTATTCCAATCTTGTATAGCGCGCGGAAGGAGTGAATACCTATATCTTTCCGTACGACCTCCAATTTCCCATATTTTAAATGCTCTAACGGTCGTGAGCGTTAATTTCCTTTGAGACTGGAAATTGTGAACTGATCAACACCTCAATGACTTTGAACGTGCTCGTGCAATAGGACTACGAGACGTAAGATGTTCCTCCTCCGATTTTTCAGAAGGACCTCGCTGGAATGTGATCACTGTACATGCTTGCTGGCAGCAGTGGACGCGACAACGTGTGATCAGAAGAAGACCGTGCTCTGGACGACCACGAAGCATTGCGGAGAAGGAAGACCATGGCGTATGGTGCAGGCGCATCGTACTGCATCTGCAACAGCAATTGAGAGCCAGTTGGCATCACAGTGGCGCAACGAACTGTTAAAATTTCATTACCTGAAGGACAGCTCCAAGCTGAATCCCTGTAGCGTGCATTCCAATGAGCGCATATAACCGGTATTTCCGACTTCAGTGCTGTCAAACGCGGGCTCATTAGAGTATGTACAGGGTACAGGGTGGCAGTCTGCTGTGTTTGCTCATGAAAGCTGGTTCTGCATCGGTGCCGGTCATGCCCGTCTGCTGGTAAGAAGGAGGCCAATTGAAACCCTGCAACCAACCAGTCTGTGTGCTAGACACTCTGGACCTATACCTGGATTTATGGTAAGGTTGTGATTTCGTAAGACAGCAGAGCACCCTCTTGCTTATATCAGACACTCTGACTGCAAGCAAAATCAATGTCAGTCCTGTCGTTCATCCTGTTGTGTTGCCATTTATGAAAAGCATCCCACGGGGTGCTTTCCAACAGGACCACTCTAGCTCGCATACCGCTGTTGTAATTCAAAATCCTGTATAGACAGTCGATATGTGGCTTTGGCCTGCTCGATTACCAGATCAATCAGCAGTCGATATATGGTACGTCCTCAGACGATCATTCCAACGTCATCTACAACCAGCATTAACCGTCCCTGTACTGACCGACCAAGTGCAACAGACACGGAACTCCATCCCACAATCTGACATGTGGCACCTGCACAATACAATGAATGCACCTTTGCATGCCTGAGTTCAACATTTCTACCGTTTCATCGGTTATTAATGTACCAGCATTTCACCTTGGCTTTGGGCTCTCTTGTGACCTTATACTGTCAATCACTTAAATATTTTTGATATATAAATACATTTCCGAAGCTTCATTAATCTACATTAATTTTTTTGCGACTGAGATTTTTCTCCCGTCAGTGTATTTAGTCGACGAACAAGTGTTGAAAGCTCGTGTATTGCTTACCCTACTGCATGGAAGTGGAAAGGTACTTAAAGTACTCAATTTTAAATCAAGCCTGTTCATACATCCATTCTTCAAGTACGTGGTCTGTATGTGGTGGCTCTCAGTCAGTCGACTGGGATAATGTCGCTGTCGATGGTAGCTTATCTCGTGCATGTCTCTTTGTCTTTGTGTAAATATTGCACACTAGTCCTCTTTCACTGGATAACTGTGACCTGGACTGGACTCCATCAACTTAATTTTTTGCACTCTCTTCTTATAATTCAACTACATTCTTTTACCCCTGTTTTTTGGTGTTCATCTTCCCAAAATACATTCCATTACGGTCGATCAGTCGTCGATGTCTTTTAATGTCCAAGCGTAGGTTTCTCATCCAGAAATTGTACTTGCTAACTTCCAGAATATATTAAAGCAATACTTGAATGATGAAAAGTAGTAGCGGTTTTTTGGAAGCCAGTGTTATTTGTTATCACAAGTGTCAGTCATTACTATGTTTGGATTCTGTAATACGTTCATAATAATAGGAATCAGATGTCTAAGATTTCTTCTTGGGTGGTGTGTGAAACAATATATTGTAATACTGGGCTCCTGGTGTTCTTCAGTCATTGGCTTGAGTCTGAAATTATTGCTTATTCACGTCGGTTTGGGCCTGAATCTGTTTTACCCTCCAGAAGCGCTTCGCCTTTTACTTTGATGAATCTTCAGTGGTATCTAGAATGATACTGTTTTGATTTGATACATTTGCATAGGGTGTTTGGTTTTATGTATTGTATGATTTTATGAACGTTCAGGTGAAGTCCTCTTAATCACTGGTATGGACCACAAGGAAATACCTGTCATGGGGTAAATATTTCTATGCTTGCCGCAGATGACCACATAAACAAACTTTTTGTTCATACCATGCCATGAATTTCCACGTAGTCAGTATCAGAAAATCAGAAGACGTCGCCTGAACATTCATAAAACCAAACAGCACAAAGTTCTACACCATATGGAAATGTATGAAACTCAAGCTGTATCATTGTTGATCCCAGTGAAGATATATCAAAGTAAAAGGCGAAACGCATCTGAAAGAAATAATATACATTACGGCAAGAAAAAGTGGTTTTTATTTGAAAAACAAATAGAAGTGTATATTTTTCTCATAGGTTATTTCATAAATTTTATGTCTCTTTTTCAGCCTAAAGTCAATGAGTTTCCTGTACGATTTCCAAGAACCCCGTTGTCATTTTTTAAAACTTGAAATCAATTTTTTGTACTCGTGACAGCACCAAATTTTAATAGTTACACTTCAGTATTACGGTAGTCTAGTTTACGCTAACGATTCTTCCACCCTTTCTAATCTTGACAATTTTCTGACAATTTTCGATACTGCTGTTAACAACTGATTTTTTATATTTTACTTCTCAAAAGTTTTGGTTCATGTTTCATTCAAGCAATCCCGTTCGTCCATCCGAAACAAAATTTTTTATGTGTCTCTGATTTTACAGTCGAGTTGATTCATGAACTGCACTATAGTGACACAGTTATCTAATGGGCCTATAGGAACAAGCAGAGGATCGGATTCCGGCCATAACCGTGAATGAAGAAAAGTGGCCTCGCACCGAAAGAAGTGAGAAAGTTTTGCGAAGATACGCACTAAATTACATGTCAATGGGGTATCCAAAATAAAAACCATTAAAACTAATTGACTAAGCAGCTATTATTTATCTGTAAATGAGACCCATAAAGAACCGGAAATAAATTTATTTTAGCTGCGAAAAGAACACTGGGAGACGCAGTTGGGAAATCCACAGAGTTCAATATAGATGATGCTAGAAGTGATTTTTATTTTCTTTAAAAGATAATATTATTTACATGTCTTATTACGAAATGTAACAGGATATCTATTGCTACATGCAGATGATAAAGAGAAATAGAACTGTAGAACCGGCAGTTTGATGATACTGCGGTGTTGAAGCACTTCAGCTTCCTTTATAGCCGCGATTAGCTGATGAAGGAAACAGTGGAGCTTTTTAAGGAAACTGACAGCATTAGCGAGGTATAGCAGCAAAAATTTCTATCACAGGTATTGGGACTAAGCGGTGGGGAAATCATAGCTTAGTTTTCTTATCAAAGTAGTCCGCTGACGAACAATAAAGTACAAGAAGGATGGTTTGTTGTGTCTGTTCGCTGAAAGACGCCAAAACACAGGTAATGTGTTTGAAACACAGACAGTCGTGCAAGAAGGTGATCCGTCTTACATCTATATCTGCAAAGATCGCATGTTTATGAGATGATATGACTATTTTCGATTTCTCCAGCAACCATCTTCAGGTCTAAAATAAACAGAAAAGGTATCGTTTGTAAAGAGTCACATTAATGTGATCATCTCTGAAAAGTGAAAATAAACAGTTTCTGCAATGCAGACCGCTGCGCAACCTGTAGTAAGAACTCAATGAAGTTCTGAAAGTCACTAACTGCAGTGACGTTGCCTACCGTCCGTTTATTGACCGACCTACGGAACTGACATCTAACAACGTGACATCCGGTACCTATACAACACTTTTGTACTCTTGAAATCAACATTCTAGAGGTTACACTGGTTATTAGTGTGGTAGCATTTCACTTTTGCTATGGCTTATCTCACGCTTACATTAACCTATGATCTTGCAGTGTTAATCTCTTAAATATATCACAAGGAAAATTTATTCTCAAAAATTCATTACGCAAAATTAATTATTTTTATGTGTCGCTTTTGTTTCCATTTAGCGTTCAGTGATCAGCCAGAAGATTTTGACAGCCGACCCATTAACAATACAAACCCTTCCAGTACATAGCATCGTCACCTGCCGAGGAAGGACTGCTAGTCAGACACAAACACAGTGCACCTAGTCCTATGAGGGTGCTATCCGTGTGTGGAATAGGAAAGGTGAGTGATTTATCTGAGTCTGACAGATGGAAGATTGTGACGGCTTGGAAGATCGGCACGAACGTTTCAAAAACTGCACGACTTATAATCCAGACATCAATACGTCTGTGATTGGGTGACCACTCCTCTTTACTGACGTCGGACGTCGTAGGCTGGGAAGACTGGTCAAGCAGGACAAGCGGCAATCAGTCGTGGAACTAACATCAGACTTTAATGATGGGCGGAGTGCAAGTGAGTCTGCTCAAACAGTGCGCTGAACTCTCCTAAGTATGAGCATCCGCAGCCAACGACCCACTCATGTGCTAATGTTAACTCTACGACATTGGCAGCTACAACTGAAATGGGTACTTAACCACCGGCAATGGGCAGTGGCAGAGACTTGCATCGTCTGATGAATCCAGCTGCCTCCTTCACCATGCTATGAGAGGGCGTGAAGTTGTCGTGCTCCAGGGGAACAACTGCTTGACATCTGTATTGTAGACAAGTTGGTGGCGGCTCCATTATGCTCTGGAGAATAATCATGTGTGCATCCATGCGTTCCAGTGGTGCTTGGGCAGCTCAGGCCAAGGAGTGTCATAGACTGATTGTAGACTTCATACACGCCTTCTTGATGATTATGTTTCCCGAAGGCAGCGCCAGTTTTAATCGAGATCACGCGCTACTTCACAAGGCCAAGAGTATGATGGAGTGGTTCGAGGAACACAGTGACGAGTTATAATTGATGTACTGGCCCCATCTCGACATATATGAACCCGTTCGAACACATGTGGGATGTGATTAAAGATGTCTTTGGAGCTCATCCCCTCTCTCCCCGGAATTTACTGGAATGAGGTAACATGTGTATGCAGATGTGGCGCCAATTCCCTCCAGCGCCCTACCAAGGGCTCATTGCTTCCACACCAAGGCGCGTCCTTCCTGTTATCCGTACTGAAGGTAGACATATCTCCTGTTAGGTAGGAGAACATAATTTTATGGCTCATCAGTATGTATTGCATACCACTGCATGGAGTTGTCCAATCGCCCTAGCTACGAAATGCTTCCCGATATTTACTTCGAGGAGACCACATCAGTTATTCACTATAAATCGTTAGCGGTAGGCTGAAAATGACATCTCAGCTACGATTAATGTTATGATCGAATATCTTCTGGAATCTCAGAATCGATGGTAGAAATTTGTTCTCGAGAGTGTTCATCGTACTGGTAGCTTATGCATCTGTGAATCGTTTTTACAGAAGACTGGATTTGTAATGGTATTACAGTTTAGCTCCTGCATAAAGTTTTAGGCATTACTAAGAAATCCTAGATCGTATCATGCTGTCCAGCATTTTGTAGCACAATTATATCAGAATAGACACGACTCTAGTACATAGCACTACAAACAGCTAACATACAGAATGCTTTGGAGTATTGCTGACTGAAACTGCGTCCAGTCGCACGGAACGAAACGACTATAGTAGTCCGAATTTAAATTTCAGTGCTTAATTAAAAACGAATAATGAAACCATAGGCAGTTTTTCTCACTCTTTAACCAGCAGCTTCTACGAGCAACTGGGAAATACGAAACAAAAGACGGGTGGTTTTATTCTGTCCGCGGCAATTTCCCTTCGCGGAGTTGGAAACGAGGTACCTCATTTAAAAGTGAAATTAGAATTCTATTTATGTTATAGTGCCATGAATCGAGAGAATAAAAAAATAAAACAGATTATCGGGTGGAAATGCGCGGCGTATTTCTCTTGGGAAGCATTCCGATAACTTGCAGTGCCGATTTAGCCGGTAATTCCGTCGCGCAAATAATATTTAACGACCACATTTACGCAGACTCATTTATTAAATAAACAGGTTCCATCTAACTGCCAGGGAATCTCCGTGCACTGCGAGCAACAGAACAGGTTCAGAAATTCGTGCAAGCATTTTTCTTGTAACTACTGATTTCAGTAAGTTTCAGACACACTTTTTTTCTTATATCACGATCAGAAGTTTGAGGAGGTTTACAAAACCTTCTCACAGTAATCTTTAGCAGCAGAATAAAGTATGACTAAGGAAAGTTTATATGACACATTCGTCTCGTGTGTCTATATTTCCAATAATTATCGTTTACCGTTCAGTCACAGTTGCGCATTTTTAATTTCATGACATGTTTCGATGATCAACTATCATCTTCACATCTATGTACTTGGGTCAGCAACCCCTCTTATCTCTTGAGAACATAAGATCAGAGCATCTGATATCAGAATTAGTCTGATATTAGGGTCTGAGCAGGAAAACGGGTAGTCGAAGCATTACTTAGAACTGAAAATGATCCTGAGTGATCTAAACATGTCATGGAATTAAAAATGTGCAGAAAACCGAAATAACAGACACCATACCTTCATATAACTGATTTGTCTCGATGGGCAATGAATCCATTACCTTCAGTGTGGTTGCACAGTTACGTTCGACCTCCAGCGGGAATCTAAAATTAGTGAGTTAATGAGCACTGATGATATGTATACGAACTGCAGCTATGTGGCACTATGTACGAATGTGAGTCGGCCGGTGAGAATGGCGAGAAAGTCTGCTCATGTGGGATAAACTCTGTGTCTGGGGATTCAATGGTTAACGCAACTTGCTGGTAAGCAAGAGATCCTGGGCTCAAGTACCGACCATCCATACATTTTCACTCGTCTCTGCTGATTCCGCGCAAATCCCCGATGGAGCTCTCCTTTCACTCCTCCCTCCCACTTCAATTTACGGAATCTGTCTCTCTCTGCCGTTGCCGCTCTTCCGCCAACCCATTTCTCCTGACTGTCTCCCTACCAACACCTTTCTATCTACTCTCACTTGGGTGATGTCGTCCATTAATGCATTTCATGCTTTGTGGCATCTTCAAATTAGTTATCACGACAGCACACAGACGTGTAATGCTGTATGATGCATTAATCGTATCAACTATAAGAGCGGTAATGGTACCAGTGGTTCGGATATAAAGTGCAACCAAATTCTTGTCAAGGTAGTATACGTTCATAGTTGATTTTAAATCTTGGTGACAGTCCTCTGCAAGTGAAATATGGAGACAATTTACTGAAGTAGATAGCACCTACAAGTCACTTCTCCAATAAATAATGCGAATATAAACTACTACATAACAATAAAAGAATATCGGTGTGGGATGAACGGAAAGGCCGTCGAACCTGTTACCTCTTTGAAGAGAGATTTACTTTTTCAGGAACATTTCTTTACAGCAATAGTCGGTGTTGAGACGGTATTTTCTATCACAAGATTGTTCTGAATAGACAAGAGGGGGGTTGCTGACCCAAGTGAGGGTATTAATTGCAGCACTTCGTTTCCAAAACGGATGCGAAAGACTGCAGTTGTCCTCTTCTTTCTAAAAAAAAAAAAAAAAAAAAAAAAAAAACGTTATGGTCATATACAAATAAATTGGAGGACTGAATGTGTGTCGTGTAATGAATCAATTCATGTGAAATAATTTATTAAAATGGCTTCTTCTTTAGTACCAATCTTTAAACGGCCAATTGAGCACAGTAACTTACCAGAACAGCTATTCACCTCACTAAACTTTCCCCCACTTTTATTTTCGCCCAAGTAAGTATGACATCAACGTCACTTTTACTTAATTCTATAATTACGTAGCAAAATCGTGCGTAAAAACGGCTCTAATTTTTTTTTCGCTGAAAACAGCGCCAGTTTTGGCCGTTAGGAGCAGAACTTCCGAACAACTTGGAGCCAATGTGGCCTTTGGACTGTTTAAGGCAACAGTTCTGTGTGGATCCTTTAGATAAACCCATCTTTTATGACATCCATACCTCTGTGATGAGAGAACCGCAGAACGGACAAACTCCAATTCTGAATCGCGAAGCTTTAAGTCCACCAGACTCGCGTTGTTAAAATATCAATTACTCGGTCCGTCTTTATCTACGCCATCGCGTAAACATGTGAGGAGATTTCCCATGAGGTGAGCCCAACTCGTCATTGCTTTCTTTCTAGCCTACTGCATCCTCTCAATTCTGGGTAGGACCTTGTCAAAATACAACTTCGGGTGACTATTTACAGAAGAGCGGTGTTCTTTCTAGGTTTTCTGCAAAATTCAGTCTATAGTTACATTTTATTTGAAGACAAAACGATATTCTGGTAGGCAAATTTCAACTATGTTCTCACAGTAAAGGTCATCATTAAATTCATTTAATGTTTTTTTCTTTTAAATAGGTCTTTTCACTGCCTAGAGTAACGACGGCATAAAGGATATACTTCATGACTTGTAAGTTACGGTGAACAGGAAATCCAGAATCATTATAATTACAGGACAAGAAACGCTCCTGCACATAAGCCAGGAATCCCAAATTAGTTGTGAAAGGGATACATTATTTACGCTAATTTCACCCACACAGAAACATCTGCCTGAAGACTGTTCTTCCTCCTCTTGCTGCCATCATCCACTCACCTCACTCACACTTTACTGCATAGTGATTCAAGTCTACAAGAATGATTTTCAGATGCAAGTATTAGATTACTTCCTGGGTAAATGGTCAACACCCCCCCCCCATACCATGAATATACTGCTCCTATTTAATTCAAACTGTACTGGATTGGATTGAGTAATGTTGACCATAATGAAATTTTATGAAACAGATCATTTACAATTTTATAAAACCAACACGAGTAGCATAGATATTGCATATCATTTCAAAATGACATAATTAAAATGGAAACATATAAGACCTGAGATTGTATGAGAGTATAGAAATTACAAAGAAATATATCGAGCAAAAAAATACGAGAATTCTTCTGATAACGGATTCAGTTGATAATGACACTGATTAGTATTAAACTGGAAGTATGCATTTTCAGTATGAGGGCTTTGCGCACTAGGAAAAGGTTTGTGAAACTAATAAGAGGTGAGTGACAAACAGGCAGTTATAAATTTCTTTTCCATTTAGAGATGGAGCAGTAGATGTCTTTTAAGGTTTATCCTAAAATTATGGGCAGATCTATCCTAAGTCAGGTTCCTGCCACAGAGAAAAAAATTGAAAAAAACTGAGTTTATTGCACAGCCAACGGTAGAAACATTCCACATCGCCCCCGCCAATGAAATGTGAAGATTCATTTTGCACTATTAATTACGAATATTTCTGATTTATGTCCATTTGAAACTGCGGTCCAAGACATAATTATGAGAAGTCGGTGGACGTGTAGCATAGGGTACAGCAAAGTAGGTCTTCAGGCTTGTTATCCCTAGCCAAGAGAGTTTCATGAGGGACAGAGGGATACGAAAGTAAAGAAGACTGTAACGAATCAATCTTTTGTAAGGATTCACCTACAGCAATATCTGGCGCTAACGTGTATGTTCATTAGAGTAAAGTCACAACAACCAAGCTGTAACTCTTGCAGCAATGTCCTCTGTAGGTACTAATGAAATACTTTTTATATCATATTTCCCGTGAGAGATAAGACGCTCATTCAGAAATTTATTTTTGTTTTCCAGACTCTCGGTATCGCCGATTTGTTCATAAAGCAGCAGTTGAAAGACAATTGTATTTCTCATTTAGCGTATCTCAAAGCCTATGGTGACACTGTTGTTTCTCAAAAAAATGGTTCAAATGGATCTGAGCACTATGGGACTCAACTGCTGTGGTCATAAGTCCCCTAGAACTTAGAACTACTTAAACCTAACTAACCTAAGGACAGCACACAACACCCAGCCATCACGAGGTAGAGAAAATCCCTGACCCCGCCGGGAATCGAACCCGGAAACCCGTGCGTGGGAAGCCAGAACGCTACCGCACGACCACGAGATGCGGGCACTGTTGTTTCTGCCGCCCATGTGTTTCACATGTCAATGCTAATCATAAATGCTCAGTCTATAATTTTCGTAATGTGGGTCTAGTGGTCTGTAAGCCATGCTACGAATTCTGTGTTTAGTCATTCCGTGAAATATGTGTTTCATTAAATTCATACTTTATAAATATCAACGAGGGCAGTCAAATGCTACCTGAACACCCGAGACCATAGAACGGTCCCATTAAAAATAACTACCACATGCGTTAAGGCATTCCTGTTTCGTAGTACGCAGTCGTTCGCTCACGGATTCACAGCCGCACCAACACCTGCACGTCCTCTTCTGCCTCACACCGACGTCAACGCGTGTGCTTCTTCAGGTCGCCAAAGATGTGACAGTCACACGGTGAAAGATGCGGGCTGCACGGAGGATGCTGCAGTGCTTTCCAACCAAATGCAGAAGCGTAGCCTTCGTCCGATTGTCACTGTGAGGACGGGCATTGTCGTGGAGCGGGATGATTCCACTCCACAGTATTTCTGAACTCTCTGACTTCATGGTGCATCGCGGTTTGTGCAGAGTGTCTTCATAGCGCTGTGCACTGATTTTGGTTCCACCCTCAAGGAACTCGAAGAGCAGTGGGCCCCTGTAGTCGAAGAAGAAGGTCATCACGATCTTACCACAGTTTGTTTGCACATCTGTAGATGTCTTTGGCGGGGAGTCGTGGAATGTTTCCAGTGTTGCCATTGCCGTTTGCCCTCGGCCTGCCGAAAGGCTGACGGACGTAATAACCCTGTTGCACGATAACGCACGCCCATACATTGCCAGTCGGGCGAAGGCTATGCTTCTGCGACTCCTTTGGGAAACGCTGCAACATACTCCGTATAGACCGGATCGTCCATATCTTTGGCAAATTGAAGGAAGACCTGTGTGGACGTCGGTTTCAGTCGTATGAGGAAAAGCAAGAGTGGGTTCGACTGTGAGTCCGTCAGCACCCGACCGCCTTCCAGGAAACAGAACTGATCACCTCCCAACAGGATTCGTGCCTTAACGCAGGTGATAATTACTTTTGAATGGAACGATTCCATAGGCCCGTTGTGGCGAGTGTTCAGATTTTATTTGACTGCCCCTTATATATCGGTGGTGCTGTTTGAGGGAAGTGTCCTATGCATCACAGAACAAGTGCGACATGTTCACACATTTTAAAATACAGAAATTGGATTAAAATTGATAAACAATTAGGTGAGTGCGCGGATATGATTTAATTTATTCTGATTTATCTTTGACTAAGTTGTAGTAATGGTTACAGAAATTGTTAAGAAGGCAGTAAGCCATATTGGAAATTATCATTGCGTGTGGGTTATATCTTTTTCCGGGGACAAGTGTAGAAATTATTTTTTTGTAATATTAAGTCAAAGACGCTCATAATGTTTAATTATATAATCGTTTTTGACCCTACTGATAGGGACTTAATCTGAGACGGCAGTCCATACGCACGAAATTCGATTAGAAGGCGCTTGTGTAAATATATGGATTCAGTTGGGCATCCCCCGTCAATAACACTCATTACTTAGTGAGAAAAAAAGAGATAGTTGTGTCACGCAAGAACGAAGTTTTCTGAGTCCATGTCGGGTGTTTATCAATTCGTTATCTTCGAAGTACCTCATAACGTTCGGACACAGTATTTGTTCCAAAATCGTACTGAAAATCTATGTTAACGATATGGGTCTGCAATTCAGCGGATTACTTGTCTTTTTTCTCTTGGTTACTGGTGTGACTTCTGCAGCGTTTCAGTTTTTAAGTACAGATCTTTCACCGAGCGATCGGTTTTATATGATTGCCAAATATGGAGCTGTTGTGTCACATACTATGACAGGAAGCTGACTGGTATGGAGTTAGTGATTTAAGCTGCTTTGCTACATCGAGGATACCTACTTTTAGGTTACTTATATTGGCAGTTGTTTTCGGTTCCAATTCTGGAATATTTTCTTCGTCTTCTTTGTTGAAGGTATTTCCGAAAACAGTATTTAGTAACCCTGCTTTAGTGACATTGTCATCTGTATCTTCATCAATGTAATTAACATCAACATTGTTACCGCACAGTGAAAGTACTAATTTTGTCTTTTCATTTGTATATTATACATACGACCAGAATTTCTTATTATTTTCTTCCAGATGACGAGATATGATCACGACCTTAAAACGTCAAGCACGGTTAATATCAAAGTGATTATGGGGAAGGAAATCAACTCTTATTTGTTACGGATATGAACCATCTGATGGACCGGGTGAGGAGCAAACTATGAGTGTGTACTGATGACGCTGTGGTGTACGGGAAGGTGTTGTCTTTGAGTGACTGTAGGAGTATTCAAGATAACTTGCACAGAATTTGTAGTTGCTGAATCACAGCTTACTGTAAATGTTTAGGAATGTAAGTCAAGTCAAGTGAGAGGGAAAACCAATTCCGTAATATCCGAATACAGCATTAATACTGTGTGCTTAACATATTCGCATCGATTAGGCGTCTAGCAGTATCACTACAAAGCGATGTAAAATGGAACGAGGACATAAGGACTCTGAAAGAAAAAGAGAATAGTTGACATCGGTTTATTGAGAGAACTCTGGGAAGTGTGGATCACCTTTAAAGAGGACCACGTACTGAGGACTAGTGCAACCAATTCTGGAGTACTGCTCGAGTGTATGGTATCCCCACCAGGTCCCGTTAACAGGAGACATGGAAGCATTGTTACCGGTAGGTTCGATCGAAGTGCGAGTGTTACCGAGATGCTTGGTGAGCTCAGTTGGGATGGAGGGAAACGAAGCTATTTTGAGGAAACACTAATGAAAAAATTTAGGGAACCGGCATTTGAAGTAGACAGCAGAACGATTCTAGTGCCACCATGGTACATTTCGCGTGAAGACCACGAATATAAGAGAAATCAGTGCTCATACGGAAGAATGTAGACATTCGATTTTCCATCACTCTGTTAGTGAATGTAGCAGGAAGGGATATCACTAATTAGTGGTGCAAGGTATTCTGCGCCACGCTCTACACAGTAGCTTGCTGAGTATCTATGTAAATGTAGATGCACATAAAATTCGCTCTCGCTTCATTGTTGGAACTACTGCTACTGTGACAGTTAATGACGTAGAAAGTAAGTGGCAGCCTGGCAGGAAACATGCAAGGAAATGATGGGGTTTTGAAGCGGAAAGGTGTTATTAACGTGTCATCATAGCACTTTTCGAGTGGGTAAGTTGGCTACTGATACATTAGGATCGATGCTGTTATCCTGTACCTCAATAAATGTTATCAGTTAATAATTCTTAACTATATTAAATATCGATCTATAGAGACGTAAATATTAAACTATGGTACTTCGTCGCAAATCTATGTAAAATGGACACCTTTTGGTATTTGTTGAAATGTTTGTTGCGATAATGAATACGTCTGACACAGCACAAATATTAAGTAAGTTTAAAAGTCATCTGGCATAAATGAGGACACTTAATACCATTATGCTTTTGCTGATGTTGCGGTGGAGCACTGAGTACGTACCATTTTGAACAGGAACTCACGTCCAGCTACGCATCTAAGAAGTGAAATTACTGAATTTCTAACACCCTTGGAAATTTACAAATAATTTCTATAAATACGAGGTGCAAGGAGCGTGCAGTTTGCACTTGCAAACATTTTGCATTCGGAGACTCTGTTCCTTAGTCTGTTAGGTTTCATGTCCTGCCTTACAGAAACGGTTACCTTTGGGAATTTTGTCTTTGCGTGGAGTTGAGGATTGGATCAACGTCCTCCATGGTCATCACATAAAAGCAAGCTAATTCTTTCTGTGGTTTCATTAAGAATCTGGACAGTATGAGACGAAATGGCACACGAGCTGAGCGACCTCTGCCACTTTGTCTCTTACCGTTCGTGAATCTTAATGAAAATTTAGAGAAATTAACTTTCCTTGTTATGATGATTGTAATTTCTACTTAGAGATGCGAACTTTCTGCACAGCCGGCCTACCATTCTCTTCTCATTGTAGGATAGACGTTCCTCTTGGCTTCCATTACATCACAGAAGAGGCAACGCACGAGCGCTTGTGGATAGCAAGGTGACCCTCATCACCATTCGGTATTCATAGCCAAGTTTGACAAAAACATCTCAAGCGGCTACGTTATTGTGCGCGGTTGCGTATCTGCATAAACATGCGTACACTACCGGTGGCTTCGTGAAGGCGTTTAATTCTACATCAGCGTAACGTCACATTCCTGGCTTCTCTGAGGGCTTCCTGCAGATAACCTTTACGACGTTACAGTAACCTCAGAAATCTTCTTATGACTAGCGTGTGTACGGACTCCACATTTCTCCATTTGAACTCGCACAGCCACTGAGAAAATCTTAAATAATAAAAATTTACCATGGTAATTCTTCTAAGAGAGAAATATCTCTTACCTCTATGAAATGAGTGATTCTTGGCATTTTGTAACATAAAGTATAGATAAATTTGTACTTCATATCTTCTATTAAAAAAGTTCCAAGTAAATGCACAAACTAGTTTGAGCTTTTATTAGTATAACCTACAACGTGTTGCAATTATTTGGTCACTATCTTTTAGAATGTGGATACAGCATGCTTCAAGAGGACCCAGTATTAACTGAGGGAAAGGGCATTATGTAATATCATAATCAATTAAAACCAATGACCACAACCTATGTCCGCCCCGATAGGTGAGTGGTCATCGTGACGGGTTGCCGTCCTACAGGCTGGGTAGGAGATTTTTTCCGCTTAGGGGCTGAGTGTTGTGTTGTCTTCATCACCATTTCATCCCAATTCGGCGCGTAGGTCGCCCCCCCTGTGGCGTCGAATGTAATAAGACCAGCACCAAGGCGGCCTGACCTGCGCAGCAAGGTGCCTCCCGGGAATGACGCCAAACGCTCATTTCCATTTTACCACATACTATTAACATTTTAACATTTCTCCAGATTAATAAACTATTCTTCAATTTTGAAATATGATCTGTAATTAGTTATAATGCTATGCATGTGTCACCGATAAATATAAGTAAATTTATATTAGCAATTACACACATCAAAAAAAGTTTTGCATAACCTCGGTTCCGAGAGTTCCGGAACCTGTACGGAAAATTGGAATACAGATCAACATAAACATCGTTTCCGCCTCTTTTTTTGTTGTTTTTATTTATTTATTTATTTTTTGCTCATGAAAACCACACATTGCATGTCGTACCACCATACAGCAAGACCTTCAGCGGTGGTGGTACAGATTGCTGTACACAGGTACCTCTAATACCCAGTAGCACGTACCCTTGCATTGCTGCATGCCTGTATTCGTCGTGGCATTCTACCCATCAGTTCATCAAGGCACTGTTGGTTCAGATTGTACCACTCCTCAACGGCGATTCGGCGTAGATCCCTCAGAGTGGTTAGTGGGTCACGTTGTCCATAAACAGCCCTTTTTAATCTACCTCAGTCATGTTAGATAGGGCTCATGTCTGGAGAACACTCTAGTCAAGCGCTGTCATTATCAAGGGAAGTCATTCACAATAGGCGCACCATGGGAGCGCGAACTGTCGTCCATGAAGACAAATGCCTTGCCAACATGCTGCCGACATGATTGCACTATCGGACGGAGGACAGCAGTTACGTATTGCACAGCCGTTACGGCACCTTCCATGACCACCAACGGCGTGCGTCGGCCACACATAATGCCACCACAAAGCAGCAGGGAACCTCACTTTGCTGCACTAGCTGGACAGTTCAGCCTGGCTGGGTTGCCTCCAAACACGTCTGCGACGATTGTTTGGTTGAAGGCATATGCGACACTCGTCGGGGAAGAGAACGTGATGCCTATCCCGAGCGGTCCATTTGGCATGTTGTTGGGCCCATCTGCTCAAATGGTTCAAATGACTCTGAGCAATATGGGACTTAACGTCTGAGGTCATCAGTCCCCTAAAACTTAAAACTGTTCTAGACTGTAGCGCCTAGAACCGCTCGGCCTCCCCGGCCGGCAATACTTAACTAGATGTACATGTAAAATTAAACTTCGTGTACTTGTCAATGTTTGCTGTTGTTGCCATACGATCAATAAAAATTAAATAACATGTTTCCAGTCATCTACAGTCCAATGTAGTTGTTAACGGGCCCAGGCGAGGCGTGAAGCTTGGTGTCATGCAGTCGTCAAGGGTACGCGAGTGGGCCTTCAGCTCAGAAAGCCCATATCGATGATTTTCCGTTGAATGGTTCGCACGCTGACGCTTGTTGACGGCCCAGCATTGCAATCTGAAGCAATTTTCGGAAGAGTTGTACTTCTATAACTTTGAACGATTCTCTTCATTCGTCGTTGGTCCCATGCGTGCAGGATCTTTTTCCGGGCGCAGCTATGTCGGAGGTTTGATGTTTTACCGGATTCCTGATATTCACGGTAGACTCGTGAAATGGTCGTACGGGGAAATCCCACTTCATCACTACTTAGGGGATGCAGTGTCCCATCGCCCGTGCGCCGACTGTAACGCCACGTCCAAACTCACTTAAATCTTGATAACCTGTCATTGTAGCAGCAGTAACCGATCTAACAATTGTGCCAGACACTAGTTGTGTTATATAAGCGTTGACCACAGCAGCGCCGTAATCTGCTTGTTTACAAACTGTATCTCTGTATTTGTATACGCATGCCTATACCAGTTCCTTTGGCGCTTTAGTGAATTTCTGTTTCATCTTTACACCCAAATATGACCATGTTTACCTCATGTCGTATAGTAAGTCACTCCATTAAATGAAACGAAAACTTTAAAAACACACTTTTCGAAGCAACTAAATTTAAAACTTTCACAAACTTAATAACAGACCTGTGATTGTTGACTGTCTGTAAATTTATTTGCAACTTTTATTCGTTATTTGTAGGTTGTGGCACTGATATAATGAATGCTGTAAAAACGCATGGAAGTCGCTGACTGTGTGTTGTCTACTTCCCTTTGCGATGCGTTTCGATTTGTACATCAGCGGACTAATCCTAAAAAATTCGTAAAGAGCCACAAGTAACACATAGCAGAAAAGTTTAGTTAACTGATCAGTAAGAACAAAGTACAATGTGAAAATATACCAGGTTTAAGGGAAACGCTTAATACTCGTACATAGATAAGTAGTCAAGTATCATACCAATCAGATCAAGCGGAAGTGATTCATTACGGCAGCCGGAAGATATGTAGCCCACCAGGTGGCGGTAGTATTAGTAATTAATACTTAATACTCAATCATTATTATCATAGTCGCCAGAAGAATGGCAAAGACACGACCTTGAGGCCGTGTATTACTACAAAACAGAAGTACATCAAATCCAAAACCACGAAATAACAACTGTTTTAAACACAAGGACGATTCCCATGTTATAGGGGAAGAGGAGACAATCGGGGATCGACAAACGAAGGTGGTAGGAGCCTATTATGGGTCGGCACGATGAGTAAGCTGTTTATCATAACACACCTAAGATTAAAATAGAAATACATACACTGGCCGCCTGTATATCGCAACACGCCCAGGAAATAAATTCATATCTTTTTATACACTTTTACAACGTAGACTTCATAATCTACACTGATCATCAACGTAAAATGACATCACTGAATGGCAAGAATTATAGCACACAATAGCTACGACATAAAGTTAACATACGACCGCACATCAGTCAAGGCAGCCATGTGTGGAAAACTGAGGCTGTGTAGTGAGCGGATAGTGGTACAACCGGATCGGCAGGAAAGGCATTTGACAAACCACAGACACAAATAGAACAGACTTAATAACATACGCAGATAGAGCTGCAGAAACAAAGCCACACTTTCATACACAGAAAGTAGACTATTAGGTTTAATAGGCAACATTGGTATTTAATGTAAACTAACAACGCTTAAGTGAACGGAATTACAGCATACAATAATTAGAGCATACAATAATTAGAGCACACAATAATTACAAAGAGATAGCGCATCGTGGGTTGCAACACTGGCCATTAATTTAAACTGTCAACATTATAGTACAGAAAGCAATAGCAATGACATAAGACGAAAGTAAAATCCTGCCAGGAAACATCCCGAAGATAGCAGCTGAGGCGGCGGATTGGCACTGGGGGGGGGGGGGGGGCGGGGAGCGGGCGGGGGTTGCGCCAGCGTGATCTGGCCAAATGACAAGAGATAAATGAAACAATAGTAATATCATTTGTCGATAGAATTGCAGGATCACGACTCTACTTTCATTTACAGAAAGCAAACCCATTGGTTTAAATAACTACATACAAATAGTACAACGTAGGTTACGTGGGCTACGCTGGTCATTAATGAAAACTAATAACATTAAAATAGAAGGAGTTTTATAGCAACAGAAGTGCTGCTCCGTGAATTCCACGAATTTTTTGTAGCGTGCATTATAGCACTGATACAACCTCAAGTTGCGAAAAATCATACCTCTTAAGTATCTTCGTGACCCACCGAAGCGGTGCGAGAGAACTGCACTAGTGTATTGAACGAGGGTGAGTCAAATGAAAACCTTAAATTTGTAATAACAAATCGAAATTCCGCGCCGTTATCCTGTAACTTGGCAAGCGTGCTACAAACAGCGTGCAGAATGGCCTGTAGGTGGCAGCATAGAACAGTATCAGTATAAAGATGGCCACCCCACTTGCAATTTGCACCAGGGAAGAACAGCGTTCTGTTATTCAGTTTTTGCGTAGTGAAGGTGTGAAACCTATTAAAATTCATCGACAAATTAATGTTCAATGCGGTGATGCAAGCTTTTAACGGGAAGGTCATGGCTTCCTGGCAAGAATCGTTACTGGGGACGAAACCTGGGTTCACTTCCACCAACCGGAAATGAAGAGAGCGAGCAAGGAATGGCGTCATTCCTCATGACCAAAACCAAAGAAGTTGCAAAAAGAACCAAGAGCAGGTAAGGTTATGTTGACTCTCTTTTGGGACGAAAAAGGCGGCATATTGGATCATTACATGCCTAGAGCGACCCTTGTCACTAGTGCATCATACACAAATCTCCAGACTCTCGTCCATAGTGAGGTCGCCTACGTGCGTTGAAAGTAACTGAAATTCATCCACAAACAATTGCAGAATTTCATTGACAGTCAATATCTTCCGAAATGTCTTAAGTGTACAGTGAACTGCGATCAGATCAAAACCACAGGAATCGTTAACCGATATCCCTTAAGAAAATTAAATTGTGTGATATTTAGCGCAATCCAAGTAGCTGAGTACGTCCTCCAGTTATTACCATCCAAGCTCCACATCCACCACATCTGCAAAAGTCCACGACCGAGCGCTTTAACTGCTGCGAAGGGACATCTCTAAAGATACAAGATTAGAGGATTTCAGAAAAACTGCGACATGTAACGGATTAGCAATCTCCAACGACAATCTCTCGTGTACCGTTAATCTACAAGGGCTATTCTGAAAGTAAGGAACGATCGGTACAAAACGAAAACTAACGTGAAAATCAAAACTGTTTTATTTGCAACAGTTATCTACCGCTGCTCTACGTATTCGCCTCTCCTAGACGCCTGTCAAAGCAATCAAGAAAATTTTTCTGGGTTTGAGGCCTCATTCTCAACTATAAAATTCCTATGTTTCGGCGACTATTGCAAGACGCCTTCCTCGGAGTGCATCAGTTAGCAGTGCACCCTGAGGAAGGCGTCTTGCAATAGTCGCCGAAACTTAGGAATTTTATAGTTGAGAATGAGACCTCAAACCCAGAAAAATTTTATTGTTTATGACAACGGCCGCGAAAGCTTAGGTTTACATCTGTCGTAGCGTTGTACAAAATTTTCTCCTCTGGACTGCAGCTTCTTGTCACCATCGTCATCTCCTTCCAAGGATTAGGTGTTGTAATCACCTTTGTCTGTCTCTGTCATCATCCACCCAGCTCTTAGAGGTCTGTCTTGTTCTCTCTTTCTAGTTGGCCGATAATTCATTATCTTTTCTGGCAGTCATTCTGCTATTCTGATCCTCCCATTTCATTCTGTTCTCTTCTATCTCATCATTAATTAAAAGGTTTTTAAAACTCATTGCATTGTTTCATTCCTTATTTTCTGTGTTTTATAACAGCCTCTTACATAGCTCATTAACTCCATATCGCTGTTTCTATACTAGACTTTTCTTTTTGTTACTGTCCATGCTTCAGAAGCATATAGAAGAGTAGGTACAGCCATAACTTTTCTTGTTTTTCTTCCAACTCGTTGTCTGTGGCAAAATATTTTCTGCATAGCCAGCGATTCATTTGAGCTGAAATTTAAATCTGAGGGAGTCAGGTCCGAGCAGTACTATGGGTGATGATACATTTCCTCCCAGAAACGATGCAGGAGCGTCATCATTGCCCCCCTCAGTGTGGGGCCAAGAACTGTTACGAAGAAGGTAATGCACGACAGTTGCGTTATGCGGGGTTGCGTGAAATCGGCGAAACATATTGCCAGGCGCAAATAACTGGCAGAAAACTTTTCTATCCTTCGTTAGACGCTCACTGTGTGGTTAGTACTGAGAAGAGAGATGGGACTAGCTATGGATGTCATAGAAACGGTCGTGCGGCTGTAGGCGCTTCAGTCTGGAACAGCGTGACCGCTACGGTCACAGGTTCGAATCCTGCCTCTGGCATGGATGTTTGTGATGACCTTAGGTTGGTTAGGTTTAATTAGTTCTAAGTTCTAGGCGACTGATGACCTCAGAAGTTAAGTTGCATAGTGCTCAGAGCCATTTTTGTAATACACTCCTGGAAATGGAAAAAAGAACACATTGACACCGGTGTGTCAGACCCACCATACTTGCTCCGGACACTGCGAGAGGGCTGTATAAGCAATGATCACACGCACGGCACAGCGGACACACCAGGAACCGCGGTGTTGGCCGTCGAATGGCGCTAGCTGCGCAGCATTTGTGCACCGCCGCCGTCAGTGTCAGCCAGTTTGCCGTGGCATACGGAGCTCCATCGCAGTCTTTAACACAGGTAGCATGCCGCGACAGCGTGGACGTGAACCGTATGTGCAGTTGACGGACTTTGAGCGAGGGCGTATAGTGGGCATGCGGGAGGCCGGGTGGACGTACCGCCGAACTGCTCAACACGTGGGGCGTGAGGTCTCCACAGTACATCGATGTTGTCGCCACTGGTCGGCGGAAGGTGCACGTGCCCGTCGACCTGGGACCGGACCGCAGCGACGCACGGATGCACGCCAAGACCGTAGGATCCTACGCAGTGCCGTAGGGGACCGTACCGCCACTTCCCAGCATATTAGGGACACTGTTGCTCCTGGGGTATCGGCGAGGACCATTCGCAATCGTCTCCATGAAGCTGGGCTACGGTCCCGCACACCGTTAGGCCGTCTTCCGCTCACGCCCCAACATCGTGCAGCCCGCCTCCAGTGGTGTCGCGACAGGCGCGAATGGAGGGACGAATGGAGACGTGTCGTCTTCAGCGATGAGAGTCGCTTCTGCCTTGGTGCCAATGATGGTCGTATGCGTGTTTGGCGCTGTGCAGGTGAGCGCCACAATCAGTACTACATACGACCGAGGCACACAGGGCCAACACCCGGCATCATGGTGTGGGGAGCGATCTCCTACACTGGCCGTACACCACTGGTGATCGTCGAGGGGACACTGAATGGTGCACGGTACATGCAAACCGTCATCGAACCCATCGTTCTACCATTCCTAGACTGGCAAGGGAACTTGCAGTTCCAACAGGACAATGCACGTCCGCATGTATCCCGTGCCACCCAACGTGCTCTAGAAGGTGTAAGTCAACTACCCTGGCCAGCACGATCTCCGGATCTGTCCCCATTGAGCATGTTTGGGACTCGATGAAGCGTCGTCTCACGCGGTCTGCACGTCCAGCACGAACGCTGGTCCAACTGAGGCGCCAGGTGGAAATGGCATGGCAAGCCGTTCCACAGTACTACATCCAGCATCTGTACGATCGTCTCCATGGGAGAATAGCAGCCTGCATTGCTATACTAGTGCCGACATTGTGCATGCTCTGTTGCCTGTGTCTATGTGCCTGTGGTTCTGTCAGTGTGATCATGTGATGTATCTGACCCCAGGAATGTGTCAATAAAGTTTCCCCTTCCTGGGACAATGAATTCACGGTGTTCTTATTTCAATTTCCAGGAGTGTAGAAACGCTGGCTATCATACTTGTGTAAAGCTTCATCAAATTTGCACCATGGTTTCCATTTCGACAGTGACCTCTTGAATATCCCCCAATTACAATTAGAGAGAGATGCACGTCTTGCTGACGCAATTATAGTGTTCTACTATTAGACGTGGAAGGACTGAGTAAAATGTTGAGAGATTGGTGTGTAGAACGTGCATTAAGAAAGGAGATGTGCTTTGAAGGGACTACACAACCCAGGTACGACTCGCTATTGAATTAATGTAAAAAAGTAGACTAATAGTCTAGCACTGCTGTCTTCTGGGCGGAAATACGTGGTCTCGATATCCTGTGCTTCCTGACCCTTATTATGAATGAAGCAGGCCTGGTGCAACTTCCACTTAGCGCTTGTGAGGCTAACTGAGGATTTTCTTGATTAAAGAAGTGGCAGCATCAGCAGGATGAAACTACTGGCTATAACGACTGAAGGGATTGACGACTTGCTAATCAATCGCTGCATGATCAAGGACTGCTCGTCGTACTACCTTGTAGGGAGCAGTCGGCCAGTCGGAAGGGACTGAAGGCCTAAACCATGAGTGCTGTTTACGTTTTTATCAATTACTCGGGTAAAATTCTTTAAAAACCTATGTCTCGTAACATTCGGTTTGCTCGTTCAGTACAAAAAATGGATCAAATAGCTCTGAGCACTATGGGACTTATCATCTGAGGTTATCAGTACCCTAGAATTTAGAACTACTTAAACCTAACTAATCTAAGAACATCACACACGCCCATGCCCGAGGCAGGATTCGAACCTGTGACCGTAGCGGTCTCGCGGTTCCAGACTGTAGGGCCTAGAACCGCTCGGCCACAAAGACCGGCTCGTTCATTACACTGCCACGCTGCGTTTTAGCATCTGTGTATATTGCTATTTCCTGGAATAATCTTTCTTTTTAGCTTGCCTCTACTATTTGTAGTGCTCTAGTGGCCTCTGAAATAATTTGACCTGCCGCTTTCGAATGTGTTCCAGCTGTAGAACGATAATTCCAGTCAACCTAGAGTGCCCCGTAAGCCCGGTATTGAAATTACTTCCCGTCTGATCTATACAAAATTTCTGGCGTCCGAGACAGTCAATTTTTGGCATTCCATATCTTGGCAAGGAGTCCCCTTTGTTGGTTGTGTACCGTGTCATTGTATCCAATGTGTGTCAGTACTAAAGCTTATATTTACTTAAAAAAAGGAAAAAAAGACAGTGCTATTCTGGCACAGATTTTGCAAACATATGGTACACGTAAAGCCGCTATAGTCTGGAACCACGTGACAGCTACGGTCACAGGTTCGAATCCTGCCTCGGGCATGGATGGGTGTGATGTCCTTAGGTTAGTTAGGTTTAAGTAGTTCTAAGTTCTAGGGGACTGATGACCTTAGAAGTTAAGTCCCATAGTGCTCAGAGCCATTTGAACCATATGGTACACGGGAGCTATATTTCCCGAATTAAATGTGAAAAACAAGGAAATATGTGCTGTACAAAGAACTCTTGTACAAATGCATATGTTTTTCCGCCCCCTTTGTAAGTACACGTGTGGCGTCATGCTCGGACACATTGCAGCAGTTTCTGTCCAATTACCCACCCTACACGACGACCGCAGAGCCGCAGAGAACTCTGCGTATGAAGGGGACGCGGTGGCGCGGTTGCGGGCGAACGCCGATCGCCCCTTGTGGGGCAGTCAGTAGTTGCTGCTGTTGCTGCAGCCACCAAATTATTAACGGCCTTCAGTTAGGAAAATTAAACAGCTTTGTCGCGATGGCTTCATATGCGTGATGGCCCGCGAGCGGCAGTCGGCAGTAACGTGTGTTTAGTGCCGGGATTTGGCGTGCCCATTGTATCGCGTTATCAAGAGTGAATTAGCCCGGGATCAGGTGGCCGCGCCAGCAAATAATGCACGCCCGGCGCGCTCATTGGCCAAATTAACGGCGCCAGCGCCGGCACTGGCGCCAGTAGCCGCGCCTGCCATACAGTCGCCAGCATCACGCCGTGCTTCCGCTACGCGTCGAATAAAATAGTCGCTCAGACGTGCGAGACAGGTGCGGAGCGTAATTAAAATTTATTCTCGGTTGATAAATGCATGAAGCGTGGTGTTTTTGTGGAACGCGAGGTTGTGGCTCCGAGAGAAGATTGTCAAGATATAACCAAGAGGTTTTGAGGTTGTGGATTTAGGCTTCTCTGGGCCGGTAGCGGCCTAACTAGAATAACTGACGTCAAAGGCAAACTTCGATGATCCTTCTACCTTCAAACCCCCTCTTCTGCAAATATCTCACCATTTTTGTTTAATCCCATCGCTTTACTCATTTAGTGAGATCAATATGACTTTAAACGAAGTAAAAATTATTTATATTTTCTAATATTTTCGCAGGTTAGCAACTGGTAGCGGCAAGGTCACAGGAGACAGAACGCCTCAGTCAGAAGACCAAATTAATAAGTATGGAAAAAAGTCGCAGCACCAAAATGCAATTAATGTAGAGTAATGAAATATCGGCCGCAGTGGCAACACCGATTCCCGTCAGCGTTGTCGGGCTGGGCTAGTACTTGAATGAGTGAACATCCAGTCTACTGAGCGCTGTTGGCAAGCGGGGTGCACTCAGCCCTTGTGGGGCAAACTGAGGAGCTACTTGATTGAAAAGAAGCTCCTGTCTCGGAAAGTGACATACGGTCGGGAGAGCGGTGTGCTGACCATAAGCCACTCCATACCCGCATCCAGTGATGCCTATGAGCTGAGGAAGACACGGCGGCCGGTAGGTACTGTTGGGCCTTCATGGCCTGTTCGGGAGGAGTTAAGTATAGCTTTAATGAAATTTCGGTAGTACATTTATCAAGATGATTAATCTTGCAAGATCGTAGGTCAATGTAAGCGCGAGATAAGCCATTAAACATGTGAAATGCTGGTACCCTAATAATCGGCGTAACCGCCGGAATGTTGGCTGCAAGTAGGCAAAAGTACGCGCTTTTTGTTTTAGAGGTACCGGATGTCAGTTTTTTGGATGGAGTTCCACGACTGTTGCCCTTCGTCGGTCAATACAGGAACGGTTATTGCTTTTTGTGGATGACACTACGGTTTTCAAGCGGTGATGTCTCATACGTGCTAGATTGGAGACTGTCCTGGCGATCGGGCATGCCAAGGCAACACATCCACACTCTATAAAGCATGTTGGGTTACAGCAGCGGTATATGGGCGAGCGTTATTCCTTTGCAAGGCAGTCCTTGGGATGCTTTTCATGAAGGGCAGCACAACAGGTCAAATGACCACATTAAGTACAGCGTATCAGTCAGGGTTCGTGGAATAACCAGGAATGTGTCCTTGCTGTCATACGAAATCCCACCCCAGACCGTAACTCCAGGTGTGGTTTTAGCGCATCTAGAACACAATCAGGCCAGTTACAAGCCTTCGGCTGGCTTCCTTCAAACGAACACTGCAACCGAGACGGGACCAACTTTAATCATGAAACAAAAGAGATCTCATCCAGGCGCTCCAGTGAGCTCTCAGTTGACACTATTGACATCGAAAACAGTGTTGGTATGGGATCAGTGGAAAGCACGCTGAATGGCGCATGCCTCGGAGCCGTACTTGAAGTAGCCGATTAGTAAGAGTTAGTTGCGTCAGTGTGTTTCCAACTGCTGCTGAAACTGCTGGTGCAGATGCAGTGCGGGGCACCATACTCCTAATACTATGGTCTTCCCTCTCGGTAGTGCCACGTGGCCGTCCTGAGCCCGGTCTTCTTGTGATCGCAGCACCAATAAGGAACTGTGCGACGTTCACGAAGGTTGATACTCGTGTTTCTACATATGAAAGATGCGCTAGTAGCATCAACGTGGCTCTAGTAGCGCCACGATCAGGAAGAATATCAGATTTTGCTTTAGACACGCGCTGTAACGATCGTGGGTGGTAGTTACCATTGAGATTGGACGTGGTGATTTGATGTTTTTCATGAACGCCTTTAAGGTGACAAAGACTCCATTGTGAACACCACAATGAGTTTGAACGAGGTTGTGTAATAGGGCTACGAGAATCTGCAATGGTGCACAATGCCTGGCAGGAACGTAGCCATTGTACACGATTGCTGTACATTACATGCGTAATTACATCGGTGCTTGGGAAACACCGTGCTGTGATCGCGTCTCTAATCGCAGAACAGGTCGGCCACACATGGAGCACCCTTTGCATTAGTCCGACTATGGCACACCACACAAGAGTGCCGCCACATCAGCAACTATACAACGTCTTGTTATCACTGTCGTCGATCATCCTCCACTCAGTCCTCAATTGAGCCCATCTGATTTTCATATGTTTCCAGAACACAAGAAACACCTTAGAAGACTTCAATTTGATTGTTATGGAGCGGGACAAGCAGAGGTGAGATCAAACATTCAAACAATGACGGTAACTACAAACTTTTATTGGATGAAATGTATTCGTCGCCGGGTGACATTGTTGAGAAATAAGTATGTAGATTTGAAGAAAAAATACATACCAAATAGGGTACTATGGTGGAAACCACCCATAGAAAGAAAGGGCATCACCCACGATGCAACTGATAAAACTCGTGGAGCAGGCTATGCAACCAAGAAATATGGATGGTAGAATTCAAGACAGAAGAAGATGGCTACTGGGAGCGGAGAAGCGGCCCTAGCCGGGAATAATCTACAAGAAGATGAAGAAGAAAAAGAAGGCGTCGAATAAGAATAAAGATGTAGAACGTTAATAAAGTATGTTTTGTTCAAAAAGATTTAAGAGGTATCTATCACATACAGAATTAGGAGGCATTAATTTTCAGCATCAACTCTTACTTTAAGTGCATAGCACAATCAGAAGTTTTTCAGCGGAGTAAAATGATAAGGTGATGCGCCGCCATTAAAATTTGTCTTATACTATTTGTCATAACTTACTTACGTTAAGTTTTCCACAACGAGTTTGTGGCCAACTGTCCCCATATATGTTTCCCGGTAGCAGAGCAAAGACGCCATTGCAACCTAAAGTGAGGTCTTAGTTGGTATCCCTTTGAAGTACACGGTTAAGAATATCACTAAGGCCATGAAACTGACATCCACACATCGAATTTTCATTCGGGAGGGCTGTGCTTGAAATACTCATCTGACCATCAGTATTTAGGTTTCTTGTTGTTTCCATAAGTGGCCTAAGACAAGTCTGGTCGGTTATTTTGAACAGGGATCCGTCTGTAAAGATTTCGGAGTCGATAAGGCATTGTATCCTATTGTTTAACCACTTTATTTTTTGTTCTTTTATGGAACTGACCAAAGCCTGAGGGCCGCATCACCAAGTTCAACCACTCTTGATAATATATATCCGTTATTTTGCTGGTGCTGCTCTCAAGTTGGGCTGGTATGGAGCGTTTGGCCGCTGCCCTAAATTCAATATTGTAGTGGATTGCACTACCGATGAAGGCCAGAAAGCTCTAATTAATTTTCTGATTTTACCACAAATGTAGTATAACGATAGAATAGAATGCAGTTACACCGAGGGAAGATCAGTTTGAATTCCGTAGAAATACTGGAACACGTGAGGCAACACTGACCTTACGACTTATCTTAGAAGAAAGATTAAGGAAAGGCAAACCTACATTTCTAGCATTTGTAGACATACAGAAAGCTTTTGACAATGTTGACTGGAATGCTCTCTTCCAAATTCTAAAGGTGGCAGGGGTAAAATACAGGGAGCGAAAGGCTATTTACAATTTGTACAGAAACCAGATGGCAGTTATAAGAGTCGAGGGACATGAAAGGGAAGCAGTGGTTGGGAAGGGAGTGAGACAGGGTTGTAGCCTCTCCCCAATGTTATTCAATCTGAATATGGAGCAAACAGTAAAGGAAACAAAAGAAAAATTCGGAGTAGGTTTTAAAATCCATGGAGAGGTAATAAAATTTTGAGGTTCCGCCGATGACATTGTAATTCTGTCAGAGACAGCAAAGGACTTGGAAGAGCAGTTGAACGGAATGGACAGTGTCTTGAAAGGAGGTTATAAGATGAACATCAACAAAAGCAAAACGAGGATAATGGAATGTAGTCGAATTAAGTCGGGTGATGCTGAGGGAATTAGATTAGGAAATGAGACACTTAAAGTAGTGAAGGAGTTTTGCTATTTGGGGAGAAAAATAACTGATGATGGTCGAAGTAGAGAAGATATAAAATGTAGACTGGCAGTGGCAAGGAAAGCGTTTCTGAAGAAGAGAAATTTGTTAACATCGAGTATAGATTTAAGTGTCAGGAAGTCGTTTCTGAAAGTATTTGTGTGGAGTGTAGCCATGTATGGAAGTGAAACATGGACGATAAATAGTTTGGACAGGAAGAGAATAGAAGCTTTCGAAACGTGGTGCTACAGAAAAATACTGAAGATTAGATGGGTAGATCAGATAACTAATGAGGAGGTATTGAATAGGATTGGGGAGAAGAGGAGTTTGTGGCACAAGTTGACGAGAAGAAGGGACCGGTTGGTAGGTCATGTTCTGAGGCATCAAGGGATCACAAATTTAGTATTGGAGGGCAGTGTGGAGGGTAAAAATCATAGAGGGAGACCAAGAGATGAATACACTAAGCAGATTCAGAAGGATGTAGGTTGCAGTAGGTACTGGGAGATGAAGAAACTTGCACAGGATAGGGTAGCATGGAGAGCTGCATCAAACCAATCTCAGGACTGAAGACCACAACAACAACAACAACATCGAGGGAAACAAGAACGTCTGTACAGTGATGCCAAGTCGCTTACTGTGAAGTTACGCCTTGCACATACTGAATTTCGCTGCTGATGGAAGAAAGTTTTCCGATCTCTTCTGTTAACGTAAGTTGCCTGAAGCGAAGACATCATAGCTCCAGCTCGCCTCAATAAACGTTAGTGGCAGGGCAGAAGACAGGAACATCTGCAGAGCCATTTAGAAACGCTGACTGCTCAGAGGAAGACGGCGCAAAATCGCTGCAGTGCCTTGGAGCGACAGCGAAATGTCATCGAGATACATTAAACAAGCATTAGTGAAAGAGAAAACTCATTTCCCGATATAAGTGCACTTACGCCCTTTTCAATCGGTAGCACCATTATCAATCTCTGCTTATTAACAGAATATTAGCAACCATGTTTATTTAGGAAACAGGCTTTCAAATACACTGATCAGCCTCTTATCGATATAATCCCTTCCAGGCGATAGCAGCGTCACCTGGATAGGAATGACTGCTAGTTAAACACACGCACGTTGTATGTAGAAGCAGCGCACTTACATCGGAAAATGAGTCTACTACAAGAGCAGTGCCAGTTTAATGTATTTCGCCGTCGCGCCAACGAACTGTTGCGATTTTGCGCCATCTTCCGCTGACTAGTCAGCGTTTCTAAATGGCTGTGCAGACGTTCCCGTCTTCTTTCCTGGCACTCACATTTATTGAGATAAGCTGGACCTATGGTGTCTTCACTTCAGGCAACTCACGTTAACAGATAATATCGGTGAACTTGCTTCCACCAGCAGAAAAATTCAGTATGTGCAACGCGTAACGTAAGCAGTAAGCGCCTCTGGACTACTGTACAGACGTTATTGTTTCCCTGGGTATGTAGAATTGGGAATGAGTCCGATTTATCAGAGCTGCAGATTGGGCTGAAAAGTGCACGGCCTGTTAGGTGTGTTTGAAGAGTGCTGTGGTGCGTGTCCTCAATACTTGGCGAATCCAAGGTGAAGACACGTCCAGCGTCTTGGGGTTGGGCGGCCCCCTCTTCGTTACGGATGTCGGACGTCGTAGTCTGGGCAGACTGGTAAAACAGGACAGGTGAAAACTGTGGTGGAACTTACATGAGAGGTTTAATGCTGGGCAGAGTACGAGTTTGTCTGGACACACTGTACACCAAACACTCCCAATGATTGGCCTCCGCAGCTGACGATCCATGCTTGTTTCAACATTAACACCACGGCATCGACAACAACGACGGAAATGGGCCCGTGGCCACAGGCATTGGATGTTGGCGCAGTGGCAGAGCGTTGCATGGTCTGATGGGTCCCGATACCTTCCTCATCATGCCAATGAGAGAGAGTGAATTCGTCGCCTTCCAGGGGATCTCCTAGACACTTACGGTACCGCACTTAGACAAGCCGGCGCCGGCTCCATTATGCTTTGGGGAACGTTAACGTGGGCACCCATGAGTCCAGTGAAGCCCATGAAAGGCAACACGACGGCCAAATAGTATCGTACACTTGTTGCACCCCTTCATAACAATCCTGTTTCCTGACAGCACTGACATTTTTCAAGATGATGCGTCATGTCGCAAGCCCAGAAGTGTGATGGGGTAGTTCGAGGAACACAGCGGCGAGCTCCAATTGACGAACGCCCCCCCCCCCCCAAGTTGCCAGACCTGAACGCCATCGAGCACATTTCTGATATGACAGAACATGGCGCCAGAGTTCATCGCCCCCTACCGAGGCCTGTGACTGAACATGGCGTCAGAGTTCATCGCCTCCTAACGAGGCCTCATTTCATCCATACCACGATGTGTCGACGCTGTAATCTCTGCCAAAGGTGGACATACGGGCTGTTAGGTAGGTAATCAAGTTCTGGTTGCTCAGTGTATTTTTCACGGGTGTGCTTTTTTCCCTACCTAACTGTGGACCGCACGCTTAGACCGAGTCCATTCTTACAAGGTGGGTACTCCATACCGTCTTGTGCGCAACTTGTTCGTGTCGGATGGGGAAGAAAATCGGACTATTTACTACGCCAAGCTCCCATGTCTCACATTGCGCCTCGTTTCGTAAAATGCTGTGCCACATTTCCTCATTATTTATAATTAATAAACAATATATCCTACACAGAACGGCCTAACACGCGGTGTTCAAAAAGTCTCTCCGCAGTGCCGTATCATTGTTAGCCGCACGTGCCGTATACCGCAGTGAATATACCGAAATGAAACTCAGTGAAATACAAGTTATTATTTTATTGAATATTCATTTTTACTTACAAATTCTCGCATTAAATGTTGAAATTCACAATTCAATTAGTTTAATCGTGAATACACAATGGATTTGCGGTACTACACATACGAGAATTTTACGATGAATGAAACCATGCCTCATCAGTGAAAAATGTTTCATTAAGATTATCATTTTGTTGAACGAAATTTTTGAACCATTGACAGTGAAGCAGTCTCTTGTCATGATGAGTATTTTTGAGTTCTTGCATGACTATCACTTTGTGTGGGAGAGGTTCTAATTTTTTCCTTACAGCTGTGTGGGCCATTCCGACACTAACATCGATTTTCTGGACGAGTTTTCTTACTGATTTGTTCGGACTCATGGACACTTTATCGCAAATATCGAGTAGTTTATCCTCAAAAAAATAAATAAATAAAAATAAAAAAACGCTAGGACGACCACTTCTCTGTTCATCTGTCACTGAACCCGTACTTCGAAATTTGTTAATCAAATCACGCACAGTATCGCGATGTGGGATTGTTGTCTCCGGGAAAACTGAATTAAATGTTTGACGAACTGAAACTGTGCATTTACCGCTAGCTTTGAACACTTGTTCGACTAAAAACACACATTCTTCAATGATTAACGTTTTAACAGTGACAAAAACGAAACAAACGAACAAAGGAACTAAACTTAAACGTTCACGTCAACCGTAAGGACACACACCAACGATACTACTGACGCTCGCTGAGACAAACGAAACAATTTAATGTTGGGAGAGTCTACTTGGGGGGAAGTAAACCAGGCAGGCGAACACACATACGGCATGCGCGGCTAACAAACAATACGCACTGCGGAGGGAGTTTAATATGATTTCCTCTTGCCTGGGATCTGAACTTGACAGTACCTAAAATTTTTATGATGTACTGAAAGTCGTGACGCATATTACCGTTCAGTAGCTGGCAGTCAAGGTCAAACTGAAATATGGTGACATGTCCATTATACAAAGCAGTTATTGCAGAAGAGCACTCAGCGAACCTGGGTACGTATTACAAATCCAAATCATAAATTGACCACAGAGGCAACGGAAGTTTTTCGGTGTTCTTAGCTGCTATTGTGGATAGAATATGCATACTAGCAACCCTTCCCGAAGTACTTTTCATACGTTTGAAGCTAAAAAGTTAACCACAATAATGAGTAAAGCAATTACAGAAGAAAATGAATACGATGTCCGCAGGACTACTAAATCAGTCTTCAGCAATTGGCTAGTGGTATCATCGGTGGCTATAGATACCGGTTTTCTGCGTTCGATTCCTGGTTGGGTCGGTGATTTCCTGCGCTCACGTAAGGGGTGTGAGAGTCATCCTAATGGTCTCATCTCAGCTTTACCGACACACAAGTCACCAAATTGGTGACCTGTACTATCTAGTCGAACAACCCCACACGGTTCCCTTTTTATCTCATTTCATTGTCAACACCAAAATGCACGACTACCACAGTCACTGATCCTTCCTTACGACATTGTTTAGAGAATGAACATTCAGCCATATAATTTAGAACAATTGTTAAACACATGGTTACTTATTTGAGATTTAGAAACACGCCCGAGCAATAATTTTAGCACAAAAATACTAACCTATTCCTAAATGATGTATATCCAAGTACTTTCTCACTCTAGGGCTGAAGTGTTTCAGGTTGGCTTGCGCTGCCTGGTGGTCTGTCGTACCTCGCCCCATGCCCCAAATACTTAAATAAATTGCCACCCAAAAACCACTTTTGTATACAGTTATTTATTTATTTAGCGTATGGCTATACATGCAACATTAATACATCAAGTGTTACACATTAAAATCTTATAACAATCATGAATATAATTTATGCTTATATTGGGCAGTTAAAAGGTCATATCGAGGTTTGAGATCCATTCTAGCGCCGATGGGGATGCCTCCAGGAAGTCGGACCAGTTCCCTGCATATGCTCGCAAGGAGCATTCACCATGGATGTGTTGGATCGTCTGTCTAGGGGCACCGCAGTCACATTCTGGTGACAACGCTCTTCCCCATTTGTGTAGTGAATCCGCACACCTGCCATGTCCAGTACGTATTCGATTTAATGCGGACCATGTTTTCCGTGTTAGTTCCATTCCAGAGATGTTGCAGTTGTAGCTCTCAAACCAGGTCTGTAGTAGGTCATTTGTTTTTTGGTTCCAGTCTAGTCTCCATTGTTTCATGTGGTCATAGTTATTATTTTGAAGCTGCTCAGCTGTGCGTATGGGTGGCTTTCTTGATTTCAATCGAGTGTGTCGCAGTTGTGAGAATTCTTCTTTAATTGGTAGTTCTGGTTTGTCTCAATCTTTCAGAATTCGTGCAGTAGGGCCGCTTTTCTACGCAGGTCCGGGGGCAGGATATTACATAGCACCGGTAACCAGTACGTGGGCGTTGATTTAACAGTTCCAGAAATCAACCTCATTGTGTTATTTAGTTGCCTGTCAATAAGTTTGGTGTGACAGCTATTAATCCAGACTGGAGCGCAGTACTCAGCCACAGAGAACACTAAGGCGATAGATGAGGTGCGTAATGTTTTTGCGTTAGCTCCCCAAGTAGTACCGCAAAGTTTTTGAATGATGTTATTCCGTGTTCCAATTTTTGCAGTGGTGTTCTCCAGATGTTTTCGGTAAGAAAGAGGGCGATCCAATGTTATACCTAAGTACTTTGGAAACTTATTATGTTTGAGGTTGGTGTTTCCGAGTTTTATGTTAATAATTTCATTTGCCATTTTGTTATTAAGATGGAATGTAGGTACTTCGGTTTTGTTAGGGTTTGGCTTGAGTCTCCATTTCTTGAAATAATTGTATAGTATTTCAACGTCATTATTAAGGACTTCCTCTGAATTGAAGAGATACTTGTCTCTGGTACCCAGTGCTATGTCATCCGCATAGCAAAATTTTCTTGACTTCGTGTTTGGGAGATCTGCTATATAGAGGTTAAACACAAGAGGGGCCAATACCGAGCCTTGCGGAAGCCCGTTGTTAATAAGTTTTGTTTTGCTTGTCTTTCCGTTTAGGGTGACCTGGAAGGTTCTGTTACGCAGCATATTATGTATTAAGGATGTTAAAATCTGGCAAGGAATCACTCTTAAGAGTTTGTAAATTATTCCATCTCTCCAAACAGTATCATATGCAGATGTTAAGTCTAGAAATACAGCACTTGTTTTCAATTTCTGTTGAAAGCCAGCCTCTATGTAGGATTTTAATGCCAGAACTTGGTCACAGCAACTACGGCCAGGTCTGAAGCCTGCCTGTTATATAGGTAAGTTCTCCATAATAATGCCGCTAATTCGACTATGGACAAGTCGTTCGAGAAGTTTGTATCTACAGCTAAGAAGTGCTATTGGTCTGTAGCTTAGCGGTTGGTCTGCTGGTTTCCCTGGTTTCAGCAAAGCTATTATTCTTACCATTTTGAATTCTCTAGGGAGATGTTTTGAAGTCAAAATGTTCGAAAAGAAATTTGCCATCCTTTTGACTACGTTCTTTCCAGCGTAGGTTAGAAATTCTGGATGTATGTTGTCAAAACCTGGGGCTTTACCCGGTTTCATATCCTTGAGGGCAGTAATGACATCATCCTCAGTGAATGGTCTGGAAAGCTCATATATAATTGGAGTATTCTTTTTTAGTGTTCTGAGTTCGCGCTTAATCATCCTGGTATGTGGTTTGTCTCTCGGAGCTCTTGACATTTCGACAATGTTATTTGCAAATTTCTCTGGTGTTATGGTTGGAATTTTCTGGGCTGGTCTTGTCGTACCTCCGAGTTTACGTAACAAACTCCGTGCCTTCCTACTTGATTGAATGAAATTTATTCTTTTAGTTGCTTCAGTCCATCGTTGTCTTCTTGCGGAATCTAGATTGTGGAGGAGGTCATCAGCTATTTCTTGGTCACCACTACTAGTAAAATCCTCATATAGCTGATGGCATTTTGCATCCCATCCTGGGATGTATTCTTTTCGAAACCCCCTGGGGATGTGTTTTTTAGCTGTGGTAATTATAGCTTTCCTGAAACGATCGTAGCATTTAGGTAGTGACGGTATAAACCGGATGCATTTATCAAGGTCCGCTGAATACTTCTCCCAGTCAGCTTTTTGGAAATTCCATCTAGGTCGAGGGAAGGACCGTATCAGGGGTATAGTGACACCGATGTCTAAAATAACAGGCCTATGCTGGCTGTGTGGGAATTCTGTGGCAACCCTTCTATGTATAGGCACTGGTTTTGCCTCGTTATCGGTAGTTACAAGGCAGAGGTCCGTATTGTAGTCCCTGCGCCAGGGGGCCGAGTGGAATGTGCTCCTCTCCTTGGCATCGAATATAAGATGTAGATTGTTCTCGTCGGTCCATTCCACCAGCGCTTCTCCGTGTTCATTATTTTGGGTGTATCGCCACATTTCATGATGGCTATTAAAACACCGGCATATATCGTTGGGTGTTCATGTGCGGGTAGTACAATACTTGGCCAGATTTGGTTTGGTGGTTTGCAGACATTGATAAGTCTTATGTTGTCTACTTTTATATGAAGAACATGGATGTTGTTTTCTGTGCTTGTGGACAGTAGGTGTGCATGTTCAATATCGGATTGGGCATATGTGGCAGTGCCATAGGCGTGATTATATGTTGCGCCTATTTGTTGGAAGCCTTGAATACGTCCTCTTCTTTGTAAGTCTTCCTGCGAGTCGGTATGTGTTTCCTGAAGGAGTACCACATCGATGCTATTGTCCAGAAACTTTCAAAGATATTCAGATTTGGATCGACTAGTTCCCTCAATATTTAGCTGGAAGATCCGGACTGATGGTCCCTATCTTCTAGTCGGATGGTTCCCAAAGGAATCGTTCGTTTGGTCGCTTCGTTGCATGTTTCAATTGCCTGGAGATCCCAAAGGATAGTCTGGTAGCCAAGTTTGTAGACTATTTAGCCGCGATATAATCACGTGGCCCGGGGTGCACGACGTGGAGGCTAGTCTACTACGCACCCCTTTGTACACAGTGATTGTTGCTTACTGAATATTCGGTGGCTGTTGAGTGTAATTAATCAAGGTCCAGCTAGTCTGTGCCATGAAAACTTTTGCCTTCTTCCTCCAACTTGGCTCAAACTGGACTTCCTTACATGCTGCAGATAAAGCTGCTGAAAATTAACTTTTCGTTCTCATTCACTGCACCACATAAAATAAAAAGTGAGATTCAGTTCACCTTGTTGTATTATCTTCAAAATTACAACTCAACACATGATAAATGAGGACGGCTACCAACTCGTATACTGCCTCTCCGGACTACGTACATAAGAGGTATGATATTCAAATTGATAATTAACAATTGCAATACAATTCAATAAATTTGCGTAAATATTTTTCCTACATTAAGTTGTATATAGTTGCAGGTGACAAACTGTAAAGAAAAACAAACACTGTAAAAACTTAATACAGCAGGAAAATCACACCATGTGGTAAGAAGGTATGAATACACAATTTTATGTGCCCTTCTAAAACTTGTAATTAAGATTTAGAAACTAATATTTACATGCATTTAAACAGTAAAGAACTTTCCTTATGTTTAACAGCCATAATAATAAAAAAAAACCACTGAAGATGCTGCAACTGCAGTGAAACATGTCTGTGACAAATAACTAAATTGTATTTTGCTAAAGGCGGACCCCACCCAGAAACATATGTTATTGCTAAAGGAAAAACAGACAAAACAGCTTCATCCTCAAGATCATTATTTCAGTAAGTATTTCTTTGTGTTTGGTTTTACTGTTAAAACGTATTTTATTACACCTTATCATGAAAATCTCTTTCTATCATGGAGAACGTAAATATTATTTATAATTCTAGGATCAAACGTCACAGTATTCTGAGATGACATTTTGTTCTCGGAAACAGGTATATTACTTTAATAATTTCATTCAATCAGTCTGCAGGAAATATTTTGTTACGGCTCCCAAACTCAAGATCCTCCGGTACTTTTAGGGCAGCCACCACAAATTGTATAAAGCGTGGCTAGTGACCAGGATGTAGCTACGTCTCTTCGCCGAAAAATAATTAATGACAAGAATGGCGCCAGATAGAACGAAACGTGCACCAGCAATATAAGTCCAAGTAATATCCAAGAGTAATTCGTGTACTGAGCCTAGTCTAATACAATAGCAAATATCACACTGCAATGGCTTCGCTATACACTCCACGAAAGGCTAGCAATAAACAATCGACGATAGACTGTCCGTCTCGGGGCCAGCGCTCCTCCTTATGTGCAAAAGGCAGAAGGCGCTGCGGACCCGAGCTCCGCCATGGCGCGACCTCTTCCGTCGGCGGTAACGCCCTGAGACGCCGACGGCCGAGACAGGAACTGTTGGCAGCGATGTCATGGTCGGGGCGCGCGTGCGCGAGTTGGTTGGTCCGTGGATACAACAAAATGTTCCCTTATCCAAGGTCTCTACCCTTGTGTAAATAATGATACACGTAAATATTTCTCAACACTCTCCTTCCCGGGGCTAAGTACACTTTCCTCTAACCTTGTATTTCTTTTTCCATGAAGTGCTTGGGATACTTCCTTCGTTGTGTCCACGCGAACCTGGCGTAAGATCTCTTCTCTTTGGCAGCTTACTCATAAACTTCTACAAAGTGGTTATGGTCCTCCATTCCATGGGTCCACACGAACCTGGTACAGGATGACAGTTATTGAACTATATAAAAAAGAAAGTAAATTAATTACAAACTACGGCGTGCACTCACTTTATTCAACATGGTCACAACAGATATTTGGATTTAGATTATGACATGTTCGATATGCCTGCCATCATTGGCGAAGATGTGGCCCAGACGATTAGCGAAATTCTGAAAGACCCGCTGAAGTGTTGGAATTTCGATGCTGTCGGTGACCGGAGTAATCGTTTTCAACTCAGCAATAGTATCGAGGTTACTGCTGTACACCTTATCTTTGATATAGCCCCACCAAGAGAAGTCTCATGTGTTCGTATCCGAAGAATATGGCGGCCCATCGAGGTTCATGCCAGTGCACTCCAGGTACAGCAGAGCTGAATGCGATCCCCAAAGTGCTCCTCCCGGACATCACTCTCCTGCTTCCATAGGGTCGAGTTCTGTCTTGCATGGACCACATTTTCTCGAAATAAGGGCCACTTTGGTTAATGGGGATGAAATCATCTTCCAAGACTTCACGTGCCATTCAGTAGTCACCGTACCATCAAGTAATATCTCACCAATTATTCCGTGACTGGTCATTACACACCACAGAATTACCCATTGAGGGTGAAGAGACTTCTCGATCGGGGACTCTGTCCCACCGACTCGCCAGTTCGGCTTACTGACGAACCGATCCAGCTGGAAGTGGGCTTCGTCACTAAAACAAACCGTATTCACATCAAAGTCCTATTCGTCAGTTCTGTGGACAGTAGCGTTGGCGAAACACAACCGCAACCGTTGTTCCATGGTCATGGGGCTTATTGGCTAATGAGATTGAATTTTGTATGGGAAGAGGTGCAGGCCTACAACAATAATCTGTCGCAGTGTCTCCCAGTTGATTCCCACCTTCTGTGCAGTTCGTCAGACCGATATCCGGGAACTGGTCTGAAGCACAGCGCGTCTTCTCGATGTTTCAGGCGTTTGCACCCTTTTTAGACGAACGACTTTGCCAACACTTTCATCACAAACACCACCCGTTCTCTCAAACTTGCGAATCAAATTCTAGATTTTTAGCACATTTGGACAGGTTGCCTTCAGCTTGAACTCGGTCGCAAGCTTCTTTTCAGCCGCAGCAGGGCTGCTATTGCTCGCATAGTAGGCCTTCACATGTGCTATTCGCTCATTTTCACGTGCAAATAGCCCACAACAACCAGGTGCGTGCGCATGTACATACTAATTCCCATCATGCCGAGCGGCGAACCACGTAGTTTGAAGGTTCTAACGAAAGCCGTTCTGAAACTGAGACGATTTTATTTCATGTAGTTCAATAATTGTCACCCTGTATTCCCTTCTCTGGGATAATTTACCCATAAACTCCCATAAAGTGCATTATATAACTTTTTTACTATTATTTTTAGTTCTCCAGTGCTACTTCCTTGGTTTTTGTTTCTCCTACCTCTATATCCCTCACCAGACTCCTACATACTCCTGCTTTTCGCCAGAGAGTTCTCCTGCTTGAAAGGTCATCCTATCACTACTCTGCTCGAAAACCTTTTCCTTCTACATGTTGGCTTGTCACTTTTATTTTCGGGTTATTCTGACACCTAGCCTCTTTATTCCTCCCCCCGAAAATATGACGAGAGTAACTTCTAAAAACTATTTATGTTCGTATAATGTTTCACACGTCTGCTTGAGATCGTGTGCATGACTGTACACAGTCTGCATGCGTGTGTGTGAAATAATTTGTACAAATAATCTTGGAAAATCGTTCAATAATTCAAACTTATAAGCTTTTGCTTTAATTTCTTGTTGTTGCTCACCTAGCATTCGAATCACGCTCTCTAAGTTTCTAACAGTACTAGTTGCTATCACACGGATGCTATCTCCGTCTGCATTACCACTAGTATGTTACATATACTTTGTCTCTACAATTGCATGTTAAAACTATCAAATCAGCCAATCCACCCCAATAGCAATAGCAGATTCACATTAAGTACTAGTAAACAGGTTCGCATAAACGTAAAGTTATTCATTGTTATTGGTATTCGCATTCTTATTTAATCTGTCTAGGTTTAACTTCTGTAATGTGTAATACATATACACAATTTACAGGAAGTATCGGATATCTACATCTACATTTATACTCCGCAACCTACCCAACGGTGTGTGGCGGAGGGCACTTTACGTGCCACTGTCATTACCTCCCTTTCTTGTTCCAGTCGCGTATAGTTCGCGGGAAGAACGACTGTCTGAAAGCCTCCGTGCGCGCTCTAAACTCTCTAATTTTACATTCGTGATCCCCTCAGGGGGTATAAGTAGAGGGAAGCAATATATTCGATACCTCATCCAGAAACGCACCCTCTCGAAACCTGGCGAGCGAGCTACACCGCGATGCAGAGCGCCTCTCTTGCAGAGTCTGCCACTTGAGTTTATTAAACATCTCCGTAACGCTATCACGGCTACCAAATAACCATGTGACGGAACGCGCCGCTCTTCTTTGGATCTTCTATATCTCCTCCGTCAACCCGATCGGGTACGGATCCCACACTGATGAGCGATACTCAAGTATAGGTCGAACGAGTGTTTTGTAAGCCACCTCCTTTGTTTATGGACTACATTTTCTAAGCACTCTCCCAATGAATCTCAAACTGGTACCCGCCTTACCAACAATTAATTTTATGTGATCATTCCACTTCAAATCGTTCCGCACGCATACTCCCAGATATTTTACAGAAGTAACTGCTACCAGTGTTTGTTCCGCTATCATATAATCATACAATAAAGGATCCTTCTTTCTATGTATTCGCAATACATTACATTTTTCTATGTTAAGGGACAGTTGCAACTCCCTGCACCAAGTGCCTATCCGCTGCAGATCTTCCTGCATATCGCTACAATTTTCTAATCCTGCAACTTCTCTGTATACTACAGCATCATCCGCGAAAAGCCACATGGAACTTCCGACACTATCTACTAGGTCATTTATACATATTGTGAAAATCAATGGTCCCATAACACTCCACTGTGGCACGCCAGAGGTTACTTTAACGTCTGTAGATATACATTTTCCTGTTCTAAAAACTCGTATAATTATTTAGATATAACGGAAATATAACTTGCCGAGTCCATACATATACATCTATTTCACATTTGTTTATCGTACTTACAACTATTGGTCTTGTAATTTCGTTACGTATCTATCACTCATCTTCTGTTCATATGCAATTTTTTAACGGTGTGATTTCGCTAAATGTCATTTTTTTTTCCTCTATGGGCCAACAGACCTGGATCACAACACTTTGACCAGGATGTAGATCGTTTTCCGTCCCTAAGATTGTTTGGGCTGACGTAAAGCTTTGCATAATCATAGCCCCTTCTTTCTTATCATTATTATTATTGTCAATACTAAACGTTTGTGTATCCCCATTTGTTAAGTTGTTGTTGTTTCGACATTCTTTTAGGGTATTCGGTCATTGGCGTTAATTTACTTCTTGTTTCTTTTGAAACTATTGTTTAAGCTTACTATTTTCATAACCCGTATCTTTCGGGTTTTGCCTATTCTTTTCATTGTTCATGGCATCTAGATTTTCCACAAATGGTAACAACTCGTGTACAGTAGGCCAAACCAGTACAAAACTTCTTTTCGTACATAATGGGGCAGCCGTACCACTAATACTTTATATTTTAGCTAAATGAAATTCATCCAGTGGGCTACCTAAATAAGTAGATCGTATTAAACACCAGTCAACACTCTTTTTAAAATGTCCTCACAAAGTATTATAGTGCTTTAGATCGAGTAATTCTAGTTAATTCTTCTTGTTTCGTTTGTGACCAGTGTTTACGTCTAAATTTCTCTACAAGAACCTTCCATGAAGCAAAGTCTTCCGCGTGAGTATTCCCCCACTCACCAACATCCCCTACTAGATATCGTGATGCCAAATCTATTTTCCAAGCATCCTCCTATTTTTGAGGCAAAGATCTCGAACAACTCGTAAGAAGTATGTTGGGTGTACATCTTCGTCATGTTTAAACTTTGGGAAATGCTTCTATAGTTTCATGCTACTGCCTACCTGTAGTTTTTTAAATAATGTATTTGTATCTAAGGATTTCCCTCTACACTGACTGCCTGTGTTGCCTCGTTTTACAGACTCGACCCACAATCGTTTAAATTCATTATCTAGAAGAGTTACTTCGTCCCTGGAAAACTGTACCCTAATTAGTGGTCGTGCACTCACTTGAAATTTTTAATCTAATAGGCCCTGCACTTTTTCCTCAAAAAAACGTAAAGCTTTTGGGTTGATTTGAAAATCAGCCTTATGCAAACACATTTGGTTTACTTTTATATTTACTCATTCACGTTTCGTCACCTATTTGTCATTTTCTGTGGATCAAATTTCTCTTTCTGTAGAGTATAATATATTTATAATAATTTAACTGCTGTCGATCTAAGAATTACAATATATGTAATTTGCTTTGTTTTGTTCAGAATCTTGCCTTAAAATTAAATCGCTAACTGAACTGTGCTGTTATACACCGGTCTTAGTACTTAATTTAGTCGTTTTTTGTTAGCATGTCATCTGCAAACTGGCCATGAAGAAAATTATTAGTGAAGAGCTGTTTCGGGAGTAGAGGTTATGTGCATTTCTCTACTTACATTTTTCGTCCTGTTTCGTGTCTGTGCTTGGTGTCTCGATAGTACATGACACAAAAGAATCCCAAAGCACCGAGCGTCAACAGTTTACCGAAGATACCTAAAAATATCTGTCCAATTAGGTGTGCAATCAGTTTAAAAAATGCCCCATCTTACCACCTAGCTAGACACTTACATACATTACTACATAAATTATACACTTTCACAAATACCAGAAACCTAAAAAAGTAACAGTAAACTGATGGAAAATGTAAAAGACATAAACGTATCATCAACAGCATTCCTGGTTGGTTTTGACATCACATGCGTGTACACAAATATGCCATTGGAAGAAACAATCAGCGTAGTTAAAAGACACCTGCAGTATCAAGGGGAGATAACAACAGCACACAAAATGGTACAGAGGCCACCGTAAATATTATAACGGAACTGAACTGCTTCACTTTCGAGAAAGAGTTCTATCTGCAAAAGATGGCCTACCAATGGGCTCATGCCTCAGCGACTTACTTGCAAACAAATTTCTAAACCACACTGAAAACAAAATATTCAATGAAGTTATACTTCCAAAATAGTGCAAGAATATACAGGAACCGATATGTGGATGACATAAATACAGTTCACTCAAAAATAAAGTTCGCCATCGAGACAGAAGAGGGAATGAAACTTAACTTCTTAGAAATTACAATACATAGAATCAACAAGAAACATAACTTTAGAATTTTCAGGAAACCTACAGCAACAAGTACAACCACTCACATCAACTTCAACCACCCCCAAACACACAAACTCTCAAGTTTCAGACACATGGTACACGGGCTCAACAGAATCCACTGGACAAACTCAACTACACACAGGAACTAAATACACCAAATAGCCAGAGGGAATGGCTCCAACACACAAATGCTAAACAAACTGAACAACAAAATTAAAAAAGCAAATTAAAAGAGTACAAACCATCAACAAATCATCAGCCACAACAGAGACCATTCTAGACTCTGAGAAGCTCATCTGCAGAAACCAGCACGGTTTTTGGAAACAGCGGTCATGCGAGACACAGCTGGCCCTCTTTGTGCATGATATACAACACGCTCTAGATACCGGCTCCAGGTTGATGCCATATTCCTCGACTTTCGAAAGACGTTAGACCCAGTTCCGCACTGCCCCTTGCTCCAAAATGTGCTTGTTTACGGTCTATCCGATGACATATGTGTTTGGATAGAAAGTTTTCTAACAGACAGAGAGTAGTATGTCGTCCTGAATGGGGAAAAACGAGCGTAACATCAGATGTGACCCAGGGCAGCGTTATAGGTCCTCTGCTTTTTGCGATTTACGTAGACGATCTGGTTGATGGTACTGACAGCGACATTAGACTGTTTGCCAATGATGCTGTAGTATACACGAAAGTAGTATCACACGTAAGTTGTGAACAAATCAATAAGGATTTGCAGAAAATAAATGCGTGGTCTAATGACTGGCAGTTATTTCTCAATATCATTAAATGTAACCTACTCCGTATAACAAAGAGAAAACCCCCGTTAAAATAAGAGTTTAAAAATAAATGCCCAGTCTTGGGAAGCGGTAACATCCGTCAAGTATCTGGGTGTGACTATTCGAAATGATCTCAAATGGGACGATCAGATTACACAAGTAACAGGTAAGGCGAACTCTACATTGCGGTTTCTTGGTAGACTCCTGAAGCGACACAGTCCTTCAACAAAGGAAATGGCTTATAATACTTCAGTTAGTCCAGTCTTGGAGTATTGTTCGTCTATATGGGACCCTTAACAGTTGCGTCCGACTCAAGAGATTGAGAAGGTCCAAAGAAGAGCCGCAACATTCGTGACTGGTACATTTAGCCTTCGAGAGAGCGTTACAAATCCTTTAGAAAGTTTGAAGTAGGACACACTTGCAGATAGACGACGCGCTAAACGGAAGGGGCTGCTCACTAAATTCTAAAATGCGATCTTCGCCAAGGACGTAGAGCATATATTATTACCTCCAACTTTCAAATCGCGCAATGACCACCATTCAGAGATAAGCTCGTGCTGAGGCGTTCAGATAGTCGTTTTTCCCTCGCTCGATCCGCGAGTGGAACAAAAGGGGGGGGGGGGAGGGAATATGACTTTGGCGTGAATAGTACCCTCCGCCACACACCGCTTGGTGGCTAGCGGAGCACATATGTAGATATAGATGTAGAACCAAGAACACAAATAACGAAGTACAGAAAAATGTAAGAACTAGTAACACCTCTGTAGAGAAATTCTCCTCAGCTGGAATGTACGAGTTAAACCTGTAGTTCACGCCAGTCGGTCTACATAATCGAAACATGCCGAAATTTCAAAACGAGGTACTTCAAACACCTCAGAGCCCTAAGAAGTGATAGTACACACACAACTTTGGCAAAACAATCTAATACAAGAAAAACACAATCCAAAAACCATGGAGAATGATCTTAAGATCCTCAGAGAAGGCAACAGTTTCTATCAAAAACTCACAATAGAGGAGAACTGCCAAATAGAAAAAGCAAAAATACAGGGAAAGAGAGTCTTGAATAAAAATACAACACTGCGCAACAAAACATTGTTTGGAACACTCAGTGAACTGTACAAAGTCGCCTTCCCACAAAAAACAAAACATACAGTCTAAATAAGAGAGACTTATGTTTTCTCGGTTCTCTCCCCATCCCTCTTTCCATCTCTCTCATTCTCTCTCTCTCTCTCTCTCTCTGTCACACACACACACACACACACACACACACACACACACACACATATACACATTGCATACATTCTCACCTCTCCCAAAAGCAACACCACTTCAGTACTGATGAAACATTCAAAATTAGCGCCACAACAAACCCAAAACCTACAATGAACAAGTGAGCAGCAACATACTCTTACTAAGTCTGTTGTCAGAAGTGTCTGCTCAAATCAGGTTCCGCCAAATTTTGTGAAAGTGCGTGTGAGATGAAGTGGTGAGCGGTAATTTGAGAAAACTGAGTGAAAATGATGCAGTAAATAGCAATTGATCGAGACACCAACCACGGACACGAAAGAGGACGAAAAATGTTAGTATAGAAACGCACATAATCTCTACCCAAGAAACAATTCTTCACTAATACGCAATAATTTTCTTCATGGCTAGTTTTCAGATGGCATGCTGTTAAAAAAATTTAAAAAGTGAACGACGAAAACAAGTACTAAGATCGGTGTATAGTAATACAGTTCAGTTAGCGATGTAATTTTAAGGTGAGTGTTTGAACAAAACAAAGCAAATTACACATACTTTAATTCTTAGACCTACAGCAGTTATTTTATTATAAATATGATATTGTACTTTACAGAAACAAGAATTTGACTCGCAGAAGATGACACATAGGTGTCGTAACATGTCTGGGTAAATATAAAAATAAACCAATTGCGTTTGCGTAAGACTGATATTCAAAACAACGCAATTTTTAAATCAGAAACACGGAAGAATATAAGAGGAACTTCAAACCATAGTAAAATGAGTACCCTAAAGATATCATGTGAAGAAACCGAATCTTTGCTCTAAAAGTTCAATAGGAACTTGCGCATCTCCTTTCCTGATAATTCTCGCAAACTACCTAAATCAGTATCGTTTTCCTTAGTTCACTCTTGAATTTCGTTACGTATATCAGTATGATTTTCGTTTTTCAACATATTTAATTTATGATCTAGTGTATTCGCTGAACGCTGCTCCATATGTTCAAGTTTCTCATCAATTTGAGCAATTACATCGATATTACTGTCATGTACGTGTCAATTATTTTGAAATAATTTTGGAATAATTTGATTAATTTACTAAGGAGATACCAACTCTTAACGTGGGAAATAATAACAAGATACAATATCAATTTAAAGACAATTATAAGTATTATTGTCCTTAAATTTAAAGACAATAGTAATTATTATTGTCTTTAAATTTATTTTGTATCTTGTTACTATTTCCCACATTAGGAGTTGGTACCACCTTAGTAAATTCATCTAATTTTTCCAAAATTATTTCTAAATTCGTTTCTCCTGACGTGGTCATATTTCTTGTGAAGACAGACATAAGAAAATATTGTATTGATGTTTTTCATTTTAAAATTAATTCTACTCTACACTTGTCTCAATCTGTCACTCACAACACACACAAATTTTTAAATTGACCCCAAGCACACCTCATCGTTAACTTTATACCAAGTGCTGCCGACGGACTGCGCGTGGACTGCTAGTTTTCAACGGATGAGTGCTGCCGATGTTCCAGGTGTAGTCTGCAATTGTGGACGACTGTGCGCTGCCTACGAACTGTGCGTAGGCTGCAATGTGCCGACGACTGCGTCAGCCTTGCAATCTTTGGCGACTGCTTGTAGATTGCCTACTGTCTTTGGACGAATAGTGTTTCGTTTCTCCCCAAAGAGTTCTTCTTCCTTTTTCACTCAATTTTATTATTCGTTTCTTATTCACTTTAACGTCTGTCTTGTCTTTTTTCCCGTTCCGTTTGGCAACGTGTTTTCTCCTTGGCGTATTCTTACGAAATTTTCATGTCACGTGGTTTTTTTGTTACATTTTACATGTCTTTTAGCTGTTAAGATCGCCACGTGGAGTTCTTCAGGTTGGTTTTGGCTGCGTGGTGCTTTCTTATACTTCACCTCATGCACCAAACACTTAAACAAATTGCCACACAAACACCCGTTTTATATACAATGAAAAATGCTTACTGAATATTCGGTCGCCGATAAGTATTACCAATCAAGGTCCAGCTAGTCTGTGCCCTGAAATCGTGTGCCTTTTTCCTCTAACTTCACTCAAACTTCGCCTCCTTACAGACTGCAGATAAAGCTGCTGAAAATTAGCTCCTCGTTCCCAATCACTACAGCACATAAATAAAGCACATGATAAATAAATTAAGACCCTACGCTGCCGACAGGCGTTGATATACATGAACGGGTACAGTTGAAATTGTGTGCCCCGACCGAGAATCGAACCCGGGATTTCCTGCTTACATGGCAGACGCGCTATCCATATGACCCTCCAAAGGCACAGAGGATAGTGCGACCGCAGAGATTTATAACTTGCACGCTCCCCGTAAGACCCACATTTCCCACTTAATGTCCACACACTACATATGTAATGCCCCTGTGGTGCCCCTGCCCATTACACTCATTACTCGCGGCAGACAATCTTACCCAGTCCCGTAAGGGTTCGGGCAATGAGTTTGCATTCGCACAGAAGAAGGTCAATGGCTGGCTAGCGTTAGGTATATGAAGATGGTACCGCACATGTCCGAAACGACTAATACCATCGGTGACCGTGCAGCTCTCTAGAATTAAATGAAGGCCCTAAGCTGCCGACAGGATTGAGAAACATCAACGGTGACAATTTATAATGAGTGAACTCACAGGGATTTGAACCTGGGATCTCCTGCTTACATGGTAGACGCCCTATCCATCTGAGCCATCTAGGGCACGTAGTGTAGTGCGACTGCAGGGATTTGTCCGTTGCAGGCTGCCCGTGAGACCCACATTCCCAACTTAATGTCCACACACAACATTCGTAGTGCGCACTGCCCATTACATTCATTACTCGCGGCAGACAATATCACTAATGAGTCCCGTAAGAGTTCGGGCAATGCGTGTGCATTCGCACAGAAGGTCAATGGGCGGTTAGCCTTAACTATATGAAGATGGTATCTGTTGTTTCGGACATGTCCGAAAGAACTAATACCATCTTCATATTTCAATTCACAATGTTATATTATCTTCAAAATTACAATTCAATACATGTTAAATGAGGCCACCAGCGAACTCGTATGCTGCCTCTCTGTTCTACATACGTAACAGACATGATATTTGGCTTGATAATTAATAATTACAGTACCTATGTTACCGTTGACATTTCGTGTTCCTAGATTTCAGAGAGCTCTTTCTTCCGCACCACCCACTCCATGGGACTCCTATCTGTACCTCAGCAGGTAGGGGCGTCCGACTGCTACCCGCTTCGGTACAGTCACTGGATCGTTAGCTCCGATATCAGCACCTACAATTTAATACACCTAACAATGGCGTGCTCAGCACTTATGGACTATTCTCAGTCACGAACATCTTTTCTCTGGTATATGTATTGAAGATTTGATAACTGTTACTGAGACAATAGGATGTTTCACTACTAGGCCTCACATGACCCAATGACTAGGCACACTTCCACAGATTTTATTTTGTTGCCACCAATGTTTGTATTTGGTAACAAAGTCTGTGCTTCTTGCAGTCTTTCCCTCTAACGCCGTAACTCGACTCTGTTTGCACTACAATCACACATCCGGTAAACTGTAATACAATATGAACTAATTATGTACTCTTTTGGTGTCATTCATAATGTAAACTGTAATGCACTAGTCTCGCGTCCCATACTGTAGTTACCAGGCGGTTGCAATAAAACATAAATACTATACTTCCCTCACCCACGGCAGGACCCTGTACCCTACATACTTCCACAGGACCCTGTACTCTACATACTTCCAGAACTTGGAACGATAGGTAAGCCTTTAGCCGAAAAGTAATTTACTTTCTTCATGATGATACCTAGCATCACATTTTTTCGTAGTATTTTCAGACGGATTCTGAACGAGAATGCTATGATATAAGTTGGCAATAAGAAGAATGAAAACAATGGTTCCATTAGCTGAGTCCAATTAAAACGGAACTTCGCATCCCCGATATATTTAATTTCTTTTCAGAAATAACAACTCTCACGACTCACACATTCCCCTTCCCCTCGGCCCATAGAATGATCGGCTCATATTCGCCGAATCCTTCAGTTCCTAGGAACTTCCAGATATTTTTGAACAACGCATAACGGTCGACTTTCTGTTGGTAACATAACCTCTTGTTGCTACAGACCCAGCCTCCTCTGTTGCTTATAATTCTGCTATCCAAAGCAACATTTCCTGGGAAGACCAATAGTTACATTTCAGTCCGTCGGAAAAGCTTTCCAAACATATTTGCGATGGTGTGCACTACGAAAATCAATGACAGCCAATAATTCTTTTATGAATGTATTTATTACTCATTTCAGATTGATAACATATTTACAAATTCATATTCAATTAAATCTGGGGCAATGTGGTGAGCAATAAATACATTAATACGGAAAATATTGCCATTGCCGTTCCAGCAAAAATCGTGTGTCAGCGTTTAGCGCTTAAAAGTCACTAAATAGGCTGTCGTAAACTCAGCGCCTACGCAACCAGCACAATACACCTGTACACCATATTATGTATAACTGAACGATATTGTAGCGTGTCTGATCAGACAACAGGAAGCTTCACTAAACTATACCAAGGAAATTTTGCATCCGTTCTCCTGCTGAACTCCAGTTAGGACAACTTCTCTAATTAGCAGATAATATTTCTACCGTAATCATCAACATGCGTTACATCGATATCAGAACAACTACAATCATCTGTCTCACGGTCGAAAACAAGTGAAGTTCTAAGAGTTTTCTGAAGTTACCGTTATTTCCTTATTGCGAAGGAAAGCTATGATCTTTCTTACTGATCTACGGACCTGTAAAGAGGCCCTGTAAATAAATTTTGAATATGTGTTTTCTGTGATCACGTCCACCATATTCCGCAAAATGACATATTGGGTTGTGGCGAACTCGTGCTGTAAAAACGATCGGGTGGTGCAGAGGGAAAGAGCGTATTACTCTATTCTTTGGCGCCGCCTTGCCGTTTCTTCCTTCCGTCGCGGCACCCCGTTACGCGTTAAGTCGTGCGTCTGCCTGCCGCTATGTCTCTCCAGTATCGTATCACCCCACCGCCGTCTTCGCCAGCCACCCACAAAAGTGATACACGGTGCAACCCAAAACAGCGTGATCTACGACCTGTCCGTAAATTTTCTGAAGTCCCTTGTAGGAGGTAAGAGGAGCTTTCTAGCTTCTGCTACTAGCAGAGAGGAGCACTGAAGCTCATAGTGTTCCAAGATTACGAATGTCAGATATTTCTGACGCTGGATATTCGATCCTACAATTTGAACTCCGAGAAAATGCGACCGAGCTTCAGGAAAAAGGAGTAAGCGCTTACTTAGTTTTTTTTCTTTTTTTTAAAAAAAACAACAGTTTTGCAACGTAAGTCAAAAATTATGATACATCTCGGAAAATATCTACTAACACATAACTAGCGTGGATATTGAACGTATTTTCTCGTGGAATATAACTGGCCCTTTCTTCACGCAAAGCAACGAGTGCTGCCAAGCTGATTTCATAGTTTATATTTCCAGAAGGCTTTTGATAGCTATCCTTGAAAGTGGTTACAGGAATCATATCTGAGCTTCCACAATGAGATTTATAGATGATCTGCTGTTCCCAATATATGTACACGATTTAGGAGGTAATCTAAGCATCCCTTCTGGTGTGAGATCCTTCCTATGAGAAGTAAAAAGAAAGCTGAATTTCCTTTGCACGATGAATCACAGAAATTTAAAGGCTATAGGTTAATCAAATATCTAGAGATTGTAGTCGAAAAATATGAATTAGATCCATCAGATGTAAGATTTTGTGGGTAAGGCTACCCTAAGACTGCATTTCACTGGCAGAAAAAGAGTGTGTAACATGTGTACTAAAGACACTGCCTCCACTATGTTTGTCTACCCTCTCTATTTGTAGTCCGTCGTGGTTGTAAAAATCTCTTAAACAATTCTCTAAGGGCCATTCTTCCATAACTCGTTCCATACACAATTCATGTTAAACCCTTTTCGTGTGGTATATCGAAAATATATAATGTGCCAGAATGAAAAGTTTCAATTTAGAATTAAAGATATTACGTTTAATTGTCACATTTCTCGTTTTCTCTTTGAGGAACACCTCTTCAAGTAATCAAATAATTGTTATCAATGTATAAACACTTTGACTCTTCTGTTAAGGTGTGAAATGGCTCTGAGCACTATGGGACTTAACATCTGTGGTCATCAGTCCCCCTAGAACTTAGAGCTACTTAAACCTAACTAACCTAATGACATCACACACATCCATGCCCGAGGCAGGATTCGAACCTGCGACCCTAGCGGTCGCGCGGTTCCGGACTGAGCGCCTTAACCGCGAGACTGTTATCGTGTGATCTCTGAAATCTTTCCACCGAACATTTAATGACGGCATATACCAGATGAAAGTATATGTGTTAGATTTCACCAGTTGTACGTGAAGGACGTGTATTAAAACGATATTCACTAGCCACATTCAGGAAACTCTTACATTCTCATAAACTCAGGTGACAATGAACTTCATTTAATGCACCGTGAAAAGAAATTTTAATAAAAATTCCAACTTTACAGCGCTCGTAAACTTACAATGGATCTCGAAGAGGAACAGATTATTCACGTATCATCATGACACTATCTCACGGGAGAGAAACATCCTCTGTGAATACACCGACGGAACTTAAAACAGGACACGAAGAGACGTAACAGGACAGTGGAAGGAAAGTTTTCTTTCTTTGAATCTTCGTGCAGCACAAAGTTTCAATAAGTCTGTCATTTTAAAATGAGAATTCTTAGAATCTAAACATCCATAATATCTTTTTAAAAGATGATCTCATCAATGCATCCAGAGAGTAATAAATAACACTACAGATGGGAATTGCAACAGAAACTTCATAAGGGATCTTCACAGTGTGAAAACTAAGTCAATTAATTATGTTCTGATTTTGTTTCTGGTTTAGTAAATATATGTTTGAGATGAAAAATTGAGAGTGACGGACATCAACAGAGCGAGTCCTCTACACGTGCTGTAAAATTAAAAAGGACGGAAACACAGTGGGCAGTACCTATCTCTTGCCAGAGAAACAGTGATTTTTGTGAGCAACCATTACTAAGAAGATACCATAAAAAGGATAGAGTGAGAGAGAGAGAGAAAGAGAGAGAGGAACAATCGTCTGCTCGAATTTTGTGTGATCTGTCTACGTTCTGACAACTGCATAGTTCGAGAAATGACTCACAAAATATCGTCTGTCGCTGAGGCATTAGACTGGAATAGATATGGATCAGATAGTCAACTGATGTGGCCTTGTGGAATAGATCATGAACATTACAGCTGCATCAGATGAACGCAGAAAAATGTCTGTCGTGCTGATACTCCATGGCCTTCTAGAAGTCTTTGCTGCGTTTGTGTACTTGCCTCACTGCTGCGGAACATGATTCGAGGTAAGTGAAATGACAGCACTATACTGCATTGCAGCACTGTCTTTTCGAGCGACAGTCTGGTGGAGTGATTCAGATCCTGAATATAGTTGCGTCGTGTAGTCATTGCGATCTTGGGTACTTTTACGCATGCAGCCCCAAATTCATCGAACACACCCACATACCAGTCCGTGGATACTGACCATCGCAAGCATCAATGTCATGGAACAGCACTGTTGATAGACTGCGATGCTTCCACTATCGATTTGCTGAAAGTGCTGTTATAATTTTGTCCTTTTTGCTCTAAGCAAAACACGATGTTGTCCCAAATAAACAAGATTTAAATGTGATTTTCGAATGAGGCACCTGCTTTGTATACAGAATTTAGAGAGCCTTGCCTGTTTGATACACTTGCAGTGTAACGGAGTGCATTTGTATATCGAAATACGTGGTACAGGCCCCACTTTGTAATAAACTCAAAGACCATTTGTGAACCACGAATATGTTACCAATACGGTAGATGCTCTGCACCATTAGAAAATGTTGAAATGTGTGTGAAATCTTATGGGCCTTAACTGCTAAGGTCAGCAGTCCCTAAGCTTACACACTGCTTAACCTAAATTATCCTAAGACAAACACACACACCCATGCCCGAGGGAGGACTTGAACCTCCGCCGGGACCAGCCGCAAGCACCGTTAGTATACTACAGAATCTGAAAACATTTGTGTTGTGAATACAAATTCCACAATAAACGGAATAGAAACAGCTGAAAACTAGGAACTAGTCGACATAGATTTAACGGCGATGAAGAAGGGAACTGTTCACACTCATTCAAGATTCGTGAACACTCAAAATACACTCCTGGAAATTGAAATAAGAACACCGTGAATTCACTGTCCCAGGAAAGGGAAACTTTATTGACACATTCCTGGGGTCAGATACATCACATGATCACACTGACAGAACCACAGGCACATAGACACAGGCAACAGAGCATGCACAATGTCGGCACTAGTACAGTGTATATCCACCTTTCGCAGCAATGCAGGCTGCTATTCTCCCATGGAGACGATCGTAGAGATGCTGGATGTAGTCCTGTGGAACGGCTTGCCATGCCATTTCCACCTGGCGCCTCAGTTGGACCAGCGTTCATGCTGGACGTGCAGACCGCGTGAGACGACGCTTCATCCAGTCCCAAACATGCTCAATGGGGGACAGATCCGGAGATCTTGCTGGCCAGGGTAGTTGACTTACACCTTCTAGAGCGCGTTAGGTGGCACGGGATACATGCGGTCGTGCATTGTCCTGTTGGAACAGCAAGCTCCCTTGCCGGTCTAGGAATGGTAGAACGATGGGTTCGATGACAGTTTGGATGTACCGTGCACTATTCAGTGTCCCCTCGACGATCACCAGTGGTGTACGGCCAGTGTAGGAGATCGCTCCCCACACCATGATGCCGGGTGTTGGCCCTGTGTGCCTCGGTCGTATGCAGTCCTGATTGTGGCGCTCACCTGCACGGCGCCAAACACGCATACGACCATCATTGGCACCAAGGCAGAAGCGATTCTCATCGCTGAAGACGACACGTCTCCATTCGTCCCTCCATTCACGCCTGTCGCGACACCACTGGAGGCGGGCTGCACGATGTTGGGGCGTGAGCGGAAGACGGCCTAACGGTGTGCGGGACCGTAGCCCAGCTTCATGGAGACGGTTGCAAATGGTTCTCGCCGATACCCCAGGAGCAACAGTTTCCCTAAATTGCTGGGAAGTGGCGGTGCGGTCCCCTACGGCACTGCGTAGGATCCTACGGTCTTGGCGTGCATCCGTGCGTCGCTGCGGTCCGGTCCCAGGTCGACGGGCAGGTGCACCTTCCGCCGACCACTGGCGACAACATCGATGTACTGTGGAGACCTCACGCCCCACGTGTTGAGCAATTCGGCGGTACGTCCACCCGGCCTCCCGCATGCCCACTATACGCCCTCGCTCAAAGTCCGTCAACTGCACATACGGTTCACGTCCACGCTGTCGCGGCATGCTACCAGTGTTAAAGACTGCGATGGAGCTCCGTATGCCACGGCAAACTGGATGACACTGACGGCGGCGGTGCACAAATGCTGCGCAGCTAGCGCCATTCGACGGCCAACACCGCGGTTCCTGGTGTGTCCGCTGTGCCATGCGTGTGATCATTGCTTGTACAGCCCTCTCGCAGTGTCCGGAGCAAGTATGGTGGGTCTGACACACCGGTGTCAATGTGTTCTTTTTTCCATTTCCAGGAGTGTACGTAATACTGTCAATAAAATTACGTAAAAGGTGCAAGGATGCACTATCTGTGCACGTTTGCCTGACAGCCAACTGTGGTCTATAAATTCCTCCTAGTGTAAAAATATTTGTAATTTACTTGATGCCATTATCCCGGAAGGCCTATTTAATTTCCCATCCGACAATGCTATGTGGCGACAGCACGGAACCTTTGCAATGTAAGTACAGCATAACACAGCTTACCGAGCATTAGTAGAAACGAGTGCTTTTTTAACAACGACTATTCAGTCTTAGTACAAAAGCAATCTTTATAATTAGAATCGTCCGTCCCATGCACAAAGGGAGGGGGTGGGAGGGGACGGATAGTACAACTTGTCCAGTTCACAAGAATCATTAGTGTGCCTCGAGAACATAACTATCCATCTATAGGGGTACAGGCGCAGAATTTTAGTGGAACATTTGTTAGGAGGAGCCGGTAGAGTGATGAGTGTGCTGCTGGTACTACCCCCAATTTCCAGTTCGATGACCTACCTGTAAGTACTGGAAATAACGTAATATAAAGTCGATGCCAGCAGTTTTTCTGAAAGGGCTCAGAATTTGTGGAGACAATCGCATTTAAACAAGGAATAGAGAACATAACATCTCCTGCTGCAGGGCGTGACCATACCAAAACTCATTGTTGGGGGATGGTTCGGGGGGCGGGGGGTGGAGGAGGGCAGAATAAAGGTTTCTAAAACAAAAAGTAGGTATGTGGATATAAATCGGGCCAAATTTTGCTCTATTACTACAAATACCATTCTACAGGAGAAAGAAGTAGTCTGCCAGTTATTAATGAATACTGTAATTTAAACACGTGTAGAAGTTGTTCACTTAGAGAAATGGATGAAACTAATACTCTCTAAGAGTGGAACTGACTTGCCACCAAATTTGGAGGCGGGGTGGGGGGGGGGGGGTGCTGGGAGGGGGAACAGTATGGACAAATGTGCCAAGCGGCGCATAGAAACCCTATGCACTAGGGCACAATACTCAGAACTACTCACAAATGTTAATTTCCGGTTTCAACCATAAATCAAGAGAAGACTAAAAATATTTAAGGTACATCACCACAGCATCAGTAATAGTAGTAAGGTCATCTCAAGTGAGTGCTACCGACTGCTAATTGCAGTACGTTTTCGTACGGAAAAAGTGCGGCCAACCAGGATCAAGATTAAAATAAGAGTGGAAAGATGCTGACGTTTAACTGATGTTGTAGTACCCTCGCAGCAAGACTTGTGATCTGCGGTATGAGTCGTCCTCTCAGTGAGTCCACACACGCAAAACATGGCTCGCAGTTAGTGAGAAAATGAAATAATTTATTAGGACACATAAAATGAATGGAATCAAACAATGTCCTTCATGACACCAAGTAATCAAATCTGATAAGAAACAAAATAACAACCTCCTTATTTCGCACTTACATTAGGAATAAAAGTCTGTGATATGATTACTTCGTTGGAAGAGAAGAAAACTAACTGGAACATAACCTAGTCTGGTCGGACGTCTATCACACATGACAATTCATTGGTTCAATTGGACTCTACTGACAATAATTAATCGGCAAGACCACAGTATCAAAGTAATTGACATGTACCATTCGAGGAGCACACAATCCGAGTAAAGTTGTGGACGGTGCAGGTGAAGACTTCGGCTACGACTGCTGGCTACTCCCGGTTGAAGGTTTGACAGGAAGTCTAGAACGCTGCGAGTTGTAGATCCCATGGGCTCAGTAATCTAAACTCACTTGCTAGTGTTCCGGCGGCTAACTTCACACGCCCGACTGGGCGAATTTGTTGAGGTCGGCTGCTGTGGGTTGCCGTTGTTAATAATGCTGACCTACAGTCCTGACAAGGTTGTGTTTCTGTCAGGGCCAGAGCTTCAGCAAGTTTCGGTGCTGCCCTTATCTATGGTAGAGGTATGTTGCAAGTGATACCCTGGTATACAACAACCTTTCCTTTATAAGAAAGTTGAAAATATGGTGGAGCCGTAATCGACTTCGGACGATTACTCTGGACCCCCTTCTCCCGCGGAAAGAGACGGTGTTACGATCCCCAGGACGTAGATCTCGGTGTCGACAAAGTGTCAACTTGAATAACGCACCTTGTTGTGGAAGTCAAATTTTGTCGCTGAAGTTGGGGCTTGTCATGGCGTAGCCACTGGTTGATTGATTTGCTTGGTTGGTTAATCTGGGATAGTGGACCTAAAATGAGGTCATCGGTACCGTCGGTTAGGAAAGGTTGAGGATGGAAGTCGGCCCTGCCCTTTCAAAGGAACCATCCCGAGATTTTCCTGAATAGATTCAGGGAAATCACGGTAAAGATAAATCAGGATGTCCAGATGCGGGTTTGAACCGCCGTCCTCCAGAATGCGAGTTCAGAGTGCTAACCACCTCGCTCGGCCGATGCCCATATTTGCATTTAAATTTTCTTCATGGCGCATCTGAATACTCAGGTAAGACCTGCTAGTGGCAATTGGAGGTTGTTCCAGAAAGTGCAGTAGCCACCTGTGGGAATGCAACAGTTCCCGTGATCGACATTTTGCCATCAAATTGAGGAAGTCCGACCTGACGATCTGGCATGTAACGCCTAGCGGAGCCTTCATTCTGGATGCAGTGGAAGAGCATTAGATGCAGTTCCATGACGGAAGAGGATTTCACCTGTCTACAGAAGACGGTGTCCTTATGGTGCCTGTTCTTGTCGAATACTGTGTTGTTTGGGACAGCCCTACTGAATGTGTCGAAGGAGATTCGTATAGGAACGATCAACCAAAATAGGAGCTGAAATACCCGTAAAAGGATCCTCCAGCTATTATAGCAGGTCCTTAAACAAGAATGCCTGAATCAGAATAATCCAAATAAAAGTGAAGTGAGGAGCTGACACCGGAATACAAAGTCCCTGGTGCCTCTAGTGAGCACCCACTGAAAGAGCATGAGAAGGTACGGGCCCTGTGCTACTTATGTGGTTGGAGTGGTGGGTGTCACAGTCAAAGAACCTTCCTCCTTATCTTCAGTACTGCGGAGCACAGCTGTAGTACCACGACGAGAAAGGGTAACATTGAACAAGAAACTGGGGTCGGAGATACCTGTGAAGTGACCATCTCTTGGATGCAATGGTGTTCCGTGAGGCCAGGAGAATCAAACTTCCTATACTCGGATGTAGCGTGGTCAATATTCTGAGTAACAGAGTCTTGTAAGTTTAGGGAGTCAACTGGACATTTGGGAATGATTATGCTGTGTGGTCGAAAACGCTGGGTGTATCTGCTCAGTGATGAGTGACAGGTAGTCAGGTAAGTCAGCATATAATGGAGAAACGTCACTATCAAATGAGGAGATCACAGTTCCGGTGTGATGAAAGTATATCGCTGTGACTGTTAGACATACATATTGTAGCAGGTAAATCCTTACGAATATGATGGAACTCACCGCTGGAAGGGCTGTGCTCCTGAAACGGAGCCACAGGGGCAACATAATGTTTGAAGCCAGAGGTGCGAGAGGGGCACGGGGATGAGATATGGCAAGTTGTGTCAGGAGGCCGTGTATTGTCTCTTTGGTGGGGAAGCAATTTGGGCATTGAGGTTGTTAAGGACTGGAGCACCGTGAACGATCTCATGGAATGTTTGTGGTATGCATGGACACTAAAATTTTAGTGTGAAGAATAATATTTATTTAGTTATACCTTTAAGTGGACTAATTTGGGGTTAAGTCTCTGAAGAATTTGATATGTGCGAGCGAAAACTAACTAAGAGAAACACGTTGTGAAGTGTTATCTTGAGTTGTGGAGGTCACGAAGTGTTGTTCCAACATGGAGGCTCCATCTCTTCTTGGAATTCCTAAAATGGTGGAGGTAGTAGGGTGTTCTTCGCCATGGGGAGGACAGAGTGCAGGTGTACCATAGTGTTCAGAAGAATCACGTGTTCCTGGTGAGGTTGTTCTGTGGAAAGTAGCAGGTACTTTAAACTGTATGGTTTCTGTTTCACCTTACTGGACCGAGAAAACATTATTAGTTTCAGGCCCGATCAAAGAGTTTCTGTTGGAGAACGTTGGTGCAGCGTATACGCAACACAGCGGGACACCGATGCGGGTATGTGAGCGTCGACTTCAACGCAAGAGACTGGTGTGGCATTCGTGTCTTTCCGATGGGCGAGCCGTGAATGCGGAAACGTGGATTATGGCGACATTTTTACCGAAGGCATCCAATCATGATGAACGTGCTGTTCTTCTTTTCTTGACTTCCGAAGGACAAATATCGATGCATATCCATAGGAAGAATGTATTTAGGGCAGTATGTTAGTCGAAATCGACTGTTGTGAAATGATGCGCTGTGTCGATGTGAGAGGGGAGCCTTGCTTTTTGGTTTCATGGAATTTCATGTCTCCAACAACGGGGAACGACACTGCGCAAGGGTGGAGAAATTACAGCCTGCAGTTAAGACAAAATATCCAAGAAAAGTGTTTAAAAGTGTTTGGAACGGGTTCTGCTGCCACATGTCAACTGAAGTTCCTGCATAGCAAATTTCGTAACGTGGAAGTTACGCCAATTCAAATGAGAGACACTTGAGCACCAGTCCAGTGCTCCTGACCTCGTCCCATGGGATTATGAAGCCTTCGGTCCCTTAGAAATAGACATTGAAGGATCGACGATCGCTGTTGGATGAGGATGTGCAGCAGTCAGTTACGGACTTCTTCACGCAGCAGGACACGGTGTTTTGCCAAACAAGTATCTTCTACCTGGTGCGTGGGCAGGCAGATTGCCTCAGTGCTCACTGCGATTTTGCTTGATTGGTATACCGATCCTGGACTGTACAGCCTTCGAAGAGAAACTACGCTATCAGTCATTATAAATTATAATTTTAACTACAAATAGTCAACCATAGTGCAGGGAACTTCTGAAAATTTTTGCATAAAACTTACTATACTGGGAATGTACGAAACGTTGGTGTTCAGAAATTCTTCACCGCCGTTATTCATTGGGACGAAATTTATAATCCAGTTGACTGTGTCACCATTAATAGTTGTTAGAATAATATTAATACCTTCAGCTGCTGACGGGCGTTGATATATATCATTGGAGACAGGTGAAAATGTGTGCCCCGACCAGGACTCGAACCCAGGATCTCCTGCTTACATGGCAGATGCTCTATCCATCAGAGCCACCGAGGGCCCAGAGGATAGTGCGACTGCAGGGATTATCTCGAGCACGGCTCCCGCGAGACCCACATTCTCGCCTTGTCTGCCCACACACTACATTCGTAGTGCACCACCCCAACGCTATGTGCCCTCGGTGGCTCAGATGGATAGACCGCCTGCCATCTGAGCAGGAGAACCCAGGTTCGAGTCCCGGTCGGGGCACACCTTTCCACCTGTCCCCGTTGGTATATATCAACGCCCGTCAGCCGCAGAAGGTATTAATATAATTCTAACTTCGTTCTAGACGGCTGCAGGCCATCAAAGGTGTCTTTCCTTCGGACATGTCCAAAAGAGCAGAAACCATATCCATATACGTATTAATTGTGGTAGTCAGAGTTGTCCACTGATGCGAAACAAGATAACCAGTTAGTGGTAAAATAAAGCAACACACGAAATATAAGATTCAAAGCCATTTCCTTCTTGATACAACGTAATAAAATCTCAAAATATATATTTAGTAGTTGGTTTCAGAACAAGAGTTTATTTTGTAATTAGATTGCTGGCAGAGAAGAACCAACATTTGGACATCAGCCAAGTCCGGTCGGGTATCTGTCACTGCTGGCAGTAAACAGGTCCAGTCGGATGTTTAGAACTGACGATATTCAAGTCAATTGCCGTGTACCATCCCCATTCCAGAGCAGAGAGCCAAGATGGACTAGGTCGGAGGACGAGAAGGCTAATTGCTCAAGGTGACTGTTGTCGTGAACCTCTTACGATGCTGGGCCGATTGAAGCAGAGAATGGAACTACTAGGACGCCGTGAAGTGTAGTTTCCATGGATTCGGAGAACTACATTGACTCGCTAGCAGATTAGTGACGTTGCAATAAAAATCCCGGTAGACAGAAAAGTTGCTCTAGTACACGTGATAAGCGGACGGAAGTATTGCCCACGAATATAGCGCCGCTAACAGCCATGCGAACGCCTTGGTTGGCACCACGTTCCAATGGCGTCCGCTGGAGCCTAACTGCGAAACAGACCGGCTGGTTTCGTTTGTCTACTCTGTGTTGTGGTCGAATGTAATGTCCTGCTGAGATCGTCTCGCAGGTGAGGCCGGAGCTTCGTCAAACCGCCAGTCATATCCATGTTGCAGGTACAGTAGCTGAAGGCAGTAGCCTCGGATAAACGAACGTTGCCAAATAATCTTTTCAGAGACGTGCCTCTCTTCCATCTCTCTGCTAGTCCAAAGAGCTATAGAAGACATTCTTCTTCTTTTAGTGCTTTGGTTCTGAAAGATAAGCATCACCTTGGTGTGATAATGAAATGAAGTGAAAGTGAGCCTCGTTTCAGTTTTAGCCGATTTAGTAATGATGGTATTTATATGAGAAAGTTATACCAAACATCTCATAAGGAATACTAGGAAACAACAAAGAGCAAGCCAAACTTCAATTATTACCCTTGCCAGTTATATAAATCATCATTTAACTACTGGAGTTCCCATATATGCTCTCTGAGTGTGTAGCAAGTTCCACTAGTAACCAAGTTAGATGCAGAGCTGTGTCAATACTGAAACTACAGGATAACTGGCAGAAGTATGCAACAAAATACAGAGAAAAATCCGCCAGGAAATCCGAAGAGACCATGATGATATGTAAAGTAAAACAGTGGCAAATCATAATGCCTTTACCCTTAAATGCGTGCTGGTAATGGTAATGTCACCAACGTCAACAGCAAATAACACTGAATAAATATGCCAGAATTGAATCAAGTAGCTGTGAATAATTACTATTAAAAACAGTCTTGATCACGATTTATTTTATAAGGTGACCGGTTTCGACCACTACTGTGGTCATCTTCAGACCATTGAGTGGAAACCCCTTTCTGTTGGAGATTCTCCAACAGAAAGGGGTTCCCACTCAATGGTCTGAAGATGACCACAGTAGTGGTCGAAACCGGTCACCTTATAAAATAAATCGTGATTAAGACTGTTTTTAATAGTAATTATTTACAAGACATTGATCACTGCTGTTCCCATAATGCATTCAAAAGTAATTTAAGTAGCTGTGAATTTGAGTAATTTGGAAGTAGATACCCTTGAATTAGCAAAGTAAATTAAGTCACCTAACACAGTCAAGTATTCCGATGAAGATTGTGTTCCAATTAGAATACTTTCGAATCATACTAATAGCATCTGTTTTATCAATCATTCGGCAACACTTTATTCACTTGAAATAATTAGTACTGTCATCAGCGACCTCAAGTTGACTACACGTTTCAGAAGAAAGCTTTTAACACAATTCCCCCACAAGCGACTGATTTTGTGCCCATTCAGTACCCTCTCGGTTGTGCGACAGAGTTCAGGATTTCCTCTCAGAAAGGTGACAGTTGGTGTTATTAATGGAAAGCAATCTAGTGAAACTGAATTGATAGCTGATATTCTCCAAGGAACTGTTATAGTCCCTCTGCTATTCTTAAGATACAAATCGAATTTACTGACAATTTTTGCAGCCTTGTAAGCTTGCCTTCAGATGTTGCTGTCGTTGGCGTCTAAAAATTCTTTAGCATATCAAAAGGAACTGTAAAAGCGTTTACAGAAACTGTACATAGACCATAAGCACGAAAAATTGCATGGTACCCCACAGAAGTGCTACAAATATTCTACTCATATACAGCTTACACATGCTGTTGGGGCTATGAATGTTACGATTTATAATGTTAGCAGGCAAGACCCCTTCATGTAAAATAGTTTATTTCATGACGAATTTCGATAGTAACTACCTGTCATCCTGAGGTTTTCAAATCTTCATTGTGCTGATTGAATAATGTTAATGTAGTAATCTCTACAATAGTACAGCAGTTGTACACAAGGAAGCATACTATCTGAATAATAAGAATTATATACCTCCCAGAAATACACTATAGGCCATTAAAATTTCTACACCAAGAAGTAATCCAGATGACAAACGGTTACTCATTGGACGAATATATTATACTGGAACTGACATGTGATTACATTTTTACGCAATTTGGGTGCGTTGATCCTGAGAAATCAGTACCGAGAACAACCACCTCTGGCCGTAATAAAGGCCTTGATACGCCTGGACATTGAGTCAAACAGAGATTGGATGGCGGGTACAGGTACAGCTGCCCATGCAGCTTCAACACGATCCCACAGTCCATTAAGAGTAGTGACTGGCGTATTGTGACGAGCCAGTTGCTCGGCCACCATTGACCAGACTTTTCAATTGGTGAGAGATCTGGAGAATGCGCTGGCCAGCGTAGCAGTCGAACATTTTCTGTATCCAGAAAGGCCCTACAGGACCTTCAACATGCGGTCGTGCATTATCATGCGGAAATGTAGGGTTTCGCAGGGATCGAATGAAGGGTAGAGCCACGGGTCGTAACACATCTGAAATGTAATTTCCACTGTTTAGAGTGCCGTCATTGCGAAAAAGTGGTGACGGAGACGTGTAACCAATCGCCCCCCCCCCCCCCCCCATACCATCAAGCTGGGTGATACGCCACAATGGCGATGAGCAATACACGCTTCTAATGAGCGTTCAGCGCGATGTCGCCAAACACGGATGCGACCATCATGATTCTGTAAACAGAACCTGGATTCATTCGAAAAAATGACGCTTTGCCATTCGAGCACCCAGGTTCGTCGTTGAGTACACCATAGCAGGCGTTCCCGTCTGTGATGCAGCGTCAAGGATAACCGCAGCCATGGTCTCAGAGCTGATAATCCATGCTGCTGCAAACGTCGCGAACTGTTCGGGCAGATGGTTGTTGTCTTGCAAACGTCCCCATCTGTTGACGCAGGGATCGAGACGTGACTGCACGATATGTTACAGCCATGCGGATTAGATGCCTGTCAACTCGACTGCTAGTGATACGAGGCCGTTGGGATGAAGCATGGCGTTCCGTATTACACTCCTGAACCCATCAATGCCATATTCTGCTAACAGTGATTGGATCTCGACCAACGCGAGCAGCATTGTCTGGATACGAATAAACCGCAACGCGATAGGCTACAATTCGACTTTTATGAAAGTCGGAAACATGATGGTACGCATTTCTCCTCCTTACACGAGGCATCATAAGAACGTTTCACCAGACAACGCCGGTCAACTGCTGTTTGTGTATGAGAAATCCGTTGGAACCTTTCGTCGCGTCAGCACGTTGTAAGTGTCGCCACCGGCGCCAACCTTGTGTGAATGTTCTGAAAAGCTGATCATTTGCATATCACAGCATCTTCTTCCTGTCGGATAAATTTCGTGTCTGTAGCTCGTCATCTTCGTGGTGTAGTAGTTTTAATGGCCAGTAATGTATAATTACACATCAGTCTCGTTAACATACGGATAACAACCTACAATTATACACTGCTGGAAATGGAAAAAAGAACACATTGACACCGGTGTGTCAGACCCACCATACTTGCTCCGGACACTGCGAGAGGGCTGTACAAGCAATGATCACACGCACGGCACAGCGGACACACCAGGAACCGCGGTGTTGGCCGTCGAATGGCGCTAGCTGCGCAGCATTTGTGCACCGCCACCGTCAGTGTCAGCCAGTTTGCCGTGGCATACGGAGCTCTATCGCAGTCTTTAACACTGGTGGCATGCCGCGACAGCGTGGACGTGAACCGTATGTGCAGTTGACGGACTTTGAGCGAGGGCGTATAGTGGGCATGCGGGAGGCCGGGTGGACGTACCGCCGAATTGCTCAACACGTGGGGCGTGAGGTCTCCACAGTACATCGATGTTGTAGCCAGTGGTTGGCGGAAGGTGCACGTGCCCGTCGACCTGGGACCGGACCGCAGCGACGCACGGATGCACGCCAAGACCGTAGGATCCTACGCAGTGCCGTAGGGGACCGCACCGCCACTTCCCAGCAAATTAAGGACACTGTTGCTCCTGGGGTATCGGCGAGGACCATTCGCAACCGTCTCCATGAAGCTGGGCTACGGTCCCGCACACCGTTAGGCCATCTTCCGCTCACGCCCCAACATCGTGCAGCCCGCCTCCAGTGGTGTCGCGACAGGCGTGAATGGAGGGACGAATGGAGACGTGTCGTCTTCAGCGATGAGAGTCGCTTCTGCCTTGGTGCCAATGATGGTCGTATGCGTGTTTGGCGCCGTGCAGGTGAGCGCCACAATCAGGACTGCATACGACCGAGGCACACAGGGCCAACACCCGGCATCATGGTGTGGGGTGCGATCTCCTACACTGGCCGTACACCACTGGTGATCGTCGAGGGGACACTGAATAGTGCACGGTACATCCAAACCGTCATCGAACCCATCGTTCTACCATTCCTAGACCGGCAATGGAACTTGCTGTTCCAACAGGACAATGCACGTCCGCATGTATCCCGTGCCACCCAACGTGCTCTAGAAGGTGTAAGTCAACTACCCTGGCCAGCAAGATCTCCGGATCTGTCCCCCATTGAGCATGTTTGGGACTGGATGAAGCGTCGTCTCACGCGGTCTGCACGTCCAGCACGAACGCTGGTCCAGCTGAGGCGCCAGGTGGAAATGGCATGGCAAGCCGTTCCTCAGGATTACATCCAGCATCTCTACGATCGTCTCCATGGGAGAATAGCAGCCTGCATTGCTCCGAAAGGTGGATATACACTGTACTAGTGCCGACATTGTGCATGCTCTGTTGCCTGTGTCATTGTGCCTGTGGTTCTGTCAGTGTGATCATGTGATGTATCTGACCCCAGGAATGTGTCAATGAAGTTTCCCCTTCCTGGGACAATGAATTCACGGTGTTCTTATTTCAATTTCCAGGAGTGTATTAACACAGCTCCACATTGGCTTACCACATTTGCAAAAATTGCTAAATAAAATATCCGTAGCACTGATGAGGCGTACAGGAGCAACAATACGTCAGTAAACATGATGCGTAACGTCAAGACAGGAAGACCGAGCCGGGGCGCTTTATAGCCCATATTATGTGGTTCACAGCACTAAGGTAAGATTCTACAAGTCTGATCATGGAATGTAAGATATTTGACCAAGGCACGGAAGGGAAAATGGACATCCTCAACCTAGAAAATTCTGTGTCAGTGAAGTAACGTGGAAAGGAGGATTTTTTGTCAGCTGATGTCAACAGGAAATAGTATAAAAAGAGCAGTATTAGTTATGGAGAGGAGGGCAGTGCGGATGGCGAGTTACTGTAAACAGTTCAGTGAAAGGGTTTTTGTTAGCAGAATCGACAGCAAATCAGTGTCAATAATCATCATTCAGGTATATGTGTCGATATCAAAACCGGAAGTGGAAGAGACAGAGGTGACGTATGTGGCTAGTAACGTGTAATTCAGCAGGAAGACAGAGAAACATAAGCCGATGGAATGTAACTGAGAAAGAATCCTTCAGAAACAGAACACATACTTCAATTGACCGATAAAAATTGGAAGTGCAAAATTGTTCAGGAACACACATTAAGAAATGAGATAAAGAGCAATCACAGGGAAGCTAAGGTGAAATGGCTGCGGGAAAATTGTGAAGAAAAACAAATGATCTTCGGATGGACTGATTCAGGATATAGATTAATCAAAACGAACTTCGGTAAAATAATGCGCAAATGTCTCAACATTAAGATAACAACGGGAACTCCACAGTTAAAATCAGAGTACATTTAATGGATCTACGAGTGGAAGGAAAACTCTGATGTGCTACAAGAAGAAATAAGAGATCTTATGAGAAACACATAGGATATAATATCAGAATCATCTAAAGCTTTGGAAGAATTGCGACTAAATAAGGTGGAATACACAGAAGAAAACATATCCCAGCTGAAATTGAAATATTTTAATTAAACTCGTAAATGTTACTCTATCGCAGTTCTATCCTTTGGCTATTCAAACACCTCTTGAGGCCATGATGACGACAATGTATTACATTAGGGTCATTGATCCATCGCAGTACAACTGGCAACGTTAAATTACTGCTTCTGGAAAAATCATTCGTCGTAACATTGACTCTGTGGAACTCAGTCATGGTATGTGATGCAACACCGAAATGCGAGCAATATCCTCCCTCGGCTTGTTTGCATATTACTGACCTCGCAACTTGCCGGATGGAAGTTGTGTGCTGCGAATCGTGATGGAATTGAGACTATATGCAACTGGTAGGCTGATAGCCAATCGAGAGCGGGTGTTGCAACCGCCCCCATCACAAGGACTTCTATTTGCCGTCCCTCAAACAGCAAACACGGGCGTAATTTTCGGTTAACAGCCGTTACAAACAGGCCTCCCATCTCGTAAGATCGATAAGCGGGCTCCATACAACGATACATCGCCTTCCCGAGTGTTTGAAACAGTTTCACAAATGTGTTTACAGTAACTTCGGTAGCATATTGCTATTTTTATATACGAAAAACAGAGGAGGGCTGTATGTAATATCTCTCGTAAACAGGTAAAACAATGCGTACACCTAAAATCGAATTTTTGTCTTTCGCTAACGGCTTACAAGTTCGGTGAAATTAGTTGTAAATTTTCTTTCAGTGTTTTTGCTTTTATTTTACTATTTATTACAAGAATCTATGCCGATTGTGTGTTGTGTATAAGACTTTTGGAAAATGTTAAAGCATTTCGGGAAAGGTTCCGTGGTTTCACTGTTACCGCCAGACACATCTCATTTACTGGAGCAGAAATGTCTTTGGTAATAAGTCCCCACAACGAGCGGAGATGTGTTTGGAGCCGCCGATCCCTTTGGCTGTCACCTGCGGCGCCCATAAAGCACAGCGGTACGTCGACGATATTGGTTCAAATGGCTCAGAGCACTATGGGACTTAACTTCTAAGGTCATCAGTCCCCTAGAACTTAGAACTACTTAAACCTATGTAGCCTAAGGACATCACACACATCCATGCCCGAGGCAGGATTCGAACCTACGACCGTAGCGGTCGCGCGGCTCCAAACTGTAGCGCCTAGAACCGCTCGGCCACTCCGGCCGGCGTCGACGATATTTTACACTCCTATTTGTTGGTCTTCATAGCAAGTCATCCTGGGCTCACAGTTCAGCAAGATAATGCCTGCCCTCACATGGCGAGAGTTTCTGTTGCTTGTTTTCGCGCTTGCCAAACCCTCCCTTGGCCAGCGAGTTCGCATGACCTTTCCCCGGTTGACAACGTTTGGAACATTATGGGCAGGTCTCTCTAACCATCTCGGGACTTTGGCGACCTGAGGTGCCAAGTGGACTCACTTTGGAACTATATCCCTCAGGACGACACCCAACAAGTTTATCAACCAATGTCCAGCCGAATAAGTGGTTCCATAAGGGCCAGAGCTGACCCTACGCATTATTGATTTGCTTAATTTGTGAAGCTTTTTCTCTTGAATAATGTCTATGTACATCCAATCTATCGATTTCCGTCCCACTTGGATAATTCTTCTTGGTGTGCAGTTTTTTTTCTTTTTTTTTTTTAGCTAGAATCTGTGAGTATGAGCTAGTAAGCATACTTTCGTAGCTTTAACGAATTACGTAAACGGAGGTCGTTCGTGAGGATCAAATTAAACAACGTCTCTACCTAGGTGCTGTACCACTCTATTACCTGTATCTGATAATACTTAGCTTGTTGTAGAAAAAACGCATGCAGTGCACAGGTGAGTGCACCTTACGTGGCATAATACCTAACAACAAGACACAAAAATTACAGATATGTAAAATCATGATGTATTCAAGACTGCAACACGTGTCTTGAAGGACTATGCAATTCAGAACTACTTGGCTTGAGTGAAAAACTGAGTGTAACGAAGAAAATACTCTTTCTATTGAAGGCGGGTCATTGAAATAAGCTGTGCTCGCATCGAGCTAAAGTGAACCCTCATGGAATTGAACATAAAAGGTAGTGAGATTAACAGAGAACTTGAAGAGGAAGAGAATTCATTACAGAATTGAAATTGACCTCGCCAATTATACTATTATAAACCGCAAATGTTCGCAAACAGCCCATATACAGGGTAGTCCATTAATCGTGACCGGGCCGAGTATTTCACAAAATAAGCGGCAAATCCTCTAGCTTGAAAGGGGAAACCAGATGGCGCTGTGGTTGGCCCACTAGATGGCGCTGCCTTAGGTCGAACGGATATCAACTGTGTTTTTTTAAATAGGAACCGCAATTTTTTAATACATATTCGTGTAGTACGTAAAGATATATGAATGTTTTAGTTGGACCACTTTTTCGCTTTGTGATAAATGGCGCTGTAATAGTCACAAACGTATAACTACGTGGCAACACTTAACATTCCGCCAGTGCGCATGGTATTTGCTCCGTGATTCATTACCAGTGTTAAAATGGACCGTTCACCGATTGCGGGAAAGGTTGATATCGTGTTGATGTATGGCTATTGTGATCAAAATGCCCAACGGCCGTGGCCTATGTATGCTGCTCGGAATCCTGGACGACATCATCCAAGTGTCCGGACTGTTCACCGGATATTTACGTTATTTAAGGAAACAAGAAGTGTGCAGCCACATGCGAAACTCAACCACGACCTACAATAAATGATGATACCCAAGTAGGTGTTTTAGCTGCTGCCGCGGTTAATCCACAAATCAGTAACAGACAAACTGCGCGAGAATCTGGAATCTCAAAAACGTCGGTGTTGAGAACGCTACATCAACATCGGTTGCTCCCGTACCATATACGACAGCAGCTAAAACACCTACTTGGTGTCATTTGTTGCAGGTCATGGTTGACGTTTCACATGTGGCTGAACACTTCCTGTTTCCTTAAATAACGTAAGTATCCGGCAAACGATCCGGACACTTGGATGATGTCGTCCAGTATACCGAGCATCATACATAGCACACGCCCGTTGGTCATTTTGATCATAATAGCCACACATCAACACTATATCGACCTTTTCCGTAATTGGTAAACGGTCCATTTTAACACGGGTAATGTATCACGAAGCAAATACCGTCCGCACTGGCGGAATGTTACGTGATTCACGTACTTATACGTTTGTGACTATTACAGCGCCATCTATCACAAAGCGAAAAAAGTTGTCCACCTAAAACATTCGTATTTCTTTACGTACTACACGAATATGTAATTAAAAATGGGGGTTCCTATTTAAAAAAACGAAGTTGATATCCGGTCATACCATGGCGCCATCTGGTTTCCCCTTTCAAGCCAGAGGAGTTCGTCCTTTGTAGTTTTTTCTTTGGACGCTTATTTCGAGAGATATTTGGCTCGGTCACTCTATGTATATTATTATTATTATTATTTTCGATTATTCCCATTTAAGAGAGCTTCTAAACTTGAATTCCTTTATGATGATTGTTTATGTTTTTTCTGAGCCCAAATTTTCCTCATGTGTTCACTGTGTTGCTTGTTTCGCTCCGCTGTCCATTTGCATCCTGGTCTCTTCTGTGTTGTGGTGTCAAATTTAAGTTTTTTGAAGATGTTCCTGAAATCAGTTCTATTTTCTGCATCGTTTACTGTTATGTGTGCTTGTCTGGGATCCTCTTCAACCTCTTATATCCATTTTGTTTTTCCCCTGCCTGAGTTGATGACTTTAAGAATTCGCTTTGATATTCTGTTTTCATTCATCCTGTGGATATGTCCGTAGAACTGCATTCTTCTTCTCCTAATTGTATCCGTAATCTTGTTTGTGTATTTATATAAGTCTGATGTAGGTCTCTTCTTCCAGATTCGTTGCTCTTGTATCGGGCCTAAATTTTCCTTAGAATTTTCCTTTCTTGTTTCTCTATTTCTTTGATTTTAGTTTGCCCACCAATTTGTGTTGTTTCAGATGCATACAGTGCCTCTGGAAGTACGACAGTGTTGTAGTGCCTCAATTTTGCGTTAATGGATATATATATATATATATATATTGAATGATCTTCTTGAAAACACAGAAGCAATCAAGCAAAATCATTCGCTGTGAAAAACGACAGTACGACAAACGGCGACTGACTGAGATCGAATCGGACTTCATGAAGAAGAATACAAGAAACTTCTACAGAACGTTCAGAGAAAATATGACTGGATATCAACCACCCAACTTGTGCTTCAGAAGACCGGATGGAACCCTAGAAACCAATACCAAAAACAATTGTGACATTCTGGCAAAGTACTTTGAAAAACTGTTCAACACGGACCCCCCTATTGAAGAAATGATGACAGAAACGAGCACATACAATCCTGATAGTGAACCTCCATCTCTAGAAGAAGTTAAAGAAATAATCAAGTCACTCAAGAATCGTAGAGCACCAGGAGAAGATGGCATCATCGCGGAAATCTGGAAGTTACAAGACCCAGAACTCACCAAAGACATCCACAGGATCTTGGGAGACATCTGGAAGACCATGAAAATTCCTGACGACTGGAAAACTGCCTGATACACCCACTACACAAAAAACGTGACAAGACTGACCCGAACAACTACAGAGGAATATCCCTACTACCGGTCACATACAAGATCCTCTCTAAAGCTTTACTGAACCGACTAGAACGCCAGACCGACCACTTGATTGGGGAATACCAAGCAGGTTTCCGTAAAGGGCGGTCTTGTGCGGAACAAATTTGGAACCTGAAAATGATTTTACAACACAAACAGAACCTGATCGTTACCTTTGTTGGGTTCAAAAAGGCGTACGACTCTATCGGCTGGAAAACTCTCTTCAAAATTCTAGCAGAATGCAAAGTAGACAACAAAACACGGGCTGTCATAGAGCAAACTTTAACCAACACGACCTCCAAAGTAAAGTTCTGCGGGGAACTATCAGAGCCCTTTGAAATTCGCACAGGTGTCCGACAAGGCGATGGCCTCTCACCTCTCCTTTTAATCTGGCGTTAGATAAGGTTATAAAAGAATGGGAAACGTCACAACAGGGGATAACCTTAGGAAACCTACAGATTAAATGCCTAGCTTTTGCAGACGATTAGGCGATTGTCACGAAAGGTATAAAGGAAACAAAAGACGCTATTGAAAAACTGCACGAAATCGCTTCCAAAACTGGACTACAGATCTCTTACGAAAAGACACAGTTTATGAGGGCAAAGAAGCTCTCATCTCTGAACACAAAGTATGGCACGATTTACAAAACGGCAAACTTCAAATACCTCTGTGAAACACTACAAATGAGTGGACATAACAGAGACTCAAACGAAGAAAGAAAGAGTAAACTGGACAAGGCATACAAAGTAGTGTGGAATCATTACAACAAGAAGTCTATCTCACAAAAAGCCAAATTACGTCATTACGACACGGTGGTGATCCCCGAGGCACTATATACAGCAGAGACCACACTAATCCTAGGGCATACACGTATCAGACAATTAGAAAAAGTAGAACGGGAAATACTTAGGATAATATTTGGCGCAACTTACAACAGTGGAATATGGATCAAGAAACCTACAGAGGAACTGTACAAACATACGGAGACAATCACAGAAAAGATTAGAAAACGCAGACTACAATTCTATGGACACCTATAGGGAATGCCATCACACAGGCTGACCAAACAGATCTTTGACTGGGTAACCACTAGAAACAACAGATGGGTGGCAGAGGTAGAAAGCGACCTGAACCAACTCAACATAACAGCAGACACAATAAACGACAGATTAAAATTCAGAAACATCATTAAGAAAAGTAAACTACATGAGATACAATGTGACAAACGAACAGGCATAAAATGGACCGAAAAACGCAAGCAAGATCACAGCCAGAAGATGAAAGAAATATGGGCAACCAAAAAGGCAATCAAGATGAAGCTGAAGACACAAAGCCGACAAGAAGCATGGACAGAGGACCGGAAACAGAAACACAGCGAGCGAATGAGGGAAGTTTGGGCAGCAATGAAGGCAGCAAAAGGAACTGGCCATGTAGTTTAGTCCAAATGCACTCTTTAAGGACAAGACACCAATAATAATAATAATTATATATATATATATATATATATATATATATATATATATATATATATATATATGTTTGTGTATGTGCTGTTTGCGAACATTCACTCTTTATTATCGAATAATTTGTGTATACAAAGTACAACATTCACAGAAGTATGAAATCAACGCCATGTGTTTTCAGCTCTTCACATTACTTTTCAGTGCAATTTAAAGTAAAAAAAAAAAAAAAAAAGATTGATAAATCTAGATGACTCAGGCAAAAATACTAATTTTCGATACGTCAGGCAAAGATGTGAACCGAAAAAGTTCTGATATCTCTCACATGAGTAATACACATTTGAAAAATGTAAACATTATGTATCAGAAACACTCCCATCCAACGCCTCTAATCACTGTTCTTCACCATAAATCCTGAATGCTGCAGGTTAGAAGCCAAGAGAGGTGCCGCTTTGGTTACCACGCTGGACACTCTTTTACGAAGGCGACGGTTCGAATCTTCATCTGACCATCCAGGGATACGCTTATATCACTTAAGACATATGCTGGACTGGGTTCTTTGAAATGGCACGACTCCTCATCCTTCCCTTATCTGAACTTGTTTCCCGTTTCCAATGATCTCATTGTTGACGGTAATTCAAACACCATTCCTCCTTCCTTCTTGCAGCTTAGATACTCGTATACCAGTATCACTATTACACAAAATAAAATGCCTTAACAAATCGTAAGCAGGTAGTATGGTATTAACAGTTGCAAGCGGCGATAACGAAGAGGATGTCGCTGCATGGACCTAATCGGACCCGAAACTCTGCGTCAAACAATCTGTTGTCAGGAATGATTCTGCACGCAACGTACAACTTTCAGACACGCTTCTCACTACTCAGCCCAAGACACGACTTCTTTAGCAGACCAGGGCATGGACTATAACGTCTCTCAGCTATGCAAGTGACTCGGAACTTGCTTATAGGTGCATAATATGAAAGGCTTCTGTAACTGACAGCTTACCAGTTTCAACACGCCAGCATCTGCACACAGTGAACGTTCCATTACAGACGGTGACTTTCATAAAACAGCTACATAATGAGTAATGTTCGAAATACGTATATCAGCATGAAAACCGTCTCACACCACCTTCCCGCCTAATTGATGCAACTTATCATGTGTCTTATTTAATCGTAAAAATTGGTTTATTGTGACTACCATACGATTTGGCAATGTATATCATGCAGCAGACTTTTGAGGAAGTCCAACATTATTATCCTTTTCTTTCCTTAATGCATTACGACGTAAGATCTTGCAAGAAGAGAGTTTGTGGCTTCACGAGAAGTAATGGCGATGCTTTCGACTTACATTGATGTCGACTGTCATGTTGAAGAACTAGTTGAAATGAAGTACTCTGCTACAAGCAGTTTAACATTGGTTGAATGATGGAAATTGTAAAATAGATGGTAATACATATTGAAGAGAACCTTTAACTTTCTATTAAAAATTTAAACCTGATGAAACATGCATAAAATTGCATCAGCTATAATCGCGTACGACTAATCAGTAACAAAATCATAGCTTATTTAAGACACGACGGGAACGGGACATGACACACTTGCAGCAGGCGTGGAGGGGGGGGGGGCGAAGGATCTCTCGCTATGTCACATGGCTCTTGGCTCTTGTTGGACGGCTGCAGAGTTCTTCTCCTATGGCTTGGGAGGCTACACTCCGGGCAAAATACCACAAGGCTGCCGATGCGGTACAACGGTCCTCGTCTGAGTAGAAACTCCCACCCTCCCAAGACATTTATGGGTTCTATTGTCTCAGTGACTAGACCAGAGAGATAACGTCACAACTGTATTTGGACGGTGAAATCGGACAAGGGGAACACAGTTCACTTGTTAAAGTTTCGAGAATTGTCTGCAGAAAAGACAAAGCAAAATTGAAAATGAGAATTGGATAATTTTTAATTTCGTCCGTCTCCGCTGATATAAAATTCAGCTGTAGTGGACACCGGTTTCGAGCTGACACGTCAATTTTCGAGCCACACACTTTGCTATTAACCATAATCATTCACAGAATGTGGTGCCAAAAGGCACAGCAGAGTGTACTGTGGGCAACAGGTACCCTCACTGATCTTAGATTGAGCGTCCGTTCCAGCCTTTCAGCAACAGACGCATACTCTAAGATCAGTGAGGGTACCCGCTGCCCACAGTACACTTTGCTGTGCCTTTTTGCGCCATAGTATATGAATAATTCAAGGTGTGTTGCTTGAAAATTGGCGTGTCAACCGAAATCGGTAACCCCTACAGCTGAATTTTATATCAATGCAACTGAGATGGATGAAATAAAAAATTATCCAACTTCCTCAGTACTGAACAGTTGCGGACCTACCATTTCGTGGCAGCACGCCTCGTATAAGCAAAAAATAAGAATATCACAATGTGACACTAAAGTGCGCGTCATATATCTTGGCGGCCGAGTTTAGGTTCGTTCTGCGCATCTGACGTCACAAAACACAGTCAGCCAATGAACAGAGAACGACGTTGCCAGATCTCGACAGCAGTGCAGAGCACGGACGAGTGTCTTCAGTTTTAGAAACGTTCAGTCGTAAATAAAGTAATAGAACAAAAGCAATGTCTTGATAGCAGACTTTCTTTTAGAGAAAGTTTGGAAAAAGCATTCTTTATACCAATTGCTTCATATTCTATTAATTAATTAAACCAAACAAGCAATAAGACTCCTAATTCAGGCGATAGCAAGGAAAGGTGTTTGTTTCAATCTTACGAGCTACTTTTTCGCAATAAAGAACAGCGGTAATTGTTTATTTCCTATTGTACTTCGACGAAGCGTGAGTAATTCATAGTCGTACCAACAGTGTTTATAAGTAGTTGTGTGAGGTGTTAGAGTCATTATAGGGGTACACTGTTCGACGAACTGAAGTAGCGGAACGGTTAAGGTGTTGGGCTGCCAAGTGAAAGGTTATGAGTTCAAACCCTGTGCAGTGCTTAATATTTTCTTTATTTATAAACAATGTTGGAGTGCCTTACTTTACGAATTTTATTCGTTTGAATGAAATTTCTAGTGCTTTGCCTCTTCATTAACTTTTTCGCGGCTGCAGACACGTGCTCCCCGCATTCCGCGCTGTGCGCGATTTTGTCATCACAGCACTTTTCGCCTGTGTAGACACATGGTGTTCCCACTGCTTTGACACACTTATCATTCGATTTCACAAAAACTATTTGGCCAAAAAATTTGATTTTTACACGTCTTCTTGCCTGATACCTTCCCCCCATAAATGACTTAATTTTGTTTTGATGTGCAGCATTAAATGTAGTAAACCATTGCACGAAATTTTGAAGAGTTTGCAGAGGTAAAAGTCCATAGCGTATACTTTCCGTATGGTCGATTTTAGTTGCCACAATGTTGAGAATGAAATGTGGACAAGATACCTAAATTTCATATAATATTTACTGTATAACAATATCTCATTTAATTTAAGTACCACATAGGTGTCGTATGTAATATTGAGAAATATTCCGTCTTTCGCGACTGTAATAAAAGTTTTATATACACACGGCGCGTTTGGCTTTATTTTAAAGCACTTCCATCGGTGAAAGGTATGACACATACACAATGGTATTCATGTTCTATTTCTTGTTTTTGTTCCACAGTCGCAGTTTTACCAACGGTATTGAAATATATCCCTCTTCTGCAACTGTAATAAGCGACTTATTTAGACCAGACGCGTTTCTCTCTTTTGAAGCATCATAAGAGGACTGTATTTTGTGTCCTCCATTCCCAAGTCACCTTTCGTAGTTTTGTGCTGCGGTAGCACAATATTCAACGTTTGTGTAGGCTCATCAGTGTTTTAGCAAATAAATGCTGTTTGTGTGTGCCACACACAAAATTATATTTGACATAGCTCTGAGCACTTCACTGACAGACGGTATATTCAAGTCCTAATGTTTTTGTAAGTGCACAGTTTTGTTTAATGTATTTTTTCTACTTCCTTTTGATTGATTGAAGTGCTTTAAAATAAAGCCAAACGTGCCCAGTGTAAGTAAAACTTTTGTTACAGTCGCGAAAGGTGGAATATTTCTCAATATTACATACGACACTGATGTGGTACTTAAATTAAATGAAATACATAGGTATCTTGTCCACATTTCATTCTCAACATTGTGGCAACCAAAATCAACCATACGGAAAGTACACTCTATGGACTTTTGCCTCTGCAAACTCTTCAAAATTTCGTGCAAAGGTTTACTATATTTAATGCTGCATAATAACTGCGTTGAACATCGAAACAAAATTAAGTCATTTGTGGGGGGAAGGTATCAGTCAAGAAGATAGGTAAAATTCTAATTTTTGAGCCAAATAGTTTTTGTGGAATCGAATGATAAAGAGTGTCAAAGCAGTCGGAACACAATGTGTCTGCACAGGCGAGCAGTGCAGTGACAAAATCGCCCACAGCGCGGAATGCAGGGAGCACGTCTTTGTAGCAGCGAAAGGGTTAATGCGGCCGTGGTGGCTTTACTTCATGAACTGCGCGCTCCCCCCTACACGTAAGCTTGCGAACTATTCTATACTATGGCGCTGCTTCTATTGGCGCGTGCGTCGTGTGCAACTGGCAACGCAGCAATCTCCAGCGTCTGGGCGGGCATGCGCGAGCCGCCAAGATAAAAGAATTGAACTATAATCATCGGAATGAATGCAGTGATGAGATCCAAATCTGAAATATAAGTATAAAACATTCTGAGGTGCTTCCAAAAGGCAAAATAACAAAGCATGACGCACGACATTTTCCTGAAAGGATCTCCTGTTTGATTCTAGAGGCACCTCAAAATGACCTTTCTTAAATATTATAAACCGCTTCCAATCATTTCTGAATCTGTAGTAGGGTTCTGAGTGATCTACGTGTGAAAGTGAGTGATTGAATGTAGAAGTCTTCTCAGTGATGTCGTGCTGATAACAAAATCCTCCAACAACTCCTAAAGACGACAGTACTCATATTTCGGCCGATTTTCCCAAAATGTGTCTTTCGTTGAATTTCCTGTTGTATTGTCTTTCTGTCTTTCTCACTGTTGGGTTCAATCTGTAATTTCAACTATCCAACGATAACCGCTGGGTAACCACCTCTGCTTATCGTCGTACTGGGAACCAGACTTTCTCAACTAGCTTCTAAATGTCTCTGGGCGATGGCTAGCGTGAGATGTCAACATAATTTTCTGAAGAGAATCTTCAGTTACTATTTTTGAGTCATCACTCTTACGACTTGTTTAATGCGGTCCGCCAGTTTCCTCTCCTGTGCCAACCTCTTCAACCTACGTCTCATATTATTTGCTACTTATATTCCCGTCTCTTTCCCTCTACAGCTTTCACCGTGTACAGCTCCTTGAAGTTATTCCCTGATGCCTTGACTTCTCTTGTCAGTGATTACAATACATTCCTTTTCACGCCGATTCACCAGATCAGCTCTTAATCCCTTACCTTATCAGTTAAGGTATTTTTCTTGTTGTGGGTGGATTTTAAGTGATCGATATTTTGCGGGATGCCAATTCCTTACTTGTTCCCTGCATCAACCTTACCCTCCTTTCCGAACATGCCGGCGTTGTTTTCTCTAGACGTTGTCGTCCTGTTATGCAGTGCTACGTATTCGGCCACTGTCCTCTTTTCCGATTGGAGGGGGTGAGGGCTATAAGAGAGATTCTACGTTTAAACAACTCAATAAGAAATAAAACAAAAACAAACATGATTTCCCTAATTCTTCTATATATTCAAAAAATTCTCAACTCACAACAACTGATAATTAACAAAGCTCTTCAGACACCATGTTCATTCATGATGCTTCAATGCTAGGCCAAAACCACAGATTCGTACTTAAATCGAGATTGCGTGGCACAAATTTTATTTAACAACATTATTTTTTCTTGAGTTCTCGGCCATTTTTATCACGCCACTTTCTTTTTTAGAGTCGACAGCACCCCCAAAACATGACTGCGAAGTGCGGATGACCCCTTACTGGCCAGTCCAAATTACTTATCCGTCGTCGCTCTCTGGGCTGTGCCCTCATTTGCACATGGATTCCAACAGACCCGGACACAGTAGGTGCTCTTTACGTTTCTTTTAATTAAGTACACGTTTTTCACACGCACATCTCATCGGTCTAATAAAAGGAAAGAGAGATGTGTCGCTTATGCTCTATAGCAATATGTACCACCACAGATTCCCTCATTAAGATGACAGATGTCGTGTGGAATAACTTGCACAACTAGAGACAGTGTTGCTTAGCTTATAAGCAACCCATAAGGTAGTTTCACGTTCATATTCAGGTCTCATATGACCTAATTTCAGTGCATTCCTTTCAACATCAGATGATACATACAGTGGTCATTAATTTCCTTAGATTAGTCACGATGGCTTAAGATCCTTTTGATTTCTATGTAACTGTTCACATCCTTCCTTCCTTGGACCCACCGGACTTTATTGTCTGCCGAATCAGTTCAAGTGCTTCCTTCCTTGGATTCGCTTGACATCAGGTACAGGTTTCCCTATTTCCTAGGTAAAGCTTCTCATCCTCCTAGCTCTCTACAAAATTGGATACACTCCGACTTCATGCCTTCATTCATATGTCTAGTCCCTGACGATACGGCTTTTACCATATATAATGTTGAAGATTTTTTTCTCAGAATAGTGATCTTACCCATAATCTACATAAAATATTAGTTGATTACTTCCTTCTTTTCTATTATTAGTCCTGTTTCTCAACTTATTATTATTTACATGTGTTAGAAGTGCCTCTTGATAACGTAGTTTATATTAATACGTCACTTTTCAGTTTCCTTACATGTACCTCTTTCTGTCCTATCTTTCCCCGTTCAAGTGGCTCACTTATGTAAGTGACAACCATTCTGACAAGTTTTCTCGGCATTACCTGTGTATAAAGGGTGTCGTTACCACTATATTGTCCGGATAAAAGAAGGGTTACAGCGATAGTAGCATCTGCATTTGGGCAGAGGGAGGACAGAATTGGTACTTCTAACGGAGAAGAACGAAAAGGAAGCTAGGATCGAGAAGAAAAAGTCGTCAGTCCCTAAGTACAGATTCTCTTTCCACCTCTCACCCAAGATTCCACTTCTGCTAAGGTTCTTGACTGTGACGCCGGGAAGAGAAGTTGTTCTGCATTTCCTACAGAATTGACAGTGACAGCTTCATCGTCGCAGACCCCGAAAATTGATTCAAACCCACCCCTACGGATAGCCAGTAAAGCTCTGCTAGTCATACGTTATTCGTCATTTAGTTGTTGTCGAAATGTCTTTCTCAATCTCCTTTGTGGCTCTTAGCAACTGTGCGGGTACTTTGTCATTCTATATATACCCAACGTGTGATCGGTTCTACTGTACTTAGAAAAATATATTACTCATTCCAGTAGTTAACGTCCTCTATAAAACATACGTAAAACACAACCTATTGTTTACATGACAAGAAAAAGTACAAGACCCTAGATGCAAAATATATAAAATTATTTGGATAGTTCGTATAAATATTGTAGAAATCAATTCTTAAATTTATTGTAACATCGTATTTTCTTCAATTATTGTAGTAAATCTTTACCTTCCTGCAACAACTTACGAAGAGTGTGCTGTACTTAAGATTTCGGAATGTAGGTATACCTGTAAGTTTTTAAAAGATACTTTTCATGGTGGCAAAATCTCTCTAAGATAGTAGGAGAAACTTGAAAGACAACAGAAAAGTCAAAGAGGAAGAAATTGGCTCTTAGAAAACTAAAACGGAAAAACATGAAGCAGTTATCTCGAAACCTGGTGGTCGTACCCCGCCTAATCTGTAAAGAGGGCTGATGATCCTGAGGACTTCATCATTTTTTGTATCAGTGTTATAAAATCCTTTTTTTTTTTTTTTTTTGAACCGTTTCGGGATCGATCAGAAATATTGCTTTGTGGTTTGGTATTCTTATTATCTTGAAAGTTTCAGCGTATTTTGGGAAAAACTTACATATTTGTTTCTTTATATCTGAACTCTGACAATACTCTTTTATTAGTACGATATCATTTACATTAAGTGATGGTATTTGTGCCCTTTCATTGTATTTGTGTGCTCTTAACTCTGACTGCCCGTTAAAATTGTCAGTCATTATTTTAGTAGTTTCATCAGAATGTATATTTCTTTACGATGATAATTTAAATAGCTTCAGCAGAAGTTCTCCGGTAAAAGTCTTACATATTTCTTCGACAGGTCACAATCCTGTTAACATATGAGATACTACTGTAAAAAAAAAAAAAAAAAAAAGAATCTGCTGCTAAGATCTTATAGAGTATTTGGTATTATAGGATACATCTTGTATGATACATGGTTGGTGTCTTCTCTGATTTTTTTGCATGTCTCACATGTTCTGATAATTTTTCTTATTTTCTGGCTTTTTAAAATAATAAAACTTACTCGGATGCATAATACATTTACGCATGACAAAGTGTTCTTATCGTTATTGTGTGAATTGTATTAATAGAGTCACTAGGGTTTATGGAATACATAGGTTCCACTGTGTATTGTTATTATGTAACTTCATCCATTGTCGTTCAAATATATTTGTCTTCTACCTGCATCGATGTGTCTTCACAGTCTTATAACTTTTCCGTAAGATATACATCTATTATTGTTTCTTGTTTCATTCTTAAGGCTGACCTTCTTACATCATCATTTGTATACCTATTTGTCAAAAATTTCATACTGAGTATTAGTCCCAGTCCTTTAGTTACGTCATTCATTCCGAAAGTCACTCGTGATTATCAATCTGGTACTATCCAGAATGAGATTTTCACTCTGTAGCGGAGTGTGCGATGGTATGAAACTCCCTGACATATTAAAACTGTATGCGAGGCCGAGACTCGAGCTCGGAACCTTTGCGGAGTACCTCGTCTCCTAACTTCCAAACTTCACAGAAGCTCTTCTGCAGAAGATTGATTTTAAGTGATACTACTGCTAGATGCCAATTCTTTACTCGTTCCCTTTAATAATAGCTACCCTCTTATCCGAATTTCCCGGTCGCCGTCATGTTTTCTCTTTCTTGATGTTGTGGTTCTGCTACACAGTTTCACGTACCTGACGGCTGACTCCATTGCCTATTGCAGAGCGGCTAGGGCTATAAGATGGTTTCTACATTTAAACAGCTCTCTACGAAATGACAAAACAAGGTCTCCGTAATTATTCTGTATTCAAATAAATTCTCAACTCACAACAACGACAGTCAGCAGAGCTTTTCAGACAAAATGTTCATACATGAATCCTCATAAGCATAAGCATAAGAATAAGATCGTACTTAATTCGAGAGAGTATACCATAGGGTCTGTATAAAAACATTCCTTTTTCTTAATGCTCGGTCTTTGTAGTGAGGCTCCTTTCCTTTCCTTTCCACTAAAAGCACGACTGAAAAGTGCAAGGTGCCCCTCACTCGTCAGTCCAAATTACTCATCCGTCGTTCCTGTCTGTGCTGTGTCCTCATTCTTCTTTCTCATATCTGTGCATAAATTCCAACAAAACCGGCACAGTACACGCTCTTTTCGCTACTACTAATTAAATATACCAAATTCACGTTTTTCACACGCACATTTTTCATCCGTCTAGTGAAACGAAAGTGAGACGCGTTACTATGCTTTATAACTATATACACCACTACACAATTAACCTAATTTTCGAAATTCTTCTGTAGTATATCTCAACTTCTTCGATTCTCTTCCTTCTCGATTTTTCTATCTTTCGCTGCAATAGAATGCTGTGCCAGAGATGTACATTCTTAGAAATTAATTCTTCAAATTAAGGCCTACATTAGAGACTAGTAGACATCTGTAGGTCCGGAATGGCATTTTTGCCAGTACGTATCTGCTTTTTATGTCCTCCTTGCTCCGTCCCTCATGGGTTATTTTATTGCCCAGCTAGTAGAGTTCCTTAACTCCATTTCCTTCGTGATTACCAATCCTGATGATACGTTTCTCGATGTTCTCATTTCTGCCAATTTTCATTGCTTCCGTCTTTCTACGATTTACTCTCAATCCATATTTTGCTCTCATTTGACTGTTCATTACATTCAGCAGATACCGCAATTCTTGTTCAATTTCACTCAGGATAGCAATGTCATCAGCGAATCTTATCATTAATATCCTTTCACTTTGAATTGTAATTCCACCATTGAAGCTTTCTTTTATTACCGCCATTGCTTCTTTAATAGATAGTTTGAACACTCAAGGCGAAAGACTACATCCTATCTTTTACTCTTTTAAATGGCCGCACATCCGTTCTTGGTCTTACACTCCTATTGTCCCTCTTGAGCTGATAAGCAGATTGTGCGATAATTCTCGCACGTGTCGACTCTTCCAATCTTCAGAATTATTTGGATGATGCTCTTCCGAAGGTCTGACGGTATACTGCCGTGCTCTTCTATACAACAACGTGAATAATAATTTTGTTGCAACTTCCCACAATGATTATAAAATTCTGATAGAGTGTTGTGTATCACTTCTTCCTTATTCGATCTTAAGCCTTTCAAAACTTTTTTAAATTCTCATTCTATTACTGGATCCCCTATTTCTTCTACATTGATTGCTGTTCCTTCCTTCACGTTATCAAACAAGTCTTCCCCGTCTTCAGTGTACTCGTAACATGTATTCGCTCTGTAACGTCCCCTTAACAAAATTTGTGAATTACTGTGCTGATAAACCTCTTACATTACATGCTTTTCAGACAGCTTAGCAAAACTGAACGTACTCAGACATTTCGCTCTTTATCTATTCTGGTCAACACTAAACTGACACACAATCGCAACGCAATCTGACTTTCAAAAATCCCTACAAAAGAATGGGCCTGACTAACATTAACCTATACTTACCTCACAAAAATCTTCCTTACTCGAACTACCACAATACAGCGAGTGCCACTACTGCCAGCTAAATAAATGATTCAAACTACTGAAGGCACTAACTACTGATAGGCATAGTTAGCAAATGAAAGATTTTGATATTTAGGATTTGGAACTGATTTTGATTCACAAGCTTTGAAACGTATCTCCTGTCCGTCTCAGTCAGAATCGTTATCCGACCACAGTTCTGATACAAACAATGTATTTACCTTAATAGTGATCAAGATTCTTAATATATATAGCAGTTCATGACATCCATTCTTCCAAATTTATGGTCTGTGATGGACACACGTCCACATCATCCACTCTCAACACTCCACCATTTCTCTCCCTACATCCACCACTGCTGGCTGCTCACCTCCAACTACGCAACGTTACGCGCTGTTAACTGCCAACTGCCCAACACTACAATAGCGTATATTCCAACAATGCAAAACGAACCACAGCCTTCACACAGCACAGTCAGTGACTTTCATATAGAGTGCTACGTGGCGTTACCAACATAAAAACCTAAACAGCCTACTTACATAGCCACCATGCTCCCCACAAAAATTTTTACAAATTGTTTTGGGCAGTGGGCAATAATGATTTCATAAAATTTTTCATAATTACAATAACAAAGATATCAAATGCACACACTTATTGATACAATGTTGGTCAAAAGCTAAAATTTTCTCACAGTCTATAAAGACAGTCCTTATGATCCATCACAGTAAAATTGAAGTTTTTTCTCAAAGTCTGAGCAGTAAAAGAAAATGCACACGGAAGTAGTGGATTTTCATGTGGTCTTGAAGAAGTATTGTTGTCCTTCCAACGGAAAGACAGTGCTGACTCTTGACATGCAGACAAGTAATGGGCCACAACAGAGCAAACCCACCGCAGAGTCAGTCGAAGTTTTGAAGTATATAGGTAGGTGGTCATCGCAGAGCAGACCCACTGTAGTTCAGGTAGAGATTACGGTATTCGTGGGCCACCAGAGGTGCAGATCCACTGCAGTCCCTGTAGAAATAATAGTGGGCCATCAAAGGTGCTGACCAATTTCAGTCCTTGTAGAGTCGGCCAGCAGCCATCTGTTGCGACTGTGTAGGTGCACAATCACCATCGAAGAGTCTTGCGGAAAATACAGAAAGTCCATGAACCACCAATTATGCACTCACAAAAAAATTGAAACATCCTTAGAACCAGCAATGCTGTTAACCAGTCCCTTGCTGAATTATTAACACATGTGCAAGCACTAACATTCCCAACTTCTCACATACTGTGCATATATTATGACCAACAAAAACGTGTGCGGTGAAATGATACTTAATTTGAAGAACAACATAAGACTACAATTACAAAGGTACAAAATACATCATTAAAGAACATAACAGTACAGATAACATTTGTAGCAACACAGGCTTTACAAAAGAATAGAAATAAACGTATACATCAGTGTTACAGGAAGTACGACATAAGTAAATATATAAAATAATGAGAATAGTTTTCGAAACATTAATTTTACACATGAGCATTGAACCAGAACAGAATTAATAATGGCTAAACATCTTTACGAAGTAAATAACATATTATTAGTGCTAATTATATTTGTGGATAACAGTATTCCTCATCATAGTGAATGTAGCTTAGTATTAGAAAAGTTCTACAATATAACTCTTATCAGCTAAACACATAAGACAGGAAAATCACAAATACACAAGGGTACATAAACACCTAGCGGAATAATACAAAAGGAAATGACAAGGTTCGATTTCAGTGTAACAGTTGGCACTGCAGTCCAACCCAAAACTTCATTCCATAGATCATTCCTCTTATTTCAACATTTGCTCGTGCAAAAAAAAAAAAAAAAAAAAAAAAAAAGAATCCTATCTAACCCTAATAAATAAATGTTTCTCATTGTACAATACTCATTTTTTGCCCAAATCTTTTTCATATAACTTCTCAATACATTTCTTCCAATTTATCACAACTCATTCTCTTATGTAGCCTACTCTGTCTTTTTTTTGTCATCAGTCTACTGACTGGTTTGATGCGGCCCGCCACGAATTCCTTTCCTGTGCTAACCTCTTCATCTCAGAGTAACACTTGCAACCTACGTCCTCAATTATTTGCTTGACGTATTCCAATCTCTGTCTTCCTCTACAGTTTTTGCCCTCTACAGCTCCCTGTAGTACCATGGAAGTCATTCCCTCATGTCTTAGCAGATGTCCTATCATCCTGTCCCTTCTCCTTATCAGTGTTTTCCACATATTCCTTTCCTCTCCGATTCTGCGTAGAACCTCCTCATTCCTTACCTTATCAGTCCACCTACTTTTCAACATTCGTCTATAGCACCACATCTCAAATGCTTCGATTCTCTTCTGTTCCGGTTTTCCCACAGTCAATGTTTCACTACCATACAATGCTGTACTCCAGACGTACATCCTCAGAAATTTCTTCCTCAAATTAAGGCCGGTATTTGATATTAGTAGACTTCCCTTGGCCAGAAATGCCTTTTTTGCCATAGCGAGTCTGCTTTTGATGTCCTCCTTGCTCCGTCCGTCATTGGTTATTTTACTGCCTAGGTAGCAGAATTCCTTAACTTCATTGACTTCGTGACCATCAATCCTGATGTTAAGTTTCTCGCTGTTCTCATTTCTACTACTTCTCATTACCTTCGCCTTTCTCCGATTTACTCTCAAACCATACTGTGTACTCATTAGACTGTTCATTCCGTTCAGCAGATAATTTTATTCTTCTTCACTTTCACTCAGGATAGCATTGTCATCAGCAAATCGTATCATTGATATCTTTCACCTTGTATTGTAATTCCACTCCTGAACCTTTGTTTTATTTCCATCATTGCTTCCTCGATGTACAGATTGAAGAGTAGGAGCGAAAGGCTACAGCCTTGTCTTACTCCCTTCTTAATACGAGTACTTCGTTCTTGATCGTCCACTCTTATTATTCCCTTTTGGTTGTTTACATATTGTATATGACCCGTCTCTCCCTATAGCTTACCCCTACTTTTTTCAGAATATCGAATAGCTTGCACCATTTTATATTGTCGAACGCTTTTTCCAGGTCGACAAATCCTATGAAAGTGTCTTGATTTTTCTTTAGCCTTGCTTCCATTATTAGCCATAACGTCAGAATTGGATCTCTCGTCCCTTTACTTTTCCTAAAGCCAAACTGATCGTCACCAAGTGGATTCTCAATTTTCTTTTCCATTCTTCTGTATATTATTCTTGTAAGCAGCTTCGATACGTGAGATGTTAAGCAGATTGTGCGATAATTCTTGAACTTGTCACCTCTTGCCGTCTTCGGAATTGTGTGGATGATACTTTTCCGAAAGTCAGATGGTATATCACCAGACTCATATATTCTACACACCAACGTGAATAGTCGTTTTGTTGCCACTTCCCCCAATTATTTTAGAAATTCTGATGGAATGTTGTCTATACCTTCTGCTCTATTTGACCGTAAGTCCTCCCAAGCTCTTTTAAATTCCGATACTAATACTGGATCCCCTATCTCTTCTAAATCGACTCCTGTTTCTTCTTCTATCACATCAGACAAATCAACACCCTCATAGAGGCTTTCAATGTATTCTTTCCACCTATCTGCTCTCTCCTCTGCAATTAACAGTGGAATTCCCTTTCCACACTTATTGTTACCATCGTTGCTTTTAATGTCACCAAAGGTAGTTTTGACTTTCCTGTACGCTGAGTCTGTCCTTCCGACAACCATATCTTTCTCGATGGCTTCATGTTTTCCTGCAGCCATTTCGTCTTAGCTTCCCTGCACTTCCTATATATTTCATTCCTCAGCGACTTGTATTTCTGTATTCCTGATTTTCCCGGAACATGTTTGTACTTCCTCCTTTCATCAATCAACTAAAGTATTTCATCTGTCGCCCATGTTTTCTTCGCAGCTACCTTCTTTGTACCTATGTTTTCTTTCTCAACTTCTGTGATGGCCCTTTTTAGAGATGTCCATTCCTCTTCAACTGTACTGCCTACTGCGCCATTCCTTATTGCTGTATCTATAGCGTTAGAGAACTTCAAACGTATCTCGTCATTCCGTAGTACTTCCGTATCCCACTTTTTTGCGTATAGATTCTTCCTGACTAATGTCTTGAACTTCAGCCAACTCTTCATCACTACTATATTGCGATCTGAGTCTATATCTGCTCCTGGGTACGCCTTACAATCCAGTATCTGATTTCGGAATCTCTGTCTGACCATGATGTAATCTAATTGAAAACTTCCCGTATCTCCCGGCCTTTTCCAAGTATACCCTCTCCTCTTGTGATTCTTGAACTGGGTATTCGTTATTACTAGCTGAAACTTGTTACAGAACTCAATTAGTCTTTCTCCTCGTTCATTCCTTGTCCCAAGCCCATATTCTCCAGTAACCTTTTCTTCTACTCCTTCCCCTACAACTGCATTCCAGTCGCCCATGACTATAGGACTTTCGTCCCCCTTTACATACTGCGTTACCCTTTCAATATCCTCATACACTTTCTCTATCTGTTCATCTTCCTCTTGCGACATCGGCATGTATACCTGAACTATCGTTGTCGGTGTTGGTCTGCTGTCGATTCTGATTAGAACAACCCAGTCACTGAACTGCTCATAGTAACACACCCTCCGCCCTGCCCCTCTTAAGCTAACTTAAATCTACTGAGCTCAGATGTATATACTAAAGGACGAGGCAATGCAGCAACACACAACAAATTAACACAATCTTCAATGACAAAAAATACAAATTGACAAATCCAGCAGCAGTAAATCTAAATTAGCAAGTCAATTGCTATATTACAACTAATGTAAGGCACTGTGCAGAAAACAAGATAAATAAATCGGTAGTAAAACTGGCTTAACAGAGTAATACAAAGTGAAATTCAGTAACACTATGTCGGGCAAACAGCAGCAGCAAATGCAATAACTTATATCAAATCATGACAAACACACAACCAAAAAAAAAAAAAAAAAAGAAAAAGTAGTACACTAAAGACAACAATGCAGATAAGGGAAATGTCTATTCACATCTTATTGTCTATGTAATTAAAGTGGTGCACCACAACTTATTCTACAATAAATATTACCAAGTACCTGAAAAGAAAATTATGTATGCAGTTACCGTTAAACTCCTGGATATTGAAATAAGAACACCGTGAATTCTTTGTCCCAGGAAGGGGAAACTTTATTGACACATTCCTGGGGTCAGATACATCACATGATCACACTGACAGAACCACAGGCACATAGACACAGGCAACAGAGTATGCACAATGTCGGCACTAGTACAGTGTATATCCACCTTTCGCAGCAATGCAGGCTGCTATTCTCCCATGGAGACGATCGTAGAGATGCTGGATGTAGTCCTGTGGAACGGCTTGCCATGCCATTTCCACCAGGCGCCTCAGTTGGACCAGCGTTCGTGCTGGACGTGCAGACCACGTGAGACGACGCTTCATCCAGTCCCAAACATGCTCAATGGGGGACAGATCCGGAGATCTTGCTGACCAGGGTAGTTGACTTACACCTTCTAGAGCACGTTGGGTGGCACGGGATACATGCGGACGTGCATTGTCCTGTTGGAACAGCAAGCTCCCTTGCCGGTCTAGGAATGGTAGAACGATGGGTTCGATGACGGTTTGGATGTACCGTGCACTGTTCAGTGTCCCCTCGACGATCACCAGTAGTGTACGGCCAGTGTAGGAGATCGCTCCCCACACCATGATGCCGGTTGTTGGCCCTGTGTGCCTCGGTCGTATGCAGTCCTGATTGTGGCGCTCACCTGCACGGCGCCAAACACGCATACGACCATCATTGGCACCAAGGCAGAAGCGACTCTCATCGCTGAAGACGACACGTCTCCATTCGTCCCTCCATTCACGCCTGACGCGACACCACTGGAGGCGGGTCCCAGGTCGACGGGCACTTGCACCTTCCGCCGACCTCTGGCGACAACATCGATGTACTGTGGAGACCTCACGCCCCACGTGTTGAGCAATTCGGCGGTACGTCCACCCGGCCTCCCGCATGCCCACTATACGCTCTCGCTCAAAGTCCGTCAACTGCACATACGGTTCACGTCCACGCTGTCGCGGCATGCTACCGGTGTTAAAGACTGCGATGGAGCTCCGTATGCCACGGCAAACTGGCTGACACTGACGGCGGCGGTGCACAAATGCTGCGCAGCTAGCGCCATTCGACGGCCAACACCGCGGTTCCTGGTGTGTCCGCTGTGCCGTGCGTGTGATCATTGCTTGTACAGCTCTCTCGCAGTGTCCGGAGCAAGTATGGTGGGTCTGACACACCGGTGTCAATGTGTTCTTTTTTCCATTTCCAGGAGTGTATTAGTCCCTTCTTATTGTTCTTTTCTTTCCAAGTGCTCCTTTTTCGAAGAATGTGGATCATAAAATTATTATTAAATAGATCAGTTGACAGAGAGTGTTCACATTAGCAAATGCATTTAAATTTATTTTATAAAGCCAATGCTGCAACACAGCTGGAAACCAGATATCAAATGAAATAAGCAACTGTGTACAAAGTAAAGCTTAAGAATATCATTCAATAGTCATGTGGCATTTCTTAAGTTAATAGAAATTCTCCTAACTCTCGTAGAAAGACGCTTGTCATAATCAGGTGTGCAGATGTAAGTATGTTTCCAAGTGATGAACGTGTCGCATTTGCGATGCTTTCTAGAAAGAAATGTCAATATCGAGGTTAATGGCCTCTACATTTTTTTGTTGTGCCTCTGAAAGGCACAGCATTTTTTTCCAGGCGACTGTGGCATAACTTGGTGCCTACAGCGTATTACATCTAGGTCACTTAGCTTTCTTACCGAAATATTTACGACACCAGTTTGCACTACAATGGCAATCACATATAAGAATTTCACAGGTCGAGAATTTTCGTTGCAAATGTGTAGAAACAAAATCCTATATATATAACAGTGTCCAAAAATTATTCGTCAGCATTGTGATACATTCACGCATTTACACTCATTTCATAACTCTTAAAGTACGATTCCTGGTTTCCCACATCCTTTTTCACTAATCAGAGTCCCTAACCACTACTAATTACTCCTTACCTTATTACACATATACACATCGTCATCGTAATAATAACATCATAACACCTCCGTCATATCTCAAAATCGTCGTAGCTTTCTGCAATAATTTCAAAACCTAAAAAGAATTCTCTGCTCATTTCAATAGTGTCATCTACCTCAAACATACTTTAAAAATCATGAAGCCATACCAAATACATCATTCAAAGCTCTCATAGTATCACAATGGTTCCGAATAAATATGAACAGTTCAAAGAATACAGACAAAATACAATCTCATAAGTATAAAGTCATCCAACTGTGTAATTACGTAAACATCTCTCACTGTTGTAGTAAAATAATGTTTGTTTCTCTGTTAAATAATCAGATAGCTGTGTAATTCTATGTTAGAGAAATATGGTACCGATGTGGAAAGTTGTATAATCAAATACCATATTAGCTAGGGTTCCTTGTATTTGCCTCACATGGTACACAATGTAAGCGTGTACCCCCCTGAGGATTAATGTAATTATATCCTCAGGGGTTACAGATTACAGCAATGGAATGAAATGTATCACGGAAAACCTTTGTATCACTGTAATTGAAAAATCTTTAAACATAAATGTTTCAAGTTCAAAACCAATCACCCAAATACGCGTATTGCAGCGCTAAAATGTGCGTCTTGTTGTAAGATAATCTCTGTCATTACTTGAGGGTAAAAAATGTGCCAAGTGTCGTAATTATCGTCGTCTGTTAGCAAAGTTATGTAGAAGTCAATGTACTTACCTCGTAATAAACAAAAGTGAAATGCTTTGCCTATACATATCGTAGTAATTACGCTTATTGCCATGTTGAAGGAAGCAATGTACTGTAACGTATTGTTGTGCTATGGAGAAGACTGTCTCATTGTAGCTATACCATAAAGTTACTACTAAAACATGTTTTACTTTCAAGAATAATTTAGAAAATTTGGGCAGATATAAAACAGATACACCGCAAAAGGAACAATGTAAATTGTACACACACAATAACACTGTATCCTCTGTTCACTATAACAACGCATTTGTAATTACTTGTCTAAATAAGTTCCCCAGGTTCTTGACTGGATAGTTAACTTTAAAACATAGTTGCATTTTAACAGTTTCTAAGTGTGACAAAGAGAACTAGTAACGTGAAGTGAAAAATTTTATAGCAAAGACTAAGTTAATAAACAACTTATCTCTCAATAAACGGTTAGCATGTGAAATGTGATGTAATGCTTTACCTTTCCTCAGTACGCAGCAAATCATTTTGAACGCAATTATCTTGCGGTATATGTCGGTAAAGAATGGTAAGATTTTTCTCAAGGTTAGCGCCTACGTTATTTTTCTCTGAGCCAGCCAGCGAAGGTGGCTGCCTGCAGTAAGAGTCATCGTCCGTCTCTTTGTTGGCGCGCGTTGTTATTAGTATTTGGAGATCTAATTTCTACAAATTTACCTTGTCGAGAGGGCGCTGCCCTGTTTGAATCCCGCCAGTTCTGATGAAATTCAGGTTTGTCGTTTTGTCGGTATTTACATAGTTTCTTTTTTGTCGGTCATGTGGTGGATAATTTCTGCTGGAATCGTAACAGCGCGGTGGACCGTTACGTCTGAAGTTATTCTGTCTCCCTTGATAATTATTGTTTTGATTCCCATATTGTCTGTTTCTCTGGTTGTCTCAGTGATAGTCATTACTGCGGAGAGGTGATCTTTCCCTGTAATTATTACTTCTCTGCCAGCGGTTGTCATTTGGGTGGTGTTTGTTTTGGTTACGATTTACGTTGTAAGAATAGCCTTGTCGTGTCCATTTATTACTTCTGTCATCGCAGAATTGTGACGGATGTGAGCCGTAATTGTTGTGTTCCTGTTTTCGCGTCCCACGATTGTCAGTGTCAATATCTAATTCTTGTAAGAGTCCCTGAAAAGATTCAATGTCGTCTTTGCAATGTCCTGCCAAAATAATGTGTCGTAAATATTCAGGCAATTTGATTAAGCAAATGTGGATGAGTTCTGAGGATCTGTATGGGTTTGACAGGTACAGATTCTTGTGCAACATGTCTTCAGAATATTTCACACGAATGGAAAATTCAGATTGTTCGAAATGTTTCATCATTATGATGCTATGTTTTACTCGGTCTTGTGTAGCTTGCGACCAATATGCTGAGAGGAAGGCATGATGAAATTCATCTTCACTGTGGCAATCGAGAATGACCAATCGCATTCTTACAGCTGGTTCATTCTCTAAGAAGCCACACATAAATTATGTGTTCCAGTGACCAATTGGGAGGAAAACAATGAGAGAATTGATGAAGCCACGCTTGTGGATGAATGTCGTTGCGAGAATTCTTAGATGTTTGGGATGTACGTGTAGTAATGAACAGCTTATAGTCAAAATCATCATGTCGGCTAGTCGCATATTAGTCATTGTTACGTCGTGTCGGCGGTTCCATTTCAAAATTCGGTGCACCTTGCTAATTTCTTTCATAATTTCCGAAATGCCCTGTGTTATTATTTTGTGGCTTTTCTGTATTTCCAAGTCCCTCTTCCTGTGTTGGAGCGCGAGTGTCCTCTGAAATATGTAATTCTTGTATTACCTGCATCAACTGATCTTGTACTTCCCGGATTTCTCTCTTGTGTTGCGTATGAATTTGATTCTGATTTTGTTCGAATTTCTTAATTTGTTCATACTCTTCTGTGTCTGTGAAGGCTAAAGGTCTTGTGTCATTCAGATCATCATCCACCTTTGTAGACAAATTATTTAGCTAATCCGAAAATTCGACTACTTTCTCTGATAATGAGCTAATTTCCTCCATGTGTCTTTCTGAACCAATTTTCCGAGTTCTACTGTGTCCTTTAAGTTTTCCTGAGTTTTTGCAAGCAGCGTAACCGAATCTGTAGATGCAACTGAGTCAATTATAGCCCGCAAGGTGTCGTGATTTTCATGAACAATAGTTTGCAGTTCGTTTATGGCTGCTTCGTGATTCTGTAATGTATTTCCATGCCGCGAAAAAATAGGATGAAAATGCTCACAAATTTTTGTTTTTACGTCATTACAGACTTTTTGACATTTCGATTCGATGTTAAGTAACTCAGTAGTTAAATCTTAACGTGTCTGTTTAAGCGTGATGTCTAACCTTTGAAGATTTTGTTCCATTGTGTCTAACTGTTGCTGTGTTTGTCTCGGATTTTGTTTCATTTGTTGCATTAATTGCAATAATAATGTATTGGTGTCTGGAATCTGTTCCTCTATGCTTTTCGGCAGTGCATTTGCACCGCCAACATTCACATTTTGACAAGCGGAAATTGTGTCTTGACTTATTTGAGAAAACGGTGAGGACCCAAAACCTAAATCTACAGTATTTGCGATATTGGGTCCTGTCATTTCGGGTTCCTGAGGCGAGATGTTGCCGACCGATTGATCGATAATGCTTCCCTGTTCACTAATTGTTTCACTGTCTATGCCATTATTTGCCGCCCACCCCATCTGCCTATGCAAAATTACCTAATTACCACTTTTAAGGTCTGTTAATTCATTGCACAGTGCTGCTGATAAGCTACGCTTGTCGTCACTATTATTTCTCAGTTTACTTTGGAGCCTAGTGTTACATTTTCACACGCCATTATTGTCACAATATTTCACACGATAACACAGAAAGCCACAATTTGAAGAGCAAAATAAGAAAAAAACATTAACATAGCACTGAAAATAATATCTAGTTAATTGCAAGCGCAGCTGCGAAATACTTGATGCAAATCTACATGCATGCCACAACTGTTTTACTGTACAACAATGAAAGACTGCAACTACAAAGGAGATTCTCTCTATAATTATGCGCTAGCAGTAAACAATAGCTACACTAATTACACAAACAACAAGTAAAAAATCAGAAGATTCCAGTGAGGTATCCTCGGCCAAGGGTCGACATATGTAACGTCCCCTCAGCAAAATTAGTGAATTACTGTGCTGTAAACCTCTTACATTATTTGCTTTTCAGACAGCTGAGCAAAACTGAACATACTCAGACATTTCGGTCTTTACCTACTCTGGTGAACACTAAACTGACACACAATATTTTTAGCGCAACGCAGTCTGACTTTCAAAAATCCCTATAAAAGAATGGGCCTGACTAACATTAACCTATACCTTTCACAAATCACTTACCTCACAAAAATCTTCGTTACTCCAACTACTGCAATACAGCGAGCGCCACTACTGTCAGTTAAATAAAAGATTCAAACTACTGAAGGCACCAACTACTGATAGGCATAGTTAGTAAATGAAAGATTTTGATATAGAACAAACAATCTAATTACCTTAATGGTGTTCAAAATTCATAATATATATATCAGTTCATGACATCCAGTCTTACAAATTTACTGTCTCTGATGGACACATGTCCAGATCATCCACTCTCAACACCCCGCCATTTCTTTCCCCACATCCACCACTGCTGGCTGCTCACCTCCAACTGCGCAACGCTACGCCCTGTTAACAGCCAACAGCCGAACACTACAATAGCATATACTCCAACAATGCAAACCAACCACAGCCTTCACACAGCACAGTCAGTGATTTTCATATAGAGCGCTACGTTGCGTTACCAACATAAAAACTTAAACAGCCTACTTACACTTCTTTCATCGACGACCTGAAGTATCTCATCTGTTACCCGAGGTTTCTCCACAGTTATCTTATTTGTACCTACGTTTTTTTCCAACACGTCAGAATGCCTTTTCAGAGATATGCATTCCTCTTCAGCTGGGCTTCCTACTGAGATATTCCTTATCACTGTATCTATAACCTCAGAGAACTTCGGAGTATCTCTTCATTCTTTAGTGTTCCTATATCCCTGTTCTTTGCCTTTTTGATTTTCCTGATCAGTCTCTCAAAGGTCGGCCTACTTTTCATCTGTGTCTATATCTGTTCCTATATCCTTACAATTCGCTGTTTGATTTAGGAATCTACACTTGTCATAATGTAATCTAACTGAAACCTTCCCATGTCTCCTGGTGCCTTCCAAGTTTATTTCTATCACAGGGTATTTGCTGCTGCAATCCGAAATAATGTACTGCAGAACTCAATTAGTTTTACTCCCCCCTCATTCCTGGTACTAAACCTATATTCTTCCATAATCTTTGTTTTTTACTGCCTCACCTACAACCGCATTCCAGTACCTCATGACTATTAGATTTTGGTTTACTTTAAGGGGATTGCATTACCCTTTGCATATCCTCACATACTTTTTCCATCCCTTCATCTTCAGCTTGTGACGTCAGCATGTCTAGCTGGACCATCGCTGAACGTGTGGGTTTGCTGTAGATTCTGAGGGGAACAATTCTGTCACTTAAAATGTTCGCAGTAACTCTCTATCCTTTGCCTTCCTATACATAAAGAATCCTATCCCCAGTATGTAATTTATTGCTGCTGTTGATATTACGCGAACCCCATCTGATGAGTTCATGTTTTCTTTCCATTTCATTTCCCTGAGCCTCAGTATATGCGTACTGAGCCATAGCATTTCCCTTTTAAGATTCTATAGCTTTCCCACCTCGTTGAAACTTGTGAAATTCCACGCCCCGACTTTTATAACTATCTTTTCGTTTGTTATCGAATCTTTTTCTCATGGTCACTTGCCCCTTGGCAGTCCTGTCAAGGAGATCCGAAGAGGAACTAGTCCCGAGTCTTTTTCCAATGACAGATGGTCATGACACATTTTCAAATTCAGGCCAAACGTCGCGTGGATATATAATGTGAATCTTTATTGTATTGGGTTCCATTGCCTTCTGTATCCTCATACAGTTAATCGTTGCTGATTCTTCAGCCTTTAGGAGCAGTTTCCCACCCAAGGGCAAGAGAGCACCCTGGATCTCTGTCCGCTCCTCCACACTCTTTCACAAGACCGCTGGCAGAACGTGGGAGTCTTCTTATGCTGGTAGTCTTCAGTCGCTATTGCTGATAATTTTAATTCAAAATTTAAGCCGTGGTAGGATTCGAACCCGGGACTGAAGATATTTTAATTATTTATAAAAGGCGCCATCCCTATGGAGCTATACAAGTTGAATCCATCATGGTGGTGTTGTAGACTTATTTGCAATTCAGTATTCAATCAATAACAAAAAACATTAACTGGAAAACAAATGCGGGATAACAAGAACTTAGACGTGCTCAACGGCGTGGATTATTCAGGTAAGCCAACAACAATAAATGAGATGGGAGACTACAGTAATCAGTTAATTGATTGAAGCTTAAGTAAAAAATTTATTTTATGCAACTATTACACAACTCTGGCTCAAGTTACGGATTACAAATCCATTACAAAGGAAAAATGCGCTTACAATTATAGCATAGATTTTGGTCTTTTAATGGATTAAATGTAACAGTTTCATTATCCCTCCTGTCACAGCTTATTCATTTGGGGCTCGGAATTCTCACAGCTGTCGATCCAATCACAGACCACAAAAACATACACGATAAGGCGAAGCCCATTCTAGAGCAAACTAAGATCTAGGATGAGAACCCGTGTGGCACTGGCGTAATAGGGAAGAACAATAAAAATAGACAATCAAAATTCTAAGATCATGTAAATAACAAGGTATTGTATAGTGAACAGTGAGAAATACAGTGCTGCTTGAGTGAGATTTGAGATAAAGGTGGGAGTCCACACTCGAGGCCAAAGTTCTTTGTGGGTAATATATCCGCCGTTCGTGGATAGGAAAATCTCAGAGCGTGAGTTATAGCATTTTTATTGAAACGAAAGTCTTTCTTCAAAATTTACAAAACAATATTCGTGAGGTAGGACTGATCCTCCAAACCTACCAATAACAAAATCAGAGGTTCTTCCAAACATACACTGTCTGTAGTAACCATACCAATTCACCAAACCAAGCCCCGGGCGTCTCGTGAAGAGCGGCGCGGAGTCCACGTTGCCGTCACCTGAGCTTGAGGACGAGTAGAGGCCCTGTGAGGATGGCTCCTGCACGCTGGCGGCGGTGGACGATGACGCAGCGGCTACGATGACACCAGTGGGCTCGCTCGACGTGAACCGCCTCTCCAGTTTTTTTTTTTTCTTTATTGATTTTCAATTCCCCCCGAAGGGGCCGGGCTGGCAGCAGCTTAATACGCTTCTCTACAGCCTAAAGACTTTTTTTTAAAAAAAGGAAGAAGAAAGAAACAAGGAAAAACAGGCGATAAAATGGTGACTTAAAGTCTAAAATGGCGTAAAAATGCAGAAAGTTAAAACAGAAAGCAAAAGGGGTTGGCAATGTTGATAAAATACACAGGAATCAGACAAGTAACATAGTAGACACACTATTAAAAAACAGGGCGACAGTCTGGTGTCTGTTCGCAAGAGATAAAAAATCACACCCAGCGACAGTATGATGGCTGTTCGCTACACTTCCCAAAAGACCTAACACGGAACACGCACTCGAAAAACACACACGGTAAAACACTCCACGAAAATAGCGGCACAAATATGGCACTCCCGAGCCAAAGGCAGATGGGGGGGCGGACCTGGAGGAGGGGGAAAAACAAGGATGGGGGAGAGGAAAAAACGAAAAAGGGGGGGGAACCAAGGAGGGAGAATAATAAAGGGGGAGAAGGGCAGACGCGAGAAGGAATGAGAGGAGGCAGAGGATGGAAATGTAAAAGGACTTGAGGGAGAGAAGGGGGAGAGGTGGGGAAGAAAGAGGATGGAAGGGGGGAGAGGGAGCCCGGGAAAAGGACAGAGGAAAGAAGGGGGAGTGAGGATCAGAGTTGATAGGAGGGATAAATGGAGGGAGAGAGGTCATCATCCAGGAGGGGGAGTTGATGGAAGCCACCTTGGGAAAGGAGATGTAGGGTGTTGAGATGGAGGGTAGGGGGGACACAGTAGTGAAGACGTGGCAGGGGGCGGGGATGGGAGAGGAGCGGAGCAACCAGGGGGTGAGGGGATTCTAGGCGGTGGGAGGACTCTCCAGGCTCCAGCGCCAGCCTAAATACTGCTTGGTGCATGGATATGGCTGGCTCTATTTACAGTCACGTGTCGAGCGGAAGGAAATAGGTCCGCGGCTGTAGCGATCTCTTGTGGTGCCGTGGACGCCTCCTGGTGGTCTCTGGGAAGCGTCTGTGTTTCCAGGACGACCGGCCAGGCTGATCCCTAGTCGGTCCGCGGCCCGCTGTACCGGTCTGTTTCGCGGGAAGCCAGAGTTGCAGGCGCTTAGTCTGGACACAGTAGTGGGGATCTTTTACACCGGTAAATTCTATTGCACGTACATAGTTACACCCGCCCAACGCTGTTCGAGACGGACAAATAAAACAGTATCTTTACTCAAAATCACTACAGAATTTACTATCCAATTTAAAAACAGCAATATTTACGACCGCCAAATGTTAACTTGAATGTGGCGGTCACCAGATAGTAATTCACTTACGCCACTGGATCTTGCACAGTCGGTAATGTTTAAAAGAAGTCACTCACCAGAATTTCTTTTATTTTCAAACACAGCCACAGCTCTTGCAGAACTCACAAAAAAATTGTTATTTACACATTCGCCATTCTCAAAACAGAGTCACAAGACTCACATAAGCAAGGCACCACTTAAAAAAAGGCTTAAATTCAACTCATTTCCAGTAACTTAAGGTCAGACTCACTGAGCAGAAGACACCTCGCACCTTACACCGATCGAAGAACAGATGAGTAGTACACAATACCAAGAGTTACATATTCAGTTTTGCTCATCAAACGAATTTGCACACAGCTACCTCTTTCACCATCTAGCAATTTAGATCAGTCAAGGTGCACTTAACTGCCAAACCATTCAGTCCGCCGGCAGGAGTAATTCAGAATCTGCCTCTGGTCTCGTGCAAGACATATCGCCGGTCCATTTCTGTCCTCTCGCTGCTAGCTCGCACACGTCTCTCAGTTCCGCTCACTGGAAGCTTTTAACCGGAACCGTTCCTCTGCTCAATTGACCATAGCGCTTTAGAGTCCGCTATTTGAAACATAAAAATTTGCTCCCAAATCGCAGTCAAAGTTCCTCGCGGCTGGAAGAGATGATCAATAGCGACCAAATATGCTGGACTACGTCACGGCCGTGGCGTCAGCAACTCTTGCGAATCGTCACGGTCGAATTAAGCTTCGCACCTGGAACCTTTTCTCACTATACGCTTACACTAGATCAATAGTAGTATCTATTACGGTACTTTTTTTATGTCTCATCGAAAAGCTGTATTGGATTTTTTTTTTATCTGGAGGAAATTAGACTCTGTTGTCACGCTAATCGAAATGAAGTATTTACCAAATGTATGAATCCTCTTTAGTTCTGTCATGCCTCTGTTAGTTTTTCCCCCACTGCAGTTGCTGTAATCGCAGGTAGTTAGATACAGGTGCGCTCGACGGAGTTGTCAGGAAAGGAAAATGGATAAATCCACTAGGATGGAGAGCCGCCTGCCTAACGGTAGGCAGAGGTAATGCGACAAATACACTGTGGACAAGAAAACAGACCAGGACGAGGACAAACTACGTAGATGACAGCGAGGCGCTATGCTAAACCGCCGCCAAAACGATGACAACAAGGTCAAGAACAATTGAAGGGCAAATCCAATACGCGACCAGAGAGAATAAACGGATGACAAGCAACTTAGTTATCAAACAGGACCGAAGATATCAAGCTCGAACACCAAACTAATCGGCTGTACTCATTGCAGCTGCCTATGAGGCAGCCGCATGGAGCGATACTGGCTGTCGGGCTTACGTGGCGAGACGGTGGCACGCTCACCGTGCGAGTACAGCACAGCGCAGCCGCCTTTCCCGCTAACGGCCATCTAAGACCATCACCTCATCACCTCTGGCGCGCATTGAAACTCCGCGGTGTCCGATACCAGAGTAGCGGGTGAAGGTAGGTACGAGCATGAATGAACAATACGGTCATGATACTAGACGTAGAGTATGCGATGCTCTCTCCTACGGCAAAAAGATATTTCCGACGTTCTCATAATTGCACAAAAATACCGATTTTCAGTATATCAATTTGCGAGGTTGCTGTAACCATCTAATCTCCAAAGAAGAAAGGCTTTTAAAACATGGGAAAGCACAGAACAGGTGAATTTGAGAGTTTCCCTCGTGCCTTTCTGGGGTACATGGTTGATGGGTATCACGTACTCTTACGTTGTAGCGTTTCACTTTCCCGCTATAATAGAACACTGAACACTAACCAGTATAGAAAATCTCTCTTACAGGAGTAGCGCCTCTGACCAGTAGTCAGTATATTCTGGGTCCCAGGTTGCAACGTCGCCATTACCCAAATACTGAATAAAAGTCATCAGCAAATGTGGCCGAAGACTTTCGGTATAACAAGTCTGCTTCTGCCAACAGCCTGCTCACACCATGCGGTGGAGCTCGCGGACGGATGTTCAGCGCATTGGCTTGCCCTCGGCGTGGCAAACTGCTCCTAAAAGACGGAAGAATCAGCCATGAGCAACAGCATGTGGACGCGGAATGCAATGAAATCCACTGTATTAAAGATACATGTGCATACACAGGACATGTAGCCCGTAATTGAAAAGCTCTCCTGATGATTTCTCCATTAGCAGAAGATTCTGTACTGCTCCCCCATTCGGACCTCCTTTTTACCAATGGGGAGTTGACCATGAGAAAAAGATTAAGTATGCAACGAAAGAGTAAAATGAAGCGAGTCGGGGCGTGGATGTTAGAAGCTTAAACGAGTCAGGGTAATGCTAAGATCACTTAGTTGTGGCATGGGTCAATGAAATCAAATGGAAGAAAGATAAGGTTTTCTGGTCTGATGAGGATAGGGTAATATCAACAGGAGCACAAAACGATACAACAAGAGTAGGATTAGTAATGAACAGGAAAGTAGGCAGAGAGTATGTTACTGTGAATAGTTAGGATTTCTCTAGTCAGAATGGACAACAAAACAACGTGGACAAGAATAGATCAAGCATACGTGCCGATGTCGAAAGCAGATGATGAAGTGATAGAGAGGGTGTTTTATGTGAGGATTCTCAATGGATAATTTAGTACTTAAAGGGAGATGAAAATCAAGTAGTCATGTGGAACTGGAATATCGCATTAGGGGAAAGAGAGGAAGAAATGGTTACAGCAGAATATGCGATTGGTACTAGGAAAGAGAGAGGAGAAGTAATAACTGAGATCTGCAGTAGATTTCAGCTAGTAATAGCAAATACACTTTTCAAGAATGGCAAGAGAAGGAGGTATACTTCGAGAAGGCCGACGGATACAGAAAGATTCCCTGTAGATTACAAGACGATTATGCAGAGAATCCGGAATCATATAGTGGATTACAAGGCATAAACAGGAGCAGATACAGACTCAGACGAAATTTAGTAATACTGAAAAGTATGGTGAAATCGAGAAGAAGAAATGCGCAAAGAAGTGGGATACGGAAGTATTAAGGAATGAAGATATGGGTTTGAAGTTCTCGTAGACTATACATAATGGGATAGTGAATAGCTTAGGTAGCAGTTCAGCTGAAGAGGAAGGGAAATCTCTAAAAAAGGCAATCGCAGAAGGTGAAAAGAAAATCATAGGTACAAGGGGGTAAATGCGAAGAAACCGTGAATAATAGAGAAAATACTTAAGTTGATCGACGAAAGGAAGAAGTGCAGAAATGATCATGGAAATTTAGGAATACAGATATCCAAGTCGCTTAGGAATAAAATAAATAAGAATTGCATCGAAACTAACGCGAAGCGTTTGCAAAAATATGTGAAGTCGAAAAGGAAATGATAGTCGGAAAAACTGACTGAGCATGTAGAAAAATCAGAACCCCCTTCGGTCGAAGTAAATGCAAGCGCGGTAGCATTAAGAATGAAGTGGGAATTCCGGTGGTAATCGAAGACGAGAGAGCGGATGGGTGGAAAGCACTCACGGAAGGCCTGTATGAAGGCGAGTACATGTCTGATGACGTGTCAGAAGAAGAATCAGAATAAGAAACAGGAATCGATCGTAAATACATAGGGGATCCAGTTTTAAAACAGGAGCTTAAAAGAGCTTTGTAAGACTTAAGCTCTAATACGGCAGAAGGGGCTGATAATATTCCATTGGAATTTCAGATATCATTGGGGAAAATGGCAGCAAAACGACTGCTCACGATGGTGTGCAGGATGAATGAAACTGACGATATACCATCAGACTTTCGGAAGAACGTCATATACGTCATTCCGAAGACAGCATAAGACGACATGTGCGAGAATTATTGCATAATCAGCTTAGCAGCTGATGCACCCAAGCTGCTGACAAGAACAACATACAGAAGAATGAAAAAGAAAGCAGAGTATCTGTTAGATGACGATCACTTTGACTTTAGGAAACGTACAGGTAGGGGTTGCGGTTGATAATAGAAGCTACACTGTAGAACGCTCAAGACATGTTCTTAGGATCTGTTATCTGAGAAATGCGTTAGACTCCGTAAAATAGTACCACTTGCTCAAAATTCTGAGAAAAATAGGAGTTGTTTATAGGGAAAGACGGGTAATAAGCAATATCTACGCCAGCCAAGAGGGAAAAATAAATATGGAAGACCAAGAACGAAGTGCTAGGACTAGAAATTGTGTAAGACAGACACAGAATCTTTCGTTCATACTTTTCAATCTATAGAACGAAGATGCATGACGGAAAAAGAAGGTTCAAGAGTGGGATTAACGTTCAAGATAAAACGACGTCAGTGATAAGATTGACTGATGACATTGCTATCCTCTGTGAAAGTGAACAAAAATTACAGAATGTCTTGACTGCAATAAATAATGAAATGAGTACAGAATATTAACTGAGAGTAAACCGAAGAAAGGCAACAGTAGTGAGAAGTAGCGGAAATGAGAAGAAGACGATACAAACATCAGAATAAGAGATCACGAAGTAGATGAAGTTCAGGAATTCTGCCCGCAACAGGCACTGTTCAGGGCTCGGGACTAGTCCGACCAGAATTTTGATTTTCAAAGACGTGTTGGAGAGGGATGTGCAGCGGAGCGATATAGGACTGCATGAGAAATTGAGGGCAAACACTTTTCATTTTGTTATCAGTCTTCTGACTGGTTTGATGCGATCAGCCACGAATGTTTCTCCTGTGCTAACCTCTTCATCTCAAGAGTATCACTCGCAACATACGTCCTCAATTATTTGCTCGATGTGTTCGAATCTCTGGGTTCCTCCACAGTTTTTGCTCTCTACAGCTCACTCTAGTACCACTGAAGTCATTCCCTCATGTGTTAACAGATGTCCTATCATCATGTTCGTTCTCCTTATCGGTGTTTTCCACATATTCCTTTCCTCTCCGATTTTGCGCAGAACCTTCTCATTCCTTATCTTTCCAGTCCACCTAATTTTCATCATTCGTCTGTAGCACCACATCTCAAATACTTTGATTCTCTTCTGTTCCGGTATACCCACAGTCCATGTTTCGCTACCATACAATGCAGTACTCGAGACGTACATTCTCAGAAATTTCTACCTCCAATTAAGGCTTATATTTGATACTAGTAGACTTCTGTCGGCCAGGAATGACCTTTTTGCCATTACTAGTGTGCTTTTGATGCCCACCTTGTTGCGGCAGTCATTGGTTATTTTACTGCCTGTTGTTGTTGTTATGGTCTTCAGTCCTGAGACTGGTTTGATGCAGCTCTCCATGCTACCCTATACTGTGCAAGCTACTTCATCTCCCAGTACTTACTGCAATCTACACCCTTCTGAATGTGCTTAGAGTGTTCATCTCGTGGACTCCCTCTACGATTTTTACCCTACACACTGCCCTCCAATGCTAAATTTGTGATCCCTTGATGCCTCAGAACATGCCCTACCAACCGGTCCCTTCTTCTTGTCAAGTTGTGCCACAGACTCCTCTTCTTCCTAATTCTGTCCAGTACCTCCTCATTAGTTACGTGATCTACCCATCTAATCTTCAGCATCCTTTTACTGCCTAGGTAGCAGAATTGCTTAACTTCATCTACCTCATGACCATCAATCATGATGTTAGGTTTCTCACTGTTCTAATTTCTATAACATCTCACTACCTTCATCTTTCTTCGATTTAATCTCAATCCATACTCTGTACTCATTAGATTGTTCAATCCGTTCAGCAGATCATGTAATTCTTCATGACTTTCACTCTGGATAGCAATGTCATCAGCGAAGCGTAACACTGATATCCTTTCACCTCGAATTTTAATTCCACTCCTGAACCTTTCTTTTATTTCCATCATTGCTTCCTCGATGTGCAGATTGAACTATTGGGGCGAAAGGCTACATCCTTGTCTTACACCCATTGTAATATGAGCACTTCGTTCTTCGTCGTCCACAGTTATTATTCCGTCTTGGCTGTTGTACGTATTGTATATTATCGGTCTCTTCCTACAGCTTACCTCTTCTTTTCTCAGAACTTCGAACATCTTGCACCATTTTACAATGCCGAACATCTTTTCCAGGTCGACAAATCCTACTGAAACGTGGCAATGTCTTGTGCACGAATGGCGACGCTTCAGATAACCAATAGTCTTAAGAACTTTATGTGATACTTAAGAAAATGAGGTGGCTTCAGAAACTAACCCGGTTGTTGTACGGGCAAAGAAACTAAAGTTGTAGCCTTTTTCAGCTAAGCCAGCGCCGGTTAGCATGCAGCCGGATGGCAGACAGACGGATGGTCAAAGCGGAGTCCGGATGCCGAAGGGTTTCGATAAGAGCCGGGTGGGGCGCGGTAGGCCGGCGTGGTGACTTGCAAGAATGTGAACACAGAAAAGTCAGGGGTAGCTCAGAAATACGACGCAGCATCCACAGACGGGCACCCCTTGGCTATGGAGAAGGTGGACTGGTTCGACCAGAGTCTGCCGAAGGGTAAAAACGTATTTTGTATGAAAAACTTTAAATTAGAGCAGAGGGCCTGATTAAAATTTGCAGAAGAGTGTAAATCAAAAGTGTATTTGCGCAGAAAGCAACAGGGAAAGTATAAGGTAAAATGTGTTTGTTTTAAGGGCAGAGATGGTTACTGACGTCACACGCGGTTTAGTGGGGCAAGGAGGAGCGCACAGTTTTGTGCCATGTCAAATGCTTTTACAAAGGTTTTAGGGAGAGGATCTTTATTTGCCCACTGTGTGACAAGCTCGCCCATATTTAATGTAAGTGGCCAGCCAATGACAATTTACTGTGGCATTCTTGTTGCTACGTTTTCCATTTCCTTACGTTCTACTTCCTTATGTAGTATTTTCCTTCTTTTCCTGCTTTCTTTGCGTGTGTGTTTTAGTTTTATTAGGTCTGTCCACATTCGTTCCCTTTAATGTGTGTCAGGGCGCCGATCACCTCGATGTTGAGAGCCCATAAGCCCCAACACACACACACACACACACACACACACACAGTTCACCAGTGTTGAAGAATAGCGGTTAGATAGGGGAGCAGTACGAATGGCCAGCAGTTGCACTCCCACAAGATTACCCACTAAGCTTTGCTTTGTGGCAAAATCTGCATAATACCGTGACAAAGTAAAGTTACTTGGACTGTGACTCAATGTTTATCTGAATATGTGAAATTACGGAGGCATAGACGCAAATTAGATTAGACGCTGAAGATTAGATGAGTAGATCACGTAACTAATGAGGAGGTATTGAATAGAATTGGGGAGATGAGGAATTTGTGGCACAACTTGAGTAGAAGAAGAGATCGGTTGGTAGGGCATGTTTTGAGGCATTAAGGGATCACCAATTTAGTATTGGAGGTCGGCGTGGAGGATAAAAATCGTAGAGGAAGACCAAGAGATGAATACACTAAGCAGATTCAGAAGGATGTAGACTGCAGTACGTACTGGGAGATGGAGCAGCTTGCACAGGATAGAGTAGCATGGAGAGCTGAATCAAACCAGTCTCAGGACTGAAGACTACAACAACAACAACAGACGCAAATAGTTGATTGAGCAAAGCTTATTACATGCAACAACACGACAGTTATAGAGCACGGTACGTCAGCTGCGGTGCTCGCTCCTGCTGTTGAAATTCTGTTTTTGTTTCCTGCCAGTGATCATTATGACCAATTGGTTATTATCGTGCTTATTTTTATGTAGTATATCAAGTGTAAGCGCCGGCCGCGTTGGCGGAACGGTTCTAGGCGCTTCAGTCCGAAACCATGTGGTTGCTACGGTTGCAGGTTCGAATCCTGCCTCGGGCATGGATGTGTGCGATGTCTTTAGGTTAGTTAGGTTTAAGTAGTTCTAAGTTTACGGGACTGATGACCTCATATGTTAAGTAGGGGTTGGGTTATTTTGGGGAAGGAGACCAGTCAGCGAGGTCATCGGTCTCGTCGGATAAGGGGAGGATGTTGAAGGAAGTCGGCCGTTCCCTTTCAAAGGAACCATCCCGGCATTTGCCTGGAGCGATTTAAGGAAATCACGGGAAACCTAAATCTGGATGGCCGGACGCGGGATTGAACCGTCGTCCTCCAGAATGTCATTTGTTAAGTCCCATAGTACTTAGAGCCATCAAGTGGAAGTGAAGACTGAGTTCCGTGGCATCCGGTAACACAAGATCCTGCCTTGTGCACTAAAAGACCAGCATGGCAGTTGAGTGAATTATATTTACAAGATCACAACTGGGATTTGAGACAACCACGAAATGCAGTCAGTATCCGACCGTGGTCTTAAAGAGACTTAGAGTGGCATATCCGTCTAACCGCAATATGGCTGGAATCAGGCGTGGAAACTATGACTTTCCCACTTGTTCGTGATAAATTGTATCAAAGGATTTTTAGACCAACGTGTCTCTAGAATACAATTGTTTTTGTTAGAGCTGCGTTGCGTTACTTAGTAGCATCGGAATTCCACTCCAAAATCTGAGTTGTACGTATTGGCTAAGACCAGGGTGCGGAATAACGAGCGGCCGAACTGCAGGTAGGGCAGGTAAGATAACAGCTCGCGAAAGTGTGGAGGATGACTACGTTACCATCGCGCAGGCAAGTCATAAAGAGGACCTGCCAGGCACTCCTGTAAATCTACCACTTACCATACCAGACAGTGCGAGGGGACCAGTACGTTATAAGTTAGGGTTTGTCATTCCGCAGAGGGGATGTTACAAAGCTGTAAATCGGCCTAGGGATTGTTACACTATGAACGTCTCCTGAGTTTTCTGTAGTCATGCTTCCATTATTAACGGCAACGTCAGAATTGTCTCTCTCGTGCCTTTACCTTTGTTAAAGCCAAACTAATAGTCATCTAGCTCATCCTCAATTTTCGTTTCCATTCTTCTGTATATTATTCTTGTAAGCAACTTGGGTGCATGAGCTGCTAAGCCGATTGTGCGATGATTATCGCACTTGTCATTTCTTGCCGTCTCCGGAATTGTATGGATGATGCTTTTCCGAAAGTCAGTTAGTACGTCGCCAGACTCATATATTCTACAGACCAATGCGAATAGCCGTTTTGTAGCCCCTTCCTGCAATGGGTTTAGCAATACTGATGAAATATTGTCCTTCCCTACTGCCATAATTGATCTTAAGTCCTCCTAAGCTCTTGTAAATTCTCATTCTAACACTGGATCATCTATCGCTTCTAAATCGACTGCTGTTTCCTTTTGTCTCACATCCGACAAATCGTCCCCCTCATAGAGGCTTTCAATGTATTCTTTCCACCTATCCACTCTCTCCTCTCCATTTAACAGTGGAATTCCCGTTGCACTCATAATGTTATCACCCTCGCTTTTAATGCCACCGAATGTTGTTTTGACTTTCCTGTATGCTGAGTCTGTCCTTCCAACAATCATCTCTTTTCCAATGTCTTCACATTTTTCTGCAGCCATTTCGTCTTAGCTTCACCATACTTCCTATTTATTTCATTCCTCAGTGACTCGTATATCTCTGCTCCTGAGTTTTCCGGAACATTTTTGTACTTCCTCCTTCCATCGATCAGTTGAAGTATTTCGGCTGTTACCCAAGCGTTCTTCGCGGTTACCTTTTTTGTACTTATGTTTCCCTTTCCAGCTTCTGCGATGGCCGTTTTTAGAGATGTCCATTCCTCTTCAACTGTACTGCGTTCTGAGCTATGCTTTTTGGATGTATCTATAGCCTTAGCGAACTTCAACAGTATCTCGTCATTCCTCAATACTTCCGTATCCCACTTCATTGTATATTGAATCTTCCTGCCTCATGTCTTAAACTTCAGCCTACTCTTCATCAGTACCATATTGTGATCCATGTCTGCTCCCGGGTACGCCGTATAATCCTGTATTTGATTTCGGAGTCTCTGTCTGACCACGATGTAATCTAACAGAAATCATACTGTATCATCCGGCCTTTTCCTAATATACCCCCTACTCTTGTGATACTTTAACAGAATATTCGCTATTACTAGCTGAAACTTGTTACAGAACTCAATTAGTCTTCCCCGTCTCTCATTCCTTGTCCCAAGCCCATATTCTCCTGTAACCTTTTCTTGTACTCCTTCCCCAACAACTCCTTTCCAGTCTCCCATGACTATTATCTTTTCATATCCCTTTACATAGTGTATTACCATTTTAGTCCAAATGTTCAAATGTGTGTGAAATATTATGGGACTTAACTGCTAAGGTCATCAGTCCCTTATCTTACACACTACTTAACCTAAATTATCCTAAGGACAAACACACACACCCATGCCCGAGGGAGGACTCGAACCTACTCCGGGACCAGCCGCACAATCCATGACTGCAGCGCCTTAGACCGCTCACATGATTTTAGTGTCGTCATAAACTTTCTCTGTCTCTTCATCTTCACCCTGCGACTTTGGCATGTATACCCGAAATACCGTTGTTGGCGATGAGAACAAACCTGCACTGCACTGTTCACAGTAACATACTCTCTGCTCTACCTTCCTATTCATAACGAATGCCATCCTGTTAAACCATTTTCTGTTGCTGTTGATCTACCTTACACTAGCCTGACCATAAATCCTTGTCTTCTTTCCACTTCATTGAACCCTGCAATATCTAGATAGAGCCTTTACATTTCCTTTTTCACATTTTCTTAATTCCCTACTATGTTCAAGTTTCTGACATTCCACGCCCCGACTAGTAGAACGTTATCCTTCCGTAGATCATTCAATCTATTTTTTATGGTAACCTCCCCCTTGGCAGTCCCCTCCCGGAGATCCGAATGGGGGACTATTCCGGAATCTCTTTGCCAATGGAGAGATCGTCATGACACTTCTTCAATTACAGGCCACATGTTCTGTGGATACACATTATTAGTCTTTAATGCAGTGGTTTCAGTTGCCTTCTGCATCCTCATGCTGTTGGTCACTGCTTATATTTCCACCTTTAGGGGCAGTTTCCCACCCCTAGGACAAGAGAATGTCCTGAACCTCTATCCGCTCCTCCGCCCTCTTTGACAAGGCCGTTGGCATAATGAGGGATGACTTCTTATGCCAATGCTGATAATTAATCAAAATTTAAGCAGAGGTGGGACTCGAACCCGGGATAGAAGACATTTTGATTGTGAATAAGAGACGCAACCCTCCCTTTTTTTATCTCATTTTGTTCTATATTGTTCGTTGAATTCGTTCGGGGCGGGGGGTGGGGGGCGGGGGGGGGGGGAGGGGACGTCCGATGACGCCCATTCAGGTTCTTCGGTAATCTATTCACTCAGGTTTTTTTATTACAGAGGGTAGCTCATCCTCTGACCGAAGACTCTGAGCTACCATGCCGGCGTCCTAGACCACGGGTGCAACCATTTATGTCATGAAGGTTGCGGTCGACCATTTCTGAGCGCCATAAGGAAGGACTGCTGTATTGTGCAGCAAGAACATGGTAAATCCTTCACATCTGCTCCAGCCACCCGAGAATGTGTAATAAACTCCGCCGAACATTCTGCATCATCCTGCACTACTGGTCAGAGACTAGTATTAACCAGACTGGGGAATTACCGTCCTCCGCCTAGGCTGCCATTAGGATCATTAACACAAATGGCTGCGTGTGGAGTCGTGAAATGAACGGGATACACGGACTGCTGCTGAATTAGATATTCTCCTCAACTACGAATCGCCGTTCTGCAACTACTACGTGACCATCGTCACTGCGCCTGGCGGTGACCTGGGCAGAGTTCCCATTCTTCCAGTGGGTATTGGCGTCACGACGCAGGGAGCCACTGCCGGTGGTATCAGGCAGAGGAACTCCGAAGGCTCAGCGGTACATCCCGTACATCCGGCGTCCTCATGTGTTCCCTCTCACCCGACATTACTGAGGTGTCGGGTTAACACTTAGGTACTCCTGAGGCCAGCAATGCCCCAATATGACAGAACTAGCATGGGTCCATCGCTGACATTAGCGTTGTTCTATTGCCAGTATCCAAGTTGGTAAAAAGATAATAAAGTGGCCAGGGTGGGAATCGTGGTTACTGCATATTTTTTTATTGTCCTAATCAGTGCTGCTGCCTGCCAAGAAGTGGTCAGACTAGTTCTAATACTCACCATAGTTTTGCCAGTGAGTTTGGCAGCGGAATCTTGTTCAGTTATTTTTTAGTACAATCTTTTCTGATTTTCAGTTGTCTAATGTAATCAGTTTCCATTATTCCTCTTACTTACCTCACTTTTAGATGGGGTAATACTTGCGAGTATTTACCATACCAATATAGAAACAACGCCTTTTATCCTCATAAGGTAGCTCCAAGTTATTTCTATCGTTTCGATGGATTCTCCTGTAAAGTGCTAATTGTGACGACTGTCTAGGCGGGAAAAATGGCCATGCTACTTGGGAAAAGTGGTCAAATTGTTTGCGCAATAAGAATTAGTTACTTCCATGCATCACACATGCTAATAAAGCCACTTGTAACCATTTTGAATTAATGAAGTCATGTTTTTATAAACTGTCTTTGTTTAGCTATATTTGGCGTTTCAAAATAATCTGCTCCATCCGCTTTTTATTGTGTCAGATGGTAGGGCATAAAGACGCCTAAAAATGTATGCAAAAACACTTTACCCCGATAGATAGGGAAAAATGACTGCTATGTAAGCCTTTACCAAAATGCATATAGCTCTCATAAATTACTTTCTTTTTAACTAAAATGTTAAATGAGATTCTATATAATATGAGGAATCAGAATGCTTAAGCAGTAAGGCTCGATCAGTAACCATGGTTTGGTAAAATCAAATTTCCGTTAGAGTGGCCACCTTTACCCGACCTTCCTCTACTTCGCAAATATTCCTCGATTTATTTATCTCCAAGATAACACCAAATACCCTCTCAACCTGTGATGCCTCCAACTACCCTCTTCTTTTCTTGGCGTTTCATTCTTTTTTTCGTTTATTTTGGAAAGGAATTTATTTTTCGCAACAGCCATGTCACTCAGGTTAATACCGTACTTCCTTATTATCAAGATACATAGGTTACTTTAATGAGAGGAACGGGAAATAGGGAACCGATTTTGATCCCACTATGCTAAGACGGCTTGGGGAATACGGACGCTACTCTACTATTCAGATGTAGAAGAAATGCACTTTGCTATGGAAACGTTGGGAAAAACCCTCTTATGGAAAGTGTTCATATCTGGACGTTCTGATTATATTTTCAGGGCACGTCAACTCACAAGGTAGGAGTTTCGTGTTATGGTTATGGCTGCAGACCACGATGTGGAGACGTGAAAGCAGTAGAGGGCGTGGTTCAGCCGCTGCACCCTCCGCCTGACTGACGTGTACAACCCTGTGATTCCTCGAGGCGAAATCCCACAAATCCCTCTCCGGCGCTAAATACCACGGCAGCGGGAGGCACTGCGGCAATCTGTTATTTAACGGGTCGCTGTTTTAAGCCGCTTGGCAGGTGAAGCGGCGTCGAGCAGAAGGAACAACAACTACGTTCCGCGCCCCAGACTGGGCCGCGACGAGCGGGAGCCGGGAGAGGATTTTCAAAAAGAGGAAATGACTGCGGCGGCGAGCAGTCTGCCGGGCCCCCGCCTGTAATTTCGGACGGCGTAATTCGGACTGCAGGGAGACGCCAAGTTGCGGCGTCCTGTCATTAGCGGCGGCTCGTCGGTCGGCCGGATTCTCGGCTTGCCTCGTTAGCGCGGCCTTGTTCCCCTGAGCGATCGGTATCCGAGAGGGAAGCCACGCCATCGGCAGAACGTCCGGGTTTACTGTTACCGGCGCCCCTCCGCTCGCAGGAGGACCAGTCCACTAGCTCGCAACTCTCAGGGAAACACAACACTCCATACCGACGTCTCGTCAAATGCCAAATCGACACAGCGTTCCATTATACTGAACTAGCTGAGAACCCCGCGTTTCCCGAGTAAGTATCAATTCCTCTTTACCCTTCTCCTTCGCCCTCCTCCGTGTCTCTCTGCTCCCTCTCTCTGTCCACCTCCTCCATTCCTCTTTCAGTTTATGTCCTCCTTTCTGTCTCTCTCTGTGCGTCTGCTCCTCCTCGCTCTATCTGCTTTTTCCCACTCTGCCTATCCCCTCCTACTCTCCCTGAGATCATCTTCTCCTCCCCATTTCCTTGTCATTCCTTTTATACCGTCAATGAGGCTCAGAGGTCCGTCACCATGTAGGAGGAAGTATGGTACACTCAAGGCCCGATCAAAATCCATGGAGATGAACACTGTTCTCATGGAGTATGCTGAAGTGGTCGTAAGATCCTGCAATCGTTAGTGGCTATTTGTATTTTGACTTCCTCTTGCCTTCTCTGTCCTTCCTCTTCCATTTCTCTCCCAATTCTCCACTCCCGCTCACCATGTCCTTCACCCTCTCTGTCTGTCCATCTTCTCCTCCCCGCTTCTCTCTCTCCACGCTCTCTCTCCCACCATAATAGGACGTTGCTTATTCTCATCCTCACAGTGATTCCTTCTGGATAGTAACAACACTACAGGCCATTAAAATTGCTACACCACGAAGATGACGTGCTACAGACGCGAAATTTAACCGACAGGAAGAAGATGCTGTGATACGCAAATGATTAGTTTTCAGAGCATTCATACAACGTCAGCGCCAGTGGCGACACCTACAACGTGCTGACATGAGGAAAGATTCCAAAGGATTTCTCATATACAAAGAGCAGTAGACCGGCGTTGCCTGGTGAAACGTTGTAGTGATGCCTCATGTAAGGAGGAGAAATGCGTGCCATCACGTTTTCGACTTTGATAAAAATGGGATTGTAGCCTATCGCGATTGCGGTTTATCGTATCGCGACATTGCTGCTCGCGTTGGTCGAGGGTAATACGGAACGCCGTGCTGGATCCCAGCGGCCTCGTATCACTGGCAGTCGAGATGACAGGCATCTTATCCGCATGGCTGTAACGTATGGTGCAGCCACGTCTCGATCCCTGAGTCAACAGATGAGGACGTTTGCAAGACAATAACCATCTGCACGAAAAGTTCGACTTCGTTTGCATCAGAATGGACTGTCAGCTTGGAGACCATGGCTGCGATTACCCCTGACGCTGCATCACAGGCTGGAGCGCCTGCGATGATGTACTCAACGACGAACCTGGGTGCACAAATGGCAAAACGTCATTTTTTAGGATGAATGCAGGTTCTGTTTGCAGCATCATGATGGTCGCATCCGCGTTTGGCGAAATCGCGGTGAACGCACATTGGAAGCGTGTATTCGTCATCGCCATACTGGCGTATCACCCGGCGTGTGGTATGGGGTGCCATTGGTTACACGTCTCGGTCACCTCTTGTTCGCATTGACGGCACTTTGAACAGTAGACGGTACATTTCAGATGTGTTACCACCCGTGACTCTACTCTTCAACCGGACGCAGTGGCCATGCGGTTCTAGACGCTATAGTCTGGCACCGCTCGACCGAGCGACCGCTACGGTCGCTGGTTCGAATCCTGCCTCGGGCATGGATGTGTGGGATGATCCTTACGTTACTTAGGTTTAAGTAGTTCTAAGTTCTAGGGGACTGATGACCAAAGAAGTTAAGTCCCATAGTGCTCAGAGCCATTTGAACCATCTTTTTCTACCCTTCATTCGATCCCTGCGAAACCCTTCGTTTCAGCAGGATAATGCACGCCACATGTTGCAGGTTCTGTACGGGCCTTTCTGGATACAGAAAATGTTCGACTGCTGCCCTGGCCAGCACATTCTCGAGATCTCTCACCAACTGAAAACGTCTGGTCAATGGTGGCCGAGCAACTGCCTCGTCACAATACGCCAGTCACTACTCTTGAAGAACTGTCGTATCGTGTTGCGTGAAAATGTAATCACATGTCAGTTCTAGTATAATATATTTGTCCAATGAATACCCGTTTACCTTCTGCATTTCTTCTTGGTGCAGCAATTTTAATGGCCAGTAGTGTAAATGTGTACAAAGTTTGCTTGAAATCGATCCAGGGGTATAGAGGGAGTTTTCACCGTGCAGTTTTGTCGGAGTACGCACTTGTCACAGACTTTTCACATATATTTAAGATATTTCACACGTATTTCCACACGTATTTTACAAGTATCTCTTCTTAACATTGTCTCCTCTGCATGTACTGCAGATTAGTCGTCACAAGTAAACCAGACTCCCTTGGTTGAAGATAGAGGAAAGACAGTTAGGTAGATCTTAAAAGGAAAAATGTTTTTGACGTTATTACAGTAAATAAGGACTTTGTCACCATACATACCGCAGTTTGTTCTGCCACAGAGAGCTGCAAGGATAACTGAAGGTATCAGATCCCACAACAGAGACGAGCAATAGCTTTAGAGGAAGCCCAATAGCTCCACAATCGCTTGGCACAGTAACGAAAAATTGAATGGAATTAGTCACAAGCGTTCCTAAGCAGAGCGAGAACATCAACGAAAGATAAATGATAAGCTCTTGTCCATTGCCTTGCTGTAGGAGGCAACAGGATATTGCTGGACTCCGCAGTGTGGCCTATCTGATACGGAACGTGCAGGGAATCTAGACACTTCCCAACGGGTAAAAAACTGTATGTATGTTTGTGTGTGTGCGTGTGTGTGTGTGTTTCTGTGTGTGTGTGTGTGTGTGTATGTTTATGAATGTGCGTGTGTGTGGCTGGTTGGGTGGGTTGGTGCCCATTTCAAACTAAAGGGAAAAGACTCTATGAAATCACCCAACACAAAATGCTACTGAACCATTCTTGATGGTCAGTGATCCTAACTCTACGTAAATAATTACTGTACCTCAGTATTGGGGTCACCATTAGCAACGTAAGTTTCAAAGTTAGTGAGGCTGAAAAGGTAAAAAGTAATTTCAAAAGCTAGTGTTATTTGTTATTGTATTATTAATATATGCCTCTATAATTATACTTACCGCAGTAGGTGAAGATAAATGCAAAATTATTCGTGAGTGATTGAATCGCCAGAAATTCTCCTTTTCTGTAACACTGAGGCAACACCTGACAGAAAGTGGAAAGAGAGGTCATGCGAAAACGATGTCTGGAGTAGCGTGCACGTAGCCACCTAAATGTCAGAGTGATAAATGTAAAAACAAACACAGGCAAGAAGAATGGCATGATAGGCGCTGTAGAGGTACATCAGTACTGAAAACAGAAAAGAAAAGGAAGAGGTTACAGACTGTCATAAAAATTCACGCAAATGTATTTTTATATGTAACGGTCTACTGTTGTCTTAAAATCTGTGACTAAAGTAAATAAACAGATGCTTAGCTAAAGTAAATGTAACTCCACTGGTCAAAAAAATTATCTCTCAGGAGACGTGACACTAATGTTGTCGTTGTGATCTTCAGTCCGAAGACTGGTGTGATACTACTCTCCAAGCTACTCTATCGTGTGCGAGGCTCTTCATCTCAGAATACCTATTGTAACCTAGATCTTTCAGAATCTGCTTTGTGTACTCATCTGTTTGTCTCCCTCTACGATTTTTACCACACACGCTTCCCTCCCATATTAAATTGGTGATCACTTGTTGTCTCTGAACGTGTCCTATAAACCGATCCCATCTTTTACTCAAGTTGTACTACAAATTTCTTGTTTCTCCAATTGTGTTCATTACCTCCTCATTAACTACATCATCGACCCATCTAGTCTTCAGCATCATCTTCTTCGTTAGGATCACATTTTGAGAGCTTCTGTTCTCTTTTACTCTAAACTGTTTACCGTCCACATTTCACTCACATGCATGGCTAAACACCAGACCAATACCTTCAGGAAAGACCTAAAACTTAAATCTAAATTCGACGTTAAAATATTTCTCTTCTTCAGAAATGCTTCTCTTGCCATTGAATCAACATTTTATATCCTCTTTACTTCTGCCATCATCCGTTTCTTTATTGCCCAAATAGTAAAATTCATCTACTACATTATGTGTCTCTTTTCCTAATCTAATTCCCTTAGCACCACCTGATTTAATTCGACTACATTCCATTACCTTTTATTTGCTTCTATTAATGTTCATCTTATATCCTCATTTCAAGACACTGTCCATTTCGTTCAACTACTATTCCGGGTCCTTTGCTGTCCCTGACAGAATTACAATGTCATCGGCAAACCAAAAAGTTTTTGTTTCTTCTCCCTGAATGTTAACTGCTATTCCAGATTTTTCTTTTATTTCCTTTGCTGATTTTTCTATGTACGCAATGAAAGAGATCGGGGACTCGCTAAAACTCTGCCTCAATCCTTCTCAACTAGTTTTCCCCTCTCATTCGTCTCGACTCGTATAACTGCCGTCTGGTTCCTCTACAATTTGTAAATAGTGTTTCGCTCCCTGTGTTTCACCAATGTTACCTTCGGAATTTCGAAGAGAGTATTCAAGTAAACATTGTCAAAAGCTTTCTCTATGTGTACAAACGCTATAAATGTAGATTTCCCTTTCCTTAATCTATCTTCTAGTAGATATCTCCAGAAACCAAACTAATCTTCCCTGAGGTCTGCTAGTTTTCCGTTCTTTTGTAAAGAATTCGTGTTAGTATTTTTCAACCAAGACTTATGAAACGTAGTGTTCGATAATTTTCACACCTGTAAGCAACTGCTTACTGTGGAATTCGAATTACTACTTTCTTATTTAAGTGTGAGGGTATTTAACCTGTCTCATATATCTCGCACCAGGAGGAGGAGTTCTGTATTGGCTGGCTCTACCAAGGCTATCAACAGTTCTCACTTTTTCTACTCCTGGGGCCTTGTTTCGACTGATATCTTCCAGAGCTGCATCAAATTCTTCTCGCAGTATCATTCTTCCCAACCCATCTTCGTCTACATTCACCTCCCTTTCCATAATATTGCTTTCAAGTTCATCTCCCTTCTACACACCCCCTATACACTGCTTCCACCTATCATATTTCCTTTCTTTGCTTAAGATTGGTTTGCTATCTAAAGTCTTGATATTTATTTAGCTTCTTCTCTTTTCCTCAAAGACCTCTTTAATTCTCCTTTACTCCACTAGTGGCATTAGTTCTAAATCCTTATAGTTGTCCTCTAGCCGTTCCTGCTTAGCAACTTAGCACTTCCTATCACTGTCATTTTTTAAACGTTTGGTTTCCCTTTCGCCTGCTTAATTTTCTTGATTTTTAAAATTTCTCTTTCCAGCAATTAAATTCTACTTCCCTTTCATTTCCCAAGCATTTTCACTAGTCTACATCTTTTTACCTACTTCATCCTATGCTGCCTTCACTAGTTCATTTCTCCTAGTTACCCATTCCTCTTCTATTGGGTTCCTCTCACCTTCTCTTGTCAATCGTTCCCTAATGCTACCTCTGAAACTCTCTAAAACCTCTGGTTCTTTCAGTTTACCCAGGTCCCATCTCCTTAAATTCCAACCTTATTACAGTTCTAAGGGTTTTAATCTACAGCTTATGGAAATGTCGTACAATTTAAACTCTGATTCCGAAATCTCTGTCTCACCATAATATAATCAAACTGAAACTTTCAAGTGTCTCCTGGTACCTTTCATGTATACAACCTTCTTTATGGATTCTTAAACCAAGTCTTAGCTACGACTACATTATTCTCTGTGCAAGAATCTAATAGGTGGCCTATATTTTCATACCTTTCCCCCAGTCCATGTTCACCTACTATTTTTCCTTAAATTTCTTCAACATTTCGCGGCCCTCTCAGCAACTGTGTAAATAGTAATTTAGTGGAAATCACTGATAAGGAGAAGGGACAGGATGATGGGACGTCTGTTGAAACATCAGGAACTGCCATCTGTTGTTCTAGAGGGAGTTGTAGAGGGCAAAAACCGTAGAGGAAGACAGTGATTTGAATACATACAGCAGATAATTGAGGACGTAGGTTGCAAGTGCTACTCTGAGATGAAGAGGTGGGAGGGAACAGGAGCGCAATATGTGGGAGGGCGTACAAAAACGGTCAGAAGACTGATGACTCAAAAAGAGGGGTAAAAGCGGATGCACTTGAATCCGATACTAGAAAAAGGAAGAGAAGGAAAAATAGTAATTTTAATTTTAATAATTAACAGCCTCAGTTGCACTGTTTGCCTAGAATTCACCTAGGTTTCAGTCGGGATAACCCAACCTTCTTCAGAATAACGGTAACTACCGTTTTTCCATAGTGGACATCGTCAAGCTAAAACTACAAATCCATAAATTATCGTCAGACTATAACACTTGTCTGGAACTGCCTCGGCCGCACTTCGCGACCGCGATGAGGCAGCCACGAGTGCTGTACTTTAACTGACCGCAGCGCCATGAGGCCCACCTAGGCGGACACAATACCTGGCACCTGCGCATTAACTGTATGATAGTTACTTGTTGTTGGGACAAGACGTGAACTTATCTCCTGACCTTGAATTTACTAGTAAAATGAAATAAAAGGTATAGCTGAGGAAAAAAGCGTATTTGTTAACCTGTGCAGATCACAATTAGATCGACTGTCTCAACATTTATGAAGTGTTCATTGGCCATGATGTAAGGAAGAAATGTGTTTATAACGTATGGCCTATCTAGAACATTTTTGTGCTTAAGCACGAAGTTGAATCACCCAAGAAGAACTTAGGAGTGGGAATAATAATATAAAGTCAACATCGTCATTATTACGACTAGGTCTAGATGTTTTTAAGACGTAATTGTTAGGCACTTGCTTAGCTACGGCTACAGCGCACGAACATCTTATTGACTTAGCACACAAATGGTCATGATTGAACTTAGGAACAAGTCTATATCTAATCAGTAACATCCGGCAATACGGCCCATATAAAATAGATGGTCATTAATCAAGATTAGTATACTTGACTTGAAGTGCTCAAGAATGAAGTACAAAACTAATAGACGTGCCTGATTGAGCTTCTTGGCGAATTTATGTTTATGAGTTGCAGACAACGCTAAAGCAGGGGAAATGTGGCGGCAATGGAGTATTCAATTTGCCTCCATGGATGTGATCCACACACATACTGTAAAAACTGTGTGTTGACCACTGCAACCATTATTTGGGCATGGTGACCACTGTCATTGACCTTAGGGAATGACAGCAGAAATATGCTCAAAGCTAAAGTGTGACTTAGCGAACATCGCTCCAGTCAACACACTTAAAAACTATTGACCGACATAGCTCAATTACGAACTGCCACATGGTCGCATATGCAAACAGTGACCCAATATTGTCAAATGTTTTTATTCCAGTCTTTGATCACAATATGAGTTCTTTAGACGATGATCGGTTTCAGTCCGTAATGACCATCCTCAGATCTTTTTTACACCGTGTCGTTTTGAAGTTGCCATTATGGCCTTATCACTTTAGTACATGGTGTAAAAAAGATCTGAGGATTGTCATTACGGACTGAAACCGGTCATCGTCTAAAGAATTCATATTGTGATCAAAGACTGGAATAAAATACAATAGGTCAATCATGCTCAAAGGTAAAGTGTGACTTGGCGAACATCGCTCCGTTCAACACACTTGCAATAATTGACCGACGTAGGTCAATATGTACTTAAAGAACTAGTCTAAACTATGGAAGGGTGATGGGAAATGATTACATTATGTGGTTTGGCGAGCACGCCCCAAGGACACCTTTATACGTACCATCACGGGATACTGATATGGATATGACTGCAATTAATTAAGTTAATAAAAGGTTTTGTATGACTAGGCAATGGCATCATACTGTCGTATACACATAGTATTGACCACAATCGGTCATATTGAAGCATCATATGGTAGCACCTATATTCTGTAAAAGAGTAGTGACTTGGAGATCGTAATTCCGGTTACTACACTTACATGCTATTGACCAATGAAGTTATTATCCACTATTTAAATCAAGTGTTGAAACAGTTCTTAAGTCTAGAACGTGCACACCGAATATCGGTTGACCATCTGTGTGCATATTCAAGGTGATCAATACGCCAGATATTAACCATTTACGCTGTTGCCTTACATAATAATGAAATATTAATTAGGTAATTGAATACTCCCGTAAAACTAATAGGCAACTTAATAGATGGGTCCAAAAATTTTTATGGTGTCAAAGTAATATGCCAAACCTATACAATCTAATGGAGTACAGACATATGTTGGCAATGGAAAAGCATACCCCGCATTAACATAACAGTGGATAAAATAATGGTTCTAAACCTTCAAAGAAGGAAAGTCACATTTAATAGTCGTAAATAATGCCCATCTATTATATATGGCCCGTATTGCCGGATGTTACAGATTAGATATAAACTTGTTCCTAAGTTCAATCATGACCATTTGTGTGCTAAGTCAATAATATGTTTATGCGTTGTAACCATAGCTAAGCAAGTGCCTAACAATTACGTCTTAAAAACATCTAGACCTAGTCGTAATAATGACGATATTGACTTTATATTATTATTCCCACTCCTAAGTTCTTCTTAGGTGATTCAACTTAATGCCTAAGCACAAAAATTTTCTAGATAGGCCATACCTTGTAAACACATGTCTACCTTATAGCATGGGCAATGAATACTTCATAAATGTTGAGACAGTCGATCTAATTACGTTCTGCACAGGTTAACAAATACGCTTTTTTCCTCAGCTATACCTTTTATTTCATTTTACTAGTATATTCAAGTTCAGGAGTTAAGTTCACGTCTTGTCCCAACAACAAGTAACTATCATACAGTTAATGCGCAGGTGCCTGGTATTGTGTCCGCCTAGTTGGGCCTCATGGCGCTACGGTCAGTTAAAGTACAGCACTCGTGGCTGCCGCATTGCAGTAGCGAAGTGCGGCCGAGGCAGTTCCAGATACGTTTTATAGTCTGACGATAATTTATGGATTTGTAGTTTTAGCTTGACGATGTCCACTATGGAAAAACGGTAGTTACCGTTATTCTGAAGAAGGTTGGGTTACCCCGACTGAAACCTAGGTGAATTCTAGGCAAACAGTGCAACTGAGGCTGATAATTATTAAAATTAAAATTACTATTTTTCCTTCTCTTCCTTTTTCTAGTATCGGATTCCAGTGCACCCCCTTTTTTCCCTCTTTTTGAGTCATCAGTCTTCTGACCGTTTTTGTACGCCCTCCCACATATTGCGCTCCTGTTCCCTCCCACCTCTTCATCTCAGAGTAACACTTGCAACCTACGTCCTCAATTATCAGCTGTATGTATTCAAATCTCTGTCTACCGCTACGGTATTTGCCCTCTACAGATCCCTCTAGAACCAAAGATGGCAGTTTCTGATTGTAACCTCCCCGCAAAATTTGAAATTGAAATTAAAAATAATTATTTTGGATAGCGATTCTCGTTTTTGTGTGACCTCAGAACAAAACTGGTTCCCATTTAATGTACCCACAAAATTCTTTTCTCATTTAATATAAACACGAAACAGAAAAATTCCTAAGCCTCATAATAAAAAAATAAACTCAGTAACCTGGTAACATTTGGAGGACAGCAGTGTTGCTTCGTGGCCCTGTAAGATCATTCTGTATAAATAGCAAAAATTCTTACCTCAATAAAAACGGCGAATATATCTGCTCTTACTTAACATTTTTCCGGCACAGCTCCGTGCAATGCTGGTCTATACATTTGTGATTTGTGAAAGGAACCAACTAATATTTTTTAAAATGAATGCTTTTTTAAAAAAAATTACTTTATATTACCAAAATTATTATTAGGACATTTTTAAAACATTTGGATGACAGTTCAGATACATTACTAGATATGCGCGACGCTGCTTCTTTACCTTATACAATAATACTCCATCTCCAGATTCCCGACCAGAGCACACTGCAGACAAGCGTAGACCACCTCAGACTAGCGACTAGCAACAACCAACTGCTACAGTTTCACAGTTCGTACTGCAGTCAACACTGCTCTCTGGTCAGCGATTCTCATATCGCAGACAGCGCATACCTCTTACATAACCCTCCACAGGGGGGGGGGGGGGGGGGGCAAAAATTGGGCAGCGATGGTGAGTCAATTGGACTTGCCATGAGCAACAACTTTTTTCTTAATTAACTAAGTTTACAGTCACAGAATTTACACATATTTATAAGTGCAGAACATAAAATAAAATATAGTGCACACAGACTGTAGTACAGAACATATCAGGTAATGACAAAATGTATACGCAATGAGTACAAAACATGTTAACAAATAACATAACGTGCACACGCACTGTAGTACAGAACATATCAGGAAATCACGAAATGTATACGCAATGAGTACAAATCCTATTAACAAATGACACAGAGGGCACACGCACTGTAGTACAGAACATATCAGGAAATCACGAAATGTATACGCAATGAGTACAAATCTTATTAACAAATGACATAAAGTGCACACGCACAGTAGTATTTTTTTTTTACCAATTTACAAGGACTAGGATAGGAAAGGGAAGGATTGCATCATGGTTGTTGCACAGTAGGTTGCACGTAGCCGCACTGAAAGTCCATATCTTTCTACAGAAGCACAACAGCAAGCGAGACAATCTGAAGTTCTCTTCCCTGAAGAATTAATCATTGTAGCCAAGACACTGAAATGTCGTATTAATATTCAATGTTATCATTTTGGTAGTACATTAGGTACACCAAACAGTGGGACCATAATAACATCTCCATCACTCAAGGTGGTGGACAGCATGTCGTGTCAACACCACGTTCTTGTTAGGTACACCAACGTAGAATTAGTGCAAAAACCAAATATAGTGCTCCATGATCATGAGGATAAACAGGACAAACGGATATTGCAGTAATTCCTGGTAATTAGGTCAGAAGGTGAAGGACATTAAGTCTTACACCAGTCATCATTGAGAATTACACTAGTCTATCAACTGATTTGAGTAATTGGTGGCACTCATCGCCTAGTTACTGAACATTTCTGTACTATGTATGAAGTATTACAGAATAATGTTCATAAGTCATCTGATTATAGTGAACGTTGGCACTAATTGCCCAGTCACAAACCATTTTATGCATTATTCAAAAGTGATCATTCAACAAGAGTTAATTAATGGCATACTATTTACATAATTCAGCTAGTTATAGTTATCATTGTCTCTCATTGGCCAGTTACAAACCATCAGAAGTCATCCTTCAAAACAGGAGCTAATGAGTGTAGCATCATGGCACTAGTATTCATATACATAGCATGTAAGTGACATAATACAAATATAAGAAACAGTGGCATTCATTGGCCAGTTACTAAACATATAGCAAGTATTGAATATTACAAAACATTTTTCATCATTCAAGTGACATACGACATATTTAAAATAATTATTGGCACTCATAGGCCAGTTACTATACATATAGCAAGTACTGAATATTAAAAAACATTTTTCATCATTCAAGAGACATACGACATATTTAAAATAATTATTGGCACTCATTGGCCAGTTACAAAACATCAGAAGTCATCCTTCAAAACAGGAGTTAAAGAGTGTAGACCATGCATGCATTATTACAAAATATCATTCACTATTACTCAGAACTCATCATTCAAGTGACATATGACATATTTAAAATGTAACACACTGTAACTATTACTCAAGGTCTGTGATTAGAAAAACATCATTCAGTATTACTCAGAACTCTCTTAAACTGGTAACATTATTTGGGACTGTTAATACATTATATATATATATATATATATATATATATATATATATATATATATATATATATATATACTAGCAATGCATTGCCTTGGGATCGATAATTAATTGCTGGAGCATAAAAATATTTACTCTTGACTTATTGCTGCAAATGAGGATAGGTAACGTCATTCGTCATGAGTCAGCTGTAGCAAGGTTATGAAACAAATAAAGTATATGTGATCACATTCATGAATGATACACACAAATGGGTAAAAAAAATGCAAGTACTAGAACAGGTTTAATGACCAACTGCTTATAGCACATTGATTTCATGAATAGCTTCTCCTGGAAAAAAAATATATAAAATGGACTAGTAAGCTGAAAGAAGAAACGCATATTATGCTGAAAAGTAGTGAACTTCGAATTAACAGGTAATGAAATGTGTATTAAATATATATATGTTCTCTAGCTGTCCTTTCCAAAACCTTCAGTCATCATACCATGTGACATAAGACATACTGTCAAAACGAACTGCAACAAATACTTAAATAACTACATAGCATAAATACATAAACTTCATCATTATCCTCATCTGCAAAGAAAAACTTAAAAGTGGTGCGTTTAGTGGCCATATAAAGTTTATCACTATCAACACCTGTATACAAAAACTTCATTATTCATATCACCATAACTCCATTATTATGATCATCTGTAAAGAGAAACTTTATTATTCATATTACCATATTCTTCATCACTATTCATCATCATTCATTATCATCTGCAAAAAGACATTTCATCATACAACTATTCATAGTATAGAGTTCCTTATTTCTAGCATATTTCATCACTAAAACTAAGATGTGTAGTTCTGTCTGACAGCCTGCATCAATCGCCTCGTATTCTGAAAGAAAAAATTAGTTAAGACCGCTATCATACGATGTGTATAGTATATTCTTGTTAATGCTTGTTAATTCTGATCCATTTACTATTCGTGACGAGGTATTGCATCTTCTTTCGTTCATTCCGAAGGTGAAATTCCCATTTCATAGTAATCCACTGTGGTTTGTTTAATTTATATCTTCTACACGTTATTGCTTTCTGAAAATGATGAACAGTTATTAATGTCTTGCATTTAAATCATATACCCATTAGATAAAAACTGGTTTCTAGTGGTATAATTGAGCATACAGCATAGCATGACAGAAAACGTAATATGTCAAAAACATAGTGTGCAGGTGCAAAAGTGTACACAGAGTATCACAATGTAGCAGAAAAGAAAAATGTAAAATAGTGTCGATGTTGAGATAAGGCAAAATGTCAAAGTCAACTGGTGTTTGTTGTATCTTAAATATTTCATAGTGCATACAAACAAAACAGGAAAACAATCACACATACATGAAGAATGGAAAAATGTGCACGTTCTGATGTGTAACGACAAGAAATGCCTTTCTTTGTTCAGCTTGTATGATGTCTAGTTGATAGAGGCGTGAGTTGAAGACTTTAATGGAGAAAGAATTTGATAAAATTAATATGTCACTACATAGAATTGCATAATTGGTCATAAAATATGTAAGTTTATCTGGAAAAATGTGCACGGTCTGATGTGTATCGACAAGAAAAGCGACCTGCTAACCTTACCTTGCGGGCACTTGACAAGAAAAAAATACGATAATCATCTGTAAGTAGTCATATAAATATAATTGCATAAGTAGTCATAAAATATGTAAGCTTATCTGGAAAAATGTACACGGTCTGATGTGTAACGACAAGAAAAGCGACCTGCTAACCTTACCATGCCGGGCACTTGCCAAGACAAAATACGATAATCATCAGTAAGTGTTCATATAAATATAATTGCATAAGTAGTCATAAAATATGTAAGTTTATCTGGAAAAATGTGCACGGTCTGATGTGTAACGACAAGAAAAGCGACCTGCTAACATTACCTTGCCGGGCACTTGCCAAGAAAAAAATACGATAATCATCAGTAAGTAGTCACATAAATATAATTGCATCATTGGTCATATAAAAATCAGGAAATGGCATTACAGTGTGATAAATCATAAAGAATATTCATTTAATAAAGGGTTTAATATTGGAGACATGTTGATTGCCTTTACTTTTTCTGGTTCTCAAAGTTTCGACGTGTACTACACTGGGGTGAGGAATGCTGCGAATTCGATATGGACCTGCGTATAGAAGGTCAAATTTACTACACCTACTCTTTCCTCTGTTGGATAAATAATGTGTGCGTACTAATATCTTCTGTCCAATGTGAAAGTCACGGCGTGAACAAACCTGATTTTGATGTCTTCTCCGGCGCTCTGCGGCACGTTTGATGTTGTTCAGCGCAATGTCAATTATTTCATGGTGTCGTAGTCGATGAGATGTAGAAAGGTTACTAATTCTTTAATTTTGTTAGGTGGTTCAACATTTTTCAGTATAACAGTCGGAGATAGCATAGTAGATTCATTTGGTATGGAATTAATTACATCCTGGAATGAGAGTATGTGTGTGTCCCAATCAATATGGATTTTATGGCAGCATATTCTACACCGTTTACCAATTTCTTTCATTAATCGTTAACAAGGGTTCGAAGAAGCATGGCACCTGGATATATAGATCGGAGAAATGTCCATATAGCAGATCGAAACTGTGATCCATTGTCGGAAATTACTTTCAATACATGCCCTACATGGAATAGAAAACAGTTTTAGCAGTAGCTTTGCGTAACGGAGTGAAGGTAACAAATTTTGAAGTGAGTTCAACAGCGACAAAGATGTAGCAAAATCCTCTATTAGTTCTGGGAATCGGACCAAAAATATCTACAGCAGCCATGTGTCTCAATTTAACAGGTACAGTGGGATGTAACGGAGGAATATGTGAAGTTGTATCTGACTTAGCTTTCTGGCAGATTTTACATGACGCTAAAACTCGTCGAATACGTTTCTCCATGTTGGTAAAATAACAGTTCTGTCTAAGTATAAGAAAACATTTTCTGGCTCCGTATTGTGCGTAACTTAAATGAGTTTACCAAATTAATTTGTCAACAAGCTCGTCAGGAATACATAATAACCAATTGTTGCTGTCAGGGTGAGAGCGGCGAAACAGAATATAATTCCGTACAAAGTAATGGTTTCTAATGGTAACATTATTCAAGTGACATACGACATATTTAAAGTAATTATTGGCACTCATAGGCCAGTTACTAAACATATAGCAAGTATTGAATATTACAAAACATTTTTCATCATTCAAGTGACATACGACATATTTAAAATAATTATTGGCACTCATTGGCCAGTTACAAAACATCAGAAGTCATCCTTCAAAACAGTCTATCTTCCCAAAGGTGTTTAATTTCTTTCCATACGTTGTCTTTACTCTGCTCTTGTGCTATGTCTTGTAATGACGACGAAATGAAATTTTCAAATGCAACTTGTTGAATGTACATGACGCTGAACTTAGCTTTGCTGAAGTTTGTTGCGATGTCTTGCTGATTGTTGCTGAGAGAACGGGATAGTGCGTCTGCTACAATATTTTGTGTGCCGAGAATGTGAACAATTCTAAAATTAAATTCCTGTAAATAAAGTTTCCATCTGCCTAGTCTGTCGTGTGTAAATTTAGCCGAAAGTAAAAACTGTATTGCTCTATGATCTGTGTAAATGGCAGTGTGTCTTCCAAAAAAGAAAATTCCGAAATCTCGTAAATGCCCAAACAACACATAATGTTTCAAGTTCTGTACCAGAATAATTGCGTTCAGCAGGTGACAGAATGCGACTTGCAAAGGAGGTGTTTTTAATTACTGTAGTGCCATCTTCTTCAATTTCCTGAAAAATGTGTACGCCTAAAGCGGTGTTAGAACTGTCGCTGGCAATGGAAAAACTTCTAGTAAGATCTGAATGTGATAAAAGTGGTGCATTCAACAAAGCTTCTTTCAGGTTCATAAATTCAGAATGTTCTTGCCTATCCCAGGACCAAATAGTATTTTTACCCGTCAATTGACATAATCTAGGGCTGTCTACAGCAGAATAATGAATAAATTTACAAAAAAAGTTAATTAAACCCAAAAAGCTGCGTAGTTGATTCTTCGTCGTAGGAACAGTAATGTCACGTAAAGCTTGAAGTTTTTCCGGGTCAGGCGCAATGCCTTCTGCTGAAATCACATGTCCAAGAAATTTTATAGAAGTTTTGCCAAAGCGCGATTTACTGAGATTAACTGTGAGTCCTTGTGCACGAAAAGTTCGTAACAGTTGTTCAAGAATCAGATTGTGTTCAGACCAGTTAGCTTCTGCAATAAGAGTGTCGTCTACATACGTTGTGATTCTGTCTTTAAGTTCTGTCAGAAGTATACTATTCAAACCGAGAATAAATGCTGCTGAAGAAATAGTTAAACCGAACGGTAATTTACAAAATTGATAACAGTCACCAAAACAGAGAAAAGCCGTGTACTTTCTGCAGTTCGAATGGAGTTGAATTTTCCCAAATCCCGATTTCAAATCTAATGTGGAATAAATAGCAGTACCATGAAATTTCTGTAGAAGGTCCTCTAGTGTTTGTGGGCGATCTGTTTCATTAATAATAATGTCGTTGATGTGACGCGAATCAAGTACGAGACGAAGTGAACCATCCTTTTTCTTAACAATATGGAGTGGATTTATGTACGGACTAACTGCCGGTTCAATAATCCCTTGGTCAAGCATAGCTTGCAATTCTTTCTTAACTTGTTCTCTGTGAATATACGGAATGGAATAATGTTTGGCTTTAAATGTGTCGTGCTGTTTAACCTGAAATTCATACATAAAACCGGACATAGTACCAGGAACGTTGTCAAAAACTGGAGCTTGCTGTAAAAGAATTTTGCGTAGTTGCGTGCGTTCGTCGTCTGTATTTGCGCTGCTCTGTTTAACTTTATCAGAAATCATTTGCATAACGTCATCGTCAGCTTCGTCTGGAGTATTATAGTTGTGTACGTACGTATCTGTGAACAATGTGGTATGACAGTCTATGTCACGTGATCCGGAAATGACCTCTGTACGATTAATTGTTTGTTCTTCTGCAGATAAAGAGTGCTGAAATTCTAAAGCCAGTTGTACATTTTCATCCTTTAACATTAAATAGGAGTTTTGAAAGTCAATAATTGCGTCGTGTTGTACCAGAAAATTCGTACCAAAAATAACGTCTGTTGTCAATAAGGGAACAATCCAAAAATTTGAGTGAAATGTATGACCTGCAATACAAAACGATAAGTGTGTCTGTAATTTTACATCTACACCTTTACCAGATACTGCTCCTTTTACTTTAATTTTGCCTAATGGTATCGAAGAATAGGTATTCTCTTTGTTACACTCGTTGAAAGTTTCCTCATTTATAACTGACATAGGTGATCCAGAATCGATTACTGTTGAAAATCTGGATGATCCAATCTTTACTTCAATGACAGGGTGTGAAATGGTTTTTTGAATAACCGGTCTTTCCTGCAAAAGAGTGTCTCGGATGTCGTCAAAAGTAATAACATTTTCGTGAACAAGATTGTGCGTGTCAAAAGCATTGCTTGCGTTACTGTAAGATGCAACCTGTACTGTATCTAGTCAAATTCTATCTGACGTGCTATTATTTTCGGGAGGATGCTGTAGCATTTCCACTATTTATACTGTCTGTTATTTCTTCCTGACATATTACGATCGGGATGATATCTACTGACTGGTTCATACATGATAATTTGTTGTTGCGGGTCATTCTGCTGCTGGTAAGACCGACTGTTATTAAACGTACCAAGAAAATTGTGACCATTATTTTTACGTCTGTCATGAATGACAGTCATTGCTATATGGCGCGTTGCGATAGGAATTGAAATGATGTATTTTCTGTACGTACTGGTTTCCTTGTTGCTGTGCGTTACTATTTGTTGGAGCTGACGCTATACGTATAGGCGGCGAAACATTAGAGCTTGGTTGACCTTGCAGATTACATTGTTGGTTACGTATGCTAACCGGCTGGCTTTGATGCTGTAGCGGTGAAAAGCCTCTATTGTTACCAAAATGTGGTTCCTGTTGCTGAAAATTTTGTACATACTGATGATTAAAATTTTGTTTGTTATTAATATTAGGCGGTAGTTGTCATTTCGGGAGTGTCTAAAGAAAACTGTCACTTTCGGTAAAAATTTTTCATACCAGGTTTTCTTTACTCATTCTTAATCCTAGATAGATCGATAGTTGAAGAGCTGTTCTGATAGATATAAAGGATAGTAGAAGAGAAGGCAGCAGTGCAGAAAACTAAAGATGAAACAGCACTACTACGGCTCGGGGCCCTGTGCACGCTACAGCACATATTCATCGAAGCATAATGATTTCCCTGAGGTCAATCACGCGCTGCAAATAAATTTTAGTTTTTGCGTTACAGGCAATGCCGGTGAAAATACAAAAGCAAATTGTCGTATCCAGTCCAAAGCGTGTATCTGTGTTCTGTCATTATTAAGTACCTTAGATTATTTTACGAATAATAATTGCTTATTATCAACGTAATCGTCTCTGAATTTGTGAACAGGTTCAGGATTGGATGAGAATCTATTTATCTGTCACTGTTCGGAATCTAAGTCACGTACACTCTGTAAATTGCCTAAATTACATTGGCTGTGTGAGTGTGACAAGTGTCCGGAATGTGGCGTATGCAGTGACATGTTAGTGACTGAAACAGTTTTCATTTCTGTTACATTAATACACTCCTGGAAATTGAAATAAGAACACCGTGAATTCATTGTCCCAGGAAAGGGAAACTTTATTGACACATTCCTGGGGTCAGATACATCACATGATCACACTGACAGAACCACAGGCACATAGACACAGGCAACAGAGCATGCACAATGTCGGCACTAGTACAGTGTATATCCACCTTTCGCAGCAATGCAGGCTGCTATTCTCCCATGGAGAAGATCGTAGAGGTGCTGGATGTAGTCCTGTGGAACGGCTTGCCGTGCCATTTCCACCTGGCGCCTCAGTTGGACCAGCGTTCGTGCTGGACGTGCAGAACGCGTGAGACGACGCTTCATCCAGTCCCAAAGATGCTCAATGGGGGACAGATCCGGAGACCTTGCTGGCCAGGGTAGTTGACTTACACCTTCTAGAGCACGTTGGGTGGCATGAGATACATGCGGACGTGCATTGTCCTGTTGGAACAGCAAGTTCCCTTGCCGGTCTAGGAATGGTAGAACGATGGGTTCGATGACGGTTTGGATGTACCGTGCGCTATTCAGTGTCCCCTCGACGATCACCAGTGGTGTACGGCCAGTGTAGGAGATCGCTCCCCACACCATGATACCGGGTGTTGGTCCTGTGTGCCTCGGTCGTATGCAGTCCTGATTGTGGCGCTCACCTGCACGGCGCCAAACACGCATACGACCATCGTTGGCACCAAGGCAGAAGCGACTCTCATCGCTGAAGACGACACGTCTCCATTCGTCCCTCCATTCACGCCTGTCGCGACACCACTGGAGGCGGGCACACGATGTTGGGCCGTGAGCGGAAGACGGCCTAACGGTGTGCGGGACTGTAGCCCAGCTTCATGGGGACGGTTGCGAATGGTCCTCGCCGATACCCCAGGAGCAACAGTGTCCCTAATTTGCTGGGAAGTGGCGGTGCGGTCCCCTACGGCACTGCGTAGGATCCTACGGTCTTGGCGTGCATCCGTGCGTCGCTGCGGTCCGGTCCCAGGTCGACGGGCACGTGCACCTTCCGCCGACCACTGGCGAAAACATCGATGTACTGTGGAGCCCTCACGCCCCACGTGTTGAGCAATTCGGCGGTACGTCCACCCGGCCTCCCGCATGCCCACTATACGCCCTCGCTCAAAGTCCGTCAACTGCACATACGGTTCACGTTCACGCTGTCGCGGCATGCTACCAGTGTTAAAGACTGCGATGGAGCTCCGTATGCCACGGCAAACTGGCTGACACTGACGGCGGCGGTGCACAAATGCTGCGCAGCTAGCGCCATTCGACGGCCAACACCGCGGTTCCTGGTGTGTCCGCTGTGCCGTGCGTGTGATCATTGCTTGTACAGCCCTCTCGCAGTGTCCGGAGCAAGTATGGTGGGTCTGACACACCGGTGTCAATGTGTTCTTTTTTCCATTTCCAGGAGTGTACGTTCGTCAATTTGGCTGATCTGTTGTTCAAATTTCTTATCGACTTCCGTATCCAGAGTGCGTGAAACTTCTGCTGACATTAAATTAAACTCGTCGCGTAACTGTGTCGCATTTTCAGAACATTGTTCAGTGACTGCATTAATTTCATCTCTAAGTGATTCTGTTGTGGCTGCATGTGTATTACTTAATTCTTGTGCAACAGATCTAATTTCTTCACTACTGTTCCTAGCACAAGTCTTAGTATCCTCACGTAATTGTTCTTTAGAATCATGACGTTGTACGGTAACGGCTGTAATCTGTTCACTAAGTTGTTTTTTCTGTTCGTTAAGGTTGTCGCGTTTTTCATTCGACTGTTTGAAACTTTCATTAAATTGTTTGCACGATTCATTAAGTTGATTATAATTATCGTCTTGTTTTTCATTAAGTTGTTTGAAATGGTGGTCGAATTTTTCATTACGTTGTTTGTACGATTCATTAATTTTGTCGTATTTATCATTAAGTTGTTTAAAATGGTTGTCTTGTTTTTCATTAACTTGTTTGGAATTGTTGTTGAGTTTTTCATTCCACTGTTCGAGATTTTCATTACGTCGTTTGTACGATTCATTAATTCGTTTGAGATTTTCATTAAGTTGTTTGTGCTCATTGTCTAGTTTTTCATTCATTTGTCGTAATAATGCCATAACTTGATCCCAGCCAAAATTATCGGCACTATTCTCTGTACTGTCTGATGGTGTATCTGCAATTATCACGTTTTGTGTAACCATTTGGTTATTCTGTGATTCTTGAAAATGTTTGCTAACCGGATGTGCACTGTTGGTCACTACACCGGAATTAAATAAATCTGACGTATTCTGATTACACTGTTCATTTTCGTTAGAAAAATTTGTCTGTTCGTTACGTAAATTTTGCAAACCGAGTGTGTCAAACTGGGCACCGTTCATCGTATCGGAACATGCCGCGTCATCAATTGTTACATTTACGGTGGACATAGTTGAATTTGTTTGCTCTTCATTAGCATTAAAATCATTATTAGTGATCGGTATGCACTGATTATCTGTAATTAGGGGATTATCACTATTACACTGAGTGTCGTAAATATTATTGGTCAAGCTATTCGAGTCGGCTATTTCACTCATTGCACATCGTGATGTACTCTTAAGAGTTTTTCGCGGCATTTTCCACAAATCAAAATTAAGCACAAAATGAAACAAAGACAAAGCAAAAATGGAACGAACACAATTACAACAAAGAGCAATAAATTGCCTATGATCTGTGAAAGAAAGAGCGACAAATTGGTAAATGTGTTGCGCCAGATGCAAACTACGTTTAAGCAAATAAGAGCAGTTATATGACTACTTCTTAGAAATTTACAAAGAAATACGATCCTGTCCGGATGTCGCCGAGTCTAATCTCCCCGCAAAAATTTAAAAATTGTAATTAAAAATAATTATTATGGATAGTGATTTTCATTTTTGTGTGACCTCAGAACAAAACTGGTTCCCATTTAATGTACCCACAAAATTCTTTTCTCATTTAATGTAAGCACGAAATAGAAAAATTCCTAAGCCTCATAATAAAAAAATTAATTAAGTAACCTGGTAAAATTTGGACGACAGCAGTGCTGCGTCGTGGCCCTGTAAGATCATTCTGTATAAAAAGCAAAAATTCTTACCTCAATAAAAACGGCGAATATATCTGCTCTTACTTAACATTTTTCCGGCACAGCTCCGTGCAATGCTGGTCTATACATTTGTGTTTTGTGAAAGGAACCAACAGATTTTTTTTTAAATGAATGTTTTTTTTTAAATTACTTTATATTACCAAAATTAATATTAGGACATTTTTAAAACATTTGGATGACAGTTCAGATACATTACTAGATATGCGCGACGCTGCTTCTTTACCTTATACAATAATACTCCACCTCCAGATTCCCGACCAGAGCAGACTGCAGACAAGCGTAGACCACCTCAGACTAGCGACTAGCAACAACCAACTGCTACAGTTACACAGTTCGTACTGCAGTCAACACTGCTCTCTGGTCAGCGATTCTCATATCGCAGACAGCGCATACCTCTTACATGTTGTCTCAACAGATGTCCTATCATCCTATCCCATCTACTTATCAGTGTTTTCCACATATTCCTCTCCTCTCCGATTCCATGTAGAATTTCCTCATTCCTTACCTTATCAGTCCACCTAACTTTCAACATTTGCTTTAGCACCACGTCTCAAATGCTTCAATTCTTTTCTGTTCCGGTTTTGCCACAGATCATGTTTCACTATTACACACTGCTGTGCTCCAAGTATATATCAATCCGAAATTTCTTCCTGAAATTAAATCCGATATATGGTACTAGTATATTTCTCTTGACCAGGCACAATGGACACGCATTCGGGAGGACCACGGTTCAATCCCGCGTCCGGCCATCCTGATATATGTTGTCCGTGAGGTCCCTAAATCGCTCCAGGCAAATGCTGGGATGGGTCCTTTGAAGGGGCACGGCCGACTTCCTTCCCCATCGTTACGTAATCCAATGAGATCGATGACCTCGCTGTTTGGTCTCTTCCCCCGAAACAACCAAACACTCTTGACCAGGAATGCCCTTTTAGCCAGTGCTAGTCCGCTTTGATGTCCTCTTTGCTCCGTCCGTAATTCCTTATTTTGCTGCCAAGGTAGCAAAATTCCGTAACTTCGTTTATTTCATGATCATCATCCCTTCTGCTACTTCTTATTAGTTTCGTCTTTCTTCGATTTACTCTCTGTCCATACTGTGTACTCAGTAGACTGTCCACTCCATTCAGCAGATCATGTAATTCTTCTTCACTGTCACTAATTATAGCAATGTTATCAGCGAATCGTATAACTCATATCCTTTCAACTTGAATTTTTTATTCCACTTGTGAATCTTTCTTTTTTTTTCATCATTGCTTTTTCGATGTACACATTGAACATTAGTGGCCGAAGACTACATTCCTGTCTTACACACTTTTTAATCCGAGCATTTCGTTCCTTGTCGACCACTCTTATTACGCCCTCTTGGATGTTGCAAATATTGTATATTGCCCGCCTCTCCCTACAGCTTACTCCTATTTTTCCTGAGAATTTCGAACAACTTGCACTATTTTGATTTGTCGAACGCTTTTTCCAGGTCCATAAATCCTCTGAACGTGTCTTGATTTTTATTTAGTCTTTCTTCCAGTACCCAGTGCCCTATAAATATTAAATTATCGTCTCCCTTCAGTATGTGAATAATTGCATTTAGCCTATCATACATCTCTTCAGTCTCGCAATCACCTGCAGAGATAGTTGGCATGCAAACTTGTACTGTTGTGGTAGGCATGTGCTTAGTGTCTATCTTGGCTGCAGTAATTCGTTCACTATGCAGTTCGTTGTAGCTTATTCAATAACTGTTTATAGTACCGTACCTGCATGCCACTTTTTTTACAGAAATCCTGTTCCTTCTGCCACCAAGTTTCAGTAATTCCCCCTATATTTAACTTCAAACCTTCCATTTCTCTTTTTAAATTTCTAAGCTACTTACCCGATTAAGGGATTTAACGTTCCAAGCTTTGATCCGTATAATGCCAGCTTTGTTTTTCCTGATGACGACTTCCACCTGAGTAATCCCCATCCGGAGATGCGAATGGAGGACTGTCTTACGTATTTTATCCGTTTACGCTAATATCGTATGAAACTAATTGTAGCCCTGATAGTGTCCTGAGTTCGGTGAAAAGTCCATATTTTCGCACATGTAAGCCACCTGTAGCTGAAATAACTCATTGAGGATTAGAGATACTAAACGGCAGAGGTAGTGACTGTTAGGTTTCACCGGCTGTTCCAGACAGTTCAAGGTGTTTTCTTTGGGATGAACGTTATTGTTGAGTCTGTATATTTGTTGAACAATGAACCTATGCGTGATAGCCTGCAATCATGGCTGTCGTCATTTTAGAAGACGTGAGTATACACAGCATATTCATTACGAGGCTTCAGAAGAAAAGGCCATATTTGGTCATTCAGAATCTTTAAATAAATCGTCACAGCTGACATTCACATTAACTTCGGTGAATAGGCCCAATAGGTAAGAGAAACAGCTATGTTACGTCACACAACCTCTACCGGCCAAATATATAGCCTCCAAACTCTTCGGGAAGAGCCGCGCGGGATTAGCCGAGTGTCTAGGGCGCTACAGTCATGGACTGTGCGGCTGGTCCCGGCGGAGGTTCGAGTCCTCCCTCGGGCATGGGTGTGTTTGTTTGTCCTTAGGAAGATTTAGGTTAAGTAGTGTGTAAGATTAGGGACTGATGACCTTAGCAGTTAAGTCCCATAAGATTTCACACACATTTGAAAATTTTTCTTCGGGAGGAGCGCCTCTTGTGGCCTTCAGTAATCTCGACGCATTCCACCATTTGACAAGAGTAGAGCTACGCTCTAGAAATACTACTGTTCGGTATTTTGGTACACTACATAAATGATGTAGTAAATGGCAGTGCGGTACATCGTGTACCCAGCATTTATTTTCCCTGCTACTCCACACACTTGCTTATCTCAATATCGCTGTGGTTGTTAATGAAATTGTCAGTGGTATTGACGTCGTGTTCTTCGTCTTATCAGCTATTTGTGAGAGTCGTTCCAGAATTTGATATATAGGCATAAAATCCAACGCAGTTTTATACCTCATTCCGGTCTGGGAGTCGTCCCAGAGTTTGATAAATACGCTTAAAAAGAAATGTAGCTTTGTGCTCATTCTGGTGTGAGAGTCGGTCCCAGAGTTTGATAAATTGACTGAAAGAGGAATATAGTTGTATGCCTCAGTCTGGTGTGATGCTCAAGTAACTACTGGTAGTTATTGAAGCACTGCATATGTCAAATGGTTGTCCATTTGTTTGTTCCGTAGTATGTGCGGACCTTCAAACAAGCTCTGTTAAATTGGCAGATAGATTTTCGTATAAATTAAACACACATGGATCAGGGCTTATTCATCAATTAAGCTGTGGCATAGCTTGCATATAACTAATTTTTAAACGTTTGCTCTTGTAGATGAGCGATCTCTCTCCCTCTCTTTCTCTCACTACTTATTTTAGCTGTTGATGAGAAGCTACCAGTGTACATTGTATAGCCATCTAACAGCACTGAGAAGATTTGAGTTTCTCTGCTTGGCATAACTGCAACTAACATTGAATTTTCGCAAAGTGGAATCGATTCATATCATAGCAATATTATTTTAACCATACAATATCGAGGATGTTCGACAATCACAGCTGGGCACAAGTCACAATCCGATTTCATTCCAACTACAGCCCGTTAGCGGTCATCGGCGTTTAAACTTTATCATGCGTTGGAAAACCGATGTATCTAGCGTGTAGGAAAGATTCCGTTGCGGAAAATTCATTATCAGATCACGATAATGAGATATAGATACATATACTCATAGGTTGTCCGGCCGCGGTGGTCTCGAGGTTCTAGGCGCGCAGTCAGGAACCGTGCGACTGCTACGGTCGCAGGTTCGAATCCTGCCTCGGGAATGGATGTGTGTGATGTCCTTAGATTAGTTAGGTTTAAGTAGTTCTAAGTTCTAGGGGACTGATGACCACAGCAGTTGAGTCCCATAGTGCTCAGAGCCAACTCATAGATTGTTATCGTTGTCAGTACGTATGTCATGAAAATTATTGCCACCTCCTGGTCAATGTCGATGCTGAACACTTCATGTTATTAACTCTTCTGCTTATCATTTCAACTAACAAAATGTTGTTCAGATGGTTGTTAATGTGCGTTATTTCCTGTTGCAATGTGTACAACTGTAAAACAAAATTTGAAACACGAAGATACCTACAGGATGAGTCAGGAGGAAAGATTCGTGTTTTGATGGGTGATGAGATTACTGATTCTGAACACAAAACTTGATGTAGTTATATGCCCTATTCCGAATGGTTTCCGAGATAGAAAACCTTTAATGTAAATTTCTATTTATTTTCTATATTATTCATTGTCGTTATTAACAACGCATCACAGTAATATAGATGAAGATGAGACGAACATTTTGACACAAGACGCTCGTGGTTTATTAAGTCGGAAAACTACCTCAAACTGGCCTACAAGAAGTATCTAAGCTACAGCGCACGATTTTCAATATTCTCGAGATTTTTCTGCGCTAGCTGTTAGTACTAGACAAGAAATAAATAGGACCCTCTATTAGCAAATGTAATGTAGTTTAATTGTGTACTAAAACACGTTTTCTTCGAAGTGTGCGGTTATCGAGTTATTAAGGAAAAACGTACAGAAGAGATATTAAATGTGTTCTATCTCGGAAACCATTCCCAATAGGGCATATGTCAATATGAAGTTTCTTATTCAGAATCACTGATACTATCGCGTCTCAAAGCATGTACCTTTCCTCCTGACTCACCCTGTATATAACTAGCATTTTTCTATAACACCCGCGCACTTATCAGATCTACTGGTAACAAATTTAGCAGCGCACTTCTGGTTTTCGTCCTTGTCATCCTTCTATCATATCTGTTGGGGGGGGGGGGGGGAATCCGAAGCATTCAAGCAGAAGTCAAGAAAGGTTTCCGTAAGTGTTTTATAGGCAGTCTCCTTTGCAAATGAGCTACATTTCCCTAAGATTCTTCCAATAATTCGAAGACAATCTTTCGCATTCCCATTTCATACCACTTGGCAACATAATGCCTAGATATGTAATCCACGTCAACATAACGAGCAGCCAACACTAATACGGCATTCGAAATTAACACAATTGTTTCTCTTCCTTATCTGCATTAAATTACATTTTCCTATACTTAGAGCAGGTTATCATTCATAGACCAAACAGATATTCTGTCAATGTCATCCGGTATAAGGTCACTCAACGACGATACTTTTCCATATAGTGCAACGTCGTGACCAAACAGTTGCAGACGGCTGCTTATCCCAGCCACCAGATGGTATATGTATATAGAGAATGCGAATGGTTCTATCAAACTTCCCTGGATCGCTCCAGACCCGTGTCTCTGATGGGAACTCGATATGTAGGGCTACTTACAGGGATCTAACAGTTAAGAAGTCTTCGAGCCACTCACACATCTGGAAAAATACTTCGTACACCCTCGCCTTCGTTAACAGTCTGCTCTGGGGCACCGCATGAAATGCTTTCCAGAAATACAGGAATATGGCATGTCTCGGTAGCACTCTAGTCAAGACTTGCGAGATATCATGGGAGAGAAGACAGACTGTGTTTCTCATTAGTGATGCTTTCTAAATCTATGCTGATTTGTGGACGTCTGCCTAATAATGACTGAGATATAAGAAAAATATACATGGAGCAAAAGCCATTTCGCTGGTGTCATACGTCCGAACAGGTCTCGATATGATCAACGGTCCGATTGACTGCCGTGTCATCCTCAGACAGTAGGCGTCACTGGATGCGAATATGAAGGGGTATGTGATCAGCATACCTCTCTCCCGGCCGCTGTGAGCTTTCGTGACCAGATGCGCTACTTCGCGATGAAGTAGCTCCTCAATTGACCTCACAAGGACTGAGCGCGCCCTGCTTGCCAACAGCACCCGGCACGCCCGGACCGTCACCCACCCAAATGCTAGCGAAGTCCTACAACTTTGGTGATCTGAAGGGAACTTGTGTTACCGCTGTGGCAATGCTGTTGTCGTATAACCGAAGAAGAACAACCAATTAAATGAATAAATTTATGACAATAGGTGTCAAATCCGACGAATACGAAATGATAATGTTAGTCACTAATCTAAGTCATGAAGATGAATGTACATTACAAACTGTAAACACAGAAACATCTTTCAGTACTTTGAACACTCCCATTCAGTCTCTGATTTCACGAAATCTTCTGAATCCAGACATCCTATTCTAGGAGAAATTTTTCCTGAAGAAATCTCGTTGCTGCTGCTAGGACTCGAAGGTGTTAATGAGAATTGCTGGTGCTTACTTCTTGGTTGAGTGGATTATATCTAAAAAATCTTTGTTAACAGCTTTTAGAAATTTATAAAATCTGGTAGAAGAGTACCATTATTTCAGTGCAACAGACCATTATTTGTTGCTCAAACAACTGCTAGTCTCATTATAAAAAACTTAACACGGCTCTCATAGAGTATCTTCAATGTTTTGGAACGATGTAATTATTTCTCACTATCGGTACTGTTATAAGGATTGTAATGTGAAAACATGTAGTTAAATTGATAGTCTTCCTTCTGTTCTGCTGAACTGTACAGGTAGTAAAATTGTAGACGTTAATTTTCAGATGAAATTAAATATATGTATTTAATGTATCATGTATTTTCTTATTTTTCACTTTCACGTTAGAAAAGAGAAAATGGAGGTGATTGTGACTCAGCCAGTTGGATGGCAATAAAGGGGGTAATCTGTTTTGTATAAACCCAGCAACATTTTTCTGCTTAAGAATCAACTACAATACTGTTCCAGCTGAACTGCCACACATCCTTATAAATTTCACATTTACATCCCAATGTCTACATACGTTTTTAGCAATTGCCGTCAAGTCATCACAATTCTGCTATATAGCATACCACAGTAGATCAAAAGTTGTTTGTAAATAAAGTGATTGAAACGTACAAACGTGCAGGCTTCTTATCTCACTGGCATGCAGGTGTCAAGATCTAACCTTGACCGAGAGTTTCATGTGTAGCCTTCTGGATATGTGTCACATGGGACGAAAATAGTTTCTGAATGAACAGTGCGGCGGCAGGCTGTCTTGGCACGTAGATACCTGGGTCCTGCATCGGTAGAGTGTATACACATGTTGTCGGTTTGTCCGTCAGACCTGTCGAAACTTATTTGTGGACAAACAGTGTAGCTGCAGGCTCAGACTAGCACCAAGGGCAGAAACGAACATTCTATCTGGACAGTTAGGCACAAAAGTGCTGTCATTCTAGACTACATACACACTGAAAGTTATCTGTTTCGATTTATTTTAGTGAATGTAAGTGAACCTGAATCTTTATGTAGCTTAATGCTAACTGCTTATGATAAGAATCAGCTACGAGAACGCAAGATAAATCTGACTGCGAGAATCTTAAGAAAATCGTATCAAGTTATAGTAATAACAAAATCTATCAACTCTGACAAAAGAAAACTAATTACATCGAAAACGAACTTGGTCCCTGTGAAATGTAACTAAAAAAGAATCTGTTCTCTACACAATTTCTCTTACCTAGGTACAACTGCTCTCATAACTACTGAACATCTTGCCAACAGAGCTGAGAAATCTGTCTACTGTGATACACATAGCTAAGCTTACTCTCAGAACATTCTGTCACATTCGGTTTATTATTTTTGGTGATGGTATTTAAATAATTGAGGATTAACTGACTCTTATGATGTAGAAACCGACTCTGCTTTAAGTGAACTCAGTTCCAGTTTAATTTCTTTAATAATAACTTTTAATGAAACTTCAGAAATACTTAAGCTTCCTCTGAAATCACATAACAATAATGAAAGAATTACAAAAATTGATCTTACAAAAATTTAACGTCACATGTATAATCTCTCTTTAAACAAAATTCAAAATTCTAAACCTTAAATGCTTTATTTCTCAATGACAGTTAAGTCCTAACAAAAAAGAAATGGGAAGTGGAAAGTTTCCTGACTTTGATGTCTGAACGGCACATTACCGAACCGCCGCCGTAAATAACTTGTTAATTAGCTGTAATCCACTCTACACAAATATTATTGTGCAAATGTACACCTAATAAGTCTTCTACTGATTCATAATATATTTCAAAAAATACCCACTATTTGAGTCTTGATGTTATTAAACAGAAACTCGTTTGTTCACATCTAACACCAATGCTCAACTGCCTGATTTCTCTCATCTCCTTGTGATCAACAGGTAAATCCGGAGCAAGTGTCCGCAGAGAAAATATACCTATGACTCATCTCTGTGCGGCGCAACATCTCAGTCGAGGCTGTGCGCTCATGTCTAAGCAGTTGAAACCTTACGCGCGCGATTTCATACATCTAAAACAAGAAATCCCGACAAATCTTAGCATGTACATCTTTCAGTTTGTATCTGGAAGAATTCCTCATATCTTTCAGTGGTGTGGTCACTTCGTACCGGTGCAGGTAATTCGCAGTACTAGGGCAGCTGACTGGGTGGGAAGGAAGACGCTTGCTAAGTTAACCATTAATCAACGAGTGGCAGGCAAGGCAAACTGGCTGATGCACCTGGGATAGCACGACGGGCCCAGCGGCAGGCATTCAGTCATGTGAGCTAAGTGTTGCGTGGTGGAAAGTGGAGCAACCGCATTTTCTACTCAGAGCGTTTTAGGGGATATTGTGAGGCTTGCTCATGATCTCATAATTATATAAACATATAGCTGTTTAAGTAATATATCCTTACCACAGTATAATTGTTTGGATACATCTTTTTTTGCTTGTAAGTTCAAGATCTCCTCACGAAATCCTGGATCGATTTCAAGCAGATTTGACACAGAAAGAGCAGACATCATGAGATCTGCACTGTGTTGTATATAGACATCTAGCTTCAATAGGAGTGTTTTCCGCTCCTGGCCTATAGGCTGCCTTGAATGACAGCATGTTTCGTCGGAAAAGTATTGGCCTACAAAATGTCCCTGCTGTTTTGTTGACCTACTTTGAGTAGCAGCCTGTACTTCAGCCGCAAGTAAATGATTTTCCAGCTCCTTATGTGTAGCCTACCATACATAATATACATGTTGTGGGACTATAATCAGCCTGATTTACAGAGCTTTACTGAACAGGCCATGTGTGTGTGCTGTGAGAATGATAGGGCACACGTTGAGATGTACAGGAGAATTGGGTGGACAGAGTGAGGAGAAGGAGTAAATGTACAGAGAGGGGATGAGGGGGACATGCATGAGGCAGGTGGAAGGTGGTAGTAACCAGGTGGGAAAGGAACAGGAGAAGCCCAGAGAGAGAGAGAGAGAGACGGTTTTGGACATGGTCAGATTAAGGAAAGTGGAAGACATGGTCACACAATGGGGGATGAAGGACGATAAAAGGGAGAAGAAAAAATGAAGAGGTAAACAGAGAGGAAAGGAGGACGTAGACAGACAGATAGATGTGGGAGTGTGAGGTGGGCAGACAGATAGAGGAAGAGGTGGACGCAGAGAGTTGGAGGAAGAGACGCATTCGGTACATGTATTGATGCATTCACAGGTGAAGCCATGGGGAAAACGTTAGGAAATAAACAAAAAGCTCCTGCTAGCCCTACACAATATGAAATTGTTATTTATTTGTCCAGAGATGGTGGTTGTGATAACTGTCTAACACTAAAATAGTCTAATACTTACATGCAATTACTGTTTGAATAGAAACGATGCTTGATTACAATGATTAATGTTGTATAAATAATTTGGCTGTTTCCACCATTTGAAATGGAACGGTGAGGTGGCCATAACTTTTAAGGGGGGGGGGGAGGAGGGAGTGGTGAGGATGGGAAGAATATGATAGGAGGGCTGACCGAGAGTAAAGTAACCCATAACCTCTCCACTTCAGAGAATGGCACAATTGCCATATATCGACTGTACAAAACGTTCTGAGAGTCATTATATTTTTGGCATACAGATGATCTCGGTGCAGTAATATGTGGTACCTTAAAGTAACACTTCCAAAGAACCGGTGTGCATCCGTCCTGTCAGTCATGTGTAATCAGGGTTATGTAGTGGACGCGCTGTCATAGTGTCTTAATGGTGTTGTGGCACAAGTTGCAATTGACAAACAACTCTGAACAAGTTTCCACATATTCTCCATAATGTTTTAAAGATAAGAAAACATATGCTGATTTTGTCGCATACATCACGACTCGTCAACAGAGGCAATGTCACGTATCACGAAATAAGATGCCGCCATTTGACTGAAATGCCGCAAATAATTCTTTTCTAGAAAAAACATCATAGGTGACGAAATTTCATGCTATGAATACGGAACTACCGCTAAACGACAGGGTGCTCAAGTTCACATGTGAGCCGTGGCTAGCATATGTTATACGTTGGGTTAAACCTTGGTTGCTATTCTGTGTTTAGTCTCCCGGGTTATTGCGATTATACTGTTATCCTCCCCCTCCACGAGTGGCAGCAGTGGTGTGATTGATATTTTCACCTTGTAGTATCTTTGGCCTGGCGCTGTGCTGTGTGGGATCAGTTGGTCGGCTGGCGTGGAGCAGTGAGAAAATCTCCGCCCCGTGTGGTTTGGCCAGGGCCGCTGGATGCGACTACGTACGATCGGAGTGTGTGGTGCTGTTCCCATTGCTATGAGGTCTGTGGCTCAACGATCCTGGACACTAAAGTTTTGACATAATATACCAGCAAGTCACGACTCTTCACATTGTGTCATTTGGTTATCGTTGTCGGTTGTTGGGGCATTCCCGCGAACAACAACGTGTGTTTTCAAGTTGGCAAATTTTAGCCATCCTTCAGTGGAGTTTAACTCGACTTGGTTATTTTGAATTGATGTGCACCAGCGAAATATTCTTCCTTGTGACCGTTAACGTTCCGTTTACATGCCCTCGCCGTTGACGTAAATTCAGGAAGTATATTTGGCTCATCGTGTTGTCGCTGACCAGCATGGTGTGTAGTTTGACAGCTGTGTACAATTGATTGTGGGCGCCAATACTTCCTACGTTGTTCCTTTGAACACCCTGTTGTGTACTGGTCGGGTGGAGTGGAACTTACCTTGTCGGTGGGTCTGTAGACTGTCTGTCGCTTGGGTTGTAGTCAGATCAAGAATGGTTGGGCCGACTGCCTGTCTCACCTAATCGAGCGGTTAGTGTTTGAAACTTTTGAGCGTCGTTGGGTGTACTGCCTTTTCTTATTTCTTCTTGTTGTTTTTATGTGTATTGCTTCCAACCGATTTTTGTCCTTAAGGCATAAGACTGTTTGGGCCTTCAGCCTAATTTAAAGAACTGTTCTAAGTATGGCCTTGGCCCTTTTAGAAATTTAATTTTCTTGAGTCTTAAGTGATGGGCCTTCAGCCGATTTTTAAATTAAAGTAGTTTTGCTCTTAAGGTGTCAGATTGTTTGGGCCTTCTGCCTAATTAAAAAACTGTTTTAAGATAAGGCTTTTTGCCATTTAAAAATTAAGTTTTCATTTGAGTCTGAAGAGATGGGCGTTAAGCCGATTTTTTTGAAAATTGAAGTTGTTTTGCTCTTAAGGTGTGAGATCGTTGGGCCTTTAGCCTAACTGAAAGAACTGATTTAAGATAAGGCCTTCATCCTTTCATATTTCTGATTTTGGTTTGAGATTTAAGTTATTGACTTTCAGCCGATTTTAAATTAAAGTCGTCTTGCATTTAAGGCATGAGATTGTGTGGTGTATTCAGCCAGTTATTAAGTTCCAAAAATTAATGCTGTGTTTCTTTCTTTAAATTTTATTGGCGCTTCTAATGTTTGGTCAAATAAATAAAGTTGTATGTTCGAGTGTAACTGACAGACACTTATTTTGGCCCCTTTCCACAGTTTAAACTACCTGTTCTGTCCTGCGGGTTTAGCAGGGCGTTTCAACATAAAGCCTGTGTGATGTCCGAGTTGGAAACAGCCTACAGAAGTACTTTTCTGACAGTTTCACAGGACTCTATGAACGTTCTCTACATTTTACTCAAGTGGTAGGAGACTATGTAGACCACGTTAAACTTTAAAATCTTCGTTTTTCCTTTCCTCTATTTATTAGTAATTCAGACTCAAAAGTTGTCGCATTGATGGGCAATGTGCGGTTCTTAGTTCGATCGTCGGCAGTTGTGATTCCTGGGATCACCGTAACGTGTTACATGGGGTGCCCGTTAGTCCACTACAGGACATACCCAGTCAGGCGGTCACTTGGGAAATTCGAATCTCGTTACTAAAGGCCCCATTAGCCGATTCTCGAATGCAACTGCTACCTGTGAGTACCCGTGGTCTAGGGGTAGCGGCTTTGATTGATAATCTTCGGTCCTTGGTTCGATCCCCGCCACTGCCTAAATTTTGATAAATAATCAGCATTGGCTGCCGAAGACTTCCGGAATAAGAAGTCAGCCTCTTTCTGCCAACGGCCTTGTCAAAAAGGGCGGAGGAGCGGATAGAGGTTCAGAGCACTCTCTTGTCCTAGGGGTGGGAAATTGCCCCTAAAGGCGTAAGAATCAGCAATGATCAACGACATGAGGATGCAGAAGGAAATGGAAACCACTGCATTAAAGACACGTAACGTGTATCCACAGGACTTGTGGCCTGTAATTGAAGAAGTATCATGATGATCTCTCCATTGGCAAAAGATTCCGGAATAGTTCCCCATTCGGATCTCCGGGAGGGGACTGCCAAGGGGGAGGTTACCATGGGAAATAGATTGAATAATTAACGAAAGGATAACGTTCTACGAGTCGGGGCGTGGAATGTCAGAAGCTTGAACGTGGTAGGGAAACTAGAAAATCTGAAAAGGGAAATGCAAAGGGTCAATCTAGATATAGTAGGGGTCAGTGAAGTGAAGTGGAAGGAAGACAAGGATTTCTGGTCAAATGAGTATCGGGTAATATCAACAGCAGCAGAAAATAGTATAACAGGTGGAGGATCCGTTATGAATAGGAAGGTATGGAAGAGGGTGTGTTACTGTGAACAGTTCAGTGACCGGGTTGTTCTAATCAGAATCGACAGCAGACCAACACCGACAACGATAGTTCACGTATACATGCCGACGTCGCAAGCTGAAGATGAACAGATAGAGAAAGTGTATGAGGATATTGAAAGGGTAATGCAGTATGTAAAGGGGGACGAAAATCTTATAGTCATGGGCGACTGGAATGCACTTGTAGGGAAGGAATAGAAGAAAGGTTAAAGGAGAATATAGGCTTGGGACAAGGAATGAAAGAGGAGAAAGACTAATTGAGTTCTGTAACAAGTTTCAGCTAGTAATAGCGAATACCCAGTTCAAGAATCACAAGAGAAGGAGGTATACTTGGAAAAGGCCGGAAGATACGGGAAGATTTCAATTAGGTTACATCATGGTCAGGCAGAGGTTCCAAAATCAGATACTGGATTGTAAGGCGTACTCAGGAGCAGATATAGACTCAGATCGCAAGATAGTAGTGATGAAAAGTAGGCTGAAGTTCAAGACATTAGTCAGGAAGAATCAATACGCAAAGAAGTGGGATACGGAAGTACTAAGGAATGACGAGATACGTTTGAAGTTCTCTAACGCTATTGATACAGCAATAAGGAATAGCGCAGTAGGCAGTACAGTTGAAGAGGAATGGACATCTCTAAAAAGGGACATCACAGAAGTTGGGAAGGAAAACATAGGTACAAAGAAGGTAGCTGCGAAGAAACCATGGGTAACAGAAGAAATACTTCAGTTGATTGATGAAAGGAGGAAGTACAAACATGTTCCGGGAAAATCAGGAATACAGATATACAAGTCGCTGAGGAATGAAATAAATAGGAAGTACAGGGAAGCTAAGACGAAATGGCTGCAGGAAAAATGAGAAGACATCGAAAAAGATATGACTGTCGGAAGGACAGACTCAGCATACAGGAAAGTCAAAACAACCTTTGATGACATTAAAAGCAACGGTGGTAACATTAAGAGTGCAACGGGAATTCCACTGTTAAATGCAGAGGAGAGAGCTGATAGGTGGAAAGAATACATTGAAAGCCTCTATAAGGGTGAAGATTTATCAGATGTGATAGAAGAAGTTTCTCTGCCTCGTGATGGCTGGGTGTTGTATGCTGTCCTTAGGTTAGGTTTAAGTAGTTCTAAGTTCTAGGGGACTGATGACCATAGATGTTAAGTCCCATAGTGCTCAGAGCCATTTGAACCATTTTTTTGATAGAAGAAGAAACAGGAGACGATTTACATGAGATAGGGGTTCCAGTATTAGAATCGGATTTTAAAAGAACTTAGGAGGACTTTCGGTCAAATAAGGCAGAAGGGATAGATAACATTCCATCACAATTTCTAAAATCATTGGGGGAAGTAGCAACATAACGACTATTCACGTTGGTGTGTAGAATATATGAGTCTGGCGATATACCATCTGACTTTCGGAAAAGTATCATCCACACAATTCCGAAGACGGCAAGAGCTGACAAGTGCGATAATTATCGAACAATCAGCTCAACAGCTTATGCATCGAAGCTGCTTGCAAGAATAATATACAGAAGAATGGAAAAGAAAATTGAGAATGCGCTTGGTGACGATCAGTTTGGCTTTAGGAAAAGTAAAGGGACAAGAGAGGCAATTCTGACGTTACGGCTAATAATGGAAGCAAGGCTAAAGAAAAATCAAGACACTTTCATAGGATTTGTCGACCTGGAAAAAGCGTTCGACAATATAAAATGGTGCAAGCTGTTCGAGATTCTGAAAAAAGTAGGGGTAAGCTATAGGGAGAGACGGGTCATATACAATATGTACAACAACCAAAAGGGAATAATAAGAGTGGTTTGAGAGTAAATCGGAGAAAGCCGAAGGTAATGAGAAGTAGTAGAAATGAGAACAGCGAGAAACTTAACATCAGGATTGATGGTCTCGAAATCAATGAAGTTAAGGAATTCTGCTACCTAGGCAGTAAAATAACCAATGACGGACGGAGCTAGGATGACATCAAAAGCAGACTAGCTATGGCAAAAAAGGCATTTCTGGCCAAGAGAAGTCTTCTAATATCAAATACCGGCCTTAATTTGAGAAAGAAATTTCTGAGGATGTACGTCTGGAGTACAGCATTGTATGGTAGTGATACATGGAGTGTGGGAAAACCGGAATGGAAGAGAATCGAAGCATTAGAAATGTGGTGCTATAGACGAATGTTGAAAATTAAGTGGACTGATAAGGTAAGGAAAGAGGAGGTTCTACGCAGAATCGGAGAGGAAAGGAATATGTGTAAAACACTAATAAGGAGAAGGGACAGGATGATAGGACATCTGCTAAGACATGAGGGAATGACTTCCATGGTACTAGAGGGAGCTGTAGACGGCAAAACTGTAGAGGAAGACAGAGATTGGAATACGTCAAGCAAATAATTGAGGACATAGGTTGCAAGTGCTACTCTGAGATGAAGAGGTTAGCACAGGAAAGGAATTCGTGGCGCGCCGCATGAAACCAGTCAGTAGACTGATATTCCCAAGAGCAACAACGTGTGTTTTCAAGTTGGCAAATTTTAGCCACCCTCCAGTGGAGTTTAACTCTTACTTGATTATTTTGAATTGAAGTGCACGAGCGGAATATTCTGCCTTGTGGCCGTTAACGTTCCGGTTACCTACCCTGGCCGTTGACGTGTATTCAGGAAGTATATTTTGCTCATCGTGTTGTCGCTGACCAGCATGGTGTGTAGTTTGACAGCTCAGTGTACAATTGATTGTGGGCGCCAATACTTCCTAGTCGTTCCTTTGAACGCCCTGTTGTGTTCGGTCGGGTGGCGTGGAACTTATCCTGTCGGTAGGTCTGTAGACTGTCTGTCGCTTGGGTTGTAGTCAGATCAAGAATGTTTGGACCGACTACCTGTCTCTCCTAAGCGAGCGTTAGTGTTTGAATTCCAGGCCAAACCTTTGAAACTTTTGAGCGCCGTTGAGTGTACTGCCTTTTCTTATTTCTTCTATTTGTTTGTATGTGTACAGTTCCACAGCACATGCCGACAGTTCGTTTATGTTGATAGTTAAGTTTTTCACGGTCTTGGACTGTTGATATAGAGTATGATCGTTGTTTGTGAATGCAGCCAAGTTGGTGACACTTCTCTCTCAGCGCCACACTGTGATGGTTTTGGTTACACAGCTATGCTGTTAAACGGCACCACTGTTTTGGGCCGGCCATGGGGATCCAACAGACGTCCAGAACGTCCGAGTCCTCCGATAGGTCCTCACTACTCGCACTGTGGCTGACCCCTCAGTTAGCGTCGTGTGGGTGGTCGCCCCGGGCGTAGCAGGCGGCGAAAGACTTCCCAGTGGGCCGCACGTAAGGCTTCCCCGTTTAGTCTGACAAACAGGTTCCAGGTGCTGTCTGTCGCTGACATTGTTGCTGAGCCAGGTGCTGTCGCCTGTCCCGTTTCAGAGGAAAACTCTCAGCCTGCAAGATCTGAACAGAGCGTGGGATTATTGATAGTTGAGAGCTCCATCGTTAGGCGCGTTATGGGACCTTTTAGGGACAAAAAGTATAGGGTGCAGCCAGCTGCAGGTGGTGGCCCAAGTCGCTTCCAGTGACGTTTGTCACTTTGGACCAGAAGAGATTCTCTCTGGTTTTGAGCAGCTAATAGAAGCAGTAAAGGCTGCCAGATTTCGAGCCTTTGGTGCAGTTCCTAGAGGTGGGTCTAAATCAGAGGCTCAGACGGTTCTGCGACCCGGGTAGGATGCAGGTTCCGTAACTTGCGCCAAAGGGTTGTTTGGTTTCTGGTTCCACTGAATAGATCACGAGTCCACTATACGCAGGGAGGCGGGTTCATGGGTAGCAGGGGCTGTGCGGCTTGGACTGGGCGGCTTCTTTAGATTATAGGATCTCGGAAAAACACAAAAAGGGCTTCAGTCACAAAGGGTGCAGATCGAACACAGGAAGAATTTCGGAGGTACGCATAACATGTCATCCAAAATTGTGCTAAAAGCGTTCTCTGAAAATGATTTCGATCAGTTAGTTCATTAGCCCACGCGAATAGTAAACAGCTGTAAAAACATACTTGACCTCTTAGCAACAAACAATCCTGAGTTAATAATGACAATTAAAACGGATACAGGAATTAGTGAACACAGGGTTGTCGTAACGAGGCTGAATATTGAAACCCACAAATCCTCCAAGAATAAACGAAAAATACACCTATTCAAAAAAAGCAGATAAAAATTCACTTGACGCTTTCCTGAGAGCCGATCTCCATTCCTCCAGATTAATATTATAAGTGTAGAACAGATGTGGCTACAATTCAAAGAAATAGTATCAGCTGGAGTTGAGAGACTTATACAACGACGACGGATCTGAGCCTTCTTGGTACACAAAACAGGTTAGAACACTTTTGGAGAAACAACGAAGCAAACATGCCAAATTTAAACAGACCCAAAATCCCCAAGATTCGCGAGCTTTTAGAAAAGCTCGAAATTTCACGTGGACTGCAATGCGAGATGCTTATAATAGTTGGAAGAAACGCTCAAAATGATAAAATAAAGGAAATCAGAGCTCTTAAGTGAAGATATAGGTGTTCGTTCTTTTCTCGCGCTATACGAGATTGGAACAATAAAGGTTTGTGAACCCTCAGTCAGGTACATAAATGTGATTCGCAGAGTATCCATGCAGATGTAGGTGTAGATGGCAGTTATGATAATGACCATTATAAACATCATACTCTTCCCATAAGTAGCAATAGTCTAAGTTTCTGGCAGAACAAGACCTTTCTCAGCAATGTCCTCTCGTATTACTTACCAGGCTGACAAAACTTTATAGGAAAGAGAATTCGTAGTGTTAGACCTACTTTGGAGTAGAATGACACGGTTTCTTTCCTATATATTTCTCGTTCTTGAAGTATGTCGCAGAAATAAGTTTGTAGTCCGGTAGAATCACATCTGACCAAAGTAAATACAAATTAAGTAATGCTATATGGAACCATGACCCGCAAACCATGACTCGCACCCATGCTCCGCAGTAGATTTCACCCCAGACATAGCCGCTATTTGACGAACAATTACCATATAACATCCCACAACGAATGGCTCTCTCTTAGTATACGTAAAAGCTCGAATATCTCCTATTATTTCGGCACAGAAAAGTAGCTACGTTTTCCAAATCAAGAAACCATATTTGTCTACAGACAAAAGCTGGAACATTTTACTCCACTGCTCAATGTAATGACGTTAGTCCGCAGACGACAGGTTATCTAATACCGTAATTCCAACAGAATGTCTATACTGATTTTGGGGTCTCGATTCATAGAATTTTTCAGACATGCTGTCACGACGTAAGCAACTGGTAGTATACTAAACGAGATCAGTTGACGTCGGTGAATAAGGAGCTGCACGGCCACACAGAACAGGGTGCGTAATTAGCTTTCTTTTCCACTCCTTTAAGATAGGAGTATCACGAAAACTTTCTTAATCATGGGATAATTGCCAGAACGACAAAGGGACGTCTGCAGCTCTTTAGTTGTAATTAAGGTTCTAAGGAAGAGGGAATGCGGACCGTGCCAGGGAAGAGCAAAGAAGTGAGACAGATGGGGGAATTAGGCAGAAAGGAGGCCGGGGGAGAGAGAGAGAGAGAGAGAGAGATGCAGCTGAAGAGAACGAAGAGGCTTCTGGCCTTCCACATCTGGCTTACCACACGCCTCCAACAGGGAGTGAAGGCCTCCTGCGAGAACACAGGACGTGTCCAGCCGTGATGGAGTGGCTGGGAACACCAAAGCCAGCTGTAACGTGTCGGCCACCGAGCCCCGAGCGATCACCAGCAGTGTGTAATATGACGACTGTACAGACAGTCAGTTGGCAGCTCTGAGAGCGTCTGTGCGGACGAGTCTCAGTCCCATGCGTTAGCGCAAGACTCGAGACGATCTGCAGATACCACAGAGAGGCTCGTGCAATCCTCCTGTTCATCTTCTATAGATATGTCCTCTTTGATGCTATGACTGTTGTCTACCTCTGGCGCTTTTTGTAGACCAGAAATCCTCCAACTTTCCTTCACACACTATGAAAAACTGCACAAAAGGCTTTACAGAATGGTAAGAATATTACCCAAGCCACAATAAACAGATTAGAGCATTGTGATACATGTAAATTTTTTGTTTATGTACAAAACATATGTAGGAAATCTGATAGCTTTAATCATAGTATAAGATAGGGTTATTTACTTATTGCATTTGTCAGCAATGCCCATAAACGCTTATGACGAAATGAACAAAAGCATTACGTCACTCGTTTATGATATTCTTTTGGGCAGAAATACTTCAGTGGCACCACCGAAGAGTTTACAGCACGTCAACAGAAGTGCACAGACGTGCCGACAGGACGCCAGCGCATGAAGTGAATTCGATTCTGTTTTATGTCTCTTGAAAGATGAAGCGACTCTGATGTACTGTCGGGTAGAATTTTGGGCAAATAGTGTAAGGATACAGTCAATTATTTCACAATTATCAGCTATAAATATTGCATAATTTTCATTAATTGTACACTCTAATCTGAAAGCTCAGCTTTAGAAACTACACTTGTCTATATTTTTGCAGTCATAAAACACATTATGTCTGTGTTTCTTCAGTCACTTCCATTCTCTTAGTAGATTGCTTGCTTTTTTTATATTACTAACGAGTTAATCTTATCATTCTCGCCAAATATGTTCAATATGTAAATAACTTGCAGTGTTCCCTCCGTATGGTCTCGAGTTCATGTTTAGTTACTCGTTTCTTCGACTTTGTCCACACTGTTGCGTATGGAGGTTGTCTTCTGATGCACTGTACAGAAAAAGTTCCACAAAGAATGTATAGAAATTTATTATTTAATGTAGAATTCCATTTGCGTTAATCTTGCAGTACACCTTTCTTCCACGGATGAACGACAGTGTATTGGAGCGTGAAGGGGAGGATTTATTTTTAGTTATCAGTTCTGCCATGAATACCTATTTCTATTGAAGACTGAAATAGGGTGCACAATAGAGCAATTCGAAGTTACTTCGTTAAGAGACTTCGCATTCGATTTGCAAATGTCAACAATTTAGGGAATGAGATAAGAAGACATACAACACCGTGTTCGTTAACGTTATAGAAAATAAGAGCCACTGAAGGAGAGTGTGTGATGTGTGATACAAGTCTCATCATGAGATTATTGTTTAATATCACATATTTCGCTTCCTCCATGACATCCGTAGTATTAGTGTACATAAAGAAATAAAACGACCTCTCACAACAACAGTTCTAGTAGGTAACAGAATAATTGTAATCATGTTACGGTAAAGACAAGGTTAACACCTTGAAAACAGCGAATAACTGAAAAGATTTCAATCTTATAACAAGTACTAGCTTCACGAAGATTGTATATGTGGTTCTCTCAAAATACGGCAATAAAGGACGACTTCTTGGAGACGCGTATTTTGACATTAGTTATTTTATAGATGTCTACATTCTACCTCAGTAGTTAGAGCCACCGCAGATACATAGAATCTGAAGTTTTAAATTTTCAGGTAAAAACTGATGAGTGCACTTAGTGAGGCGCCCTGCTTAAGCCGCAGGACAGGACAGATACAATAAATTGTTGAAAGGGGCCAAAATAAGGGGCTGTCAGTTACATTCGAACATACAACTTTATTATCTGATCAAACATTACAAGAGCCCCAAATACATTTTTTAAACACACAGCTTTAATCTTTTCTATTTAATTACCGGCTGAAAGCCACTTTAATTTAAAAACGGCTGAAGGCAATAACTTTAAACGCAAGCATAATCAGAAATTTAAAAGGCAAGCCTTATCTTAAAACAGTTCTTTAGTTAGGCTGAAATAAACAAGTTAAATTCAGATTGGCTGAAGGCCAAACACTTCAAATTCCAAAACATTAATTTTTTTTAAAAATACCAAAACCCTTACGTGAAACAATTCCTTAATGTAGGCTGAAAGCCTTAAGAACAAACAACTGAAACTGAAACCGGCTGAAGGCAAAAGACTTAAAAATTAGTTTTTTTTAATGCCAAAGCGCTTACTTGAAACTGTACTTTAAACTGGGCTGAAGGCCTTAAGGGTAAAACAACTCTAATTGAAAACACGAAACCAGCTAGAAGCCATACAAGTACCAACAACAAGAACAAATTTTTAAAAAAGTAAGACACAACACACAAGGACACCCAGCTGTTCGAGAGTCGGCTTGCAACGGAAACACTAACGCTCTCTTAGGTGAGACAAGCAGTCGGGCTAACCATTCACGATACGACGACAACCCAACGGACCGACAGTCAGTGGACCCACTGACAAGATAACTTCCACTTCACCCTACCAGGGTACATCAGGGAGTTCAACGGAACAACGTAGAATATATTGGCGCGCACAATCAATCACACACGGAGCTGTCAAACTACACACCGTGCTGGACAACAACAACACGAGGAGGGAACTACAATGCCTGAAATTTAACCAACGCCGAGGCAGGTAACCGAATCGTTATCGGCCACAAGGCAGAAGTTTCCGCAGGTGCATTTCAATTCAAATAACCAAATATATTGAAACTCCACCGGAAAGTGGCTAGAATTTTCCAACTTGAAAAGCACGTTGTTGCTCTCGGGAAATCCCAACAGCTGACTACGAACTCCGAACGACACAATGTGAACAGTGTTGACTTGTTGGTGGGTTAAATCAAAATTCAACATTCGTGTACAGGGTCGGTGAGCCACGGACCTCGTAGCAATGGGAACAGCGCCACACACTGCGACACTGCGTAGAGACCGCCAGTGGGCCCCGGCCAAACTACGCCCTGCCGTGAATTCCTCGCTGCTCCACGCCAACCGACTGACTCCTCAGAGCCAGTACGCCGACAACGTTTAAAATAACTTGTCAATCAAAGTCACACAAACTACACGCAGTTTCATGAACACTTACACGAAGAACCAAACAGTGCTAACGGCAGTGACTGTACAATAACAGGGACGAATCACGAGTCGGCACACTCAGCCAACCCATAAGTGATCGGCGGCCATATACACGTCGTCCGGCAAGACGGTCGACCGACGACCAACCAAAGTGGTCCCCACTCCAATCTTGTGTGTCGGCAACCGTCGGGAGCGTCATGGCAGTCCGGACCGCACTGCAGCCGCGCCCCGTCTAAACTTGCGTCGTGTGCCAACTACAACACTGCCAGATCCGAACTAACTGCTGGCACGTTCCAACTGACATGTCGACGCACGACAACCGGGAAGTAATAGCAATGCAGCAAAGATAATACGGCAGAGCTTATATCAATAAGCGCTGCTGCTGCCGCTCACGGGCAGGCAAGGCAGCAACTCAGTGACACCAGTAATTGAAAATTAACATTACGAGGCGGCAGTACGATAAAAACAAGATGTAAAGTAAGAAATGGCACGAACACGAGCCACGCACGGCTCACTTAGGTACTAAATAGGTACAAATGAGTTAAACGAGAAATGCGTTTTATCTTATTTTTTAATCTTTCTTATCAGAATGCAATGTAGTACCGATTAGGTTTTTCTTTATATCATTACCTGTGCGTCTAACTAGCCATGTAGCAATTCTTAACAGATTCTTGTATAGCCAAATAGGTGCATAGAGCATTGGCGCAGTTCTTGCTGTTCGATGCCTCAGCCAGAAAGTCGAGAAGAAGACAAAGAAAATTTGACACAGAGTAAGAAATATGAGGATTGCAATTCCTCCAGTGCTTACATACATATTATATACCTATACTCTATCTCTGAAAAAGAGTCTGGACGTAGAAAAACTTTAATTAATTTTGGTGTTGATGTTACGTACCTAAGAGCTACGTCAATCACTTTTGTTATTCTTGTAGAACCTCAAATTAAACACAAAAGACAGAGTTCTTTATGTAATGTCAATAGCTTCTGGGTAAAGAATGAAAACAGAAAATGTCACTTAAGACTGAATTATAATGCTCTTATAGATCCGTTTGTCCTATAGGCAGTTTCAAGTCGTTACACTTCTTAGCTAGCAGTGTGACAAGTGGTGTACTCTTTAGTGTAGTCTCAGTATTTAACTACAAAAATAATAACACAAGTTGTACTGATTTACAGGAAATTGTCCTACATGCAAAACGAAGACGTTACGGACGGATTGCAGCTCTTAGATGTGGTGTAATTATCTTGTATGCCTATCTGAATCTCTGAACAGGCATAAAAACGTAAGTAAAATTCATTTGAAAAACATGAAAACTTTTTCTTTTTACAACATAAAAAGAGGTTGAATAGTGAGTAATAATCACCAAGACTTACACATTTTAGTTTGGTCATTTACAATAGTTTTGTTTTTGTTATGAAAGTGAGTATCAAAAGAAGTACCACTTAATCCCTTACAACAGTGCAGGAGACACACACACACACACACACACACACACACACACACACACACACACACACACATATATATATATATATATATATATATATATATATATATATATATATATATATGGTGTACTGAGTGTAATTGCAGATGCTTATACCAGTCACTGAGGACGGTATACTAAAGAAGATTACATTAGTGTTTACGTCACTTACAGGCTAATAATTATGGCTATTAAAAATAGTATGTTCTTACTTTGCTTACTGCCTCCAAGTACACATGGCTAGTGCAAGCCATTAATGCTCATTTTACCCTGGGAAGAAAGTCAGATGTTGAAGTGAGGATGCATGGACCCAAAACGATCAGTCTATACTGACAGGCGTAGTCGACTTGGTGGTGAAGCTACAGCGGTACAAAAAACTTCAGGTTGTATAGTTTGTGCCATTTATGCGGGAAGACTGTTCGAGGCAGAGAAACATAACCAACACACCAACGTTTGTGTCAGTTAAGATACCACATGAAAGTATCTGCAATTACAACCGTTACTTTATTCTTAAATCTAAGCTGAATTCCTTTCTGTCATAGCCCCAAAAGGGAATGTCTTGAATTGGTGGTTGGACTAGCTACGTCCCCAGAGGCGCCGACTTCATGGGGTCTGGGAGGGTTCGAGCCCCTCAAAAATTCGTTTGGTGCGTTGGAGCCCCCCAATAATTGACGAAAACTATTACTTATATTATGCTTTGTAAAATCAGATAATTATGTTGTAATTTTTATTTTCCTTGTTTAATGATAGTTACCTTTTAAAATATATTCATTAATGAGTTAAATCAAACAATTATTACGGTAGTAAGCAGGTTAACTGAAAACGAGTAGTGTGAATCACGATAGCGTTACTGTGCTTGCGGGCACACTTAGAATTTGTACCAGTGCTCGAACCTTCGGGTAAAGTCTGGCGCCGCTGGGCCAGCGCTGCAGCCGCGGCGATATTAGAGCAGAAGTGCCTGGAACCCTCTGCCTCGCATCGACTTGACTCTTCGATACTTACCGACGCCGCGGCTATACAAAGCGCACCCTGCTGTCGCAGTCATTCAGTGTGGATTGTTTCGTTCAGTGCATGCTACAGACATGTTTAGTGTTTGCACATTAGTGTCTAGTGGACTATTTTACATGACTATATTTTATTCAATTACTTCAGTCTCTTAATGTATGCCGGCCGCGGTGGACGAGCGGTTCTAGGCGCTTCAGTCCGGAACCGCGTGACTGCTACGGTCGCAGGTTCGAATCCTGCCTCGGGCATGGATGTGTGTGATGTCCTTAGGTTAGTTGGGTTTAAGTAGTTCTAAGTTCTAAGGGGCTGATGACCTCAGATGTTAAGTCCCATTGTGCTCAGAGCAATTTCTTAATATATTGTGAATTAAGTTGGCAATGGATGAATCTGTTACGAAAAAGGCGCGCTTGGAAGTTGATGATACTGCAAGTCAACCTCCAACAATTATTGGGTAGTCAATTGCTTCGTCGTCTTCAGGTGAGAACCATTCACAGCGAAACCCTGGACAATCCGGTAAGGGAAGATCATTTCAGAAGTCTTGGTTGATCAAATATACATGGCGAGAATACGAAGCACCTACCGAAAAAAGTTTTTTGCAAAACCTGCAAAGAGGCAGATGCTAAAAATGTATTAAAATTTTCTTCAACAAAAGAAGATGCATTTACTTCTGTAGGGTTTCCTAACTGGGAAAAAGCTTTGGAAACCTTCTGTCTCCATGAAAGTACATTTACAACATAAAGAAAGTGTTCTGAAACCAAATTTTGTCGCTAACCGAAGTGTGGCCTCCCAATTGAATGAACAGTCAGATAGCTATGTCAAGAAAGGTCGTATAGCTCTTGAGACAGTTTTTACTACCATTCAGTTTGTATGCCGACAAGGACCGGCATTTAAAGCGCACGAAGTTGTTAACTCAAATTCATATTGTTGGAACTCTAAAAGAATGACATATCTGAGTTAAAAGATTGGTTAGCGCGTTGGTGGTCTATGTGGATGTCCCACGATATTCAAAACGAGATCCTTGATCTAATAGGAAAATAGATCACTGATCAAATAGGAAAGTCTGTGTTGAGAAAGCTATTGGTTTCAATCAAGACAACTGAACATTTTTCTATTTTGGTTGACAAAACATGTGATTCTTCAATTCACGAACCAGTGTCATTTTGTATTCGTCATGTCGATGACTCCTTAATCATCAACTAAGACTTTATCGGCTTATACGAGACCCCCAACACTGAATCACAAACTCTCTTTCGTATTTTAAAAGACTTTTTGCTCATCTTGATTTGTCAATGGTTCACTTAAGAGGGCGGTGCTATGATGGTGCCTCGAACATGAGGGTTAAGTTCAAAGGATTTAAAAAATTAGTCTTGGATATACAAGCAAAAGCACTTTATGTGCACTGCACTGCCCTCAGTTCAGACTTGGTATTATTAGACAGTTTCCACCATCTTACGTCCATGCGAGATATTATGGCTTTAGTGAAGGACTTAGGGAATGCCACAAAAGGATGGGACTTTTCAGAAGCATAAGCTGTGAGAGCGCCTACGACCAAGCTGGTCTATGACCTCTTAGCCAAACTCGATGGACTATGCGAGCTTCTAGTATCTTGAGAATATTGAAAAACTTTGAAGAACTTCTAGAGTTTTTTGAAATAGTTTCTGCAGAGGACAAAACAGAGACAGTTTAAAAAAGCAGGCTAAGTTGAGTCAATGTTACAATTGAATACTTATTTCTTATTACGTCTCTATTGCCATGCAGTTAACCCAGTAGAGGATGTCAATGAAAAAATTCAGTGCCCTCATCTAAGTGTTGCTGATCTGGGTAAAATACGAGGTGCGATCAAGTTCTAAGGCCTCCGATTTTTTTTCTCCGGACTGGAAAGAGATAGAAACATGCGCATTGTTTTAAAATGAGGCCGCGTTCATTGTCAATATGTCCCAGAGATGGCAGCACCGTACGGCAGATGGGATTATACCACCAGCGGCAAGAATGAGAACTGTTTTAAATACTTAAAATGGCGACGTTTTCCTTACTTGAACAGCGTGCAATCATTCGTTTTCTGAATTTGCGTGGTGTGAAACCAATTGAAATTCATCGACAGTTGAAGGAGACATGTGGTGATGGAGTTATGGATGTGTCAAAAGTGCATTCGTGGGTGCGACAGTTTAATGAAGGCAGAACATCATGTGACAACAAACCGAAACAACCTCGGGCTCGCACAAGCCAGTCTGACGACATGATCGAGAAAGTGGAGGGAATTGTTTTAGGGGATCGCCGAATGACTGTTGAACAGATCTCCTCCAGAGTTGGCATTTCTGTGGGTTCTGTGCACACGATCCTGCATGACGACCCGAAAATGCGAAAAGTGTCATCTAGGTGGGTGCCACGAATGCTGACGGACGACCACATGGCTGCCCATGTGGCATGTTGCCAAGCAATGTTGACGCGCAACGACAGCATGAATAGGACTTTCTTTTCGTCGGCTGTGACAATGACTGAGACGTGGATGCCAATTTTCAATCCAGAAACAAAGCGCCAGTCATCTCAATGGAAGCACACAGATCCACCGCCACCAAAAAAATTTCGGGTAACCGCCAGTGCTGAAAAAATGATGGTGTCCATGTTCTGGGACAGCGAGGGCGTAATCCTTACCCATTGCGATCCAGACGGCACTGAGGTAATAGGTGCATCCTACGAAAATGTTTTGAAGAACAAATTCCTTAATGCACTGGAACAAAAACGTCCGGGAAGGGCTGTGCGTGTGCTGTTTCACCAAGACAACGCACCCGCACATCGAGCTAACGTTACACAACAGTTTCTTCGTGTTAACAACTTTGAAGTGATTCCTCATGCTCCCTACTCACCTGACGTGGCTCCTAGTGACTTTTGGCTTTTTCCAACAATCTGAGACACTCTCCGTGGCCTCACGTTCACCATCCATGCTGCTGTTGCCTCAGCGATTTTCCAATGGTCAAAACAGACTCCTAAAGAAGCCTTCGCCTCTGCCATGGAATCATGGCGTCAGCGTTTTGAAAAATGTGTACGTCTGCAGGGCGATTACGTCGAGAAGTAACGACAGTTTCATCGATTTCGGGTGAGTAGTTAATTACAAAAAAAAAAAAAAAAAAAAAAAGAATCGGAGGCCTTAGAACTTGAATGCACATCGTATATGAGGGCTTCATTTGCATATTGAATGGAAGGTGTGATAGTTTTCAACACTTTTGGGACATGTGCTTAAAAGAAAAACCTTTACAAGGTGATTATCCTTCGCTTCTTCGGAATCGAAGTATGAAAATAACGAAGCCAGCTCACCGCACGCCTTCAAAACCCCAAAGGAATGCTACAAACCTACTTACATTGAAGTTTGTGAAACGGAGCAATCTTGTATTACTGAGCGGTTTGTTTCGACTGGACTCACACAGGTCATTGCAGTTAAATAAGAGTGCTTGCTTTTAGTAAACAGAGGTGAAACAAATTTCGAGAAATCAACTGAGTTTTTGTAAAATGACCTAGACATTGAGAGACTGCAATTACACTTGAATAGGTTTGCCGATATAGCTAATAAAAGCAACTCGTCTTAAAAATCATGTGTGATGTAAGAAAGTACATTACACAAGAGCCTGCAGCTGGAGAAATGTTATGTGAAGTAGTGAAGGGGATTAAGTTTCTCCACGTAGATTCAATCACGACAGCAACAGTAGAACGATCATTCAGCGCCCATAGACGTCTGTTGTCATATCTCCGATCAACAATGGGACAGAAGCGATTGAACAACTTGGCTGTTCTTCATGCCCACCGAGATGTTTTGCATGAATTGGATATCCGGCCAGTCATCAACGACTTTCAGTAATGCAGTCAGAGGGTCGACATTTGCACCTTTCTAAAGACACTCTAGCACTAACAATGGCATTCAGAGCAATATTAAAAAGCTTTATAAGATAGAGTGTTAAATACATGCAAAATGTCAAATTTTCAATTTCGAAACAATAGTACTAGTTTAGTAATGTATTACTATATTACTATATTACTATATTACTATATTACTATTACTGTAATAGTTATTTTAAATTAATAAAATTTTTTAGGGTGTAAGACCCAATTAAAACCCGCTATTTACGTACTTTTATACTGAAGGTCATAGGCATATTGTATTACTAATTGTATTAAAGCATTAACTTTGGGATATGGTTTTTATTTAATGAACCTTGAGCCTTACTCAGAGTAATCTTAAATTAGTTATTTTAGTTATTAATCAAAGCGCTATTATTGTGCGACAGCAATATTTTATCTTTTATCCTTTGGGAGAGCCAGTCCTGACAAAACACTACCATATGGTGAGCAAGATGTTTGAGACGGGTGAAATACCTCCCAAAGAAGGTAGGTGCTGACAGATGTGAAAATTACCGAACAATCAGTTTAATAAGTCACGGATGCAAAATACTAACGCGAATTCTTTACAGACGAATGGAAAAAACTGGTTTAAGCCGACCTCTGGGAAGAGCAGTTTGGATTCCGTAGAAATATAGGAACACGTGAGGCAATACTGACCCTACGAGTTATCTTAGAAGCTAGATTAAGGAAAGGCAAACCTACGTTTCTAGCATTTGTAGACTTAGAAAAAGCTTTTGACAATGTTGATTGGAATACTCTCTTTCAAATTCTGAAGGTGGCAGGGGTAAAATACAGGGAGCGAAAGGCTATTTACAGTTTGTACAGAAACCAGATGGCAGCTATACGAGTGGAGGGACACGAAAGGGAAGCAGTGGTTGGGAAGGAAGTGAGACAGGGTTGTAGCCTCTCCCAGATGTTTTTCAATCTGTATATTGAGCAAGCATTGAAGGAAACAAAAGAAAAATTCGGAATAAGTATTAAAATCCATGGAGAAGAAATAAAAACTTTGAGGTTCGCCGATGTCATTGTGATTCTATCAGAGACAGCAAAGGTCCTGGAAGTGCAGCTGAACGGAATGGACAGTGTCTTGAAAGGAGGGTATAAGATGAACATCAACAAAAACAAAACGAGGATAATGGAATGTAGTAGAATTATATTGGGTGATGCTGAGGGAATCAGATTAGGAAATGAGACACTTAAAGTAGTAAAAGAGTTTTGCTATTTGGGAAGCAAAACAACTGTTGATAGTCGAAGTAGAGAGGATATAAAATGTAGACTGGCAATGGCAAGAGAAGCGTATCTGAAGAGGAGAAATTTGTTAACATCGAGTATAGATTTAAGTGCCAGGAAGTCATTTCTTAAAGTATTTGTATGGAGTGTAGCCATGTATGGAAGTGAAACATGGACGATAAATAGTTTGGACGAGAAGAGAATAGAAGCTTTCGAAATGTGGTGATACAGAAGAATGCTGAAGATTAGATGGGTAGATCACATAACTAATGAGGAGGTATTGAATAGAATTGGGGAGAAGAGGAGTTTGTGTCACAACCTGACAAGAAGAAGGGACCGGTTGGTAGGACATGTTCTGAGGCATCAAGGGACCACAAATTTAGCATTGGAGAGCAGCGTGGTGGGTAAAAGTCGTAGAGGGAGACCAAGAGATGAATACAGTAAGCAGATTCAGAAGGATGTAGATTGTAGTAGGTACTGGGAGATGAAGAAGCTTGCACCGGATAGGGTTGCACGGAGAGCTGCATCAAACCAGTCTCAAGACTGAAGACCACAACAACACTCTTTTAATGATAGTTTAGGATTTATTTAAATATAATTTTAGTATTTTCAGAGCTTTATATTCACTGAACATATGACTGTAAAATTCTTTAAAAATTTAAAACTCACTGTCTTTCATCTAAAATTTAGAAAACCTTTCGGGGGAACACACGCAGTATGTGTCCCCCCGAACCCCCAATAATGTTTATAAGTAGACGCCCCTGTACGTGCAAACATATGCTCAATGCCCAGTCCCACAGGGAAGCAACTGAAGCCTGGGTAAGAATGCTCCCTTCGGTACCTACCCATAAAGTGTTGAAATAATGGCATTGGTCTGGAGATATCACTGATCAAGTTGCAGGAAAGACGTCTGCTAGGTGATGGTCAGTAAGTGGTCCACGTACGGGCAGTGGATCAGACATGATGGAAACATGAAATGTAAGATCAGTTGTACGACTAAGATTAGTTGCTTAAAACCAAGTGTTATTTCTCAAAGGAGACTTCATTTAGTTACAATACAATCCTTTCATTTAAAGTGCACAGAGATCAGTGGAAAACACATTGAGATGGCGAATGTCATGGCGTACCTCCTAACATTGTGTCGCATTTCCTTTTGCCCGGCGCAGCGCAGCAACTCGAAGTGGCAGGGTATCTCCAAGTCGTTGGAGGTCCCATGGAGAAATAATGTGCCACGCTTCCTCTATAGATGGACATAATTGGGTAAGTGTACCCGGTGCAGGATTTGGTGCACTAACTGACCCCTCGATTGTGCCCCATAAACGTTCGATGAGATTCATGTCAGGCGATCTGGGAGGCCAAACCATTTAGTTCAAATTTTCCGGTATGTTCTTCAAACCGCTAGCGAACAGTTATGGGCTGGTAACATGGCGCATTATCATCCACAAATATTCCATCTAAAAGGTATTGACATAGCCGATGGTAAACATTTCCAGACAAAGAAGGGGTCAGTTCGACTAGAGAACCCAGTCCATTGCATATAACAGAGCCCATATAGTTATGGAGCAACCGCCAACTTGCGCGTTGCCTTATTACAACTTGGATGCGCCGCTTCGTGCGATCTGCGCCACGCTCTAACCCTACCATCAGCCATTACCAACTGAAATCAGATGAGGTCACGGTTTTGTAGTCACCTATTGTCACAGGTGATGTCATGTGTTAAAAAATGCCCTCACTTCAGTCACCTGTAGCCATAGCCTATTACACTACTGGCCATTAAAATTGCTACACCATCAAGATGACGTGCTACAGACGCAAAATTTAACCGACAGGAAGAAGATGCTGTGATTTGAGAATGATTAGCCTTTCAGAGCATTCACACAAGGTTGGCGCCGGTGGCGACACCTACAACGTGCTTCCGTGAGGAAAGTTTCCATCCGATTTCTCATACACAAACAGCAGTTGACCGGCGTTTCCTGGTGAAACGTTGTTATGATGCCTCGTGTAAGGAGCAGAAATGCGTACCATCACGTTTCCGACTTTGATAAAGGTCGGATTGTAGCCTATTGCGATTAGGGTTTGTCGTATCGCCATATTGCGGTTCGCGTTGGTCGAGATCCAATGACTGTTAGCAGAATATGGAATCGGTGGGTTCAGGGTGGTAATACGGAACGCCGCGCTGGAACCCAACGGCCTCGTATCACTAGCATTCGAGATGACAGGCATCTTATCAGCATGGCTGTAACAGATCGTGCAGCCACGTCTCGATCCCTGAGTCAACAGATGGGGACGTTTCCAAGACAACAACCATCTGCACGAACAGTTCGACGACGTTTGCAGCGGCATGGACTATCAGCTCGGAGACCATGGCTGCGGTTACCCTTGATGCTGCATCACTGACAGGAGCGCCTGCGATGGTGTACTCAACGACGAACCTTGGTGCACGAATGGCAAAACATCATTTTTTCGGATGAATCCAGATTCTGTTTACAGCATCGTGATGGTCGCATCCGTGTTTGGCGACATCGTGGTGAACGCACATTGGATGCGTGTATTCGTCATCGCCTTACTGGCGTATCACCCGCCGTGATGGTATGGGGTGCCATTGGTTACACGTCTCGGTCACCTCTCGTTCGCATGGACGGCACTTTGAAGAGTGGACGGTACATTTCAGATGTGATACGACCCATGGCTCTACCCTTCATTCGATCCTTGCGAAACCCTACATTTCAGCAGGATAATGCATGACCGCATGTTGCATTTCCTGTACGGGCATTTCTGGATACAGAAAATGTTCGACTGCTGCCCTGGCCACCATATTCTCCACATCTCTTACCAATTGAAAACGTCTGGTCAATGGTGGCCGAGCAACTGGCTCGTCACAATACGCCAGTCACTACTCTTGATGGACTGTGGTATCGGTTGAAGCAGCATGGGCTGCTGTACCTGTACAAGCCATCCAAGATCTGTTTGACTCAATGCCCAGGCGTATCAAGGCCTTTATTACGGACAGAAGTGGTTGTTCTGGGTACTGATTTCTCAGGATCTATGCATCCAAATTCCGTGAAAATGTAATCACATGTCAGTTGTAGTATAATATATTTGTCCAATGAATACCCATTTATCATCTGCATTTCTCCTTAGTGTAGCAATTTTAATGGGCAGTAGTGTAATACCAAACTTTATCCCTCTAAACAAACGGACAGATTCTTCTTACGTCTTACATTGATTTTCGCACCTATTTCACGCAATGTTGCTTGTATGTCAGCAATGATAAAACTCTAAGCTAACGCTGCTTCTCTTGGTCGTTAAGTGAAGGCCTGTGGCTCCATCGTCGTACGTGACGAAATGTAACGCCTGAAATTTTATGTTCTCGGCACGTTATTGACTACAGAATTCCCCAATGTATCCGAAATCGACCGTGCGTCTGGTTCCAACTATCATTCCTCGTTCAGATTCCCGTCACGGGGCCAAAATCTCATCAGAAACCTTCTCACAAGAATCATCTGAGTACAACTGACAGCTCCTCTAATGCACCGTCCCTTTATACCTCGGCTTCGCGATACTGCCTCAGTAAAACCAGTCAAATCCCTTCTTCAGTATTTCTGTTATTATGAATGTTCACTGGTGTCTTTGCAACTCGTCACACCGTTGCTGGCGGAGTCCTTAATTGTTCCTTTGCGTCCATATTCAAGAAGATAAGCGCCGGAGGACACAGCACTGCGAAGTGTAACTTTTCTTTGCATTGCTGCCATGTGTTACAGAAGGTAGTGATTGTTATAATGAAGTAAGTTTGGTGATTAATTGGATTTGCTGGTGGGCAAGTATCCGCCGCTGGTGATCTCGCGGTAACGTTCTCGCTTCCTGACGGGGTCAGGGATTTTCACCTGGCCCGAGATGACTGGGTGTTGTTGGGTCGTCTTCATCATCAGCATCGTTCATCCTCATAACGGTCGGAGGAAGACAACGGTCTACCTCCTACATTAGGACCTGGCATAGTATGGCGGTGCGGGTCTGCCGCATCGTTCCTCTACGCTCTGCCAAGAAGCATGGGACTTCATTTCAATATGAGCAAGTGTTTACAACACTTAGTTACATAATTAATGTATTGTGCCGAGTGTCATGGTGTTGTGAACACCTGCAAGCTAAAACAGCTTTGCGCTTTTGACGTCCTCGATCTGATCGTTCTCTATAATTTATTATTTGAGTAAGTACGTATATGGTCATATCCTGATTGACCGTCCACACGGCACTGTGGTTAGCTGCACAGGCGGCGGGGTCAATGAGATATACGGATCGTGAAACGATCTTTTGGTATCATATTAGTCGGCTTGTTCACCGCACTACGCGAACGCTCGGCTGAGTGCAGGGTTCACGGGAAATCTACATCTACGTCTAAGTGGATCCTCTGCAAATCACACTTAACTGCGTGGCAGAATGTTCATCGAAACAGTTTCACAAAAATTCTTCGTTATTCCTCTCTTGAACAGTGCCCTGAAAAAACAAACACATATATCTTCCCGATCGGGCTCTGATTTCTCTTATTTTATTATGACTATTGTTTCTCCCTATGTGGGTCGGAGGAGAAAGTCGATGACTGAAATTTCATAAGATGATTCCACCGCAACAAAAAATGCCTTTGTTTTAATGACGTCCATCCCGAATTCTGTTCATGTCTGTAACACTCTCTCCCCTAGTTCGCGGTGATACAAAACGTGCTGCTTTCCGTTGCATTTTCTCGATGTACTCCGTTAATTCTATGTGGTAAACATCCCAGACTGCGCAGAATTTTAAAAGGCAAACGTAGCGTAGGCAGTCTCCTTAGTAGATCTGTTACATTTTCGAAGTATCCTGCCACTAAAACGCAGTCTTTTGTTAGCCTTCCCCACAACAGTTCCTCTGTGTTCCTTCCAGTATAAGTTGTTCGCACTTGTAATTACTAGGTATTTAGTTCTATTTACGGCCTTCAGATTTGACTGATTTATAATGTAACCGAAGTTTAACGGATTCCTTTTGGCTCTCATGTGGATGGCCTCACACTTTTCATTATTTAGGGTCAATTGCCAAATTTTGTACCAATTTCATGTCTTTCCAAAATCGTTTTACAATTTGTTTTGATATTTTAATGAGTTTACTAGACGATAAACGACAACGGCATCTGCAAACAACTTAAGACGGATACTCAGATCGTTTTCTAAATCGTTTATACAAATAAGTAACAGAAAAGGGTCTATAACACTACCTTGAGGAACACAAGAAATCACTTCTGTTTTATTCGATGAATTTCCGTCAGTTACTGCGAACTGTGACCTCTGTGTTCGGAAATCAAGAATTCAGTCACATAGCTGAGCACGCAATTTCACTACAAGGCGTTTGCGTGGTTCAGTGTCAAAAGCGTTTTAGAAACCTAGGAATGTGAAATCAGTCTGACATCCCCTGTCAATAGCACTAAACGTTTCAACTGTGTAAAGAGTTAGTTCTGTTTCACAAGAAACATGTTTTTGAAATCCGTGTTGACGGTGTGCCAATAGACCGTTCTCTTCAGGGTAATTCATAATGTTCGAACACAATATATGTTCCAAAATCCTGCTGCATATCGATGCCAATAATATGGCTCTGTAATTTAGTAGATTAGTCCTACCACCTTTCGTCTACGTCTAGCGTCTACGTCCACGCCTACGTGACTTTTCTGCTATTCACAATAAAGTGCCTGGCAGAGGGTTCAATGAACCGCCTTCAAGCTGTCCCTCTACCGTTCCTCTCTCGAACGGCACGCGGGAAAAACGAGCACTTAAATTTTTCTGTGCGAGCCCTGATTTCTCTTATTTTATCATGATGATCATTTCTCCGTACGTAGGCGGGTACCAACAGAATGTCTTCGCAATCGGAGGAGAAAATTTGTGGTTGAAATTTCATGAGAAGATCCCGTCTCAACGAAAACCGTCGTTATTTCAATGAATGCCACTTCAATTCACGTATCATGTCTGTGGCACTATCTCCACTACTTCGTGATAAAACGAGCTGCACTTCTGTTTACTTTTTCGATGTCATCCGTCAGTCCCACCTTATGCGGATCCTACACCGCACAGTAATACTCCAGAATAGGGCGGACAAGCGTGGTGTAAGCAGTCCTTTAGTAGACCTGTTGCACCTTCTAAGTGTTCTGCCAATGAATCGCAATCTTTGGTTGGCTCTAACTCCTACATTATCTATGCGATCGTTCCAATTTAATCTATTTGTAATTGTAATCCCTAAGTATTTAGTTGAATTTACAGCCTTCAGATTATCGCGTAATCGCGTAATCGAAATTTAGCGAATTTCTTTCAGTACTCATGTGAGTAACTTCACACTTTTCTTTATTCAGGGTCAACTGCCACTTTTAACACCATACAGATATCTTATCTAAATCATTTTGTTCGTTTTGGTCATCGTATGACTTTAGGAGATGGCAAATGACAGCATCATCTGCAAACAATCAAAGACGGCTACTCAGATTGTGTCCTATGTCGTTAATGTAGATCAGGAACAATAGTGGGCCTCTAACACTTACTTGGGGAACGTTGGATATTATTTCACTCCACAACCTTCCGCCTATTTGTACGAACTATGACCTTTCTGATAGGAAATCACGAATCCAATTGCACAACTGAGGTGATATTCCATAGGCACGCAGTTCCGTTAGAAGACGCTTGTGAGGAACGGTGTCGAATGCCTTCTGGAAATCTAAATATTCGGAATCAATTTGACATCCCCTGTCGATAGCACTCATTACTTCATGAGTATAAATGGCTAGTTATGTTTAGCAAGAACGATATTTTCTGAAACCATCCCGACTACGTGTCAATAAATCGTTCTCATCGAGTTACTTCGTAATGTTCGAATACAGTATATGTTCCTAAATCCTACTGCAAATCGACGTTAGTGATACGGGCCTGAAATTCAGCGGATTGCTCCTACTTCCCTTTTTGGGTATTGGTGTGACTTGAGCAATTTTCCAGTCGTTAGGTACGGATCCCCGAGGATATCTATTTTTATGTTTCTCATCTTGACAGTTGTTATTGATTGGAATTCGGGAATATTTACTTGGTCTTCTTTGGAGAAGTAGCTTCGAAAAATCGTGTTTAATAACTTTGCTTTAGTGACACTGTCATCTGTGACTTCACCGTTGTTATAGCGCAGTCAAGGTATTGACTGCGTCTTGCCACTGGTGTGCTTTAACGATGACCAAAATCTCTTTCGGTTTTCAGCCAGATTTCGAGACAGAATTTCGTTGTGGAAATTATTGAAATGATCTCGCATTGAAGTACGCACTATATTCCGAACTTATGCCAGAATTTGCCAGTCTTGAGGATTTTGCGTTCTTTTAATTCTGCCATGCTTTTTTCGCTGCTTCTGCAAGAGCAATCCGGCCTGTTTGGTGTACCATAGGGGTTCAGTACCATCACTTATTAACTAAACCTTTCTTGAATATTGGTGTGGCCTGTGAAACTTTCCAGTCTTCTGGTGCAGGTCAATATTTAATTTGAAAGGTACCCACTGAAGGTCTTAATGTAGTCATTTACGATCGCCAACACGAACGATTTGAACACGCAGTCAATAATTATATAGCTCGTCTGCAATAGTTACTCACGTCAGGCCAGGCTCTCGTAAGACTTTGAGTGCTACGTGCTGTGACGTACGCGCCAAGGCCTGTCTTTCTCGTGGGTCTCGCAAAGGCGAGAAGTGACGTCAATTGATTATTGCCTCTCGCTCCAAGTTGTACGTAGATTTCACACCAAAACGTGCAGCACTGGCACCACCATAGCGCTGAGATCTGGATTCCACAATAATATCTCAGCAGTGAAACACTTCGACCGGTTGTTGTTTACTGGTGTCTGGCATCCAATGTGCTGTTTGTATGATTCCTCAGAATCTGAATAGTGTTCCAGGTGAAATCATCAACTACATAATGGGTTACACTTTACACTCACTTCTCACCGCCTCTGCACCACGTCTGCCTTGTGAGAACCATCAATGTTTCATTCGCAGCAGCACCCAGGTTGTGTCTAGCACATCATTAAAGCTAAGGGTACTCCTCGGCCCAGCATTGTTCACAGTTTATTTAGACAAACGCATTTCGATAAGCTGTATAGAGAAAAACCATTAGGGCAGCGGAGTTTCTCCAACTTCAGACTGTAATTCGTCTGCCCACACAGTTTCTCACCAAACATGGTGGTACTATTTACTGTACAGATTCTTAGGCTTTCAAGTCATGGACATCAAGGAAACGGTTTGTAATATTTCTTAACAAACAATAATAGGTTTGAATGCACTGAAGCTAAACAGTAACCCTTGACTTTGGACCTCTTCGTTAACTAATATGTTACTTGCGTAAAATTACAAATGAATGCTCATCCGCAACAATAATAGGTTTGAATGCACTGAAGCTAAACAGTAACCCTTGACTTTGGACCTCTTCGTTAACTAATATGTTACTTGCGTAAAATTACAAATGAATGCTCATCCGCAACGTAGGTGGCCGATAAATACTTTCAACACACATGTCACCAGAATCGGAAATACAACATGACTTATTTCATTCATAAACACATCTTTGCACAGAGCTAATAGCGCTTGTCAGTAGGAAAGCGTATCAAAGTTCGTGGTACAAGAGACATTTCGTAAAGAATGCACGGGTTGGTTTTACTGTGGATTGTTTGGTGCAACACCAATAAAAATTACGTCAGATGTAGTTGAGAATTTTCGTTTATATGCCGCGCCCTCTAACATAAAATGGGTGACAGGCAGAAATGAACCCTGCAGCGGTCTCGGGTACTGTGTCTGTGTGTTGAAGACCAGAGGTCGTACGTTAAGATCGAAACTTTACGCTGCAAAAACCCAACAAAAATCCACAATGTGTTAAGTAAAGTTTGTGGTGAGTTTACAGTAGACCATAGTATAGTTGGACGTCGAGTTAATCGTTTTCGTGGTGGTCGTAGGAACATAGACGATAATCCACGACTCGGAAGGCCAAAAACATCAACATGGAAGATGTGTGAAACTTATGGCAGTCGCTCTTGAAGAACATCGCAATGTGACTTGTGAGGAACATTCCACAGCGACGGGAATCCGCCCAACATCAGTATTTCGTACTCTGACAAGTGATTTAAAGAAGAGAAAAATTTCTGCGAGATGGGTCCCACGCTGTTTGTCTGTTGAAGAGAAACAGAAACGCCTGGACATTGGAACCTTTCTCAAACAACTTTCGACCGGTCAAGGATTCAGTGTCAAACAGTCACAATTGATGAAACGTGGATTAGTCTTTGAACCGGAGCTGAAATCACAGTCCAATGAGTGGGCAGATTCAGATTCTCCTCGTCCAAAAGAATTCGACGCGCTCAATCGAACCTCGAGCAGATAATGATTTTTGCTTATGATCACCAAGGAATCATCATGACAGACAGAGTCACACATGGAACGAATGTCATAGCAGCATATTACCGTAATTTCATGCAAAACCGTCGCAGAAAAATACACAAAACTTGATCTCAGTTTCTCGAGTTTGGGCCACTCAACATACACGACAATTATCGTCGGCGTATCGGCAGTGTTGTAGCCCAAACACTGCGTGAATGCGGATGGGAAGCGTTGCCGCATCCTCCATACAGCCCGGCCATAAGTCCACTATACTGTTCCCAAAGTGGAAAAAAAGCTGTGCATGGACGTCGTTATCTTTCCCCGGAGAAGCTTTCTGTGGACATTACCCAAGCCATTCGACAGATCAACTCAAGTGATGTCCTGGATGGAATAACAGCTTTAGGGAAGGCGGAATTCAGTCATAGAGAAGCATGGAGATTATACTGAAGAACTGTAAAGAGAAACTGAAGAAAACCTTTCAGTAAAAATATTAATGTCCACTATTTATGAAATGTCCCACGTATGTCGAGAGCGTTCAGTTTTGAAACCTCAGAGGACCAGCTGTCCTATTTCTACCAGTACTAACTGAAATTTCACATTTATAGACACGACTATGTCTGATCAAATTTCGAAAAGTACATATTGCAAATCGCCAGTATCGTGGATCACAGAAATATGAAATTACTGTATATATTCACTGAGGTAGCAAAGAGACTAGTATATGCATGCATAATCAAATACAGAGATACGTAAACAGGCCGAATACGGCGCTGCGGTCGGCAATGCCTGTATAAAACAACAAGTGTCTCTAGCAGTTGTCGGATCGGTTACTGCTGCTACACTGGCAGGTTATCAAGATATAAGTGAATTTGAACGTGGTGTTATAGCCGGCGCACGAACGCTGAGACACAGCATCTCCGAGGTAACGATAAAGTGGGGATTTTCCCACACGACCATTTCACGAGTGTACCGTGAATATTAGTATCCCGTAAAACATCAAATCTCAGACATCGCTGCAGCCAGAAAAAGATACTGTAAGAACGGTGTCAACGACGACTACAGACAATCTTTCAACGTGACAGAGGTACAACCCTTTCTCAAAGTGGAGCAGATTTCAGTGCTGGGCCATCAACAAGTGTCAGCGAGCGAATTATTCAACGAAGCATAATCGATATGGACTTTCGGAGGCGAAGGCTCACTAGTGTACCCTTGATGACTGCACAACACAAAGCTTTCCAGCTCATCTTGGCTCGTCGACACCGATATTGAACAGTTGATGAATGGAAATATGTTTCCTCGTCGGACGAGACTCGTTTCAAATTGTATCGAGCTAAAGAGCGAGTACGGGTATGGAGACATCCTCATGAACGCATGAACCCTGCAAGTCAACATGGGACTGTTCAAGCTGGTGGAGGCTCTGTAATGGTGTGGGGCGCGTACATTTAGAGTGATATGTGACCCCTGATACGTCTAGATACGACTCCGACGGGTGACACGTGTGTAAGCATCCAGTCTGATCACCTGCATATATTCATGCCCATTATGCATTCCGAAGGACTTGGGCAGTTCCAGCAGGACAATGCGGCACCCCACACGTCCTGAATTGCTACAGAACGGCTTCAGGAATACTCTTCTGAGTTTAAACACTCCCGCCGGCCACAAAACTCCCCGTACAAGAACGTTATTGAGCATATCTGGGATGTCTTGCAAGGTGCTGTTCCGAAGAAATCTTCACCCTCTTGTACTCTTACAGATTTATGGTCAGCCTCGCAGGATTCATGGTGTGAGTATCCTCCAGCACCCCAGCGTTACTCGAGTCCATGCCACGTCGTGTTGCGGAACTTCTGTGTGCTTGCGGGGGTCCTAGATGAATTCGACAAGTGTATCAGTTTCTTTGGACCCTCAATATGTAAACACTATCTGATTAAAAGTATCCGGACACCTGTCTGAAAATGACTTACAAGTTTGTCACACCCTCCATCGATAATGCTGGAATTCAATACGGTGTTGTCCCACCCATTGCTTCGATGACAGCTTCCACTATCGCAGGCATACGTTCAATCAGGTGCTACAAGTTTTCTTGGGGAATGGCAGCCCATTCTTCAAGGAGTGCTGCACTGAGGAGAGGTATCGATGTCGGTCGGTGAGGCCTGGCACGAAGTCGGCGTTCCAAAACATCCCAGAGGTGTTCTGTAGGATTCAGGTTCTGACTCTGTGCAGGCCAGTCCATTACGGGTATGTTATTGTCGTGTCACCACGCCGCCATAGGCGGTGCATTATGAACAGGTGTAGAAAGACACATTCGCCATCCCCGAATTGCTCTTCAACAGTGGGAAGCAAGAAGGTCCGTAAAACATCAATGTAGGCCTGTGTTGTGATAGTGCCACGCAAAAAAACAAGGGGTGCAAGCCATCTCCATGAAAAACATGACCAAAACATAACACCTACACCTCCGAAATTTTCTTTTGGCTCTACACACACTGGTAGATAACATTCACCGGGCATTCGCCATACACACACACACACACACACACACTGCCATCGGATCGCCACATGGTGTACCGCGATTCGTCATTCCACACAACGTTTTTCCACTGTTCAATCGCCCAATGTTTGGGCTCCTTACACCAAGCGAGGCGTCGTTTGAAATTTGTAATTCCTGTGAGATGCTCTGGATAGATGTCTGTCTATTACACATTACGACCTCTTCAACTGTCGGCGGTCTCTGTCAGTCAACAGACGGGGTCTTCCCGTACGCTTTTGTGCTGTACGTGTCCCTTCACATATCCATTTCACTGCCAAATCGGAAAGAGTGGACCTAGAGGTGTTTAGGAGTGTGGAAATCTCGCGTACAGAGGTATGACACAATTGACATCCAATCACTTGATCATATTCGAAGTCCTTGAGTTCCACGGAGTGCCCCAGTCTGCTCTCTGACAATGTCTAATGACTACTGAGGTCGCTGATATGGAGTGCCTGACAGTAAGTGGCAGCACAATGAACGTATTATGGGGGTGTCCAGATACTTTTGATCACATAGTGTGTATATTTCCAAATGATATCTACTTGCAGCTCTCGTCTGTCCGTATGTTATTTGTAGAATGGTTTTATATCTTGAAAAGGATGCAGCTCATTAATTCTACCTGATTCTACCAAATCCAAGCCAGGATTAGGCATTTTTGTCTTGACTTCAGGATGGAATGGAAATGCAAACTAAACATATCTGTGCCCCGAATCCTGAATTTATCTCTTTCATTTTCTGGATTTTACTGGTCGCTCAGCTAGAGGGCAGAGAAGAGGAATGCCAGAACGATAGTCACGTGTAAACATTTGGTTTCCACTTATGGCCTCGGATAATGCTAGGTTGCTCATCAAACACTGTGACTAAGACTGTTAGTATCTGCTCTACATCTGCTTGCTGGGTAACTTGAAGGTAATCGAATTCTTGTGTTTTATAATGGACGACTTCCTGTGCAGGTATATGCTGATTTTCATATTTTCATATCACAGCTGGACGCCATCAGTGAAATCAACTAATCACATTTCCTTTCCTTGGTATAATTTGCCATGGTTCATGGCTTTAGAAACCAAGTTCAAAGTGACGTAGTTACGCCGGCCAGATTGGCCGTGCGGTTCTCGGCGCTACAGTCTGGAACCGAGCGACCGCTACGATCGCAGGTTCGAATCCTGCCTCGGGCGTGGATGTGTGTGATGTCCTTAGGTTAGTTAGTTTTAATTAGTGCTAAGGTCTAAGCGACTGATGACCTCAGAAGTTAAGTCGCATAGTGCCCAGAGCCATTTTTGACGTAATTACACCCCACCCATGCAAGCAGATTGCCGGTGGAAAGGTATCTTATTTCGTCCTTCTTGGTCAAAATATCAGTGCCTGTTTTGCACTTGGTTGTCACCCAGCCTCGACGAGGAATGAGTGGGATCTCTTCGCTTCCTCACTTTGACTTGCCGCAAGGCTGGAAAGTAATAAGTTTAGATTTTGGGGTCCAGCTTCAAGAATCTTGAACGCACTTTCTCTGTCAGAGCTTCTTTAAGCTCATTAGTTCAGTTGTATAACCTGGTCAATAAGTCAATCATCTGTGCACAAGTGTTTTCGAAGATGAGAGATACTGGAAAATCATTCACAGTGGTGTGAATGGCGGTTTCTGCATCATATTTTTCATGGTTATGGCACCTATTGTGCTGTAGGCAAAACTCTTCCTTCGAGTAATCTCCATCATGAAATCTTAGAAGACGAAAACCACGTTCCACACCACTGCAGTTCGCCAAGGCCAGGCCAGCGGGGCTTCTGTCAGTGGCGTTTAGTTTGACGATGCCGTGTGAACGTAATCAGAGTCCACTTGAGTAATGGTCACTCCACGTTCACAGCTAAACTGGTTTCATGCCCTTTCCAACAGTGGCCGTGCCACTTTCGGTTTGGCTGTCTAAAATTATGATCTTGATCTGTTACTTGATCTGCGCCGCTCATTCCCGTGGCAGCAGGTCCCTGAGTGTAGTTGTAATGTTGGATGTCAAAAATCATATGACTGTGCAATGTTATTTGAATTCTGTGTTATGCACTGTTGGCGTCCAGAGTTTCATCCAGTGCACCCAATATATATATTCAAATACACCAATTGGCAACCTGGCTTTCAAAATTCGCAACATGCAATGAATAGTACTTGTCTCATCGCACTACTTAGTTTTATTCACAAATTTGTCGGTGAAGTGGTGGAGACTTCCTTGCCTGTCATTGTAAGATTTTGGATTAAAGAATTTCTTCCCCAAACCTTCTTGAACGCCTCTTGAGCATACTTGGCCAAGAAGGTACATTCAAATTTCTCTAAATACGACAGCTTGTATCTGTGTCAATTTCATAACCCCACCTACCTATTTTATCATTTGTATGTACCTCCAGCAGTATGACAGAGGACGCGGCCGCGCCCATTGTACGAGGTTCCGTACAGACAGGATAAGTAATAACTGTGATACGATTTGTTTAGGACTCATCCAATATATTGGAATCTGGCTGTGTTTATTCTATGACATACCGTCTTTAGGCGGTGTTTTAATCTGATGGACAGCGAATGTTTGGTAAAAAGATACAGAGCTTTTCCGCTCTAATGTTTTAGTAACATGTTCACATGAAGATGTGGCTTTTAGTACCATGAAAGCGGTAGATTTTATGAAATCCAACATCGCACCAACATCAGGCACCCCTCTGATGTCAATTGGACGTGTAAGCATATATATTACTACAAGTACAATCGTTGGGTGATTATAGATATTCTAACAGTCGTGGTCAATGCCTGAATGTGCTTGAGAAAAACAGCAATGTTCGTTCAGTATTTAAACTTTCAACGTTTTCCCCAGGTCAATAGTTGTAGATGCAAATGTTACATTTCGGGATGTGTGTGCACGTTTCTGTCAGCAGCTGTCAAAGCATTTAGAAGCATTTTTTGGTTTCAGTTTCATTATATGCTCACTTAGTATTTGATCTTGTGTCTTAAGTGAGGAATTAGCATATGTGCTACAACTGTATCGCACAACTGTTGAATATCGTGAACTGTTCGAGCAGCGAGATAGGCAGTATTGCAACTACATTCTATCTGCATCCCTGAATTTTCCAATTCCACAATTTGTGTTGTATATACACAAGTTATTTTTCGCTGATTTCGTTCTGAGGGCTAATATGAGCAACAGAATTATCGAAGGAACAACTAAAAATTTGAAAATATTTAAAGAATTGACCAAGCTATAAAAGTGAATGGAAGCAAGCCTTAGGGTGCCAGTCATTTGTCATTCTACCAGATTACAATAACCTCTACTGTTATTTTGTATTGTAACCTTTGGAAAAAATAAATAAGTGTGTTTTTGACAGGTACATAATAACTGTGTAATATCGCAATAAACAGTTAAGAACAGATTTAAGGATTGGAAACCGTAGTTACTTAATCCTTAATGAAATTCTTAAGGCTATTGTCATTTTGAAAATGGTGCAACAAGAGCTGAATCTGTAAGGGCTCTAAATATGGGAAGATGTTAGTTTCAAGAATGTGGAGTCGTTATCAAGAATTTGGCACTCCAGAAAAAAAGACGACAAGGAATACTAAGGGTTACCACTGCAGGATCAGGCAGATTTCTGTGCTGTAGTGCCCTGAGAGAACAAACTGCAGCTGCCGGAATGTTAAGAAGTGCCTTGCAGCATGTAGGTAATATAACTGTTTCAACCCGAGCTATCAGAAATAGACTGCATGGGAGACGTTAACGCCCGTCGATCCTTAAGGCTTTCAGCTATTAGTAATGGAGATTGGGCACATCATATTTTGTCGTGCCCATAACATCAGAACTGGACGGTAGATGAATGGGGACAATTCCGCTTTACACATGAATTCCGCTTCGGTTTGCACCGAGATTCAAGTAGAGTGCTGGTGATGCACTAAAGGCTTAGTACGCACACGAGGTCAACTAATGTTAATGAGCTTCCATCATGGTCTGGGGAGGCATAATGAGTAGTAGAAAAACGGACCTCGTTGTTATAAAAAGAGCCGGCCGGTGTGGCCGAACGGTTCTAGGTGCTTCAATCTGGAACCGCGCGACCGCTACGGCAGCAGGTTCGAATCCTGCCTCGCGCATGGATGTGTGAGATGTCCCTCGGTTAGTTAGGTTTAAGTAGTTCTAAGTTCTAGGGGACTGATGACCTCAGATATTAAGTCACATAGTGCTCAGAGCCTTTTAAACCTTTTTTTTATATAAAAAGAACAGAGCGAAATATTATCTATATTCAAAACGTTTAGCAACATTTAGTGCTTCCCTGAATAATATCAGCCTAAATTCCTCTAAATACATTATAACGTCAGCTCACTTTTTACCCGATCGGTGTCTGAACCGTTTCAAAGACGTAGAGTGGCCCGCGTGGTATCCTCATGCAAACGCTTTAGAGCACCTATGGGGTAACCTTCTGAGAAAAGCTCAGAGGGTTTAGACCTCATCTAGTGTCTCAATCAGATGTACGTTCAGTTTTGGAGATCATTCATCAAGATGAGATCTCCAGTCTTATTTCGACAATGTCAAGGAGATGCCAAGCTGCTCGTAGCTTAAGAGCAGATGCGACCCAATACTGATGCCAAAAACTTATTGACAGCTGAGAATGAAAAGATTTTCGAAACTTCACAGTTGTCTTTACGATTCTAATGTTGCGTTTTCTTCTGAAAATTTTGTTGCTTATTATTATTAAAGTTTACGCAATGAAATGGTTATGTGTTGTTGTACTTTTAAGTAATGAGATGTTCGTTTGATTAGGTACATATATATCATACTTATCTATAAAATTAACTTCCTACGACCTTTCATTAATAGACAAATTGTTCATTTCTCAAAGAATTTTGACTTGTGTGTTTTATAGTTATTATACGTAGTTTCATTTCGACGTAATACATTTCCAATCAAAGAAAAGCCACAATGTTTATAATAATGTTAATATTGTGGTTCTTTCTTGATCGGATATTTATCGCTCCAAAACCAGTCAATGTGTTTTAAGTATTTGTGAAACTCGAATTGCTGACAAGTTCAAACAATAACTTAATGTTGATGGATTTATTCCTACCACGAACTAAGACACTACATCTGTCACTGATGTCACCAAAACCCTGACGTTACTCCCCTTTCTATCCGTATAGAGGACAGTTGAAGTTGCTTGCCTTTCGCAGCATCTAGTGTTAAAGACGATGTAATATACAACTTTATGTGAAATACCATGAAGCACTCGCATACTTATTCTCCCAGAATGCTGGTTATTCTCCAAACGGTTTGATTCTCAGAATTTATAATTACAGCTTACAGCAGATATGCTTGAGAACATCGCAAACATAGCAAAGTCAGTTGTAAAGCTACAGTCGTAAAACTATGGAATTCAGAGGTAATAGCATGTTGATTCCATTATCGATACATGCATTCACTGAAAAAAACCTGAAAGAAATAGAGAGAACACAATCAAATAAGAGAGGCAACCCTTTCAGCAAAAGCTGTAAGATGAGAGAAAATAAAGTTGTTATGAACGAATTGCAGTATTTTCTATCTAAATAGTTACAGTCTCCTTTTCATTCATTGCCACTAAATTGTATCTTTACTAAAGTGGCACGTGAGGTATATTCTAATTATAGCAATGCCCATTTATTCGAGTGAAGTGATCAAGAAAGCAGAATTTAAACTTTCGGCATATGAAGAAAAATTTATTCTGCATTCAGCTCAAAATAATATTCCGATGCTGCTACACATTCTTCAACCACCGGGTTGTTCGGGGGATGCTGCTACAGATGAATGCTTCGGGTTCATGTTATTGAGTATATAATGTTCCGTTATGCGTTACTGGAAAATAATCTTCTTGGAAGTGACTTCATTTCGCCTTACGCTGCCGTCGCATTGCATGCATGCGAGTGCCCGTCGGCTGACATAATTCCTGCTCCAGCCCTTACCGTTTCATCAAGTTCCCATAGGTGCGGCACTATACGTAGCCTTTAAAATGTATTTTTGGCGGAAAACCAGAGCATCGCAGATACTCGTAGGCGCTTGCAGAATGTATACGGAGAAATGGCAGTGAGCAAAACCTCGGTGAGAGGTTGGGCGAGGCGTCTGCCATCATAACAACAACGTCGCTCTTACCTGCCCTATCTCCATCTTGCTGGCAGGCCGTAGACAACTGTGACTCCTGCAATCTTGGAATGTCTGGGCACGCTTATTTGGGGTGATAGTCGGGACACAGTGAAACACCTCGCTCCACAACTGGACGAATTCTGCCTCGGGCATGGATGTGTGATGCCCTTAGGTTAGTTAGATTTAAGTAGTTTTAAGTTCTAGGGGACTGATGACCTGAGATGTTAAGTCACATAGTGCTCAGAGCCATTTTTCAACAACGGGACGTCTCTGTGGGTAGTTCTGACATCCTCGCCCACTACCTGTCATCTCAAAGGTGAATGCCGGCTGGTTCCGTGCCCCTAGCAGAAGAAGGCAAAAAGCAACAAAGGATCATCGTTATTTAACCCTTTACGAGGTAGATCGTGACAATGTTTTTTCGAACATCGTAACACGCGACGAAACATGGGTTCATCACTTCGAACAGAAAAAAAAAAAAAAATCAATCCACTGAGTGGTGTCACATTGCTCTCCCTCGAAGAAAACGTTCAAAGTCACACCCTCAGCCGGCAAAGTCGTGGCGACGGACTTTTGGGACTCTGAAGGGGTTATTCTATACGATGTCCTCCGTCATGATAAAACGAACTGCTTTGAAGTGTGTTGTACTATCATTGGCAAACTGAGGAAACGACTTCAGCGTATTCGCCACCACAAAAAATTCAAATGAAATTTCTCTTCTACATGGGAAGCCAATGCCTCACACAATTCTGTGCATCCGAGAGGAGCTCAAAAAGCTTCACTGGACTGTTCTTCCTAACCCACCCTACTGCAAAGTTCTGACGCCGCCCGATTTCTATATGTTTGACGCAGTGAAGGACACTCCGCGGGAAGCAGAACGTGGATGAAGGGAAGGTTGATGCAAGCAGGCGTTGGCTCCGACGTCGACCAGTAGAATGGTACCATGCAGGCATATCCATGACCTCCCCGTAAGATGACGTAAGGCCATCACATTGAACGAAGATTACGTTGGAAAATAGGATTCTGTGGCGAAGAGAGTGGGGAATAATGTGGTGTAATGGAATCCTCAATAGAAACCTACTTGCTTTCATAAAAAAAAAAAACGTCCTCGTATTTGTCAAAATACGTGCTGTAGTGTAAGACAGGTACTTTTGACGTGTAAGAGCTGTAATATGTTGAAATAAAGTTAACATAAATTTAGTTGTTGTGTACAATAAAGCTATTTACTGTCTACTCGTCTTCTAGTTAGTGATGTAATTCCAGAATTAGAAGATACCGATAATTTACAGAATGAAAAACGAATTCAGTGATAGTTCGAAGAATAGAATTCTTATTGAATTTCACCTGCCAGAGTTATTTTCGTACAATCAAGTTCTAACGCGTCCCCACTTACCCCTAATTTGAACACCAATAGCGGTGGAAAATCATTACTGTAGGTCGTAGTACCAGATAGCAAAGCGAGTCTTTCGGATTACAAACTACAGGGAATGACGGTATTAGGGAAGATTTTAAACGGTGTGAGCGTCCAACGAAAAACGTAATAGTGCAAAGAAAGGCAGCTCTATTTCGAAGGGGTACAGATTATCCAGCCACAGAAAGATGCCAGCAATGGATTAAGCCATTTTGCAGGAACAGTCCTAGGGTGTGGCTATAAAATAGATGTCTTAGCATTAGTCCCATGTCCATGGACGTCAGTACTTTTGAATGCGTTTGTGACTGTTTCCTTTAGATCATTTCTCACACTGTATTCACCTTCCTCTTTGCTTTTTCTTGAGTTACAGCTCTTTAGTATTTCCACTTGTCTTGATTTATCAAATATGGGGTGGAATCGACTTTTTTGATATACAGTGGTTTCTAAGAGAAAAGAGCGGGGGATAAGAGGATAACACCTCCGAATTTGTTATTAAATAAAGCAAACCTTATTGACATTCTACAGTCCTTCATATCTATAAATGGTTCAGATGGCTCTGAGCACTATGCGACTTAACTTCTGAGGTCATCAGTCGCCTAGAACTTAGAACTAATTAAACCTAACTAACCTAAGGACAACACACACATCCATGCCCGAGGCAGGATTCGAATCTGCGAACGTAGCGGTCGCTCGGTTCCAGAATGTAGCGCCTAGAACCACACGGCCACTCCGGAAGGCTCATATCTATACACAAATTTTTCATGGTAGTCCCTATGGAGACCAATACAGTTCTCCCAAGGAGAGATCAGATTTTTGATACCGTCACAGTAGAATGTTCAACTTTGTTGGCGCAGCATCAATGTCACATCCACTTGCGCCGCTTCAGCACTATCAAAGTGAGGCGCTCGAAGATGTTTTGTAAGATTCCGGAAGATACGAAAACTGAATCGTGGATGATCGGTTACAGTGAACCTAAGGTGTCGAATTGTTCCTGATGTCGCAGCCCTAGTGTGCAGCCTGGTACCATAATTGTGATGGAGAAGGCGCTAATGTGTCTAACTACTCATTGAATTAAAACTCGATTACAGCATGCATTTTCTCAAGGGGGGACGTAGTTACGTCACACACCTCCACTTTTCAAGCTATAATTAGGAGCCATCAGCGGTAGGGAGCCGCCAATATGTAGATGTGAAGAATAAAGATGTAGAAAGTTAATAATGTGTATTTCGTGTGAAAAGTGTTTAGAGTACATCAAAGTATTCGGAGATGTTACTTTCCAGCACGCTCCGTTTTGACAGCAGAGTTTCTGTTATAATGTTGAACTTTTCTTTCTGCATTTGTATATGTAAAGGGTTTCCGTTCTTGAGTCTCTTCAGTACGTCGGACATCCTGCCGTACTGCTCCCTGATAATACAATGGAGAACTTAGAAGCCCACTGTTTACATCTTTTGTCATTTTTGAGTTTGTTCAAGTCTGAACATCGTTTTACCAGAGCAGTACAGCCTCTTAGGATGGCTTCAGCATTAGGAACTACACCGTACGCACGGAAACACGCCTTAGACCGTAGCCAAGTGTTCACGAGACTGGAGCTCATCGAAGTATTTACACTGTGAAAATGCTTCCATAGCTACACAGCCGTCGTGGAAGTGCGGTGGATACCTGAAACGGTCCCTCTATCTATCTGATACCAATAGGATTTTTAATGTAGAACTGATTTTCGCCAAGTTGCTTTCTCTCACTTCATTTTCTCTGCATTTATATGAAATACCATACCAGATCCTGATACGACGTCTTGAACGTGAGATGTCACACTAATCGTTTTGTGCCCATCCGGTTGTTGCTTTATTTCTGCGTTCTTGGGCAGTGCAACGTGTCGCACTGTAACGCTGTTGTTGAAAGCTACAGAAGTACCATATCGGTATAAGGAAGTGATCGGAGAGATATTTTAAATTACGAACGATGTAACAGATAAAGTCAGTATCATTTGTAGGAGGGTCAGGAAGTGGGAGCATCATGACAGATTTGCGACTGGGCAATAGTTCTTCTGTGAAACGAACGAAGACAACACGCATAACGGTGATAAAATGTTGGCTACTCAGCTCGAAATATGATAGTGTTGAATAGAAAACGCGAACAGGACATTAAAACTTACACATACTGTCTGAAATTCACATGACAAAAAGTTCACTCATACGGTTTGCAGCAAAGCTTCGCACCAAACCGATCTTGTTCGAAAGTATTCCTGGTGTTTCCATCAAATAAGTATACGTAGTGCTCCCACGAACATTGCCGAAAGAGGTCTTTTTAATCGTCCAAATGTTTCCTTTGGGAAGCGTAATGTTACATGACCGTACAGTCCTCCAAATATTTGAACACAGCACATTCACTGGTCAACTATATTGTGACCCTATATCACTTCCTAACGTGCGTTTTCAGTGGTGTATTGTGCCTTGACTTCATTTTCATTGATCACAGAGTGCGACCGTATCGGTATTCTCTGGTGAAGGAACTCTTGGAACGAGAGGATATTCGGTAAATTGACTGGCCTGCCCATGTCCTCGACATTAAATCCTATTCAGTAAATGTGGAATGTGGCAGGGAGACGTCCAAAATGCACCAACGAACTTCCTGGCAATTGTTAACCGATGAATGGAATACCCTACTACAATAATGTCTCACCAACTTCGTGCCAAGCATGGGAGCACGCCACAGAACGTGCGTCACCGTTCGTGCTGTTCGTACATCGAATTATTATCCATTTCCCGCCTTTTCTCGCGTCTAGGAGACAATCAATACTTACGATGTCTTGAGTGTAATTGTTGTCTTTGAATAAAAGTGTTATATTTCCGTTCGTCTCATTCCGAATTCTTTCAGTTACCTTCCATGGCTATACATCAGTCATGATTGGACAGTTTATTTCTGAGTCGATCTCTGCAGTTGATAGATTTCATTACTGTTTGTAGAGGAGAACTGACTTTGGTCCATAACTGTAGCAGTTCTGTTTGTGTTCGGTCCAAGTTTCATCGAGCTACATTATTTGGCGGTGACAGATGGTGCGAAAGCTACTTTCGTCCTTACGTTTTGCGCAGCAGAACATGTACTAGTATTCTACTCCACCGTGTAGTAGTTACATTATCTAATAAGTCTGGGATTCAAATTTCAGTCTGCGAAAGAAATAAACAAGAATACAATTCTAAAGTGGTTTCCCGTTCAACTTACATCTATATTTACATCTGTATCATACTCAGCTACCAAAGTAATGGTGTGTGGCGGAGTTTACTTCTGGTACCGCTACCTGATCCCCCTTTACCAATTCCACGCGCGAATGGCGCGTAGGAAGAATGATTGTCGATAAGTCTCTGTATTACCTCTGCTGCTATTGTTGTTTCTAATTTCTCGAATTTTGTCGTCCTGATCTTTTCGCGAGATGTATGTAGCAGGATGTAACATGTTTTCTGGCTCTCCCGGAAAGTCCTCCCTCGATATTTCATTAATAAATCTGATCGTGAAGCACAAATCCTCCCGTGTATGTCAGCTACGGGAGTTTCTGAGCGCCTGAGTAAACCTCTCCTTCTGACTAAACGATCCCGAGATGAAACGCTCCTCTCTTCGTTCGATCTTCTCTATCTCTTCTATAAGTCCTGTTCGGTAAGGCTCCAAGACTGATGAACAGTACTTAAGAATCTGATGAATAACCTCTCTATGGGCCATTTCCTTCGTGGATGAATAACATTTCACTAAGATCCTTCCTATGACTCTCAGTCTGGCATTTGCTTTTCCCACTATTCGGTTTATGTAGACATTCTGTGGTGTCACCGCCAGACACCACACTTGCTAGGTCATAGCCTTTAAATCGGCCGCGGTCCGTTAGTATACGTCGGACCCACGGGTCGCCACTATCAGTGATTGCAGACCAAGCGCCGCCACACGGCAGGTCTAGAGAGACTTTCTAGCACTCGCCTCAGTTGTACAACCAACTTTGCTAGCGATGGTTCACTGACAAAATACGCTCTCATTTGCCGAGACGATAGTTAGCATAGCTCTCAGCTACGTCATTTGATACGACCTAGCAAGGCGCCATGTTCAGTTACTATTCATCTTGGGAATAATGTACAGTCAAGAGCGACGTTCACCATTAATGGAGTAAAGTTAAGTATTCCACCAGCTACGTCCGTTTTTCTAAATTCTAATTTCCTTGTCCTGTTCCTGACTTCACGTCAGCCTGCGTGAGCTAAAACGCGTGCCTTGCGGCTTCCTATAGTAACCCGGAGTTGGTTCTCCTGCCAACCCACAACATCGGCGACGAGGCAACACTGCGTTCTTAACTATACTGCCCTGATTTACTTTTGTCATGGCTTCGCAACCATCTCCCGATGTACTGTCAGAGTTTTATCGCTTGCAGAATCAGCAGACGCAGGCCTTATTGGATGCCCTTGGACAGCTCGTCGGGGGTCAACGTACGCTGCAAAACGATGCGGCAGCAGCCGCTCCACCGCTAACGCAGCCACAACACGCATTGCACCAACTTTTCGATCTTTTGATGCACCATTGGAAACCTGAACGGAGTGGTCACGCCAATTTGGATTCCATCTCGCCGCCTACAGAATTCAGGGTAATGAGTGGCAGCCTTTTTTGTTGTCCTCCATAGGAGTGCACACATACCTTGTGATAGTCAAATTATTTCCCCGACGCGATGTAGCAACTCTGTCCTACGACGACATTTTGTTTGCATTAGATGATTATTTCAAAGAATCAGTCAATGTAGTTGCGAAACGGTATACCTTCTTCCGTACAAAACGTATGGCAGGTCAGACTAATAGGGAGTGGGTTGCAAACTTGCAAGGCCTTACTACGGATTGTGCTTTTGAGTGTCGATGTGAACTCGCTTATTCAGATACTATGGTACATGATGCAATTGCACACAACGTTTCTGATGTTCGTATATGGGAACAGATTTTGAAACTAGTCAATCCCTCCTTTCAACAAGTGATGGACATATTGGATCGGCAGGACACACTTGACTTTGCTCAGGAATCATTTGAAACTTCGCCACCCATGTTACAGGTTAACCAGTCCGCCGGGCGAGCTGCACGGAACAGTAAACAGTCCTCGCGCCCGGCCACGCCGCTGCCGCCAGGCTTTCAGCCACTTGTACCACTCCGGCAAGCAAATGCAGTGCTAAAATCATGCCCGCGGTGTGCTACTAGACATTCGCGTGAGAATTGCCCGTCACGCCAAGCTATTTGCTTTTACTGTAATAAAAAAGACATGCTCAAAGTGTTTGCCAGAAAAAGCTCAGAACAGAAGCTCAAAATCATTCTAGGCCCTTTGCTTCGCGCCAGAATCAGAATCGAAACAAGGATACTCAGGCTCGCGACACTTCGCCCGTGGAAATTCATATGGTCCATGCCACTCCGCCCAGTGCCACTCTCTCTAACAGTGAGTGTGTCTGTCCCACAAATAGTGTGCGTTGAGATCGCAGGAACTCCCGTCAAGTCGCAAGTGATTTTAAACCAGTGTCAGTTCACGTTGCACGAGACAGTCGCTCTTGTTGTCAGGAGGACAATAGACTTTTTGTGGACTTGGACATTAACGGCAAAGTGATACCATTCCAGCTTGATACTGGGCTGCAGTTTCACTGATCAATCAAGACACTTACAAACTGCTGGGCACACCTCCATTGCATGCTGCAACTGTTAAGTAAACTAGCTATTCGGCTCACAAGATCCCTGCGTTAGGACAGTGCAGCCCTCTTGCAACATACAAAGGACAGACAAAACTTGTGTCATTTTACATCCTTCGTTCTTCTTCTGCAGTGAACTTGTTTGGTTTCGATTTATTTCAGTTGTTTAACTTGTCTATAGCAAATCAGGTCCTATCAGTGAACCAGACTGGGCCTTCCAACTGTGTTTCTCGTCTATGTGAAGAATTTGCAGACATTTTTGCACTGGGGCTCGGTTGCGCTAAGAACTATAAAGCACATTTGGAACTGACAGTAAACGCGCAACCGAAATTTTTCAGAGCGCGCAATGTTCCCCGCGCATTGCGTGATGAGGTCGCAAAAACATTACATGATTTGGAATCACAAGGTAATTGAACGTGTGCAGGCATCTCTCTGGGCACTACCCTTAGTAATTTTGCCAAAACCTTCCGGAAAACTGAGACTTTGTGTGGACTTCAAGGCAACAGTGAATCCACAACTAGTGACTGCAACTTTTCCTTTACCCCGCCCAGATGATCTTTTTGACAAACTGCGCCTGGGTAAATATTTTTCGAAGTTGGACCTAGCAGATGCGTACTTGCAAATACCGGTGGACGAAGAATCTCACCGCGTTTTGGTGGTTAACACGCATCATGGTTTGTATCGATTCTAACGACTGCCATTTGGGTGTGCATCCGCCCCTGCATTGTTTCAGCAATATCTACAAACTGTTTGTGCGTCGGTCCCTACTGCAGCAAACTATCTGGACGATATTGTGATCTCCGGAAAGACAGAAGAAGGACATTTAGCCAATCTCGGAACATTATATCAGGTCTTGCGACAAAATGGTCTTCGCTTGCGGAAGGACAATTGTGTGTTTTTTGCTCGTGACTTACCCTACCTGGGTCATGTACTCAATGCCCAAGGCATACATCCCAGTCCCGAGCACCTCCATGATATACAAGACTTGCCTTCGCCGCAGAATTTGAAACAGCTACAGAGTGTGCTGGGGAAAAAAAATACAATAACAAATATGTGCCACATGCCTCTTCCATTTCAGCTCCGCTTCATCGCTTACGCCTTAAAGGTGTTCCGTTCGGAATGCGAACGCGCCTTTCGCCAGTTGATATCGGCGTTGCTTTCCAATACTTGCCTTACGCCATTCGATCCCCGGAAGCCCCTTTTGTTCATGGTGGATGCATCGGATTACGGGATCGGTACTGTGCTTGCGCACAAAGATGGATCGCACGATCGACCTATTGGCTTTGCGTCCAAATTGCTCTCGTTTGCGCAACGAAATTATTGACAGATTGAGAAAGAAGCAGTGGCTCTCGTGTTTAGTGTTACAAAGTTTCATGATTTCTTGTATGGTCGTCACTTTACCGTCATCACAGACCACAAACCTTTGACATCGCTTTTTGATCCGACTAAGCCTGTACCTCCACGTACAACGCAGAAACTCATACGCTGGTCTATTTTCCTCTCGCAGTACCGCTACGATATCTTCTATAGGTCCACTGCTAAGCACGGAAACGCCGATGCGTTGTAACGTTGGCCTGTTGCTGAGGATAAAGCATTCGATTCCTCCGAACTTGCTTGCGTGTTCATTGATTCGGAAACCGATGACGTGGTCGAATCGTCTCTGATTGATTTTCGTCGTGTAGCTACAGCCACAGCTAGCGACCCTGTCCTTGCTACTGTTCTGCGTTTTGTTGCTACGCAATGGCCCTTGTCAAAGTCACGGATCGGGGATCCGTTGGTTCGCCGATATTTTGCTCACAAGGAGAGACTTTTTGTACGACGTGGTGTTTTGCTGTTGCGTTCCAGGGTCGTGGTCCCACGTTCGTTACAGACCTCTGTCTTACAGCTTCTCCACCAAGAACATTGGGGTATAGTGCGAACGAAACAACTTGCTCGTCAGCACTGTACTTCGTTCGGAATCTATGCTGCGATTACGAATATATGCTCTTCTTGCAGGGTGTGTGCCGAAGAACAATCAGCATCACCGCGGAAATTCTTTGCATGGCCGAAAGCCACTCCCCCTTGGCAGCGCTTACACATCGATTTTGCTGGTCCATTCTGGAATGCTCGATGGTTGGTTGTGGTAGATTCACTCAGTAATTTTCCTTTTGTTGTCCAGATGTCTTTCACGACGTCATCTGCCACCATCCAAGCGTTATCCGCTATCTTTTGCACTGAAAGTCTCCCAAAGACTATTGTTTCCGACAATGGCCCACAATTCGTGTCCGCAGAATTTCAGTCATTCTGCAAGGCCAATGGTATTCAACATCTGACGTCCGCGCCGTTTTCGCCACAGTCAACCGGTGCCACTGAACGATTGGTCAGGACTTTCATGTCACAGATTTTGAAGTTGAAAGAGCCGCATTCTCGGGAGGACGCGTTATTGCTCTTTTTGTCCTCGTGTCGCTCTCAGCCCCGAGATGGTCGCTCGCCAGCTGAGTTGCTCCACGGTCGCCCTCCTCGGACCTTGATGTCTTTGTTACATCCGCCGCATCAGGTACCTGTGTTGCGGCAGACACCTGCTTTTGCCCCTGGCGACGTTGTCTACTACCGCCACTATCGAGGTTCACGGCGCTGGCTCGAAGGGCGCATTCTTCGCTGCCTCGACCGCGCTATGTATCTGGTTTTGGGGGCCTCTGGTTAGGTGCGTCGGCATCTTAATCAGCTGCGCCTCTGTTGTCGCACGGGATCTGCTGCTCCCCGTCTGCTTTCAGCGACGGTGCCGTCCGGTCAGCGCCCTGGGGACCCATCTACAGGCTCGCCTCAGCCCCAGGTGATAGCGACGCTGCCTTCCAATTTGCCTCATGGCGACTCGCCGCCGCCGCCGCCGCCGCCGGAGCCGCCGCCTCCGCCGCCGCCGCCGCCGCCTGTTCTCCCGCCGGCGACGCCGGCATTGGACGCGTCGCTGCAACCGCAGGGCGCCTCCTTGGGTCACGCGCCGCCGATAGCTTCCCGTGACCAGTTGTCCTCCGACATGGAACTCTTGCCCGCTCCGGACCATATGTCGTCCTCGCCCGCTGGGTGCCCCGGCCCGATGGAGGTTGACTCTTTGGCCCCTCCTGTCTCTCTGCGGGCGCATACACCGCATGTTGGCGTGCACCCTGGAACAGGTTTTCAGGCGTTTCCTAGCTCCCCGCGGTCCGAATGGCAGGGTGCGGGTGGCACAACCTCGCCTGTTGTTAGGCTCCCCACTTCGTCGCATACGTCAACATGGGGTCCTCCCGACGGCGGGCGGAAGCCTTATGCCACAACCCGTGCGCCGATTTGCGTGGGAGGAATGTGGTGTCACCGCCAGACATCACACTTGCTACGTGGTAGCCTTTAAGTCGGCCGCGGTCCGTTAGTATACGTCGGACCCGCATGTCGCCACTATCAGTGATTGCAGACCGAGCGCCGCCACACGGCAGGTCTAGAGAGACTTCCTAGCACTCACCCCAGTTGTACAACCGACTTTGCTAGCGATGGTTCACTGACAAAATAGGCTCTCATTGGCCGAGACGATAGTTAGCAGAGCCTTCAGCTACGTCATTTGCTACGACCTAGCAAGGCGCCATGTTCAGTTACTATTGATATTGGGAATAATGTACAGTCAAGAGCGACGTTCACCATTAATGGATTAAAGTTAAGTATTCCACCAGCTACGTCCGTTTTTCTAAATTCTAATTTCGTTGTCCTGTTCCAGACCTCACGCCAGCCTGCGTGAGCTAAAACGCGTGCCTTTCGGCTTCCTGTAGTATCCCGGAGTTGGCTCTCCTGCCAACCCACAAGACATTCTACTTAAGGTCGCTTCGGATAGTTATTCATACATAGTGTACGGTAAATACTATATCTACAAATTTGTCATCATCAGAGTAGTTGTACAGTAGTGGAATTCTTTTCCTTTGTATGCGCAGTACGTTGATTTATTTGCTATCAAGGTCAACTACCAGAGCGTGCATCATTTGTAAATCCTTCCTAGGTCTTTTTGCAAATTCGAACTGTTTCCTGGCGTTGTTGCTTTCTCATACTCAACCACATCATCTGCGCACAGTCTTAAAGTGCTTCCGCCGCTTTCTGCTAGACCATTTACTCACAAAATACACACTAACTTCACTATCACATTTCCTTGTATTACTCCGGAAATTACAATTAAGTCTGTCGATGTTCTTCCGTTAAGAGCGACGTGGTGAGTTCTATAAGCAAGAAAGTCTTGAATACAGTCGAAAATCTGATCCGATAACCGGTAAGCTCGTATATTTTCACTAAACAGCACAAAATCAGATGCCTTCCTGAAGTTAAGGCGGCCGGCATCAGCCTGAGTGCTGTTTTCGACAACTACGTGGATCTCATGGAGGAACAGCGCGAGTTGAGTTTCGCAGAATCTCTGTTTGTGAAATCCATGATGATTTTTCAGAGTATATTTTCGTTCTTCGAAAATGTCATAACTCTCGAGCACAAAACGTGTTCTATAATCCTACAACAAACTGACGTCAACTACTTAGGCCTGCAGCTATCTGCGACTGTCCTACGGTTCTTTTTGAAATGGGGGAAGCTCTGCACATATTCAGGTTGCTGTTTACCCTTCGTTGCTCCAACGATTTACGATAAATTGAAGCCAAAAATCGAGCAAGGTCCACAGCTTGTAGGTATCTCATCTGGTTCTGATTCCTTTCCAGCGTTTGTAGCTAAGTGATTGTAGCTGCTTTTCTATTCCGCGATAGGTCATTTCAGTATTTTGCATTTGGGCACTCTCAGGACGGGTGAATGAAGGGACGGTGTTACGACTTTCCGCGGTGAAAAAAATTTCGTTTTGGAGCCAGAATTGTCACCGAATGAATGAATAGAGGATTTCAATACGCCTGCTGATTTTACGTAAGACCAAAAACACTTACGGCTTTTGATGAAATCGATTGACACAATTTTGCTTCCGAAGTCATTGAACGCTTCTCTCATTGTTCTCCTTGGACTCATTTTTCTTTCTTTCAGCCTGTTTTCTCAGCTATTCTGCTACTTGCCTTGAATAAATGATGAAGCTCTCTTTGTTTATGTAGCAGTCTTCTAAATGGCTACAAAACTAAGACGTTGCTCGGAACATATTTGTCTGTGGCATATTGAACGACGACTTAAAATTTTTCCTATTTGTGCTCCACAAATTCGTCCTGAGTACTGAATATGTGACGCTTGTTAAGCACGAATGAACTCTGAGGACAAAAATGTAATCACCTCTAGGGACACAATTACAAGCATCATTTAATATCGTGTTATTCCGCCCATGGAATCCATAATGGCCTAGATTCTGTTAGGAGGTGATTCCACAAAGTTGTGAAGGTACGTTCCATTCAGGTTAGGAAATTCACTGAGTATTCTATGGCACAGTTCCTCCTAATTGCGGGGATACTGGTGTCGGCGTTTTACCCTCTGTTTCAACATGTTTGTAGGGCTCAAGTAAGTTGATATTTCAGGCCACTCGGTATGTAATAGGGTGGGGGAGGATTCAGAATGTTGTTTGTTGTTGTTGTTGTGGTCTTCAGTCCTGAGACTGGTTTGATGCAGCTCTCCATGCTACTCTATCCTGTGCAAGCTTTTTCATCTCCCAGTACCTACTGCAACCTACATCCTACTGAATCTGCTTAGTGTATTCATCTCTTGGTCTCCCCCTACGATTTTTACCCTCCACGCTGCCCTCCAATACTAAATTGGTGATCCCTAGATGCCTCAGAACATGTCCTACCAACCGATCCCTTCTTCTGGTCAAGTTGTGCCACAAACTTCTCTTCTCCCCAATCCTATTCAATACTTCCTCATTAGTTATGTGATCTAAACATCTAATCTTCAGCATTCTTCTGTAGCACCACATTTCGAAAGCTACTATTCTCTTCTTGTCCAAACTATTTATCGTCCATGTTTCACTTCCATACATGGCTACACTCCATACGAATACTTTCAGAAATGACTTCCTCACACTTAAATCAATACTGGATGTTAACAAATTTCTCTTCTTCAGAAACGCTTTCCTTGCCATTGCCAGCCTACATTTTATATCCTCTCTACTTCGACCATCATCAGTTATTTTGCTCCCCAAATAGCAAAACTCCTTTACTACTTTAAGTGCCTCATTTCCTAATCCAATTCCCTCAGCATCACCCGACTTAATTAGACTTCATTCCATTATCCTCGTTTTGCTTTTGTTGATGTTCATCTTATATCCTCCTTTCAAGACACTGTCCATTCCATTCAACTGCTCTTCCAAGTCCTTTGCTGTCTCTGACAGAATTACAATGTCATCGGCGAACCTCAAAGTTTTTATTTCTTCTCCATGAATTTTAATACCTACTCCGAATTTTTCTTTTGTTTCCTTTACTGCTTGCTCAATATACAGATTGAACAACATCGGGGACAGGCTACAACCCTGTCTTACTCCCTTCCCAACCACTGCTTCCCTTTCATGTCCCTCGACTCTTATAATTGCCATCTGGTTTCTGTACAAATTGTAAATAGACTTTCGCTCCCTGTATTTTACCCCGGCCACCTTTAGAATTTGAAAGAGAGTATTCCAGTCAACATTGTCAAAAGCTTTCTCTAAGTCTACAAATGCTAGAAACGTAGGTTTGCCTTTCCTTAATCTTTCTTCCAAGGTAAGTCGTAAGGTCAGTATTGCCTCACGTGTTCCAGTGTTTCTACGGAATCCAAACTGATCTTCCACGAGGTTGGCTTCTACTAGTTTTTCCATTCGTCTGTAAAGAATTCGTGTTAGTATTTTGCAGCTGTGACTTATTAAGCTGATAGTTCGGTAATTTTCACATCTGTCAACACCTGCTTTCTTTGGGATTGGAATTATTATATTCTTCTTGAAGTCGGAGGGTATTTCACCTGTTTCATACACCTTGCTCACCAGATGGTAGAGTTTTGTCAGGACTGGCTCTCCCAAGGCCATCAGTAGTTCCAATGGAATATTGTCTACTCCGGGGGCCTTGTTTCGACTCAGGTCTTTCAGTGCTCTGTCAAACTGTTCACGCAGTATCGTATCTCCCATTTCATCTTCATCTACATCCTCTTCCATTTCCATAATATTGTCCTCAAGTACATCGCCCTTGTATAGACCCTCTATATAATCCTTCCACCTTTCTGCTTTCCCTTCTTTGGTTAGAACTGGGTTTCCATCTGAGCTCTTGATATTCATACAAGTCGTTCTCTTATCTACAAAGGTCTCTTTAATTTTCCTGTAGGCGGTATCTATCTTACCCCTAGTGAGATAGGCCTCTACATCCTTACATTTATCCTCTAGCCATCCCTGCTTAGCCGTTTTGCACTTCCTGTCGATCTCATTTTTGAGACGTTTGTATTCCTTTTTGCCTGTTTCACTTACTGCATTTTTATATTTTCTCCTTTCATCAATTAAATTCAATATTTCTTCTGTTACCCAAGGATTTCTACTAGCCCTCGTCTTTTTACCTACTTGATCCTCTGCTGCCTTCACTACTTCATCCCTCAAAGCTACCCATTCTTTTTCTACTGTATTTATTTCCGCCATTCCTGTCAATTGCTCCCTTATGCTCTCCCTGAGTCTCTGTACAACCTCTGGTTCTTTTAGTTTATCCAGGTCCCATCTCCTTAAATTCCCACCTTTTTGCAGTTTCTTCAGTTTTAATCTACAGGTCATAACCAATAGATTGTGGTCAGAGTCCACATCTGCCCCTGGAAATGTCTTACAATTTAAAACCTGTTTCCTATATCTCTGCCTTACCATTATATAATCTATCTGATACCTTTTAGTATCTCCAGGGTTCTTCCATGTATACAACCATCTTTCATGATTCTTAAACCAAGTGTTAGTTATGATTATGTTGTGCTCTGTGCAAAATTCTACCAGGCGGCTTCCTCTTTCATTTCTGTCCCCCAATCCATATTCACCTACTATGTTTTCTTTCTCCCTTTTCCTACACTCGAATTCCAGTCACCCATGACTATTAAATTTTCTTCTCCCTTCACAATCTGAATAATTTCTTTTATTTCATCATACATTTCTTCAATTTCTTCGTCATCTGCAGAGCTAGTTGGCATATAAACTTGTATTACTGTAGTAGGTGTGTGCTTCGTATCTATCTTGGCCACAATAATGCGTTCACTATGCTGTTTGTAGTAGCTTAACCGCATTCCTATTTTCCTATTCATTATTAAACCTACTCCTGCATTACCCCTATTTGATTTTGTGTTTATAACCCTGTAGTAACCTGACCAGAAGTCTTGTTCCTCCTGCCACCGAACTTCACTAATTCCCACTATATCTAACTTCAACCTATCCATTTCCCTTTTTAAATTTTCTAACCTACCTGCCCGATTACGGGATCTGACATTCCACGCTCCGATCCGTAGAACGCCAGTTTTCTTTCTCCTGATAACGACATCCTCTTGAGTATTCAGAATACCAGTGACATATTCGTGGAGTCCGATGAACTTCGCTGTTGTCGTTTTTCTGAACCCGTATGAGTAGTGGCCGTTTTGCGAGGCGACCGACTTCAAATGCTCATTGTCTGCAGTACCCGTCACAATGCCCTCTCGCTAACAGTTTGGTATGTGCCTACATTCTATGTCTGCTGCGGTTCCAACAGTGTTTGGAACTGAATTAGATTCACAAACGTGTGTCCTGTCCCTCTCCGTCAGAATCGTTTTCCGACCACAATTCTGATATCGAGTGTTACGTAACTGCTTCTAGAGAAGTTGAACAGTCCGCCGCGAAAGAAGAGCAAGTACAGCAACTTCACACATCATATAGCTATGGGCACCGGCAAACACGAATGCTCCTTTCTGCCAGTCCATCACGTTCTTGCAGTTACGTACAATATCCGCTTGAGACACAAGTGTCTCCTAATCGCTGCTACCTTATGGTCATGCGGAGGGAATGTTCACGCAGTTGAGCACGTGAATCGGTTGCTGCACCAACTCTGAGGGCTTAACGATTCATATATGCGTGCACAATGAGGTGACTGATGAGCTTATTTTCCTACCTTTCTTTAACATTCTTTGTAAAACCCGTAGTCATAGCAGCTACCACAGCCTTATGATCTTTGATATTTTCCTCTAATTTAAAAGACTAGTTAAGATTAGGTATGTTTGTTGCTAGGACGTTGGGGACGTTACATTTAAGAGTTTGTTCTCTAATTATCTGCTCGAAGTTATTTTTGGACAAGATATTCAGTATAGTGTCTCTGGCACCAAATTTGGCCACATAACGCTGCCAGTTTACACCTGGCAGTTTGAAGTCAATCCATGTTACAATGGCACTATGAGGAAAAATTACTGATGTTCTGCGGGTTCTCCCTGAAGCAATCTACCAGTACAGCTCCTCAGCCGAGCAGTCTGAAAAGGCATTCGGTTATCTTTTTTGACCGACGCTTGATGCTTAACATCATCAAGATTAATTCCCATTATCCGTGTAACCTCCCTAAACATTGTCAAATTCTCTCTTGCAATAAATACGGCACCACCATTAGCGATTAACCCACAGTCTGAATTTAGGATTCCACTGCTGTTCGCTTCTCTATTATAGGTACTGTGGGATCTTCCCTTGGATGCCCCTGCAGTTTACTAATATCTTATGATATCCGATCTGCTAGCACAAGTATTGGCTTGGCTCCGAGCACTATGGGACTTAACTGCTCAGGTCATCAGTCCCCTAGAACTTAGAACTACTTAAACCTAACTAACCTAAGGACATCACACACTTCCATGCCCAAGGCAGGATTCGAACCTGCGTCCGTAGCGGTCGCGCGGTTCCAGACTGCAGCGCCTAGAACCGTTTTCCACTCCGACCGGTAAGCACAAGTATTTTCTGACAACATTGTGGCTGATCTGACTTCGATTCTGGTAGGGAAACCCAAGGGTGAGTACCTGTCTCAGATACCCAGAGTGCACACTGGCATTGTTCCCGCCATGCGTGCTATATCCGTAAGTGTCTCCGTTACTAACTAACATTGGAGGTCCCAGTGGCTAGTATATCTGCACACTGCCCTTGTCCGGACTGGCCAGTAAAGTCGGCCATTGTTCGAATGGAAGAGACGTCCCATGCCAGTTCAGAAGTATTATTATTAGTAGACTGCACCATATACCTTTGATAAGGAGCTAGCCGTGTGGCAAATTTCATCTTTCGCATCCCACCCAGTGAAATATGAACCCACCACAGTCCATCTTCCTCTCTCTCTGTGTCTCTCTCTCCCTCTATCTCGAGTGAAGACGAACCAGCCAGATGTTGCGTATCAGAAGACTTAGCACCAACCTAGTCGCCAGCGAATTCCAGCGGCATTAGTAGTGTCACAGGTCTCGTCACCAGCGTCCTGATGTTCTAATGGTTCAAATGGCTCTGAGCACTATGGGACTTAAGATCTGTCGTCATCAGTCCCCTAGAACTTACAACTACTTAAACCTAACTAACCTAAGGATATCACACACATCAATGCCTGAGGCAGGATTCGAATCTGCGACCGTAGAGGTCACGCGGTTCCAGACTGAAGCGCCTAGAACCGCACGGCCACACAGGCCGGCCCGTCCTGATGTAGCCACAGCTATAATTGGTAACTAGGAGCCTGTCCACCTTGTTCAATGCAACCTCCATCTGTCTACGGACATCAGCTGATTTTCCTGGTGATGAGGAACTCAACTGCGCTATCATTAGCACCCATACAAAGTTCCAAGTTTTACACAGTCTAATTTTCACGCAGTCCAATGTAGTCACTGTTACGAATGATGATTATGTTGATTATGAAATGAAGAGGACAGCACAAACATCAGGTCCCCGGCAGAAAAAATCCTCAACCCGGCCCGGAACCGAGCCCGGAACCACGCGATCCAGAGGCAGCAACATTAGCCACTAGACCACTAGCTGCGACAATTTTCCTGGTGTCCGCTCACAACGAGTGCAGTCCCTATACAGACTGTAACATTAAAAAAAACTGAATAAGATCTCAAAAATACAAACAAAGCAGTGAGGAGTAAATGAAGAAGGGCAGACAGACGCCCGAAAAACAGAAAGTTACACATCTTTCGTTTAACTGAAGTTAGAATTTTTTAAATGAACACGCCGCCATTTGACTGTATGGTTGTTTGTTTAGTTACAAACAAGGTTTCGGCCCTTTAAGCCATTTTCAAGTGATTGAGTTTATGTCATTAACATACACTCCTGGAAATTGAAATAAGAACACCGTGAATTCATTGTCCCAGGAAGGGGAAACTTTATTGACACATTCCTGGGGTCAGATACATCACATGATCACACTGACAGAACCACAGGCACATAGACACAGGCAACAGAGCATGCACAATGTCGGCACTATACAGTGTATATCCACCTTTCGCAGCAATGCAGGCTGCTATTCTCCCATGGAGACGATCGTAGAGATGCTGGATGTAGTCCTGTGGAACGGTTTGCCATGCCATTTCCACCTGGCGCCTCAGTTGGACCAGCGTTCGTGCTGGACTTGCAGACCGCGTGAGACGACGCTTCATCCAGTCCCAAACATGCTCAATGGGGGACAGATCCGGAGATCTTGCTGGCCAGGGTAGTTGACTTACACCTTCTAGAGCACGTTGGGTGGCACGGGATACATGCGGACGTGCATTGTCCTGTTGGAACAGCAAGCTCCCTTGCCGGTCTAGGAATGGTAGAACGATGGGTTCGATGACGGTTTGGATGTACCGTGCACTATTCAGTGTCCCCTCGACGATCACCAGTGGTGTACGGCCAGTGTAGGAGATCGCTCCCCACACCATGATGCTGGGTGTTGGCCCTGTGTGCCTCGGTCGTATGTAGTCCTGATTGTGGCGCTCACCTGCACGGCACCAAACACGCATACGACCATCATTGGCACCAAGGCAGAAGCGACTCTCATCGCTGAAGACGACACGTCTCCATTCGTCCCTCCATTCACGCCTGTCGCGACACCACTGGAGGCGGGCTGCACGATGTTGGGGCGTGAGCGGAAGACGGCCTAACGGTGTGCGGGACCGTAGTCCAGCTTCATGGAGACGGTTGCGAATGGTCCTCGCCGATACCCCAGGAGCAACAGTGTCCCTAATTTGCTGGGAACTGGCGGTGTGGTCCCCTACGGCACTGCGTAGGATCCTACAGTCTTGGCGTGCATCCGTGCGTCGCTGCGGTCCGGTCCCAGGTCGACGGGCACGTGCACCTTCCGCCGACCACTGGCGACAACATCGATGTACTGTGGAGACCTCACGCCCCACGTGTTGAGCAATTCGGCGGTACTTCCACCCGGCCTCCCGCATGCCCACTATACGCTCTCGCTCAAGGTCCGTCAGCTGCACATACGGTTCACGTCCACGCTGTCGCGGCATGCTACCAGTGTTAAAGACTGCGATGGAGCTCCGTATGCCACGGCGAACTGGCTGACACTGACATCGGCGGTGCACAAATGCTGCGCAGCTAGCGCCATTCGACGGCCAACACCGCGGTTCCTGGTGTGTCCGCTGTGCCGTGTGTGTGATCATTGCTTGTACAGCCCTCTCGCAGTGTCCGGAGCAAGTATGGTGGGTCTGACACACCGGTGTCAATGTGTTCTTTTTTCCATTTCCAGGAGTGTATATTGCAGGACATCAAGCTTACAATTGACAATCAATTTAAAAAATATGGCAAATTTTGAGTTTGATATGCAGCAATATACATGATGTATCATAATTAATGACGTAAACACATACAGTTGATTCTAGAAGCAGAAAAGTCAGAGTAAACGTGGGGTCGAAAATGCATACCTTACGAGCTACGGGCAATTTTTCATCTTCCATACTGTGAAGCAAATTTCTTGTACTGCAAGCTCTGTGCATTCCACACTTTGGGAAGTAGTAGTATGGAAAAAAAACAAGAAAATATGTCGTGTAAAAATGTTCTCTAAAATGGATACATTAAAAGATATTGTTCATTAGAAGAGTTGTATTTCCAAGTAGTGAAGATGAGCACGTGCTCATAGCTCTCTATGTATTTTAGAGCAAATGTTTACTGGACATTTTTCTTGTTTTGGTCTATACTACTACTTTCCTAAATGTGGAAAGGAAAGAGCTTGCAGTAGAGGAAATTTGTTTCACAATATCGGAGATGAAAAACTTCCCGTAGCTCTTAAGTTATGCATTTTCGACCCTATGTTTACTGAATCCTTTTTGCTTCGAGTATCGTCTACTTTCAACTGTATGCGTTTACGCCATTAATTAAGATACACCCTGTATGTTAATGACATAAACTCACTCACTTGAAAACGGCATAAAAGGCTGACACCTGGGTCTTAATCAAATAAACAACAAGATAGTGAAATGGTGGTGTGTTCTTCTGATAATATTTGTATGACTACTGCTTAGCAACATCAAAAACTGAAGTTGGAATGATCGCAGAAAATAAACAAGGAGAATAAACAAACACTAAAATATGCTGAGCAGATTCTCACAATACCCTAAGATCGTAAGAGCCATGAACTATTAACTTTCGGTGAAAACAAATGTATCAACAGTGGCTTTTCGCTAGAAACTCTGCATATACAAAAGCTAGTGCAGTAAATAAACATGCCAACTCTAAAGCGCTAATACAATCAGTGCCCTCCCTACAAACACAAAATGTATATAATGTCACGTGACGTGACACCTCTGTCGGTGGTTGCCTCGCATAGACATGCACTAAAATTTACGCAAAATATCTTAGTGTAAGTTAGTAAATACTATTCTACTCAGTGAAGTACACAAGATTCACTTCCACGAGGAAATGCGTGATAAAGAGAAACTAAACTGAATTACTGCTTATTAGACAAACTGATAAAGCTACTGGCGTCTTCTCTGCCTTCCGACTGCGGTTGCACTGAGCGTCCGGGCTGTGTATGCTATCCATATAAATCTGCAGATTTTTTGTATAATAGCTCTTGGAAACACAGGGAACGGTAAAACTACAATAAAGGTGTTTCAACAAAAGCAATCTGGATCGCATGTAAGCTGTTTACTTCATTTGGTGAGTGGTTTCGGTCTCTTAGACGATTATCACCAGATCATTTTACTCCTTGGTGGCAGCAGGGGACGGTGGCGGGCTGTAGGCCGCTCTGGAGACGCGTGAAGAAGACTGCAGAATTCTAGGAAAGTGGGTTGCAAGAAACTTTCGACAGATTCCTGAGTTTATCTCAACAATAACAGACCCTTACCTAGATTGATGAAGAGAAGAAGCAGAGAAGATAAAATAATGTGCGGTGCGTTTCGTCATAATATCGTTTCGTATGCAAGGAAGCTTTATGGAACATTCAGCGAATTCCAGTGGCCGACATTATGGGAGAGGCGTTGTGCCTCATTAAGAAGATTATCGTCCAAATTCCGAAAGCTTACATTACAAGAGGAACAAATTTTCATGGTTGGAGTTCATAGCCATCTAGAACTTTGGGAAATACGTTTTATTCGCCATTGATTGAAGAAATTTGTCATTTTCGCGACTGCAGTTGCAACCTTAAGATCATTATCAAGAGTTGTAAACGACCGTGCTGTAGCAAAGCCAAACATTCAAATCCCCTGACAGGTACACTTGTCATAATGATAGGGCTGAAATACGATGATGTCATCTGCACGTGTCGGAGAGTCACATACGCTGAAACTCAATCGTCTGTAACAGATCACTTGATAGTCAACTTAAGCTTTAACACCACCATTACGGCCTAAAAAAAGATTCCTTGACAATTTTTAGATATAAGGCAATATGGTAAAGAATTTATTGAGCATATATTTAAATATACTGGAAAAAATTACTGTCGGAAAATGATATAAATGGCGACTGCAACAATTATCCCGAGGAACGTTGAATCTGAGGCGATGTGCGGAGTGCAGTATAACTAAACATGGAGAAAAGAAAATAAAATCTATGGTAACCTACGTGATTGCTGGGGAATCACGTACGGGTTTTTTTAGAAATATAGATTTTTTGTGTAACTGGTAATTGTTTGAATAAAGTTGTTTAATTTTCAACAAGATAAGGACAGTCAATTTGTAATAACTACTGTCAAAATTAATTTAGAAAATGCACTGCGTGGTTCCCTTTTAAATGTCATTTCAAGGTCGTGGCTAAATTTTCAAGTAAAAAAAGATTTAAAATTTCTGGAGTTATGTGTGTGCCTATTTGAAAAATCATATTCCTAGTAAAACGCGTTTGAAGTTTTGAAATGTGTAATAGACACGAAGGAATGAGAAGTTCGACTTCATAAAAGTCTTACCATTAATCTGCAATTCCAGTAATGGTCTATTGTACTGCTGCCGTTGAAATCGAAATAACATCCACTAGTTTATCTCAAAACGGCTGAAATATCGGTAGTGGCAATTCCAAGAACCCACAAATCCGTTTAGCCCTTCTCTAAGCAGTAGTACTTCTAGGACTGTTTGACGGTTGGTTTCATATGCACTCCGTGTAAACATAACATTTGGTATAACAACTTACGGGCACTTTGGACAAGCGATAATTACTGCGTAGCCTAAGCCTAGAGGACCTCGTTCTGTCAGTGTGATGTCTGCAGTGCACGTTTTAATCTTCACGTGCTGAGAAATAACAGAGACAACGGCAAGAAAATTTGTAATCCTACCGCTCGGTCGCTAATTCATATCCGAATCTTGGCCACTGCCTTAAAATTTCTTAGAAGAGACTCTGACTCCTTCCAAACTGCTCTCAGCCTCATATCTGTCCTTTGAACGCTTTGATGAAATACTTCTTCGACGACGCGTTGGATACAGCGTTTTCAGACATCTTCTACCTGAGCACAGTTTCTTATCACTCATTCTTACCTGACAGACAAAACTCTATCCTACGAGTGTAAGATCAAAGTAGGCTTTTCAAAGTCAGTATTTCACACAAAGATTAGGATTCAAAGCGATAGCGTCGTCCCTTTCGTACACGTACCAACGCTTGCAGACGCCAAGCTAACGTATTATTGTTTTTAAATGCTTCTAACTGTACTCAGACACTACAGGAGGTATCGAGTTGGCGAGAGGCTTCAGAGGGGAGCTCGGAACTCCGCTGAACAATTTTATTGTTTTTAGATATTAGAGTTTTTCCATCATATTTTAAAACGTTCAGAACACCTCATAGTCCAATAAAGAAAATTTTAGAAGATTCAGAGGATCCTTTAAGCCAATAAACAAAATGAGGACCATTTCTGAAAAAGTGAACATCTAAATCATTTTCAACGTCGAGTTACATATGACTTCATGTTGTTGTTTTTGTGGTCTTCAGTCCTGAGACTGGTTTGATGCAGCTCTCCAAGTTACTTTATCCTGTGCAAGCTTCTTCATCTCCCATTACATTCTGCAACCTACAACCTTCTGAACCTGCTTAGTGTATTCATCTCTTGGTCTCCGACTACGATTTTTACCCTCCACGCTGCCCTCCAATACTAAATTGGTGATGCCTTGATGCCTCGGAACAAGTCCTACCAACCGATCCCTTCTTGTAGTCAAGTTGTGCCAAAACTTTCTCTTCTCCCCAATTCTATTCAATACCTCCTCATTAGTTATGTGATCTACCCATCTAAAGTTCACCATTCTTCTGTAGCACCACATTTCGAAAGCTTCTACTCTCGTATTGTCCTAACTATTTATCGTCCATGTTTCACTTCCATACATGGCTACACTCCATACAAATACTTTCAGAAACGTCTTCCAGACACTTAAATCTATACCAGATGTTAACAAATTTCTCTTCTTCAGAAATGCTTTCCTTGTCGTTGCCAGTCTACATTTTATATCCTCTCTACTTCGACCATCATCAGTTATTTTGCTCCCTAAATAGCAAAACACATTTACTACTTTAAGCGTCTCATTTCCTAATCTAATTCCAGCAGCAACACTGGATTTAATCCGACTACATTCCATCATCTTCGTTTTTCTTTTGTTGATGTTCATCTTATATCCTCCTTTCAAGTCACTGTCCAATCCGTTCAACCGCTCTTCCAGGTCCTATGCTGTATCTGACCGAATAATAATGTCATCGGCGAACCTCAGAGTATTTATTTCTTCTCCATGGATATTAATACCTACTCCAAATTTTTCTTTTGCCTTCTTTACTGCTTGCTTAGTATACGGATTGATTAACACCGGCCTAGGCCTACAAACCTGTCCCACTACCTTCCCAACCACTGCTTCCCTTTCATGTCCCTCGACTCTCATAACTGCCTTCTGGTTTCTGTAGAAATTGTAAATACCCTTTCGCTCCCTGTATTTTACTCCTGCCACCTTCAGAGTACTCCAGTCAACATTGTCAAAAGCTTTCTCTAAGTCTACAAATGCTAGAAACGTAGGTTTGCCTTTCCATAATGTATCTTCTAAGATAAGTCGTAGGGTCGGTATTGCCTCATGTGTTCCAATATTCCTAAGCAATCGAAACTGATCTTCCCCGAGGTCAGCTTCTACTAGTTATTCCATTCGTCTGCAGAGAATTCTCGTTAGTATTTTGCAGCCATGACTTATTAAAGTTATAGTCTTCAATGTTCACATCTGTCAACACCTGCTTTCTTTGGGATTGGAATTATTATATTGTTCTGGAAGTCTTAGGGTATTTCGCCTGTCTCATACATCTTGCTCACCAGATGGTAGAGTTTTGTCAGGACTGGCTCTGCCAAGGCTGTCAGTAGTTCTAATGGAATGTTGTCTACTCCCGGGGCCTTGTTCGACTTAGGTCTTTCAGTGTTCAGTCAAACTCTTCGCTCAGTGTCATATCTCCCATATCATCTTCATCTACATCCTCTTCCTTTCCCATAATATTGTCCTCTAGTACATCGCCATTGTATAGACCCTCTATATACTCCTTCCACCTTTCTGCTTTCGCTTCTTTGCTTAGAACTGGGATTTCCATCTGAGCTCTCGATACTCATACAAGTGTTTCTCTTTTCTCCCAAGGTCTCTTTAGTTTTCCTGTAGGCAGTATCTATCTTAGCCCTAGAGATATATGCCTTTACATCCATCCTTTTGTCCTCTAGCCATCACTGCTTAGCTATTTTGCACTTCCTGTCGATCTCATTTTTGAGACGTTTGTACTCCTTTTTGCCTGTTTCATTTACTGCATTTTTATATTCTCTCCTTTCATCAATTCAATCCAAATTTCGTCTGTTACCCTAGGATTTCTACCAGCCTTAGTCGTTTTACCTACTTGATCCTCTGCTGCGTTCACTACTCCATCTCTGAAAGGTATCCATTCTTCCTCTACTGTATTTCTTTCCCCCATTCCTGTCAATCGTTCCCTTATGCTCTACCTGAAACTCGGTACAACTAGTTTATCCAGGTCCCATCTCCTTACTTTCCCACCTTTTTGCAGATTCTTAAGTTTTAATCTACAGTTCAGAACCAATAGATTGTGGTCAGTGTTCACATCTGCCCCTGGAATTGTCTTGCAATTTAAAACCTGGTTCTTACATCTCTGTCTTACCATTATATAATGAATCTGACACCTTCAAGTATGTCCAGGCTTCTTCCATGTATACAACCTTCTTTTATGTCTCTTGAATCAAGTGTTAGCTATGATTAAGTTATTCTCTGTGGAAAATTCTACCAGCCAGCCTCCTCTATCATTCCTTACCCAGAGTCCATATTCACCCACTACGTTTCCTTCTCTTCCTTTTCCTACTATCGAATTCCAGTCACCCATGACTATTAAATTTTCCCCTCCCTTCACTATCTGAATAATTTGTTTTATGTCATCATACGTGTCATCAATCTCTTCGTCATCTGCAGAGCTAGTTGGCATATAAACTTGTACTACCGTAGTAGGCATGGGCTTCGTGTCTATCTTGGCCACAATAATGCTTTCACTATGCTGTTTGCAGTAGCTTACCCGCACTCCTATTATTTTATTCATTATTAAACCTACTCCAGCATTTCCTCTATTTGATTTTATATTTATAACACTGTATTCACCTCACCAGAAGTCTTGTTCATCCTGCCACTGAACTTCACTAATTCTCACTATATCTAAGTTTAACCTATCCATTTCCCTTTTTAAATTTTCTAGCCGAACTGCCCGATTAAGTGATCTGACATTCCACATTCCGATCCGTAGAACGCCAGTTTTCATTCTATTGATAACGACGTCCTGTTCAGTAGTCCCCGCTCGGAGTTCCGAATATGGGACTAATTTACCTCCGGAATAATTTACCCAAGAGGACGCCATCATCATTTAACCATACAGGAAAGCTGCATGCCCTCAGGATAAATTACGGGTGTAGTTTCCTCTTGCTCACAGCCGTTCGAAGTACCAGCACAGCAAGGCCGTTTTGGTTAGTGCTACAAGGCCATATCAGTCAATCATCCAGACTGTTGCCCTGCAACATCTGAAAAGGCTGCTGCCCCTCTTCAGGAACCAGACGTTTTTCTTGCATATCAACAGATACCTCTCCATTGTGGTTGTACCTACGGTACAGCTATCTGTATCGTTGAGACACACAAGTCTCCCCACTAACGGCGAGGTCCATGGTTCATATATTTTTAAGAAGGGAGGAATTCATTGCATTTGTTAAATTTTAACCTAACGTTAAATTTTCACCTAACGTACAACGCAGTAAACACGTATGAAATCTTCCAAATTGTGACAAAATGGAACTGCAGGAGATCTCTTCCTCGACATTCGGTTTTGCACCTATTTTTCAGCACAGTTTACCTTTTTTACCGTGTTACAGATACCAACAACTTTGTTTGGATTGCCAGTGGAACCAGATCTCTCAAAACTGTCTATTGGAGAAATATTTTCTCACGATGGATCTGGATGTGTAACTGTACAATACCATAGTGGAGGAAAATGTAGAAAAACATATTACTTGGTATTACACATGGCTCGAAACACAAATGACTCGTAGAGCCAATCAAATTGCTTCTGCTATGAGACATTTTCTAATAAAGTTTGAGAAGCGAAGAATTTTCTCAAACTCACGCAGTTCACGAAATAAAAATTCTGTGATGATGGCCACGCACCTTCGATCTAGTGAAGCACTGAATGTTTTCACGCAACCCTGCAACATTTTCCAATAAGGGAACACAGTTGTATGTTTTATGAAACATTATTCGGCGTAGCTGAGAAACCACGAGAAAACTGAGGCTATCACAGTGCCTGCAAATTATCATGATGTGCTGAATAAATATGGGATTTGTACGATACTTTTGAGAGACTATAACACTCAGTATGCATATGTTAGAGAATTTAATTTTTTGCCTTACAGTTACTGTACTGAAGATACACAGTGACCGACATCAAGATATGCATAAAAATCATTGCGAGATATTGCTTATTCCTTTACTGCTTGGAGCGAATACACTATCTGGGAGCAACTGTTTCTCTATGCTTGAGCGAAAATCTCAGACAGTTTCGTTATACAACTAATACGAATACTAGTAATGAATAATCTCTTCGCCAAGTGCGTGTTGCAGGGTGAACATGCTGGTTGTTAATATTTTTATGGCAATAAGGATTTGCTTTCGATTGTTAAACTTAAAGAGAGTGTTGTCTATGAGTTGCACTAATTAATAAGAGATAAATCGAAATATATTTTTCGCATTTTCATGAATTTCGCCGTTGTAGTGATGAAGCGATTTATATAGTTCACTTGTGCTTCGCATGTAATGTGTAGAGAAACCGAATTCCGGCTCACATGAATCGAAACTGGGTACGATGCAGTACGGGTCATGTTGAATCCTATTACTCGTAATAGCGCAATACAGAAGTGAATTCTTTGCACAGGGGTAATACGCTAAGCTCATTATGCAGTGTGTTACCTCATGACTGGTAGCTCGTAACCAGAGAATGCAGGAACGAAATCTCGTTTTAAATTAGCTCCTAGAAACCCAAGAAACAAATGCCGGGAACCCTTTCGTCTACATGCACCAGACTAGAAGCACATTAAGCGAAAGACCAATCTATCTCAATTTGAACGCCTGCCACAGTGCAACGACTCAGGCCGCGCTGATCTTTTATTGACTGAGGAAATGCTCGCCATGGAACATAGTTCTTTGAAGTCATATCAACTCTCTGTATCTCAGCCATGGATTAATGGGCAAAAAATATCCCAGGAAAGTTGCTTGCGAGTCAGCAAATGTGGAACATAGTAAAAGCTTAATGCATACATATGTGTCAAACAACTTTCAACTTAAATACCAGTTGTAAGGAACATGAGAGACCCCAAAAGTGAATCCTTTACTCCTCAGTTGTTGCTTATTGGACACTAAATTTTCTAAATTTTCCATTCTTTTTGTTGAAATTATTATTCGTAACACGAATCTAGAAAATTGATCTTTTTCAGAAGACTTCTCTGAGAATTATCTGTTTTCAACAGAACTATATTTCATGGCCAGATGAAATAAAACACTTACTGGCTATGTGTTGCTGTTTACGTCTTGTCCTGTTTTGTGATTATTCTTAATGGAACAATTCTTTTAGATCTAAACTTGATGTGATAGGTAAATTGTTTGAATTCAAATATGTCACTATTCTTCTGGTCGCCACTTCCACGGGAAACCTAGATAAATATGTAAGCAGAGAAATTGGATTACCTAATTCCTTCTTTTGCTGCTACATCTAGAAAGTGTTATTTCTTAAGTATAATGTCTGTAATAGTCTTATAGTCATCTGTAGTACTATCTTGAGCGAAATCTAGTTGTGTTCTCCCCTGTTTCACAATTTTCACTATGAATTTAATTCTACTGCTCGCATTATGAAGTATTGTCAGGATTTGTAGCTTTATTGACCAATTAATATGTTTCCAATACATTGCAATATTCGCACACATTGCCAATAATATAGAATCTTTACTTGTTCCAGAAGTTATGCAACATTCCCTTTTCCATAACATTTGTAGTCTCTTGATTATCTACAGAGTAACTGTAATTAAACATAATATCCAGAAAGCCTTTAAGAAATGTACGTACTTTGAAATACTGACTCAAATTTGTTATGAAATGCATTAAATTTTACATTTTCAACCTTCACCACATACACATACTTTTTTTCACTTTTTTTAAACCATTATATCCAGCAACCATTAATAAGAATTACTGTTTTGTGCAGACATATCTCAGAACATCATGGTCAATTAATGCACGAAAGGCCGGATGAACATTAATTTTATTAAAATGTTACCAGTAACTCTTCTGTTACTTTCCTGTACCCGAGTTGAAGAACCTTCGGCCGAAATCAGGTTCCGACAAATAAAAAAAGTGTTTGTTGCTCACTAGTGAATTTTGTGCTTGACGTGAGAATGATTCTTGCCTAAGACTACTTCCGTTCTACTTCTCTATTTCACTGCTTCCATGTTGTTCGTATAGGCACAGAACAGCAAGAAGATTAGATGTTACAGGAACAGATTAACGTACAAGAGACTGAAACCTCATGGCTGATTAAAACTGTGGGCCGACACGACACTAAAACTCGGAACCTTTGCCTCTCATGGACAAGTGCCCTATAAAATTCCTTTTTTCCTTTGTCTTGTCTTCTTTTGTTCTCATTTTCTTCGTTTCATGTGTTCGGGCGGACGCCCGTTCAAGTTTATTGTTGATCCGTTCTCTCAGTTTTTTATTGCAGACCGAACACGCTGAGCTACCGTGCCGACATCAACTGAGATACCCAAGCACGTCTCATGACCTCTCCTCACAGCTTTACTTCCGCCGGTACCTCGTGTCATACCTTCCAAACTTCACAGCGGCTCAGTTGGTAGAGCACTTGCCCGCGATAGACAGAGGTTCCGAGTTCGAGTCTCGGCCTGCCAGCAAGTTTGATATCAGCGCACACTCGGCTGCAAAGTGAAAATTTCATTCTGTATAAGAGATTCTTTCTATCTTGTTGTCCAATACACTAACGAAATATTTAAATTTCGTAAAAATATAAAATGCTCAAGGGAAGCGGCACACACAGCAGAATAGCAACAGCACACGACACGGTAAGTAGCTTCCAAAGAGCTTTTGCGGTTTGCAGTACTGTGACTAGCTCAGTGCTTATATAGCAGTCAGCCGCTAAACAAAGGGCCAGATGACTTGCTGTTACTGCTGACTAAACGCCTTATGTGTCTGTATATTTTGCTTCAGTTAATGCTTGCATTTGAATAAGAAGAGATAACCAGATATTCTGGATGGAAAACGACAAGAAAATAAGGAAAAATCACTGTAATATGTGGAGTCAGATGGACACATTTTGTTAGGTTAGCGTTACGTTGAAGACAGACAGTCGTTAAGAACCTCGTAGCGAGTCTTTCATGGGCTGGCTGTGCTAGTGCACGTTCATTAGTGGTAAACTGAGGAGTTTCTCAGTCGCAGCGAGAAAACCTAGCAGCTCGCCTGTGACATCAGCGCTTCGTTTTCCACCTCTTCTATGTCCTTCATTAGTACACTACTGGCCATTAAAATTGCTACACCAAGAAGAAATGCAAATGATAAACGGGTATTCATTGCACAAATATATTATACCAGAACAGACTTTTGATTACATTTTCACGCAATTTGGAGGCATAGATCCTGAGAAATCAGTACCCAGAACAACCACCTCTGGCCGTAATAATGGCCTTGACACGCCTGGGCATTGAGTCATATAGATCTTGGAAGGCGTGTACAGGTACAGCTGCCCATGCAGCTTCAACACGATACCACAGTTCATCAAGAGTAGTGACTGACGTATTGTGACGAGCCAGTTGCTCGGCCATCATTGACCAGACGTTTACAATTGGTGAGAGATCTGGAGAATGTGCTGGCCAGGGCAGCAGTCGAACATTTTCTGTATCCAGAAAGGCCCGTACAGGACCTGCAACATGCGGTTGTGCATTATCCTGCTGAAATGTAGGGTTTCGCAGGGATCGAATAAGGGTAGAGCCACGGCTCGTAACACATCTGAAATGCAACGTCCACCGTTCAAAGTTTCGTCAATGCGAACAAGAGGTGACCAAGACGTGTAACGAATAGCACTCCATACCATTACGCCGGGTGATACGCCAGTATGGTGATGACGAATACACTCTGCCAATGAGCGTTCACCGCGATGTCGCCAAACACGGATGCGACCAGCATTATGCTGTAAACAGAGCCTGGATTCATCCGAAAAAATGGCGTTTTGCCATTCGTGCACCCAGGTTCGTCGTTTAGCACACCATCGCAGGCCCTCCCGTCTGTGATGCAGCGTCTAGGATAATCGCAGCCATGGTCTCCGAGCTGATAGTCCGTGCTGCTGCAAACTTCATGCAGGTGGTTGTTATCTTGCAAACGTCCCTACCTGTTGACTCAGGGATCGAGAAGTGGCTGCACGATCCGTTACAGCCATGCGGATAGGATGCCTGTCATCTCGACTGCCAGTGATACGAGGCCGTTGGGATCGAGCACGGCGTTCCGTATTACCCTCCTGAACCCACCGATTCCATATTCTTCTAACAGTCATTGGATCTCGACCAACGCGAGCAGCAATGTTTCGATACGGTAAACTGTAATCGCTATAGGCTACAATCCGACCTTTATCAAAATCGGAAACGTGATGGTACGCATTTTCCTCCGTACACGAGGCATCACAACAACATTTCTCCAGACAGCGCCGATCATCTGCTGTTTGAGTATAAGAAATCGGTTGGAAACTTTCCTCATGTCAGCACGTTGTAGGTGTCAGCATCGACGGCAACTTTGTGTGAATGCTCTGAAAAGTTAATCATTTGCATATCACAGCATTTTCTTCCTGTCAGTTAAATTTCGCGTATGTAGCACGTCATCTTCGTGGTCTAGCAAATTTTAATGGCCTGTAGCGTAAGTATTCTAGAGAGAAACAACGACTCAGAGAAAAACTGTGTATATTACGTACAGAGTACGTACTTCACTGTTAACCATATTTTTGGACGTGAGACAGAGTTTCTTATTCATAAATACACTGACAAGCCAAAACGTTATCACTACAGCCCATCGCGATCTAGGACGCCTACTGGTGCCGTTGCGGGCACGTGACGCAGTAACAAAAGTATGTAAGCGGAGCAGATACGGAAGGGGGATCACCCTAGCAAATATATGGACTGCAGATGGAAAATTCCATTGAGATAAGTGACTTTGACAAACGACAGAATTTTATTAAGCAGAACACGTACACGAGTATCTCGAAAGCGTCGAAGTTGGTCGAATGTTCACGTGCCACTGTTGTGAGCACCTACGGAAAGAGTAGTAGGTTAGAGAAACTACCAATAAGCGTTAAATGCTTGGACGTCAACCGATTCTTCAGAGAACGCCGTTTTCGGAGCCTTATCAGCTCTGTAAGGTAGGGCAGGTGGCGATCGCTTACATCTCTACCTAGAGAGCATAATGCTGGTGCACGCACAAGTGTTTCTTAGTATACCGTTCATCGTACATTGCTCAACATGGAGGTCCGCAGTAGATCCCACCCTTTGTATTGACATGTTGATATAACGACATCGTAAATTAAGATTGCACAGTGGGGCAGAACCGTCGGGATTATACCGTCGATCAGTGCCAACGAGTCTCCTCTTCGGGTGAATCACATTCTTGCTACAATAGGTCGATCATAGTCTCCACAAACGCCATCATCGAGGTGAACGGCAGCTCGAAACGTGCAAAACGGCACGGATGCTGGTTAGTGGGAGCAGTATTACACTATGAGAGGCATTCTCCTGCGCTTGCGTGGGACCTGTGATAGTAATCGAAGACACGATGACAGCTGCGAACTACCTGCAGGCCTTCATGCTTGATGTATTCCCCGACGGCGTTGCAGTCTTTCAACACGATAACTGTCTCGTTTCTCGGAGCCAGTTACAGTGGCTTGAGGAGCATTATAGTGACCTCTCTGAGGACAAATTTGTCTGCTGTAAATGCTATGGAATCCATCGGGGTTGCTATCGGCCGCCATCTCAGTGTACGCGAATCAGTCGCCTGTTATTTATGGGAATTACATGACCTGTGCATAGACATCTAATGCCACATCCTCCAAAAACCTACCAAACAAGCAGTTTGATTCCTGGTATTCAGAATGTATTTCGTTCCAAAGAAGGACAAAGGAGCTATCAAGCGGTTGGTCATAATGTTTTGGTTCATGAGATTAAAGTAATAATGTTGTGTCATACAACTTTTCTTTTTTGGGGGGTCATCGGTCTTCTGACTGGTTTGTAGCGGCCCACCACGAATTCCTCTCCTGTGCCAACCTCTTAATTTCAGCGTAAAAAATGCAACCTACGTCCTCAACCATTTGCTGGATATTTTCCAATGTCTGTCTTTCCCTACAGTTCTTGCCCTCTACAACTCCCTCTAGTACCATGGAAGACATTCCCTGATGTCTTAACAAATGTCCTGTCATCCAGTCCCTGCTCCTTGTTAGCGTTTTCCACATATTCCTCTCTCCTATAATTCTGAGGAGAACCTCCACATTCTTCACCTTATCAGTCCACGTAATTTTCAACATTCGCCTGTAGCACCACATCTCAAATGTTTCAATTCTCTTCTGTCACCGTTTTCCCACAGTCCACGTTTCACTACCATACAATGCTGTACTACAGACGTACATTTTCAGAAATCTCTTCCTGAAATGAAGACCTATGTTTGATACTAATAGACTTCTCCTGTGCAGGAATGCCCTTTCTTCCAGTGCCAATCTGCGTTTGATGTCCTCCTTGCTCTATCCATCGCTGATCATTTTACTGCATAGAAAATATAATTTCTTAACTTTATCTGCTTCGTGATCATAAGTCTTGATGTTAAGTTTCTCTCTTTTCTCATGTCCGCTACTTCTCATTACATTCGTCTTTCTTCGGTTTACTCGAAATCAATATTCTGTACTCATTACATTGTTCATTCCATTCAGCATATCATGTAATTCTTCTTCACTTTCACTCCGGATAGCAGAATCATCAGCGAATCGTATCATTGACATCCTTTCACCATGAAGTCTAATTACTCTCCTGAAACTTCCTTTTATGTTCATCATAGCTTATACGATGTACAAATTACACAGCAAGGAGGAAAAACTATCGCCATGTTGCACCTTTTTTAGTCCGGTCGTCCAGTCTTATTATTCCCTCCTTGTACAAGTTGTATATTATATGTCTCTCCCTATAGCTTAACCCTATTTTCCTCAGATTTTCGAACATCTTGCACCATTTTACATTGTCAAACGTTTTTTCCAGGTCGACAAAACCCATGAACGTGTGTTGATTTTTCTTTAGTCTTGCTTCCATTATCAACCGCAAGGTCTGAATTGCCTCTCTCGTACCTTGCCCAGTTGATCGTCATCCAGCACTTCCTCAATTATCTTCTCCATTCTTCTGTATATTATTCTTGTCAGCAACTTGTACTCGACATCTGTTAAGCTGATTATGCGATAAGTGTCTCCAAACTTGTTCTTCGTTTGATTCCTAAAACCAACGAACTGCAGCTTTTGCTCACCTAGCTTAAATTTATCGCTTTCTAAAGAGGTACATTATAGCTAGTAATGAGCATCTGAACAAATGATAACTCACGGACCTACAAACTTGATTGCATTACCGTATTCAGTACGTGTTAGTGCTTGAAGATGAGCTCGGAACGACTTGATTGGCTAACTTCTATGGTAAATAAATCGGAAACGTCACGACATGTAGAATTTCCTTCTGGAAAATTATTTACAAGTTCAAACTCATTTGCGACATTTTTACAAGCTCTTCAGGCTTTTTTAGGCTGTTTCTGACCACCCTGTATAAACAAAGAATCACAGTAAAAACAGAAACAACCAGCGTCATTCATGTGAATTTTGTTTCAGTGTTGACAGATGTTTCTCGAAACACAGACCTGTTGCGTATTTGCCCTAGGATACCTCAGTGGAATCAGAGAAAGATTATGTGTAGCTAGACTCCATTGCCACTTGATAAGGACTGTAAGTTGCTTGCTTCAATGTCAAGTTTCAGAACTATTCTGGATCAGAAGAATCCTGCAAAGATAATAAGTACTGATTAATCGATTATGAACGTATCATAGTCTTTGAGTTGTTAAGAATGGATGTCTGAAGTAATATACTTTAACTAGTTTAATATACTTTAACTTGTTGAAGCGGTAGCCAGTGGCGAGCGAGTGATGACACGTGGTGTTTTCTAGGTGCTCGTCCATTTGAACTACACAAAGCAGTCGGGTAGAATTTGATTTCCTCGTTCTCTGTCGGCATTTTCAGGAGGCCGCTTGCTGCAGCTCCGCTACAGACGAGAGGTCTGTTAACTTCCTTTGAATTTCTTTCCACGGCTATGGTCATTTGGCGACACACAAAAGATTGATGAGATTCTGGCTACATCATCCAGCTTCGTGTAACATTGTTTGCGGCATTTTCAGCTCTTGAAGGAGCTTATGTTTACGTTAAATCTTAAGTTTGTTATTCAGCAAAGTAGTTAGTTTCGAGGAGCACGGTACAGAATTGGGTTTTCATTGATCAATTCGAATAATAGGTCGTTTAATTTATCACTTTTTGTTTAGCTAAATCTTACCGGCATTTTCCTTGCGTATACATTTTATTGTTGTCCATCTCTTTCTTTCGTGGTGCATAGCATGCCACGTGTTTCGTGTAAGGACAGTTCTTTTTGCTCCTCTATCAATGGTCATGTTCTGAGTCGAAATCATTATTAACTGAGTTAAAACTTTGACGGTTTATTGGTATTTCCGTTTCATTCGATAAATTCATTTTCAATGATTTCATTACTCACTTGTTGTGGTATGTACTTTGTATTCTGCATTTATCTTAAAACATGAACCCTCATACCTTTCTGCCTTCAGTAGGAAAGATACTAAAACCAGGCACTATTACAACCAGTACATACTTTTAAAAACAGCAATCAGCAGAATGATTTTCCATTCTTTGCATATTTACAGATGAGAAGGTGTATTGTTTTCGGGGTTGCAGCTGTTCATCAAATTCTATTCGAAATAATTGGTATTGATCAATATGTTTCTCCTATTAAAAATAAAAGTGTTAGGTCATCAGACGAAGCCACGTTTGCTTATTGCAAGTAACTCATCCATAAGGTGGGTTATCGAAATTAGACTTCGGCCTTGCAAGAAGTATTGTGACCATAAAATGCACTTAAATGTTGAAGTACAAACTATGGGCTGTTTAACACACACACACACACACACACACACACACACACACACACACACACACACACACACACACAACTATATACTTTCGTGTACTCAGAATAACACAGAAGGGTAGTCTGCTCACAACCTCAGCATTGTCTTAACGTACATCCATTTAGTCATGTTTGCCATTAATTTATCTCATGAATAATAAATTCGTCTACAGAAGACACTGAGCTGTGAAGCTGAAACAGAGCATCTTCCGTACCTGAATGTAAAGCCAAGACCAAATCTGTTGTTCTACTAATAACCCAGTTGCGAAGCATTAATGCATCAGGAGTTACGTCCTCGGAACGCGGAGAGCGGGAAATTATGACGGAAGTAAAGAATCTGGAAGCATCTGCAGAACTTTTGATTACGCTTGTCCGGTGGGTTAAAAGCTTAATTACCTGGAAGTAATTTTAAGTAAGAGCTCATTTCAAAGAAGCTAATCCGATAAACCTCTGACGGTAACCCACAAATCCGATGCAGAACAATTACCGGAATTTCATTCACCGCCTCATTTGCTACGGCTATTTCCTTGCCGCTTTTAGTTTGGAAGTACCACTTCACGGTTTCCATTTAAGTAGGAAAAAGACCGATTCAGTTAGGGTATTTCTTACACGGTGGGAGAGTTTCATGCTTAAAGGGGCTTTAACAACCCAGGATATTTTCTGTTAAATCTGTATCACAAATTAGTAATAAAAATGTATATATTCATTACAAAACACCTGCTGTAATTAAGTCATTATCTGTTATCAACAAATTACAGAATGTTTAAAAATTCACATACGCAAAGACTTTTAGGTCTACTGGTGTACGAAATATAAGAGGCGTGTTTTTTAAGTAGGTACTCTTTTATATAGACTTTTAGGTCTACTGGTGTACGATATATAAGACTCATGTTTTTTAAGTCGGTACTCTTTTTGAAATTTAAAAAAAGACGTGCAAAGATATCTCAATAATTTTATTCTTTCATGAAAGCCTGTACCTTAATCTACTTTTCTACATAATTTCCGTCAATATTAAGGCACTTGTCCTAACGTTGTACCAGTTTTTGAATACCCTCCTCATAGAAGTCGGCCGCCTGACTTGTTAACCACTGCATCACCACTGTTTTGACTTCGTCATCATCTTGAAGACGCTGACCGCCCAGGTGTTTCTTCAATTTCAGGAAGAGACGGCAGTCACTGGGCGCAAGATCGGGGCTGTACGGAGGATGATCTAGAGTTTCACACCGAAAAGATGTGATGAGATCTCTGGTCTGATTGGCCACATGCGAACGGGCATGCTCTTGCAGCAAAACGATGCCTTTGCTCAACTTGCCACGTCTTTTGTTCTGGACTGAACGGCGCAGATTGTGCAATGTCTTACAGTAAGCTGCTGCTTTGATTGTCTTATTACGAGGCAGAAATTCCACAAGCAATACTCCTTTTCTGTCCCAAAAAACTGTGCCGCGGTGTGGCAAAACGGTATTTACTTAAAAACCACGCCTCTTACAGTATTCTGGAAGGTAGCTCCAAATAGGATGACAAAGCTATTCTTTCTAGGAAACTTGAGGAAGTGTAATTTATAGATGGTGGGGTAGTATCTCAGAGATATTACTGTTAGTCTGCCACATACAATAAGTGAGAAAATCATAAGAATGGACTGCATGAGCTAAACGTGGTATTGTTACCAGTATCTTTGTCCAGCGGGAACTGAATGACGCTACAATAACAAGTCACGGAACACGTCATAGATTACTTACAATAATCTGAGAATATCCGTTAAAAACTAATAGAGAAACATACATTTTCCTTCCATCATGAGCCACCACGACTTACATTTTGGGAAATCAGGGATTACGTAGAAAGCCGGAAGCCAAATTTAACGGTAACGTGTGAGAATGTTACGTATCTGCGGGCAATACAATGACTGTAGAAAACAGAAGAAATCCTTGCTGGTTGCAGTTTACTCTCGACCACCTACATGATGAAGTGCTACCACAGTACGTATGTGCATGTACGAGAGTCATGTCCTAAAATAGTTAATCGAGGCTATCCAGTAGGTATAGAGGCATTGACTTAAGCGACCATAGTGTTATGATGTGTGAACGTCATGATGAATTTTTCTTAGAAGTATTTATTGTTGAAATATTGTTTTATTAAAGTTAATGGAACACATCAAAGATAATAAACATGTGTAATGACAAAACAGCCTGGTAATGCAACACATACCTCTGGGTCTGCATGTAAATGAGTTTAGTACATTGTTGTAACTAATTGCATGCCACTGTGGGCGCCGCAATACACTCTGTTTGATCTACCAGTAGGTCATATATTTGTACTCAGAATAGTGTAACTAACTATGATTTGCTGAACTTCATGTACCATGTTACAGTATATAACTCCATTCCTACTCCTCGTCGTCCCTTAGTGCAATAGTCAGCGGCTCAAGACTATAATCTAATAGATTGTTGGCTCTGATGGTGACGACTGTACGTTTGCGTTGGTTTCAGTATTATCTTTGATGACGACGAATGAAGCATATTTCAAATATGAAGCAAGTATTTCCACAAATGCACAGCAGCCGATCGATCAGGTGAATCAGTGTACATCAGGGAAGCATAGTGAATTTTAAATCTGATTATGATAGACTTGGATATAAACACTGTATTGCGTAACTGTTGAGAAACGTAATTTTAAAATGAGTGGCACAGGAGCATATTTGAAATTTTTTACTGCAGCTGACATATCTGCGGGCAATCCATTGACTGTAGAAACCAGCGTAAGGTCAGTATTTTCTAATACTTGAACACCAACATAGGCTGCAGCCGGGGCCCGATGCCGAAACACATCTACTTGCTGACAATGCTCGCTCAGCGTTGCGCAATGCCAGCAGCTCTGCGACTATGACCCGGGAGCTGGGACAACAGCCGGCGTTTGAGACCTTTCGGCGGCGCATGGCAGGCCGCGTACGTGCCGTTAGCCTTGATTAAACCCGCCCTGTGGGGTCCGAAAACCGTCTGGCCAGGCTGGGCAGGTTGCGACAGCTTGGCTTGGGCCCGGCCTACACTGAGTGTAGGCTTCCGCTGTGAGGACGCCAACGTTTTTCTGCCAACCTGTCACGACCACAGTCACAGAGGCAAAGCCGCAGCCTCGATGGGCCGCAGTTCAAACTAAGGCCTGCCCAGCACCGAGCCCCGAGGTCCAGCAGCGCCGACGACCGTACTCCACCCACCGGTCCGGGGTTTGGGCCATACTGTCAGCAGCTGTCGCGCAGAGTGTTCGCTCCCTGCGCACGAATATACTGGAGAAGGAACGCCGCCACCTCATGCTGCGGTACGAGGCAGCTGGTAGGAGCTGCATAATGAGAAGGGCTCACATCAGCTCATGGGAACCTCTGGATCATCAGCCGCTATCTCTGCCACCACTCGCCACATGTGGGCACAACATTTCTAGGCTTGTCCGGCTATAAAGGCAATAAATTATATGTCAGTCTTGGCTGTTTTCAAGTTTCGCACCTCTTCTTCAGATCCCTTAGTGAACCAGTTGCTTACACCCATTCTCAGCCATATACACTACTGGCCATTAAAATTGCTACACCAAGATGAAATGAAGAGGACAAACGGGTATTCATTGGACCAATATATTATACTAGAACTGACATGTGATTACATTTTCACGCAATTTGGGTGCTAAGATCCTGAGAAATCTGTACCCAGAACAACCACGTCTGGCTGTTATAAAGGCCTTGATACGCCTGGGCGTTGAGTCAAAGAAGCTTGGTTCAAATGGTTCAAATGGCTCTGAGCACTATGCGACTTAACTTTTGAGGTCATCAGTCGCCTAGAACGTAGAACTAGTTTGACCTAACTAACCTAAGGACATCACTCTCATCCATACCCGGGGCAGGATTGGAACCTGCGACCGTAGCGGTCGCTCGGCTCCAGACAGTACCGCCTAGAACAGCACAGCCACTCGAAAACAAGCTTGGATGGTGTGTACAGGTACAGCTGCCCATGCAGCTTCAACACGATACCACAGTTCATCAAGAGTAGTGACTGGCGTATTGTGACGAGCCAGTTGGTCGCCCACCATTCACCAGACGTTTTCAATTGGTGAGAGATCTGGAGAATATGCTGGATAGGGCTGCAGTCCAACATTTTCGTTATCCAGAAAGGCCCGTACAGGACCTGCAACATGCGGTCGCGGATTATCCTGCTGAAATGTAGGGTTTCGCATGGACCAAATGAAGGGTTGAGCCACGGGTCGTAACACATCTGAAATGTAACGCCCACTGTTCAGAGTGCCGTCAATGCGAACAAGAGGTGATCAAGACTAGTAACCAATGGCACCCCATACCATCACCCCAGTTGATACGCTAGTATGGAGATGACGAATACACGCTTCCAATGTGCGTTCACAGCGGTGTCGCCAAACGCGGATGCGACCATCATGATGCTGTAAACATAACCTGGATTCATCAGAAAAAATAACGTTTCGCCATTCGTGCACCCAGATTCGTCGTTGAGTACACCATCTCAGGCGCTCCTGTCTGTGATGCAGCGTCAAGAGTAACCGCAGCCATGGTCTTCGAGCTGATAGTCCATGTTGTTGCAAACGTCCTCGAACTATTCGTGCAGATGGTTGTTGTCTTCCAAACGTCCCCATCTGTTGACTCAGGGATCGAGAAGTGGCTGCACGATCCGTTACAGCCATGCGGATAAGATGCCTGTCATTTCGACTGCTAGTGATACGAGGCCGTTGGGATCCAGCATGGCGCTCCGTGTAACGCTCCTGAACCCACCGATTCCATATTCTGCTAACAGTCATTGGGTCTCTACCAACGCGAACAGCAATATTTCGATACGATAAACTGCAATCGCGATAGGCTACACTCTTACCTTTAGCAAAGTCATAAACGTGATGGTACGCATTTCTCCTCCTTACACGAGGCTCCACAACAACGTTTCACCAGGAAACGCCGGTCAACTGCTGTTTGTGTATGAGAAATCGGTTGGAACCTATCGTCATGTCAACACGTTGTAGGTGTCGCCACCGGCGCCAACCTTGTGTGAATGCTTTGAAAAGCTAATCATTTTCATATCACGGCATTTTCTTCCTGTGGGATAAATTTCGCGTCTGTAGCTAGTCATCTTCGTGGTGTAGCAATTTTAATGACCAGTAGTGTAGTAGTGAAATTTTAGAATCCCGTAAGTTAAAAAATGTCTGCTGCACAGCCAAGCTAATGGTACCAGACAAACAAGACAAAAACATAATACTTAAATACATTATAAAGAGCTCTTAAACGAAAGAAGTATCATATTAGCGCCTTCAGCTGCTAATAAAATTCCTTATTTACACGACCAATTTCAGTCATCTGATCACCATCAGGTTCATTCATTTATAAAAACCTGTGTGAGGCGAAATATAAATTCAATACCGTCAGATGATAAAACAATGAATTATACGTTTTTATCAACCGCACTGTAATGATAAGAGTATATGATTCATAATTTTATCACCTGACGATAACGAATTTATATTTCCCCTAACATACTTTTATGGACCTGTTGATGATCAGGTTACTTTAACTTGTTGTGTAAATAAATCAAATTTACTAAGAATCCAAGTAAGTAGTATGTAATTTTCCTAAGTTTTCTGAAAATGTTTAAATCCAGTGTGATGCAAACTTATTTATAAGTAATAGATCAGCCATAAAAGTACTATACATTTCAAGAGATCTGAAAATAATAAGGTTCTCACATTCGTTCACTTACAGTCGATTAAGAACGACACTGGAAATGTTAGTGGTTTTCTTGAATCTGACTGTGAATACACTGAACTATATTAATAGTAGCGGTACTAATTCCTGCCAGTGTCAAATATACAATCCATCTAATCGTTCCCGTTCGGTGCCGTTAAAAAGGTAATTCTACTAATGTTCTCAGAAAGCTAATGTGTTAGCTACGTGAACGATTGAGATCGGACGTCTTATTCCACGTTGCAGAAATGCACGAAACTAGTTAAGGTTTGGCAGTTGTAGACCATAGTAAGAACGAAACTCGTGATCAGTGAAGGTCGGTGAACACTACGTGGTTTACCTTAAATAAAGATTAATGATGTCTTAGTATAACAGAATTCCTGTTATGGTAACTATTTTGGAGCATACGTTGATGAATGTGTAATGGAAGGTGATCTACCACGATTCTTGTAAAAACCGTAGGAGGTAGCAACTACTTGATTTGAAGTGTTATAGATCATCCTTGCTTCATCTTGGACTGTATCTAAGATCTATGCTATTAGCAAATATATAACAATTCCAGTTTAATGTGAAGAGAAGTCACCTCATAACATGAATGGATCAGAACATAATACCACTTCCACTAAATTTAGAAGAGAGCTGTACAAAATAATTATGTGGGCATTTGCAGACATTTTCTCTTTAGTTTTCCTTTAATTAGTTTATCAATACCGCGTATTTTATCCAACTTAAAACTGTCCGATCTGGTAACATTAATTTGGCGTTGTAGCCAAAAATTTTGAACTTACGGGTTTCCAAAATACCGTGTCCTGTGTCTCCCGAACATGATATTTCGACTTCGTAACTCGGTGTCTTCATCAGGTGTTAACTGAGACTAGTCGAGAAGCTGACTGCGTCCCATATTTATGCCTGGGCGGTGTCAAGTGTTTATTGTGCCATTCGCGCCGTCTGTGGTCGTTTCAGGCAGTGGTATCCGTGTCCAGGCGATCTTTCTTATGTCCGTGTGCGTTGTGGCTGTTTTGCCCGATGGCGGCCCTCCCATGGCGCTCCGCACTAGATTTGCACCCACTAATCAGATTCCTAGCACTATTGTAGCAACGTTTCTTATGCTGTGCACGACCGCTGCCGCTTTCCCTCGTGGCCGTGTCATTTTCCTACTTTTCTGCGTTCGGTGTGCGCCTGCAAGGTGCGCTTCCTGTGACATCGCACTGCCGTTGGAGTTGCATATGATATCTGATCACGCTGCAGCAATGTCTAGTAGCGGTGGTCGCCTTCTGGAGTTTTTTCCTATGCTCCCAGGTTGTGTGGTGACTAAGGTTTCAGGTGGTTGCCGTTGTTACCTGTTTTATCCACGACCGCTGTGGCTGTCTCTCGAGAAGGAGGCAGTTGCCGTTTGATGCTTCAAAAGAGATTTGGTCCCTATAATTAAGGCCCTGGTCATCTGAGGTTCGTTACAGGTTAAGGGAACTTTCTTCTGTTGATTCTGTAGTAGTTTCTAAGCCAGATTCCACGCCGTACTCAGCTGGTACCTGGCTTAGAGGTTGATCAATGTCTCTGCCGTTTTGATTTCAATAGATTCAGCAATGACACTATAACAGAGTCAGGGTGTTTGAACCAGGATCCCGGTTTTTTCGTAATTCATGGTGTGTTCAAGTTACAGGCAATGTTTGCTACTGCTGTTTAGTGGCCTGTCTAGGCTGGCTTGTTTCGGTGTCACTTAGATCTAATGTCAATGGTTCTGGTGGTTTGACCGTTGTAAGGCATACAGCATTCACATGGTATATGGTAGATACCAGTATTTCCTACATGCAGATCATTTTTGGCCGTTCCAGGGAGCACCATGATCTTGTTTCATGGGCAGAAAACACTTTTGATTTTAGGTTTTTTTTTTGGGATTCTGTTGATTTTAGAAGATACAGGCCCCACATGTGGTAAACAATCTACCTTTCTAGTCTCTTCTTCTTGCGGCTCTGCCTTTGTACCATGTCGTCTAATGGGACAGAGAGAATTTCGGATGTACCTGGTAGAGTATCCGTTGTTTGTGAACACTCGCTGAGGACACTCCAACTCTGTTCTTAATCTATCTGGGTCGAAGAATGTTTTGCCCCAAGTGTTCTCAGCACTCGGTTCTTCTGTGATGGATGATGACGGCTGTCGGCTTGTGCCTATAAGATGATGTGTGTTGGTTTTCATTCACACTGTGGCATAGTGTGGTTTAAGTGCTTCCCATTTACCAGAACATCCAGGAACTGGAGCTGACCATCATTTTTTAGTTCCGTTGTGATCTTAATGTTGTAGTGACTCGATTTCACATGGTCTTGGACTCAGTTTTTTCCAGCCATTTGGTCAGGTGACGAACGTGTCATAAATATGTAACATGTAGGCTGGTAGTCAGCATTAGGAAGTGCCTCATCCTCGAAATTATCCTTAAACAGATTTGCTTCTGCCAGAGACGACAAACATGAGCCCTGATTAGCTTGTCGACCAGTCGCAGGAAACACCTGATGGAGATGACGAGTTACGACGTCGAAAACTCGGAACATCGGCAGTATATCCGAGTCTACAAGATGACAACGAATCGCTGGGGAAATTAGTTTATGAATGTTACGACGTAATGTTTGGGGTGTTTTTAATCGAAGACTGCATATTAGTTTGTGATCTAACAAGGTTCTTCGGGATTTGGAGTCTGCTATTTTCATAATAGAAATGAATTGTTAGCTCATGTATGTCGAACCGAACATAGGTGATATCCACTCAACAAGTGCATAAAGCCTCGGAAATCTGGTTTGGGTAAGATTCTTGTAATTATTGAGATCTTTCTTGTGGTTACATTTCTCCTTCAACAAACAGTCGCATTGTAACTCTAAAAGCTCCGTGTTGTAATTGATAGGAAAATTCCAGAATGCTATTTTCACCCTACAGCCGAGAGTGCACTGACATGAAACTTGCTGGTGGTTTAAGACTGTACGCCGGATCGAGACTCGAACTCAGGACCTTTGCCTTTCGCGGGCAAGTGCTCCACCAATTGAGATTCCAAAGCACGACCCAGAACTCGTCCTCACAGCTTTAATTCCGCCAGTACCTCGTTTCCTACCTTCCAAATTTCACAGCTCTCCGACGCAGGAGTCGTGCTTCGTAGCTCAATCTGCAGAGCACTTGCCCGCGAAAGGCTTAGGTGCCGAGTTCGAGTCTCGGTCCAACACACATTTTTAACCCGCCAGGAAGTTTCAATTTGATAGGAACATTGTTACAACCAATGCATGTGGAGTTGCAAAGCGCTGAAAAGTAGTAGACAATGTTTCTACATCTTCAAAGCTGCACTCAGACTAACTACGACGATTTTGTTGGCTTTACGCATATCCTTCATGGAGGCTAATATCTGGAGTACACAACTGCGATACCTACAGGATATGCACAGTGTTTCCAGCCAGCAGTTGATTTCTGCGCAGATACAACGCTATTTTGAAGGCTTTCGTTCCATTTTACATATCAGTTACGATGAGTTCCTTGCATCATTTTGAGGCATTTAAATCCTTCAGCAGAGATAATAAATCAGAGGGGAAAGCGAAGTCAAAATCGTCCGTAATTTATTGTAACTGAGGGACAGTCGGATTTTGATTAATCATTAATAATGCTGTTTTGTCTCTCAACTAACAGAATCTGTTCCATTGCCCCTGCGAAGCCAGCGGACGTTACAGTAATGAGAAAGGTCATTATACAGAGTGCCACATTCTTCAACGACTTCCTTTGCTGTATGAAAAGCTATTCCGTTGCTGAGACGGACACGGACAGCCGCTTCACTGCTTTAATAGCCCTCCACGTCAGCATGTTCCTGGTATTTTCCATATTCGTTTGCGAGGCATACAAAATAATGACGCCTTAAAAAAACATTTCTCACTACTTCACACTTCTGTATTACATATGAAACACTTCGCAACTTTATCGCATGGCACAAAAGGAAAAGTTTCTCCCGGTAGACAGAAAGCTGACTACCTCGTTTTACTTATGCTCGCAGTGTTATTATCATCGAGAGCGTTACAGCTGACTGAACCTCTCAGTTGCGTACCCACAGCGCCGTTTCTCTCGGCAACATTACGGTGGACATCTCTCGCTTGACGTCACACGAACTGCCAGGCCTGCTCTCCGTTCCGATACGTCACACTGCCTGAAGCCGTCCTCCTTTGTTCTTGTACAGTGTGTTAGGTTGTGAGCTGTGACAATCGTGCGATTTTGTCGTCCTCTGTGGATCACAAATAAAAAAAAAAAAAACAAATTGGCAGCACATGATATATGGTTCACGAAGTAGTGGGAGATGACCGGCGCGATCGATACATGTGAAAATTTGACAAGCGGTGCAGCACGGGATAAAAATGGACGTAGTTCTCGAGGATGTGATTCGATGAAGTTGACAGTTTTGAAAGGTGCATCTGAGATGCTTCCGTATGTAAAATATCCAGTGCACCAAGTAACTGCTGCTGTCAAGAGAACTGGATTTAAACTGAAGGGTTACTGCATGTGCAATTTCTGGCACGAGTGGCCATTTGAAGGGGGCTCGAGGAGAAGGCCATAAAGGCAGGAATAGGACCTGGCCGCGATTTATCAAACGACTGCCAGAAGAATAAAACCAGGAGCGTTAAAGTTAAGGAAATTGCATCACGCCAAAGGGAAAAATCAAATATACTCCACCACAATACTGCAGAATAGTAGCTACACACACTCCACCTTAGCTGTATCCCAAGCAAAGAAGAATAAATATGTCATTCTACTGAGTACGCTGCATGCTGAAGTAGCAATAAGCAAGGAAGGAAAGAAGAAACCTGAAACAATAATGTTCTACAATGCAAGAAAGTACGGGGTGGTCGTGGTTGATCAAATGACTTGTAAATATACTACGAAGGTTGCATGTGCATGTCTTCTGCAACATATACTGGACATGGCGGCAATAAATGCACTGCTCATCTATGACATAGTAACGAAAAATAAAATGGAAAGGAAGAATTCATACGTCAGCTTCCAAAAGAACTCAAGGGAACGAAAGAGCAAGAACATCAGGCAAAGAAGGAGTACATGGGACTGAAATCACTTAGAAAGCGGAGGATGTCTTCGGTTTAATTATTGTCTTAGAATAAACGTGTCATTTCAGGTCGTCTCACAACGCATTTGTTTCAGTGACCTTCCGCGCTATACTTTAGTAGTTATTTCTACGCGTGGCCCAAGTTCCATCAGTCTGTGTTACTTGGCAGAGATACATTACATGAAAATTCCTTTCGTTCGTAAGTTTCACACACCTTGTAATACTGAACGTTTGTCGGAGAACTGAGACAGCTCATTTCAGAAATAATTACTTCATGCCAATGTCTTCAGATATGCCTTATCCCTCTCGGATTAACAACAATGAAAGAGAATCGCTAACGTTATGGTATTAAACTCTCGCCGAAGTCATGGAGAAGACAATGAAGATACAGCATTCTTCTACGGTAAAACGTATTCAGAGTCAGTAAGTAGTTGAAATACCCATTCTTTTCCTCAGTGGATAAAAAAGAACGAAGAATGATAGTGACATATAATGTTTTATTTATTGGAACAGTTAAAGGAATTATTGACTACAACCGGCATCGTCCATCACCCACGTCGTGATGAGAAACAGCGGTAGAGTTCTACGTTACGCTATAGTATTAATGCTAGCATGATCTGATGAAGCGAGATTTGGGCTGAAAATTTATTTTTGTGAATGAGTGTCTGAATTAGTAATTAAAATATTTAAACTTGCATAAAGAACTTGAAAGACGAACTTAAACATGATTGAAATGTGACAGATGCACAGGAATACCATAGCTCAGTACCATCAGAAAATGCGCTCTAGAGAAATGCCTGTCGAGCAAAGCAATAAATAAAAAGTTTAGCCTTGGTTTAAAAATACCAACCTGAATGAACTGTAAGGATCTTGGATCGGGGTATGATACGGTGCTGACTCAAACTTAAATAAAACCTTTCAAGCATACTTATTTGCTTAAGCAGCATTTTCAAATACAGCAAGAGAATCAAACTTAATAAGTTCGCAAGTTTCCAAACAGTCACTTCCAAATGAGCCTACAAGCTTGAGATTGCTCAGATTTGGCTCGTTTCCTACAGATAAAAGATACACACACACGCAGAATGAAAATTAGAACGAAATAACATAATGCGTGTGCCAGATCTTAAAAGCCCCTCACAACTTAAATAAACAACAAAATTCTGCATTCCTCAAAGAAGTAATCTTGAATTAAATGAAAAATTACTATAGCAGTTTACAGGAAAAGAAATAATACAAAATAATTTCGGTTTTTACTCACAAAACAGAATACTGATCCAAACGGAGGTCTACGACAGCTATTATCGTCACGGTTAAAAGCTAAGCAGCACTATACGTGAGAACCCAAACTGAACTTTGCTCAGTGTGGTACCACCTCCACATAGTGGGTTGGATTACCTCACCAATAGTGTCACAACTGTTGAATGTGAAATTGGAGCCGTCATGCACATCGCACAGTACTTTACCTTTAATATGCAACTCACACCATGGCTGTAATATTGCGATTCATCTCTCATTTGAAGCCGAACATGTTTTACGCCATGACGTTTAAAGCACGACTTAGTGTTAAAATTCCTCTACTCTGAGGTGATCTTCCTTCATTTCCCCTCTTCATTTCTTGGTATTCAAAAAAGTCATCACCGCGGGCCCCTGATATGCTGCCCTGTGACGATGTCACTGACGGCGATCTACCATGATTCTTAGTTGTTCAACATTCACTTGGAGTCCCTACACTATACTCCCGTATCTTTACGAGTGCCTCAATGTTTCTCTGTTTGTCATTTTTGCTATCGTGTTGCCACAACGGTCTCGACAGTGTCTATTATACTCAAAAAATTCCTTTGGTACGGTATTCACCTCACCTGTGCCTTGTGCTGCTAATATAGCTAACTCTTTCTCATCCCATACACTCTCTTGTCTTCCCCGTGTATCTGCCATTTATATGTTGTTACAACTAGTCATCTGTTGCCCTACTACGCACGCTTTCTCCCTAGTTATCATTTACTGATACCCGATAACAATCCTCTCTTAAAAGTACACACAATTTACACTACCTACATTTATTATGTTACGGGCATGTAACGTAAATGTATACAACAAACAAGCTAAACTAGTGGCAACGTCGTGAACAATCAGCGTCGTTACAATACAAACAAAATACAACGAAAAATGATATAACATAAATATCTATAAATTACGGCCAGTGGACTGAAGCGCTATGTGTCTGAAAAGAAATACATTAAAATACACACACGTAATTTTTAATGTTATTGATTGACTTTACCACTGCAAACTATACACGCAAGCTGGTGATCACTATCAATAACACCTAAAAATTATTAACGGGAATTTTTTTTTAATTTCCGAATTTTCAAACCACTTTGTGCCTACTATTGGAAAACTCTAAGTAGGATATTGTCAGGGTCGCTATATCCAAGATGCTACTCCAGGCGGGTGTAAAATAAATGTGCACAACGGAAATACTGAACGCGAAAATGAAGAGGTAGTGACACTGCGAACAATACTAGAACGAGAGATTGTGGAGGTCAGAAGAACCGTGAACGAGGTACGATTACTAGCGAGGGGCGCAAAGCGTATTGCTCGTGAACCATTAGGGCTTCGCCGGTTAACAGTCCGGTCTGCCGTCTGAGGCACCTTGCCACGGTTGCCGCTGTCCCCCCCCCCCCCCCCCCCCCCCCCCCCCGTTGGAGGTTCGAGTCCTACCTCGGGCGTGGGTGTATGTGTTGTCCTTAGCGTAAGTTAGTTTAAGTAAGATTAATTAGTGGGTAAGCCGAGGAACAAATGACCTCAATAGTTTGGTCCCATGGAATTAAACACAAATTTCCAATTTTCCAAACATTAGAGAAGACAGAAAATACGACAAAGATAGGTAGAGGTGCATTAACGAAGTTGCAGAGGCGCGTGAAACAAGTAGAAATAACGCAGCTGCAAAAGGCAGAAATTGCGCCAAGTAAGGCGTTGATCACGGAGCTCTCACAATTTAAACAAAACATAGAGAGCGAAATTAGGCAATTAGCTCAGGACGTCAACCTAGTCAAAAATCACGTCTCAGGAAAGAAATGGTAGGCTACTTGGAAACCGAAAAAACCAGTTCAAACACGGCACGAGCATGTCCTACCCCAGCCGATACTATAATGTGCTCGAATGTCAGAGTTACTTGTCAACTACATACTGAAAGCGTATCTGCATAGCAACGAAATGTCGTTAGAGATAAGGCCCCCGCGTCTACACGGGACACGACCTGGTCGAAAATTGCGAATACTGAGAACGGCAATGAGATATTTCATATGCATAATTGTTACCCAATAATGCGCACCATGGGATATTTTTCCACTGATGAAGACAGAACAGGAGTAGAAGAGATTATGCCCAAAGTATCAGTAGACTGAAAACGTCAGCGCCAAGTGAGAATGTGGTAGGTCGAGCGGGAAGGATTCAAGTGAAATTTTCGATTTTAAGCATTTTATCTCTGTACGAAAATTCCAACATTAGAAAGACGATGGTAATGTTTTACACTCAAAAACTTTCATTGGACAATTTGATTTATCATTACCTCCTCACTGGCCTCTGATGTACCAACTGCGACTTTGTATGTCCATAGATCGGGGAACGTCGGCCAAATACATGCGGAACACTACAAAAACGTGAACGTCATAAGAAGAGTTCGTGATGCATTGTAATCGAATACTTGTCGAAGGAAACACAGGACAGGATCAAACAGGAAATAATGATGAACAGAGACTTGGAGGGTTCAGGATTCCGCAGTCCGGTGAAGTGTTTAGAAAACTTGACGAAGAAAAATCAGTATCTGGACGATCCACGCACACCGGCTGAGATCATAAGATTCTGTTAGATGAAGTTCACAATTTCCCACCAGAAAACGCTCGTCGGCCCATGTGGAAGTGATGTAGAAGGATTCAAGGGTATCCTAAGAGAGTTGGAATTCTCTTTCAACGAGCAGCAGGCGCGAGAAAATCGTAGGCAGAGAGACGTGCAAAGTGAAAGAAGGGAGAACAACGGAGGAAATAATAGAGGCCATCATTGGCAAAACAATGTAAATCGGCCGCCTCACCATAGGTATCGTAGTGGGAACAACGTACAGTGGTAGAACTATGGCAGAGAATATAGGCAACGAAGTGAATGCAGATGGGAGCCACAAAATAATGGCGCATTATGGGGCGACAACACAGAAACTCTACAGCGGTCTAACCAAAGATGGGGAGGAATGAAAAACAACAGGAATCGGAGACAATCAATTGAAATTAGACCACCTAACCCAGGGAGAGTATGCCAAAATGACATAGAATAAGTAGGTAGAATGAAAGTGAGCTTGTATGGCAAAAGTAAAGTATAATGTATATAGCTAGCCATTAAGTTAAGTTAGTACACTGAGGGGTGATGTAGATTTATCATTATTTTCTCTGCTATAATCATGTTAAATGAGGTTCTAGAGTGCATAAAAAGAGGCAGGATGTCGAGGGTGAAAAAATTAGGGTATGCTTCTTTGTGTAAGCTGTAACTATGTGTACAGCAAACCGAGAGTATAATTTAAAAGATGTTTGAAGTTTAATATGTGCTATCTGTCTATGAAGGAATAATGCAAAACTGAGAAATGTATGGTACTGCAAACATGCTGTAAAGATATGTGAATAGGTAAGTTTGTTACCAATTGATGTTGAACGTATTAGCAGAGAACGATAGCATTTTAGAAAAAAAAAGTAGAGCTACTTCATGAAATGAGTGTCTATTTTCCATGTTTAGCAATGGGATCACAAATGAGTGACTTGCTAGCAGTGATTTGCGCTGTCACGCAGGTGTGTTGTCCAAGTATGATTTGTCTCTATACAGCGGAACGATAGTTGACTAGGTGGCCTGCTCCACGTGGCTACGCGAGAGCACACCATTATTTGTGTATGGTAACATTGCATTTATGCTTTTCAGAGAGACGGAATAATTATGTACATGGTGGCCAGTTCTGCGGGAACAGTGTATGGCCGGCCGAAGTGGCCGTGCGGTTCTGGGCGCTGCAGTCTGGAACCGCGAGACCGTTACGGTCGCAGGTTGAAATAATGGCTAGGGCATGGATGTGTGTGATGTCCTTAGGTTAGTTAGGTTTAACTAGTTCTAAGTTCTAGGAGACTAATGACCGCAGAAGTAAAGTCCCATAGTGCTCAGAGCCAATACTGTATGAGCGCACCGAAATATTGTTTGAGTGTTATAGCGACAGGAAATGGAAGTGTAACAAGGCGATATAGACATGTAAAAATTAATAAAGGAAAGTAAGAAATTGTAGGATGTGAGGTCCGCCAATTATGTAAGTAAGAAATTCTATTTGTTCAAACCACATGACATCATGGGTAGTATCTAGGGGCATGACAGTGGCGTTGATGAGCAGTGATTTTATATAATGTACAAAACACTAGCCACTAGTAAAATAAAACGTATCCATAATAACCTAGAGGAAACAGTTAGCTACAGATAAAGGTAATAGCAACAGTTCCGAAAAACGTAAAGTGACAGAGAAAGTATTACTATGTAAGTACACGAACGATGGTTAATTACATTATGATTAAAGAGAGTATATGTTGTACTAAAACTTTCTATGTAGTTTATGATTGTCCACAGGAAGCATGCCAAAGCATAAAAGGAAGAAGATGCCGCCTAATCATTCATTTGTGTATGTTTTTTGCTAGTTGTGCGCATCCACGACAAAACCAAGAGGCATGAGGTCGGACGATCTTGTGATACCCAACGACAGTGTGGTAGTTTTAACAGGGGTTGTAGTTAGACTAGTATAAATATCCTACGGGCCAGTAGATTAACAAGTAGTTTAACAAGTAGTATTTGCAGTTATTAACATTGGGATCTGATGATGATTGTAATCTTACTGTTGAATGGATAACAAATGAACATGTATCTTTTATAGGTATACATGGGCTGACAGATATTTAATAATTAAATTGCATAGGTTGAGGAATATGTCTTTTATAATTAATATTAACTTTGTACATGAAATTTTGATCAGAATAATAATAGTAAATAAGAGAGCATCTTGGTTGATTGTACAAATAGAACAATAACAAATACAATGATAAGAAGCCTTCATTAATGAATTCTTGTTAAAAATTTATATTTCATAACCAAAAGATGTCAATGATATTGTGTTATGTATTGTATGGCATTTTTGTACATCGGAAACTTATTGTATGTATTATAGGTACAGGTGTCACCAAAAAAAAAAAAAAAACTTTTTTGAGAGAAACTGGAAGTAACAAAGTGATGTGCAGATGGAATGGGAGGCTAATGGCACAGCTGCAGAGAATAGCAGAGGCCAGGGATGTCGTAGCCAAGCCAAAGCCATGTTGCGGTTGTGGAGAAACAGCAGTCCTTTTCAAATGCAGCTACCTGAAAACCTCGGGCGGCACAGGCAACAATTGAGCAGGTAGCGCAGCAATCCGTGGCAGACCTGCTGGGTCAGATCAAGATGGGTGTTTAAACGGCCCACTAATGATTTGTGTCCACTGTTGTACTACACATTAGAGATAAGATAAACGAGTTGCGCACATAATACAGTCAGTTAAGCCTACAGTACAACTTCTAATAGCTGTATGAACTGTGAACTCCATTTGGTTTTCCTTCTGCTGTTCTCTCCCAGACAGACACTGATAAACATCATAATCTGCAGCAGTCAGTCACTTGGCACTGACTTCTGACGAATATGAGTCACATACAACGACTAAAGTTCCACGTATAATGTCCTCATACAGACAATATACCTGTCCACAATTACCGATATCCTTATCCAAAATACAATATTTATATCAAGAGAAAGAAGTGACAAGAAGATCAGAAGAGTAGTATCACACACGAATAACTGAAGAATAGGTACCATTATACTTCTTTTAGCTGACAGAGTAGAATTTTACGTGACTTATAAAAATCCTACCTGATTCTACCTCCATCATACTGTTCGCTAATTCGACGAAAACTTGGCTGTTTCTAAACATACACCCACTTACCTAGCTGTATATTCCGAGGATCGTTCTACGTCATCAACTCTGTGAGAAACTTGTAACCTGTCAGGATCAAAAATGGGCTGAGGGTCCAAAGACTGACTTGCAAAGCTACCATGACCAATCTCAACAAATTATTGAACCAATCTTCGCTTCCTAAACTTCACAAAGAAACTGTAGATTCAATCCCCATGCACAAATGAAGATGAAAGTGTGTTGTGAAATCGAAATCAATGTGTGACTCTTGATAAAAAAAAAGTGTATAATTGAGTGAACACTGAATAGTTACACCCACAAACTAACAGTTACCGATATTTATCATTTTTGTAAACATCTTTTACTTATTTTTCAGGGTAGTCTTAAGAAAATATTTATATTGTTTTTCATGTAAAATTATTGTATATCATTCTCTTTGATAATGATGCTATATGCTTCCATGTTTTAAATATTTACATTTGTGTATTTCCAGAATTTATGTATGTATATATTTATGTAAAATAATTGTTTGACATTTTCCTTGACAATGATCCTATGGGTTTGAAAATATTATATTTTTGTACACTATGAATAGGAACATTAATTATAATCGGAGGTCGATCCGAACTCTTATTACAAATATTAGTTTTCACAGTAAATGTAAATGCAGTTTGTCAAATAACGCTTTAGATGATAAGATTTTTGAAATGTTTAAAGAGCTTATACGTTACAGAAGCACTAGGCTTGGACAATCAGTTTGTGAAATGATGTTTTTAAAATGCAAGTCAAGAGCATAAACATGACCACGTAAAACTATGCAGGATGTTTCACAGAATTTTATATAAATGTATAAGGACCAACAAATAATTTCTAGAGTTATTGACATAACTGCTCGTTTTGCATATAAATGATTAAAGAAGCACACATAGTTAATTGGACAACCACTTTAAAAGGTTAGGATACTCTACTTTATTATTTCTTGCCTCAACCTAGTTCTTATGGATGGATGTATGACAGAGAGCAAGAAAGATAAGAACTGCCATTTTTGAAGGACCATAAAAATGTGTAATGTTAGTTAAATTTCCTTTGAACACATGGGTTATTTTGCGTGTTATTGTATATTCCAATTGCCATGTATAAAATAAATGTTCCGAACATATCGATCAGACAGATTAAAATAAACTTGTAGTAAAGAAACTTATGGCAGCATGAATGAATGCTAATTGACTCTAGAAGAACATATCTTGATTCAATTGTTCCTCGGCCCATGTATTCTTATTAGTTCGCTTGTGCAGAAAATTTAGGGTTATATTATTGTGACTGGATGAGATAATACTATAAGAATTACCCCATACTAGTGTAAAATAGCTCATTAGTTGGGGATATTATAAGGTGACTATAATTTCACACCTTACAACCACTCATCTTCATACTTTGCCGTGATTTACAACCGGAGTTAGGTATCATTTGATAGCTTGTACATCGTATATATGAATATTTAAAGTTGACTGACGTACACCTTCCAAACAGTTGTTAAAGCTTATTGCATGAAAGGTGATGGAGTGCAAAATGGTGTAGTGAATTATTGCCTATGCTAATAGCGGTTGGAACACCAGTGGAAATGAAACAGCAGGCGTAACTCAAGCCCTGGGTGGAAAAGCCTACACAGGTGCATTGGTCCGGATTAACACAGGAAGTAGACAAGACGGAAGATGGTCGGGGCACCTGAGCGCTGATACACCATAGAGCAGCGGCTGGCCGGGGTTGTACTGGGGCTGGAAGGATAATCAGATAATACTTAGGAAACTCCGAGAATCTTGGACACAGCAGAGAGGAACGAGCAAGCGTCACCTCGGATATCACGCAGGCTGGGTCATTTCTGAGGATTTTTTCTCTGAGAAGTTTACAGTTGTATAAGTATAGGTATTTTTTTGCAAACTATCCGCGCTGGACGACAAAAGACTAAATATGGCTGGTCGGCGATCCGAAGAATCTGTAGAGAGGGAGAATATTACGGGGTTTCGAGAATATGATTCGTCTTCTGCACTTATGAGGGAGGGAAGCCGTGTTTTGTTGGGAACCCAGCGGTGTAGAGAAGAGGTCTCCCGTTTTGAGCGCCCATGTTGGACAGTGGCTCAGTATAAGCTTTTGTTGGTACTTGCTGTCTTTGCTATCAGGAGATTTTGTAGTTATAACGGTTAGGCACTGTACTGTTACGAACTTATACCATTCTGGACTTCGCCTCCGGGTGGGGAGTCGTTGTTGATTACGCAGCGTTCAGTGATAAAGAGCACTTCTTCTGACTGCACTCACATTGAGACGTTATCTAAACTCCGTCCTTGTTCCTGGGAGTTCGCGTTTCTCGTCTGTAGAACAAAGAGAGGAGAAGACAGTATTAGATTATACAAGTCAGAGGACCGTCTTATGCCGTCCTAGTGTTCGAACGAGTTTTTTTATATAAATATTTTGTGGCTGGAGTTCTTCCGTCGTTGCAGACGTGTACGAGAACCATCACTCCGACGCACCGGACGCAGTACATACGGTGATATTGCTAATTGCTTCGACTTACTAGACCTATAAAGCTAAAGAACTGTGATCACGTAAATTTTATTTTCACTGAGGCTGCACACCATTCATTGTAGATCATCTTAGAAAATAGTGTCTTCTAGCGTTTGGTACGTAGATGATGTGAGTCGTCTCGCGTTATTTATATGAGATCGCCTGGCCATAAAAGGTGCAGATTTGGGCAACTGATCAATCGTATTAGTTAGGAAATTCATTCGTATCCCTTTATTTCCATTGGACATTTGTAATACAGAGGTGTTTTAATCTACAATAAATGTATATGCGGAAACAGCATTTACCATTTGGTAGTTACTAGTTCCCTTAATGATTCATTTATGTTTGTGTTGTAATTGATATGATAAAGTGCAAGAAGGAAGAGATAATCACCATTAAGAGATCCTAAGATCTGCTTCAAGGGGTAGTCAAAGAGGGCCAAATCTTCATTTTCGCGTTCAGTATTTCCGTTGCGCACATTCATTTTACACCCGCCTGGAGTAGAATCTTGGAAGTATAGTTATTTAGTTTTCAGGAATAGCATTGCCGAGACAATGTGCATTCGTACATAACTGAATAATACAATGTGTAATCATCTTTTCTCCGTTGCTCAATGATGCGAAGAATTTCCTAAACTGTGTTCAAAGGGTTAAATTAGTGACGTTCAGACTATTTGCGTAGTATGGGGAAACGCAGCGTACTGCTTTTCTGTGAAACTGGCTTATCAGAGGAGACTCCTCTCCTCAGCTCCCTGGGCTGTTGGTGGGGTATTGCTGTTGCTGTGGCCATCCTGAGGGAGCAATGGTCAACAAGGGACGAGGAGCAAACACCGCCCCTGGCGCAGCGTCTGGCAGCCCCGTGATTACGTCCTGCAAGCAATCTGCCGCCGCAAACCACTTGCTGCAGCGTCATTACGGTATGCCCGTCTCTTTGCCAGCTACGTGTTAACATCGTAACGCAGCTCTCCTGTGTAAGCACTCATTCCTCAAGTTCATTATTCCAGAACGATTCATTCTCATCCTCAATGCCAACCAATGAAATACAAGTTGGAACCTGAGCCCCTCTTCTAAGTTTTAAACACTATTTAATTCAGGTACCTCGCTAGAAAAAGATGGTATTAGGCAGTTT